>NC_088790.1:11401621-14144502 GCF_949628265.1 Cloeon dipterum
AAGAGGATTCTCTGGACCCTCACCAGACGATTTTTTGTATTAAATAAGTTTAAAAATTGGGATATATTATTACAGGAAATGCCATCAAGTGATTGATCTTGTTGAGTTAGACCGATTTGTGGAATAAGGCTAGGAATTAACAGGATCACTTTTATTTGGAATTTTTCTCTAATTCAAACGAGTATAAATTAATCAGCTTTGAAAATTATTCGGAATACTAAGAGTTCTGAAAAAGCGTAAAAATTATTTTGAATACGAACAAACATTTCCTCTCGTTTTCACTATACAATCGGGTTATCAGGCATTCGTTCTCAGCCTCGGCACACCAAATAATGCTTCTCTAGTAGCAGGATAACATACACAATCGCAGCGGAAGCAGCCCAAAATTTTAAATCGACGTTGGCGCCATTATGCTGGCTGCTTCAAACTTTCCCAAATGGCCTATTGGTGTTAAAAATCAGTTAAATTAACTAGAAATTTTAAGCTCACTTAAAATAAACTAAGAAACGAAAAGTTCTCAATAACTGCGACCGTCTCAGGCTCCAAATTTACAGCTGAAAGCGGCTGGAGGGCAAGTTGCACACAATTACTATTTTGCACGATCGCAAGTGCACGCGATCAAAAGATATAAATCTGGCCGGCCGGCCGGCGGCGGCGGCGGATTTCTGCGCGCAACAGTATCGACTCGATTCGCGAACCAAAAGCTGCACACTGTTTCCAGTCTGACTACTAGCACGTTGCGTGCCTCCGACTGAAGAGCTGTCAAGCTTTATTCGCCGAGACTCACAACTTTTCACCAGAGTTCGCGAATTTTCTCGCTCGCTTAATGTAAAAGTTGCCAGATTTGTTGCTCGTGACGTGATATGTAATTTGCCGGTCTCAAGAGTTCGCTTTGTCCTCGCATTCAATTTGATATGTAAGTATATATGGAATGGGCCTTACCTACAGGGCAATCACCATATCCAAGAGAACATAGAAAAATTGTTTAAGAGACAAAATTCTTTGAATATTCTGGTAGCAACTTTGTGTTGGCGGTTTTCATCAACAAATATTTTAATGCACAAGGAAGAGCAACAAAATCATCAAACATTGATGCAGTGTTTTTTGATTTGCATAGATAAAGAGGGCCGGTAAAGATTAGAAGCAAATTCCAGAAGACGGTTCTCAGGATTCGGCGAATGGCAGTTTCAAATTTCGTCGTCACCATAAAATCGGTCAAAACGCGGTATCAAAATCATAAAAAGATATATTCTGTTACGATCTACGCGGTTCATTAACGGCGCTGGTGCAAAAATTTATGTGACAATCGGCCGCTGAAACACACGGCTTTTATTTTATCGCACTTCTCGAAGCAGAGTTCTTTGCATCAGCGCATTAAAATCTCACGTGTTTGCTTGGCAATAAAATTAAAGATGCTCGGCCTGTCCGTGCGGCCGCTCGCGTAAAATAAATCGAGGGGAGATAGGTATCCGACGAGAGCAAAGAGAGAGAGAGAGAGAGAGAGAGAGAGAGAGAGAGAGAGAGAGAGAGAGAGAGTGTGTTTTCATCTGGAGCCCGAGATAAAATTGATAAATACGAGGAATCGCGCTGGCCTCTCAAGACGCAGACAGAGAAACAGCATTATGATATCCATTATGAAAGTATGTGAATATATGAGTTTGTTGGCGTCCAACAAAATTAGCATGCTGACGCGCTTTCGTCATTATTGAAACGACTCTTTGCCAATGTGAAGGAAATATGTTAACTGGTTTTCCGATTTGAACGCGTTTCAATATTTCTCGCTAAAAAACTTCATAAAGGACAATTTCACGAAGAAAGTTCTTCAGTATTTCGTGGGACTGCTATATTTAATGTATTTTAAACCGCCGATTCTTTAATTTAAAGTGTACGCTTCCAAAGGTTATTCGTGAGAGTCAGAGTTGAAAGGGTTTAGTTGTGGAAACATTAAAAAATTTCAAATGCAAGAAATTTGCAAAAAAAATCGGTTAACGACTCTCAGAGACACATTATTTACACGTTCAAGCTTTAAAAAGATTAAAAAGTAACGCTCTGACGAGCCATGTTGAAAATAACGAGCAACTTTTAAGTAAACGTCAGATATTTGTACACAAACAACAGCAGACACATTATATGTGTTATCCATGTCCTTTTAATTTGAGGTAAACCCAAACGAGGAAAAGCTCTAGTAACCAATTTCACAATTTTGTTTGAAAGCTATAGTATCACCTTATATGTTATTTCCAAAAAGGGGAGAGCAGGACAACAAACATGACACCTTTTCGTATTTTAATTTTATTTGGCGTGTGGCTAAAAATCTGATTGCAAACGCAGTAAAGGAGCACATTGGTGTGCGTCATGCGATTTAATGGCCCCTCGTCTTTTATTAATGCAGCGCCACGCTGTACGCTCGCCCTGTCTTTGCTGCTGCTGGTCATGATGGCAAAAATAACACGATTTCCTAATGCCTACGCCATAAAAGCGCATTTTATTTTAAATCGACCATTGCGGAATAAAAACGCCATAAAGTGATAACGAAAAATGCTGCTTCGGAACTTAACCGCCAATCTCGTGCAAATACATATATATTAAAAGCTATTTTCGTTGCTGCTGCGTTTTGATTGCGGAGAGCAAACTGCGACAGTCTGAATCAGCGCTGTTTTTTTACATTTTGTTGTTGTTGTTTTTGTTGTTGAGGAAAATAAATACAGTGGTCTCCGATTTCGACTAATTTTTTTAAAAGAGGAATTTCATTGATTCTTATAAAAACAATTTCACGAACTGGTGCAGTTTGAGGAAAATTGGGTGCGACTTACTTTAAATTTCAACATACATGTAAGATTGTTTATATTTGTCAGAACAGTTATAGATAGGTTCATGGTTTGAAAATACTGAGTGCATGAACAGAGAATAATTTCAAACTATCATTTTTTTAACGAAAAACGCAATTCGATGAAGCAACGTTCAAACTGAACGAGGACAAAAAGAAAATAATTCAATAGGCCAAGAAAATTTTCAGCTTTTGAATGCAAGTTGCTAAATATCTGGGTACCTCTTTCACCACAGAAAATGCAGATATTTTGGAAAATGAAGATAGCAATTTTATTGCTTTTAATTAATACTGTATTGACTCTGCTGCACCTAAATTGTCTCATTACTTTATGGATGCGTGCTGATTTGGGGCAGAGTTGCCCTGTCAGCCCATAATAAACTTAATTTTGAAACTAAAATAACATTGAATGATTTAACACCGTGAGAAAATTCGTGGCAAAACTTAGTTTGGGCTAGATTGGCTCCTAGAAGCACACAATCAGCTCGGCAGCACAACGCACTACTTGCTCTTTTAAAAATTGCTTAAACTGCAACACTGAATATTTTTATACGAGAAAATCTATACAGCCACTTGGAAATTTGCTAGTTGCAATATCAGAAATCAGCGTTGCAAATGTTTATCTTATCAATACAGAGCCACCTTTATTGGCAATTCATGTTCTAAGTAACTTTCAAACGAATATAAAAGAAAAAATTAGCATAAAACGGTCAGATGATCTATAAATAAAATGTTATCGTTATAAGAGCGAGTTCATGTCAAAGGCAATGCCGAGAATTTTGCTCGTTCTTGCCTTTCATCTACGTTCTTTGGTTAATTTTATTTCGCAAATTTCAATTTTTGTCAATAGAAAAGGTCAAGTCTAGGCATGCATGGCATTTTCAGTCCCGCACAGTGTTGTCACTTTCGCAATCGGGCAATAATTCCGCTCATCCTGTCCGAGTGTCGCGGAGAAATATTAACTATATGATTCTTCGTTGACGACACTTGAACACATCAACCGCAAAGAGGCCAGCTGCTCTTTTAAATTAATAATCTGCGGTTGGCTGTGCGCGTCGCGATGAAGCGGGCAGCGTCGCTCCACGAAATAATCTCCTGCCCCATATAGAAATAACAGGACCTGTTTATGCGATGCTGTTCTCAAAAGATCAAGAGGGTGGTGTGTATTCATGACGAAGGACACATGTGGATACAAGGGAGGCGATAGAGAATTGTTTTTATTTGTGCATAATAATCCTCAAAACTATTTCCTTTAAAATTTGGGATAGACAAATATTGAAAGGTGGGGGGGGGGACAACAAAGACGTAGGTCATTCTTCATGCAGCAAAATTTGTGTATGGAAAACATATAGAGACATTTTTGAAGAACATCGCACAGTTAAGAGCATCCTTTGCGTCCACTTGCCATTATGAGAAACACAATGTTTGGTGGTCCAGTGCGGGCTAATTATGAATTTCTAGGGTAAACCAATTTAATCGACATGACTAATAGCCTATTCGAATTTTAGAGAAATGCGAGAACCTACTGATTCACTGCTTGCTATAATGTGCAGCTTTTCAGCAGCGTAAATTTTATTCATGGGACAAATTTTCTCGCGTTTCTAGAAAGCCCCCCGTGCAGGTGCAAAAGCGGTCCTTTCCAGAACAGGCTTCATCCCTTGCGGCGTGTGCTGCGTCCCTCGATATTCGTTTGCAAGCCCGATGCTAACTGTGGTTGGGTGCCTATTTTCGCAATTTTAAGCGAGAAAAGACTCAGTGGGCATTCCAACAAATTTTCAACTTTTTCTAATGTATACTAAGAGCCCCCGTCAAAACACTGGATTACCACTTAAAAAGACTCAACGAGGTACTAAGTTGGCATCCTAAAAGTTTGACGGGACTGCTGGACGAATAATATTATTTGTGATTTCCGCAGCAACACTCGATAGTCCATTTAACGTACCTCAACGAAGACAAAAATCCGGGCGAGCCGCGTTTGCTGGGCGGCAGCATCGACTCACTAAAATGTATCTATTGCGACAGGCGTACGTTCACTCTGGAAAATCTTGCCAGCGACTGAGGCAGCGCAGCTCGCGCAGCTCCCCAGAGCACGGCCGGCGACCCAAGCGCCACAGCCACTCTGTGCTTTTCTCGTTGAATCTTCAATCTCTCTCCCATTCGTAATATTTGAAAGGCATGCGGACATGCACTCGGCCCGACTCTTTTCACGCGATCACAAAATATCCAACACTTGGCTTGGATTTATTTTTACACCTTGCAGCAATTATTATCTCAGCGACCGATCCATTTTGAAGCGCTCGAAAGGACGAGTTTCGAATCGCGCTATGTGAGATCTTTTCAGTAAAAAGGATCGCATTTGAAGTACACACGAGACATCCTATCATTTGATGCCTCTAACAAGGCTCCAGATTTTGGATAGGGCTCAATAAATTCAAAATATATTTTTCATTCGGTCACAGTTAATTGCAAACATTCAGACGATTTCTCTCTCAAATGAATGACACTCCATTTTGCTCAGCCAAGGGCGACCTTTGAATTTTCCAACCACTCATTAGCATTCAGCTTGGGCTGCTGCTCAATGCAAGAAGATTTTGGTTTTAAAAAGCAGACAGCTTCCACGAAATTCTCGAATCAGGATGGCGGATGGACGCCAAATTAGCATGAAGTCGTTTGTTGACAGTTAGCTGCTCATTCACGTTACTTCTCGTGCCCATTACATTTCGCAACTCGTCTTTTCTTCCATTTTGCAGTTGAGCTAGTTCCATTACACATGCAGATTAGCAGCGGAGTGAAGAGAGTAAAGAATACACACAGGGCTTGTGCATTTTAATTGAATTACACCAATTTGCATACAGTCTGAGCCGGCTGTTTAAGCAAATATCCAACTCGAACGAATTCCTTCATTTTCACTCTCAGAAGGAAGAATAACGAAGCAAGGAATTCTGAAATGTCACTTTTCTCGGCACGCTCTCTCGTTGGCGGGCAATTTTCCGACTTTGCTTCGTAATGTTAGTTAAAGAGCATGGAGATAATCGCGGCTTAAAAGACTAATTTGGAAAGGAAAATATTTCGGTGGGCAATCGGCTGCATCTTGTCTCCGGGTTTGCTGTCGTGTTCGCTCCTCTGTGATTGCAGCTTTATTTTTTATTCAGCGTTGATGCAACTTTTTGTGTTCCTCGTCGACGACACTACAAAATAAAAGTCAGCCAGCGGTTCTCGGAATCTTTTTGACGGAGGCGCTGAGCTGTGCACATCTCTCAGTTGACAGCGGGCGTGAAATTAAAAAAAAAGAAGATAAGAAAACACCTCCAAGTGAGAGAAAGAGAGAAAAAGCAGAGAAGTCCTCTATCGAACGAGTGCAATATCCTCTCGAGTGGATCTTTCGGTTTAATTAACAGGAAATCGACATTTCGATTTTACCAGGATCACTTATGAGCTAATTAGTTTTTTCATTCAGCTAATCATTCATTTCAACAGCAGGGAACAGCTGATAAAATCAAATTACCACCGTTGGAATGCAAAAATACTTCCTAATGAGTTAAAATTTTAAATTTCGGGTGAACTGATCTTGAAATTTTGGTTTATTCTCGATTCAATCGTACAGGTTAACAGAGTGTTACAATTGCCTAACTCGCAACTTCAGGAAAACGAAAGGATACTTAATACTTGGCACGGTAAATTACATGCTTCATTTGAAGACACAAAAATAACGTTCAAAAATAGGCTTTCAGTTGAAGAGATTTGCATTAGCCGGCTGGCATTCCTCCAAAAATGCTTAGATGCCGAGCGACGTTTTTAGCCGCCGACAATAACTTTTCCTACTTCATGCAGGTGTGTTTGCTCTTGCTCAACAGAAAGCCAACTACTTGAAGATCAAAGCCACTTCATGTGTTCTCGGCACTTGACGTCTTTCACGCAGCAATATCAAACCCGCGTGCAATGGCGCTTAAATTCATTCTTGAGAGTGTGAAGTCACAGAGCCGAATTCAAGCACACAAGTGCTTCATGGAAAGCGAGGAGACGGACATGCAATAACTTGTGAGGCTAACTGCATCCCAGCCGATCAATTAAAAAGTGCAGCAGGCGAAAGACCCTTTCACAGAGATCGCGTGAGGAGCCACGAGAGCTGCCAGCCGGCCTTGTCATGACCACCTTTTTATGCTCCAGCCAGCTCGCTCGCTCGCCTTCGGGCCTCTTGGGCTCGAAAACTGTTCTCGCACGGGCCACGCAGAGAACAACGGGTGAAATTTAGTAGTCTGGATTCGGGACAGCAGGAGCTTTGCTCTTTGCTGTCACCGCAGGCTAACTTTTTGCAAAACGAGCTGCACCAGAGGCAAAGAGTAAAATTTACATTTGCACAAAGAAAGCTTCATTCTCAGAAATATTTTTCAGGTTTGAAATGTCCAACGATTAAGATAAAACGCCAAAAAACTCAATTTTATCAAAAGGAATTATTGATTTGAGACAGGATTATAATCTAACCTGATATTTCAACTTTCAAGGCATGAAAATTTTAATTATTGTAAAAATTGCGAAGGGCGTGGCAGGTTCCATCCATCAACATTTTCTAATAAACGCCTGACTAAATCGCACATTAATCAGTCCACAAAAATACCGATTTATAAACTTTTTTGCTTTTTATCTCTGTCCGAGAACCGGGAAGGGCGCGCACC
The DNA here is from genome assembly GCF_949628265.1 of Cloeon dipterum. Classification (NCBI taxonomy): domain Eukaryota; kingdom Metazoa; phylum Arthropoda; class Insecta; order Ephemeroptera; family Baetidae; genus Cloeon; species Cloeon dipterum. The sequence goes on from NC_088790.1 coordinate 11,409,122, forward strand.
GTGCTAGCTCGAATGCTGAAACCCTGGTCCAAATCGCGAATGGATAACATGGGTGCACTAGGCCGCACAGGGACCCAGCCCACTGAAGGACCACAAACTGTTTTGAAATATTCTCGATCTGTGCTCATTCGATGGTCTGAACAGAAAAAAAAATAATTTTTGCCATCCATGCCAGTTTAATTTTCATCAGCTTCCGGCGACAGACCCCCTAGTTTGGTTAATTTAAATGGCGGTGCAACGCGCAGCCTAAATGTCAGTCGACCTTCCCAAGAGCATAAATGTGTTTTGCTCGATTTGGCGCGGGGGAGGCGAGAGACAAAACCACATCATCAGGCGTGTCAAAGCTCAAGTTGTGTGGCCTCCGGTTGCCTCAATAGGTCCGCGGGTAATTCGTTTTACGACGCGCGGCAGGCATGGCGAATTCGTCGCCTGCAACTGCATGACGCAGCGAAAGCACAAAAAGCATCTGCCTCATTTACTTTTTTAATTCCTTTCCCAGTCCAGCTACTGCGAATCGGCGCGAACGTTTCCAAAGCAGCAAAGGAAACAGCGAAGAATGAGACTTGATACGAGATTTAACACGATCGTCAGAAAGTGAGCTTGTTGAACTTTTCAGGAATAATGATTGTCCGAAGAAATCAAAATAAGATTTCCAGTAGGAGGACAAGTGCCCTCCATTTGAAAAGCACATACAATGCACGGATGCCACCTGGATAAATTTTGGCATTACTCAAACTTCAAGCAAGGATTTTTCAGAGTTTCACGGTATCATTCAACATTGCATCTTTGCCACAGTCAATGCAAAACTATGCTGCATGTCGCAAAAACTAAAGCCAGAACCAAACGAAAAGACCGTCCAAAATGTTAGGAACCATATTAATCTAATATCTTGTGTTTTAAGTACTCAACTTCGTCCACGCAGGGGATGAAGTTGAGTGAGACAAAATATAACATTGTAATATCTCTATACTATTTTAGCAGGAATAAAAAATATTTTTTGCAATTAATAATGGCATGGTTAAGTAATTAAATTGACTAGAAGGCAACAATGAGAAACCAAACTCAATGCTTGTGCAATTATCAATGAACTTCCGTGGCGACCAGAGACCAGATATCTATTAAATGACATGACTTGGTCAGCCTAAAGAAAATAATTTATTTTGGAAATTTTAAAGACCGCGAGAAAAGGTCAAAACGACAATTTTATCCCTTAAGAAAGCTTTATTATGTTTAGGACAGCGGGGCTTGTACTCATTTGTATTGTTAACGTAAAATAAAAAACCTGACCACTCGCAAAATTCAAAGAACCAAATCCGACGTGCACATCTGGTTGTTTGTATCAAAAATTACATACTTTTTAAAATTGTTTTGAGTGATAGTACACAACTATTCTTTCGTCCAGTTAAAATTTTTATATTGCTTCGTGCAAACAGTCTATTTGCTGTGCGGAGAGGCAACGTGACTCAATCAGAGCGAGCAGAGGGTTTATAAGCTTTTTCATTCGCACTTTGGTTGTTGGAGCACGTTCCAAGCTTAGCAAAACTGAATTAAATCCTCTTCACTATTCACCGCTTTTTCTCTGTAGCACGTATCGGAAAATACGCAAATGAAAGGGACTGGCAGATGGTCTGACCTAATTTCAGCCATCAAATGCAGCAGAAATTGTATTTGGACCAAGCCTCTCAGATATTCTCTCACTCCCGATTCGCGTGGGCCAAAAGCGATAAAAGGGAAACCTGTTGAATCTACCAGCCAGCCAGAGAAAACACAGTGGCGAGCAAACAAAAAAGGGCGGTCGGACGCTTCAAAGTGTTTTGACGCAGAGAAAATCGATTTCTGACTCGCCTCAGCAGCCACCGCGTAGAATAAATCTAATGATACGGAGACCTCATGCCGGCTATTTGAATAATCTACAGGACAAGATTAAAAATTGAATGCAGATTCAAAGAAACCAAGTTCTGCTGGTTCATCAGGAGGAGGTTCTTTCTTTCACTCACTCACTCCTGGGCGGTAATTGCTTCTTGATTGAGCTGTCTGCGGATGACATAGAATTAGTGCAGCGGCGATATGCGCGATGGAGTTAATTGAGATGGACCACCAGGAGCGGGCATGACGCGGCTCATTCAGCTGTAACCCTTCGCCGAACCCCTCTGACGCCCAAAGGAATTCACTATCGATGTTCTCGCCTTGTTTCATTTGCAGATTTGTACTCACATATTTGCAATAATTATGATTTTATTATAAATAAAATATTATGTGTGGCTAGTAAATATGGGAAACACCCGATTTATTTGGTAAAAAAGTGACGACCTGACTAAAATTCGCTTCTAATCTACTTTTCTATTATCCGAAGTTTAGAGCCGTTTTATAGAATGTTATTTAGATAAAAATATAAACATTAATTGGATATGAAACACGAAGCATACATTGTAAATTTTATTTTTATCTACAGACTAGCTAATATAAATAATAAATGGCTGCTGATGTAAAGCGTAACTTTGCATGAAAATAGAGAGAGAGAGAGAGAGAGAGAGAGAGAGAGAGAGACACCAATAAAAAGGTCGGGTCTGTGGACGGAGTGTTGTTTGCCCTTTTATTATTTTACTGCCGCGCGCGAGAAGGGGGCGTGGGCAGGTGTGCGCCAGGCACGGTGCGATCAATGCAGGTTCTCGCAGCCTCCACCCTCGCGCGAGGGCGAATTCACAACCTGCTTGTTTGCCGCTTTTGTCGTGGCGAAAATAATACAACGTAATTTGATTGCCGGGTAAAATGGGACAAGCGAACCAAGCTAGAATGAGTATCCATGTAGTCCAAAAGTGCAGGAAAAAACAAGAAAGTTTACTACGAGTTTAATTGGTTCTTGTGTAACAATAGTACTCGATGTTCACGTTGGGCTAGATACGGCTATTTCAATACCATTCAAGGCGCTCAAACAGTAGGAAATCAGCAACATTAATTAAGCTATTTCTCTTGAGTAAAATGGCAAATTTTTCCCTTCTTCTTTTAATGCTTCTTGTGACAGTTTTACTTTGTTAATTGAGAATGGTGCAGACTTGTAACTTAAATGAGCCATGAATTATTGTAAAAAAGATTTTTGCACATTGCAAAGAAAAATTATCTCCACGATAAGAAGCCTTTGGAAAGGGCAATATTTATAGGGTTGTAATCACGTGGCTTTGAGCGGAGCACCTATAACTTGTGATCACTACTCTCAGCCCACATCAATTTTCATCACTAAACTCTCTAATCCTTTTGATAAGACAGGAAATGCTCAAGCAGCTTTTATATCGTACATTCAATTCACTGTTTAACACCCGCCTCACAAAAAGTAAAAACGTAAATGTTATGGTTGGCGCCATCTTGAAACAGCTGCGTAGCTTCTGATAATCCGACAGAAACGATCAACGGGATGTGAGAATTTAAAAAGAATTAGGAACCTCCCTAATGAGATTATTGATAACAAAGAGTGTGCGCTACAAAACTGTTATAGATCGGTGTTAAAAATTAATCTGTCTGTGTCTGCACGCTGCACAATTTCAGAATAAAAATGTAAGATGGAAAACAAATTCTTTTAAAAACTGACCCATTTCTTCAGTTATTGCAGAATTGAGCACGTGCATAATATATCTAGAGAAGATAAGTCGTGAGGCTGCCACCTGGTCGTATGCGCTCACAAAAAACCAAAAAACGGCTCGCACAAACCGAGTTAGTTAACGGTAAGACGAGAGCCCGAAACAAAAAGCTCGCGAATAAATTGAAATAGAGGGAAAAGAGATGTGCGCGTGTTCGCCTGGCGCCACTCTCTCGCGGAGCCGAGAAGAGAAATACGCGTTCTCGGAAGGTGCCACAGGGGGGCGGGGCCAATTACCCTAGTAAAGCTTGTGCGAAATGAATGCGCGCACTCCACTCACCACAAATTGAGTCCTGATGGCTGCGGGCCGCTCGGCACAGCAATGTGCATCACCTGTAAAAAGGGGGGTTAATTAACTTAATTAACTGTGCTGCAATTAGACGCTTGGCAAGGGGGATACACTGCAAAGATCCCTGATCGAGTTTCCGCACATCTTGGGCAATACCTGCTGAGCCCAGATCGATTTTCATCGTGCGATACCAACCCAGTTAGAGCTAGGGGCGGATTATGGCACCGTTTTTTAGCTCGACCTTGAAACACTGTACAATGCTTGCCTTATGCCCAGCGTTGCCATTTTTTTCTCAAGGTTGCGTTGCCGTGATCCGCCCCCTGATAGAGATAATCTGATAAAAATCATATACTATATAGTGTACTTAAAAGGTCACATTTCGACTCTGAAGAGTAGCGAGCGAACTCATTGATTTCGTGCAAAATTCCATTTCGACTTTTACCGACCTATGAAGGTATACTATTTGAGAAGTGCCAAGATTTTGGCTGGAAAATCGCCATTAGTTAAGATGCGAGTTGATCCAAAATTATGATGTGCTAATGTCAGTTTTTTCTGATAGAAAAATCCAAAATTTTGACATCCTCAAAATTGTAATTTTATTTTGAAACACCATAATTTTCCAAAAGTGAACCTTCAAGAAAATTTTGCTATCCATAAAATACAAATAAAATCAGCTTCCACTTTCAGAACACATGCAGTCTTTTGCACTCCAATGAAGCGTTGAAAAAAAACCCAGGACAACCCTCAAAACTTTATTTATTTAATGCCAAACACGACCTATAGATTTATTTGGTTCATAGAAGGCAGAAAACATCAGCTAATTTATTTTTATTAATACGCCGTTGTGTTTTGAAAAGCTCTGCAACTATCAAATCGATAAATTTAGACTACTGGATACACGAATTCACTGCTGGGTTCGCTAGTTCCCTTCCTAACATGCTTCTTTAGAGCCTTGAAACTTATGAAAGCATCAGAAAAAATGGAACCCGGCCAGATGAGCGGAGAGGAGCTGCGGGGGCCGCAAGACGCTCTTGCACCACCATAATTTACAATTTTTGCTCCAAGAGAGGCAGGCGAACAAACAAAAACAAGCGGTTTGCATACATGCACACACATTGCGCGTCTGGCGGAGCGGCAGGGGGTTCCTTGTGTCGCTGAGCGAGCAAAAGAATAAATGATTGCCCCTTGCGAGTCCGCAGTCTCATTTATGAGAGAGCGAGGAGGATTCCGGCCCAGCGTAGCAAGCAGCGAACGGCGGCAACAGAGCGTAATCTTTCTTTCTCTCTCATTCCAGCTCGTTTCTAGCTTTTCTCTCCGCGCGCGAGCACACTGGCTGAGAGTGTTCGTATTTATAAATGCAGCCGCGGCGTCCAGGAATCGGATTCTTCCAGGAAGCGCGGCGCATAAATCCAGCGGCAGCTCAGTCAGCTAGCAAGCTATCTTTTCGCCCGTGCGTCTCTTGCTCTTGGTCTTGGCTTGGCCGCAGCCCAGGTGCGACACTGACTAATCGACTCATTAGTTCTGCCGAATCGGCCCATTCATCCATCAGCGGAGCCCATTTTCGCCATTTGGGGGGATCAGGCCGGCGGTAAATTGGCTTTGGTCGCTTCCATACCAGCAGGTGGTGCGTTTCAGAATTCATTGCAATTAGAGTTGACTATCACCAAAAAATCAAATGGATTCTGATTTGATTCGATCTCAATTTAATTCATGAAAGCTGCACTAAATCCAGACTCGCATTCAATTAAGAAAGCTTTGGACAAATGTGTTAAAAGGAATGGTAGTCAAAAATTAATAACAGCGGTACAGGAGCGGAGGAGGGCGGTTCATCTCTGTTGTTGAGAGCCAACAATTGTCGGCGGTTTGAATTATTGTAATTTAGCATTATTGGTTAACGATTTTTTCAAAAATATCAATTCAATTTTCGCCTGTCAGCGACAGGATGCTGACACATGTCATTTAGAGTGGTTTTATAAAGGGCAACAATTGAAAATTATTTGAATTAATTGTTGTATGCAATAAGCAGCTGATCGATAAACAATTTCTTCTCGAACTTTCAATAATCAAAAAGGATCTTGCTAACAGAAAATATGCAATTTTTTCAAATTTTCTCCAAAGTTTACATCGCTTGACCACATTTTCTCGGCAGATTTTGATTCCTCTCGTCGAGATCTGCCCAACAGCGCATAAAACCTTTTAGGAAAACTCTTTGTTGTGAAATAGAATAGGATTTCAAATAAGGAGACAGTCCTCACCAATTTAAAAGCATGGTAACTTTCCAGCAACTTTTCTCCAAAAGATTACAGTGCTCGGATCAATTTGGCTTCAACTGAATCCTAAGGGATGAGTTCATGCATTGGCAACAAGGATTTTCTAGGATTTTGCAGTATCAATCCTCTTTAATAGCCCGATAGCGCTCAAACTGCTAAACGTTCGTTATCCAGAATTGAACTAACGCAGGACCCTACGCAGCGTCAATCAAACCACTCTTTTCCCCGTAGTTCTTTGAGTTAGTTCATTTGCCTTCTAAGCTGGCATTAAATGAACAAAAAAAATCCCAGTGCAATCTAGTCCAAACGCAATCAATGCAAATGAAATTTTCGAAATGAAAAGAGTAATTTCCAAGAAAGCCAAACCTGCCAAGCTCATTATTCATTAATCCATATGCAGAGGCACAAGTAGTCTCTCGCGGGTCGGTCAGAAGGAATGAAATGCGTGAGGATTTGAATCGGCGGCTGCTACTGCTGCTGCTGCGGCGGCGGCGGGTCCCGCGTTTGCCAATGAACAATGCAAGCGCGAGAAACAAAGGCTCGTTGAATGTTAAGTAGAAGAAAAAAGCAAGCAAACTGACTGTGACTGACTGAGCCGGCCGCAGCCACAGCCAGCGTGCGCGCGCGAGAGAGATACAAAAGTGGTTATGAACATAAAAATGCTGCCACTGCTGGATACGCGCGCGCATTTCCAAACTGGTTTCTAGAAATGCTCTTTATTTGGCCGCAACGAACCAGTCACCGTGCTTTTTTGCCCTGCCAATTTGAATCCGCGCCGATAAAAAGCTCTAATCTAATTAGCAAAACCGGCGACCGGGCTTTGGGGGGCGTGGGTTGCCAATAGATCCTCGCCGTTTGCACTGAAACGTTGAAACAGCGGCCACAGCGGAAGCGCTTCACAATCGACCTTGCGTTTTACGGCCCAAAATGTGCCAAGTTGAGACCTGCACGTCTATCGATAGCAGCGTTTTGTTTCACTAACAATGGCGTGACGACTCACGACGCCAAAAATGTAAAATTTACGTGTTTTTTGCACCAATGTTTTATGTGAAAAATCATATTTGGTGTAAATAACGCGCATTTATCAATGTCAGTGAAGCAGTAGTTCTTTTACTTCTCATGACTTTCGTCGATCAATATAATATGATATCAATGCAATTAGATTATTTCAATAGAAAGCGAAGCAAATTTACTTTTCCAAAAATTAGACGGAATCAGGGCGTTTGCGGAAATCTCAATTCATTTTATATCACAAAAAACAGGTGCATTTAAACGTGAATGGATTACAGAACGTGTAAATGGTGATAATTGATTAACCTAGAGACATTCATGCTCTCTAGTCCTTTCTTGGTCTGCTCGACCATACGTTTCAGTTAAGTTCGGCATTTAATTTAAATTTGCGTTGGATATGCAATTTTTTAAACTTATTTCGGAGTCGTCACCCTATTCTCCACGCGTAAACTTTGAGCAGGAAAAGCTCCAATCCACCGAGGAGGGTGGATTTCGGACGGCTTAGAAACACTACACAGCCTTGAAATGTTTGCTAACAGCGGGCAGTTTGGTCTGGAGACAACAAGCAGCCTGGGTGGGTGAAAAGCAAGCATCAAGAGGGGAGGCTGGACAAGATCAAGCGCGAGGGCGTCCAACAAAGGTGCGTGAAAACAAATAAATTGTTGTGCACGCATTTTCATTTTATAAAAAAGACGTGATCTCGCCAGTTCCTCAACAATTAAAGTATTTTCTCTTCCACTGCACAGGTGACAGAAGCAACAATAGGGTTGGGATTATCATTTTCCCGCTGCACAGATGCAGAAAAAGATTTATTTTCGAATAATTTTTTTAATTTTCTTCACATTTTCAATGTTGGTAAAACAAAAGTTTCAGACGGACAAAAAATTGAAAAAGTAACAGGAGCAAAATGAATCTGAGTTGAAGGGGATTAAAGAAAATCGTCATATAGAGTAAATTTTATTTTTCCTTTCTACTACATCGCCTTAGAGTTAAGCCTTCTTCTCCTTTCCCTACTTTGATATTATTATAATTTGAATACTTCTTATAAATTACCAGTCTTATCTCTTTTAATTTGTCTTCATTGCCTGAATTTATTGCTAACTTATCTGCTTGTATTTTGTTGGTTCGAAATTTTTCTTGCTAAAATACGCGTTACATTTTCATTTATGCATGTCTGACAAAGCAATTGCGCAAAATTCCCCCTACTGTAATACGAGGAAAGCAGCTCTGACCTTTACACAATGGCGAATACAGGGGAAAAGTGCGAACTCCAGAATAAATAGAAACTTCCAGGGAAATGAGCAGGCCGATTGCGGAGCTTGGTCGCCAGGGAGGCAACCTCGTTTGATTATTTCTGCATGTAAGCAGTTTGCATCGGCCAAAGTAATTTCACCCTTTCAACCCTTGTCAACGCACAGTACACCTGCACATCCGCGGTTTTTTTACCTCTCAGACTACTTTCTCAATCAATAACAAATAAGAAATGGTAGTAAAATCTCTATTTTGAAGTCACTATTAACTAAAACGTACTAAGCATCCTAAAATGTTCCTTGTCAGACGCGGAATAATAAATAATAAAACTTTCAGTTACGTAAAAAGTCGTTTGAAGAATAATTATCGTTCCAGCAAACCAACTGGCTCTGGCTGGGGCTAGCAAAAATATTTCTGCTATAATTTGAATCAATTTCGTTCGCTTCTCTCCAAAACAGTTTCCAGAATGAAATTCGAATAATCTGCATAAAAGAGATTTACAAAGTGGAATGCGTGGTCGGCGGGCGCTTCAAAGGATTCGCGGCGAGCGACGATTGTGAATGTGAAGGAAGGCAGCCTGATTTGAATAAGTGCGCGACGCCAGCCAGCCGCAGCCACAGCTCGCAAACCTGCAAACGCGGCCTCGCTTCCACTAATATTCAAATTTCTCCTTCAAAAAGTGCGATCGTGATGCGAATACACAAAATTGAACCACATTCTACTCAATAGCAGGGCTTTACTAGGAGAACAAGAGTTTTCTACTCTGGCCGAAGAAGAGGCGCAATCCTTTTGAGCAAAAAGAAACTCAACATGCAAATTTTGATAGGTTTCGACAACTCTTTCTTAACTCAAGACGTATTTAAAAATATTCCGAACTCAGTTTTCAATTTCCCCTTTTAAAATTACAAATCTATTCTACGTCAGTCTCAGGATTTAAACGAAGCGGCAGTCAGATAGATCTTCATTTCCACATATCACGAAGGCATTTCTTCTGTTTCCGCCACTTTGAAACTCTACCTGCCCCGCTGGAGTAAGACGACCAAGTTATCTCAAGTTAATTCCAACAAGCAGCGGCTTTCTTAAGCTTGTCATTTTACCCCCGAGTGAGTAGTTAGGTTGCTTAACGAGCTATTGCAATGGGAGGACCGCGGTTAACTCGATCTATGAATCAGACGCAGGATCTATCGATTCGCGCCGAGTGCGGCAACGACGATTTCGCATCAAAACCGTTTCCACGAATCGAGGGGGAGTAAAAAATTAATTCAAATCATGTGTCGCGCGCGAATTGTGTGTGTGTGTGTGTGTGTGTGAGAGAGAGAGAGAGAGAGAGAGAGAGAGAGAGAGAGAGAGGCCGCGCTTCGTTTTTGCTTTTCGCCGAATGATCCCGGCCATAATCGAATTCCGAAGCCATGTGGCACCAATTAATGCCGACGTTCTCACGCGTTTGTATCGGTGGAGGCGCAATATTGACAAACGTAGCCACAGAGTCGACTCGTAATTTGGCCACGAGTAAATATTGACGCAATAATTAACGCCGTTTGCAGTTTTATCCCTGCTCATGAATTGTTAGCAAGTAAACGGAATGAATCGAGAATGGCTTTTGATCCGCTTGAAGTTAATTGTTTATTGATGGATTTTTGCATTGTTAGCTTCAGTTAGCAGTCGTTCAAGTTTGTTATTCAAACATTTTAACTCAGCGAAGTGCAATAAACAAAAGAGAACCGCACAAAAATGCTATTTTATTGGCTTGCCTATGTTATCATGGCATAAGTTCGATTCCTCTCAAAAAGATCTAATCAATGGTGTCTTGAGACTTGCGATTGAAAACAAAATTCATTTTTAAAATTAATTGAGCAGACAGAGAGTTTATTTAATAGGGAATGAAATACTATAGAGCATTTTTCAACTTTCTAAATTAAAGCATAGTCTATAAAAGTGCAACTACTTGACAGTTCAAGATAATAGCAGGTTTACAAGGGATGGGATCTTTTCTCTTTGATGTTAATAAACGTCAGTTCAAAAGCGTATTTCATATTTTATTACTTCGACATGAGAAGTGATTTAACACGCTCTCCCGAATAAATCCAGGCATGTCACAAAAAAAACACGTGCTCTTTTGACTAGCAGGGAGATTTATGGGGGAGGGGGGAATTCAAGCAGGGAAACGACCCTAACGACTCATAGCAAAAATGCGGATAGTACCACTATTCTGCTTCATTGAAATATTGCCTGGGCGAGAATTATTTCCCAACGAGCGGGCATTAAGTCTTCCCGTGACCGGATTCGATAGAATTCCGGTCACAGCGCTGTTGTCTTATTTTTACAGACATGCTAAAAATAGGGTGGTGTTATTTTTTTTATCTAATGAGAATTATTATTTTTTGGATGTATCTATTTTCTCCTAAAAGTGGCGTGAAGAGGATAAATAGAACCCTGAAGTCCATAAATTCAAACCGAATTCGATGATGGTCTAAAGATGAAACTACGCAACATTTATAACTAGATTTTAATGAAAATTGTTTAAATTGGGCTGGCTGCTGTGACCTCCACCCCTATTCGTATCTAAGACAGGTTCCCCACTTTTTTAAAGTCAATTCTCCCAACTTACGCTTTCAAATAAATCTCCTCTTATCACTTAAGGCGATATAAATAAAACACGCACACTCGCTTGCGACACAAACATAACGAAATGTTTACACTATGTTTCTTCTATTTACTGTTATTAATATTTAGTTGTTTGAGACTCATTTGTAAGTGCGCGGACAGAAATGGAGAAGCTTCGATTTTTGTACCGCTGTTGTCAGCGACGCGGGGCAGGGCCGCCGAATTGAGGATCACAACTACAAATCATTGGAGCCGATTTTCTAAAAAATATTTCACCTTTGGGGGCTGATTTGAGTAATTGGATGGGTATTTTCCAGAATTTGGCAGAATAACTCCTCCTTCAAATCTGACAATGCAATAAATTCGCAATTCATAAGAAAATTACTTCCAACGTACACCAAAATGGAGAATTCGGCGAGTCCTGGAAGCGCTTAACGAAAGGAAAATTCCAAAGAAATTTTACAATTACTAATTCTTAATCCAGATGTTGTAATTTCTTACACAGAATTTACGACAAATTGGCCATTGAGTATGAATGAAACAAAGGCGATATTATCCTCAAATTATGCAGAAGCTCGACGATTTGGCCAATTCCGAAAAAGAGGCCTTAATTAATTCGGAATTATAATTGCGGCCGAAATAGACGACTACTTTCGTTGTCCGCAGCCGCGCGCATTCCATTCATTGCTGTCGGGGCTGCGAGTTATCATCTCATTTTGGCCAAATGAATCGACGTTCACTACGCTCAAAATCAAGCACGCATGCACGGCCGGAGCTTCGGATGGCGTGCGGAATCCGTGCCAGGTGGCAGTAGTGCCTTGCTCGCTAAAAATCTTCTCTGCCTTTCCTTCCCTAATGCGCCTCAAATACGCGCAACAAACCAAATTGGGCTCCAGCATTCTGGACCCACTGACTTCAAAAACTCGAAATGCAAATTAATCAAAAGCAATTTAGTTCAACGAACGGGTGTGATTAAAATTCTATCTTCCCGGAACACGACCTTTAAAAAATTTCTAATTAATCGCTCTGATAAGATATTGTTCTTTTATTGTCTGGATTCAGCAGAATTTTTCTAGTGTTATTGAATAAAATAGCACGTGCTAAAAATATTGCAATTTTAAAAGTAATACATAAAATGCATTTTTGACGATTCCATTTCAATAAATTACATGAAAATGTGCCTCGCTTGATGGCAGTATGCAACCATAACAAACTTCCTTTTTGACTGCACGGAATGCACAGGCTATTGTCACTCGCAAATACTTCGGCAAAAAATTATGCGAAAGGAATGCACGGTTCACAATTGCATTCCAGAGGAAGCGGAATTGCGAATTTTGATATTACGCCTAAATCGGCAGCCAGGTGATGCTGCTCTCTTCTCTAACCCAATTTCCGAGGTGAGATGTAATTTTCCTGCTTGTCGATTCTCGGTAACGCTGGGCCCTTGAGCCCAAAAACTCGGGATTACGGCCGCGTTGGGGGTTCGCGGGGCCTCGGAGGAGCCCCGAGGGGCCTACTCACCAGCAGAAGGGGCGAGGAACGGCTCCCGACGATTGCTTAACACCGCGGTGCCCCTTGATCGGCTGATTTCGGCGCCAGCGACGGCGCCACGCACTACCTGAGTCGACTCACGGATCGGTGCGGCTCCGCGATCGGGGCCACGACGCACTCGGACGGCCGATATTCAACTTTTAGCACACTAATATCGAGACTTTACAGCAGCGCGATGGTCGTAAACTCGACTCAAGGTAGAGAAACATGCAACTCCGCACAGCGTTCGAGAAGGCTAGCACTATTCCTGGAATCGGGACTCGAGCCTGTCATGGTGACGTTGGTTGATGCTCAATCCGCGCGATCATTTCAAACAGGGAATGTTAACAGGACTGGAACGAGACTGCAAGAGGCGCCATCACATTACGTAAAAGCGAACATAGAAAACAAACACTACCGCCCTCTGTCATGCTCACGCAAAGCCACGCAAAGCTGAGAACAGGTCTAAAATAAATTATTTATATTTCGCTGAGGCAGCGGCTTTTGCCAGTATCTGCGCGTGGCAGCGAGCGGCAAAAGCCTGGCAACGAAAATGCCAGGGCGGTAAATACCAGTATCTGCGTGTTTCCAATTTTTTCAGGAGCATCAAAAAACCGGTTTACCACAACACAGCAACAGATAGAATGAAAATTTGTCTATATTTTGTATCTGCACTATCATCCGGTTATTTTCATATGCTTTACCGATCATCAATATGCCTTATCTGCAGGATTCACTTGCTCGAACAAGGCAATGTCGGGGGCATTTATCGTTGCCACTTGGTTTCCACGTGATAATAATGTTTTACAGACATGCTATTAAATTTTTATGGAAAGTTTAATATATTTTTATGGATATTTATTATTTCATTCATTTTATTTATTAAATTTCGGGGTCAACCTAATACACAGTCATATGACACTTTTCGACTTTTTGTTTTCTTTGCATCTCCAAATCTCGGGTTCTAACCATCAGAATCTTAAAAACTACCCACCGTTAGACTTGTCTTGACCTCCCCTGACCAGCTAAAGGGTTTAAGGGTGCTTACCCCCATCCCCCTTCATCCCCATATTGATACTATTTCGATAATAAAATTTTTAGCATGCATCCTCTGGCCTTAAAAATATGTTTCAAATTGTCTAAAACTCCTTCTAAACTAACACCCCATCCCTTCTTTCAAACCGAAACAGACCAAATATTTAAAAAAGCACATTAAATACAAAATCCGAGAGCTTTAAAATGTTTTTCTTTTTTTAAGGGGGTTGACGTATAGCAACTTAGGGATGGAGGGTAAGCACCCGCAAACCCTTTAGCTGGTCAGGGGAGATCGAGACGAGTCCAACGGTGGGTAGTTTTCGCTATTCTGATGTTTAGAACCCGAGATTTAGAGTTGCAAAAGTAACATCATGCGCGCCTGGGCATGAGTTACTAGTTGGCTGTATTATTGTTCTGGTTATTCTATTCACCCAAAAGATGGCTTCCTATGTTTGTAATGATGTAAAATTTTGTCAGGACGTCGGTCATCCCGAACAAAAACGATTTCGAGCGAAATCGTGTTTGGCAACGAAATGCAGATACTGGTATTTACCGCCCTGGCATTTTCGTTGCCAGGCTTTTGCCGCTCGCTGCCACGCGCAGATACTGGCAATAGCCGCTGCCTCAGCGATTTGTTAACTTCACATTTACATGGCGTCTATTCAAGTCCTGCTAAGAATGAAAAGTGAGGTGATGCGTTAAAACCGGTTGTTTTCTCTGCAGAAATTTTTATTTTTAAAATTTTCTTGAAATTTATTAATTGAATTTTACTATGCTTCATGATTCACCAATTTTTCATGGGATGTTAATCAATGAGAAATTTAAATTACATTTTAATTACATGGGGCCTTCTTCGGCTTTCCATTTTATAAATATCAGCCATGGAATTACACTAATGCAAGCCATGAACTTTTAAAACTTCTAACCCATTTTGCTGTCAATGACTGATTATCATTTAAAAAATATGAAAATATTTTAAACATTCAAAATTCAAAGCAACATTACATATTTTATTTCCATAAAAATACCGGTTCGATTGATAATCACCACATGAATTACTTTTCCGGAATGCGCATGCGTGCATCATAATATTGTGATTTGTAATGTGGAGTGTGTATCGTGTGTGTGTGTATCATACTAGTCACGTGAATTTTAGTACATAATCATTTCATCTTTATTGGTAAACCTTCTTATGTACTCAAAAGTTGTCATTCGATATGATCGTGAGAGTAGGGGTCTAACAGGAGGATAAATGAGATGTCATTTTGACTGGTTCGTCTTGATGGTCTTGTGACGCAAATTTTAACATTCAGTCAACGAGAAATTCCCATTTAAAACTTGTTATACACACGAAAATGAGTGGGCCAAACCTGAGCAAATCGAGGAACAGCTACCAGAGTATTGGCACCACAAGGGAGCCGATTTGGACGCAAGTGTCGAGTGACCCGTCCGAGAACGCCGGTACAGCAAGTAGTAGTCCACCTAAATTGAATCCCGATAACGTCTCCAATGTCGCTCAGCAGGTATGTAAATTAAATAAAACATTTCAGCCAGCCTCCGTGCTTCACGGATTTTTATTTCAGAATGGGGAAGTTGGCGGCAACCACTTTGGCATCAACACCGCAACAGCGGCTCTATTCATCGCCGGTGAAATGGCCGGGAGTGGAGTGCTTGCTCTACCAAGGGCTCTCGTCGACTCAGGTATGAAAATATAAAATACATAAATTAATAAAAATTAAATTTTTCTTTAAGGATGGATCGGGCCAGTTTTGCTTGTGCTCATGAGTCTGGTCGCTTGCTATGGTGGCTCGAGGCTTGGCAAATGTTGGACCATATTGGAGGAGAGGTACCCTGAAATTTATCCCAAGCACCTTCAGACGCGCAATCCCTACGCTTGCATTGCTCACAGGGCTCTTGGAGATTGGGGAAGGTGAGTTTATTGATTTTTACGATCGGTCTTTTTGAAAAATTACTTTATCAATTGGCTGTGTCAAACAAAAATAAACGTGTTTGTTCTACTCAAAGAGATTAAACATCAGCGTCCTAACAAGGAGGCTTTTTATTGCTTAACATTATTTATTTTTCTTTGTTGGGTCAGACTATTTCACATTATGGACACTTAGCTTTTTAACTAAAACATTTTTACTGCAATGCTATCGAGTTAGATGTTAGAAAACCAAACAAAAAACACCGTTTTGTGATGATCAACCTCTTATATTTGTAAACGTATAAAATTAAATCCGTTCAAAATCTGTTGTCTAGTACATTTAGAAGCAATCGTCTATCAATATTTTCAAGTATCGCCAGGAACAGAATTTTAACAAAAATAGACCGCTAAAAAGTGAAATTATATGGGAAAATCATCTTGGTGCTGTAAAAAATTTTGCACAGCTCAACAAACACCTAAATTTTCATTGTCAAATTGATTGTTGCCCTTTTCTTGCCACATATAAATTTGAGTTTTTGAGCTATGCGCAATTTTTACAGCACTACGACGAAATATGGCCTTTCTCAAACAGGAAAAGAAGTTTTGTTTACAAAAACGTCTTCCTGACTAGGAACATTATGAAGTCCTTAATTGGCAAAAAGATTAGATCAAAATAGCCATGCAAAGATATCAGATTTGACTGTTAGGGAGTAACAGTGCTCGAAATGAATTAAAACAACCTTATTGAATTTCAGATCGGAATGAACTCCAAATAGAATTTGGAAGCAAGTAGTGTTCGTTAAATCATGATTATGCTTTAAATTTTGACTCTCCTTTTTGAGACCAATTGAATGATTTACATTTTGGATAAATCTTTCATTTCCTCTTTTAGTCGGGAAAGTCGGGTATTAATTAATTTTGGCATCAACCTAATATATTTCAGAACTATTAAAAAGTATTGCTTGAGAATTTCATTTTCAGTCGAATTGTGTCGGCCTGCGTCCAAATCACACTATTTGGAGCTGGCACAGTCTACCTGATTTTGGCGGCCGAGCTACTTGATGACCTACTGAAGGGCCTCATCCCCATCGGACCATGCACCTGGGTGCTGATCCTTGCAGCCTTCCTACTGCCAGCCATGTGGCTGGGTTCACCTAAGGATTTTTGGTACACTGTCCATCTGACCCCTGTAAGCTCCCAAATCTGATCAAGGCTGTGTGTGCAGGGGCGTAGCGGTCGGTGCTCTTTTGACCACGGCCTTCTCGTGCCTCTTCATGTTCACGCAAATCATGATTGACGGCATGCAGTTCTCTATCCACCGCAACACCAGGCAGCACACCTTCGCCAACTTCTTCATGGCCTATGGAACCATCGCCTTTTCTTTCGGGGGCGCCTCCACCTTCCCCACCATACAGAATGACATGCTGGACAGAAGCAGATTTCCTTTCAGCGTGGCCGTTGGATTTATTCGTAAGAGTTAAATGCACACTACTCTTTAAGAAATATAATCAGATTTTGCCAAATGAGGCAATGATAAATATTTTTTAATTACGAGGATCAATAACTAGCTGCTGAATGTCATAGATGGGAAAGGTGGTTAGTTAATTGACTTGAAATACTTGAATAGATCAATGTACTGGGAGGCACACTTGCGTCAACTCGCCACTTGATGGTTTTCGCACCTTTCCAGCGGCTTTAGGGACATGGCACTTCAAACTTCAATATAAAAAAACCTTGGTGTGGGGAGGCAAAAAGATGGCTACATTGAGCCCAAACTCCTCTGCAGCCTCTCGGCAGTGTTATTGGGACCCGATGAGCTAGCCCACGGGATGTGCTGAGCAGAGGTTTTAAAATAATCTAGCTTTTGAACAGACATGCAGTGCTTGCCATTATATTATAACGAGATACTTAAAATCCTTATCTAATTTTTTACGATTGAAATTTTTCAACAGCCCGTTTTTTATACCAGCCTGTTGGCTCGCATTGTTAAGGCACTCTCAGGAGTGTCAAAGCAATGTGAGGTATTTGAGCAGTTGGGAGATCTAATACTGGCTATTCAATGTCAGAGATGGCAAAAAGTGGTTAGTTTAGTGACTCGAAATGCTCAAATTGCTCAACGGGCTGGGAGGCGCACCGGCGCCGACTCGCTACTTGCTGGTTTGCACCTTTCCAGCATGCGTGATTTGGCTTCACGGGACGAATGTCTAGCGTTTCAATGCAGTCCTCGGTGCGGAGGCAAGTGGCCCTTGAGTGGGCTGGGTCCCTGTGCGGCCTGGTACGCCCATGTTATCCGTTCGCGGTGTTATTGGGACCCGGGTTTCAGCATTCGTGCTAGTGCAGTGCGCGCCCTTCCCGGTCCTCCGGTCCTCGGACAGGGATAAAAAGAGCAAAAAAACAGGTTTTTCTTCAGCTTTTCGCATGATGATTTTATCCTGAATCTTTTATTAATTTAAACCATTATATTACAGTAATAATGGTTTTATACCTACCGGTGGCGATTGGAGGGATGCTTGTTTATGGGGAAACTGTCTCCCCAAACATAGCCCTTACCTTAGGAGACAGCTGGCTGGTGGACGCTGCCAATCTTCTGATGGCTTGCCACCTGATTTTGGCATTTCTGATCGTCACGAATCCAGTTAGCCAGGAGCTGGAACATATCATGAACGTCCCTCACGGTAAGATTTTATCCTTTTCTCTTGCATCTCATTGAAGAAAAATTGATCTTTTGAATGTTATGTTTGATGTTTGCTCTGAATGCTAATTGGAAACTGGCTGAATCAATCGTCTCAAAAGAAAAACAAAATTAAAATTGGCCAGATGTGTTTTAGCTCATTCACAATTTCAGGGCATTTTCATTCCTATTTCAGTTTCAATCCTGCCTGATTTTGGTTTAAAATACTTCATTTTAGAATCCGTCTTGAATGCACAAGAGCACGGTATAATCCTAGATTGTAGTGAAAGCGCGCAACATTAGTAAATGTTCATTTGCGTCATTAGGGCGTCATGATCTATTTACAACCATAAACGTAAAAACACGGGATTCACGGAAGTGGCCACTTTCCTGATGATATCAATTTAACCAAATTTGTTTTTTTAAAGCTGACATCTTTCTTGGTATTAATAAGCAGGATAATGTTGAAATTATCTGCATATTCATCAATCTAGATCATGTTATCTCAAGCGTAATTGTAATTTTCAGAATTTGGACGTCAGAGGCTGTGGTTGCGATCAAGTTTGATTCTAGGAATGGTTCTCATGGCTGAGAGCATTCCTCAGTTTGGGAAAATCTTGTCACTGGTGGGCGGATCCACCATAACTCTGCTAACCTTTGTACTTCCGCCGCTGTGCTACATGAAGCTGTGCGATCAAATTGGACCTTGGCCTCAGTTGAGGTATGTTGCAATCGTCGTCATCCGCAATCTCTTCATTACCTCATATTATTTCAGACCGATTCCTATCCATGAACGCGTCTTCATATACGAGATGATCGGCCTGGGGATATTCGGAGGCACAGTCGCCACCTACAACTCCCTCGTCTCGATTTTCTCTCCAAACTCCTTCTCTCGCCCTTGCTACTTTAACTGGTGGTGATACTATTGTAATTTGTTGTTGGCCTTTTGCGCAAGTCTAAATTTGAAGTTAAGTTTCACTATGGTTTTGATAGCTGCTAGAACGTATCTTAAAACTGGGAAATCAAAATATGACTGACAGACTGACTGAATGCCGTTAAATTTTCGTGCTTTTTTCAAGTTGAGGATTTGTTGTCTACTGAATTCATTTGCGTCCATGAGTATAATTCAGGTGCCTCCAAATCAAAACTGGTGATTTAAAACTTATTCACAGAGCAGCGTTTTTCAATTTTTTTTCGTGATGAAAATTAAAAGATGGACACGCTTGCTCTTAATCACCAGTAAGAATAGAAGCCATTATTGCGAGAATAATAATCTATTAGCAGATGGCGCCCCTGTCTAGTTGTATGCTTAGAGCGACGTCATGTTGATTAATCTATGAAAAAGTTTTATAATACTTATTGGAATGGGACCAACCGACAGAAAAACATCAACGCTTTGCCATGTTCTAAAATATTTGTAACGCTTGAAAACATTTAAATGCAAATTTTGTATAAATCTATACAATGAAGTATGCTATAATTATAGCTCCAAGAAAATGTTTCTTTGGAATTAATTTTAGATTTCTCGGAAAGTCAGTGTTTGTCATCGGATAGCACACAAGCTTTGCATCCAATTTTCCTGAAAAATTGGATGAGCTAATTCGTACATTTGGCTTTAGCTCTCTATCCTAAATTATTGGGGAATGCAATATCAAAAAGTTAATATATCTAGTTTTTTAACATCTATACTCTTAAATAAAAACTGTTTGGTCAATCACGTTGAAATATTTTGGACAATTTAAGGATAAGAAATCGAAGCAAAAGTGCCTAAAACTTGTTGCGCGCGATGGTGAAATATGTTTACGCCTCTAAACACAAAAAATCACTTCTGATGGCAGCTTTTTATTTTGTTGATCTTTGAAGTTCTCTTTATATTTTATCTCTTTCATAAAGAGTGATTTTGCTACCTGTGACCCATTACTCCACTGAACGTTTTAATTTTGCTTGAAAATCCTAATCCAAACATTAGAATGCTTTTCCCACAAATCAAAATTATTTTTGCGTGTAACATGCAAGCACAAACTTCTCTGTATCAGTGAATGCGCAAAAGGCCAATCAAGTCGAGTGCCATCTATACACAAATGTATCCCCGTGTATGTACTTGTCTTTTTGCTTCTCATAAGTGATCTTAACTTGCAATAATATCTTGCTAGTCTCTTTTGTGTTGGTAAAAGATTTCGCGACCTTTGAAAGGTCACTAAAAATTATATTTTTTGAACCAAATCTGCATAAGTGATTGCTGGTGTCAAATGTTATAACATGGAATTTCATCATTTGAATCATCTCACTTCATTCTTTACGTTAATAAGAATTCACACAACGTAATAAGCTGTACATTCCAATACTGAGATATTGCAAAATCAACTTTGACCACTATTGTGCTCAAATTTATTTATTAAATCGCTGCAGCATACCCTGCATGCCGGACAAAAATGTTTGCGTTTTACTTAATTTAACTCCTTATTTAGAGCATTATAATGAGCATCAATTCAGACGAAACAAATAAACACAAATGATTGTTGCTTCGCTCTTGGCAAATGTTTTGAAGGCCTTCTAGTTAAGATAACTGTATTCTTTCTGAAAGGTTTTCCAAATGGATTAAAATGAACGTCTTCCGCGACTCCTGTCTTTCTTCGAACTGCGGTGATAATTATTTGACGTTCCTGATGCTGAGAAAATGTTTTGAAAAATTTATGAAGGCCAATACAGCAATTCAAGAAAGCCTGTTTCGCAACCGAATATGCTTCAAGAAAAAATTCAACAAGTATTTCTTCATCACACTCAGAGTCAAATGCGATGCAAAATAAATGTGCGCTCCACCTGCATGGCAGTTTGTGCGCTCCAAGTCCCCTTGAAGGCAGAATTACAGCAGAGCAGCGCTTAAATACTAAACGCGGAATTATTTTCCATGGTGAGAATCACTAATGATCCAGAATTCAACTCTGAAAATTTCTACTCCTTTGGATTTTTATTCCCTGCCTTCTAACGGAATCTCTTCAATGACGGAAAAATCATTATGTGTGCGACGTTAAAAGTATAATATATTATATATATATATATATATATATATATATATATATATATATATATATATATATAGCTGGATAGAAACGAGGCAAAATAAATTTCCATTTATTACGCAGCAACTTACGGGCAGGATTTATGTGGAACCTCCTCTAATCACTCAGGCAAAACATTTTCAAATCGAACAGTTACAGCGACCTGTTTGCGACGCATTAATGCCCTGCTGAAAAATAGGAATGAGCGTTCATACCTAAAAATAACAATAAACGAGAGGGGGAACCAAACATTTTCAGCCTGCTGTCAATTGAGTTTTTAAACAGGGGTTTCCCAAACACAAAATAAAATATATTTTAACTCCGATATCAGGACGGCCTGCTTTACGTAGATAAACATGGAAATGGAGGGGTAATTACAAAATGCTTTTGCTCAGCGACTTAGCAAAGATATAAAAAGCTCAAAATTTGTATTATAAATGAGAAGCCAGTGATATGTGGGTGTATTTTGTATTTATATATTGTATTAAGATTTCTTTTGAAAATTAGGTCCTTATTCTCTTACGATAATAATCTTCAAGAAATGTGATGCTCCTTTAAATTAATGGCAACAATGAAAGATATTTCACATACATGTGAATTAGGATCAAACAAATCGTATCAAAAAAGTAGAAAAATTCAATAAAGTTTTAACGCGTGAATCTCACAGCCGTGATCATCCTCCTCTACTAGAAAAAAGTCTGAGCTATTCCCTCCTTTGATTTTTTCACGTCTTTTTTAATATTCTCTCCGCTTTAAAGCCTTTAAAGCAATTTTCTCGCTTGTAAACTATTTAATATTGAATTTCATGCTCAACGGTCCAAAACCGTGCAGAGGATATAGCATTTTATTCAATATTATTTGTGCCCATCAGCACCCTCGATGTTTTTCCTTCCCCATTGAATGGACCGAACAACATTATAGGCGCAGCAGGTGGCGCAGACCTTTCTGCCGCAGGTTTTTATGAATCGCATTATGAGCAGGCGTCTGGCGCTTTTCTGTTATTACGCGCTCGGACCTTTGAGTTCTGCACGAAAGGTGATCGCTTCTGCTCGAATTTCCAGAAAAGCAATAAATCAATCAAGAAAAAAAAACGCGCGCGCGAGAGAGAGAGAGAGAAAACAATATAATTTGGACACTGCAAGAGCAGAGAGGCAGCAGGGGAACCTTGAAATTCACATCTGCCCGCCGCCTTTGTTGTATTTGCCCAGGCGAGTGTGTGGTGAAAAGGACCCTGAGGAGCTGCGACTGAGAGTCGAAATGGACCGAATGATCGCAGAGAGCGTGAGTGAGTGAGAAAGAGAGATAGATGCGCCTGCCGCTGGCCGAGGAGGGGCGCAACAACAACACACACGGACACTAGGCACTAACACATACTCACTCTGCCTTGGCTCTTCAGCAGGAGCAGTTGACAGAAAACGTGCATGCGCCGACAGACAGCCAGAGCACCTTCGGCTCAACCCTGGTTTAACAAGACGCAACCACTCCAAAAAACAATTGGGCCCCGGCTGTCTTGGAACTTGTTTTTTTCCTTCTTTCAGGTATTATATTTTTAGAGCACCACGCAGTTTGGGATTATGATCCTAGACTATATAACCCTTCCAAACATGCTCTCGTGCCGTGTTTTTGTTGTTTGATTGTTTACATCACCCTTAAGCCATGCTCATTGTCCAGAGAGCATTCCTAGGCTCAATTCAAAGCGCTGCTCCTCTGCACCCCTTTGGCTTCTTGAATGAAAGTCCTCGGCGGAGCTGCATGTGATATTGGGAAATACGTAAATTTACGATAAGATTATTCTGTATAGACAGTCTAATTGTGGGAAGGTGATCGAGTTTTGAAAATGCGTATCGCGCCAGAGATGTTTGCTAACCTTTGAATGATCACGTCAGTTGAATGAACCACTCTCGCGCGCGCGACACTGGATTTTAAGCGGCCGGTATCGTTAAAAAGTGGCGAGACGTGTGTGTCAAGGCCTAAAACCTTGCACCTTTAAATATTTTTATAGGAGTCAAGCGCAAAAAAAAAGAATTTTTCGAGTGCGCACGGCAACGTGTTTTCTGTTTAATGAGAGCCTGCGCTATTTGGCTTTTAGGCGGTGTATAAATCAAAATAGTGTTTTCATAGTCGCTTTAGATAACGTTTTTAGTTTCATTATCAAATGTACAGTAAATATTTCAAATCGAATACTTGATATTACACAATGCCTAGCAGTGGCAACTAGATAACTGACTAAAAATATAAAGACTGAAACAAAAGCAAGCAGCCGGCATTGTTCCTGCTGGCCGTGCAGTTAGAGGGTTGTCTATATATATTATTAAAGAGTGGATTTGCTCCGCACCATCAAACGCAGTGCCAATCAATTCTCATGGAGCACCACGAGGTATTTTTTAATTGTTACTGCCCCTCACTCAGAAAACCGAATATACTCTCCTCAGACTGAATTTCCTGTTCAAAATTTGCGTCGCCTCACATCTCTCATTGTTTTTGCGGCCGCTCAAAAATTGCAGAGTCACATTCGTTCAATCTTCTCG
This sequence comes from Cloeon dipterum, assembly GCF_949628265.1. Classification (NCBI taxonomy): domain Eukaryota; kingdom Metazoa; phylum Arthropoda; class Insecta; order Ephemeroptera; family Baetidae; genus Cloeon; species Cloeon dipterum. Next base: position 11,432,928 of record NC_088790.1, read on the forward strand.
CGCGAGAAGATATTGCTTTTGCACAAGGCGGAAAAAGAAAACACCCCACCTTGTTAGTTTTTGCGAACCAGTAACAGATACCAGCAATTAAGCTATCGAATGGGCTTGTTAATTTTACCGTCCAGCACTTAAGCCTGTTTTTCTTTGCCTTCCATATTAGGTGTTATAATACCCCTCAAATTTAAAATTCGAATAAACAGACGTTAGAAAATAGGGAAAACTTGAAAATATAAAGCTCGTTTTTGACAAATTTGCCCAAAAACCAACCAAAATACAACAATCTTTCGTTCTCTCCGCATCCGCACTGGCTATATTCATCATTTTTCCCCATAGTTTTGTGAAAATAGTATACGGTTGACAATAATGAAAAACATATATCGGTCATTTTTGGCTGTATAGCAAGTATAGTATTATGGTATGATGAATCAACAGTTCGTGACATTGACATTGAGAAAAAAATTAATTAAACAGAGCTAAATTATCATAAATGGACAAAGAAAAATACCTAGAAAAAATGACTCGGCCTGGCCATGTTCATGCGCTTGATTTCTCTTGTCGCGATCTATATGGATATGTCCAACGGTGTGTGCGCGTGAGAATTCATTTTTGGAAGAAAAATCACAATTTCTCTCTCTCTCTCTTTGCTTAAAAAACTGCAAAAACGTTGAAGCCGTGTTTGTTTGTTTGTTGGGAACTTCAACGACAGCTTTGGTAAAAGTTAAGCTTGGACTAATTTTTTTCGTGATGACCCAAATTTCTCGAAAATTTAATCGGTGTTTGCCAATTCACTTGATTTTGATTCCTCTCGTTGCGATTTATCCAGTTGTGTGCGAATTAAGAGCTAAACTTACCTTCTGTCGAAATAAATCATGATTTCTAATATGGGGAGTGTGCTCGCCGCTTGATTAATATGCAAACTTTGGAGCCGATTTTATCAAATAATAAATGGCGTAACCTTAAAAATTTGAGCTCGTTCACAATTCACTCAAGCGGATTTCTGAATGACAGAGATTCGCCCATCGGTTTGATTATAGGGACACCTAATTTTATTGCAGAAAATTATCTGGTATACGTTCGAGCAAAAATAGAAGCATGAAATTATCTCCTCTATTCGACGCGTGACTCTCGGTGTTTTTTTTTTTTTTTTACTTTCATCAAGGACAGAGAGACACGAACAGAAAAGATGCGAGATTTATCAAATGAGATTACCGAGAACAGTTTAACCTGAAAACTATCGAATGATAAAAATGTCCAAGAGCTTTTATAGTTTAAGAAATTTTCACATGTGAGAACGGATTTCCAAAACTGAAAATTAAAACATTTTGTCCGAAAAATAGCCTCATAATAAGCGTCTATCATTCAGTAGTAAATTATAAGCTAGTTAAGTAATACTCGTAATTCAAACGGGTTTATCGTGTTCATCAATGGCATAGGATATTTTTCTTATTAATTACACGGTTCTCGCAGGTGGGAATGGGAATCAATTTAACGCGAGTCGTTCCTAAACAGCTTTTACATGTGCCACGAGTGTGAATGAAGATAAAATTTCAAGGTAAGAAAACTCACTTTTTCTAACTCCTAACCTGATTTGTTCAAAACGTGACTTCGATCTTTAGAGGTCGAAAATCCAACGGTTGAATTTCACTTTTGAACAAAAAAGTATATATGTATAAACGAATCGATTGGAAAGTGCAGCGCCGGCACGAGCCACCGGTTTTATTTTATTCTCATTCCTGTCTCGTGTGCAGTCGTCCTCCTCGGCAACATCCGTGCCCTGGCTGCAACAAAGTGTGCACTTTAAAAATTGTCGCTCATCAATTCCATCCGCAGCACAGGTAAAAGGCGCTTTGTTTTCATCTTTGGCAAAACGATTTATTATTATAACTTTTGAAATTTCACTCTGTGCTGCACACTTTTACTATTACATATCATTCTGTGAATGGGAACGTACCTTAAATTTAATATACGGTATATTGTAAGGAAATTTAGGGAATTGGGGCGATGTGGAGGCAGCAAAGGAAAATAATTGCTTTTGAAAATTCTGGTCGCGCCCCCGGCCGTCCCTGGGAAAACACGTACGCACGTATATACATATGTTCCGTTCCGGTGCGGCGTCTGGTGCATAAAAACAGTTGGAAAAATGCACTGCCGCTCGTCCACCACCATAAAAATATTTGTAGCGCGAGAGGAGAACTTGAAGTATAGTGAAGAAGGTCGCGGGTGCATTCCGATTTCGAACGCTTCTCGTGATTATTGTTATTACGCCCCGTTTTTCCGGCCAAATTAGCCGTTTAAGGTGGAAAAATTGGTGTGACCTCGCGCGACCAGCGCCAACCAATCAAGTGGCCGTGCATCCGCGCCAGACTCTGCTCTCAACATTGGATTAACGAGTTATATAGAAACCGCGTTAAAAATAAAAGAGCCGCACGCGTAATCGGCCTGCAATGAGAGACAATACACACACCTTGAGGACGCGACCTTTCGGCGTGCAACAGGTTTTTTCTCGTGCATGTGTTTGGTCTCCGTGCGACGATTCATGTATTCGTTCCATCATCTGCAGAAAACGGCGAATCCCAGAGCAAAAGCCGAAATCGGTGCGCATGAGAAAAGGCTTTTTCGCAACTTTTCTATCATGCCTTTCTCAGCTCGTCGTGTGAACCATTCATTTAGTCTTCTTTTCTATGTGGATATACACCGCAGAAAACAGGAGTTTATCATCCTGGGAACCGTTCATGTGCATTTCCCAAGGACTAATTTATCTATTTGCACTCCTGGCCTTGAACTAAGAATTTCAAAAAGAGATTTTGCCTCGTTTGAACGTTTTTCTTTTTAAGTCAATAGAATAATTAAGTTTTTGTCGAAAAAAATTAATCGAAAATCTGAGATTTTTCTTTAAAGCTTTGTATGGAATATAATTTTTTCTATGAAATGAAATATAATTATTTTATTTTAGCCATAATACACTAAATAAAGGTCTTAGGGTCCAAATTTTCAACAGCTTAAATTGCAGAATAGATAACACTTTAACCATCCAGCAAAAACATTTTGGGAATTAATTATAATTACACTAGTCGTCTTCAACCAGGTATTGCGTAGTAAGTCAAGTATTGCTAAACAAAATAAGTACATGAACGTTCGAATTTTATTCTTCCTTTGCTGAGCTCATGTGCGTCGAAAGTTCCTTTTCGAGCCCGGAGAAAATGAATTGATGATGTCTAAAGTGTGCCATCAGCGACTTGGACTTAAATCAATGCAGAGATTTTTCAACTCACGAGAGACATTTACTGCATGAACTTTTATCCCAACGTGTATGTGCAAAAGGAGCGAGAGACAGCGATCTTTTTACGATTGATATACCTTTGAAAGTTTTCCGCTGTCTGCGGCGTGGAGCTCATTCACGTTTAACGCCTAAATAAAGACGCCCACGCTACTTCTTAATTCCGGTTGAACGCTCGATTGCCTGAGGCTGCTCTTTTCCTCTCTCTTTGATTTATACCACTTGGGAAGCGATTGTACGATTTTTTTATTGCAGTAACAAAGTGGAAGCTTAAGTCTTCCTACATGAATTCAAATAGGTTAATTTTCAAACATTTAATATAGCAATTCCACATGAGACTGGGTAGAAATTGGATGGTTTTTTGTAACGGTGGAATTTTTTACTAAACCAAATCAAGGAGAAAGAGGTCGAAAAAAGTGGTCGGTTACCCCGTGTTTGGGTAATTCAATAATAATAAGAGTTCAATGTAGAGAGATCGAATGTAACTTTTTTTATACCAACGTGAAACTTTCACTTCCCACCCTATAACTTTTGATTCTCAACAACTTTTAAATTTAGAAAAAAGTTAGGTTAAAGGTCACCTCTTTCGACCTATTTTCGTAATTCCGATTTTCCAGTGTAATATAGATTTTTTCGAGTCGCTGGAACAAAATGTGAGCTGTGAAATTCTGCATAAGTTCATCAAATTTCATTGGTTTACTCACAGTATTTAGTTAAACTGCTATTCATGTTTGAAGTTTGAAATATGATTCCGCTTTTAGTCTGACCTTTTACGCCTGATATCGACAATTTGAATTCTGTGGTGTTTGACTTACTACGGCAAACTAACAGGATCTAAATGGAACCTTTTAGGGTCAGGTGAAACCTTCAGGGCCTGAACTTGACTTGACCCTGAGGGTCGCAACGTATATTTTTTAAATAAAACCAACTTTTGTGGGTTATTAATTATATTTAGTGGATTTCAGGCTAGCTTAACGATTTAATAGTCAGTTCCATATTATTTCTTGAAATTTGGACGAAATCTTCTATCATTTTAATATTTTAGCCCTTTTTTGAGTTTGAAAAACACGTCCAATGGATTTGCTCTTGAGAAATAACAAATCAAAATGTACGTAATTTGCAAATTAAAAAAAAAAATTCGGGGGCGTGCTCATGGAAAATTTTAATTGCACCTTAAATCCGCGGAAAAATTGAAATATTTAACATTTTTTTCCAACAAATTTTGATAGCCTAGCCAAATTATCAAACAGACGAATTTAAAAAAAATAAAGTGGAAATTCAGATGTTTGTGGAATATAATTATGAATTTTGAAAATACGACGAAATGCTTTTCAAAACTGTTGTGCAATTGAAAGCCTGAACATTAATTCAATCTCAGAACAAAGAGGTAAAATATCTGATTTTTTACATCTCTGCGATGATCCCCTGATAATGAATGAAGCTTCTTTTGTTAAAAGAGTGCCCTTAAAACCGATTTCTAAAAAAATAAACAAGGGGTATATACTTAGGAAAATTTACTGTTGGGCTAAATGACACTAAATCTTGCCCAAAAACGAATTTAATAAAAAAATCTAGCTTGTGTAAAAGTTGCATTATTTAATATCACGTAACCCGAGTCCATTATAAACCCTTTTAACGCTCGTCACTCTTGATTTGTTCGAAAAGAGCGCAAGAAGCTGTCTGAAAAACACGTGGCTGATCTCTCTGCACAGAAATAGACGCGAATATTTTTCTCTCGTCCAATGACGAGTGCAAAAGGGTTCGCTGGCAGCTGGAGGGCGAATCAACCTGGGCTCGGAGAGTGTTTTGTATCGAGTTAGTCGCAGCTGGGCGTTGAATCGCGTTGATTGTGATATCATTGGCATCGGGCAGCTCGATCTCGCTCGTTCATTGACTCCGCGAGCGCTCCTTCTGTCCGGTTGCAAGCTCCGCGTATATTTTACACACACACTTCGCAATTGTGCAGAAGCTTTGGCTAGCCGCGGCTTTGGCCGGGCACTCCTCCCAGCAGCTCCGATCACATCTCAGGTCCTGTTATAATGTCCAATTAAACCTCGTCGATGCGATTTCATTACACACGGCCACACGGCCAGTGCTGGCAACTGAGAAGAAGAACGTATTATATCATATTGCTTTTAGTTGGGCGTCCGCGCGAAACGGTTTTTTACCAGTGCTGGGATTTGCAGACACTGGCCAAGTGACAAAGTAACGGAATTCTCGCATATAATTAATCAAGAAAACCTGCTTGAACATTTGGCTAAACATAGAATGCAAGATAAATATTTTTCTCTCTCTTTTAAGCTGTAATAACAAAAATTATAATGCCTCTTAGTCTTAATAGATAAAAATTGAGGTTATTTGTTCAAATTACGCACAAAATACAGTCTCTAGAATTAATAATGCAAACTCTGCCGAAAAATTGGCAATGTAACAGCTAAACCTATAAAACGCTTATAAATTAATCTAAAAATAATCGAAAGCCTCACTCTATGATGAACCATGATACAAATAAAAAAATTAAAAAATTTTAACAGCAATGCAACAATGAAAAAATATACCCTCAGGCTTTTCTTCGTCACAAAAAATTAGTAATCCCACTATACCCATCCTTCGTCCCCACCCCCACAACACAGAAAAAAGCGTGTAAAATGAACTTAGGCTCTTTAATCCACAAGCTTAACGTTTCATTCTCCCTACGACCAGCAAACGCTACAGAAGGCGCTCTGCAACCACGTGCTGAGAAATATCAAGAAGGGTTTAAATTTGAATTATTCGTGCTTCAATAACAAAGTAAGTACAATAATTTAGCAATTTCAAGCTTCGTCTATTTTCTGGATGTTCACAAAAGAAAATCAAAATACTCTCTGCCAATTTTTTGTGTTATATTAATTTAAAATCTCCATAGTAAAACGTCATTAAATTTGCGTGTGTTTAGGGATGTATCAACACAATTAAATTTAAAGAGTTTTTCTATTCTTTGGAGTGTAATTTACACAGTTAAAATGAATTTTGTTTAATGAAATCTGATACCTTTTTTAATAAGCACTGATAGAGTTTTGAATTTATAATGGTCAAGTTTTCCTTAAAGCGTATCGAAACGACAAAAAAGAGGAAGATACAAAGAAAAGTAAAATGAAGAGAAATTTAATTAAAAACCAATGCAATTGGCACTAATTTCAAAAACATATATTATAAAAAAATGTAATAATTATAACATCTTTCATATAGCTCGTTTCGAGGTCAAATTCGGAAATGTGGAAAACCCTAAATTTCTATTTTTCCGGCTACTTTTTCTAAAAAAAACTGTTGGTTTTTGGCACAAAAAAACACCAATTTTTCCGCGTTTTCCTGAATTGGCACCGCCCATAAAGCTTATAACCTGGCAACAAACAGAGAGTTTGAACAGTTAAAAGAGCAATAAATAAATCAATTTGTTGTGAACAAGTGGTGCATTTTTGCGCATTGCAAAATTATTTTTGTATTTTCAAAGATGAATTTTTCAAGCTGACATAGCAAACAACTTAAAATCATTGCCCTGATTGCTAAAATTGCTGCTAAATGCTGACGCTTCTTTTGTTTTATTTCTACCCCTCCTCAGTCAGCAATCCAGAAACTTGAATATGGCATTGTCTTTCTTTAGTACAACAACATTTAGACTCAATGACTTGACCATGCCAGCAGCAAGTATGATAGCAAGCCGCACGCCAGCCAGCATGGAAGTGCGCGCAGTAACCGCCGCGTTCCGGCCCGGCTTGTAATATAATTCAGCCCCGAATTTACAGCTGAGCCGGCACTCCTGCGGTTACACGAATTAATAAATGTAGTAATGAACGTGAACACTGATGTTCACGATGTCTAGACTTTGCGGTATTCGCTCGATCGGCGGTGATGGAATGCGCACGTGAGCCGAAACAGGAGCACACTTCTGCTGCTTCGGCCTTAACCTTACGTGCAGCTGAAGATGCGATGAATCGCGCGCGCGACCTTCTTGTTTATCTCCTGTCGATCCGCGCCAAACTGATTCAGCTCTCGTCGAGAGTCTAAATTATTATTTTATTGTTACTGATTAGCTCCGCTTGATTAGTTTTTTGCAACTTGCGGCATTACAATCCTTTTGTAAGGCCGGCAATGGCGATGCGTAAATAAATTTTTAAAGTGTAATAAATTAGGCCTTCCAGGATGTGTGGACTAGGCTAATGCCCTCTTTAAGAGCCTGTTTGCCTTGTAAAATTAGAATACTTGTTTCTTGTTTGAAAAGAATGAGACAAAGAGGGATTGAAACGTTCTTTGTTGTTTTTTCAGCCGATGGAATAAAATGCCCGGAAAGTTTTTTTTTATTTTTGGGGGGAGGGGAAATTATAATTTTCTTTGGAATGTAAATTGAACCAGCACATGCATTTTATATTGAATTATTTATTTTCATGTATTTGCTTGACTCCACAAAAGCTAGATGATTTTTTAGAACACTTCCAAGGACAAGAAATTAAAAATGAACGAAAAGAAAACTGTGTCTTAATTTTTCCTATAATATTGACAGCTTTTGAAACAAGATATTTGTGATTTATTCGATTTTAGCTGACTAAAAATAGCAAAATTTTCAGCAAAAGCTGACGATCGAGGCACTTTAAAATTGTTCCTCTATAGCAAGCGATGTATGAAAAAACCGTCGTTTGATTTGGAAAACAGTTTTCAAATTCGCGTTCAAAATTAAAATATCTTCAGAGTAAAAGGAAAGGAATAAAGTCCTTGATTCGGTGACCGACCCAGCAACCAAACTCGCGTAAAACCTTTTGATGAGCTCAGCAGCAGACATTTACGCGACAGTTTACTCCGTGTATTTTTTACACGCGATTTGCAGATTGAAATTTCACGCGAACAGGACTCGCAAGTCCCGTGAGCGAAAAAAAGCAAATGATTCAGCCGCCGCCACTTTTGAGATTAGATTTCAGCAGCAGCTCCTGTGTGAGTGCTCGCGAGCTGTGTATATATGTGTTTGCTTGAATTTTGACCTTGACATTGACTCGCAAACTACGTGATAAGTGCAAGGCGAGCGCAGTTCTGAATGCGACACACAGATTGCCGGCCCAATCTGACGATGTTTTCAATTGCAGGAGAAGCGTCGAGCCATGCGTCTGATTGTAGCCTTCGTGTCCACGCTGCTGGCCGCCTTTTGGGAGCCTGTTAAGTACACCTGGCGACACCTGCTCATCTGGCTGCAGAAGATGATCACAGGTAAGACGGGGCGCATCTGATTGGACAACTGGAGCGAACAAAAGAACACGAATTGCCTTCCGAAATTGCTTTAGACACAGCCTTTACACTGATTTTTTCCACCTATGAATAGCTGCCGACATCAAATTTGCCTTGAAGCACAAGCAGACTTTGTTCGCGGTGCAGCGGGTGGCACTGCCGGGCCTGAAGGACATTCCCGGCCCCGTCGCTCTTCCCATCTTCGGCACACGGTGGATCTACAACAAATATTTTGGCCGCTACACCATCACCAAAATTCACGAAGCTTATCAAAGTTAGTTTGCCATTTCCTTCTTGTTTATCTCGATTGCCGTGAACGACCTTGGCTTTTAGTTTAATTTTGACTGATGTGTCATTTTCATTATGGCAAGTCCTTATCTGCAAAACTTCTTTACGCCTCTTCACGCTCTCATGACAGCAGAAGATTTATTTGATTAGTTTTCAATATCTAAACAAACGAAAATATTTCTCAGAACAGATTTTGTTAGCGCTGAGCAAATTTGCTTAGTTTGTTTGCGGACAAACACGAAATTTGCCTGCTCCAATGTCGATTTATTTTTATGTCGCATCTTTCTTCTCAGGCATGTTCAAGGAGTACGGTCAAGTGATCAAGGAGGAGGCATTCTTTAACTACCCCGTAATAAGCACTTGCTCAGCTCAGGACATTGAGAAGTTAATTAAATTTCCCTCAAAATTCCCCCTTCGGCCGCCAAACGGGATCGTCAGCAAGTACCGACAAAATACGCCTGGACGCTACAACGATGGCGGCCTGACTAACGAGTGAGTAATTCATTTTTCAAACGTTAAGCTCATTAGTGGAAGCCTATGGGAGAAAGAGAAACTTGAGACTGTTTTCCTTTGGTTTTGGTCAGGCAAGGAAAAGTTTGGCACCGTTTGCGCGAGTCCACCACGCACGATATGGTCAACACCCGCGTCATCCAGAACCTGATCGCCGATGTGAATTACATGGCAATCGACTACATTGCCGGAATAAACAAGCTGAGGGACCCAGACACCGGCAGAGTCCAAGACATCATTGAACTTAATAGAAAACTCGGCTTTGAGAGTAAGTACCGATTTTTACCTGGTCAAATTTGGCTGAATAGACCTGAAAAGATTTTTACTCTCAACTGCTACGTAAGAAGGCTACCGAGAATGTTAAATCAAATTTTAATCTCGTAAAATATTGATTTGAAAAAGCAAACAGCTAAATTAAGGCTGGTGTAGAAAGTAATCAACCATTTGATATAAACTTGCTTTTTTCTCTAAAAATTGATTTTCCGATTTAATCTATTTCAATTTTTAACAGTCTAGTCCTTCTGTAATTGGCACCCTTGTGGTGAAATTAGAATTTTTAGCATCATTTTAACATCCGAAAATTAAACTTACTAAATACACGATTTAAATTTAAGCTATTTAAGCGTCGTAATTTTTATTAAGATCATCTTTTTACTACTAAGATTTTGCTCCAATTCCCAAGGTTTTCTTTACGCCTGGCAGCTCCTAGTAGTTTAAAATAATATTTATTGTTCTCATTGGAGTCAATAAAATGTTTCGCCTTCCGCGAAAACTTTATGGCGCAAAATTAAATGGGTAATCGCTTTACGGCTCTGATACATGGGCGAATAGCCGGGTCGGCCGCTGGCTCTTCATCGCGAGACGAACGCGCAACAAGGGTTCCTATACATATATCGCAACAATTGACTGCACATGACCTGTCCAACGTGAGCACCGTTAGGCCTCTCGTCGGCGCCAATTTACATTAGTTAGAAGGCACGAGAGGTTAAGTTCACTTGCTCATTTGCATCAATTGCGCTTTTGCTCCCGCGGTCCGCGCATTAATTAAGCCCGACGAAGATTATTAACATTAACGTCACAGGCACCTGCTTGCTGGGGCTTGGCTGTCGCGTCGGCTTCCTCGAAGACGAGCTTAATCCCAGGGTGAAGCGGCTTTCGCAGGCGACTAACTGCCTTTTTGAAGCGCTCAATGAGGCCAACTACAACCTGCCCCTTTGGAGGTACTTCCCCAACAGCACATACAAAAAACTGGCCAAAGCCGAGGAAGATTTATATGAGTAGGTATTTCGATAACAATGAGTGACAAATATTAATGTGAAAATATTAGTGAAAAAATAATTAATAGTTTTTTGTAAGATATCGATCAATCATGAATTTCCATCTGATTTTGAGTTCAATATTTTAATAGAATTTCATACAATTGGAGATTTTAAAAATTTTGAATTTTTACAGAGACGTCAAAATTGGGTCACTGCAGAGGCCAGAGATGAATTTTTTCAAAGCAATTCGTTTAAATTTCTTACAAATCAGATAACTTTTTACTTCGGAAAATTATAATAAATTTCATATGCATTTAAATTGCGGTTTAACTTTTTCCATGTTTTTAAATTTTATTTTTCATTAATTGTTCAGTTGGCTATTTGTGTATCGAAAGTTAAAATTGCATTTTTTCCAGTACACAGCATGCGGTTTTTAAACTCGTATTTTTATATTCCTTGCAATTAAAACAAACAATTTCTCAAAACAGAGTTAATTTTAAATAATCAAGTGGCTGCAATCATTTGTATAATTTAAATTTTGCGCCCTTAAAAACTGCTTCATTCAGTTTTGTGGGAATAGATTTAAAAGCATTTCCAGTTGACAAAGATTTCGACTTTTAACCGTCCTTTTCGTTTTTCTCCTGCAGATTGGCTTCCGAGTACCTCGAGCCAGCGTTGCAGAGGATCGAGGAGAGCTACGAGCCGGAGGCGGCCCAGACCGTCCTTATCGGCATCCTAAAACGCAGCGACCTTGACGACAAAGACAAAAAGTCGAGCATCGTTGACTTTGTCTCGTCGGGAATGAATACGGTCAGTATCTCATTAATTTCAATCAGCCCCAAATATTTGTATTCGACCTTGGCCCGCATTTCTCTCCCACAGATAGGGAACACGCTCTCGCTGCTGCTGTACCTCATCGCCAAAAATCCGGACGCACAGACAAAGCTGTACGAGGAGATAAACAACCTGCTCGAGCCCGACGAACCTATCTCAGCCAAATATCTTAATTCGGCCAGATACCTCAAGGCGTGCGTCCACGAATATTTCAGGTTGGTTCCTTGTTGTCTCTTGTTACGCTTCATTAAAAAAAACATTTTACATTACAGACGACGTTTAAAAATTAATTTGTATCAGTTTTGAGGTACAAAAAAATACAAATTTTTCAATTTTGATCCATTAGCAAATGCCTAACTTTTTACTAGAGGAAAAGGAGTTTACATTTTTGGTTTTTAATCTGAAACCTTTTCAGAATATTGCCAACGGCTCCTCAAATAGCGAGAATCGTGGAAAGCGAAATGGTTTTGAGCGGATACCAAGTTCCTGAGTGGGTAAGAATCTTGTAATTTTTTTAATTTACGAGTATGTTGCTAATTTTTAATTAAAAAATTAAATCTTATGTATAAATCTCGCGTCATCATTTTTTATGACTTTCTTTAAACTGAAGATTGAAACTTAACATTTCGGTACAAAAAAAGTTTGAAATTATCATGTTTTTTAAATATAAATTATTTTAAATTTTATTTCAACAGCTTTAAATCATTTTCAAATTTGACCTGATTGCGGCATAATAAATTTTTTACAAAAAATTTCTTTGTTAACTAGACCATAAAAGCATTAATTAACTTTTTATACGATGAAATTTTCAGTCTGTAGTTCTGTGCCACACGAGTGCGGCTTGCAAAAACGAGAACTACTTCCACCAGGCTGACAAATTCATTCCCGAGAGGTGGATCGCGTCTGAAGTAGAGGCAAATCCTGATCTCAAGGTGCAATACCCTTTCCTCGTCAGCCCGTTCGGCTTCCAGAGAAGAATCTGCCCGGGCAAAAAGTTCACCGAGCAGATGCTGCACATCTTCCTAGCCACCGTGAGCACATTTCTAGTGATTATTTGGTCGAATTTAGTAAATGCCTTGTCTTGTTCAGGTTGTTCGTCAATTCGAAGTGCGGTGCGAGAAAGATTTGGAGCTGGAGTTCAAGTTCCTGTTGGCCCCGGCTGGCCAACTCACTATCGATTTTAAGGAGAGGATATAAAGTATTTTATAAACGAGAGTATTTTTAAAATGAAAGCGCACAAAAAACTTTTATCACTTTTAAGTTAGGGTAAAATATTTTGATTTGAGCTCTGTGGCAAAATGAGACGCGACGGAGGAACCTAAATGTGACAGTCCGTTGCTCTCTATTGACTCATAAATTGCTCAACAAGTTTTGTCATCTCTGTGACCGACTTTCGACATCAAGAACCTACACAGCCACAACATCGAATGACCCCACTGAATTATATTATGTTGAAAATGAGATGTATCAATTCTTTGCTTAATGCTCTTCTAAATTTCTTGATAAATTTACGATGTTGCATGGAGTAAGGAGCATGACTGATTCGCAACTAATAATTTTATATCCTCTGTACACTGTATTGTAAGCAACAAAATAAATTTCATAATTTATAACAACCAATGGATTTTATTTACTCGGCAACTTTCACACGGCATAAATTATTCCGACACTGGCTCTGCTATGTGCAACAGTCTGACAGGCCCCTCTGATTTGTTTAGAAAATAACATATGTTTGATTATCAAAGTTAAACAGCTGCTACATCTAATTTTACATTGATTGCTCCTCAGAAAAGCACATAACCTTTGACGCAAAGCCTATTAATTACAATACTGCATAAGTTCAATTTGATTCTGAAACGAACAAACGGCTTTCTCAGTCCTTGTTCGAGTTAATGATCTCAATGCCCGACCTACACCAAGAATCATTGAGTTGACCCGCCAAGCTAGCTGGCCGTTCATCCAAGTGGCTGGATGAATGGCAATAAAGAGCAGTATCATTTCTCATGCAAACCAAAACAAGAGCGAGGAAACTATAAAATCAAAAAACTAATCATTGATTTTCTTAACATATAATTATTTAACAAGCAATTAAAAATAAACCAGAAAATAATAGTTTTTATTTCAACGCCATCATCCTCACTAACACAGACTGTTTTGGATTTCCCAAAACGGGGAAAGCCTTTGTTTTAATAAAGGTTCAGGAAACTGCATTGACTCTCTAAATCCCCGAAAAGCACCAAATTATCTTTGATTTTTTTTTTCAATAACAACAAACTCGTTTCTTGGATTTTCCCAAAGTCATGGCTAATGGATAGAAAAAAAATGTTCATAATATTAATTAGATTGCTTTTACCAAAAATATTTCATCCATACATTAAAAGTGTGTTAGGTATTACAAGAAACTTAAAAAGACTGAAAATGTTTCAACCTAGACACAAAAAAACAAAATTAAATAATTTTTTAGTTGATGCATTTTGGCATAATGTATTATTTTACATATGCTCGCAGCGGCAGTGACGAGTTATTTTTACGTGCCTCACCCGATGGATATACAGCTGGCTAAGCACGAATGTACCGTAGGGTTGCCTAACCACGACTTTTGCAGGCGACATTACGTATGAAAGTGGGTATAGCAGTAATTGAACGTGGAAGCCGACATTCCTGGCTGATGAACATTGTAGAATTTACAAGCAGCATTTTGCAGCGATGTTTAACGGGTTTGCCAGCGTTTTTATAAGAATGCTGGGTATTATCTCTTGCATTCCTCCTGCTCTCCGCATTTCTAGACACGTATTTTATAGGTTATTGAATAGACTTTTCAGTTAGACAGATCTGGCTGGAAGAAAATCGCAATAAAAATATTTAATTCAAATGTAATTTTTGTGTCAGTAGGGGTCATTAAAAACAAGTGATATTTTAGTTTAATCAAAATTCGTGAGTGCTTTTACAGTTTGACACTGGAATTCAAAGAATGAAATATTCGTAAGACCGGGTATCTGATCTATGCTAGAAATGTTCTTTTTCTCCTTCTTGCAATGTACAGCGAGAGTTCTGCGAACCCAAGAAGGCTTTCATTTGCTATCAAAGGAAACCCTCAGTTGTGTTGCGGATTGTGATCATCTTTAAAGGAGGGCAATTTCTGAAGGATGGTTTGTATTTTCAAGTAGTTTTGGTCAATATTTATAGATTAAATTACTTAGAGTGAAAACGGATCTTTTAGAGAACTTAATTTATACGGTTTCAATTACAGAAATAAAAGTCAATTTAATGTTTTAGAGTTAATGTTGGATCCTACTATTCTGTAATTTGAGAAATAAAATATTTTCACAAAGAGCGTGTAGGAAAAATGAGACAAATCAATGAATGTAGAAAAAAATGAAGATCTGTTATTCAGCCAAACTGACGCTGTACTTTATTTCAGTGGGAAATAACTCACGCGGCTCGCAACACGTGGGCCCTTGCGTTGGCCCTGCTGGCCATTTCGCTCAAGCCGTATGGATTTATGTTGAAGTGCTTTTTCCTCTGGATGCGAGTTTTGGCCTCAAGTATGTAATCGGATAATTAATAATTATTTCATAAAATTAGACACACATATAATGAAAAATTGCATTAAGAATTCTCGAGCTTGGCATTTTCCGTCTAATTTTTTTCCTTTTCCGCCCAGCCGCCCGAACTATCAAGCGTGAGTTGGTGCATCGTAGCATACATGACATTCCTGGTCCCATTCCCTTTCCCATCATTGGAACACAGTGGATCTACAACAAATACTTTGGCAAATACAAAATTAGCAAGGTTCACGAAGCTTATGAGAGTGAGTTTATGCTTTTATTACCCCGCTGACATAACATGTTATGGTTGAATTTTATCTTAATTTAAAAATTGTTTATTGAAGAATCGAAATGCAAGAAAATTTCCATGAAGCAACCAAACGTTATATTTGTATCCAAATCCCTATTTAATGAACACACCTTAAGGTTTAATCGAACACACACATTAATAAATTCTATCCATTGCAGTTCCTAAAAAATTGTTTTGCATTATTAAAATATTTCTGCGATGTTAAATTGTTTAGATTCTCTTAGTTTCGGAGGATTATTAATTAATTCTGAAATTTGAATATTTTTGTGTCACGCAAATTTTCTCAGGTATGTTCAGCGAATATGGGCAGGTGTTTAGGGAGGAGGCGTTCTTGAACTACCCTGTGATACACATCTGCTCATCCGATGATATCAAGACCATATCGACGGCTACCACTCTTTATCCAATTCGACCGCCAATCGGGATTGTCTGTCACTTCCGAAACCAGAAGACTGAGTGGTACAAGGACTCCGGCATCACCAACTTGTAGGTCCGTTCTCCAGTTTGCAGAGCTATACTGACTATTTTTTTAAAAGGCAAGGAAAAGAGTGGCACACCTTGCGAAGCAACACCACAGCTGACCTGTTCAAGCTGCGTGTCATTAGAAACCTTCTGCCAGAATTGAACGATATTGCTCTGGCCTACACGCAAGAACTCGACAAAATGCGGCACCCGGACACTGGTCGAGTCCAAAACATCATTGAACTGAACAGGAAACTCGGATTTGAAAGTGAGTGCTATTTTATCACCAGGGTAAAATTAGTTATTTGATTTAAATTAGGAGGATTATCTTCAAGCGAGAATGCGAGATACGTTAACAATTAAAAATAATTAATCATGCTGACATTTTATTGACAAAATTTACTCTGCACAAAGTTCAATTTTATTTTAATTATCCTGAAACTAGCTGTAAATTTTTGGATTTTAATTCATTTCATCAAGTGTTTTTTTTTCCCAAATTAAAATCCAGAAGAACTTTTTTAACGTGTCTGGTTTTTATTCCATAGATTTCCTTATGGATAAAATTGGAATTTCAGCTTCATTATGTCACAGTCATTATAATTTGTTAATAATTTTACTAATTTCAACCTAAAAATTATTCTTGAAAATTTATTTTTACAAATTTCGGTCTGCCAGGATTAATTTTTTCTTAATATAGAATAACAAAAAAAATAATGGATATATTTGAATTCTATTTAGTTTTTAATTTAAATTTTATCCATAATTATTTCAAATCCCCAGGTACATGCCTGCTAGGGATTGGCCTTCGGGCCGGCCTCTTGGAGGATGAACTGGATCCCAGGGCGAAAAAGCTCTCAGAGGCAACCAACAGCTTTTTTGAGGCGCTAAACACGGACAGCTTCAGCTTACCCTGGTGGAAATGGAAATTATTCAACAACAAATTCTACCAGCCAAGCACCTACATAAAGCTATGCAAAGCTGAAACAGACCTCTATGAGTGAGTCATGCCTAAAAACATTTTTTTTGTCAAACACAGGCCCAAAAATGCTAATTTTATTGTTTAGATTTTCTCTTAAAATAGAAAATCTAATAAAGGAGAATGCGAAAACACAAGCAATAAGTAAAGTTCATTCACCTTTAGGAGATCAATTTTTGGCTGCTCAAAAAAATTAATTTTTCTGTCAGAATTGAGAAAATTTGTTTCTAGAGTGATCAGCGAGTACCTGGAGGAGACAAAGCTGAGGATTAGTGAGTCCACCGACCAACCTTCTGCCATTGATGTCATCCCCAGGAACATTATCAATAATACAAATCTTGATCAAAGAGTAAAAAACTCGAGCATCGCCGACTTTGTCTCGGCTGGAATGAATACGGTCTGAAGTTTTTATTTTCTTAAAATCCGCACATTTGTTATCATTCAATAACCCTCACGCAGGTGGGAAACACTCTGTCACTGTTGCTGTACCATATCGCCAAGACTCCGAACGCTCAGAAAAATTTGTATGATGAGATTTGCAGTGAGCTCCAACCCAATGAAGACATCACACCCGGATTTCTCAAAAAAGCAAAGTACCTTGATGCATGCCTCAAAGAATACTACAGGTTGGCTATTTTCACTCATTATAGACGTGAATTGAAGATAATCTGCAGTTTGGTAAAATGCTTACTTATCAATTCCTTCAGGATGACGCCGACTGCTCCTCACATCGCGAGAATCCTCGATCAAGATAGGACTTTGAGTGGCTATCATGTGCCAAAAGGGGTAAGTCTGAAATTTTTAGCATGTGTGCCCAAAAATTGTAAAGGGCGCTCGAGTCGTGTAGAATTTTGTTAATATCAAGTACATAAAATAAGCCAAAAAATGTTTTTTGCTACGGGAGCGTGTAAAAACCCTCAATTTTGAGGTGCCACTGCAAAAATATGCGCCCTTATTTGAATTTATCACAAATTTTAGAAAATCTATTTCTTTAAACAAAATTATAATTACTGTATAGGGATATGAACAGTTAATGCATTGACGTATTGAATTGCAGACTGCCATTTTGTGCCATACGAGGATAGCATGCAAAAACTGGAGATACTTTAGTGAGCCTAACAGGTTCCTTCCTGAGAGGTGGACTGATAACAAACGACAAGAACATGGCCACCTTGTCTGCCCTTTTGGCTTCCAAAGGAGGATCTGTCCGGGCCAGCAATTCTCCGAGCAGACGCTGAAAGTCTTCATTACCTCCGTTAATACATATTTCTGATGTTTTTTCGATTTTGAAAATTATAAATCATCCTCTGTTTAGGTTGTTCGTCGATTTGAAGTGCGATGCGAGCAAGAATTAGAGTTGGAGAGCAGGTTCCTGCTGGCCCCTGTTGGCCCACTGGCTATGGTATTTAGGGACAGAAATTGAGGAGGAACATTACAAGAAACTACACTGAAAAATTCTCTGGCAACTTTTATCGATCTCAGTGAAATAGAAATGTGATTCGTTTGCCTTAATTATTTGTTCAAATCGTTTCAATTTTCATCACGAAACTAAATGTTTAAAAGTTGTTTTGTGTTAAATATGGATTTTTCTAACTTGCATATGTTGTATGACGCAGAGGCCTTAAGAAATTTTTAACACTGTGGTTTTTAATAGTAAAATTCGTTTCTCTCATTGTTAGGAGAATAAATGATTTACAACTTGTGATTTTCACCTCTTGTAGGTAAAGTTAAGAAGCATAAGCTCACTAAATACAATTTCCGTAATTGCTGCTATTAATTTTTAAACACTTTTTTGCTCATTCCCCTAATATTTGTTAATTTTCTATTCAGCTTCGATTCAGGACTTATTTTGAGTGATGTATTCTAAAAATTACCGATCCTAATTGTAAGCTTCTAAATGAACACCTTTACTATGAAAATTTATTTACGGACGAGTTTTATTTTAACTCCTTGCCAGGTAGGCACCTCGCTCAAGTCGAATGTTCTTGCAGGTTGCCTAACCAAGACTTTAACAGGCGACTTTACTCTTCTTGCTTGTCTTCAACTTGCAGTAAGCATGTAAAGCAAAACTAGTTTCCAGTTGAAATTTTACGTTCAAATCTATAAATATGTTATGAAATACTCCAAGCTAGAGCCCGTTCTAGCCAGCGTTCTCCACTCTTTCTTGACCACAAGACTGATTCCTAATATTATAGCTTTACTACAACTTCTGCAGAAGATTAGGATAAAAACCGAAAAACAGAACTATAGAGCCATAAACAATAAATAATCGAAGATTGAAAACAACACAACTTGATTTTTAAAATATTTTTCATTCTTTAGATAGATAATGCGTTAGAATCTCATCTGCACTGCCAAAAATCCTTCTTGTTTCCGATTGTGAGTGATGCTGGCTGGAAGACAAAAACTTGTGCCCAATTGAAAAAATAAAAGTTAAATTCAAATTACGAGCATTAATTCCTTTAATAGGCGATAACTCTATTTTAAAAATGTAATTAAATACAAATTTATCTTAAGAAAACAACCCCAGTTCTTTATGGAATGAAAAATTACTCCACATTGATGCACTTTGAACTGCTTTCAAACCAAAACAATTATTATTTTTTGAGTATATAACTCATAATATGAAGCGAAAGTGTGCTACAGACATATAAGTGTATCAGATAAAACTTTTTATTCAACAAATTAAAATACCAAAAGGGAAGGTCAGAATTAACACACGGAGACAAAGTTCTATTTCATAATTAAAGTTTTATTGTCCCAATCATAATTTACAGTTTAGTTCCACTGAAGAGACTCACGAGAGCGAGTGGTCGTCATTGCGCTTTGACAACAATTTGAAATCGGAGAGAACGACGCACTCGCTGCGGAATTTGTGTCGCTGCTGCTGCTTCTGACAAAGTTTATTCATCTCCTATAGCAGTTTCAATTTATTTATACGTAGCATATCACATATCTCATAAGTAAATCAACAGAGCTGTACGACTCAAGAGGTTTTAGATGGGTCAACGCAAGTAAAAATGTGTTCGCTTCGAAGTGTGTGCGAAAGGGAGGTTTGCCAAATCACCAATTTTTGAATGAAGCTTTTGTGGAACGACCGCGAGGGGACATTTTATTTTATCTAATTTTCACAAAACTTTACCGACCGGCGGTAGACTTCAGGTCCGTGAATGAATTATTTTAATTACCATAACTCATCAATCAGGACTAGTTTAAAAGCGATTTCCAACAACTCAAGCTTAAATACAATCGCAAATACAAAAGTAGTATGTGTCCTCTAAATTTACACGAGAGTCGGCTACCTTTCCTTTTATTTACATCGTTACACACTTTTCACTTTAGCGATATATTTTTAGTGAGAATTCCTCTGTTTTGGAATGAAAATCTAAGACGCAACTATGAAATTCTGGACATGCTCTGTGACGGCAAAATCTATCAGAGATAAAGTCAAAATGCCAGAACCAAGCCCGTTGAGTGGTTCTCAAAAGCGAAAATTTAGCTATTTGCGCTCAAATTGCTTTTCTTTCTTTCTTACTTTCTCAAGACCTGATAAAACTAAACTTACAATTATTACAGTATAATGCTCCTGGAACTTTAAGTACACGCTGCCGGCTAAAAACCCGAGCAGCTTCAAAAGTTGGTGAAGGTGTGCTTCGAGTTGTGCGTTCTCGCATTGAAATTATCACACATTATTTGTTTTTGGTAACAACAAGATCACAAAACACAACAACAATCATATCGAGGAAGAGACCTACTTGGGTCTGTGAAATCATATATTAGACTAGAACACGCAGTTTTTGCTGGTCCAACGAAAAAATAAAACCACAAGCACGCACCTGCACAATCGTGTCTATCGAGGCAAGACCTAATCGCCGTTTGCAGGCAAAGAAATTCACAATTGTTAATTTCGTACTTTTTTTCACCACCTACAAACTAGTTAACGATTAAAATTCGCATCTCAGACTCCATTTTACATAACATATATTTCCTCGAATGTGGATTACTTGAGCTTCTCGTCATCAACAACGGGGCACACGTCAAAGAGTTCAGTAGCGCCACTGGCCACCACCTGAGTGCTGGAAAGGGGTGGAATCGAATCCGATATATCACCCTGGAATGTAGCGTTTCTACGCGGAAATGCAGAGCCAGACATTGAGAAAATAGAAAATCAAATCAAACAAATACAAAAGTGAGATCATATCTAGTGAGCCCGCTTCCATTATTTAAAACAGCAGGTTGTCGGCAAGGGTGACACATTTAGATCGGTAGGTGGTCAACATAAACTATATAAAGATATTTATTTTTAATTTAGAAATGGCCTATCAAGGAAACTCTTTGGATTCAGCAAATGATTTAGTTTTTGGCGAAACTATTGCATTTGTGTAGCCTTCCCCGATGTGAACTTTGTATGTATAGAGTTAGAAATTTTTCGATTCAGATTTTAAGAAAATGGCACGAAATTTGAAAGTTTTTGCTCAATTGGGCTGAAACTTGGTTTTTTGACACTGCGTTTAATGAGACAAATCGATGGGTTTAAAAGTTATGAAAAAATTTGAAAATTTCCCATAAGGATTAGTTCCGGGCTTTGTAAGTTTTCAATGGCTAATCGTTACGCCAATTTCCAGGGAAAAGTCTTAGCTTAGGGACCAAATGAATGACCGATCGATTTGGCCTTGATAAAGGAGCCAATAACCTATTAAATATCATTACGATTGAATAAAAACTGGCTTCAATATTCAATTTGGGATAATTTCCCTTGTTAAATCCTAAAGGAATTAAAACCTCGGAGCTCCAAAAGTTGCAAACTCCATCAAATCAATAATATTGCCCTGGGCATATCTCTTAACTCGTTGGATACTACAAAAATTAAATACTTTCACCAAAAATAAAACGTCGATGCCTAAAAGTCAAAGATCTTATACATATCTTCGGCAAGGCTTATAGTTCAAAAGGTCAAATGCGTGATTTTTAAAAGGGAAAAAACGCAACAATAAAAAGATATTATCTTTAAAAAAAATTGATGAATTCAATGAAAATCTAAATTGGAAAAAAGAGCCAGAAAGCTTTGTTCGTCCACAACTTTGTTTTCGTAAAAACAAAAGAATTGAAGACTTCTTAAAGTGCGTCAACCCTTGCCGAGAACCCGTCAGACATGAAATCGGAGGAAGAGAGAAATGAAGGCAAACCACGGACACGGTCTCAGAGGGTGTCGTTGGCGGCGACGGTGAGCGCGTGGGGTGCGAGGGAGGGCTGCGGCGGGCGGTGTTGGCGCCACGAGCCAGTGATGCAGGTGCCGGGGCCGCGCCACCAGTCGTTGACGTCGCGGTAACTCTTGTGCGGCATTTCGGGGTCGTTGAGCAGCGCGCACAGACGACAGAAAAAGTACGTGTTGATGAACTCGCCGGTGCCCTTCCACCGGAAGTACTCGTTGTACAGTTCGTCGTCGGCGTCCAGCCGGTGCAGATAGGCCGCCAGCTCGCGCGGCGTCGCGAACTCGTCCACGTGGATGTACGACTTGAGTGGCGCGCTCTTCTCGTAGTCTTCCGGACGCGCGCCCATCACGATCGGGATCACGTTGTGACTGCAGTCAAAAAGACAATGCGTTATCGTATCGGAGAGACTTCACGGGAATTATTTTGCGAGACCATTTTCAAAGGAGCACAAAAATACCTATTTCGTTTGAAGTGTGATTTTATCACAGACGATCTGTCCAAAATTAAATACCATGAATAATTTTGCTGACTTAATTTCCATAATTTTAACCGTTAATTTTCTTATTAATTAGAATGTAAAGAAAATTTAGTTTTGTAAAATATAAACTAGACGGAGAAACAGTCTGAAAATTGTTCGTTTAGATTTGGGACCGCGTTCTATTTTATACAAAATTTACTGTGACAATTAAACTTCTAAATTCCTTTTCGTCTTAATTTCTGTTTAGGGTCTTTTTTGGTATAGTAGGGCTGTGAAATTTAAAAGATCAACTTTTTCTGAGCTTCTAATCGCTGCCGGACCATCATATAAGCAAGAATCATACACACTCAAAACCATCTGAAACAGCCAAAATTGCCTAAAATTGAACTACGAAAAGTAAACTCCCAATTGTTATAAATTTTGTTAATATTATCATGCAATGCTTTAACAATAAAATTTTACTTTGTCGTATATAGAGTGCCAGTTGGAGTCAAAACATATCATGTCAAGTGAAATGTAATCTCACTGTCACCTTTAAAACAACACGGACAAAGTACGCTTATCCATGAGTGGAAAATCCTTCAAGTCACCTTTTTCTGTTTCAGAAACCAGCATGAAAAATATTGTTTATAGAAAAATCTTCAGTACAATAACAATTTGCACTGTTTTTCGGGGTGTTAATAGGATTTCAAAGACAAATTCAAGATGATTTTTGGCAGTTTTGATGGTTTTGGGCTAAGCACTATTTTGACTTGAAAACGAAGTTAAAAAATATTTAGTATTTAATCTAAAATTTGCGTGATAGTAATTTGATGTCTAAAAGTGAATCAGTCACACAGTAAAAAGTCGATCGTTCTTGAATTCCCATCCATAAATATGTTGAACAAAAATAAATTTTTAAGTTTTTTTCCTAAAAAATTATAATTTTTGGATATAGGTTGTTAGAACGGAGTAAATATTTTCGCAACTTTCCCCAGGAACTAATCAAAAATGAAAATTGATAATCTATATTATAATAAATTCATTTCCCCAGGAATTCTGGGATAATTTAACAGTTTACATATTAATTAAAATTCCCAAAATCTCAGTAGTTTGGAGGAAGAATAATTTAAACAACCTTATTTTACCTCTCCTTAACCTTCGGGTTTCCCTTGATTTTTTAATTAATTCCCCTTCCCCAGCCCTCACAGTTTTCTAATTTCCATCATGCTTACCCGAGTCCGTTGACGAAGAACTTCTCGGTGATGTAGTCCTTGCAGTTGGAGTTCTCAAAGGCCAAGTAGAACTTGTAGTCCTTGTCCAACATTTCAAAGCACTTGTTGGCAGTGGTGCGCGGACACTTTTTCGTGCCGCACGCACCGTACACGTCCACGGAAATGTACTTTGACAGTTCGCGCGCGTACTGAAGGCGATTGTTGCGGGCGCCGCAATTCGAGACAAACCACGCAACCTGCAAACAATAATATTCCCCTTTTTAATAACAAAATGCATGCGCCTGCCAGCTTTAAGCTTGAAGCTTAAACAAAGCCGCATTGTCATGAAGATTCTCCTCCTCTCTTTAGAGTATATCTTCGCTCTAGAATACAATTGACGACGAATGAATGAACATGCTCGCTGCGATAAATATCAGAATATGGAAGCTGCCAACTCATGTACTTCCTCTTGTGATATTAAATCAATACTTGGCAAGTGCGCCGTATTTTACAGCTTCCATCGTTGTAAGGACTGAAATTTGCATGGCCGACTTATTTGTCCATATTAACGAGAAAATTTCAATACGGCTTTTTTCTCCATAACAAGTCATTATAATCATGCATTTGCACGATAAGCTTAAAAAATTAAGCTGTTTCAACCATGGTTTTAACATTTAATTCGGGCAAACGGTCGTGATAGCAGCTGCGGGACCAAAAATTTAATAATGATAATGGCTCATTTTGATTTTGGAGAAATTTTATTACTTCCTTAATACGCTTCAGGTTAGGTTTCAAAATAAAAACAAGATACGCCTAAAAAATTCCCCATCGTGGAGTCGAATAATCGAAACGGAGCTCGTGGGAGCTGCAAAATGTCATCGATTTTCGTACCTGCTTGGTTTTGTTGGCGGCGTAGTTGATGGAGGCGGCCTGCGAGCCGGGCGGCTGTCTCTTTGCCTTCTCGTCGAAGTAGGTCCAGCGCTCGTAGGGGGCCACCAGGTCGCTGTCCCTGCGGTACGTGGCTGTCCAGTTGAAGAGGTCGCTGTACTTTACGTGTTGCGTGTGATAAGGACACTCGAGGAAGTACAAAATCCACACCTGCGCACGCATTTCATGCAAATTTCAAGCAACGGAAAAGGGTTTGGTAGACGAATATATTTTAAATTGAACATCTCAATGCATTTTTATCGGTTCTTTGACTTATCGAGGCAAATTGTAACCATAATTATTGTAATATAGGTATTATTTGAGTAAGAAATACTAACTTAAACATTTGAAAATCATCGATATCGATCAGATTAATCCATAATTATTGGAACAAAAAATCAAACCAAAATATTTATAAATTTATATTTTGAATCTGTAAAATTTAAATTACCTGTTTATTCTTTTGAAAATATCTTAATAAATAACAGTAATAAACAGATTAAAAAATTTTCCACCCATAAATTTTTAAAAATATGATTTAAAAAAATTATTGCACATTGTTGGTTGTTCTTTTGATTTAATAAAAAAATGCAAAATGGTTCGGTACCTGATGGGGTGGCCTCCTCCAGGGGTTGGCCTGCGAGGGAAAGTGATCCTTGAAAAGGACGGCCTCGGCTTCAGTGACCTCGGCCTTGTTTGTGGTGATGGTGCACGTGTCGACGGGACACTTGTTGGTCAGGAACACGTCCCTGCCCGACTTTACGTTCCACGAGCTGAGTCCGTTGTAGAGCACGATCCTCTTCAGCGGCTGCTGCGAACGCGTCCCCTCCGACTGCTGCTCGCGCCATGTGCTGCTCTCGTTGGCCAACGCTGCAAAATTCAGTAAAAACCTTCAAGAAACTGCTGCGTCACGATTTTGAAAAGCTATTTTGTTCGTAGAAGGTTATTTTTTAAGATTATTTTCACCTCTTATTTATTTTTTAAGGGTTTTCAAACCATTCTTGCATAACAACGTGATTTTTCGGATTTTTCTTGACAAGAATGCAAAAGAAATATATTGCTATTTTTGTGTTACATAATTGTCCTCGACGAGTTTGATGGGTAATTATATCAGATAACATACAAGGACAACATACGTTTGAAAAGTTATTATCACTCCCAGGAAATGATATACGCGTAAAAATTCAACCCAAATAAGCGTTTTTGGAAGAGATTTTGAAGCGTCGTTTATACACGAGTTAAATAAAAGAGACAGAGAGGAGCACGAACTCGTAGAACGCGAACAATGACCTGCTGAGATCAATAAAGCCGAGCGGTGGACAACATTTCTTTGAGTTAAGTAGACTATGGAAGCGCAACGCTCGTCCTCATTTACAAGTTACACAATTTGAACCCTATTAATTCAACGTTTTTTGTCATAATAAAAACCCCAGTGCCTCATCCTGCCCTAGATTTATATATTTTTTGCTTCGAGTAATTTTATCTATGAAAACTTACCTATGGGCGGCACGAACATGAGTTGGTCCGAAACTCGATCGGAATTAGGATCCTCAGCGGGCCAGAGGTGGGCTAAGCGGCGGCCAGAGCGGCCTCTGCGAGCGGGCACCGGCCGCCTCTCTCCTCCAGCCATGAACCATGGGCGCGAACTCAGGTCCGGAAGCGGCGCTTGGTGAGTGACTTGGGTCTTTTGGTGGCCCTGGAAATGAGAAATCGAGGAACGGGTCAAAATCCAAGCAGCAGGGTCCTATATTGGATTTCGAGCCGTTTAGGAGAGGATTTTTTTTAGTTTAGATCTAAATTAAATTCATTCTGCGCGCTACGCATTACAAACAAACGCTAAAAACGAGCGGTCATTCCGAATTTCGATGCAAATTCTCAGGCAATATTTCCTTTCTATTTTTTTCTGTTTCTGAAGCAGCAACATACGTGTATGAACAAAAGGTATATTAAAATTGCAGACTTCTACCTGAAGTTTATTACTGTCAGAATTAGAAGTCTTAAAGGTCGAGTCTTTTGACTGGTCTGAGCCGCTGCTTGGAGTCACCTGAAAAACATTTTTTTAAACATTGACCGGTGTGACGGTAAACTCAGCAGATTATCAAATTTCGAGAAGTTCACCTCCGGAGAAACCTTATAATTCAAATTCAAATTAGGACAGGCTTAGTGTGTATTTAAGTTAGACGCAATACTTTAGCGGTGTCGTCGGAGGAGGACATTTCTTTGGCGCGTCGACGGTCCAATACCTGTTGCTGGATGGCGGCGAGGGAGCGGGCCCAGGCCTCCTTCTGGTGCACGTTCAGCACCAGGAAGAGGAAGCAGGTGAGGCCCAGCAGGGCCAGGAAGCAACGCCGCAGGGACACGCGAGGGGCCATCCTCGAACAACTACCTCGTCAGCATCAGCATCAAGGGTCGCGCACCACTGCGAAAACAACAGAGAACGAAACTCTATAAATTCCGCTTTAATTTAATTACCTGTTGCAACAGCAACTTGGCTATTTAACAATAACAATTAGACTGGCTGCAAATATTATTCCTACGCGGCTATTATTTAAAGTGGAGCAGTTGATCGATAAATTAATTGTTATGTATATTCAAAAATAGACCTTGCTACAGTAAAAATTCAACATTCTATCCAAAATGTACAGCGCTTGACCGCATTTTATGGTAGATTTCGAATCTTCTGTCCATCATCGTAAGAAACCTTTTAGGGAAACTCTTTGTTGTGAAATAAAATAAGATTTCAAATAAGGAGACAGTCCTCACTATTTAAAAATCATGCTAACTTTTTCCAAAATTAACAGTGCTACTTGGGTTAACTTTGGTTCCAACTGAATCCTAAGGGATGAGTTCATGTATTGGCTACAAGGATTTTGCAGTATCAGTCCTCTTTAAATTTCTCTTTTTGCAGTTAGATCACCTCTGTCAGTCAGCACAAAAAGTTAGGAGCACGATTTTTTACGGCTAGAAAGAAAAAATAGCTCTAACAATTAGAACGTGGATTTTGATCCTTCAGAACTCATTATTACCTCAAAAAACTATGAAATGTATGATTTTCACCTGCGCTTAGTTTAAATCGTGGAAACACGTTAAAAAATAAAAACGGTCACGAAAAACATTTTTAACTATCACGGGAAGGATTTTTTTTTAAGATTTAGATTATTATTAATTGCAAGGGCACACTAACTCTAGGGTTGTATGTTACGTATATGTATGTTATTAATCCATCGTTAGCTAGATGCATCCAATTTTTTTAAGTGGTTTCTTTGCTGATTACGATTCCTCTTTCCGAGATCTATCCAATGGTGCGTGTCTTTTAATAGCGAGAGTTCGTAGCTAAATGATAGGACTGTATGGTTTATAAAAATTTCTAGGGTTTCCAGTCGGGTCGCTAATGGATTTTAATATATTTATTTGAATTTTTCACCAGGAAAATAAAACTCATGATATGGAACTGAACGAGTTGATAAGAATATCTGAGGTTTCTTTTAAAGTAGCTTTAAAAAAAATTTATATACTAACTTATCGACAAAAACCGAGAATTTTTGTAAATATACGATAAAATCGAAGGAAAAATTCACTGCTGACGGATAAGCAGGCGAGCGTAAAGGAAGTTGTAAATTTGTCCCTTCCAAAAGAGCTTTGAACTTCTGATGCAAAGGTGATCGTTCTGTTCTTATTTGACTTTCAGATGTGACGTAGCAAGAGAGCGGGCGCGGAAATTGCATATGCTGCGGCCTAGAAAATCCCTTCACAGAGGGGGTTGGTTTTGTACTCAGCGCACGAATGAGATTCTCTTTTTATCGCTTGTGAGTTTCAGTATTAATACGAATTTGACGTCGGCGGCGCAAGTTGCCATGAATAAGCGACGTAAAACGCCCCACGGTTGACAGCGTAATAACGCCCACATCATAATATGGACACTATATAACAAACTTGCTATTTGTTAACACACACCCACATAATATCACTAAAAGCTTGTCAAAATACACAGTCGTTAGGTGGAACCACATTTTTAGCGTAGTTTGCCTGATAATTCGTGCTGTGGAACGAAAAGGCGCAGGATCAAAGTCGATTTAACATTGAATTTTATGGCTGAAATTGGTTTGATTTTTAGGAAGGAAATATTGTTTTAGCCACTGGAAACTTCTGGAATTCGTGTTTTTATAATAACAAATAATATAATTAAACGGTAGGAAAAGTTTGTAATTAAAATTATGAAAAATCAACATTTTAATGGAATTTTAACTATCCGATGTTGGTGTCATTATTATTTTTTATTTAATGAACTGCTATATGAGATTGTGAAAAATGACGTTTTAATATTTTTCGGCACTGCATTCATTTGAGCGCAAACCATGGGGTTGCACCTATGAGTCACACCTATACAAAATATATTTTAAACCTGTCTATACAAAAATCAAGAAACTTCAATTTTAAAAGACTTAAGAAACGGATTCACCTAAAAATTTGAGTTTTTGGCATGATCAATCCAAAATCTTCTGAACGAACACGTCGTGTTTTAGAGTTTTAATGAAAAATAATAATTGCATTTAAATCGGGGTGTTTTAAATTAAATAAATATAAAGAAACACTATTATTCCTTGTAGTCCTTAAGTTTTTCAAACTCGGCATTTTGAGCCTTTCCCTCTTTTAGATAGGGGAATATGTGCCATTCTGCACCAAATCGAAAATTTGTCCAAACAAACACACGAAACGCTTGGCAAGCTGCGCACGTCCAGTGTGGCAAATACTAATTATTTGCAATTCACTCACGTCTCGGCGAGATAAAGCGTCCGTTTCCTCTCTCCCTCTGTCCACTGGACATGCGAAATCTGTCTGCCGCGTGTACTGTGTGGCCAGCTGAGCACCACGTTTCACAGTTTTAATAAAACGAACTCGCAGGAAGGCGGCATCGCGTGCGAGCGGGGACGAGAAATGAATGATATTGGCCGGCCGTCCCTGCACCGTGCACGGAAGTGACCAAGCCGAATGGGAAAAAAAGCAAAGCGTGTGTGTCGCACCACATCACAATGCGCGTTCCATTGTTTAGTGTGCACACGCTTAGGGTTGCCAGTCGCCCCTTCATGTTATTAACGCCCATTTTTGCCTGAAAATTTTTTTATTGTCTTTCGAATTATTACTAAATTTAACTAATGGATAAGCTCTTTGTTGATTAATTCAGGAAGTATAATATAGCTAGAGGCCTCAGCAAGCAGCGCTGCGCAGCGTCAGTCAGAAAACTTTTGGCCACCTGATCAGCCGCTATAGCCGCCGTGAATTTAGCCAAATTGTGCCAGCCGCCGCTCAAAATGTCGAAAAAAATCCAAAAGTGCCGGAGAAGAAAATAGCTTCTGGCCTTCCAGTTTCAGCTCTATAAAACTTCATACCTTTAAAAATTTGTAAGCCGCGGCAAGCCGCCGGCAAAAATGCTCGGCTTCCTCCGCTGGGCCGGAATTCGGCTGCTGCAGGTTCAGCCAGCCGCCAACAAAAATTACGAAAAAAAATACCTTAATCTCGTACTAAAAAACGGCTAAAATTCCCCTAATACCTATATATCCGTATATCCAAGCAGGGCTATTCTATCCATTGATTTAAATTCATTAATTTAGCCACTTTTGTATCTTTCTCTTATTTTATTTATTATTTTTTATTTTGAGTGGTTCATTTTCCAATGGAGAGGGATTTAGGCACACGCAATTAAACCATTTTAACCCTTTCTTCTGCAATTAAAAGGATATATAATATTTTTGTAGTTTTTGCTAATTTTATGCATTGCACCGTCATCTCAATCTTGGGATCTTGTGCGCCGCGCAGCAGCAACACAACTTAAAGAAACATGCGGCCACTCCAAGAGTCTTCGGAAAATAGTTTATTTTTTAGTGATAATAACCCAACCCATAACATATTTGATAATAATAAAAAGTGCATGAATTGATTTTTCCCGTAATGTGATTAAAATATTTGTGCAATCTGCGATGCATTCTATTTCACAATCACGAGCAGCTGAAGGTATAGATCAGTAAAGCTACTACTACAGAGTTATATGTTCTTCGCACCAAACAAATTACATTTAGGGAATTATATTGAACATGGAAACAAACTCGAGTGGTCACATTTTTCAAAAATTCTAT
Organism: Cloeon dipterum; assembly: GCF_949628265.1. Lineage (NCBI taxonomy): Eukaryota > Metazoa > Arthropoda > Insecta > Ephemeroptera > Baetidae > Cloeon > Cloeon dipterum. The sequence goes on from NC_088790.1 coordinate 11,463,584, forward strand.
GTTATATTCGGAATTCCCTTACCTTTATAAATCGGATTAAAACTATTCCGGGTCAAAATCTGTAGTAAATTCGGGCGAAACGAGTACATAAATAAAGAATGCATTGCGACTGTAGCCGCTGCTACCACATGGCACACTCGTCAGCTGCTATACTTGCACCCCGTCACGAGCGAGAGGCGAGAAGGAGAAGAGACAGAGCGGCGAGTGGATGAGGGTGGACAAGTGATGGCAATCCGTTCTAGTAGCGCAGAAATTGCGCATCACTCGACAAACACCCTTTTTGTTGAATTGATTGTTGCCCTTTTCTTGCAACAAGCAAATTCGAGTTAAGATGTTAAGCTATGCGTAATTCTTTCGCTACTAATTGTAAGACAGAACCCGAAATTCTGCTGGGCGCAACTTAGTGGCTTGGGATGAGGCACCTGATCAAAGAATCGCCCGATTAGCTAATGCTCTCAATTTTTTTATTGCTTTCGGTAGAGGAATATTTGTACATTCGACAAGAATATATATCTATATAAAATGCATACATGATGTCATTTGCGCACCATAAAATGGTTTATCGGGGGGGGGGGGGTGTATGATAATTCACCATTTGATCTAAAATTGAAAATAATCATTTTTTAAGTCTTTTAAATCTCTTAACACTTCCACTGTAAAGATTTTTTTGCTTGAATTGACATTTTTGGTATAATAAAAAAAAATACCTCCTGAGGCCAAAAACACTGATATAATAAGTTAATTATATATTTTAACAAATAGAACAATCTTAATGGTTGTTTTTCAGTTTTTAGCTTAAGTGATTACACAGGTTAATGACGACTAAAGTAAGTAATAATACACTTTAATGACGACTTTTTTGAAAATATAACGAGAATAAAGTCGTCGAGCGAAAGAATGCTTCAGAAAGTTAAATATTTATAATTTGTAACTCAGCGCACAAGGTGTTTCGCTCGCGGCAACCCTGCAATAAGTGGGCGACTGGAAACGATATCCGATTCGAATTGAAAAGTCTGTTTAGTCTAGCGTGGCTTATTTTTGACAATTGTTCATCTCCGCTTTTGTTATTGGAAGCAGAATATATACTCAGTTGCGAGAAAGGGACGGAATTACGCACACACAGCTTAATTCTCCATGCATGACTGTCAGTTTTGTTGCCGCTGGACTAAACAAAACTGGCATGATCAAAAATCTGGCCAACAGTATTTTTCTGGTGTTACGGTGCACGATAAGCGAGTTATTTGCATAATGTGGGATCCGAAATGACAAATTACTCGCGTTGCTGTAGATAACTTAATTTTGGACTGTATAATATTGCGTGGCTGAAGGTTTGAGCGTGTACATTTATTCAAAGTCGAGGTTCAATCTGTGGGGGTGTCGTCCAGCGTAATTAAATATGCGAATTCCTTAATAGTAGGTAGTTTATTAAAATTCATTATTTAGGAAATTAGACTGAAATAGGTTGACAACAATTAGCGTGTCGATAATATAACAAGAATCATCACAGTAAATTTAGTTTTACCCCGGTAAAGTCTTCGGGTCTAACAATTATTACAAATCAGTATTTATAATGGATCAAAAATTCAAAAGTCGCGCGAAAATGTCTTTGGTAGCGAAGTGCAATTAGAGGTAAAAATTGCGGAGGTATTGTAATTACCAGTCATTCTGCGCTCGCTACCAAGCGTAATTAGAGTCAATAGTCGCTACCACAGCGATTTGCTTCTCGCTACAGTGAATCCTGGCCAGGGAGCGTGAGAGTGACGTGACCGGTTGCGAGTGAGGGTGAGCGGTCAGTAAGGAGTATTACGCAGGGTAAAGGAGAAAAGCATAATATCATACAATAATAGCGAAATCTCTAGGTTGAGATTAATACAAACTTTAGTTAACGCCAGTGTGTGCGGGAACCACTACAAATCCAATAGCATTGAGGAACATTACTAAAAAAATTAAACAAATATGAGCAAACAAAAAATGTATGAAAATTCCATGAAAACTGCTATTGATTATGTGTAAGACACAGAAAAATTATTTTAAAGTGCAAAAAAGAGACATTCCAAGTTAAATAATTTTTTTTTTTAATTGTCACCTCACGAAAATTATTATTTTTATATTTTAATATCAATTTTTATTTTTCCAACTTATGAAAATACAAAAAAAGATCGGAAGAATTTTAGATTAGTTTTAAAATCAGCGCAATTTATCTTCAAATGTCTTTCCTTTATTTTCATCTATGGCAAAATACGAGTCGCATTCCGCATCGACTTTCGCTTTCCATCTTCCGCCGCTCTGATTCTATTAGCCAACCAAGCCGCTGATAAAGAAGGCATTCCGTTGCGCTGATTTACGACTGCGTGCATTACGAGGATTGATTTTGTAATTAAGGCCGCGAAATTACTCAGCGCAAAACATGCAGCCAGCATTTCGAAAAACGCTCCGACGAGCGTTAATTATCCGGACTTGACAAGAAGCAATTTTACGCGGGCTCATTTTATTTTTGGCTGTCAAATATATAATATGCACTTTCAGGAGCGGGAGCTTGATATCTTTGCTTGATTTTGGGCAGGCACACTATACGGGATTTAATGCTACCCGCATCAAACAAGTGTAAGTACTAAAGGAAAAAAGTTTTGATTTTTCATTTTTACGGTTTTTGCTGGGATTCATGCAGGTAAAACATTTAAACAAATTAAGACGAGAATTGTAAAAAGACGAGAATATTGTGCCTACTGATAATCGTAAATAATTTTACTTCTCAAGCGACAAGAGGAATCTAAATTGAACGTAAATTTTCATCCAAGTCAAGATCATAATGGCCCAGTCATGAAAATTTTGTAAATATGAATCGCAACAATGCATCGGGCCTCAGTACCATGTGATTGTTACGCATTGTTAACCATACAATACAATTTGAAGAGCCAACAATACAAAAAATTGTTATTTTTTGCCCTGCAAATCTCTTCTTTAAACAAAATGAGTTAAATAGCAATCTAACTAAAAAATAAATTGCAGCTTTTCTTTAATTTTTTATATTGCGTCTGTTAAGTTTGCAAGCAATCTGTTGGCGTGTTGTGCCATGTTTTGCAAACGCAGCACAGTATAAGAACGTGTCACAATGAGCAGAGGAGCGCGCTTTTAAAATCGCTTTTGATCCTCGCGTGGGCTAATTGCAATCACGTCATCCCCCGACTAATTAAAACCGACATGTTTAATTTCGAAAGATCCCACTTGACTCGGATCAACGGAATTGTGTCAATTAGCTTCAATTAATTGCAATGCAGCAGCATTTTGAAAAATGCCATTAGGAAATAATAATTGAGGATCAACTATGGAAAATTGTAATTCACACAATTGTCTCGTATTTTCATGCAAATAATCAAGGAAATCATTTGCAAAAAGATGCGTCAGCCAAAGAAAATGAGAGGCGTCTCTCACTATCAGCAGTGCTGGCAGCCTTGAATTGAATGCGATCCCAGATACTTCACTTGGACTTTTCGCGGATATATCCTGAACAAACTCACACCAAACAAAACGTATACTGCATCAACGCGACAGAAATTTTTCATTTCGATGGGAATGTGTTAGACCAGTCAACCATCTATTATGTTTCTAATTGTAAGCTTTTTTTAGGAGGCTGCATGTCAGACAACTGGAAAATTGATTTTAATCGACTCAAAAAACGACTGAGAGAAAAAACCATCTCAATTTGGTCTTCAAATTGACTTTAAAATTCTCCAGTCCATTTATCATACTGCAGCTTCAAAACCTCTGGCAGGTAGATGATGAGAAGATCAACAACATTAGAAGCAATAGATGAACATAGAGGAGTCAGGACCGGACGTCAGGGTCAGGCAGTCACAAAAACATGAATAACACAATTTGGCACTTGTGTATGGCTCGTGCATTTTTGTTAGGAGAGTAAAATATATAATTTAACATTCTAAGCGTTAAACATGTGTTAAATGTGTTGAAGCTTTAACTTGTTCACCAATTGCTCAAATTGCAATTAATAAAATGATGCCGCTAGACCGACAGTACGATGTTAAAAAACGACCAAGAGCAGCAGATGAATGGGAATTTTTGCCAAGCATTATTTGTTCAAACTTCCTCAACGTCATATGATCGTGTTTTGTGTGGTTTTCATTGTTTCATCAATGTTGAGATCTATCCGATGATTGAATACATATTTCGTCGGTTATTTAAAAATCTCAAAGAAGTATTTTCCCCTTAAAATATAACCGAAATGTTTGGCTTTAAAAATCTGCAAAGTATTACGTTGAGCCTCAGCGTCATTCCTTTTTAAACTCCGCGTTGCTTAACATAAAACATGATTGTTTTCTCAAAAATATCATCTATATGGGGGACTTTAAATTTGTTTGTACTCCTGGCACAGTTTCCCCCGTAAATATAGAAATATTTATATTATGGTTTACGCAAAGCAGACCGAATGAATTTAATATAAACACGGGTCACACAATGAAGGGCAAGAAGGTCGTAAAATACGAACGGTCGCAGCGCAACAAAATTTCCAATGATAATCAAGTGGCATTACATTTGGATTTTGATAAGTTTCCACTGCAGTAAAGCGCTTGAGAGTGCGTATTGATATTTTCCTTATTTAATCTGATTCAAAATAAACAGGATTTTATCATAAAGTCAACCCAAGAGTAAATTTTTCATTAGACAAAGTATTGATTAGGCCCAGTTTTGCGGCAAAAAATCGATATTTGCAGAAATGCGGAAAAGCAACAACCGGAAAAGAGAGGGACATATAACTCACGGAAGTGGCAGATCGATGAGAACGCCGGACTCGCGGGGTGTGTGTCGCGGGGGCCCAAGAACACACGCACACGACGGACACACAATAAAAGCTTGCTTCCCTTATTTTCCGCGGCGGCGGGCCTCGGAAAACGGGCAAGACCCGAGAGAGCGAGTGCAGGAGGACAAAAATCGATGCGTGTGTGTGTGTCGGGGTCTGCGGATGCCTCAGTGGCTGGGCTGCCCGGGGACGGCGGGCCCCGCGGGCTGGGGGCCGCTCGGCATGCTGGCTGGTGAGGCGCGGAGAGTGCGGCAAAACCCTGCTGCTGCCGTCGTCCAACGACGGACACTCTTTCCGGCGCGGCGCCGCTGCCTCTGCTTCTCAGCGCCGCTCTGCGCACGCGTCTCCTTTATTGACTCAATTTTATTCGCGCACCCACTGCACTGTGCTTGCTTGTCTCGTCTCGTGCATCCTCATCCCTTCTGTCCGCCCGCCCGCCCGCTGTGGTCCACGGCCGCGGGGGTGCGACACTCGCATTCTTCCGCGGGGGTGACTCACACGCTTGCTATTATATCGTTTAATTGCATCCATCGCGCGCCGAACTTCTATTGCACCGCAGTTTTATCGTTTCATTCCCACGTATGAACAAACATTATTTTTACTGCTGCCAAATGAATTTTTGTGGAGCAGATAATGTTTTATCTGATATTTAATGCTCCGGGCTATTCCATTCAACAGTTTTACTGCGATGTATGTTTTTTCCAGAACAAACAAACTTTGTACTATACAATATGATTCGAGAGCAAAATTACATTTTTTTTAATAATTTTTATACATATTTTAATTATTTCAAACAAAATATATATTGCTTTGTATGTGCCTTGCAAAGTCATCAGTTATTCTTATATATTTTGATAGCTTTGAGTATTTTTACTATCAAGAAAGTTTAAATTCAAAATTACTGTTCATTGCTTTGCTTTGGAAATGTGTGTTCTGTGATGAATATGTGAATTTCTCCCACTTTTTAAATTGCGAGGAGATCCCAATTTACTCTCATTCGTGCTAGTCTACTGTATATTTTATATTCATGTCCACGTATGCTGTGCAACATTGGATTTCTCATTGTTCTTTTCGGAAGAATGCTTTTCTTGTTTTTCTTTGTCTTTTGACAGCTCCTCTAACTCATCTAATTCCTTCAAGTATTCATGCAGTTTTTTTCTACGCTATCAACCCTCTTGTAACCGTTGAGTATAAATTTTGTATGTAAAATTGTTTCTGTTATTTTCATTATTTTCTTGAAATTATCGTAATAATAAAAAACGATCGCTGACCCTGCTAAAAATCAGCCAGTTTAGCAGCGGGACAGAGCAACACTTACTTGTTGTTTCGATGGGAAAAATCTTTAACTAATTAAGAGAGTATAATCCACAATATCAAGTATTGCGATTTACCGAAAAAGTCACCTGTTCAAACCGGAAACATTCAATAAAACAGCCAATAAATTCTAATATTCTAATTAATAAAAAAACAGGACAGTTTACGCTGCTACGCAATTAAAATAATATTTATAATCTACAGCACAGCCGGCTCAACATAACATCTTTTCAATCTTTGCAGTTTCCCCCGCTATTGTCAATTTTGGCCGATTCCTCACGAGTTCTGAGCTTTATTCTCTTAGCCATTACTACGGAAAGGGTTTGAGTGCGTATTTAGCCAGTCGATAAAGGAAAGCAGGGTCGGTGGTTTGAGATCCATACCTATGGCGGTTTATTGATGTCGGATGCGATGAGAGTATTACACTGCGGCTACCCAAGGGATGAGCAAGGGGAGAGAACTAGAGAGGTGGCGCCCGACTTGACCGGTCCGCCGCCAGCAGGAGAAGAGAGAGACATCGCGGGTGTGTGTGTGTGTGTGTGTGTGTGCGAGCGCTCCCCTCCGTGAGGGGTGATTGTATAACCTGAGATTCTCCCTCCACGCTCCCCTTTGGGTGCCCGAATATTTTAAATTGATTGCCTCGTTACAAATAATATTGATCGTAATATCGTCAGGTAAAACCCTGACAGCTATGTATATATAGGCTACAATCACAAATCTTGCTCGTTCATTTTCTGTTCTGATCTTCCTCATTTTTTTAAGAAATTAAAAAGGGAATTTCAAATAAATATTTATTTTGAAGTAATGTTTTTTGCTGTGGGGCCACTGGGGTCACTTCCAATGACCCTCACAACATCAAGGGCAAATAAGTTTATGAAAATTTGTCAAAGGAAAAGGAAGCATTCTGATCTTGTTTGATGTTTTAATTAAGAATTATAGTTTTAATTTTGCCAACTTGTCACGCATTTTCAAGGGGAAATTTAGTATCGCACAACCTTGACTCTTGTAATTTAGAAAGACGTATCATTTTTACTCACTTTTTGTTAACCAGTCACATATTAATGTTTGTGGTGTAAAATATCCTAAAATGGTATCGAAATAATATCAGAGATAAAATTTCTTGACCTTGTGGTAGATGACAGTGAAATAAAATGTAAAATTAATCCAGTAAACATTGATAAAATTATATTTCATTGGGATTCACAATATAACACCAGCAGACTCAATAGACGTACAAATCAGACGTCTTTACTTTGCCAGACAACAAGAAACATCATTTTAGGCAAACATCTAATTTCTCGACTACAGTTTTGAGATGAGCTACACAGAGTAAAACACCTATCAAGGATTTACCACTAGCAGAACCAACACCCGACTCTTAAAGGGTTGAAAAGTGTCAACAAAGAGTATATTTGCACCTTGTAAATCGGTTTCCTGCAATAGTGTAAGTACCAAAATATTGCAAGGCTCTTAATATCAAAATAACTATTGTGTATCATAGTTTATCATCAGTCTTGCAGTTATTTCGATCTCGATTCCAGTGGGGTTGACATCAATGAGTTAATAAAAAAGCTCAATGCAACAACGCCTTCTTGGGCAGCCGCGACAACAAATACAACACTGCTTGAATAAATCCGTAAAATTTGGTCAAGACGCTGGTTTAACAACGTAAGTCATTGGTCGCGGGTTAGTAAACAGACTGGTCCGTGTTGCGACTGTTGGTGTCTGGCGGTGTTTCCGCGTCCTGTGAAGAGAGCTTCTCGGCGCCTTTCAAATGATTTCCTCTCTTGCAGTCTCTCATTCTGAAGATGCACGAGAGGATGGCTAGCGGGATCGGCGTCATCAGAGCCACAGCCACTGGACAAACTGTAAGCAAAAGCAAAAACAAATTCAACAACACCAAACAGCAAGACGTGAAAAATTCCTCCAGGTTTAATTCACGAGGAATTTTTTTGACAGAATAACAAAAATATCAAAATCATATCTGGGTGTTTCCACAAGAGATTGGATATATTATTATGTAATTATGCTCTGTAATTTTTTAATTTTGTGTTATACAATTTTGAGTTTTCAACATGTTGTTAGGATGCTCCATCCTCAGTTACCAAAATATGTGGAAATTTTTTACGCTCCAAATTATTTTAGCTTTTGATTGCATTTAAAGGGAATGTTGGCTTGATTGCAAATTTTAAATTCATTTTTTTTGTAATGCAGCAAGTTAGTATTTTTTTTGAATGGGAACAAAAACAAAAAAATAACAGACTGAACAAAATGTATTTTCTTACCTTGTGCAATATCAGACTCAGGAGCTTCCAGGGCGAACTTGAGAAGATAAATAGAAATGCCTGTATTTTGAACTCCAGTCTCAACAGAGATGGCAATGATATCACAGCCACTCTGCCGCAGAATCCTGGCAACCAAAGCTCCGAACACGTAGCCGAGCCATGGAACACAAATGCCGCCGACAAACACCTAATACAAAATAATCTCATATCAGATTTTCCAAAAAATCGATTGAACAAGAACTCACCTTCCAGTTCATGAACCTAAAAAGGTGGAGATTCGTGATGGTGGCGAAAACAATGATGAAGATGATGAGAAGGACGGCAAACGGCTTGAGAATCTTGACCAGAAACTTAGAGACTCTGGGTAGGTGGAACTGGATCAAAGTTCCGATAATCAGAGGCACAAGCAGGCCGGCTGCAATTGTCGCGATTTTGTTGTACGGGACTCCAAGGTTGGCGTCCTCAAAAATGATGTGGCCAAGGGTGAACACCCAGAACGGAATCATGGCTACAATAAGGCAAGAAAAAAATGGAATTTTCGGGATGGATAACTTTTTTTCTCAATAAAATGCAAAATAATTTTAAAGCATGAATCAAATTTCTTCAAAATTATTCTGTACAGGCTTTGTAACCTGATAGCTGATGGAATAAATACCAGTATAACTAGAATTAAGTCAAAAGAGGAATAAAGACGCACCAAAGCTGGCAAAAGTACTGATGGCTGTCATTGTGATAGAGAGGTCAAGGTTGCCGTTGAGAGCTACTGTCCAGATGTTGCTGGCGCCACCACCTGGCGAGCAGCCAGTGAAGAAAAGACCAAGCTGCAGGGCAGGCTGATCCGGGAAAAGAAGTCTGCCAATGCCAAAACTTATCTGAAAACGAAAGTATGAGACGTGAAAATTGATTTGACTATAAGTAAAGGAAAAAAGATTTTTCAAATTAATTAAGTTAATAAATAATAAACACCAATAATTAATAATTACTTTCCTTATTCATCGCTGGCTTAATTTGATTAAACAAAACGCTAAGTCCTAGTTACCAGAATAACACAGCAAAATTGTTATCTGTTGTTTCAGCAAACAACTTGAAAGGTTTAAAAAGGAATAAAAAAATGTCATTACTATTCAATAAATTGAGCTAGCCAAAATAGGAGCATTTTCATGATTGCTTTATGGATTATTTTAGTAAAAAGATCATACTTTTGTAGGCTGACAATAAGCATTTTCAAGTTATTTTTTGCTGTCCATCTATACTTCTTTATGAAAAATTGCTATTTTGACTCATATATCTGATATTAGAATTTTTCTTCAATAACTCACTGAACTTATCTTACCAGAGGCATGAAGAGGAACTGCGAGACAAAGCCGATGGCAGGTCCAATGGGCCTCTTGAGGGTGTTCTTGACCACGGTCCAGTTGAGGGCGCAGCCAAAGTTGATGTAAATCAACGACACCAGAATAGGCACTGTGATGATGAAAATCTTGTCGACGAGTCTTTTCGTTCGGATAACCGAGACAGGTAGGATTAGGCTCTTTTCAATCGGTGCCTCAGCAGACGCGTTGGCCTCCTTGGGCACAGCAACCAGGAAGACATTGCAGGTTCCAAGGAATGTGCCGTAGATGCTGAAGTTGGCTTTGAATCTGGAGTTATTTTCGTTGCTCGGCAAAAACAGGATTTCGCTACAAACAATAAATAATGGACGTGGCTTAGGAGAGAGTATCATTTTGAATTTTGCAATAACAATTTAGCCATTTTTTTTAAACAGGGACAACAGGAAAAATTATATAAAGAGGAATAGTTTTTTTTTCACTATCGTGATGCAACAAAAATCTACAATTAATTCCTGTTTATTCAAGTTTTCGGGCTGAGTTATCATTTAACGACAGAGTATTAAAGTTTATCGCAAAAATATCAAGTCAGTTGTTAAAATAAAAAACCATCTTCAAGTAAGATAACTCGGTAAATTATAATTCACACATTTTTACAGATAACATTTGGCACTGCCAAAATAAACTTTATGGTCACTAATGAAAAATTTTACAGTGCAACTGGCTTACGAAAGACAGTGGGTTTAATAAAGGCCCGGAGGTTATTATTCTTTATGAGGTAACAAGCGCAAATCTTACTCAGTTGAGAGTTCAACAACGTCCGGGGCGGTTGCTTTGGCGTAGACGGAGACGTCATTAAACGACTCGTTTGCCCAAACTGTGACAATTGTGCTGGACAGCTCCCTCAGTTGTTTTACGCTGCTGGGGTCAAAGGTGACCTTCATCGTCGTCTCGCTCCGCACAAACGCCAACGCCAACAGAGCGAAAATCGCAACTGACTTCATCCTGGAAATATTGAAAATCTTCTATTTATTTCAATCAATACATACTTGGGACAAGATGGATTAAAAGATAAGGTTGTAAAACATACTATTAACTATAGCCTTTGATTTGTGATTTTGAAGTTCAAAGGTAAAATCTTGCTTTGATGATTTTAAAACTCATTTTATGAGGCTGTTTCAATTTTTTCCTCCTTTCTGTTTTTTCATCAAGAAATCCACATTGTGAGTTTCTATTTTTTCTAAATACTTAATTTTAGTGTTGGTCCAAGAAGAAGTGTCTTTATCTGCCTGATAACAGAATGAAAAATGAATAAATATGCCTAAAAATAAATCCGAGATAACAATAAATAGCATATCTTTTCAGTTTTTTAATGCAAATATAAAGAGCAAAAGGCATGCGATTATCGCAATAAAATCAGAAGCTATTTTTGCGTTTGATTTGATAATGGTTTATGAAATGAGAAAATATTGCTTCTGATTAACTTGTGATTGCAACATGATATATCGGCATACTATTCGTATTTACAGACGATGATTATGACAACGCTATTGCAAACGCCGCAAAACGAAGAGATAACACGACGTTATTGCCAAGGACAAATACTGTGATATTAAAGCGACGCGTAAACTCTTAATATTAAAAAATAATATGCGTTTGTTATTTGTTATTAGCCAACGAGAATTTTTGGAAAACGCAATTTTGATTTACATGAAATCCGAAAATCCGCTAACTTAAGGGGGTTTTATATGCTTATCCGTGATCCGTCAATAGCCATAAATTATAATTTTGGTGATAAGAAGTAAAGCATTAGTGATTAAAATTAACCATCAACCGCTCGTTTGTTTCAACCCACTATTAGAACCATCAAGCAACAGTTAAATTTCCGAATTTGCCGAATTTGTGGAGAAATTTAACGGTTTGTTAATGATTTCGATTCCTCTCGTCGTGGTCTATCTAATGGTGTGCAAATAATGCGGTAAATTTCCCTTCGGAATAAAAAAAATCATGAAACAGAGCTCGCCACTTAAGCATGAAAAGTTTGTAGCCGATTTTCTCATACATTTAAACGGCAACCTGGGAAAATTTATTAGCTCGTTTCCAATCTTCAGAATACTAATTAAGGTAAAGATGAAAATAATATTTTTCAGAATTTTCTAGTACACATCCACTTAAGTGGAACAAAGAGGGAAAAGTGAGCACGAAGAGGGTGACAGCTAGGGAGCAAAAAAAGCACTATCCTATCAACGAGCTGACCAAAGATATAAAAAACAAATTCTAGGCATTTTTGAAGACAGCACGAATCAATCAAATCATTAACAGGCTATTGTGGAACACTGATTTTTCTTTAAATCTATGTATTAAGAAGCATGCTGAGCACGCATAAAGTTTTTTTAATCAAAAACACCGCACCTGCTCTATTTTAATAATTGTTTTTCTCCACACCAGTGAGAAAATTGCAGCTTACATTGCGGCCGACCTCAACATGCAGATATGTTTGAACTGGGGCCAGCTGCGCTGATAAAGAAGCAAACACGAGGCAAATAATCTGAAAAGGCATCGTTGCAGAGGCAGGAAGGTGAGGTGAAACCAGAGATCACGAGTCTTTCATTGTTGTTGACGCCGTGGAAGGAAAATAGCAAACCTTGTTACCCTTTCCTTTTACCCAGCGCAAGTTTAAATATTATCTCGGCTCGGACTCAGTTTTCCTATGGGGGTTTCGTGTTTCCTGCCGCGTTTTTAAGGGTTTCCCGTCGTTGTGGAATAAATTATTGTGCATTCTGTTGCCACAGGAGGAAAAAGTTGCATAATTTCACAGTCACGGAGGAGACGCGGTGCCAAAACGCAAACCGACACGGAGCACGTGATCCATTAGCTTATTGAACGAGTATCGATTCACGCGTGTCTCTAACGCGCTTGAACACAGAACTAATAGAGTGCATAAAAGTTAACGATGACTTTAATTTGTCTCAATTAAAATGATTAAAAAAGCTACGCCGATTATGTAACTGAATCATAATAAAGGAATTAAAAAATTTTCTGAGACATTTCACTCTGCCGAAATCATCACGCGATCCTGCGTCCTGTCCTGGCCAAAGCGATTTTCGAGGAAACAGAACAAATAATCAATGCAGCCAGCCAAGTTGAAAATAACATTAAGAAATGCGGTGTTTCGAGGCGTGCATCCGCATCCGCGTTGAAGAGAAAATTAATGTGTGTGGAAAACAATTCACCTGGGGGCAAAAGTCATATTATGTATGTAGGCCGAGTGAGTGTGTCTAAGCGAGTGTAGCTGCACTTTGCTACAATTTTCGAAAGCAAAACCAAGCGCAATAATATTTGCACTCATCGTGCTCTCATTTTTAGATCCAAAATAGAAAGTTGCAAAGGAGGCTGGACCAAAAAGGTTACAGAAATGCGGTCTCACCTGGCGGCTGGAATGTTTTTCGGTCACAGACTTGAAATACGCTGGCGGCCTAGCCTTCTTGCATTTTCCCTTCTGTAAGTCCGCTAAACGGGAAGGACGATTAGAGGAGGAAAATCGTGGTTGGCACGTTTACTCTGCTCCGACCAGCCTGATGATTTCTGTTTTCTTTCTCTCTCTCTCTCTCTCGGCTCGGCTCTGCCTCTGGTCTGGCTCCCCACCCACCCTGACCTTGCGGCATAGTTCATTTTTCACTCAATATGAGGCGTTGAGGAAGCAGTTGTGTACGGTGAAAATGGACATTTTTACTGTTGCTGGCAGGTAAATACCGGTAGAGTACTATGTGTATGTGTACCACAAAAATTTTAACTGAAGAAAATGGTCATCAAATAATGGTGCTCGAAAACAATGCCACAGTTTTCTAATTTAAGTAGAACTTCAATCAGCTTAAGTGGCCGAATTTTTAGAGCTTAATGCTTTCACATATATTATCAAGTATCTAGCTAATAAAAATATTATTCCACTGATTTTGGCGTGGAGCCAGACTTTCGCGCTCATCAATACATAACCGGTGTCGCCAGTGAGTGACTCATCTTCAGAAAAAGAGGATGAATCAAAACAGAGTTTTGTACTACTGGCTGATTTTTGCACTGCGCACTGCACAGCTGATGGAGAGGCACCAGTCAGTAACAGGCACTTGGATGAGGAAAATCCGCAATTAGTTGGCATTGTTTCTCGTTGGTCTCACGAATGATTTTGCGGCATTTGCGGTGGAGGGCGAATGGAGTCACTCTTTGCCACCGATCATCAGGAGATTATTTTTTCTAGGCGGTGAATGTCATCCTGTAAGTGGTAAGTTTTGTTCAATTAACACAATTTCGCTAAATTCCCATAGATTAAAATAATTAAACTCACTATTAAGACACGAAAAATAAGTTCTAGATAATAATAATCTTCTAAATCAAAATACATAATTGCCAGGAAAATCTTGAGGCACTTTCTTTTGCATTTAGGATGAAATAAAACTGATGGTAAATTGCATAATAAAGTATGATATAGTGTTGTTATCAAATTAATTTTTGAGTATCCCACACAGTAAACATCACGTGATCTAATCTAAAACCTTGTTTTCCGTTGTTTTCAAACTATGACTAACTAACTATGTTTTCATGGCAGGATTGAAGATGAGTGATTTGTCTTTCTCTCCTCGGTGGCCTCGAATATTTGAAGTCAATGGCAAGAGGTGTAACCTGAGCTCAATATCAGACTTGAGCTTTAGCGAAGCGTGTCTCTTCATCAGCTCCACGGCAGAAGACGCACTTCACTTTGTGGGCCAATCGCTCCAGTGTGTGAACGTAATACTCGCGTTGTAAATTAATTACCAAACAATGACGGTGTTATTTTTAAATTTCAGTGTGATTTAATAGAATGGACAAGCATCGCACCAAACACGAGTGTTCCCATTCTCATCACGTCAGCTTATCCAGTATTATTCGAAATCCGGAATTCCGACACTCAGGTTTTGCACAGGCGAGTAGTTTTATTTTAATCCGACATTTCAGCTCAACTCCTTTGTGTTGGGCAGATTTGAGGGAAAGCTCGGCGAAAGGGGCGTTTATGATGTCAACTGCACAGAAACCTCCTGTGGTCGTTTGGTCACAGTCCAGGATCCTGATGATTCTTTGATCGGTTTGTTTTGAGAAATTATCCCTAGCACTTTGGAAATGAACAGCCGTTTTCATCCAGGAATCATTTATGTGCTGCTCTCCTTGCTGGTCCTACAACTGGGCTGGATTGGTCTTCAACATATTTCAAACACTAACTGGTACCAGCGAATGGTGTCAAAGGAGGATTCAGTCAGTGAGATTGAAAATGTAATTTACTTAAATTATTCAAATTCCTATTGTAATGTTTGTCAAACTTAAAGGATTTGGGCAGTCCAAGCACATTTGTCGACGCGTCCGTGAGGACCATAATGCAGCAAGCAGTGCAGAAGCAGAATTCCAGGGTAAAATCTTTGGACGTGTTCCGAGGGTGAGAGCAGTTTGAAAATCCTTCAAACCTTTTTAAACGCTCCTCTTCAGGCTCTGTATAGTGCTGATGATTTTCGTTAACTATGGCGGTGGAAAGTACCCGATTTTTGAGCACGCCACCTGGAACGGCATGACAATCGCGGATGTGGTGTTTCCCTCCTTCATGTGGATCATGGGGCTGAGCATGGCGCTGTCCATGAGATCGCAACTGCGCAGCGGCGTCACGAGAAAGAAACTGGCACTGCGGTGTATCCAGCGAGGCTTGAAACTTATCCTCATTGGACTAATGCTCAACTCCAATGGCAACAACAACTTTGCCACCCTCAGAATTCCTGGTAATTTGATTTCCTAATTCATAAAAATTAGTACTAACCGGTATTTTTACTATTTGAATTAGAAAATATATTTAATAATATTACTTCAGTAGACACCTCGATTGTTTGAATTTTCCTCGAGTCTCTCAAACGGAAACGCTAAGTTTAGGATTTAATTGAAAATTGATAATTTTAAAAAAAATATATTTCAAACAATTTTTTGTGAATAATTTAAGGTGTACTTCAGCGGCTAGGAGTTGCGTACATAATTGTGTCCGTGATGGAGGCGTTTCGCATGAAGCTGCAAAGTTGCCAGCAGCCGCATAGACTGGCGTGGCTGCAGGATGTGGCTGACGGCTGGTTGCAGTGGATTTTAATCCTCATCTTGATCGTCATTCATTCGGCCTTGACGTTCGCCCTTCCTGTGCCTGATTGCCCAACGTGAGATGAAACTTCACTGCTAATTAATATCACTGACTTAAATCTTAATTCAGCGGTTACCTGGGTCCTGGCGGAATACAAGACCAGGGAAACTACAAAAACTGCACCGGTGGTGCTGCAGGATACATCGACCGAGTCCTCTTTGGGCCAAATCACCTCTACCAACACCCCACTGTCAGGAAGTTTTACTACACAGAAGTTCCATTTGACCCGGAAGGTATTGTTTTCTTTTTTGAGCCAAAAATTTTGAAATTAAAGAATCTAGTGACAGCTAATTGGTTTGAAAGTCTCGATTTCATAACTTTAGAAAAAGATTCTAACTTTAACAAATTGCATAATTGTAGCTGGAAATTTAGTATTATTTTTAACACAAATTTTTTTCGCAGGTCTGATTGGAAACCTGACCGCTGTCCTCCTTGTCTACCTCGGGGTCCAAGCCGGTCGAATAATGCTGACCTACTCTAATCCATGGTCACGAATCCTGCGGTGGATTGTCTGGGGTGGTATAGCGGTAGGTTCTACAATAATAGAAAAAGGCTGTTGATAAATTATCATTCTCTCGCAGGGATTGATTGGAGGCATCCTATGCAACTTTTCCAAAGAATTTGGCGTGATTCCAGTCAACAAGAACCTTTTTTCACTCAGCTTTGTGCTTGTCAACTCTTGCCTGGACTTCTTCTTGCTGTCCTTCCTCTATTTCATCGTAGACGTGAAGCACGTCTGGAGTGGCAGTCCGTTCTATTTTACAGGTTAGATAAAATTTGATGGCTTTTATACCTGTATCTCATGTGATTCGAATTTTAGGAATGAATTCGCTGCTTGTGTACATCTTGCATGGATTCACTGGAAATATGTTGCCTTGGCGCTGGCAGCCGCTAGGGAATTCTCATATGGAAGTGTTATTCATGGATGCCTGGGCAGCGTCATTGTGGGTTATTGTATCCTATTTTTGGTTCAGAAACAACTTCTTTTTTACTGTTTAAAGTACTCCAATTATCACGATATTACTTGCAATGTTCAATGCACATGCTTGGTGAGGATAATTTGATAACTCGTTACAATTAGCTGCAGACCTTGTTCATGATATTACCAGGCTGTTTGACTGAATTTCATTAATCACGTCTTTATTTTCCATATCATTATGTATAGTCAAAGAGAATTTAAATATAATGCACTTAGGAACTGAGTTTCTTTGACTCCAATTTCACAATTCCTAATTCATTTGATTAAAAATTAAATTATGCTTCATTTTTTTACTTTATTTAATTCGGAAACTTCGAAGAATTAAAAGTTTGAAGAAAACTAACAGTGAATTCAAAAGCTGGAAAAATTATTGCAATTTTCATAAATACCTGCCAAAAATTACGGAACACAATAACGCGTTTTCTCAACTTAGTTGAGTGTAACTCTTTCTGCCGCTTTGTTGATCATTTAATTAACTTTCAAATGGCGTTAAGTTAGTTCCTTTTGCACTTTTCTGGAAGCCAAGATATTCAAACTTATATAGCAGGTGGTGTTTTTAATTCTTATCTTTGTGCCCCTATCAGTAATGCAATTTTTGAATTTCGGAAAAATTAAATACTTTCGGTTGATCATCGTCCTAGAGAAATCAACATGACAAGTTTCATTCAAATCGATTAACCCTTTTCAACATTGTGTTGCCAATAAATGGAAAAAAGCCCACTGAATTTACCACCTTTTGCCATCTTTGGAACATAGAGCAGCCAGAATCATTATATCCCAATATCCTTAAAATGCCAAAATATCTCTCAGTTCTGCCTTCAATAAAAAAGCAACGAAATATATTTATTATATCAACTCAGCTGCAATCAAATTAAAGGAAATGATATTATTTTGTGAATGAGGCGAGAAGGATTGGTGAAAAGCATTTTTTATTAAAAGCTCAACATACAGTGTATAATTTATAGGATGGCTTGATTTCTGCACATTACAATATCAATCAACTCAATAGCACGCACAAGAACTCATTCAAGAGCAGCAGCAGCCTATTTCAGGCTGGAGAGATGGTGTAAAAAGCTACACATAAAACACGGATTGAGAAAAGTGTACAAAGGGCCACCAGTATACGAAAGGATTTTGTTTAAAATATAGACATTACAGCGCGTTTGACACACGAGCGTTAATATATCAAAATTTAAGCATGATCACATCACAATTTATACGATTCTTCCTAAACAGCACATTATATATCAAATTTGTAAACACCTCATTGACACACGTGGTTATTAGTTTTGTTAAGACACTCATATTGCAGTTTCGGCCTTAATACTAGGGATTTTTATTGTGAGAGAACCAATATAGTTAGTATTGGCGCGTAGCTTCCATTGTTCGGGATTAATTGTACTAGCAAGTCGCGTGATCACTTCGATTGGGGTGCTGCACGAATGAGGTATGGGAGAAGCGCTCAAGCAAAAATTGCTGTGCAGCAAACACACATATATCAAGCTTTGGTTTGGCAACTTATGTTAACAGTCAATGATTGTTCGGTAGGATAGCAGTGGAAATCAACAGCCTTGCTGATCGAGAAAAGCTACAAATCAGCTATAATACTGATTCTAATGATATGAAAAACTATATCTTTTAAAAAACCTTTGCGTTGTAGTTGTACTGATGTAGCGTCAAGAAAACGTAGCTACCAAGTTAAGAGAAATGTCTTGAATATATTTTTGATGCAATAAAAATTAGAGAGCTGATTGAATCAGCTGGTCCGAATAACTGAAGCTATTTTGTACGCGAGAGAATCAGATTGGTCGTTGGAAAAGATTCCACTCTATCTGCAAACTAATACATCTTGAGGCTGATACATGAAATACAAGAATTTGAACTTTGGAGATGCAAGCAGCAGAGATACATTTTGAGCAGAGATATATAAGGAGAGCGGAAAGGTGAACAACAAAACTTGAGTAGTTGTAATACTCATAAGCGTAAAATTGAAGTTTGAACAGACTTGGTCCAAAATCTGAAAACTCGATCGGCAAAGTATAAAAGCAAGAGTATAAATTCAGGCGTTCAAGTCGATTTCGTAGACCATTTCCTCAACCGTAGCGACTAGTCTATCTCGAATGTCGTCAGGGGTGCCGTGCTTGACACCCTCTTCGCCGTGCGGGTGGGCGCAGAGTCGCAGCAGGGCGGCTAGAGCAGGTGAGGCGTGCGGAGACGCGAGCAACCCTGGCATCACAAGGGCGCCGCCCCACTTTGCACCCAGAAAAACCTTTTCGCAGATGGCCTACAAAATAAAAATAAATAATTGAGGTTGCAAAAAATTGCCTCTGCTAAAATTCACAGCCTTGTCCAATTTTAATATCTTTTAGTAAAAACCCACAGTAAATTTAAACAAAATGAAAGGCATTTTACCCTTTAATCATGGATAGTATTTTGTAAAACAGATAATTTTATGGATAAACATAATTTAGTCCTGTAAAGTTTAAAATGATTAAAAATATCAACGCACCTGCAGGTTATTGTTACTGGAGGGAGGAACGCAAACCGAGTCTTCACAGGCAGCGTGGCAGTCGAAAAAGTGGCAGTCAGCGTGGTCCAGACACATGCTGCCATCACCAGCAAGCGTGTCAGCCACTGACTGCGTGACTAGAGAATCGCCATCGAGAACGACAGCCTTGGCGCCATCGAATGAGCGGCCTAGGTGGTTTAGACGCACGTCACACAGACGTAGCGGCGCCGGGGCTGTTGTCTCCAGCCGCTCAATCAGCTCAAGAATAAGCACAGCGCTGCGCAATCGGTCCGACCACACCTCATCTTCGTGCTCCCACAAGCCACCTCCTGCAAGAGGCTCTGCAAAATCCACCTGAAAATCAGAATTAATTACTATGTACTATTTGATCCTGGTAATACAATTTTAAGCAGTGAAAAATTAGGGATAACGCAATATTAAGATTTTTAAATAAAGCTTATATAATCTTTTTGCTCTTTTTATCCCTGTCCGAGGACCGGGAAGGGCGCGCACTGCACTGGCACGAACGCTGAAATCCAATAACACCGCAAACGGTTAACATGGGCACACCAGGTCACACAGGGACCCAGCCTACTGAAGGGCTACTGAGGTGTTTTCTATAACAATGACACAAAACTGTCTAAACCAACCGCTTTTAATGTCTTATAAAATTGAATATTTTAATTAAAATAGTATCAATGAGCTTATTGACTTTTTATGAAGTTGCTAAAGGAAAGTCTCATCCAAACAGAAAAATTTGCTTTGAACTCACAGCAAAAACGTCTCCACAAGAGCCAATGAGGGTTGGTAGGATTTCTTGCTCAGAAAACATCCTGACAGCCAGGTATTCGTGGTCCTGCAGCAGCCTCCAAAGGTCTTTCATCTCTGTGAGTCGCAGGTCAGGATCTGGGGTGACTGGGGCGAGGTGGATCAGCTTTGACAGCTGATCCTCTGTAGCTGAAACGTTCAGCTCGTTTTCCACAAGGGTGGCAACCATTTTCACGAACTCGTCCTCAGATGGATACAGATGCCGGCCTGAATTGCTGTCTTCTGCGTAAACCTTTAAGGAAAAATTTACAATTAATTGTTAAAGTCACTTAAAAAGAATCAAATTCAACCTCAGTTCTTGTGTGCAAATTCCTTCTTGATGACTTGAACACAAGAGGAACCCCATCAAGCACGGCGGAAAAAACGACTTCTTTGCCAGAGTGCAGTGGCTGGCAGCTGAGAGAGTGCACTCTGCCCTCACAAAGCGGATGGCACATGTTGCCGACCACCTCGCCCTCCTTGTATTGCTTGCACTGAAAATTGAATAACCTTTCATACCAAAGAAGTTCCCCCAATATGTTTATTTCAATTACAATTTCGTGCACATGCTTCCAAACTTGGACGTTGCTACAGACGACGCCGTAGACGAAAAGTCCGTAGAGGGTAGCGAAGGCGCCAACCAGGACACCGCAGAAGAGGAGGCAGTAACGCCTCCGGTACAAGGACAGCACCATCCGACGCAGCAACACCATCACCGCCTGTCTGTCCCGCAGCATTATGGACACCTGCAATGCAAGTCGACGCACCAATCGCGAGTCCAGAAGTGCAGCCGATGGCATCCTCATGTAGCTGCAAATGCGTTGGAAAACTCCTTCGTCGTGATGAGAGATCTCAGGCCTAAATATGTCGTAATGCGCAAAAAAGTATAGTTTTATAGCATTTTAAGATTGTGACGGGATTTTTACCATTATTTTCATGCAAAAGGAAATATTGCAGTTGCATTAGGACAGGACATCTCTACATTCGCTAATCAGCTACACATACTTTCACAGCTAGTATGAGCACAAATCGTGCTAACACAATGAACCAAAACAATAACAATCGACTGACAGATAGTGGCCACGCCTTTTTCTAACATCTGGCATTGTTAAGATACCACCCTAACAAAGTTATCTCGTTATCTTGTCATAATTAATTGACAAATTTTCAGTTATTTTCAAAAGAAACACATTTCAAACTAATTTAAATAATACCGAAAATTGCTAAAAATTAATTTATATTTATATCTATTTTGATAGAAACATTACTTAAAGAAAGTTAATTGTGCAGCTGCAGCTGAGTGCAGCCAACTGTTTGTTTACACGTCCATAAAACCACATCACATCGAATTAGTAGTTTGCTTTATCTTGACAGCATTTCATTTCGAAAACGAAATTTCGTCTTAAATTTTGAACACAGCTTCTCAACTTCATCATGGCATCAGCATACAACATCGAGGATCAGGACGAGGACACGCTTGACAGTCAAAATCGCTACCTGGCTGAAAATTTGTCGGGGAAAGTGAGCAGGCTAAAATCGGTTGCGTTTCTAATTGACAAGAAAAGTGAATGTACTAAATTTCTCAAAATTTATTATAGATTGCCTTCGAGATTGAAACGGAAGCGAAAGAGCACCACACACTCCTGGACGGGATCTCAATGGACTTCGAGTCTGGTACTGGTTTACTCAACGGCAGCATGAATAGAATTAACAAAATGATGAGCGGCGGTCGCAGCAATCGAAAGGCTATGTTCTGCGTCGCAGGCCTCGCGATCACAGTGTTTTTGGTCTTCTACTTTGGCTCCTCTGCGATGTTCAATGCACCCGAGTGAATGTTTCGATGCGTTCAACAGTGCATTTTGCCGCTTTTGATCTGTGATTAGCCTGAATACCAATATTATTTGTGAGATACATACGTGGTGGCGTGAGGTGTTTATTATTGCAACCTACTTGTTAATAAGGACTTGACTGACTGAACACTTGTAAGCTCTGTAAAGAAAACTTAGAATTAAAATATCTGCAGGTACATGCTTTTTTGTTAAAAAAATTCGAATTTTAAGTGTTTTATAACAAGGTTTTGAAAATAAAAATTGGAATTATTAATCTACTTATACAATATAATTTATTTGACAACATCTACAATCGCTCATTAATTTTGCTTTTGAATTATTGCTCTCGGAACACGACATTTTCACAAGGAAGGTTCTTGCAAGTTCGAGAAAATTGTGCAATTCGCATTGATATGTGACACTTTATGCCAATAATCAAAATCTCGAGGTGTCTGCAATAGCAAGCTAGGAATTGCTTCAAAAATATTATTTGCTTAGCGTTTATCGACGACGGGAAAGAATACAAAATAGGCAGTGGGGGCGAAAGAAGGGCATGTTCGCGCGTGGAATGTAGATCTAAACAAAATCACAAAATACTTTGCCGTAAAAAATCTCAAAATCACGATCTATAGCAATATAGAAGTCAGCTGCTGGCAGATCAAAAACTAGAATTGACGAAGAAAGGAAGAACACATCAAGAGAGATATCTCCAGAGGCCTAAAAGCTCACTTGTCTCCCGAGTATGAAACCCTGACAGCGTCGCCACCAACTTGAATCAAACATTGACCCTGCAACAGAATATGATTCGTGCTGATTCACTCACCAATAAAAGCGTTACAAAACTTAGATGTGACAATTTGAAATTGAAAAATATTACAATACACTTAAAGCTATTTTTGGTACCAGAAGGGTTAATTATTTATAATTAAATTCATCCACATCTTAAAAATGATTCTGTTGAGTTTATTGTAGTTGCGTGAATGAAATATAGAAATTTAAAATGGGTCTAGAATTTTAAAGAGTAAAAATTGATACCTGATTTTTGTGTGCTGCACTGAGCAAGGTGAACTCATTCATGTAGTAAGAGACCATGGCATTTCCTCCAAGCGCTGTGATATGTGCCCTGACGATGGCGAGCAACTCATTTATAAATCCATGAACAAAGTTGCAATAGCCTCCAATCTACACGCAGCACAGAAAGAGAAATTTTGTTAGAAAGACTCAAAGTCAATAAATAATTTGATAGAAATTTGGGTTTATTTTTAAATAACATTATTTACAACATATGTTTGACGTTGAAAATTTGAAATTAATAAATGACAGTAAAAAATCATTTTTACCTCTCTAATCGAGTTGCTTTCTCGGATAAAGAAAAAGTTGAGGTTGCCAAGGTACTCCTCAATCTTAGCACCAGGTACAAAGTTCAAGGGGGTAATATCAACCCCGTATCTTCCAGTTGGTGGTTCCTGTTTGACAGAGGAAATAAATAAAATACAAGATCCACTACTGTAAATATTTCCCGTCTTACGTGACTATTTTTCAGCAAATTGGTGTAGCCGAGGTAAAAGGGCTGCTTCTTGCTTTCTTTTGACGCAGGGGGAGTAGCAATGGTAGCGACCTCTTCGTCCAGCTTGAAGATCATATCAGTCTCTTCCTTTCTGCTGGTCTTGGACTTGGTCGAACCCTTCAGTGGCTGCGCGATCTTGCCGAGACCGATAGCCATGCCGAGGATGGTGATCTGGATTTCGTCTGCATCAGGAAGCTCAACTTTGAATCTCAGTCTCAGCAGACCACAAGGAACCATTTTGCGCAACTTAAAGTATAAGCTCTGGAAAAGCAACAAATAAATTGGTAATTAAAAAGGTGTCTAAAAATCGACTATATTTTTAATATTAGAAAAAACAGCAAAATTGCTAAGTATCGCAAAAATGCATGCAAAAATCTTCGTTTTATTTTCAAATATTGATTTTTCTCTAGCTGTTGATATTTTCTATTTGGATACAAATAAATTCATTTGATTCTTCCCCCCACCCATTAATGTTTTTTTGTTCCCCAAAGAAATCAAGATGCATAATATATCTGAAGGTGAGAGTCTAAAGAAGAGCTGCGCTCAATTTATATTTTAAGAATATTTTATCCCCAAATATCACCCTTTTCTTTATCAAGAAAAAAACTGTAAATTTCCCAAGTCTACTTAGATGAACATACAAGAAGCGTAATAATCGGGACAATTTACAACACAGAAGTCAATAGGGCTTCAATTTAAATGCGTAATCAATGTATTTAGAAAGCTATTTAAATTTTTTAAGAACTAACCTGTTGCAAACGCCGGATGTGTTTATTGAGAGAGGCAGAGTAAGATGAATTTTGACAGGGGTTGACTCTCGCCCTCCAAACTTGCGTGAACATTTGCAAACTGGAGACAACCTCGTAACCAGCCAATCCGGGAATAGTTTCAGTATTCACTACTTCGAACCCTTTTGGTACCGTCGATTCGATCAGCAGGTTGACCGCGTTCATGTCTTCGCCGTCATCCACCTCGATGATGCACGCATCTTTGTTGCCACTGGCCAGCTCCAGCGCGGGAAGGTCTTCGTCAGACTCTTCTGACTCAGATCCAGAGTTTGCGTCTTTCTGTTCGGTTAAACGTTATTAGAAATCAGTTTATTATGAGATCAAAGCGGCAGCTAAACCTCTTGGTTTGGCACAACGCCGTAGATTTCTCGGTTGTTCCTGCACGCATCTTGCAGTCTTTTCTGCACCTCAGTCAGAGAGAGCCTTGAATTGTTGGTCTTGCTGGCGATCAGTTTGGGAATCGGCGGAGCTGGCATTGGAGTGAGGAACAAAGCCGTGCCGGTCGCAATTCCCACAATCAGTCTGTCCCCTACTGTAACACTAACCTGCAACCCACAATGATTACTTTGCTAACTCATGTTTTGTTGTTGATTGTGAGATTTAATCGGTGATATCAAAATTGAAGTCGTTGGAGGCCTCATTAGATTAATCGTACAATGGTCCAAACATTTCAGTGGGTTAATGTTAGTTTTAAAAACAAAAAATATGCATATTGATCGTTTTGTATTTTTCCTACTTAATTTATTTTTCAACCATTTTCCCGGTCTCCAGATTTTTCCAATGATTATAACTGTAATAGTATATATTTATTATAAATTCACCCCAAATTATTTTCTTGTATTTAAGATTATAATATTATATTACTATCAATATTTTCAGGAAAAATAGGTTAAAGGCTGCTTACCCTAAGATTGAACACCGAATTCATTCCCTTGACCCGGAGCTTGTTGATGATGGCGCTGTACATGTCGTACTCTAAAAATGGAAGACTGTCGGAGATTTCTTTGGCGTTGTGCTCGCCCTTGGCGTCCTTCTTAGAGCGGCACACTTGCACCTGCACCAAGCAGCCCCTGCCCGTGATCATCGCTTCTTCAGGGGGCTCCACGGTGGTAAGCAGAACGTCAGGAACCTTTCCCTTTCTGCTCGCACTTTTTATTAAAATGGACTACCGCGAGGAAAAGTGAACGCTTACTTGCATACGGCGCACCGAATCGCGTTCACAGGCATGGGAGAATTGACCAGACTGTAAGGAACGTGGCACAAGGTGCAGTGAGGAGGAATTTGGTTGCTGTGCCCATCGGTTATGTTGGTTTTCAATCTGCGGGACTGAAAGGGATTTTTTTGCTTGTGTTTTGTTGAATAGCAATAGAATTTATTTAAATGATTTTTAATTAAATATTTATACTATCTATTCTGCTGATAAGTTTACCAAAGTGATAAAATATGGTTAGACCTATTCAATACTCTTCAATTTTTAATTAATTAAAGCTGCTCATTCAGTAATGAAAATACTTTTCAAGTCGCTATCCTTTTTGCCTACCTTCGCAAAACTGATTCAACGTCAAATGACACGAAATCCTAAAAAATCAGACGTGAAACGCCAGATTCAACAACAATTTTTGAATTTGTAATGACCGCAGTAGCATCAAGAGCAGTTTTGTATTACAAAACTCACCTTGGAGACGTTCTCGATCAGAATTTTAGACGATTTATCCTCTTTGCCTTCATCGTTTTCCTCGCTTACGTTAGAATTTTCTGACGGCTCCTTCTTGCTTGACTTGTTGCTTTTGAACTTTCGGCAGCTGATTCGGTGGCCGTCGCGGTGCTGCATGTTCACCACAGCTGCGGTGCCGGACGCGCTCAAAATGCACACGTCATCACTACAGACACGAAAAAGTGAATAAATTATTGCTTTGATTCATTGTTTAAAGAAACAGTGGAGCAAAATAATTCCTAGCTCTAAAAAACGATTTCAAATTTTATTGAATGAATGAAATACGCTTATGAATATTCAATGTTTTAAACAATATATTACTTACAATGTGTCGTGTGGACTTTGACCATAATATATATAATTTAAGATGAATTCAAATTGGAAGAGTGAAAAAATTACTTGATAGTCGATTCCTCCCTGTAGCCGAGGACGACATTGCATGCCAGCGCCCTGGCGTGCGACCTGACCTCCATCCGCAGCTCATGCCACCAAAGATCTCGGCTCTCAGGTTCCTCTGTGTTCCGCTCTAACAACTTCACGCTTCTAGCGCAAACCATGCCACCTTGAAACATTAGGTACATTATTTTCCCCCAACTTTCGCCATTTAAAAATCAAGTTAGTACCAAATCTCGCAATGAACCCGCATGGATACTTGTTGAGAGTGAGGAAAGGGTACTCAAGCAGGTCAATGCTACTCTCCTGGTTGAGAATGGGCCTGGGGAGGCTGTGTCTGTGAAACTGACGCATGTTGTTGCCTGAGCCACCGCCACTAGTGCTACCAAAACTGTTTCCTGTAGAATAAATACACAAGTGTAAAGAACAAAGGTTTATTTTGGTGGAAGAAAAATGTCTTAAATGAATAATCAGAAGTATTTTATGAAGGAATTCGAGTGAAATATATGTAGTTGGTTGGTGGGTGCAGAGGATAGAGGATGATCACATAACATTTTCATTGTTTGTTGATTCAAATGATAAAAGGTCACAGGAAAACAAAAAATGCAGAACACTCGCATAAGCACAAAAAGATGAAATGACAAAAATTGATTTCCCTAACATTAACCTTTTTTGCAGAAAATTTTCTGCAAACCAAAATTTAAATTTAAATACCACGCATATTGCCAAGCGTAAATATCATTCCTAATATTTTTCGATTTTTCAAATTAGCATTTATTTTTCTGGCCATTCATGCGCAAGAAAATCATGTGTAAAAAACGAGAAAAAACTGACCACTGAAGATGCAAACCAAAACGCACCTTTTGGCGTGATACTCAAATCAGAGTCAGAAGACCTCCTCTGCATGTTGTTCGGGATCCTAGAGGGGGAGAGCGTGTTGGAGCCGTTCGACTGTCCAAGTCTGTGCTGCTCGTCGTCCATGAAGCTATTGTCGGCGCTGTCGGAGCCGGTGTTCGCGCCGGGCGCTGCTGATGGGAATGGAAGCCTGGAGGGGCACGAGCCTGTTACTGAGTTACGGGGCGGGGGGGTGCTAGTGGCGACACTGTTCGAGGACATGCTTCTAACTACAGAGGGACGATGGGGGGCGCCGCGAGCCGCCGCCGTAGGGGAGTGGAGGCTGGGCAAGCTGGGGTCTGTAGGGCGGAGGGCGTCGGCCAGCGCCAGCTCAGAGGCGGACGAGGCCGACGAGGCGAGTGAGTCGACGCTGGACGCGCTCTCCGACGGCAACAGGATGAACTCGATGGACGAGGTGTCCGACGACTGCGGTGACAGGCAGGATTCGGACTGCACACTACGCAGGCGCACCGACTGCGGCGACGACTCCTCCAGCACCGAGGTCAGTCCTCCGCGCAGCAGCCGCGGCACGGGGCTGGCGCTGAAGGGGTCGCTTGACGAGCGCCGGTGCCGCCGGTCGAACCGCTCAGGGTAGGCCACCTCGAACTTGGGCAGCTCTGTAACCGACCTCTTTGAAAAGCGCTTGGACAGGGCGATGCGCAGGCTGCGCGCCAGGCCCTTGAGCGAGCGCGGATTTGCTTTTGGCCGGTTCTGCGGCGCCGGAAGGTGCAGCGACACCAGGTCGATGGCGCTGATGGCCTCGCCGTACGACGGCTGCCGCCGGTAGGGACTGCCGCTCCCGGGGGCGACGGGGTGGGGGTTGATCGGACTGGTGGGGGACACACCGGCCGAGCCGGTCGGCGTCGGCGGGATGATGAGAAGGTGCGGCGGCTGCGGTTTGATTAGCGACAGAGTGGACATGCTCAGCGCGCTGCTGCTGGGTCTCAACAGGCAGCTGCACGAAGAGCAGCCCTTTAGAGGGCCGAGCAGCACGGGCACGGGTTCAAAGCTGCTTTGGTTAGCGTTAGCAAAAAACACACACGCACACGCGCGGGAAATGAAGAAGTGCGGGGAAACAGAAAAGAGGAAAGTGAAATTAGAAAAGTTGACCATTTGATTTCGGCGTCTGCGCTTTTTGCGAGCAGACGGTTGATTGCGTGTGTGCACAAGGAAACTGCAGAGCAGAGAGGAAACAAGAAACGGAAAGAAATGTGCGACAGCGCCCCTTGCCCGCAAGCAGATAATTTGCTACTTGCGTAACTAGTTAATGTTTGAAGCCAATTTCTACAAGTTACAGGCATTCCCGGTTCAATTCTGTTGTGAAATTTAGAACAGTTGGAAAATTACTAGAAATATGGTAATCCGTCTGGCCCTTCACAATACCACAATTTTATGTCACATTGAACCCCACTCCGTGACTGTGAGAGGCCCAAAAAGGGAAAATATATCCTGCGTCTCACCCTCCCTAAGACACAAATTTCCTCCTAAATCCCCAGCCCAAAAATCTCTTCCTACTAACCCTTTGGAAACCATCAGGGTGCTCAAGTTACGCCCTGATGTGCCTAAAATCTCGTTCTAGACGATATCAAAACTCTCGTGGAAACACCTAAATAGAAATCTGTTTTGCATTACACGATTTCTTCCGCTTAACTGATCTAAAAATTTCAGCATACACAAATTTAAAAGTCAGCAGAATTGAAGCTGAAATAAACCTTTAACTTGCAAAAATACGGTGGCACCACCTGTTGATGACTTCAAACAATAACAAATTGCGCAAAGAATTGATCAAGTTGTATTTTACGCTTACTCATCGAGCGTTGTGCCTGGCGACGCGTCTAACTGGGACACCAGAGTGACGGCTGTCCCAATGCCCCTGGCCACTATTCCTGACTCGCCTTCCAGGTCAAATCGAAGTCGGTATCTTCAATTCATAAATTTTATAACAATCTTCAACAGCAACAAATACATTTACCCAATTACAGCATTGGCCCCCATTTCTAGAGCCTTCAGTCCAACCCTTCTCTTCACCTCGCCAGAGAGCTTGAAGAACAAGGTCTGCCTTGCTTCGTTAGTGGCTCTTGGCGTGCGAATTTTGTCAAGCCACTCATACTCAGGGTCTTCAGTCAGAATCAACTCCTCGACAAATCCGTGAATGAACAGGGCGTGCAATCCAGACGGGACCCCGGCAGCTGAAGCACACACAGTAAAAATAATCAAATAAAATCATAAGAAACCCTTTTCCTTTGCTCACTGCAGAAGAACTTGATCCCGTGTGAAGAGTCTCTAAATTTGTTGGTGTCTGAGAAGAGCTCAATTTTGACGATGACCTGCACCTCTCCCCTGATACCATGCATGGTGTCGTAGACAGGGAACCAGCCGCCATAGGTGGCTGCACCCCCAAGCATTGGGGCCCGCACCTTAGATGAGGTCGAAGACGGCGGAATGATGTCGGCCGAGTCGATCGAGTTGTGGAGCAAAGGGTTCAGGTCAATGTACACTTTGCCGATGGCATCATTGGCTGAGTAGACGTCGTAGTCCATCAGCCTGATCTGCAGTGGTTCGTCCTGCAGCTCTGTGTCATCCACCTGAAAATCAAATAAGTTTTTAGAAGCTATAGATAAATATAAAAAATGGCGAAATAAATCATATTTCTCAAAGGCTCTTGATTTTTTACAATCACTTTGAAGCAATTAACGCGAAAATTGATAGAGTTCCAGAGATTATGCAGTTTAAGATTTAATGTCAAGTGAGTGTGTAAAAACATAATTATCCCTGTATTTAGAATAATCATACCCCAAAATACAAATTAATGAAAATTATTATTTTTGGCGAATGTTTATTTTTTGTCTTGGGGCGCACCTCGAAACGATGCCACTCCTCCTGCCACTGCGGATTGAGCGACTTTCTGCAGACGTCAGTCTTATGCGTGATGTTTGCCATCTTGATCTCGACATAGGCGTCCGTGGTGTCCGCGGACCTGTCCATCACGGGCAGGTTGCGCCCGGCGATGATCTTCACCTTCACTTTGCCAGGCATGCTACTGCGCTTCCTCAGCTCGGTCTGCGCCTGAAAACGGCAACGATCAGCATCAGCACGCGTGAAAGCACCCCACGTGACTCACCCAAGGGTTCACATCGGACACCAGGACGTCCGGATCGGCTGTTGCGAAGCGAGAATCAAACGAACGATCACCGATTTATTTACGTCCCTCGCACGGTCATTGATTTGTCTCGGTTGTCTCACTCTCGCGGTTAATTTTAGAACCGGTTGTTCATAGGCACTACACGCAAGTGATGGAATGCAATCGGCAATGGAGGCGGTTGCTACCGGTATAGTTTGAAAATTTTGGCTGCTTTTGGCGCACATCCAAAATCGTCAGCGCTCATTAGCTTTTGGTTTGCACCCGTCACAGCGAACCGTCGGCTGTTTTCAAAGGCTATACAGACGTCGGATTGTGGAGCTGGCTGGTTAGGCCGTCATAAAAGCGGATGAATATCGTCTCTGCTGATTTTGAAGCGTCAGCCCGAATTCAAAGGCTACGCCCCTGCAGCCCGTCATGGTTATGCACCCTGCTCGACACTCCAGCCAAGCACGATGCATACTCTCGATATTTTAATCGTTTAAAGGGTGCCGGAATATGAGCTGACAATGAGAGTTATTTCCAGAATAGCAAGCTTGAAAATATCGAAGATATTTGCAATGATAACCTGAAGGTGAATTAGTTTAACTATTTCTAATGACTCATTGCTTCATTTAATTAATTTTGCACGGTTAAAATGGTTAAATTATTTAGATGCCTACTGCCGAGATCAGTTTTTTTAACCTTGATCTTTTTATTCATTCCAAACCATTTTGTTTATTTTAAATTTTCAAGGTCCAAGCCTCTTCCTTGACTCAGCTCACTCATAGCTATTTTTGTATATCAAGCTTTTTGAAAGAAAAATAAATACTAAGCTTATAATTTCACGGCACGTGGAAAAAGGTTTTATTTACATTCTAATTAAATTTTTAATAAAAATACGCCTTTAAATGCTTGGAAAGTATGTTTGGCAAAGTTCACCATGGACCTGTATTTATAGAATTATTTTTATCAATTTTCTCTTATTGAAATACAATAAGCAAATGATGTAAAATTTATATCTATTTTTATTTTGTAATCATGTATCTTTATTTAAATGTTGTTAATATTATTTTTAAATATTTTGTTAAAATATTTTAATAATTTCCTCATTTGTGATGTCCAAAAAGCACAAAAACAGCTTTCGTCTTGTTGTGTCACTAGAAGCGTTTAGCCAACATTTAGAAAGTAAAATCAAAATCACTGTTTGCACGCACTCTCTGCCAATTGTGTGTCGCAGGCGTGCATATGCGTACATTTTATATAATTTACGAAGTGCGCTCACCTGATAAGATATGCAGCAGTGCGTCCAGCGCGGGCGTTATCAGCAGCTTTTGCTCCACACGGTGCCACCGATAAGGAGACAAATGCGAGTGTGTCCATGCCGAAAGCAACAGTGTTATCCACGAAAGCGCCATGGATAATCCGTGCTGAAAATCAGGAAAAGTAAATTTTCGGTTTATACAGTTCACCGTCGGGATTTTGATCGAGTTTGTTAATATTATTTACGAGCAGTGATGCGATCGAAGAACAGCGGCAAGGCGAAGGAAGTGGTGCGTCTCAAGTCGGAGGACATCGGCGCACCCTTGAATTTCAGTCATGTTGTGCACGTTGCGCCCCGGCCTTTGGTCTCTGTCAACCTGGAAGACCCACACATCCAAGCCTTTTTGAAGCAGGTAATGAATTTTGTAGAAATAAAAATATGATTATACTTGTAAGATAAGATGAGTTTTTTTACAATAAAAATATTCGACTTAAAAATCAAGGTACCTCTTCTTCTTGTTGCTTGAAATTCATCTTTTTTTTAATTATTTCCCTTCTTCTTGTGCGAAGTTTCGTCTTTATTTTATCACTGAGAAGCGTCAGATGTTTATCATTTCATCATTAAGGGCACTCCTTCCTCCTCCATTCTAAATGTTTTTGTTTGCTTTTCGCGCAGGCTGGAGTGACTGAGGACCAATTATCGAATTTGGCTGTTTACGAGACTATTGTCAACTTCATTCAAGTGCACGGCGTTGAAAATGTGAAGAAAGAGGTGGATGAGGCTGCGAGCGATGTGGTCGACGCGCCCGAAGATAACAAAAGTACGACGAGTTTTTCAATAAATAGTGAATCATTATTTTATGCGTTTACAATTTGCAGGCGGAGCGAGGCAGCAGGAAGTCGAGGGCGGAAACGCGAGACAAGATGCAAGCTCCAGTTTCTTATCAAGGCTGCTTTTCAGAGGAAGGAAAAAGTCGAACGTTGATAGTGCGGGCGTTGTCGTGGATGAGAGCAAAGAGGAAATCAGGGAGGCGGCGAGTCACCGAATTGAGGTGGAAACAGTCGAGGCTGTCGAGAAGGAAATCGACGAAGGCGAAAAACTGCTGGAACACGGAGAAGAAGAATTTGGAGAAGTGAAGAAAAGGAAAAAGCGATTCTCGTTCATGAAGAAGGATGCAGACGCGACGCAGGAGGAGCAGAAGAGCGAGGAGAGTAAAGGATCGTTCTTTAGCCGGCACTGGGGAAAAAATAAGCAGGAGGACACGGATGAAACGAAAAAGCCCAAAGCCGAGGAAGTGCCGCCGGCTGAGCCAAAGAAGTCCGCCGGGATTTTCAAGTTGAATTTGAAAAAGACGAGAGCAAGTAGCAGCAGTTCGAGTGCGAGCGACATCGAAGAGACGATAAATCTAAAGCCGGACGGCGATGAAGACGAAATCCGAGTGGAGCCAGCTGCCAAGCCGCAGAAGAAGCATCTCACCTTCTTTAAAAGCAAGACTAAAAGGTCTGCCTCGGCGGACGAGCTGCAGCAATTCGATAAAGTGCCGGACGAGGAGGATAAAGATGCCAGCAGTGATGACGAAGGGAAGAAAAAACACGTCAAGAGGGATTTCTTCAAGTTTAAAAGCAAGAAAGCCGTCGCAGTAGAAGTTCACCAAGAATCCGCCGTTGTTGTTCAAGAAGAACCTGCTGATCAACACGAAATTGTCGTTCATCAATCCTCTGAAGAAGGTGACGAGAAGGAGCCAGACTATGCACAGGTGCAGAAGACTTCAAAGTTGTTTGGCTTTGGTAAAGGTCCGAAAAATAAAAAAGAACCAGCGCCAGAGGCGGAAAAAGAGTACGACAAACTGGAGAACGGAGAGGAGGAAAAATTCGACGAAGTGTTTAAGAAAGAGGCGGAAAATGCGTCTAAGCTGAACATTATACCGAGTTTTTCTAAAAAAGAAAGCTCAAAAAGGAAGAAGAAAAATTCGGACGCGTCAAAAAAAGACAAACGCTCGTCTCTGGAGAAAACCTCGACCGGCAGTGGCTTTTTCAGTTTCGGCAGCTCAAAGCAAAAGAAAGAGCCGGCGGATCAAACTAAAGTGCCTGAAGCACCACGCAGCTCGTTACCCGAGGAGAACAAACAAAAGCTACGCAAGTACAAGGTGAAACGTTTAGCTGAAATTTCGAGCGCGTCACTGCAGTCTGCCGGCGACGCCTCCTCGTCGGACGAACAAGAAGGTGCGAAGCAGTCCAAGAGGTCGCGAAAGCCGAGAAAAACGAGCAAAACTGAGACGGACAAAAAGCAGCAGGCCTCCTCCGACGAGGAGCAGATTGGAATGTTTAAGCGAATCTTCTCTAGGAGGTCAGCCTCAGAATCAAGAATTTCAAAAAAAGAAAAGGAGAAGAAGCGGCGGAGCAGTGTCGACGCGGTTCTCGTCACCAAGGTCGCTGAAAGTCTGCAAACCGAGCCGGCGGAGACGGTTGTGGCCGAGGAAAAAGCGATTGTCGATCCTATATACGAGAATTTTCCTCCGAAAATCGAGCCAGACAAGTCAACCGACGAGGAAGCGGATGAGTATTTTGCCCAGTACCACCAAGAGCTGCGCGACATCACGCACACTAGGCGTTCGTGGTCTTTCGTGATGGCCGAGCTGAAGGAGAAAATAACGAGTACCGAGGAAAATCTGACCGAGGAGCCGCTAGTATTCCAAATGAGAACAGTCGAGGACGAGGAAAACCAAACGCAGGTTCAGCATTTTAAACCCGACAGACGCAGCTCGTCCTCTTCATCCTCCGAGGACCCGCTGGAGCAAATCAAACGGTCTGTCGAAAAGCTGGACGAGGAGTTCTCCCGAAAGGCCAAGGATGGGGTGGCGGCTCTGCAGCAGGTCGAGCCAGACGAGGATCCAGGGTATGTGAACGTTGAAGAATCGCAACAATTACTACTGCAACTTCCGCAACAACAGATTCAAGATCAGGAGCAGCCTGAAGAGGCCGCACCCCAGAAAGAGAGCCGCAGACCACACCTCCCCTTACCAACCCGGTCAAGGTCTTTCGACGTCACCTCTTCTTCTTCGTCAGAGGAAGAATGCTATACCACTCCGGTGGACACCTCTCTGGCAGTTGTGACTTCGCCGTCGTCCTCAGAACAAAGAACCCTTTCTGACTCCATAGAGCCAGACTCTCTGGAGGCGAAAACCTACTCGGACAGCGTCCAGTCTCCTTTGTCCCGCGTGAGCTCCATCAGCCAGGACTCTCTGGACAGCAACCAAGAAAAGAACGACAACGAGGGTGATGTGACCCTCAGAAGCAGCTCCGGCAAGACGCCCTTGCGGCAGAGCAGCAGCCTGCTGTCCAACTCAGAGTCGCGTCCGCTGTCCGACTGCCATCTAAAGCTGGCGGACAACACCATCAGCCTGAGCGAGGAACTCCCGCAGATTACCGAAGTGGTGGTCAAGTCGGGAAGCCCCTTAAAGCGCTCTAGCCGCGTATCAAAGCGTCCGTCGTCCTCCATGTCGTCGTCCAACGAGGAAAGCAGCTCGCTTCCCACGTCACCCGTGCAGAAGGTGCCGGTGCTGGAGCCCGTGATTCAAAAAGAGGAGAAGAAGCAATCGACGTCATCATCCAGCTCTTTCTGCTCCTCCTCTTCAAAGGGGGACAGCATCCCTTCGTCCACGGAGGACCTGGCGCAGACCAAGCAGCAGGGCAGTGACAAAGAGAATGTGGAAATTCGAATGGAACTTGCGAATGACGACGTCTTCATGCCAGAGGTGAAGCCACTTGGGGTCTTTGTCTGACTTTCCCGTTCTGTCCGCTTTTCTTAATGTTTAAAATAAATAAAAAGTCCGAGCAATTAATAAATAATTTATAATATTTTTTAGAAATAAATATCAAAATTCCGCCACAAATCTTATTTGATTCATTCGCCTTTTCAATTTTGAATGAGACAAATTCTTGAAAGAAAAAATCCTAAGAGTTCGCTTATAAAATTATACTTTTAAAAAGCTTTTTCCCTTATTTCCCAATACTTCGGCTACTTTTTAAAATCCGTGTCTGCGTGCGTCAGTCGTTCAATATTTTTGTCGCACTCCCCGCTGGCCGACCACGCGGTGGATAATATGCATATTTTGTAATCGCAAAACTTGGATATTGTGCTTCGCAGGAAAGGGAGACGGAGTCATTGCAGGGCAAGCGAATGAGTGTCGAAAGGAATGCCAGCTATCATCGAGCCGTGGAGAAATCCGGCAGCCTGCCACTCCCGCGAAAAAACGGACAGCCAGGTAAACAAGATAACGCGCGCGCCTGACTGGCGAAGCAGCGCTGATTAGGAAAAAATTGTGTACACGTGAAATTGAGCACCAACAAAAGCAATAATTATTGCATTTTTATCAGTAGTGCGGCTAAATCTCTGATTAGAATATATAAATACGCTCTGATTTTTTGATTCGCAGGGAGACGCAGCTCAAGCAACGCGTCTCGCATACCCAGGCCGATTTTGAAAAAGCCCCGCAGGCGAACAGTGGACAACTGGCCCTCACACAAAGTCACAGAACTCTGAGAAATGGATTTTGAACCTTGTTTTATACTGCTTTTAAGTCAAATGACTGTGTAATTTTTATCCTGTCTGTGTTTTCATGATAATATATAAATTTCTGAGCCGTGAAGGAATTTATTTTCATTTTCTTAGAAATTAAACACTGGGAGGTTTGAATAATTCTAGTAGAGTTTATTGCTAATCCGGAAAAATAGAGAGGAACGAACAAATCTGGGTAATTGGCACTCATCGGCCGTAGTAGTAGGTGTTGCCGTTGGACCAGGTGATGGTGGAGACGCACTCCTTCCTGAACCACACTTTGCCCACTTCGCAAGGGAAGTACTTGTTATTTTCAGAAGAGGAAGGGTCATCCGAAGACTTCCTGTCGGCGCCGCTCATTTCTGAGGCCGTTTTATCACCCATCTTGTTCATTCCTTCAAAAGAGAATTAAAATTTTTGGTCTGATTATAAAACATTTAAAACGTTCAAATTCACGATGAAAATTTAATTTACATGAGATTTTAGTGGGGTTTTTTGTAAGGTTAAATGGAGCAGATTAGCGGAATTACAGCAGATTTTGTTAATCTTTTCTAACAGCCAACCCTCAACCACATTTTTTAAAAATTATTCCACTGTCATGAAATTCTGAACTATTTGTGAAAAAATAATAATTAATAAATGCACTCAATTTTCTCGTCTTTAGAAAAACAAAATAATTTTGCGTTGCACAATTCTTCA
Source organism: Cloeon dipterum (assembly GCF_949628265.1). NCBI lineage: Eukaryota > Metazoa > Arthropoda > Insecta > Ephemeroptera > Baetidae > Cloeon > Cloeon dipterum. The sequence continues at coordinate 11,500,641 of NC_088790.1, forward strand.
ATATGCATCAACTTTTTGTCTTCATCATATTTACATCTTTTAAAAAATTTTAGAATTGAAAAAAAAATCACTAAATGCTCTTTAAATTACATTTCTGTGCTGTTTTGCCCTTATAAATTTAACTTTAAGCCACAGACAAACAAGCAAAATTTTTGGCAAAATAATACCTCCTGCTTCAGCCTTCTTGGTGTCCGCCTTGTCCGTCTTCTTGTCCATACCAGTGACTCGAGCAATGGGCTGCATGTCGGCGGCCGGCTTCATCATCATCATCATCATGGGTTCGGCAGGCAGGGCGAGCGCGACTCCAACGACGAGGAGCACGAGGAGCAAAGCTGCGGACTGCATGTTTCGGACTCGAGGACGGACTTGGGTCGACTGAGCTACCTCCTGCACTTTGCCGCACCGTTTTATACCCGGGCAGCCCTGCTTTTGACGGCCAAGGTTGAACCTTTGTGAGCAGCATCACGCAGGAGTCGGTCCCGGATTTGCGTAAAAAATAACGAGGAACCATTCATCAAGGCGAAGCCTCATCAGCGGAGGAAAGCAAAAGTGCGGTTCGCTCTTTGTCAGTCTTCATTTAGAAGACGTGGCAGCAGCGGAATAAAAAAAATGGCAAAGTTATGTGCTTGTCGAATATTATTTAATAGAGATGGGTAGACTCGACGCTTGGAAACATTTATTGATGGGTTCGTTGTCCCGCGATTTAGAGGAATTTTTGACTGAATTGCCCATACCTATGGGTTGTTGAACCGAGAGTTTGCTGGCACAATTACTAATTTAAATAAATTGATTAAATACTTCGTTAACTTTTTCATTCAAAAATTAAATTTTCACGATTTTGCCCTCAATAAAGAATGAATTTTATTTGCCAATCGTTGATTTTTTTATATTTTGTGAACTAATAGGAGATGACTGACCAAAATTAAAATTGATTTGTTTCAGGATATAGAAATTTTAGCTTTGCGTGCTTATTTTAACGCAGGAAAATATTTCTTGTGAGTACACGTACGGAATAACAACAAATCAACATCTAACTACCATTAAATAATTTTATTTAATAAACCAAAAAAATCAGATTGTTTACTCTAAATATATCTAGAAAACATTTTATTATAGATTTTGTGAATATTTTTGTTTAACTAACAGCTACGCGTTTGACGTGATATTTTTAAAAATAATTGTATCAGCTTGTGGTTTTCCACGTTGAAAAACTCCAAAATCCTTATGACTTTTATTTTTACTGGCATACATGCATCATAAACGGCGGATGATTTATCTTCATCCAATTAAAAAGAGCTACACTGCTTTGGACTAATTTATTGGCAGGCATTAGTGCTGCACACCTAAATAAATCTGTTATGTTTTGTGCTCTGCGCAATTGTTGCAAAATTTATGTTTCACTCTTGTGCTCCACAACACGGCAAGCAGTTATTAAATTTGCTTAATTTAATAGTCAGCTGTCAGAGTTTGAGAAGAGAGCACCTCAAGGTCTCGTCAAGCAGCAGAGCAAATTATTACACAAAATGATGATTAATGGTGCGGTGCGGTTGCTGCTCTGCTGCGAATTTCTGCCAAAATGGCCAAAATATAGAAAATTAAACGTGAATTTTATTAATCAAGCGGATTGAACTTTTTCAACGAAGATCTGAGGGTCAGATAATGAACAGGATAAGCCGTTAATAATAATAATAATATTTTTATCTATTAAATAGAAGTGGAAAGAGCAACACTTGGTCGTCTATATCTGAGTTTTATTATTTTTGTTAGTAAATGTTCTGAAAATTTACCGCTGATATCATAAATAAATTTTTTTAAACTTTTGGTTAAAATGCCTAGTGCATATTTGATAAATGTTCTTATTCTAACACTTTTTGTCCAGTTTCAAACCTTACTTGACAGTGAGAAATCTCAATTTGAGCAATTTTTTTATAACATGCGCTCAGGGGAATTTAAAGAATATGTATGTAAAAAATAAGAAAAAATCGTGCTCGTTTTTGGTGCCGGAAACGCAGAAAAATCACGTCAGCCTTCTCTTTCATCGCGTATTTCTTCAAGTGTGTGTGCGCTCACTCACGTCTGCTTATTCTATTACCAGCATATGTATTATGCCGTTCCATGCACCGCGCGGTCCGTTTGTTGTTTCGCGTGGATTAGGAAGCACTGCAAGTCGTGTGTTTTAAATGCAAAGACCTTGTTTCAAATGCGCCAACGAGTAGGCGGACTCTAAAATTAACCGTCAAAAGATGACATCATCGCTTCGGTTAAAGAGAAAAAAAAATGATCCATTATATGTATAATCAGGAGGTTCGTAGTAAATCTGATTTTCAACATCCGCTTATTCATTTTTGGTTTTCTTTCGACTGCGATCAAGGGATTAAAAGTTTAGATATTCTCATTATCTGTGTTTTTCAGGCTCTTTACGCCGCAATTTGACCGTTACACTCGTCTCAATTCATATTAAAATAAACCAATTAGTTTTTTCTTCTTGTTTAATTTGTTTTGTTTACTTTGGCTACACAAACTGATTGTAATAATACATATTTAACTTAGCCAAACTGCGGCTATTTGGTTTTAAATAAGGGAGAGTATAGTTCACAAATTATATGCGTTTAAATATTAATAAAATCTTCTTTGGTAGACAAGTTTGAAATATTTTACCCATTTTGTTAGTGTATTATTACATACCTAATTAAAAAATATATCATGAAATATGTGCTCATATATATATACTCAATTATAAAAAAAGATGATGGCGTATTTCCAAGGCGTTTTTTTACAGCCTGCGGCAGTAGATCGTCTATTGCTCGGTTTTGGCATCAAACAAGCGAGGGGATGATTTCCAGGGGGTACATTTGTCCACTAAAATGGAATGGCCAAAAATCTATTCTAGAAATTTAGAGTGCCCAAAAGTTTTTCATTGCATGACAGAAAATTGCCTGAAATTTTTCCTCCGTATTGGAGCAGACAAAAATTTTGGGGTTAAGCAGTGGTGGATTTCAGGGCGAGATTGATGTGAAACCCGCTGGCCAACGACCTTTTATGGCTCATCGAACCGGAAAAAGGACTTTCGACTCCCAAAAAAGCCATTTTTTAAAATTGTTTTCAAATGGCCTTCGGTGAGTTTGAAAGTCAGGTTTTTTTTCAAGGCCTCGATTTGACGACAGAAAGATCGTTCAAAAGGCGAGAGACCCCTTTTCTGCTTCTAGAAAGTGAGATTCAGTATTTGATAGTCTACTTCAGTGGATTACAAAAATTACAGGACCTTTGATCTTCGATCCTTAACTGAGAGTCTCTATATCTATACTATCGTTTAGAACTGAGGGCCAATTTCAAAAGTGGCCTACTGCCTCAATAGAAACTAGAAACCTTTCAAGGAACACTTTAATTTTAAAATAAAATGAATCAATTTTTTGAAGAAACTTTTCACAATAAATATTAATTTTGCTTCTGTGTAAATTATGCATTTATTTGTTTATAATTTCATTAATTGTCTTAAGGGTTTTTGTTTCGTTCTCCATTCATTGATTTAGAATTCAAGCTAAAAAAATTACATATTGTTCTAGGATAAAAATTAATTAAAACAAACTGATTTTATAAATCCAAATAAGCAATGAAATACATATTATCAGACATTACACGGGAGCAACCAAATATTTTTTGGACATTATAGATCTTAACAAGCTATTTCTCAACACAATAATGCACCAACAATCAGTACATTTTTGGGAAAGCCCATTGTTACCTAATCGTCACGTACATGGTTGGTTTAAAGAGGAATGATACTGGAAAAGCCTGGAAAATGCTTGTTGCCAATGCATAAACTCGTCTCTTAGGATTCAGTTAAAGCCTAAATTGACCTAAGAAGCACTGTAATTTTTCGAGAAAATTGGCTGGAAAGTTACCGTGCTTTTCAAATGGTAATGGCTGGCTCCTTACTTGAAATCCGATTTAATTTCAAAATCAAGAGTTTCCCCAATAAGTGGCACACCGTTGGACAGATCTCGACGAGAGGAATCGGAATATGCAAAGAAAATATGTTCAAGCACTGTAAGTTTTGGAGAAAATTGGCAAAATTTGAATTTTTATTGTAGGAAGGGCCGTTTTTTATTATTGCAAATTGTTGAATAAATTGTTTATCGATCAATTGTTTTTATGGCACCCAACATTTTAAATAATTTTCAATTGTTGCCCAGCATCATCCCACTTTAAATTTTAATAACACTATAGACTCCACGAAAAAAGAGCACAAAAACTTTTCCAAGAAGCTGTTCAAAATTACATAATCAGGAACGATCATTCAAGTAAAATGTCGACAAAATTTTTATCAGTTTAAATACGTTTAAATTAAAAACAAAACTGACGTTTCGATTTCGATTGCGTAACAATCAATACCCAGAAATTAATGCTGGGAATTTTAACTTTTAAAAACAATTTGAATGATATCAAAACACTCATAATAGAAGTGTTAAAATATACGGAAAGCTGCACACCTGTGCAACAGCTAATAAGTCAGTATTCATAATAATTATGTATCATATTATTGTGATAAATTTTAATATGCAATTAAGATGTTTTTGATTTTTTCAAATTTTCAAATATTTTCCTTTTTCAAATTTACAATGGTATAATATACATAAATTAAATATTGGTTTTTGTCGTTTTAAATATCAAAGGAGGGGGAGGGAGAAATTATTAGTTAGGGTTAAGGTTTTAAGTGACGAAACTTTTGTCATCAGTTGTTTACACAGTGTGACTTTTGAGCTCTGTTGAGTAGTTTTGTTTGCCAAAGTAAATAAATTATTAACTTGGTGGGAATTCTAACATTAAACTTTTAGTTCTGTCGATTCAGTCGAGCGATTCACACTGTCTTATCGTTATTCTCTTACTTTATTCGATTAATTTTTGTGGGAGGTGCAGCACTTTAGATATAACTTTTTGCCTATTGGCGTTTACTTATTAACCTTTGTTTTAGAATGAAGAATTGTGGTTTTGGCCAGTTATTTAACTCAGCAATGGCTTGCAGTGAGACGGTATGTCTTGTGCTACTGGCCGTTCTTTTGCTGCCCTGCGTGTCCAGCGGCTGCATGTTCGGCATCCCAGCAACTCTGGGAGGTGAGTAATATTTTCTTCGTCCCGGTATTTCTTTCCAGACGAGTAACAGAAAGAAGTTCACAGCAGGATTTTGGATTCAATACTGTTGTTTCTTCACCTAAATTCGAAATTTAACTGTTATGCAAATTATTTAAAACCATCACAGGATTTCTGGCTTGAATAATTCTGTAAAATAGATCAGGCATGGTATTAAACGTTTTCTTTCAACCCTTTTTGCAGCGACTTATCCTGCCGGAGATATCTTTCTGGAGAAAGGCCAGTCGTTGAAGATCACGTGCAAGCTGGACGAAGTAGATAAAGTGACGAATGCGAACAAAATATTTTTCACTGACGGCAATGAACGGGTCCCGAAGCGCTTTGTCAACGTGATAGATAAGTCAACTGCCAAATTGTTGATTCCCAACATGACCCTTACCAATCATTCGGTATTCTACTGCAGACTCCAAACAAAGGACAAAGTCGTCTGCCTCAACCAAGTGGTTGTCGGACGTAAGTTCTTGCCCATTTTTTGTGTGTGTCCAAATTGTTTGTATGTCCCTCCTTCACAGTGAAACCGCAAGAACCGCAAAACTTAACTTGCATCTCCAAAAACTGGCAGTCACTTACATGTAAGTGGGACAAGGTGGATCACTACACACCCACAACCTACACTATTCTCTACACCCTGGCAGCGCGAGGCAGCAGAAGGTAAGTGCGCATTTCTTCGCTCTTACCGTCTCAGCTCGTGTCTTTTTCCTCAAACTAACTCTTTGCTTCATCGGTATGGTCCAATGGCAAATACAATCATTTCTTACCCCGTTTTGGGTTCAGTCATTTATTTATACAATTCCTATCTCGCACGCGACTGCTTCTGTGCCAGTCTGATTATGCAGTGGGGGTGAAGGTATGCAGCAAAGGTGCGATTCACCTTTGCATTGCCACCTATTGCAATCAAGGGAATTATCCCAACATTGATAAGCAACTTGTAGTGGCGGGAAGCGCCCACAAAGTCGAGAGATTGCAGGGTTTATTTTTTGTTAAAAACTTAAGAGAGAATCGTAGAGAATCGCTACTTTTGATTTGCAGGTTCAGGATCAGGACCGACAGTCAATTATGCAATTCTAGATTTTCCTTCGACACGCAAAAAATCAGGTTCGCATTGTGTTTTCAAAATACAAGAATTGATTGAAACTTGAATTGCGAAAGTGGAACATATTCACATTTAAATTTTGAATTAGGCGACCACTCGCGGTTGTTCTCATGTTGAGAAAAAATAAAACCAAACTTTATCCTCGTTGTTTCAATTTCGTCGTTTGATTCTCACATTTTAATTTTTGCAAACATTGCTCATACGATTGGGCATTTTCGACATTTTTTAGATCGCTAAGATGACCATTCTCATTTTTTGCAGACAAATTTTAACTCCAGTAGTGTTTTCTTACAAATTTTTTAATGTGTATGATGTTTTTGCTGAAATTTTAATCTTGTCATATATTATTGCTTTTCGACATTTTTCGTTACAAAAAAATTATCTGGCATTGTTTTGGTAAAATTAGTAGTTTTGTTCTAAAACTGGAAATTTCCATTCAAATTCTATATTGTTCCCATGTTAAAAGCAAAGATGGTTAATAGTTCTACAAACCTTTTGAAACGTGGAAAATAATCGTATAAAATGAGAGAGTATGTTCTGGTGGGGAATTTTGGGACATTGTGTTTTTTCCATATTTCTTTTGTTCGTGACATTACTTATCAATCAAATCTCTATTCAGCGATTTAATCGTACTGGAGAACCCCTGCCCCGTCAACGACGTTCTTTGTTATCGTGTAATTTACTCAATTAAATTATTTTAGGGACTCCAAAGTTCACGATATGGCATACCTTATTGAATAATTTACGTGTTGATTTCGTCAAATGCGCCAATTAATCACTACAACGTTGTATTGTAAAGAGGCGTACTTAAGGTGACACAAAAAAATCCGCCCTCCCCCATGAATTGCAACTAACCCACTTTTCGCGGACGCTGTCCGAGCGGCGAGTAATCTTACTGATCCGTCCACAGTCAACTACTCCGATGTCCAACGGATAGTGACAAGAGGAACAACACCTGCACATGGGATTTCTCCACGAGCCCAAGCTACAGAACGGGTTATGAGTTCTACACCATCACCATGGCCGGTTACAATGCACTGGGAAACGTCACCTTCCCGCCTATAAGGTACCATCACTACGCACACGGTAATTACTTCAGTAATAATTAAAAAATAGTCTTGTGCGATGATTATTATCCCTATTTTGGATTAAAAGTTGAATATCTGCTGCAATTTACAAAAATATCCGTCTATTGCAGTGATACCAAGCCCTCCCGAGAACCTGCGTGCGCATAACGTGACGACGCACAGTGTGACGCTCAAATGGGCAGTGGCGTATCCCATGCAGATTTTTCCTCCAGGTCTGATCACCAGGGTGGAGTTTAGACACAAATGGATACCCGAGGGCCAGTGGATCGTATGCGTGCAGAATTGATGTAAAATACATTTATTTACAATTTGCCTTTGTAGACTGTGAACACAACCAATTTGCCTTATAACCCTGTCAATATGACGCTGCATATCACTAATTTGCCGTACGCACACACGAACTACACTATTCGAGTGCAACACAAGTCACAAAAGGCGCAAGACAAAGGCTACTCAGAGCCAGCCACCGTCAATATAACGACTAAATCCGAGAGTAAGTATAATTGTTCTGTCAACTGCAAGTACGAATGCCGTGTCACCGATTTCAGAGCCAACCGCGTCTCCCAAGGTGGACATGGGCGGTTTCGAGAATGAGAAGCCAAACGACGCGTCTTTACGTAATATCTACCTCTACTGGGAGCGTATCCCAGAGTGCTTGTACAACAGTGACGACTTTGAGTATCAAATCGAGATTGAGGAGGAGAGTGGCGCACTACTGTAAGGCTCAAATGGTTGGTAATCTTTTTCTCTCTAAAATTAATATTTTTTGCAGCGATATCGTCAAGGCTGACAAAACCTCGTCGTACATCAAAATCAAGGGCCTCTTGCATGATGCGTACACGTTTAAAATATACGCAAGGAACAACCTCGGTGTGGCGGATGCTCCGTCCGTGATCAAAGTGCCACACTATAAATCTTGTAAACCCTATTGCATCAAGGGGCCGTTGGCTTTCACAAAAATCGAATACGATGACGGAGTTACTGAGCTGTCGTGGAACGAACCTGACACTCCTGGCCTCGGGGAACTCTCTGGCTTGTTACCAATCGTTGACTACACTATTTTCTGGTGCGAAAACTCAAAGGATAAGGCATTCCAGTGCACTGTAAGTCTAATTTTGCCTCAGTACTGACTTGGAATTCTGTTTGAAACTCAAATTTTTCTAGGGATCCATGAACTGGATTCGCGTTCCGGCCAATGCCAACTGGCACAACGTGACCATTCCTGATAAGAACCGTACTTACCAATTCGCCATATCAGCAAACAGTAAAAATCAGAGCTCTGGCCTATCGTGGACAGTTTGCACTGTCGCACACGACAAAGTCATTGAGGGATTGACCCAAGTCGGCTTAAGCAAGGTCGGCTCCACCTTCTTGGAGATCTCCTGGAACCTTCAATGCTCCCACCGAATTGGGCAGGTTCTAGGCTATAATTTCCGCTACTGTCCCATTATCCCAGCACAGCTGAGAAACTGCAAAGGTAAATAAGAGTCAAGATTGAATAGAACAATCTCTTTTTAGAATCTTTGAAATTATTATTAACAAAGTTTGATCAGAAATGAGGACATTTAATCAGCTTCCAGAGTTTTTTTTAAATGTTTGCACTATTTCATAATTGCTCTAGAATTTTGTGTTCGAGTCAATATATAAATGTTTGGAATATTTCTAAAAATATTAATTAAGAAGCTGAATCTTCAAGAAATATAAATTGATATAGTAACCATTTGTCTTCATGCAAATTTTGAAAGAACCGTTGGCGTATGTGCACTTTCAGAGCCGTCCAAAGTCCAGTTTGTGCCAGGAGACGCTAACACGGAACTTGGCAACATCACAGGCTTGATGCCGTACACAGCCTACATGTACAACTTGACGGTGCTGAGCATGGGTGGTGAGGGTGTAGGAGAAACGGAGTTCGCCACCACCCTGGAGGCAGCACCCGAGCCTCCGAGAGACCTTAAGGCCACCCACGTGACCAGTTCGACAATCCATATCTCGTGGTTTCCACCGGCCAGGTCCAACGGCAACATCAAGTACTACGAGGTCAACTTCACGCTTGGCACAACCAAAATCGACGGCATCTTCACGGTCAGTTTCTATAAAATTCAGAATTTTTATTTTATTGAGTTATTACTTTTAAATATGCAATCATATTAAAATATTTTTCTTTCTTCAGTCAACCGGTCTGTATGATCTTCCAAGCTTTACAAACATGTCCATCTACGTGAGGGCCTGCACGATTGCCTGTTCTAACAAATCTAACGTCATCATGACTAGAACCTTGATTGGGAGTAAGTTATCGGCTGAGATTGCCGCGATATGCTCTATGTGAAGGTGATAAGCAGACGCGACGATGGTCCACCAAGCGTTAAAAAGTTCGTGACCACCCTGCCGTGAAGTGCGGCGACCAAACCCAATTGACTCAACGATTCCGTCCAAAGTGTCACAATAAATACCAAAACATGTCTTGAATGTTTTATGTTAATTAAAAAGAAATAAAACCGTATTTTTCATTCGTTTTATTGGATAATATTTTAATGATACATTGTTAATATTAATTTAATATTGGATTTGTCGATTCAAATATCAAAGGAGCGCGGCGGGATATACAAAATATTAGTTGGGGTCGTTAAGCTTAAATGTGGTGAAACGTGTCTTCAGTTGATTAAACAGTGTGACTTGAGCTCTGTTGATCAGTTTATTTGCCAAAGAAAATCAATTATTAACTTCAAACATCAAACTTCTCTGTCGATGAAGTCGAGAGATGAACATTTTCATATCGTCATCCTCATGCTTCCTTCGATTAATTTTTTAGGAAGGTGTAGAAATTTCGATAGAAAATTCGTCCTTAATTCAATTTCCTTGCTGACCTATGTTTTTAGAGTGAAGAATTATGGATTTGGCATGATATATGTAAAATGGAAATCCCAAGGGTCACCTAATTGACACATCTGATTCGCCGGAAACAAGCACGCCGCTGCGCAAAAAAGAGCTATTGTTTAGTTTCCATAAATTGCTAAAATCGTCTAATTGAAAAATTCCCACCACTAAGTAGTTCACATCAGGAAAGGCTAAAAATGTATGTGTTCGGGAGAATTTTAAGGGTAATTGTCAATTTTACCGACTTTATTTCTCCATCCTGAATTTTACATATGTTGTTAGGGGTGTTTCATAGTGTGTAACCTGAAATTTTGAGCAAAAAATTCTGGAGCTTTTTCGGGAAATCACGATTTTCGAAAACGGAAAATTTCAGATAGTAAATCCGAAATATCAAGGTATCTTCGGTCCAGATTGGAATTTCGATGTGTTTTTTTCACCTCCTCACGTAACTTTTTGAGTAGAACGAATTTTCCATTGGTCAAAAATTTGTAGGTCAAAGGTCAAGGTCACAAATTCGCGTGCAAAATGTTCAATTAAAAATATCGCAAAATACGCCCCCTCGGATTTTTTTCATGAAAACGTAAAAAATGTAGCCCTGAGTTTGAAGAATCGAATGGTGAAGAGAAATCGATGAAGACTATGATAGATCGCGAGATATTTTGAATTTAAGGATTCGTGTCGCGCGTCCGGCACGACGACAATATCATCCGGCGATTTTACTTTCGTAATTTACGTCGGAATTTGATATGTAACCCACATGTTATGCATATGATTACCTAGAAAAATAAACGAGCTTTCCAGTGGTGTGCTTACATTTTGTTTTGGTTTCAAACTTTTTAAGAAATAGCGGCGCGCGAAAAGAAAATATAAATTTTTCAAATATAGACATTTTTACAAATCTCATATCTTGGGTTCTAACCATCAGAATTGCAAAAACTACCCACCGTTGGACTCGTCTCGACCTTCCCTGAACAATTGAAAGGTTTAGGGGTGTTTACCCTCCCCCCTAAGTTGCTGAACTTCAACCCCCAAGAAAAAAAACAAAAAATGTAGCATCTTACAGTTAGGGGTGGAGGGTAAACACCCCTAAACCTTTCAATTGTTCAGGGAAGGTCGAGACGAGTCCAACGGTGGGTAGTTTTTGCAATTCTGATGGTTAGAACCCAAGATATGAGATTTGTAAAAATGTCTATATTTGAAAAATTTATATTTTCTTTTCGCGCGCCGCTATTTCTTAAAAAGTTTGAAACCAAAACAAAATGTAAGCACACCACTGGAAAGCTCGTTTATTTTTCTAGGTAATCATATGCATAACATGTGGGTTACATATCAAATTCCGACGTAAATTACGAAAGTAAAATCGCCGGATGATATTGTCGTCGTGCCGGACGCGCGACACGAATCCTTAAATTCAAAATATCTCGCGATCTATCATAGTCTTCATCGATTTCTCTTCACCATTCGATTCTTCAAACTCAGGGCTACATTTTTTACGTTTTCATGAAAAAAATCCGAGGGGGCGTATTTTGCGATATTTTTAATTGAACATTTTGCACGCGAATTTGTGACCTTGACCTTTGACCTACAAATTTTTGACCAATGGAAAATTCGTTCTACTCAAAAAGTTACGTGAGGAGGTGAAAAAAACACATCGAAATTCCAATCTGGACCGAAGATACCTTGATATTTCGGATTTACTATCTGAAATTTTCCGTTTTCGAAAATCGTGATTTCCCGAAAAAGCTCCAGAATTTTTTGCTCAAAATTTCAGGTTACACACTATGAAACACCCCTAACAACATATGTAAAATTCAGGATGGAGAAATAAAGTCGGTAAAATTGACAATTACCCTTAAAAGTCTCCCGAACACACACAAATATTAAATGACAGATCTTATCTGCGGTTTCAGGAAATTCCTTTAATCGAAATTAACCTTTCAAAAATGCGAAATTCCATTTTTTAAATCCGAATTTTTAAAGTTTTTTGACTTTTTTCAGAGCCGTCCAAAGTCTAGTTCGAGCCTGGGGGCGACGACCGCCCACGTTTTTGTGCGGGGCCAAATTAAGGGCCTGACACCATACACAACCAAAGTATATTTTATGTGACGAAGGTCCACCAAGCGTAGCCACCCAGGTGAATGCGGTGACCAAACCCAACTCGACGATCCAGGCCAAAATTTCACAATAAGTACCAAGGTGTGTCTTAAATAATGTTTTATGTAGTTAAATAAAAAGAGATAAAATCGTATTTTTCATTTGTTTTATTAGAGAAGATTTGCTTTAGGAACGCACTGCTTTCATTCTTTCAATCCTTTAATGTTGGTTTTGTCAGCTGTTCGTTTGATAAATACATAAATCGCTTTTGTTTTGTGAGTCAGTCTTTGACAGGGGACTGGCTACCGCGCAGCTCTCGATACAGGTATTTACAAGTGCACTGCCCCTCCATATGAATGAGAAAAAAACATAACCAATACAAATGGTGTTGACTTTTTCCAGTTTGTGATTTTCCTGAAACGTGAAGATGCCGTCTTTTTCCGGTTCGTTCGGGAACATTGTCTCGCTATAAAAAAGTAACAACAAATGAGCGGCAAGAAGTCGAGCCTCGATTGATTTTGCTTCGTTAAGTACAAAAATATCGATTTACACGTGAGTGTGTGTGTGTGGACAGTCAAACCAATCGTAGGAATTGCGTGTGGTTTGGTTTCGCGTCCAACTAGCAATAAAAGCACCGTGAATGGTTAGCAATAAAAAGTATTGTAGAACAAAAGTCGTTGGCACCTTGACTTTGCAAATAAGAAAGTACTCACTTTGCTGCCGTACGCGTACATAGAAAATTGGGGCTGTCATGAGGAGAGTTTGTTCGCTTACGTATAACAGTGCAAGACAGATTTCAGCAGTGGTTCTCACTCTTCATTACATTGAGAGATATGCAAGCACACAAAAACTGCTGCAAAACAAAACATTCATTTCCAACAAATTCCGAAGACGGGGGATCAATTGCCAAGATTCATTCGAACAAAGTCTCAGTTTCGCGTTTTGTACTTAATCCGAGTTGCCCGACAGGTTTCGGATGCAAAATATATTATGATCAGGGGGTGGGGGTTTTCATTCGGAAACTCACTCTCACTTGGTGGTCCGGCGAAACGAATCGTCCGGCACTTGGTTCGCGTCTCAACCGATAAATGCTTAGTTTAATCACAGTCTTAAATCTATCCAGACACTGTAGTCGATTGATTTGAGGACCGGCCTCGAATTTTCAGTCCGATGGAATGTCGCTCTCGATTCGATGGCTCTGTCTGAACCGCCACGCGCGCGTGTGTGGGTCAGACTGTCAGGGTTCAAAAATATTTTGTTTGATCAAAACATTATGAAAAAAAGGTTTAAAATTTTAAACCACCCAGTCCACAACTGAAAAATATTGCAAAAATAAAACGGGTTTAACGTTTGAAACCATCAATAGGTGCAAGTTTGTGACACTTTCGCTTGGATTCAACGCACGGAAAAAGACTCGAATGATTGTTAAAGCGTTTGAAGATGACAATCTTTTAAATTTAGTTCTAGGCCAGAATAAATCCAGCGACCAACGTGGAATTTGATTACGTTTCATGTTTGATTAAATTTAAATTAATAAATTTATTATGCAAATTTAATTCCAATACCAGAACTGAAAATAATTTTTATGGAGCGGGAGTTCCCTTAAATTGTAAATAATTGGAGAAAGTTCCAAGCTCAAGGAATCATCGCAAAAAGCTTTAATATCGTTGCTACCTTGAACAGGTGACTAATTGTCAAGATTTTGAGGTCTGAATCTGGAACAGTGACAAAGACTTGCATCTGGGAGCTGGGTTTCAAACTTTTGAGAAAAATTTCTTTAATTTAATGAATAAAAAAATAGATAAAGGTGGAGCAAAAAATTGCACAGGCCCTAACACGTTCATGATTTAACAAGACTGCAAATAGAACACCTGCCTAGAACTCGTGTAGGTTTAGTGTTCAAGTCAGAAAGGGAAAAAATGGCCGTTTGCTTCAGCAGAGCGCATCGAGACTCAGAAAATATCGAGAGTCGAGTGGCGAAACTCGACAGGGCTACTGTCAGGAAGTCAAAATGCTGCGGACAGCCTCGTCGAGGGCAGTGTCGCCGACCGGGCCGACAATGTCGTCGTCCTCCTCGCCAAGCAGACCGGCTAGGTGGCGTGGATTGAGGTGGTCAGCCTCGCCATTACTTACAGGTCGACGGGCGGCTATGGCCGCGCCGGCTGGCCGGTTGAGCTCGTCGCTGCGCTGCAGGTTTAGGATCGAGTCGATGGCACTCTGCACCTGCGCGTTAAGCTCGTCGTCGTCGAGTGCAAGCTCGGCGGCGCTCGGGTCGCTCAGGTCGGTCGAGTCGGCACCGTTTGTGTCCTTGGCGTAGTTATTGAGCTCGCGCTGGATCGCCTCAAACTCGTCGTAGCTCTGCTCCAGCTTCACCTCGCGCTTCACCTCACCACGCGGTGGCGCCGCCGCCACCTCCTGCACCACTATCCGTAACTCTTTCACTTCACTGTTGGTTGGCGTCGGCACCGCCGACCCGTTGCCCAGCAAGAGCGGCATCACCGACTTGCTCTGCACCAACGGCTCCTGCTTCACCTGGATAGACTCAGCTGCCGCTTCTGCTTCTGTAACACGATTAAAATAAGGTTAGTAAAAAAATCTAGAAAGGATTGAAGTAATTGTTATGATTGATTCTAATTGTGGGTCCATTCAACCATCGAGATGTTAATTTATTTTGTTACTTTTTGGCTGAATCAAAATATTTACCAAATCTCATGACTAAAAAATGTCGAAAATTATTAAAAATATTACTACTTCAGTGTTTTACTATAGAAAAATTAAAACAACTATAAATTGAATCAATTAAATACAAAGTTTTTAAGTATACATTACATAATTCATATTTTCCTGAGCGTTTTGAACTAAAAAATATTAAAAAATTTAAATTTTTAACCCTTTGCAGCCGATGCGGCGGCGGCAGCCTGTTCCTTTAGTTCTTTCAGTGAGACTTGCTCATCAGCGAGGAACATGCGGTCGATCATCATCAACTCTGAGGTGGCCACCTCTCGCTGGCTCTCCATCAGGCACAGGTACTGGTACTTGTGAATCATCTGGTCAAACTTGTCCAGCAGGTGCTGCGAGGTGGCCTCAAAGAAGTCGTCGGCCTTCTCCAGGTCCTTGTGGCTCAGCACCTTTTCCTGCAGCACGTGGTAGCGCATGAGTCGCTTCACCGCGTCCGCCTTGTTCTTGAATGGCGTCTTTGTGTCCGCGTTCACGGCACCCTCTTGATCCTTGGCTAGCTGCTGCTCAATCCTGTGACAACGCAAAATATACGCATTTAATTTAAAAAGGCAATTTCCTTGGTGAACAATCAATATCATTTAAAACAAAATTGAATTTTTCTTTATTTTCAGTTCAAGATCTGCTTGAAATTATTAGGAATTGAATCAATAAATGAATTTTTGAACTTACAATGCCACTTTGTTGAATCCTGCCTTGATAGGAGTGGACGCAGGTCGTTTTTGGGCTTTGTTTGGCGATGCTGGTCCAGCCGGAACTGTGGCTACGGCTGGTTTAATTTGAAGCGGAGTTTGGATTATGGCGATATTACTACTAGTAGGCGTCTGAACAGCGTTTGTGGTCTGTAACACCATAATTCTTCTGTTAATATTATGACAGAGCCATGGATCATCTTATTTCTCAAATCAAACATTCTCTAATTAATTTAAAACTGCCGAGACATAATTTAATTCCAGTCTTTTTCACAGCAATAAATAAAAAAAGAGCTAAAACTACGCTCCTCCATTTCTCCATTAAAATCTGAAAAATTGTTTTGCCAATTTCAAGTTATTTTTTTTTTCAAAAGTCGAGTGATCACCTGATGGACCTGTATTGCTTTAATTTGGGTAGGAATTGCCGTGCTGAGGCCCTTGTCCATGCTCGAGTTGAGGTAGACGACGGTCGGCGCGGAGGCCAGTGTTGTGGCCGCTGAAGTCACCGAGATTGCGGTGCCGCTCGCCTTAGTGGCCGGCGTAATGCTTGATGTCGTCGGCGTTGCAGCAGACGGCGTCGCTGATGCCACCGGCATTGCGGGCCGGGGCTGGCCTGCAGCTGTCACAGACGTTGCTGCTTGCTGTTGGTGCGAGTTTTTGGTCAGGGCGATGATCTGGTTACCCACTTGGTGGTAGTAACGAACTGAGGTTTGATTGCTGCTATTTACCTAAGAGGGAAATTAAGAATGGTCAGCTCATTACAATTTATCTAAAAAGAAGTCAGCCAGTTTTGTGTTAGCAAAGCTATCTTCTAGTAACGGAGGGACATAATTATTAAATTATGTTACGAGCAGTGGTTTCTAGACAGTGATTTTATAAGAGTGGGATACGTGAGCAAGATTTGAAACGTCATGAGTTTCATTGTTCATTCTCATGATTTTTAACTTGCTGCAGTCGTGATTATTGCCTTTTTGTCCTCTGATTCCCTAAACTCATATATTCAGAGGCAGTTTCACATTTTAACGCTTCAAAAAGTGGCCAAACATTCAAGACTATCTTTTCTACAGTACAAAATATACAAGACCGGCATTGTTTAGCGTGCAATTTTCATTTAAAGTGCTTTGCGGTCTTGTTTGGTGATAAAATAATAACTATGAAAAGCATGCATTAGAAAGAGCTTCTGAAAATCTAGAAATGAACCAGGGGGTGGGCTCACTTACAGGCTGCTTTAACAGATTGGCAAGGTAAGCAAGCTGTTGGGGTGCTGCTTCTGCGAGAGCAGACTCGTCAATAATTGCTTCTAGCTCGCCTACTGCAGAAGATGGCTAAACAAAAATAACAGAGCAAAATAATGAGCATGCCATGCTTAAGAGAAAATCAACTGAGTGATAATCTACAAATCGATTGGATTTTTTTTAAGAAATTATTCGAGTCTACTTTCTTGCAGCATGCGGAGCGGAAAACCAAGCGGAACACTTACAATCTGCAGTCCTTGAGCGTGTTGGCCCGGAATGGTTGGCACCAGCTTGCCAGAGGAAAGTATTTTGTTCTGATCCATCGTGAGTTTCTGCAACATGCTGGTGTCATGGGAACTCCTCGGCTGCTTTTTCATTAACGCTTGCATTTGCTGCTGGACCTGCTTCAATTGCTACAAGACGGTTGTCACGGTTAAATTAAAACCAACAATATTGAAGGAAGAAGATTCTAATTATAGATTTTACCATCTGCTCTGTACCAACCTGTTGCTTTTGAGGCGTGAGCTGGATGGTCTGCACCTTGTGCTGCATGATGGTAGACGGTATCTGCTGTTGCTGCGTCGCAGACGACTGTTTGGTCAACGAGGCGGACGGGGCAGGCTCGCTGCTCTGCTGATTGGGGGCTGGTGCTGGCGCGGTCGAGTCCGAGGTGGACGTGACCACGTTGTTTGATGGAGAATTGGGTAGCATTTTCGAGACGCTGCTGGGACCATTCGAGATCAGTGGGTGCGGCACAGCTTCAGCGCTGGGTTGGGGCAAGATTTTTGTCTCGACTTTCACTGTTGGAGACGTCTGGATTCTGTGGACAATGGAAGAATGCTTCTTTTAAGGACACCAATAGTTGAAACATTCAAACTAAATTGATTTAAATTTATTTGTCATCCTTTAAAATATTTTAAAAGAAATCGTTAGAAATCTACGTAAATTTTAAGATTTAAATCATTCTTGTTTAAGTTTTCAATCTGTGTTGGAATTTTGGATAGCAAATTGATTCAGCTTTCAGGGGTTAAGAAGTTTTCCTCTTTACATAAATATTCACATGGTTTGAATCTATCTGTAGATTTGAAAATTCCCAATCAATTAGCTTTATCAAAATTGCAAAACACTAAACAAATTAAATATTTCTGCTAGCTTAAAAAATTGTTCTTCAACGTTTGCTGACTAATATTTGATGATTTAAAACTTCAATATTTCACGAGTGCTTACTTGGGTGGTTCTGGCTTGCTTTCAATTTTGATGACAGCCTGTGGCTGTATTTTTTTCTTTTTAGCGGCACTTGGTTTCGGCTGGCACGTAATGGTTGTTCTGATTTTGTTCTCAGGCGGAGGAGCCTGTTGATGTTGCACAGTAGTGGGCGTTGTCTGCGCGTTATCCACGTGCCTGTTGCACGTGTGTTGGATGCTCTCCGTGGAGGCTCGTCTGATCACAGTGGTCGCCTTCGCGGCTGCGTTTATCATCAGGTTGGGCTTGGGAAAGCCGTCTGCTCCGACGATTACAGTTCCGCCAGCAGCAACCGTCAGACCGGGAATTGTCTTTGGCGGCGATACTTGGGATTGCTGCTGCTGCTGCTGTTGTTGTTGTTGTTGTTGTTGTTGTTGTTGCTGCTGCTGCTGTTGAAGAGCCTAAAAATGAGTGATTAGTTTGTAATGTACATCAATATAGACTTGAAATTTGATAAGTGTTGTAATGCAAACGAAATGGAGGAGAAAACGAAATTTACAACTTCATCTGAATGATTTTAAATCAAAAGAGGAGTCCTTAAAAATTGTAACGCTGAAATTTAAATATATTTCATGCATTTTTAATTAAAAATAAAGCTATTCATGAAAGGGCTCCTGAAGCAAATCATCCATTAATGCCTGAGGCGGCGTCCTTGGGTTGCCAATTTTCTATACTTGGGCTGTAATTTTTAAAGCAAACCTCAAATACCCACTACATGATAATTCCTCACATGAAAAAAAGAAGAAAACGTTGGAGAGAAGAATGGTGTTGATAGTCAACTTAACAAAAAATTATTCAATCAACCTCAGACGAAATGCTCTCATCTAACGAAAACGCAATTGAATTGAAACAAAAATGGGCAATAATCAACGAAAATATGAATATATATATTTCGTTTCCCATTACATCTAAGCTGATGAGCACCTGCTGCTGCTGCTGTTGCTGCATTTGCTGCAGTTGTTGCTGCTGCAGCAGCTGGTAGAGCTGAGCACCTTGCTGGGTCAGCACGATCTGATCGCCAGACTGGAAGGCGAAGGGCGTGCCCGTAGCCACGACCTGCATGATGACGGCCGCGGCCTGCGAGTTGGGGTCGATGTTGGCATTGCGCAGCGTCTGCAGCAGCGCTTCTGGGATTTTGTCTGCCTGTGAGCCGGCGGCTTGAGCAATAGGTGGCATGCTGACCGGCTTGGCCGCCGCCGCTGCCGCCGCCGGCTGGCTGATCAACACGTTTGGAGCCAGTTCCGCGCTCGCGGCTGCCAACTGCTGCGGCTGAGCTGGCGCTGCCGGCTGAGCAACCGAGGTTGGCGTTTGAACCACAGCCTTGAGGTGACAGAACAAATGTTATGGTCAGATTGTCAACGACAACAGCAAACAGAGCACTATCTTATCAATGTGCAACACAATGACGAAAAAGCCAGTTTGACAGCCGTCTGCAAAAGTTGCACACTCGACTACCACTCGCAGAGTCTCAAGAGGCACCAAAATAAAGCCTGAAGTATCGCTTTTTCACACATGGGGGCGTATTTGAAATGAGATTTCAAGCAAAATTGCTGATAGGTGTATGCAGTTGCAATATTTGTTAATCAAACGTGATGAATATGAATGTGGGATGAGCAATAATAGTCGATTTTTTCTAAAAACAATTATTTTTTATCAGTTTCTCCGCACAAGATAATAATCGATCGGTTTGAAGTGTGTGGCAAAAAATCTGACTGAAAAAAATTCCTTCCAGATTTCCAAGCTGCTATTTAATCTCATACAGGAAGTTTCCCTCATTTCCATGTCTAGATTAGTTGGGAATTGCGAATTTGATATTCCAATGTCAGTAAAATCGCAAGAAACTGCTCAAATATAAAATTGCCACGCATTTTTTTTTAATTTCTCTACTGGTGCTCCAATCCAATTTTTTTAAATCATCTCTATTACCCCTCTTTGGGTCTTTGAGAGAAAATTTCACCAACAGCTTTAGTATGTGGTGCAAACCAAATCAAGAGTAACATGACACTCAGAATAAAAGAAAAAGCATAGACCGAAAATTTACTACCAGTTTGTCCCTGTCGAATTCCAAAGCGCAACCATAGAAATCCCAACTATCCCAAGGGATAAAAAAGTACCTTCTAAGCACAACCAAAATAAAACCAAAGCTTGCAAAGCAATAAACTAACTCAATTAAAAGCAGAAGCATGCAAAATAACCAACTGCTTCCAACCTGATTATTTGCTTGCTGGAGCATTACAACTTGCGTCTGCTGCCGCTGAGCTTGAGCAGCTTGGAGTTGCTGGTTCAGAGCTTGCTGGGCGGCATTGTTTTGCAACAATTGGGTGAGCGATGGGTGCGGCGTGGCCACTGTTTGTGACGACATGCCCGCCTGCAAGCTCTGCAATATCACCTGGGCCGCAGCTAGACCAGCAGCTGGACCGCCCGGCTGAACATAACAATTCATAGGTCTCAGATTCAGGTCGTTAGAACCAAATGACGCATGTTCTTTGCAATTTCAGGGTACAACACTCTGCCTATCAGTCTAGACTCACCTGAGGGGGAATGGTTATCATACTGCCGTCTCTGTGAATTATTACACGGCCGTCTTCAGTCAGCGAGATCCTGACCTGTCCAGGTGGCACCTGCTGCTGCTGCACCTGAGCAGCCGCAGCCGCTGCAGCCGCCTGTTGTTGCTGCTGCTGCTGTTGTTGTTGTTGTTGCTGTTGTTGTTGTTGTTGTTGTTGTTGTTGCTGCTGCTGCTGGGCGTGGTTGAGCTGTTGGATTTGCTGGTTCAGCTGCTGCTGCAATTGCTGCTGGGCGTTGAGTGCGGCCATGGAGTTGTTCTGCAGCTGCGTTAGCAGTGGCGATTGCACAGCCGCAGTCTGCTGCGGCTGCGCCACCTGGGCCTGCGTGGTCGGCTGACTGGGTTGCGGCTGCTGCACCTCCGGCTGCTCCTCCATCATGCCGTCGTCGTCATCGCCAATCCCAGCAGACTTCATGATATCTGCCAGGTTTAGCTTGCTCTCCACCTGCTGGCCCATCTCCTCATCCTTGCTCTTTTTCTTTTTCTTTGGCTTTGATTTTTTCTTCGGCGACTGGTGCAGCAATTGCTGCTGTTGTTGCTGCATTTGCGTTTGCTGTTGCATCTAGAGGATAAAAAATTCATTGATATGACTTGGAAAAATCAGTCAAGAGGGCCCTTTCAAAGGATAAATGTCAAATTGAATCGATTTTACGAGATTTAAATAAAAGACCCAGATGCTTAAGCAATGGGGGTCCTTTCATGGAGACTGGAATGGTCAGCTCCAGCTCCATGCTATTAATTCGCGATTTTATTATGTGCACACGCCTTGTTGCCAATTGTGGCTTAGCTCGCTTTGAAGAACTGTACTCATTTACTCAAGCAATATTAAAAACAAAGTTTCAATTAATTCCAGTAAATACTGACAGTGAATTTTTAACCAGCGAAATATTTGGGCAATTTTAAATTTAAATTTAGTGCATTGTTGACAGTTCATATCATGGCAGAAGACATATTCCATAAATTAATAGTTAAATAACATTAAATATTTAAAATTCATATTGATATTTCTAGTTTGAAGCTCTTACCTGATTCACCTGGAGCGGCTCTTGCTTGATGACGACTTGCGGTGTTGCAGGAGCCGGTGAAGGAGTTTGTGACGGCATCGTGGGTGGAGATAGGATAGTTCCCAGTGACAGAGTAGAGTCCGTGCTCAACCTCCTCTCGACAACCTGAGGCTGCTGCTGTACCGCCTGCTGCTGCTGTTGCTGTTGTTGTTGTTGAGCAAGGATGGTATTGAGCAGTTGCTGCTGCTGAGACATAACCTGCTGAGGTTGAGAAAAAAAGCTCAACTCAGAAAAAGTCCTCTGTTTAATAGAGAAAAGAAAAAACACCGAAAAAACTTGTTTAGTTCATTTTAATATGGAAAACCAGCAAAGATAAATATTTACTGCCAACCATGCACGAAGAATATAAAAACATACGATTTTATAAAATTTACACTTAAGTCAGAACAAATATGTTTTTAGACTGGGAGTATCAGCCAAAACTGTTGTATGTAACATTGTTTACTTAGATATTGCATTGACTTACAGGTTGGGACATGACCACTTGCGGCTGCTGGCCTCTGATCTGGTGCTGGAAACTGAGCATGGGAGAGGGAAGGGCAATGAGGGCAGGCCCGTTGGACGTCTGAATTTGCTGCAATTGCATCTGTCCGCTGCTGGTCTGCACAAGCCGCAGCACAGGCTGCTGCATCTGGGCTGTCCGCTGCTGCTGTTGCTGCTGCTGGAGGGCAGCGGCGGCAGGGTGCTGTATCAGCACTGTCTGGCCCGCCTGCTGGCCGGGTATCACAACTGCGTTCTTGTTCAAGAGCGGTGACGCCGTTGGGGACGGCGACTGCTGAGGCCGGATTATGAACTGCATCCCGGTACCGGGCTGCTGCAGGATAACGGGGCCCTGCCCCAGGGAGGGTATCACCTGGGAACACGCGAAAACCAAGTTAGTTTGAATAATTGGTTACTTATCAATGAGAAGAATTAAGTCTTTTGCTAAACATAGAATTGAATAATGTTGGAGACAAGGCGATTCCCTCGTAATTCTTTATGTTATCTGGGTCATCTTTATTTATGAAAATATATTTTAAATTCACATGTTTGAATACTAAACAAACTATATGACCAAAACGCGGACAACAATTTGCTAAAAATATGAAATTTCCCGTAAATTTTCTGCCTCCCGAGTCATAACTTAAATCAAAAGATTTCAGATTCTCCTTGATTATATTTTGTTCTTCAAATGAATCAGAACAAATCAAATTTTATTTATAAATAAGTGCGGATTGAAGAAAATGTTGCGAAAAAAGTTAAGAAATCATTTTTGCTCCTCGAATAAATAAAATAGTCCTAAATATTATTACAATCTTGTTGATTTTGTGAAATTAAGTTAAGAAGTAGTTGCGTTGGTCAACTATGTTATTTAAATCATCATGTTTCATTCAGCTGACCCTTTCAAGGCAAACCTTCAGATATGACTATCTTCAAAAGAATGGGTTAATTCAGAATATCTTAGAATGAAGTGATAACACACCTGATTCAACAACAGTTGCTGCGACAGCATGGGGTTCATGAGAATCTGCTGGGCAGCCGTGGCAGGCACAGCGGCCGGCTGCGGGGGCGGCGTTTGAGGCGGGATCTGCTGGGGCTGACTAGCGGCCGCTGGCCTTGGGGCGGCAACAGCGGCCTGAGGCTGCTGTTGCTGGGGCGTCTGCTTGACAAGGGCGGGGGTGTTGGCAGTAGCGGCGACGCCGTTGGCCGGCTTGGGCAGTAGCTGCGGCTGCTTGGGCCGCATGACCACCTGCTGCTGCGCGACTGTGGTGATCCGGCCGCCGGATTGGATGATCTGTACAAGCTGGTTGTTGTGCGCGAGCAGCTGCTGCACGCCAGCCGCCTGCAACGACGGGTGCTGCAGCAGACTGGCCGCTGTTGCCGCCGCGGCCGCCGGGGGCGTCACATTTGGTGACGGGGAGGGAACGGGCGTGAGCGTAGGCGCCGCCGGAGATTTCTGCGGCGCTGCGTGCAGGTGGAATGGGCCAGGCGAGGCAAGTGACGGCTGCGGCGACGCCTGTTGCTGGCTGGCCGCAGGAGAACGCAGCAGCAAGCCAGGGCTCGGCGATGGCGTCGGCGGCGCGTGCGGCCCTGGGGACCTGATTGGCGGAAACTGGTCCGATGGCGCCGCGAATAGCTGCTGTCCGCCTCCACCCCCAGCCGGGGGTGGCGACTGGAAGCCTGCCTGCGTGATGATGAACTGCGTTCCACCAGCGCTGCTGACAACCATTTGCTGGTGGCCGCCGCCGGTTGTAGGCTGGTGCAAGCTTGTGTGGATCTGCACTTGCTGCTGCGCTTGTTGCTGATGAACTTGCGGCTGAGCCTCAATTTTTATCACGCCGTGCTGCTGCTGTTGTTGTTGCTGCTGCTGCTGTTGCTGCTGGAAGAGAAGCAGAGTTTATTGAATAATGTAAAATTTAACAGCTGTCTTGCATAAGCCATGTATAATTTGAAGAATAAAGTGCAAAATAGTGGTGACCCTACTGAAAGAATGAATTTATAAACAGGAAAAAGGGGCAGGAAAGTTAAACTTCATCAAATCCAATCCATCTAAACAGGACTCAAAACCTTAAGTGTTACATAATTATGTCTTTGCAATGAAACCTTTTTATAAGACAGCACTCTTATTTAATTTATAAACAAAAATCCAACTTGACGTCTACAGCCTGCCATTAATATTTAACAACTTTAGTTGTGATGTAACTCAATCAATTCAAATGTAGGACACACACTATAAACTAGGCTAAATGTTTTGCCAAAAGAGTATTATATATTTCGGACCATTTTATGAGAATGTATTTCTTACTAGAACTTGTTGTTGTTGCTGCTGCTGCTGCTGAATCGCCTGTTGAATGGCAAAGGAGGCGGAGGGTGCTGCGTGCGACAGCTGCGCCTCGAGCAGGTTTGACTGCAGCAGAGGATTTGAGTCGAGCATCAAGGACTCGACAAGGCTGCTGGTGTCCAGGTCGTGGTGGCCGTCCGCCTGCAGCATGCTGATATTTCCGCGGATGGCCTGGTCGGCGGCCAGCGCATGGCCCTGAGCTGGCGCAGACATTGCGGAGCCACTTCCAGCGCCGCCGCTGGGCGGTTGCAAGCCGAGGAACGACTCCAGTGCTGATGGGTCACTGTCAAGACATGAGCTTCGAGTTAAGTTCTAACTGAAGACAACACTCAACGCAATATTTCTAATACTTACTTAATCACGTCCAGTAATCGCTGTCCACCATCATCCATTTCAGGTCCCTGCAAAAGAGCACAACGTGAATTTAACGGTTTAAATTCAAAATCAGCATCAATTGACTTCAAGACATAATTAGAAGCAGAATGACAGCAGATATTATAATTTTAGATTGAAAATTTCTCTCTGGAAGGCTTACTAAATTTTAAGAAAACATAAATAAGTTACTAACCGACAACTGGGCTAAGAATTTGTCCTTGCCAGTCTTTCATCAGGTCCTTTGTTTTGGTACAGTGGTCAACACTTGAGAGCATAAATCGTGCTTCTGAACTGACGGTATAAGAGCTAATGCCGGCCAGCCACAGTATAGTTGTGGCGGCCGGCATTCGCAGCTAGTGCCCTGTGGAAAACAGCTTCAGTTCGCAGCATCAACGGAGTCCTACGTGGGCCGGCGCAAAATCTGAACACGTTTCTTGGTAAAAACTGCACTCAGTGGCGTGTTCCGTAGTCTAACCCATGTAGATGAAGGAGAAGAGCGGTTCAAATGAGACTCTTAGACCTGGTTTTTAGTTCCTTTCACTTTCCGAGCACTTCCCTCTCACAAGCCTGGTTTCATTTCTGAAAATCAAGGAAATAGTTTTTACAGATTTGTCGAAGAGACGGTTCCGAGTGGTCATCGCGACTAGAGAAGAAGCAAAATGCGGCTGAAAAGAAAGAAGACGCGTTCGAAATAGACGAGGACCACAGCAGATTGGATGCTGCGCCGCGGATTCAACACAAACTTCCCGCCACGAACAAAAAAAGCGCTTTTTCACCCGCAGCCCCTCTTTTTCTGATAGATTGTGTATGAAAATTCACTTGTCGCGTCGTGGGGAGCCTCAAAATCGATTAAAATGGCACGCAGACGGGTTAACATTGCGAAATTGCCTCAGTTACTTTCTCACCTTGGCTTCGATGGTCGAAATCATTACAAACATTCGATGCTCAATGGCGACTGCGACGGCTACCAACAAAAACAGTTGAAGCGCGCCATCTCACCGAGCGCGGTGCAATCAATCAATATCATCGCAGATTAATACCGATACCGGTCAAAAGTACCGGTGAAATTTATCTGTTCAGAGATAATATCATTGCCTTTATCCGGTTTCATGCAGAGGCAATAAAAACTACCGGTTATCGAGCAAAATGCGAGTATAATCAAATTATTTGGTTTTTTCACTCGCTGTTTCTCTAATTAACAGCCACAAGCGAAAGCCACACTGTACTTTATAATGTGAACAGGCCAGGGCCCTCTTTTTAGCCGTCGCAGCGCTGCAGCATAAACATTAACGGACATAGATCCACGGTGGGAGATAACGCGCGGTAAATCTCTTAACAATTTAAATGTTTGTCAACACAGTGACTATTCACATTCGCCTGCTTGAATGGGCTGAAGTTGATTTATGAATTACAAAGATTTCGAGCAATTGCCACCGAACCCGATGTTACTTAATTTCATTAAACATTCAAAAGAAGCTGTTAAAATAGAGCGAACGTGTGGTGTGATTATTTATTAGCTCGCAGATTGGGTGCAGAACTGCAGGGAGCCGTGGAGGACAGTGCATGGGCGAAGGCTAGAGCACAATATCTTGAGAATCGTGACCTATCCCACCCGCAGCAGGGGGAAGGAAGGCACAATAACACAAAGCCCCAAGGACGAAGCAGCTGATTGTGAGTGAGTGAGTGAGTACTCTACTCACTCAATACGTTCGCTCTCATGAACGAACGAACCCCCCACACACCGATCCCACCACCGGCAGCGCGTGTCCCCGGTCGGACATGAATGGATCGTGTGTCTGGGCCAGTGGTGGTCGGAATCCCATTTGGTTCGATCCCTTCCACGCTCGTCGGCTCCAACGCAAGCCCTAGCTGCTTTTGTGGGTACGACGCGTACACGAGGTTCCTCTCATTGGATCCTCCCACTACGTCCTCCCCCACCCCTAGTCGCGGCCGTGGCCCGCCGACTTCGGCACGACAACTCGCGGCCGTTTGCTTATGCACACCCTGACACGGCCCGACGGCGCGTGGGCCCTCCTCGCGGCCACCCTGACGTGCCCCGCTCCGCCCCCTCCGCCGTTCATTCATTCGAGTCCAGTCTGGCCGTGGCTGGCACACTTTGTAAGTAATCATCACAACACATCACGTATCACGTCCTGTATCGTGCTGTCTCAAGGGTCTCAAGGGTGGCCGCCTAATGGTCGTCTCTTATCATTTATCTTATTCATTCGCAATTAAGGTTCATTCAACTCTGATTTCTAGTAGTTTTCTGAGCGCATGACAACCCAACGGTGGGCCACGAGCGAAAAACCGCCCCTCGGAGACCACGCAAGCCCACCCGACGGGGAAACCTATGAAAGTAGACGTAGAGTCGGCTCTGCGACGCCGCCCAGGGCGGCTTCTGTTTAGTTTCCGAGTATCAGAGTGCGAGGGCCTCCCGCCGTGAGTAATGCCTTGCAGCCGGTGGGCTCTGCGTGAGCCCGCACTATGTGTGTAGGATATATATTATACACCACGATAATATAATTGAGTGATTGCGCGCGGCGGCGGCAGCGGAGGTTGAAACATGCGTGTACAGTGTACAGGATGAGGGACGGGCCAGCTGTGTCCGCGGCGGGCAGTGCCCACTCAGGAACCAGAGGAAATTTTTTTTTTGACAAGCCCCGTTTCCACATCGGAGAGCTCCCCTACCCAAAAGCAAAAGGGGCAAGATTTATTTCTCTCTCGCGTTCTCTCTCTTCTCTCTCTCTCTCACTCTCCGCACCCCCCTCCCTTGCACGAGCTCTATCACAGGAGAAGAGAGGCTCTTTTAGACACAAGAGGAAAGGCTGCAAACACCGTGGTGTGCCTCCGAACAGGTGGATTTTGCGAGGAACAGCGTGTTCGAACGATTGGGGTCGGGTCCGGGCCCCGGGGGATCCGCGCGGGCTGCAAATTCGAGAGAAACGCGTTGTCTACGCAGCGGGACACGCCACTGGTAGTGACCCTTTTCGTAAGTACGTTACGGAGCCCGTTTGGGGCGACGAGCACGGGTCCCTCGGGCTGCGCGGGTGCACGACCGCCTTGGAATTCTTTTCAGCCGCATGAATTCTCGTAAAAATCCCACAAACCAAATAATATTCAAAGAAAACACTCACCCGTCATGAAAACATGCCTATCAGCTACAGGGGTTTCCTTCTTTGCTGCACGGCCGAGCCGCGATTGGCCGGCCGCGTTACGTCACGCGCTAACGAGGCGTGCCATTGGTCCATCTCAATGACAGCCTCTGACAATGCACCAGAGATATCAACTTTGGCATCGATTTTTGATAGTCTATCCGGCATAAAATTTCAAAAGGGGCGGCTATGGTGCGGCCCCGTGGCCGCCCGAGGCTCAGCCGGCCGCTCGGGGGCCGACAAACTTCCCGGGTGGCCGCCTCCAGGCCTCGGGAGGGGGGACTAATGACTATTTAATGCTCTTCCGAGGGTAATTTGAAGCCATGCTAGAGCGTGTGACGTCACAGGCCGAAGGGTTTCACGAGCAGAGCGGCGCCCTAAAATTGCGGTATTGGTCGGTGGGCCTCGCGGGCCCCCTGTTCTCGGCACACGCGTAGGGATCATCCAATTCGGCTGCTGTGGGATAAGGCTTGAGACTGTGGTTGGCTGGCTGGGTGTGCCAGCGCTGTTTGGGGACCGGGGGACTGATACCGGGGTTTGAGGGAGGAACAATTAAAGCCCCTCTCTTAAGCAGTGTGCCATTGGCCGACGGGCCTATAAAAACATACGGCCCTGCTACATGCAGGCTGCCAGGCTGTTGTTTGATCTAACTGAAGGTTTTATCAGGCTGAGTTGCCGCTGTGCAATGCAGGGATGACGTTCTGGTGCGAGTCCTGGTGGAAATGCACCAAAAATTCATATCTCCATACTGTCTACTCAAGTAGTCAGCTCCCAGTGAAACTCACTAATTATACGATTAAAAATTCATAATATTGAAATTTATTCTCATTCGCACACTGGCATGAATTGTTCAGGGGCCAAACGAAAATACTCTGGTAGCATGGGCTGGGCCTGAGCACATTATCCTTTCTTACTCGACTCGGTCTCCAACTTGGCGTCCGCCAATGGTGCACACTGCACTTTAACACTGGAGGCGGGGCGTGTTCAATCCAACTTTGGGAAAGACTAGGAGCAGCAGGGTATCAAGTTATTTTTTACATTTTTTTCTTTCCAATTGAACTATTGTACCGAGCTACATGGAGGGGCAAGGGCGGCACCCGCTGCCATCTCGCCAGGGAGTCATTTTTTTATTATTTTCAGCCTTTCGCAAAGTCGCCCACGGAACGCACCCACTGGAGCAGCACGCCTCTCCTATGCCAGCGCCAACACCTAAGCGGCCTCGGTCGCGAATTAATGCCAAATAAAAATCTGTCACTTCTACTAAAATACAATAATTCATTTTATTTTCAGTAACAGCTAAAACAACTATGAAAGCTTCTTGTTCAATACTGGAATGTGCATGATTCAACAACTCTTTCTTAGACGTGAATTTAAAACAAATAACAATGAAAGTCGGCTTTTAGAAATAACACTTCGTTAAATTTAAGAGCTTAACTGACTAGTAAAATTAGGAATCACCTAGTCATTATGGCAGACAAATACATTAGGCGAATGATGACTTCAAATGCAGCCAACTATCGCGTTGCTCACACGTTGATTACAAATATTTTTATCAGACAGAAAAGTGGCAACTAAATTAAAATAAATACTTTTCACTACTAAACTGCTGTGCAGTAACGCCATTCTTCTTCAGTAAGGCGTCCGCGAAGTAACGCTGATCATTTCATTGGTGCTGAAATGAAATTTAAGACCAGATTTTCAGTCCTGACAATGAGATTAATTAGTATTAAATTCAAAGCTACAGTAAGCAGATTATCATACAGCACAGGTCAAGTTTGAAATATGAGCACAGGAGAGTAAAAAGCACACTGTCAGACATTCCAGAGTACGTGGCAGCAGGAAAGGAGGAAATCAAGGATTGGACAGTCTAAGCAAAAGAGTGCGGATTAAATAAAAAAAGTAAAACAACTTCTGAAAATTATCATTTCAAAGGAGGCTCCAACATCACCCTTAGAAAATCAGAGATGGCGTCAATGAAGCTATCCATGCATTTAGGATACCAGTTAGGGACGTGGCTATTCCAGAAACAAAACATTTACAACGAGTGCACTTAACATTGCTAAAAATTGACATATTGCGATCTTGAAATGTCTTTACCTCTTTCCGCACTTGATGTGAATCAGCAGGAAAAGCACACCAAGGAGAAGGCAGATGGAACCAACAACTATGTAGGCGATGCCCAAAAAGGGGTTTTTACCTCCCAACAGGGAGGTGGTGGACAGTATTACTCTCTTGGTGCCATCAAAAGGTTTCACAGAATAATCTGAAAACAAAACATTTGGGCTAGAAAATAAGGGGATAAGGAAATTTCTGTTGTAGACAGCAATAGCACTTTTTCCTAGAGAAAATTGAAAAAAAAATGAATAAATTCCTTGATGCAAAGGGCGGATAAAATCACCCTTGCGCGTTTCACTTGGAACCTTTGACCCCAGTTACGGGCGTGCCTGTTAACCATTTTTTCGTATTGATATAAATTTAATTGGATACAAAATGTTATGGACATACTGTATTTGATTTTCAATACGTAATTTCCTGCCAGCAGGCCTTGGACAAATCCAGTTGCAGTGTGGTCCACTCGCCGGTACAGCTTGCGGAATGTCGGCAGTGCTGAAGTCCTCATCCACACGATCAAATCTTCATTTTCAAAGCCATTGTTGTCTGGATTCTCAGGATCAAGTTCGTAGACATTTTTGCGCCAGTTGGGTGGCTTGGCGTAATCTTTGAAAGCTGCAATAACGAAATTATATAATCCTGACCAGGTACACAGTAAAAGTATTTTACCTTCTGTCAGATCACCACTGGGATTGTTGAATTTCATTTTCTTGTCTGAGGGCCACGCAATTCCCGTATTCAATAATTTCACTGGGCCAAGCTTAACAGATATTAGCTCTATTTCATCTGTCAACAAAGAGTGGCAAACAATTAAAATAATTTTTTGTAAATCAATTTAAAAATATAATGTTTTTACTAATTCACAAACCATTAAAGAGACTGTTGGCAATGGCACCGCAAGGAGCGATAGCCCTGGTATCATTTGCATTAGTTGTTGTGAAGGGATTGCAGTCAGACGAAGGTTTAGGGTTAAGCCTTCCAAGCAACTGGCTGTCATCCCTGGATTTCACGTATCTTCTGTGGTTTTGGTAGAAGTTCGTCAGGCCGTAGTACATGTAAACTTTCCCCTGAGCAGCAAAGTTTTCATTTTAAGCCATGGAAAATTAGGAAAGTTGGGCATCTTACTGCAAAGTCCTTGTCTAGGGTGAAAGTGATGTCGCAGGTACAAGAGCTCGTCGGATCTTTCAGTATCACGTCAGCACACATTATACCATTGGCATTAGTGCAATCTGTGTAGTCTTTGGTATACTCTCTGACCTATTAGAGAGGTGAATATAAATAAAAAAATAGACCAATTTACGTCGTCACCGAATTTTACAGCTACATATAATCAAGGACAGAGCAATCGATTTTTACAATTATGGCCAAAGTACCTTAGATGAACAATGGACAGCTAATTTTTCGGTTGTAAATGTTTATGGATTTATGGCAAAAAGGCTAATTCTGAAATAGCTACAAAGGAGGCCGCGCTGATAAGCGACAGACTGACGCCCTTGGTAAGCCAAACGCACCTCATCGGAGAAATACAGCAAGCCAATGCCAACTGGAATAAACGCGATTCCTATGATGAAAAAAGTCGGAAGGACTGTGCCAGCAGTCAGGATGGGCTGCCAGGCAGGTAGCCTTTGCTGCCTGAATGCACTGTCTGGAAAAAAGAAACAAGGTTGAGTGCAAAAAACGACGACGAGGAAATAAATACAGCAGGATCTGGATTGAAGTCGTGCATTATTTTCTTCAAAATTAATGTTATTATGTACCTGCAGGTCGTTTTGTTGTCATTTTCCCGTCTGCAGGTTCAACGGAGGAGGTCATCGTAGAAAGAGCACCTCATGAACGACTGCAAGAACGAACACCAAATCAGCCACGGGAGACTATCCTCGTCTATTTTGCTCGATTTTACTGCCCTTCTGCTTCTGCGATAATGAACGTGAACAACAAAACGAATTGAGGTTTGGGATTGGCCGGCGATCTTACTGCCATCTACACACATGTCACAATCATGTGGGTCTCTCGGCGGAGGTGCTGCCTCGACGTCATGGCCTTGAGACTCGATAACGAACCGTGGGTTACACCCATCATGGCGCGGCAAGAAATAAATTTAGCTCGTGACGAAAGGGACAGGGACAGATGATGTGAAAAATAGACTATACGTCTTTCAGACGCGATTTTCGCCGCACGCCAGCTGTAAGTTAAGTTTCTGATAAATTTTTGCATATTTTCAAGATCTGTTATCTTTCCAGCCGTTGTAAAGTTGTGCTGAAATTTGTTTTCAGCGAAATGGTGTCATCTGGTCTTGGCTAAGAAACTACAAATTGAACGGAAATTTCCACCGAAACGTCAGTTCTCACGGCTGGCCGTGGGGCACCATTGGCTTGTTCTTCGATCATTGCGAACCACACTGTTTATTCTCGATTCGACCGACTATGAGTTTGCTCGCGACGAAAGCCACCAATGCCTGGAGGCACTGGGTGGTGCTGTGGAAACGGTACCCTCTTTGCCGGGGCATGGTGACATACTCCATCGTTTGGCCGGTTTCCAGCATCTGCCAACAAAGGATTGCTGGTTGGTTACGTTGAGAAATTATTGTGCATTTCGCAGCCTTGAGCTGAAAATTTTAAAAATAACCAATAACACCATGTCATAATTTTGATGTGTTCACAGGCAAAAAGGAAATCGACTGGAAGCAAGTAGCTCGATTTAGTTTTTACGGTGGCTGTTATGTGGCACCGACCCTCTTCTTTTGGGTGAGACTGTCAAGCAACATGTGGCCGGCAATGAATTTGAAAAACGGCATTAGAAAAGTGAGTAAAAAATGCCCATTTTCACATGACAGGTTACTTAACCCAATTTTTATTCCAGGCACTTGTCGAGCAGGTCTCGTACGGTCCATTTGCCATGACTAGTTTCTTCTTCCTCATGACCCTGCTGGAAGGGAGAGGCGTTGAAGCGGCCAAGCAGGAAGTTTCAACCAAGTTTTGGTCAACATATAAAGTAAAAATTTTCGCATAGCTATTTTTCTTACATTTTAATACATATTTCTTTAAAGGTTGGCGTTTGCTTTTGGCCAATAATGCAGACCATAAACTTTGGATTCCTGCCGGAAAAGAACAGGGTCCCATTTGTTGGTGCCTGCAGCTTTGTTTGGACCATTTTTCTGTCGTACATGAAATCCCTGGACGCTGCCAGGTTAGAAAAAAGGAATGAGAGGCTGAAGGCGAAGAAAGAATTAGAAGCTCTGGAAGCAGCTGGTGCTGCAGCCGCCGCGGCAGATAATCTCACTCCGTAACATTTTACCGTTTATTTTTTTTTTATCTATATACCATACCAAGGAGAAGGGAGTCGCCTTCCACAGTTCAAAGTGTGATACTCTGTATATTTTATTGATGGAAAGTGACCATAATTATACCAACAGGGCACTTTGCTATTTATTGCATTTTAGCTCTGAATACGTGGTTAATTTATGAATCGCGTTCAACCAATTAATGTGTAGGCTGTTGGATTGTACAATAATGTTTTGATGAGGCGTGTTTAGAACAGCCTTTAAATTTGATTAAGTGTTTGATCAGTCAAATAAATTGTTGGTAGCTCAAATTTTGAATTCGCTGATTTTTTAGAATAACAAAAAATCCCGCGAGCGCTTAAAAATTTCAAATGAATTTTTAGTTTCAGCAGTTTGGACCATTAATAGCAAACACAACCCTGTTCGCGCAGGATATATATGCTTATCTGCCTTGTTTACTCACTCAAGGGAATCTAGATATTTTAATTGGCACCTTGATACTAACTTGGCACTCTGATCTAATTTAAAAGCATACGCCCACACTCGTTTAGGAATGTTCAACTATGTATAGCCCTAATGGAAGAAAATTGGGCATTTAGTTGTTTGCTTTAATTTTGAATTAAATATATTTTTCAAACCTTTATTTAAATCTAACAGAATGCTATTAAAAGGTTTCATATGGCCTTTAGAATTGGGAAATCCACAGGATAACCATGGCTAAAAACCCCAAGAACTTTAAAAACAATCCTTCCTGCATGGGAGTATTCAACTTTTAATCAAAAAGTTCAATACATAGCCATGAGACGTTCCTAATTTTTAAAAGGCGAGAGGCAAACAAAAGATACGCTTACAACATAGATTTTTATAATTGTGTCATATATCACTGCGCTTGTTCTACTGAAAATTAGCACAATATTGCAATCAAATAGCAAAAATCTTTTCTATATGAGTGCGCCTCATATTATATCAATTAATAAAAACTATTTTTTTCTGTTTAAAGTTTCGTATTTGAAAAAAATGCTGATTTAAGGTGGTTCTTTTTAGGTGTGAAATGGAAACCGTAAACCCCGTTGTTGAGGCGCTAGCAACAAAGACACTATATTATGCGGTTAGCGTGCCGTGAGCTAAATTTTCAATTTTTTCCTAAAAAAACATTTCACTAACTGAACATTTTATATTTGAAGGGGGTTCATGATATACTTCAGAATATCAAACTGTAATAATTTAACAATATATTGCGGCACACGGAGCTTAATATACCGAGACGGGAATATCAACAATCACGATTAATTTTCAAACTTATTAGTTTACTGCAATATTTCATAAGCTTTTTGTGACCAGATTGTGTGATGTGGAAATTCATAATTCCATGAGCTGACCCATTATTCATTTAGAATTCCTGGTATGACGACATCCACTGAAAGTATAAAACGCAATATTTGCTTGCTTGATAATAATTATTGTGTTTCTGCGAGATGGATAAACGAGTTGCGCGCGCATTCCGGTTCCCATTCTCCGGGCTCGTTATACTTGCAGTGTGGTGCTCGCTTGGAAAACACAGGTCTACCTTCACATAGTCGAGTAAGGAAGGAGAGTGGCGTATTCTCGATCCTTTTTATTGTCAGCACAATGATTGATAACTTGATATTGCCACAAAGCCGCGTCTCTATCTAATAGAGGACAAGTTATTGTGTTACTCTGCTGAAATATACGTGCCACTTTTTTTTAATTTTTAAACGGCGGATCGGGTTCTGCTTGTGTGGCGTATGAGATGAGCCTGTGCGAAAGGCTAATGCCCTTATGATTGAGACGAAGCAAGCACCCAGGCCACGCTGTCTTTGGCTGTATAGCAACAAATAGGAGAAGATCAGCAGTCCGTTCAGACGGTGAGCGCGCAGTTATCATACACAATATTTTATTTAACCGCTTCTTAATCTAAAAGGGAGGAAGTTGTTTCAAAATTTGTAGTTCACAAATATTTCATATATAACTAACAAGTCAACAAATTAATAGATGTTTTTTTTTAAATGATGATGATTATTTCTTCAAGTTGTTCGGCTTTTATTGATTAATGTCCGTAATATATTAAATTATATGTTAAATTAATATTTTCGAAGATTAATTTTACCGACAGGCTGACTCCAAAAAAATTATTTTTGCACTCAATTCTGATAATGGCATTAAACTTTTAAAATAATTAAAAAAAATCTTGGCAGTTTCGGATTTTTAATATTTAAAAAGCGAAAGTTCACCTCGTGATGAGACAAGCAAATCCTTTCAACTGATGATGTCATGGCTTATTCTGCGCATTTTAAAGCATAAGCCGGCCGAATTATCCGCGATCGTTGCTTGTATATTTACGGCTCTTATATACCTGACCGGCGCATATAGTTTCTTTTTCTCTAAATTATTGCACTCGGTGACCAACATTCTCATTTTCTCCCGCCTGTCTACGTGGTAGGTTAGAGTACAGTCATCCTTGAGTCTCCGTCGCAGCCTTGAAGTGCTTGGAAGGTGAAAATGGACAAGATCACCAGCGCTTTTAATTGGTTTCGAGGCGACCGCACCGATGGCGTGAAAAAAACAGGTAAATTTGAGAAACTTTGAGGCCATGGAAAAATATTTTCTGTCAATTACGGTTGATTTTAAAATTATACGCATTTCCAATTTCTTTATTTTGATTTAAGTATCCATATAATATTATTTACTTCACTATTAACGATAAAAGTAAAGGTGTGAAATATTCCCAGCCCATCCACACGCACAATAGCAAAGATAAGATTGAGTGCCGAGACTCCTAATGGATTATTCGTGTCTTAATTCCAAGGAAAGCTACTTCCCTACGTATTATTTCATTTTTAATTAGAACAGCAAATCCATATTACAAAATCGTTAATATTTAAAAAAAAATACCAGAGCAATTTGATTACCCAATCAGGAAATAGTTTTCTGAAATGCATGTGAAGTAAAAATATTATCACTAAACCGGCGGTGGTTTAAGTAAAAAATATTGGATTTATCGGGCAGTCGCAAAGGCAAGTGGCTAGGGTCAAAGTGACACTATAAGGCAATCGAGCGAATTACGCCTGTTATAGCAGTTTAACAAGGAGTGCGAGATCTACTTCATTTGTTGCGAGAGCACATACCAAGGCACACAACTCCTCTCGTGTGATTTTCTCTATGATTTTGTTTGACTACGAGCCAGAAGGTAAATAATTTAGAAGAGATCGAGGCAGTTTAACGTATTTATTTTAACGGTAGGAAACGCTTCATATATTTAGCAGCTCAGAGGATTTTCTCGGTGTCATATCCCACATCCCAACTCTTGTTCATAAACTAAATAAAATAAAACCAAATTAAATCCCATGATTTATTTAAAATAATATTTACATATTCCTTTAAATTTTTCTTTTTATTATCAAGTTTTCCTTCTGTTTTAATTGAAAGCCGGGATATTTCCTTTTAATAAGGCATTATTATTGAACTGGCCCCAAGAATATTGATCTATATGAATCAATATTAATTATATTGTGCGCTTCTTGTTGTTTTTCTAGCACAGCGTTTTTAGAAATCCATGTTTTCGCCCTTGTCACCCACAGAAAGATTTATTACCACCATGGCTACCTAAAATTTCGTTATTGTAAGATAAACCAAGCCTGTCACGTAAAACAACAGTAATTACTACGTGTAGAAAGAGTTTGTGGGTCTCTGTCCAGACTTCATTCAGCACGCGGTCCCTCCTTTGCTGTATCTTATCTACATATTTTTATCATCAATGCGCCGCCTACTCACGAATTTTACTCATTGGTTTGGAGCAAGCCGACTTAAGCGATGTGAAATTTTCATTAGAGATGACAAATCTCTACAAAAACAGAATTTTGCTCAACCTCGACCACCTCACGGAAACGCGAAATCCGATTTTGCTTCGAGGTCTATGGTGACAATTCGCTTTTCAATTATTTTTAAAAAGATTTTATTGTTTTTCAGATGAGCTGGAAATCGAGGCAATCACCAAAATCATCGAGAGAGGTGCCTATCTATGGAAGGTCCGCTCCTACACCCGCTGGTTCCAGCGGTGGTTCTTTGTGGATGCCAACGGGCACCAATTCGGCTACCATAGGAGCGGGCTCAGAAGAGCGATGTGCTTGGCCAAATCGAGGGTGCTAGGTGAGTCCAATAAAAAACTCTTCAATTAGGGGGTTTGACTTAATA
Source organism: Cloeon dipterum (assembly GCF_949628265.1). Taxonomy (NCBI): domain Eukaryota; kingdom Metazoa; phylum Arthropoda; class Insecta; order Ephemeroptera; family Baetidae; genus Cloeon; species Cloeon dipterum. Next base: position 11,538,422 of record NC_088790.1, read on the forward strand.
ATTTACGTTTGTTTTAAATGTTTTATTTTCTATTTACCTCATTCAATAAACAGTCAAGGAAAACTCAGTGAATAAGGATAAAATGAAAAATTGTTTTAATCTTGAGACTGAACCGTTAAACTTCAAACCTGATAACTTACACGTACGCGATATTAATTTCTGCTGCGGTAAATTTTACGTTTTAAAAGATTTTATTTCTTTAATTTATAAAATCAAGAAATATTGTAAAAAGCATGATTTATTTTCCTTCCAGATGTTCATAATACGTGCGAGCAGCAGAATTTATAATTTAAAATATATAGCTTCTAAATTTAATATATTTTTGTCTGAAAAAATGCAAGACTATACAGCAATATTTCCAAATAGGTCAATAAATATTGATCTTGCAGTTTTCATTCATTTCTTTCTAATTTGAAATATTTAAGCAGTATAGCATCTACTAAATTTTTTTGAATTAATTTAAATTATTTTTCCAGTTGACTTCAGTGATATCGTGGACGTGCGGAAGGGTTGGCGGAGCGACGTGTTCAACCAGCTAGCCAAAGAGGTAGAGGGCAAGCCGCGTAGCAGTGTCGACGTGGACGAAAACACGTGCTTCACGGTGGTGGTGGGTGGCAGCAACCGCAACCGCACCTTTGACCTGGTCGCTAAGACGCCCGAGGAGTGTGACACTTGGGTCCGGGGCCTCAAGCACTTGATCCACATGTCCAAGACCCAGGAGAAGAGCGAGCAATTCGACAGGTCAGTTTAATAATTAAAGTGAAAATATCTTTCTGACAAATATTAAAAAAAAAACTAGGCAACTGGACAGATGGGGAATTTTGTATTGCAAAAAAAAAGCAAAAATCTGTGTATATTTCCGATTTTTTTTTTAAATCTTTGTCTACATTTTAATGCTGTGAATTTGATTTGCGTTTCAGGTGGTTAATGAAGATGTTCAGGTCTGCCGACGACAACAAAGACGGCGGACTAAGTTTCGATGAGTGTCTTTCCCTGCTCAAGCAGATGAACGTGAAACTAAGAAAAAGCTACGCTAGGAAATTGTTTAACGTACTTACTTCTATAATTTTTTCTTCACATTTAAATATGCTATGATTTCATTCATCAGCAAGCGAACTCATTGACAAGATCGAGCGATAGGGAGCAAGTATTAGACGAGAACGAATTCGTCGCGTTTTACCATCTCCTTATGAGCAGACCGGAAATCAACACCCTGTTCAGCAGGTATAAATTCTAAAATTATAATAATTTTTTAATAAGAAAACGTGAACTAAAGGTATGCTGATGAAAACGACGAGCTAAACTCTGAAGGGCTGAGCCAATTCTTCTACAGAGAACAAAGATGCACAAAACATCCAGACGACTGTCTCGAATTGATAAGGGAGTACGAGCCCTCGGATTTGAAGCACAAAGACGAGCCTAAAATGTCCGTCATAGGTATGAATCATCCATCCGTCATAATTGAGATTTACGTCAAATCGAATACATAGGTTTTACGAATCTTTTGCTGAGCGAGGAATTCCAACTTTGCGAATCGAAACATTTGGCCGAGGTTTATCAGGATATGACGCAACCGCTGTCGCATTACTTCATCGCCTCCTCACACAACACGTAAGCCACTGCAAAAAATTAATTGATGAAGTGATGATAACTAATAGAGAAAACGCGTGAAAAGGTACTTGACGGGAAATCAACTCAGCGGTGAGAGCACAGTGGAGGGCTACATTAACGCTTTGACCAAAGGATGTCGTTGTGTCGAACGTAAGTTTTCCTGGTAAAAATTTTATAGCACAGTCAAAAAATTTTTACCAATACAGAAATCAGCTCCAAATAAAGTATTCTAACTATATAGTAGAACAGAGAGATTGAATAATTGTTCTCAACATTTTTATAATGATTTGCGAAGCTTTGAAAAAATTTCAAATAGTTGTCAATTTTTGACGAGGCAAATCTGTCGATCAGTCGCTGTTTTTGCCATTCAGATTTTTGAATCTAGGATTATTTTTAACAGTTGACTGCTGGGATGGACCAAAAGGTGAGCCGATGGTGTACCACGGCTTCACCCTGACTACGAAGATCATGTTCCACGACATCCTGACCGACGCGATCCTGCCGTACGCGTTCAAGGTGTCTGATTATCCGGTGATTCTGTCGCTGGAGGTGCACTGTTCGGCCGAGCAGCAGGCCCGCATGGCCCACCATCTGACCACCATCCTTGGTGAACTGCTGTACTTGCAGCCGATCGACGATCTGACGCAGCTTCCCTCACCAGAGCAACTCAAGAGAAAAATAATCATAAAGGCGAAGAAACTAAAGACGCAGCTGTGTAAGCCGATGAGGATGTCAAAAGCTGAAGACATCAATGACGGGCAGGACGACGAGGAGTCGTCGCAGTCCGAGCCTGATTCCGACAATGAAGCTGATGAAGAACCCGTCCAAGCGGACGGAACTGTTTCCTCCACAGTAGTGAAAAAGGTAATTTTATTTTAATAATCGTAATTCAAGCAGTGAAAATTTGACTCTTCGTCCGCAGCAAGTACCTGTGGAGTGTCATTTGTCGGATTTGGTCAACCTCTGCCAGGCAGTACACTTCCACGGGCTGCGCTATTCAAAAATGCATGGTAAAAATATGAAAAACGTCAAAGAATTTTTTTTAATGGCAAATAGGGAAATGCTTCCACATGTCTTCCTTCGCGGAGAATAAAGCCAAGAAATTGATCTCAACTGACCTGGATGGTTTCATCGACTACAACAGGCGCCAACTTTCAAGAATCTACCCAGGCGGGAAAAGGGCCGATTCGTCCAACTTCAATCCCATCCAATTTTGGAATGCAGGCTGCCAAATTGGTATTATTCAATTTCTCCTGTATTTATTTTGCTTCATTTCCCGAATCAGTTGCGTTGAACTACCAAGGGAAGGAGAGTCCGTGCTTCTACAACGAGGCCAAGTTCAAGACAAACGGCAACTGTGGCTACATCTTGAAGCCGCCATACCTGCGTGATCAGACATCCTATAGTTTGAATGACAGGCCAGCGTGGTAAAAAATACTGAGGGGATAAACAAATAAAAATAAACTTTTTAATCTTGAATATATAGGAGCCCAAAAGTGCTCCGTCTACAGCTAATAAGCGGGCAGCATATTCCGAAGCCAGACAACTCGACTGATGGCGAGATCGTTGACCCGTACATCAAAGTGAAAGTGATCGGAATGGAATGCGACCAGCGCGAATTCAAAACCAAAGACATTCACGATAACGGTATATATCCCCCGTTTTTTCTCAACTGTAAGATAAAAATGCAAAAGAAATCATAATTTGTAAAGATCTTCTCTCACTGTCAAATATTCTTTAACGCCAATTTAAGTAAGTCGATCGAGAAATTAAAAATTATAATTGCATCTAAATGTGGTTATTCTCACTGTAAGTAAAAAACTCACTAAATTCTTTACATGAAATGACTTTGTCGGGGGGAGGAAATTATTAACAAAGAGAAAAACACACCGTGTTAAAAATTTGCCAGGGCCAAAATTGACCCAAGCTAGAAATTTTTTAAATGGTTTTAAAAGAAAATGCATATGTTTTAATCCCGAGATTGGAATCTTTAATGACGGCTGATGAATCTTCCGCAGGACTGAATCCAGTTTGGAACGAAACTTTCGAGTTTCCAGTATTCTACCCAGATCTTGCAATGCTGCATTTGGCTGTGAAAGACAACAGCAACACTGGCGTCAACGAGCTCCTCGGCGCCTATGCCGTTCCTTTTACCAGTTTGAGAGAAGGTATTTTTTAAGTTAAAATAAAAAATCCAACTCTATTACCTTATATTTAGGCTATTGCCACTGCCCACTACTGAACGAACAGAGACAACCCCTCTCGCCAGCAACTCTTTTCATGCATATTTCTATTACCGAGTGATATTAATGCAAAATAACTATTTAAAAAATCAAAACGCACATATGATGAGGGTGTAGCTAAAACAAATTATTTTTTTTTTGCATTTTGCTACACGATTTATATTTTTACTCGCACAGTATTGAATTTAACCGATACAATATAATGACTCAGCGTTTCCACTTTTGTATGATAGAAGATTCCGAACTAATATAAAGTTTCTGCAGTGTAATTTTGACAGTTATTTCAAGAATAAATCATTCATATGATTTATATCTCATCAGCGTATTTCCATTATTGTCGTGAGTCTTTTAATATAGTATGTATATATATAGAATGTAATGACAAAAATGCAGAGTATTATTTCAAACAGGAACCTACACTAAATTGGTTTTCACGTCAAAAACAGCTTGTTTTAATTAACCTCTGATTCCTAAATTTCTTGACAGAAAAAATAATATGTAAAGAAAAACAGGGCTAAATTTAAATAATAAAAAAGAAATGCTGAATTATCTACTCCTTATTCTTCCTCTCGGGGCTATGGTCTGGCGGGGTGGTGTTGGGGGTGTGCAGGGGGCTGAGGAAGGGAGACGGGCTGATGGAGCGGGGCAGCAGCAGGGTGGCCAGCTGCTCTGCGCTGCCTGGGTCGTCCTCCAGCTGCTCGTCCTGAACGTGGATCTTGCGCAGCGCGTTGCTCACGATGCACACTTCGCCACGCAGCTCTGACACCAGCGACGCGATTTTCTCCGCGTTGCTCAGCACCTCCACGCTCTGCGTGTACGGGTTGTAGCGCACCATGAACGGACGCTGGATGCCACAAGCGAATTCCCTAGAGGACATGATACATTGAAAATGAAAAATATTCCTTCTTAAATGTGTCACATAAAATTATTTTAATATGCAGTAAAACCAACAAGGAATGAAAAACTTCTTAAAACATTTAATTATAGTGTTATAGGATACAATCCCAAAAATATTTGCGTGTAAGTGCAAAAAAAACAATCCTTACCACTAACAAAACTCTAATTTTTATGGTTAAAGGTGATTAAAAAAGTTTTTTTAATTAAACTGTTGAGATACCGCTGCTTAAACAAATCCTGAATTTTTTTCTACGCTATAAACCCCTCAACACGTTAAAAAACCCAATAAAAATTATTTTGTACGCTCTAATTTCAAGTTTCCCCTATATTTTGGTAAAACTATTATAACTTGATTGGCATTATGAATTAGAAGGGATCCAAATAAAAAATTTATTAGTTTTCCTTTCTTATTTAACAACTATTTTTGCAGTTTTTCAAAGCAATTTAGAGGCGACAGAGTTATCACCTCATTTTCTCCTTGGCCTCTTCGATGGTGTCAGTGAAGAAATAATGGTTCTGGTAGGAAGTGATAATGCACTCCTCCCTGCAAGTGATTTCCGGCTCAAACGGCAAAATTTTTTCCGGAGTGGTCAAGGCGTGTCTCAGCTCGGCGATCGAGGAGAGCAAACCGGCGCCGTAGACCTGTTGGAAAATCCACTGCAATTACGTCGTCAGAGACAAACTGATGACAAATTTCCTGCCTTGAAATCTCCGTTCTGACGACACAACCCGAACTCAACGGTGAAGAAGTATAGCTGCGAAATCACATATATGAAAAGTAATACAATTTTTATACCATTTTTAGGTCAAAATAACAGGTTCTGAATCTAGGATTGTTTTAACAGTTAAAAGAATCAGATTCTAATTAAAATTCTATTTTAAATTGCAAAAACAAGATTTTTTAGAATATTTGTTTTTTAATTCATTACCGTTGCAATTTTAGAGACATCGTCGTCAGAGGCGCCAAGGGTGGCAAGTCCCAACTCCTGCGAGAATTGCGCAAAGCTCGCGTTTGCTAGTAGCGGCATGTGTCCCAATAACTCATGACAACAGTCCCTACGGAAAAAACTTTGATTATACGCATTATTTGCAACACGTAGGTATTTACGGCTCGGGCGTGTAGAACGGATCGGACGAGTGTCTGATGTACTGCGTGCAGTGGAACACGCGGAAAGCGAGACCTGAGAGAAAATCTCTTGGCGACAGGTATCCGGCGACAGGTCGAATTTGAAATCCAGTTTTTCCTACAAATAAGATCAAATGTGGATTTTTGTTCGTTTATTTATATAATTTATGCAATTAACTAAAAAAACGTTGAGTTATTTTGTATTATGCATATCGATTTTTATTTACTCTATCAACTGTATATTTTAAAGTAGATGATTAATTTAAAAATTTCTAAAAAATTGCCTATGGTTTTTTAATTGTTCCAACCAAACAATTTTTCTCCTGTGTAATAATTTCTAGTTTTTAGTGATAAGAAAATAAGATAAGAATTTTGCAAACAGAATAAATTAAATACAAAAATATTTGTTACTCTTCAAATAAACGTTGATGTCCTGCAGCTGCGGGATATTGTCTTCGCGGTAGGCGCAGTACTTGACCAGTTGCGGCCAATTTTCCAGGAATTCTTCGCACGCGTGCTTTTCATAAAGCGTTGACAGCTCGCGAAAAATCACTCCCCTTCGAACACGGATCAAATTTATTGTATACATAAAAAGTGTTTTGAAATACCAAGTTTTTATCTCCTCGGCTGTGTACTGGATTCGAGGGATTGGTTCCCCACTGAAAAGATAATTAGAATTTTTGAACCGTCAAGGAGTATTAAATCCATCTCTTAACTATTTGTAGGAGTTGGCAATGTTGGCGAATTCCTGCCTTCGTTTTCGGTACACTGGATCTTTGAATCCCTAGAACGAATACAAATCAATTGATTTTATTGAAATTGAAAACTAGGATTCTATTCTTTTTACCGGGTGGTCGGCGTCTAACTCAGTTCCGTACATGAGCACGCGCTGAGCACGATCCAGGTCGGATATTTTGCGCGGGAACCACGGCATGTCTCCAAAATCTTCAAAATAATTGCAACAAAATTTGAATCCTTCACATTTTTTTTCTTGAACGTGTGAATCGCAGGTACAACCATGATATTCTATCGGAAAATAATCAGTATAAAATCAAATCAGGCCGATTAAATGATATAACTATATATGACAATTAAATTTTTTTGTGTTGGTCATGTTTATTTTAAAAGGAAGAGCATTTTTAAAGAAAATATCGAAGATGGTATTGTTTGAATTGTTTTGAAAATTGTTGGAAAGTGGAAAAGAAAATAATAAGAAGGAGATCTGCTACAAGTAATAACTAGCAGTAATAACCAAATTTGACGAATTTGATGTCAAAACGGAATGTTAATATTGGGAAATCACCTCTAACCCAATTTTGAAACATGCAATGACCCATCTCCAGTTATGCCGAATTTGGAAATCGGGTTAGGAATCTAACGATACGGTGACGAAAAATTTCCCGAGCCCCTGCAAAATCATCGTGGTATGCAATTTGCTCGACATGGCAGCTAGGACGGTTGCCTGCCATTTAAAATTAAACTGACCAAAGCTGGCAGACATGGAGAGCGGCGTTTGCGGTGGCAGGTCTGAGTCAGGGTTGAGGGGCCGCGTCAGGTTGATGGAGGCGACCTCCCTGCGAAGCATGGAGATGAGCTGCTCCATGCGGCGGTCGTCGCACTCGACGTCCACCAGGATCTCGTACTCCTCGGTGCCCGCCTTGGGCCGCGACTCGATGTGCACCACGTTGACGCCGAGGTCCTCGAACACGTGCAGCGCCTTGGCCAGCCCGCCCACCTGGTTGTTTAGCGAGAACACCACAGAGTTGCGGTGAACTCCGTCCGCCGGCCGCGACAGCATCAGCGGCGTTGGGTGCGACTTCATGCGTGGACCTCCAACTCCCTTAAAGTTTCCATTCAAATGGAGTATATTATAAGATTATCTGCCTGATTCAGATTATATTTTAATTTCACTTGTGTCATATGAAAAACTTTATGGAATGTGTAAGATTAAACATTTTCGTCTTGAAAGGTGGCAAGATGTGAAGAAGGGGACTTTGGAAAAACACCCCTAAAAATTGCATCATACATTATCTACTCTATATGATCTCAATTGAATACTATAAATTTGACGTTGTTGCAGGATGGCCGCCGGGAGGAAAAGGAAAAAGTGACTAGAGACAGTTAATAGAGCGAGAGATTGTACCGCCGAATCAAGACTGGAAAAATTAGATCCAAAAAATTCAAAATTGTGAAAAACGTGTCTTGTCGCTACCTATAGCTGTCTCGTACAAAAAAAAAAGAAAAGTTACATAACTTTTAACAATGTACTTTTCTTATAATTGTGTCAATAGTAGTACACTAGTTGGCGTTCAATAAAAATCTATATATAAAAATAATGATGGTAGCTATGATGTATGGAACGAAACTCTTGTTTCCATTTTAAAGCTAACAGTTGCGTCTCTAGAACAAATTTAATTCTTTATTCTGTCTCGTGACAAATGTGATATCTGCTCATTACTTTTGCTATTGCGTCAAATCTGTATTTTTCAAAGTTTATATTGCCTTATGGTATTTATTAGCTGAAAATTTGGTTTATTTTACAGCTCATTTTGCCTTCAAATCCACGCAGATGTCACATTTTTGTTAATTTTCTTTCTGTCATAATTTTTCTTGCGTATGTATTTATTCTGATTTTTGCTCAAGATTATTGAGTTTGTGTGAATATATTGCATTTGTAATGACAAAGTTTAGCTTCTTTTTTTTTGCTCTTTTTATCCCTGTCCGAGGACCGGGAAGGGCGCGCACTGCACTAGCACGAATGCGGAAACCCGGGTCCCAATAACACCGCGAACGGATAACATGGGCGCACCAGGCCGCACAGGGGACCCAGCCCACTCAAGGGCCACTTGCCTCCGCACCGAGGACTGCATTGAAACGCTAGACATTTGTCCCGTGAAGCCAAATCACGCATGCTGGAAAGGTGCAAACCAGCAAGTAGCGAGTCGGCGCCGGTGCGCCTCCCAGCCCGTTGAGCAATTTGAGCATTTCGAGTCACTAAACTAACCACTTTTTGCCATCTCTGACGTTGGGTAGCCAGTATTAGATCTCCGAATTACTCAAATACCTCCCATTGCTTTAACACTCCTGAGAGTGCCTTAAAAATGCGAGCCAACGGGCTGGTAACTTAAAAAATACGATTTCTTCAAAAATTTGCCAATATTGTGTGTCTTCCAAGTCTTGGGTTCTATACGTCAGAACCGCAAAAGACGCACGCCTTTCGACTTGCTTTGAATTCATCTAGTGCGCAGTGAACTTTCTTTTTTGGGGATTTTTCATCTTCCAACACTTCTAACCCCCGAGCACCCCAAAGTTAAAAAATTAAAACACTGGAAACGTTGTTAAATGCGTAAAGGTTCTTACGAAAAATGGAAAAATACCTTTTATTCTTAAGAAAAGGTGAGAGAAACCACGGATGTTTTCACTTTATCAGTCGTTTTTATCTATTCAAAATCGCCTAAAATCACCAAAAAACAGTTCAATCTAAATAAAGTTAATCGAACAAAAAAATTATTTATTCTCCTTGTTCTAATACAATGTTCCTCAAATTTAATGCATCTGCTCTCTTAAAAATCTAGCTTTCCAATTGCATTAGATTTTAAGGCTTTGAAGGATTTTTTTTTAATTTTATGGGGCCACGAATGTAAAAAGCCCAGTAAAATTGTAACTCACCTCTTTAAGGGTCCACTGCTCACCCTTCCTGTAGAGCCAGAGGCCAATGAGACTTTTGCCAGACGCGGACATGCCTTCCTTTCTTTTTGGCGAAAACTGCAGGCGTCGCGGAGATGGACGAAGCTTTTATAGGGCGCCGTCGAGTGTGTCTGCGTGCAGCTCAGCGCACCCCCGTCAGATCGGGTCGGGCGACGCGGGGGCGCATCGCAGAGGGAAACACAAACACACATACACACACAGATAGAAGGAATGGCTTCCTTTCAATTAGGCCGAGTGAGCTGCGAACGGCATCGGCGCGAAATCGTAGATGAATGGACATCCCGATTTGATTATTAGGAAATCAGTTTGGCAGCAGAACAGGAAATTTCTCTCGAAGAAAAGGGCTGTATTAATGGAGTGTAAGATCAATTCCTTAGATGCGAGATGAACATACACTTTGAATATGTCTCTAAGGATTGCTTTGGTTAAAATTTTTTCTTAATATTTGCAATTTACATTTTTGAGAAAGTGGTTCCAACTTCCGTGTGTGTATTTCGTATGAAACCCGATTGTTAATAATGAATCTACATTTTTAGACCTAGAGGGGAAAATTATCCTTGTTATATAACGACGTAACACGACGAGTGAAATTTAAATTTAGTTCTAAAGGTATATTATTTAGATCTAAATTTTGACTGTCAAGATATTGATTTCTATTTGACCTTGTGACGATGTTTTCGAGCGGTTTTGTTCTAAAATTCGAGTTCTCCGTTCGCATCTTGCTCAGTTTTTTCGTCTGCATTACTAATTATTTTTGACTTCTATATTTATAACGGAATATGCGTGTCAAAATCTGAAAACATCCATTCACTGTGCAATTGATAGAACTGTTCATTCGTTAACATCCGCTTCTGCATCAGCAGATGAAATTAATAACGATGTGCTATTTCTTGGGATCAGTTTTCTCAGCATCTTTCAAATTAGCGGCTCCATTCACACGAGCTATAATTGAATGAAAGCTGCTCCGTGCGCGGATGAAGAGCATAACAAAATCGAGCGGGAGCCGGAGGGTGCGTGCGGCGAGCTGAGAATTATATTCGAACGTACGTTCGCCTGTTGCTCGGCGAGAGCAGTAGAACCTAGTAGAAACTCGATTGCAAGCAAAGGGTGCAGGCCAATCTGCCACGCTCCTGCTCGCTCGCCATCTCGTTTCCAGCCAATATAAAACAAACGGCAGAAACCTCGTTAAACTTGCGCTGACGTCACGCCTCATACATTTTTAACGGCCGCCAACCTCGTGATTTCGGATTCAAACGACAAAGAGAAGCTTCTTTTTCTTCTGTAACTCGCCAATTGCGTCAATTTCTCTTGAGCAAAAATTGTTAAGAAAATAAAAAAAGAACGAATTTGACTGTTAATCTTGGAGAGCGGTAAATTTCTCATTTTGAAAGTCATCGAAAAACAAATAAAATTTGTGGATTTTCGTTTCAAAATCTTAAATGACAAAAGTATATGAAAAATACAACAGTGCTCTCTGGTTTTCAAATTTTTCAACAAACATTAAAAATACTTTTTGTCCTTGAACCATAAACAAACTGATTTTAATTTTGATTTTTGGACTTTATCCATGGGAGGCACACTTTTTATGTGTTTGTTCTTTATTATCAATCCAGATTTCACGACAAGTTGATGTCGTTCTCTCTTTGGTGAGTTGGGACGCAATCATAAAATAAAGGGAGCGCAGCAGCTTCTCTTATAAAAGGCTCAATCAATTCGGAAAGCAGAACACACTCCCAGATGAATTGCGATCCATTGTGAAAAAGAACAAGGAGATGAAATGAAAGCAGAATTCTCAGGTGTGTTTTTTGGTACTCGCGAGATAGAAAATTTTGCGCAAAGAATGAAAGGAATTCCTATGTCTAGTACAGAAAGATCAAATATTTAACTCTGAGATTTTTATGAAAGATTTTCGGAAATCTTGCAGCATGGAAATAGAAACTGTTCTCTTCCAAATTTAAAATCTAGTAGTTTGTTCTCATTTCGTATTTTATATTTTCCTTCTATAAAGACTAAAATAAACACTTTCTTAATAGGTATGTTTTATTCTAAAAAGTAAATTAAAAATAATTATAACCATCTGTTATTGAATTTAAATTTTTAGCAACCAAGTGTAGAAGCTAAATTTTGTCATTGGAAGAAATTTATTTTAAAAACTTTCAAAATAAAAAGGTTTCTGATGCTTGACGCAAACACATTATCTTTTTAGTCTTTTAAGGTTCGACTAAAAAAGACAAAAGGCAGGTTGTTTCTCAGTCTGACAATGAGCGCGCGTGCTGCGCTGGCGGAGCGGATTTTTGCGTCAGCAGGCGAGATTTTTCATCGGGCTGAGTGAGAGGAGCTACTTGGACTTTCAATTAGGCCATCAATCGAGCAGGGCCGGCTCCCCCGTGCTATCTGCCGCGACGCCACTCACTGCAGCAGCCGTCCGTCCGTCCGGCCAGCCCTCCACCGCCCACGCCGCGCGCCATTCAGCAAAGTAAACCTTTCTAAGTCGTCAGTAAACATTCATGAGAATGAAAACGCGCTCCAAGTGGCCGCCACACAATGGAAATTCCTACCACAGGCATTTAAACTAGTGCGCGCTTTAAGGGAAAAACCACTGCTCTTTTTTCATTTTTATAAACCTGCTTATTTGAATTAATTTGAAACACGCCAATTAATTTCCTCCTTTATGGTTTGTGGGTTGATTGCGTTTTACCCTATGAATAATTTATTGATTAAATAATGAACAAATGCCTTAATAATAGGTTGAATTCTTTAGCCATAGCGGTGCACCCACATATTGTTAGCAAATAAACTCGCTTGGATTGTCAGGAACGCACGCACCATTGCGTGTCGGTCGTTTGAATAGGCCCTCGTCTTTCTCACACAGCAGCAGTTAATGGTCTGGAAATCAACTCGGCCGGCGCAACACAGTGTGTCTACTTGAAATAGGAGCCGATGATTGGAAAAGGAGGGCAGAAGATGATGGGACAGGGGTCGGAAAAATGAAGCAAAATAAGTGATGTTTTAATTTTATTAGATTAGTGGCTTTAATAAAAAATAATCAGGACTAATCTAGCTTCAAAATTATTTAGGCATTTGCCTTTTATCTAGATTTACATTGCAATTAATTCGGGCCGCAGGACAGAATTCCCCGGTAGTTACCCTTCCGGTGGAGCAGTGCCCTATCAGGATGAGTTCCAATTTACGTTAGAATAAATTCTTCTCAGAACATAAGTAGAATTAAATTATTATTAATATTAAATTTGCTAACAAAAATTCTACTGTGATAATATATGAATTTTAGGCGATCGGCTTCCTGGTCGCATAGATTCATTAATTACTAGGGTGCATTAAAGAAAAAGGTTGGTTTGATACTTGGATCTGTTAAATTATATTGTATCTCAAATTATAACGATACAGTAGTACAATTTTGTTTGTATTGACTATAACCCATTTCCACAAAAAAAATGACTCTTTCGCGAACACTATTGAAATATTTGAATTACAAATATAGGAACGGAGTATGCGAATTGAATTGGACTTTTCTTCGGAATAATAACTTGACAAGAACAGAAATTAAGCTCAGTGAAAAATTGTTTCTCACCACTCACTGTACCAAACTCGTGAAGTTAATTCAGACGTTTCCCACACTTGCCTGTTGTTAACGTGTGGAAAAATAACTCTCAAGTGACCCGAGGTCTATTAAATCTACGCTTATATAGTGACAAAAGCAATTGTAGTAATCACCCGAGAGAAAACACATTTATTCCAAGAGCATTTAAGTGAACAATAATTTCACCAAACTTGTAACAATGAACAAATAAATATTCAAGCTTACAAAAGTAAATTCCTAACTATCGGGAGCTAAAGTGCCTTCTATTGTAATTCTTTATTGATAAATTAGGGATTCACAGTTGAGTAATGAAAAACATTCTAACTAGTCGGAAGGTAAGTAATTTCGAATTTAATCCTGCATCGGTACAATAAGGGATTCACAAAAAAATATAGGATTTCAACCTCTTCTTAAATAGATATGTATTTTATTTACAGAGTGTTCATTTAACAACATTTTTTAACTCTACAGTAAAATAACAAATTTACATCAAAGAACCAATTTAAAAAAGAAAACCAATAATTTATTGGGAAATGAGTGGTAGACTATTTTGTTTTAAACATAATATATGGAAAATTTTTGTTTCTTCATCTAGAAATATTTTTTCTAGATTTTTTCTCCAGTTCTCATTAAATCATTTTACTTCTTGGTAGAGTACGAGCCCTTGACTCCGGGTTTTGAGGCACCGTCGTCAGCGGCTACAACCCCCGCCTCCTCCGAGATCTTCGCGGGGTGACGGCACCTCCAAATGGTGACCGCCAGGGCCACTAAGGCGAGCACGGCGAGTAACGCCAGAACGGCGAACAGGATGTACATGTAGTTGAAGTTGCGGTTCTTTGGCTTGTTGCTGGTCACAGATGCCGAGGTGGGGCGCATGCCACTCGCATTGTTCTCGGGGAACTTGGGAACGCGGGTCACTGGCGTGGTTGGTCTCAGGCCGTTGTCTTCGATGCCTCCTTGGTTGAAGTCGGGGTTGTTGTTGTTGTTGTTGTTGTTGTTGAAGAAGGGAAAATCGGTATTCGGGTTGAAATTGGAGTTCGGATTTTTAGTGGGGTGGAAATTTGGGTTAGCGTTGCCATTGAAATTTGGATTGTTGTTGAAGTTGGGGTTATTGTTATTGGGGAAGTTGTTATTAGGATTGAAGTTGGGGTTCGGATTGTTGTGACCATTGAAGTTTGGATTGTTGTTGGAGTTGGGGAATTTGGTATTTGGGTTGAAATTTGGATTGTTGTTGAAGTTGGGGTTATTGTTATTGTGGAAGTTGTTATTAGGGTTGAAGTTGGAGTTCGGTTTGTTGTTACCATTGAAGTTTGGATTTTTGTTGGAGTTGGGGTTATTGTTTGGGATGTTAAAGTTTGGATTTTTGTTGCCATTGAAATTCGGATTGTTGAAGTTAGGGTTATTGTTAAAATTTGGGTCGTTATTTTGCCCGTTGTCGAAAGGATCCAAATTTCCAAATGAGTTCTCCTGATTGACGCCTCCAAATCCACCATTATTTGATTCTGTAAACACATTTCACGTATAATAATAGTTTTAAAAACACAGGAAAAGGAATCTTACGGTCTAAAATGCATTCGGGAATGGAGCCGTTTCGCACTCCATTCCGACAAGAGATAGCGTAGGGAGAGCTGGCTTTGTATCCCTGCTTGCATCGCACTGTAATCACTCCGTTGTGGTAATTCACTTCCTTATCGTCCCTAACCACTGTTTTCCTTTCAACTGCAAATGTTAAAAACTGTTAAAATCTACATGGAATGTGAAATTTCACTCAATAAAAAACTTTATAGTATATGTTAATCGATAAAGAAGACCACAAGAAGTGGTGATGAAAAGAAAATTTAAACTTACCCTTTATTCTATGAAATTATTAAAATTAAAAACATGAAGCTTAAAAATGGACCAAATTGCTCTATACGAAAACTTGGATTAGAATGCTCTGACCTGCTAAAATCAATATAATTTTCTGCTTACTTTAGTTACTATTGAAATCATCCAAGCTAAAAAGTATCCGTATTTTTTAATTAGAACCGGCACCGACTCTCCGCTAGCTGGTTTTCGCACCTTTCCAGCGGTTTTAAGGACAATGTTTCAATCCAAGACCCTGTTGTGGGGAGGCGGAAAAGTGGCTACGATTGGGCCCATGCTCCAGCCCCATATTATCCGTTCAGCGGTGTTATTGGGTGAGCTAATAGCCCATTTGAGAAAATTTGAGCAGACACGAACTTAAAAAAATTAAATTAGGTCTTCATGTGTACCATTGCAGAGGATGCTTTTTCCGCTATCGTCGATGAAGGATGACTGCGTCCACCGGCCGTTGGAGCCGCACTCGATGTCATATTCTAAGCAGTCGTCGAAACATGAGCACCCCATCTTGATGTCACCGATGGTGCCAACACTGTTGTCCTCGCATTTGAACTGCTTGTTTCCTTGGAGCGGACATAGTGCGTCACAGTTGTCTGCAATTTTCAGCAGCGTGTGTTATAAAAATCTGCCTTTTTGGGTGATTTGTGCGTTATTCTCACCGCAAGGGAAGTCGAAGATTTCAGGATGAACATACCAAGTTCCCGCGAAACAGATCAGCTTGACGGGCACTTTCTCGCACTTGCTGCACTGACATATGGCCTCATTGCTCGGGAAACTGGGGCTCTTGAGCGGCTGGCAGTTCTTCAAGTGTCCTGCTCCATTCGAGGGCTGGTTACAATCGATATGGGGCGTTCGGGCTGAAGGTGAAATTTTTTAGATAAATTATACACGGCAGAAGATCCTTGCAAGCACAATGTAACACTCCCCAAACCCCTGTGTGTTTTGAAATGGGAAAATTGTCTGAGGCAAAATTTGCCTGAAAGTTTCTTTTTCACGTGGCAGCAGTTCCAGCTTTACATATGTTCGCCTTGATTTTGGAAGAAGAATTTTTGCTCTTCAAAAAGGCTTCAAATTAAGGTACAGAATTTTGGGCTTGCGAATTTTTGCCAGTAGGATTTTTGTTACAGGAAGGAAGGAGTTGCTGGATTTTGCAGGATGTTCCTTTTCTTTTTAAATTTGTTTGCAATCTCTTTGGTTAAAAGTCCACACACAAGTTTATTTACTTAATCTTTTCATAACACATGTTCCTTTTTTATCTGCATAATTAGTTTGAGCTGCAGTAGAGCGCAATTGAAGTTTGCACTAGTGAACATGAATTTTTGGAGAGGCATTTGGTAGTTTTTCTATGTATCCTTAGGTTATTATTGAGCAAAACCAGAGAATTCAGGAAAATGCTTCTTGATAATTACTTTTAATATATACGTGTTTGATTTTACCTTGATTTAGCAGTTCCGGGGTAAGTTTCTGCCAAAAAACAATAGGGCTGTACCTAGACTGTCCAGCAGGGCCATTTTTCACGTTCTTACTTGCTTCCCATTTTCCTGTTTGATAGTCACCTGGTCGATTTCCGTAAGCTAAGTACACTTTGATTAGTATCAAATTTCTGCAAACACAAGATTGAACACATACCGAAAACAGAGGGCATTGCCAGGATGGCGATCAACGCTAAGATTTTGACGCCCGAGTCGCAAACCTTGAGCATTTTGAAAGCTGTCAAAATCCACATCCGTTGTTTTCTGCCGCTCCCAAAATAAGACTGTGGATGACAGACTGCCACACTTTGTTATAATAAGCAAGTGGAAAACCCAACTAACTCGAGCGGATGAATGTCACTGCGGCTTCCTTTCGAGTCACTGCTTTTCTTGGATGATCGTGTGCTATTTACAGACCACAAAAGGTCGCACTTTGTGGTGAAATAAATTCTGTAATTAACGCAAGAATTGATTTTTAGCATGGGAAGCATCGCAGACATGCGGTTTGACTGATTAGGACTTACATATTCTCCACGTTAGCGATTTATTTTAAACCTCGCCGCAGTCTACAGCTATAATAAAAAGCCTCAGATTTTTTAAACTAGATAATTTGTCTAATTTTAAATTAATACGGTTTGATAGAAAAAGAGTGAACTATACGAAATGAGCAATAATATTCAAACGAAGGGCAAAGTTAAGCAAGCTTCCAAAAAAACTTAAATTTTAATATTTTCTATAAAATTCACTGAGGATGACCATTTTTTTCAACTCCTCTCGACGATAAAAACTTTATATTCCAAGTAGGAAGACAGTGTTTGCCCTTAGAAAGGCACAAAAGCTTTGTAACCCAAAATACAGTGGTAAATATTGGCTTTGACTGAATCTTGAAAGACTTATTTATTTTTAATAGTAACCAGAAATACTTGGACAGGGGGTAAAATAATTAATTTAAATAACAAATCAATGGTCTGCTTTACCAGCGTTTTAGTTTTTATGATCACTTGAAAAGTACACGTAAGCTAGGTTGATTGATGATCGCGCTATTAAGTGGAACTCTGTGCTTTGCCAGGTGTGGCGTAGATTGGTGATTCGGCTATTTCTGAGCGCTTAACATTGCGGCACTTGCGCAACAAGGGCACGGAAACTGCAACCACCAGAGCCAAAACCAATGCCAAAGCAACAAATAATATGATGTACAAAGTAGTGTTGCTCATTTTGTCGGATTCACTGCGTTCTGAAAATTTTTAATGTTTAATTTTAAGTAGCCCGATTGACAAAAATTAAAAATCATTGAAATTCATGAAATTTTAAAGTGTGCACTATTTGAACTTAATTGATAGATACCAAGTATGCATTCTGGTATGGTTCCATTTCGATAGCCATTGATGCACGAGAGTTTATTGTGGTAATCCGTTTTGTAGCCTTTCTCGCAACGGACGGTGATCAAACCCCTGTCGTACTCTATGCTCCTGTATCCCAACCGCATCACCTTCTTTTCAGCTGAAAAATAAAATAACTATAATTGTTGTCATTTATTTTTTAATTCATGAAATAGTTTGATTTCCAGCCCTCCAACATGTCTCGAAAGACGATTTTAAAAGCAGATAACTCCAAATGACCGTGATTTTAAAAATCAGCCGGCAAAAAGCTTTGTTTTTAAAATTACAATTGCAAACGAAGCTGTGTCCATTAGAGTCAATGAATTTTTTCTGCATCCACTGGCCATTGGCGTCGCACTCAAGGTCATAGTCGAGGCAGTCGTGCATGCAGGTGCAATCGCTCTTGACGCTTTTTGCGGCTCCAATTTGCTGAGTCCTGCACTCAAACTGCCTGTTCGGCTGCGTGCACGCTTTATTGTTGCAGTGCTCTGAAATGTGAAAAATTATGTTTTACGTTGCCTATCCTTTGATCCTGATACCTACTGCAGGGAAGATCGTAGTGGTCTGGGTGCAAATACCATTTGCCGGCGCTACAGAATAATTTGAACGACTTCTCTGCGCACTGGGCGCAAAAGCACTCAGCCGATCTTGCGGGAAAAGCGCCTCGATCTCTGGCCCCGCAGTCTCTGAAAAGGCCGTGCTCGGTCCGGGGAGGGTTGCATTCTTCATATCCGGCTGGATTAATTTGAATAATTAGAGCATAATTTGGAATGAAATATCGTGTGGCAAATACCTCTGTTTAACAAATCCCTGGTGCCCACTCCAGATAAGTCCACAGCAGTGAACGTGCTTCGTTTTTCAATCCTTGTTTCGACTGTAGCAGCTAATAATATGCAAGTTAAATCGCGTTGGAAGAAAATGTGGTCCACAATGATATTTAGGAAGTTTTTTAAAAGATTAATTTAAATTATGAATATCAGGAATATTAAATGAGTTAAAAGCCTCGTCATGAATAAATTGGAAATAATTTTGTGCCTAATTTTTTATATGACTATTGTTAAAACTGTGGCGCACATGATTTAAAATAAAAACTCTACCAAAAATAGAAGGAAGGAAGACCAACGCAGCAAGTGAGAGCAACATTTTGCTTCTGGAGGAGCTTCTTGGCCTAGACTAGTAACATTCACATCATCGCTTTTGGTTTTATACATGTGAGGCTAGCGAGGATAGGGAATGGACTTCCGATTATGTCAGAATTAAATTAGATTCGTTTCCGCAGTCGCCAACAACTTCCGCACTTCTAAATTTGGTGTGAAAAGTAAGCTGCAACTACATCAGGAAAATACAAGGAAATGTGTGTGAGTCTCCAGAAGAGGGAGACGCAGGAAGAGAGACGCTCCTATTTTATTTTAATAGTATAAAATATGGCATCTTATATTCGATTTGATCCTTTCAACTAACAATAATTTCTAATAGGTCTAAAAAATAAACTACTACATTTTTCATTTGACGGCATGTTTCGTTGGACATTTTTTTTTAAATCTTTTTAAAGTCGGATTTATGTTCTTAAGATTTTGAAGAGTGTGCGTATCATATAACACTGCATGGCATAATTATTGTGTTCTTGGAAAGAAAAGACTGATTCTTGCGAGACCTTTGAGCCAAAAGATGTCTATAGGATCAGCTTCTAGTAGTTTCAAGTAAAGAGGCACCAATTTTTTGCACATAGCAGAAGAGGAAAATAATATCCTATTACCACACAATTTTATATTTTTAATATATAGTTCTAGGAAAAATTTATCTTTTTACAATATTAAACAAGGCCAAAATCGGATAAATAAGTATCCAAGTCGTTGATAAATGAATCAGTTATGTGTTATGTGACGCAGAAAGAAGACGAGTAAAAATAGAAAATTTTCACCTTGTCGTAATTCTTGTTAAAACTCGCTGAAATGTCATTTTATTATTTGAGCAGCAGAGAAGTCAGTGAAATGCAAACAACGACCTTCATTAAGTCCTTCAAAGACGAAAGTTGCTTAAAATGTAAATGTTAAGGCTGCAAACTTGCATGTAGTATATTATCTCGGAGGCTGCCTAACAGGTTTTGCATATTTTTTGTTTCAGACGGTTTTGTTTTTCCTACGAGCTTTTTTAATTTAAACCAGAGATTTGGGTCTGTGCGACAATTTTCACTGATTTCATGTTTTGCAGCGTTGAATTTCAAAGGATTAAAAAAGACACAACAAAACAAACTTTACAAAGCATTAAACATTTTATTCCTTAAAAATTCATTTTAATGCATATATATATATATATATATATATATATATATATATATATATATATTGATTAACATTAGCGCATACAAACAAGCATATATATAGTTATGTACAAAATTTTTGAAAATGCAACAAGACAAAAATTTATCACAAGAGTACCCAATCAATATGAAGATTTTTAATTTATAAGCAGTCTTCCTTCAACCAGAATTTATTGCATGTCTGGTTCGCGATACGCGAGCTCTATAGAAGTGGAAAAGTCTTCAAAGAAGTGCTTCAGGAATTCAAACGTCGGCCTTCTTTCAGGATTGCCGTCCCAGCAGATGAGCATCGTTTCGTAGACCTGATCAGGCATAGGCACATTATGCGGCTTCGGCATGCGGTAGTCCCTTTCCAGGGCTTCCATCACGTCCTTGGTGGTCATGCCAGGGTAGGGCACCTGGCCGTACGTGAAGATCTCCATCAGTAAGATGCCGTACGACCACACGTCCGACTTGATCGTGAAGCGGTTGTACAGGATCGCCTCTGGCGCTGTCCATTTAATTGGGAACCTTCCACCTAAAGGTATAATGGGATAAGGGTTCATTTTGTTTATTTGCAAACACGGCACATTTATTAATTGAAAAGTCAAAATAGGACAGAAACACTTATCATTCAAACTGAGAATTGTTTGCAAAATTCTTAAATTTTAAATATGCAAAAATATCATATCCATTGAGGTAATTTGCAACCTGTTATTTTTTAAGGCAAGGTAAGAAAATAAATATTTTACAGACTAATTTTTTACTTTGTAACTAAGCACTATATATATGCAAATTAAATAACTTGAAAAAGAAGTCTCAAGGCTTGTGTAAACGTAAGTTAAATTTAGATTGGTGTTTACTTCCATTTTTGAGAAATCCAATTAAGGAACTAAGAAAAACATGATTTTTTCACCGCCAAAGCTTCTCAGAAATGCAAAAAACTACACACAGTTCAACTCGTCCTAACCTCCTCTGGGGAACCAAACAGGTATTATGGTGCTTATCACACCACCCCTTTCATCCCCCTGCTAAAATTGGCATTGGAAAAATACTTTTATCACCCTTGCCTTGCGCTAAATTTATTATGTATATCTAATTGAATTCAAGGTCTCAGCCAGCCGCGCTGCGCCGCTGGCTAATTCTAGTTCTTGTGGTCAGCCGCCGACAACCACTAATATTAGTCTCTGGTGGCCAAAACTTTTAAAATTAAACTGTCACCAGGTTAAAATTCGGCTTCAGCCGTCAGCCAGCCTCCGCGCCTCAAAATCACGCGGCTGAGACCTCGTTATTTTATCACTAATTTAAATCCAGCCTAATACTTATCAGTTGGGGAATTGAAACGGTCTATTTTATTTAAATACTCATTTCCTGACCTGCTTTTGCACAGTATTCATCATCCTCGATCAACCTGGCGAGGCCGAAGTCGCAGATCTTAACCAAATTATTGTCCGTGACCAAAATGTTCCTGGCCGCAATGTCGCGATGGATGAGGTTCAAGTTCTCCAGATAGTGCATTCCGCTTGCAATCTGAAAACAGAAATGGTCACAACTCACACAATTTTTTTTCGATTTTTGGCAGACCTGAGCGGATATGTAGATGAGGTCGTTGGTCAATAGGCAGCGGCCGTCGCCATGCCGGAGGTAGTCGAGCAGCGAGCCCTTCTTCATGAACTCCTGAATGATGTACATAGGTTCGTCCTTGGAGCACACGGCAAACAACGCTACCAGGTTCTTGTGGCGGAATTTCTTCATGATGGCCGCCTCCTCCAAAAAGGCACTTGCGGACATCGACCCTGGCTTCAGGGTTTTCACAGCCACAGATTCGTCCTTCCATTTACCTTTATTGAGTTTCAAAATTTGATATCAGCTACAAGTTCAGTGAGTTTAAATTATTTGTTAAGGGAGAGTTTAAAAAACCAAAGTGAATAGAAGATTTTTGCAGTTTTTAATGGTTTTTGAAGGTCATTATTTAAAGTTATGTAAAATGGAAAATATCAATTTGATTAATAAGTCTAAAAAATAGCATCAAACCTTTAATATCTAATATTTACAAAGTAACGAATTTTCTACGTAAAAGATATACAGCAAAATTTTAAACATTTTAAATAGATATATTCGTCTCTGTTTTATGACAGTTATTTTTTCTTCCTTTGTTGAAAAATATCTGAAGAAAATCTTAGAGCTGGAGGAAACGATGAAAATATGGCAATGATTTTTCAATTTACCTAGCCAAACTTCGCCAAAGTTGCCTGAGCCGAGTTTCTTTGTGAGCACCAACTCGTTTCTGTCAATCTCCCACCTGTCTACGTGAGCCGGCGAGAGGTCCCACCTCTCTGGTCTAGGCTTTGGACACGGCTGGGTCAGCATGCAACAAAGCCCGTGAGAGTTTTCTGCAAATAGAATTTAAGCGTTTGATCAAAATCAGATTAAAGTGGCAGATTTTTAGCTTAAGATACTTGTTTTGGGTTTTTTTATATTTTAGAAAATATATTATTTTCGCAGCATTTTCAAATCACCGGAAACCAACTTGTGGCCAATGCTTGATAATTAGAGACCCAATGGAGGGGACGGATATTTTTGCCACAATTGTTTTATTCTTTAACAAAAACTAGACGTACGAACCTAATTTTAGGCACTGAAAATAACATTCTCTGCAGCATTGAAATTTTTGACTACATATAGTTATTAAAAAGTCATCTTGAAATTTAAACAGAATTGAGAACATTAATTGAATTTTCAGTGATTATGTTTAGATGTTGCGAATGGAAATGGCGACTGGGAAGATCATTTGCCATTCAATTTCAACGTAAAAAAATACGCTGCTCTTTTTGGAAACACGGAAACTGCTAATTATTATTAGTGGTTTTTAGTCAACTCTTCTAGCTACATAAAACGGTGTGGTTCTTGGGTAGCAGCCGGAGCGTCCGGCGGCCGCGCGCCACGCCTTAGGTCTGCAGGCGCATTTTGGGGCAAATCAGGCCGAGTCATGTCACGACATTAGACTACTGTGAGACTGATGCAGTAAAATCGTTTTTGATCTAATAACAATTCATTACCTCTCTTTTTTTGTAAAAAAATACCCAGTAGAAAAACTATTTCGACACTAATTGAAAAATGCATCGTTATTTTTTTCCAAAACAATCTTAGAATTACTTTTTGGGCTACTAGCTATATTTATTGAATCATATAAATATGTAGATTTATATTCAATAAATATTCACTGTCAGTAAAATTGTGCAGTTTCGTCACTGCTCTATTAGGAGCAAAAATTCAGCTTATAGAAGGGGTGTACCAAATAACTCATTTTGTGTACAAGCTTTCTCTTGAGAAAATTTGAAAATATATAACAGTTGAATTGTGAATTATAAGTTTAACGTTAGATTTGTGATCCCATAAGTATGTTTTGAACTATTAACTATTCGATTTTATTGGTTTCAAGGCACCACCCTTTTGTGATTCGCTACGAATAGAAATAATCTGCTTAAAATGTATATCATTTGGTTGCTAAAAATATTAAAAAATCCGCGCTCGTTTGGGACCAAATAAATCGACAGCACTCACTGCTGTAGGCTTGTACGAACGCTTGCAAGTTTGGGAAGTGGTGGTTGACGGAGACAAAGTAGCGAGTCTTGTCTTCTGACGTCCTAATTTTGTAGTGCTTGACGTGGTCGCCTTTGCCCTCCTCGAAGTCGCGCACGCTGAGACTGAAGCCGTCCGGGTTGTGCTCCGAGTTGCGGATGAGGAAGGTGCCTCGCGGCGTTTGCGTGGACATCAAGTACTTTTCCGCCTCCCTGCGCGTTGTCTTCGCGAAGAACCAACTGCGGACACGAAAGGTCCAATTAGATTAAAAACAAAGTTTGATCGCGACCAGGCTCGTACTCTTCACTCTCAATAGACCTCTCCTCGGCGACGTAGTTGGACGGAATGAGGCCCTCCTTTTTGGTGGCCAGGTGACGCACTTTCCACCAGTCCTGGCTGTGGACACAGTTATTCTCAGACCTGTCGGCGGCAAATTGGAGAATTCTGCTTACTTGGTGTCGTTCAGGATCACCATCTTGTCTCCCTTCTTAAAGGTGAGGTCACCGTCCTCCCTGGCCTTGTAGTCGAAAACGCCGACCACCACTTTCTTGCCCTCCAACGACTCCTCGACGACCGGAGCAGGTGGAGCCGCTATGGAAGGAAAATAATACTCTGGAGTATTAACAAATTTTGGTGTAAACTTACGGAATTGAGGAGGCCCTGGGAGCATTGGACCTCGCAAGTAATCATTGCCGGAACTTCCTTGTTGCACCGCCTCAGAATCTGCATGAGAATTATCTTCTTGTGAGTTTGGAATTTCCTCGTGGCCTTGGAAGGATTGATACCTCGTTTGGTGAAAGTTACATCCGGCTCAGCAGCATCCCTGCTTTGGCAGCACCCCATTTCGAAGCCCCTCGAGACGAATGAGGAAGTCACGAATCGAGCACCACCGCACACACCATGAATCTGACTCGTAGAAGTCGCTATACTTTTGCTTATCGTCCTTGCGGTTTTAGTTATTTGTTTCTTGTCGGTTACAGAAAGCTATGATTTTCCTTGTTGAGTGCGCTGCCAAGTTCATTGAAGTAAAATTTAATTCGAAATCATATCAAATTGAAATGAATGTGTAATGAGTTGTATAATAAATGCTGTATATACGAGTTAGAATTTTTTGCTTTCCATTTTTAAGAAAACCATGTGAAAAACTATTTACAAAACTTAGGCGTAGAACAGAATACTTGCAGATGATGGACGTTATTTTATTCCACGAGCGTAAAAATTTAATGTTTAATTAAATATTACTTTTAGAGCTATAAAAATGAAGTGCCACGTGGGGCAGGTGCCAGACGTGGAGTCAATAAGGATTCAATATTTTTAATAATTCTCGTTTCTTACAAACTTTGTTATGCAACCGGGACATCGGGTATGTTTGGCAGGTAGTCTAGCTATATTCTCTGGATTGAAACGACCATGCATACGTATTTATCAGAAAAATTAGACAATTCTTAACCCAATCAAGATATTATCTTTTTATTACAATAAAGGATGGCATTTTGAGAACTCATGAATTTTGTGTGGAAGGGTTAAATCAACGGGAAAGCGAGTGGTGGGGTTGAAAAGATTTCGTCACTCGCGTTTCCTCATTTCGATTTTTACTTTCTACGTCAGCAAATAAGGATGATAAACTCAGGATACGCCGACAATCGACTTGGATCCTAGAGTTACTCGCCATTTGCGAACAATTGCAAAGTAACGTCAGTCCAAGTCATTTGTGGTATCCTGAGTCTACCAATATCCTAATTCACCAATAGGTAATAAAGTCAGGCGTTTTCAACGATCATTTTTGATTCAGGATTCTCTGCAGCTAATACTGAATGTATTAATTTTGTTTTGAAAGTACTGCTTATGAGGCTTGAGGGGACAAAACCCAAAACAGCCACTGTACAATACGAGAGAGTGTGCGTCATTTGATTTTTTACTCACAGAATTGAACTAAAGCTTCCTGTAAATTCAATAACTTAAATTTATTCATAAAATCTTCATGCTTGTGTATTTCTTTTTCAATTTTAAGCCCTGCTATTTTCTTAATGTTGATAATAAATTGAAAATACAATCCTGACTTAAAAAGGAGCCTAAACCTGAGATACTCTTTTTAAATTCAGTGCTTTTATCTCTAATTTTAAATATTTCATTTTTTTATCAAAAAACAGTAATAAATGTGATACATATTTCAAGATCATATATTTTTAAAACATTCTGATTCAGAAGAACTAATTTCAACGGTTGCATTGTAAAACTAAATATTTGATTGAACTTCAAGATACAAATTATAGCTATTTTGAAACATAAAATATTCAAGGAACACCTTTAATCTAGAATAAATTAAAAAATAGAACAATATCATGATTTTTTATTTACTTTGCAGTTTAAATGTAACCTTTTGATATTATTTGCTACTCATATTTTGTAAGAATAGAGTCCGTTTCTTTCATGATATGGAATAACCGCAGCCTCAAGTGTTGATATCTTAACTAAGATTATTTGCTAACAACAAGTCATAAAAAAATTATTTGGAGGCGAAGCACACAGGGATTTCATAATTTTTAGTTTTGACATTAAATGCAGCCTCCTCAGTTAAAAGTAAACTATTTTCGTATGTATTTCCTGTCTTTAAAGGGGAAAATTTTGAATTAGGGCCACATTCAGTGGTTGACACTAGTTGAGTAGGAAATATCTTTAGAAATTCAGGGAAATAAATAGCTATCGCTTTACACTGAGGGAACTGAATTTAAATTAAACTTAAAAACTAAATTTTATATTCAGGCTGCCAGTAAAATATTAGAGGGTTTTTTAAAATCAAAGGAGACGCTTGTTTTTGTTCTTGTAGCAAATGTGGTATTATATGTTTATTATAAATACTAGCACATATATCACATACGCGTTTACGGTCACATCAAATCATAAAATCGAAACCCATATTAAATGGCATTGATAATAATGCAAGAGACTACCATTTTAAACATACAGCTGATAATGGCAAAAATGGAGAATGTCTTTAACCTTTGTTGTACAACTAATCTGATAGATTAAATGCGTGAGAGAGTGGAAAAGTCAAACATTCCATCCGACAATTGATTCACGTTCGCAGCTACACACAAAAGTGGAATGAGATAATTATAGGCAAAGTTACACTCGATGAGTATTTACACAAATTTCGCAAATCGCAAAGCATTCTGGCAAACGAACATCATGACTGAATCTACCTGAACGGTTATGTGTGTTGATGCAATTTATAGCCTTGCAAGGATAAAAATTCGTTGAATAGAAAAATATTTACAATTATTAGCACATTGATATTTACACAAACACACGAAATTTGAATGTCTTTGTCAAAGTTAGCTACGCTTTATCATATTATATCTCTTTCCATGGACGACTCAGTAAATTGAAGGATGAAAAATCATGCGAGTTGCTTCACAAAACGAAGACGTGAGCTGCGCCAAATTCCGCGAGCAGCCTGTGTCAGGAACTCGAGATTAAAAATGCTCTTGCAAAAGCAAAATGCTGTCGAACAACTGAATTCTTGTGCATGGGTACAATTCGATTTTGAAGCTCGTTCACCGATAAATTCTCACGTGCTGCCCTACATTACTTTCGTATTATTGTTACAATTTGGTGGTACTCTTTGTGTCGACCCACCTAATATGACATTTGTACACACAATATTTATTATTTCTATGGAAACCCTTGGCTGCAATCTGGAGCACTTGAAACGTGACAAATAATAAGCATATTTAATTCAAGAGCGTCTTCAAGTATTTTGAGAAGAATAACTAGCAAGGAATATATCTACCAAAAGTTAAAGAAGTATTTTTTGCATCAGACGTGTAGACTTTCTTGACATTAGAAGAAACTGACCTATGAAAAGTTACTCTCTAGCACCATATGTGAACTATGGGGTCAAACCTTAGTATAGGGATTTCAATATTAATTTTTGACAAGTGGGTCATTGTGAAATTTGGTAAGCAGAATTGGCTGACAAGATGAATAAGCCATTTTTTGCAATTTTGACTTATTTCTTGATCATTATGGATTTAAGGAATGCTGGATTGAAAACTTTGGAGACTGGTGGTTCATGTTTACATCCCAAAAGTGTGCATGTTTGATGCGAAAAATATAGATGTTAGGTGCGGAAGGACCGCGGGGATTCCTTGTAAGGGCAGGTATAGCGTAAAATATCTTTTTGTTACTTTGTTTTGGACTAGAAGCCAGAGAGTTACAAGATTTTCTCTTCAATGCAAACTTGATTTATGATAAACAATGAAAATTTCACCTCCTTTAAAAATCATTAGCATAAACGAGAGCTTGATTTAAACTTGGCCCCAAACGCTCAAAATGTAAATAGATTTACTAACATGAAATCAAAAAATAAAATATAAATTCTTTAGAGGCTAGCATAGTTAATATTCTGTATTTCAAAAACGTGTAAGAACAAATCTTATTAATTTTTTAATTTCTCCTTAAAGCCGTCAACGTATCGCACCACAGTTAATTTTTTAAGCTTAAATGACAAATGACATTTCTTCAGATTTAAGATTCAAATATTCAGCAGTGTACACTTGGCTAGAAAAATGTAAAAAATAGTAAATTTACTGACCACAGAAAGACTGTAATTTTGAAATGTTTGACTTAGTCTAGCTGAACCGTAAGACTTTTAGCTTCCAGCTTTAAGCTATAAAAAAACCATGGTGCTGGCTATGAGCGGCTGTAAATTTAAAACACTAGAAAATTTGCGGAAGAAAAGAGCAACACAAATTGCAGTCCACCTAAACACTAAAAACAGTTTTTTCACCATCAAATTAATCTGCATTAAAATGCTTTTACCCCTTGAGTTTAAAATTTACGCAGCGTACCTAAATTGGCACTCAAAGATATCATAATCAAAGTTGAAAATCGTGCTTTGATCGCCTCATTTTCAACAAAACAATGAGATTCGAAAAAGATGCACCAAACAAGTGCTAAGATTGCAATCGCGAGGGCCCCGCTCTTTTGGATTGAACACAATACACGCCCACCCACTACTCGCTTGGTCCTGCGCTAGAGCAATTGTGCCGATTTTTTTCCCAAACAAGGAACTTCATTTTTTTTGCACTCCGCTCACTCAGATCTCGCGGTACGGAATCTCCGAGGTGACGTTGAAGTCCTCGAAGAAGTGCTGCAGGAACTCGAACGTGGGTCTCTTCTCGGGCGTGTTGTCCCAGCACATGAGCATGACGTTGTAGATCTCGTCCGGCAGGGGCACCGACGTCGGCTTTGGCATGCGGTAGCCCCTCTCCAGGGCCTCGATCACGTCCCTCGTGTTCATGCCAGGGTAGGGCACCTGGCCGTACGTGAAGATCTCCATCAGCAGGATGCCGTACGACCAGACGTCAGACTTGATTGTGAAGCGGTTGTAGATGATCGCTTCCGGTGCTGTCCATTTCACAGGGAACCGAGCACCTGTGGATATTTTATAAGTTTATTTAACAAAGCAGCTAATTTAACAGGTTGAATTATTTTGTCTAGATTAAAAGGGGTGATTTTTATTGGTTCGCACTAATAATCCCAAATTTCAGAAGGCTAGAAGTGTGATTTTGTACAAGACGTACAAGTTTAGTTTTATTTGTACATCAATCTTTCACAAAGTCGTTTTTTCTCTAGCTAACAGGTTTAAAAATGTAATGCCTGAAGAAGCAAATTTTAATTTACATAAAAAGTTAACTAAACCAACGGTCATTATGGGCGTAGAAGTACTTGGATGGCTTCACACAATGATTTAGGCGCATTACAGCGCAGTTTAAGAATTTTAAAATTGCAAAATTCGTCCTGAAGATAGCAAAATAATTTATTGGAAACACAAAAAGAGGATTTTTAATATCAAACACAATAAATATTTTTATAAAAAACAAAATTTTGCAAGTTATCTTGGATTTTTTGTTTGCAAAGACAAATTAATAGCATGCAAAACTTTCAAACTTTGGAGCAATATTGCAAAGAAACCATGTCAAGTAACGCAACAATAATTAGTAAAGTCCATTTAGACAAAAGCTGTACCTTGTCTTGGGCAATATTCGTCATCCTCGATTAGTTTCGCAAGACCAAAGTCACAAATTTTGGCCACGTTGTTATCTCCTAGTAGAATATTTCTTGCAGCTATGTCTCTATGAATGAGGTTCAATTTCTCCAAATACTGCATTCCACTTGCAACCTGCGAACAAAGAAATAACAGTTAAAAATAATTTCTGCAACGCTAATCATCCAACAGTTACTTCTACATTAAATTTGTTCTCTATACCAAACTAAAAATTAAGCCAGAAAGAGCGCATTAGAACAAGCTGCATAAAATCATTTTATTAAAAGTAGATTTGATGTTAAAACTGACCTGAGCAGCAATGTATATCAGATCTCCAAGCGAGAGATTCTCCTTGCCCTCGTGTCTCAGATAATCGAGCAGAGATCCTTTGTTCATGAACTCTTGAATGATCAGAATGGGCTCCTCCCTGGAGCACACGGCGTATAAAGCGACCAGTCTGTTGTGGCGGAACTTCTTCATGATGGCAGCCTCCTCCAAGAAGGCCTGTGGAGACATGGAGCCCGGCTTGAGGGTCTTCACGGCCACCGGCAGGTCTCTCCAGTTTCCAAGCCACACTTCGCCAAAGTTGCCCTGGCCTAGCTTTCGCACAAGCGTGATTTCATTGCGGTCAATTTCCCACTGGTCCCGCAGCATTGGCGACAAGTCCCACATTTCCGGTCTCGGCTTCGGACATGGCCTCGATAGCACATGGCACAGCCCCAAAGCATTTTCTGCGGATGACAAATATATAATTTAAAACGCATAAATAAAATTGCAAGTCAATTCAAAATAAAGTATAATTAAAAAATGCTTGTGAGAAAAATTTAGCTACATAATATACAAAAATTTAAAACAAATATCTCTTTCAAAATTTAGGGGGTTTCCCAAGTCATTCTTCTTGTCCCTCTCGTCAAATAGTTTGTCTGGTAAATATTATTATAGTTGATCAAAAACTTACTAAAAATTAGTTTATAAACGATCCCCATTGAAATAAATAAGTTCTGAGCTCCAGAGTTTGCTACAACTTTAATTTTACATAGATAATTTGATCTCTGTTTGCTTCATGAAAAAGGTAACGATTTTAATGAGTCAAAACATTCTTTTCAGTTGGAAAAAAACTTGTACCAATTAAATAAATGATATTCATGACTTAATAGCTGCACAAAATAATTATCAAAGATTCTCCACTTGTAAAGACTTTCAACTTACTGCTATAAGCTTGGACGAGACTTTGGAGGCTAGGAAAGACGTGGTTGGTGGCAATGTAGAATCCATTGCCGTTGTCCAGCGACTTGATTTTGTAGTGTTTGACGTGGTGTGCGCGCAGCTCCTCCCAGTCCTTGACGCTGAGGCTGAACCCACTAGGGTTGTGCTCAGAGTTGCGGATTAGGAACGTACCTCGAGGATTCTCTGGCGCCAGCAGCAGCTTTTCCGCTTCTTTACGCACGATTTTGCCAAAGAACCAGCTGCGGATCAAGCAATGTTAGAGATTTCGTCAGGCGAGTTGACGTCAAATACTCACTCTTCACTCTCGATGGAACGCTCGTCGGCGACGAAGTTCCAAGGGACCAAGCCCTCCTTGTTGGTCTTCAGATGCCGAACTCGCCACCAGTCAGACTCCCTGAGAAAATGTCAACAATTATGAACTAAAGTGCTAATTTCATTTATAAGTTTTATGGATAAACTATTTTTGTGCTCATGTGGGTTTTGATCGCATATTTTTCACAAAGCTAGGCTCGACAGGATTGACTGATTAATTGCTAATAGTGATATATGGTCCAAGGGCTTTTATATCTTAATATTTTACGCCAGATAGACCATAGATTATTTTTAGGGGCTCTATAAACTTAAAAAATTTAATTTAATAATTATTTTAGAAATAGCAAATCTTTGTTTCTAGTACATATTTTTTTCAATATTAAACTAAATAAATCCTTTTGATCAGAGTAAAGGAAATAAGAGAAATTATTTATTACGAGTCGTCAATGACAAGCATTCGGTCCCCTTTGCTGAACGACACGTCCGCCAGCTCTCTGGCCTGGTAGTTGAAGACGCCGACCACGATTTTGTGGCTGCTGGTGGAAAACTCGGACATCTCCATCTCATGCTTCCGCTGCACCCTGATGTGGTCACAGGGCTGAGCGCTGCGCTGGCGCATCCGATTACCCTCGGTGACATAATCGTTGCTTGAAGGTTTCCCTTCCACACCTGGAAAATAGAAGATGACGACTCTGTTTCCAAGCTTCTTGTGCTTGTGAAACGCACACATAATTAATTACAAACACTTAATCTGTGTTGTGTATCTATAATTTTGTGTTTGTGATGTCACCGAGTGTTAGTTTGTTTTGAAAGAAAAATAATCGATTCCTATCCTTATTTTGGTTGTTACTTCAAATTTTAATTAGATTCAATTAATTTCCATGGTTTTCTTAATAATTATTTATTCTGAGCGTTTCACAAAACAGAATAAATTAAGTTCAAATGAATTTGAAAGAATTATAAGAAAATGGGTTTTAGATTTTCTAAAAAGATGTAAAACAGTAAAAATATATGAAGGCATACAGAAAATCTGGTTTTAACTTGTCGAATCAAGGTGTACAAATGGCAGATATTTCATGCATGTTACGAAAGGAAAAATTAAACAACACAAGCGCCCAATGGCCTAGAAAAAAATACCGACTGATTTTGATGAAATATATAAACGTACCTAAGCTCATTCGAGCGTGATTCGGCTTGCTGCAGCAACAGCCCATCTTTCCTCAACAAAATCTTCGTCTGTCACAAGCCGGCAAGGTGCATTACGAGCTGAAACAAGAGTTGAATTTCAACTTCACAAAGAACGGGGGGCGCTGCTGCTGCTGCTGCTCTACCCTTTGTTTGTCTACGTCAGTAATTTGGAAATAATGCTTTTATCAAGTGCGTCCCCAAATAGATTGAGTATCAGTATCAGTATTGGGCTGATAACGGATGTTTTATTTGCCACTTCTAACATGAGTGGCTGAACGATAAAATGCGCTGAAAAGAAGGGAGTAACTAATGTGATTTGATAAAAACTATTGGCACAAGATGAATAAATTATCAAGTGAGTCTGACATGCCATTTAAATTATTTAAAAACCAATCAAATGATAAAAATCAATAAATATGACTATGCAAACAAGGGAACAAGCACAAGGACGCCGAAACTGCCAGTTGGACTGGGAAAAATTTATCCATCCTTTAACGTCATGCAAATTATAATGTTTCTGGCCACGTTTTTTTTACTAAAGATCACTTCTTGAAGCTCCTTGTCAGATGGACATTGTTGAGCAAAGGAAACGATTTTGACCGAAAAATGTAAGATACAAATGTTTAAACTGGATGGAACGGCTATCATTTTTTTTATTTTCGGATATAATTAATTGTGGTCTGCTCAAACTCACATTTTCATACAGGAATCATGTAAAATAATTGCCAGCTTTTAACAGATGCTGCGCGAATATTACATGATTTAACATAATTTGTGCGTCAGAAATACAAAATGAATAATTTCCTTGCTGAATAATCTTTAAGCAACGATGAATGGTTACTATAGTGAGTATTTCTTGATTTAATAAAATTAGATCAATTTCTATCCTAGATACGCAGTATTTATTTATTGAACCCTGTTTATTATGGACTTTGTAACTAAGAATCTAATTTAAATTAAATAAATCTATTTGTGTGCCAGAGTGCACATATACAGTTGTGGCAGATAAAACATTAATTTGAGAAAATACTTTATCAAAAAAGCCTTGGTCCTTTTGATATGGTCTGTACGTATATTGATTGATTGCTTCTTCCCCTTTGTCAAGAAAAATATTTCACAAGAATTCCAACCGTTGAGGCCTTTTCACGGCTTATTGACTTTCCTTGAATGCCTGTTCCAAGAGCGGAACAAGAGTGAGACAAAAAGAGGGATTCCCTGCCAAGCCGCAGGACGCGAAAAAAGAGCGCACGTGCGCGCCTATTGCATAGCAGACACAACGAAATTATACACAATACTGCGCGCGTGGATGGGTCCCCTCCTCGCGTCGCTTGCAACCCTATCGCCGCCCTCGCGCATAATGAGCGAGAGTGTGCAGCGGCAGCGTTACTAATAAACGCGAGCGATCGGACGCCCGACGAGAGAGAGAAAGAGAACTGACATTGAGTTCTGCACGAGGGAGGCGCGAAAAGAAGCAGAGAAGTGCCAACCCCGACAGACTGGCCGACGATTTGGCCCGGGGAGGAATTGACTCTGTCGTCCGTTTGATATATAGGCATATGAGAGGCAAAAGACACATTACGAGATTCGCCATTTTGCAGAGCGACGAGCAATTGATTTAATTCAATTGTTGCTGTTCTTGGTAGATTAATGCGTCGCACGCAACACGTTCCCAAAAGCTAATGATATTTCCTAAGGCTGACCCATTATTTAGAGTAACTAACTAAGTGCAGTTTTTATTTAGAACAGTTCATTCGATGTGGTTGTACAATCGTACTTGCAGGAAATCATAGAGATGCTATTGTATACACATAGTTCGTGACACAATTTGCGCACGCACGGATCACTCGCATGAAAGCTTAATGATAGATCGACAATTTGGTTGAGAAACCCATGAATTGCAAAGCGATGAAATATATGTGTCACTTCAAAAAGCGGTCGTTTTAATAAATCATTTTCTCACGGCAGGCGTGTCTAGGAGCTCGCATCGTCGTAACGGCTTATATAGTTAAAACAAAATGTTTGACGTCTTTTTCATTTTCTGGGAGGTTATCGATCACGTACAAATAATTTTCAGAAGACTGCTTGTAAATAAACATCAACTATTTATGTTGTGTTTGAAAAATTCATAAAAAATATCTAAATTTATTTCGATTTCCATCCAGTTCAGTGAGATTTCGTTCCAGCAACAAATATTCCCATATAAAGTTGACGAAACAAAAGTTGATCAATCAAACACCACAGTTAATTATTAACAATTATTTAAACTACTTCCGGTCCGAATTTTAATTCAATCCTGCTACTTTGCATTGATCGATTTAATATTTTTGGGTCAGGAGCACAAAATCGTTTCAGTAAAAACGTAAATCTTGTTTTTTTACGTTTTTAAGGTAATTTTGTTTACAGCACATCAGATTAAATCTTTTTACGTTTGGAAAGCAAATAAAAAATCTGACAATTAGCTACCTTTCTTTAAAGTGACAGTGCTCGTCTCTTGAATGTTAACTTGGACAATTTTTCTCAAACACTTTAAACAGCTACCTGATTTAAATGCGTATTTTTAGTAAAGGTAAAAAGGGGTTTTGATAATTTTTCCGTATATTATTAATTTTAATTAAAATATTATTGGATTTTCAAAGGAACGTGTACACTTTTGTCAATCTTAGTCACTGCCACGTCGACAGTGTCTTTGGTAGTTCATAATAATTAGATACTAGAACAGAGATAGCAATGCCTTACGTTACAAAATTGAACTAAATCCAGTTTTTTTACTTCAAACTACTGCGTAGTTGAACCCCAAACAAACAAATAATCAGTTCTCCTCTTACAAAAGTGAATGCAACACGAGAAAAATTACATTTCATGTTGGTTAATTCCTTTCCTAAAGGATCCAGGAATTGTTTTATTGGAATTGGTATTAGTTTACATTTAACCAAGTTTTTAACAAATTTTCGGAGGAGTAGTGGAAAATTAAAGTGCTTAATAAATGGTGAGGAGTGTTTTCGTTTTCACAGAGTTCTCACACTAAAATGGTAATTTTTACCTTAATAAGGAATTTCCCCGTCATGAAGAATTCGCCGATTGAGAGATTTTGTCAAAGATAGGAATCAAAATCTACCATGGAAAAAGGTCTAGCGCTGTAGACTTTTGAGACAGTTGGTGGAATCGGATTTTTTCCAAACTTCACCCTATTTTGAATGCACTTTGTGTTTGTATTGTTAAAACAAACGACTCGATCGACTTATTTCTGAAGCCTCAGGAAAATACAGATACTAACTAAATTTATTTTGGAAGAAGAGAAATTTACCTCCTAATTCACACACCTTTTGATAGATCGCAACGAGAGGTATCTAAATCAAGAAAAATATAATCGAGAAACCCGGGAAAGTCTGAAATTTAACTTTTACTTTTTCACGATTTCATTTTAGCTCGTAGTAGAGATAATTTATGCTGTTGCTAAATTCCACCAAATTCAATTAATGGCTACAGCTAACAATTCCAAATGTTTTAAATTTTTGGCCTGCAAAGCTCCACTTAAATAATGCTGATAGGGAATTTTTAAGAAATCAATAACATTCTTTATCGCTCATCTGATTTCTTACTCGTATAGAGTATTGCTCTGGCAACAATCGTGGATGGCATCTTTCAATAGGTGCAAAAAATTGAGCTGGTTGACATACATAGGTCGAGTCTTGAATACCAGCAAGATACACACGATATTCGCTTTACCGGGCCACTTGGGCTCATCCTGTACGCTTAATATTCAGGCGAGCACACATCCCGCTTTCCAGCCACGAGACAACGAGCGCTTGCTTATGCAGAGCAGAGCGACGGCGATAAATCACCCTGCTCTCGCGGCCACAACGGACCCATTGTCAAACTTTTGCTTTCCCGATAGAATATTTCGCGCGGACGGCGGTACTAATTCAATTCGGGATGTTTTTTTTCTTTCATTTCCGTCAAACGATCGACACGAGACACGAGTGATTGTGTGTGGTGAGTTAAATAAACGATGGTGCAACAGAATTATGACATCGAACACTTACATGTAGAAATTGGGTTTTCCAGAATAATTCAAATTTGACTAAATTATTGACGACGTTGGAAGAACAGAGGAATGGCTTTGTTTGCAAATCGAATTCCACGAAATATGGCAAGGAAGTTGCTCAGGAAATGCAAATGACAACATCCTTCGGAGGCGAAACAACGCTTTGAATGAGAGAAAGTCAGGAGATGTAAATTTGATTTTAATGTCACATTCATTAGCTGAGTCAATGGGTCAAACAAGGTCGCACGCGCCTGGTGGCATGGCTTAGATGTAAAAACGCGTTTTGCCTTAATTGGTTCGGTGCACACTGACTTAATCTGAGATTTGAAATAATGGAATTCATGAAATTTTTTGTTTGTTGGCCTAGTAAATGAATAATTGTCATAAGTCTGATGGTTTCATCTATGAATCACTATGCTTTGCTGGAATGGGGTTGCGAAATGGGCGAAATCGAACATTTTACTGGGAATCCCGACTATCCACCCTCTGGAAACAACCCCCTTAGTGAATCACCCCAAGCGGATCGAATGCGTTTCAAAAATGCTCTACACTTTCGTCGGGTTTGCTTCACTGCATTTTGGTGATTATTTCTGCTCAATTAAGTGGCCAGTTGGGCGTGCGAAGTGCGATCAGCCGACCCAATATTGTTGTTTCTCCTCGGGCGAGCGGATCCGCGACGTCCGGGTGTGTATAAACAAAGATGCGCGACACGAAATCGCAGCGGGACTCACCGTGGCGGACGCGGGGGTGCGGGTGAGGCGGACGAGACCAAGACTCGGCCCTCGTTCACCTACATGAGGGCCGTTTCGACCTCCGAATCCGTCGGCAAAACTGCACACAAGCTGCTCGTTGTGGTCCCCTATTTTGACAGGTCTCGGTTGTTTTCCATTAGGCCGGCCCCAAAAACGCTCGAAAATGAAGTGCTCGCTTATGTCGACCTGCGCATCAGCTGAAAGACAACCTACGCGTCTCTAATTGGCCGTTTGACGAAGTATTCGAAATGGTCTTCCCACTGTGATTGGTGCATTCAGCGAACGCCCTTTAGCTTCATGCTGCAGCTGCCAGGTGTCGTACTTTTCAGGGGCGGCTGTTAGCAAGAGAGATGCTTGTTTTGTGTTCTGTGGACTGACTTAACACAAACCCGAACTTCGGCGAGGCGCTTTTTCGACGCGTTCTCGACCATGTCTTCGGCAGCCATGCAACCGCACAGCCGGAAGAAAGTTTGCTACTATTACGACAGTGAGTACGGGTCTGAGATTTTTAAAATTTTGGGATTAGACCGGTAAAAAATGCAAAATCTAAGCGAGTATGTATACATACATACCTAACAGTCGATCGCGGTAGAAGGTGGACTTGTACAATATTTTGGTTGAAATTAGGTCTTTTATGTAAAAATTTTACCTCCAAATTACTGATTATACTTTGACTTTGAAAATTGCAAAACAATATTTCGAATTTCTTGAACCGAAGTGTCGGAAATGCGAAAATTTCATCAATTCGGCCATTAAATTCTCAAGTGGATAAAAGTTGGTACTTTGCGTGATCACTCATGTTCAACGCCACCGGTTCAGCTTACTTACTTTGCCGTGCTTCGGCCGCGGAACTACTATTTCTACCTAATTTCAAACATTTAATATCTCTTAAATGTTTATGTTTCTATAGAAATAAATTTCTTGTATTTAAACTTAGGAACGCAAAAAATATTCATGGTCACCCTCAATCCTTATCCACGTGTGAACCTAAAGAACATGGCGGATACAAACTGAATTTATCGAAGATGATGAACTCGGTCTTCTTCTCACAATCAATATGATTCACTGGATAAACTATTCCATTGCAGGTGACATCGGAAATTACTACTATGGGCAAGGCCACCCCATGAAGCCGCACCGCATACGCATGACGCACAACCTTCTCTTGAACTACGGCCTCTACCGCAAGATGGAAATTTACGTAGGTTTTCTAAAAGACTGCTTTTGCGAAGGCCAAGTTTAAAAAATGAAATTTTAGCGTCCTCACAAAGCAACTGCCGACGAGATGACCAAGTTCCACAGCGATGACTACATCCGGTTCCTCAGGAGTATCCGCCCTGATAATATGGCAGAATACAACAAGCAGATGCAGAGATGTAAGTTCAGTTATCTTCTTTGTTCTGTAATAAAAACCTTGAAAGATTGTTTTGTCGCGGTTTAATAATGTTACACAATAAAAGACACAACCTTTTAACAATTAAATTATATATTTTAATCTGATTTCAGTCAACGTTGGAGAAGATTGCCCTGTGTTTGACGGTCTGTACGAGTTCTGCCAGCTGTCCGCAGGCGGCTCTGTGGCTGCTGCTGTCAAGCTGAACAAGCAGTCGTCCGACATCTGCATCAACTGGGGTGGTGGACTTCATCACGCAAAGAAGTCTGAGGCCTCCGGTTTCTGCTATGTCAACGACATCGTGCTCGGCATCCTTGAACTGCTCAAGTATCATCAGAGGGTCTTGTACATTGACATCGACGTCCACCACGGTGATGGCGTTGAAGAGGCGTTTTACACTACTGACCGGGTGATGACCGTGTCGTTCCACAAGTACGGAGAGTACTTCCCTGGAACTGGAGATCTCAGGGTGAGAACCTGTACCGTTTTCAAGGGAAAAATTTTCTTCGATATTGCAATCGTTTGGAAGGGGTCGGCAGAAGTGTTCGGCGCAAAAACCACGTTAAACTTAAACAGTGCTTGCTTGTGGTTTAGAGGAAACAGAGAAAATAAAGTGCTAATTCATACATAACACGGTGGTTGGTTACTGGTCGGCCTGGGCGCCTGGTCATGGCGCCTCTAGGTCAATAGCACGCCAGAGTTTAAAACACTTATACCACATCTTACGACTCATAATCTACAAATTTTTTAAACTTAAAGTTCATCTGTGGAAATTATTTAAACGTGTCGTGTGATTGCGTGTTATGAATTGACTACCTTTTGATTTGCCTGCATTTCAGTAACTTATTAATCCCTTGTACATTTTACCATTTTTCACTTTTCTTGATTAATACTTAATATAAAATTTTATTTAGTGTTAAATAAAATTTATTTGTCATTTCAGGATATTGGTGCTGGCAAAGGCAAGTACTATGCTGTGAACATTCCCCTGCGCGACGGCATTGACGACGCGAGCTACGAGAGCATTTTCGTGCCAATCATGTCCAAGGTGATGGAGACCTTCCAGCCTGGAGCAATCGTGCTACAATGCGGCGCCGACTCACTCACAGGAGACAGACTCGGCTGTTTCAATCTGACCGTGCGAGGTTTGTAGCCTAACTCATCGCAAGACGCAGCCATTCTCAATTTTAAAATCTCGCTAGGCCACGGAAAGTGCGTGGAGTTCATGAAAAAGTACAACCTGCCGCTGCTGATCGTGGGTGGCGGTGGCTACACCATTAGGAACGTTTCCCGTTGCTGGACCTATGAGACTTCGGTTGCATTGGGCGTGGAAATCGCCAACGAGCTGCCGTACAACGACTATTTTGAATATTTTGGACCAGACTTTAAACTTCATATCAGCCCATCAAACATGGCCAACCAAAACACAACTGAATACCTGGAAAAGATCAAGTGAGTTGCATTTTCTTCACTTGAGAAAGGAACTATATTGACTTATGTGTACGTTCTAATTTCAGAACTCGCCTATTTGAGAATCTCAGAATGCTTCCTCATGCTCCTGGCGTTCAAATGCAAGGTAAAGAGTAATTCAATAGAAACATTTAAACTTTGTACTCAAATTTGTGTTATTTAACAGCCATTCCAGAAGATGCGCTGAAAGTAGATTCTGGGGAAGATGATGACAAAGCCAATCCAGATGAACGTCTCCCTCAGAGCATTACTGATAAGAGAATCAATCCAGACAATGAATTTTCTGACAGTGACGACGAAGCTGATCGTAAGGACCAAAAAGCATCATACAAGGGACGCAAACGACCGCGTTTGGACAAGTCGCACAAACATGATAACGACGAGAAAAAAGATGAAGATGATAAAAAGACGAGTAAGTGACAAAATTTGATATATGTCTCAAAACATTAATGAATCGATTGGATCTGCAGAAAATGATGAGAAAGAATCGAAGAAAGATGGTGAGAAAACCAGCGCAGCTTAATGTCCTGATCTCAAAATTCCATAATATAATGGAGAACTCTAATTTGTCCGATTAGAAATCACTTGCTGTTGCTTGCATTTCTTTTTTAACTTGGATAAAAAATGCTATTGTACTCTTTGAATCTGATGTGATTTGGTTAACTGAGCAAAGTCATATTTTTGCCCTCTGAAAAATAATAGTAGGGGATAAAGTGTGATAGCTGTAAATTGACTTTAAGTTTTATTTCAGCATAGTTTTTTTTGCAGAAGGTCATATTTAATGGCTCTAATGTAAACTAAATAAGATCTTAATTTAAATTTGCTCCAAAAGAGTTAAGTTCAAACCAATTTTGGCTTAAAATTATCAAAATAAATCTTCGTGTCGGACAAATTACAGGAATCCAAACAAGGTTTAGATTGAGCACAG
The DNA here is from genome assembly GCF_949628265.1 of Cloeon dipterum. NCBI lineage: Eukaryota > Metazoa > Arthropoda > Insecta > Ephemeroptera > Baetidae > Cloeon > Cloeon dipterum. The sequence goes on from NC_088790.1 coordinate 11,579,567, forward strand.
TAATTTCTTGGCCAGAACATTTTAAGTCGATTTTGGTTATGTTTTCGTCAGCAAAAGAAGGCTGTTTTGATTGTGAGTGTAAGATTTAGATTTCATAGTTCGCCAAAAGTCTGCGTATTTATTTCCTCAAAATAAATCTTTTTGTACAATGAGATATGCGTCTTTTATTTTTAATTGCCTGACATCAAAAGCCTATACTCGTACGTCCTGTTTGGCATGCCTGCCAGCAAAGGTGGATGCACTGAGCAAAGAGAGATCTCTCTCTGTGACCAACGGCATCTTCACATTTGAAGAAAAATTAAAAATAAACAGGAAATGGTAATCACTATACGCTACTTGAGGAGTCCGCTTGCCGGCCAGTTGAGCTCACGCTTAGCTGCGATATTTTTGAAAGCTATAAATCCTACGGAAGAGTTCATTTGAGAAAATATTTCTAAGCTAATAAATGAACTCTGCTAAACGAAATAATAGCTTGATAGCTAATAGCTGTGTGCTTTTTTCAATTTTCATCTGGGCTTCACCAAAGGAGTAATTTAAAAAAAATGGCAGTCGTTGAGGAAATTCCGTTAGTGGAGCAAGCTATAGTAGTTTTTAAAGAAATAAAATCTGCGTTTCAATGAAAAATTAAAAACATTAACAAATTTTGCAGTTTTAATTTAATTTTAAATTGAAATTTCAGAGAGTATGTATAGGAGAGATCCGAGAGATCAAAAACTTTTGAAGCTGACTCATATTGTAAGTAGATGAAATCTACATATTTACCAATTAAATTTGCAATGATCTAAAATATAAACCAAATAATGTTTAGAGAAGTCGTACGACAAGCAATTAAACTTACAGAGATGTGATGAGTCAAGGGCGAAAATCGGAGCGGTATTTCATTCCAACCTTAACTGTTTCTGTCAGCACTTGTCGCGGCTGTGAAAGTGACGGAATATTTTATTGCGAGACACAGTTTTCGAAGAGCTGGACGAGGGAGGCGGCACACATACACGCTCCATCACGCATTTTTTATATTTCCTTACACCCCCGTCATGTCTTATAAACTTGTGATATAAAAATAAACTTTCCAAGATATTTCGGCCGGAAAGATTTTTAAAGAAGGCAGCTGCGCGCCTTATAACATTCGCTATAAATATGCGTGCGCGAGCGGCGCTCGTTCTCTTTCTGTATATTATCGCTAGTCATATGCATCTCGCGCCGCGCCCGGTTTTCCAAATAAACACGCGACCAGCAGCCCGCCGCCGCCTCTCCATCCCTCCGTCCCGTGCATGTCTCGCCTTTACCGCGGCCGCAGAGACCGATTTCAGCCGGCGTGCGGACGTGCTCTCCGCGGCCGACTGTAAATCTCGCACTTCTCTTGTCTATACTTGGGGTATGAACGCACACGCCACGAAAAGAAGCTTTTGCTGCTTGAAACGGTTCAACTTGGGGATTAATATCTCATCGCACCAAGAAAATTAAGCCTAAAAATTAATAATTTATTATTTTTTCCAAGGAAAATTTGATGTCAGTTCCACTTTAAAATATTGAAATACAGGAAATTTACATATGAGCTGGATTTTAATCTATGTGGAAATATCTGCAGAGGATTTCTAATCATCCCGGAGCATTGAAAATGATTGATTACGATTAAGCCCAACGAAATGGGATCTATTAAATAATACTGCCACTCACCCACCCTGCGACAACGAATTATTGGAATTTTATTTCATTTTTCAATTAAAGAGTGAAATTCTACTAGTTAATCTAGAAGGAAACACCAGTAGAATTTAATTTAAGGTTGCTCTATCAAATAAGTTTTAAATGGTGAAATGTCTTTAAAGATTTTCACATTTCCAATTGTATCAGAAAAAAAGAAGAAGTTGCGGGTGGAATGAATTTTGACCTCAATATGCAACTTGCCTGGTGTAAGTGTTGCACTGGTTGCATAGGTGAGCAACTGCAGGATGCAAAACAAGTTTATTTTACTCACACGAGAATCTTTCTCAGTCATTAATTTTGATTTACCTGTATTGATTATTGAAATATCATTTACATTTACTTAAGATATCCATACTCCTAATTTTAAATTAAAATTGAATTATTTAGATTTAATCCAGCACATTCGTGCAGTTTATTAGAGAAATGTTTTCGATTTCGTTTTGTTCTGTGACCAAAGTTAGTAATCATAGCAATAATCTATTATTTCAACTTTTTCACAGACTATAATGAATTAAATATATATTAAACAAGGTTATAAATACTCGTTACATTACAAGCAAATGACTTTCATAATTTTTGCGATATTTATTAGAAGATTCGCACGTTGCATAAAATTGATTTGCTGGGGGTTTACTTGTCGAGTTAGGATTTGATTTCTCGCAAAATTTTCAATTATTTTGGTTGCTAATAATTTACTTATTTGCTAAAAGGTACTTATTTAATGTGTATGTTTTTCTCAAAATGCTCTTCATTTTTAAATTTTTAGTTCGAGCACCCCATCATGATTTTTTGATATGTGGTTATGGAATTATAGAGTTCTCGAATAACCAAGTTTGGAAATATAGTATGTTTCTTTCTAGAAAATCAGAATAAAATGTTTTTAATTTCTCACCCTTTCACTAAACCCAGATATTATGACAAAGGCAGTGCCAGAAAATCAGCACCGGGGCAACAAATGCGAAACGGGCTGGGTGTGCGCGTGTGCGTTCGCGTCCTTGATTGAAACGCCGTTTTTTTCTGTCAAGCACGGAGCCCACTTATTGCACGGGGCGAGTGTACGTGTGCGAGAGAAAAATGGAGCGGTTAGCCGGCAAATGTGTGTGCGGAGCGGCCTGATTGTATTTGGCGAGCCGGCAAGAACCGGGGTGGCTTAATTAACGGCTCGAGCAGAGAACGAGAGAGAAAGCAGGCAGGCAGTGTTGGGCTGGGCGGAAAGGGGTTGGGGCCATGCGCGCCTCTTCTCTCATCGTGCACGCGCGCGGCTGCGAGAGGCATGCCGCTCCTCCACCCACGCCTCGCATCGGCCCATAGCCATCAAACAGACGGCCGGCTCTGCTCTCTGCTCTCCAAGATATAAATATTTGCGTCAGTTTAGACCATGATTTCATCCAGTTCACTTCACCGCGCGCCAGAAGCAGCCAGCCGCCTCTAAGTAATTTCTTCGTCTCTGCCGGCCGGATTCAAGTGTCTGCCGCTCTCATCAGCCCAAGGGAAAGAGTGCTTGATTTTTATTCATTTTCTTCAAAGTCATAACCGATCGCTTTAGGGATCGATGTTCTGGCAATCGTTTGCAGTGGCTTGCTCAAGGTTTCATTCAAAAATTAACCATCGTCAGGACTTTATAAGGATAATTTGTTTTAATTAGTAGTGGACTCATTGAATGTGTGTTCCTTTTACACGATGAAAACTTAAATTACAAGATTAATATTTTTGTTATAATTTGTATATTCTTAAAACGACTGTTTTCTGTATGACGATTTTTGGGCAACTTTAAAAATAACTCGAATTTTTTCCCGCGAATTGCAAAACGAGTGATTTTGGCTTTCCGAAGACGGCAGAGCACATAAGAAAACATTCTAAATATCATTTGGAGCCTAAAATAATGACCATTTATCAATTCATCTCATCAAATTAAAATCTTAATATTAAATTTTAATTTTAATGTTTGTCCATCTTTTAAAAAGTCTTTGAAATTGTCGAATTTCACATTTTAAATTAATGAAATCTTTAAATCACAACAGGCCACACGAATCATCACTGTTAAAAAAGTTCAATCTAAAAATATGTTCATTGTAAGAAATATCTTTTTAATGGCCTAAACGGAATATTTTAATTTAAAATTAATATTCGCCAAAAAATTTTTACATTTTCATGTGCAAAAAAGACGGCACATTAATGAATGTAAAAATTATATATTCTGTTTTTTAAGGACAACTGAAATTATTTGTGATTGCTATTCTTACTTGAAAATTTAAATGTTTATTAATTTCAGACTGGTATTGACATTCAGCCAAGTTGGTTTACGGAGAGCCGATTTACTGGCCTAAATTTTGTTGTATTTCCTAAATCATTAAGTTTTGTGTTTCATATTTATCTGATTACCAAAAATATTGCGATTTGGTCCATTTTGGGCGGAATTTAATTTTTTAAGCCAATTTAAGAAATTATCAATTATTTCTTGCATTACGAATTATTTCGATTTAGTATTTAGTTATCACTTTGGATTAAATTTGATATTTAACTCTAACCATCATTTTTTAACGAGAATTTCATGGGGAGATTTTTTACAACCGTGGTACTTTCGTTTTATTTTCATCGTTGGTTCATGGGCAACATTTACTTGTCTAATCAATAAATTCTGAAAACACCAATTTTTGAACTTGCGAGACCTCGTACATTACGGAATTCTTATTCCAGATTTTGGTTTACAATGCCCCGAGCGAGTAACTCAAATCAGACAAGCCACTTAATCAATAAAAATTTCAGCTGGCTGTGCTCTCCATAAATTGTTTTGTTTGTGCTCTCTCTCTCTCTCTCTCTCTCTCTCTCTCTGCTTTTGTCCGATTGTGATTAATTAGGCGCCACGGGCAGCAGCAGTCTCAAATAATATTTAAATGGCTTGCATGCATAAACAGAGAGCGGCGGAAATGCAAATATTTTGCTCCAAATAGCCGCGCGCGGGCTGCGATCGCGGGCCGGCCAGAGTTGTTGACTGCGAGCGTCTCGCTGACAATGTGTCAACACAAGCTCTCTGTTTGTGAAACACGAACGATTTGTGCGTGAAAATCGCGCTCAAAGGCGTGTGTGCATGAGGCTAGAAAATGAAAAATAGAACTTTGAGTGGCGAAACGTCCCTCGTGACTAATCATTGCGCGCGGGGCGTGTGCCGCGGGCGCGCGTTGAAAAATGTGAGCCAGAGAGGAATTTTCCACGCACGCACTCGCGTCGTTTCTAAAACGGACTTTGTTTGCAAAAACTCGCCTAGCTAACTGGCAGCGCGGCCGCACTTCTTGTCAAATGCTACGGATAGCCTCTTTGCATGGCCCCGCAGCGAGGGAAAAAGCAAAAAATAAAACGCCAACAGCGGAAGGCTTTCCACGAATTAATGATCACGCTGCTAGTGGGCAGCGCGAGTGACGTTCAGCTACTCACTTAAAATATGTCTCGTTCCTTCGCGCAACCAGTATGCCAGGAAATGAAATTAAACGCGCGTGCGAGATGGGTTTCGGGGGGCCGAAAATTAATTTGTAGCCAAAAACGCGTGTCATGAGAAGATGAAGATCCTCGAAAAATTGATCTTGCGACTTATGTTTTCAAATTTGGTTTCAATTTAATTTTTATTATGGCAAAATCTAGTCAGTGGGAAATTTGCAAACTTAGCAAATTTAATTATACGGCATGAATTAAAAATTCTGTTAATTTGAGACTGTAAAATTAACTTTTTTAGTCTAACGCTGTTATCTATGTCCGATGAAGGGGCTAAATAAAGACATCAAAATTGTCAAAAGTCTAGAATTTATTTTCTTTCAAAGCTCTTTCATAAATATTTATAAAACATAATATTTTGGTATTTTCCGTATTTTCAACCTTCAAAGAAGAGCAAGATTTAAGACTTAAAGGCATGATTATACAGTGCTTTTTAAATTAAATTACTTTTCCTCTTTAATGTTTTTTATTTTATTTTGGTCATAAGGGTCATATTAAAATTCATATCAGTTTGAAACATCTTCGGAGTCCGATGTTATTTTTATCAGACTATTTAATAAAGCTAAAAATCCTCCATTTTAATTTCGTATTCAGGATATACACATAAAGCATTTGCAGCTTTCCCGTACAAGACTAAAACCTTAAATTGATTTAAATTTCTAAAACTATTTATGGAATGATCTGCGTCTTTTCTTACAAATTAATAATTTATTCACTTTCTTACTGCAAATTTTCTGAAAGGAAATCCTCTGTCAGGGATCGGAACAAAAAAACAAACGGATGCTGCCTAATCGAAAGAGTGTGCAGTTGAGGGAAATTAAATGGGCGAGACTTGGCGCCGTCAAATTCAATTTCGTTGTGATTTCTCCCATTTTGCAAGGCAACACAGCTGCGCAGGGCTGCAAAAAACATTTTATTTCTCAGCCAATTTCACGTGCTCTTGGTGGAGGGCAAACGCGAGGAATTGGCAAAAGCCGACTAATAAAAGTCCACTCGGACTTAACCTCCGCGGGCGCTGGCTTTTTCTCTGCGGCTCGTGAGAGGAGCGGCTGCCTCTATTTATATGAGAGAGAGTGAGAGTTTAACATTCATAAAATCTGGAGTAGAGATTGACGTCAGAGACGAAAACAGGACAAATTTTATGTTCTGTCCATTTATATTGGAGGGCAGCGCAGGGACGTGCGAGGGAAAAGCGTCTATTTCTGGCCCAAATATGGCCCGTCACGTCCGATATTCTCCCTCCACCCACGACACGTCTAAAGGTTGTTTTGATGCGTGTAGACGTTTATCGTGCATAATCAGGCCCATGCTAATTACGGCCCAATATAGTGACAATACAGTCCAGATCGATTGCTGTTAAGATAAAATAAATTCATAAATATATAAAATTGAGGGGATATTCACCAACTCAATATTATTATTGAAGGTAATTATAAAAATTATGAGCACAATAAGTAAATTCTGACGAAGTAGAACAAGAATATATGTGCAAAAAAATAAGATATTTTGAGTAGATCATATTAACGGTCCCCTCTGTGCCCTTATGAATTTAAAAAGAGGTTATGTTATTTTTTTGGCAATTTAATATTTATGAAGTTCTATTTTTCACGGAATTTTATTAGATTTGGATAACAATAGTGGAGAAATTTAAATTTTAACTTTTAAATGTTTAAACCAGTCTGTTGGCTCGGATTGTTAAGGCATTCTCAGGAATGTATTTCGCACCTTTCTAGCGGCTTTAGGGAGAAATGTCTGGCGTTTCAATAAAAGACCTCGGTAAGTGGACGCGAAAAGATGGCCACTAGGGCCCCATGTCATCCGCTCAGCGGTGAGCTCATAGCCCACGGGATGTGCTGAGTGAGCAGAGGTTCAAAAATATATCATCTTGAATGAAAAATCAGACTGGACAACATTATTGGTGGATTTGGTTTAAAACGTTTTAACAGCCCATTATATATTCGAAATTTTATTTTACAAAGATACACAGTTTCCAGCTTCAAAAGAATTTTCTCTGTTAAAATTAAATAAATACATATTTGTTTGAGACAGGTTTGAGGTGAAAATTAATTCTTCGCTGGTTCCATTGCATAACGGGATCCGAAAAATCTACCAAAAACGTGGCGTTTGACACTAAATGAGCGTGATAATCAATTCGACAACTCAAAAGGAATTAAAAAAGACCCTGAAATAGCCTAGTAAAAATAAAAAATTTGAAGACCACACCATTTGTCCGAGTTTCATTTGGAAAGCTAACAAAAGTGTTAATCAAGCTTTTGCTAATTTTATAGCCAACATGTGTATTAAAATCAAACTGAATATATTATAGACCGGCTGAAAAATCTGGAATTTTGGCAGTTATTTGGAAGAAATGTTCATTTACGTACAACATAAAATAATTTGCTTGATTACTCATTAAAGCGCACAAGTAAAACACATGGCTACGTGCTTGTCTCGTCTAACATTGAAATATTTTCAGCCATATGTTGGGAGCGAAAATATGCTGTCCGTCAGGAGCCTTTGATGCCGCGGTTGATATTGCAAGTAAATAAAGCACAGCTCCTTATATAACATGCTATTCCAATTCCGGGCCGGTGCACGTGAAGCCGCTCCGCCAGAGACCACGGGGTTGGATTCGTCGATGTCAATCATGTGTCTAATTGGCCCGCCCTCGTTGTTTACGGAATTATCTTTCACAGCAACATAAACCAATCGATATCAAACGAAATATCTAGCTCCCTGACCTGTTAATCAGACTTGTTCAGAATCAGCAGATGCTCATGTGATCATTTTTTTCCACCGATGACGCCGGTGCAAGTGTGGAATTCGACGTTTTAGTAAAACACGCAGGATTTAGAGATCAAAAAGTGACTATAGACCGTATTGTTTTGATATTTTGGCTCCACATTTAAAAAATGCTGGCTTTTCTTTGATGGGAAATAATTTATATATTTTGTTTATTCTCACACTAGGTTCAATACACATTCATGTTATTAAAAAGTCGTCAAATTTATAAAAAAAAACATGCGAGAAAAGGCAGCATACCGGGCAAACATCTTGTTAAAACTTTACCCAGGAGGGCAAAGCCGGTATGGGCCGTGGGCCTATACTAGAAGAGTGACAATTTAAAAAATCGCACTCACATACGCCTTACAAACTGCTGGAAACTGCGCCGCCGAACAGTCCTTCATGGCGAGTGGTGCAGCGTTCCATTCCGCAACGACGCGATAATCAAACCCATTTTGGCCGACTTAAACCTCAAAGTAAAGAGAATTTCATCCACGTTCTATCTAGTGATTTTTTGGGCCTCTAGGGGATTCAGCCTCCCTATTTGCAGATCCATTAGATGCCAAAAGACCCAAGGCGCTGAAGCATCAATGGACCAGTGAATGCATTTATATTTACGATATTTACATAAAAATCAGCTTCACGGCACTATAGTGGTCGCGTTTGTGTATTTCGTGCCCGGTTCCATTTCTCTTCCTCTCTCTCTATTTTTCTGCTTGCTGATGTTCGACGAGCCAGCTAGATCAATTCATTTTCGCGCTCGCCTCTGGCACAAACGGCTTAGTAGAAACAAACCGTGAAAAAAGCTTTAACATACCATTAAAGCTGTCAAAGTGGCAAGAAATAGCTGCTGCTCGCCGGCCAAAGAACACGCACGCACCACGTTTCCTCGATTATCTGTCAAAACTCTGAAATTTGACCTTCAAAAAGTTCATTTGATCTTTACCCAGTTTCCAAAATTATTACTGTACAAAATTTCAATCATTCCTGAGTGGTTATAAAGGGAAATGAAACTATTTGAAAATAATGGAATGGTGACTCGAAATGCTCAAATAGCTCAACGGACTGGAAGGCATACCGGCGCCGGCTCACCTCTCGCTGGTTTTCGCACCTTTCCAGCGGATTTAATGACGAATGGTCACATTGGGCCCCAGGTGCCCATAAGCAAAAGAGTTCAATGTTTCACCAGCAATTTAAGATCAGCTCTGCTAACAATTTATATATCATAGAAATCCGGCAAGATACCACAATCAGGACATCTGAGAAGATTTTTACCCGCAAAATAACTCTTACAGAACTTTTTAGGTCTAAACTTAGGATTCATTTCCATCCACCAGTCATTATCGTCTATTTTGTCCCAAAATAACTTCAACAGTTTTGTTTGTGTAGAAATTTGAGAGTTTGCCTGTTACCTCTCTCAGTTTCAGGTTGCCTAATTGAATTTCCGTTTGCGTGGCGAAGCAAAATCAACCCACCGACCCTTGCTGCTAGATAGAGAGACGCAGAGAGTTGTTCCTTTTGGAGCTGAGGATCTGTCTTTTTCCGCTTTGCTGCCGATGAATTATCAATTTCGCCAGCGGGCGGGAAGAGTCGATTTGCAGCAGCCATTTCTACGCCCCGGTGCTCATCACCCACAATCACACCAAGGTCTTCTCAGAATCTCGCGTTTTATTGCCTCCTCACGCGTCACTGTTGAATTATTCTGTTGCCTCTTGGCAGCTTGTTCGCGAAAATTTTGTTCATTTTGCTCTGAAGTTGCTTTTGTTCGAAGTCACTAATTTCCAACAATTTAATTTAGCAGGCTGGATGCCACCCATGTCAAAGGACTGAATGATCTAAATTTTAAGAGAAAAGAATCTGAAATCTCGTTACTGGCTAAATCAAAATCAAACTGATAAGGTTAATTGATTCATGATCAAATTCGGAGCATCTTCTTTACCCGTTTTTATAAATGATATTTAAATTTTTTACTGTATATTGACCCACATTTTTGAGGAGCAGGAAGCGAGTTTCCGTCTTCAGTTTATTTCTCCTGCCTCGTGCGGCTAAGTGCCTATATGTTATTTGCCAACGCTCGCGGCGCAAGATTTAATTTTGGACGCGCACATATTACAGCTCATAAATAAGCGGTGTATAACACTGATCCTTTCCTATCCTGCCGTTAATTAATTCACTCCCGCGCGGCCTCAAGTTATAAACACGACAACTTGAACCAGAAATAAAACTATTCTGCTAAAATCGCAAGTTCTGCCGTGCTCTGCTAAATTTACACTTCCATTCAGCGCGACCGGCGACAAAATTAAAGCACACGCGTGAATGGGGTAATCCGCGCCTGGCTTTTATGACGTGCCTTGCGAGATGAAGTGAACGGCGCTAGCTCTCGGCTGCCACCTGTCACATCTTTTCACTACAAAATATTCGGCGGCTGAGAAACCAGAACAGAGAGAATTTTGTCACAGGAAAGGAAGTCCACTAGACGTTGTTTTCTAAAAAAGAGAAAGCTGAAAAGTAAAACAAAAAATTCCCTAAAAACTGTTAACTAAGTGGTTAAAAAATTATAATAACATCCTTGAGTGCATCTGCATTCATTTTAATATTTACATAAAATTAGATAAAACGATTATACATATAGATTTAACACATCTCTATAGGTAATTATTTTCTTTTGAAAATGAATAACAAAAGACTTTTTAATTTTTGATCGATTCATCTCTCTCTCCCCTGATTGTGAGAGCGTAAACTTCGTGTCCCAACTTAATTATCATTTATTTAGAAGTTCTTTTTTTAAGAAATAGTTAAAATTGTGTTGTAATGTTTATTGCATATATTTTGGGGCATACTTCTTCCTATCGGTTTTAAGATTAATTTGTAATCCCATGAGAGAGGGCAGATTGGATTCGCCGGGAACAAGTCAAGTTAAAATGTAAAAAATCTTTGTTTCAGGCTGACTCTTCGCCAAATGTGATTACGGGGTGCAAATAGGAGTCGAAGAAGGTGAGGGGGTTATACTATGTAGTTGGATATGTAATCAGTCTTGTGTTTACAACCAAATCACACCTAAAGTCGGAGCAAGTTTCTACCTGGTTTAGTATTTGCTAGAGTTTCGGGGTTCTAAGGGGTTGGTTCGAGGTGGTATGGCTAGATTAGCAAACACCCCTGATAAAAATTAAACAGAAAGTTGATTTAGAACTAATTTCATGTTTCGCAAGTAGGTGAAACGACATCGAAAACTCACATATTGGGGGAAAATCATAGGGGTATTAGTTAGGGCTGGGGTAGTGTTTCATTCTAATTAACACAACCTCAAAAACATCCCCTGAGAGTTTCATAACGTTATTACAACTATTGAGTATGCAGTGAGAAAGTAACCATATGCTTAGAATCGTTTGCTACTGCTCGAGCACGAGCACCGACTTGCTTTGCAACCCCAATATTCTCGAAAACGACATAATGTATGTACCATTCCAAAATTTTCAGGATGATAAAACATTTTAATGAGCAACATATTTTTACAAGACAAAATATATGGTACGGGGGCACATTTTTAGTTCATATCATCAAAAAATTTGACCTTAAATATTTTAAATTAATGCACAAGATCATGATCTTAAAATCTACGAAAATATATTCTGGAGGTATGTTGTTCAGCGTAAAAAGTTCTACTGAATAGAAAAAGTTATATTCCGATATCTCAACTACCGACCGAGATGTTATGCATTTTGAGTTATTCAAAAGCCCCCCCCCCCCCAAAAAAAAACGGCAAATATTCATTTTTTCCAAACTCGTCTTTTTGGTTTGAATCAAAGTATCTTTATCAACAATAAATTGTTTTACGAGATGTATTTCTGGAGTTACATAATATTGTTGATTCAAGTTGTATCGATTCAGGACAAAATTTTAAATTTCCACTTTTGCTTGCTTCGATAACATCACTCTTCAAAGCACATTTTAATTCCACTTGATGAAATTATTTCACTATTTCAAAAAGTTATCCGGCTGAACATAACAAAAATAATTGGCAATATAGAGCTTTGCGTTATATTTTGGTCCTGTTTGGACCAGGCAAACGATGAATTTTAACGATCAGCAGACTGAACAGCCTGCCGGCATGTTTTACTGCGATTGTAATGACGAGAATTATATGAGAGCCGCTGTCAAGCAGGGAACAAACACATGTCACAAAAACGAAAATAAAAATCTGGATCTGGAGTGTGGGGAAAATAAATTTGTCCCGCCGCCGCGCGTTTATAGGTTCATCTCGGGCGACGGGGCTGAGTGAGATGCACACATGCACCAAAGCGGCACAAAGTGTAGCTTTTCAGCTAGCCGCCCGCCTAGCTGCCAAGAAAGTTTCGAGGAAAATAAGTGCATTATTTTGACTGATGCGTAGTTCGAGTGAAGAGATATTTTCTTTTTGGCCCTCGACTTGCTCTAATAATAATTTTCCCACCCTCGCCCCCGACGAGAAAGAGGAAACCATCATCCCAGCAACCAGCCGCGGCGGCTTCTTGATATCACGCTGATGACTGAGTGCCTCTGCTTCTGCTCATCTTTCTTGCCGAGCAGAGAGCCGGCTATTTCCAGCAGAGGTCGCCGCGAGCTTAAGTGGAATGAAGAGCACAAGTGTGTGCGTTCCCATGAGCGAGATAAAGAAGAGCCGTAAAGCGTTTGCAAATAGAACACACACTGCTGGTATGGAAAAAAATTAAAAAAATATATTCGCTCGGATTGGGAATCAAACGCTTCAACGGTGATATATTATGTTTCATGCCCGCTTTTTCTTTCAAAAAGTTTTTTGAGTGTCACACAGATGGATATTCATGTAATTTTTAGAATCCAATACACGATGGAGTTATTACAAAAAAAATCAATAAAAAAATTTTTATGGTAAAGAGTTTTTTAATAATTTAAAACCCCTACAACATGGCAGTTTCTACTATTCAACTTTTAAATACTTAAATCTTTCAACGGAATGAAGGTCCCCTCATAGACACAGAACTTAATAATTTTTAAATTAAAATAGGACCAATCCCACACCAATATCCTGATATTGTGGAATTATCCAATCTCTCTTTTTTATCAATAATTTCTACGGCTTGACCAAGATTTCATGACTGCGATGCCGATTCTTCTATCCTATAGCATAAACAGTAAACACCTTTGCGAGAAAACTATTCAGCTAATTAAATCACACTTATTAGCAGACAATGAAAAAATACACGGCAAACCCGAAACTAAAAGTTGTGTTTAATTCATTCTTAAGAGTATTTTTTAAAGGAGGAGTCGATTGCTATAATTATTGATAGGCTGATTCTAGTGACAAACATGTTCAATTTCGTGCAGTGTTGCTTCATAGGAAATAGGAAATACATCGAGCGGCGTTGCATGACCTTGGGAATTCTTATCGCTTTTAGAATCAGTCCTAAAGTTTTTACCCTGGCGATACGGCGCGATAATAACAATTGTAACCAATTATCGATTATCTACTGTCGCTAAGGTGCAATATTTGGCGAGAAAATAAGGAACTGGACCTCACGCCAATGGACGAATGAATCTCTCCCCCTCGATCGCAACCCTGGACAGCCACCCTGTATCAACAAGGACCTATTGAACATCAGGTTTGTTTGAAATTAGTAATAACTTGCTTTTCTCCTCTCATACCCTCTTCGCGTGATTATCAGCAGCTAGTAAACCACCACAGATCGTCGCGTTTCTCCATATTTTGGGCAAGTGGCCCAAGTTTGAGAAGCCACTCCGTGCCCTCTCATACAAGAAAAGAAATTTGTCGAGGTATTAAAAATTAATTAAAATTAGCAGAAACGGGTTTTATGAGCGTGGTTGCGAGAAGGTACGGGATGGAAATATATCAAATTCCGCAAATTCCTCATAAAAACAAGTGCTCGACACGTGCTTTTCTATGCTAAAAATGTGAAGGGGGAGGGGGTTGTTAATAGATTCTTATTGTAGCATGGCATTTAAACCAGTAAGGTCCAGGGTAAAACCTGACATATTGTCAGAAGATTGTAGATTATACCATTTTTTTACATAAACTCGTCAACGGATTCAAAGTTTTAAAAAAAAACAGTAATAAAATTTTCATTTGTTCAATAATTAGTGAATTGATAAAAAATTAAATAAGAGACAATTAATAAAAGCAAATCTTATTAGCATGAAGAGAATGTTATTTTAATTCCATAGGCCCTAACCCTTGTGAGTTTAATGAAAATATCAAGTAGTTTTTTGGGGGTTTTCAGAAAGTATAAAAATTACCCACCAATCGATTCGTTTTGTTTATAGGGGAATCGATAATCTAAAAATCAAGGGGATTGATAAAAAAATTGGATTTTTAAATAATCATATCTTTTTTCAAATAATAACTCCAATTTGTAACTAGAAAACAACGCTAGATGGAAAAAATTCGACTGGTTTTTCATGAATACATCAAAAAGCCAAGAAAGAGAACACGCATATTATTTGATGCAAAAGAGGTGCATGTCAGGGCGGAAAGGACTGCGGGATTTCCTTGTTAGTTGAGTTTGGGGATGTTCAAATCTTAAAATTCGGTTTATTATCGCAAAAAGTCAATTCAAAATTTAGTTCCATTCTAATCTGATTGTTGAATACATATAAGCGGAACTTAAGTTCAGCCTCGTGTGCTCACTCATGAACGTCGAGCTGCAGCAGGCCTCTTTCCCGGCTCGACTCAAAGGCGCGCTGCTGATTGGTCGCAGTAATTTAAAGGGACGAAGTGCGGCCCAATCAGCTGTCGTTTCTCATCACAACATTGACACCGACCATAATGGAGTGATGAGTGTTTTGCCAGCTAAAATCACTCGCATTTCGCGCATTTCCCGAGCGTCGCCAGCAACCTCCACCTTGCAGCAGGTACCCAACTCGTCCTGATTCTGTCCTCATCGGGGTTACACCCTCAATTGGGCCGCACAAATCGCAAAATTCAGCGAACAGGGAACACCCTCCGGGTCGTGAGCCAATGCTGTTTTGGATCAATCGAATCAATATTGCTCTTTCATCATCGTTCCGATAAAAGTTGTTTACAAATCAGGTTCAGTTACTACTCCAGGCACCGACAGCAGTTTGCTGGAGGTCGCACAACGGTGTTATTGCCTTCAAATTTCAATTAAATCTTCTCAGGATTTAATTGTTGGGCTCGAAGGGTTCGTTTGCTTTTTGGAACGTTTTTTTTACACCCAGCCAGAGATTTTAAGTGCGTCAAAATTATCTGCTAGATATAAATACAAACACGGTTGATTATTTTATGAAGTTCACCCTTGACCTAAGTGGACCGGCACCTGAGACCAAAGATCGCAGGGTCACGGTGTGCCAACCCCCAGCAGAGCCCACGGTTGTTTGTGCCATTGTTCCCAACTACGCAGCAAGGACGAACAATAATATAATGTCGACGCACGGACACGAGTCGCCAGTTTAATGCTTCGTGGAGCGCCTTAAATAGCACTCATTCATTTTTCCCTTGCCTGCGCTCGGTAATTGGAAACTGACACCAGCACGATGCTTTTGTTTTCAGATTCCTGCAACTTGGTCCAGCGCAATGGCTCGTCAATGGCAGCGCTGCTAGGCTCTGGGAATTAATTCCATTCACTGAAGGAACGAGTTGCGACCAAGATGAGCAAGTACAAGTCACCTGGTACCCTGCAAAATGCCTGCATCAGCTTCATCTGCGAAAACCTGGAAGAATTGTGTTATCTAGTCCCGCCAGCCTCGGAGTCGTGCGAAAACTCCACTCACCATGGTAACTTGGTTATTTTTCCCTTTCCTCCTGCCAAAATAGTGGCATAATTTATTTACCTGGAAATTCGTGATTAAAATTTAAATCAATAAATGTATTAATAAGAAGCATCTTAGAAGAGCGAAATAGACGCTGAAAAATGACTGGAATTTCAATTTTCCCAAGTACTTTTTCTGTTAAACTTAGCCCAATAGTAATTATTAAAGCATGCAAAATAGTATTTTTAGGAAACCCAGAAAAAATATTGTGGCTGTTGCATTTAATATAATTCATTATTAATTAGCACTGTAACTTAGTAAAGTGGCTCCAAAGTATGTGTTTGTTTTAAGTGGCTCCAAAGTTTGTGTGCTTTTTAATTGGCTTCCTCTCTTTCTTTTTTCGTTCCCCCGTCTAAAGGCCTTCACTGCGATTATATCTCTTCAAGAGTCAACAAAATCTGCCATGAAAAAATGGTCCAGTGCGACTAATTCCGAGAAATAGCCGAAATCTTTGTTTTTCGTTGTTGCTCTGGGTCTATTTAATTTTGTTGATATTGAACTAAAACTATATAGTTACTAACTGCATCTGATGATAATGATCATTATCGATTGTTGTCGTGCTCAAATCCACTTCAAATTTATACCAGGACGATTTTATCTGCAGCTGATTGTGAGATAAAATTTATTTTCATATCATGTCGTCATTAATTGCAAACAGCTGATTTCATAGCCTGGCTTCGTGCAGTACAATGAATCTATAAAATAAAATTAGGATTAAAGCATTCCAACAAGTTTTTTTTTCAAAACAGGCTTATTCATAATATTTTTTCAGTTTGAATTTCACTTTAAAAAAAGAAGCATACTATTAGTTCGCAATAGTTTTGTTATAAAAAAATGTTATTGCTGCCTTTTTCATCTAATTATTTACTGCTATTGCTTACTGTGTCTTATGTTTTTCTTTCAAAAAAGATTTTTTAGTAATTAAGTTATGAAGTTACAAATTATGCCTTACTATTTTCCCTCCAGCTGAAGTCAACGTTGCTAATAATCAATAAATATATCCCAAGTGTTTTGTGCATTTAGAAAAATATTTAGAAACCTTTCCTTGCTGGAATAGTAGGAAAACAATTATTGATAATTTATATCTGACAATTTCTTAAATCTCATCATATTCATCTTCATAATGTGACTTGGCAGGTGCATCTCCGTATCCAGGACCGAGCAAGTGCTGCGGTTGCTCGAAAGAGTCGACCCACCGGCTTCGGTTCCGGTCAGGACTCCGGCTGCACTCGGACCTGGCCTCGAGGCTCCTGTTTGAGCTGTGCGAAAGCAGAAAGCTGTGCGACACCGCCCTCACGCTGTTTGACACCAACGTGACCCTGCTTAAGAAGATCCAGCTGAGAAACATCAAAAACACCTACGTCACAGCCAAGGGGCTTCGAATGCTCAAGAGCCACAAGGTTAGTTCATATTTTTTGCATTAATTAATTAATATATATATTATTTAAACAATTACAAAGTGTTTAATTAAGGAGTTTAATTTTATTTTTACTAGTATTTAATTTGATTTTTTTTTCTGTAATCAAGATTTACCTTATAACCCTTATTTGCGATATTATTCACAGCTGACTGATCTGGAAATAACTGGCTTGACTCAAGCAACGGTGAACGATCTGCTGGGCTGCGTCGGCGAGTGGACGCTGCAGAATTTACGTAGCCTCAACGTCAGCAGGGGCACGTTCCTCGACCACTCCAAGTTCTGTGTGGTCGTGTCTCTGTCCAAGCTGAAGGGGCTGCGCTCGCTTGATGTGTCGTACACAGAGTTCAACAAACATGGCCTTGAAGTTGTCACCAATGACCTTCCAAACCTTGAGTCCCTCGACATTTCGGCCACCAGGGTTGATGACATCACGCCACTTAAGAGGTAAACTAAATTCTGTCGGATCTGCTTGAAAATTTTTAGTTTTAAAATGGTTTGTAGTACCCATGTAATTAAATTAGTAGACTGTAAAAACCAGCTATAATAATTAAAGCATTCTTAAGAATGTAAAGATTGGGAGATATTTGAACTTTTCAAAGAGCTAATACAGATATGGAAAACGGTGGTTAATTGATCTATTCGAAATGCTTAAATAGCTCAACAAGCTGGGAGGCGCACCGACGCCAACCCGCCACTTGCTGGTTTTTTGCAATTTTTGAGCGGATTAAGAGAGTTTAGAGACAAACCAATGCAATCAACAAAAGCTCTTGGTGAAAAGATGGCCACATTGGGCCCAAGCTCCTCTGCGGCCACTTGGGCCCCATTCTATCTGCTTGGGAGTGTTATTGGGACCCGTTGATCTCTTAGCCCATGGCATATATGCTAAGCAGAGGTTATAACAACAAATTAAAAAAATGACGTAGCTAGGAGTTGTAATTTAATATTCTTGATTCACATTACAGATTAAAAGATCGCCTGCGGTCGCTGTCCATGTACAATCTCCGAATTTCAAGCTGTGAAAACACAGTGGCCGTGCTTCTTGAGCTGAACAAGCTGTACAAACTGGACATTTCCGATGAAAAAGACAACCACCCCTTTGAAATGTTTTCTCCGACCAAAATTAACGTAAAAGATAATAAAATGCAGTCATACAAATTTATGCTTATGTCCTCTGCTCTTAGGCTACAGATTTGCTGAAGCACGCTCCAGGAATTTGGCCAGATATGGTGTATCTGGACGTTTCGGGCAAGGACGACATCAATCATGATGACCTACTCAACTTCGTCCTGATGCACCCTAAAATCCAATTTCTCGGTCTGCTGAGAACTGGAGCCTGTTACTCTGAAATTTTCCTGGACAGTAGGTCTGCGCATTATCGTCCAGACATGATTGTCACAGGAACCGCGGATGTCAGGCAGATTTTAGAAGCTCTAAATCGGTACCACTGAAGTCTACCACGTCAATCAAAATGTTCATGATCATAATTTTTCTGCAGCTATGCGTATCGTCCAGCTTTTGTGCAAAAGTGCCTGTACAAGCTGTTCCGGATAACCACTAATAGCAAGGATCCCCAGATCGAATTTCTTAAGGTGGTGCTTTTCTTTATTTAATGTCCATCTATCAATAATTTGAATAAATTTCTCTTAGGTCGTGCTGCGAGCCATGAAAACGCACGGTGATCAATTCGGGGTGCAAATGGCGTCGACTGCCTGCTTGTACAACCTGACCAAGGGGGAAATAGCCAAAGAGATACACCCCCAGCTGCTGGAAGTTGTAGTCAACCAGACTCTCGGTGCCATGGAAACATTCCCCAATCACTATCAGGTGTTAAATTATAACATTTTTTTTCTTCATTTTTCATTTGGGTACTTTAACTGTTCCCTCCTTATTTGTCTGCTTCAATTAGGTTGTCAATCAAATTTTTGACAATATTAATCACTCAAAATCGGGAGAACCTCCAAGCCATTTTACCCACCTGGATATAATATGTTTCTTTCTTGACATTTTTGCAGTTGCAAAAGAATACTCTGTTGACATTATGCAGCGACCGAATCCTGCAAGATGTGAAGTTCGATAAGTTCCGGTGCGCCCGCCTGGTGATGGAGTGTCTCTGTGCTTTTGACGACGCCTCAATGAACAGAATGAGCGTCGCCATTTGCTCCATCCTTGGTATGCATTCCTTATTTACTCCATCTATCTATCAATTTAATCTTGGGGTCTGTTCAGCTGCCAAAATTTCCACCAATGAAACTTCTGAGCTTGGCTCCAAACCGGCTTTCATGAAGAAACTGCTAAGCCTGGTGCGCTCCAAGGTGGAGACCAAGCAGGTCGACATCACCATGAAGTTTACCCTGAGTGCCCTGTGGAATTTGACAGGTGCTAATTATTACACTTTGAAAGGGATTTTTTTCTTAAAGCGAGTAAATTCTGCAGATGAATCTCCAAAGACTTGTGATGTTTTTTTGAAAGAAGGGGGCCTTAACTTGTTCCTCGAGGTCCTCAGCATCTTCAGAGGAGAGAGTGCTGTCGAGACTAAGGTGCTCGGACTGATAAACAATATTGCGGAAGTGCCGACTCTCAGGAGAATGCTTATGGTCGACGTTTTCCTCATTCATCTCAGGTATACCACCACGATTCTGATTTCCAGGAAAAGGGAAAGCTAATAAATTATTGATTGAAGCTTGAACAATACATCTATTCAACAATCCAAACCGGTTTTCATTAAAATATTTTATATATAGATGTTTATTCTCACTTAAATACAAATATACAAATACATCAATACGACAAGTCAGAAGTAGAAAAAATGAAGTGAGAAAGGGCACCATTCCTGGCAAACAACTTGATAAAACCTTGCTCCTAGGAGCAAAGTCGGAATGGGCATAATTGTGGCATAATTTTTTATCAATTCATTAATTTTCCTCGTTAGTTTTTTCGCAAAGATTTGCCAATTGAAGCTTCTTCAAATTGACACACAAAATATATAAACAAATGACAGTTTTGAGTATCAAAATTTTTCAAACATCCGTGCATATTTCATCATTATTCAATCGAAATAAATAAAAACTCTTGATTTCATATTTTAATATTCAAATATCAATTTCAGGGAACTTTTGCACTCGGAACATTTGGATGTAAGCTACTTCGCAGCTGGCATCGTAGCTCACCTAGCGAGCGATGGTGCTGAAACGTGGAGTGTACCTAACATCAGCAGGAACGACATGTTGGAGGAGCTGGTGAGACTCTTCGATTTCTCGCTTTGCTTGGCACCAAAATCTGACGAAATCTGACTTTACTCTCCAGGGCAGCGTTGTCCTCAAGTGGGAGACTCCAGAGGGCGAAATGGTTGCCTACCGCTCCTTCCAGCCTTTCTTCTCACTGCTCAAGAGTGACACACCGTTTCAGGTGCAACTCTGGGCAGTTTGGGCCATTCAGCATGTTTGCACCAAAAATGGTGAGTAGCAAAAATATAGTTTGACAAAAGTAAATGAAAGTGATTGAAGTGATGAGCTCTTTTAAATTCTTCTAAATGAATTTCTGTTTAAAAAGCACATAAAAAACACTGGGAAATAATTCAATTTTTCCTCAAACTTAAACTATTAGCTGAGCCAGTAAAATTTCAAGAAATAACCAGTGAGTATTCCATAATTTCTGTTTTAAAGCACATTAAATATTGGATGTAATATTTTTTAACTACATAAGAAATTATCCTGCTCTTTCGAAGCAGCTCAAATATTTTTGTTTGTTGAAATCATTTGACTTCAACAAGCATGTCTGTATGTGTTTAGCTAAGCGTTATTGCCCGATGCTGATTGAGGAAGGCGGTGACAATAGGATGAGGGTGTTGATGGACTCTGGCAACACGCACTCTTCGGTCAAGGTTGTGTGTATGTCCATTATGGACGTACTAGCCTCAGAAACTGCCTCTCTCTACTTGATGGAAGCTGAAAAGGTGAGTTACTCTCACTGCGGATTGTGAAAAGTCGGCTTTATTTATTTTGGGATTGTTTGCTCTATACCAACTTGTGTGCTCAAAGACTATTTTTGCAATTAGTCGAGAAAGCAGTGACCAGCGGACAGCTGCAAGAAATTCTTTTGAAGTCAAGTTAAAGTTGAAACAGATAACAAATTAAATCGTGACAGCTAAGAGAGAGAGAAAGACTATTTTTTGTCAAGAAGAAATTTAATTAAAATTTGTGAGAAAGAGGATAGATTGATCAAACCAACAACGGGTCAAACGTTTTGGTGGGTTGGCTATCTGCACCTTTTTATGTATTATATTATCTAGGACCTTATCAAGCAAAACCGACAGCTTCAGCAACATAAATTTAAATTATATCATCAAGAAATAAGAGTTATTGCTTTTAATTTTCTCATTGAGAAATGACTTCATAAATATATTTATTTTTGCTTATTTAAATCTCGCACTAAGACAAACAACCTCAATAGCCGTTGTAATTAAAGAGAAGTAGTTTTTTCATGCGAGTTCACACCATTTTCTTGATTGTGTTGGCAGATGATGGAAGATGTGCAGTCGGAGAACGTGGAAATGTGCGAGTGAGACACAAGAAAGGCTATTTTGTTGATTTGAGCCGCGGCAAACTTCAAATTAATGATTCTTGTTAACTGTGTATTAGGCAGCCGTTCTTTTGTCTCTCACAAAAGTCTGTTTTAGATTTACTACGTAACAGTCGACGCTTAATTTGTTTTGGTTGCTTGATTTGGTTTCTGAATGCGGTCGGGAGCAGGAGCTCTCCCCAAGTGATGCAAGCAACGTGTCGTCAAGTGGGACTTAAGCAAGCACCTCATTTTTATACATTAATTAAATATTGTAGTTGTTAACCAGTACCTCCTTCATAATTTATTAAACCGTTCTTTGAGTTTGGAAATGTGATATTATAATTTGGAGATATTGCAGTTGAAAATTTGTATTGGTCGCCAACTTTGCTTGGTCACCTTGGTCGATTAGTATATATGTCCACGGAAAATTTGCAGGTTTCTATTGTTTACAAATTATGCACTTACGCTAAGAGATTTCTTTAATTTGCTCTATTGTCTGCAAATGTGTAAGTGTACTTTATGGACATTAAAAGCTTATACTTAAATACTCTGTTTTTTTTTCTTTAGAAAATTAGTAAATCCCTACTTTCATGATTTTTAAAATATGATGTTTGATTTTCAAAGAAAGTGCAACTGTCAAAGTGGAGGGAATTTTACACACGAGGGAATATGCGTACGTATGGTACGTATTAAAATTAAAACTCAAATTTTGGTTAATCACACTTCGGTTACCCCTTAGAAACACTTAAAAATGCGTTTGAGTTTGGGAAAAAGTTCCTGGCTGTCCGGGTGAAAAGATGAACTTACCTGCCCTAAGAAAGTCGATAAATATTCTGGCATTATACCCAAACAAAAATCTCATTTACGCGGTTTTCAACATCCTGAAAATTTCTTGCCATTTTACATAAAATTTAAGTCACACTCAATCACTAATTTAAAAATATTCTTATTGAGATATTCTAGAATTATTATATTGAAAAAATAAAAAAATATTGTTTGGGCTATAGGCAGTCTAAATGGACACCTTTTGGCTCTATGTTCATTAGAACTCGATATATTCCCATTTTTGTTGTTTCTCTGGATTTCTAACCGATTTTCTAAAAAAGTGTGTTAATTTTTTTCCGGAAATCTTAGCTATTTCGACACCCTTAACAAAATACTAAAAATCAGGAAGGTGCTGAAACAAAAAGTTTAATATTACAGGCCATATGTCAAATCTCTCGTGGAGACACCTGAGGAGAAATTAACGAGTTTAATTATTACATTAACTACTAAAAATATCCTCATTGCAGAGAATATGTAGTTATAGGTATGAATCAAATTAGTCTCTTAATCAATACAGACGAAAGTATAAATGGAGACGATTTTGACTTATATTTAGAATTAACTTTTAAAGTGAATAACGTGAAAAATAAAACATGGAGACATCAGATTAAAAAAAGGAGTTTAATTTAAAAATCAGTCTATAACTTTTTTGTTAACAGTCGAATTAAAAATAAAATTAATTAATTAAGTAATTAATTCATCAGAGATGTAAATCATTCTTTTATTCATGAATTGTTAAAATAATAAAGTTTTAATTTAACCTTTATGGTTCAGGGGTTTTAAACTTATTTTGAATTAACTGGTATGACCATTACTTTATTCACTAGCTAAAAAAGGCGACGAGGATCGTACAAAAATGTATATTTTGCAGCCTCATCTTCAGAACTGCCGGCGGTGAATAAGTGGCCAGGCCATCATGTTTGAGTTATACTGCGAGTGCCGATATTAATGTTTTCCATCAGACCGACCGAGCCGGTTGCATTGCATAGGTCCCAGGCGGAATGCGGCGCAAAGACCGAATTATTCGTGCGGCGGCGGCCGGCGAGAGAGCGCGGGCGGCGCGGTGAGAAGAGGAGGGCTGAGCCGCGGGAGTAGTAAGCCGAGCAGAGCGAGTGGCAGGAGCAGTCGCCTCCGAACAGCCAGCTTGGCAGCACACACCCCGGTGCATCGGCCCGCAGCCCAGCAGACAGACTCACTGAAAGCCGTTTGTCCAACTGTCCGTCCTCGCCGTGTCCGACGCAATCCGAGCCTTCTTCTTTGCTGATTATTCCTGGTGTGCGCAGCCCAACATGTCATCATCTGTTGTCGTGGACCAGCGCTCCGCCGCTTAAACCGCCACATTTCGCCTGAGGTGAGTGCCCGCCCACCGCAACTTGTGCCAGTCTGTGTTTTGATTTAATAATTGATATCCGCCAACCGCCGCTCTCTGGCAGTGCAGTCAGCGCCTGCCTACCCCCGAATCTATTTCTTCCCTTAAAGGGGACAGGTACTTTGCGACTTTTTCTTTAACCTGTCAGAGGCAATGAATGAAATCAATATTAATTTATGAGTTTTATATTTATGTTTCTTGATTTCTGAAAAACCTGTTTTAAGGGATGAATTTTGCTTCAACATTTTATGGAACTTGACTTTGATGGAATGATTAGAATACTGTCCATCGGACTCTTTACAACAGTTTTTTTCAATAATTTACAAACGGGAAACCTAATTCTTCACGCTTAAAAGAACCTTGAGAGCATTTATGTTCCGCTGTAATTTATAAATTTGGTTTTACTTGTACATAATATCCAAGACTCTAAAAATATCAAAAAGTAAAGTAGCCAATCAGGATGTCACTTTTTACCTTTTTTTGTCAGTCAGTCAAGAACAATTTTTGCGTCAGTGCGACGTTTTCTTATCAAAATATTCTTTGATCGGGAAATATTTCAGTTTTGTATCTTTTAATCATTTTACTGACCCTATATTTTCAGCCACCTGACTTATTTCTTCACAATTTTAAGTAATGATTTTTTAGTTTAAATAATTAATTTAGTTTGGGAAGGATCTAAATCAAGTGACACCCCCCTTGGCAAGTGGTCTTCAGATTTTGATAAAATTCGGTGGAGATGTTGCCCTAGGGGACCTAAGTTGAACCCTAAAATATTAGGTGAAAATTCCAAAAATTGCCCATTTTACAGGGGTTCAAAATTTGAGATTTTTGAAAAAGGTGATGTTTTCGGCGATTTGTAACTTTGACTCTGTTTGTGGTAAACACAAAAATTTGGTATCCAAAATAATCTACGTTTAATGCCAAACAACTTCCCCACGACGACCAACTTCGTAGGTCAAAGGTCAAGGTCACTAAATTCGGGTCAAATTTTTCAAAAAAATCCCACATACCCTAGTACATAAAATTTTGAAAATTCAAAATAGCCAAAATGTGCCTCATATTCATGGTAACAACATATAAAAAATTGGCGAGACTTATTTTTTTGATTTTCGAGATATTTTGAATTGAGTGTTAAAAACCGGTGTTTTCCGGGTCATCTGATCGCAAATAAAAACACGTTTTCTGCTTAATCTCAGCTTCTATGGGTCCGATTTAGAAAAACCGCACACCATTTGATACGTAATGACCTCCCCTAGGTAATGCAAGGGATCATAAGGGTGCCCATCCCCTTCGAACCCTTAACCACCCCCTGGAAATCCGAAAAATATTTTTTTTCAAATATTTACTCTTTAACTCGATTAATTAAGTAAAATACTAATCAAACATGTTTTAAAATAATTAAAATATAAAATATTTTTATTTACTTTGTGGAAAAATAACTTTAAAAAAGTAAAATTGCTATTAATAAAATAATTTAAGTTTATTTTAAATATATTATTATTTTCGGTTTTTGTTTATTCAAAATAGCTGATTTTTTTTATTTTTTTTAAAGAATTTTAAAATATATATTTTATATTTTAGAGTGTTTCTTTATAAATATAAACAAATGCAACCAATACCAATAATTTGTTAAACACACAATTTTCACCAAATGCATATGGTTTAACAAATAGTAATGGTTGCATTTATTTATAATAATACAAGAACACTCTGGAATATAAAATATATTTTAAGATTCTTTAAAAAAATAAAAAATCAGCTATTTTGAATAAACAAAAACCCAAAATAATTATATATTTAAAATAAACATGAATTATTCTATTATTAGCAATTTTACTTTTTTAAAGTTATTTTTCTACAAAGTAAATAAAAATATTTTATATTTTAATTATTTTAAAACATGTTTGATTAGTATTTTACTTAATTAATCGAGTTAGAGAGTAAATATTTGAAAAAAAATATTTTTCGGATTTCCAGGGGGTGGTTAAGGGTTCGAAGGGGATGGGCACCCTTATGATCCCTTGCATTACCTAGGGGAGGTCTTTACGAATCAAATGGTGTGCGGTTTTTCTAAATCGGACCCATAGAAGCTGAGATTAAGCGGAAAACGTGTTTTTATTTGCGATCAGATGACCCGGAAAACACCGGTTTTTAACACTCAATTCAAAATATCTCGAAAATCAAAAAAATAAGTCTCGCCAATTTTTTATATGTTGTTACCATGAATATGAGGCACATTTTGGCTATTTTGAATTTTCAAAATTTTATGTACTAGGGTATGTGGGATTTTTTTGAAAAATTTGACCCGAATTTAGTGACCTTGACCTTTGACCTACGAAGTTGGTCGTCGTGGGGAAGTTGTTTGGCATTAAACGTAGATTATTTTGGATACCAAATTTTTGTGTTTACCACAAACAGAGTCAAAGTTACAAATCGCCGAAAACATCACCTTTTTCAAAAATCTCAAATTTTGAACCCCTGTAAAATGGGCAATTTTTGGAATTTTCACCTAATATTTTAGGGTTCAACTTAGGTCCCCTAGGGCAACATCTCCACCGAATTTTATCAAAATCTGAAGACCACTTGCCAAGGGGGGTGTCACTTGATTTAGATCCTTCCTTTGTTATTTTTGATCAACTTTTATATTGTATAGCCTGAGTGTAGCCAGCAAATAACTTAATATTGTGGCTCTCCTTCAATTATTCATGCTAAATTAGGATAGTTTTCCAAAAACTGACAGCAAAAAATGTTTAGCTACCTTGCTCACACATGTTTATCAAGTTGCTGCTCGTTGAAGATATTAAGTTGTTTGTACTGTATCTTTAATTAATATTACTATCATACCATCCAATCTCGTACAGTATCTCATTCTGAATAAGGATGATAATTAAAATTCGAATTTCTTGAGTTTGCTTGAGCTAGTATAAAATAGGGGTATGCAGCATGAAAGAACTCACATTTTAGATTAAAAATGCTCTAAACAACGTTGTAAATGTTAAATAATGTTAATCAAGAAAAAATTCTAAAGCAGACTGAAAAAACAGCGAGTTGTTTTGCCTCTTTGTTCTCTTGTGAAAGAGAATGCAAAATGTTGTTTTTTTGCGAGTCTGCGTGAATTGCTGGAATTGCCTGTGCTTTGCCAAAATATCACCACCTCCACATATGTATGTAGGCTGCTTCAACCACCATTCCGCGGCCATTCCAGTGGAATCTCGTGCATCAATCAGCCTCTCAACACAAAAGCAATCGCATCGCAACCGCGCGAGTGTTCAGAAATAGTGTGTAGTTAGGCCGTGCACGTTTGATTCAGCCGCGCGATAAGAGGAATTCAAAAGGGATCGGGCCAGACATCGTCGGCCGAACGGACCGACGCTCGATATATGCGCTGCTCGATTTTTTTCGCACGGGGCGAAGGTCGTGCAATTAGCCGCGCGGCACGCGAGATTGATGACGAGCCAACCGATTGAAAGTCTCTTCCTGTTTTCCGCCTTCGATAAATAATGAACAGCATTTCGCTTTAACCCCCCGTGCTGCAATATTTTTTTAATATGTGCTTGGAGCGAATTGCATTCTCTCTTCCCGTTTTCCATGAAAATGTTGGAGTTTACTTTCTTTATCTCGTTATCATGTTATTGCGTCAAGCAGATGCAAAGAAGTAGAAATTCCATTTCAGCCACTGCGGTTGGACACACTGATGAATTTGATTTGCAACGCAAATTCCAACCGCAACCGTGTTGCGGTAAATGCTGCGTTTTTGCCGTGATTTTTTCGCCGCTTTTCATATGCTCAACAACTTTGCTGAAGCAGGCAAAATGCAAATTTGAGATATTACGTAAATGAGGCAGGGTAAAAATGAAGTCAATTCGGATAAACACGACTTTTCAACGTGCATTAACATATTTATTTAAATTTCAATGAAACACTACTTTTCTATTTTCATTATCATTTAACAACAAAATTTGAACTCTCATTAGGGCTTTTAATTAAATGAGTACGAATCATAGAATTTTAAACGTATTAAATCACACTCGAAATCGTCTAAAACCGTCTTAAATCCACTTATAAGTGACTAACAATAACATTTTAATTTGCTCAGTTTGCCATAATACAACTTATCTTCAAGCATATAAAATAAAAAATAATGATAATCTAGTTTTCTTAAGAAATTCTCACTCTCAGAAACTGCTGCTTACAATAACTTTATTATTAATAGACTTTTCAAGCTCTCCCAGATCGATGGGGATTTCTATGGCACCCCTGCAATGGGCGATCCGGGCTGGAAAAATGCCTGTTTTCTAAATAGACATGTTTTCACCAGGCACGCCTGTCACGATTATCATTATGTTTACTGTACTAACAAGAAATATCATTGTAAGGCCGGTTTCGATTGCAAATGTGTATACTGTGATGAATATGTGAAGTTCTACCACTTTTTGGAATGCAAGAAGATCCCATTGACTCTCATGCGTGCTAGTGTACTGTAATATTTATGCATGTCTATATCTGTTGTACACCATTGGTGTTTCTTTAAATAAATATATATAATCTAGTTCCTTCTAACCATGACCTAGGTTGAGACAACATTTTGGACCGATTAACGTCCAGAGCCATATTTTTCAATAACTATATGCACGTGACGAGTAACACAAGTTGATCCATGTTTGCTAATTTTGTCACCACCAAATCTCGGGTTCTAACAATTCGAGCAAAAACTGCACGGTTTGACTCGTCTCGACTTTCCGTAGAGAGCCAAAGAGCTATGAGGTCGATCAACTTTCATCCCCCTCCACCCCATGCGTTGCAGATTTTGTAGTTCATCTCTGATGGCTCAAACCCAAGATTTGGCGATGACAGTGTTGGCAAAAACGTTTTCATTTTTGCTAATATTAATTTAAAATGTAATTTATCATTGACTTAACTCTTTCTTTCCCTCTTTAAACGCACAGACTCTAAAAATGCGTAGGAAATATTTTTACATAAAAACAATAGTAAAATATTAGTAAAACATTAATAAAAAACATAATCATCTAAATCGACTAAAAACCGTATAAAGCCGACTAAATTGCTACAAAAAACAATCTAGTAACAGTAGACTATTTTGGCGGAAAGAGCCGTCTAAAAATAACAGTCCTACTAATTATTTACTAGGGGAAAAGGTGAGGAAGGTGAATAGGAGTTTATCATAACTGAATAAACTGTGTTGGTGTGCTGATGTAAATTTTTATTGCATGTTTTGGAAAGGTACAGGTATAGGTAAAAGTTATTTTTAACGAGGCAGATTAAAAAAGCTTGCGAGGGGTATCAAAAGGCAGCGTCTGTGCTGGCTGCTGCCTACGCCGCACGAATTTATCTGCAACAGCCCTAATTATCCAGTCAGGCTGCTGCCTCTCGGCCGCTTTTGTGCCATAGTTCACGCTCTGGAGCGCAGCACAAGGGGAAAATCAGTATAATTACGAGCGCCACATCAAACGCAGAAAAGCGGTCACCTGACTGACATTTGCGAATTCCGCCGACAAACTATTATAGGTTGAAGTTCAGCTCGATGACATTTTGCCGAAAAGAGTGAATAACAGGTTGCGGCTTCATTCTCCTTTTCCACCGTGTGCGTGGGCGTTCCGCAGCATAATCCAATTTCTGCGTCGACTTTGCCCTGTTTACCAACCCGTAGATTTTACTTTTGCTCTTTTTGGTGCAGGCTGACACCCTCGCGGCAAAACGTTGTGGGCGTATGATTTGAATACCTCTTTGCATGTTTGTTGAAAGCAAAGTCTGGCAACAAATTTAAATGCTGTGGCATATGAAAAGCAACCAGCACAGCATGCAGATTCTCTAAATTGCGTTTGGTAAAATTTTTAGGAATGCTTATTTACGAAAATTTAATTGCTCGAAAAATATTAAAAGCAATTAGGATTTACCCTTGAATCATTACAGGTAAAATGTATTTCAATGCATTTTAAAGAAAATTTTATCAGAAAAACGTAAGCTTTAATTAAGAAGGAAACACATCGGTATTCTATGTTCATATGACGTAGACGAAGCCTTCAAGGAAGATTCGATCATATGAATATAAAATATATTCTAGCTTCATTTGCGAGCCGCATTTGGAGAAAAGGAACAATCTGGCAGAAAATCAAGTTACACAATTGTAATCTGAGGCTTTGATGAGGCCGCTGAATTAATTTACATAAAATGCGATTCCGAAAAATAAGAGGGAGAATTCTCGACGAGTGAAATTGGCTAAAACTTTTATATCCGCGGAACGATCTGCCTTCGGCAAATGGGCAAAGTTGGATAACTTTTATCGCTCGTTCTACTTTTTTCCTCGCAGATGGGAGCTAGAAAACCGGAAAACTTGCTCAGCAGATTTTTCCTTGCATTATAGTTTTGGTTTCAAATTTCTAGATCATTTATATCAGTGCCGCTTAACACATATGTTGCAAGTTCACTCAAAATTCACCCCTTGAATGTGGTGAAGTGCTGAGCCGATGCTAATGAATGACAGAGTCTAATTGAAACCGCGAGTGCCCACTCTAACTAGATAACGTTGAGTAGAGTGTGTTGTGGGAGTGCTTTCTTGGGGCTAATTCAATATCTGTGGGTTTTGTTTGCTAACTTTGCTGAAGAGCATCAAAGGCAGCTCCTCAAAGGATTCGGTCGGAATTGCCTGGAATCGCTCCACTATGCATATATGGTCGTGTGAGTGATATTAATAATTCAAAAACTATATTTTCCCTTATGCCGCCTTATGCCTTAATTGAGGGTTATTAAAAAGGTTTTTGTGGCAAAGAGCTTAGAAATATTTTCCCATTTCAGAAAGTCATTAAAATATTGTTTTCAAATATAATTTAAGTTAATCTTCATTCAAGACCATAACCAATCACAATTTTACCAGTCTCGATTAAATCACATTTAACTAAGTGGTGGCAAATAACTCAAATAATATTTTTTTGCTCCTAAAAATACTAAGCAACAAAATTTACTTAAAAATTAGCATTACGTAGAAGGGTAAATTATTTTGGTAAACCTTTTCCTATTTTCCTTGATCTCTTGTTTTTCTGTTAGTTATTTGTGTTCCGCGAGTGATTGCGAATCAGTCCCCACTAAACTACAGCTTCCAGACAGCGAAATAATAATCACCAAAATGAAGGTATATATACACATTGTTATGACACACAGTTTTTACTTGAAAAAAATATTAATTTTGGGACCGGAGGTAACACCATATTCATTTGAATATTCAAACCTAAATGAAATGCTCTCTCTTAGCAATATAAATGTTTTTTTTTCAAATAATTTATTCGGATTTTAAAAATCTAACATTTCATTTTCTACACCATTTCCAAGGTTTCTTCTTAAAAGGGCCAGGAAATAAAGTCTGAGGTGAAAATGGAAAACAATACAGCAATTTGCGCCGCACGCGCGGAGCCTTCCTTTCTCACTCGTTCTTTCTTTCTCTTTCTCTCTCCCTCCCTGATGATTCAGAGAGATAAAAACGTACGGTGCTTCTTCACCGCGTAATTGGCCGGCGCGCGTCTCGGACGTCCGAAGGCGGCAGACGCAGCAGGTTTTGCCTGCTCGTCGGCTGCCTTCTCGTAAATTAGCGCGCGATAAGAGCCCACGCTGCTCTCGCTCGCTTTCTTCTCGCAGGCAGAAGACAAGAAAAAATAATACAAACACACAAAAAAGAGACGTTGCTCTTGTTAGCTTGCGAGGCGTACATATTGGTTGGCAACACGCCCCTCTCGTTAACAAACAAACACAAATTAATCCAATTTAAGTGGCTTTACAGGTGCTCCTTGAAAAGGATTTCACGCAAAATGCATTATAATGCCTTTTCCCAGCAGGTGATCACTTTTCCTGCTGGCAGGCTACAAAGGGAAATTTTTCTTAGCTTGTTTTCACCATTTAAATTTATCCAACTGTTAAATAATATGAGAGAAAGTGGATTATAATACGAACGCTGGGAATGTTATTTATTTCTAGAAAATAATTTGGATTCATAAAGCTATCGCTTAATTAAACTCTACAATAAAAACAATTCAAATATTACGTTAATATTCAGATTTTGTTGACTTTCTCGAAAATTTAGTTTCAAATTTACTGAGCTTTTTAGGTGACTGATTTGGATTCCTCTCAACAAGAGATCTTACTATCATTGCACTTATGACGGAAAAATATTATTTTTTGAGTTGGGAGCCAGTAGTGCTCGACATTTTAAATGCTCAAACCTTATCGGCTTTGAATATCTTTCTTCTTAAATTTAACAGAATATAAAAAACGAAATATCCTGAAATCTGCAATACAACACTTTTCAGCAAATTGACAAACACTTCACTGTGAGTTTGACAAACATTTTTTTCCAAAACATGTCGCACTGTGAACTACATGTAATCATCGATGGATTGGCGAACGGTGTGGTAGCTATAGAGTGTGCGTTAATTGACTTATATCCCTTGTACACGCATTGCCCCTGCCGTTCTGCCGGCGTATGCAACAAGCAACGGAGGACAACTCGGCCGGCTGCCTAACAACCAAAATTGGCAGGCGGCGTTGCGGCCAAACAAACTAGGAATTACATGACCGCAACAAGTTAACGCTAATATTAGCCTAAATCCTCATACGCTACCGGAAAAACAGCTTTGTGCATCACACACAGAGGAGCAACTAATAGAGGGATGATTATTCGAAGCCCAGAAGAATCCTTCTTGCATTTGCCTAAAAATTTATTTGCGGATTTGCCACAATTTAACCCATTTGTTACCACAAAATGGCGTCAATGGTTCGAATCGGAATTAAATGACAAACACATTCTCCCTACTCGAATGCTTTTTTTTTTTTGAAAAATAGCGTGTTTTTCTAAATGAGCTACGAGCACCGTTAGATCAATCTCGTCGAAAGAGAACAGGAAATAAAAACTCCACCACTTAATAAACCTAATAAATATTTGTGTGTTAATGAATGTATTATTAATCTATTATTTTCATCAGTAATAACTCTCCGCGTTCAATCTGTATTAAAAATTCATTCATCCAATTGTTAATCATTCTCATCTGGAAATCTTATGATATTTTTATCTAAAAGTAAACTGTTGTATATATTTTCATTTATAAAAATTTCACCGTTTTGCTGTCTTGATCATCGGAGCTCGCTGTCTCGATGCGCATTTTCGGCCCATCACTGGTCTCTGGTTGGTGGCCGGTTTGCGGCATTCAGTCTCTCGGGGCCTGTCTTCGCGCAGATAAGTGATAAAAATGAGTACACAGAGACGAGAGAGGAGGCGATCAAAGGCTGGCGGCCGCAGTTTCGAGAGGGTCGCGCCTCTCCTCTACACGTCAAAGCGGATTTTTGTTTGTGTGCTCATTTGCACGCGAACGGCGCGATTAGACGAGCGAAAGAGCAATCGTCTTCGGCCTTTGCCACTTTATTTTTAAAACTCGCTATCATCGGATGACTTTGTAAACGCGCTGCTCTCCGACGTGCGTGACTTCGACTCGGCTTTGAGCCCTTTTTGTTCCTATTGTGAGTGTTCAAAGCTAATTTTCTGGAGAGAAATGAGATGTCGAGCTGTGAATTTTCAAGTTTCTTTGAAACAAATTTAACTATTTTCAGACCGTTTTTGGGATCAAACCGTTGGTTGTAGGCTGTTTCTAAGTTAATGTCTGTGGGTACGATTTATGAATGAAGATTTTTTAATGCAAATTAAGTGTTTTGATGGTGAAATTGGCTTTGAACAAAAGCACCTAGATTGATTGAATTTTGTACAGAAAAATTGTTGCAAATCTATTTTACCTGCTTTACTTAAAATACTCTCTAAAAATTGTGAACGATTTTTAATTTTCCCAGGTTGCTATTTAAATTTGCGGGAAAGGCCCCAAAGTTTGCACGCTAATCAAGCAGCAAGCACTGTCTCTTCATTAAAAATCGTGATTTAATTCTACCAGAATCTTCGCCTCATAATTTCACACTGTTGGATAGATCGCGACGAAAGCAATCGAGATCAAGCGAAAAAATATTTACAAAAACCCGTTTTATTATTTGACTAATTTGGAAGATTCTTAAATTTAACATCAGTTACTCAGTCCTAATTTTGTGATTTTATTATTACTCAATGTTTCTAAATTCCACAAAAAACAGAGATTTAAAAAAATAATCTCTTTTTTCTTTAGGAGGTGGAGGAGGAAGACATATTATTCAGCTTTAAATATGTATACATTTCCATCCGCCTGGATTCCCTTAGGATTCTTTATCAGTGTTGTCAAAAATTGCAATAAGAATGGAAATACACTTACACAGCGAAAATTTGGAATATCCTCCTCTGACATGCACCTGACTCAGCTGCAAAAGTCCCAAATTCAACTTCCGCCAGGAAAATCGCCGTCGGCTGATTTCAGCCCACGTCTCGGATGCACCTGACATGAATCCAGTGCGCTGACAAATTTGACGGGCAACAGAGTTCATATGCACGTCTTCATCAAAAGAAACTTACTTTCAGCTTTTGGGGCCTGCTCTGCGGAATTTTATGCATCATCCACGCTTCTCTTTGAACTCGGGAGCATGGTGAATATTCAGCGGAAGGATGGAGCCTTGCATTTTATATTTCTCTTCTTGAAAGCTTTAAATAAACTCGACATGTTTCGTTATCTTTGGAACCAAATTTTCCTCCTCTAGACTGAAAGTATCAATTGTCGGCTTTCACTGTTATTTCACACTGGAGAAATGTAACAAGCCAATTGAAGAGAAACAAATACTCGGGCTGAAATTGGAAATAAGAGCTAGCTTAGCAGGTTTAAGGTGGGAATTGAGCCCTATTCGTTTTTGCTGACCTAAGGGGAACTCTATAAAAAGCACCGAGTCGCACGCGGCCGGCATGAACACGGAGACCAGACCGGATCGGTTATGCGTGGGACGAGGCCATAGTGCTCCTTTGAGAATAGTGGTAATGAAAATAACTTTTGATCTGGTAAAGAAACAACAATGTCAAGGCCGATAAAAACGGCGTGTTCAAGGGGAAATTGGATTTCCTCTGTTACGACAATTTGAACTTTTCCATTTTTTGCTTTCTGTATCGATAAAGGGCATGTAATTTTGAAGTTTTTCCTTTTTATTTGGGACTGGATGAAAAAGTTTTTTGCTACAATTGTTCTTTCATTCATTTTCCTGGCGAAAATAAATATCCATGATTTGGGCTAAAATCGGCAGACGAAACAATTTGTTCTTGAGACGAATTCGGTCACGCGGAGATATCAATTGAATGGCAAAACTATGTACCTAAATTTCTAGCATTTATGGACTGTAGCTATAGAACTGTGTAAAATAAATCCTATATAATTAAATAAGAAATTCCTATAGCCGCCGAAAATAAAATTAATACGAAAGCGAAACGTTTACTCGCTTTGATGGCTTCAATTTCAGGGAAAGAGATGAATTTATATATGGTGCCTGCTGGTATTACCGGCCAGCGCTAGTGACCGGACAAAATGAGGACTACGCCCCCTAGAGTCGATAGAAAAACAAAAAAAATGTTGCATACACAGTGCCACCTTCTATTAGAATGGTACACTACGAATTAAAGCTCAAATTGGTCGTGAACCAGAAACACGCGGCGAATAAAGTTGAGACATGCCATGTAAAGCGAATGTTAACAAAAGAGCTATCCAGTGCCTCATTTTGAATTAGGAGCTGTCGTCAAGAATTCGGATGGTATTATGTATTATAAACTATGGACGGGAAGAATGGTTCATGAGGAATCCATTCATGTCAAATTTATGCATGAATTATGATTTAAACTAAATAAAAGAGCCTAAAATTCAATGTACGGTAATAGGACCCGTTGGAAAGCACCTTGCTGTAGTTACCGTACAAGTTGAATAAAACGCCTCCCCATCATCGGAATTGCATAAACTACCCACCGTTGGAATCGTCTCGACCTCCCCTGACCAGCTGAAGGGTTAAGGGGTGCTTACCCTCCACCCCTTGGTCACTATACTTCACCCCCCTCGAAATAATTGAATCATTTAAAACTCTGGATTTTTGTTTTAATTTGCATAGAATTAAAAAATATTTTATTTAGTTTTGAACTATAGGGCGAGGTGGTAATTTAGTAGAAGTTTTGGACATTTTAAATATTTTTAATCCCAGCAGAGGAAGCATTTACTAAATTTTTTACTATCAAAATTGTAGCTATGGGGTTGAAGGGGGATGAAGTTGGCACCCCCAAAGTACTTTAGCTGGTTAGTGGTGGTCAAGACGAGTCTAACGGTGGTTAGTTTATGCAATTCTGATGGTTAGAACTAAAGTTTGGGAGTTGCAAAAATAACGAAATTTAAACGAATCATATTTTTTCGTGTTTTTGGGTCATCTTTGCGCATCCAAATCTCGGGTTCTCAGCATCAAAATTGCAACAACTACCCACCGTTGGATTTGTCTCGACCTCCTCTGGGTAATTAAAGGGTTTTGGGGTGTTTTATCTCCACCCCTAAGTTGCCATACAGCCTTGAACGATGCAACACTGAGCGGCGCCAGGAACGGTGGTCGCTTTGTTATCAAAATTTAAGTAATGAAGGATGGTTTTTTTCACCCCGTAAACCCTTCAGCTACTCAGAGGATGTCGAGACGAGTCTAACGGTGGGTAGTTTCCGCAATTCCGATGGTTAGAACCCGAGATTTAGAGGTGCAAAGAACCCGAAATATGTCGTGTTTTTATTGGAAAATCTCAAAAAAACTAAAAATATTCTAAAATTTTTCAACAAAATATGATAATTTATGTCTAAAATAAGTGATTTCGACAGATCATGTGGGATAAATGCATCCAAAAGCAATGAAAACCGCACTTTAATCAAGGAAATGAGCTTTGGCCGGTCACTGGTGCACGCCTGTTCGGTCACTGGTGCGCATGGCCGGTAAAGCATGATTCTCGTCCGATCGTCTTTTGTTCGCTCAGCTGGCGTTATAATGCGAATTTGTTGACAAACTCTACGTGAATATCACTCATGAAGGTGTTGTGAACAGTTATCATCCATAATATTATAAGATAAGCAGCTCTTTCTCTAAGAATTTTCGTTTCAAGTTGTTCTGATGCTTAAGTGGCCGGTCACTACCCCCGGCACCATAATTTAAAACCACTTGAAGTGTTGTATAAGCAGCCGTTATTGCTCATGTTTCTGCTTAAAAAAATGTTGACGACCGTCTCCATTTTTCCTCTTTGTATACCGATCGGGAATTTTTGCACTTTTTCTTCAAAAAGTCGAGTAGCTATTTTCGCCAGCGTTTTACAACTTTGGCTCGCACAGGGCGATAAAGTCTCAAGTGACTTAGACAGGCGGCAACGTGAAATTCGGTCCTTTAGCTATCTGTCGGCGCCGTCCCTATAGCACCCATTCTCTTTTCTCATAGTCGACTTTCGCTACAAAAGCGGGCGCGGCTGGAGTAGGAAATTCGGTTGTTTGCGGCGAGATAGCCGTGAACGGCCTCTCCTTCGAGTCATTCATCCCACAAGCGTTTGCTTTTATTGCAAAGCTGTAAAAAGCATTGTTGTCCAACAAAAATCTGTACTGTAATGAAGAATTGTGAGCTCTCTTACGGCAGAAATGATCGAAGACAAAGCAATTTTCCGCCACCTTCCAGTCCGGAATACGTTGATAAATTGAATGTCTGATGAAATAGTTCGAACACAGTTCGCTGTTGCAGCTGCAATTGCCAGCAACTTCCGACAAAGGGTTGAATTTTAATTGTTGTTTAATTTTAGAGCGATTTTTTAAACACTCGAATTTGTGTTTCATTGTTAGCAGTTACTGGCAATCGCCACTGTATTAATTTAATTAAAGTGGATGTATTCTAGGCAACAATTGAAAATAACTAGACTTGTTGACAGAAATAAGCTGTAGATCAAATCGTTAGTTTTAACCATTTATTGTTTTACAATGTGCAATAATCAAAGGATGTCCTTGCTACAATAAAAATTCAACATTTTGCAAATTCTCTCAAATATTATTTACAGCTCGACCATGTTTTAGGGTAAGGTTTCGATTCCTCTCGTCGAGATTTATCCTATGTGTCACTTTTTGGGAGAACCCTTTGTTATGATAAATAAAAATAAATTTCATCAAAAATGTAATGTGCTCCTAGGTTAAGTTGGCTTTGACTGATTCCTTAGGGATTAGATTATGCAGTGGCAACAAAGATTTACATGGCTTTTAAGTATTAATCCTCTTTGAAGGATAAAACATTGTTAAGTTTATATTGAAACATAAACAAAATCCACAATTACTAACTCGCGTGAAATCTTTGAAATGTAGGCGTGGAAAGACCGGTTATTTAATAAAATGGGTGTAATGCAAGAAAATGAGAAAAAAACATTTGTCAAACTGATACTTCTTGGCAAAACCTTTGATAAAACCTGCTAAAATCGGAAAATGGTTGGTTGCTAAGATAATTTTTTTTAGATGCGTCAAAAAGCTAAAAATTTTTGACTATGCTCTCTCACTTGGTGGTTCAAACATCAAAGTGGCCACCTAAATAATCAAAGAAGTCTACATAGAACTCAACACTGGAGGGTTCCTTCCTTTGAAAATGGAAACTCATTGGACGCAGCACGAGGCTCGATCTAAAAGTCGTAGAGGAAAACTTGCCAGGCCTCATTTTCTGGCCAATTTCGCTCCAGTTTTGGCACGGCGCAAGGCCTGCACACGTGCGCCCCAAACGAGGATGGCAACGCGCGTCTTTCTCCACACATAAGCAGGTAATTTGTATGTAGCCCTAGGTCGGAGGCAAATTAGATGAGCGCCCATAAGCCATAACGCCGAATTGTAAATTTAAGTGATGACAGGGCGCGGGCCTCAAGGCTACAGCGTTTTGCTCGCGCCTATCTGTTCGTCTTTCCCGTTTTTGCTCTCAGCTGGGGTGCGTTAAAAATTCATGAGTTCCTGCACGCCGGCATTATGCGTGTGTGTAATGAGGACGAAGATTCGCAGTTAATTGCATTAAGTTTTAATGACGCTCGACGGTCACGTGCCAAACGGAACATGCATACGTGAGAAGGACATTGTTAGGGCCATAAGTGCGTGAGTTAGAACCTGCTTCGCATGGAAAAAAATTCACTTTGTGACTTTCCTGCGTATTGGAATATTAGAATTGAATAGGAAGTGTTTTCGTCCCAAACGCCAAAACGCGCAGTACCTGGTAATGAACGCCCCATACACGAATTTTTACACTCGCCAGCATAATCGCCATCCTCCCTTCGTGGGGGACGTCCAAAACGTGAATTTCGCGGAAAATCGTGCAATTCCCGATGTGCTGCCAACCTTAGAAAGTTGTTATTCAATTGAACAAGTTAAGTGAATGCAATCACCACCAATATATGAATTGTATTTTTAATTTAACATCTCTTGGTAAATATAGTGGTTGGAAAATAATTACTTAGAAATTATTTGCGAACGATTTTTTGCTATATTTAGAGTCCTGAGATTAAACAAATCAATACGTAATAATTTTGTTTAAACTAAATTACCTCTCAAGAAATCAACACGAAGAATTTTCAATCAATTATTTGTGATTAAAAAATACTTCATACTGCATTTTACCGTGTAGTTTTATTTTTAGAAATGCGCTTCATCGTCAAGCTATCGCACAGCAGAGTGATCATGCAATTCACAGTGATTTATAGAGGGGGTGTTTTTCTTCTCTATTTATTACAATTCAGGAAACGGTCAAATTCTCACAAAATTAAAGAGATTTTACTTTTAAATCCAGAAATTTCACTGTTTTCCGTCAAACTGGCTTTTAAAAAAACAGCATACCTGGCCCTTAATAGTTTCCTGATTAAGAAAAAAAATAGTTAAATTGATAACAATGACAACAAGGAATGGAAAATGGAGGGCTACGGAAATCAAAAGAAATTTAATCGCTCGCTCTCATACGGTACAGCAGCTGTTTCGACCCCACGGGCCTCATCAGCATCACTTTACCTCTAAAACAAAATACATATACCATGACAGAAAGAAGAAATATACTTTTTCTTGAGTAATTGCATCCCTGAAATAGAACAACATCAGTCCTAGAACTCACGTTGAAATGTTCATCCCTTCAATGAAACCACACAAGCTGACAAGTTTTTGTACTGATTAGGTTATTGTGACTTTTCACAGTTGGCATGCCCGCAATCAAAGAGAGCTGGTAAATGTCAAAAGGAAGAGGCGACACAGTTACAGTAGTTGCCATGGTGGCTTTTACATCTCAACGAGCCGCGCGCGAAATCTTAGGTCAAATTAAGTCTAATTGCCAGAGAGAGAAAGAGCCGTTTAGGGGGCTGGCAGGGTGGGTGTGGGGTGAAAGGGCCGGCTGGATGGCGAGAAGCGGCCGGCCCGGCGGCGGCGGCGGATGGCGGGCAGGAGGCGGCGGGGGCGGCGAGGGGGAGGCACTTGTAAAGCTGGTGCGCACCCCCAGCACACACATACCGCCCGTCCGCCAGTTGCGATCAATAGTCCTCCTCCTCCTCCAACAACAATGTAGGCCACCTTTTTGCATTCTTCCTTGCCTGGCAGCCGACCTAGAGGCTGGCCTCCTCAGGGATCAATCGCCGCCGGACACCCCCGCGCCCCCCGCCAGCGGGACTTGTGGTTTCGCGGCCAGCCCTGATTCGATTTTGCCATGTCGTGGGATGGCCCGAGCAGCAAGCACGCGGCACGCGTCAGACTTGACTCTTGTTAAGAAATATTTGTTTGGTTTAATTGCAAGATTATGGCGAAATAAAAATCAAGTTTTTATATTTGACTTAAAAACAGCAACACAAAATTATAAAACTTAAATAACATTTTGAACAGGATCGCGGGCGGCGAAGAATTACATGTCAGTTTAATCCTCTTGTAGTTCTCTCAGTGGATGCTTTACAGGGTTTTTCTGTAACTATGTTTCCTTCAAACGAACCTCTTTTTAAATGTTTTTCTTCTTCAATAATTTCCTTCAAAGCCTCAAGGGATTTGATAAGCTTTTTTCGCTTGGAAGTAAATACTTTTAATGATATAAAAATACAAAGTACATTTTTTAAATTAAACTGGTTGATTTGCTTCAAAACAAGAATAAATTAAGCGACAATTTCAACGCGGACCCTTTAAAGTCTGTATAAAAGACAAGGAAAAGTTGAAAAGTGCTCTCCATTATTAAATTCCCAGCTCTCGTTGTTATTTTCTGTTTCGACCACAGACCGCCTTTTCCTGCTCGACTTGTAGCTGTGGGCGGATTATTAAGGAAAAAGGGAAAAGAGTGAGAGGAGCACGGCATGAGAGCTAGCGACAAGCAGAAATTATTATTTGTTGCTCGCTGCCTGTGATGAAAGCCTAAGATGTCGGGGAAGGATTTCGTCGAGAGTGTGCAAGAGTATATATATGCTAGTAGAATTGTGTTTGTTGCTTCTCTCTCTCGCTCACTCGCACACTCGCGCGCGCGTCGAGATAAAATAAAGCAGAAGCGGCTCTTTGCCAGAGAGAACGACTCCGAGATTTTATTTGCATCGTTTCTTTCTAGCTCTCTAGCGGCAATTTCCCTTGATTAAATCCGCGGTTAATGCTCTAATCTCCTGGATACGATAGTTTTGAACTTTCATCCTGCGTTTCAGCACCGACGACTTATTGGAATTCCAAATTGTTGACGGAACAGCATCCTGCTCAGTCCCCCTGCCAGATTAAGTGCTCTCGTGTAACAGACAGCGGCAAATTCTGTCGCAGATTAGAACGCACGGCCGTCGGCGGCTTGCATAATCACCCTCTCTCGCTCTGATTTTGCAAGACTACTGTGGCCCATCAGCTGCAATCATTGTCGTTCTCTCTCTCAATCCCGTCCCAGCAGCGAACGTTTAAATCGACGCTGCTGGATTTTTCCTCTCGTCCGCTTTAATGAGAATCTAAACACACCACAGCTACGACTGTTGAAGAGCACATTAATTTGCAATTTGTTGCCTTTTTTATTCGGCTTCCTCGTGAATCGATGCAGAAAAATTGCAAAATGGAGGCCCCTCTATTAGAATACTGCTGTCATATTGATTTTGTTGTCATTTTTTACTCGAATTTCGTTGGGAAAATGTAATTTAAAACATTCGAATTTGGATGTGTTGACATTTAAATAGTTACGGCAGCATGAACTGAATAGAGACTCGTACGCCCCCTTGGCATGGGTATTCAGATCTTGAGCAGCATTTTTTGATGGAAGTGTTGCTCTAGTGAACTAATGTTGAACCATATATTATATTATGGGTCAATATTCCTAAATTTGTACATTTTGCAGGGGCTCAAAGCTGCGATTTTTATAAAAAGGTATTTTTAGAGAATTATAGATTTATTCAGATTGGGGAAACTCCAAAAAATTGGTATACAAATTTTCTACGTTTGACGCCCAATAACTTGTCCATGGGGACCAACTTCGTAGGTTAAGAGATCAATGTGATAAATATTTGGTCAAATTAAAAAAATGGTATGCCTTAGTGCATAATAATTCGAAAATCGAACACAGCTAAAATGTGGAACATACACGTGGTGGTAATAACATTGGTGATAATAAGGTTGCTGAAGCAAAAAATGTGTTTGTAGCAAGGCAGAGAACACCTTTGCCTTCAGCAATCTTATCGGTGACCTGCGCGCCCAGGAGCGTGGGGTGCTATAAAGTTGAAAAACTAGTTTTTTCGCAACCTTAAAATCAAGGTCTTTGGAAATATGGCTTTGACCTAAATTTGGATTAAAATAATAATTATTTATGACTTTTTGGGGTCATGATCAAGAGTTGGGTTCTCCCAGCGGTGTATAATATTCGATTTAAATAAACTTGGTTATATCGTGGAATTCTTAATGTTTTTCGCTACGAAAAAAAAACAAATTTGGACTCATTTTTATCGTAGTTTACTTCCCTCTGGTTCTTAAACAGTTGGTTCTCTAAGCAATTCTTTTAATCAATAATAAAATAACTAAATATTTTAATGACGCTTTAAGAGTTTTTTTGCGGAAAATGAAAGAGGAAATTTTTGTTAGATGGATTGAGAGCTACTTTTATCTAATTAAAAAAACTGACTGTACATCCTGATTTTAAATCCGATTTTCATTCCTGTTTGTAAAAAAATCACTTTGAGTTGAAACCTATACCAATTTCTCATCAACTTTTAATTTATTTCCACATTCATTTAGCTAAAATTGTGCCCTCGAAATCTATTTCAGTCACGGAAAGGAAATTTTATTTCCGTCAACACAAGAGGGGACAGCCGCTGTCTCTATAATTAATCTGGCACGTGATACATTTAAGATTTTAATGTCACACAGGCGTGTCTTTCTCCTGCTCCTCCGAGTCTCGTATTTTTTTTTCGCTCGGCGTGTCTCGTGAATAATAAAGCTGGAGGCTGCGTGTGGACTGAAGCAGTAGCAGCAGCAGCATGCAGCAGTCCCGCTTGGGCTTTATTCTTTCGTCCTCGCCGGCTATCGGAGAGATGATCACGAGAGCCCAAGACGGCGATGGAAATGTACGTGCACCAAGAGAAAGGGTTGCTCCGCTTGATTGCGAAATAGAGGAGAAAGCGCAGCTGAAAGATGGTTAGCAGTCACAGAATACCATCTCCTATCTTTTTTCTTTTGTTTCCTCCTTGTTTCTATTTTCTCTGGATTTGCACAATCCACAAATGAAAT
This sequence comes from Cloeon dipterum, assembly GCF_949628265.1. Classification (NCBI taxonomy): domain Eukaryota; kingdom Metazoa; phylum Arthropoda; class Insecta; order Ephemeroptera; family Baetidae; genus Cloeon; species Cloeon dipterum. Next base: position 11,623,173 of record NC_088790.1, read on the forward strand.
TGAATAGAATATGTACGAGCTAGGAAAATTGTGAGACCGTTGAACGTCGACCAGATTAAGATTTTCCTTCAGATTTTAAATTGGAAATTATGTTAGATCATCTGAATGATTTACTTTGAATCAAATAGTGTTAGAAAAACGAAGACGATCTAATTTTGTTTGTTGGGTTGACTTCTAGTGATGATTTTTTTTATAAGATTTTAAGGCGCTACTTAAATTGTTAAAAAAAACGTTTGAATCGCATGTTTAGCCTTCCTTAAATGAACACCCTCAAAAAGCCGTAGCATTAATGGTTTTTTCAATAATATTTTCACGTACAGGTTTTCATTCTCAAAGAAATCTTTTCTTTTAGGCATTTTTCCTTACCAGATTACGTGAATTTTTAATGTGATTTCAAAGAACATTTAAAAAAAATGCATTTTAATCTTGTTGAGCTTGCAATATGTCATTTGACGGAGTCGTGAATTTTTAGGAATAATTTATTGTGACAAAGATTGTCCCAAATATATAGATTAAATTTCTATTTTACTACAGACCTGTAAATATAAACAGGTGAAATTTATGCCGTATAACTCATTTTACACGAATTAAAACACTTGAAAACTGGCCAGAATTGTGATTGTAATAGAAAATGTTGTGTAAAGATTTTATGTAAAAAATTACTAAAACCTGTCAAAATTGAACCCATAATCCGTTTACAATCAAAATAGTTGGTAGATACATGGAAAATGAAGACATATTTACTACGCTTGAACCATTGAGATCGCAGAAAAGTTAAATCGACAGAAAGTGCATTCGACATTTTACCAAAATCTGGATAAACCTACAAGAATTAATCTTTTTTTACGTTTTCCTGCTTTCCAGAATCACGCACGTTTAGATAGTACGTTTCCTGAATCAGTAGTACGTTTGATCGCTTTTAACTCATCTATCCGCATGGAAATAAAGCAAACCAATACAATATTTTCACTTTACATCTACTAAAACAGAGGTATAATCCTTCCGTAATTAGAGAAACAATTAAATCAATCAATGAGAACACTCGTGCCATTAGAAACGATTTTGGAAAGCAACTTTCCGGCTTTCACAACCAAATTGTAAATCTAGTATAGAAAAACCAGCAGTGATTTGATTCGAGTGATTACTGTGAATGCAAATTATGCAATGGAGTCTACGTACGTGAACTATGGCGTATTTTTGTTTCGGTTCAAATTTGGGAAAATTATAGGATTAATTAAAATCCTTTGAGGAAATTTTGAGGAAGCTTTGAAAACCTAGAGCTTTGAAATTTGAATTACCGTATGTGTTATATTTCGTTTTACCGGCAGTTACACAACGACTGCAGGAACCCGGTGCAAATCATGCAGCAAAACAGACTTGGCAGCGAGTGTCACTCCCTAGAGTCTGCGTGTGTTTGTTGTGTTGGCCGGGCTGAAGCATCCAGGGGATTACACAATCCGAGTGCACCTCACCCTCGCGCCGCGGAACATATTTATACACACACACATCAAACAAATCGAGCGTCGAAAGCGGAGATGCACCACGCAGAGAGTGTCTTAGGCGTCGGATCTCCACCGAAAAGCGTTTTGCGTTTGCGGGGCTCAATGTCAGTGTCAGTCGAAATGGTAGACGAGGGCAGAGCGTGGCCGGGCAAAAAATAATGCGCGCGGACAAGGCTAATGACGTTTATTTTAGGCGATAAATGCGTGAGGGCGCGCCAAATGGAAGCAGCATGCAAGGGGTGGACAGCAACGCCGCTCGGCCTTCAAGGCGTGCGAAGCCCGAAAAAAAACGCCCGCACAGAAAAAGCTGCCGGAATATCTATGTATAAAAAAGGTTCTTAATGAAGAACATGAAGACCTTTTAATATATTGAATTTGTAGTCAGTTCGTGCCCGTTTTTTGCAGAGCAAATTCTTTTAAATAATATTATATATGGCTTTTATTTGTAATAAATAATATTTTTATTAAAAATAAACTAGGTTACAACTTACTGATACGAGGCCTGTGGAAAAATTTCGCATCACAGTGTAAAGATGTACCCCAACATTTGAACAGCTGGAAAGGGAAAATATGTATCGTTTCTCTTGTAGCAGAATATATTTTGAAACGGCTTTTCTTGACCCTGTCGGCTGACGACGGCTGGTCGGTCGATTACCGCATTTTAGGTCGTGCGCTTCGCAGAGTCTCTGGTGACCGAAATAAATATGTATTTGTGTGTGTATAAGCGAAATGCAAAGGTCGCCGCCGCGCAAATATAACTTCCGATTATTTTTGGCGGTGATCGTTTGGAGACTGCCTGCCTTGGACGGAAAAAGAACATTTTGGATCCAGAGTTGAGCGGCCAATGTGCAATTTACTATGGTCTAAGATTGTCAGGTTGAGTTTTAAGATTTGGCACTGAATAAAATTCAGGGTATTCATTTTTATTTGAACAATTTGAAGTTCAGCGTGAGAACTAAAATTTCCTACATTGAATCACCGAGAGCCAGATTCGCGCGACGCGCAGATACAGTGCTTTGAAACTGCTGGTGAATGAATATGTATGTATAAGAAGACAAAATTGTTAAATTTGCATTACATGAATTTATTATACCGGTTGGATCGTAATAAGTACACACTCGCTACACTAGAACAGAAAGCAAAAAGAGGATCAAAATTTTCCACATTTCGACGCCACGTTAGATCTGACCGGCGGAAACCAATTTCCACGCGCATCTGGCCACCTCTGCAGTGAGATTTAGAGAAAATGGGCTCTTGTGTGTCAAGAACTAGTTTTTTTTCTGAAATTTGTTCTTTTTTCGCTTTACAAGCAAGATTTCCCTCACAAGAAAAAGAGTTAGAGTAAATTTAATTGAAAGAAGCCACAAAAAACATAATCTACAGATTTAGAAAATTGGTAATCTTTTGATTTTGATAAATATGTACGCTTCTTGCCAGTTAAAACAATGCACAATACAGATCATTCTTATCCCGCAAAGTCCTCCCGCTCATTTTGTGGCTCATAAATTTTAAAATACCGTTTTATATTCATATAAAAATAACAACCAGGTTTAATTATATTTTTGTTGCCATTGTAATGAAACACATGTAGCCTGTTGAATAAATTAAAAAAATAAGTGGGATTTTAACGAAGAATGCGCAAATTCATCTGCTGAAACTGCGAATTAAATTGTAAATTCAACGCGTGCATAGAGATAGCTTGTGATGAAAAGCGTCATGACAAAGGCAGAGCGAATTAATTTCAATTTTGCAAACAAAACCACCAGCACATTAAACACTCGGCGCAAGGAACAAAGGACCTGCTTTCATCACTGCCATCTCGCTGACAAACAGTTTCGGTCCCCAAATCTGTCTGTAGCACTTTTGCTATTTGTTTTCGAGCTACACATAGCTCTGTGATCACAACCAGAATTTTGGCTGTCGATTAAACGCCGCAAATCCACAAAACTAATGCCGATAATTGAAACTTGATCAAGCTTATGCTTTGAATAGATAATGAACTCGCTCGATCAAAAACTAATTTGCCTCGAAACTCCAACCATCTACAATAGGGTCCCTAACAAGCTGCATAAAAGAATCCCCGAATTTTCCTGCTTAACTTGGCCGTAACACGGAATAAAGTTTCCGGCTGCGGGGGGTGAAACGTGGCCAAAAGTGTCTCTCACTTGCCAATCATCAATCGCCTACGAGCAGCATTCAACAATTCAACGAGGCGCAGGCAAAAAAATCACCGGCAGACTGCACAGGGAGAACGCTGGGCGCGTTCGCGAGAGCAATACGGGCAAAGTGTTGGCATCCATTGATCAACTGTCATAATAAAGATGGATACGTAACGCGCGCTGGCTAGGTGCCAAAAGAATCCCAGCTCACGAATATGAGCAGAGCGGAAGAAAGCAGTGGCGGGGCAGTGAGAAATCGTTGTTGTGCCGCAGCCGCTTTTGAAGTCACGCTCGTAAATCTCGCGCCGTGCGTAATTTACCTCGGAACGCAGGGAGAAGCCGATTTGGGCTACACAATGGAGGCAGCGGTAGTAAAACTTCCGTAATGCGCAGATTTGACTGTTGCTGTCTATTAGTCAGTTTAAATAACATGCGTGTTGGGAGAGTGAGTTCGTTTCTACCGCATTTAGTTTTATGACTAGAACAAGAGTAACGTTTGGCTGGAGGAATAAAGTTTTGAGATCCTCCCATAGTCAGATGAAGGCTGCAAATATATGAACTGTAAAATCAATTTGGTCGTTATTTAATGTGGATATATGATCTACAAAATTCAGATAAATAATTACCCTCAATATTCACTGAAAATTGAGAAAGAGCCAACATTTTCTTAGGCCATGAATTCCATCAAAATTTCTGACTAAATAGCCACAAAGTTTGTATTTTAATCACGCGGTGAGTACTGTATCCATTATTGAAAAGCTTGATTTATTTGCTTAGAAGGAAAATTTATCTCACAATTTGTACACTATTAGATAAAATGTGAAATCAAGGGGAAAAGAAAAATTGAATACTAATTTTTTGAAATTTGCCAAATTCTTATCAGCCAACTAGCCTCAGCAATCTCGAAAGAGATACCCTTTTTGAAGGATTTTTCATCTCTGGGAACATTCTTTCAGATTTGTTATGCAATTGTATTTAAACATCAATCATCCATACCTAGTAAAATGAAGCTAGAATTCAAATTTTACCTTCAAGAATATTTATGAAATACAGTTTACCAATATTACATTTTTAGATATTAATTACAAAAATAAATCATGCCGGAACGAGTCATTTCATGGACTGTCAGTAATAATAAACTGATGTGCTCAGAATTATAAAAAAATAGTGTGTAATACTCTCTGCATTATTTAATTAACTACATTACTTGCCGTAAAATCTTCGACAAACTGCTTAATCTATCTATAGAAATTTATTTTCCTAGCAAACATACTTTAAATACTAATCCCTAATTAGAAGAGGGATCCAAAGTAAATTTCCTTCCCCTATTGCTTCTATTAAACATATAAATTTTTGTTTTAGATTTATACATGTTCTAGATGAAATTCGTTCTAAAGCCGTCTATTTTCACTTTTTTTACACTGTCCTCGCGAGCTGTACAAAAGTCATAAATTTATGTGGATCGTTTTTGGTTGAGGAGATCTTTGGCCTGCGATAAACAACCGCTGCAAATATGTTCCAACAAGGGAATATTTGTGTTCACGAGTAGCGGCTTTATTTCTCTGGCAGGATCACATTTAATTCGATCAAACACATAAATAAATATACAAGCCCGTTAGGGATTTGCAGTGAAACGTCAACATACACGTACGTGTTTCCACGTTGCATCCCTGATATCTGTTTTCTCATCGTGTTTTTATCCATCCTGGCGAGGACTTTGTTTTCATAGTGCGTTTTGTATGATCTGTGAACAAAAAATAGATCGCTTTTTGCGCTCTGTGCAGTGCTGCTGACGACAGAGTTTGTGATGAATATTAATGCCGTTGAACCGAAACCTGCGTTACGCTTTTGTACATCATCGAACCGAACCAGAGCACGCAGATTTTTCATCAGTGATTTGCAGCCGTGCAATTTTATATTCCGTGCAATTTTATATTCCGCGGGCGAAGTTGATCAATAGGAACATTTGAATTTATTTTTTATTTTTTTACCAACGTTATATTTCATTAGAGGAAATTTCTATTTTATGATTATGAGTTGAGTTAGGGTGCACGCCCAAAATGATATTTTGGTGCAGGACAGTTTGATTTATTGATGGTGCAACAAAATTGTTGTTTGGATTTTAATAATCTGGAAATTATAAAAACAGGGTTTCTCCAAAATCAGGGAGGATGGCTTGAATTTAAAAATTTCAATATAAATTTCCACGTATGAAATGTATTTGAAAAACCGAACCCGCCGATAATTTCTATTCCGAATTGACGTACGTATAAAGTTCCAAGTGATAAGTAAAATTGAAAAAGCCAATCTCCGTGGACCTTAACAAAGGCTGCGACCGATGTCAAATGAAAGGAGTTTGAAAGAAAATATTTTCCCATTTGAGGATATCAAATATCTCTGAATAATAAACGGATGAATTCCACCTCATTTGTAAATTAACTTACTGAAAAACATTGAGAACACCGTTTTTCTTACACCCGCGTTCTAATGGTTTTGTTTCAGAGGCTTCGTTTTTCGAGTGAGTGAGCTCATTCCAATTACGAATATATTCAGGTCACGGAATGCAATGTGACAGCAGGCCTTCTTCTAGCCAAAAACACATAGAGAAGTTATGCCCGCGCTGAAGGGCGGCTGGCTGGCCCCTTTTATGGCAATTGATTTTCCTTCCGAGCTGCCTCCACGGTGATGGAGCGGCAGTTGATAGCACGCCGGTGGACCCTTTCTGGCCTGCATCCGGCCCAACTACCCACGCGTAACGCAGGGGAGAGAAAAACATCGTTTCGCAGCAATTTGTGCGCTCAGACAATTGGCCTCGCACAAAAGAATCGTCTCCACTGCGAAGAAGATGAATTGGACAAGCCCCGATGTCTTATTTATCAAATGGAAGATCTGTCTTTTAAAACTTCTTACCGTTCTTAGGGTCAATAAATATGCAGTTTGGTCTTAGTTTTATTCCAGCCAATGATAAAGGCATAAATTGGCCAATTGGGAAAGTCCGTGGCATTTGATGCCACCAGAAGATGGAGCCACTGATTATGACAATTTATTGCACTCTTAACTGTTTTGATTTAAAATTAAATCCTGCCGCTGAAAATTCTAGACTAAGAAATCATTTATTTTAGGTTTGCTGAAACTAAAAATGAAATCTAGATAAGGCATTTAGAAGACCTACCTATTATACAATATCCTAATAACTACATAATTTTTATATAACATTACTTTTTCGACTTATCGAAGGGAAAATACCCTCTGTATAACTCTAAAAGTAATTTTCTTATCTTCCGATTGTTCACGTCCCTGCCAAGCTTCTAATGTAGGCGTGGAATTTAATAATATCGGCCGCATCGGTCTCGGAGTCTGAGTGCTTGGGGCGGGGGTAATATTTTAGCAAATTAATGCGCTCGGCAGGAGACATTCGGACAGGTGTATAAGGCAATCGGCCGAGAAATCCGTCCGTCCGCACGCCACTCGGTGTTATTATAATTTGGCCTGCTTGCAGAAAGTTGGCGGCATACACCCCTGTTTCAGCTGTGTGGCAAGGGGCGGACTGTCTCTTTGCCGGGGATTAGGACGTCGTAAAAATTTACGAGCGCCCTCACGAATTTATCGGGAGCTTGGAGGCTAGCCAAATTCGCTAATGCAGTAAATCGTCTTTATGCAATAGATAGGATTGATTCATTCGCAAATTAAAACTCTGGTGGGGAGATAATGCTGTTAATTTCAATTGAAAATCTTACAAAATCCAGTTTTATTTCTTCGGTAAAACGTAGAGGATTTTCGTGATTCCATTTGGCATGCTTTCAATTGAACCCAAGCACAGTTTGACGATTTTAGGAGAAATCAGTTCGGGAGGCGAAAGGGTGAAAATTTATGAACGGAACGTTGGCGGTTTGGCGGAGAATATTGAAAAGGTAAACGAGGCGTCGGCGGGCGCTCCGCCACCTTTTCACTCTACTTTACTTTTATACCCGTTTATGAGCACTTTTGCAGCATCCAGTGCTAAAAAGCGGCTGAGCCGTGTCTGAAATTATATTAAATTTTATATACGTGAGTGTGCATGTACATGCCGTCTCGCCAACATTTTTACACCTTTGTTTAGGTTCGGCGGCGTTTCGCACGTTTTCCTTACTCCCTGGAGGTTCATTTCACGCCCTTGGACGTGTTTCTAAGCGACAAACTTTTGTGCCTGGTACCCATATGAAAACACTTTATTACAGACACAGCCTCGCTCGTTTCAAGCAAGCAAACGCCCTAATTTAACTACTATCTTAATTAAAGGAGGCAGGGCAACAATTACGTTTCTCAATGCCAGCAATTTAGGATCATCTTCTATCGAAGGAAATTTGATATTAAATCACGCCGCTTTATCTCTGATGCTATTATTGTAAGAGAAAATATTGGTCGGGAATTGGTATTCGTGCGGCAACTGAGAAGTCTGCAGCAGAATAACAACGTCGACTCAGAAATATTTATTCAGTTTTCTTTAGCCTATTCACCAGTGACCCAGAGGGGCTGCTTATTTCTTTTGAGTAATGAAATTCCGCGAAAGCTGCGGCTCCGTTTTGCCGACTCGATTTGCATATTTCATGTGACGACCAACGCTGGAGCGTGAAAATTGATAAACCGCCTTCGACTAATGAGCCCTGCGCAGACCGAATTGCTTGAGTCGGCTTATGTTCAAAGGCCTCGCAGGGCTGGAATTTCTGAGATGAATTTGGTTTTTTCATCTCGGCCTGAAAAGACGGCTGAAATGAAAGCTGTAAGCGGATCGGCATGGGAAATTAATTTCACATCTTTTTATCTTGCGATTAAGGAATACGTGAAATTAAATTTCGGTCATAGTGAAATCTAAAAGCCGGCCTCTGGCGCTCTTCCATTTGTGTTAACTGTCACCCTCACCGAATTTTCATTTCATTCGTTGGGTCCAACAAAGAAAATTTACATCATTCTTATACAGTGTTTAATTCGATTTTATTCGTTTTTAAATCGGATATTTACAGATTTTTATTTAATTTTCAAGCTGGCTCTCTCACCATTGTTAATGATTATTGCAAACTATTGAGATCATGTTATCAATTGATTAAAACTTCTGCATTCACGGTGATAAATTTCATATTGGACGTTGTATTCATTTAAAAACAATATCATAAATCATCCAACTCTGTTCACTTTGCTTGAATAAATAGCGAGCTAAATGCAATACCTGTTCACAGAGACAGAAACCTCGGCCAAATGGAAATATAAACGGGCATTGTAGTGCGCTTGAGCCTTTGTTATGATTTATATGTATATGAGGACCTCTCGGAAGCCCGCTGCTTTTTCAATATAGTGAACTTAATGAATAGAATGTGTACTCAGCGCTGCTATAAAACCCGAGCCAGTATAGTCCGCACGATCCGCGAAAATATGCGGCATAATTATACAAAAGCTGACGAGTTGGAGGCACTCGGGTAGAAATTCGCTTTGATTTCGCTGAGTAATTAAGTCGGAAGTGAGCTCGGCTCTTCTTTTTAATTGGCTTGCTGCTTTTTATTGCTTTAAATACAATTTTGACCTGGTTTCCGTTAATCAAGATTTCAATATATGAAACTCAAACTGCAACTTCAGCACAATATAGAAGGAATTAGAGCCAAGAGTATAATGAGACTTTGAAATTACATTAATTAGTTAAAAAATCCTCTTTTGATTATTTTCTTGAGAGTTGATATCAAAATTTTAATTTAAAATAAGAAAACCGTTTTTATTTCACTATCGAGATTATCTCACATAAAACAAAATTAATTTTTTTATGAAATGAATTGGCATGCAATCACGTAAAATATTTTCCTGGAGTTTTTTTTTGTCCAGAAAGTACTACGTAACATCCTCAAAGCCATATTTTTTAATAATTGATCTCAACCGATGATTTATTTTGTCACAGGTGGCCGATTCAAGCGTCAAGCTGGCCCACCAGTTTTGGATCTCGTACCCTCCGCCGGGCAGCGGCAGCGGCCGCGGCCAGTCCGATGAGGAGAAGAAGGAGAAAAAAGACCAGCAGGCGGCCGCGGCGGCGGCTGCCCACCAACATCAGGTGGAGCAGCAGCACCGGGCTGAGCAGCGGGCGGAACGGGCCGAACAGCGTGCCCTGCACCGCCAGGAACGGGAACGCGAGCGGGAGCTGCAGCGGGAGCGCGAACACCAGCAGCAGCACGCCGTCGTCGTCGCCGCAGCCCTCTCGTCGTCGCTCCAGTCAATGTGAGCCCAAAATGCTATACATTATTTATAGAAAACATTATGTGTTCAAACGTTAAAAAATTTCAAAAAATGCATTACAAACAGATGGGTGAACTGCAAAGAAATCAACTGCACAAATTCTAAAATCTTTTTAAGTTTTTTTGCATGTTGACCATAATAATTACGCAGCATTTAGGCTAAACAATCTACAATAAATGTCATTATGAACATAATTGCCATATAATCAATAAGCCGCCATTCAAATTCACGAGTGCACAATGCTGATAAAGCGGCACAAAGCCTCGTAATTTTCCCAGTGGTAGCAGAAATTACGAAACAAAAGTTGTCTGTAATCACAGTTTATAGCAGTCAAGCTGTTGCTGCTGCTTGTGCATTGAGTGCAGGGTTGTAAAAACGTCGCGGGCAGGAAAAGAGTGTGTTTATTAATCAAGCGAAGCTTTTCATCTGGCGCTTGTAACGACGGGGCGCCCGCCGTAAACGCGCGCGAGCTGCACTGTACTCGCGGCGTAATGTTGGATAAATATTTGGGTCAGTGCGCGTAATGCTCTTTCCGTCGTCGCAGCGCTTTTAAGTGCACTGCCGGCGTAAAATATTTTACGGCCGGCCGTAAACACACACATGTAGAGTCGCAAAGGGATTTCCGATTGGACGGCTCTACGGACCCGACACGCGAATTCATCAGCTCCGCGAATTGCACGTGCAGGTAGCTGAAATTACGCGTGTCCTGACTGTCCTGTGCTCGATCGCTCTAGCTGTTTTATTTGAGAGGAGGGAGAGATTGTAAACCTTTTTTTTATGAACAGCACTCCTCTGTCAGTGGACGAGATCGCACATAATGTTGGCTCCCAGGTACTTGGCGCGATGTAATCGGAACAGCAGCGAGGTGAAATTCTTTCCAAGACCTTCGCCAAGTCACGCACAGATCAAAAGCGAAGTTAAAGTTTTGTTAGGTGTTTGAAATGCATGTGGGTTTTAATTTCCACAATATATTTGACATCGTCGCAGTTTTAAAATTGTTTGACCTCCTTCCCGATTTTTTGAATGTTGTCAGGGTGGTATAGAAGAGGTGTCAAAATAACCAAGTTTGCCGGTAAAATTTAGTGCACTTTATTATTGTTTATTCTCACACATTCATGTTATTAAAAAGTCGCCAAAATTATATAAAACACGTTAGAAAAGGCAGCATACCTGGCAAACATCTCGTTAAAACTTTATCCAGGAGGGAAAAGTCGACATGGGCCTATACTATAGGAGTATCACATTACAAATGTATTTCGCATTCACATACGCCTTACATACTGCTGGAAACTGCGCCGCCGAACGGTCCTTTTTAGCGGGTGGTGCAGCATTCCATTCCGCCACGACTCGGACACACGTTTTAACGAAAAATCAGTGTGAAATCTTGAGAAATGGGCCTCTAAGCGTTCACGAAATTGAGAATATCTCGAGTCCTAATTACGCTTGAACAGTAAACTTTGTGCAAAAATGACGCCAATTGAGGCAAAAACTTTTAAATGTTAACCTCATTTTTTGTATTAATTGTTCACATTTGAGTAATTTTTACTCATTTTAAGTTTTTCAAAAAATGCATTTTTTAATAATTTTCAGCGGGTAAGAATGTTTTTATTCCCCTAAGTGTGTGTAACATTCAACACATAAAATTAATCTTTATGGAAAGTAACCAGAAAGGCAGAAAAGTTGTTAGGAGCAGGCTAGAGTTTGCAACCCTGATCGGAAAAGGAGTAGTTTTTTATACAGATTTACGGCCGACACTTTCTTTCGTCCGGAGAGCAAGCACTCACCACACGTTTAAATAACGTCGTGTGTGCGGTTTGTGTACATGCCGCACGGTGCGTGGAACGTGGAAGTGATTGGCGAATGGACAAAGACCGCCTTAATTGAGTCGTTAAATTTATCGTGTGGAACGCCAAAGGTGCTGGATGGCAAAGGTCGACTGTCGAGAATCATTCACCGACGCCTCCAGGGACTGGTTTTTAATTTTGATATTTAGCCATTTGGAGCAGAGGAAACTAATCCTCTTTTCTCGAGAATCCTGCTCGAGAGGGCAGTGTTTTTTTTTATTTTCACACGAGCGAAGAATTGCACGCCAAAATGAAACCGTCGCTGACGGGAATGGAATATGGCGAAGCATAAAAAGCAGACGCAAGAGTGTTATATGCCGGTTGAAATTCTCATTTTGTTTGCGGATGCCTCCGCTATTTATTTCGCCCACCTCTCCGAGGATGAGAATGGGCTGGCTGCTCGTCGAGCAGATCTTCAAAAAGCTGGTGTGCATTGTGCCAGGACACAAGGGGTCGGGCCAACATATCCATCGTGTGCAGGTGGGTATACGCTGGACGGGAATTGTAACAATGGAGAAAAACTATACACTGTCTGCATGATCTTTGTTAGGAACCGTAGTATTTGCTCTTTACACTCAATAGGTACAAAGTGACAATTTAGGTAGCACTGGAATTTCATTTTTGACAGTGACAATCGATTCCTGAGAGTTGGGCAGCCGAATCACTCGACCGACAACTCGACAAGAGGTGCCGAAAATCAGCGAAACCTAAAAAAATATTACTTTAGCCATATTTCGTCTAAACCTAACAAAAAGTGTTTTAAGAACGCCAGTGACCAATCAGAAAATGGAGCAGATCTCTGATTGGCTCTGTGACGAAGCGCTGCTGGTCTAAGAAGCTTTTTCATACAATTTAAATTTTGGTGTTAGCTCACTCTTAATATAAATAGTTTGTAGCAGGTTAATTTTTGAAAAATACACTGCGATTTGTTTTCATTTATCCTCTATATTCCTCACTAACAATTTATCTTCAACGCCCTTCAAAATGGCAATGTCAACAGTAGAGAAAATAACTGGCTCTGCACTTACTCTAAAACTCATCCCGATTCGCAATTGTTTGCGAGGGGCGGCTTGTACATACAAAGCGAATAAAAATGCAAAGTAGCCTCGTTGGGCATTGCCAGGGCGCGTGTGTGCATGTTCCCACTGGCTGAAATATAAATTGTCCATCCATTGTGTGCAGGCAGCGAGCGAAAGAAAATCTCTTTGGCGGCGTGGCGAAACATACCAAGCGGGTTACGTGAGTGGCAAATTACTTCCACGTTGCGGGGGCGAAAAATTGCCCGCAGCCAATGCGAAAACGTGCCCCACTTGAGTCGAATCAATTCAAATCACAATCTAAATGGCGGCTAAGGATCTATAGCGGCTGGAAAAGTACTTCTTAGTCCTTGCAGCCAAAATTGCCTCTTTCAGGAAACTACATTTTTTCCTGGGGAAGTCTTGCTTAAATCAATAACAAAAAGTGCATTGCCGGTCGGTTGCTCACTCAGTAAAAAAAATACTCTGCGAGTGTTGAGGAGTGAGACAGAAATTATTGATCCCTCTCTCAGGGCAAAAAGTGTGCTTTAGGCGTAAGCACTTTGTGCGTGGTCGGCACAGTGGCAGATGCTGTTTGCTTTTTTTGCCACCACACGCAGCAATTGAGGCAAATATCGACTCAAATCTGTAGCCATATTTATGTATGTGACACGTTTTCCTGTGCGAAAAATGCGCAATTTTCAAACAACAATCCGTCTTGATGCCTTTATGAAATATATTATGTCAGTGCGGCTTACACAAATTTATGTTATGAAACGTGCAGAATTACAAATGGCAAACTAGGACTTGCGACCTATTCAGTTAGCTAGAACTTGTCCGGCCGAACTCTTGCATAACAATTAATCGACGGGTGAAGTCGAGGCTAACTTGCTCAAGCCCGAGCTAAATTCACCTGCAAAACTTCTCCAACAGCTAAGGAACTCGTTCGCTCTCAGCATACAGGCGTCTTTTGTTCATTAAAACGCTCGGCTTTGCTTGTTGCTTGAAATAATTCACAAGGAACAATGGAGTCTGAAGGAAGATAGATAAGAGACAAGGCTGAGTGTCTGGCAAACTCATTTTAATACTGAAAAAATTCAAATGATTTCGATCTTACCTTGAATCGTCTAGTTTCCTTTACTAGTTATAACTCCGTTGGGAAATGATCAGATGTACTCGAGCAAAAAGTAAATATGAATAACAGAACTAACCGTTTACCTGAAAATATTGACATGCAGCAAACAAATCGTTAAAACAGAAACAAATCACGATTGGATAGTGGTGAGCCGATAGACGAAACACAAACAAATCATCCTGCGTTTTTGTTTGGCATTTGTAATTTTTTACGGCTATATAATAAAGCAAAATCTCGGGTGCGCATGTTTCATCGTTAGCTGCCCGAGGCTTTGTGGTAGAAAAGCGTTTCATTTGCGCTCTGTTTACTTTTGAGCAAAATTATTGATGTAAAAATATTTCCCAAACAAAGTTTTCTCTCTGGCAAGTACGCAGCCAAATTAAATGTTTATTTTTGCCGTTGAAATTAAATTAGTTCAGTTCTAACGAAGGCAGACCCATAGTCCACGCAAGTTTGCGGTCGCGAGGGGTGACTTTGTTGCGCGCAGAAATGAGTTACACGCTGCAGTTGGCAAATGGAGAAACACCGCAGGCACGGCGGCCAGTTGGTTGGCGGCGATAAGCGTTGAAAATTATTAAGGTCAAAACGCGCTTATGAAATATTAGAAATTATCGTGCTGTAATAATGATTCTGCAAGTTTGCCCTCGGAGGGAAACTGGTTGGCGCTAGAACTAATGAATTAAATTAGGATCGATTCATTGATTTAATACTCATCACCATCGTTGAAGGTTCATCAGATAAATATTTCTGTTCCCGTTATTGTAGACTAGGTGGATTAATGCTGGGCTAACAAATTTAATCGTAATGAAGGTGCCAACGAAGGGTTGATTGGGTTTAATGTTTAAATAAACTGACACAAATAATGAACATTGAGATTCTACCTATTTTCTTGAAATTTGTGTTTCCGACGAAATTTGTTTTTCTCGTTGGGATATGGTGCTCAACATGCGATAATGATGCAGTTTTTTTATAAGTGTGCTCTAGCAAATTTTGGCGGGAACTTAATAATATTTAGATTTGGTTTATTACAAAAATATTTTTTCTGCATTTTATATATTTTTTTTAATTTTGAATCAGTTTTTAAAAGTTTTTATTATTCACAACCAAAATTATGATCTGATTTTAAAACGACATTAAAAGCCCAAAATATTCGGTCTCTCTTCAAAATATGTATTTTTTTTGTGTCGTTTTACGGCTCACTTGAAAGTCATGTACTCAAGCCGGACACAAAAAATATGTTATGACACGAGCACATCACAATCAACGCTCTTGAGCACATTTTATCCTGGTGCGACAGGCCGAAATCCATCTCAGGGTCTGGCGGTACCGATAAGCGCCGTTGGAGTGTACATGTGACACCGAGAGCCCACTTTAGCACCTTTATTGTGCACATCGATTGCCATTCCAGCTCAGTCTTCTGTAAAGGAGGTCAAACAGCACGGGCGCGATGGAGCCGCGAGACAAAGTGATTACCGATTTTGCTCCCCTGAACCTTATCAACGGCTAAACAAAAACAATGATCTTGAACACAAAGGAAAGGGCGAAATGGAAGTGTCTTGAAAAGAATGGCGAAATGACGAAACGTTTTCAAGAGGACAAAACAATAAAGCTCTCCATTGCGGCCGTTGGTTCTCCACAAGGCTAAAATAAAGTTGGAAAATCTACCATATTCTTGCTTTTAGCAAATATTACTTAGCAGAAAAAACATATAAATGTTCAAGAAAATTATATCCTCCAGGGAAGTTTCAAAATACAAAAAGTTGCAGTTGCCAATTTTCAAGCTCGGCTTCCCTTCTTGGCGGCACGCCGAAATGCATCTTTGAAGTTCGCCATCGAGCCATGCGATGGCAGTGGAAACGCTGTCGATGTGGCATTGGTGTCGACATCGTGCACCCTCTACCCTCCGCAGGGGCAGCTAAAAGCCGGCAGCTTTTGTTTCTAGTCCGCCAAGCACGATGCTTTTAATGAATGTGCAATAACTCTTTGCAAACGCAACGCACTTGCTCCCAAGCAATCCACTCAAGGCCGCATTTTAAGATTTAAAAAGAACACATTAAATTGCTGTGCAGAGCCGAGGACAACATACACATTGCCCCTGACACTTTGTGGATGTATGCAACCAGTGTAATGCATTTGTTCAACGGGTTGCGTACTTTATTTTCATTTATGCAACTATCCAAGGATAAAAAAACAGCTGAATTTTATGATATTATTTCAAATGATAAAATAGAAAATTTGGTACACTTTAATAGAAAATTCTTATTTGCACAAATTCTTGTTTTCACCTGGATGTTACCGAGAAATGTAAATGTAGTTATTGTAATGCTGATCTGTATAGTATGTACCACATTCTTGATTGTCCTTTAAAACCTTTGACTTTAACCAAAGCTGCCTCATATAAATGCTGGAAATAGTTGTACGCCGTTGGCGTTTAATAAGTAATATTCTATTCTATCTATTCTTAATAGAAATTAGATCGCCATCAAGTGCTGTTTTTCAGAGGATTTATTTTAAAAAGGGAGAATAATTAAGAGACAATAATAATACAAAAAATATATTGAAAATCAATTTATCTTTAAGCTTTTGTGCACTGTGCATTATCATGTATTATTATTTTCTTTTAAAACCCAATAGAGTGAATGGAAAGACACAACAATATAAAAAATTGCTTTCGACTGTTTTCCTATGAAACAAAAATATGTAAATCATTTTGGGGAGCTCACTTTTGTTCCATCGATTCCAAAAGTGTCTTGTCTGCCCCTTGATTATACAGCGAGAAACTGCATTTATTATCAATTTATGCATGCAGCTTGTCTCGCTCGCTGCTTCTGGGAAATTAAACTTTCTCTACGGAGGCCTAACTTGCTGCCACCTGCTCACCATCAGCCAACTCATGTCAAATTCAATACATTTTGCAGTGGAGCTTGACGTCAGCACTTTTTCTTAATCGACGCTCAAGTTCCCTCTTATCTGCTTTCCTTCGCGGGAGATTTGCAAATTCTTGCATCACCTGAGAGCAAAAAAGACGGTGCCGGTTTAAATTAAAAAGGCGCTAAACTCGCGAGTGCTGCTTTAGAAGTCAAATGACTGAGCGAAAATCTTGGATGACAAAGACTTCTCTTATCCAAAAGAGCGCGTTTCTAGTGTCAAAGGTTGCGGCCATTCTATTTGCTTCAATTTTAGAGGCTCGCTCCGAGAGCTTTTTTGTTATCCCGAGGATAACTTTTTTATTCGCCTGCCGCTTTCTGCATTGATCCGCGCGAATAGCAGAGAGAAGAGGAGGAAGGGTTCGAAAATTCTGCCGGCAATCCTCAAACAAACCCCTCGAGAGCAATCTTAAATTAGACTGGCGCTCAATGGAAATGGAATTGAGTTGCAGATATGCTTTTAAAGACGGTTGTAATTTGGTTTAGAATCGCTCTTGTAAATGAGAAGAGTCTGTTATTTCTTAATTTTAAATTACAAAATTATGCCTTAATGTAATCAAATTTTAGTGAAAATTCTCGGTTTAAAATGAGTGACAGTAAAAACTGGTCAAAAATTAATTAACAAGTTCAAATATAATTTATTTTTATTTTTGTGTAATTTAACGCAATTGCAAAGATAATACATTTTGGTTTAGACAAGCAGTAATTTAATTTAGATTAAAGTGTGGCCTGTTATGGAGTTCTATTGTTTAGAAAATTTTAGTGAAAGGCTTTAGCAATTATTAGGGCAAATTGTGTTTGTAAATATATTTTTAAAATCTTGTTTATGATTTTTTGCGATGAATACTTGATTTCTAAACTAATTTTTGTCAGACAAACTCACCAATACTTATTTTTAACACTACAAAAAATAACAAATAAAACCCGATAATTCAACAGGATTGCATATAACACGAAACAGCTTCTTAAAAGCACAGAAAAAATAAACACATGGTAAGGGTGAAAGGATGTTTCATTTCTGAATTGACACGATCATCCCCTCTTTAATGACAAAATTTATTTGACCTGTAAAATCTCATATTCGATCGCACATATACAAATGGTAGCGAACCCAACAGCGAATGAACGATTCAGGCGCAGGAAAGGGAAGATGGGCTGGTGTCGGTGCACAGCTGGGGTGGTGGTGGGTGCGGCGGAGGACCGGGTGGGCTCGGCTGCCGGCACCAAAGGGGTGACGTCATGCTGCTGTAAGTATCGAACCACTATATTTTCACTGCGGTACGTCTGCAGAGGAGTCGGAGTCGCGGATCCGCCGCCGCGCCAGCCAATCAGAGCGGCCACCCATTTTTGCATGCTGGCCCACTCTCTCATTTATCTCTGCGCGGTTTTTTCCTCCATTCCGCGCTTTTAAATGCGCGATCTCATTAGCTCTTCAACCAGCCCGCTGATCCTTTTCTTTGCTGGCCAGTCTTTTTTCGCCTCGGCCGGCCAGCACATTGTTAAGTCTCTCTTAAAAGGCAATTACTAAGGCCGACTCTGTTGAAAGGAGACTCCATACTGGCAATTTTTGCTGGAAATGAGAAACGAAAATTATTTAACTAGGCATGAAAGAGGAAGGAAATATTCGCCACAGTGTAAATAATATTCTTGTCTCTTTGCAGATGTATTTTTTAAATATGTATAAGAAGACATAATTTTATAGAACGAAAAGATTTTAACTGACCGCCAGATATTTTTGAATTTAAATAGTTAATAAAAAATAAATATCAAGATGACTTGATGCTCTTAACTTGAGCTTAAAAATCGTTTTCTATATTAAGAAACATATGGCTTGAGAAATCGTTTTAAAATATTAAATTTTCACCTAGAAAAATAATCAATGAAACATGCAACTTTTTATGGTATTAGTAAAATTTTATGTTTGGTCCACACAGGTTATAGGTTTTTAAGGTTTTAGAGTGCTCCTAAAGTTGATGGGAAGCACAGAACCTGTTTAATTCCCTGCCCTTTTATTCTGCTGCTTTGGAATGAAAAGAAAAGCTGATCCTGAAACACAATAGGCTGAATCAAAGGGAAATCGGCAGCTTTGTGATCAGCACCAGAGAGACAAAGGGAAGGTGGGCGCAGGTGGCGTCGCTTCCATCACCACCCAAGCATAAAATATGCATTTTGCAATAAACAGCAGTGTGCAGCGATGCCGGAGACAATCGCTCTATTGTTCGTCCAGAGGAGGCAACCTGTCGGGCACGGCTGGTGCACCGGTTGCATATCTGCCTCTCGCCTTGAGCACCTCCTCATGTCTGCAGGCCGTTACTCACCCAGCCTCGTGAATTATGCTGAGCACGGCTAATTATATATGCGTCCTGCTGATAATTACGCTAGCCAGACCCCTCACAGAAGCTCGTGGCGTGCTGGAAAAGCCCTCTCCAGCCGTCTCATTCATCACTTGCTGGCTTATTTCCTTCCGAAAATACAGATTGAGACGTCCGACCCTCATCACAATGCTAATGACTCCTATTTGGGTCAAAGAATCCTGCACGAAATTAGATTTAATTTATAAGAGGAAAATCGGTGAGAGTTGCTTAACAATAAGTTCATAGGAAAAACATTCTCTGTTAAGTAACGTTTCAGTCTTCTCTAGGACCATTAATTTTTTTATTAAAGATATATTTACTCGCTAACACTCTTTTGAAATTAAACACATCTTTTGAATTGTTTTTCAAAATCCACTGACAAAGCAAAGACAATTTCACATGAGTATAAAATTTTAGAAAATTCGTAAGTTTTAAAGTCACTTCATAAATAGAAAGCATTACCTTAGATAGGAGAGACATAAAAAAATAAAATTAGAAATCAGCCATAAGGCTTTGCAAATTAACAAAAAAAAATAGTGGAACATTATTTTCTAGTTTATTTTAATTTCATAAGTATTTTAGTTATTAGTATTTTGCTTTGTTAAAAAAGTAGCACATTTCATATCAAGTGGGAGAAGGAATAAATTATCAGCTCCCAAATGTCACACACATGATGTTCCTGTGCGACAATGCCGCAGGAAACTCGGCTCAGAGAGCGTTTTCAGCGGAATGAAAGGGCAAAATTCAGCCGTCGGGAAAAAATGAGCGCGCCGGAATAAATTACGCGCGCCGCGTCGGCTTCCCGAGAGCGGCAGATTTGGCTGTCAGTTAGAACAGGTGTTTTTTCCACCGCCGCCGCTCGCAGTCAGGTGGCGGTTCCGCAGCTCACATCAGAGAGAGGCAGGCGATTCATTCGGTGCGCGCGAGAGTGAGCAGTATCGACGTCGTCGGTTCGCACTGCTTTTTGTTTTCGAGAAATCCGCGGTCACGAGAGAAGCGTGGTAGGGCGTTCGTGCAGCGCTTCTTGCATATATATTTCGGCGGGCTGATTCCGCCGATAATTTGATTTATATTCCGTTAAAGCGTGGTTGGATTGAACTGTTGAAGTCGCGGACACGCACACGCCCCCGACGAATATGAATTTTGCATGAGCCAACTGATTTCTACATTCATGTGATTCCTCTGAGATTGACTTGCGCTGTTTTATGAGGAGAAAATTGGCCGGAGCAATTTGGGAATCAAGAGGTCGAAACTTTTGATGAAGCGTGGGAGTTTTAGCTAGCTTTCATCATATTGAAGGAGTCTGTTATGCTGTATGATATTTGAAACAAAAATGCTTTTCCTGCCTCACGACATTTTAATCATTTAAAGCACCAATATTTAATCGAAAGCATAAGTCACATACTTTGAATATCTAGGGGAGATCATCACGAGTTGAATGTTGTGCGGTTTTAGTAAAACTTACGCTTAGAAGTCGAGATCTGGTTTTAAGAATATAATTTACCGAATTTCAATGTCATATTCGACTCGTATTCACGTTCCATGATGTTCTGAGGGTGATAAACACTTAATTCCATTGCAGAGTGAAGTGCAAACAATAAAATTGCACATTTTTGCGTATTTGTTATTGGGGTTCGCTGATTTCGAGTGCCATAACTGAAAGAGCGATAAACATTTGAAACCGTTGCGCAGTGAGTTGCTAACAACAAATCATGAACAATAAACAAATACAAAAAAAAGCTTTGTTATATTTTTGTTAAGTTCTGGATGTGGATGTATGGGGCACAGTTGCCCTGCTGATCCGTAATAAACCAAAATTTGAATCTAAACAGCGATATATAGGTTGCAAAAAAGAGGGTTAAAGAGGTAGCGCCCTTAGACTGCTTCGAATATATAGGGGAATTGGGGACAAGTCAAAATGTCTGCAATTTTTGAAAATCTAATCTTTAGAAGCTGAGAATTTGGCGCGGAAACATTTTTAAAAAAAACCCTGAAAAATCACTATTTTTGTACTTACCATTTTTTCTTTTTAATAAATATTGTGTATTTGAGCTACACCTATCTAATTTTTGGTGCTCTACAATGTGGAAATATTAAAATTAATATATTCAATTTGTTAATTTTAAAATTTGAGTTCAATATCTAAAATTCTATATTAGTGACCTTGACCTTTGACCTAAACTCTTGAGATCGACAGGAAAGGAAATTTTTCATCAAATCTCTGCCTCTCCTGGACCAATTTAAATCTACAAATTCGCATGGATGTATAAAGATAAATACAGTTTATCAATAATTTGCATCTGCAGATGGTCGTACTCTGTTAATAAAAAGTGAGAATGGGCTAGGCAAAAGGAAAATGGCCCTCGCTGAGCATCAGCATGCATGTGCTCAACGAGAATCGCAGGCTATAAAACGAACAATACGACATCACACGCAATTGTGCATAGTCTGCCATCCACTTCACGTGCCAGATATTTTCAATTGAAAAGCGCAGAGTGAAATTGCTGATTTCCAAGAACGGCCTTAGCAACAGAAATTCGACGGGCTGATGCTCATCGCTGTTGTCTCTCATTGTTGATTAAATTTCCCGGCAGCAAACTTTGTTAAGGGCTCGAGCGACGATGAACCAATTTGCAAAGTTGCGCACTTTTGCCCCTCCGGAGACGCTGGCGGCCGGTATCGATTGGTGGCCGGGGCGAAAGTGACGAAGGACGGGAAAAAAAGGACGGTTCCTCTGCAGGTGTGTGCAGAGCGCCGAGGATGGTCTGCCTTCTGCGGGTCTAACGATTTTCCGCGGAAGCCGGTCTGCCGGATGGTCTGGCGCGGCGAAAAGAGAGAGAGAGAGAGAGAGAGAGAGAGAGAGAGAGAGAGAGAGAGAGAGAGAGAGTTTAGCGCAAAGTGTGGCGCTAGTGCGGGGCGCGCAGGCTCGGCTCGGGCCGACGCCGGGCGGCCAGTAGCATTTCCACCCTGCTGGTTAGTGGTGCAAATTTTAGCGAGTGCGGCCTGCGCCTGACACACCGACACACCGACCTTTTTACCCCCCGCGGCGGGCGAACCCTTTTTTCGTTAGCCAGGTCGCGCAGCAGGTGCGAGTCCGAGACTTTCTTATTTCTCTCTTATACTCTTTCTCTTACTCTCTTTATGTCTTTTTTCTCGGTTTCGTTTGTTTCTTTGTGTATTGACCATGCCTTTCGTAGTGTTTTACTCCTAATTAGGGACTCTTTGTTTGTGCAACGCCTAAATGTTTGCTTTTCGTTTCGTGGGATTTGCCGCTGCCATTCGTGTTGAGAATTTGGCAACCTTGCAGTCATGATTTTATAATCTGAAATATTTTTTATATTTAAAAGACATAGCTCTGGCACCAGATTGTCATAGTTGCAACCCCAAAGATATTTGTTTCGAATGTTACCGATTTTTTCAATGAAGATTGTCATTTTCATCCCAAAATAAAATTTAAAACCGTTACGAAATCAACGAACCTTAGAAGAGTCTATTAAATAATGACATTATTGCGGATAAAATCTGCGTTGCCCAAGTTCATTTTTACAACCTTTTACGGCTAAATTAAGCAACTTTTTTGTGACAGTAGTTGGCACACTAAAATATTATTGATTTTAAACAAAAATAACGTTTTACACACAAAAGTGATTTAATTTTTTCATTTTTCAAAATAAATTGCAATCGTAAAATGTTTTTTTGCTTTTCATGGTAATTATTTTTGCTAAACAAAGACAAGATTTTGAACAAAAAAAGCTTGATTAACTTTTATGCAAAACAAAATCATACGAATTTTCTTATTGTCACGATAGTCAATAATTCAGACATTATGGGTAGAAGACTCTTCTATTTGCACAAGAGGGAAGCAATTTTAGAACCAGGACTGAAATTAAAACGTCACTGCCAGCGGCAAATCACACTTTCCCTTATTTCAGTTTCAATTTGTGTTCCATGCTCGGTGCTGCGACAGTCGCGAGACTCTAGATGAAAACCCATTAGTTCGCATACAATTTAGTTTATAGCGGAACGGCAGCGCATTAAAAAAAACCGACGCACGCGTCCGAAACTAAAGTAAAATCGGCTGTTGATTGATTGCGCGAGGCGACTGTTTCCTCTTCTTTTGTTTTCTAGCATGTCTCGAATTGTGCTATGTAGTTTAGGAGGTAGTGGCGGGAGCAACAGCAATAATTCTGCATCCACCAACGCGACCACAGCCACGACAAACTCGTCCGCAACCATGAGCCATGCCGCTTCCTCCGCCGCCACCGCCGCCCCCGCTAACAATTCCTCCGCTAACGCTGCCTCCGCCGTCGCCGCCCCCGTCGCTAATAACGTCAGCGCCGCGAACAATAACGCGAACGCTAACGACACCAACAACAACAATAACGACGACGAGGATTACCCCGTACCCACCATCTATCGGTAAATTTCTTTCAATCAGATTCATATTGCTATGTCTGTCACTCTCTCTACCTCTATCTCTGTCTCTCTTTCTATTCTACTTCTTCACCCTTCAGCAAACACATGACACAACTTTTGCCCTGTCTCTTTGCATTTGTTCACACATCAAGATGAGTTTCTCTCCGCACATTTTCTTCCACTTTTTTCACCCTCGGATTTTCTACCATATGAGAGACTGACTCTCTCAGGTCTGCACCGCCGATCGGTTTCCTCTCTCGAAATTATTGCTGATGACCATCGCATACTAGCCACAATTAGAACTAGACTTTAGCAAATTTAGAGCTTTTAGCTGATAAGAATAATGATTCGTGAATACAAATTATTTATTTATTAGTTTTCCAGGTTGAAATAATACATTTTTTTCCGAGAAATAACTAAACTATAATAACCATTTAACAGATGCATCCACTGAGGAGATGCTTTTTAATTGGATAAGTTGCTTCAAATTAGCGTAATTAGCTCTCCATGCAAGAAATGCTGAGAGACACAGCTGAATCTCTCAATGCTAAAAATAGCCTAGTTTATTAACATTAATTTAAACCATTATGAAGGTTATAAACACGTGATTTTTACCGTTTTATGCCCATTTCGTAATAACATACAATAGCCATTTAGGCACATTCGTAATAGGAAGATATTGTAACCAACAAGGTATAGAAGAGAACAACAATAATTATTTTTTGTGGTCTTATTAACGTATTGTTGATGAGCCAATATAGAAAGTTGCCTGCCGCCTGGACCTAGGGAAACCTTTAGCTGCTTTTGGGGACATTGATTCTGCTAAGTTTAAACAAAAATGTGGATTATTTTGAAAATTAAATTTAAGAAACAGTATTTCTAAAAACAAAAAATATATAAATTACAATTTAATTGGAAATTAGCTAAAGACTGGATGAATTTCTTGGCGAAAGAAATGCACAACTAAAATGATATAGCATCATTTCATAACAAAATTGCACAACGCATTTGTGTTTTAGCAAACAGCTCTTTCAAATTAAAGATGCAAAATAAAATATGTGATCAAGCTTTTTTTTAGTATTTTACGCCTTCTATCAGATTCTATTGTTAAATAACTACTTAACATATTGAAAAAAATGGAACTTAAAAATCAATGTTGACAGTTTGGTATCAGTCGACATAAAATATTTATATGCCATTCATTTTCTCATTTTTTAACCATGATATAATTATATCAGGCAGTTTTCATATTTTATTTTAAAATCAAAACTTTGTTTTTAGCATAAAATAAATTCAAATTTTATCAAAAGCATCAGATAGACTGCGCCAAGTTAGTTCGGAGTAGCATAATTCGGGTCCCCGAATTTCATTAACTGGTATCATAAACGACAACGTCGCGGCGTCACGTCCCCTTTGCAGCTGGATATAAATGGCAATTACCGAAAGCCAGAGACGCCATTAGCCGCGAAATGGCCATTAGAGTGTGTCTTTAGATGGATGGAGGTGACAAAAGGGTCATCGAGAAGGCAATGCGGTCGGACGATTAATTAAAAAGCCGGCGACGCGCGGTCCTACAAGCGACGACGAGTTTATTTTATCGCAGCTCACTCGAGTGCGGCTGTGTATTATAAACACACATGATACATGCGGAGATACAATCGAAGCGTGCAGTGCAGCAGCGAGCCAGGCATGGGCTATTACATTATTATCGGTGCTCGTGGTGAACGCCGCCATAACCAGTGCCAACAATTCAATTAAAAGCAGTCTAATTACATAAACATCACTCAGCTGAAGCTGGTTGCGGCTTCATAGCCGATTGAAATTCGCAGTTGCACGCTTTGTTAGCGCCAACACGGACTAAAACCGCAGCTACTCATTTTTAATCATTGCCTGGAAGCCAAGTTAGCCAAGTCATTTGTATTTATTTTACTACGTCCAAAACAAAATGTTTTGAAAATTTTGAAAAATCAACAGAGAACTATAATTGCCAGTGCGAAGAAGGCAGAAGCATGATGTAAATATTTTTCATTTAGAAAGCATCCTCCGTGTAAGGCGAGCTGTTTATTTTACCGTATTTTTACTGAAATTTCCTAATTGTATTTGTTTTTAAGGAAATTTATTTTTAACTACTAAAGTCAAGCCTATTTCGGAGAATTATCGGCTGGTGTTTGTTCAGCTGCATAGAGGGCAGCTATGCATTAGTTTTGACTGCTGGTTGCAGGATCAGTCCTCAGAATTCAGACCGGAAAACTCCAGCAGCAGATAATTATAATAGCAGGAAATTAGGAAAAATTAACAGCTCGATGTATTTAATATAAAATGAAAACAAAAATAACGCATCACCATTCCAGAACTTTGGGAGCGAGTAGCTTCCAAAGTTCTTCCTTTCCACTCGGTATCATACTTTTTGCTGTTGGTTGTTTCAAAACAATTTACCTAAATTCAACATAAAAAATGCATTAAAATAAAACTTAAAATAGTTTGACCAACTTCGACGAGTAAAACAAAATGAGGGACACTTAAACTTTAGCCAGTTTGTTCCTTTGTTTTTATTTTGCACTCCAGTAAGGATGCGCAGAGCAAAAATTGCAGCATTTGCCGGCAAGTGTGAGGCAAAATTGCAGTAGCTGACTGTGTGCGGCGGTTGATTCCTCTTTATTTTTGCTGTTATATTTGAAAAACGGTGATTGTACTGTTATGTGTGAGTGCACACTGGATACGAATCGTTCATAGGTGGCGGGATGGGAATTATCGATTTCATCGTCGACTTGGCGAAAGCGGCTTCATGGATGGACGTACGAAGAGTTCTCTAGCTCGGTCTCTACTACAAGTACTAATCCTTTCGTGTACATGCGGCACCAACTGACACACTCAGTTATATAATACAGCTGAGAAGTTGCTTGCCGGAAACTTTGCTCCATGATCAGATGGGGCAAATTGCAATGCGAGCGTTAGATCTAGTTAATATGCATAAAGGATTGCGCATTTCATCTGGTTTAATTAAATATTAGTAAATTGAACTCAGAAATTAGCAAATGATGCTATGCTGAGTTAATTATAGCTTGAATTAGTGGCTAATTAGTGTGGAAAACTGCAACTGAAAAGAAAAGAACAGCAGCTGCTTCCGCCTCTTAAAAACTCAACTCTGAATCAAGGACCGTTGATATTGATAACTCTTTCTTACTTAGCAGAATAGTAAAATTTTATTAAAATCATACCACTTAAACTATCCCTGCTATATACAATTTCTCCTAAAAATTCTCAAGTCTAAATTTACATCTTTGATTTGAAGCTTTTTGACGAGAGAGTTAAAAAACTTAAAGAAAAATGCACGTTGCATGATATAATTCTGTCATTCCATCAAATAAAAAAAAATCATTTGCATAATAATGGGGGAAGTGCAGATTTGCCAAAAATTAATAGCATCCAAAGTAGACTCTAAAGGAAAATTACATCATGCATTGTCATGGTTCGGGTAATACCATGAAATCAAAAAAGTCTTTCACCAAAATAATCTATCCCCTGAAAATGCCTGTTGTCATTTCTGCTTTGCATGGCCAAGTAATATATCCAACTTGAATTCTTTGGTGTCCCGGGTGGGAATTCCCTTTCTTCACGGCTGAAAGCGTTATTTGCCTATCGCCTGATTGATGGTTGTCCGTCGAGAAAAATCCATTAATCGCACACGAGTGTGGGCCAAAATCGGCGGCGTGGATTCCGTGCCGCCGGTAACAAAGCCTGCTCCATGCACTCATTAAATTGCGTGCAGATAAGGGAATGATTACAGCAGTTGTTATTGCCGGGGTAGAATAATTTTTCCGTTTACAACGTGCGGAAGGAAAGGCACAGGGGGAGCACCAAGGCGCCAAGCTGGAGGGCCGCGATTCGTGTCAAGACCCAAATTTCACCTGTGCGGTCCCAAACGGTATCTTTTGTTCGCGCGACTCATACACTCGACAAGCTGCTTGTTTGTTCTCTGTCGAAATGGATTGAAAGTTGGCAGATCGATATGCGTGGTATAAACGCATCGGAGAAATTTAATGAGAGTGTTGATTGGTGGCCGCACGAAATTCACTTGCTGAAAGCTTGAATGCACATTACACACGAATGAAAAACTAAAGAGGGGATCAATACAAATGTGTGCATGCAAAAAATCGAGAAAAAAAGAAATTTTGCTTGGATAAACAGCATAAGCGAAGAAATGAAGAGAAGGATTCTGACAAACTGAACAATAGCCGCTATGGCCCCTCAGAATTTTGGAGCAGCGTCAACAAAGCCCATGACCAAAAACTAACTGTGCACAAAAACCATAAGCCCAAAATTCCATTCTTTTCTTTGGTGCTTGTTTTTAAATATCTTCTCATGTCACTAAATACCAAAAAAAGTAAAATTTTTCTGTTCAACAACAAAGGCTGCTTTAAATAAAGATTTTTGCGGCAAAGTGACATGAGATATTTTACCCATTTTATTAGCTTTGAAAAAAAACTTATGTAATTTTATTGCTTCAGCTATTGTTTTGAAGCCTAATTGATGCTGTTACGTTCTTAAATATTTTTGCAGTAATTTGCAAAGTTTTAAAAAATTTAATCTTTTTAGCAACATAATATATTCTTTATTCATCAGCGTTTTAACAGTCCTATTTGGCGATAATTTTAATGAATACTAAAAATTAAAATAGCTGGGTAAATCCAATAATACTCCATTGTTCTTCGTGGAAATTAGATATTTATTAGGGATTGGATATTTTATCATTTTATGAAAATTAAATAATTAAACGCGCAATAGTTATGAATATACACAAACCAAACAGCTGAAACCTCACCCTTATTTGAGGTCTCAGCCAGAAGCCAAATTTTGGCCGTATTCTAGTGAATAATTTAGTTTTCGGTGCAAGAATTACTTTGAAAGCACCTATTTATTTTTAAATTCCAATTTCGGTAATTTTATAAGGCAAAAGAAAACATTTGATACACCGTTTTGAAGTGTCCAATCTAAAGGATGTTGAATAAAGGATGCAGTTCGCGGTTTGGAAACGAGGTCATGTTTTCGCGCTGGGAAGAGATCGTGTGGAGTGACCAAAGCACGTTCGCGTCTCGGAAACTCTTTAGCTCGTGCATCTCTTGCATCTCATTAAGGAGCAACCTGCTCGTGTGTCGCCGCCTTTCCTCTAGAAACGCCTCATCTGCTCTTCTCTCCTGTTCCCCGGTTACGTCTTGCTCGCTCTCGCTCACTTTGAATGAGGAGCTAGCATAATATGACCCAGAAAGGAAGGCGCAAATTTCCTCTTTTACTCCTCCTCTCGGCCTGTGCAGCTCAAATATTTGTATGCCCGCGAGCAGTGCAGGGGGGAAAAGCCCGCGGCGAATAATGCTAGCGAATAAAAAGAAAGCAAAAGCTTGCGAAACTTTTCGCGCGGAACAATAGCTGCGTTGTGTGTGTTGGTCTCTCTGGGTCAAGTGGGAATCGGACACTGTATGAATGATAACAGTTCCAACAAACTATGGATGGTAGACAGCCAAGACCTCACAATTCAACCATCCTGTAAGTCAATATGTGTTGCACTAATTTTGAAAAACACATGATACATTTTCCTTATGTGATTTCCTCTTTACGCAAATTAAAAATGTTCTGAAACTGTGGTTGGGACTTTTCGTTTTAGTTATCATTTCTGATGAAGACGATTTCTTGAGCTTAATTTAGATAATAAGTTAAAATTATTAGTTTATCTTATAGCACGATAAAAATCCCTCAAATAAAACAAATTGATTTAGTATTATAACGTTTGAAGCATCTTTTCGATCAATCTCATACTTTTACATTATCAAAAGCACCATATTCAACTAGGCGATTCGATAGATTTATGTTTTTTTTCGATCTAAATTTTATATTTTGGGAACTAACAAAAATTACTAAACATATCAATGATTGAATATTACTGACAAAAACAGAAATAAACCTATGTTTTCAGTATGTAGAAAACAACCCAGAGATTCTGAAAATCATTGAAAATTTGAAAACTGGAGTATTATTTATCTATTATTTATTTATTAATAGCGGTCAACTTTTCACCAAGATTATGGAAGAAAAACTTTTGCTTTCAAGTTTAACGATATCAGGGAAGTAATTAAAAATGATGTGAATTGTTGAATTCGGTGAGTTGATTGTTTCTATACTGTATTTAAACGAATAAATCTGTTATTAAAAGAAAACATTTATTTATTAATATTCTTTTTCATTATTTCCAAAGGTATACTACGCTCAGTCATTATTTTTATTGCTGATTTCGGTTTCAGTCACTTTTTTTAATTACAATTCATGGGTT
This sequence comes from Cloeon dipterum, assembly GCF_949628265.1. Taxonomy (NCBI): domain Eukaryota; kingdom Metazoa; phylum Arthropoda; class Insecta; order Ephemeroptera; family Baetidae; genus Cloeon; species Cloeon dipterum. The sequence goes on from NC_088790.1 coordinate 11,653,100, forward strand.
AAATTTGGCATGAACTCTTTCCTTCAAAAATGGTTAATATAACAAAGAGTTTTCCGGGTTTCGCAGTATAATTTCCTTGTCCTAAAAATTATATGACCATATTATCAAAGATTCAGCTTTATCAAGGGTCTCCACACAGGTGCTACTTCCCAATTCAGACAGCTGGATAGAATTATTAAATATACCGAAACTGCGAAACTCGTCGGACTCACGGAAAATTGAATTGTAAATTATTTAAGCCAGCGGCGCCCAGCAGAGCTGCCGGGCACATCGAATTGATCCGCTGACCTTTTTGCCGAGATCTGCGGGCGAATTTCGTAGATTGTTTGAGTGCGAAAGACCATTCGTTGCGCGTGTCGATAGCGGCTGAGTATTGCATGCAGCACACCGCGTTTGTACTTTCCACCCGATCCGTGGCTTTGGGGTGGTGCGGCGGCGGCGGCCGGTGCTGCTCTCTGGTTCGGCCAGGCGCCAATTTCCTGCCTCCGCTCTCGTTCGCCCGCGCAATCAAATTTTATTGCAGCTGCTCGCAACACAAAAACCAGGTTAAACACTTTATTTTAGAGTGCAATTGTTTTCCACTGGAAAGCAAATTGCCCTTCTTGATTGGACGCTTTTGCTTTTATTATTAAAGCTTGACATAGATTTCTACAGAGGGGATTTGTGATATTTTTTAAGTTGTTAAATATTTCTTTTCGTATAGAGAAATTTCGAAATCATCCAGCTGAAAATGATGAATGAAGTCTTTGCATTTGCTCTCTTCAAATTATTTTAATAAAGACCTTAATAATGAAAATGACTACTGATGGACCCAGACCAACAAGATAACATCTTGGTCTGATCTGTAAAATAATTAACTAATGCAAAAAACTGACTACATTTTTCATAAAAACGATCCCCTGATAATGTGGTGATAAATGCGGCTGAAAACGTATTTATTTGTGTATTAATTTTGGGACCGCTGCTTGCATAAATTTAATTAATGGAAATCAGGTACCAGGTAAATTTTCCAAGGGTTCCATTCGTAGCAACTACGGCAATATCTGAACGATCTTTTAGATAAAAATTGGTTGTCCAGAAAAAATCCTAGAGTAACTTCCTTCAATTTATGTTCAATGATTTTTGCTGATTTCCCATAAAATGTGCGGTGGTACTAAGATAAATATCTAGATATTATAGATGAAATTTCACCAAATTTCACTAAAAAAGTATTGTTAAAAAATGGGGTTGAAAACTTCAAGATTTAAATTATATTATGCATATTTTGATTATCACGTTATGAAATTTTTCAAATCTCATTAGCTTTATTAGTTCTTATTTTCTGTTTTATCATTGGGCTAAGAGAATAAATTACTTCCTGCGTTTCCCCAAGCCCTTGAATTTTTTTTCAAAACTCGACAGGCCATTAATAGAAACTCACGCGCGGCACTGGGTTGCTTTTGTCATTTTCAATACGGCGCTTACGTACACATTTATGTACAGCAGCAGTGCGGGGCGCAGACAAAAAGAGCAGTTCCGGCAATTCCACTCGTCAGCACTCTCATTCATTGAATCATTGCAAGAAGAGCAATTTAAAAAAATGAAAATTTGCCGTGCTGTTGCGGGCTGCGTGAAATTTCACATCAGCGGCGCCGCCACTCGCGGGGTAAATAACGCAGCATTTTCTGTTGGCTCGCTGCCCGGAAATTTTTAATTAAAATATCCCGGCGAACGCGCGCGCGAGCGCGGCGGGCGGATTTATTCAGCCATTAAAGCCGACGAAAGGCGTTTTGCATCCGAGAATAAAGCACAGAGGCCACCATTGATGCACGTTCAAATCAGCGTCGCGTCTTTTCTCATAACAGGTGGTGCTGAAATTTTAATGACACACAGGCCTATATAGTGCACGAGCAAAAATAGGCTAAACACACAGAGTTGTTAATTGATTTCAGCTTGTTTTCCCTTTAGAAAATTGAAAAAAAATTAACTGAATCCACGGATTGGTTGTATTGTTTGACACCAGCTGGACGCTCAACTGCTTTTCAAAAAAACTAAAAGCAATGCCATCGGGAATTTTTCATAGAACTTACCTCACATGAGTGGCTTGATAGCAAGCGTAAATAAACAAAAAAGGGTTGATGAGTGAATGGATTTAAAACAAACTTTTTGGTTATAACCGAATTTATCTATCATGTTTTTAACTGGAGTTATGGCTAAACAATTTATGCCATTTTATATCTACACAAAATGGACAAATCACCAATTATTAAAAAAATACTAAAAAACAGCTATGGTTTAAATTGCAAGGTTGTTGGGGACACAAGAAAACTTTTTTAGTTGAAATCGCATTTCTTTAGCATGCCGGGGATACTGTCGATTTACGTATTTTGGGGCTTAATTATAAAAACTCAAAAATCCCCAAAACCAAAAATGATATTGTCCGGAATCCTGGTGCATTGCACATCACAAACAATCCTTAACGAACTATGCAAACAACCTATATGTTTAAAAATCCACAACGCAAATTTGCTGATGCCAATTTATACAAAAAAAGGATGGAACGGCCTACAAACAACAATTCGCATTTTTTGAGACAACATAATGGAGCCATTTGTTAATTTGAAAATAGATTAAAACCATGACGGATTTATAAGTTCTTTTATTAGATAGTTGAGAAATCTAATTCAAATTCTCTTTCCCTTGAAACTGTATTTTTTAATCAGGAACAAAGAACAAATATATTCATCCTCCTGAAAAGAGACAAGACTACCCGATTCGCAACAATGCGCCGCTTGGCGAGGCCCAGGGCCGCAGGGTGGTCTGAGGCGTCCCACGTGGCCGGCCGTCGGGCCGACTTTGTGCGTGCGGTGATGCGGCGGTGGCGGTGGCGGCGGCGTTGTGCGAAATATCTGCACTGTCAGGACAATGAGCGCGGGCTGGCTGGTGACGTCACACTGCAGCACGCGAGCAGCTGGGGCTGGGGGTTGGGGGCGGGAGGGGGCAATCGATTGGGCACGACTCCGTGCCGCCGCCGTCGACCCTCCGCGCGTCGGGCCGGGCCGTGAACTGTGCTCACCGTGATCGACGCGGCGGCAGGTGCGGGCGGCCAACGCACTCACACATACAAACTCACGCCGCGCGAGAGGTGACCTTTCCGCGGCCACGTGTCTGACCAAGGGCGCGGCATCTAATGCCCTTCTTCCAGATGATGTAATTAGATAAATCAGTAGGCTGTTCTTTTTGGAATTTGAAAGGTAGTTTATAATTAAAACAAAAACACAAGGAGATATTTTTCTTACTCGATATGATTTGATTTAAAAAAAGAGTTATTTTGATATAAACAAGAATTTTAATGATAAAGCAGGCTAAAATTCTTTCAGCAAAATGCTATCCCTTTTGGTATGAAAATTCGAATGATTTAGGATGTAAGTAAAAATTTATAGTTTTTATAAAAATATTGGTGGAGTAAAATCATTATCATTACTTTTAGTTAGTCAAATTTTTTTCAAATAAGTTGAAATGGGATTTTTATGATCAGGAAGTTTTTATAAATGCAAGGAAACGAGATTTCCTTCCAATACAAATTATTAAGAATAATTTTAATTACTTTTCTACTAGTCATTAGGGAACTGATGATTTCTTAACGACTGCTGCAGTTGCATAAGTTTACTAACTTTTCTTTGACCGCTGCAACAAAGTGAAAATAACATTGCAGTGGGAAAATTATGTACCGGCGAATTCCCGAGTTGCAGAAAAGTTTCTTTGCAACGTTTCGACTTGCTTCTGTACATTTTTGCATCCTTATTTCCCGGGGGCAAAACAAAAAACTTGTTTGCTCTACATATAAGTGAGATACTAAGTTTAAAGAGATAGGGGGACAGGTAAAATTGAAATATGGCCTAAAGCAACATAGCAGAAAAATAAAAAAATCCATAATCGCATAGCATTTAGTTTAAAAATTGAAAAGGACAGTGCTCTCCTAAATTTTAAAGTTGAGCTTCACATCACATGCCAACAATAAAGAAAATTTTGTGTTGTTGGCTAGAGCAAGTGGTTCATTGATTCATAAACGCGGCGTCGAGGGGTAAACGGGTGAGAGAGTAACTCCGCGGGCGCCCAAAATTGGTAACCCGGCTCGGCGACGGCCAAAATTTTTTTTGCTTGACGTTGGTTCATCTCGTCGCAATCTATCCACCGGTGTGCAATTTTGGAGGTAAATGTGAATATATTCTGATTTTCAAAAGGGAGAGAAAGCTAAGCGAATGATTAACATGTAAACTTTGGAGCCAATTTTCATACAAATATTACAAAAAATTTTAGAGAGTACAATATTTCAATTAAAGGTAAAAAGGATTTTCCTCAAATTTTCTTTGCGGTTTATTTACATTCATTTTTATACGATTCTGAAGAAATCCCGGTTTAAAATTGATAAAAACTTTTTTTATTCTTAAGTATTTTTTTATTTTGCATCATTAGTGCATCACTAATAATATGTTGTTCTACCTCAAGCAGATAGTGAGCTGAGCAAGATAGTTCTCACCCGTCAAATTATGGATGCAATAATAGTCATGAAATATTCGTTTTCTACTTGTCCGTCAAGTGTCAAATAAACCTCAGTGCTCAATTGAGCGGTTAAAGCTGCTGACGTTGGCGTAAAGGCAATAAATTGCAAATCCATAAAACGAGTTCATTTTTTGGAGGGCAATATTTATTTTCATGAAAAGTGCGCTGTTGGAAGTAAAAAGAGATTCCCATTTTGTGCATGGCGTCGTTTGTTGGCCTTGGCGGGCTCAGCACTTCTGCCCGAGCTGCTCATTTTGCTCCTCTGCTCTGATCAATCTCGTAATGGCTGCAGCCGAGCGTCTCAATTTTCTCCTTTGACAAGCGCAAAATGACTGCAGGAAATAAAAATTCACGACGGTGCTGTGTCGCCAGTCTGCACATGTGTATACTCGGATCGCTCGCGTGTTTATCTTTGCTCAATTTATACGCAGAGGGAGCAGAGAGGAGCGCGGGTCGAATATCAAAGCGATCTGCTGATTGAATGCGAAGAAAACTGCTCCTAATTCAAATTCAATCTGAGCCCAATAAACAAATTTTGATTTTACCCTCGCTAAAATAATATTTGCTTCTCAGAAGAAGACTCTTCAACGCTTTCAGTATCTATTAGGAACGAGACTTTAAACTTAGTGAATTATAACGCCGGGGAAGCGAGATCTTCCTCCACATTTTGAGTGAATTGCGCAGAGGATAAATCAACGTCTTGGTAATTAACTCCGGAGAAGTCGAATGCGACGGGCAATTAGGTTATCCATCGCTCGCGGCCTCTGAGGAACATCTAAAGAGCAATAAACGAGCTAACTTTGGTCATAGACTCGCTCTCTTGAGTCTCTTGGCTAGCCAGTTATTCCCGTGGGCGCAGCTTTTCGCGTCAGAAAGCCGCAGAGATGAAACAAAAGTTGGAACCGGCAGATGACCGAGTCTAGGGAAGGAAAGCAGTGCCGAGATGAAAAGAAAAGAACAAAGATTCAGTGATGGAACATCACAGAAATGAAATAAATGAAAATTGAAGCAGGAAAGCAACAGCACTATTTTGTTATATGTATTCAAATAACTGTCTCTGATAATCCAAACGTGGTCCTTTTAAAGTAATGAATTGAAATCCTGAGCCTTACAAACATCGAAAATTTTAATGTTCCTATTTGTTCTGTTTGTTCATGATAAAAGCTAAAACTAAGTAGTATGATGTTTGTACGCTTAAAGGAAAAAGTCTGGAATTGCAATTCATCATGATAAAAAATAATGTTAAGGAAGCACTTTAATTTTTAATAGTCCTGACCTCACGACTATTCTAGCAGAGGAGTTGGCAACATCTGCGGGGATATATAGAGCTGCGTAGAACACTTATTTCTTTTTATTGAAGTTTGTATTTGTCATTTTCCTCGCCGCTTTGGCAAACCTCGGTCGACCCTCATAATTCACTTTAGTGCCGCTCGATGTGTCGCAAGTTTGTGTGTATTTTATACGTCAGAAGCTACCGTAGGACACACTCGACGCGTTTCAGAAGTGAATCGATTGAAGATAAAATACCAATGAAAACAGGAGAGGAGGAAACATTATAAGAAAATTCTGAGAGGTAACTGGCAAACTAAATTTCCTGAGCGAAAGCGTAATTTGAAGAAATTTACAGAAATGCTCTCTACCGTATCTCAAGGGAAGAAATGATATTAAATCTTGCATCAGCATCTTAAAATAAAAATAAATCTTACTCATTTTGGGAAAATCTTACTCATTTTGGGAAACTACAATTTTGTTCTCATGGCATTACTTTAAATCATATTCCATACGGAATCAATCAATGGTGCCATATACTACAAATTAATGTAAACAACTTTATAGAAAAATTGTGAACAATCCATATCCCCCTTTAATAGAAATTTCTCTAAAAATTGGGAGAGAGCTAAAATTTTCCCAGGTTGTCGATTTGAATATATCGCGATGATAGGCAAAATCAAGTTAATTTCATGAAGTTAATACATCGTTTAATTTTCCTTAATTTCCGAGAACTTTGACAAAATCTGAAATATACACAACTGTTACTTGTGTTAAATTCCACAAAAAGTAGACTCATTACATAAACCTGTTTCTTAAAAGTCAACAATTCAAATTTTTCTTAATTGTTGGCATGTGAAGTTCTACTACTTAAACATATACATATCACATAGGTAAATAGTGCTTGCCAATTGAAAAGCAATTGAACTGACAATGATAGTGACCACTTTTCTTGAAAAATATTTCTGACGAGGTAAATTATGTAATTGTTTGCGTTAAATCGAACACAGGTGATTTCATGCATTTTGAAGTATCATTCCTCTTTAAGGTAACAATATCCTGCCTCTTCTCTGTGACGGCATCTTGAATAATAACTCGCACCATCAGCAGCAGAGAATAAAGCGTGTTCCGGTCGGTCGTGTTGGGGCAAAGAAAGCAGTTTCCACGCTTTTGCAAGCGCTCATCCTTGCCACCGCTTTATTTCTGTGTTTCTCTGTGTTTTCACATTTGTACGGGTCGTCGGCGGAGTCATAAAACTGCTGTTTTCCCTCCGCACGCAGTCTGAATGAAATTTTTAATGAGTTGCTCTGCGCAAAGAAAGAAAAGCGGCCGCCACTACAGACGACGACGCAGGCTTTTCAGCTGCTCAAAGAAACCGGGAATTAATCCCAACACCGACGTGCGTATCAATTGCTCTCGAGACGTGGCTCAAGTGCAGAGACACACGTTATTATATATTCCGTCCGAACTGCAAGCACATAATTTAATGACAGACCCGACTCGAATCGGTGGGATTTAAAGCTGATTGTGGGTCTCTCATGTCGTTAAGTCTGACATCCGACGATCAATATCGGCTGCTGGTTTTGAATTAATTTGGGTCGGGATAAAAGGCAGTACTCAATCGAGACAAGTTTTTCTGATCAGCGGCGAGGATAAACTCTCGAGAGCAATTTCAATGCACTGAAAGTTTTATTTTGCTTGTAAAACCAATTAGTGTAAAGAGCTCTTGGACGACTGCCATAGATCAAAAACAGTCAAAACACTTCATTTGAAAATTCATGACTAATTTAGTACGTGAGGTCTAGAAAATTAGATCATTGAGTACATTTTTAATTTTGTTGTGACACATTTTCCTCGCATATAAAAAAATGTGATAACTGTTTTAGACCAGATTACCGGGCAAAAACTTAACATCGTTTTCAAAAGAAAAACACAATTTATTGGACAACAATGGTGTACGATATTATTTAATTTGCTAAAAGAAGTGAACAAAATTGGCACGAGGTCAAGCAAACAAAACGACATGTACACCAGAAATCAGTCGGATTGCCGCATAAAAATACTCATCGACAAAGTGATACATTTTATGGTACACAATCTAGGAAAACTTTGAGATCTCAGTAGTAATAAGGCTTACTCTGGATGTCTTTCGTTCAGCCCGATCGAACTGCCGTCAAATTTGATGTCCTAAGCCACGTTCAAAGGTCATTACTTTTAATTTGGGTTTCTATTAAAAATGTTGGAAATTAGCTCAGGATTGGACAATGTTCAAAATGTTTCATGACATAATATGAGAACTGGAGTGAAAAATTCAGAGCAGTGTTCTTTTTCTTTTCGATGAATTCCGCTTCAAAACTAAAAAAAACCTAATTTTTATACTTTTTGTGTTGCCAAATCTTGGGTTCCAACCATCAGAATTGCAAAAACTGCAGACTCACCTCCTGAAAATCAAGTATGTGATACATAGTACAGAATTACAAAGAATTATTTTGTATTCATTGAGTTTTTAAGAAATTTTATTTTTCTTAAAAACATTGAATAATTTTATAAAATTCCAAGGCCCAGCCTTTGTACTAATTTTGGCCATCAGATTGTTCGAAACTTCTAGGAACTAATTAATGTAAGAAATTAGGAATAAACGTTATGCTACGCTATAACCTAAATTAAACCAATATTTATATTTGGCACAAAACGATTTAATTCCCCTTCAGAAACATGTTCATCGAAAAACCTCATTTATGTTTCCAAAAACAAAGTAAAATATATTTCTTCGACTTACATGTCTCTTAATTTAAAATAATCCGATGATTCTGCGGGGCAACTACTTTTGCTGTATTAAATTTGAGCTTAGCCGTCATCAAGACATCAGTCGGTCATCTCTGAAATAAAAGACAGAACTTCAGAGTCGATTTTAAATGTGGAAATCAATTCAGAAATTCCTGCGTCTAAAGTGCAATTGCGCCCTGCGGGCTACAATGCTCTTTGCTCACTCTCACACACACGCGTGCCTGGTGAAGGCACGAACGGCATCAAGTGTCTGTATGTGTGTGTGTGTGTGTGTGTGTGTGTGTGTGTGTGTGTGTGTGTGTGTGTGTGTGTGTGTGTGTGTGTGTGTGTGTGTGTGTGTGTGTGTGTGTGTGTGTGTGTGTGTGTGTGTGTGTGTGTGTGTGTGTGTGTGTGTGTGTGTGTGTGTGTGTGTGTGTGTGTGTGTGTGTGTGTGTGTGTGTGTGTGTGTGTGTGTGTGTGTGTGTGTGTGTGTGTGTGTGTGTGTGTGTGTGTGTGTGTGTGTGTGTGTGTGTGTGTGTGTGTGTGTGTGTGTGTGTGTGTGTGTGTGTGTGTGTGTGTGTGTGTGTGTGTGTGTGTGTGTGTGTGTGTGTGTGTGTGTGTGTGTGTGTGTGTGTGTGTGTGTGTGTGTGTGTGTGTGTGTGTGTGTGTGTGTGTGTGTGTGTGTGTGTGTGTGTGTGTGTGTGTGTGTGTGTGTGTGTGTGTGTGTGTGTGTGTGTGTGTGTGTGTGTGTGTGTGTGTGTGTGTGTGTGTGTGTGTGTGTGTGTGTGTGTGTGTGTGTGTGTGTGTGTGTGTGTGTGTGTGTGTGTGTGTGTGTGTGTGTGTGTGTGTGTGTGTGTGTGTGTGTGTGTGTGTGTGTGTGTGTGTGTGTGTGTGTGTGTGTGTGTGTGTGTGTGTGTGTGTGTGTGTGTGTGTGTGTGTGTGTGTGTGTGTGTGTGTGTGTGTGTGTGTGTGTGTGTGTGTGTGTGTGTGTGTGTGTGTGTGTGTGTGTGTGTGTGTGTGTGTGTGTGTGTGTGTGTGTGTGTGTGTGTGTGTGTGTGTGTGTGTGTGTGTGTGTGTGTGTGTGTGTGTGTGTGTGTGTGTGTGTGTGTGTGTGTGTGTGTGTGTGTGTGTGTGTGTGTGTGTGTGTGTGTGTGTGTGTGTGTGTGTGTGTGTGTGTGTGTGTGTGTGTGTGTGTGTGTGTGTGTGTGTGTGTGTGTGTGTGTGTGTGTGTGTGTGTGTGTGTGTGTGTGTGTGTGTGTGTGTGTGTGTGTGTGTGTGTGTGTGTGTGTGTGTGTGTGTGTGTGTGTGTGTGTGTGTGTGTGTGTGTGTGTGTGTGTGTGTGTGTGTGTGTGTGTGTGTGTGTGTGTGTGTGTGTGTGTGTGTGTGTGTGTGTGTGTGTGTGTGTGTGTGTGTGTGTGTGTGTGTGTGTGTGTGTGTGTGTGTGTGTGTGTGTGTGTGTGTGTGTGTGTGTGTGTGTGTGTGTGTGTGTGTGTGTGTGTGTGTGTGTGTGTGTGTGTGTGTGTGTGTGTGTGTGTGTGTGTGTGTGTGTGTGTGTGTGTGTGTGTGTGTGTGTGTGTGTGTGTGTGTGTGTGTGTGTGTGTGTGTGTGTGTGTGTGTGTGTGTGTGTGTGTGTGTGTGTGTGTGTGTGTGTGTGTGTGTGTGTGTGTTCCAATCGTCAGGGCGGCGAGCCGAGTCTTGACCCTTGAATCGAGGCCAAATCTCGACGGGGTTGAAACAAAAGGCACTCCTTGCGAGTCTGCCAAAAGGGGAACGCTCGCTCGCCAAGATGCGTGATTTTTCTTTAATAAAGGTTGTCACGAGCTAAGAATAAGAGCCGCCCGTCTTAAATTCACTGCAAACACACTTTTAAGGCTTCCAACACCACGTGGTTCAAAGACTGACAGTTGTTTCATTGACAATTTTTTTCTTTTTGCTGAGTATCTGTTGAAATGAAGAACAACTAGTACTTCTAACAAAGCTCGTATGAAATAATTGTAAAAGACGTTTCTTCGTCGGTTTTTGACAGCCCTCCAGCGGTACAGCAAAAAAATATATTTTTTCAAAATTAAACCACTGCTAAAGTTTTCTACTGTAATCAAAATATGCCGAATATTTAAATTTTTCTAACTTCGAATTTTGTGGATATATTGGCAGAAATGTTTGCTTTAAACGCAAATAGCTAACAAATTAAGCCTTTAATTTTTTTAAAAGATGTAAAACAATGTAGAGGTTTGAAATGCCTAGAAAATTTGCTCTCTATTTTAAAACGTTTTTGGAAACTAAAAAAATGTAATTTTGAAAATACAACAATCAGACCTAATATCCTAATATCTTGGTTGTGCATTTTTTTGTCTATCCACCTGAGTAATAAAATGAAATCTTGAAAGAAATATTTATAACATTTCATATGTCAAGGGAGCGAATTTTTGAAGCAGAGAGCAGTAGTTCATAAGATATATAAGTTTAGGGTTACATTTCTTATAATATATATTTTCCCGTTTTTAGTGCGTATTTTTTCGAAAAAAATGTTTGAAAGAAACGAATACTTGATGTTGCAAATTAAACTTAAATTGCTGAATTAATGCCACTGGCAATAATTCCAGTTTGTTTTAAACTTTAAACACCTCCCTTTGTGTGAGCTTGAGAACTTTAAGCATATTATCATTTTTTAACAAAGTGAAAATATTGAAATAGAAAAAAATTATTCAAACTAAAAAGCATTGTGGATTAAAAAAACTGTTTTTGGAACTCTGGCAGCGGCAACGCAAATTCTTTTCTGTGCTCTAAGGTCAAGGCCGTCCCGCATCCCTGCGTTTTGGTTGGTTTCACGAGGGTTGTTTGGCGAGAGCGGTCCTCTCAACAGCCCGAGGGGAGCGGCAGCAGATCTTCGGTAGCGGCGGCGGCGGCGGGTGCGTCGTTTTTCTGCACGGGGGGCGAGCAGGCGCCGTCCTCCGCTCGTTTTTCGCACTGTGGCTGCTGCCTGCCGACGGCGGAGCTCACTCTCAGCCAGTCAGTGCGGTCGCTCCTCTCGCCGGCTCCTCATCTCCCGTGTGCGATATTCGTGCAGCGCTGCGCGCGTGTGAGCTGGCCCTTTGCCATTATTTGCGACTTTGTGACGCTCGCGTCGGACATGGCGCTGCCGCAGGGCCAGCCTTTCTCGGACTGAAGGTACGCCAATTTTCAACGACTAAATCGGAAATCATTATTCCTCTTGGGTGCAGTTGACTTCTGTTCCATCTCATTGACAGGCAGTAAAACGTGACTTCAGTCCTATTTTTTTATAGATTGATACTGGAGCTAAATTAATTCGACGATGTAGATATCAAAGCAGTACAAGGATATTATTTTTCTTAATAAAATGTTTAAATGACTTCAAATAGGTCATACAAACTACAAACAGTAAATTAATATTATTATGTGACTAAATTTGCGTAAAGCTGGGCCAAAAATCTATCAAAGGTCACATATTTACATAAAAATTGTTTTAAAAATTTTATTGGAAGGCAAAGTGAATGAATGATAAAAAAAGTGTTCAGCACAGTCTCGTTTTGGTGCTTTATCTGCTAAACAAAATCTACACAGAATAGTAAAAAGCACATTTTATATATTTCCTATTTTAATTTTCATTGTATCCATGCAAACTTCAAATAATTGCAAAAATTAATAAATTATTTATCTCTTAAGTTTATTTCAATTGGACAAAAATTTTAAATCTTAGGGCCGAAGAACTATTTTTTAATTTTATACCTCGCCTACAGAATTTCTATGATTTTAGAGCTCTCCTTATTCTGCAAATAAAGTTTTTCAAGTTCCAGCCCTCCTTTTCGGAAATAGAAATATAATTGTGATTCGCCAACAGTTTTAATTTTAAATTAAAAATTTCTTTGAAATGCAGCAGTAATAGTTCAAGTTATTTTTAACATTCCCATTTTGTCCCGTATTATGATAGAAACGGACTTCATCCTCGTTGGTTACAAAACTTCCTTCTCTATTCTTCGAGCAACGAGGATGAAGGAATTACCAACCTCGAGTGTTGACATTTCAATGAAGATACCCATTTTCAGATAAAAATTGTTGATTACAATAAAGGGGTTCGTGTTTGAAATATGCTCTTAAAATCATGCAACTGATTCGATTGCTGAGTGTAAGAGGATATAAGTAGTTATTTAACCAGGTTCACTGTATCTAAATTGGAATCGATCTCTGTTGAGATAACTAGAACAAATTTGCACAAAAAAATATTTTTTTGCCTCTGAAATGCAAAAATGCAGTTTTGATTTAAATCGAATTTATAATTTTAAACAATCTGCAGCTGCTCCTAAGAAATTTACAAAATTAAAGTATGGATTTTGAAGCCATCAAAATAATTGAATTAACTTCTTTAAAAATTAAAATATGGTTTTCAAACGCTAAAAGTTCCTAAATTTATTGTTTGCGAATATTGACAGAAAGTATTGGTCTCTGGGCTCAAATTTTGTCCCCTTTTGAGCCTCGGCAAAAATCCCCTTGGAGCTCACGATTTATCGCCGGTTTTGTGCGCCTACAGCAATGAAAAGGGCTTTTGTCCAAATACACAGACTGATTTAAGGCGAGATGACACGGTGGAGCGCGCCATGTCATTTTCACTCGCTATTTTGGTCTGCGTGAAAAAAGTCAGGTGATTGAAAAAAGAAATAAAGAAATGTGTGCGGCGTGTGTGCGTCAGCCGCGTAGGACCATTTTGTTTCATTTTTCATTCGCCGCTGCAAAATCCGAGTCGACGAAAGAAACAGTAAAGCTATAGCAAACAGGCGGCGAAAAATGGGGTGAATAATTTTCTTATGTTCACTTTCTTGTGGCTTCAATTAGGTCTTATTCGATTAGCGGCGCGGTCAGAGCACAATATTTTCTACCAGTGTGTGCACACACAATGCCAGACGATATAATCATCATTCAAGTAGCGCAATTGTTCAAATCATGATTGAACTTTTAAACAATATTTTGCTCCATAACACTGGGAGAAATGAAAATGGTATATTTTGGTAATGAAACATCTCAGGTGATCTTTCTCATAGGACTGAAATAAAAATCTCCGAATCAAGAAAGAGGATCTAACCGCAGATATAGAAGCTAAATCTCGCATTTTTTCACGTGTTGCTCTATTCTTCCATGGGGAAAACGAACTTCATCAATTTTTCTTCAAAGTTTGTGTCCCTCATATAAAATTCACTGATTTTATAGGATCATAAAAACTTACTTCAATCGAGACTTAAACTAGAAATTAGTATATTGTATCTGGATCAAGGCCTATTTATTTTTTTAACAAAAAATATTCATCGGTAAATATGCAATTATTAGTGCAATTTAAAATTTTCTGATTTGAAAATTTTCGTAAACCTCTCTTGTTTTAGTTTGAATTTATATTAGATTTGGAATGTAAATTGCTGTCTTTAAACAGAAAATATGAATGTTTGTTCACTTTATTAATGCATCTTAAATATGAATATAATGATGCATCTCAGAGAATATGAAGAATTTATCAGTTATATAAAAAACTTAGCAATAAATTTTTATCTTAAAACGATTAACCTTATTTTGAAGAAAAAAAAAATCAAATTTATTCATTAAATCCAATGCTAAGGCAATTAAAAGTATTGGAATATATTAAATTTAAAGATCGTTAATTTTCCAGTAGCTTTTTTGTCGAGAGATGTATCCACCAAAATTATTTTAGTGGATGATTGAATTTATTGGTTCAATCCACCAGTTCCTTTGAATATTTATTTGCTGACGATTTGAGTTAAAATGTTTGTCTGGCCTCTCTATTCCGGATGATTTTTAATTTTTAATTTTAAATTGATATTATTATTCCAATTTTACCCGTTCTCGTGTAGGAATCAAATGGAAAATTTCCAACCTGGGAATTTCTCCAATTCTTTAAACACATATTTTTTCATAAATTTTCCTATCTTTTCAAAATAGATTCGAATAATATGATCTACATTATTGTTTCCCTTTGAATAAGCATTTAATATTTTTCTTTTTCTTTTAAATAAGCTAGGTGGCTTGCTTCGAGGAGTCAAAGAGTAATCAGCGAAATATGGACTTCGATATGGTATATGATGAATTATGTCCGGCCTGTCCTAATCATGTCAAATGGCCTCCTATGCAATTCATCACTCACTGCAAACAATCACTTACAGTGGCTTTTTGCGTCCACTCAAGTCGAAGGAACAGTCGAGCGAACAAAGTGCGCCGTTTTTCGCAATCCGTTGAGTGCGTGCGCCAGAGAGCGCTTAATGGAATGTTTGCTGCGTCGTGAACAATATCTCATCCTGCACATAATTCTCGAGTGAATGCATGCAAATTGAAATGCGACTTAATGTTTTTGCACAGAAGAATACACACGATACAAACACGTATAATGACATCAAGGACACACATATATATTTGTCTGGATATTATGCTTTGAATGGCTTTGATTTAGATGCATTTTTGTGAATGTATCCGAGGTCAACATTAATAACGAGGGGATTATTAAAAATGAGAATTATTTTTATCACTAAAATAAAAAAAATCAAAGGAAAACAAAAAAGATCTGCTTGTTAGTCGAAAATCTGCTAAAACTCCTTGAGCTCCAAAAGCAAGGCAGATTTGTTGTTATTAATTCATTTTACAGGGCACCTAAGAGAGAGCTGTCAAAATTAAAAGTTTCTTCGATGGTTATATACAGATTATTTTAGATTTTTTACGGTTAAAAACGCGGTGGTGTATTTTTAAAAGAAGCATGAAATGCGTCCGTTTCAAATAAATGGCTAGAAAAAGGCTAAAATTCCCAGCACTAGTCGTTTGTTAAAATGTAGTTTGGCCTAGAGCGCGCTGGGGGCCGATGTGGCGCAAAAAGCAGCCGATTTTCAGCCCAATAAAGCACGGGCACGCGGCGACGAGGGGATTTGCTCCTTAGTTACACCATAAATTAACCGCACGGAGCCGGCGGCTTGCTTATTAATGGGCAGCCGGCCAGTTATCGGTCGAAACTGCACGGTTTATTTTCGCGGACTCGCCTTTCTACGGCTGCTTCCTGCTCCACTCTCGTTCTCATTCGTGCGCACTGCGGAGGCTGCTGCATGAATATGGATGGAGAGTAGACTCTTCTTGCGCGAGTCCAAGATTTCCTCCGTGCAAAACAAACATTTCACGTTCTCGCGCAGTATTTATTCCGTCTCCGTGCAGTGTCGAAAAGAGGAAAAATGCTGCATTTTTTCGCACCGCACGTCGGGCTCTAAAAAAGCAAACACGGCCTAGGAGGCGAAACGACCCATCCGACCGACCAAAGAGCATGTGGAAATTACCGCGCGTGAGTTTGTTGCCCGCGCGTAATTTCATTTGCCTTTACGTCTCCTTCATTCTCGCCCATGTAATAACCAAAACGTGTACATGCGCCCATGTTACGCGCTGCTTATTAAATTTCACTCGCAACGTCCACCAGGCCTTTTCTGCCGGCTTTATTTGTTCTACTTCAGCCGACCTGAGGTGCAAAATGTTTTTACGGCCTTGTTAAAAATTTCTTGCACGTCGGGAACTTACTCTACAAAAGACAGAAGAAACAAGCTGAACCTAATTTACAAAAATTATAAGTTTATAGCCCTTATTATGTGTATTAATTGAAATTCTTAAACATTTTTCTCCGTTTTTATCTATTCTTTTGAAAGTATGCAACCTGCTGGACAGCCATGAACCAAAAATCCGTCCGCTGCATAGCTTACAGGGGCAGGTGTACCACAAAAAATATTGTGTTAAATTAAAAAGATACATGGAAACATAAATAATACTAATTTAAAAATTTCAAAGAGCGTTAGAGCTGCGGAGGGAAACCTAATTTTACTGATTGCATGACGTGGGTTCGTGTGACACTCCTCTATATTTAAAAAATTTTAATTATAGCTTTTAAAGAAAATAATTCAATTACCTGTAGTCATTCTAAAATCCTTTTTCGTGGAGTGGGAGTTCCATGAGGCAAACGAAATTTCCCTTTATAGATTTTTCGTGGTATATGGGAAGCAGATTTTTACTTCTTAAAATAGCTTTATTTTTATTAAAAGGATGGGAGTTTTGCACAATGTAGTTTTTTTACAAATAGTCTATCTTTTTCAACGGCAGGTTATTTATATTATACTTTGCACTTTATTCTTTTGTTGGTTTAGATTGTGTTTTGAAGGTGAAATACTGTAGAACCAAAGCCAGAGGGGCCGAATCAGCTGCTGTCCCTTACGAGAACGTTCAAAATAACCTTTCTCTTTAATTACTAACTTTTGTGGGGTACTCGGTTCGAGCCAAAAGGAAATGCATCTGGTTCCTTCGTAGACGTAGATTTAATCCATAATTAAGACTGTAAAGTTTTACAAAATAAATATTCACAATAAAATCTCAAAGGAAAGTCAACAATTAATTAACGCATCAATATGCGAGTCGAGAATAACAATAATTATTATCACAGTTAAATACAATGCTTACCCCGGTATTATCTTCGGGTCTATAAGTTATTACAAGCGTCATATATGCGCACGACATTATACTCCCGGCCGGAGAGGTAAATGCGACATGACCGTATGCGTGCGTAGGTGAGCGGTCAGTGAAGGTGTATTATACAGGGTAAATGAGAAAAGCTTATCATACAGTTACAAGTGACATCTAAAGGTTACAAACTAAGTTAACGCCAATAAGCGGGAACCGCTACACTTTAATCCACAAGCCATAATCCAGGTTGGAGCCATTTGCAAACTTCATTCATGAAAATTGATTGGAAATTTTTGAAAATCAGTCACCCCCTATTTATGTATAAGGAATTAAATCTCCTTTTTTAAATGTACATGCCTGAATTTAATTATGTAAATTGAATTACTAATGAAAGGACAACAAATAATTATTCACACTGCTCAAAGGGCTCCGCCCTTCAGCTCGTAAAGGCTTCACAATTTACAACACAACGAAAAAATCCCCCGGCCTTAATTAATTTAGTCAGCGAGACACGCGTCTGTGCATCTCAGGTGATTATTAAAGCTTAATTAAGAGCCGCCGGCTAATTTATTTTCGCTCGGTCAGTGACAAAGGCGGAAAAAATTCAATAAATCTGCGCTTTTATCCCGACAAAGTCAGCTCTGAGTGCGCTGTTTATGTGGCGAGAGAAAGCGTAGGGAAAGCGCCGACGGAGCCCAACGAAAACAACAACATTTTTTGGACCAACTCCAATCAACGGCGGCTATTTTGTGTATTTGAACGCTGGTCCTCTTAAGCAACTTTCTTTCTCGCCGCTTTTAGTGGCTCGCGGGATATTCCCAACGCGATGATTTACAGCTCTCGACGGCCCTGACAACGTGTTATTAAATTTTGGCACTCGAAATTCCGCTTTCAAACACAAAAAGTATGAGACAAAGAAGCCGTCCTCTTGGCAAAGAAATGAAATTTTTTCACGGGTCGATTCCTACAAAGTTTCTTGAATCATGAACAAGATTTGAATTAAAAAATTAACATTTTTTAACAGGAAATCTTGCAAGAATTCCTCCTAAAATTTAGCACAATAATATTTTATTGAATGCATTTCATGGTTTTGCTTCGCGTGGCGTGCGGAATTCGAAAGGAACAAGTGGCATTTTCTTTCCACCTGCGAGGCTTCCCCGTTGATTTCTTGCGGCTTTACGCGCGGCATTTGGCCTGCTTTCTGCTTCTTTGCCCGCATATGCACCGCTTCTCGAGGATAAAAAGAATTGCGCGCGTTGCCACAAATGCGTGTATTTATTTTGCTTTGGCCGCCGCCCCTGCTGCGAGGAATATCCAATTCTCATTTGAATTTTTTAGACTCACACACCGCTCTGGAAAATCTTTTTCGCCTCTCTCTTGTGCGCTGGTGAGAGAGGAAGACGCGAAAGTGCTCTTGATGCGACTCTTCCTCTCTCCGTTCGCTTTTTCTCTGCTGATATGCCACGTACAGTTGGACTGGCATCTCCTGCAGAAGAAGAAAAAATGCCAAAATCTCATGGTATATAATATTGATGACTTGGAGAATTTTCTGCAACGTTTGCGGAGAATATGAAGAGAGAGATTTTAAAACTTTCATTCAACATCATAGTATACTAAGGTACATAGATTACATTATTTTTGCCCATCATGTTCAGGGGATGATTCAGGAAATAAAGAGGATTTTCTCAGTTTATCTTGCTTCATTTTTGAGTGGCAACCTAAATTGTGATTGATGCAAACGAGACTCAAACACGGCAAATCAATCGTAGATTGTGCTCCAGATTCCTTAGTAAATCATTTGTTTAGTCTTAAAACAATTAATCGATCGTTTAATTGACAAATAAATCATTCTGATTTAATTAGGATTCTGAATAAAGCAACATTTTTTTACAAAAAATATCAGTGTGATTAAATTTATAATTTACTCTGTTATGGCTTTAAATCAATTTTTAAATTACATTAAAAGATCTTTAAAAATTGGTGTATACAAATTTGAAAATCCTGAGGTTCCACTACTTCACTAATTTAAATCAAATTAGAAAAAAAGAGACAGCTAAATCACCTAACAAATGAGCCATTATTCAACGTGACCTTTTACAAAACGTGGGCCGTATCTATCATCAAAGGTACAAGCCACAGCACGTGTTTGCGACGGGTAGCTGCGTTTAATCCAAATTCCTGCGAGCGCGGGCAAAAAAGTTGCGATCTCTGGCAACGAGAAGAGAAAATCCGCCGCATTGCAGGATGACGTCAGTGCGCCCCTAGCTCCCAACCGGCCGGCCAGTCCATTTCGAGGCCGAATTATTGCCGGGCGCGTTTAATCTGCACCCGTGAATTTTAATCCAGGCCAAATTTGCATCGCCAGGCTGCTCATTAGGGCATTACAGCCCCTCGTTAGCAAATTGGGGTGTCGCAGGGGCCGTCGGAGGGGCCGTCGGAGGGTAATTCGCTTACAGCTTCTGCCGCTTCAGCGCGTCTTCTCATTTTTTCTTGCTGTCCCGCGGGAACAATGATAGTCTGGCTGTGTGAGTGACGCGCCACAATCACCGCCGAGCATGAATAGTAAAAATTTAAGGAGTGCTCATTTAGCTACAAACCCTGTGTTAATTTTGATGTTTTTTCTTATCAAATATGGTTGAATTTAGAGAAGATTTTTAAAATAATCCATCGCGCTTGGAAAAAGAGACCGTGCCTCAGCGAAACGGCACTTTTGTTCCCCAGATTGTTGGCCCCTGCCGATTTTTTGGTATTAATAATATTATATCATAAAAGGAAATCCTTGGATCACTCAACATATTTGCCGCTCGCATGGTCCAGGACTTGACTGCTAACGCAGCGGCCGCTCCCAAAACACATTTTTGATCTACCACAATCCAGGCAAAAAATATTATTCTCTAAAAAAATTGTCGGGTTAAAAATAACTGCAAGCTAAGAGTGTGACATAAGGACTACTCCTTCCTTCCAAATCAGAAAAAAGTTCTTTATTTCCAACCTCCACTAAAAATTCAACAAATTGTGTTTATATGAACTGCAAAAATGAGATTTATGAATGTCCAGTAAAATCCAAATTGCATAGCCTGTGTAACACAAAAGTTAACTAACACTTGACTAAACTCGTTGAACGTCCTTTTAGTCCATGGCCGCCATTTTGATAAACACTTCAGATTTTTTGGGTAAAATGCATTTCCCCATCAGAGTCGAGCCCAATAATTGTTGAACCTGAAGCGCTCTTGCTTTATGCAATTACGCGATCCTGGGTCACCGCTGGAAAAACAAGTTACAAACGCTCGAATCGTTACGTCCGCAGCCGCGGATTTGTAATTTGCTACGCCCCAATTAACCAGAGAATTACACTCGCTGACGCCAGCCAATGGTGGATTGTATACGCACCTTTCGTAATTAACAGTCACTGTACGCATTGCGCAATATATTTGACGTTGGAAAAAATTATGCAAGTAGATGATTTAATGTGGCTGCTGCCTGAGACAGGCATTTTTTGTTTACATCGGCTGAAATTAATGGTAATTAAAACAATATTCCGTTTCAAATTTATAATTTGCTTGATGTTGTTCAGCAATAAAAAGTTGACGGTGTTTGTAAACAATAAACAACGTTGTTTTACCTCATTTTTTGCGGTGCGCTCTGGGAATTCACAAATAACACAAAAAGAAAGCTAGATCGATCTGATAAAATCACGCATATACATTTGGTAAATTTTGGCATTTCGATTTGCTAAAAGTCTCTGGAGAACCGCAGCAAAACCTTTCTCCCGAGAGCGGGCGCATTTAAATAAATGAAAATACACATTCGGAGCAGCCCGACACAGATCTCGTTGTTTGCAAACACTGTTCTAAAAGCTTTTCCTTTCATCTTTCCGGTGCGGAGGGCAGTAAGAAGGTGCAGCCTTTGTATCGAGTCGTGGCCACGCGGCCGAATATTTTTTGGGCCAATTTGCCCACTTAATTCGCGGTGAATAATGCAGCGAGCTGGCGACGGGGCGCAACGAGCGTACGCACACACGCGGATTGGCACGCTGCCATCGAGGCATTGATTGTTAACGCTCGACTTGCTCTATTCTGCCCCGCGCTCTAGATACTGAGTGCCCCAGAGTGTGGAAACGGTGGGCTGGCCGGCAGCTAGCGGCACAGGCGGACCTCTCGCTAGCTGCATGCCGCCCGCCCTCCCGCACTGATAAATCGACGACCCTTTTCCTGCTCTGCAGCATTAGCCATCTGCATGGCTCGAATTTCGCGTCGCAAGTGGACAATTCGTTCCTCAGGGGAAATGCATGAATCGCGGAATGACAGATAGACGACAGGGGAACCCTTTACTTGATAAGGCGGATGGGTTTGGTTCAGATAAATCAGTAAAATAAATTTGGTTAGAGTCGAAAAGGACTCATAAAAGGGCAATAATGAGCGTCATTGAAGTTAAAGTAAATTTCAGAAAAATAATTTTTGCCTTTTTGTTAAATATATGCACTGAAATTTGTGAAAGAGCTAAAATATCCCCGCAGGTTGTATAATTTTAAGAGAAAAGTCTGCATGTTTTAAAAGTGGTGAACAATAACTCCAAATTGAATATCAGAATTTATTTTCCCAGAAAAAAATAAGCTCGCCGGTGGATAGATTGCAACGAGAGGGAGCCAAGCAAAAAATCATTGATGAGCAAGTTGGCAAATTCTGAAATTTAATCGTTACTTGGTCCTGATTAGATGCTACATTGATGTGTTGAGATCAACTGTCGCTAAATACATACCACAAACAGAAGCCTCAATGAGCAGCTTGCTATAGACAACAATGCAAAATTATCTTAATTACATATTGTTGGTATGTTTAGTTCCACTTCTTTAAACAAACAAGACAACTGACAAATCACCCTTAGTCAAAAATGAAAAAGTTAAATACATAATGTACATAAAAGATTTTTAATAAGGAGATGAAATAGGATCATTCATATTCATTTGCGTCGTTTAAGCTATAAATATTCATATTTCGGAGAAAATATTCATTTCTCTTCTCTCTCCATTGGTGATTAATTTGCAATACAGTAAAAGCAAATACTAACATCGATCAGTCAACAAATATCACGGGATACCATGCAATAATATTTGAAATTTAAACTTCAGAAGCAAAATTAACAGTCAACCAATTCGAATGTAGTGTTTGTTTTCCAGAGCAAATAACCGCAACGTCTGAACTTTTGGAATGTGATTGAACCATCCGCGCACACACACACACACACATATAAACTCGTGGATCCCACAGCAATGCTCCCTTTGGTAGTGCGGAAGAGCCGACAAAACCAAAGTCTAATATTTGTCTTGTGTACTGAGGGTTGGCGGGCTGGAGACGCAAGAATTCCCGCTGCACAATTTTCCATCAGTAGCAGCCAACTCCTAAAAGCGTGTGTGTGTGTGTGTGTGTGCCAATAGTCAAAAACCGCATCGCGCGACACTCGCTTTCTCCAAGCTCCAAGCCATCTTCGTGGCTTATTGACTTGGCTCGTCTGTGCTTTTTTGTTACACGCAAATCTGCAGATACTTTGATGCATGGAAAGGAAAAATAATGTAGCACAAAAGAACACATGTTTGTAATAATTTATTTTACCTGAAATATTCAGCAGAAATTTTTATGCGTCACTTTCACAAATTATGTCTTGTGAGGAATTTTCAAATGTTCTTCCCTTTGGTAAAACACGATGGCCAATATTTTAAATTCATACTTCATCAGCTATATTTTTAGGAGCGTAAAAAATATTGAAGTAGAAGTTTCCGTAACAGGAAAATGAGATCGGATCACAAAGTTTTCCTCTTTTCCTCAAAGCAAAAACCATGATCTAAAATTTTGGTAGAGTTACTTGTAATTAAAACGAAAATGAAATGTTCGCCTCAAAAGAGAACAGCTGGCTCACTCTGCTCCTCCGACACATAGCTAGCTGCTCCACCAAAAAGTAGCACTTTCTGTGTTTTTCCGGTAGTGAAAGAGGGAAAAAGAGCCAGCAGCAACGCTCTCATTATCTCCACCAGGGAATAATGAAACAAGCCGGCTACACTTTCATTGTGCTTTATTTTCATACCCTCCAGCGTTTCATGGGGAATAATAAAAAAAAAATCGGTGTGACACGCGGCAGCTTTTTGCGCTGTGTGCTTGGCGGTTTGTGTTTTGCATATTATTTTTCTGGCTGTAAAAGCCTCGCACAGCTAATAAAAACGCCGACGTCAAATTCAAATTTTTAAAACGCGTAAAATAGGGTTAGGGGAGAGGCCTACCCTAAACCAAAGCTGTAAATCATCCTTTTTATGAATTGCTGTGTCACCTAAATTTTGACGTTAATTATGAGCTTTTATGCGTCAAGTGTGCAGCATTACATTTTATAGCTCTATTCCACTAAAAAATTCTCATTGACGCACGCGTGGAATTTCAGTTATAAAAAAGAAACTCAGATATGAAATAAATGAAAATTGGGTAGTCTGAAAATAAAATTCACGCATTTGACCAAGAGAAAACACGCTTTTCGGTTTTTATATTGACAAATCTTATTTATCCCGGATAATTTGAAATTTGGAGCTTTTTTAATTCTTTGATTCAACACTACTGCATAAAATTTAGGGTTCTTCTTGGGAATGACTTACTATTTGGATAACAGAAATAACTTTCATTATATTTCTAAGGATCCTTTTTTCCTGAACGCAACACTTTTATATGGTAGAAAAACAAAACAGCGCAAGGAAAGGATTTTCAAATTGAATTTAATTCTAGAAACAAACCCCCTTAATTTTCCCAATCTAATTTTCTATTCAGCTGAGCAGTTTAGAGTGGAGGAAGCAATTCATCCATCGCTGATTAGATTGTTTGGCAATTTGTCCCCTTCTTATCACCTAGGCCTGAAACGTAAACACTAGTGTGCGCGCTGAAAGCGATTTAACTACACAAAGCGAGCGTCCAGTTCGACCGACATGCACGTGAGGACACGCGGCAAATGCATTAAATTCGAGTCCAGCGCCGCTGCGCTATATTGACCAGCGGCAATTTGAATGCCGACGGGCACGCCACGACGCTAATGTCAAGGGGGCCGACGTCAGGAGGGGCCCAGTCAGCCCGCGGGGCCACGCGAATCCAATTAGGCGGCGCCGACGTGAATGCGGCGATTCAACAAACCGAGGCACGGCCCACGGGGATTTTGCCCATCTCTGCTCGCTCGGACGGCCGTGACAGTCGGGTTTGGGGAAACTCCGCCTCAGAGGCAACAGTGGGGATCGGGCCGGTCTAAATCGGGGCCCACCACAGTTTATGACAGTACTTCAAAGAGTTCAAAGGGAAACGAGATTTTACTGCAGTCAAATGTTACGTCCGGTTAGAGAAAGAGCCTGTTGACATTAAAAACTAATCAATCAACTTATGGCCAAAACTTAGCAATCTTAATATTTTCGCCACACTTGAAAATATTTAATCACAAAGGAGACAGCCTCTCTAGGGGGAAAAAATAGAAAACGCCCGGTTGACTTACCAGAAGCAAATTTTTGCTTGATGTATTTAATTTGAAACACTAACTTTGTATCTATTATTTTTCACTTGGGACCTATTATAAGTTTCATTTATATTTTTTACTTGTGTTTTGACGTTCTTTTACATAACTGGGATATGTTTATTTCAATGGAGAGTAAAATATACAGTAAAAATTAAATATTTTTATTCCGATATTATTTTTATTGTTTTTTATTTGTATTTTTCTTGGCGGGTTTTAAAATTCTAATGCCAAAATAGACACTTGAATTTCTTTCATATTTGTGGTTAACACACCATGATTGAAAGCAATTAATACTATTTTAGGACAGAAAATGCTGTTTCCTCGTTAAAAAGATTTGAGACTGAATTTTACACGGCTGTTCTCGGAAGCAGAAGGCGATCGAAATGGCCTTGCGTGTTTCCTCTAGTTAGCCGGAAAACGGGGACGGCCCCTCAGGGCTAGACGGTCCTGACCGCGCACTTGAATCATTTCCAGCACCGAGCAGCTCAGTCTCGTGTTGGTGTGCAGCTCTTTTTCCAGCAGCTAGTTGCGTCGGCTTCGCGTTGCGGCATTCGCTCTCGCTGCGTCGAGTGCGCTTGCTTTCTTTTGCCGAACCAGTCGGGAGACAAAATGTTTCAACCCTTTGAAACTTTCGATGAGTACCAACAGTTTGGCGATGAGTATGACGACGAGTGAGTATAGTTAATATTTGCCCACTCTAGATTGTCACGTTCATGAATCGATTTGTTAAACGCTACTTTAGCCAGTTAAAACAGATATTAATTTTTAAGCATTCAAAGTTCAGCTGCTGGAAATAAACTTTTCCTTGAATTTAGAGAAATGGTTTATTTTTAATGACACTCGAATTAGCCTGATTTAATGTGTTTCTGTAAATTGGAGCAGCTGTGTGTACAGAAGTAGAAATGCAGTCGGTCTCGTATGTTTTATTCAGTCTGGATCAAAAGCTCTCATTTCCAGACACTATTATTCACGGCAGGTTGGCGTGCAGCCGCTAAGAGACCACTTTTCACGTGCGGCACGACCGCGAGACCAAGCAAAATCAATTTTAAAAAGCACAAACGCCGCTTTCCAGCCGCATAATGTGCGTTTTTTCAAAACTCAGATTTGTCGCACGAGTGTCTGCCAAACTTTTGGAAAACTTACTTTTCCGCCTGGATGAGTTAATAAAGCACGTTCATAATAATGAAATTCCCTAGCGTGCCGTGTGACACGATCACCCTTTCGCGTCTATTTTCGGGCTCTCCACTGAAATATTCAAGTGAGTGTGTTTCCAGCCAGGCTGAATATTGATCCGATGAATGTATATTCTGGCTGCTGTGTGTACCCATGTTTTGCTCCAAGTTCACACGTTGCGACTGTCTTTTGATACGCTGATGAGTTGAATTTTCCGCACCACATGTTTGCGGAAATTATGCTAGCTTGACGACCGATGCGCAACTTTCTGCTCTTGACTGACGCGTGTTTAGATTGCTCTCATTAAATTGCTCAAGCAAAATGTCTAGACATCATGTTGAAAATTGAAATATGTCTAGACATCTTATACTTGAGATGAAATGAATTAACTAATTGATTTTAACAGGAGTCGTAGTAAGGGTAAAAAGAGGAATATTTTGCCTGCAAAAAGAAAATTTAGAACCGAATGTAAAGTTTTCCTCAATTAAACTAACGAAATCACCGGGATCATTTGAAAATTGGAAAACTAAATCGCAGTTTCTAAAATTAATTATGAATAAAAAATGCTCCTAACTAAAGTTTAAAAAAAACTAACAGCTGTTCGTGGGAAGAATAGCTGAACATTAAGGGTTCAATTTTAATCCACTATGTGAAGCAAGAAATTAAAAGAAAAAAATACCTAATACTTAAGCAAAAATTTCATTGAATTTTTATATCATTGTTGCAGCTGTCGCGCTCCGATCGCCAGCCTCGACTGCATGGACGACTTCCAGACGGGCGCCGAGCACTCGGCATCCACCCTGCAGCAGGCCGCCTCCGGGGGCAACGCCAAGGCCCTCGAGCCGCTGGCGCTGAGCCCCGCCGGCGGGCCTCTCGGCGCCCTGAGCGGCGGCAGTGGTGGTGCCCTCGTCAGCAGACAGTCTTCCCTGACACCGGGCCTCAGGTACCGCAACCTCGGCAAGAGCGGCCTTAGAGTCTCCAACGTTGGCCTTGGTGAGAGTCTTGAAATCGCAGTCTAAGAAACGCGTTATAGCGACAAACTTTGTAACAAATTTAAAAAATTCGAATATTTATCAGACACATATAGTGTAGAACATTGGACAAATTTATGATATATTATGATCCATTATTTACAAGTAAAAATAGCTCAAGAAAGGATTGAATTTTTAGCTTGTGGAAAAAGGAAATTTTTATCACCGGAACAATTTATTTACTCGTTTCTCTTATTATGCTTTAAGAACTCTCTGCCATCTAATATTGTGGTATTAATCTTGTTTTGGAGGTAAAGTACTGCTAGTTAGGCTAGCGAGGCCGAAACAGCTGCTGTAGAGTACAAGAGCGTGTGATTTTCTTTTGTAATTTTTGCCTTCCATTTCTTGTTCACTTTTGGGAATAGTCAGTGCAAAATCAAATTTATACAGACAAAATAATTATTTGTTTCTCATTTTCTGCCAACAAAATGGTTTCATTTCAGGCACATGGGTAACATTTGGTAGCCAGCTGAGCGAGGAACAGGCCGAGGACGTGGTAACTCTAGCTTACGAGTCGGGAATAAACCTTTTCGACCTGAGCGAGGCGTATTCAGGCACCAGGGCGGAGATCGAACTCGGACGCATCCTGCAGAGAAAGGGATGGAAGCGGAGCTCCTTTATAGTCACAACCAAAATTTATTGGAATAGCAAGTGAGTGTGTCCCCCGTTTACAAAACACGACCTTACACACCCGTATAATTATGTAAGAAAGCATTCTTCCCGCGCGGCACGAACGTCGTGCGTGCTGCCTATCTACGGCTTCTCGCAGGCGTCATTGCGCGCGCGTCAAACACAATTTGGCAACTGACTGATATTTGCACCGATATCGCTGCTTTGTTAAAGATCTGACGAAAGAGGCCTTTCAAGAAAACACATTATCGAGTCGGTGAAGGCGTCGCTCGGGCGTCTGCAGCTAGAGTACATCGACGTTGTGATAATCCACAAAGCGGATGCCATGTGCCCCATGGAGGGTCAGTATGCACAATGCACAATTCCTCACTTGCCCAATTCTGACCAAAGCGACACAATTTGGAGCCTGCTGTACAAAAATATAGTTTAATTATTTATGCTGTTAATATAAAAAATACCCCAACGGATTTAGTAAAATTTTATTTAAATTAAAATGCCAGCTAGTTGTTCTGAGAGTTGTTAAATTATCCTGAGTTGCTCAAACAAATATCACAGTTTCAAACAATTTCAATCAAAGATACTCATTAAAATACAATATACATAAAATAACATAAATCTATAACGATGCTGGATTTTATTTTGCTCAGAGGTGTACAGGTTTTTTCTGCAAATTTTAAAATTAATGTTAAAATACTTGGTCATTATATCGTCTGTGAATGTGAATGTATTTTTCGTATTTTTCTTCTTCTTTTTTTCTATGTTAAATTAGTGTGTTTGGATTTTTCAGAGGTGGTACGGGCGATGAACCACGTGATCAGCCAGGGTTGGGTCATGTATTGGGGCACGGCGCGGTGGACGCCGGTTGAGGTGATGGAAGCGTACACAAACTGCCGGCAGTTCAACTGCGTCACACCCATCCTCGAGCAGACCGAGTTCCACATGTTCTGCCGGGACAAGACGGAGCTGTACATGCCTGAGCTGTACAACAAGATCGGCGTCGGTATGATGGCCTGGTCGCCCATTTCGATTGGACTGATCAGCGGCAAGTTCGAGGACGGCGGCATGTCGCTCTTCGCCAGAGCCTCCTTTAAGGTAAACAAATGAGAAATGGGGAAAGTTTCACCACAACGCTCTTTTGCAGAATAAATACTCCACATTCAGCTGGTCCGAGGACGAGACAACGCAAGCACCTGGCAAGGAGGTCAGTGGATACAACTCTTTTTTTCAAAATGTAGAAATAAAATGAATAAGATAAAAACAACAGTTCAAATATCTTAACGAGTAAAAAGTTAAATTATTACAAAAAAAACCTTTCAGGGCTACACCTGGATCAAAGACCGATTGCAGCCCGAGGAAGGTGGGCGGCGGCAGCAGGACAAATTGCGTGACGTCAGTCAACTCGCCGAAAGACTGGGCTGTACAGTGACTCAGCTAGTGATCGCGTGGTGCCTCAAAAACGACAGCGTCCAGTGCCTCCTGTTAGGGGCGGCTTCAGTAGAGCAGCTTTACGAAAATATCCAAAGTCTTCAGGTAATATATTTCAGAAAATATTTACTCGACAGCCGTTCCTTTGTGAAAAGATTAAGTTAATTTCAAAATAGATTTTTCAAGGTCCTGAAGGGGAAAATAGCTCAGATGTTTGACTCATGCGTAAAAATGGCTGTTGTCCAGAAGTAGAAAAATTGTTCAATACCAAGGGAACTAAAGGGTAGGTGGTGGAAATGTCATGCATCACCTTTGAAATAATTTATTCAAGCTATGGTCCTGAATATTTGAAACTTTTAAGTCCATAACTGTGGCCTCAGAGGAGATCAGAAAATATGCAAAAACGTGTTCCCTTAACGGGAGAGAGAAATTTTGCACTCCACTATTTGGCTAACAATGTCATGATACCACCCTGAAAATTTCATTTTGGGATATGTCAACAATAATTGTGATCTCGGCAGCGAATGTATTCAAGTTCTCTGAAAGGACCCCACCATAATCCTGGTTTCAACCTTAATACGCGTTGAAACAAGTTACCCTTATCCTCAAGGGTTAAATCGCCTTTAAATCACAAAATTACAACCAAAATATATATGATTCGCAGCTACAATACATAAAATTTGCCAGCAGCTGGATTTCTCCACTACAAAATTGACGTTTTGATAAATGACCCAGCCCCATCGCTGAATTATTTTTATTCAATGGTTCTGTTGTACACCATTGGTGTTTCTATAAATAAAAATATATAATGGGGAAAATCAATTTTGCTTGGCTGCTATGCCAGATTTATTTAAAAACATCGAATAGCATGTGCGTAGATTAATAAAAGTGGTATGATTACAGTTGGTGCCTAAGCTGAACACAAACATCATGGGCGAGCTGGAGCGCATCCTGGAGAACAAGCCCGTGCGTCCGCCGATGATATCAACGCTGGCACTAAGATGACAGTCAATGTGCCCTCCCGGGGGGGCGCTGTCTTCCTCAGACCCCGGGGCGCTCAAGCAGGGCGACGACGACGTGGTCAGCATCGTCGCCGACGAGACCAAGGACAAGAACGTGGCCTTCTGCAGCCTGCAGTGACGGCGCTCGTCGCTGCAAGGGCAGCAGCAGCAGCAGCAGCGCGCCACCCCCAACCCCCAGCAGCCCCCGACAGCCGGAGCCGGCGCCGCGGGGCCGCAGATGTTGCGCTCACGGTCCAGCACCTCGTCCAGGGGCATGTCGCGCAGCAGCAGCGCCACCAGCAGCCTCAGCGGCTTCGCCACCTACCGGCCGTCGCCGTCGCTCAGGACGCCGCACTGAGCATCAACTCCCCTCGGCGCCCTCCCCTCTACCACCTCCGGAAAGCAGGCAAGGCAGGCTCTCGTCGGACGATTTTTGCCAATTTGCCAGTGCTGGATGACGAAAGACATTTTTTGCTGATTCACGACTGCTCTGATAATATGAATTAGTCGCTCGTACACCGTAATATACATATATGAATTGTTACAAGTCGCGAACGTGCTTTCACACGTTCCCTCTATATAAACGGATAATATACCGCGTTTACCACTCGTTGTTGAGTTGTTGTTGCAACACTTTTGTTGACCTGGCGTGTCTATAGCAACTGAGCGAGGTCACGAGGAAGAGACGATTGTTATGTAGTTTGTTGACAGATCAGGCTTTCCCGCCGTTCTCTTCCTCGAGTTTGGTGTTTTCGCGCTAGATTTTTTTTTCTTGCGTAAGGAATAGGTCGTAGGCAAAAGTTCCTGATAGTGCGAGCCCTTAATTAATGCCAAATCATTAAAAGAGAAATAAACTCACTCTCTGTCTCTTTCTCTCTATCTCTCTTTCTCTCTCTCTCTCTCTCTCTCTCTCTCTCTCTCTCTCTTTCTCTCACACACACACAAACACAAAACACACAGAAGATGCATACATACAGAAGTAAACGCCTTTATTAACAGCAATTTTTGAAACAAAATTAAATTTAAGGTACAATCACGCGCAAATCTCAGCATCTTGTAAGGATTTAGACTTCTGTCCGGAAGATAGCGCGTTTAAAATTACACAATGTATCGCAGCATATAAGTTTTACTACTCGTAAGTTGAGAGTAGTAAACAAGACACACTCACCCACGATTAAGCAGAGCAGAGGAGGCGTTGACGACGATGCATAGGATTTATGCTTTAATGAAGTAATCATTAGGGAGCCAGAAGGAAATTACACTCACACCTCTTAAATAATAGAGAGCGTACGCGAGGAGCAACAAGAGAACTAAAAACTATAACACACGTATATTTAAACTAGAGTCAGGACGCAGACGTACCAATTAATCTTGGAGCAGGCGAGAGGGCAGAAAACCGAGAGCAAATAATTAGCCAGCAGCAATTACAGCCATTCTAGATTCCGTCGAACATGTAAAACAACATAATTTCATTGTATGCTTTCCAGCGCGCGCACAGCACGAAGTAAAAAGTATTTGCCATCCAGAACAAATTTTTCGACAAATCCAACATATCACGCAAACATGATCTTTTTGCGTAGAACACGAATTTACACACTTTCCTTCTTCTTGGAGCACGTTCTTCGTTAGAAAATCCACGTATTCCTTTCAGCAAATTTTGGTGTAATATTATATAGAGTTCGTGTGTTCTTCTGAAGCTTTCCGATCATTTCGCTCGATCAGAATTGTTAAATATTCTTTCTCTGAATGTGTCATTTTCACATATCACACAATTCGAATACCGTTTGCACGCTCTGGATGTGAATACCGATCCGTCTTTAAACCGAATGGTAAAAAACTATACTTCTCTTGCTGGCGACAGGAAATTTGTCCACACGTGTACATTTTTATCGATATCTATAATAGAAGAGTCTTTTTACACACACGCATAATGATATATTGCCGCTTCTTATCGTTGGATTCCATTCCACTTTACTGTTCATTGTCGCGCACAGAACATTCGAGATCAAACACAAAGTATATGAATTTGCTCATTAAGCAGTAGTCAAATCAAATACCAGCCAGAGAAGCTTTTTCTCGCGTCGGTTAATTTCAATATATTCACGAGCTTGGCTTGCCGTAGGAGGAGACTTGTGTTTGCAATTCCGTTTTTGGGGAGAATCAAATATCAGTAGAGTGTATTTCATCACAAATTTTAATACAATGAACGACACAATTGAGGAAAAGATTTTTGAGTGCCTTTTGCCCGCGATTTGTATCTGTCTCTCTTGGTAGGTCTGTAGACGCTTGTCCCCGCGCTGAATTTCTACTTGGTTTCGCATAAAATCAATCAATCAACCAGTCGCACTGCTAACCTTTCGGCGAAAATATGAACAATTAAAAGAGTCGAATTGATGGGCTCTTGCGTTGTAAATAATATGACAATACTTCTTCTACCACTTTCTTCTCAGTCCATCTTCTCTCTATATTCTCGAACTAAATAAACGTTAACATTTACACAGCACGCAGAAATGGGGGTGCGGAAGTAATTAATTAATTAAATAATAATCTCTGATCAAAATATATTAAACAAAACGGAGAAAGCGGATTTAGGCGCGCGTTTATAAGCATAAAAGAAAAGTCGTAGCGATGTAGAGAGAGAAGCGACGACGAAGAATGAAAATAATCAGACAAAATGTGGTGATAACGTCCTATTTTTATCGACCGGTAAGCGCTATAGTAACAAGTATTTGATGATTTTGCTAGGCAAATGAGAAAAAATAACGAACTGGAGCCGAAATCGATTGACGCGATTTTTCGGTTGAACTTGATTGACAGGCAGTGAGACTTGTGTAACTCTACTCACTCCCTCACACACATTTAAAACTGATATGTACATATACGCAAGAAGCAGTTTATGTATAGGTCGTGTGTCGGGTCGTAACCAAAAAATTGTAATTTACGCTTCTACTCTTGGTGTGTTTTTATACACATAAAAAGCTGTTAATATATATATTATACGATCAACTTTTTAAACTGTGAAAAAACAACTCACTACAAGAGCAAAGGTAAAAACTGTAAATATTCCTCTATAAAAAGTAGGAAAGGAAGATGAAAAGTCCATGACATTCTAATGTAAAAGCTATATATTCTATCTTTTAAAGTTTCTTGTCAGGTTATATAAAAAGACACGCGAAATCGTTGAGTTCTGCCAAAAATTAGGTAGCTTCCATAAGTTCAATCCACAAACTATATTAGTCTCTCTGGAGTTTGTTATTGAAAAACTAATTTTCCGAGCTAAAAAGTGAGATTCGCGGTGGGGCGGATCACGAGGTCCATTTACACATTGCTTGTTAATTGAGACGACACAAAAGAGAGAACTAACTCGATTTTCGGAGATCAATCTTCTATACTTAACGTTTTCAAGGCGTTTATAGTGAAAAGGAATTTTCCTACTTAACTCGTCGGGTACGCAAATTCCTTGGCCTTTTAATAATTTGTAATGTAAGCCTGGAAAAATCAGATAATTAGCAAAAGAGCAACTGCCTTGGCTATAGGCGCCATGTTGATTGAAAAGTGAAAATTTATAACTGCGTAAGACACATATGGAAATTTAAGACTAAAGTAAATAAAATCGAAACCTTCTTTGAAGCGCACTGCATTTTTATTCCTGCACTCTCCACCAAAGTTAAAAGTCAACAATCAAATGTACAGCCAGTAATAATTAATATCAAAATTGCATTTGGCCCACTCAACCAATCGTTGCCGTTTTGTTGCACTTATCCCATATCACACTTTTGTGTTTGTTCAAAATCTCTCCTCGCCGCTCGAGTTGAACTCGACCCCCTTAGCGAAGGAGGCGGGCGAACCCAACATGGCCTTGTTGTCGTACGAGTAGTCGAGCACGTTGTCCTCAGACGGACTGCGGTGTTTGTAGCTTGTCAGGGTTGGCGGCGTCCTCGACTCTATTGTGCCGGACAAGGTGGTGGAGCACGTGGGTGTCGTGTCGTTCAAGTTCTGCGGCGCCGAAATCGCCAGCTTCAAGCCGGTTGATGACTCAACCTTCAAATCCTCCTTTACCGGTTTCTGGAAACACAAAAGATAAATTAAGCTCTCGGCAACATGAATAGCTGCATAAAATAATTCTCTGAAAATTAATCGAGCAGAATTATTGGATATTTGTAGTGTTTTTGGTGTAAATTTAATTTCTACCTCTCCAGTTTCCAAAAGGAAATCCTGTCGGTTATTTTTAAATTAGTGATTTACAAAGTTTCTGTCTGTTCTAATTCGATTTTAATACCTTGAAAGACCTAAGTTTGGTTCTCAAGAGCGGCACAACTCCGCCGTGCTTTCTTTTGGCGCTGGTCAATTTGCTGCAGCCGATCCAGAGGAGCAACACGGCCGCCACTCCCGAGAACGTCATGCTGAACCATGCGAGTACTTGCAGCTTCTTCACTTCAACTGTCAAATCTGGAACAATAACATAATTTTTTTTATTTAAAACTCACGTAAATAAAAGAATGAAGTAATAACATATTTTGAGCTAATCCCTAGAGTATAATTTTAATAATTTGTTTCAAAGATCGGCTGTATAATTTTTCTTATATTTATTTAAACAACAGCTCCAGGAGATGAGAGAAGATTATAATGAAGAAATATGAATGGAATTAAAAATAAAAAATAAAAGGGATTAATAAAATTAAACTGGGCAAGTGGACGAATCAGTCCTTAAATGTACTACACTGAAATTTCCAAGGAACTCGTGGATTTTTCCCAAAAGTTTGAACTTTCTGATTAGAAACCGAAATCAACAATTATATATAAGCAAAAAAGCCTTTGAGTTAAAATCTCTTTTTTGAAATTAAATTTTTATATTATGAAAGGAAATACACGACTTAACGTAGAGTACATTATTTTTAAGTTATATTTACGATTTAGCAGACATATGGGTAAAATCGAGCAATTCACAATCTTTTGATTACAACCGTTGGCGTCATGTGACGAATATCCTGTTTGTGGTTTAATTTCGATGCGGAACTTTGTGCAGCGTGTCGGCCAAGAAGTAGCAATATTCAAGACGGAGAGTCCGTTTCAAATCACTACACCCGAGGGACAGTTTACTGTTTCAAGCTGGATCGAATACGAAAAGTGAGTTTAAACCATCTCTGCTTTACTAATAAATACAGAGAGCATAATTTCCTGCTTTTATCAAGCGCCCAGCCCGAGCGAGAAGGGCGTGAGCCGCTTCTTCACTGCTAGGCGAGCTGCGTGCATATCATATGTTTGCTAGCACTGCTTTCTCGCACTCTGGCTTCTTCGCTAATTAAGCCCAGCAACGCTTGATAAATGAGTCACATCGTTTTGCGTCAACTTTTAAGCTAGAAAATAAATGTACATGCGCGTTATCACCCCATACGCTCTGCAGCAGAAATTTTTATCTCTCCAGGAAAAATGATAAATTTTATTTTCGTTTGCTTGCTTCGTGTGAGAATAAATGTTCAACCTCAGCAACTGAGCAAAACGAAATTTATATTTCCAGCTTATGGGTCAAGTGGTGACCAGATCACATGAGAACCTATCGGCTTTATCATCAAGTATGTTAAAATTACGTGTAAAAAATCCCGTCTTGAATGATTATATTACAGGATTGAACCAACGAAATTCAACGCAGGTTAGGGAGTCCAATGAGTACTCAACTAACCGCCGTCCAGTTACGATTTTCGGCAGTGCAACACCAGTCCCCAATAACTTAGAACCACTCCCGAATGCGCCGAATCAACCCACGCCAGGAGCAAGTATGATCAAATTTGTACTAAAATGCACAGCAAGTTTAAAATATATATATAAAAAATAGCAAGCCTCAATTATCAGCAATATCAAACAAACATTATCTACGCTGAGGCCCAGTATCCTTTCCAAGCAATTGACGACAGTGAAATTTCCTTTAACCCCGGCGACTATTTTAAAATTCTAAACACAATTGGGTAAAAATGCAATTTTACTTCCTGCAACTCTGATATTTATCGCAACTTTTCTTGATGCAGGTTTCACGAGGGGAACGACTGGTGTAATGCATTGAATTTGCAAAACAACAAGGAGGGACTCATTCCTAGAAAATACGTCCGTACGGTCAGACAGATCGAAACAGAGCCGTAAATTGAATAAAAGCATCGGCTGAAATAGAAAATAAAATCAATCTAATTCCACAGATGGTTTTTTGGAAAGATGAGCAGAGAGAACGCAGAGCGACTGCTGCTTGCGGACAACAGTTCGCAGGGCACGTTTTTGGTGCGAATCAGCGAGACGAACGCAAACTACCTGGCCATCTCTCTCAGGGACAATTCTGCCACTGGAGAGAAAACGGTGAAGCACTTCAAAGTCAAAATCAGCTCGACTGGCAGGTTTTACATCGTGATCCACGAGTCCTACCCGACTCTAAAAGCTCTCATCGAGCACCACAAAGGTAGTCATTTACAAAATTCGAAAACGAACAATCAAAAGCCACAAATGGGGCATATTAGATTAAATTTATTAAATATTACCAAACATTCAATTAAAACGTAAACCTAAAATTTTTAGGCAACATTCTGCTTTAGTATTGTGTCCTACCCTAAATTTGATTAAAAATTCACTCGTAAATATAAATATCCAGTTTGGGAAATTTATTAAGGCAATCAAAATTTTTCCTGTGTGCATCTAGTTCACTCTTAGACACGAAATGAGCACAATTCACGCAATTTAAGACTTTTAATTCGCACATAAAATCGTCTTAGGGATGCAAAACCATCTTAATCACTTTTAATCCTGACCAAAATAATTAAAAATTGTGGAACTTTGGCTTTCATTGCTTGTTATATAATGATTAAATATTTAAAAATATAGTTTTTGGATATTTGTTTGATAAATTGAAAGTTTTCTTTTTGAAGCCTATATGTTAGTTAAATAAACAGAAAAAAAACAATAGTAAATTTGAGATAAGAATAAAATTTTATCCGCAAGGGAAATCATGGAATAAAAACTAAGAAAAATTAATAGATTTTCTCATGAGACTTACATAATCAAATATTCAAATTCCGCTCGTCCAAAAAAATGATTTAACCATTTTATCTTTCAATGCGATATTCCCAAAGGGTAGCAAATACCTCTAATTCCTGTTGTTTGATCACAATTTCTGTTTGAAATTTTGATGATTTTGTTAATGGAAAAATGTTTTAACCTTTTTATGATATAAGCATGTTAAAAATCCCTAAACTTAGAAATTTCTTAGTGACTAATCGCGTTAGAGATTGCAATATTTTTTAGCTAATATCGATTAACAGCAATAGCTTACCATATGCTATATTTTCCCAGGAAAATATTAATTGAAGCAGAAAATGTTCCCCAAATTAGTGCAGACGTGACTGAGACACGATTTTCTCAAATTCCTTAGTGTACCCGACCAACGTGTCCTGCCTGCTGCAGCGGCCTTGTCCAAAGAAGCCCCCCGTGGTTAACCACTGCCCTCCAACCCTGCCACCGCGGCCAACCTACTCCAGGGTGGTGAAAAGACCCAGGGTTCCCTCCACCATCGCACCACCGCCACCCATCCATGTGATAGAACCCGAGGAGGACGTGTTCTCGGAGGCCAGCGCCGAGCCCTTTCCTCCCTTTCCCCCGATGCACTCACAGACCATAGATATGAGTAACTATGATCCGCCTCCCACGCCTCCGATGCGATCCTACAAGATACACGGCAGGCCACCAACTCCAGAAAGCCCTACAGACGAAAGCCCAAAACCCCTGCCCGTTGCGGCGGCCAGACGAATTACGCAGCGCCAGGAAAACGACTCGATTCAACTAGTGCAAATTCTGGGCGACGGCTTTTTTGGAGATGTGTGGAAAGGTAAATATTGGAAAATGGAATAAATATTTAGTTTAAATACTTTATTTCAGGAATATGGAAAGGAGAGGAGGTAACCCTGATGATAATCAAGTATGGAGATGGCATTTATAGGACTTAATAATTTATTTAACTTAACTTATAGTTATGCATTCAAAGTTTGAAGAGGATACATTCAAAACTAGCAATAATATAGGATTTGGGATTCATGTACGTCTCAAATGATCATTTTGTAATTCATTACTGAATAAATAAACAAAGTACGCTACTGAAGTGTATAAGTAGGACAAAACATTCGTGTTTTATTCAAAAATAAATAAAAGATAATGCAAGAGAGTTAGCGCATCATTGTTTGCACGAACGAATCAACAGTGTCGAGTCCGATGCGCTCAAGGAAAACTTGAACAATAACGTCCTACTTGCCCTTGGAATAAAAAAGAAACAAAAATAAATTGCAACTGCGACGGCGCCAATCAAGGAAACAATGTGAACAAAACTAAACGCGCAACGGAAGTTGTAAAAAATATTCTTACCTCTTAAACTGTTGGTGAGTCTGACAGACTCGCTTTTGCTTGCGAACTGCTGGTCGTGAATATAACCTGTGAAAAACAATAAGCACTATTGAGTTACTTTGATTTTGCCTTTTTTAAATACAAAAATAAAATGGATTATTTACTATCTCGATTTAGCTTTTTGGGTCGGAGGGATTTTTGTGCTGAGAACTTGAGTGGGAGAAATTCACAGTTTGATAATTAATGTGTTTCACAGTGAGGCGGCGGTGAGCCAATTCCAAGTCTGACGTCATCGTTTCTTTAATGGAACGCTGAGAGATTGTAAAGCAGGGGATTTTGGTAACAGATTAATATTCTTCGAACTAAAGGCTAGTTTTTTTTAATATAAAAAACCTAACATTAGAGCATTAGCGTATATTTAGCATTCAGATATTTTTTTAATGTGCTGTGGTTAAATTCTTCCTAGCGCACGTTTTAAAAATGAATTTGTATTTTGGCTAATTTAAAATGAACGGAAAGGGAAGCGTCGTCCGTAGACGAAATCCTAGACCCGGAATCAGTTGAGAGAGCGGCGGGATATTTTAAAGAGGATTATTATTCCCTTCACATCAACAGAGAGCGCAGCCATATTCCCAGGTCGCAGCCGCAGGTCAGCGTGCGTGCACGAAAGCGGCGATGAGTCACACTCACTTCGGCGGTCAGGTATATGCATGCATGAATTCCCCGCCAATACCCTGATACCCCCACTAGACTCCTCGGCCGAACCTACACGGAAATAACACTGAATAAAAATCGTGTTGCCTCTCTCTCATGCTCCGGATCTGAACGATTTCTGTGAAATCAACTGCGTTTTAACAGATTTCAAAAGTTCTCCAGCGTAAATTATAGGGACACGTTTAGGGGAATGACCTTCGCGGACGCGCAAAATTGTGTGTGAACCGCGACGGGCCTTGAAAAATGGAACTGCACGCAAGTTAAAATCAGCAGTGATGCGTCATGAAGTGAATGTGGATATCAAACTGTTTAGTTTATTTAATACAACTACAAGAATAATAATAAATATTACTGAAAAATTATTAGCTAAAATTTTAATTAAATTTTAAATTTCAAATTAATTTGGAAAACGAAATTAAATGTTACCTTGGCACTTATCGAAGCATTGTTGATGTTCGTAGTTGTGTGACTTGAGATCGCAAATGTTGCTGCAGTCTGAGCAAATATTCCCGAAACTATTACAATACTGGTTGTCCGAACAAGTGTGGACTCCGCAGAGGACCCTCGATTGCACCGCCAGGCCCGCGTGGGCCACCCTCAGGGTGAGCACGAGTCCAAAAGCCACCACAAAGAGTCTCATTTTTTAAATATGCATTTGCCGTATTAAACAAAAAAATACAATTCACATGGCGCTATCGCCGCACACTCGCATCCACAGGCCTGGCTTTCCCCGACTGCTACTCTCTTTCACTCTCAGGGCCCAGGTTGTCTGGTTGGTTAGGCCGACGTCCGCTC
Organism: Cloeon dipterum; assembly: GCF_949628265.1. Taxonomy (NCBI): domain Eukaryota; kingdom Metazoa; phylum Arthropoda; class Insecta; order Ephemeroptera; family Baetidae; genus Cloeon; species Cloeon dipterum. The sequence goes on from NC_088790.1 coordinate 11,692,842, forward strand.
GCAGGTGCTGCCACTGACTCGCCTGCACCTTTATTTGTATCTTTTCTCCTCCTTCTCTTCTTCCAAAGACGTACAAAACGTGCATCGCCAAGCCAACCGCTCCATTATCAGCAATTAGCATAGAGGGGAAGCGCAGGTGTTTTTATTTGGCTTTGAGCAGCGGTGAAGTGGGCGAGCACAATTAATGTGTGCGCTGGATTGCGAAATGCATGAACTGTGAGAGCGAGCTGAGGTAATTGAGGTGTGGTTTCATACAAGAGTATTAAATTTTACTCTAGTAAAATTCTGCAGTGCCTTTGAAAAGGAGAAATTATTTTCTTGGCTCAAAACCTCAGAACTTTACGATTTTTTATTTTAAAACTTTGTTCAAAGGCCAATTATTTCGCTTTTCCCACGGCACTGATATTTTTATGTGAGGGAGTTTGATTCATATGATACAGTATATTTGGGTATAAATAATGCAAAAGCCAAAAAATGAAAGCCACGACGCGCATGATTGAGTTTTATGTTTATTTTCGTTAATTATTGCCTATTAAATCTCAAATTTAATGGTTATATAAAACAAACAATTTGAAAAAAGACGTCGAGATGATTGATGAACTGTCAACATCCATCAATTACATTGTCAATAATTTTTCATATATCAATAAATCACAACATACAGTCGTCAATACGAAATGAACAAACGCAACAGTGGAATGAGAGGAGAATTAAAATTATGCGTGAGGGTTTTTCATTTCAGGATGATTACCTTTTTACACGTATTTGTAGTATGTGAGTGTGTCTGTGAGATTTTATTTTATGATCCTTTTATTCGCTATATGTACATTTTTATATAGTTATAGTTTCTTTCTCTCTCGTTTCTTCAAGTCTCAGGAGTGTGTCATATTTTTCATCATCGCTTATTGCGGCTACTAATCTCCATTTTGCTGATCGAAAAACTTTTTGTAATTTCTTTAGCTTACGCGGTAATAACAATAACGTTTTCAAATGAATAAATCAACGAAAAATAGTGTATTACACGCACATCGTAACTGCTCGCAAGTTAAACAACTTTCGGCACTTATTTGATATATTTTTATATTTTTTAGTATTTCTTTTCAGCGTCGCCTCTTGCGATCGTGTTACTTTTTACAGCTTGTCACCTTAACTTTTACGTAACTCCTTAACGCGTTAGTTTCAGTTTTTGTCAGTAAACAACATTGATAGGTATTATATTTGTGAACGTTTTTTCTCGCAGTTACCACTCGCATCGGAATATATCGGAACAACACTGACGATGAGTATTTTGGATGAGATTATGCGTATTCAAAGAGGAAGAGACGACAACTAAAATGACCGGCACGGCAAAGCCCAAAAATTTTATTCTTTGATTGCTTTTCCTGCTGAGTTAGTATTATTTATTGTTCCTTTGTAAACTCTCATTGCTTTCCCCCAATTTTGGGCATTGCCAGGTTGCAGAGTATTCTTTTCAACAACACGTAACGAGGAAATCACACTTAGAGGCACATTTAGAAGAGATGGAAAGTGGTGGAAAATACCCTGATCACAAGCACATAAATTGAGAAATTTGCTGAAGGAATCACACAAAGATGCAGACATTTGTTAAATTTTAGTGGTATTTTCCCCTCCACCCAAAGTAGAAGGGAGAAATAAACCTCGCAAAGACACGTGAAGTGGCAAATGATATACTAAGTTTTCCCTCTTTTCGAGAGGTGAATAGTATAATAGCTATGTCAACTGATTAATCTAGCCGTTACTTAAGTGTGAAAAGTTGTAGTGCAAAAATTGTGCTGACGATAATAATGCCACTTAGACGTATCAGAAATGAAATAGTGTAAAGAGCAGTCTCATTTTCGGAGAGGACAGAGGACTAACTAATAAAAAGTCAACCGCATGCTTTTGGAACGGATTTCGCAGTTTGCTTCAAGAGGGCAGCACGACAATGGAGTTTCAACAAACATGCACATTGATAGACGCGGGGTTCGTAACGATCTTTTCCCTTTTTTTACACGTACTGATAAAACCATCGAGGGGCATTCAAACGCACATATATTCTGGACAAACAGCGATCAATGTAAGGAAGTTCCGTGTGGAATGTTGTTTTCTTGTCGCGGTTTCTTTTGCTCTTGGCCCGCTGGAAGGGCCAGAGTGAAAACCGCGCTGCTTAGTTTACTTAACGCTTTTGATACGTGTGTGAGTGTGAACATTCATAATATAGATATATTTATACTTTTCTGTTGTAAAGTTATACGTTGTAACAATCACAAACATGTAATAGAGATTCAGAGTTTGTAACAGGAGAGTGTGAGTTTATCTGTTTACTTTTGCTATAACGATTTGCAGAAACAGATGTTGTGTTATTACTTTAATCCTAGTACTTTCACGCCTCCGCTCACATAAAACAAAACTCTTGAATTATTTACAAACACCGAGAATCACTGCTTTTATCATTAAATTCAACACGTTACTTGTAAATATCACCGTTATTACTTTTCCGCAGAAATCAGATGAACATCTTTTCATTTTATTCTTTTTTGTTTCGTGAGAATGAAGATCCCTCCCGATGAATTTCTTCAATTAACTGCAATAAAAAGTCGTTTCCCAGCATTTCGCACTTTGTATCAATTGAGTTTTATCAAAATATATAATATGGAGTTTCAAAAGTCGCTCTCTTTTTGCTTCCGCAAAACTAAACACTCCCGAATGTCCTCTGATTTTAGATAACTGCGTCTCGTGAAAATAGATCCACTCGTCTTTACAGTGTAGAGAGAGAACGTTTGGATTCGCTGCCAGCGCTGCGCCCTCCACGCGGACAAACGAGTTTTAAGGACATAGACGTCGAAAACTAATAGTTCAAACTAAAAATATAAATTAAAATGATATGCTCGATTAAAAATTAGAAAGTCAGAGCACCACTGGATTTATTTTTTTAAATTCAGCCTTCACGTTAAAATTTGGGCTGGACAAAGGATGTAAGCAACCAGGACATTGTGACGTCGTCAATGCTCAGGATGTTGAACTGCTTGGTTCATTTTCCGTTGTTATTATTTAATTATTTACTGGTGCAAGAATCCAAAAATCAGGACAATAGATGTTCCAAATCTTTAAATTTAAAAACTTTTAAAGACCGTCATGAAGCACTGGCCGCTCTCTTAGTCCAGCGTTTGTCCGCTAATTTTAAAAATCGAATGGCGCTCAGATTTGCAGATTTATACCGACACATTAGTTCAACCGTGTCCATGTCCGTTTGAAGCAATTAATTAGAAGAGGGGATGCAAATTTACACGCATTCGCTCAAGAAACGACGCAGTCTTTGTTCTTTTTTATACAAATTGATGCAATTTAACTAAAAGTTCCGACCGTGAAACTTTCATGCTCATAATAAAATTTGGCATCCTGAACGAAAGGGTGCAACACTGGCGGTGATTTTGATATGACTGGTATAGTTCGCGTCTTAACAATTATATATATATTTATCTTTTAGAGATCATTGGTGCCTGCTAACTAAATCAAGTCTTTTCGAAATACACCCAAGTCCTTATTTCACAAGTACATACAATTTACGACTCGTCTTCAGATATGCTAAACTGACTACGAACAAAAAAGGGGTTTCCGAGATTAGTTCTTACAAAGTAACGCCTTTGGAGGAAGGGCTACGGCACTGGCGACGTTTTAAATCAATAACGGGAACTAAAATCACGCGGATTCTCGGACCAGTGCCGTGACCCGAGGCCCCGAAGGCCTAACTGTCGACTGTGAGACTTGCGTCCCGCTAAAGTGTCCGGCGTCTAATGCTCTAAACACAACTACAACGTATGTATACTCCTGGGGACAACTCATTTTTCGTCAGTTGATCGGCTGCTCAAGTTATTTTTTCTCGTCTATGCGTTTTTATACAGTGTGCTCAGCCGTTTCAACTTTATTTAGTCGTCCCACGAAGGGAACTGCGACTCGTCCAGGACCATGCCCATGTTGTTGATGCCGCCTCCGGGCGCGTAGTAAGGCGCCGCGGAGGTGGGTGGCGGCTCCGCCGTCCGCGATGGCGCCTGCGGGGGCACCAACGGCGCCTGCGGCTTCGTCACCGACAACTCGATGTTGTGCATCGAGTCCTCGCCGCCCATGCCCGATGCCTCATCCTGCTCCTTCTGCAGCGTGCTGTTCTTGATGCCATATCTAAAGTACACTATGAAGCCTGCAAAAACAAATTCAAAATCGTTAGAACATGTAAAATAAAATTGTAACAAAACATTATAATATTTTTCTAGTCAAGCTAAACCAAAACTTGATCTTAATATTGCAGTCTTATCAGTGATATATACATTTTAAAATCTCACTGTTCTTATGTAAATTGATATAGCCTGGTTGAGTAGCTCTAAACAAATAATCCCCATTTATTTTAGATTAATTCCTCATACCAGAAAAATAATCAATAATCTCATGGCATTCATTTGAGACCTTTTCATTCAATATATTAACTCATTTTTATGTGGAGAGTTACAAATAAATATTTATGCGACAAAATACAGCTATCCGTCCGTTGGAGTGGCTGTTTCATAAACACAATGGAAAATAAACTCAGTTGAGTTTTATATTCATGTGATACAAAGCACACCACGTAAAAAATAAAGCTGTCAATCGTTTATTTCCCAGTTCCAAACGCTATATATACACGAGTGTTACAAAAATAAAACTTGCCTATTGACATCCAGACGGTAAACCGCACTAGCGTCAGAATGGAGAGCTTAAAAATGAGGTAGATATTCACAGTAACTGCGATAGCTGGCACAAAAGGCAAGCCGGGCGTTGTGAACATGAGAACTTTCCTGCAACAACACAAGTGAACAAGGTTAATAAATATCACACAACAAGCTTTGTTCCTAAAAGTAATGGTACACAGACTAAACAGAAAAATAATGGGCGCATGAATTGTTGCATTTTCAACATAAAATTAAATAGTGTACTACTTGTTAAAGCAATGAATCTACATGAAAACTGAAATAAATGACGAGAGAGCGGAGAGAGGTATGCAGCCGGTGTTACATTTGTGTCCCGCGGGTTGCATAATATTAAACCCAAATGGAAGGTTTTATTCAAAACAGTTTCCACTCTACTTCATTTCGATTATAACCACCTTTTTCTATAGTTCCGGTTGCGATATTTTATGAATATTTGGAATTTTATATTTAAGAAAACATTTCATTAAATACTATCTGTTTTGATGTTTTTTTATTAATTACATTTTAATTACATTATTGGAAACATCAGTTTTAGATGCAGATGCATGTGTTTTGCTCAAAATACGTACCCAAAAATTTAATATATGGAGAACAGCTTACAAGAATTTAAATACAAATATTTTAAACTCGTCCAAGATGATAACGCAACGTAAATCATTTAAACATAAACATAAATAGAATAGGATAAAAACCAACCAAAACTTGAGGATAACATTCAATGCAACAATTAGAAATTTAAAGACAGAGATGAAGAAAATTTTCATGCTTTCGGAGCTGCTGACAGTTTTAAATGGATAAATGTTGCTTTTATATAGGACTAGTGAAATTTGATGCCCCGCGTTGAGGGAACAAGCGTTCGCGGAAGTTAAAGAGGAACTCTAAAAAATCCTTGTTGCCATAGCATAAACTTAAATTAATCCTTGGTGGCCCTGGTAAAAGCCAAGATTTACCTAGGGAGCAGTGAGAATTTCTGAGAAAAGTAGCTGTAAAGTTTGTGTGTTTTCTAATGGCTGCATTGTCTCCCTACCGGATTTCTTATATTCCTTCATAAGAAAGAGTTTAAGAGTCACCGTTAGATGGACCTCGCTGAGAGAAATAGAAATCTAACATGGAAAAATAGGAAAGTAATGGAAAATTTCCAGAAAATCAAGGAAAACGTGATTTTTGGTCCTTCTTTGAACGAGGAGTAACCAATTTTTCGTATTTTTATCCGATAATAATCCAATAATAATATTTTATCTTTTTACTTGATTGGTGTGAATTAATGATTTCCCGTATTCTAATCTTGACCAGTCTGAACATCAATGACGGCAAAATGCTCTGGCCATTCACTTTTTTAAGCGCTGTGGTCCTTTCCGCTTAAACTAATCGTTCCGGCATAATGTTTCTCGAATAGATTTAATATTGAATAGGCAATAAAAAAAACTCACTTGTTCTGCGGCTTGCGCGAAATGATGAGGAGCACGCCGAGGATGGCACAGAAGAAAACAATGAGGAAGAAGAAGGTCCAGCCGCCGGCGCCACTGGCGACGCCGGCCACCACGATAAGGTCAAAAACAAGGATGAACAAGTAGAGCAGTCCGACCATCTTCATCACGTACATGCCGGTCTCCTCGGTGGCCGGGCCCTGATCGACCCAGGGGAAGAGGCCGGGGCACACGTAGGCCAGCGTCTGCACGATCCGCCGCTTGAGCCCGCTGAGGAAGCCGCCGAGCGCCTGGGCGCCGGGCGCCGCGCCCACGGCGTCGCCCACTGTCGCCGCCAGCCCGCCAACCACGCCGCCGCTCTGCGTCTGTCCGCCAACTGCGCCGCCCGGAAGCGAGCCGTAGAACTTGTTCTCGCACCGGTCTGAAACCAGGTACTCGTCCCCTTCGTAGTCATTTTCGGGGAACGTGTCGTCACTGTCTGGCGAGCCGCGCGTTACCCGCCGCACCAGCACCTTCTGGTTCGTGCCCATCGCTTGGCTCTGCCAACAGAACAAAGTAATCAGATTAAGACTATCGTACTGCAAAAATTAATTTTATCAGGAAGGAATATCAAATCATGAAGGTCGTTTTTAAAAGATACATTAAAATGGTATTGTCCTCATTTGGAAACGTCGAGTTTTTTCCTATCGACCAGATTTTGGCTTCTAACGCAACTCAAATGATTGATTTTAGTAAATCTATTTAAATTATAATTAAATAAATTGGAATTTTAAATTATACTTATGAGCAGGCTTTTTGTATTTTTAAATTTTTGGAGTAAAATGTTTTAAAGTTAGCTAACCAAAATTAATAATGCCATTTGACTATTGAATATTTGTATCGTTATTATTAGGGCTGCTGGGGTACCAAAACCAGGTCCATAAATGAACATGACATGAACTCGAATGAGGACAAGACAATTTAATTTATTTTGACATTGTCTTCCCTGCGGTGAGATCTAGGATAAAATATAATAAATCATTTGAATATCCCAAATACCGTTGTCCTCTCGGTATTTGATAAAGAACACGAAAGATCTACTGTAAATTTGAATGGACGCAAACAAGTTTAATCATAAAAAATCGGCCAAAAAATTAGTCTTAAATTCCAATAAAGATTTTTTCTTGATGTATATTAATTATATCATTACAAATTGAAAGTAAGCTTAGTAGATTTAAAAAGTTTTTCAATTCCTTTTTTGAACGTTCAAATTTTTGTGGCAGCGACCTTAACCGATTCATGAATTAGCTTGCTTTGAAAATTAATTTTTAATCGATTTGATAACGAATCAACGGTCTTAGTCGATTTGATTAATTTCGAAGATTGTACAAAGCACCGTCAGCGTTAGCCAGTTATGCAACCGGCCGAGCGGCTGTGCTTGGCACGTTGCCTAGCCTACATCCTATTTCATGTTGCGGTTTGACCTATTTATCACAATCTGAGCATGGTTATCTGTTATTGGCTTGGCTTGATCAACACAGCTCAACAGGCTGCGTGGTAGATGCAAACTGCCGGACTCCCTAAATTGACTAGATAATGTAAACGACGACGAAGAGGACATGAAATTTAATGGTTGCTTGTAAATCTAGATTGTTTGGAACAACGGAAGGAATTTGAATAAACACTATCTGTTGAAGAGCTGCTTGGAAATTTGAATAATAGGTAACTAAAACTTTTGAAGAGTCTTGATGTCTTATTTTGTTATAAAAATTTAACTCTTCAAGTGAATTATATGTATTATTTGCATCTACGATAACTTTAAAATTAATAAAAAAGATTTTAAAATTGGAAAAATTCTCAAGACAAAAGAGGAAATTTTTCATTTACTAGTATTTAAAAATTGCGCATGGACATACAGAATCAATTGGGGCACTATAGCTATTTCAGCTAATCCCACGCCTCGTCAGCAAACCTGGAAATTGAAATTCCCACCAGTCTCTGGCACATGTGCACACAAACTGATCGAAGAATATTTTCTACACCCCCTTGTGGTTGACTGTTTTTGTCTCCTTTGCAGTAATTTATAAAATTTATCTTTTCGATGGCGAGTTGCCATCTATTTTAGAAACCAGTTTAACACATGCAAGGCATTTGTCGATGCGACTCTTCGGGCCTGGTTTCCAGTGAGTTGCTGATTCACTTTAGATCCAATTTTAAAATCTTTTTCGTTCTTAACGGCCAAGACAACGCGAGAACGAGTAAAGTTAGAATATTAGCATTAATTCATCATCTTTTATAAATTTATAAAGTCCAAAGATTTCATATTGCCTTGTATCAATGCTATTTACGTAAGTATTTGATATCGATTACTAAAACACGTGACTCACAGCATGTCCAATCATGAAGCCGGACATCATTGGCTGGTGTCCACCCGGCCCGACCTCGAGGGCGCTGCGCAGGTCCTCGGGCCGCAGCTGGTCGCCGTAGATGGCCTGCCCATTGGCCATCTCTTTGCTCGGCGAGCGCCGCATCGGCGTGCGCAACGCCTCGGGCAGCAGGTCCATCAGGTTGGTCGTGTGCGGCTGATACCGTAGGATCAACACACACGTCGACACTAGGGTGTACGCTAACAGAGTGCCTAAGAATCAAATCAAGGTTTTATAAACATTAAGTAAACGAGAAATTTTATTTATTTAAACAAAATTAAAATGGATATGTTCATTTCAAATGTTTTCTTTTTTTACTCATTTACATATTTTTTTAATTTCACTGCGTGTGCCGCTTTTTTTAATTTTTGCTGAAACAGTTTTAAAACAAAATTTTGTAATTCTAAAATCTAGTCTCTGAATTTTGACACTAAATTGTTTTATTTTGACTCACCAATAGACATCATTTCTACAAGGACCTCAAGTCGAATTAACAGGGCGGCCAGCGACGCCGCCACACCTGAACACAATGTGGCCAGCACTGGGGTGCCGGTGAAAGGAAGCACTCGGGACAAATCTCTGCAAAATTCAAAACAAAAAGTCTCCTAATTTATTTAAAGAAAACAAAAATGAACACTTGCCTGAAAATAAGTCCGTCTTTGGCCATGGCGTACACGATCCTCGGCATGGGGAACATGGAGCCAAACATGGAGACTGTCAGCCCCGCCAAGGCACCGATCGCCACAACTATCTTGCATTTGTACGCGCCCACCTGGCCGAACATCTCGACCAATGCTGAGTCTTGATCCACCTCATCGTATGGAACTGCACATTGGTCGTAATTTTTAATGAGTTGGAAAACAGATTGTGAATTCTAAATAAATTTTTGCAGTTTTGAATCATATCTGCAGAATTTTAATGATATGACGATTAGGAAATTTTAAAGGTATTCAGTGTTACTTCAGGGGGTTTCAATTTTTTTTTTAGTAAAATTCCCATTTTTTCCTCAGGCGCATCTAATATTTTCCCAAAATCACCGCATACAAAAATTTTTGTAATTTTTTACTCGAATCAATTTGTTAATCTACTTTTGATGCACAGAGTCTAATAATGAATTATTTTTTTTTGCAACGCAACTTCTTTGCTGCCAAAATTTGGATTAAAAGGAAATACGTTTTAAAATTTCATATATTCTCTTCATTCATGCACTAAAATGCACGCCAAAGTAAGAGTAAATAAATTTCCCAATCCGTGCGGTCCGTTCAACCCCACGTGTGTGGCGGAGAGGACATTCATGCCGGCGGCACGAATGGGCTCGCGATGAATATATATGTGTGCGTTTAAGCGCGGCGCCGAAAGTAGGTGGTATTGCTCACCGATAAGAGTCAGCATCATGGAAGAGGTGACGTAAGCCGCGAGTATAATGGCTAAGCTGGTCACGATGGCGTAGGGGATCGATTTCTTGGGATTGGTGGCCTCCTCGCCGGTTGTTGCGATGATGTCGAAGCCGATGAACGCGTAGAAACAGGTTGCTGCCCCGGTCAGTACCTGCGCAAAGTTCACCCTTGTATTACTTTTCTGCATTAATAAGCATGTAGTGAGTAAATGGGGCGGGAAAATCGCTTTGCCAGACGCGACTGCTTCATGCAACAGCCCCGTTCTGGGGGTCGAAACATGGTTCTTTTGCAACAATTATTTTAATGGATGAAAATCGATTTTCCTGGTTGCACAATTTTTAAATATAGTCAAGGTAAAGACGTAAAAGCTATAGATATTTGATTCTTTTATGCACCAGACATGTTTTATCGAGTTTGTTGAGCTACAAAATGTTCAATTTTGATTTTTTTCAAGCTATCAGTATATTTTTTCAATGAATTACAATTATCGGATCCCCCATTGATTTTCTTTTCAAAAAGTGCTAAAGAAACTCGAATAAAAATTTATGGGATAGGTATAATTCCCTTTAAAAAACAATTCAGAAAAAATGCACTAGTAAGCTCAATTTTCGTGCTAAAGAATACATCCCCAAAAATAATTCATACCTGACTTATTTCTGAGAACGATGATTTAAACTGGAAAAAACTTAAAAGCCAACTAATTTGGTCCAAATTTTTACTAAAAAAATCAACCAATATCGGTCAAAAACTAACTTGAATTTCCAAGTCTAACAATCAGCTATAAAACGTAATCAAAAATTGCAAATTAATCCAATTAGATTTTGCTTGGTCATTTTTGTTGTTAAATTTTGAATAAAATAATATATTTTCTACATCCTCCAAAATAGTTAGTTAATCTTTGTCTCGGCGAAAATTGCAGAACATGTTTTCACAGTTTATCCTCCTTTGTTTTAATGCCTCAAAGGTTAATTTTACAAAGAGGCATTTTTTAAGAAGAAAAAGATAAAGAGCAAGGAAGAAACTTAGAGTTCATCCGAGCTTTCTTGACAAACAACAGTGTACAAAAGTGAAGAGGTCTTCTAATTAAGAAGCGTATTTATACTCTCACTTTCTCTATCAAACGCGAGTCAAACTTCTGCGTTTACAGTACTATTCTTGAGGTGCGTGTTTGTTCTCATTAGCAGTGACGAGTGGTTCTCCACTCGCAGCAAAGAGGGACTCAGAGATTGTGCGTGTTGATCGAATTATCCGCCGAATTAGCCATATGCAAAAGCGTGATTTAACTCACCCCCGACCAGCCGTAGGGGAGGAATCCCTTGTGCTCCGTCCAGTTCTTGGAGTCAACGTAAAACATTCCGGCAGACATGATGAATACCCACACAGCCAGGTTGATAACATTCAGGATGTTATTGAAAATGAGAGATTTCTTCACGCCGGCCGCCATGATCACCATCATGACCAGCGTGATGAAAAAGGCGAGGAAATCAGGCGGGCGACCTAAACACAAAACGATTAAGAATATCGGCACTAATCTTTTGAAAATATCGCAGGGTTAAATAAGTTTAAATTTTTCTTCACTTTATAATTTTAAAAAAACCTGTAGGTTTTTGATTCTGTTGAACTTGATTCAATTTTTACTTACTTTAACCTTAAATGTGCTGCTGGATGTTTTATGTAAAATTCAATTTATTATTAATCTTCTTTCGAAACGTATTATCAGATTTTTAAACTTTATTTATAAATCAAACACGTAAAAAATTTTAAATAAAGATTTTTCTTAAGAAAAGCAAAGAGGGCTTTCCATTTTTTTCCAATTTTGTGATTTTTCACTGTAGAATATCCATTACCGAAAAAGGTGCCGATACTGTTTGCCATCGCAGAGCTGATGGCGCCGTTGGCGAGCGCGTCGAAACACGCGCTGAGCGCACACGCGCAAGCCGACGTGCCGATCAAGTACTCGAGGACCATGTTCCAGCCGATGACGAAGGCGATGAACTCGCCCACCGTCACGTAGCTATACATGTAAGCTGAGCCTGTCGTGTGCGGAACGCGGACTCCAAACTCGGCGTAACAAGCACCTGCAAAACAGAAAAAATGTGATTCGTAAAAAACGTGCAAATCCAGCTTGATGACGATGAGGTTTGATTCTATTTGGATTGCGAAAAAAGCTGGAAAACTGTAAGGGAGAAAAATGTCGATGCAACAAAAGAGTATTTATTTAGAACTTCATTTTTGTTTTTATTGAAGGTACAATATTTTAATTTCATATTTCATATAAAAGAAGAACCTTTTTGTTTACTAGCTTGCATTTTTATATTTAAAATTTTTTTATTTGAAAATTCTCATAAAAATATTTTGTGAATTCGTCGTGAAAAATGAACTTTTGTAAGCAAAATTAAAACTGAATGGATTAATTTTTTGCTGTACTACTGGACTGCTTGTACTAAAAATTGTGATAAAATTGCGTTATTAGCCGAGCAGAAGCAATGGAAAAATTGAAATTACTTTTTTGTTATGGTTGTTTACTGAAGGCAGTCAGACATCAAAAGCCAGTCTGCGTTAATTATTTTCAGTGTAAACCATGATATGAATCTTGTGCTTCACTAAAACGTCTAATTTTGGCAACTAATTTGTCGTTGAAAAGAAAATATTTAAATATTTGTTATATTTGTAATGGGAATTTAAAATTTCCATTTAATTTGTCCATAAAAGGGAAAAAATTGTATTATGTAAAAGATCTCACTCTAACAATTTTGAGGCCTGGCTAAGTATCAAAGGAGTGTAAAAGGGCATTTTTATTTGATTTTTCATCATTTTAACTGGTGCAATTTTGCCATAGACCAGATTATCACGGGACACGAAAATTTGCCAGCTGGCAAATGGACTTTGAAGTCTGATGTACTTTGTCTCGTTTGATTTTTAAAAATTTCAAGAATTGAGTAATTGGCTCATCATAATGGATTAAAGGCAGAAAATTCAAAATTTCCAACACTATTCATGCTGAAATTGATACCAAGGACAAATTAAATTGGGTTAAAGTACTAAAATTTGCAAATTTTCTTTGCAAAATTCGCAAAAAAATAAGATTTTTAAGAGCAAATATGCTGGTGATTATATAGGCGCTTATTCAACGTTTGGCCAATTTTATTTAATTCCTTTCTCACTCGAAAGAAATAATGTGAATTCTGCTTTTCTGTCATGGGCGTGTGGCACCCGAACGAAATCCACACACCCGGTTGTGAGAGTCCAACTACATTCTCGATTGAGAGTAAGGGGTGTCGTGAAGTCAAAGCAAATGTATATCCGTACTGCTGTTGTCCTTGGTCGATATAAGTTATTTCAAGAACATGTATGTCGTTCGCATCATTCGAGCACGTTCTTAATCAAAAGCAGCCTCTTTTCAATTTCCTCCTCTCACGTCCAACAAAGAATTTTCCAAAAAGCGAAAGTTATGAATCACGATCTTTTCTCCCCATTGATGCAGAACCCATCTTTTCATCTCAGGCCAGCGCACATAAATGATCGCATGCAAAGGGAGAAGGAAATATAGGTCAAATCCATTCCCTTTCAACCCAAATCATTTTGCTTGTTTTGTTTTCTCTCTGGCCAGGATGCATGAGTTTCCGCCCCCAGGTGCGATTTCGATTTCGCCAAACAAACGGAGAGCGACAAATGAGAAAACGCAAACAAATGAATGTATGGCAAAAGGACAGGCGGATAATTTATAATACTTAAGTTCTGCGGCACGCCTGTGGCGCGCAATAAAGATTGTCATTGAGAGTTTACAACACCGGTGGGAGACGCGTGTAATTGTATTTTTGATAAAGTGGCGTCGTAAATAAATGCTGTCAAATTTTAATCGGCACGAGTCGGTAATGACTCTTTTCGGGTGAATGGAAATCACGCGTTTGCGTGGATCGAGCCAATTTGCGTTAATGAATGGGCTAATTGTATCAATTCAGCACCGGGAAATAATGGCTCTACTAAATGGGCTGTCACGAAACGAGCAAACAAAGGAAGAAATCTAATCTGTCTCGCGTTTAGATCAGATTTTGTATGTTAGTCAGAGGCTAATGACGAGAAATCCCTGTTACTGTCTGAGTTGAGAGTTGTTCTTTGGAAGAAACATAATTTAATAGCCTAAACCCAGAAAATATGTATATTTTTTCCATGGTAAAATGTGACCGCGGTCCTTGCTTTACAACGCGTTTGTTTAGTTAAAAATTGAAAGAATTTTATTTGATTAATCCATTAAATTTTCTAAAATTTACCAGTAAATTAGAATTCTCTGCAGCTAATACTGTGATATGATTTTCGTTTTGAGAGTAAATACTAACGATCTAATTCCTGCGCGACCAAAACAGCGAATTGTACAGTTCGAGAGCGTGTGACTTTTCAATAAATTCACTTCGAATTTGTTTGCTTATGGAGGAAAATTAAATTTATAGCGAACCCTCTAGTTTAAAAAAGTTTTCCCCTTGTCATTAATTAGCTAAATTTTCATCTAGGGAAATACGATCTCAGCGTGTGGATATATCTTACTCGCATCATTATTCTCAAAGTTGAAGACATCGTTCTCATCTTTCCATCCTCTTTTATTTTATTACGTGTTGTTGCCGCAGTAGGCAAATTGCATTAAATTTTCAAAAGGCTTTGCAGCTGCAGCTCCACGACTTCACCAGCCTTGCATTATTGTGAGGCAGAAAGTTGAGGAGCTGTGCGCGTATTTCGCAATCCCCTACAGTCATTTCAATCTGCTGGAAAAAAACACGTCTTTTTGCAGATCACGTATATGTATATAAGACAGTGCGGCGGTGCAGTCGAGTAAAAACTTTGAACAACGCAAAGGAAAGATACGCATGTAAAATTCATGACACACGATTGTTTTCCAAGGAGAGGATTAAAACCCAACGGACAAACTTACTGGATCGAATATCCTTGGCATAATTTTACGAATAAAAATGGCATCCCGATTTCTGCCACAAAATACATACAATGCGTGAAAGGAATAAGAAACCTCTTAAAACATCTCTACAATTTAATTTTTTTTTAGCTCGTCAATTCTTTTACAAGAATTTGGGTGTGCTTAAGAAAAGTGGAGCAAAATTGTTATTCCCGTACTGGAAAAGCACAATTTGAGCATAATTTAATTTATTAAAGGTTTGGCACTCTTTCTAGACTCATAAATCATAGCTAAAAATGTTTAAATGCAATCGCAATTTGTCAATGAAACCATTTGAATTTACTTTTAATAACAATCGCCTATAATTATATCACATTTAAAAAAAATATTGCCTTTAAAAAAATGAAATGGTGTACAAACAACTTTTATTTGCCGAAAAAATAAACCTCTAGAATTATCACATTTTTTTCTATGATTCTCCAAGTGACTTTTTTGGACTTTAAATGATCGTTTTACTACCTGCAGAGGGAACTCACTTCTTTAAATGTACCAAAAGGATTTTGAGATTGATTACCATCAGATTAGGTTGTCATTGTTAGACCCTCGCTTCGCAACTTGCTGCCTAGCGATCAATTCGTGCTGATAAGAAATATACCCGCTAGCCCACGCGATTCCTTTACGCATTCAAAAACCACTCAAGCAAGGCGGAACGACGAGAAGAGCAAAGTTTCGCCAGCGGCAGGAGACGAAAAATGAAGCAGGCAGTGTGTGTGCACGCGCGAGCATTTCCCAACTGGCGCAGGAGATAAGTAGTTGAGTGTCAGCGCGAGCGTCTCGTCGCGGCCACAAAGTTACCGGCGGAATCAGCGCGCGCAATTAGCATGTCGAGCCAGCAAAGTTGTTGAAAATTTCACTGAGCGGCATATTATTCCAACAGATAGAGATCCAATGTATGAAATGTCACGTTTTGTGTGGGCAACCTATGCACTTTGTTAATTTGCTCAATCTAGTCGAGTAGGTAGGTGTTTTTAATTAAACTTGATATTTCTGCCACACACGCCCACGCAAACATCAATAATTGATTATCGTCGAATTACAATTTGGAAACTGGCCACAAAAGAAAAATACCAACGAGTAGAGGGAGCTGAGCACAAGCACGCATAATTGTTTGTTAGCACCAAACAAAATTATGTTCGTCGATTGTACGTTTTGTTAACCAGCACCCAAGAGTAAAAACTTCTCTAAAATATTTCCTCATTAAGAAATAATAGTTAGATTAATCAAATCCTGTGCATTCTATAATTTTGAAAAGATGAAGTTTGTGGAGTTCGGGCTGAGAGGAACAGCCGTTTTGGTTCACGAAGAGTTCCTTTCACTTCGAGCTTCGAGACCCTTACACATCTAACTTATTCATGGCTAACCATGTCATTAAGGCCCTAAGTTTTTCGCCACCCCAGGTGTGGTTAACCAAAATTAGAAGGGAGCAGGATTTTGGTTGATAAACAAACGTTTCACGGGATACGCTTGTCATGTTTAATATTATTGAATTTCTACTAGATAACAATGACTGTGTTTACAACTTCTGTTGGGAAAAAACAAATATTTGACTACATATTTCATGAGCTGTGTAGAAACAATTGAAATTTGGCTAATGCCACGAAAGAAAACATAAAGTGATCATAAAACAATTTTCCATCTTTTTTCTAAATGAAGGGCAAAAGAATTAAAAGTTTTCAAGATCAGATTCAGAAAATCAGGACAATTTTCTAGCCTTTTCCACATTATAAGTCCAATTGTTAATTGTTTTTGGTTTTTGGAGCTGGCCTAAATTGCCTCATGAATAGGACGTACTGGTTGACGTCGAAACTATAGTCGAGAATCAAAACGACGAATTGGAATAGAAGAACGAGGATGAAGTCTGATTTCATTTATTCCCAATATGTTAATACTACATTGATAAAAAGTCATGCTCTAGGGCATCACTAAAATCAGCCGCTAGTGACTGCTAGGATGTTCTGACCCTCTCATTAGCACGAATCATCAACTTTAAAATAGTCTGACACAGTTTTAGAATTAAGCATTTCTAGAGGTCTTAAGCCAGCTGCGCTGCGTCGCGCCAGCCGGCTAATTTTGAGTCACGTGGTTAGTTGCCATGACTTCGGAAGGACGGCTCCAGTCAAGCTGGTCAAAAAGTCGGTAAAAAATTGAAATGTGCTCTCAGGCTGTTAAACACTTTAAAAATTTGTCAGCTGCGTCAGCCGTCAGCAAAACTGCTCAGTCAGCCGCCGTAGATTACGTGGCTGAGACCTCTATATAAGCGTTTTATCTAAATCAAATAAATTTGTTGAGATTAATTTCTTCAACACTAACTGGTTAATTCTTGATATTTGTCAAGTACTTTTTTAATATAATAAAATCTTACGATTTTTGAAGCGGGCTAAGGCACATTAAACGCTATTATTATTATTTTTTAATTTCGTAGGACTGTACCACTCCTTAATTATCGTAATTTGCGCGATCTTCACTGTTCACTTACCAACATTTTTGTTCATTATCAAAGAGATGCAGTTTCTTAAAAAAGTCCCGTTTAGGAATTTAAACAAAACTTTTGGTATTAATATAAATTTCAATCGCTCAGATAAAAACCCACAGATTTTTACAGGTTGCTTTGAAAGTTCAGGTTCATGCCATTTGCATTACGGGGTGCATGTTTGCGGCGAAGTGCAAACACAGTCGGTGAAACACAATGCGGTGCATAACGAGGCGCATTCAGTTCAGTTAGTCAGCCGCGCCGAACGCGGCTGTCGAGCGGCTTGCATACGCCGCTCGCTTTCGCAGGCGTTTTTCTCCAGAGCTATGGTTTGATAATAGTAGTAGCGGCTGAGCGGCTAATTTCGCTCGCGCGGAATAGACCGGTCGGCTGCGAGCGATTTGCATTTAGATTACTTTTTTGAAAGCGGCTCTCTCTCGTATCGCAACGCTGGACGCTACTTTTTGCGCTGCCGACGGGTTCAGCATCAGACTTTAATGAACCCTATTCAAATGGACTCGCGAGCTGCGCTAGGCTGGTGCGATGCAAGGCACGTTTCCATATTATGAAATCTGGACCGTTCGACTTTTTGTTTTGTGCTGATTGACCTACATCCTAGGCTGGGATGATCTATTTAAGGTACGTTTTTCAGAAGCAAAAAATGGATTTTCTGGGACATTTGGCAATAATTCAACCAGACCTTTTGATCAAATATGGATAACCCTGAAATCTCACTAAACAAAACAACATTGGAAAAAACATGAGGAGGCATACTTAGCATTACTCAACAGGAATTAACACACAAGGTGTCAGCGGTGACAAAGAAAGAAGAGAACGTACGTGATAGAAAAATCATATTTTTTACTTGGGAGATAAAAGGAGCTTTCATGCCTCTTTTCTAAACAGAAAATTTAAATCTCATGAAACATGTTTTTACCAATAGAGTTTCAACAATATGTGACCATCAAGGACAATTCTGAGAAATGTGAGTATTATTTTCACTGCAGCAGTGAAGTATCTGCAGTTGTAATGTAGTTTTAACGAAATATTCTTTTGGTTTTTAGACCCTGCAATCTCCCTTGCAGCGTTATTTAAAAAACTTTTCCAAGCAAAAATTTATCTGAACCATCATAAGAGGGGTTATATTTTTATATTAATGTAAAATTTACATTTTTCAAGACTGCATGGCTCTGAAGTGATTCTGCTGGCGTTGTTAAAAAAAAAATCTGAAACAAGCTGCTGGAAAAATATAAGACGAGCGTTCTTCCGATGCTTGTTTAGCGGCACGAGAGAGAGGAAATTATCCGAGGCGCAACACTCGCAACACAACACTCGACTCCCTGGGGATTGAAACAAAATACCCTTTTCCAGGATAAACGCGTAGGCATCGGAGCAGACTTGTCGATGAGTTTATCTTTTAATCTTTTAGCCTTAGAAAAACTACTATCTAAGATTTGTTGGGAGAAAATTGTGATTCGTTGTTTGCTCAAGATTCACTCAAAACACTTTTTTTCTTTTAGATTTAACTCTTCCGCAAATTTTGATTTACACCAACAACGTAAGTTTTTGAATTTTTCTTACCTGAAAATATGGATGCTACTGCGGCGATGATGAAGGAAATAATGACACCAGGCCCCGCTATTTTCCTAGCTACCATTCCGGCGACTAAATACATTCCTGTGCCTACGCAGCTGCCGACGCCTAACGACGTCAGGTCTAATGTGTCAAGGCATTTCTGTAACAAGAGAATGAATACAATATTAGTCAACCTGAGAGGCCTCAATGAAAATTTAAAAACCAGTTTTCCGAATCAATGCATAGGAAAAATTCGATTTCAAGATTCCAGGACGCAATCTTTTATCTACGTAATTTAGAATGGCTCCTCAAGTGTTGATTTTCAATATCACGTATTGGATGTTAATTTATTTTAGTATCACGATCAACGCAAATCTACTTGAGGCACCAGAGTGTTTATTAAAAACGTCGTCAGTTGGTATTGAACAGCTGTTGTTGACTTGAAAAAGTGGATGGTTGCCAGACAGAAAAGTTTTCCAATTACTGCATGGTGGGGTCCAATTACATCGGAGAATCGGTACTCAAAAACAGAGATGAGGACGACAGACTCTGCTTTGCTGGCATTTTTCCACCAAAAATCGGGCCCGGTCTCCAGGAATTTAATTACGACTTCATACTGACAGTTTTCAGCAGAGGAGGAAAAGAAAGGGGTCTAGGATATTATGAGAAAACGAATTGTTTTCCACATGCTTGTTATATTTGAGAGAGAGAGTTGGTATGTTTACAACTTTAAACGAAAAAAGAGTTTTGTAACACTTCCTATTTCTTACCGGAATAAAATAAGAGCACTTTTGCCAAATATTAAAATAAATTCCTTTTTGAACACTATTTCATAATCAACTTAAAGAATGTCCGGATTTTAATTTGAAGAATGATTTATAACTTTAAAAGTGGTTGCTACGATCCTTAAAAATTTTACAATGCTAATAAGTAATGCGTGTGTATATTTCATTTAAAATTTATGGTACAGTAAAAATAGGATTTATGATTTGCATTTGGTTCCAATGAACGCATGGCAGGAATTGATAGAAATCCCCCCTAATTCAGACCTTCAACCGCTGATTCAACCCTTAGCACCGCAATAAAAAAGCACTTAAAGATACCAAGTGCTCCCCTTTAACACACGACGTGCGTAAAAAGCATAATTCCTTATATACGCATCAAATATAAATATGGTTTCGTTGAACCTTGAGCACTTCATTGGACTACATAAATAGACTTTCATTATTCGGTCCCAGCGGTCTCCTTTCGTGGAAGTGGCGGCAGTAAATTATTCATAGTATTAAGGAGAAGTTCGGGAAAGGAGATTATCCCATTTGAGTGTTGGCTGCTTCAACAGTGAATTTTTCAAAAGGGTCTGACTAAGAAAGTAGCGGGTGGCACGTGCGTCGCCTGCAAGTTGCCTTTTTCGCCGATCGTCTGTTTTGCAGGACACAGCTGGCCAGCACACGTAATGTGGGCATTTGCTCGGTCATTACAGGCCAAGACGCCCGAGGGTCAAATCTCGTGCACCGTAAATTCTCAAGACTTATAATTTTTGGCTGCATCGCGTGAGCGACACCATGCCATCAGTTCTCCAACCTTTTTCCAGCAGCACTGCATGTGTGTCAGGCGGAAAATGTGAGTTCACGGCATTTTTCCTCAATGATAATTCAGAGTTTCTTGACTTCTTTCACTTTTGATGAAAAATACAATCTCTACAAAAGAAGATGAATTTTGCTCAGTTTACGCTATACTGTGCTCAAAAAATGAACTTAATTTGGTATATCATGGCAAACTGATCGAAAAATCGATCTGCTGTGAATTTAGAAAATCGGCCCAGAAAATCACAAAAATAAGTTAATTGTATGGCTTTGAATTGGAATATAACTGCTCGAAATTTCCACAGCTAACCAACAGGTAGGACGTTTTAATTAAAAATTATTAATATTGAATTTAAAAACTCTTTAGGGAAAAGTAATAATATTTCGGCTCGCTTCAATTATATTATTTTTATTTGATTGGTTTATCCCTTTCGAGATGGGTGACCCGCTGATAGCAAACAACTTGCGAAACTCCGTGTCCTAATAACATCCCGAACGAATAACATGTGCGCACGGCTTCATTGGGGGAAACCCAGACCAGAAAAGGACCAGCTCTTGTTCCAGTTGCACTAGGGCCTTTAATTGATTCTCGCACGCTGGAAAGGTGTAAACCAGCAAGTGGCGAGTTGGACTGCTGAAATCAATCCTACCAAATCTGATTTGAATCGTCATTGCAATGAATGAGAATCAAAAGTAGGCGCAAGCCAACTTTGGTTAAAAAAGTTCAAACTGCGTAAGAAAATTGTACTAGTTAACCTTAATCAGAAATAAATAATCAGCTCTCAGAATCGGAACAGTTTTTCTACTAGGTTTGGAAGTTTAAATAATAAAAAATTGTATATTTTTGTGTCAATCCAAAATACTCTTGAATTAGTCTGGAATGCTAATTCCAAAGTGATGCAGTTTGCCCATTTTAAAAAATTTCAAGGTGTTGGTTATTTACATATTTGTGCATAGCTTACAATTATAAAATTAGTTTTTCCCGACGGCCATGCCCTTTATTGAAGAATTGCAAATTTTCAAATCAGCGAACAGGGTGGTGAAGCCGTGGAATGATTTGCCCCCAACCCTAAAAGACTGTTCCGTGGCCCAGTTCCCTAAGTTGTGCAGGTCTTACGTCAGTGCAAGTCTGTGATCTAACTCTCTGTGCTTTAGTATGGGCCCACTTCGGCTTTGCTCTTCACAGAGTTAAGTCTTAACACGGTGTATGCCAGAAGTGGTGCCCGTTCTCACTTTTTTATTTCTTTTGACAAGTCATTTTTGTGATATTTGACAAACACATATGTATGTATTTTTAAGTGAGAATAGACATGAATAAACATGAATCCAATGAGTTCGATGGATACAAGTCAAAACTGAAAATACCATTAATTTTTTTTATCGGGTACATGAGTACAGCCCGTTGGCTCGCATTGTTAAGGCACTCTCAGGAGAGTCAAAGCAATGTGAGGTATTTGAGCAGTTCGGAGATCTAATACTGGCTACCCAATGTCAGAGATGGCAAAAAGTGGTTAGTTTAGTGACTCGAATTGCTCAAATTGCTCGACGGGCTGGGAGGCGCACCGGCGCCGACTCGCTACTTGCTGGTTTGCACCTTTCCAGCATGCGTGATTTGGCTTCACGGGACAAATGTCTAGCGTTTCAATGCAGTCCTCGGTGCAGAGGCAAGTGGCCCTTCAGTGGGCTGGGTCCCTGTGCGGCCTGGTGCGCCCATGTTATCCGTTCGCGGTGTTATTGGGACCCGGGTTTCAGCATTCGTGCTAGTGCAGTGCGCGCCCTTCCCGGTCCTCGGACGGACAAGGATAAAAAGAGCAAACAAACAAACAAAAACATGACTTTAAATGTAAATAATCATGAAGTTTTCTGATATCAGCGACATTGCCCACAAAATAAGCACCAGCAGTGAACGAGTTTCAGCATTTTTATGCCACAAGAAACGCGATACTTTCACTGCAATTTAAATTAATCCGCCGAAACTACTCGGAAGGGTCGGAATGAAATTTTAAAGGAGCAGGAACTAAGTTTTTGAAGCAACCGGGGAAGAAGTCCTTTTAATTATAACATGGAACAATTAACCAGCTTCAAGTGTTGAGATTTAACTAAAATTTAAATTAAGTTTATAATTTGAAATACAAATTTTAGTTTTGATTAATGGTCGAATTGCATGCTTGAAATTAGGAATATAGAAGATTGTTTGGTTAGCGTGTAGACAGGGAGGAGGAAAGCACTGCAAAGTTATAGTGTTCCATACATCCATGACCCACTGCATATGTATCTGGGTACGCGGCTTGCGGCATAGTGGAGTTCGTACGTGCTCAACTCTGCAAAGTGCCTCGAGTTAGCAAATTTGTGCACTTTGGCGACCAAAGACTGTAGCCTTGCAAATACATCACATGCTGTGAGTTAAGAAAATCGAACATCTGGAGTTTTGGCTTTGCGGTTTTCAAAGTTCCTCTCTCCAGCGTGAGATGATGAAATCTCCCGGGAATAAATAAAGAAACCATAGAAAAATATGACGAGAGTAAACTGTAAAATAAACATGCTGTTGTTGTTTTCTCTGAGGAAAGAAAATTAAAATATTAATTATTCAGTTAGACTAATGAGAGTCTGCTTGCATATTTTTCCTCGAGCAATAAAGGCAAGCAAATTTTTAACATCATTTATGCTGTGTGCCTTTGAATAAAATATAAAAAGAGTAAAATTTGTTTACATGCTTGTAAAACTTGATTTGATATTCTGCTCTCTTGCTTAAGAGATTTTAAAAGAATTGGTAAGTAATTAAATTAATAACAATTTCTTTCCGCTTCACTTTGTTCCGCACCTATTGTACGAAAACTTGAAATTACACAATGGAACAGTTATTCGCGTGCACACAATAATGGCATTTCTAGAGCGTTTGACCGGCCACCCACGCTCAAGCGGAGCAAGTCTGGGGTAGAATAGGCGATCGAGACCCGCAGTGTGTATTTTATTATGTGCATCGGCGGCAGCGGGTTGGGTCGGTCAAGGGCCTTTTCAACTTGCCGGGGAGAAGGAAGAGTTGCGTGGGCTCGAAAAAAGAGGTCTCGACGGCGCATGTTTTCACTTTGGAGGTAGTTGGGGGCAACAAAGGGAGATCGGAACGGGCTGATTTGCTCACCTGTAATCTGGGTTTGCCACCGCTCGACTGTGTCTGTCGCGATTCGGCCGCCTCTTGCAGACTGGCCACATTCTTTGTCCGAATAAGCTTGGAGAACAGACTGAGGCCGTCCCTGCGCAGCGCGTCTTTGTCCACGTTGTTCAGCTTTTCCTGTATGTTCTTCATCCTGGCGTCTGAAACAGACATTAGGTGGATTAAACATGTTGTCCTACTGTTGGAATTTTTATAATGTTATTTTAATTAAAGACCCAGATATTTGAAATAAAAAATTAAACTCAAAATAAAGGGATGAAACGTGTTTTGTAATTTTTGAGATATATGCAACCAGCAGTCGGTACTACTTGAGCAAGAAATTTCTGTAGAAATACAGAAAATGCAGCTCAAAATACACCGAGGAAGCTGAATTTAATGTCAACAGTAAAATTGTTCCTATTATCTTAAAAATAAATCACCAACTTTGAATGTGTTTATTTAAAATTAAAAAAAAGGTAAAATCCGCAGTAAACACACTAGGTTTAAATTGTTTTGCTGTCGTGACTAAAACTCCGTGATTTACACAAGGCACCCAGATGGCCCTTGTAAGTTCAGTGAGATGGTGCGAGATTTAGCATACATATTTGTCAAGCCTCCCCCACTTGGCTAGCTGCAATTATGCTGGATTTAATTAGAAGGCCGGAGGGCTCATTATTTTCAACACGCCGCCGTGTTTGGCTGCAATTAGCGCGAGAGAGCCGAGACGCGCGCGGTGGTGTGCGCGGACCGACCCACTTTTCGACGGGGGCGAAATGAGCCGTGGAAACAATTAGATTAGGCATTGCGACAATGGGTCGGTCCTCGAAAGTGGGCCCTTTGCCTCGACAGCTTCATTAATAATCCCTCTTGATTACGCCCTTTGTTGCCGCGCCGCATCACAAAAGAAACAATCACGAGCGCCGAAAAAGCAGCAGACCGTTCGCCACGGAGCGCAGCCAACCAGCCGTGCAAATCTGAATATTTAATCGTCGCGCCCGCCAGCCAGCCAGCCAGCCAGCCAGCCAGCCAGCCGCCTGCGCCTGCCTGCCTGGCTCGAGTGGTCTTTGAGGCCCTGTGAAAAGCGACGTTCATTCATGCCGACGAGGTATACAATGAGGGCAAATTTTACAGAGAGCTCAAGATGCAGAAAATGTCGTATCTCTTTAAAAATGGATGTAACCTTAATTTATTTTAGAAAGCTCATGCATGTACGTGGATAAATCCAGTTTGTTTCTATCACAACTGCTGTTTTGCGATTGGTGATTTTGTGGAGATTTTTGCACTCTACATTTTTCCCTGTTGAATGAAAACCCCCAGCAATAATTTTATATCTAAAATGGCAGACTTGAAAAGCTCGAATGGCGCTTGTTTTTATTTTTACGAATTACCATGCGCCCGGTACATTAACCTTTCCGCTTTTTAATTCATAAAGCGTTAGTTGCAAACATCAAAGGCGAAGAGCCTAAAGCAGAAATTGTGAAATGATGTATTTGCCTCTGATGTGAGTTTGGCCTTCATTTTTAATTTCATGCTTTGTCGGCTGAACGTAATTTGACATGGGTACGAATAAAAAATGCCTGAAGCTGATGAATACACTTTATTTACAACTCACAGTTGCCTTGTTGCTGACCTTTGAAGAAATATATTTTTAAAATCCGGTAATTTATATTGAAGTTAGTAAAAACTTTGAATCTAAAAACGATTCATAAATGGAGATTTTAGATTTTCCAAGAGGTTTTTTTTTGCTTTTCCAAATTAATTATGAATCTCAAAATATAACAAAAAGTCACACTTCCGCATTGAAAACAGCTGGAAGTGCGCCTTCTGGAAGATAAACGTTGACACGAGTCAACAGCGGTAAATAAATGTACCATATTACTTGCATCAGTATTATTTAATAGATGACTGATTGAATGTTGATTGCTGAGACAAGTTTTCAGAAAATTAATTCTTAAACTTTGCAAAGGAAGGACACTGCACATCCTTAGAACATCCTTGTTGCCGACGCATAAACTTGAAACAATTGAACTATGTTTTTGGTTTGCTCGATTTGTGCACTGGAAATGCAAGAGTAAAATTTTTGAATTGCACTGTTCTGCTAGTTTTTAGTCATATCGCTATCAAATACACTTAATATCCATTGGTTCTTAGCAATAATTATAATCTCTCTGGTCATATTTCTAGTTAGCTATGTGGCTCTTTCTCATTGTAAATTTTGACAATTTTTTTTTAGACAGAACGCAATGTTTTAATTATAATTGATTTGATGAGTAGACAAGCAAATATTCAGCAAAATGTCATAAAATATTTATGTCCCAGTCTGAAAACGCTGAGGCGGAAAATAGGATTTATTAGTCATCGGACTGATACTGTACACATCAATCAGCTAGTGCTTGATCGAAGCAGGTCCTTACATTTAATTGGCCATCGGCCGTGCGAACAGCTCCATCTGCTGAAAGGGTTGAGGTATAAACACACAGTCACGAGGGATCGGAATAGAGCCATCGCATGCAAATTCGCGTCAAATTGTCGTGCGTGCTGTGTGTGTGGTAGGCCAGCAAGTTGCGGCGCCGCGGGAAGTAGCTCTGTCGGAATTTCTCGCATTCACCCTTACACGTACATGCGCACATTTCCCCATCTGCCGCCTCCGATCCGTGGTGAATGGGGGCTAATGGCCATCGAACTCTCCAACGCCAGCTTTTGTGTGCCATTTTTTGCGCAAACAGCCTCTCCGCTGCCGTGCGCAAAAGCAGGCAAATAACGATGCTTCACATTGAGAGAAAACTCTTGAGAGGAAATGGAGATAACGGTAGAGAAAGATTTCATTGTGAGATGATGCTCTAGGTTTTTCTTTTTATGTTTATTGAGTAGTGTAACGTTCCTTTTTTGCATATGAAATAATAATATTCATGACTTGTTAGAAATTTTTTTAACTCAGAAAATAGTGTGCAATGGCTCTTTTCCACAAGAAAAATGAACAGTTTAAAATAAACACGATATGGACAGCAGCTGATTCTGATCGTCAGCGGCATTTTACTCGCAAAAAAATACTTAATCCATAGATTAAACTGCAAAGAGGATTATCACGACAGCCGTTGGAAATGATAAGACTGTTGGGAACATTAATAAATAGGAGGGACAAAATTCATTTCAGTTGAATACAGATCCTTCGTTCTCGCCAAAATTTGACTGAAGTAGAACATTTAATTTAACTGTCCACTTACGCTATTTAAGAACATATTCCATGCTCTGAAACTCATGAATAACAACTAATTGTTTACATGCAGAGAATGAAAAAAAAATCAATTTGAGGAAAAATCACAAAATTCATTTCCTGGCTAGTTTTCTTAGCTATGTTAAATAAAAAAAAACGTTGATATAATGACCAAAACGTGTCACAAATAGTGAAAAATTAATTGAGATGCAAAAATATCTTTTTCATTGCCAAAATATGGAAGCCAAAGTTGCTACTCGTAGCAATAAGGAATTTTCATGTTAACTTAAAATATAAATCACTTTATTTTGTAACAAAGTTGTTCATCTTAATTTTTTACAACTTGCATGTAAAATTTGAGTTTACGAATATATAATGTTATTTTACAGTCCAGAAAAGTGAAAAACAACTGAAAATTGAACATTTTTGCTAACAATCACTAACTTTTACAACATTTAGTTGTTTATATATGGCCCCTTAAAATAGCATGTTTGGTGCTCAAAATGCGTGTGTAATTAATTTATTACAAATAAGTGCCCAGGAAAGGGAAATGGAGAGCTTGGCCCCCCGGTGCGCAGAAAGCGTTAGCGCGGAAGTCGAATGCGTGTTCGTTTCGGAGATGCGGCCCCATCTGAGCGAGTGAGCGAGCGAACACGGCCAACGCGCCAGTCTTGTGCTCTCGCTCCACGCTTGCAGCACCGGCTTCCATTATCGATCTAACAAGACGGCGTCGCGGCGGCCCGACACAATTCGCTCAAATGCACCCCACAGACACACTGGCACACCGAGCGACCGCCTTTGCACCCGACTTTTTGCAAAGTTCCTCACTGCGATAAAAATAGCCTTGCATGCTAAAAATATAAATGCGAATATTTCCGTCACTATTTTCACTGGCGAGAGTAGATGCCTGAAGATTGAAAGTACATAAAAAGATATGAAACCCCATTTAAATTTCAAAAAAAAAACATTTTCTGCAATCGTTAATCATATATTCATTTATTTTTCATAGCAGTATTAGCAGAAATGGTAAAATTGTCTATATTTTAACATCCTTTTCTCGCTGCATGACTCGTAATATTGATTTTTCGCATTACATTTTCACAAGCACTTCCCATTAATTTAAAGGGACTGCCAATTTAAATTTTCCCAGAACATTTTCCCATTTTAGCTACATCTTTTCTTAAGACGAAGCACAGTAACGCATTATTACTGCGAATCAATATCATCCAACCACTCGTGAGAAACGTGAGGATGTATAACCATTTTCCAGGATATAATTTTATAAATCAAGCAAAATGCGAAATAATGAAATTAAGGATTATTTTATAAGCATAAAATGATGAATTTTAGTAAATTTAGCGCTTTTTAACTATCAGTTAACAAGAGAGCAATGAAATTAAACAGTAAGCTGCAAATTAAGAATGGTTAGTTTACTAGTAACCTATTTAGCAAAACAATATAGCTGTAATTGAGACTGTTGCAACTTCCAGAGTGAGGTTTCAGCGTTTTGCTTGCTCGTGTTTGTTTGTTTGTTGTTTGGCGTGATGGATAACAGAGTATGCAAGTAATACGACGGTTTTGCCGGCACGATTAGAAGGGAGTCCGCGGTTTATGTGTTTGCGGAAAATCGGAATGACAAGTTATCGCAGCCTGCAGCAAAGTCGGAAACCGCACCACGGAACGGCTCAGGAGGAAAATGTGTTACTCAAATTGTCCCATCCCGGTTTGTCAGTCGCACTGAATTCAAGTTTTGATTCCTTGTGCAGAAATCGGAAACCCTTTCAAACGTCTCACATTCTGGAAAGTTCCAGAAATTACATTCAAATTTAGAGATACCTCACCGGCGGACATTAAATTCATTTCCCTGATAAACCCACTGAATTCAAAATTGGCGCTGATTAAATTTTCCCACCCTTTGCTCACTTTCACATTCCAACGATTTCACTTATTTGTTATAGATGCCATGATTGCGTAATTTTGCTGTGCAAAAGAACAGATACAAGAAAACAAGTTAAAAAAGATTTGGCATAGGTATTGACAGACTTTCTCTCAGTCAGTTGAAAATCCTTGGGCTGGAGCGCATTTGAAATGCAGATTCAGTCAAGTGTGTTTACAGCGGCTGAAGCACCCGTTTCCGCTCTAGGCTCTTTTGGCAGCTAAACAGTGCGACTGATATTTGCATGAAAAAGGGTGATAGATATTCTAAGTCACACGCATAAAGGCCAACTGGAATGTATTTTTATATCAAAACTACTCAATAAATAAACAAATTAATTGTATTTCTTGTATGAATATATTAAATAGTATGTTTCGTTTAATTTTGTTCCGCGTGTAGCTCGACGCGGATAGTCTTTTCCGTCACAGCAGGCCCACCTCCGCAATCGCAATCAAATAGGTTTCCTGGAGAGACTTTATTATTTTTTGGTTTCGTTTTAATTTTGTTATGAATTCCACCAGCTCAATATAGCATTCACTCCAGGATAAAAAGATAAGTATTGTGTGTATTTTTCTTTTAAGTTCAGCGTTATTGTCTGCTGCAGAAAATAAACTCACGAGATTTATATTTTCCTCTTCGTTCCGTCGCAAGTGGCACTGTGGCTCTCGACTAAAAAAAAGAAGAAAAGCCATCTCAGCGGCATTTGCCAAGCACTGAAGCTCATTCTTTGACGGTAAATTGTGAAGCATATAGCGCACGAGACCTGCTTCGCCGCGAAATAAGAAAGTAGCAAAATGTGTCTTGTCGTGAAAGGTGGAAAGGATCAAACTGTTGCTTAAAGGAAAGTTGAGTGACAAATTCTTTCAGTCAAGACCACTTGAGTTTTTCCGAACTGAATGTTTCTAGATTTAACTCGCCGCGCCACAAACCTCTATAATTAGGCGGACGGACAGACCATTTCTTTGTGCTTTGTGACGTGCAGACAGCTTTCTCGCGATGCAAAATAACGAGTTGGTGCGTGTCAAGCTGTCGCTCATTCTCAGGAAACGCGCCTCGACTGCTTTCTTCCTCTCTCGCCCCTATTTTCACCTCTTTAATAGTCGGAACGGAAAATGACACGGGTGACGGCTCGACGGCCTTGCTCCGCACACCATTTCCCGACCAAAGTCAAGTCGGTGAAAGTGTCAATTGCCGAGGAGGAAAGTATTTTAGGGGAATTGTGTACCTGGAAATTGTAGTTTGCGAAAATCGATGAGAATGCTACACATTTTCCAGGCATATTTGGTGAAAGAATTCCTTACAACCTATACTTAAGTATAGGTTCTTTAAGAAAAACAAATTAAAACAAAAAATATATATC
Organism: Cloeon dipterum; assembly: GCF_949628265.1. Lineage (NCBI taxonomy): Eukaryota > Metazoa > Arthropoda > Insecta > Ephemeroptera > Baetidae > Cloeon > Cloeon dipterum. Next base: position 11,723,062 of record NC_088790.1, read on the forward strand.
ATAGTTCAATCAAATAACCAAGCTGATAATGGGCTGCAATCTGCAAGTGCAAATTTATTGAAGGAAAAATTAATTGCACGTTTTTGAACTGGCCAACTGCTGTTTCGACCCATCACAATGATGGCCCGAAAAAATAAAAGCCATATTATGCGAAACAAAATTCACATTTCTACTCTCACAAAATTTACCATAAAGGATTTCGTAGCACAGGCTGGTAAAAAAATAGAATTGATTGAGTGTGCATCAACTACGCTGCTGAGCAAAATGAAAAGGAGCGCAAGACACAAAATCTCTTGTAACCCCGCCCCTCGCCCTCCCTGCAGCTCAATTCCTATTAATATTTTAATGCAGGGAAATACAGTATATTACAGGTTTTTGTTTAGCAATCTGAGAAATTATATTGTTTTATATTTTGGATCCGCAGGCTGCTCTACTTAACAATTTAAAAAATTCCACTCTCTTGATCCAAGGAATCCAGATTATTGAAAACGACGTCCATTTTAAATCAATATTTAAGCGGGACACGTTTCGCGTGTAAATAAATTATCGCTACGTTCATTTTAAGCAGCTCCGGTCTGTATATCGTGCTTAATAGACCTCTTGTTATTTATTAATGTGTGGGCCCAGTTTGACGTTTATTGCTTTTCCCAAAAGCTTGAAGCTGCGCTAAACGTGTCGTGGCTGTTCTTTTGTGCCGCCGCGAATTGATTCGGAACTGCTGCCATATTAAATTGCGGGCTGGAAACCCGTCGCGCCGAGCTGAGGCAAGTTAAGCCCTCCTCGGCTGATTATCATATTATAATCTGCTCGGCAGCAGCAGCATCTTGCCCCTGGAGTGTATGCAGCTGGTAAATGATATGGAAATTAGGGGAGAACCTTGCCGTAGCCGCAAGAGGCGCAAAGTTTTATCAGTGCGAGAGGATTGCGCGTTCGCGGCTCGTTGAACCGGCGGAAATGGAAGTTTTGCTTGCACACGTTGTTTTCATTTAAATAAATGGTAAAGTGTGGGGTTCGACGCTGATGGAAAGGCATTATTTGCTGTTAAAATTTGTTGCTCAGGACAATAGAAATATTCCAAGAAAGTTTTGTTTTGTTTGCTAACCGTTTGTTTTGCGGAGCAGACGAGAGATACGCAGAAAAAAGCAGAGAAAGGACAGCAGCTCTGATGCATAATTTATACGAACGTGACGAAATCAGAGAGAGAAACAACTCGCCGACCTGAATATTTAACATTTTATTTCGTTCCAGTCGCTCCCGCTACTTTTAATTACTGCCCGTCCGCTCCTCTCGTTCCCTTGGCAACTTTACGAGCCGTTGAGAGTAATTATTCTTCTCGCTCTCCCTTTTTCACATTTTGCAATTTCATGCCCGAAATAAAAATGAGAATACAGATGCGGCACGAGAGTAAAAATCTGCAGGCACATAATTAAGATGCTTTACGTCCCAGGCGGCTTTCAGGATAAAAAAATCGATGAAATACTGTTCTTTCGCTTTTTAAACACTGGTGCGTAGCTGAGCATTTCAATTTATTTTTTCTTAATATAATTTGTTCCTTTTTTATAAGTATAAAAATTCAGAGAGAAATATATTTCATCATTAAGAAATCAATATTTTGTGTTAAATAGAGCAAATAATTTTACTCCTTTTTTCCAGTATCAAGAAATATTTCCGAACAAATCAATAATGCAAATAGCTTCCAATAAAAAGATAGAGAAAGAGCAGTTCTTAGCTTTCAACTCTCTTCTAGCACCAAGACAATCTTATCTAAATGTATTCCGTGGCAGAGGACGAGCTGAGGCTGAACAAGTCTGCATCAATTATTACGAATAATCGATTGGCTCCGCTGCAGACGACTTGCTTATTTTATTCATGGGACGTTCACACTCATTCCTGAAAAGCTCATCGTCGATAAGAATCTAGGATTAAGCATTTCAGAAAATTTATGCAATCAATCATGGCAACTAAACCGCAGCATTATCCACTGGTATAAACAAAATGGGAAACCGTATATTTAAATTTACTGCTGCGCGCGAGTTTTATCTGTCCAGCTGCATGCTAGTGTGCAAAGTGAAAATGCGGCGGGAGAACAATAAAATCTTCATAAACCGACCATACTGCTGACAATGGCGTTTATTATCTGCCTCTGCTGCTGCTGCACCGGCGGCTTTTACGGCCGGCGAAATGAAAATGACGAGCGGTCGGCTGCCCGAGCAGTGCGCACACATATGAGCAGGAATTTCGCAATAATTACACCGACGTTGGTTCTGCGGCTAAGTTTTCAAAATTAATGAGAGGCCCAACGATGATGATCGACGATCAAACCAACGGTGTTTGGCTCCCGTAATTTGCGGGTCATGCATGTTTGTCCGCCAGCTGACACGACCGAGTTATTGGGTTTTGCCGCTGATTTGCAACTTCTGCAGATGGGAAAATATCTAATTTTATCTCTCGTATTTTATATCAAATGATCTTTTTAAAATATAATCAGAAACCAATTTCCTTATCATTTCCTTTCATTGCACCGCAGTGGGAAAATTGCGTCAACTCATCTCGAAATCGTCTCGTTCCTGCTCGGGTGCAATTTGCTGCAGTTGCATCGCGTTCTTTGTGAGCTCGCGAGAATGCAACACTAACGACCGTGGCTGCAATTTGCACGGCGCGATTGCGAGAAAAAAGGTTGAGGAGGAAAATGAGGGACGAGCGAGTCTCGTGTTGCACTGCAGTCAACTTTTTTGTGTGTGTGACGAGCTCTGCAAATCGTGCGGTGAATAAAAAAACACATGTATGAATGAACGTCTCAGTTTCACCTCTTGAAAAAGTCGGCGACTGCCAGAGGTGTTGATGCATATTTTCACTTGCAAAGCAGACAAGCAAAATTATGTGCATTTTCAAGTGCGCGGGTGACGTTTAGATTAAGCAAACAACCTTTTCTAAAGGGGAAAAAGTATGTGTATTGGTAGAGACAACGTGAAAGCGGGAGTAATTTTAAACATTTATTCCCCTTGCAAGGATTGCAAATGGTTCAGAGAGTTGATTTCTTCCCTTGCTCAAGTTTGCTATGGCACAGGTAAATTAAAATTATTTGAAATCTCTGACGTGTATAAAAACTGCAAACTGAAACCGGGAAGAAGCTATAAAACACATTTTTTGAAGATTGCAGCAACGATGAGGGGTGTTTATTTTCTTCACTAAAACAAAACATCCACTGACTCGAAAAACAGAGCAGTCGCGTATTATGTTCGTATCACGAACACAAACGATTATCCTCTGCTATCTTGTGTCTGTCTAGAAAGGAACCATCGCCGCCGTCGGCTATAAGCGATTTCCTTGCACGCTCGCAATAAATTCAAAATGACGTGACGCAACTCAGCAGGAATCTTTTTTGCACAGCGCGTGGCATGCTAATTAACAGCGTTGCCATAAAATATTTTTTCCTCTTTTCTCTTCCAATGCCATAGAAATTAAATCCAATTTGTTTTTTTTTTGCTATTGGTAACGCAACCATCATTTTCCTGGTTTAATTTTTCCCTTTGCCGCAACAACTCTAAAATGTGAGAAGGTGAACAAAATTTTTAATAGGTTTTATTTAAAGAATTTTGATAGTAAACTAAAATTGCATTGATTTTTTCTTCAATTTGATGCTCTCTGGATTAGTCTGGATATATAAATGAGTGTACTTATCTAAACTAAATTTTGTTGCGTTATTTACAACAGCAATAAAAGTCCCATATTTTATCAACATTTGTTCTATACCAACCAAACATAGTACATGTTGAGAATGAGAAAGCAGATTTTTTCGGAAATAGAGTCTCGAAACTAGAGGTTGTATGCGCCACAGGCGTTTCTAGCGAAAATTCACTTTCGAAATATTGCTGTTCAAGCAGATATCGCAGTCAGGGGAAAATTCCGGATTCGGAGCACGCGAGCGTTTTACGCGGCGAGCGAAAAGTGACCCGCCGTCAAATTTGGCCACGATTTACTGCCTCGGGGCGGCGGCATCCACCCACGCGATGCTCACGCAACCTGTTTGTCCGGCGTGTTGCGCCGGTTGCCTAGCCGCCGATATGAATTAGTCGTAACGCGTGCGCAGCTTCTCATCTCTCGCTTGATCCACAAAATCATATTCCGTGGGCGGTCGTCCGCGGGGCTTCGGACAAAAGCGACGCAGCCGCCAAAGTGTGATTTTCGCGTTTGCAGCCGGATCAACGCAACAAAGGGCCGAAATCCAATTTATGTAATGTGCAGCCAGACTGATTCAATTTACAAGCTTCACGACGGCACTGCGATAGAAATAAAACATAAATCCAAAAATAAACACTGAAGGTTGTTGTGTTTAATCTTCTTGCCTTTTCATGAAGAGTAAAAATATTACTCTATCCGATTTCAATGTTAATCAACTCTGGAAAATTGTATATTTTTAGCTTCAGGTCGTTAACACAAAACCTTCGTTTTATATACTGTATATTTACTATGTTCCAGTCTACCAGCAGGTGATATTTATATTACACCAAGAGGTAAACACAGCATGAGAGATGCTTTCAATCGGAGAGCAGAATACCGTCAGTGGAGCTTGTTCCAATTTCCCACGCAAACAAATTAATTACGGCATTTGGAACAGCACGGTTGACCTTTCAGACTAATCCGCAAACGAACGGCCGCTGATGAATTGGAAAAAAGAGTAAATTGCCTGACCCGAGTGCAAAAAATAGACATGAAAGCTACCCTTCATGCGTCAAATTCTCTCTCTTCTACTGATTGGTTGATTTACTATTGAAAACATCAAAATTTAAATTTAACTGGACATTCAATTATATTTTGAGCTTTGGCATTTAATTAAAATTGCGTTTTTAGACAAATATTTAAAACTAATCTTCGAGCAATTAAAAACATATGATAAAAATTGTTTGAAACGCTGTAAACTATGAATAAAGTATAATTTGCAGTGCTTAATTTATTTTAAATCATTTGTGTTCGAGTTTTTAACATTTTTTTCAGCTCCGACTAAAAACTATTTAACTATCAAGTTTAACATATTAAACTTTTTTGTGGTAGAGGGTCAACTCTGTCTCACAAAAAAATCGTTAATTTCCGCAATACTTTTCTGACCAATTTAAACATCGGGATTTTTTCAAATCAATATTAAACAAATAATATACAAATAATTTTTATCTGGTTGGAGCGTATCTTGTTGCGATGGTAATATATTACTCTGGTTGAAATACAATTTTCCATTTATAGTTGGATTCACACCATAGCCTAGTTTGAAACTGCGAAAAATCAGACCAGCCGTGTTCGCACAGCGCCATTAGAACTCCCACAGCACCAGTTTGGTGCCCGAGCCTGCCAAATACAGCACCCGGTTTGTGGCGAAATGGCAGAGGTATTCGATAACAAAAGGCGGATTCGCTGAAACTTTCACAAGGGCGGAAAGGGGCCTCTTCTCGCCACACATGGGAAATCACATGTCGTCTCTTTCGCAAGCGCTTTTGATAAATCAAGCGTCGGGATTTGAGCAGTGCGATCGACTATTCAAAAGGATGAGAGATAGAACTGCCGCCGCTGATTGCTGAAAAAGATTTCGTTGCAAAATCGCAGCCATGCCTGCTCTCTTCTCGGCCTAAATCAATAAACGACGCCGGGAATGGATGAAAGAATTAAGGCAGTCGTGCCGAGTCAGCGAGAAAGGAAAAAGCTTTTTGACTCTCTCCTAAGCGCAATCGGGATTGCAGAACGGACTTCACTTAAGCTAGATGCAAAACAAATGAATAGTGATGAGGCTAGAACGACGAAAATAAAGTGGAGGATTCTAGCGGGACAAAGACGATCGTCAGCAGCACCTCTATGCGTCATCACATCACTGACGTCAGACCTTGCCCGCTTTTGTCTCTGGCTAATTAATATATATCAAGAGATAGTTGCCCTTAAATTATATTGTGTATTAGCATACATTTGAAAATATTTTATTGAAAACAAAAAACTTCTTGGAGCCTTTTAAAATGGTTAATAAATTATTTGTTTTTAAGGAATAAAACATGCCTAAAATATAATTAATTATATCTTGTAAAACTTATTTCTCGGCAAATTTCCAATCTATAGAATTAATTATTCGCGTTTCTCGCTTTCTCTTTGGAGTAAGTTCTCATTCAAAATTTAAGCAAAGTGGAAACTGAGAAACGCAAACAAAACCACGGGCTTTGCTTTTGTTCGCCTACCCAAGCACACGGTTGAGAGCAACCATTTCGTTTGTATTACGTTGTAAACAGCCCCATGCAAAGTCGGAGTTCTCCAGAAGTTTGCCCAAGACTGGTAGGAGAAGACGAATCGTCTGCCCACGCTGGTCTGCCAGTTCTTAATGCGATTTAATCTCGTGCAACTTAACATCGGCCTAAAACTCACAGGGGAAAACATTCTTTCGAGTCTTCCCTATTCCAGATTTTCCTGCTGCCGAATAATAAATGGCGCTTCACTCAACAGGGAAAAACACACAGGATTTTTCCTGTTCTTTCCGACCCGAACTCACAGTCCGAACCAAACAAGCTCTTGCAAATTGCGGTCATTTAAAGCTGTAATCGGTTTCTATACACGTTTGCCGTCGATTTCCGATTTGCCGCTAGGTAATTTGTGCCATTAGAGAGCAACGAGTGAATGCCTCCTCTCCATAGCAAATCATTACTGACTATTAATGATAGCTAATCTTATAAAATGACATGTTGCGATGGCAAAACGATTTTAATATTTTACCCAGGGTCATTTTTGTGATTATGGGATTTAAAACATTTTCAGTAATACCTATCAAGGATTTATAGTAGATGAGCTATTTAATTTAATTCTAATTTATTTGTATTTACAAAATTCCCTGCCTGTGTTAATCTTTTCTATTTGTTCAGTTTGTAACTATTATTTTCTGCATATTTAAATGTCCTCAAAAACTAAGAGAAATTTCTTCTATGTGTCAAAGCCCCTCGTCCTATCAAACCGTGCACCGAGAATATCCACAAACTCAGCCGATCAGGTCTCTACTCTGCGCTCGTTCCCCACTGAAGCAAGTGACAGGAGAAGCAGAACGGCTCTTTCGATGGAGCTGAGTTTGCTGCTTTGGGTGCGTGGCAGGTTGTATTGTAGTGTATGTCGCACACCTGGGTTGCGAGTGAGTGAGAGAGAGGGAGGCCTTTGATAATTAGCCGGGCGGAGATCGATACTCGTCCCGTGTCCGCCGCAGCACTCCTCCGCGCGTCGCGCGGCTGCAAATCGCACCGCAGCAGCTTTTTTAATTCCTCCTTTCGATTCGAATTCCCCTGATGACGTCCGCACGCCACACATGAATTATTCACCTCCGGAATTTATATATCCACACAACGCTAATGGCTCAAATCACCAGAATTTATGATAGCAGTCTCCCGGCTAATTGCTCTTTTTTAGCGTGAGCCAGCCTCGATGGTGGTTATTCGAATGGCAAATAAGACGGCACCCATGTGGGTCTAGTCGATATCCAATTAGGCTGCTTGTTTTGATTGATTTCGGTTGGGGTGCCGCAAGCGAATCTGTTGCTTTTGCGGTTAATGTATCACGAGTTCGGTAAAATAAAGTTATAAATGATTGACCGTTGATTTAAAAAAAAACAATTCACCTGAAAAGGAACCTGACATCAATTAAAAATGAAGCAGTGTTTTCCTCTGTTTCTAGTTATGAATTTAAAAGAAATTACCGAATGCAGGCGTAATTCGATGGAATTCTGAAATCGGAGGATCTTAAACAGTGGTGTTCTTTGAAAATTTTTAAAGTAGGTGCTTCTACACATGCGTAAGAAAAAAATCTCCAAGCAACATATCGGACAAGACTTTAATCACACACACACACATATATATATATATATACAATATGTTATATATATGACAGTCGTTTTTGATGAAAACAATCTTTTTTACCCCGAGGGATCGCTCAAAAGTTGGTTTTGGTCTGAACGTGTTGGCAGTTACAAAACTTTGTTCAAAAACGAATTTTGCATCTCTGGAAAAAAAAAAAAACTCAACGCTATTGTGTGGAGACGATTTGGATTTTAGTTGAAAATGACTTGACTGAGGGGTTGCAGCATAGCCAAATATTTAAATATTCCGGCTCGTTAACGCGCATAAATATGAATACATACTCAACGCAGGCACTGTCAAACGCATTAAAAAGCGACAACACTCTCTCGCTCTGGCGCAGCACCATAGACTCTCGACGCGGTAATTATGCAAATCTGACGCTGCATCCATTATGCCGCAAGTACTGGAATTCGGCCCCGCACGGATTTCGCAAACAAGAGGTCGCACACGTGTAATCCGTCGCACCGCTGTGTCATTTGGGCTTTCAGTTGACAGCCGCCGAGAAAGCAAAGTCCTGGTTGATCGAATAAATGAATTACATAGTTCGAGTGTTAGAGCCAAAGTATCGATTATTAAAGAATATACTAGAGAGAATCTAACGCAATTTGACATTTTTTTAAACAACTTTAACTTCAGTGATAGATGGAAAAAGTCCTAAATTGACCCAGGGAGACTGAAAATTCTTTGGAAATGGACGACAAAGTTTTCCTAACATACACCGTTGAATAAATTAGATCTCCTCGAGGGAAATCAAAATCTATCACGAAAATATGGGCAAGCAGTTTAAATTGGATTAGTAATAAGTAATAATTTTATATGCAGCCATATTTACAGAGGACAAGGGAACAGTTCGTTCTACTTTTACGTCTCTCACGGAGATTCCATTTTCAATCTGCAAAATTATTCGAGCCTGTGAAATCAAAAAGTATACCCCGGCTGATGTAAAAATGTTGGGAAACGACACGCACGCGGTCGGTTGTACATTCAGGGTGTGCATGGAGTCGGCGAAATAAGGATCGACGACCGCGAGCATAGTGTGCGTGCGCGTAAAGGGCCAGAAGCCGGTGGATCAATGTCACGTCAGTGGGGCGCGCACGTGACGTCACCTTTCGCCCATATACAAAGCTGCACCCGCTCTCGTCGCGGCATGTGTTTCATTAGACGCGCCCCACCTTAATTAAAATTTCACCAGAGCCAACATTTTCTCTTTTTTTAGATCGAATGAACGCGATGGTGTCAGGTATGAAAAATGTTTTTAATTGTAAACGCAGTGTGTGATGGAGTTGCCGTGCTTTGAAGTTGACGTTTTCTAATTTGGGCTTGGATTTTCTTTTGTTACCGACAAGAACCAACAATCAGGGCACTGGAGGTGGCGTGTCATAATCTATGCCAGGCTTAAAATTTATGATGTCACAATGTACTGGCCGCTATCTTTGTCTGCAGAAGCGCTTGTCCGCCAATGCGGTGGCTGATTCAAAAAGCATAATACAACGGCAACCTAATGTTCATTTGTATCCTCTGCTCAGCACGTCCCGTGGGCTTTGAGCTCACCAAGTCCCAATAACACCGCCAAGCGAATAACATTGGGTCTCAGTGGCCGCTGAGGAGCTTGGGCCCAATCGTGGTCATTATTTTGCACCGAGGTCTTCTACTGGAACTCCAGAAATTTGCCCCTTAAGCTGATGAAAATGTGCAAAAACCAAAAAATTGAGTCGGCACCAATGCGCCTCCCAGCATGTCAAGTTATTTGAGCCTTTCAAGAAACTTAATCAAAGCACCTTTTGCCTTCTATGATAATTGGCTGCTAGAAAAAGATGCCTGAAATGCTCAAATTCACTCCTAAGAATGTCTTAACAATGCCAGCCAAAAGACTGGTTTTCCGGTGAACATCTTGTGGGATAATTTTTTTAATTCCCGTTTTATAATTTCACTTGCATTTAATGCCGCTGAGCTTTGTTAAATTATTTTCACCGCCAACTTTCTCTACAAATCGCAATTCAGCAAGGTTTTCTGGAGACAAATTAGGGAGACTAAACATGAACAAAAAATAAAGCACATTGCTCAACGAAGTTAATGAAACTGAAAGGCTGAAAATTTAGTTGCTGTTTGGCAAAGCAGTTTCCACCGTGGTGCTTCTGTGAACAATTTCTCCTTGAGAAGCACTGCGCCCGGTTTTTATAATGAAGCCTGCAAATTAAATCTCTATACGCTCGACTTGCTTTGCCAAGCAAGCAGCTTTGAGTAGGTTTCGCCCTAGAAATTCCTGGAACTCACTCAGCAGTCAGATTTGAGATTTGTACGTTTGAAATGTCATGCCGTAACTTGAGTTAGTTTCAAACTGCGACAGTTGTTGTTTAATAAACACACTCGCTGTAGCGTGAATAATCTGGTTAGTATATATATGTTCGCAAGCGCAAGCGGATAAATATTCATTGGCGTGTCTCATTCACAAGCTCGCCCGCTGAAGGCATTCGAGGAATGTATAAACACAGTGGCGCGTAAAATGAATTATGCACGTGGATTTTTTTGCAATGCCCCTCACACTCTGCAGTTTGCGATAGATGTGATGACAGCTACGCAAAACTAGTCTACCGATAAATTTCCCATGAACCCAGGGTATGGTAGATCCGCTGGCAGGCTGCCTCTGGTAAAACAGAACAATTAATGGCATGCTCAATAGAGTGGGCGTTTTGTGTGTTTGACACATACAGAATTTGAAACGAAGCTCGTCTATAAACTAATTATATGAAGCTGTATTCTGCATTGACACATTAGGCTCTCCTTTGACACGAACAGAAAAGCATAGTAGTCATTGCCAAAATCAGAGTAAAATAACATACGTTGAGGAATTTTAATCGATAAAAAATGAATGCAGGATGTTTCGAATGGGTGGACAATTAACAAAAAGACTGTCCAAACGGTATCCTAAAATTGAAAAGACAACGAAAATTGGCGAAATTTGCCACCAACAGTACATGTCTTTTTCTTTTACGAGTAAAAAATTACAAAATTATTATTATTATTTACTCTCACACTTTGTCGCAAATACATTGATGTTTATCACAAGTCACAATTTGATGTCTTTTATATTTTTTGGGCTTCTCCCGCCCTGATTAAAATAAAATGCATACAGCCTTTTCCTATCACGTCAGGCAACAGAAAAGATCATAGTTAGCAAACTTAGCATAGGCGTAAATTCCTCATGCGTGTGTTTGCTATCATCGCAGCAAGGGTGCGAGCTTGCCCCTTGTACACTGCAGCGGCAGCTCTCTTAAAACAACACAAACAATGAAAAGCAGTTTTGCTAGGTCTTCGCCGCTCACTACTCGACCGTCTTTGTTGATGACGAGGTCTCGAACGTGTTTGCACAACGGCACAGAGGGAACTCAAAGGGTTAAGCCGCCGGTTGAAGCTCAGAAATGAGTAATTATTATTGCCATTATTGCTAGCTGTGTATCTTGTCGCACTGGGATGCCCGAGCAGTGCTTGGCAATGTCGATACTAAAGTGAAAGCTGGTTTAAATAAGAGGATTTTGTGATTTTTATGCGATATGTTTAAAAGATGTTGAAGGGGATTTTGATGTTATTTTGCAAGAGCAGTTTGGTAGCGAAAATACAAAAAAAAAAAACGATCGAGTGCTCAACAGAAACTGGATATCACTACAATTGTTATTTTACAATGGGATTTTTCTGTGAAACAATTTAATTCCCGGGAATCGAAATTAAGCGAAAAAATCATTGACAAACCTTTGAATATTTTTTTAGTTATTTGTCAAAAATCTGAAATTTAAAACTTGGTTCTGATTTTAATTATTGAACGTCGAAGAAGATAAACTGTTCCTAAATTTAAAAAGAAATAGATTCGACGAATCACTTTTAATAACCAACAATGCAAAACAAATACATGTTTTTAATTGTTGGCCTTTCATGATCCACTTTAAATCAATTTCGAGTCCAGAATTTATTCGGCCAAAAGATATTACTTTCCATCAGATAATTTCTTCAAGATCTACATGCGTCACTGCTGCGATGTAACTCCAGATTTGGACCCGTCGCCCATAATTTACAATTCTCTGCTCGGAAAATTCGGTTCAAAATTTCTCGTTTGACCTGAATTCCCTTTATAAAACTCGCCTGGGGGCTTCTCTTTCTCCCTGCTTGCTTGCTTGTCAGCGGTAATAAAAACGTGTCGGATGCAGACGGTCTGATGCTGCAAAAGAGCCCGGTTTTTCATCGCTCCGCGTGAGCTGCTCATCTATCTCATTCTCAAAAGAATGTGTGTGTGCCATTCCATTCTTCTTGTGCAGAGAAGCGACTATGCATTTCCCCGGCAGAGGAATGAGCCTCTTTTTGCATGTCACTGAAAAGGGGTAATTGCATATTTCACTGACCTCTGGAAGAGTTAATTTTAGACCCTCTTCATCACAGAAATGGGCGATTGTGGAATTTTTTATGCCACACATGTTTGAACTTTCAAACAAATTTCTTATTTGGATCGCTATACAAGTCCAGTCAAAACAGAAGGAGCTTTTTACAATAACATCATAAATTTTGAAGATAACCTTTTTGTTAAGTTTCCTTTTTTCAATTTACTAATCTGGGTCACTTTGGCATTGTCCTCATGTGCAGTCAACCTGTTTACCTGAAAAGCATCATGCTTTTTATTTTTACCTGGGATACATTAATGTATTATGATTAATTGTAACAACGGAAATCAATTAATTACAATATCACGATCATATCGAGGTGAAACAGAAAATTAATCTTCAAGCTCAGTATCTTTTATATCATTCTCTGGAGACTCCCTACTGATTGCACATTTTACGTAAGTCTTTATTATTATTATTCATTTTATTGGACACCATCGGTGTACAACTAAAAGTCAATTACAAATTTATTTATTATAACGGAATGCTTGTGATAAAGTTAAAGGTTTTTTGACACAGTCTAGTAAATGGTACATACTAGAAAGCAAAGAATCACAATAAATACATTACGTAAGTCTTTCAATAATTATTTTTAAGTGAATAAATATGAAGTTCACACAAGCTTTATTTATGTGCATTGATTTTTTTTTGGAAAAATCGATTTTTGAAACTCCAAGTTATGCTGGAGCGCTGGGATTAATTTTCTGACGGTAGGTTTGAAATCCAATCACCATCAACTCGGCGGCGTGATTTTTTGTATGGGAGAGTTTCCCATTGTTTCAAGTCACGCACGAGGTTCCAGGAATAGTCTACTGCCATGAAAGTTGGGGTACGGACAAGAAAAAATGCATTCCTGGGCTGACGGTTCTTTTTACCAGTGCGAAATGTGCGCATATCTGGCGAAAAAGTTTTCACGGCAGACAAAGAGCAAAGTTTCACGATTGGAAGGGGAAAAATCCGAGAGATTTATGCCATCAATATCGGAAAGTTGCTCGCGCGTGTCTCGTGGAGTTGGCACGTGTCGAGTAATTTTCTGCCAAAACTTCTTCGTCTGCGCGATATTGTTTTTGCCGGAACATCATAATTCCTTGTGAGCTTAGAAAATATTGCAGCCCGCTGGTGTAAAATCGAAACATATTGTAATTTTTTGTGTCACAGGCACGGATATTTTAGCTTTTCGTGGAACAGTTTTGGAGGTGGTGTTTGAAACTCTCAATCAGTTCTGCCATGCCACCCCCGAGTATATTATCTGTGCACCAGCGTGGCGTCATCAGCACGCACGAACTTTGTCCAATTAAAGTTAGACAACTCGACCAGGTTTCCCAGCAGCCACGGTTGCAAATCGTGTTGTTTTGCATTCAACCGACACAACTTGCTCCCCAGGGCAAGCCAAAAGCTCCGAAGTTAACGTAATCAGAGAGGACAGGCAGTTTTTTTCTCAAGCAAACGGATCGTGAGGAAACCTGCGAAATGCAGCCCCGTAGAGGCATTAAATCAAACTGTCCGCTTTAATGGACGTGAAAAAATCGACCAATCTCATATGCGGCGACAATGTTGCGGAAAAGCACTTTTGCAAGGACTACGTGACTTTTGAGCTCAGCCTTTTATTTACTCCGGCTGAGGGCGGCTCAATCCATCAGCAATTTCATATTTTTCGTTTCTTAGAGTAAGAGGATTCTCTCGGAAACACTTTTCAAGATGAATTTATTTGTTTTGCTAAAAGTGTTTTCCGCTGATAGCTGCTTTTAAAGATGTGACCTGACTCTCTTATCAGAACGTTATTTTCAATTTGTTTTTTGGACGGGAAGAAAAATTGGTAAAGTTTCTTAGCCGGACACGTTGTGCGTGCTAGCTATATATTTCATTTAATCAAAGTCTCAGCGAGCAGACAGCAGAGGAAAATTAGCAGCATTATTTTTCAATCCAGCTGCAGAAGAAGAAAAACGAGCACCAACCGAGTCCAAGAGAGTGCAGCAGTCGATTTATATTCACGGTGTGTGTCTGGAAAGATGTGATTAAGGCAGCAGAGCAAATCAATAAAGTGTAGCGGCGGGCAGAGAGGGACGAAAGAACAACTACTGCTGGGAGTCTGGCGAAAAAGGCAGGGCTACCAAACGGACAAATTAAATTTCCAACGGTAACAATCTCATTTTAGCATATATTTTCTTCTCGGAAACAGAGGTAAACTCCATTGTTTATATTTCAAAGGAACTGTACTCCCGATTGAATCACGTACAATTTATTGAGTTGATTACAAAGCAATAAGCAACTCGTTTGATCGATTGTGTGAGCTGCTGTTGGATTAGCAAATTATTGCTATATTGCAGAAATTCCCAGCCAGCAGTAGCAGGACTGACGGGGAAAAATGTCGAGTTTTCCTCTCGAGGGAAATTGAACGTGTCTGCTTCATTCATTCGCAACGGTGGACGTGTGGAATTCCTCCTGACAGGTGGAGTGAAGCGGCAGGAAGAAATATAAGAGATTTTGATGTTTGCTTGCGGTGACCTAGTTCTCCGTAAAAAGCCAGACCCCGACGCAATAGAAAATGATGACTGTAATAAGCAATTTTGAAACGCAAATTAGCGACATGCAAAAATGTGTTTAGCAGGAGAAAAACTGATAAATCGCGTGTGAAAGCAAATTTAAGGTTAATTCGCTGTTTTTGCTCACATGATGCATTTAGCAATTGATAATAAAATGAGGTAAATATGCAACTTGTTTATAGTAATGATATATTTATTTTTTCTTTTAGCTCCAGTTTTACATAATTATTTTGATCCACGGATATGCTTAGTGCTAAAAACATTTTTTCTTGCCACATGCATTGATTTATTTGACGAAAAATCTTCGAGTATGTGCACTGCAGCCATGTT
Organism: Cloeon dipterum; assembly: GCF_949628265.1. Lineage (NCBI taxonomy): Eukaryota > Metazoa > Arthropoda > Insecta > Ephemeroptera > Baetidae > Cloeon > Cloeon dipterum. The sequence continues at coordinate 11,738,227 of NC_088790.1, forward strand.
AGCAAAGACTACCCTCCCGTTCCCTGCGGAGTGGAAATTGAGTTTTGAAACTAGAATGCTAACATATCTCTGCGACTGACGTGGCGCCAAGCAAATATTCTCAAAGCGTAGTAAAAAAGTTGCGAATAGCGCTCATAAAAGTGAAGGACCGGCAAAATTATGATTGCTCTGCTGTCTCGACAGGAAATGTGAGTCTGAGAGCGACGAGGGTATTGATGCTGCTAATAATTGCGTGGGTACGATGAACAACAACAAAATAAAAGCTCTATGAGAAAACACACTGGAAAGAATAGACTGTGTAAATCGTCTGAAAACGTATATTTTACCCTTTCAAGACTGGAAAAATACATACATGTTGTCATGATTTTTTTTTATAAAAAAATGTCGGATAAAGGTACCGAAATTGACGTGTGGGTTTCAGCTAAAACCAGTATTAATATGTACTACAGGATCAATTTTTCATTGTATACTTTATGAGTTGCGAACTTCCTGCAGGCACAAAAGCAGCAACTAGGCCAATTTTAGCGTACCGGATCTTTTTTCCGGTGTGTTTGTAAAATGGTGTAATGGCGGCATGTATAGCAGCGATCAAATTTTCATGCACAACTGCTGCTGTGGCGTTGGCGGCGGCTTATCTAATTTAATAACGACGACGATGACGCTCGCTATGGCTCTCTCGTCGCAATAAAAAGTGACAGCCATATTTATCCCGCGTGTGTGCGAATTTCGCGTAAACCATTAGCAAAGGCTGGCGCCGCATTCAAGGGTGCAGCGCAATTTATATTCACCCCGGCTGAATCGATTTTTGACGTTATAACCCAGCAGCCGCCACCGATGGTAATTTGCACTCTCGCACCACTTTTATCATCTCTCGCGATTTTCGCGGAGAAGATGGCCGTTAGGATAAGAACGGCGAGAAAAACTAATGGATTTCAAACATAATAAATAAGATGTCTCACGCGGGTAGAGAGAGTTGTGATTTTAGACCAAAATGTACTTACTTGTTCGAAAATGCAGTTGAATAATGATTAAATATTATTTTAGAAATTTAAAACTTGATGAAAAATATTTTTAGTTCAACTTCCTTGTTCAGAATTTTTAATTTCGCAACAACACTAGGGGAGGGGCGTAAACAAACTGTTGGTATTATAGTTACACACATTCAATTAATTAATTGTTTGCTACTTGAATTATTTTTTATTACAGCGAAACGGAGCTCTTTACACAACAATTTTCACGCTGTTTTTCCTGCTAGGCGTGCTTTTTAATTATAAATTTTTTGGATCAACTCTTTCGATTGCGACATCAAAACAATTGACGTCACACGTTTGGAAAAACAGTTGCGCCAGTGCTTAATTATAACTTCGTTTAGTATTTGACACGCAGACCACCGCCTCCCTCGCCCCCATGCTAGGACAACATGCAGGTTTTCACATAGTGGCATCAGATAATCAGAGAAATTTATTCAGTTTCTAAGCACCAATTTTAGGAGAAAATGCACTTGATGTAGAGCACTCTAAAATAATACAGTTGTGAAATTAGCTTAAATTTCAAAAAAATATTTATATTTTCTTTTTCTGAGAACCTTGAGCATTTATGTCATTAATAAAACAATAAAACGCATTTTTACTCATTCCTGGTAATTTGAATCAGGAGAAATATTTATTTATCAATTAATTCTTGCTGTAGCAGATAAAAATTAGAGTTTAGAGGATTATGCAATAGTCAAATTTTAAAAATACGAGAAGGATATTCTGTCAATTGCAGCATCAAATTTGCTCTCGACATACTTTGAGATGCTTTCACAGAAAGTTGAGGGCCCAACTTGAGTGAACCAGTGATTGGAGCTCTTTCCCCGGATAATCAAAGTTTCGATTTGGGTCAAATATGGACACTAATTAGCGATCACGCGAATATTCGCAGCACGCAATCAGCGCGGCGAGTGCTTTGCAAAACGCAGTCGCCCACGCGGCCTCCGCACCCCCGCCGCCAGACAGACGCGGCGGGGAGGCGAACGGGGGCGGCAGGCCGGCATCCCTCTCTGCTGTGTTTATCCGCCCGAGCTGCCCGGCACAGAGAGTAATCCGAGAGCGCGGGATTTAGGTGTTTGATCGCCAGTGTCGGAAGATGGACGTGCATCCAATACATCACCCTGCCCCCGACAACGCAGGGGGTTGTTCTGGAGTTTCTTTTACTGCTGAGAAAAGCACAAACGCGTGTGCGATAGGAAAAGGCAGTCGAGCTCATTGTTTTACGTCTTGGACGGGATTTGTATTCTGCTGAAAAGACTAAAGGAGAGTGTATGGAGATGGAGAGCTCGCCAGTGGATTTTCAATGTAAACAAACCCATAAGGCACCCGGGGTCTATTAAAAAAGATTGATTTTAATTTAATATTAAAGCAGTCAATGCCTCCTAATTAAGTGTTAATAACACAAATCAACTCGTAGAGATATTAATATTTTGATTTTCAAGTCCCGCAAAGGCGCTGAAGTAGAAAATTTGCTTTTTATATTTTTTTTAAAAAACATTTTAGGGCAAATATTAGAAGTCTTCAGCCGCGCAATTTTAAATGTCTTCTGGCTGCAGCCGATTTTTGACCCGGTGGCTGACAAATTTACAGAAGTGAAGTTTTGATAGTGCTTATTTTTCTCTAGTTCGTTTCGATTTTTTCAACTTGTTTCCGGTAGCTGGTGAGGCAGGCGAGGCTGGCATAGCTTGGCCTAATTCCTGGCGGCTGAAGTCTGACTACGTGACCCAAAATTAGATAGCTGGCGCGGCACTGCGCTGCTTTCTGAATCAAAAATAGATTGAATTGAATATAGACGTTGAGATGTATATCATTATATCATTTCACAAGCTTCGAGTGTTTTTTTAATCCAATCTTCGGTTTTATTTATAATTGATTATTGACTGTTTTTGAATATTTTTAACTACATTTTAGTATTTCAATATTTTTCACTAAATCTAAGAATATTATTCCCCTGTTTTTAAGGAGCAAATTGGTGTGTGTGTTTGCTCATAAATGCCCTCGATTAGATTTCTGTACCACCCTCGAGGTGAAGTGATAGCAATTTCTTGCCATCAAGGCTCATAAATCATGTGGCCTTTTTTAGTCCGCACTCTATGCACACACATTTTGTTTAATTATGCCTTCAGGCTGCATGTCCGCAAATAGTGTAAAAAGAAGTCTGAATGTATCGACCCGTCCGCTCATTTATCAGCCGGCTGTCAGAATCACGCAGCAGCAGACAAAAAACAACAAGCTGCTCCAGTGTAAGAACACAAACAAGAATAGTTTTATAGCTGTGTTTGAGTAGTAGCAGCCAGCAGCGGCGTTCATTCAATTGTACATTCGTCGTCCAGCCCTCACAGTAGCGGGGGCGGACTGCTGCTCCTCCCACTCGGCGTGTCAAATGACAAATTTATTGATTCAACCCGGTTTTTTCCGCCGTCCGCTTGATGAATAAAAAATCACATTACGCTGTCATAAGGACCTGTTTGAGTTGGAACGCGTCAGACGAATATGTCAACGACAAAGTTTGCTCTTTGAGAAGTCAAACGGCTTCATCCTTTTTGCTCTTTTGAAACGGTTTGATATTGACGAAATTTAATTTTCCTCGTACACAGATTTATTCAGATCACTGAGTATCAGTTGTGATAATGTTTATTTCGAATTTGCGCCCTTTTTTCAGGTTGACTAAAAACACTATACCGTTTATATAGTTCATTAAAAAAACATCCAGGTTGAATTTAACATTATTTTTTCTCTTGATTGGGCTGCTGATGAGGCCTGCGGGGCCGAAACTGCTGCTGTACAGTGCGAGAGCGTTAAATGTTATTTTTCAATATCCAGTCTTCCATTCCTCGTTGTTCGCCTAAGGGAGTAGCCACTGTGAAATAAATTTTGTTTATATGCTGTTGTCTATAATTACGATGAAAATTCAGTCTGTATGTCAATTTTCGTGATACCATAATCACGTTTATTAATTGTTCTTAAAACATTCTCAGCTACCACTCGTTGCAAGCTTGCAACGCAAACATTGATGAAATCTCACGGGAGGTGATCAAGTTTTCACGTCCAACTTATAATCCTGTCATTTAAAACACTCCGTGTAGTCTCAACATCTTGCTATAGTGTGTGTCATTTTTAATCCACTCTTACGGAAATATTGACGGAAAGGGTGACACTCTTGAGCCCATCGGCGGCGACATTAGCAAAACATGCAGCCGGCGTGATGAGAAAGTCATTATCCGGTGTGTTTACCCTGCGTGCTTGCTCGAGCGCAAGTCTTGTTCACGTCGATTTTTTAATAATTTCAACACTGCATGCAGGCCGTGCGCCCCTTCGCATATCCTACGCTGGCCCTCTAAATGAGGGTGCTTATGAACCCACCCTGCATGCCTGTGGCAAATTTATATTAATTGTTTTTCAGCAAACGGCCTCATATTGATTCATTTGAACGTTAAAAAGTGGTATTACATTTTTAATGGTCATTAACTTAAATTTTTAATAAAAAGAAGTTATAAGAGATTGCTAGACAGACAACAGTGAAATTGCTGAAATTGAAATCCCTATCCTAATTAACAATAGTAAATAAATAATCCCATGTTATTCATGTTCATATTTCTGGTCCAATATCAATAATGTAAAACAATATAATAAAGCATTTTCGATAAATTTTCTAGTTAGTGTTTTTTGAAGCACGTTTAGGCTCTTGGGAGTTGAAGATTGTTGATTCTTTTTTATTGATTATGCATAAACGATTTGTAAATATGTGTCAATTCAATTAAAAATTTAAAAAAGCATTGTTTGTTTTAAAAATTTCCCCCTCGTGAATAGGGCTGCAGCAGTTAAAAAAATAGAACTGACTTTTTACAAGGAAGCATTTTTTTAATTTCGGATGTTTTTAATGTTGAGCCGACTGAGAACTCAAAATGAGTGGGATTTGCAGTAATCTCCTCTTTTAATTTTTGTCGGCGGAGATGAAAAAAAAAACTAGATAAATAAGGTGCATTCCCAGATCACGCCTTTGCCGCTGCATCGATTCGGAGCGCCTGCCACATAAGAAATATGCAACCGGGTCGCGTTTGATGTTGCACAGGTTGCATACGTGCCCCTCAAGAGCAGAAACTCCACTTAACTCTCCACCATTCCTGCTCGTGTTGATGCGACGGCGACGGCACTCAAATTTTCCGTGCCTTTGCGACAATTAGAGGTGCGAACGGAGCTTTCTTGCGCGACGCAAATTGCTTTCCGTTTGCGGCGAGAAAATATCGCCTCTTGATATTGCGAGACGAGAATTATTGCCCGGTAAAGTGAGTAGAGGGATGAATTCACGTTCGGCTTTCCTTGAGTGGGTGCAACAGTCTCGCACTTGAATGTGTATCCACCCTTTTGCCATCCCTAACGCCAACAAGAAGCAATTTTGCATTGGCTACATCCCCCTGTGAGATTTTCGGTGAAAAATAACAAAAAATGGAATAAATGCAATTAAATACAAATTTTGTGGCTATTATTTAGCTGTTGAGCTTGTTACATATTCCAATCAATTGGTAATCGATGAGAAAGAAATTAAATTTAATCCTTCAGAAATGTTTCGCTTTTAGTTTAGTAAACAAAAACGCACCTTTCTGTTTACGATCCAAAAGCCGCTTTTACGTCGACCCCTGATTCCTTTTGAGCGAAGGATTCTCCGCAAATAATTACTTCCCTCGAAAGATGAATGGATTCTTTCATTTTCCTTGCATTAGCAGTCCCTTTCATCCCCCAACTGCCGCTCGAGGGAGCAGTCTAACGAAATTCCCGTTCGCAAAAGTTGCTTTCGGCAGCTGGCGTGCCAAATACTTCCGGCGGGCTTTCCGTCTGCGCCTCAAAAGCTTGAAATTCTCGCATCTGGCTCTCTGCGAACTCTGAGCCTGTGCCAAGAGCAGCGCCAGCGCCGGGCTGCTTTTTTCCGCCCGACGAATGCATCAAAGGGGTTGAGATTTAAAAAGTCAAAGCGGCGGCCGATCAACAGATTGGCCCGCGCCATTTCCGTCCGCACTGCTGTTTGGCCGGCGTCTCCATCTCGCCAACACCTGACGCGAATCAATACTGGCAGACCACGATTTTCACCAGCCCGATCTTTTCTCTGCCGTTCAATTTGTAATCGGCTTTCGTCACTAATCCCCGGACAAAAACTTGTTCACTTTACTTCATCTCTCTCTCTCTCTCTCTCTTTCCTCCACTAATTTGCACTCGAGCAAAGTTGACTCGTGTCATTTCCCCATACTAAAAGTATCAAAGTGATGTTGATTGAAGAGGACTAAAAAGCTTTTACCCATTTGTTTGAAATGGTTTGAGCGTGATCAACAGTTGACTGAATGAAGAGGGAAAAAAGGGAAAAACTCGGTAAATGAAATCGACTTTTACACAATTATTTTAAACTTCGTAGACGCTAAATGTGTTTAAATAATTAGGTTTTTGGCTGCAAAGATAAATCAGATTAGGAAAACTTTGTAATGAAGAAGGAAACGAGCTGAATATTTTCCCCCTCAGCAACAAAATCTTCACTGTGGCGAAATCAATTCATTCTGGTTCATTAATTACTCTCTTGAGTGTGTTTCATCTACGACCTAATGAGCTACCACCTCATGAGCGCATGATATGTTTTGCACGCCTGGTGTAGCGAAGAGTTAGTGATTCGGGAGAAGCGCGGTGGGCTCCTAATTCGAGTAATTATCTCTGCCGAGCCGGGTGGAAACTGTTCATCATTTCCCAACCACAAAAATCCCACCTCCGAGCAAAATGATTTTTTACTCTCCTAAATTCCAGAAAAAAATTAAAAATCTATCTTAGAAAAAAAGCTGAATTTTAGACTCTCTTGTTACTCACCCCTAAGGTTGCACAGAGGGCAGCAAGTGAGTCAAGAGCAGAGTGGTGAGTGTGTGTGTGTTCCCTGTCACTCGGCGTGTTGTCGAATCGGCTCGTGTGTTCGGACGCACTCTCTGCTCGTTCAGACAGGCATGGCCGGGTGCAAGATAAGTGCTGGGGAGCAGCAGAGAAAGAAGGGTTGCAACAGTATCAGCAGCAAAATGGAGACTGCGGAGAAGCAGGCCGGCCCACCCTCGCGTCGCTCGCTCCGATTCACACAGGCAGGCAGCTCGGTCGTTCGGCGCTGCTCGCTCCAGCCGAGGGTCGCGTCAGCCGACGTTCTCCACGCCGCCGCACAACAGCCCCCTTGCAGCATCGCCGCCACGGTCGCCCTCCATCAGCCAAAAATGTAAGATTCTTCCTATAAAAGGACAACACACAAAATTTCAAAATTTCCTTGAGGAAAAGATTATTTGACCTGCTGAGAAAAATTTGACAATTATTTCCATCCAATTTTTTTCGGGCATGCGAAAGTCTGTTTCATTCAAATTAAATCATTTTCTTAGAAACGAGGAATGAAAATTTTCTGAGCTTCTAATCCTTCCAGGACCCTCAAACCAGAACGAATCGTGCAATTTTAATCCACTGAACAATACTCAAAATCTTCTCTAAAACTGCTACAATCTTATAAATTGTGTCTTAAAACAGCATAAAACCGATTCAATCGACAAAGAATACGCGTAAAATGCACATTTTTGCTTCTTCTTGTTAGGAAATTTTCCTTTTTGTATCTAAATTTAGTGCGATTTTTAGCCCATAGCCCATGCCCAGCAAGAAATTGGATATCCGCCCTATGACATCGGGCTGTACAGATGTATATCATATGGGATATCCATGGATATCCCGGATACCTTTTGAATATCCTGAATGATATCCAATTTCTTGCTGGGTAACTTAAAAACAGCTCAAATTTGCCGATGTACTGTTTCAAGTTTGTTTTAGTGGCACAGTTCTCATTAAAAATTGCGATTTCCTTTACGTTTTGTCAAAGTCCTATCATTTTTAAGCAAAAATGCTAAAATGTGAGAGTAAAAATCTTTTAATTGGGCTATTAGACGATGTCTAAATCAGCCCAGACATCCTCCAAAACCATTTAATTTGAAATGGAAAAGTATTTTAACGAAATCGCACTAAAAATAATTTGGCACCTAAAATAGTCTATAACCTCACTGTTTTCACTCCAAAAACAGTTTTAAATTTAGAGCTATTAACTTACAAGATGTGTTGGGGTCTCGTGGATTACAATTGAAACTTGATTTTTTGGGAAATTTGACAGCAAAAATCAACCCTATTTTCTCCATACAACTCCTAAATCAGGTCCCAAGTAGCCCCAATTTTGAACCCATAAGACCGTTGATAAATGTTTTAATTTAAAGATAAAGAAAACACCTCTAATTATAAAAAATGACACCAAAGCCTTGTTTAGGTTTCTAGGCGAGATATAGTTTCAATTTCGTGGAGACGCAAAGGTTGGGAGCAATGCGGGCTCCCATGAAATTCTCCGACCCCTTCCCCTGGCCTCGCCACATGTATTCCACCCGCACTCGAGCTGCATTGAATTCATCCCTGCCGAGTTCTGGGCCCTCTCTCTCGTTCTCACTGCTCCTAGCCCTCTCTTTCATTTAACCGCCTCCGCGCGGGGATTTCTCTTTGCGCCTTTGCTGCTTCGGCAGCTGCTTTTTCGGGCAAAATGAAATGGTCGCCGTGGTGCAGCCCTGCGCAGCCTGCTGCTTCATTTTTTGCACACGCGTGACCAAAATTGGGGTGGCACCGAGGTGGAATTTCCCGAGGAATTTATTGCCGAACCGCCATGATTATACATATATGCCGATACTATGTATACTTGCATACACACACACGGGATGTATCGATTTCGTCATTCACTGCACACTCTGTGCTAAGTTCCCAATACGATATCTCGCACCTTACTCTCGAAGAAATGCTAAAAGCCAGTGCAGACATGCTATAAATCCGCTATTCCGCGAGAGGAATCTGGAATTTCACCATGGTTTTTGTGCTGCAATATTTTAATAAATGACAAAATTTAGATTATTTAATATGATTTTACAACGCGTATATTTTTCTTCTCGAAAATAATTAAATAATTTCGTTCGTGGAAATTTGATGCATTTGTTGTGGTGGAACTTATTAAATTTTATAATTTGCTATAGCAAGCAGAACTCAAATCACATTAAGTATTAGCGAAAATTGTCTCTCCCTCTCTTAGACAATAATTTTTAAATCTATTTGAACATAAAAAATGAGCTGTAATTCAAAATCATGTGCTTAAGTCTGTGGAACATTTTGTGGTCAAATATGTGAAGGGCTTTAGAAGTGATCGCCAACCAACCCCAATTGGCCTTTTCCAACTTCTCTAGAAGTAAAATTTAGTTGTAAAAACACTATGAAATATTTGGTTTTTCTATCTTAATTTTTTTTATTCATAACTTTTTCAATCTTAGTAAAGAATAAAAGGTATTAGTATAACATACTAATATTTCTGAACATTTAGTAGTGGATTTCTTTTGGATATAAGAATTGAGATATTTTCCCTGCTGATCCACACTAAAATTATTTTAATTTTTAATTAAGTAGTATGTCAACAGAAAATGTTTTTGGCAATAAAAGCAATTTAAAAAATCCAGTCTTTTTAAAATTGGCCACAAAAATATATTTGCGGGTCTGATTTCGTATCGATCATTGGTCAATTTTTTACCTAAGCACCTATCGATACACTACATAAAAAATGTACAAAATAGTTTTATGTCATAGTATTTAAAATATTCAAAGTTGTTTTTCTTGTCACATACTAACTAAGTGATGGGAGGGACTGTCTGCCAGTAAATGTAGACCCTTATTCAAGCAATTTGCATCTCATTGGGACAGCAGCTCGACGAGCGGCCTTTCGTCACAGACCATACCGATAAACTAATTAATCACCCGTAGAGAACTAGAGACGCAGCGTCTGCTCAGGCTCTGCTCGTCCCTAATGGCAAAAAGCTGTTCGGTGCAACCCAACTTTGAAGTTTGCACATAAAACGCGTTGCTAGATCGCTTTTCAATCTCGAGAGGGTTGGTTCGCACAAGAGCGGTCCAAGACTCTCCTACGTAAACACACTTTCCGTGCACGTACCCCTTGCGAAATTCTCAATCACGGTTTGCAAGGCTCGTGAAAAACCCCGTTTCTCTGCTCGATGAATTACATTAACTGCCACAAGTCTAGTCAGTGACGAAATCACATCGAGAAATTTGAGTAGGAGAGAAGTTTGCAAGTATATCTACGGCTGGGAAAATACGCCCACTGGCCAATTTAATATTAGGGCTGAATCGACAAACGAGATACGTGACGTCAGGTAAAACAAGTGGATTAAAAATATAAATCACAATTTCAAGACAAACATGCGAAGGAGGAAAAGCTTTAAAAATATATTTTCATTCGCAAGCTAGACTTTGCACAGCTAAAATACGTGATTTGATTTTGCATGTTTAAACAAGAAAAATACATTTTATTTTTAGCAAGTCTATTATTATTATTATTGTTTATTCTTGCCAAAGTCATAAGATACAAAATATAAAAATTACAGCAAGAAATGGCATACAATGCTAGCAGAATACTGCAAAAACGATCAGATACATTATATAAAATCACGCCGCACTGAGCCAAAAACTATGCAACAATTTTTAATGTAGATAATTTCCATGAAAGGTTAATATCATAATTAAAATAGTTTAAAATTGAGCGATTATAATGTTCGCACCTTTAGCACGATCAAAATAATTTTCTAATTTTCGTGATTTAGCCCACGATTAAATTCTAAAAAGTTGTCATAAATAAAGATATATATTTTTTTGTCTCTTATTTAATGACAATTTTTTTATATTTGAATTGACTAATCTTCGTACACAAAGCTTAAATAATTGTGCCTTCAGTAAATCGCGGTAAAACTTGAACAGGCAAAAGTGAGTTCACTGTGTCTAAAACAGTTAAGTTTTTGTGAATTGTTTATTCGATTTGCTGTTGTGACTGTAAATTAAGTTATCAGTCAACCACTTCTTTTATCATCTGCGACTCTACGTGAGTTTGGTGGCTTGGAATGTTTCCAGCTTGAACACACTTTGAAGCTGTGCTGGCATTTCGCAAGCCATTCCTCCAGCCCGGCTCAGGGGTGGTTGAAAACAAAAAGAGCACAGCCACCGAATATAGATTTGCATGCAACGCGTTTGCTCTGGCGCACACGTTTCAGCCGCGGCGAAGCTATGAGAAAGCAGGGGAGTGGCAAAGTCATTTGGGTGTTTTGTTTTAATCATCAGCGTGTGCCTGAGGAGGAAAAGCCAGCCGCGTGCGATCACTGACAAAAGCTGTGCGAGAACTGCCTCCTGAATTGACGTATTTAACAATAAACATGCTCTATATAGTTTAAACATGTTGGAATATCGTAATCGCACTCGTTGTTCTATAAAACTAAAACTTAATTTATCTTGACATGTTTTTGCTCCAACTGGCACCCTATTCATATGAGTTTAAATTTCTGGAAGCCTATAAGAAAAGGAACCCCTCGTTACTTGGTTTGTGTATTTTTTGTTTGTATATGTTACTTAAAATCCTTTTGTAGTAATGGTAAAAAATAAACAATTATTTTTGCTATATATGACTAAGTTTTTAAGAGGAAAAATTCAAGTTCCATGAATTGGGCACCATTTAGAGGGAAACCATGTTAAAGACGAATCAATCCCCAATATGGTTTTTCTGCAGAAATGGCTATATCTTCATCTTTTTTTTTTGCTCTTTTTATCCCTGTCCGAGGACCGGAGGACCGGGAAGGGCGCGCACTGCACCAGCACGAATGCTGAAACCCGGGTCCCAATAACACCGCGAACGGATAACATGGGCGCACCAGGCCGCACAGGGGACCCAGCCCACTCAAGGGCCACTTGCCTCCGCACCGAGGACTGCATTGAAACGCTAGACATTCGTCCCGTGAAGCCAAATCACGCATGCTGGAAAGGTGCAAACCAGCAAGTAGCGAGTCGGCGCCGGTGCGCCTCCCAGCCCGTTGAGCAATTTGAGCAATTCGAGTCACTAAACTAACCACTTTTTGCCATTTCTGACATTGGGTAGCCAGTATTAGATCTCCGAACTGCTCAAATACCTCTCATTGCTTTGACACTCCTGAGAGTGCCTTAACAATGCGAGCCAACGGGCTGGTTCAAGTCAAACTGGAACATATTTCGCATTGAAACTCCAGCTAAGCATTATTTTATATCTTTTCGCTCAACTAAATGGGAACTCCTTGGAAGCCTCCTTTATTTGCTTAATTTTATGCATAATTTGTGGTTTCGGAGTGTGAGCTCAAGAATACCAAGCAAGCTAATTTACTGTAGATATATTTTATGCATGTATACGCTCCACGCCTGCATTCAAAGTTAGCATACAGTGCCTTGATTACCATACTAACTTACCGCGTAATTTATTGTGCTGTTGTGTGCACACAAGAAGGAGCCTAATAGAAAAAGCTTCCCCCATAAGAAATGATTAACTTGTGTGAAAAAAATTTAAATTAAAATTTTAAATTTTTAAATTTGTCTTCTCTCAATGGGGTTTTCAGAATGCTTTTATTTGTTGAGTCATTGTTCATTGTTATTTCTCCTAGAATCAATTATCAAATAAAAATATTATGACAGTGATTCTGAATCTCTCTAACAAAAATCCAAGTACTCGTCCTTCTCACAACCTATTGAGCGTATTTTAAAACATTCATTAAGCTACGCAGAATTTCTTCTAATTTGTTTTCACCTGGGATTATTAAATAAGCCGATATTTTATATCTTTAGCCCTTCTCATTTAATTAAATTTCAAAGCAACTTAACTCTTAGGTTTTAAAAATTCCTTTTTTGAAAGACGAGTTTTGCTTTGTGAGAAATATTAAATTTTTGTATCATGTTTTCCTGAGTGCGTGCGTTAACCGCACTTAAGTGGTTTTCACCGCAAATCCGGGAGCCCTTGCTCCAAAATTAGGGTACAACAACTGTCCGCCGCGTCGCTTTAAACTTGCAAATTCGCTATACACGGCAGAAACCTCCGCAACATTGTGCAAATGTCAAAGGTCAGCGCACCAGTCGATATAGTTGAGAGAGGCAACGAGAAAGAAAGAACGGAAAGAAAAATCCGGGATCAAGTGACTTGTTTCAATGAGCATCGAGAGAATTGTCTTTTCAGATAGTATACATTCTACTTTTTTCTGTATTGGGAAAAATATAGATTTTTAGATGGTTAAAAAACTTGCAGGAAACTTCTCGGTAACATTCCATTGTTCCTCCTGACTAGTTTGTATTCCAAATGACGATTGAAATAGTCTAAAACAAACACAAGCCAAGTCTAGATTTCACAGCTTCATTAAGGTATCAGGTTCTAGCTCTCGATGACATTCCCACAGCAGTTAAATATGTTTGGTGTTAAATTTCGCAACGACTGCGGCTTCAGCGATTCCAAGCCGAGCATCGTTTGCAAAAATCGATCGTCTGAGCTGGCCAAACAAAAATCGAAGCAAATATTGCGAGAAAAGCTGTCGCAGGCGAAAAATTTCCAGCGTCGTGTGTCGTTTTCAGCGCGTTTGGCTCGCTCGGCAAAAAGCGGAGAGCATGAGGCGGTTGTGCCGAGCAAAAATAAAAGGGTTCTTGCGCACATATTCGCCTAAGGCTGCTCGGCTGGGCAGAGAATGAGAAAAGTATGCGGCCTGCCAGCCAGGAGAACGAGATTATTTCTTTCGCGTGTGTGTATGCCGAGGAGAGAAAGAAACAGCGCCTGCATTCCGCCTGTTGACAGTAGTTTCAGCTTTTGTCCGTTTATGAATAGTCTGCAAATTGGTTTAAACGAGACTTTAAATTCCAGTTTGTAGCGTTTTATTTTTTACTTGGTTTTTATTTGCTTAGGAAATCGCATTGATTATGTTTTCTGTTACTATAGCTTATTTTTAAATGAGCACAAAAATTATTTTTATGCAAAATCTGAGCGCCAACGCAGTTTGAAGCTCGATTTTAGCGACTTAACCTATTTTTTTTATTTACTGGTAAAAGCTGATCAATCAATCGTTCTCTCAAGGATTTTTACCGCAGCAGGTACAGTGAAAAAGTAAATTTTTTTGATTTTCCCGCGGTTAATGAACCACAACACCTGCTAAAATATCTTCAGAACCACAGCCCTTTACATGCATCATTTTTGGAATCCCGTCAATTTACTCATGCCACTTTCCAGCACAGTACTTTCAAGGAAATAACATATTGATAGATAGATAGATAATTCTTTTTATTTATCTTAAGTCGGTATTTACAGTGTTGACTCATTAACCCTTCTATACTGCTCTTCTCAAATGAGTCATGGCTTGAATATATATTCACTAAAAATTTTACCAAACACATTTTAAAAAATAAAATGCCAATTTTTTAATTTTCCTGACCATTTTAAACTGTCATTTGCAGCACAGAAATTACAGAAAAATAATTTTACAACTAAGATGTTCTTAAAAATTGTCTAGTGTTAATTTTATTTGAACAAAAACTAATGATTATAAATCAAAATATATTCTTTCAGCCATGGTTTCTTTCTCAATGGCATAATATATGAACAGTTATTAATGTTTAAAAAGTTTATATATTTTCCCATTTATTTTACCTTAAAATTAATTGATTCATCTTAAAATATACAGTTATTATTTTGTCAAACAGACAAAATCTCAAAGTCGGCACAAAGTAGAGGAAAGAAAGGTAGGGGAGGGGGCCGCAGGTGCACCTGTGCTTCCCCTCCAGCCGCGAGGCGGGCGACCGGCGCGGAATCCGGCGCCCGAGTAGTGTGGTTGGTGCTGGCTGGCTGAGCGGAGGCCGTTTTTGTTTCCATCGTGCCTGAGTTCAGGGTCCAGCCGCGAAAATTCTGTGCCTACGCAAGGGGAAGCGGTGGGCCCGTCGGCAGGCCCACTGCTGGACCCCAATCAAGCCGGCTGCCATCACCGGCGATGAGCCTGAAGACGACGGGCGCCGCAGCGAGGCGTCGCTCAGTCGGCGCCACTCGTTCCTGCAGGACCACTTGGCCAGCACTGAAAGCATGTCCGGCAGCTTCCTCTCATTGTGAGTACCAGAATTTTCAAATATAGGATGAATGAGATTTGAGATCTTCATTTCTTAATATCTTAGTAGCATTTAGTAAATTATCGGAATTCAGTATTATATATGAGCGAGAGTGCGTGCCATTGAGACACGATTTGTTTTTGTTGATGTTGCTGTTAATTGGAATCATTTACGTTAGAATAATTAGGTCGTGTTATGCCGTCAATCATTTTCACAATATTCGTGGAAAGTGTTTAATTATTTACTCAATGGAAGTTCGTCCTTGATTTCTAATACCATCTAATAACGTATGTTTTGATTACGTGTAAAAATAAAATGCAATAAAATAAAATAAATAAAGTATAACATCTTAAAGAATTATGCCTATGGCTCAAATTCCATTGCGGGTAAAATTTTAATTTGTACAACATTTTAACATTATGCCGAGAAATTTATATATCTCCAAATTTTGTCAACGGTTAAAAGCTCAGGAAAAAATTTCATATGTAAATGTTCATAAAATATATATTAAGGAAAATAAAATTATTCAGTGTAAATTGATGACACGAATATACAATTTTGAGTGATATAGTTCAGTTAGCGGTGCTGCGCAATTTGTAAATAGCTTCTTATCGATCCAACAAACCAATGCAAAATATTTTAAAGCCATGAAGACATGTGATTTTTTATCTGTCACGTATACTGAAAACGGCAACAATCGTCTAAAATGTGGTCTTTTAAAAAGGCCAGCAGATATAGCAGCTAATTTTTGTGACGGTCGAGGCAATGAAGGCTTTCAAACAATTATTATTACCTATGTACATAAGTACAGATTGAATAAACGTTTCTAAACGTACTACTTGTGTGTTAATCAATGTTTAATATTCTATGATTTATTTTCCAGTCTTAAAATGATTTTTAAATTTGTCATCCTTGTTTCAAAAAATTAAAATGAAAATAATGTGACTAAATCAAACTAATTCATAATATGATTTTTATTCAGTTCTTAAAAAATTTAATTTATTGAGATAAAGTCTTGAAAAGGTTTTCACCGATTATAAAAATTAAGTGGATCGAGATGCGTGATATTTGGCGTGTAAATTTCTCCGCCGGCGCTTCCTTTTCCCTTCACACCGGCGAAGGAAGAGGCGCCGCCACTGCTTTCATAAATTCATTAATATCCGAGGAGACGCGGCCCGGTTGACAAATTCACTAATCTCAAACGCTTTCTAAGAACGCGAAATCACGCGGGTTATGCAAGTACGCGAGACCAGTTTTTAGTGCGCTTATATCAGCGGCGGCGGTCGCGACCTGCGAGCGTGAAGGCTGCTCCTGGCAGAAAAAAGCCCGGCGCGATTTAATACTCGACGGGGGCACTTTGTTGGTCCATTGAGGCGGAAACGACGGAACCTGTGTGGGTGCAAAAAATATTCAGAATAGAAAAATGTATCATCGCCCTGTGGGAAATTCATTAATTAACGCGATGAGAGGTGCCGTGTTCCACTGCTGACGGCAGGAAAAACCTGCAACTGACGCCGCACTGCAATTATATCCTGCACTTTTGCATACCGACGGAGCAAATATAACGCGAGCAAAGCACTTTTCGCGGAAATCGAGGTAGAAATAGTTAAGCGCAGTAAAATGCTTAAAGAAGTGTGCTAGACAATTAAAACTTTGCAATAAAACCCTACTATTGAGTGCAGTTATAAAACTGTTTGTTACGCTAATACGTTTAATTTTCCTGGGATTTTAAATATAGTCTACATAATGCCATCCAATACAAGAATTAATCATATTACACCTATTCGCAATTTCCCTGGAGCTGCAGCAAAAAATGAATTCGTTTTATGTTATTTTTTCTTTATGTTTAAATAAAGTAGAACTGAAATTTCAGTCTGGTTTACCGTAGGGAAATCAAACTAAGCTCACTTTAAATTTTGAAATGGGCTCTAAAATTGATTTCCGTAAAAAGACAAACCTCTACCATTTTCTCTTCTTTGAAAAGAACAAAAAAATAGATCTAGTTCGTCGCAAGCTTCTAAGGCTGCAGTTTCAAAATAGTGGTCCTACTTGTCTACAATCCGCTGTACAAAATTTGTGTTTGATGAAGTGATATGAAATTTAAATAAAAAAATAAAAATATTTGCTCATATTTTGGTACATAAAATACTTAGTTATATTATTTTTCTTGGCTTGTGATTTTCAAACACATCTCACCCATTTTTATTATTTCTTGCATGTAGCTTTCGGAACGATATCTTTGAATTTTAAATTATTACAGTAGAATATATTATAGTATTATTATTTAGTCATTTATAATGTACATAGTTTAGCTTCAGCATTTAAGCGATTTTGCATTAAAAATTGAATGCTAGTTCCCTCAATCAACTATTCAACGGCTCTAAACCCTTGTATTTGAGTTGCTAATTTAACAAAAATTTCTGCAGTTGCAAAATAGATAAATCTAGAACAGACGCAACAGCAGTTTGGGCTAACGATTCAATTCATATATTTCATAAGCAAACATGGGTGAACAGATTTTAATTACAGTTCCGTTAAAGCTTGAAACATGTGTTTAACTTGGTCTTGCTACAATGTTTAACTTTTCTATAGCTTTTCACCGCGGCAATGAACCACCTTATGGAGGCAATAAAACCGAATTTCTCGCTGCATGCTTGGGAGTTGTTTGCTCGCAGCCCTGCGGCTGCAGATGCAAAGGCGAACGAACAAAAGGTCGCGAGCATCTTTCCAAAGGTTTCCCCAAATTAACCAAAAAATCAGCGATGAGGAAATTGTGCGAGCAGTGAAACGAAAACTTTTGGCTTCCCTCCGCCTTATTTTTCCGCGAAAGGACAATATTAACCTTTGCTGCTTGTCAAAGGAAGTTTTTATCTTGTTTGCAATTTATGTTCTGGCTTGACATTTAATTTATCCCATGTTGAACCAACAAAGACTGTCAAAAAATCGAGCAAAAATATCAGGAATCCTCTTGTTCTCCTTGTTGAAGCGGCAGTTCCATCATTAAGTTTTGGTGAAATTGTCCGCTTTGCAGCAGTTAATTTTGTGAACACATGCGTGTATATCTAAAGCTGATATCATTTTAATTAAAAGATAACTCTCCTCTCTGGAGTTTGATAATTTGGCTCTCGACGAAAAACAAAGCATTAATTTCGAGCTGGAAAATTATCTAGCGCGTTTTCACTTTCGGCTTATTACAGAGTTGTTGGCCTTTCGCGTTATTGATGTGGATTGTGCGTGAGCTCATCTAGCCTCGCGTTTTAATTTGATGATCGACCAAGCTGGGCGGACCGAGCCGTAGCTGCGGCCGGCCCTTTTCCTACATAATTTGCCCCGCAGCAGGGTGGGAAGGGAATGCGCCGGCAAAAGTGGTCAGCGCTCTGCTAAATTAGGGTGCTTTTGATTTACACCCGCGCCCTGCGCGCAGAGCGCCTCGAATATGAAATGACTGACCAACTGGATAATGAAGAGGGTGCAAAAAAGGAAAACAAAACGCGGTGCGCACTTGTACGGTTGGCGGGCATTACACTCACGCCAAAGTTTAACAGGCACATTTTCCGGGTTTAACCATAGCGGCCGCTTTTACCTTCAATTCAATGCTATACACACGGAAAGGCAACAATTTTTTTAAAAGGTTTCAGCAACACGCATTTCAGCACAACGTTCTCTTCTTTTCAAATGGAAACACTCGTTATACAGGGGTGGAAAACTAAATGTGTTATCAGTGGTAATGCCGGGTTTGTGTTCACTGCTTTTTTTCGTGCAAAATAGTGCAGAAAAATCAGGGTTTGCACAAATATATCAAGCTAAAAACGAATACACATTGCCACGTTACACTAAAATTATATATACTCGAAAAAAGGAAAGGAATAAGATTCAAGACTAGCTGTCATAAAATTGTTATGGGAGGAAATTTTTAAATGATGAAAGTATCTAGCAGAAGCCCTCTTTATTTTTAGCTTGCTATAGTTTGAAATATTTTGAACCAATAACGGCTACAAATTTTGTGCTTGTGAGCTTTTGATTTCCAGATTCATCAAACTTCAATAATTATTTCAATTTGCCTAAACACGGTAGGAGTGTAGCAAATACATCTTCATAGTTTTGGAGAACTCACTATTTAAAATGTAATTGAATTTTTAGATAAATGAGTACTTTTTGACAATGAATTGATTATTTGAAATATTAAATTAGAAAAAAACGTATTGTGTTTCCCCACCTTTTTTCAACAAAAAAGAAAATGTAGCTCTTTATTTTTTATTTTGAAATAATTTTAGTGCTGTCAATTGAACTGTTTGATTTTATTATGATAAACTCGTTGAACAATCACCATCTCGGTGTCTCAAAATTAACAGTTGACAAAAAGGAAGAGCAAAAAACTATTATTAGATTGGACGAGTGAAAGAAACACAATAGGTGACACAGCCACGTACTAATCAAACGAATCACGTTGGGGACAAGTGTGGAAATGCGAGAAAAGACACGTGTGCTACAAAGAAAATCAAACAATACAGGAAAAGAAGCATTCACGGTTGCTTACTTTTCTCATCGCACAAGTTAGTTTCCCTCGGTGGCCCGGGAGTTGGAAATATACAATATAAGAAAAAAGAGAACATGTACAAAAACAGATAACAAAACACGGCAGCAGCGACGGCTCACAGCTTCTCTCCCACCCTTAGCCCGAAAGATGGAATGAAAAAAGCAGTCGCATTCTAGTTAATTACTTTTCGCGCTTTTCATTCTCCCATGAGCGTCGGCGCGCTGAAAAGTAAGAGTTTGTTGTGTTCGTCTTAACGTCGTTTTCAAAGGCAGCAGCTTTCTGGACGCAATAACTCAGCGCTCGTATATATGCATATGCAAATTCCTCGTGGGAAATGGAGCTGCGTTTGCATTATTCCTTTGCTGCTGCTGCTTTTCTAGTCGCGTCTGCCCTCGCTCTCGGCGTGTTATTTGTGTTTCCGAGCTGCATGACATCGCGAGAGTGGAAATTAGTGATGCGTTCGCTGCTGCTCGCGAATGAGGCAAACGTAACCCGACTCGCTGTCAGCGCAAATTGAGATCAGCAGGCTCATTTGGAATATATATATAGATCTGGAGGGAAAATAAACGCGTCCCTTTTGTTGTTTGCACGGGTTCAAAGCGATCGTCGGCTCAAATTTGCGAAAGGTCATGAGCCACGAGAGAGGAGAATATAATGAGTTATTTTTAAGCTGCTGATAACTAGATTTAGGTTTTTTTTAAACTGAATGATAATTTACAGCCAGAAAACGTTGATATATTTTTGTAGAAATTCTGACCACTTTTTACACTAATAAAAGCAAAAACAATTAGTTTTATATTCTAAAGAAATTGCTTTTCATGGCAAAAATCTCTGGAAAGCCAGGCAATTTATTAAATTGATATATATATATTTTACCACAAAAAGCAAATTATTTGGATCTGCAAATTTCATAATTTTCAGCTGATGTTTTATAAGCATCGACTCAATTAAAAAGCGAAACATAATTTTGTACGGCATTAATTGCTTTCCATAAAGCACCGCACTAATGAGAAAACAAATGGAAAACGAAATTATATAATCCGAACTCCCAAGGGGAATCATATTTCGACTTACATTTTTTCCCCGTTATGAAGAATTTTGTAAATAAAAGTAAATGCGCTCTTTTTTCGAGCGGAACTTCCAACGTCATTACCCAAACGGGGCAAAAAATATTCGACCACTCTCAAAGGCAGGATAGAAAAGAAGAGTGTCTCTTTCATAGCTGTTGCGATGGGTGTTAGAAACATAATAGATCGAGCTTCTTTGCTCCAAACATAGCCAGCGTGTGTGCATTGTAAAACAAAAAAGAGGACCGAGCATGGAAAAAGAGGCGCGCGGCAGTGTGTTTATGTTGTTGCTGCCAGGGCTATTTAACCGCGCGGCAAGAATGAAGTCGGCTTCAAGGACTTGGCCCGCGAGATAAATTAAATAAGAAAAGCAGCGGCCGAGAGAGAAGAGCGAGCCAGTCGAGGAGAAGGATTAAAAGAGACAGGCAAGCTGAGCGGCATCTCTCTCCCTGCATGTTTTTTGGACGGCGCGAGTTTATTACAAAGACGCTCCAATGAATGGACTCGCTCGAGTTGTTTCAACGAAAGTGAATTTGCGGCACTCTCTGCGAAACTTAAACTTTTACGGTCCATATAATTTGCAAGAATGTGCGAAGTTTACATTCAATTGGCCCACGGCTGGGTTTCATTGAGTTTATTTGTCTTTTGAAATTCAACATTCACTCTCAGCTAACAAAGTTGTTTTTGGTAGAAAATTTGCCTTTTGTTTTGAATATACATATGTAAAATAGGAAGAGCTAAACAAACCATGCATAATAACCGTTCCGGCAGCTTTCCTCTTGTAACATTTTTTTAAATTCAATTTGGAAACAAAATCTGACTGACCATATTGAAAGGAGGAAATTTATAATTTAGCATCAACAACAGCAAGTAGAAAATGATGCTTACATTGTCTTGGCAGCATCTCTATTTAAAATTCTGCTTACACAGGAAACATGCAAGGTTTTTCGCATGTTTGAGGATAAATAATAAACAATCCATTTCCAAACTAATAATGTAAT
This sequence comes from Cloeon dipterum, assembly GCF_949628265.1. Classification (NCBI taxonomy): domain Eukaryota; kingdom Metazoa; phylum Arthropoda; class Insecta; order Ephemeroptera; family Baetidae; genus Cloeon; species Cloeon dipterum. Next base: position 11,759,864 of record NC_088790.1, read on the forward strand.
ATGTTGTGTTTGCAAATTTCATCTCTTCCATCTCGCTATTAGGGAAAATGTAGGGAATTTTAAGCAAAAATTCCAACACTAAAAGGCACTCCAGCGCGTTATGTAAGCCTTGATGGCCAAGCAGGTAGCTGCTGCCAATAATTATTACAAGCTATTTACGCTGAAGGCAGATTTGGACAGAATGGATTCGTGGAAACCAGAGCTGTAGAATTTCGTGCGACGACTAGAATGGCCTTTTTCTCTCTCTCTCGAATCCCTCCGTTTTCCTTGAGATTATATATAAAAGCTATAAACAAAACGAAATAGAGCAACGGTTGTAAAAAAGAAAAAAAACACTAGAAACGACGTAACTATTAAAATGAGATCGCAGATTTGGCCAACTTTTGTTGCCACGGGAATAATGAAGACACGATCATGGTTTTCTTGCAATTTTTCATATTTGAAAACTATTAAGCTCTTATCATATCTTCAATGGGCACCTGAGTCAGGTAGCTACCTTCCACAGGGTAAAAAGCCTGCAGATTTGCCTCGTTTCGGTCCTGGTACATGCAGTGCCAGGTCCATGTGATTAGGCCAGGAAAGAGTCCTGTAAAATAGTCCAGGAAGTGGGCAGGGTTGACTAAAGGGTGACCCAAGCAGTTTTTGATGTAATGAGGCATCGAGTTGTAGTGCTCGCTCTTGTTGCGGATGAGCCGCAGCAAGTCACGGACTGAATCATCATAACGCCGACCTTCTCGCATTTCGTCCAGATAGCCCCTTTGTATCCAGTTGGAACCCAGAACTGAGGAACTCTCCAACCTGGAATAAAAATGAGTGAAATAATAATCAAATCTGTGAATGAAATAATTTATTTATTTTCATAGATGTCCGTGTTTTAGTTTTCACTGCTAAATGCAGCAAAAATATTGAGTGAGAAATTTAGTTGAAAAGTAATTTATCAAGTCTTTCAGTATGCAACAATTAAACGCGCAATAGAAAATTTTTTTAATTTTCTTTTGATTTAGAAAATGAGATGGTCCCTATTATTTTGGAACCGTACACAAAATTGCGGGAGCGTATAACCAAATGTTTTTTAAAATAACTATCTTGATACAAATAAATATGGAAAATCCATACAATAATACTAGGCACCTTTGTTCAGCGGAACTGTTGCGCCTGCTCATTAAGAAATCCTTGCAGCCATCAATAAAACGGAGCACATCTTCAGGCCTATGCAGAAAAATGTGGTTTTCCAACCCTTCAGCCAGGGTGTGTCCTGCCAGCAACGGATGCACCAAACTGGCGAGCATGATGCTATCGCTCTTGCTCAGCGTCGATCTGCAGCTCAAAATTTGGACCAGGAATCTGGAAAATTGCCTGGTGGACGTGGATTTGTATAAAAAGTTAAATTTAACTTACGCAGGATTGTTTAGAGGCACGGTCTCTTGACGCTCTCTCAGCGGTGCGTTAAATATTGACATGGCCATTTGCTGCAAATCACTCCTGAGTTCGTTCAGGTTTTGGCAGACTCTGGCACGGGAAAAGCTGCAGATTTTGAGGCGGTTGTAGTCCTTGCTCATCAGCAGATGGTCTAAAGTAAGATGTCCGTGCTTCAGCTGACGTAAAAACATATTTACGATGTGAAAATTCGAAATCAACACGCTTGTACCTTCATTGTTTTATGCAGGTGTGAAACCACTTGCACAAAGTCCCCCACAAAGGTTTTGAAGTTGTTGCCCTCCAAGGGTTCCAGCTGGTCGAGGCTGCCTCTGCAAAGTTCCAGCACGAGGAAGGTTTCGTCGCCTTCCTTTGTAACCTCAAACAAATGCACCAAATGGGGGTGACACCCGATCAACCGGAAAATTCCAATCTCATTTTCAGGAAGGGAAGAACACTTAGCGGCAACTTTAATACGATCGTGGTCTAAATCGAGGGTGCCGCAAAATATTTGTTGTGCCAAAACACCGGTCAGATTCAGGTCAGTCTCGTTGTGACCTTTCACTTTTCTTGGGAATGCTCGCATGGTGACTTTTGAATAATTTTCTAACGAAATAAAATTTGAATCTGTTATGATTGTTGTAAGGGTAATAAATATCCGACAATTCTCTGTTACGCCCCAATGTAATTCTTATGGAGGGTAACAGGATTTTGGTTCATTGTCAGATCCTAGATTGTTGCAAGTCGGTCAAAATTAAAAGTTAAAATGTAAATTTTTTGAGAAAATGAAATTAATTTTGTTTTTTTCTTACATATCCAACTTATTTTTCCTTTCATAAAAATGATCTAGAAGTTTTTGCTAAAAGAATTAAGGAGAAAAGCATATTTTTTACTTAAAGATTATAATAGTATTGTAAATTATATCTTCCTTAAAAGTGAAAGAATATAAATTAAAATTCTTAGCTCTTTTTTGTTTCTTAAAAATGTTTTTTTAAAACTATCTAACAAGTTGTCTAAATTCAAATAATTTTAGTTTGAAAATAATATTTACGATATTGTATGGGATACGACCGTCTCTGATCTACATCCAGTTCATATTTTTACAATTCTGTCCGTGCAGCAATAATCTTAAATGCATATTGATGATGGAGTGGAACTGCGCTTTGTCATATATTTTCAGCTCATCGCTGGTTGAATAGAAACAAAATCGTGCAGTTTTCACGGTCGATACGTGACGCAAATAGCGTTATAGCAAGCTTTATTCGATACTTTTTTCAGATTAACGTCAGATTGATGGAGAAGACCACTTTGAATTTTAAATTAATCAACATACATATATGTGACTGCAATGCAAATCAAGCCTCGACACGTTTCTGTCACCCACCGGAGTTAATTTTTTTATTGCATTAATATGCGGACGACTTTGACGTGTTCGAGAGCCTTGCTCTCTCACCCTTAGCCACGTGTGGCAGTGCATGTACGCCAACATTCAAAGTTTGTACCCCAGCGCTCTCTGTGACACAGAGAACACGAGAGTTTAGAGTGTGCGACGTGGCTGTAATTGCGGTTTCCGCCGCAATTAGAGCAGACATTTCGCCCTCCGCGATGCTTGCTCGTCGCTAATATCAAACAGAATAACTGTGCATATATGCACATGTGGTGCACGCCAAATTGATTGAAATTTTGTGCATTTAAGCATATATGCAGTTTAGAGTTGGCACAATTGTAGCTTGTATTTGCGAAAATGAAATTAGAATACCACGGTTTTTGTAGGAATGTGAAAAATAGACTGTATCTATTTCTGATAAATATTCAGCATGAATCATAAAATATTTAAAGCATTCTGGTACACATGTAAATAATATCAGTTCTAAGGAACCGAGTACTTTCTTATTATCTTTGTGAAACTATGAATTTAACAGTTTGCAAAAGGTAGATTTTTTATTTTCAGCAATTTTATGCACCTTCCACGTACTATTATAAATTATTTTGTTGGATAAAATATTCCCGTCTTTCATCCGACATCAAATAGAACTCCACATTGCGTCATAGATTTCAATAAAACACAAATTCCCTATAGTGGAGCAGACGCCCGTTACAACAACTATTCCTTTGACCCTTGCACAATGTGCAGGAGAGTATCGGCTGATTGATTGATATACGGTTGCACTTTGCTGTTGCGTCGAACGCGAGCAGGCAACCCTCGATGCTCTCTCGCCTTTGCTACTGCTGCGGGATAATTTTCCCCGAGGCGAGGCTCCATTACGCGCGGCGTCAGCGACGTGCATTAGCATAATTGTGTGCTGCTCTGGATCAAGGACGTTGTTTGTTGTGTTTCGAGGCTGTGTTCCAGCGCAAGAAGAGCAGCAGACGGGCAAATCTGACTACACGTTACGTGATTACTGCTCGTACACGTATATTATACATATGCGAGACGAGCTTCGTACGCTGCGGCTTGATGGGTCGGCGATGATGATGATGACGAGCGAGAGGGCAAAGTCTCACTATACTCGCCGCCGAGAGGGCCGTGAAGAGCAGTTTGTTGTTTAAAAAGGCATTGCTAAACTAAAATTTCTGACAGGAAATTTTAAAAATAAACAGAAACTGAGATTTAACTGAAAATATTTCAGACTGAGGATTTGCTGACATTTTGCCCAAATATTTTATTTTGAACTGGAAAAGTTATCTATGTTGCGTATACTAAGACACACAACATTTCTTTTCATATTTATCATCTATACAAAATTTCACGTGGATGAAAGATGAAAACCAATAATGGTATCCATTCAAATATTTAATTTTTAGTATCAAACTAATATTAAGAGGAATGTGAGGTTTTGCTGCTGCTGATTGTGAGTTGAGATAAAACGTTTTGCTCTTATATTATCCATCTTCTTTGATTTTGTGTAATTCTTCGAGAGTATGTTCGTCCAATTTAACTCAACGATTAGATTTAAACTTTTCTAGAAGTGTGTGTTCAGGAGTCTTTTAAGGGTAATTGTCAATTTTACCGACTTTATTTCTCCATCCTGAATTTTACATATGTTGTTAGAGGTGTTTCATAGTGTGTAACCTGAAATTTTGAGCTAAAAATTCGGGGGCTTTTTTGGGAAATCACGATTTTCGAAAACAGAAAATTTCAGATAGTATATCCGAAATATCAAGGTATCTTCGGTCCAGATTGGAATTTCGATGTGGTTTTTTCACCTTCACACGTAACTTTTTGAGTAGAACAAATTTTCCATTGGCCAAAAATTTGTAGGTCAAAGGTCAAGGTCACAAATTCGCGTGCAAAATGTTCAATTAAAAATTTCGCAAAATAAGCCCCCTCGGATTTTTTTCATGAAAACGTAAAAAATGTAGCCCTGAATTTGTAGAATCGAATGGTGAAGAGAAATCGATGGAGACTCTGATAGATCGCGAGATATTTTGAATTTAATGATTCGTGTCGCGCGTCCGGCACGACGACAATATCATCCGGCGATTTTACTTTCGTAATTTACGTCGGAATTTGATATGTAACCCACATGTTATGCATATGATTACCTAGAAAAATAAACGAGCTTTCCAGTGGTGTGCTTACATTTTGTATTGGTTTCAAACTTCTCAAGAAATAGCGGCGCGCGAAAAGAAAATATAAATTTTTCAAATATTGACATTTTTACAAATCTCAAATCTCGGGTTCTAACCATCAGAATTGCAAAAACTACCCACCGTTGGACTCGTATCGACCTTCCCTGACCAGCTGAAAGGTTTAGGGGTGTTTACCCTCCACCCCTAACTGTAAGATGCTACATTTTTTGTTTTTTTTCTTGGGGGTTGAAGCTCAGCAACTTAGGGGTGGAGGGTAAACACCCCTAAACCTTTCAGCTGATCAGGGAAGGTCGAGACGAGTCCAACGGTGGGTAGTTTTTGCAATTCTGATGGTTAGAACCCGAGATTTGAGATTTGTAAAAATGTCAATATTTGAAAATTTTATATTTTCTTTTCGCGCGCCGCTATTTCTTGAGAAGTTTGAAACCAATACAAAATGTAAGCACACCACTGGAAAGCTCGTTTATTTTTCTAGGTAATCATATGCATAACATGTGGGTTACATATCAAATTCCGACGTAAATTACGAAAGTAAAATCGCCGGATGATATTGTCGTCGTGCCGGACGCGCGACACGAATCATTAAATTCAAAATATCTCGCGATCTATCAGAGTCTCCATCGATTTCTCTTCACCATTCGATTCTACAAATTCAGGGCTACATTTTTTACGTTTTCATGAAAAAAATCCGAGGGGGCGTATTTTGCGATATTTTTAATTGAACATTTTGCACGCGAATTTGTGACCTTGACCTTTGACCTACAAATTTTTGGCCAATGGAAAATTTGTTCTACTCAAAAAGTTACGTGTGAAGGTGAAAAAACCACATCGAAATTCCAATCTGGACCGAAGATACCTTGATATTTCGGATATACTATCTGAAATTTTCTGTTTTCGAAAATCGTGATTTCCCAAAAAAGCCCCCGAATTTTTAGCTCAAAATTTCAGGTTACACACTATGAAACACCTCTAACAACATATGTAAAATTCAGGATGGAGAAATAAAGTCGGTAAAATTGACAATTACCCTTAAAAGACTCCTGAACACACACAGAAGAAACTTGAAAATTCAGTTTTTCCGAAAAATTACATGACTTCTTGATCATTTGAGGGCTTGGTATTGATTCCTCTCATTTCTCTCGTCATAAAATATAACAAAAGGTTCGGGTTTTGAGGAAATATCCGCAAATATCAGTAAATCACGATTTTGAAAGTAAATTACTTTATATGAAAGCACACAAACGTTAGGGTCAATTTCTAGATGTTCCGTACTTTTACCCGTAATTGGATTGCCTGAGCACGTAGTTCTTGGTAAACCCGAAAAAATGGTTGCTCCGAAAATGCATGGCCCAAAACATATCAAATGAAGAGCGTACGTGGAATGCCCGAAACCTTTTTACATATTCTTCAGCGCTGGAATGGTCTGCTCCTCTTTTCATTCCATTTTTTATGTTTGGCCATTTTATATTGGCAAATTTCAAGTACTATTTTAAGCCATAATTAATTCTCATTTTGCTTTTGACTCAGTTTTAGGGAATTTGCAATTCAAAATAGATTAAATTTTTTACTAAATTTCACGTAGTGCCAAACAAATTATAGACAATTTTTCCATCAAACTAAAACTTCATTTGAAAGCAGGATTAAATTTTGATCTAAAATGGGTCATTTGTCACATCCCCAACTGACAGCATCGCTTGTATATTATGTATGGCGTGGTCGGTCATCTCCTAACACAATTATCATTGTTGCTGTTGTATTGGCGGCGAGAATCACTGCATTCCTCTCTCGAGCTGCTCTCTGCAAATAAGCGATAGAGCGCCGAGAGAGATGAAGAGAGGCAATTATGCCATTACGCTCTGAATTATAATTGCTGCAGCACACGTATAGGCCTTCGGATCGGTGGCGGCGAACACCTGCGAGCAACAACACGCTCGGCAACAACTTTGCGAACGCACGTCACGACCAGAGCAGCCGAAATTCAAGCGTGGCTCACAGCACAAAAGGCAAATTTGCGTGTTTGCGAATAGTAAAATTGTTCGCAGAACTTGCAGCTTTTGGTATTGTCCGCGGAAGTTCATTTTTGGTCAGGGGGCGGACAGGATAATTATTAATTTGCGACAAAGGGTCGCAGACCTTTCTTCCGCGCAGAAGCCACCACACCCGTCAGCATGGCCAAAACTGCCAGGTGATCGACTCGTATTTTCTCGATTTGGCCTAGGGTTGAAATTCCAAATATGAGCTGAACAGCTGATTATGCCTTCTTTAAGATAAAATGGTTGAGAAAATTTCCAAAACCGAATAAAAATCATAATAAGCAATAAATCATATAATCTCTAATTTATTTCCATCAATATGGCTATTCAGTTTTGTAAATAAAAGTAATCAATAATAAAAATTTCTCCACCGGCAAGTTTACTTTCAAAATATCAGCAATAACTCATATAAAGAGATGATGATCAAAGAGAATTTTAAAGTGCATAGACATGATATAATAATTGATTGAAAAATGTTGCTTCCCGGCAGTTTTCTGATTTATATGATTGATCTCCTAGCTCCGTGGGCCACCAGCAGTTTTCTTCAATCCAAACATGATCAGAAAAACACTCCTTCGGCCTTGATCTTCACCTTTCTTGGGCCGAAAAGAGCGATGAACTTCCCGCCGGATATTTTATTTATTCAGCCTATGGTGCGACACAAACCACACACGCCAGTCCTTCGGGCACAATTACTTTGGCACCTTTAGGTCAAGCTCTTGGTTGTGCGAAAAGCGTCCCGCAGAGCAAACTCATTAAAAACTGTAAATGAAAATAAACCGACTCAAAGGCAAAGTTTTCTATATCGGCGCGGTCGGTCAGCAAACACTCACGACGCGGACCGGAAATCCTCTTATATTTTCGTCGAACCCATTTAAGGAGACTCTTTTTCAAACAAAAGGGCGTCAGCGGCGATTCATTATGCAAAGCACAAAGGCAGCAGATGACTAACACACTTTGGAAATCAGTCCCAAGCTCAATTATTCATGGGCTAATTATCACAGATGGCCCTTTAAGCGCGCCGGGATTAAATGCCAAATCCACACGCACCTGGAGAATATTAATTCTTGCGATGGCAATAAGTATTAAAGTGGGCCGCCGGCCGCTAGCTGCGACAAAATAGTTTCACGTTTGTCACCTGACACATTTCCTAGCTCTCATTAATTTAATTAATAATCTCTCTGCTCTGCACTCGTGGCCACAGGCACGCCAGGAATTTCAATTTTGAAAAAGGTCCGTGTGTTTCAAAAGTGAATTTATTCTAAATTACGCTGATTGATAGTTGAATTTATTCAGTGCTAATATGGCATAATAATTGCTTTATATTTACTCCAATTTAACGCTCGTCTGTGTTAGAAAGATTTTGTTTTCATTTTTCACGAAAATTTGCAGCGCTTGTATTTTTTACGACAAATTTGAAGTCCTTTCTTCTAGGTCTTTCCAAAGTTGTTTGCCTTATAGGGAAAATGAAAATACCTTAAGCAACGAAAATAAATACGATTTCCAGAAGGGGCGGGCACTTAATTGCAAACCTCATGAGATAGAAATGAGTTTGTCAAATTAAAAATAACGAAAGAAACTGAATTTATTTAATATCAAAGAAGTATATCTGTGGTCTTTTTGTCTAACTTTTTAGCTTCACAAATTTCAAAAAACAATAATCAAATCAATTTCTCCCAGCTTTTTTACACATACCGCAAATCGTTCGACTCCATGCTCAAATTTTCCCATGAAATGCTTTCGTGAAGTCACCAAGTACTTTGTGGTTTAAATTTTTTGGTCTTATGCAATCAATAACTGCGAATGATCTTCATTCAAGCAAAGGTGGCTATTTATTTCTTCTTTTTATCGCCCCTTCTCATCGTTTGATTCATCCTGCAGGACACAATCGGTGGTCACGCATGATCGCCGGCATGTACGTGTGTCTGCTATAATTTATCATGCAAATACAAACAAATAACAGCAAATCAGAGCAATCTGCCTAATCCCTGAGGATACCGTGCGCGTAGGTCGGCTTGGGATTCCGATTGCGTGGCGCACTAACGTATATACACATATTGAACAACTAGCTAAATATACACACGTATTATTTGCGATTGCTGATTTCAAAAGGGATTTTCCGTGCTCTCCAAATATCAACAAGCAGTTAATAGCCAAATTTGTATGCAATATTTGTATTTCGCAACATAACCTGTTTATTTTAAAATAAATTAAACAAATAATAAACACCGTTCTATGTATAGCAATGAAAAAATCAGCAATACATCGTTAACAAAAGATTTACCATTTTTTTTTAATTTCCTTATATTATTATGTGATCAGCATTTAACATCAATTTACTTCTTAATGTACTGTAACTTATCAATCCATAAATCCAACCTTAAAAACCACTGCTATAAAAGGTTGTTTTAGGTTTTATTCGAGTGAAAGTGGAAATTTTATGCCTAAAAACAGTAGATAATATTCAGTGCCCGTCCTGAGTGTCTCTGCCACATAAAATGAAAAGTCGATAGACGCGGCAATCAAATGAATTTTATGCGTTCGCCGGAGAGCATCAGGTGCAAATACGCCAATAAAAGCGGCATAACTTGGAGCACTCAAAGTGGTGTTGGTTTTCCGACGAATCCACAGGTGGCACTGCAAAGCACTCGCAACGGCCACGAACTCCAGCGGCGAATGTGCTGACTAAAAAATTGCTGCAGGCGACAAGAAGTACGGTTGGGCGCCTCACCCAACCTTATCCCCGAAGGAACGCAAAAAGTCTGATGGGGCCAACGCACAGCACACACAATGCAGCCTGTTTAACTGCGCGAGAACACATCTTGGACGACTTATCACGCGTGCTTTTAAGACCCGTCGTCGCTCTGCTATTTGGGAAAACAATAAATTTTAATTCGAAAATGACATGTTAATGTTAACGTCTTGCTTTTAAAGCCAGATGGTGGAATAGTGATTTATTCTGCCTCTCTCGCGCTCGAGCAAGAATACATCATTGGTTAGCGTGCCCTTTATTTTTTAATGGGGACGAATGATTTTTTTCTCTAATTGTTTTTGTTAACAGCAAAAAATCATCCTCAAGAATTTAAATATAGGGCAAGAAAAGAAATACGTTTCAAAAAGCCATTTCAATTTGTTTGCTTTTTATGTGAAATAATCGTTTAGAACGTAAAAAAACTCAATTCAAAAGCTCCAAGAAGTTTTAAGATTAATTTTAATTTAATTCAAACATTTATAACTTAAAATAATTCCAACATACGCACCTAAACCAATTATTCAAATACTTTTTGTTAGTTTTGAAACCCCTATTAAGCTGTGCCAAAATACAAATTGAAGCTGAAAGCATCCCCAAATGAACAAAAAGGGCGATTTTCTTTGCACTCCTGGCACGCCTGAAAGAATCCCTTGTTTCCCACCTGCGTGTAATTAAATTACGCCGCTTTGTCAGCCACCCGAAGTAAAGAAACAAGGGGTGGAATTAAGACAATACAACAATATGTATTGCTGAAGGCAGCCGACACAAAAGGAAGAGTTTAATCTCGTCGCGGGAAAAGTACATGCACTACCTTTTGCTCACTCGCGCTGGCAAAGGAAAGGGCGAAGCCTTTGATGTTGTTGCCACACAGCGCACAATATTCATTACAATGCAAATCCCCTTCACCCCTGTGCAAAGAGAAAAGAGGTCATAAATGAGGTAAAATGAGACGGGAAGGGAACAGAATAACATTTTTAAACCCCTGACATGTACATAGAGGAATGAGGTTTACGACACATTGCGTGCTGCTTTGATGCTACGACAGCTTTAATGTGTCGCTCCTCTGTCTCTGCGTGAAAACGTAAATAATATTGTTCTGTATTAAATACGATTAACCTGTACCTATTAAGACCCACAAAAATCAAGTTTTTTAGGGACTTTTAAAATATTTGAAATTATTCCTCAATTTTAATATTTAATTGCTCTAATATTTGTCAATTATATACAGTAAAATTTCAAATAAGGGAAATATTTAAAGGTTATTTTTTACTTATAAAATTTGTTTTGATCGCGGGTGGTAAAGCAGTATAGTTCGTGTTAGCATGGAAAATTTTCGTACAGTTATAGTTTATAGGGTATATAATGTAGCGGTTCCCGCTTATTGGCGTTAACTTAGTTTGTAACCTTTAGATGTCACTTGTAACTGTATGATAAGCTTTTCTCATTTACCCTGTATAATACACCTTCACTGACCGCTCACCTACGCACGCATACGGTCATGTCGCATTTACCTCTCCGGCCGGGAGTATAATGCCGTGCGCATATATGACGCTTGTAATAACTTAATAGACCCGAAGATAATACCGGGGTAAGCATTGTATTTAACTGTGATAATTATTGTTATTCTTGACTCGCATATTGATGCGTATATTAATTGTTTATATATTGACTTTCCTTTGAGATTTTATTATGTAATATTTACAGTCTTAATTATGGATTAAATCTACGTCTACAAAGGAACCAGATGCATTTCCTTTTGGCTCGAACCGAGTAACCCACATTTGGTGACCCCGACGTGACGCACGGAAATTTGCCCATAGACACGGATATTCAGGAAATTTGAGATGAGAAGATGACATTCCTCACGCCCTGAAATTCCGAATCCACCTTCCAACGCAGCCCAACAACTTCAGATATTTCTACAATTCTCTGAATGAATTTTTATGTGGTAAAATTTATATTTCGAGCCAGTGACATTTCCCAAATTTCATTCGCAACGAACATTTCATAGCCAGTGATAGATTCCAGTAATTCTTAACTCGCCGTGAATTTGTTTAAATTGTTAACGCGCATTCTTGCCCACAAGTTTGTAATTTTAATCCCTTTGTGAAGCTAAGTAATTCCTTGAGTGCTCAACATACGCTTTTCAAATTTTGCTAATCGGTCTATGAGTCGAATCTTTCGCCTTCACTGCTCGCGCTACTGATGTCTTAGGGTCACGTCGCCCTGACATGCTACTGCGCTAGAGCCCCTCACGACCTAGAGTCATTGTCGCTCTGTCGTCGCATAACGTTTCGCCGCTGCACGCCGGGGAAGCCGAGGACTGTTGCGAGCGGCCGCCTCGAGCCCCCCAGTCCCTTCCTTACCGATTTAGGTATCGTTTTGGACTCAGTCGAGTCAACGCCGCGCCGTGCCCGAACGTTCCTTCGTCTTTGATTCATCCGCGCCGCGCAACCGCCGGCTAGGACCATCATCGACAAACGCATCCGCGAACACTCACAGCCCTCTGCTAGCAGAAGTGAGATAATCTCGGTTTGCACCTCAACCAACTCTTTATGACCGTACCGTCCGAAAAGCATTCATTCCTCAAGATGTATTTTGTAAAACGCAATTTGTTTCTTTCCGGCTTCCAGCCTCAAAGGGGGGGCACTGTAGCGGTTCCCGCTTATTGGCGTTAACTTAGTTTGTAACCTTTAGATGTCACTTGTAACTGTATGATAAGCTTTTCTCATTTACCCTGTATAATACACCTTCACTGACCGCTCACCTACGCACGCATACGGTCATGTCGCATTTACCTCTCCGGCCGGGAGTATAATGCCGTGCGCATATATGACGCTTGTAATAACTTAATAGACCCGAAGATAATACCGGGGTAAGCATTGTATTTAACTGTGATAATTATTGTTATTCTTGACTCGCATATTGATGCGTATATTAATTGTTTATATATTGACTTTCCTTTGAGATTTTATTATGTAATATTTACAGTCTTAATTATGGATTAAATCTACGTCTACAAAGGAACCAGATGCATTTCCTTTTGGCTCGAACCGAGTAACCCACAATAACTTTTTTGATTTATTTTTTGATAAAGGATTGACTTTTTCATTTAGCATTAAGCATTTTTTCAAGAGGTTCGGAGGAGTGGTGATTTGCGGGATTTCACTTAAATTAACTATTCTCTGCGGTATTGGATTTTGCTTTCCATTTTGCAAGAAAAAAATTCTGCTCTGATCAGGCTAGAACCCTGAATAAGAGTGTGTGTTACTTCAAATTTTCTTTAGTTTTTGGTATCAAAAATTTACGTTACTTGTTATTTTTAAAGTTTTCTCATAAAATAAAAATACTAAAACAAAAATAACCAACTCCTCTCTAGAGTCCTTAGGACTCTACTCCTCTCAGGCTCACAATCAGTTTCATTACTACGCTGATGATTTGGTTTCCGCTTCAGCCGATAGGTGTCAGTGCAATGGGCGCCGTCAGCAGGTGGACTCTCTGCAGGGGTCAGGTGGAGTTGCGCGCGCACCCGTCGCGGTGCATCTTCTCCGCTGGTTGCTGCTGCTGCCTCGCCATCCGGCCGCCGCGGCGAATACAAAAATAATAAAGCAGTCAGTCAGTCCCCGCAAGCGCTCGGCGGACCGTTTGCTGCATCTCGCAGCGGCGTCTTTTCCAACCGTTCTTACTCGGCAACCGCGGTGTGTTGCCACTCGACCTGAGTGCCCTTACCCTGATATTGGACCTTGTCCTATATTGTTAGCCCCAAAAACCGTGTCTTGGTGCAGAAACCACCTGTTGCTTGAGTGACGGTTACTCCTCTGCTCATCAGTTACACCCTCTGTGAGATGACAGTTCGACCTGAGCTGCGAACCGGCGATTTCTGTAAGTTTTTTTTTTTTGGTAATTTCGTCAATTTTTTTTTATAAAATCGGTCGTTCTCTTTGTGTATAGCTATAAATGTTTGCCTTAAATCCAGATTATAGGCAGGTTCAAACATTGGTGTGCAGTTATTTTTTAATTAAAAAAATGTGGAAATTCAAATTTCAGGCTTACACATTTTAAATTTAGCACGAGAATTTTTAATTCAAGTTATTTCAAGTGGGTGGGTCTGAATTAGGCTTGTCACCTAAGTGTCCCGTTGTGTCCTACCACAACCCCTCATAGGTGCATGTCACCTTAAAATTGAGGTGATACATTATAATAGCGGATAAACCTTTTATAACCAAATTTTATACCGATGGTGAAATTTCAATATTAATTGAATTTCAATTACGAGACACACAGTGGAAATCAGGAGGATTTAGAAATTCAATTAATTAAAATCAATTACACACCATTTCGGCGCTGTTCTCTCCGTTGGCGAAACTTGCCGCATCATTCCTTCTCGCTCGTCGTCGCTAGTTCTCTTTGAAAACACGAGGCTTGTTTGCCGCTCTCGAGGAATATTTCTCATGCTTCTGAATGTCGTTTGTCTGCTATGATAAAATTCCCATTTACCTGCACAATGTCCAATTAAAAACTCCAATTTTTCGACCTCTCCGCGTGACACGCTGACACATTTCGCGCTGCGCGAGATGAGATTCTCAAATACATAAGCAGCAAGCACAGCGGCGAGAACAAATCTGCCGCGGTCATTCATTCGAGGAAACCTTTTACCTCAGCCTAGCGGTTAATCACTCTTCTTCTTGCCGCGCTGGACGCACCGGCCACTCATCGCGGGTTGCGGATCGTAATTGTTTAAAATCGATTACGCATGATACTGCCATCAGCCGAGCACCGAGATTGAAAAAGGTGTTGTTTTTGCTCACTCAGTCAAAGGTTGATGCACCAGGAAGTTGGAAAGAAAGAAAATTCAAATTTTCACAGAAATTGACCCTTTTGAAAACCATATCCGTGTTCACTTCTTGGGAAAGGAGCATATCGGAAGCACTAGAGCATAATTTTGAAAAGGAATGCTCACTGACTTCATAAGTGGGTCGTCGGGGACAAACAAAAAAATAAATGAATCAGTTTTGAAGTGATAATTTGTGAGCCGTGGACGCCAAGCCACCGCAAGCAACGATGGGATTATTCATTTTTTTTATCCAACCCGTTCACGAAAGGAGGAAAAGAAAAATGCTTGTCTGAAAGGTTTTCAGCGTTTCTGTTAAGTCCTTTATCCGATTTTGACTCGAGATCTTATTGATAAACGACGATGAAGCATAATTTTTGAAACGCCTGCTTGCTTTGCTTCAATTACAGTGCGACCGAAATCCGGTTTATTCGATCCCATAGGTCCTCTTTGAATATCGTGAAGATTCTGCATTCCTGGGAGCAGAAGGACTTTATCTGTGTACGCCCCATTTGCGACGCACTGCGCACTAGCATTATGGAATGTGGTTTTGATTACATCATTCGTAGATAAACGTGCATAATCTCAAATTCCATTCATTTTTGCATTACATTATCGACGTTATTTTATTCATACCTATTTTAGAAAATCTACAAAAAAACTCACATTTTTTTTACTTGTAAAACAATTTTTAAAACCACCCAAGCTGATGCAGACAGGAAGAATAAATTAATTATTAAAGCGATTGGAATGATTTGAAAGGCAAAGAAATGCTCTAACGCGTAGAATATATCTTTACTTTCCATCCAGCATAATATATGCATGTGACTGGATACGCAATTCAGCTGAAAAGAAATGGCAAAACCGCAAGTGACGATTCCGTCTAGAGAAACAGAAGCGCTTGACGCGAAACCTGATCGGGATTGGTGCGGTCACCTTAACCCTATTCAAAAGCGCAATCAGACGTGATGACTGCATATATGCATTACCCTTTCTTCTCGCTGATAAAGCCCTGCATTAACGTTTATGCGTGCGGTGAAGGTTGCGAACCAAATATAAAGTTGATTTTTGATAACTGCCCGACCTTTTACCGAAAAGGAAACGTTCTCTTTTTTCAATAAGATTCCAACTGTCACAATGAACTCGTATCTGACTATGCACTTTTTTCGGCAGTCTGCATGAAATATCCCGCTTGAATGATTTTCCCATTAAATCCGCGGTGGAGAGCTGAGAGGCACAATTACTTCTCTGGCTGTAATTGAATATTATTTGAGAGATGCGCTGTGAATTATATGTGTGCATCTCCTCTTCCTGCTCCCGGGGCTAAATTGCTACTTCTGTCGAGGAGAAAACAACCGCTTCTGTTCTTGGGCTATTGAGCGGATTAATACGTGCCCTCTAAGAATTGTCCACACTCGGCCGAGTGATGATCCAACTCCTCTTGCTGCCTCATTAACCGCACAGACAGCAGCTATTTTCTTTCAGACCTCAAGTGCGGCAGCAAGAGGATTTTTTGCTAAAGCTGAAAACTGCGCAGAAAAATATACCGTGACTCGTTAACTTGTCAATGTTGAATTACGGCGTTTTTAAAATTTATATAAGCTCCTTTAAAATTGCTCCGAGTAAAATTTTCGACTGTTTTAGACAGAAAATATTAATGAAAAATGCATTTTGAAGCAATTTAAACTAAACAATCTGAGAGTTTTCCTATTCATGTGGGTGAAACTGATTACTCGATGAACGTGTAGCCCATTTTTTATGATTAGGGATCTACACTTTTTTCTGGATACTTTCAAGCAGCTTTACAAGCCAATTGGTTAAAAATGTGGAAAATTACTTTTAAACTAAATATTTTTATATTCGTATTAAAAATTACCAGGTTGTAATTCCAAAAACCGGTGGCAATTGAAAAATTAGTTAATTATTCCACTTCTTTAAACTAAATATCTGCCTCTAATTGTTAGCTGATTTTTCTTGTCCTAAAAGACTGATTACAATACTGTCATTAATAAAATTTTTGCTCAACTCTCTGAGAGAAATTGTGGTTAAGGACCAGGAACAAATTTCCTGGAATATTTCCATCCTTTAAAAATGATATTTTTGCTCCATAGGTTTTAAACAAATAGCAGACTGAGAAAGGTTTTTGTCCAGCAAGCTCCGAGCTTTTTATTCCGCCTTTCAAAGTGCGTTTTTCACACAAAGACGTGCACCAATAACCACAGCAGAGACAGTCTGCAAGCTAAGCAAGGCAGTATTGTATGCCTGCGTCTCGCTCGCATCTTTCTTGTTCCTCTCAAGTGTCCTGTCCGCCGTCGTCGCCACCGAGAACCAAATAGCAGAACGGACTTCACAGCTAACGCGAGAAATGAATCGGCCCCGTCTATGGCAGTCTCACGAGAAAATGCTGCGGCTTGAATGCGAAAATGGAAAAAAATGATGAAAGCTGCACCGATGTTTCCTGGCTTATACGGACGAATCGGCCGTTTTGCGGTTTGCACTCGCTCCAGGCGAGGATCGGTGCAATTTTACGCTGTTTTGCCTAAAATGGCTGATCTGGGATAAAAATCTTTGTCTCAGCAGTGAAGAAAAAGTATCTGTGGCTTGCAAACAAGGTAAACAAGACCTACGCACTTGAAACTTTCGAATGAAGTCTGTGTGACATTGAGTTTGATATGCAAAAACAGCAACAACTCACCAAAACACCGTCTAAAACGGTCCAATTTCTCATGGCAATGGTTTCAATGGTCACTCAGTTGGAACAAATCGGCCGCCCGAAGTAATTAAAATTAGGCAATAGCAGGCAGCGCTCCACAAATCATAATACACAAATGTGCTTGGTTTGGTTCGCCGGACAAATCGAAACACGTGCTCCGGTGTTTCGCTCCAAGAGTTTCACTTGTGACGAGCAGGTGCGAGTGAAAAAGCTAATTGAGGCGTGTGTGTAAAGCACTTTCAGTTCAGTACCACATCACTGTAACCGACACAGGTACTGAGAAATGACACGCACTCTCATCAGCTCGAATCATCTTTCGTAATTCATGGTCGAAGAGGTATATCGA
This sequence comes from Cloeon dipterum, assembly GCF_949628265.1. Classification (NCBI taxonomy): domain Eukaryota; kingdom Metazoa; phylum Arthropoda; class Insecta; order Ephemeroptera; family Baetidae; genus Cloeon; species Cloeon dipterum. The sequence continues at coordinate 11,777,549 of NC_088790.1, forward strand.
AGCAGTGCTGGAGAGCGGCCGGAGAGTGCACTCACCCAGAGTTTGCCGATTATCTCTTGAGATTGAGTTTGACACGGAAATCAACACACAAGTTTAAATCGCTCATCTCTCATCTCGATTGAAATTATTGTTAGAGGAAAGAGAATGTATAATTTTAACTCTGCGGCTCTGTGTGAGTGTAAGTCTTATTATTAATCAAGAACAAAAACTAGCCCCTTGGCTCGCATTGTTTAGGCATTCCTAGGAGTGTCAAGGCAATGGGAGATATTTCAGCATTTCGGGGATCTTTTACTTGGCTGCTTATTGTCAGATATGGCAAATGATGGTTAGATTAATGACTTGAAATACACACAAGTAGCTCAACGGGCAGGGAGTCGCAACGGTGCCTACTGCCACTTGATAGTTTTCGCACCTTTCCAGCGGCTTTAGAGACAAAAAATGCCTGGCGTTTCAATAAAAGAGGTGGAAAGATGGCCACGATTATGCCCGGGATCATCTGCGGCAACTCGGACCCATGTTCGCTCGGCGGTGTTATTGGGATTTTGTGAGCTTATAGCCCGCGGGAAGTGCTAAGCAGAGGCAAGAAAAATATCATAAATCGGGAATGTTAAAAATCACACGCCTTCCACAATTCGCATAATTCCAAAGCTTGCAATTTTTTGATCAAAATTGAAATTTTCCGATTGTTGTGAGCGATTCTCAGGCATGTAGCAAAAGTTTGGTTAGGTCATCGTATCCTTCAGAATGACTGGCGATCGTAGTTTGATACACGTCACAAAATAAAAAAAATAATAACACATAGGTAATGATGGAAACGTTACCATGCGCCGAGCAACCAGCACAAACGCACACACTTTGCCGACGCATGCAAAGGATGAAAGCAAGGGTTTGCATCGTTCGTTGACCTTGCGAGCGAGCGCGCGGTGAAGAGCGAGACGAACGGTTCGGTGCCTGCCCCGCGGCCCTTTCGGCCAAATTTAATCCACCTTCACTGCTGGCAAGGTGCAATTTTTCTTCGGCGAAATTTCGCCCCGAGACTGGTGCGTGCGAGTCATAAACCAAAGAGTCATGAGGAGTTTCTATATCCGCATACATACACGTGTCATTACTCTCGCGTCAAGCAAGTGTAAGAAACTAGGAAGTGCGGCAATGTCTACTAAAATTTCCCTTTTTTACAATAGAACAAAAACTTTGGAAGAAAGTTTGAATTTTGGGCTGCAACTTTTAATATCTTTAAAAGATGTGTATAGGATAGAACAGAGTAGTTGAATTCAAAAACGTTGACGTCACGGCAATTAGCAGATGGAGGATTGAGGATGTAAAGATTTTCGACTCTCGCTTGCTTGACATATTGACGTTTTTTCCTCATGTTGTGAATTTCATGAAAGTTAGAGTAAAGTAAATTCAAAAGTTTCACCATACCGAAAATTTCAAATATTCCCTGTTGATGTGTGGTTAAAAATTAAACAATTTAATTAAAATGTTATGCTCTCGGTAAAAGTCTATGGAAACATTCTATGCTTGTAAAAATGAAGTGCTCTTTTTAGCTTATTTAGTTTAAATGGATTGCCTAGAATATTTCCTTAAGTTAGCAGAAAACATTAAATTTGTTGACAAGTTCGTCACGTTTTCAAAATTTGAAACAATCTCCTTTTTTGATCCCTTTACTTTTTCCGAATATCTGAAAGAGGCCCCATTTCCTTAGAACTAAATTTTCTTACATCGCATTTTTACTGCTTCATTGGTTTTGCAAATTTATCCTAAACAGAAAAATGACAATCTCTCACGCACCCCCGGGAGCAATAATTTGTTGCTGATTGCGTGGCACGATTTGCAAAACACGAAACTCGTCTCATATTTGCACAAATCTCAAAGTGAAATGAGAGGCTGCTGCAGGCGCAGGTATGAAAAATCGATGCTTATCTGAATCGCGCCGCCGCCGCTTATAATAATAATTGCTGCCGTTTTTTAAACGTACGAAAATTGCGCAAGAAAAATATGGTGCCGCTTCCTGTATTTCACTCTCTCGCGCCGCGAAGGATTGTTTCGTCTGATGCAGGGAAACAAAATCAGCAGATTGCAATAGCATCACGAGAATGAAATTAATTTGCCCGCCGCTTTGCTTATCGCGTGTTGTCATGCTTTTGTGCCTCGCCGCCACATGCAAACGTTGATATAACACTGACTGCTGAGCTCTTCCCTCGCCATCCGCAAATCCTTCCTTTTGTTTTGACTCTTCGAATATAATGGACGATTGTGCGCAGCTCCTAGATAGGAAGTGTGAACCCGGATTTCGGAACGTGCCAGGAATGAACAATATGGCCGCAACTTCTTGAATTGTTAACGATTAGAAATTAGCCGGGCTGATTCATTCAACAGTTCAATCGTGCGTTGTAATAAATTATAACAAAAATTGTTTGTAAAATCTAGCGGCAAAAGAGTTTAATTGAAAATGTGCAATAGTTAAAATAGGACCAAAGCTTTTTCATAGCACATTTCAATTCCTCTCAGTTTATACCTTAAGATAGAGATAGTTCTTGTATTATGAAATAAGATAGTTGAAGATTTCCAGAAGGGAGATATTGCCCATGACCGCATTTTAAAAGCATTTAAACTTTTCAGCCACTTTTTGAAAATTAAACACTGCATTCTGAGAACATTTATATGCGTTAATATTATCCCCAAACGCTTCTTAGGTAAACAATAATAGTTATCTAGGTTTCGCAATAAAATCGTACTATCAACTCAAAAATTTTAATTGGACTCTCAATGTTTTGTTTTTCTTATATAGGTCGTCTATCTTTTCTCTTTCAACCACTAATCCTTGGTTACTAAACATTTCTATTCTTGAATAGTGCGGTCAAATATTAGTAGAAATCTGTCTGCTGTTAAATTGGACATGTCATGGTGAATAACCACGTGACACATTTTTGTGGAAATTAGAGCCAAACGCACACACGCCGCTCACAGTGGCGTGCATACGAAATGAGGCAACTATACATTATGCAGGCGCATCAGGAGAGAAAAAACTATATATAGAACCTTTTAGACAGCAATGATAATGATGCTTTCTAATTTTTTCCATTTATCATATCGCGTTGGCTGCAGAAAAAAAATGCAAATTCATCATCTTCCCGGCCGTAAATTTATGCAAGTTGAAGCAGTAATGTGCAATTGTTTTAGGAAGGAGAAATCCTCGGAGTAATTTTAGGCCCTCTCTGATGTAGTATATAAAGAGGACTGATTTATCAAAACGAATATTATTGTTCTTATAACAATCGAGACACTTTTGGAAACCAGAAAAATACTAATTTTAAAATATAACTCGTATGTATTATATTTTTGATATATCAAGGACATCAATTAAAAACGCTTTTATAATTGTCCGTGAACACAATCAACATTGAAAGAAAATGCTACTTAAAATGTTACGCAGTTAATTAAAATCTAATTAAGAAACAGTCTTTATTCTTGACAAATTGTGTTGTTATCGTAGTCAGTTAGCTCTTAGCATGACAATAGTAATTTATTATTTAGTCTATCAAGAGTAGAAAGAATAAGTCCCCTCATTTTATTATCTGTGAAATCCCCGCACCTATTAATGAATAGATCGCCAACCAAAACACAATTCCAGGATTCAATTAATTACCGAGCCATAAACCGTGTAAATTCAGCTCCTGAACGAATTTGAATGGAAGGCGGACGTGCCGGGCAAGAGACCCTGAGGGCTCCTCTCTGGTATTGACAGTTAGCTTAAACACTTTACGGCGTTTGCGCGCTTAATTTTGCGCACATACAACAATTATTGCTTTATTGCTCCTCACCGCCCGTGTGTGATGTAAAGAAAGAGAAGCACCAGCAGCAGCATGAAGCTCTCAGTAAAACACGCACCGGCAGATGCGATAATGGCGTTTACCTTTGCAAGGTCGTGCAGGCCGAGCGCACGCAACCTGCGCCGGGCTTTGCGTTAATTGAGAGCTCGCTCTCGCCATTGGCAGCGAGGTGGGCGAGATTAGCACACGCCCGCGTCTCGCTCTTCTTTTGTTGTGCTTGATTTCAGATTTGCGAGAGACACCTGTTTTCCATTCACGCGTCCATGCGGGCCTCGCACTGCTAAAAGCTTGTTGTGCCCAAGACCGGCTCAATTTATCGTTAAATTATTTTGGAATGATGCAAACCTTACTTACTCACCGAATATTTAAAATTCTAATTAAAGCTAATTAGATTTCATAAACTGTAAAATCTTTAGTGGGTCAGTTAAACTGTAAGATAAAACGCAATGAAAAATTTCAGTCTGAAGGAGATACATCTGGAATTCAAAATTAAAATAGATTAACCGTTTAAAATTATCAACCAATTAAAAATTCTCGCGATTTTTCCAATTTTAATGAATTTTTGTTGTCTCTAAATTATATTAAATTTAATTTGTTTATCATGTAAAATTAAAAAGAGAATATTACATGTTCAAAAACTAAAACGGCCATTTCTGATAAAGGTTAAGTTCTCCATTCTCCATTCTTCACCACAATTTTAGCAAATTAACTCCGTTTTTGTAGCTCGTGGCAGTGTCTCGCGTGCTAATTTTATTCCAAGATGCGCGTTCAAATGACGCAATTAGCCCGGTTCTCAGCACATAAAAGGACTATTTGGAGCCAAACTGTGCGCTTCTTTGTCATAATTGTGCGCAGCGGAAACCGAATGAACGATCATGAAGACGTCTTCTTTTTACAATATAAATAATAGTTTCCGGCTCTCCTCTATTTGTGGATTCATGTGCTGAAAACTGATTACCATTAAAAGGGGAGAGAAGCATTTTTTCGATGTTGCTGCGTCCAAAAAGTAGGCAAGATGCATCGTGGACCGGAGCAAATTGCGAGACGCATGCATTGTGCAAATAAGGAGCACAAGCCGCGAGAATGTGAAAAAAGCTGGATAAAAAGCGAGTGAACGAGACTGTCTCCTCATCCGAGGAAAATCAGCTATGTTTGTCCCGATTTTCAAAAGACGCAAAAGACACGCACGATTTTGTGAATAGAACGAAGAGAAACTTCGGGTGCCAGTAATGCATTTTATCAAATTAGTCCACGCGATTTTTTTGCTAGAGTTGACTTGTGGCAAAAAAAATGACTATTTCTCATAATTAATTACGTTGGGGTTCAGTCCACAAACGTCGGCACGAATTGGAACAGTAGGAATCCTTGTCGTTCACAAGAGTGAGTGACTGGCGAAGAATGCGCGTGAAATTAGGGACCGGACGAACTAGAGCCGGAATCTCTCCCTGGAATCAAAGGCACGACTCGTTTTTATTCCTCCACGGTCACACAGAAAAACAAATTTCTCTCTGCGTCATAATAATTGTGCAGTGGTATTAAAAGACCATTAAACCAGCCAGTCAGCCGACACTCGATTGGTAAAAAAGAGAGGAGAAAAATTGAGCAAACACGCCGCGCGCGCGTTGATGAGCGCGTTTCAAGTTCAAATCCCGCTAGTTCTTTCGGAGGAGCGGCATTTCTGATCTGATACTTCAGACCGCCGAGACGGGCGCTCCTAAAACTCATCTGGAGCAGTCGTGGGCATTCCTTACAAATGACCAGCACCGTTTTATGCAATGCTCTGTACTTTTTATATACCGAATAATTAAAATATCATTTACAGCTGACAGCATTGTGTAAATTGGCTAAATATATTGTCATGACAAGTGGCCTGTCAGATGATCAAATCAAATCCAATTGCTTGATAGCAAGGTCACGTTTTGCCGATTACACCGGAATAAAGGATGGGCGGTGGGTGAAATTTCGGTTTGCCCACTGACGCAGCAAATAGTTTCCTTCCTGTCTGCCTGCATATTATGCCGGGATGAAGGTACTTGGCGGAAGATAATTTTTTACCTTTCATTTAGTCATACACGTTTCACAATGGTGAGTGAGTTTTCAAAATCGGAGCCAATCAGCAGCGTTTAATTTGCTGCCTCACTGCTTTCCGTTGCGTAAAAGTAAACCTTTGTGAAATGAATTCCATGACTTCTCTGTATCTTAATTCATTTAGTCTGCTATGTAAGACGGTAACGCAATTTTGTATGCCATTTCCTCATCTAAAATCATTTAGGATGTGTGCAAAACTTGATTTTTTTTGTTGACCGTTACAACGTCAGGACCGTTAAATAAGAACGAATCATTTAAGGTAAATTGTTTTTATAAAAAGCTTCTTCGTGTTTATCTATTCTAAAACTATTCGATGAAGTTATCAAAGATTGTACCCGAAGATTTCGCTAAAAAAACGATTTAAAATTCTCCTTCGGTGATAGACCCTGCCTATCCTTAAAAACTAAGAAGTCTTGAAAATAATTTAGAAATCCTCTGCAAGACATCACTGTGAAGAGAAAATCCACAGGGAACTTGTTCTACGGCTCCAAAAAATTGCCCAAAAGTTCATGACCTACGCAGATTTCACCATATTTCCGATAGGCATGTTGAAACCTTTAAACATTTTTAACAGGTAAATCAATCTAATCGTTGCAAAAACTGCAACAAATATAATAGAGTCATATTACTTATTTGATTATTTTCAAACACTTACCTTAACTTGAAAACTGCTAAATTGGATAATGGCTGGTTTGTGTTGTGCTAGGAAAATCGATTTACATCTTTTGCATTTATGAAATTCGCCTTTTTTCACATTCCTAGGCCAAATTCAAAAAATCATATTCTTTAGCATAATTATTTTAATACTTTTTATCTCTACAAAAATGTGGTCAAGTTTTCTCATTGTTAGTTTTACACATCATTGCCTTTTAATCTAATTTCTGCTCTCCAACTTTCCGAAAAGTTTTTGCGAGCTGTCCTAGCTCTTTCACTCACACTCACACACTGCAAACAATGCAGGCTCGTCGGGAGCAGTTCCAGTGGGGCAGAAATTGACAGCAAAACGTGCCCTACTTATTCTCGTCAATTGAATTATCGCTGGCTCGCACGCGCGCAAAAACCATTATTGCACTCGTGCCGAACAAAAAACCGAGCAATCAACGCCTCGGCCTGGACACTTGTCTCTCTCTTTCACCTGCCGCGTGATTTCCGACGCTGATAACAGATACAAATTAATGTAATTGCCTTCTGGAAGCTAAACCAGTCCAAGGTTTCTGCTCAATGTCTGCCTGCGGATGAAATCTAGTCAATCGATGGCGACATTTTTACAATCATACATCTCGGTGGTTAGCTGCTGATATAATTCACGCGGTAGGAGAGGTGTGCAATTATCGCGCGCGAGATGCTGCGTTGTCTTATACGATTTTGCGGGGGAACATTCCCACGGAAGGCGTTATTTCATTTCAATTAGATCTGCTTTCGCGCCTCCAGTACATCTTCATCCGCGTTATTTCTTTGAATGGGGAAATCGGCTTGAGGAAATATCTAACAACTAAGATAAATAAAAAATGTAATTTCTAATGACGTGGAGGAACTGGTCTCTTTTCACGGCGACCTAATAGTGAGATTGGAAACTAATTCTCTTAAAAATATCTCCAAATTATATAATTCTTTGTAACAATTCTCTGCTCTTACATTTTGGTCCAAAACAGTTGTTTGATGTAAATGAGTATCGGATCACTGATTATTAAATAATTGTTTTTTAATTCTGTCAGTTTGATTTGTTAGTTGGTTCAAAATCCCTAGTCTATTTTCAAATATGTCTATTGTCTATTGAAATTTTCTTAAAAGGTCAAATTGTGTATTTAAGACAAGAAAACTCATGCTTAAGTAGGGTAATAATATGATAGTTCTGAAATTCGGAGGTTGCATCTCTGACAAGGATGAGTAATGAGGATGCAGTAATTTACGCTTTTATTGCACGCGAGCGGGCACGAATGTTGCAGGATTCTCATCTCGAGTAACAAATTTACGACACTGCACTTATGTGAGTGCTCAATTTATGCACCTACTTAAGTGCTTGAGCGGAAGAAAGTGCTATTAGACTTAGTGCTCCCGCCGATTTCTGCAAATGACTCTCCGATTTGCATGGACTCCTTTGAGCTATATTTGCGCAGCTACGCATTTCAAAACAACACACCAACTAACTTACACTGCTTTAAAATGGTAACAATGGCAACAACAAATGGTATACATTAAAATAATATTTTCAATGAGATAAAAGTATAATTAAAAATACCGGTATTTTGATGATTGATATGTCGAAGTAAAACTGTACGCCTAGAAAATATCTGTTCACATCAATCATTAAATGCAAAATCATCGAGCTTGTAAAGACAGTGTGCTACAATCCGCGACAAGGAAATAAACAATAAAAAGGCGAATGCCATCTGTTTTTCCCGTCGAAGAAGAAATATTGCAACTCAAGCAATCACAATTAATGCCTGATTACCGGCGATGCTAATCGCATTCTCATTCATTCGTCAAATTCCACGAGATCCGTTCGCGGCGGTGGCGGCTGTTGTTGCTCACAATTGCGAGCGGCAAAAAAGAAAATAACGAGCCGGCTCTTTCTCTCGGTTGGCGCTGACCTTCCGAAGGCGTTGACCTGACGCTGAACCTGCGCTTCGCTAACCTGCGAATTTCGCTTTCCTCGATCGCGATTGTGCGCGAAAACGAAAAAACGCTTCATTTTTCACGGCGAGGCGAACGACCCAAAAATTATCTGCTCCTTTTCAAAACATTTTCCACGCACTGTCACGCTCTACCAAATGATTAATGACGTTTCATTCACTTCTTCCTTTTTAAATCGGGAGAGGAAAATTAATTCACTTTTACGGATACAGTTAGCCTAGAACTGGTTTGCAAACTCGAGAAGCTGGCAGATCGAACTACGAAATCCGAAAATATAGCTTTCTAAACGCAACGACAAAAATTAGGTTTGAGTTATCCGATTCGTGACCTCTTTAGTTTCTCGTACAAACAATTTATACCTTTTTATTAGTTTGGATTAAGGCTTAACGTGGCAATAAAACGTCGGCGAGTCGGATAGAATTAGGCAGCTTGACTTAACATTGCCACGCCTTCTCGTTACCGTGTAGTTATTATTTTCGACTGTTCGTTAGCTCAAACAATCAGTAACAGTTAAAGCCTCATTTATTGTGCTTATAATTATAGTTGTTGGTCATTTTCTGCATTATTTCGGAGTAATAATCATTTCAAACGCATTCTCTGTCTTCACGGATTTGGAGAGAATCCGATAACTTTGCCGGCTAGTGCGCTCACGCCTTCCTGCTGGAAACGGTTTCTGCCAGCTGGCAAAGAATCGTTTGAATTAATTCAGCTCAGCTCTAGTAAATTAGTTTTTAAATCTATTGGATCGTGTATAATGTGTGCTAATCTTATTATTTCCTCTCTGTTTCAGGTAAGTTTCCATTGCAGCCATCTGTCTGAATTTTCAAGCCGATATTCGTGAGTAGAGAGAGCAGCTATTAACATTTTTAATCGCATATAGAATTGTGTAAGCTATCAACGATATTTTTCTTCAAATCCGTCCTATTTAAATTGATTTTAAGCCTGGTTCAAATTGAATAGATACGCATGAACTCGTATTTGGCACTTTCTTGTGTTTCCATCAGTATTTTCCATCAAAAATGTTTTTAAACTTTTTCCGAAAAAATAATATGAATAATTCTACAAACCCTAACAACTATATTATATTTACAGTTTCTTGAGTGTAGAACAAATTTGGTTGGACATATCATTTCCGAAAAACTGTATAGCCAAATATGTAAAGGGCCTGATTCAAGTTTCAGCTACCGTTTTTTAGCCTTTTAACCTCTCTGAAAATAATTAAAAATCTCATAATACCATCCAAAGCCAGAGGTTCCGTATTACCGACTTGTTCGCTGCGTTGCATGCGATATATTCAAATAATTCCGCATTTCGACACCAGCAAAAACAAGGGACTAAATTTGGCAAGTTTTTCGCGTAGGCCGCGCCTAAACGAGCAAAAAGCGGTTCTAAATAACAACAATAATGACGGCGTGTTCGCCTTGACTCGTCTTCGTCGGCCGCCACAATTTGAGGGTAACTGTACTTAAGTGGTGGGCCCGGTGGTCACGTAATGTGGTGGCACCGCACGTCCCGAACGCCGCGGTGAACGCATGCAGCAATTCACGCAAATGCATGCATGTGCTGAATTAAAGAGTGCACAAGCGGCTCTATGCTCGACTAGTGACGTTATTTGTGCAGCGCCGCGTGCAGAACTCGCCTCTCTCTATTTAATGCGTGTTTTCGTCCAACACATTAATTTGCATATTATCTCGAGCGCTCGGCAAACACAACAGCAGAAGCAGTAGTGTGAACTGCTGCTCACGAGTGCAAATATCAAGGGCCACGTGGAGGGAAAGAATGATGTTTCTTTGCGTGATAAGACGCGGAAAGAGGTTTATATTGCAGAATGTTTTGTACAGTTCCTATGAATGACAGCCATTTGAAATGGATGAGAAAATACTGTCTGAAATAATGAGTGTTATTTTTAATGGGAAATGAGTTAATTATGATAGTTTGAATGTCCGGAAAAATATTAAAAATCACCAAAACGTAATCATGAATTATTAAGTCTTAACCCGTTTAAGGAAATAATATTCAAAAAACAAGTTTTTAAGCAATTAGCAGTCCAAGGATAGGCTCTAAGAGAATTGCTGGATTTTTGAAAACGGCGTTGATAACATGTATCATTTTTTTAAATAATTAACAGAGTTTGCAGCAAAAAATTATCGATCATACTCTGTGCAGCATAATTTTCATTATCCTTCTCATGTAAATCTGCTGCACAGCAGGCGTCCCAGGTCTTTTCTCATTCACCAGCAAAATGTGAGCTTTTAATAAAGCCCCGTTGGTGTATAGTTTGGGGGTGCGGCATTAGGCAGGGAAAAGACATGCAGTAACTGCAAATTGGCTCTGCCACGCTACTTACACTCACTATCAATTTAGTTGCAGAAAAATTACGAAATTCACGTCCAATTAATAATGGAATTGACAGCTAAACGAGTTTTATTTTAAATAAAAGAAGTAGCAAGTTAATTATTAATATTCCACCTCGTTGACCTAGCGAGTGGACATGTTTGATCTTCGAATTGAATCAAACATGCAGCAAACATCACGAAAAAATAGAATTCGCCCACGGCCTTCCCACCTTAAAATTATCGCGTCTCGAAAATGAATTGTTGACGGCGGCGGCGGGCGGACAAAGGTAAACAAAACGAAAAAGGATAAAAGAAAGTAGACAAACTAGGCCCGCCAGATGAGTTTTTCACTCTCTCGCGATGTGGTTTATTCGGCAATTTGGTATTCATGGGCTGGGAACTCGGAAATCATCGCCGTCATTAAGCGATATTATTTTTGTACGTCAAAGAATGCGCACCGCCTAAAACAATGAGAGCCAACCTCTTGCTTTGTGGAGATAGCATCTCGCTGCTTTTCCCACAATTACACGCACAATCTCAACCGGCCGATGCAAAACCCTCTAGGAAAGTGTTCGCAGGCGCTAAAACGCGTTTTGCAGTGCAATTGGCCGTAGAAAATATATGCAAACGGTCTTCTTTTGTTAGAGATCGCAGTTAAGGAGGTGATTGACAGGAGAAATATCTCTGGTGACTGTGCCATTGATTGAAGATATTTTTGTGACTGTTATGACGTTCTCACCACCAAGTAAACACGAATCTTGATTCATTCATTCTGGCCGCTATTATTTTTTACCAAAACTATTTATATAATGATTTATAATAAACAATTCAATAATTTTATCCGCCTTCTATCCGGAAATGACTTAAATTTCGCAATTTCTTACATATACCATTTTTAATATTATTTATTTTTTAGATTATTTTTTATTACAGCGAATTCAAAAGCAATGTACCGTTTTCTGTGGATAAATTGTCAGTAAATTTTGAGGTTAAGTTGTCCCCTCAAATTAAGCAAGAAATTCCGTCACCTCACAAAATGAAATTATGAATAATAATCCTTCGAGTGACATAATCATTGCGTGATTGCTATTTATATTTACTGTTGGAAGCACGCACTTTGTTATTTTGTTCCGTTGAGCCGCGACAATGGATGAAGGATGTGAAAGAAAAAGAAAGAGACAAAGGTCAGAGTGAATGAATGCGAGATGCACCTCGAGTCTTGAGACGCAAAGGTCAAAACAAACGGTCTCGTGCATATTCATCGCTCCGAGTGTGTGTGCGCGCAAGTTCAAGGCAACCAACGGCCGCGAATGCCAAGCTAATTAAGAGCTAATAACCGCGCTAGATGCGTGTGGAGGAGGAATTTGAGCGTAATTTTTTAGACGTGCTGATATTTCAAAACGTGACCTCCAGCAATTGCAAAAAAGTGGAATTATATCAGTGAAGAAACCACTCGAGGATGTAAATCGTGCCATAAAATTCAAACCGGACTTCTACCTCAGTATGAAAATATCTTGTGTCTACATAATGCTGTTCATTATATCTTTTAATGTGGACTTCTTTCTAAAAATAATTAAATTATAATGATTAAGCATGACAGAAAAAAAACAAAATCTAATAGCTCCGCAAGGTTAAAAGTTAATGAAGTGCTGGAAAATCCCATAACTGCTTCAAATGTAAGCTGCAAGCAAGCAAATCAAATTATTCATTTAAGCCAGATCTACAATTTTCTCCGTTCAGACGTCTTTCAAACTCCTCAAAATATAATTAACATCTCACGTCTCAATTTTGCAACGTTTTATTTCCCGCACCTATGAATACCAAAAATAAAAAGGCGTTGTCACCGGTTGAGGGACACAATTACGGCCGCAATGAAAAACAGTGCATTATAATTTGCTGTCGAAACGTGCAGAAGTGTCACCGACCGTTACGAATTAAAATTCAAAGCCCATTTCGGCCGATGCGAACTCGTATAAAATATATTAATATCCACGCGCGGAGGAAAATTAACGAGCCACTCGCATTATATTTAACGGTTTCTCTCTGTGTACGGAGTGAAGCTCTGGCCTCACTCGTGTTGTGGTCCAGCGCTGGAATTCGCGATGGTTTCGGTTTCGGACCGCGTCGAAGTGGTGATGGGCGCCGCGTTTTATAGTCGCTTCCTCGAGTGGAACTCTATTTCTGAACGAGCCCTCAAGCCGCAGCAGGCCAGCAAAGCAAATGTATTTGTCCAATTTGTGTGCACGACGGTGTGGAGGAGTTGAATGCGCGCAACATAGAAGAGGAAATTGCACATTTGCAACAGTTGCACTCAATGAACTCAAGCTGAGTGAATTGGTGCAGTATCAATAATAAAAGCACAAGCCGCCGAGTGTGCTGATCAGGGTGCTTTCGACCGACAAATCAAAATATCACTTGCTCATAAAATTAGTTGCACCACAACCACAACGGGAAGCAAATATATTGCAAGTGAAGTAAATTTAATGAAGATAAAATAATTGATCTGCTGCTGGAACATAAAGTAATTAATTTTCAGCTATTCTCTTGCTCAAATTAATGTTCAGTTACTTTTTCCACTTGACTGAGAAGCAGCATATTATCCTATTTGACTTGTAAACAAATTAATTTGAAATGTTAGTTAAAAATATCACAAATCAAATCTATTATTCGATCTTTATATTTTCATAATCAATTTAAAGCATTAACAACGATAGAAAATCTCTTTATTAAATATATTTTCAAATGCCTAAAATGTGCCAAGCAAAAAGAAAAGCAATTTTTAGCATTTTGGAATTTAGCTGCCTTGCTATCAAAAAGACGTGCGGTGCTCTCTATGTTGGTGCCACATTCACAATAATTATGGTGACTGAACAATTTTGGATTGATGCATGCAGAGTAAGATTTTATTGTTATTTTCATTGCTGTTAAAATATTAATTTTGAAAGTAAATTTGAATTCACTCGCATTTGCATTAACGCAAACCAGTATGAGAAGTTATAAAAACTTAAAACATTATTAAATTTTCTAAACAAATTATCCCGCAAGCAGAGGAATAAACCGAAAAAATGTAATGAAATTTCTTTTCTTTTCATTGAGAGGTTCAGGAAGTGGCTGATTGTTTGAATAAAAGGCACAACACTTAAAGGAAATCCTATTGCAAAAAGCACAATTAAAATCGGTTATGGCTGATTTTCATGAAATTTGGTTTCTTGGCCATTTTTTCGTGGCAAATTTTGATTCCTCTTGATGGGATCTACATAACAGTATTTTTACCGCCTGTGACAGAAAAGCTCATTATTTGTAACTAATTAAGATTTCAAGTAAGGAAACAGTTTGACACACTTTGAAGCTAATTAACTTGAAATAACAGTGTTTCTGAGGTAAAATGTATCTTTAATTCGATCCTCAAGGATAATTATAATGACAACAAGGATTGTCATTACTTTTTAACGATATTAGAGAAAATATTCACAAAAGTAATGTTCAATTTCCTGCCTTTTTTGCCAAAGCCTGCTGACAATGAGAGGATTTTAAATTGCAATGCACGTGAGTTTCGTGAGGAGTGACAGTGAATAGTCTGAAACGCATCCGCCTTGCTCTTGAAGATTTCCTTTTAAATTATGGCAACACTTGCATGCACTTGGCACTTGACTGACTGACCAGAATTGCCATTTCCACTGCTCCATTCATCTCAGCTTGTCCGCTACCCTTCTACAGAGTGTTGTTTTAGTGAAAGTGAAAAGTCAGCATCAAAATACTCGTCCGGTGTGATTAGATTTCAGTTTTATTTCCATATCAGAATGAATAAGAAGTGTAAACACACTCTCTCGACTTCCTCGCCTGCTGCATATCAATTAGCAGAAGAAGAAACTCGTCGTCTCGCGTTTCCAAAAGGTTCTCTCTCTCGTTCACTGCAAAAAAGTAAACAAGCACTCGTCAATGGGATGAAAGTGCGCAAAACTTTTGTCTCTCGCTCGGCGGCTCTCGGCGATACAGCGGCAAAAAATTGTGCGGTGGGAAAACGTGCTCACGAATTCCTCAGAGAAACAAAACGACTCTATTCGAGAAGATTTTGAATAGACTAGAATAGGTAATTGTCAACCGGCAGATGGTGCAATGATTGGAGTCTAGTCTAGCGAGCTATTTCCTCGCTCTCTGCGGCAGTGTTGCGTGAAATTCGTCTATTTTTTAGAGTGAATTTGAACAAAGATCTTCTCATTTCAAAGTGATAAACATGTGATTGGGGAATAAATTGTGATGAAACGGGGAATATTAACCTTTTGAAAAATCAATACAAAATACGATATTTTTTTCAGTATACATGCTTTCAAAACGGAAGAATGAATTATTAACGTTCAGGAAATTATAATTATGTAACTAATAAATCTCGATTAATTAAAAGCCGGCGTTTCCAAAATTATTACTTTCAACACAATAGATTGTTTAGAACGTTTCTTGGCCCTCGAAGCATTATCATTATAATGCCAGGACTTATTTCGGACACGTTTCTCCAGCACAACACAAATTCCACATAACAGAATGCACTTTAACCAGACAATAGACTAGAAATAGCTGCAAAATAGATCGAATTTCCACGACAAAGTCGAGCGATCTCCTCTTCAGGCCGGTCAAAATGCAATTTTATCACTGCAAAGCGATCTCTCTCCGTTCCCATATATATATTGTTCTGCAACCCGTAATTATACGGTCTTGGCGGCCAGTCAAATGGTCTGAAAAATATAGGATTCACAATGCTGGTGCTACTCTTTCTCTGGCTCTAATAGCTTTTCGGGCGCCGGCCAACTCACGGGATCCAGCTCTTCTGATATCGAATTTCGTGCTCGATCACAGGGCCGACGCGATAAATAAACAAGGGTATCGTGCGTGGAGAAAGCACACAGCCGCGGCGAGAATTTCGAGTGGAAAGCAAGAGTCAAGTGTGCGCTCGGCTCCGCAGGCAGAAAGAGCAATTTCAAGCTTGGAAGCCTAATCTATTCAAATTGTGCCGGGATTATTTTGAAATCGGCTATGCAATTGCTTGCCTAATTAACTCTATAAACAGCTTCTGGTTTTGCTGATGGATTGTATTGTAATTGGACTGCAGGCAGAGAAATTTGACTTATGAATGGGATATCCGCGTCCGTCTTCTGCAATTCTGTGCATATACAATCATTCAAATGTTAGGAAGTTGAATTGAATACAACGCACATCTGGTCAATTCAGATGTTCTGAGAAAGCAACAATTATCACAGTCCCTCTTCTCAATATTGTGGCAGAAATGAGCTCAATTATTGCTCTTTCAGAATGTACCAAATGGTCTTCATTTTATAAGGATTTAGAAAAATAAATAATACGAATCTCAAGAGACTGACAGACAAGCTCAAGTTTTGTTTGGAAGTAGCTTTCGTAAATAGGAACAGCTTGTACTTGCGCCAATCCACCACTGTAAATCCAAGCTAAAATAATTTATACTCGTTTTAGCACTCCATCACACTTATTTATGCCGCTGCAAATTAAACTATACTTTGTCACGACTTTATAATGCAATTCACTCCGATTGCTGGCAAATTCAGTCGGTCGCATTTTCACTTTCGTTGGCAAAGCTCACTCATAGTGAAATCTGGCAAAATCGTCCTCTTCCTCATTACATTCTGGCAATCCTTACGCTATGGAGATGACCTAATCGCGTCTGCACTCCTCATAATAAAACGATTACCGAGAATGTCTGGGAGGTCACGACAAGGACGAGAGAGCATACAAAGACGCAAAATCCATTCGCAATGCGCGGCACACAGCCGAATCTCGTCACATGTGAGAAGCCAAGGGTGACAGTATGTATTCTGTAAAGAAAGAACGTGCACTATTGTTTTAATATGCAAATCATACAGGATATCCCAGCAGTATGTTTTTGGCGCTGCTAACCAACAGAGAAAAATTCTTTACATTGGAAATCGCAGTGGCTTTAATCCCGTTTGCATTTTCATATTTTTTATCGGTTGTACTCGTGATAAATTTGTTACGTATTGAATTTATAGCTCATTCGAAGATTTTTGTAAGTGGAATAGTAGAAGCATTAAAATTGCTGTATTTCACATCTTTGTTATTATGGTAGATATTTTTGTCACTGAACCCTGGCGATATACGCTAATAATTACAAAATAAATTATCTCTGCAGAATTCTGAAGCATTAAGTTCAACGGCTGACTGATATTTTATTTAGTTATATGTACATCTGGCACTGTGTAGATTTTGTTCTTGAGCGCACTTTTCAAATATGGACTGATTGGGAAGCAAATTGAGCATACATTCTGCTCCATGAAGCAATTTGGCACTAAAATGGAAATGATTGCTCAGTTTTCGCCAATTGTCCGCCGAGTCTGGCGGTTTCACACTGAGGCCATTTGCCATGATTTTCGCAGAAAAGTGTCGCTCTTAAAACGCATGAACGCTTTTTCACTCTCTTTCCATAATGAGGAAGCGAAGAGAATCTCTCGCTTTGTCACACAGGCGCCGATGTGCTTTTCACTAACTCAATGGACCAGAGAAGAGCTTTACATTTGACTAGTCGACCGTCTTGTGAGAATATTTGTCAACTGAATCATTTACACTTCCTCTTAGAATTTATTTTATAACTTTTTCACGCACCTGCAAGGATGTGACTTAATTCAATATGGAAAATAGTTTTTACCAAGCAAAAAATATTGAAAGTAATTTATGCTAAATAATTCAAAAAAATCAGGTTGACTTATTTAAAATGGCATTGCAATGACCGCTCTTGTACGATAAAGTGGATTTTCAGTTTATTCATTTCATGGGCTTACAGTCTGGTCATAAATATTTGACGGACTCATTTCGCAAATGTGCAAAATTTCACTTGAGCGCATTCACCCTGGAGCAAACTTGAAAACTGGTCGAAGAATAAATTGGCTTGGTGCACGTGAACCTTGCGAGCAATCAGCACCGCAGAGTAAATTATAACACGTGCTGTGCGATTGCTTTTTTTCCACCGGATCACGAAGATTCGCGACAGGTTAATTGCGATCGGGGTTCGCGCGATCACGCAGAGCACGAGTGGCTGCGGAATTTTCTTGTCACCTGTCGAAAGCAGGCTGCGCATACTGCGCTAGGAAAGGCAAAAGGAGGAGAGAAACAGTTGCGCATTCGGTGCGAGTCCTGTGGGAAAGATGAAATATTTATTTCTAAGATTGAATCGCGCACAATGGCATGTTCGTTTCTAATTTGACAGTCGCAAGATCGGAATCGCGTGCAGGAAGTCGTCAGATTGCGTGAAATTTCAGTTGACTTGCACTTTTTACTAAGGAAGGGGGAACGTTATGAAAAATATAAAAACACTGAAGTTGAGATTTCGAAAGAGATGCAGATGTTTATGTTAACTGGTATTGTCAGCCACTTGGGTAAACTTTTATGAAGTAAGATGTAGAACACGCTTAAAAATCACAGCAAATAAAAATCTTTCTTCAGGAAATTGTTTTGATGTAAACAATACTCTCTAAAAGAGCAGTTTCAGATATAAAATCCAATGTGAAGGTTGAACATCTTAAATTTTAATTTTAATACAGACATGCCCAAATTTCGAGTCTGTGGCTCCTTTAAAAGCCCCTTAAATTTCAGCAGCTGGGTCTGTGCTCAAGCTGAAAATCGACGTCTGATTGCACCTCGATTGAGGCCGCCTTTCTTTTCCTTCGCTCTGCAGTCGAGCCGAGGGTTGTAAAACTTCAGCTCGCGAGAATTAATCACACAGGTCGACGCTGACAAAAAGTCGCGCCAGAGTGCGCAATAAACGAGAGTCTTTCTCGAATATACAAGGTGATCAGGTGTCCGGCAGAAAGAAGCTGAAAAACCTGCTGATGCGTACGCGAACCGGCCAGCCGCCGAACTGCTGGCGACGACGACTTTTCTGCAGCAGGTGAAATTAACCGCTTCGAATTTATTATCATTTATTCCACTGCGGTCGACAGAAATACTGAAAGTGAAATTGACTCTTGTGAAATATGCTTCAAAGGTTTCCATTTTACTTTTTTTCAAGCACATTCCTCCCTCGGAAACTTCTCACCGAGTGTGCTCTGATACTCTAGAAACTTTATTCCCTTTACCTCCCTGTCGTGACTCGAGTTTTTCCTGCGTAAATATCACTGCAGCATGACCACGACGACGGCTGCGATTATAATGTTTAAGAGAAGAAAGGCACGCGAGGAATCCCACGCTCGGCGGAAAATCAGCTGCTCCTTCCTAATTGCCTTGCCGCGACCTTGAGTCGCCCCGGGTCAATCCAACGGACAACGAATTCCCAATTTGGTTGATAATGATAGTCCCTTTTTCTCGTTGGGATGGCGAGAGCAGGTGCGCTGCTATCATCATTTAAGCAGGTAGGCAACCTGCTTGTCGTGCCAACTCGAAAATTGCCTACGTTCTGGTTACAAATAATTTTGAATGTCTCCGGACGGCGTGAGTAAAGCAACATATCCTTTTACGGGCTAAAGTGAATATTGCGTTTAACCTTGAGGGGAGTTTTTTCTTCCTCTCAGAACGTCTGCAGCGCATGAAATAAAAATGCCGCTGCGCTAGCACATAAAGTCTGATCTTGGCTCGTCAGCAGGACAATGGAATTCTTCTGTGTATATTCGTGCAAAGAGCCGCCGCCGCTTTTTGTACCTCACGCACCATTTTCAACTAAAGCTTATATATTATACATATATATTGCTCTAGACTGCTCACCCACCCCGCACAGCCAACAATTCAAATGCGGGCGACACAACAGTAAAGTAGCTCTCATCTCTAGTGACAAATCGTCGTCTTCCTATTGCGCGTTGACTTTAAAAAAGATTTAAGAGACTAGGATTTAACTTCGCCCCAGTGACATAAAATATAGAAAATTTTACTAAGTACTTTTGAGTAAGCGAAAAATGCATCCTTCATAATATTTAACTCTTTTTACATCATGCTAATTACTGTTGTCCAAAAATAGGGATTCTACTAATCTTTGGTAAAAAATACGTCCCTCCAATTTGATTTTCTTTAAACTCCATAATTATATTTGATAAACTTTATTCGATTGACACAGATCTCTTAAATACTTCAATTGTGTGTTCAATCAACTCCTCCATCTCTTGCTTGAATACTGGATCATTGTCGAAGAACGCCATGGCTGGCGCTGACAAGTCTGTGTTCTGCATCGCCTCCATGATCTCCTCGGTGACTTCACCTCCCGCATCAGGATTCAGTTGTGACATCAACAGCATTGGCTTAACGCCCAGGGCGAACACTACGCCGTAGTACCGTGCCTTGTCGTAGCCCGCGTAGAACGTGTCAAAGTCGAGCAGGTCCGGTGTCCTGTTTGCTGCTGCGTTGAACGCTTCGATGTATACCCTGATCAGGTCCTTCTCGTGCTTATTCCTGAACGAATTGTTGGTGCCCGTGTAAAGAAAGTTGACCAGGTCAGTGTAGGGTGGCGCGTATCTCAGGATCTGGAAGTCGATAAAACGCATGTCCAGCGGCGTGCCGTCCTCGCTCAACTTGAACATGGTGTTATTCAGGTGGAAGTCAGCGTGCAGCAGCAAATTGGGACCATTTGCCTCGTCATACTTTGTGAATGGTACCATGTTATCGAACATAGTTTTGCTTCTCAGGAACTCCTCATATCTGTTAAGAAAAATACTTAGTCTTCGTCTTATTCAAGTAAATTAGGTGGCTTGCAAAAGATTTATGCCACTTACTTCTCTAATCCTGGTAAATCCGGCTTAATTTTGCGTAGAATGGGAATGATGACCATTTCGATTGTTTTGCCAAAGTGCTCCCCGAACTGCTCGGCTGCTTTGCCCTCCATCAGGATGTCTTGAGCGAAGAATCCAGGCGGCGCTACCTGCTTCCAGTCGATGTCCAGTGAGGCGGCGTGCAATTTGGCCAACTGGCGGAAGCACATCCTGGCGACTGGTAAGGTCAGGGCGCCGCGTCCCATCTCGCCAAAGTCCTTGGCCACCGTCTTAAAGCCCTTGTCACACAAGTCCTCCATGATCAGGGCATCCTTGTGGCACACCAGAGCCTTGACCACCGGAAGGCCGGGACTACGCTCCTCCAGGATGGGCAGTAGGGTGTCGAAAAAGATTCCTTCCCGCTCTACCACGTTTCCCATGCTGGCAAGCATTTCTGCATGCAGTGCCACCACAGGAGTCCTCTTCACCATGAAGTTGATCTCTCGCTTCTGGTCGCCATCCTCCACCTTGACCTTGGCACGCAGCATTAAGGAGGCAAATCCTTGAATCGTTTCCGTGCCCTGCACCACTTCGTAGTCGATGATTCGTGCATCGGGGCCGAAACGGGTCCTGACCGCGGCCAGCAAGTCCCCTGGATGAACGAGAGACTTTTTGTCGTCACTGCTCATGATTCACGAATGAGTGAAGCAGTTTTCGCCTCAGCTGCGGCCTGTAGTCATTGTTTATCTAATCTTCGCGAAAGAGGGGGCAGTGGTAGGCGGGCGGGACGCAGGAGCCAAAACCCATATAAGGACCTTGAATGATGATTATAAAAATAAATAATATATGACGATGAATGTTAGTCCAATGGTCAAGTTCTTAATTGCACAAAACTGCTCAAAGGCCTTGGGCTAATTGTTAATTTTTTATGCCTTTGAAAAGGCAAAGTGTTTTGTGCATCTGGATAGTGTCAAAATTATTTAGTGCGATGTTGGCACTCTGTTTCCTCGCAAAGAGAGACGTGCCTTCACAGCTTGAATAATTCTTCGTCATTCTATACGCTCGTGTGTGAGCACGCAAATTGCTTGATAAATAAATTACACTCATTACGCGCGAATTTCCTTTCAAGCCAAAAGACTCCGTGATGTCAGCATAATATTTTGTACCAGCACGCGTTTCCTGTGCTTGCAGGAGTGAAATTTCACTGAATCGCTGCAATGTTACTCCACAAAGGTTTTTGTGTTGAAGAACAAAATTTTAATCTTTGTTGCGTCATTGGCCTTGGAGATGCGCGCATAGGGACGACAAAAAATTTGGACGGTGTCTCTGTAGTTCGCGGGCATTAATAATTCAGGCCTCATCGGAGCGTGAACGGGATAAACAAATAATGCAAGCGGAGAATGAGAAACAAAACTATGTATATTCGTATCCCTGCTACTGACTTCTGGCACAAGGAGTTGTATTTATTTTGGTCGATTTTTTTCGCTTTCTTACGTTGAAAATAATGGGGTATCTTCAATTGCTAAACTGATTCATTACATAAATAGATAAATTCATTTTAATCTATTTCTAAATAGTACTAAAATGTAAAATTAATATTGTATTTCAAAAATATCGGATATGTTGGCCACAAAAATCTTGATACTCAAGCGATTTTGTTATTTCATGATACAAAATTGTCATGGT
The DNA here is from genome assembly GCF_949628265.1 of Cloeon dipterum. Lineage (NCBI taxonomy): Eukaryota > Metazoa > Arthropoda > Insecta > Ephemeroptera > Baetidae > Cloeon > Cloeon dipterum. The sequence goes on from NC_088790.1 coordinate 11,799,836, forward strand.
TGGAGTACCCTGACATCTTATTAGTAAAAACACATTCCCAAGACTGAAAACGGCGTCTTATTATTGCACTATGAATAAGTCTGTGGTCAAAACTTCGAGGAAGTCAAAACATTAAAGTATAAAAATAAATGGGCAAACAGAACTAGAAAAATAATTCAAAACTATAAATTAGAGGCTGTATCTCACCGCACTGAACCTTGAAACAATAAATAAATCCTCCAAAATATAATTTACGGAATAGATGTATACAATTTTCCTAAACTGTCTTATAAAATGTAGGAAGAAACATTTGCATAATTTATAGCTAACTATTTAGTGTCATTTATTGATAAACAAATTCAAATCAAGCTCCACCTTAAAAGATAAGTTAAAGCACAGCTGCTATATTTTTTTAGCGAACAATTTCTACTCTACACTTTCTAACAGCCATCTGCACTTTTTTCCAGGAGTGAAGACTCCTTCAGCGAGAGCTTGAGCAACGCCGGCGACGTCGCGATGGCGCCACCACCCTCCAAGCTGCACCCGACTGGCAGTAATTTGCTCATGAGACTGGTCACCGAGGACACTCCACCGGACATGCTGGCTGGCTCCATGGACCTCAGGGTCACCTTGCCCAACGGACGCACGGTCAAGATGGGCGTCGATAGGAGGCAAGTACAGATTTTTTCCTTAGTTTTTTATGCAACTTGTTTTGCTTCTTAAACATCTTAATTATTTTGACTATATATGATATGACAAGCGAGAAAGAGATAAAATTGAACAGAATTATCTTTAAGAATTAACACTTGTTTTTAACTGGTCTTAAGGTGGGGAAAAATTTCTTGTATTAATCGAAATCTAATCAATTTATTTGATTTTTTGGGTGGTTCTGATTTTTAACCTTTTTGTTCAGCACGCCGATGATGGACCTTTTGATACAAATCACCACCGCAAACAAAGTTTCTCCTGGTGACTACATCCTCCAGCCAATTGGCGATAGAGGAATTCTTCCATACAAACCAAGCACTCCAATAGGTATATATTTTCGCCTAAAAAATCTCCTACAACATCCGTAAATTCTGTATTTTGTTCAGGTGCTTTGGAAACAATCGGTATTAAAGTGGTGCCAAGACACTCGACTCCTAACAACAACCAGAATAACAATTCGCTGAACCGAAAGAGAATTCCTCTGGTCAACTCGCTGATCGGCCAGAACCAGCCCTTCGAGCAGACCTTCCGGTTGCAGGTGCACTTGCCGAGGAACCAGCTCTTTGTGGCCAGGTTGAGCCCCAGGACGACCCTGGCGGACATCCTGACGCACGTTTGCCAGGAGAAAAACCTCGACCAAAACAAGTACGAGCTGCGACACCCAGGTGAGCGTTTAATTTGTTATTTCAGGTGAAAGATCGCAGGAAGCGATTTGATTGATGAAACCGCTCTAAACACCGATGCAAAAACTACCGTGAAAGTGATAATTCGGAGACAAAAAGTATTGAAAACCGCAGCAATAATGCCTGTGACCCAGAACGCGGCGCGGCTTTTTAGCTTTTTTCCTCTCGACTTGTAAGATTAGAAAGACACTGATTCGGAGAGATAAGTATGACCAATTTGAGTGTAGGTCGTATCAAATTTTTGGCCGCTGAGCGATTAACGGTGATGAGTTGTTTGGAGAGGCGCACGCTAAAGGATGTTATTTTAGTGGTCAGTTCTAAGGGAAATCGAGAACGAAAATTTTAGGAGAGAGAAAAATGATGAGCTTTTTATAATTGCACTGGCCTTTTTCAGCAACATAATATATTAAATTTCCGTAAATTTTAAATTTGCATGACTAGATTACTTTTTACCAAACATAGAAAGTCAGAAATTCACACTTAAGCTGATTATCAGTCCTCAAAATTAATTCCATATCTGTGTGGAAGAAGCGCCTCCAAGTATGAACTAAAGAGCTGATTCTATTTGCCAAAGCCACACACATGCACACGCCACTGCCTCTACCGTTCTCTCTTTCTGCCTTATCGGCGTCCGTCAGCTTTTGTTGCGCGTTTGCACAAACCAGACGAGCTGAGCGAACGCTCAGATAACGTCCAGCTGTTGGGATACACACCTCACTATCAAAAGATTTCGCTAATTTTCTGTGAGAGGCCACCTTCGTTTGTCTCCTTTGGGATCAACTTCAAGGTGAAAATTTATTACTATTTTCAAAGTCGGAGTGAGCCGTGACTTTTATATTTCAAAATTCTTCTTTTTATTCTTGTTGAAGAAAAAGAGCTGTGTATTTATTTGTCAATCAATATAGCAGATATGACTCTTCTTGAGGTTATTTACTCACGGGCACGGAATAGTTGCATTTAAAAGCGAGTTAAGTCGCTTTACGAATAACACTTGTGCGGCTTCCAACGCGACATGCCGCGGAAAAAATACTGGGATTTTCCGTGAGCGAGGGCATTGGGTAGAGAAAAACATGAATATTAGATATCATTGTTTTAAATTTTGAAACTGTAAACATAGAGTTAATAATACGCGGTTTGAAATTTTATTCAGTGTAAGAATGTGTTATCTAATAATAGTAATTAATAAAATTATTTTTTGAACTTAATTAAGTTATGAATAAAAACACCATTATCTTTTAATTGAAAACGATTGATTTAATCTAATTGCCTCTAATTATGGTTTCAGTCAACACAGAGCAGTGTCTGCAGTTGTCTCTGTGCTTGGCCGACTATAAGATCACGGAAATAGTGGTGGTGCCACGCGGCTCGCGCCCTTCGACAGAACTCTCCTCGTCGGACATTCCGGCGCTGCAGAGGAGTAACAGCGAACAACGAAACGGGACGTCCTCGGCGGCTTCTTCTGGAAGCGGCAGTGGAGGCGTCCTCTCCATCCTCAAACGGAACGGAAAACCAGTAAGTTTCAATTATATATGAGGTAATTTACAAAGTTTGAGATGGTATACCAGCACGTTTTGTGATTTATCTTCTCAGAAATAAATGTTTATCAAGTGAATTTAGGTTATTATTGTTTTTTTTAATCACACGTAAAACCGAAATGAAGTGCATTGATCGTGTACTGACATGAACGTTATCAATCGTGACAGTTACTGGAGGCTCAACAAAAAAGCAGTACGCCGAAAAATGGATCAATCCTTCACTCTCACGAAGAAGCGTGGTATTAATTCATCACTCCGTCGGCAGACCTTTTAACTTTTCCGCTCAATAAACCAGCCTGTAATGACTTTGCAATTATTCCCCAGTGCATTGCGCTTAGAAAAAACAGTTAGTTAGCCTGGAAATACGTGGTTAAAAAACATGAATTCATTGTTAGTTTGGCCAATTTTCGAATTCCTGCTCGAAATGTGCGGTGTGTGCACGCGCCTTTGTCTTATCGCTGATCTGCCGCAACAATGCTCTGCACAGATAAGCGCGGCTTTACCAGTCCATCCATAGAAATTCCTTCAAAGGAGAGCAAACAAAATTTTGGACCAATTGCGGGTATCAGATCTCGCAAAAACAATGTCGGAAGGAGATGAGAGAAAGCAGAACTAAAGCGATTAGCTGAAAAAAAGTAGAATTAAATGACATGGTTGTTGAAATATATATTTCTGTAGAGCTGCTGAAACATTTGAAAAGCACTTAGTGCGAGAAAAAATCAGCAACAATTGCATACGACGTTATACATTTTCAGGACAGTGAAATTCATGAAAATATACTTATTTTGTATTTAACTGGCCCATCAAATTGTAATTACTGTCCTCTAATTTAAACAAACGTTTTATAAAAAATGAATTATTGAATGTTGTTATTAAAATTTCTTATAAAAATATTTTGCAGCTGGCATAAGTTTTGTTTCCAAAAAATGAACATTAATGTAATTCCTAAGAAAAGATAGCGCATGACTTATTAATGTTCACGTTGGCAATAAAGATTATTTTCCGATCACTGATAATTAGTGAGCGAGCGAGTGACGCTGTAAATATTTTCAATGTGTTTTCAGGATGGCAATCGCGACGGTAGCTTAAGCGGCGACAGTCTTGGCGGGCGGAGTAGCTCGCCGGCCAGATCAGACGAGAGCCTTAGTCGGTCAATTTCGCCCCCAGTGGGCAGCAACAAGCTGATGGAGAAGCAGAGCGTGCCGCCTCCGCCGATCAGGCACCGAAAGGGCCGAGCACCCAAGCCACCGTCTGCCCCGACTGTGAGTATCCATCGCTTCTGATTAGCATGTGGATTTTTGGATTTGGAGGAATAAAGTTGCACGTTTTCCTTTCGCCTCTTTTTTATTTCACTTGCAAATCATTTTGCCACTACTGGAGAATGCCAAGGTTGTGCAATGTGTTTATTTGCACTCCAAGCTCCATTATCACTCGGTGCGCCAGCGACTCTTGCTTCATTTTTGTAATTAATTGCCGTGTCGCAGCGGCACTGACGAAGTGTTTGTACTCCTCTGCGTGTCACTATGTGTAAACACAAGAAGAGCGTGTCGCCAAGAATAAAAATTATGCACAAGCTTCCTCAAAGCGTCCCGAAACTAAATAATATCTGCAATTAACGTTCTTATCTAGCTCCTTGGCTCATGAGAGCGATATAAAATCAATTATAAGAGATATAATTCAAATTTTCTCCGCCTACACACTTTACTTGATAAAAGCTCGGCTACAATAAACAAATGAAAGTATGCATGTAAGTCGCCCAGTGTAGATTAGGGCGCTTTTTATTTTTCTTTCCACTGCGAGCGCGATAACAGAGGCCATTTGCGTGTGCTCGCAAGTTGGTTGACATTGTTTTTTCGCTCAGCAGGTGCCTGCAGTCGAGGAAGAGGTGGCCCAAAAAGCAGCAGAGGCTAAACCGGAGAGGACTGCTCTTGTTATTTCGCACTCGAGAAATAGCTCGGACAGCAGCGGATACCACGAGGCCTCCGTCCTCAGTGACACGCCTGAGAACCTCAATGGACACACTACTAGGTGAGCCCTATAGTTGTTTGCTTACGTGGAAATATTGATAAAATTAAAATATACAGAATGACTCAGCTTTGCACTGAGTTCACTCATGAGGCTATTTCAAATAGTGAAATTTATCTTCTTGTTACACATAAAAAATCTTGACGAAAATATGCCATTTCTCATGCTGTCCTATACCAAATCGATTTTATAGGCAAAGTCCCAAAGATATCTTCCCTATACAAGAAGAGAGAAAAAAAATCCTGTATTCAATTTTTTCCTCTCAAGGTTTCACTCATAGCTATACATTCTGAGAGCTAAATCATTGTCTATATGTTTCCTTTTAAAATTTTCTGTTTATTTATGCTATTTTTACGCAGCCCCCCTGGCACGATAAACCGCCAAGCAACGACCTCTGCCGCCCCCAGAAAAGCAGCACAGCCGCCTTCTCCCGGAAAGCTGCAGTACTCGTTGTCCATGTCTGACGTGTCGAAAACGGAGGCAGGCGCCGGCCGCATGTTCAGCGCTGCCTCCAACACCTCACTCAGCAGCAACAAGAAGAAGCAGAAGGCGCCGGCGCCTCCCCCGTTGGCCGCCCCCGACTCAGTGCTGATGCCGCCACCCCCCAGCACCCAGCCCGCCGCCAGTAGGTCTAGCAGTAGGACCAGTAGTGTGCTAGAACCCACAGGTAAGAGCAAACCCTTCCCACCGGACCTAAAGAGCGTCCCTTTCCCTGTCGAGGTTCGGCCCCCGCTGCCGAGGGCGCCGCCACCCGTGGAGACAAAGACGAAAAGTCTGGACTCCACGGGCAGCTCATGGGTTTCGAATTTGAAGGTCAAGGTGCCGGTTAGGCTGGGCCCAAAGCCCTTTGTCAAGCGCGAGGTTTCGCCGTTTAGGCGTCAAGGGGCAGACAAACAGGGCAAATCGCTTGATGGGGGAGGGGTGACGTCCGGACAGGTCAGAAAATTCAGACCGAGCGCCGAGTTCTTGAAGCGCGAGCAGTTACTGGCCGTCAAATATCAAAAACAGGTCGCTGCCCTGCAAAGCCAGGGTGTTGTCAATATCAAGCAGAGACGGGAGGGTGGAGAGGGCGTTGCAAAAGCTAAGTCAGTCGAGGAAAGCGGCTGCCTCAAGCCGTCGCTAACCAGGAGTAACACCGATGAGGAAAGTTATGCTCTATTCCTTAGCCAGCTGGCCAAAATTTTAAATGGCAAGGCCGAATACCTGTAAAATGTCTAAATATATTTTTCATGTCGTTCACAGAAAATTTAAAATATTTATAACGCTTTTAACTTATCTGCTTATCTTAACATTAACTCTATGATTTATTTTTAATTTAGGACAAAAACAGGTTTCTTAAATGTGAATGACTGATACTCAGAAATATTCCTAGTCAAGTGTTTCAATTTTTTAACAATATTGGCAGTTTCATGCTGTTTTATTCCGAATTTTCTGCTAGCTTGGCATGACGTCAACGATAGGCGATAGGTTGTTGCTCTACTTTCGCGGGTTGTCCGCTAACCAAGAGGCAAAGTCTCTTTTCATTGTCCTGTAAACTTTTGCTAAGGTTATTTACTTTCATACTTAATAATTAAATTTATTGCACGCCAAAGGTGTGCCACACTAAAATAAACTTGAAATAATCATATTACTGGTACTTTCCCTATAGTTCATTGTTTTTACACTCCATTTTTTCCTATTATTTTTTTCCAAAAATTTAAAAACACATTAATCACTTTGCTAAAAATAAAATGAGTTATGATATTACAACAGTAAATTCGTAGTTGACTTTTTATATTGTACATTTTTAGAATGTACGTGGGTTTGGGTTGCAATTAATAGAAGATTTTTTACTTTGAAACTATTGTAAATCTTATTTGTTTATATTTTTTGTAAACAACTCTATATTGAATGAAGAGAATAAATAATAACTCATGCCGCCCATAGTTTCTAATAAAATATCTAACGTGAAACACCAAAGAAAAATCGATAAATTATCAACTTGAGCTATCAAATTCGAACCCAAAGACAATATTTGCACTAATCACCTCGTTCATCCCTAATTAAATCAAAAATGACCTAAATCCATGATAATACTTCCTATCTCACACACGACAATTCGTGTGCTTTTGTTATGGCACCTTTTTTCGTAACACGTTTAATTCTTTCTAACTTAAAATTAACCCTCTCATCTTCTAATATTCTTCCAACTCCATCTCGCTCTCATCTTGTAGCTTGCATGCTTGATAACCCACGAGCACGAGTATTAGAAGTAGAATCGAGCGTGCCACCTAACCCACCCGTCCCGCGTGCACGCAGACTGACCCCGGACGTGGTGGCCTCGGCGGTGCCTCCGCCGGTGCGGCCGCGCCGCCTGCCAGCCGTGGAAGCGGCCATCCGTCGGCAGGTGTCGTCCACGTCGCTCGTCGGCAGCATCGGCTCTTCGTCGGGCAGCTCTGTATTCGGCGTCGGCCGCTCGATTTTGTCGTTCAACCTGGCCAGCGAGGCCGGCTCCGAGCACACGTACGAGGACATCGAAAATGACGACCTCGACCTGAGTCTCTTCGAGGGCTCCACGGCCAGCGGCAGCACGTTCCGCCGCACGACTGACATTTTGTTCGAGGACGACGAGGAGTATGTAAAGTTCCACAATTCGCTGCTTAGCGAGAGGAAGAGGAGCTCCATCACAAAGCATTTGGACGATGCTGAAGGGAAGAAGAAGCCGAAGCGGAAAAAGGCGCAAGCACCGAAAGCCCCGAAACCCATCGGATACAGAAACAGGCCCAAGCTGGGAGACATCATGTGGAAGACGGAGACTGAGGAGTCTGAGAAAAAAGTTGCCTCGCCAACAAACTCGGTCGAGAAGTCCTCCGTGTTCGACAAACCCTCCAGAAGCTCATCTCTCCTAAGGAAAACCTCGGAAGAATTTGGAAAATCGGCCGAGGAGGAACAAGTTGTGGAAGTCAGTTCAAGAGATTATATGTTGCATTCGCAAATGTCGAGCTACTCAACTCGCAGCGATTTGAGGGATGAGTTTGGCTTTCTCACATTCAAACCTGCGCCAGGAGAACATGAGGAGGTCGGCACCACGTCGACCGACGATTTGGACTTGGACCTTGACCTGTTCGCCATGACTAACGCTGGTAGTGGTGATAAAGGTGTGCTTTTACTAACCTTAATTTTCATTCATTAACTTGTGTAGATAACTTAACCTTGGTGATGGCTATTAAAAATAATTACCTTTCCCCTTTCCTGTGGGTGTAATTAATTCTCTACAAAAATCGTTAATTATCATAAAATCATGCTTGTTTCAATAAAAAAAATCTGCAAATCTGAGTAGCACAGAAAATAATTAATTTAAGCTCATCTCGACATGTTGCACTAATTATTGCAGAAGGCACTGAAAAAACCCCATCTGCGGACCTGCCCCGTCCCTCAGAGCCCGTTGCCGTGGCACAGACTGAAAACGGCCATAGTGATCACGGTAACGGCGCTTTGGAGAAGGAGGACGAGCAGCGAGTCGAGGTGCAGGTGCAGAGCATGGACGTGGGCAAGGACGACGAGTCTGAATACGCGTCGGACGACGAGGACGACCTGGACAGCGCCTTCCAGAGCGTCACCGACGTCCTCGAGAAGCAGCTGGAGGCCGAGCAGCTATTACTGCAGCAGAAGCAAAAGATCGTCGAGGTGGTCAACGAGGAAGAGCTCTCCAGGACACCCAGTCCAAACGAACAGCGACAACGAGATGAGGCGTTGAAGCAGGTAGTAGAGGAGGAGAAGGAAGAGACGCAAGAGGATAAGGAGGAGGAGGAGGAGGAGGAGGAGGAGGAGGAGGAGGAAAAGGTTAAAATCCTTAAGGAACTGGACAGAAAGAGGGCACTGCATGAGAAGCAGCGAATGGAAATCGAGAGGCTACAGAAGGAGCAGGAAGAACTAGAGATGGCCCTCAAGAAATATGAACAGGAGGTAAGCGTGATGATTCAAACTTAATCATAATTATTACATCATTTTATAAAAGTCTACGGAAAAGAAGGAGGACTCCGTTCCAGTCTCACCAGAGCCAGCTGAAATTCTGAACTGGGAGTACAAATTACCAGCACCGCCAAGTGCTTTCAGAGATACGAAGGAAACTACGACGCCTTCAAATACGCCAGAAGTAATTAAACCATGCACACAACAAATAAATTAACTGAACGAAAAATCCGAAATATTTCAGGAGGAGAAAAGAAGACTGTCGTTTGATTCTGAATCAGTCAACGAAGTGAAAGAAAAGCCTCAAATTGAAGCCCCTCTTCCAGATATTATCTTGCAGCAGCCAGAAGTTAGAATAGAGCAGCAAGAGGAGGTCAAAGGTAAGCCCAATAAAACATGTCTTAATATCTTCACTAAAAATAATCATCCTCAAGTAGAATTGATTCCTGAAGAAGCTGTGGAGCTGAGGCCAAAGCCGCCAGCGATCGTGGACGTGACGCCCAAGCCAAGCGTAGCCAGGGAGACGAGAAGCGCGTCCCCTCCCAAGGTGACCATCATGCCTCTGCGCTCCGCTCAATCCCTCTGCAGCCTCGTGTATGACCATGAGGAACAAAAGAAGGAAGCTGTCAAGGCGGAGACGCCTCCAAGGCGGAGTTCCAGCTCAGACAGTGACAGCGACTTGGTGCAGAGTCCGCTCAGGAAGACCACCAGCGTGGACAATGTCTCCAAGATGGCCCAGTACACTGGTGAGTAGGATTCTAAAATTTAAAAATGGGGCTTTTTAATTTTTTAACTCGCGAATGCAATTTGGGCTCACCGCTGTTCTTCAAGTTACAAATCTGCTTTCTGGCTCCAGTCGTTTCTGATTCCCTTGATAAACAAAAATAAAATTGAATACTTGACTCGCACGTACTCCAAACTAAATTTTATTTTATTGATCTTTGTTATAATGAAATGCCCGGAAAATAAAATAAATTGCGTGTCAGGTACCAAAAATTGCAGAATATTAGTATAAAAGTGGTGGGTTTACCAACATATTATGCTGAATCTCTAAAAATTAATTTTACCAATAATATTCTGTCATCTTGGAATCAAATCTATTTAATTTGAGTAAAAATTAGTGAGAATCGCCCAGAGACGAAGCCTGCCTGCGAGGTGATAGCGTGTCCCATCCGCGCCCCCAGCCCTTTATGGCCGAAGCGCGTTTCTTTTGATACAGTTTTTGTAAACTCTGGAACAACCTGCCACCGAATGACTGCGACGCATCCAAATTCCCCTCTCTGAGCAAACAGTTCTTGAGGTTAAATTTTTAAAGTTTTAGTGTGATACGTAATTAATTTATTAACTTCATCTACAGCACAGCATGACAACGTCGACTCATTTTTTTCGCGCATTTATTCCTGCTTTTCATTGCCTTTTGTTCATTTATTTTCACTGGTAATTTTCTCTGACTAATATTTTGAAACATGATGAATATAAACATTGATAAACAGCATGCTTGATAATTCATAAATTCAATTAAAGCTGCTCTTGAAATTTCCGGCTCATGGGTAAAACGTCGCGACATTGCAAACATTTGCACAACATTGGAGATAAGAAAATACTTAGAAGATGATTGGCTGGCGATGCTGACTGAGTATTTCATGGCGAAAATAAGTGTGCGCCTCATATTTGTCGCCACAAACGGCAAGCTCAAGCAAACAATCTATTTATGATGAGCTTTTTACGTGACGTGCACCGTTTGTCACTGAAAATGCTGACAGTATTTTTCATCGGCAAGGCTCTCTTTCCTTACGTTGATCTTGAAGAAAAAAACTCCTCTGCCAACGCGTAATAGGATGTTTTAACTGTAAATGCCGTGCGAGCTGGTGCATGGATGCTGCTGACCAGCGATCCTTTGTTGCCTGGGGCAGTGAAAAGGGACATATTGAGATAGTCCCTCTTTTCCTTTAAAACTGTATATGATGCGTGTTGCTTTGAATTTATTTTTACATCTATGTATTCAAAAGCTAAATTTAATAGAAATCAAAGGTCCAATATGCAGCCCACGTAAGTCATGGAAATTTCTATCTTTTTATATCGAACAACATTTTTTCACTTCCCCGGTGCAACGACGTGTCGTTTATAGCTCTCGTTTATGATGCATGGAAAATTGTGCACGCATGCACCTCTTTCTTTCTTTAGTTATTTCAGTTATTTATGTCTTCCTCTGCGCGGCGGAGTGACCTTTGCCTGGTGCAACGGCCAGAGAAAGCCTTGCTGCTCCTTTTTCGCGCCAGCAGGTGCATCTCCTTTATTTTCCCCGTCCGCAACGAGTTTTATTATTTATTTGTTTACCTTGTGCAAGGACATGTATGCAAGTCGTGATTTGGTCCTCTTCAGAGATCACGGCAAATACACCGTCATCCTCTTGCCAAGTTCGGAAATCGCTGATCCGCGTCTTTCGAGCCTTGCGTTTATGTGGCAAACAAATTTCACGTTTCACTAATTTAACTCGAGATATCCGTGTTTCTAGTGTAATTATGCATCACTCGGCGACGTGTTTGAGCAGTAAAACAATTAAAAGACATTCCGCGAGTTTGAAAAGTCTACAGGAGAGGTGGAGAGGTGAATTCTTATTCTCACGGCAGCTGAAGCTTGCTTCGAAATTAACTCGTGCAAAACGAGGTCAAATCGGTCGGGCCGAGAAGCATAATTGATATTCGATATGCATGAATTTCTGACGAATTTTTAGGCCAGAGATTTAAACCGGAGTAATTACTTAGCGTTGCATAAGATATTATCTCGATTTAGGCAGCGTTTATTTAATAAATTCCACCTTTACGTATAAAATTTAAACGTTTTGCAAAGTTAATTTTCTTTTCATTAAATAGTCAGACTTTTTAACATACAAACAAGTGCAGGAACAGAAAGCAACAAAGACGTAAGAATTTAATGTACCCAAATTTTACGCTTCGTTATTGTGAAATTACATTTTAATCGCGTTTCAAGTATTCAAGCAACTCTATAGAGGAAGCTAAATTACGCACACCGCAAAATCGGCAAACAAGAATGTGTAGGCATTATTATTTTTTTTTTCAAAATGCACGTCAATTTGCGATTAAAACCGCGCACGCACGCCTCATTAGGTGCCGCAATCCAAGGCGTGCGGCACAATTTTGTTCACATAAGGGCAAAACAACCAGCGGGGAGTGTTTTGCTTTTGCTCGCACTCCAAGGCCAGAAAATTCTTTGCAATGTGACGAGAAATGCTCATTTGACGAATTATTAAAACTTGAAAATGCATTGTATACTTCTTTATGCCAAAGCGTTATGAATGTGTGATGGAAATAGATTGATTTATTTGTTTTAGAGGTGACACGGATTTTGCTATTATTTTTTTTAACTAACTATTTTATTCTAAGGTGACTAAGATACTCATGTAGTTCAAATCGATATCATTTAACGTGTATGTTTGATAGGTCCCAATTTTTTAATTGTGTAATATATTATCCACAGAAGTAATTGATAAAAAGCAAAAAATAAAATCGTAATAAAAGTCAAAATAATTTCAACGACAGTTAAAAAGACGTAATTAAGGTAATTAATATAGTGAAATGTCACACTTGTAAGTCATTTCTCTGACAGGTATTTTCAAACACGGAAGTTAAAGAGCAAACTTTGTTAGAGTAATGACTCTTACATTCCCAAATGCGCAATGATTGATCGTAAGCAGAGAATAATGCCTTCTTCGAACGGAAAATTGCGCAAAGCAGGCGATGACAGCATTTTCTCATATCACCGGTCGAAGGAGAAAAAATCCGACTGATAAACAATGGCTCATTGGCGATAACACAATCACCCGTAGTCGGAATCCCATCGACGCTGCGGCTGGGAAAAAAATGAAATTACGTCACACTCACCTCTGCGTGTATATGTGTGCTCGCCATAAGTTGCATAAAGCAGAGCATATTTTCGCACACAGACACATACATACCTTTCGAACCGTTCGATCGAACAGAGCGATCTTTGTTGTTCGCGATCCGTAAAAGTAAAAGTCGAGCGAGCCTTGTAATTTCATACAACACACGCATTGTTTATGGCATAACGCAAGCACACCGACCTGACATTTATATTTCATCCTAATCCCATTTTGAACTAAAATCGGAAATTTCGTCATTATTTACAAAATGGTTGTAAAAATAAAGATATTGCTTTATCTCTAATTCCTAAAAGTGATTCACGCTTTTGTGTCAATACCGCGCGCTTCCTCTCTGATCCTCTTTTGTTGTATCGGTTGCATTATTTACTCTTAACAAAGCCATTTCCGCGTGCAGCTTGCATAATTTTCGAGGGCTTGGCGAGCAAAAAGAGCTGATTTTAATTTCGGTCGTCGACGTCACTGGATCGGCTCTCTGGGCGTAGAATGTCGGTGTGTGGGACGCCGACTCGCAGACAGGTTCTCTTTCCATTGAGTGAGTGAAAGAAAGAGCTCTGAATCCTTTGGAATAAGTGCCTGCAGAGTCGCACAGGCTGGACTGAAATTCTCGCTTTGAAAATCGAAAGGGCGTTAATAGGACCACTCGTGGTCAGTTTTGAAAACTGGATTGGACTAATTGTTGGGCGTAAATGTGAGCCAAGAGCGCGTTAAAAGCGCGAATCTAATCAAGGAGGAAAAAATGCTAAAAGCAGATTAAAATGTCATGAATAAAAAAATACTACATGCTATTTTGGGAAATACATTAAATCGGAATTTAAATAACAAAAATTTTTCAAAATAAGATTAATTAGCCAGCTATGCTTTAGACTTAGATTTTAAGTATTAAATTAATAACTACTCAGTTTTTAATTTTTTTATACGTTTTCAACGGTCGCTGATTGAAAATACTTTGCATTGTGGGTGTGAATTTTGTTTTTGAGGAACAGTTACTACTGATTAGGCCAATGGGGCCAAAACAGCTGCTGCACAATACAAAGTACGAGAGAGTGAGATGCTAATTTTCTTGTTAAAATTTCTATTTTACTTTTTAGCCTTCCATTCCTAGTTAATGGCCTAAGGTAGTAGCCAAATTGTAAAATCAATTTAAAATTTAGTGTAGCATCATTATTGCTTCGATTTCGAGTGTCACTCAATGTTTTTTTTATCAGATCCTGCAAATATGTATTTGGTTTCTGAAAAAGTAGCAGTTAAATCCTTTCCAGCGTATTTTTCTAACAAAAGCTTTATATTCATAATATATTGAATCTTCTCCTTCCACTGAATCGCGGGCCGTCCTGTACACCTGGCCGGCCGTGTGTGTCCCTTTCTCGCCAGCGTTGTTGTGTGAGTGGGGGTCGCCGGGTTGCTGCCGCGAGTCGGTGCTCCTTCGCCAGCGCACCAGCAGTTCGGCACCGACCGCCCTTGCCTCAGGTTGTTGTTTCATTGTTGTGTTCGGTGTGTGTTGACAGAAAGCGACGAGGAGGAGAAACAGCGTCTGCAACAGGTGCAGCAGCAAGTGCTCAACTGGCAGAAGCAAGTACTCACCAACCAGAGCGTCCTCCAGGAACACGTCAACATGCCTCTCCAGTCACTACAGGTTGGTGCCATACGAATTTTCCTTCAAAAATATTGTAGCCAAAAATTTAAAAAATTTCGAAGAAGAAAACTACGTGATTTTCCCCTTTTTTTATCCCATTCCGCATTCTTGCCTCTGACGGGCTTTCCAGTTGCAAGCATGAAGTTAACCTGTTCACCTGAGAGGTCAAACGAACTCTCTCGGCATCCGCTGCCAAAGTAAAACAATTTATTTACAAGACGAGGGCCAGCAATTTTTCGCATCTGGGCCAACATCTGATGCTTAACTCGCAAATAAGTGTCACTCACGATATCCTGCCAAAAATGCCCAATTTTTTTCTTTTGGAATCTGCCTTTGTCTCTTTCAGTGCGTGAAACGCGTCTGTCCGCGTCCTCCTTTTCAATTATGTATGCTCAGCAATTTTTAGCCAAAAATTGAGTGTGCAGTACGTGCTGGTGAACCGTTGCCGTTACTCGAAAACGTGTTTACGCCGAGATTAGGCAATAGGCCGAATTAAGCTCGTGATTTTTCATATCACCGTTTTGCTCATCTCGTCATCCACAAGGAGGAAGACGAGCGTGTGCGGCTTTTGTAACCGAAGCGAGAAAACAACTTTTAGTTTTGTGGTTTCTCGTCACATCGTATTATGTGTGTACTAGTTTCGAGGCAAGTCATCTTTCAAACTCCCACGCTTCTGCACTCACACGCAAATGCGCTGAGAAAGAGCAAAAAGTGGTCTTTCGACCCAGCGTGGGCCGTTTTTCTTCATAATAAAAATAGAATTGATCAATTCAGTTTCGATTTCATCTTGCTTTTTCTCTCTATGAAAATTATCCGCGTGTATTTTTAAATTAGAAAGAAAAACAAAAAATATCCCACGCTGGATTAGGAAATTTATATCTATATTTAACTGTGGATAAATCAGATCTTGAACATTTTCGTCCTTTCTTTTCTCTCCCCTAGTTTGATCTTTAAAAATACAAAATCTGGTAACAAAAACAGATCCTTAATTAATTGGTGTAAAAAACAGCTTTGATCGAATGATATTTTTCAACTATGATTCATAAAGATATTTTCAAAGGTGTTTTTAACAGGGATCAGAGGTAAAATTAGTAGATAAAATGCCTAAGCCATCGATTGCAACTTCAATGTAAGATACTAATTAAAAGAAATTAGAGCTGAAGTAATACTGATTTCACTTGAAGCTGATTCCTCTTCAGCTGAGCGCGTTAAAAAGAAACTGATGGACGAGAAACAAAAGATTTGCTTTCCAATTAAAGCTGATTCCTTTTCCTGATTTGATTATTCAACGGTTAATCAACAACAACAACAAAAAGCACTCCTTTAAAAATCAATGAGCGGTGGTAATCAGCTGGCGAGAGATCAATTAATTCCGGAGCGACGCTAACGAATTGAACTTTCTCCGAGGCAGCGAGCGATTCGTTTTATGATCTCTGCTCTTGCCTTCTCTCGGCGCAGCCAGATTATTGTACATACAAAGAGTTCCGCAACAATCCAGCGGCGCCGCAGGCGACCAAGAATGCACTTTTGTTGCACTTTCCATTCCCGCCGCCGCCACCGCCAACTCAGTTGATTGTGTGCTCCGGCTAAGAGAGTTTTAATTCACAGGTACTGCGCGAGATCTTGCCGCAGATGAAGCAGAAGCTGGAAGAAGACGCACTCAACGGCACCTCGACCACCACAATCAACGAGAGCTACACCACCAGGTATTTCAGCTTTTCGAAATTATTTACTATCTCTTAAGTGGGTGTTCGACGAAACGCTGTTCTCGGGTGCAACGAACGCGATAATCGTCACGAAAAGTGCGTGTGCGCGAAGCAATGGCGTAATGAATTTCCCACGCACGCTCCATTCATTCGTTTGCTCATTCACTCTGAATTTGTGCTGTGTCGCATTCGCGCCGGCAGAATAGTCGCATTAGCCTGGCCCGGTTTCCGCTGGTGATCGAATAAAAACTCAATTTCTTGTGACAAAAAGCGCACCGGCGTGACTTATCGGCTGGAACTGCTGACACACATGACCGCTGGCCCTCTTACCCCGGCGCACACCCTGCTGGCAAATGTATTACGCTGCAGTCATTTAAATCTCCAAAAGTTCTTCCAATTACATAATATTATAAAAAGGTTACTTTTCTATAATTTACTTAAAATATTAGATCACACTGAATATTTTAAAATTTACTTAATATTTCACAAATAACAGTTTGAAAAATCAATTCAATTTTAAAAATAAGAAAGGGTGATCGATACAGATAAAAACCCACGTAACCCCTGCATATTAAGAGCAATCATTTTATTTCTTTTCCAAGCATATATCAAAACATTTTATCCCATTTTAAGCTGAATTTGGTAGGAAAAATCAAGATTAAAATTTATTTGAAAGTTGAATAACCTCGTTGATTGGACTATATCTATATCCTGCAACTGCAAACAAAAATTT
The DNA here is from genome assembly GCF_949628265.1 of Cloeon dipterum. Taxonomy (NCBI): domain Eukaryota; kingdom Metazoa; phylum Arthropoda; class Insecta; order Ephemeroptera; family Baetidae; genus Cloeon; species Cloeon dipterum. The sequence goes on from NC_088790.1 coordinate 11,816,711, forward strand.
CCAAGAATCCTTGAAATATGACTTTGATAGACTGACTGTTTTAAATTAAAAACTGACATTGAGGTTCTTTTCAATTGAAAACTAAATCTTGAAAATTATTATTACCCAAATGAAGATCACATGGAACTTGAAAACATTTAATTAGCTATCAAGCAGATTAATCTGAAGTTAACACGAATGAAATAATCGTGGTAATAATTTAGAGATATTATAACTTTATTTAATTTCTGGTTTTTTGCTCTTTGAGGAAAAATAAATTATTTTTAAATATGGTAGGGAGTCGTTTACGCCTTTGCTGTACAAAAAGATCTAAAAATTTGTCAGAAAAAAATGAATGCATCACAGTCAAAATCATGAGAGAAAGAGCGACACTTTAGGCAAACAAGTTGATGAATATTTACCAACCAATTACTTTTCAATTTTTTCCGATCAAACGAGATGGTTATAAAATTATCTGGTCATTTTGTACCGTTTTAATGGATATATCTTACGATACTTCATCGCTTGCTCCTATTTATAAAAAATCAGAGAAAATCATACTGAAAAAATTTACTAACAGACAAAGTTTAGTTCTACATCAGCGTACTACTTTTGATATTTGTTTTACAATTAATTTATCTTCTATATTTAAAAAAAATCAAATGTTATTTTTGAATCCGCTTCCCTTTACATTATTTAGAACAAAACCGAATTGACAATGTGAAGTTTTTTCATTATAAAATCGTCTCGTGCAAATGATGAATGAGTAAAATATACAGTAACAATAGTTGTAATAAATGCAAAATGTGGGAGAATTTCTTCTTCCTTTCTTGCATTACAGTTCTATTAATTTTGATTATTCCTATGGTAGATTTAATTTTAATTATTCTATATCACTATAGTCGTATACATTCTTAAAAGCAATTAAATCATTCCAGTTTTACCTGTTTGCGCGGTGGTTGTTGAATGTTGCCTAGATCGAATATTATTTTAAAACCTATTATGTTATTGATCTTCTTGCAAAATTTTATATTTTTTCACCTCCTAAGCAAATGGAAAATTTCCTCCTGCAGCTAGGGAATTTCCTCCAATTCGTTTTAATTCTTTATCTTTTAACATACTTGAAATCCACGGAAAGCCAGATGAAAGTATTAATTTTAGACATTTAGAGAAAAATTTCGCCTGACACTCATTCCTATCGTAACTGACACTCACTCAGGTCGAGTACCCTGCCTCGCAACGCACGTTCGCTGGACGTAGACAGTGAAGCAGTTCTCCGCAGTAGCAGCAGCAGCACCCTGGAACGGCGCACGATGACAACGACGACGACGACAAGCAACGTGCAGCAGCGCTTCCGGCCGCCCACCATCAACCTGGGCACGTGGAGCGATCGGCCAAAGAGCGAGATCGCCCTGAAGCACGACTCGGACTACAGGGTGGGCGTCGGGCAGCTGCAGGCCAGGGCGGCGCCCATCATCCGCCAGGCAGAGCCCAAGCCCAAACCGGAGAACCTCAACCTGCTCGGCTCGTCGGGCGAACACGTGACCAGGAGCAACTCGTGGCGAGTCACCCAGCAGCCACCCTACAAGTCAAGTGTCACCATTCACAGTCTTGCCACTGAACAGGTCAGTTGATTGAAAATGAAATGTAAACAAATTATCAATTGATATTTTTACAAGCGTAGTTTTGTTCATTTTGACTTGTTGAATACTCTTTAACTTATTTTAAGATAAATTAAATCAACAGAGCAGTTAAATATTTCTGAACATAAACCAAGAGCTGAAAGAGGGAACAAAAATTAATGATTGACGGGATTTTCGATTTCAAATGTTTTTTATGTGAAAAAAGGCTTTACAGAGAGCTTAAAACATTTAAGGCTTTAAGGTAATTTGGACTGAGAAATCGTGATTTTTGTTGTTTTGGAATAAATAAAATCTTAAAGCATGAATGAAAAATTAAATTTTTTCTAGTTTCTCTCTCAATTTTCTCATGAAAAAAACATACCTACATCTTTTTTTAATTTCTGTACTGAATTCCCTACTGAACAACAAATATTTAAACTGAATTTAATTTCGTCAGGTGCGTGCGAGCAACAAGCCAACAGTGGTGCTGCGACCAGCGTCGTTTGTGCCGCAGTCTCATTCGCAGGACAGCGAGTACGCGCCACGACCCACGGCTCAGAAGCGCTACACGACCCTGGTGGGGCTGAATGGCGCACCACAGCCCAGCATGGTTGCCCCCGCGACCCCCTCATACCCCAAGCAGGTGGTTATCGCGCAGGTGGCGCCCACTGCACCGTTTCCCGTCGTCAAGGGTTTCCAAAATTCGATCCCCAAGGAGCAGGCAACCCCGGTGAAAATCTCGCCCCTGACAGCCCCCAAGCCGTCGTCGCCCACCCCGGTGCCGCCACCGCCGCCCCAGTTTCAGAAGCCGATGGTGATCAGGCCCACACCAGCGCCCAAAAAGAAGCAACCTCCTCCAGCTGCTGTCGACAGCCAGGCCGAGCTTATGGACGCGATCAGAAATTTTGGCGGCAGGAGTAACCTCAAAAGGGTACGTTATTTTCAATTTTTTTTTAATGTAAATTTGTAGCCATACTGATGATAACCATCAAAATCCCTGTGCCTATTGCATAAACCGATTCTACAAAGTTTGCACTGAAAATTTCATGCTTTGATGGATTTTCTCTGGCAAATAATAAAAGAAAAGTGTTTGAAAGACAAATCATTCTGCTAGCAAGACGTCTCCCCACTATGTTAGGTGGAAAAAACCGTACTGTTTCTTGCTATGTGACGCTCAATATCTTAAAATGAGCGTAAATTTTATAACATATATATTCAAATTAAAATCAAGAAAATGGCAAAGTTGAAAAGAAGATAATTATACACGGAGAACTAATAGCTTTATAAAGAAAATTACTAAATTTAAGCTCACCCTTCAAGGAAATCGCATTTAATAATTCCCAACATATTTTCGCAGCCTTCCTTTTTTCAATTTAATTTGTAATTTAAAAAACAGTGACATCTCCAAAGCAGCATTCGTGGCAACGCAAAATAAGATTTCCATCAGTTCGTAATGATATTTTAATATAACAATTTAAGTTCTTGATTCTTTTCTCTATTAATAAGACAAACCACGCAAACTAAAAACCCACTTTTACATTTTTAGGTAAAGTAAAACCACGCACGTTTGTCATCGTTTGAGAATCTTCGCCAGGCGGCAACCTTTTTCGTCATATTTCGCCCTCCCACACATCGAATATCCAACGTTAAAATAAGGAAACCGCACCGCATCCATCGCCAACGCGCACCATTGCAGAATCAATAAATAGCAAAATCACACGCACCGCTCCATGTGTATATATAATAAAGAAGACAAAATTGTTTGTATGCAAGAGATGAAATCGTGTGAGCTCCTTCAAAGTCTGTATCTTTTAAATGTTGTCGATGCGTGTTTAACGAAATAACTCAAAGCGGAATAATCCAGTTTTAGTTGGTAAAATACACAATATATCAATGTTATAATTGCTCAGCACGTCCATGTGATATGCAGGTAGAGTTAGTGTTTACTATATATATAAAAAAGAGATGAGCGTCAGCACTCTCAGAACCCATATTTTTTTTGTAAAAATTGTGCAACCAGCTATGCAGAGAGAAAATGCATTTAGACTAGGCCGAGAATAAGTGGAATCCACAGCTTTTAGGTCTACTCTCTGATATGATTTCCTGGCACTCGTTGTGGAGGGTTTGGAGATTGAAAGTATATGTGTTCTTTAATATTCTCTCTCCACCAGGGTTTGGAAATTGAGACAGCTTAATATATGTGCCTCGATGTATTTGGTTTTTATTAACATTCACACACTTGTTAACTACTCATGATACTTATTGTTGGTTTCTTTTTTTTCAAGCCACGTGATAATCTAAATCGAGGTGTGAAATTATAATTTTTGTGAAGAGTGAGAAAGAGGAGCGTTACGCTTGAGTAAAAATATATATGCATTGTACATTATTTGTTGATTTTTTATTTTCACTGGATCCCATATTAGTAGAAAAGTTTTTCAGATATAATTATGAACTGTATTGTATCGTACACGCATACTTAAAAAAATATAAATCTTTTTTGGTGAGAGATAATGCCTCAAATTTTCCCATCCTTTTATAAACACTGAATAATTGAATTTCTTATTTATACCTACTCTTGCGAAATTGAATTAAAAAAAAAACGCAGAAGCAAAAGTTGGTTGAATTTTATGATAACACATAAAATTGCTAAAAATTTTCTATTTTTGGCATAAGTTAGCCTGAGCAAATTTGCATTGCGGTATCTTTTTATAATTATCTCATTTGGCAAAGGTTGGTAAAGATATGAGGTGAGCAATACACCCAAAATTTCGACTTTCATCATATTCAGTTTCAAAGATTTTGAGGTTAGAAGATTGACCCCAATATAAGAAAATTGACAGCAACTCCGGTTTGATGCATGCTAGAGGGATGCGGTTTCGACCAAATAAATGTGATTTACTACTTTCCTCTACAATTTTGCACTATAATTGTAGAATAACGTATTTGTAGCTATTTTTTCTCATTTTATGCATGCTATCAAGCTAATTATTAAAGTCCTGTGAAAAATTCACGGTGGTATTGTTTTTAGTTTTTTTAGATTAGCGGTGAAACATCCAGCGCAGCCATTCCGTTGCTGGAGCGCCTGATATCTTTATTATCGGCATTTCCACAAAACTGTCCTGCTCAATAAGTTTTCGGCTCCTGTGATTGCAAAAAAGAAGCACGACTTGTTCGTAAAAATTACACAAGCAAATATTTCCAGTTTTAAAAATAACATTTTATTTTATAATAATTATCATACATCATGTAAAAACAGCGATTGTCAAGAATATAATATTTCATTACTCATTTTACGCCACAAGAATCGTGGAATTAATTACATAATGCATTTTGTGTGAGCACACAAGGAAGGGATCACAATTTGGAGGGTTTACAGTTAAGATATATTTGGAATGGTCCACTAATTAACAGGCATTTGATTAATCAGACTGTACAGTTCTCGTTACTTAGCTCTGACATTCTCTCACAATTAAAATCTAATAGAAAAATTCCTTAAGTCGGCTGCAAAGACACTATCATTGAGTCTTAATTATTGTGATGAAGATTGACTTTTGGCATCAGCAAGGTTTTGGCTGCTGTCCGTCGATCACCCTGACGAGCTGCAAATCAATTTTTGCGTTCAAGGCAGCACTTTATTTCTGCGGGAAACACTGACGTTCAAGAGAACATGCATATATTAAGATGAAGAAAGTATGCATAAGTGAGACTAACATGCAATTGGGTGCAAGAATTAAAGGGGAGAAAATAATGTGCTTGGTTGTTAAAGTAGAATTCGTCAAGAATATTTACAGCGAAAAAAGTTCAGAGATCTTTCTGAATCTCTACTGGAGTGCTTCATCTTTGCTACCCAGGCCGAGAGTTGGTCTCACCTAACACTTTTCTGTTTGACGTACGGATTTTGCAGGATGCGCGGCGTAGTTTCCATCACCCTGAGCAGCAGGTCGTCTAGGTAGTCCTCCATGTCTTTGATGCGCTTCTGCTGCAGCTCCACAGCACACTGCAGGTTGCACACCAGCTCCACCAACTCCTGCAATAATTCGTTCAATTCGGAATTCTTAAGAAAAACCCCTCAAATGAATATCGTTTAAATTTGAGCTCAATGAGTTACATGTAAAAACTTTTTCAAGCACGGAATTTTTATTGGTTCATCTCTTTTGATATTGGCAACCCCCTGATTGCGAACTACTCGCGAAAACGCCAATAATATGGGCCAGCTCATGTCTCTGTCACTGCTCCCACACCGGGGTCTTCTATTGAAACGTTAGACACTTGTCCAGTGAAATTCATTGACGCATGTTATTGGAAAGGTGGAGAGAGCTTCCCAATCCTTTAAATCCGAATGGACTCGTTATTGCATTGGAAGAGAATCAAATATGGCGCAAATCAGCCCGTACTCAACTCCCAAACATGGCTCAGAGTCTCACATAGCGAGTGCAGGCAAAACATGGGCTCAACTCTACAACCGACAACTTGGTAAAATAAATAAATGAATGAAATGTCTGGTTTTTTACAGCTCAATATTTTTTGCATTTTTTTAATTAACATGAAATATTATTTCCAGTTAAAAAAATCTCGTTATGATTGCCAGCGATAATTTTTTCATTAAATCACTTCATTCATAAAAAAATTAGGAGCTTTTATAGTTTAGATAGTTTAGTTTTAACGTACCTCTCTGGACTTGTCTTTAAATTTGTCCATCACCTCTTGGGGTAGACGCGTGGCGACCATTCTCGGATTTGGCTTTTCACTTTCTCCACCAATGATGATTCTCTCGTAAGGTGCGTTGGCGTTGATTAGAGACACGACTGTTGGTTTCGTAGGCGCCAGGTCGGACTCTGATTCATTTTGTGTTCAGATAGAGCCTTGTCTTTTAGTAAATTCCGCACCTTTCTTTCCGAAACCCTTCAGCTTCCTTGTGAAAATATTGTGGTCCTTCTCTTTGTTATGATCCTTGTTGTTGATCTCCTTCTTTGCCTTCTCCTCATTTTTCGCCTCTTTCTCCTCCTTCTCAGTCTCGATGATCACATCCTTAAAGCTGCTCTTGGACGCGACCCTCTCGATTGGCTGCGGCGCCAACGATTTCTTCGGAGATGGAGACTTTTTCTCCTCCTGCTGCGGTTTCTTCTCAGGCTCGTCCACCGACTTGCTGCTCAGCTCATCTTTCCAAGAGCGCCGCTTTAGCGAGCCAGAGCCAAAAGAAAGGTTGTCTGCAAGTTATCAATTCATGTCAAGGACAAAAGACTTAAACAAAGACGTCTTAGTCTACAAAAGATATGAATCATACTGGCCTTAAATTTATTTAAATTTAATGCGTCATATTTTGATTTGCCCATACAATTAATGAGGAACAATGGAGGCCTAATAATAATACCTTTTCGACCGAAGATCTTTTCATCCCACTCATCAGCAGGGGTCTTCTCAGACACATTCCTCGGGGGTTTTGCAGGCGCCACGACTGCTGGGGTTTCTAGGGTCTGTCTCAGGAATTCGCCTCCTGCCAGGTTCTCCAGGGAGCTGGCGACTGGCAGCGTGGACGTGTTGGAGTAGGAGGAAGGCACGGCGTTGCTTGTGCTTAGGGAACTGGCCGAACTCTTGTGGGAAAGCTCGTCAAACTTCAAAATTAAATGTACATTTCACATTAATTTTTAAATGTCCAAGTAAGTGAAAAAGTGAAATTCCATTAATGCAACCATTATATTAGAAGTGAATAATTTTAGTACTTTATTTTTAAACTGTAAGGTAAGTCATGAGTAAACTTCATAATTTAAGTCACAGTAAAAATATAACTGGGAGTAGCTTGAGGAAAATTCTTGCATAATAATTTAATTCCTCTTGTTTTTTTAAACTCACCGCAAATTCATCTTCGTCTTCACTGATGACACCAGGATCAGCTTCACCTCTGGTCTGTCCAGCTGCGGTGTTCCTTCCCGTCATTCTTTGGAAAGAGGGAGAGTCAAAACTTCTGTTGTTGTCCAAACTTCCCTCCTCTTTGAAGGAGTCACTGCGGCTTTTATTCTTCTTTGATACTTTGTCTCCTGCAGGGTTAAAATGTTAGCTATTGGGTCTAAATCCCCCAAAAAATAAATTACCTATTGTTTTGGCAAAGTTCTTCAAACCTTTCCTCTTCCCTGAGCTTCCAATACTCAGCAAACTGCCCCCTGAAATAATTGAAATGTAAGTCAAAATATTTTATAAAAATTAAAAGTCAGATCTGTCCTCACCAACATCAACAAATTTCTCCTCTTTAAGCGTGCATTTTAAAGAAAATTACACAAGTTACACTCTCTTGTTTAATTTCAAATAATAATTTTAACCCCATCTTACCCACTGATTGAGCCATGTGTCCGAGCTGTCCAAGTGAAGACTTGTGTTTCTCCTTCTTCCTCAGGTCTGTCATGCTTCCTGCCTTCACGGTGAAGCCGATTTTGACCTCGAGTTCTCCCCTCGGCTTGCTTTTCTGATGCCCAGGCTTGCTCGTCAGGGTGAACCATCTTGAATGTTAATTAGATTTGCGTTGAATAAGAGCGAGCTCGAATGTGTCATCGCATTATCTCTCGCACCTGTTGCGTGGTCTCTCGTAGACGTCAAAGTCAGCCAGTGGGATGGTCACCATGCCGAGAAACTCGTCGACGCTCATAAAACTCCTGTGCAGCACTGTCAGCGTCACCTCGGCAGTGTTGCCTTGCTCCGGGATTTGGCTGGAATATTTTTTTAATTAATTTAGATTGATAAAAGAAATTTATTTAATATGTATGGACCATATGTGTGGAAACAAACAATTTAACTAAAAATAATTACTTAAGATTTTAAATTTGAGAGCATTTTATATAATTCATACATTCATAATTAAAAATCAATTAAGGTCTCAAAAACATATTTTAAACTGGGTAACAATCACGTCTAAATTCCAGGATAACCTTGCCATCGATTTGAATATTTTGCATGTTGAGGAGAATGGCAGAGTACATAATATCACAGCTCATGCAGCACAAAACAATGTTTTATGCGATGAGATGATATTCAAGCCAAATGCTTGCCACGCGCTTTCTTTCCCACGGCTTGTGCCGTAATTTCCGCTGCAACATGCATCGCACACACAAACACACTCTCCACAGGTGTTCAGAAGACAACTAACTGAAAACCGAAACTCACAGTTCGCATTCCTCGTGCCATTCGACGGCGCCGACCGCCTTTTCCTTCACCGAAGTCTGGTACTTTTCTTTGCCGAGCGCGATCGTGACGAAGGCATCGTTGGTGCCTGTGAAATTTCAACAGCAATTAATTGCCCAGCACGTGTGCGGTTTATCGGAGAAGCTGAATTTAAGGTGAACGGAACGAAAACCGCATGCATCGTGATTGTTAAGGCAACGGCCTTCGCTCCGGTGGAGAAAACTTTGATTGTGCGAATTTAGGCTCGACTTACCATTCTTGCCTTTGATCAGCAAGTCCCTGGCTTTTTGAACTGAAACAGAAAAAAGTGGACAAGGTTAGAGATTAATCTGAAGGGAACACAAACATACATTTTTTAACAGTCGGTGCCAAAATTTTCCTATTAGAAAACAGTCAGAAACTATTTTGGACCTTTTTACTGGCAATTTTTTCTATTTTATTCCAGCGTTAGTCTTTTCTATCGATGATAATTCAGTTAAAAAAATGTGATGCAATCATCTCCGTGTACGTTCTTTCGTGCATGATATTATCATTTCGTTGGTCTTCCCTAATTAATTTTGAGAGAAGCCTTTCGAATGAACGGTTGTGTATATTTCGTAAAAATCCATAAACTGCTTCTACATATTTTATGTTTGCCTGTAATCCAATTAACGTACGGTAATAAGCACATCAGTAAGCAACGATTCTGACGCTCACGGCAGTTCCGCGCCGTGAAACACAAAAATTTAATTATACCGCTCTCCTCAGAAATAAAAAAAAATCGGCTGCAGCCTTGGAATATCCGGCATTAGCTTATCGAGGACGCATATTTTTCCTAAATAGGATCATAAAAATTTGTAGAGTAAATAAATAACGATTATGAACTAAATTATTGACCGAGTTTACATGACAGATCGATATTGTTCTTCAGGTTTGTTATGGAGTTTATTTTTACGCCTAAGTAATCAGGGAAACTCGATTCTGTACCGGTCTAGTAACATTGCCGAGTAAAAAATTGACCATTGAAGAAACATTATGAAAGAAATGACCACAAACGAATTGAATGCATTTCTGGTTTTGCAAATAACCCTGAAATCCACAATATTTTTCACTCATTAACGCTATGTCGTTACAAAATTTAAGGAACCATTAAGCACGAGACAGTGTTGTTTTCAGGTTAACTTTTAAAACCGCCGACACCGCTCCGAGTTTCCCAACCAATAATCGTTGTGTTAACTGTCGTTAATTGCGAGCCAAAGTCTGATCGCACGGTGCGAAGAGAGTTGAAAATAGGGACAATAAAATTTACAGCTCTTTCTCCCAGTAAAACGAAAACAATGGTCGTGTGTACAAACGAACGCGCAGACTAGACCAAGTGAAGCAGGCACTGGGTGATGCAAAACGCAATTTATTTGCAGCGAAAAGCAGGTGGAAACCTTGGTGCTCACCATGCGCGCGATAAAATTAGCAAACAACAGCGAGAGCAATGCCATCATAAGATATGTATATAATGCCATAGAACGCAAACAGCGAAACGCCCTCCAGCGAGCCCTTAGCTGTCTTTTGAATAAGGCTTCAAGTTTTAATTAGAATAAAAACTTGTGGAACGATATTTAGAACTGAAAGAAATCGATATTATTGCATGATTGCTGATAGTTCCATTTTAAGAACAAAATAATTTAAATGGAGGTTATACGATTTTAAACAGGGATAAATAAATTTATTGCAATTATTATTTGGATATTTTTTAATCCATTAATTTAATGAGTAAATCTTTTCCTGCAACGCAAATAAGAAAATGTGAGACCAATGAAAATGAAACTTATCATTCAAGTACAATTGAACCATCCTCAGAAGTCTAAAATTGACTTAATTCATAAAAAATCGCACACTTTCAAGGATGGAGCTGACAACAGTTTTTGTTTATTTAAATGCAGGGCATGGTTTTATCATTTTTACCAATATCTTGATGGCACTATTTGCATTAGAAATTTTAATAATTTGTTGGTGTTTTGCCCATGATCTCGACTTGTACTATATGGATAGACAGGAAATTCTGTTGAAATTATGGGCAGAAATAGAATTCTTCTATTTTAACTATACAGATTAACTTTTAACCTTTTAAAATTTTAGATTTATGTTGGAGAAAAATCAAAAAACTAGTTTTTGCAGTTTTTATTAACAATTGGTAAAAAACCGGTCATAACCAATTTTGAAAAAAGGGCTTAATGCAACTCAGCACATTTTGACTTAACATTTTGATAGTCCTTGCCCTAGAATGACTTTCAAGCTCATCAGTGTGAAATAAATTAAAGTTATTTTCCAAACCGAAATCGTATGTGTATTATTCTAGGTTTGATTTACAATGTTTAGTTTAATATGGTCATTTTGGTTTCTTTGCGTGCATAATTAAAACTTCTTCTCTTTTTAATTTTAAAATAAACTGCAGGCCTCTTGTAACGATCCGGATCAGTATAAAAAAACCTATGGGAGTACGTCAGAATATTATATCAATTTCTGAATAGTTAAAACTTAAAAATTGGAAATGATTCTAAAACTTGGCTTATATGTGTTACAACTTTTAACTGTGCGTAACAACGTCTGAAATCAAATATGTGGCAAAAAATAAAAATGTTAGAGCTGTAAAAAAGCTTTTAAGGCAATGAGATAACTCGAAATTTTGATATAAACAAAAAAAGCTTTTTGAGACGGCGTACGAAATTCAATTTAGATAGAAGCAATTGAGCTTCCATTTCGTAGTTTCAAAATCAAAACGGTTTTAGTTTCATTTCAAATTATCAGGGTGACCAGGACGCTTCGCATTTTACAGACTTATCTTTCGATACAATCGAACGTGTTTCCAATCTCTTTTATCGTTTCAATGAATAATCTAACTTTCAGCTCGAATGAGATCAATCATTAGATGACTCACACATATCCCTTCTTCCGTCCTGCTACTTAAATGAGACCTGAATGGCCTAAATTTTGATAGACGAAAACGATTTATTTATTTAGAAAATATCCTTTGCTCTAATTTCAAAACAAGAGAGAAATTTAAATTGTAACTCGTATATGCACGCAGTACTTAGATAACCACTTCCTATACATCTGCAAAAATGAACTCGCGTCTCTTTTCATCTCATTTGAACAATAGAAATTTCAGTGAAATTGCCCAGAAGTTGCCACACCGGACGCCTCGATGCGCTCACTGCCGTCATTCCAAGTACATATTTTTTTTTCTTTCGCGCTGTTTGGTAACCGTGAGAGTATTATGAAAACAAACTAGTCGTGATATGGAGATAAAAGAAAGGCTAAACGCGTGCTCCATATTTCGGCCGGCACGACGATGTTCGTCGCTCGGCGACTCTTCCCAATGCGAAATTCCAGCGCGAGGAACGAAGGAAAGGCGTGCGGAGAGCGACGTGGAAGACATTATTTGTGCCGTGCAGCCAGCCAGGCAGCGAGCGGCCGTGCATTCAAAGTACCGTTATTATACCATCCATCGCCTAGAATTCTGCGCTCGCACCACGCAACAACTCTTTTCACTCACTGCCAAATGCACCGTATAAAGAATATCTTATACTGTTAGCAAATCGTGCAAATGTAGGTGATGGGAATAAGATTGCAATTAGGAGAGACAATTAAGGATCAATAAAATTCCAGGAGGAAAAATTTGCACACTAATTATTATTTAAAGGGTTTTATATATTATGCTGAGGATATTTTCATTGGGTAGCGTGATAGAGTTAATTTTGAAACCGAAAATTTTTAATTTTTTGGTTCCACTCCAGACGGCATTTGCTTGTTTTACTTTAAGTATTTATAAAAAATTGTGCAATATGGCTTGGAAAAAAATAAAGAACCAGGAAATAAAAAGGATTGATAGGTAAAGCAAGAAAGTATTTATCAAACCTTTTCCTTTCCCGGTCTAGATATTTTATCATAGCCTTTTCTGCACGCCATTATAAGGTAATTTTATTAAATTTCTGCTAATATATTTATTGTATTAAATCCAAACCCTGAAAAATATTTAAATGGTCTCTCTTGAATAAGCAAACACCAAACAAAAGGGGCGGAAACCTGGTGTTTTACGCCCGGATGTGTGAATGAGACAATCGCACTTTTCAACGATAAAAAGGGCTTTTTAAATGACCGTCCCGTGGAGAAATCCAAGGCTCACCCAGCCAGCTGCAAACAATGGAGGTGAAAATATTTACAGCCTTTCTGGTGAGCCCTAATTCGGTGATACCTTATAAAAGTTGTCGATTGTGTAATGATAACGTGCGAGAAGCCCACTGACAAAAAGAAGGGCTCCCCCAGCAAGAATTTAAAGAGTGTGTCCTAGCTTTTTTATCTTATTTACAGAAATTGAGTGATCTACAACTAATTGTACCGTTAGAAAAATAATTATTTATTTAAGTCGATTAACCAACAAAATAAATACAAATTTAAAATAGTTAAGAAATAATGATTTTACGCGTTTAAAAATTCATCGCAAGTTACCGGACGCGCGTTTCACCTTATCCACAAATTCCACAGAATTTTCAATTATACAGCAATCACTCGAGTGGAGCAACAGAAAAAAAACAGCAGTAATTTTCTCCGCGTATTACACCTTGAAACCCCGGCCGCGCTCACCTGTGACCTGAACGTGCGTCGGACTGTACATGGCTGCTAGTGTCCCGGGGTGTCCAGACGCGTCCCGATTGCGTCCGTGCGGCGGTGACTCACTGCTGACGGCACAACAACCGAATAATTAGTCACCTGGTGCGTGTTGCCGACGCACCTGTTTGGATTCGACTGTTGCTGTCACTACTTTTCTTTCACGTCGGTGGCGTGACGTTGTGTGTCGAGCGTCGAGTACGAGCAAAGGCCGTCCGCACGCAAGCAGCCAGCGGTCTCTACGCCCTCTGCCGCAGAAAGGGAGAACGATGCATGGCCGACTTGCAAAAGAGTATTATATATAATAATTATTGATAGTAAATTTATTACAGTTCATTTTACTTAATTTTAATATTTGTTACACTTATATAGAGAAAAGGTTTCACTCTAAATGCGCGCGTTAAAAACTATTTTGTGATTATTCATAAACAACCTAATGAACGTAATAATCATTACATATATTTTAGAAACATATTTTTTAGTCTGAGAACTGAGTAAGAGAGTTAATTCTATAACGTTCGACAGGTAGTTCTCTTATTGGATAGGAATTATGATGCCAATCAAGTTCAGTGTCCGAAAAATGTCTTTTGTAAATTTCATTTCAACATTTCACTGTTGTAAAATTGATACAATTATTAAAAAAATTATGTATCATATTAATATATAGATTTTTTAAAATAATTATTTATAATGTTATTTTAATATCTTCGGTTTAATATGTTCTATAAATTTGCAGAGTGAACAAATGAATTATTTAAAAAGTTGAAAGATACAAGCTAAATTTACTTTGCGAAAAAACCACTAAGGACTAAGTCATTCCGCCGTTTTTCTGAAGCTACGTACATTTATTTCCGACACTTTTAATTACAATTATGTAGAAGCAAGCAAGATATATCAGAAAAACGTATTATTTATTTAAATCTGGCGGGATCACAGATTATGCAGTCTTATGAAAATTCAGTTTCTCCCCAAGTTGATATTACAAATATTGCCATTAGCGCTGTCAAAAAAAACCTTTATCACTTTTGATAAAAAAATTATTGAGTCTGAAATTAGTGAAATTGCTTGTTTATGCTTAGATTGAGTAGATATTTTAAATTATTTTATTTCTTTCTATGCCAATAGACAATTTGTACAAGGGAGTTGTGCCACATTATAAATATTTCAATAAAATAGAAATAAATAATTAATCGATTACACTAAACTTAAAAAATCAATATACCCCTTTTATCAGATTTAATATTATCTACATCAAACATTCTAGTTACTCTTCTATTAAAACTGCCATGCTAAATGGTGGAGAAAATAAATAAGGACAGGTACATCATGAATAAAAAATATCAAAAAGAATTTATTTCATTTAGAAATAAAAAAATATCCTAGTTGACACGGGTGCAGCAGCATAATATAGTGTGTGTTCAGGAGTCTTTTAAGGGTAATTGTCAATTTTACCGACTTTATTTCTCCATCCTGAATTTTACATATGTTGTTAGGGGTGTTTCATAGTGTGTAACCTGAAATTTTGAGCAAAAAATTCGGGGGCTTTTTTGGGAAATCACGATTTTCGAAAACAGAAAATTTCAGATAGTATATCCGAAATATCAAGGTATCTTCGGTCCAGATTGGAATTTCGATGTGGTTTTTTCACCTTCACACGTAACTTTTTGAGTAGAACAAATTTTCCATTGGTCAAAAATTTGTAGTTCAAAGGTCAAGGTCACAAATTCGCGTGCAAAATGTTCAATTAAAAATATCGCAAAATACGCCCCCTCGGATTTTTTTCATGAAAACGTAAAAAATGTAGCCCTGAATTTGTAGAATCGAATGGTGAAGAGAAATCGATGGAGACTCTGATAGATCGCGAGATATTTTGAATTTAAGGATTCGTGTCGCGCGTCCGGCACGACGACAATATCATCCGGCGATTTTACTTTCGTAATTTACGTCGGAATTTGATATGTAACCCACATGTTATGCATATGATTACCTAGAAAAATAAACGAGCTTTCCAGTGGTGTGCTTACATTTTGTTTTGGTTTCAAACTTCTCAAGAAATAGCGGCGCGCGAAAAGAAAATATAAATTTTACAAATATTGACATTTTTACAAATCCCAAATCTCGGGTTCTAACCATCAGAATTGCAAAAACTACCCACCGTTGGACTCGTCTCGACCTTCCCTGACCAGCTAAAAGGTTTAGGGGTGTTTACCCTCCACCCCTAAGTTGCTGAACTTCAACCCCCAAGAAAAAAAACAAAAAATGTAGCATCTTACGGTTAGGGGTGGAGGTTAAACACCCCTAAACCTTTCAGCTGGTCAGGGAAGGTCGAGACGAGTCCAACGGTGGGTAGTTTTTGCAATTCTGATGGTTAGAACCCGAGATTTGAGATTTGTAAAAATGTCAATATTTGAAAAATTTATATTTTCTTTTCGCGCGCCGCTATTTCTTGAGAAGTTTGAAACCAAAACAAAATGTAAGCACACCACTGGAAAGCTCGTTTATTTTTCTAGGTAATCATATGCATAACATGTGGGTTACATATCAAATTCCGACGTAAATTACGAAAGTAAAATCGCCGGATGATATTGTCGTCGTGCCGGACGCGCGACACGAATCCTTAAATTCAAAATATCTCGCGATCTATCAGAGTCTCCATCGATTTCTCTTCACCATTCGATTCTACAAATTCAGGGCTACATTTTTTACGTTTTCATGAAAAAAATCCGAGGGGGCGTATTTTGCGATATTTTTAATTGAACATTTTGCACGCGAATTTGTGACCTTGACCTTTGAACTACAAATTTTTGACCAACGGAAAATTTGTTCTACTCAAAAAGTTACGTGTGAAGGTGAAAAAACCACATCGAAATTCCAATCTGGACCGAAGATACCTTGATATTTCGGATATACTATCTGAAATTTTCTGTTTTCGAAAATCGTGATTTCCCAAAAAAGCCCCCGAATTTTTTGCTCAAAATTTCAGGTTACACACTATGAAACACCCCTAACAACATATGTAAAATTCAGGATGGAGAAATAAAGTCGGTAAAATTGACAATTACCCTTAAAAGACTCCTGAACACACACAATAACATTCACATGATGTTGAACTCAATAAAAGCAGCATCAAGTTTGAATCAAGATGTAATCAGCATGCCAAACTGAAAATCATACGTCAGTTTATTTTGCTTGGACAACGAATTAATGAGCCCCACGCAAACTTTCATTTGGGACATATCTGTTAAAATTAGTACTGCTGAGACCTGATATCGATTGATAGGGCATAGGGTATAGCCAACTGGCTATTGTGTCATTGGATAAATTTAGGAAATTTAGCGATGAGAAAAATTCGGAGATATAATAAAAGTCACGGAAACGTGCGGTCAAGCCGTGGAAATGTTTTAGAAAATCGGCTAAAAAGGAATTTAGATTGTGGCTTCCCCCTATATTTATTTAATTATTTTATTATTTAACATTCGCACTGTAGATGGTTGATTTGTTGCTATTAAGTCCACAGTGAATTAATTTATAAATATCAATGATAAATATTAAATATCGCTCCCATACTATGCGATAAATAAATTTCAAAATCTTTAACGATAAGACAAGTGCAGTCCAACTGTGATTTAATAATAAAAGCATAACGAGCATTGTTTCCCCGTGGCTGAAAATTGCAATAAAATTCCATTCACCACCGGTGGCTGGTTTCTTTTGCTATGGAATTCGTACAACTTGTAGAACAAATTTCTAAAATATATTTTTTGCTCTTTCCCACCTACTTCACATAGTTCTCGTTTCGATGATACCTCTCGTTTGTTCTAAATTCAGCACTCACTTTCCAGCATCAGACACTGAATTACCTTTTCGCAGTGAAGTCTGCATAAGCGATTGCGTTTATTTAAAAGGCGAGTGAGACATGGCTTTTTTATAATCGAAATAATTCATTCCGGTCTTTTTCACGCCAGCAGGGTTGGAAAAATGGCAGAAAAATATCGGCCGCTAGCCACACTGCCGTGGGTTTCGATCAGCAACAACCCAGATTTAGTGCTGGAAGACTCTGTTATCTTTAAAAATGTTACGTTCTGTAGCGATGACGAGAAGAACGAGCATCTCACTGTTTTCAAGAACTTCAACAAGATGTTTCCTTTCTACATTCCAATGGAGTAAGCATTAATTTTAGTATTTCCTTCTAGTAAAAGTTTTTTTCAAATAGGCACCACAAAATGGACGTCGAAAAAATGGTTAAGAATAGTCCAAACGGTCAGTACTGGGCGGTGGCGATATACTTTTTGATCAGCTGCAAGGGCCACATTCCAAATGTGTGGAAGACATTTCAAGAGCATTTGGATGGCAGAAAATCAGACGATTCCCCGAGCATTCCTGCTCCCTTTATTTCCGACCACATGATGTCAGTTCTGTTCCCGGTAAGGCGAAATTTAGTCATTTCGAGTACTTGATTTATTAATGGAAATTTAAGGACGGGGTTCCACCGCAGTGCGAAAGCGCATCGGAATTTATGATCGATCCTTGGGTGTTGATGCAGCTACAATTCCAGCCAGTATTATTCCATCAGTGGCTTGTCGCATTCCTTGCCGAAATCTCCAAGGTTTCGATGGAGTTGTCAGAGCTCCGTTATTTACCTTTCTATCAGCAAAATAGCACGGTTTCAACATATGTAAAACACTACTTCGAATGGATGAGCTCCTCGTGGGAATTCGTTTCGCAAGGATTTAGCTTTCTTCAAACCTGGGCAGATTTAAACTGTACAGCGATAAATAGTGACTTTCCAAATCTCGCTTTCGCATATAACGTTGCTGATTTTTGCTTGAAAAAAGAACTTAATTTAAAAGACCTCATCAGATCGTTCAAGAAGTTCGTTTGGATTAATTCACCTATTGAGCCAAGCAAGGAGAAGAATGACCCGCCTGAAGAGCAGTACAACATTTACAATTTGAAATTTTGGAGAGATAGTGCGTCGAAAGGACGCAAAATATTTTATGGACCAGTCAAAGAAGGTGCTCAGCCATTAAAGGAGGTTAACGTCGAGCTTGTTCTTGGAATTGATGAACTGTTGGAGACTCTACAAGCACACTGCAACCACAATCTCGAGTTCACCAGGGAGCTGAAAAATTTTTTGACCAACGATGAAATATTTAAGCGAACTGTTTCAGATTTGAGGAAAATCGAACGTATGTAATACGTATAGTATGCTGGAAATTATACTTTTACTAAATTTGTATTATACGTTTCCAAGATGTTTCTTCGCTGCTGCGGATCAGAAAAGAGGAGCTTGGAGTCATCGGCACAGTTATGACCATTACGTTGTACAAACGTATGAATGATGCCGCCAACCGTGCAAAAAGCCGTATTTGCGAAGTGACTGGTGTTAACCCAAGTCTGTTACTCAGGTTCAATTACGTTGGTATTCCTCCTTTTTCAAATGATTCATTTATTGAAATTAAAAAAATATTGGGATGCTCTGAGAGAAACACATCGGAATATCTAAATATACATTTAGAGGGGACACTAGAAAAAGAGCTCCGTGCCTCGAGGGAAGGCTGCCCGAACTACACTGAGAATCCACTGGAAATGGCAAAGAAACTTGAGGTGAGATAGGTTTTGATTTTGCTAAAAAAATCTACAAAATTTAAGGAAGATCACAATCGGCTTCAAAAACCGCTTCAAAATCCTTGCAGTAAATACGGCAACACCTTAAAAGAAAAATATTCTTCATTTTTCGTTGAAATTAGTCTGGTTTTTATGACTAATAGTTTTGGCTGCCAACTGCAGCCCTAATTCATGTCACAAATTCCCTTTGGTGGCAGGCAAAGGCACTAAAGCAAATATCTTGGGTTATGAATTTTTCGCATTTTTAAAAAGAAATATGAGTTTTAGACGGTTTTAAATGTCGCTCTAACATATATACAATTTCTGAAATCATGTTCGTTTGATGTATTATTTACAAATTTTTAATTGACGCTTTATTGATTTTGCAGGTGAGGATCAAGAGATTAGTTTTTAACAAAATCAAATCTCATCGCAATAAAACCCTGAAATTGCACAGAGTCGTGGGAGAGATCGATAACGTCCCAAGTGTCGCCGAGTGGCAGTTCGCGCAGTACCTTTTGCCCTGCTTCGTGGCCTCCATGCTCGAACTATTCACCCGCACAAATGGCAAAGAACCGGCGATTAGTAAAGAAATGAAGGAATGGTACGCCAACCTTGTCCACGAGCTTGTTGCCTCTTACGAAAACCCCATAAAAGAAGCTGCGCTTGACCAGAATATCGAGGATTCCTTTTTGGCTCTGTACTTGAGAAAACGGTTTTCGTTGTCGACTTTGCTTCAGGTCTTCTACCGGTATACAATCAACGACTTTATCGTCGCAGTCAGCAAGGACGAGTCATTTGAAAGGCATTTCAACAGTTTTTCGCACTTGCGCTTGCTTTTTGAGGGGCTGACGAGCAGCGACGGGTGTACGCTGAGTGCCGAAGTTTCGCCTCAGACCAAACGCTTCTTCGACTTGATGTCATTCAATTTTTTCCTTAACCTGCAGAATGCTATGCACTCGTGTCCCAGAGCGAACTGCAACAAAACAGAAGATCGCTCAATCGTGGTCTCCAACATGAACAACCTGATCAAAGTTATGTGCCTCCTTGGTTTATCCGACCACAAAAATATCATCGACGCCGTTCACCCAAACCTGCCAACCTCTTCAACCCTTTTGCTTGTTCTCATAGAATACTGCTTGTGGGAGAATAAAGACTTGATGATTATCAAGAAAATCAAGCACACGAAACACCCTAATAATAGCCTCGATGACCTCTTGAAGGCTGCCAGAGAGGAGTGTGAAAATCTCAGCGTCGCCCAAACACAAAGTCTCGCTTTTTATTTGGCCATGAGTGTGATTCCCAGAGAAAAATTCTCCATGTTGTCGAAAAAAATTGCAACCAAGAGTGTTTTAGACCAAGCCCTGTGGAGCTACGTGCAGGATGGCAAAATGTGGTATCTAAAGCATTTCCTAAATATGACGCCACACGACGAGTTGAAAGTGTCTCATGAATTCACCAAAGAAAAGGCGCCGGTTCTTTACTACGTGGCCGTCAACGCATTAAACAAAGATTGTAATAAAGTGAAGCTCAACAGCCCCGGGGAAGCTTGGTTCTTCCCGATTACGCACTGCAGGTATTGCGGTTTGCTGGATATAGACGTCAATGAATATCCATGCACCGAGTGCATCAGATGCAAGCAATATCCAGATAAAAATTTCTTCTGCTCCGCTGGCTGCAAAAAAAGTGCGATGAACACGTACCACGGTAATGAACATGTCGAGTATGAAACCCATTTTATTAAAAATTTGTAAATTTGTATGAATAAAGGACCGTGTAGATAAATAATTGTTTTCATTGGAAGAGAGCATTTTGGGGCAGTAATACTCCTACCGAATCATATTGATAACAATTTTATGTCGATTTCACTCAGTTTCCCTATTGGAATTAATAATAAATCTCCACTTCTCCTAATGATTTTGTTAAGCTAAACGTGTTCAAAATATTTTATAATGATTTTTCAACTCTTATTTCAACTCTTATTTCAACTCAAAAAGAAACTCTTATTATGATAAAAGAAAATAAAAATGTATTTTAAACCCAGAAAACACTCAATTGCCTTAATTTTTATCCTATTTCCAATAGGGAAATATTGTTACCGCACCTATACAGAAAAAATCACCCGACATTTTAAAACCAACTGACCATCATTTGTTAATTTTTACTTCCTTTAAGTTAATAGTAAAGTCTGATGGCATTCAGTATCGATTGTATCGATGTAAAAGTGAATCACGTGTGTGATTATTTTCGTAATGGAGTCAACTGTTATATTTTACACAAATTTATGACAGAAATCCAAATCGTATTAACACACATACACATCTTGAAGAAAAATGCATACACACAATCACTACTGCTAAAAGATAAATGCAGCACGCGATGCAAATGAACTGCACCGGTTGCATACTTTTCATTACCGCAGGCGCCCCTCTTTCCGCGAGAATTCTTCTGAGCTCACTCATTTCAGGCTCATTTTTACATAACATGCTTGTGAATTCTTGGAAAAACTTGATAAATAAAGCCACAATTATGAACGTCTCCTTCCATCATATCGTGTGTCGTTTTATGTATGTATTCACTGACATTTGATATTTTGTTAATTTGAAAGAAAAATAAAATATATTTTTCAATGTTTTGTAGGCATGGCCCTTGACTAATAATTAGAAAGTTTTATGCTTCTCAGCCATGAGCATAAACATCTG
Organism: Cloeon dipterum; assembly: GCF_949628265.1. Classification (NCBI taxonomy): domain Eukaryota; kingdom Metazoa; phylum Arthropoda; class Insecta; order Ephemeroptera; family Baetidae; genus Cloeon; species Cloeon dipterum. The sequence goes on from NC_088790.1 coordinate 11,838,432, forward strand.
AGTGATGGTGAAGCAGTAAGTACACACAAAGTTTGCGATCTGTATACAGAGTAAACGCAATGTTAAAATTTTATACACAGCACGATTAATATTTTCACCGTAAATACTACTCGTCTGTTGATTTTGCAATCGCCAACCATAATCAAATCGGGCTCAATGTGCATCAGTTCCTGCCGAAATAGGTACGCCTGCAAAGAAAGTTCATTATATATTTGTTTATTGTTCATACATATCAAACTACAGCCAATTTAAAAAATTTCAAGTGTGTATTGTGTTTGAGAGACTACAAAAAATATATTATGCCGTACTACCTTTTCACATAATTCAGCCGATTCAGAGTTCAGTTCAAGATGTAGCAGCACCAAACTTGTTCTTTTACACTGAAAACAATTTTTAATTATAGAATTAAATTTCAATTTCAATAAGAATTGAACCTCTAGAGTCATCCTCTCGCATTGCCACGTCAAAACTGTGAAACCCGTGATGTTACTTGAAAATCGAACAATATTCAAGACGGTCAATTGCGAGATTCTATTTAGTTCAAAATGCGTTGGACTGATATTTAGGAATATTACTATGGAGATAGCAAAAGAGCATTCAAAAAAGCTGAGCACACCGGAAAGGAATAAAACTCTCGTGAACGGTGATCTGTTCAACTTTTCGATGTATGCACGAAGGTTAGAGTGTTGTTCGCGAAGTCGAGTTATTATTTCTATGGCGTAATGACTCGTTAATCTGCAACTCTGTGAATCAATAAAATGTCAATTACCAATTCATCAATGTTTTTATATTTCCAACACTAGACTTAACCAAGAACAAAAGTCCAGGAAAATAGATAAGCAATCCATGATAACAGTTCAAAACTTACCTCTAGTTGGTGGTTGTATTCTGCAAAGAGAATTTCCACGGTGCACGCGCACATTGTTAAAAGAGTCATGTTTGTTAGACTGGCTAAATTGCACCAAATTGTACATAATGCATATTGAAGATTGGCAGAGATAGAGTACTCCACACGAGACTGGAGTACAATAAAAATGACTGATGGACAATAGCACCATACGAGTGTGGAATAACATGCATATTTAAGCGCAAAGTGGATTTTTCGAGTGTCTACTGCTTTAGGAAAGAGGCGGTTTAAGTCAGCGATCACTTCTTCCAGTGAACGTGGCCGTTTAATTTTGCAATAAAAGAAGGCGATAGAGGAGGCACCCATAAAAATAACATCGCCCATCGCAACCAATCTAATAGTAACGCTTGGAGCCTGAAAACATCAAGAGTTTGCGTATCTAGGATATGTGATTAAGTTCGTTTTACCATCATTATCACATTCACAACGCTCCATAAAGCAAAAGACATTATGGACGTTATGGTAAAGCTGTACAGATCATGCAGTTTTCTGAAAACCCAATTTCTGCTCGAGTTGATATTCCAAATTCCCAATAGCTGTCCTAAGACAATAAAAGGAAAAAAAGCCTTATCCATCGTGCACCCGTTTCAGAATGCGAACAATACCAAGGAACAAACAGTCAGTAATTCAGACTTGAAAACTGCAATTTGGATATCAAGTAGACCAGCTGTCAGAGTATCTCAAACAAATGAAAAAAAGTTAGTGTCGCCTTCAAGACGAGTTACGTAAAGTGTCATTCATGCATAAATGTCAACTATTGTTTTGACCTGTTATGGAGAAATATACAGTATTGAACATTCAGCTGTTTGTACGAAATAATGTGCGCAAACGTACCGCAGCACCAAAAAAAATGCATTGATGTCGATTTATTACTTTTTTTATTGCAAGTTTTTCAATTCAAGTTGTAACAAGGACAGTTCAGTTCTGGAAAGATAATATCACAATGACAAGATATATTGAAACAAAAAATAGCTTTATAGGTTAGCATAATTAAACTTGATTAGGACCAAAATGATCCATGTATATAATTATCAAAATTTAATTCTGAAAATTTCTCGTCAAATTGTAACCAATATAGATTTAAATATTATTTACTTGAATTAACAAAGGCTGAGGTTATCCATTTTCACGGCAACAATTAAGAAATTCATATAACTAACTCTTCATATAGAAATTTTTATTCTACGAAAAATACATCGTTGTTTCAATTGGTCAAAATTTAAAGCATTTGAGAAAGGGTGACACTTCTGGTGTAAGCAAGTTAAGTAACTAAAATCCGCAGGTATACAAGGCTGGAGTGATCCCAGACAAGTACTGTATAGATATCAAAAGAATAACAAATTAAAATCTTATAATGCTGTACCATACGCCTTGAAGAGGAAAGAAAACTGTGCCGCCGAGCAGTCTTTCAATGCGAGTTGCATATCGTTTGACACTTCCACGACTTGAAATTCAAACACGTTTTTCCGTTTTTGCGGGCCAGCTGCTCCTGAAACCTGGAATAAAGCGGAACATATGTCCCAAGGCGATTCATTCCATCCCTCACTTCTGCAAGAAGAACAGCAACCAAAAAAGCAGTATATATCAAAGAGGAACAAAATTCTTGTAAATATAGGAATCAAATTAAATTTAAAATAAATATAGTCGCAGATTTGAGTGCTGCTCACGCAATCGAGCTATGATTTCTATAGCTTAGGGCTGTTTCACGAATCTATAGCTAAAGTAGCTGTGAATGAACCAATCGCATCTCTTGCATCAGAGAATTATTTAAATAACTGTTAGAGTTATTCATTTCAGCTAGGACTTCATTGGTGTATATACTACCATAATTTATTCCGCTTACTTGAGAGGTTTGCTAAATGCACTTAATGGAAAGAAGTTAGATAAAAAATAATTGAATATTCAATGACAAGAAAATTTATAAATTAAATATCCTTTTGTTTACAGCAAAGTTTACATTTACAACAGTGTAGTGCAACAAAGCTAAAATAAAACTAAAAACTCCTCAGATATAACGAAATAAAATTTATTAACAAGCATCATAAGAAAAAAAGACGCATGAAATCAATTTAAAGCCGAATCAAATTCTATTTCTAAGCAGATCGAGTACATTGAAGTTTGGAAAAATGACGTTAAATGCTTTTACATGCAATCATGACGCGCTTCAACTTTCTATTCGCAAAGAAAGCGTAGCATAGCATCGCACCCAATATCATTTAAACCCGTTTCCATAACAGCGCCAGTAGAAGTGTAGAGGTTCATGCAATTTTCAACATAAGGCGAGTTGGGCTCTCCTGGTCTCCACATCAAGTCTGGAGCGACCAAGGTTCCACTAGGACACCAACCGAAATTGCGGACACACCCGACTCCATCTGAAGTGCCGGAGGTCCACAATGGTAAACTGCCCCAGCCAGCAACTGTTCCAAATTACTAATTTAGAATGGACAACATATTTCTTAATATAAAGATACATTTAAAACCATCGTGTAAACATTCACGTTCAGCGTTTGTCTCGATGGAAACCAATTTCATTCCAAACTTGCAGCATTCGTAGTATGCATCTTTATAAGTTTTCTGATCAAATTGACATTGGGAAATTAGAACTATGAAATTTTTGTTTGCAAACCATATCCTTGTGAAAGAAATATTTCTGACCGCAAAACGTTTGGAACTGTCCATCTGGCCCTAGTTTTAAGGTTTTTTTAATTATTACTATTTTTCCATCGCGTCAACTAATAATTAGTTTATTTCATTGGCTAAAGGAAAAGTGGAATTGAGTTGGCTTGGTGCAAATCACAAAACAAATCTTTTTCGCATGATTCGTGAAGTAAACTCTTTTCAATTAATATATTTAAAAAACTGCTGAATATATCAAATTTTTCCAAATGTTAACTTGTGTTGAATGTAATTTACCAGTCATTGCTGTCACTTGGCTCGTTTTCACAGGCTACATTAATAATGAATTAAATATTTGAGAAAATAACACAATTGCATATTACATCAACCGTGCAGTTGTAATCATAGCAAGTGGCTGATATGCAAGGTTTGGCCGGCATCTGATCAATATTTTCAATTGGTTTTAGTATCAACAGTAATTTTTCTTTTAGGAATTTGACTAGTAACCTCACAAATGTAACCATACGAATCGGTGCAAACTACGTCTTGCATCCATGCTTGACTCTTGTCGTAGGACGCGGAAGGTCCGAAATGAGCCAAAACGCACGCCTCCTGTTCATTCGCATTGTTCGGTTCACCGGCATTCCTTTAACCTTGCAACTTTAGTCCCTTGAAGATTTGTTAGTTTAGTTTTAGTCTAACCAATTGGAATCGTTTGCATAGAAAGTGGTGCCGGAGGAACAGTATTTGAAGCGAAAGCTGCAGTCAAGCTGGGTTCCGCTCGTCCAAAACTCGGTATTGAATTTCAGTAGAGCTGTGAAAGAACATTAGAACTGTTTAAATTATTGCTATGATTTTATGCACGGTCATTATTATTCAGATCAAATATCGTCTTCATTTCTAAATCGGAATCCACAGACAACAAGTCCATTCCTAATTTGCAGCACATGTCGTATGCAGCTGCCCAGGGAATCTGTAAATTATTTGGATCGATTTTTATCACAATATAATTGAAGTCATCTCTAAATTTTTTATTGCATTTTCAAATATCTTAAACTGTATTAACCTTGTTTGTGGCAAAAAGATAGGTTTTTCCGGAGCCAGTTGCCCACCTTCCGTAGCTAGAAGCTCCTGAAAACGAAAAATAAAATCACTATTATGTTTTTTAGAGAGACCGTTGTGACCTACTTATTAGCTCTCCTTTCGAGTTGAAAAGGGAATTCTAACAAACACGATATATATAAGCCTGGTGAAAATATGACATTAATTGACGATCTCACGTCTTTGACACACGTCGCATGGTTTGGGCAGGTAGGCGTGCAATCGGCTTGATCACCCTGCGCAAGAAACCGCGTAAGGAAACAACACAAAAACTATGGCCACTTATTATATTACACACCTCGCATATAAAATATTGAGTTGCCGAGCAAGAATTGTCATTAAAATAGAAAAGTTTTGGATCAACGTCCAGCTTCATCTCTAAGCATCGCTCTCCCAGCGGGGTGCTCGGTTCGTTTGCTTTCCAATTCAAAAAATTTGGATTAAACGACGTTTGAGTGCCACAAAATCCATATTGAAACTCGCATCCAAATCCTTCGTTAGTGCCCGTCGTCCAGTAATAGTTTACTGTGCTCTTGTATTGAACTTAACATTTTATTGATTTATTTATTTCTGAAATACCAAAATCCTTGATAATGTACCTTTGTTCATCTCTGCCAGGCATTGCAACTCTTCATATGATTCTATGCTCAATAAACGCATTCCGAACTTACAGCACTCGGTCTCGGCGTCGTTTCTGGTTTTTACCCCTTTGGAAATGAAATACTGTCTGCCACAAGCCGATCTGAATAAGCCACCCGGATTGCCTTTTCAAAATTCAACTAATTTAGCTCAATAAAATTAATTAAAAACTCACTTAACCATAGTTTTGAAAACATTGATTTCTCAACGTCAGTTCTGCACGGCACCGACGGGCACTGTGGAAATTGGCATGGTGGGGCGGACGTCTAACAAATGAAATAAATGTATATGAACTGTACGAATTGCCCTGGCATTTACCTCACAAATGAATTTAATCGTACTCCCACAGTTGACGTCATTGAAATTAACATTTTCGGGTGGAGAACCTCCACCTACGATCATTTGAATGCAGTTTTCAGTGCCTTTGTCATTGTTAGGCTCGCCTGCGTTCCATCTAAAACCTGACGAAATGTTTGTTGCAGTGTTTGCCGTACACCAGGTGAATTGGCCTTCGTGGAACTCGTCGCTTCCCGCTGTAAACCAACTTGTGCCTCCAAAACCGTAGTTAGATTCTGTTTTGAGTCAATGCGTTAATTGTTATGGAATTCCAGAATTAATCGAGCCCAAAATTGTCTCTTTTGGCTCTTAAAAAAAATTTACTCACTGGCCAGCATTGTGGCCAGGCACATGGTTTCCGCTGCATCCTCGATGCTCAAAAGCTGCATGTTGCGCAAACAGCATTCCGAAGCTGCTTCTTGCCAGGTTTTCTGTATTTTTAAATAATTTTCTTTCAACTGTATAGATTTTTCCTAAACATTGGATTCATTGATTATAGTTTAATACATTTTATTAAAAAAAATTGAATGCGTGATGGTTTAAACTTGGTCGGGAACCTATTAATTAACATAAAAATTATGAATAATATAACTTTTTTCAGTACTTATCTTAAAAAGGTAAATTTGACAAACTTTCAATCAGAAACCACTTCATTTTTATTGCTTGAGGTACGCCAAGCATATAATTGAAACCTTAAACTTTTTTTTCATTAAGGCTCAAATATGCCTATGAAATGTGAGGGTTGAAAATGCTGACTGCATTTACCCTGCATTAATTGTGAAAACAGTTTTTAAATAAATATTATATGGTTAGTTTTACAATATTAGGAGAAATAAAATTAATCGAATTTGTGTTTTGTTCATTTCTCCTGAAATACCTGAGCATTACTAAAGAAGTACATTCGGCCACATGCAATTCGCAAACTTCCATCGATAGGTGAAGATGCTACGTTCAGCGTGGGCAAGTGGAATATCAATAAGAAAACTAAGTAAATTGACTATCTCACGGTTGATGAAATCGTTTGCGTCGAGAAAAGAAGCCTTAAAATTATTATATATTTTTTAAAAAAGATTATAAAGTTTGAGAATTTGCAACCTGTTTAGCGCAAGTGTAGCTCAAGCATGGAGGCTTTGTCGTCGTTGTCACAGGCACCTAAATTTCCTTATGACCCTGATTTATTTTGGAAATAAAAAACAAATAGACCTCGCAAATATAATTTAAAGAAGTTGCGCAGATGACGTCATTCAAGACGTTGCTTTTCATAGGGCCAGGCCCTAAAGTGATCGAACCACAATCTTCCTCTTGACCAGTAGCGCTTATGCCACTTGGCTGTCCGGAGGTCCATGTCAGATTTTCTAGGACCGTGTTGTTTCCGTTGCACCAAATGTAGGTGCCCTCTTTCTGGTAATCACTCAACGAAGTCAAATACTCTCCCGCTAGCCCAGAGCCGTCAGCACCTAATTTTTTCCATTAGCAAGCACGTGGAAGTGCCACATGTTGAAATACTGTTTATCAGTTGGGAAATGCATGACAGGCGCTGCGATGATTCCACCGTAACTAATGACATCCCGAAAGTGCAGCAGTAGGATGCGGCGTCTGGCCACGATTTCTGTCCAAAATGAGACTTTTTGTGGTGGAGAAATTATAATTGAATTTATTAAACTTTATCCGTGCTGAAGAGGTAAAGACGATCACATGCGGGCTTTATGACTCCGTTGGTCACTGATTTTGCTGATATATTTTTATTGAAATTATATGACCGCTTAAAAATGAATATTACGTACGATCAACTAGGCCTTTAGCGTCAAGCTTTGTAACCTACGTTTTGATCAACATTAATTGATAATATTTTGCTCTGAAAATTGAGGTGATATCGTCCTGTAAAAATCTAAGATATTTCTGCTAATAAAATAGATCGTATAAACATATTAAATTGAACAAAGCTACAACTAGAAATTAGTTATTGCAAAATTGATTAGTGGTTCTCAGAAAAATTAGATTTCACTCACCCGCATAGTTAATTTTGCAAGATGCATTCGATTTTATGATTTATGTTACTAACTGAAACGTGCTTTATCCTAATTTGAATTTCGTCCTGGTTCAGGAAAAATTGCGCAACTTTCAACAACCAAACGTTAATTTCCTTGTTGCAAGAAAAGGGCAACAATCAATTCGACAATGAAAATTTGGGTGTTTGTCGAAAGATGCGCAATTTTACCTCGACCAGGAAGATTTGTTCCATCTAAGTAAGCGACTCTTACATCTGGTTTGCAGGCGAAAGAAATGCACGGTGGCAGAGTTGTGGTTGTTGTCGTCGTCGTAGTAGTAGTTGTTGTTGATGACGACGACGTGGACGTCGTTGTTGAAGTGGTGCCGGAGATTGCAGTTGTCGAATCAGTTGATATTGCGACAGTAGTAGCGGCTTCCGATGATTGTTGTATAGTGTTACTTCTTACGAGCGTTGTTGGAGCAACTGTTGAGATTTTATTTTTCTAGATTTTTCCTGAACCGCATTCAAATTCAAGATGAGACTACTTGTTTTTTGGTGAAATGTCGTCTTTATTATTGCTGCTGTCTAAAATAAACAATTCACACCGAGTATGGTTATTAAGCCATTTAATTTTTAAGAATCATACAGGTGGTAATTTGCTTGAGACAATGTTCCTGTCATTTCTGGTAATCGTAGAATTTGTTTGACAAATTGTATTCGAGCAGCATTTATGTATGTGTATTCTTCGCTGCAACTTTGTTACTGAAAAAGTATTAAATGTAGAATCCTCTGACTGAGGAAAGCTTGGTTTTAAATTTCACACCTATAAGGATCTTGTACGTGTTGGACAATATCGGAAGTTTAGAGGCTGTTTCAGCCTAAACGTTTGGAGACGAGAGTTTATAATAAGCTAACAAAATATTTAAATGCGTAACATTTACCATTAGCATGAAGAATATAAGAAAAAGAGGAAATAAATTTGTCCATTGCATCACTAAACCTTCATATGAAAAGAGTTAATATAAATTACACTCTAGGTTTTGCAGGAAAAGGAAATTTCGTAAGCCATATATATTAGATTATAATTTTAACATTAAAATATTTTCGTGATCTACTTACCAACGCCCAACTAAAATTGCTTTCCAATTTATCACACCTGTGTAGCTCAACGTGTGATGGTAAAAATTTCAGCAGCGGAAACGTATCGCATCATTGACGTGTGATTTTCCGGATGTTAGTCCCATTTTGTTCAATAATTTATGTCGCAAAAGAGCTGTCTGATAGGCAACTTTGGAAAAAATGCATCAAAACGATACAAAATATCGCTTTAGCACAGATCCAATGTATTAATTGCATAATATACACTCCACGGTTTCATTTCTAAATCATTACTTTTAATTTGTTTTTATTATTTCACAATATTTTTAAATCCCCAACAAAATACGCAAAATACCGATATTAATAATTATTTTCCAAAGCATATGAGATAAAATTGTGTGATGGTGAAGCAGTGAGTGCACACGAGGCTTGCAACATATTTTTATTGATCAGAATTAGTTTGATTAATTAATAGTGCATTTCACAGCCTGAATTTATATCCAGCACAAGTTCAGTCCAAAGCAATTGGGGTGGACGTCAAACTAGCGATAAGTGGTGTTGAGGTCAATATGTTTATAGCAAAGTTGAACATTTTCTTGTCTCCCACAAAGAGCAATAAATTTCAATGTCCTTCAACAGTCAAGTAAAAACTATCTAAGTTGTTGTACGTACGCTTCAAAACATTTTACGCAAGGACGTGCAGATATAAATATTTTATTCAAGTTGAAAGGAGGAAAATTGAAAAGTAAAAACGAAAGGTATCTTTGTTTATTGATTAATTGTTTATTGAAAATTTGTATATGTTGTGAATACATTAAATTGCGAGTATTTGAAGAGACGAAACAGCGTTATTTTCTCGTGGACATGTACTTCACTTTCACCTGAGATAAACAGAGACTTTCAATTCTATTAGCTACTTATATTTCCTGAAAATTTTATTAATTAGACACGATCATATAGGAAATTAACTGAACAGTTTGTGCAAAATCTACTGATTAAAGTAAACGTATGATTAACATGATTAAAAAACATGATCTAATTGGTCGTTGAAACGGAAACTTGTGAGTAATTGAAGTCAATGTATAGTACTCAAGTGAATAATTGTATCTCTTTTTCGCAGATTGATTTTGTATAAAAAGGGCAAGCTATTTCTACAATATGAAAATATGGGATTCATCATTCTTGCCTATGAGTTAAATGCTCATGAGATCACTAAGTCAACATTTGTTCCTACATTTGTTTGATACAGAGTATACTAATAATTTAATTATATGTACATTGATGCAGGATAAATATTTTTATGCATTTTTAAACTTACAGTTGATAATCTCGATCGCTATAAGATTTTCAGGCTACGTTGCATAAGTAGAAGTTGTTATAGTTTAATATCACATTTTTGAAGGTGATGAGAAACAATTTTAACAGGAATTTTCAAACGGTCAGTTTCCATAAAACCCATGCTCTCAACTCCCCTGACTCGTTTTCTAGATTGAATACAAAATTGATCCTTTGAGTTGTGTTTTACTTTCACTCAATCTGAATTATATAACATTATTTTCGGTATTAGCAATTTATTTTCGCGCAATTGTTAGTGTCTGAAGCTTGAAGCCTCTGTCCATTTTTTATATTTTCACTCTGGATTCAGATCAATTCACTATACAGTACATTCTAGATGCGGAATAATATCGTCTGATATGCTCAAATTAAAAGTCAATACTGTTGCGTTCGAAAAAAAATCTCTAGGGATGTGCAATGACTTGCGATCATCGTTTTTTTTCTGTGACTAGTTTTTAATGCGTGGACTATCAAATGAGAACGAATGGCGTATTTGCGATATGAAAATTTAATTTCCACTGATCATTAGTGACTTTGAAAGGGGGTTTGCCTAAAAACGTCGAATTTACCTTCAGGATATTGCTCCTGCAACACTCATTTTTATTTTGTTTTTATGAACTAACCCCTTTTCAACATAACATTAAAAAGAAGTCTGACAAATTGTTGTATTTGTTGTAATAATTATTTGTTCCTAAATTTATTTTCTACAAAAAAATCTATTGTTGCGAATTACTCAAAATATCGTGATTTTTTTCTCTGCTCGTAAAATTTTAAATTCTAATTTCATCTTAAATGCAAATTAACCAAAATAAAACCCGATGATATAATTAAAAATCAAACTAAATGGGGACGCTCTCGGCCATTGGGGATGTCAAACATTTTACAGTTTACGCAAATATCGGATTAAGTACGCCGTTAACCCTTTCCAGTTTCACCAAAGATGCATTTATTCAAATTAGTGTTCGCAAATTTCGGTATAGTCTTTTTTAAAAAACTAACGCGACGAAAAATTCGATAATTTCTCCAGCGGCGGTGGCTGCGGCAGCGATCGTCAGTAGATGCAGTCGGAAGAGTCGTCGTCGGCCACCCTGATGATGGGGATGTCTTTGAGGTCGGCGAGCTTGGCGTCGGCAGAGAGAGCGTCGCCGTCGACGCTGAACGGCGGCGACACGCGTCGGTGCCGCTTCAGGTAGTGCAACTCGAAGTCGCTGGAGCGGTGCTGGTGCAGACGTCGCGACAGACGGTGCTTGTTGGCGGCACACTCGGCCTCGTACGTGGGGTCACACCGGCTGAACTCGCGGAACAGGGCGTCCGACTTTTCGTCCACGCTGTAGTCGCGCGTCTGCAGTGACGAGTACACATACTTGTTGTGCCTGCAAAATTAAAAATGAAAGAATCTTTCAGATTAAAACAATTTCGTGGACTGTGAAATTTTAACTGTGATCTAGATTTCATTTTGTAGACTTGAGAAACTCAGATTTGGTGTCACATTAAGAAAATTATGTCTGGTACACAAGATATTATTAAATCCCACGAAGTCAACTATTCAAAATTAAAATATCACATTTTCCTGTTTCAATATTTTACATATTTCATCTTCATAACCAATCAGTTATTTGAAAATATTCGCACTACAGCAGTATATTTTATAAATTTTGAAGTTTATCAAGATTAAACTTCTAGATAGCAAATTCATGCCGATATCTAGATTTTGACCTTCAGGTTCACGTCAGGGTTAGGACCTGAGAGTTGAACCTGGCTTTTTATTGGAAGAGCGTAAGTGCCTGCTGAGTAGTTAGAACATAAAAAATTGAATTTTTCTACGAGAAAATTTTCAGTTCAAAGGCAAATCAGGGTTGATCAGCTTCAAGCCAGAAATCAAACTTCAAACCTTAAGTAAGGAGGTACTATAATGTATAAAAATTGGTGAACTCAAGCAGAATTGCTAAAAGAATCTAAAAAAAATTTCCAAATGCTTTCAATAACTCGTGGAAATAGCTCTGGTCAACTCTTTTTCAATAAATGCTGTCAAGAGGTCTCAGCCGCGAGATCAAAGGCGGCGGCTGGCCATTTTCACCAGCGGCCGGTGTCTGACAATATTTTAAACGTGGAGTTTGATAGTGTTTAACGGCCGGAGGCGCATCGCAGCGCGGCTGGTTGAGACTTCTATACTGTCTAAAATTCAGTCCTATACCAATCATTTTTTTTTTGTAGATGGATGCCATTAGTTTACCAGTTTTGATAAAGACTCACCTGAGGTACCTGGGCATGAGCACCGTTTTGCTCCTCTTGGGCACGATGGTCGCGGTGGTGACGGAAGAGGGCGAGTCCCCACCGGATCGCGAGTCCGTCTCGAGCTCGTTGACCGACTCGAAGTATAGCGAGTCGGGCGTGCGGCGGCCGGTGGCGCCACCGTGGAAGTCGCGGCGCCGTTTGGCCGCTTGCTCCTCCGCTTCAGTCTTGGCCTCGTCCAGGTCGATGCTGTCCTGCTTCTGGCACAGCCGCGGCGCGCAAGTCGTCTCGAAGCTGCGGTAGCCACTGTCAGCGCGAATCTGCTGTAGCTTCCCGTGTCCCGTCGACTGCCCTCCGCCCTCGCCTAGGCTGTCCGTGTTGTCCGTTGTACTCTCGAAGCTCGTTGTCAACTGCGAAAGAGAATATTAGTTAAATATTAATTACAATTCATGCAGGTTTCTTTTAAATTTGTATTTTTAATAAACTAAAAAAAATTTTTGTTAGTTAGATATTTTTGTGCAAAAGTGAACCCAAAAACATTATAAAGAATAGGACTACTTTAAATTTTATATATCCTCCAATGTGAATCTGTTTGTTCAAAACCAATTTTCCGATACCATCATAAATTTATGTGGGCGGTAATTTAAAAAAGGTATCGTTTTCCAGAGTTGAAAGATGAGCAAATTATGCAAACTGACCTGTTCTAGTCTACTGGCGTCTGTTGAGGAGCCTTCAGTGTCGACAGTCTCCACGGAGTCGAAGCTACTGTTTTCGATGACCAGCGGCTGAAAGGTGGCGCCACCTTCCTTGCGCCGCAGCCGCGACGTCAGAACGTTTTTGTAGGTTTGGCGGCGTGACTCGTAGGACGGCAGCTGCAGCAGGTGCGGTGGCCACCGCACCGGCAGATCCTCGTTCAGCAGAGGCTCCGTGTTTGACTCGAACGAAGTCGTGTGACTCGTTGCCGGGTCTGAAATTATGCAATTATTTGTGATCGAGTGTTTTTGTTTAATTATTAGGTAATTTTTAAGAGCAGATTAGTATCTGCATATGAGTTCGTTTTATTTGGATTTCAGAGTAAAGAAATAAATAAAAACGAAAAGATTTCGAGAATAACTAAGTAAGACCCACACTTGTATTCGGTTTGTGGAGCCTAAACCCGTCTAAAACCTCCAAAAGCAGTCTAAATTCATCCAAATTGCTTATGAAAAAAATGAGAAAATTGATCTAAAGTGGCGTTGCATGCAAGATTTCTTACAAATATTCTATTTTTCAAATGATTTTCAATAGAATAAAAAGTACTGATTTTCAAAACTGTTGGTTCTAGAAGTAAAATACTTGTCAAATAAATGTCAAGGTTTAATTATTTATTACTACGTCATTTAAGTCAGTTGCTAACTTCCAAAGAGCGTGGTAAAGTTATGAGTCAAGAAAAATTCCCGGGCGTGGTGCATGTTTTAAACCAAAATACGCCATTAAACCCGTTGGAATTTGACCTCATAGCTTTTTACTGACACAAAAACACCATGTACAATAATGGCAACAAAAAGCCTTTGGATTGGGAAGAAAATCTCTGAAAAAATATTAGCAAAAATAGCCTAAATTGGCTCAAAAACCGCAATAAATATCTCAAAACTATCTTTTTTGTGGCAAAAATATCATTAATTAATTTCACATAAAACTTTTTCATCATTTCCATTTTCAAAGTTGTCAAATTATTTGGAGGGCAAGCTTATCGTTACCTTAAGGTCTAATTATGATGTTACTGATATTTCGACTTCTCATTTTTACTTAATTAAATATGAGTTTTTGGGGGAAAAGGGATGCCTTTTCTTTTAACGTTCACCTATTCAAATTATTTCTGGTCGCACTCGTTTTTATCCTCAATTTTCATTAAAACGCAAACAAATAATTCACAAACACGCTCAAAGCCATAGTGAAATTCAGCCCAGAGTTCTTGATAAATAATGACGAGGAAAAGCTTTTCACCAGCATTGCCAATTAGATAAGATCAAAACAAGCCACAAAAAGCTGTCTGCTTTTCCTGCTCGGGAAAAACGGCGCGGTGGAGTGGGTATGCAACCGGCACGAGGTGTGCGTCGCGCGGGTTGCCTGCGGATCTATTTCGGTACCTGGCGAGAGGTCGGCCGGTGAGTTGAGGATGGGCTCCTTCTCGAGGGGCGTGCTATTCTTGGTGTACTCCTGCTGCGCGTTGACTTTGACCCTCGACAGCTCTTGCGACGGTGGCGAATCGCTGATTTCCTCGTCGTCCTCCTCGAATGTCGCCCGCAGCTCCCACAATTGTTTGTACTGCAGCTGCGCGTGTTGAGGGAAAACGTGTTCATTTTCTTTCTTACGCGTCCGACGCTTTTATGTGACTATCTAAAGAAAAGAAACTCACCCGTAAGTCCTCAAAGTCGGCGGCGGCGTTGTGCTCGAGCATGTCGTCCAGGAAGTAGTCCACCATTCCACTCTGCGCGTTTACCTGCGTCACACATTTACGTTTCTTTTTACATTCGTGGAAAAATCGAAACGCCCGCTTTGTGCACACTCTGCTTGAGATTGTTATTTATGGCTGTGTATACTGAACTGCACTGTTTGCAATTACGTAAGAAAGTGGATGAGGTTGGAAATTTTAGATGTAAAAATAATACTTGCGTTGACAGTTTTTCTTTTTTTGTTTTATAATGAAAATATAAATCATATAAACACATTTTGGCTGATTTAATTTGTGATTTAGATTTTATACTGGCAAACAAATAAGGATTTGGAGGCTCAAAGTGAATTGATTAAGAATTTCCTAATTAAAACTAAGGTGTGATTTTTAAGGTAAAATACTACTGATCTGAGGTCCCCGGGGCCAAAACAGCCACAATATACATTATAAAACCGTATGAAATCACTTTCCTTGCAACCAATCCCCTTTGAACCACCAATTTCTGTTTTTTTGCTTTTAGGACTAGCCACGTTAAGATCTGATTTTTTAAATTTTGTATAAAAATGCTAGTGAAAATTAATTGATTAATTTTACACATCCTTTTAAAAGTTTTTATTCAACAAAAAGCTCTTCAGTTTTTATAAGTCATTAATGACTGGTTGAGCATTGGATTGTGCTTTGAATAAATATTTTTTAATTTTAATTTATAAATTTCAAATTGAGAGATGAGCGAGAGGACAAACCTCCTCGAGGCTGCCAGTGTCATTGTAGCGGACCTTGCCGCCGCCGTCGCTGGACTCGTCACTGAGCTGCTTTTTGGATAGCTCGTCGCGGTAGTGGTAGAGACCCATCTCCAGCGGCGTCCAGTCGGTGCTAGGTGCGCGGTGCGGTGGCGAGCCATCATCCCACTCCATCACCACCTCCAGCGCGCCCTTGCTGCCCGACACAAAGAGAAAGCACACGTAAGAGCAGACTCGCGTCGAGCAGATTGATTTCCATCACAACACCCTTTATGTTTATTTATTGACCTCGCGTGTGACATCTTTTGCGCCTTCACATAGTTATTTTCTCCTCAGACACCGGTCTATTTCGATACCACCACCAAAGATTTAATTTTGTATTACTGTCGCTCGCTTGAAATTATTTCCATGTTTTATTTTTATTATTTCGAGGGGCAGCATACGTGCCGAATAAATAAATCGATTGTGACTTATTTGATTTTAAATTTGAAGGTTGTAATGGAAAGCACGAAAGCGGAAGGGCACAAGAGAATAAGGGATTGATATTTCGCTGTCCGGTGTGTGATGAGGCATTTAGAACAAATTTTGGAGCACAATATCTCAAGTTGTTAGTGGTTTAATTTAAAACGTAATATGTGCATTGGATTCTTCTTGTCAAGCACAATTGAATGAAACCTAAATTTAAGGTCGTCGGTCAAGGTCTTGCGTTTGCAAATCGCAGAATATAAAAATCTCAACAATTTTTCGGGTTTTTATAGTAAACTGCTGATATTAATTTGTGCGCGTTGATTTTGCTCGAAATAAGCCCTAACTGTCCCCTATTTTCTCTTTCCATTCAAATTTTGGTAAACAAAAATGTTGCGCTCATATTCAGTTTAGTTTATTTTAGTTTTAATATAACATTTTACCTGGCTTCCCTGGAAAGTTCCTTGCGGGGCGTGCGCCTGGGCGAGTTGATGGCCGGGGAGACAGCCGCTGCGGCCTCAATGGGGCTGTCAGGGGGCGAGGCGTGCTGCTCGGCCTTGGGCCTGCGGAAGCTGCCGCGCGGGCTGAGCACACTGCTGCAGCTGCCGCTGAGACGCACGCTCACCTTGGGGTGGTAGCACTCGTCCGGCTCACTCTTGTCTACGCTAACCTCCACCTGCTGCAACGCAACGCGCAGACAAACTTGAGCTACCGGCCGACAAATTAAATTCCAAGCCGCCCTCGTCGGCAGTGGCGTCACGTAACACAGCGACGCAAATAAATGTCCGTGCCGGCGGAGGAAAAATTCCACGCACTCGGGCAAAAACAATTTGCCTGCGTGGAATAAATAAAATTGGTCCCCTAGGGAATGGCAAAGTGTGGATAAAAAAACGAAACAAACAATTGCTATTCAACGTTTGGACTCTGATGAGTTATTTTCAAATCGATGACTTGTCAAATGGTCAGTGATGTTATTGATTCATGATTTTAAAAGTTAGTTCCAGGAAATAATTGAATCGAATGACGGAAAACTAATTGAAATGATACGAACATCAACGCTCTCTAATATGCAACGAAAACACTAATTTTACTTGAAGTACCCCCGATGTTTAAAAAAAAATTAATTTTAAACGTTTCTATGAAAATGGTGCAAACTAAAAACGTATCATTTTTCTTCTCTCCCGCAGTTTTTCTAATAAACAAAGGGGTGAAAGAGGAGAAAATGAAGAAAATAGAACGCGCAGCGCGCTCGTTACACGTCTATTTTTAGGCTTCGTGGCGAGAAATTACGATGCAAATGCTCTGAGAGCATGGGCAACACACCACACGTACACTCGCACGAAAGCACCCCTCCCACCCCCGCGGACCTAATAAATTCGACAGCAAATCGAAGCGCGCCAGTGAACTCTGTGCCAGGCTGGCCCGAAAAACTGCAGGAATAAATCAATCTTTTTCTACGCACTAAATATTTATATTATTTTTAAGAGAATTTGAGGACAAAATTTTACTAAATTCTCGGGAGGAAGAATGCGATAACCATTCAGTGGAAATTTCAATACTAATCTTCCAACCTACAAGCGTTAAAAACGGAAAAATCTTTATTAATATTCCCTGTATATTTCCCTCACTTCAAACATCTTAACGAATTATTTTTTCGCGACATCATGAAAACAAAAAGCATCACTGCGTTTAGGAGGTTAGCGATTTTGTTGGGGAAAACAAATGGAAAAAATTTACTGATAGGCAGTACCAGCTAAGATTAATCTCCGTTATTTTCATTTTTCTTAAAGAAATGTTGATGTAGGGTTGGATACATTTTCGTTGGGCGAGTTGACCGATTTTCAGCCTAGCCTGTAGGGCATGTGGGGCTACTCACCTCAGAGGCGTTCAATTCGGCGGTGCTTTGGCGGGCGAAGAACGGCGACACCACTGCCTTTATCGACAATTGACGTTGCAGCACCACGCTCCGACTATTGTCCTCGCTTGCAGCACTATCAACACACATTTCCAAAATTAAAATATCAATAGACTACATGTAGGTGATGCTCCCAGTTTGTTTTTGAGAGGAGTTGTAATTTTTTAACCACGATTTAAAACGCAATTTTACTATCCGTTCCAATGGAATATCTTAATTTTTTAACATACAAAATTTGTATTGAAGAACAGCTTTCTTCTAGAAAGGTTCATTTTCTTCTATGCTATTCGAAGGTAAAGAGTGTTGAGAACTGTTGACATTTTTAGCACTTTTGTATAACACTCAAATTTTCTTGGGGGGAAGTTTTTTGCTTTGTTCCTGCTTTGTTTGTGTTTTGTAAGATTCAAAACAATCCAGGCCAAAAATAGCTTTTTTGCGAGGGTTGAAGAGGTGCTGAGTTATAATGAAGGGCGGCCTTTTTATAACTTGAACCCTTACGCGTGCACGCGCCACACAGCAAGCACAGATTTAACAGTCCTTCAACGTACAGGCTGGTCTACTTATCAAGTCACGAATAAGTGGGTATAAACTATAG
Organism: Cloeon dipterum; assembly: GCF_949628265.1. Lineage (NCBI taxonomy): Eukaryota > Metazoa > Arthropoda > Insecta > Ephemeroptera > Baetidae > Cloeon > Cloeon dipterum. The sequence continues at coordinate 11,856,835 of NC_088790.1, forward strand.
CTTGCGATAAATACAGATCTCTCTAGAAATACCTTTAAACTGTCTAAAAATATAGGACATAAAAGGAGGGATCGGAACGCGTCCAGATTCTCGAATGCTTTTTGCTCTAATGGGAACTAAAATTGAAATCAATACCTACTCTCGATAAATAAAATTATAAATTATGTAAGAGGGACAGTTCTAGGTAGAAACTTACGGGCCCTACTGTATTTTTTGCTAAAAAAAACTCATCAACGAGAAAAACTGAAGCTTTTTGTTCTCTATTTAATGCTCAACTTGCCCACCCACGCACCGAGTAAACAGAATCATTAAAAGCGCGTGTTTCCATTGGCTGCTACCCGTTTCCCTGTTATGAAAAGCTGTTGCAGCGTTCCACTGGAAAGGTATGCGTGTTGAAAGAGTCTAACGATTACCCAACGTTGACTTTTAAAAGCAGGTGCATCTCAAATTATAAGTATTTTAATTGGTACGGTACTTTTAAAAGATTTTTTCAAAAATGTAAAATTTTCAAGTCCCGTTTGAAGCCCATGACTATTTTTAGGAATAGTTGCAACGAAAATCATAAACCAGATTTGGAATTGATTATTTACCCTTTTTAAATCATAAAAAAATGCATACGGCAAAAGGTTAAGACAAAACAAAATTATATCATCAAATTATTTAATAAGCGGAAAAATATTCCTTATACGTTTGTAAAGAAAAGTCAGACCACCATATTTGTTTACTGTAGCGTTTACGATTCTCGCACTTATTCCGCAGAGGAGTAACGTTCCCAGCACTGCAGGGTCGCTCTCTGAGAATGGAAAAATAAAGAAAAAGAAAGAGTCAAGGCCGACTCGTGTGGCACAATTTTTCACTGTCGCCCCTTCACCTTTTTGTCTCGCTCACGGTTCTTGACCATTGTGCCGCGCGAATTCGTGTTCTATCGCTTTGTTTTACAATATACGTGAGTTTATACATGCATCATGCAGACCAGGTGGCAATTAGAATGCTTATAAGACAAGAATAGAAAAGGAGCACGTGTCGAGGAGGACTTTCACTTATTGCCACCCTAAATTTAGACTTCGTATGCATCTTTTGGTTTCGAAATGAAACTTTTATGGAGTGACTGCATAGCTTAATAGGATCAAAGACTGTTTAGAAAATTTATAGTCTACAAATTATATTTTACAACCCAAATATTTATTGGTGAGATTCATAATGATCATCTATTTTTGTATTAATCGTATCAACAAATACAATGGTATAAGCATCAAGAAAAAATTGATTTGAAACCTAAGTTTCATACATATCAATTTGGAAACCGGAGCAGTTAAAAATTTTGAAGCCACACAATCTTTTTTAACTCCCAGAACAAACTGGATGAAAAATGATTAATTACTTAAATTCATTGAAAACCATAACCTTTATTGTAGAATTTTTAAAAATCCTGTAAGCACCGATAATGATTCACGTTTTAAGGGTGTTTATTCGACTTTAAAGATGCTGATTCGCAATAAACTCACTTTGAATCTAAATATGTGTTTTGGCTCTAAGGATGGTTTGCAGACCGTTCAAGTGGGGCTCAAAAGCTTTAAAATTACGTGGTACAGGTTTATATTTCATCAAATGCCCAGAATACAAATATATGATAATTTCAAATTCATAGCCTCTTTTCCTGATTCCCCTTGAAAATTTTAATCTCAATATTAAATATGCCCCTTGAAAATTTTCAAGGGAGTGTAGTGGTATTATGGTGTTTAAAAATGTAGATAATCGAATCAAAAATATTCCGAAGATACAAATAAATTTTTTACCTATTCATAAGTAGTTAAAATCCTTAAAAAAGTCAGAATATCCTCAAAATATTTAATTTATATGGCAAAAACAACGCGTGTATTTATTCATGTTTATAAAAGTTTTGAAGCTCAACGGAAATTTTCAATATCGCAAATAGTGAATTTTGTAAAGCATCTTCATTATTTATTTTTTACCAGATATTTTAACCTAGTCTCAGAAGCATGAGTATATATTCTTTATTGTTTTAAACTTGTTTTTTTTTATATCCGAATCACACAAAAATAATGTGGAATAAAATAGCTGAGTCGGAAAATTGCTCCTGATCTTTCCAAAAAAATTGGAAAAAATCCATTCGAGTGGACACGTGCGGATGCTGGACCGTTTTCTCACCCGGCGAAGGAGGGTTGCTGCTTGGGCGCGGACGGGTGGACGACGTGGCTCCAGCCTTGCCACGCTTTCCACGCCTCGTGCACGCCGAAGCAGCTCTTGAGGTTGCACTGCACCGCCTGGCAGCAGAACCACATCGCGTAGGTCGGTCGGCTCGTCCGGCCCCGGAGGTCAGCAGCAGCAGCACCGGCCGGACGCCATTCAGACGCAGCACTGAATGGAGCCGGAGCCGCCGCCGCTGTGCTCTAGTGGCTTTGCTGCTGCCACTGCGCCTCTGTCGTAGTCTTTGACGTCATCGCCGCACAATCGATGCCGTTGCTGCGCTTGTCTGTGAATGCACACGCGCCCCCGCCTGCCCGACCCCCGCGCAATGTTTTTTCTGCACCCTGTGTCGCCCACGTTTCGCCCTTGCCCACATTTCTAATTATTAGGCCACTCGTGCTTTTTACTCCACTTTTGATCGCGTCACGGCGCAACACGATTCGTGAAATTTACGGTGCGGAACGAAATTGTACACATTGTGACTTACAACCTGCTCTTGAGTGATACATTTTCTAGACTTCAGAACCGTGACAAACGATAATTTCTATGAATTATACCACGAAGCCATTTTTGCGATCAATGCGGATAGATTTTGCACTTCGGTCTGCTGTAAAATGGCCCGTGTAAACAGGATGTAATCTGATTTAAAAGAATGTAAAACAATTTTCAACGTGAACTGCCGTGGATGCAGGTTTTAAATTTAGATTGGATATTCGGGAAATTATTGTATTACCAAAGCAATCACCTACAACATAATTTTCTTTTTTGCTGATGTAATTTTTTGTATTGCAATTCTTAAATGTTTACCGCCATTTTTTGATTGGGCTTTCAAGTGGATTGATGATGGGCCAAAGTGGAAAGTAAATTTACATCGCTAGAAAGTAGTAGTGTCATAATTGTTGGAACAATAAGCAATAATCAAATACTAGTGAGGCCAAGCCATTAGATCAAATTTTGTCAATTTTCTACGCTTTTGACCTTTTATGTACAACAGTTTTTTTATTCTTCTCGACGAATTTTATCTAACAGACAATGCCTTGTGATGGGGAAACTTTTTACGAAATAAAATAAGAATTAATGTAGGGTGGCAAGTGCTTCCCATGGTTGAGAAGTGGTTTAAGTGCTGGCAATTAGGAATATTTCATTTCACTATTTAATGTTGCTCTCATGAGTATGCGCTATGGATGCAATCATTAATAACTGGCAATGTCGACAGTCTGGAACAACCTCAGACGTATTTCGCTGTTGTAGACGACATTAATAATATTTTTGAAAGATTTTGTATACGGATTTCACGAGACAACAAAATGATATCAAGAAATGCATAACATGACACAATCTTACTCCTGGAAGCTGGAAAGGGACTCAATGATTTCGATTGCAATCCACTTCTAGTACTAAAAATGGATTTGGTGAAGATCTTATTAGTTTCTTGTTTTAAATTTCAAACTTTTTATTTTTTGGGTATTTTCCTTAACCTGTTCAGGCAAATTCCAATGACCGTTTTGCGATTTCCGATTATCATTTGGTGAACTTCAGATATCATTCGGACAATATCCTTTGGGGGGGGGGGGGGTCCTGTATAGTGCATTTGGGTTCACAAGAAAGGATGACAAGAAAGATCAACTATACAAAAGCATAATCAAGTCGAGAAAAACTGTCGAAAAAATTGACGAAATCTGGATATTGATTGTTCCTAATGATCTAATTACAAAAATACCACAAAGCGTACCACAAAATGATCTTTTAAAAGTATCACTTGCTACGACTGATAACACTGTGTGATGTGATCTGTACATTGCCTAAAATTATTATTCCCTAAAATTGAAGAGTAATATTTTGAATTGACAAAATTTTTACTTATTTGATTTCAAAAAAGTATCTGTCTCTTAGGAAGCGTTTGACGTCATTTTTAACGACTATCCAACATCATAAATTAACATTGATAGATTAGTCATGCAGGTCATGCTGTATTACTCATCGATCAATTGAAAAGAGGAAATTTCCAAATTCGACTGGGAGCGTGGCGCAGAGGGTGCGAAATTTGCAGTTGCGTGGCCCGGCCAGATTTTGCGCAGCGTTTTCCGAAAGCGCCGAGTGATGACGTCAGCGGCGCGTCAGCAGTGTCGGGGTGGCCGGGGCCGCGCCGCGCTGCGTAATTGTTGGGCAAGCCGTGTACCGCATTCGCCCTCCGACGCCCTCGTCCCTCGCCCGGTCGCGTGACTTGCTCGCTCTCAGACTCGATTCACAAATCGCTGGCTGGTTGCCTGCCTGCTCTTCCGCACGTTTCCAATCGATTTTGTCGCTCAATTAATTTTTGTTTAAAATTCAAAGCCATATTCCACTCATTTCACCAAACCAACAAGTAGTTTGAATATTCTGCTGAGACGGAGGAAGAGAAAACTCCAAAGATCTCTCAGCATTCCATAGTCTGTTGGGTATATTTTTTTATCGAAATTTGTTACACCTAAATTTCAATTGCGGGTATAATTTGAAAATCAGAGATGTGCAAAATCCAAAAATTATATTCAGGTCTCAGCCGCGCAATTTTTAGGTACGGTTGACAATTTTTAAAAGCGAAGATTGATTGTGCTTAACTATACCTGAAGGGCCAGAGACCAATTTTTATCTGACTCTATACACTTTTTTCTATTTTTTCCCTGAATTTGACTGGTGGCTGGCGTGGGTGGCAGTTTGGCCAAATTCACAGAGGCTGGCTTGTGACCACTTGACCCAAAATTAGCCGGCTGGCTGAGAACTCAACAAAATTTTTCAATTTTCCTGCAGGTTATGGCACCTACCTCGCATTGTTTTAATTTATTGGGGATCACACACATTTTGAATGTCTCAATATTTTAAAATTCCCTCGATTAAACTACAGTCCAAAACAAAAAATTCATATCAATCAAATTTGTCAAAAAAACATGGAAACGTATGGAACGTATCAGAATTTCTGTTAAAATTGGTAGGATATGATCTGACAGTCGTCTGTGACTTGGTAGGAATTTTAGACACGATGCAAAAATATTTTGCATCGTGTCATAAAAGTTGGGTCTAAAGGTTTAAAATTGATTTCTTTATAATTTGATTATATAACAAAAAGTTCATGTATAGACATAATCGTCTCAATATCAATTCCACTTCTATTTTTAAATTTTATATATCTAAAAAGGTAATTGACTGATAAAGTATTCCTTATTTACCCTGATCTAACAATAAAATTCACAAACAGATCAGCGAACATAATTTTCAACGACTGTGCGTGTTGGACGGCAATAATCGTTGCTATTGTTGTCGCGACAACCTAAGTCTATGTAATTTTGATTAATTGACCTTCACTACCTTCCGACTGGTTAATTGAGCCATTTGGGCTGTTAATACCAACCGCTTCAGTGATGAATATCAATATTTTAGCCCTGAAATAAGCTTCACTTTTTCCTCTATTTGAGCCAGAAATATAAATTCATCTCCTCTGAGAGAATTTTATTGTGAGTAAACGCAGAGCGAGATGCCTATCCAGTGTCTTATTCTCAGTCGTAAAATTATAGAATTGGATGGCTCCGCTGTTTTTGCGCAGTTTCCAATGCTGCAACCCTCACGACATTGCGCGTTTAGTTATCAAAGGAAATCAACACTGCCGTTGAGCATTGCAGTGTAATTTTTTCGTACTATATTAGTACTCCCAGTGGGAATGTGCACAACGCGGAAACGGGAAATTGACCACTTTAGAAGCATAAAAATAGGCATTAATATTACAAGGATATATTTTCCATGCTTTTCTTTTCCTTCTTACTGCTATGCGTCCTTGGTAATGTTTATATTCATAAAATTTAATCAATAAAATATTGACGGTTTAAGAGCTTCATTAACAATTTCAAAGGAATTGAATTTGCGCAACTTCATATTTTCTTAACGATAATATTAGTTATCTCTCCCGTAATTTAATCAAAAATTTAATTTGAATGCAACACCATCCTTTTTACGCAATTAAAATTATTCCCTCGAAAGTACTAATTTCCTTATTTTACATTTTTTCAAATAGAATTACAACTCATTTTGTTTTTATTATTTTTGTGTCAAATATTTGCAATTCCAAATTGCCTTGTAAAAATTTTATGGCATCAAACAATGCAACCTGCAGCAAAAACGTGCTTAGCGGCACAGTATAACTTATCTCAGAAAGGCGTTATATAATTATATTTAAAGAGCTACTCATTTTTTGCTCTTCTTTTACTTTTAAGGTATGGACCTAAGAGTGATTATTTTCCCCCAAAGTGATATTCCTCTGAACAATTACATTTGCTTGTCTACGTTGTGTTAGATAAATAAAAAAGCGTGATTTTGACTCACCGCATGATTTGAGTGCTTTGCTTTGCCCTGCAGTCGCCGGAGTCCATCTTGTTCTCCGTGGTGCCTGCAAAGGAAAAGAGATTGTCAGTTTGCAAAGCACACAGCCGAGCAGACTTTTATAAACGTATGTTGAATACCTGGAAAGGAATAATGGGAGCGTGTGGAACCTCGTCTACCATCTCCTATTCTACAGCTATACCTACAACAAAAAACAGCGAGCCGCGTGCAAAAATCTGCAGACATTCATTTCTATGTTATTAGAAGCATTAGAAGTAAAGTATCTTCTGCTTGACAATAAATTTGGTACGGCTACTGATTAATCCGCTTTTTCAATCACAAAACTTTAAAGGCCACCTACTAGCTGATTAACTAAATTTAATTTTTCAATGTGCAAAAAATAAAAAGTAAAAAAATAACGAAAAAGCATGTTTTAATACTTATTTCTAGTTTTCTCTTTTGATTGGACGAATCGAGAGCGGCAAAGCGAGCCAAATGATCGAGGCCCAACCCCCCAATCTTTGTCTGTAGACTGTGGTTGATCATTCCAGGAAACAAAAAATAAAAATAAGAATGAAAATGGCGCATCAAAACCTTTGTTTGGCACTTCATGATTATAACACATTTGACAATATCCCAGAGGACAAACTGAAAAGCACATTGTACACAATTGAGAGAGTGCAATGCGGATTTCCTCACGCACGATCCAACCCTCACCTCGTTGCTCTCGAGGGGAATTCTTCATCGATGGCTACACCATCCAACGATTTCCTGCTGTTGGAGCTGCTGACGCTCTGAACGCGGCCTTCCCGGCTGCTTTGAGTATTTCTAAGGAAAAAAAATCGGAATCAGGAACTCAATAATTTTATTATTTCTATTTTAAACCCAATATTTACTTACATTAGTTAAGGAAATTAAATTTGCAATTAATAGACAAAGGAATAATTTTTAGTAATTAAAAATGATTACTTGACGGCCGGAGGGTCTTGATTGCTTTGTCTGCAGCAGTGCAGTATAAAAATAACGAGCAGGACTACAAGCACGGTTGATATGACACCTGCAGCTACGAGGAATACTATTTGGTCGCTGAAGTCTTCAGACGACGTCTTGAGCGGCGTCGTCGTGAATGGCAGTCTTGTCGTTGACACAATCTGCGGGCAGACCAAAATTCATTCATCCCACTACCTCTCCAAGAAAACACGAAGGGCTTTTACTGATATTGCTTCTGCCGACCATCTCAACTTGAGAAGCAGAAAAAAACAAGTTTGAGTAGGGAAAGCTCCCAGTTGATCAGGTCTTTTCAAAAGGCTATATCGAGGTTTTGCTTCTGGATTAGAGATGAGCATACTGGTTTATATACTCACAAGTCTTGGAGGGCCGCCCATCTTATATTTTTGAGCTTTACTTTGCCAGAAGAAGCCTGTGGGCAAAATATTATTTATTAATCAGAGCTATTTTTAGAGAACCATTCACAGCAAATAATGGATGGTGGTTCAAACTTTTGGGTTGTGGACTTGAGAACTTTCGAGTGTCAGAGGTTCCAAATTAGCCCAAATCATCTACTTCCAAGAGTTTTAAGCCTAACTTTTTAAGTCAGCATTCATTAATTCAAAAATTTTCTTTGAAACAACATGTTTTCAGCCCACGAAACTACAAATTTTTGAAAGGAAATTTATTCAGAGGAATGGATAAACAAATATCTCAATTGGTTTCAAACCACCTTGTTGGCGCAAACCTGTTTTAAATTTCCTACCCTGCGCGTCTTTGGATATTTTATAAACACGAAGTTCCTCGTTCTTGATAAGACTTACAGGGCTAAAAAATGTTTAGAAGCCTGTCTAGCAAATAATCGAGAAGGTAAAAAATCTAGGAATTTTAATGTTCGATTTCAAAAAGAAACAAATGTAAAAATAGAAATATTTGAATATGGAATTTTCAGAAAAAAGCTGACCTCAAGATCTGTACTACTATGTTCTTAAATTTAACGCTTGCGACTTGCTATTTTAATAAAATATTAAGTCCTACCTCAACAATTTATCAGGTTTCATTTCCGAATTCAATCAGCTATTGTCAGCACAAAACAATAGCCTTCTCTTTCATAATTATAAAGATCTCTATAGAAGTCAGTCTACAAATGAGAATTTTTTTCTTGTCCAAAGCTCATAGCCGCGGCTTTTACACTTGTAGTGCTGAGAGCTTTGCAGCTCAGCTCAAAGTACATCATGTCGGCGGCGGCTAAGCTTTCAAATTCGGACTGCATCGTCGCCAATGCGGGGACAAAGGGTGTTTTGCCGACTTAACGAGCCATGGAGTGGTGAGGCCTAGCTTTGATGGCCCTTTGGGCATAATCGCGTTACGCTCACCACTGCGCCGAGTGTCAATAATTAATCGGCGCGAGTGAATGGAGCGAGTGGCGCGCAAAAGGCTGCGCTGGCTGATTCGCCCTTTGACCTGAGCAGCAGCACTTGCCTGCCCGCGAGATCAATGTGCATGCAGCAAGCAGACAGCGAGAGCGAGCGTTTGTATGTGCGCCGGCCCAAGCACACGGCCCGCTGCTCATACATATTTTATGCGTGTATTTCATCCGCCTTTTTCCGCTCTCCTGAAACACATTCACGACCGAGACAACGCACGGCGGCACTCAGCCAAATTTGCATTGTTTTGCATTTTCAATTTCAGCAGACCTGTTATCAGAATGTCGAGCGTTCGTAGTTCACTTTCAATTTGAATAATATCAGATTTCTTCCGAGACTTTTTTTAAAATTTAAGTTAAACAGATGTGCCTGATATATGAACCTTGTCAAGATAAAAATAAATTAATTAAGAATTTCCTAAATAAAAATTAGAACTTGTATTAATCAACACACACTGCTTCTACAATCTACTTGTGAAACGGCTAAAAATAAAGACTCCATTATTTTAATTGGGCTTAAGAATTTGTTGTGTGCCGCATGGAGAGTGAGTGTTGGGGTTTTCCCAAGATTTCACCACCTACTCTCTTTTTAATTGTGCTTTGGAATATTATGTCGTGTTTTTGGACCAAAATAAGTCAAGTTTTTTCGTCTCAAATTGTTCTTATCAGAGATGAAAAGATAATTAATTTTTGGAGCTGATTAATGTTCCTGAATGCGAAAATTAAGCCAACATAAATGCATTTATGTTCTAATCTTTGTTAGATTTAACTTAAGTTTTGAGTTTTTAGAGTTGCTCGCACCTTACTGAAAAACATCTAGAGCTAAGAAGAACGTGATTTTCTGTTGATTTGATTTAAAAAATAAATTTATACATCTAAACATGACAGCTCTAAAAGGGGGCCACTTTTCCGTCAGTGAAATTTTTTTCCGTGCCAGTCAGTTTTGTGTCCACGTCGCGGCGAAATTGGGCCGCGCGAACAATAAAAATGCAAATGGACACCGTTATTGGCGGACGCAAACGACCCGGCCGCTTTAATGACGCACGCGCCTCCATATCACATCATTTTTGCAATCAGCGACCACTATTTACTTGCAGCAAGTAGAAACTAAAACAATGATGAAATACACACATATAGGATCAATCTTTAAATTGAAGAAACTGAATGGCTCGACCCTGTGTGGAAAGTTTTAGTTGGATGGTCACCTTAGTAAAAATTATAAGAGGAAAATCTAATGACACGCTCTCGCGCTTTACAGCAGCTATTTCCGTCCCGCAGGTCTCATCAACAGTACTTAGCCTCCACAACAATATTGATTTTTCCTCAAATAATATTCATTGAGCTGAACGCCCAAATTTAATTTTCCACACAGGTTAGAGCCTTTCAGTTTCTTCAATTCAAAGTAGAGACTATAAAGTAAACTCTCTCTTTGCATTGGAAAGTGAATGAATTTCATGTCGCAGAGATGGCTGGCTTACGAGACACTTTTTTGCCAATTCAAATCAATATCATAACTCAAATCAGCCTCGTCAATTAATTTGTTACTTATTATAACAATTCCCAGTGCTTGTTAAAATTGGAAATTATATTGGAATTGAATCAGCTCGTTACTGGATGCGTTGACCTGAATAAAGAGGAAAATACTGGATTTAATATGTTCACTTACATGACCTCACCTCATTAATATGGGCTATTTTAAAACATGACCTATCATCTTGTTGGACCTGGAATAATTTAAAATAACTTAGCCAGCCAACCATCACCTGTCCAAAATGGTCCTTTTTTATATTTTATGCGCTGGGACTCGCAAATAATCTAAAAATATAAACTATGGAATTTCTATGAAATTCAGATAAAAAAATAAATTATCACCATCTAATTGAGACAATGAATTAGCAGAAAACGTAGAGGAAAACACGATGCCAACCTTTCTGTTACAAACTGATGACGACTGTTACGCAAACACTTTTACCTTTCAAATGCATGCTGCATAAAATCAACTCAATCGAATCAAGATCAAACAACTTGAGACGAAGAAAGAAATCGAAACCGCGTGCAACCAACGGATTAAATAGGGTGAAGGAAACAAAGATCGGGCCCAATAAGGTCAAGGGTGGTCGGTCGGTCGGCGGGGTGCGAGCAACAAGTCGCGTCGCGCCCCCTCCCTGCCGTCCTTTCCGCCCCACGGCGTCCGGCCTGTCCCTTCAGATGTCCGAGGGACCATGTTGTTGGCGTGCTTGTCTCACCTGCGGAAGAGGCTCGCGTCCGACGGCCGCATTCGAATTCGGCTGCGTTTGTCTCGGTCGGCGGACGGCAGCATCAATAGGCAGCACCACCTTCGCCTCACCATGCCGGCTGCACTGGCAGCACACACATGCGCGGCCTTTTCCAAGCAGCCCTGCTCAGCCGAGATACGCTCGCCAGGCACCTCTCCACGCGGGCCCAACACGACAATTGACCACACAATTGGAGGTTTTAAACTGACTAATGATTTTTATATTTATTACACCGAATGTCTTGAATATAATCTTGTCGGTTTGTGCCTTTCCTGGTAATGCAGAAGGCATAGCTTATTTTAGTTTTTTACGGGCTGTATAAAACGTATTAAATAATTGAGAAAAATCTTTATTAATAGACATGATTGATCATAAGCCATTTCTTGTTTTATTAATATTTTTAGGTTTTTTTAATTTAGTGGAAGCAAGTTCCTTAATTTTTGTTATTGAATTATGGAATAATGCTGCATTTTTCTACAACAGAAACAATCTTTTAAGATTTTGAAGCCAATAAATTAGAATATGGTTTATTTAGACTGTTTCTTTTCTACCAATTTTTTCTATTGTTACGTTTTCTAGGAATTCCAATTCTTTTCCCTGGTTTTTGATATATGTAGATGTAAAATTCGTTTCATGGAGTTCACTGCTGATCAACTAATAATGAATTTATATTAAACCGTTTCTGCACAAGTTAAGTTTTTGTTAAGATTTTAAGAATGAAATCATTTTACGCAGAAAAATATTGCGATTATGTCATGAACAAAAATTCTTTCTGATATTATGTAATTTGTATTGCAGGTCATCAGACGGGGCCGGGCTCGCCTTCGGAAGAGGGTCCTGGCAGCAGCTTCCAGAGTGTGTCGTCGGGTTGATGGGGCGGGAGCAGCTCGGCCTGCTGCATGGCCTCGCGTGCCTGGCTGGATGCGGCTTGCGCGCGGCTGCATTGAAAAATTGATGACCAGCCTCTGCTAATTTGGCCGCAAAAACTATCCGCTTCACAGTCTGGCCCTCTTCCCTGCGCGACAACTTTGTCACTTTCGCACTTAGAAGTTGCACGTCGTCAGGGGCAGTAAATCATTTTCAAGGAGCTGGAAATCTCTTCATGCAAGGAAATTGGCTTCTGAAATTTATGTGAAATTAAAACTAAAAGGTACTATAGGATCTTGGCAAACTTATTTAATGTTATTTATTTCTTAGTTGCCAGTTTTATTAATTAAAAGTTAAGTCATAAATTAAAACAATGCGCAGAATCAGAGCTTCGCAGACCTCGTTACTGCAAATCAATTTTATGGCTCTTCATTAGAGAGCCGAGATGATTTAAAATATGAAATTGTCCCTTTCAAATGTTAAACTAAGCTAGAATCCTAATTTTGCCAGCAAGGAAATTTATAGAACAAAGACGAGACTGCTGAGTTTTAGAGTTTTTTTTAAATATGTTTGATGCACAGTAGGAAAATAAATCTTTAAGAACATTTGTTCATGTTTTATAGGCCAGTTTAGAAATAACTTAGTGTGCTGCATCAAATTTGACTTCATTCTCTCTACAGAGATCTTACATATTATGTCCATTCTGGCCATACAGCCATGAAACTATTTGCCATTCCATCTAAAGAATAATTTTCCAATTGAATTCTTGCAAATATATATATTTTTTAAATCCATCGCTTTATTTTCATTTCACAGTCAGGAATTAGAAATTATCTACTAAGAGAAGTAAAAGGCTTCTAGTTAACACAACACTTTTACTTGACAATTTCCATCATGTTCTCATGTTCCATGACGGCAAAGCCAAGATGAGTAATTGGAGGGCAGAGCTTTTGTTCTTTTTAAACTGGTATAAGATTGCCCACTCTGTGTGTGTCGACCGAGTCGCGGCGAGCACGAACAACCACTCGGTGATGTGGGTTAGCCTGTGCGATCGGCAGAACTAATTAAAAAGCAAGCATTGTGCTTTTGCTGTAGTAGTTGTTACAAAGAGAAAGCCGGGAGCAAATGAGAGAAGAGCAGCGAGGTAGACTACACGCCGCGCAGCTCGCCTCCACCGGTTGCCTACCTGCATATTCGATTTGGCACTCGCTTTACTTTCCCTCCCGTGCCCCTCTCACGTGACCTTTGCCAGCAGAGCAGCGTACGCGTGTGTAGTGTATGTATCATGTTTCGTAACACACATCTATCTGCGCACTAAAACATCATACCTACCTTTTCTTCAAATATCTATTGATTGAAATTTTAATTAGTTTTAAGGCAGTGAATATATTTTACTCGTTTCATTAACTGAATTTTAAAGTTTAAATGCCGAAAACATCAAGTTTCACAGCAAAAAGTACAATTTTTTAATACAATTGATTAAACAATCATACCTTCAAACACTACTGCAGAGAATTTTGAATCAGCGATCATTGAAAACGTCATCCTGCAGTGACCTCTTGAGTGCAAAAATTTTGAATCAACGAGGACAAACCCGATTATATCATAAATAAATTTTAATTACAAGTATTAAACATTTAAAACAAATTTCTTGCACTATTTAAACAAATTGTGCAACGAGATCAATTACGAGTGTGTAATGAATTTGACTCTAATTCTCTTTATACAAAAATATTTTTAATTTTTTCCATACTCATGGTCATTCAATTATTTGGATTTTTAAATTACGTTTAGAAATTTTCTCTTATTGGCCAGTTACCACCACTTGGTTTTTGTTGGCCACTGGTGGTTGATACCGGTTATGCTGCGGATAAACCCCCGGCGTCACTGGTTAAAATGTGGCCACGTCAAAACAAGGTGGCAGGTGCGTGTATTGCGCTATATACTGCCCCCAAAAATTTACTTCCAAAAATCCCGTGAAAACAAACAGAAATTTGTGATAAAGCTTTAAATAGCCTTTAATTTAACGTAAGAAGATTTAAATGATATACCTTGCATTTTTTCCTGCTTTTGAATTGGTCTAAAGAAGAACGCCTATTGCTGACAACTTTTCTGACAATAAATTGAAGGAAGAAAAGCGATGTACACTTCCCTTAATATCCCAAGTGCGGTAGTAACTTTATTGAGTAAAATAACAAAAGTCAAAAAACATTTAGGAGACGAATAATGTTTTGCAAACAGTGCTGCAATAATTCAATGAAACAATAATTACTGGGAATAGGCTGGAAATACAAAATTAAAAAAATGATATATTTATTTTAATGATTCCTTATTTTACTATATTTGTTTGTGTCAAATTGGTTCAGGCTGCATTTTTCCTTTACACTATAGGCACTGCTAAAAATATTTAGTTAAATTTAAACTCTAAAATCTTATAAATCAATAAGGTCTTAAAATAAAACATAAGTTTTATCTTTTCTTGGCTAGTTCATGGCTGTAGGTTCTTAATCTATAGTTGTGTAATAAAGGCAAAGTAAATGTTGACATCAGTCAGCGCAGGAAAATATTTAGGCACGTGGTTGGTTACCCAACAGCTGCCATGACTTAGGCCAAACTGTGCAAGCAACGCCATGGGAGCCACAGGTTCAAAAGTATACAATATCAAACAATGCCGGAGTCAAAAAATGGTTTCCGGCCCTTCCGGTCGTTAAGTACTGTGAGAAAAATTATTCGGGCAAATAGAAATGTTATTGGGAGCTTAATAGCAAACAAATAATACTAAAAGGACACAAAAGGGCAAGAGGACGCCGGATGAACACCAGACACTGATTTGACAGAAGATGAGGAACATGAAGCTGGTGTAAGCATTCAGTGCAAGCTCTGGGAAAATGATGCGTAGCGAATTTTGTAATGTGGCACTGGTTTAGGCGTGGCGAAAGGCAGAAGAGAGAGAGAGAAAGTGAAAGTTATATAAAAAGGGCCAGCAGGAGGCCTCAAGGCTTTTTTTCCTTAATTCGGGACAATTAGTGCGTGAGTGGTGTGTGGGGAAGCACCCCGAAGAGCTGGACGTGCACTAAAGTGACAGTGCAGTGTGGGACAGTTTAGCCATTCTCTCTCCTTCTCAGCGCCGACGAGTAGAGGCGGGATCTATTTGTTCGACAGACTCAGTGTAACCTTTTTGATTTTGTGTCATTCTTTTCACATTTGTTTCCTAAGCACAATAACATTTATTTGCCCGAATAATTTCTCACATCTCTTCAAACTTCACTTTTAAAATTTTATCAGCAACGCCAGCTAATGCTCGGCCGCCGCCCGCTCAAAATTCGGCTACAGCCAGGCAGCCAGCTTCCCCCTCAAAACTAGGCGGCTGATTTTCAGATTGTGAGACCTCAAAAAGGTGAGACCTCACAATCAGCGCAAAGTAACTATATAGCAGCCTTGAAAAACGAAAATGCGCGTGCTGCCATAAAAGAAAAACAACAGAAATTAGATAAGGCCGCAATCGGCATTATTTTACAATTTAAGTTTTCAAGTAAAACTGTTGCTTCATGATGTGGAGACCTGGTGGTTGTGTCTGTCTGTAATAGTAGTCAGGGTAAGAGTAGCTCTCACGACAGTTGGGACCTTGAAATCGGCAGGCGATAGAATGCTGACAATGAGTTGGATGAACTGACGCTTACTTGACTAACAATTAGGTGACAGGCTCAGCGCTCAAGGGGAGGCTCAAAGCGGATCAGGGCGCGAGAGGGTGCAATACTTTCGCGAAGGGAATTTTTTTTTAGAGAAATTGCAGTTTTACACGCCCAAACACTAAAATTAATATTTCATTTTTTTAATTTTTTAACTGTAGAAAAAACTTTTGGTTTACAAAAGTTGAAAAATTTAAAATGTTCACATGAGAAGCTGACGATTTCTCTAGTCAACCACAGCATGCCTTCCCCTTCCCCTACTGTCAATATAACACAATAGAATCATGAGCAAGCAGCAGCCCTTTGTAACTGACCATAGCCACCAATCCACTGCAACGCTATAGAATTAGGAGTACGCTCGAGCACTATGGTGGACCGTACTATGATGTATGCTCTGAGGAACTCTCAGATGTTTCCACAATTATATCAATCCAACATGGAAGCAACGAAACCACCAGCATGCATGCCACCGCACATGAAGAAGCTTTGCCTCAAAGATATGATAGCTACCCAGTCGTAAGTGAATTTTTCATTTGACTTTTCTTGATCGATACGGAATGGGATGCTTTTGTAAAATTACGAGCCATTTTGAAGATTCGAGTTACGACTCACACAGTTTCAAGCTCAAGCCATTTGAATTACTGTAACAACTCTGCTTGAATTTCTAGTTAAATATTTTATTGCGGCACACGCGGCGGCGGCATGAAAAACACATGGCTGAGCTTGTATTTAGCGGCAAGTGACGTGGCTGAAAAAACTACCGCTCGCCATACATGTTTATCAACTTTTAAAATTCAATTTAATGGAAAACGCAAATTGGTTATCATAAAATTATCTACCAGTGTATTTTGAGCAGGTTACCGTGGACCTATTCCCCAATCCAGCTCTTGATTTTGCTATTTTAGAGGGTGGAATGCGTCAATGCGATGCGACATGAGTGCGCTACCTAGGAATAATTTGGCTCACGTGTTATTTTATTGAAGCTACAGCCTACAGCTAATCCGACTTGTCTCCTGTTATGTTCAGTCAGGCAACCGCGGCCGAGAGACGAGAGAGCGCCCTGTTTTAGTTGGCAACGCTTGTGTCATCGCTCAAGAGATGGCATGCGCGTTGCGGGGGCGGTCGGTGCCTTATTCGTGCTCTTTTTGTGCGTCGACGTGCTCTCCATATGATAACAAAGCATTCATGAAAATGTCTAGAAACCTCAGTTAGGAGCCTCCGCGGCAGACCATTACGCGCGCGGAGAGGGGCACGCGGCGTCCGAGAGGGGGAGGGAGGGAGATACATACATACACCCCGCTTAGCGTTGTGTACCTTGCTGCTTGCTACATGCTCTATTATCTCGCACCGACGGCGCGAGAATTTTGCCCTCGTCTCGACGCGATAACACCGGACTGGAAATAAATTTTATTTAGAAAAATTTCAGGAAAAAGTCTGAAGCCTGGAAATCGAAAAAAAATTTTGCCGGATTAAAAATCGGCAGAAAATATCGACTTCTCTCGGGGAGCATAATTGTCAGAGCCATTGCGTTGCGCCGCGCATGCGCCCACGAGCTGCGGTGCCGAACCGCTCCTGAGCAACTCTGACTCGAATCGGCCACCGAAAAGCCAAATTTTGGCCTAAAGCTGTGTCTAAAATCAAGAAATCTTCAACGGGTCGTTTTGCGGGGGGCAAGAAACCCCTTACAGCGCGGCGAGGCAGAAAAGCCTAGTGCTTCGGGTGGAGTCGGGCCTCTCCGGCACTTTATTATTGGGGGGATCGACCCGTCGGTTGGAGCGACACACACACACACAAACGCTGCTTTCGCTGGTCCAATAGTGTGGCTGCGTTCAGCTCCCATTTGCTTACGCATTGAGTGTCGGACGAGCGCAGCGACTCGAGCCCTTCGGACAGCTCCTTCGGACACGTTGCCATGCTCACTTGCCGGCGGACGCTCTGCTAGTCTGACCCAGCCGCCATGTACGCCAAAGGAAAGGGCTCCACCGTACCCTCGGACGCCCAGGCGCGCGAAAAGTGAGTAACAGAGCCCTGAGGAGAGCTAGCGAGGGGACTCGAACCAAAATAATAATGCGTCGGGGCCGCGTCTCTCCGCCGGAACGTAAACAAGGATGCTGCTTCCGCCGTCCGACCCCTTTCGTCCAATATTTTATTTCTAAACTTCCAAACAATCTTCAAGCCGACGGGGCAGAATCCGAACCGAAACTGTTTTTTATGACAATGGGGTCGCCGCGCTTTTTGCTTTTTGTGCGTTGGATCACCGACAACATCCAGCGCAGGTACATCCAGGAGAGCGTGATCGAGAGAGAATATATAAAATATACAACGCGTTTGACTCTCTGCTCCACATATTTGTACCTCAGCACTCGATAAATTGTATGCTTTCTCGGCAGTATTGTTTCCACTATCTTGCACACTGCTACAGAACAGCTGGATGCTTATTGTGGTTTTAAGATTCATTTATTAATAAATTTACTCACGTATTGCATCTTAAAAATACGAGGAAACTCTCGTTTGTCAGCTTTGTTGATTTGAATAAACTTATTTTAAATTGTGTACAAACACCGCAAAAAAAATTAATATTCAGCATCAAAAATTTCCGGCAACTGGCTGAGCGTTACCGCGAAAGCCGGCTGGAAAAACTGGTATTTACTGTGTCATCATTTGGTTGTGTTGTCTGCTTGCAGATTGGCGTTGTACGTCTACGAGTATCTTCTGCATGTGGGAGCACAAAAAGCAGCTCAAACCTTTTTATCAGAGGTATTAGCGCGCCCAAATTCTCAGCTCTTTCTTGTATTAATGCTTCGATTTGTTTGCTCAACTCTGTGATTGCAGATAAGATGGGAAAAGAATATAACGCTAGGAGAGCCGCCAGGATTTCTCCACTCCTGGTGGTGGTGAGTCTTGATTTTTTCTCTCTGTACTTCGAAAACTCTGATGTTTAGAATAAACGCAAATTTTGTTCTTAAAAGGCTCGTCAGTAAGCAAAATATCAAATTTGTAAAACTCTATTAACTAAAGATTTTTAAATTGTTTAAATAAAAATTAAAATGAGATAAGTACATTTAAATCTGGCTCAGTTATAAATTATAACAAGATCATAAATTTGTCCTTTCAAAGCAAGCTGAACCTGGCTGAAAATTAATTTCCCCCACCCTCTTCTTAATCCAAATAGGTTAAAAAAATCACGGAATGATTTTTGATAGTATTTATAATCAAATCGCAACGAACTGTCTCAAATAATACTTTAAAAGAATAGTAAAAAAATCTGGAGTATTTCTTTCTCCGAATTTCAGTGTTTTTTGGGACTTGTACTGCGCAGCGCCAGAGCGGAGGGACACGTGTGAGCACTCGAGTGAAGCCAAGGCTTTCCATGACTACGTGAGTATTTTTTCTTCTTTTTTCCCAAATCCACGTGAGTTTTGGCTGCTGGCGAAAATTTTTGGATGGATCAATACGCGACTATCAAATGACAGACTTGGTGTGTGTACGAGCGAGAGAGAGAGAGAGAGAGAGAGAATAAACTCTCCTCTTCCTGTTGCTCCTGCGCCACCCCCAGCAGCCAGCGTTGCATCCCACAATACAAAAATACCGCTCTCTTTGCCGGCTGTCAATCGGCTCGAGCTCAATCGTCATTTTCGAGATTCTCATGCTCAATATCGCAACGCTGGTTTAAAATTTTTTCTTATAAAAATGAACACTATCCTTATTACCTCCTGGTACGGTTTATTTTTAAAATTTAACTTGCTACTTGCCGCGAAACGAGCAGAAAGTGCGGACCGGAGCTTGCTTGTCTGCGGCTCTTATTTTAATGAATATCAAGGTCAACTGGTCCACCCCCTTCAAAAGATGGAAGGTGGACCAGTTGTGCCGGCCGGTCGGCCGGCCAGCGCTGTGAACGACGCGAGAAAAGAAAGAGAGAATCCGCAGGTGCATTCTCGAGTGCGACACAGCTCCCATGCTCCGATCCTAACCTGACCGCCTGCTCTCTCTGATTCCAGGGTTTCGTTAATTCCGGCTACGGCGTCAATGGAATCACACACGTAAGTACCTCTATTTTTTAATACGTTTGTTGCGTTTTTCGTCGCGGAGAGCTTGGAATTTTTACTGTTATCTTTATAAAAGGAAATACATTTTATTTTCAATTTATCTCTTGGTTAGTTAAAAATACACAACACGCGCACAAAAGGAATCTAAATTTATTTAAGGTTTTTGTTTGGTTGCAATTTTTAAATAATCGGGATATATTCGCTTATATTGTCTCCCAACTACTTTTTTAAACAAAATTATATGCTTTTAACATCAGAATTCTTTCACTGCATTTCGCCTCTACATGAAATCAAAAGTCCCTTTCAATTTTTTCCGTCTGGCTTTCATAATAAAGAAACCCTAAAAACGCGTTTAGAAGGGGAAAATTATGAAATCAATCCATTTTTAACCAACATGTTTCACTGTAGCTTGATTTAATGATGAAATTTTGTGTCTGTGGCAGAATGCGGGTCCAGCGCCGAGTCCACTGGGCCAGATGCCCCCCAACGACGGCATGCCCGGCGGCCCCATGCCCCCAGGCTTCTTCCCTGTAAGTAGCTCCGTTGCGATAATTTCGAAAACATTCGAAATTTAAAAAAGGTGGCCAGTCGCGATTATTGAGAATCTGGAATTACCGCCGCGGGCTTTCTTTATCACCTTTTGTTTGTTTGTCTGACTGTCTGTCCTTTGTGCACCTTGTCTCTGCCTGAGCACCGTCCAAGCAGCAGCAGCAAACCTGCACTCAAGCCACCTTTCTGAACACGCACGTTTGCCAATTAATCTGGCCGAGCGAGTTGCACGATTTATTGTACTCTGAACCGCGAGAAAAGCTGTAAATTGACGAGCATATTGTAAATAATACAAAACGGTCCAAAAGTTGTGCTTGCTGAGTTCTTGGGGAATCCTAATTTCCTGCACTCTGGTTCATAATCTAGTTTTATCATTATTATTTTTTCTGTTACTTTGCCTCCAACTGTCTTTCTCCTCGCTTTGACGATGAATGAGTAATCAGTTTTTATCATCAGTCACGTTTAAAAGAAAACAATGTATTTTACGTTTAGAGGTATACATGACCATCGCTTGGCGTCGGAGCTTAGGTACAATGTTGATATTGTTTTACCGCAAATTTTTCTTTAAATATGCTTCTACATAAAGCTTTCAGATTATAATTTTCTACTTTTCCTAATCTTTATTTTAAATTATTTTCTCCTGGGCACCATTTAGAGGGGCTTAAAGCTCTGGTGAATGTTCAAATATTGTAAAGCCACCATTAATTCGCAAGAAATGTTGATGAAATCAAAGTCCTGTTGTAATTACTGAGATTCGCCACCTTTGCGATTTTCACGCATTGCAAGTTAAAGAGGACGTCTGAACCTGTCCGCAGCTGACTACTCTCTTTCTCGTATCTTTCTCTCTCTCTCTCTCTCTTTCTGGATCTGTGTTCTGTGTTGTTATAAGTTGTCCGCTTTTACTCTTGTGTTGCAGAGCTCGACAATGCGGCCATCACCACCCACTCATCCGTCAACTCAGCCATCCCCACACCCCCAACCACCCCCTCCTCATAGTCAAATGATGCCTAATCAGGTAAGGCTGGCTCACTATTTCTCAAACTCGAAGCAGCCGCCCCCCGGTGTGCCTTTCTCCGCTCCATGCTTGCATCTATGTGCGTGTTGTTGTTGTTTGTCAACTCCATTTCTCTCTCTTTCTTCGCCCTCTAGTGTAAATACTCAGGGGTCAAAACTGCATGCATCACGATTGCGGGACAAACCGAAGCGATTCAAAACTGACTGGCTACTTTTGAACGCGCAACTCCACTGCTTCCCATTGATTGATAACGAATTTTTTCCCTTTTTACAGCCGTTCATGGGTCCCAGATACGGTGGTCCAGGACCAAGACCCAACGTCAGAATGCCGCAGATCGGGAACGAGTTTAATGGGGTGAGTAATTTTTTTCACCTGTTCAATTTATTATCAAGATTTTGTTTTAGTTAGACACCATTAAAGCAAATCAAATGTCACATTAATCTGAACAAAATCATGTGGAATAAAGTACTAAAATTAAGAAAGGTCTGCATAAAGTTAATTAGAAATGAGTTGGATTTGAAAATTTTAAGATAAAATTTTTTGTGAAAAGTCTTATGAGTGTTGACCTTCATGACACTTGCAAATATTTTTTTAATGTACTATGTTTTCCAATTTAAAACCATAGAAATTTAAAAATTCTATAATATTGAAAATTAACAAGTCTATTTTTTGTTTCTCGCAGCCTCCTGGCCAGCCACTAATGTCCAACAACATGGACCCGACGCGGCAAGGTGAGTTTTGCATCTTGACAGCTTCCAAGCCCTCCTCCTTGTAGCTTACATTGTGTAATGCAAAGTGCATGCGACTTGTATCGAGGCTTTGGTCAAAAGCAACCAAGTAACCAGAGCCATTATCTCCTCCCGCCCCCTGTTGCTGGCGTAATCTACTCTTGTTATTTCATGATTCTCTGTCTCAGGTGAAGGCGGTGATTTTGTTGGTTGGCAAGGTGAGAGTCAATCGTTCATATTTCGCTTTTGCTCAGCTCGCATGAGGCTTCTGCTCCTTGTCCAGTTAAGCTGAGTCCAGTTTTATCTCACGTCAGCCCGCTTTGCAGGTCCGCCAGGCATGAACCCTATGAACCCCAGAATGAACCCACCACGGGGTCCTGGAATGGCCCCGATGGCACCCGGAGGCTACGGCCCCGGAATGAGAGCGCCACCGCCTAACGCCAACCTTGGACCCGGCTCCGGACCCCCAATGGGCCCCATGGGCGGCCCTGGCGGTCGACCTCAGTGGCAACCAGTTACGTCGACAGTAAGTTTTCTCCCCAACCAAATTCCAGATGTTAATTTAATCAAATTATTAAGTGATTCTTAATTGTGGAAAAAATAAGGCATTTTGGAACCAGTAGCAACTCAAAATAATTGTATTAAATACATGCTTTAAAGCACAATTTGTAACGCACTCTACAAAATATATTATTGTTCTCCATATGAAAAGCTGAAGCTCTGAATCTAATCAAGGTTCATGCTTCAAAATTCGTTCAATTTGAGCAAAATGAATGTTAGTTATTTTGCATCTCTCACTAAATTTAAGAATTCATAATTCTTAAAATCAAATTTGGTCTTCAAACTTTATTGCAAATGCTCTTACAATAGATACAATAGCCTGGTTTAATTAATGGTTAGTAAATTTCCATTATTGCAAATATTCATATCCTAAAGAGAAATAAATACTACTACTTAAATATATATTTACTGCAGGGATTAAAGCGATAAACACTAATTGGTGTCAAAACTCAAAATATACTTCTACTACATAAATTCAATTTAATTTTTATTATTACAATTTAAACGTCAAATCCTAAGAGATTCCTTGTTTGAAATAAACATTTAAAGCAAAGAAAAGCTTTGAAAACTGCTTAACTTCTTTGCTCTGCATTTCAAACCTATTCTTTTATTGGAAACTTACCTTGATATTTCTGTTTGCAGCCTATGAGTTACTCGTCATCATCACCTGGAAACTATGTAAGTTGCTCTCATTTTGCTCTGTAGACCTCACAAATCTCATCTCTGTCAATGATTTCAGGCTCCACCTGGCTCGTCAGGACCTCCTGGCCCTGGAACACCTATCATGCCAAGCCCACAAGGTAGGAAGGGTTGCACAGCCCCCGTTGTCCCCGTCCCCGCATGCACTGGCTGCTTGTTTTCTCCTTCTTCCTCACCTTTGCAAAGCTGCAGGAGCGCAGATCTCTCTTCTTCCTACTTCAACTTTTGTGTCTGTTTTTCCCATAGCCCCCTGCCTCCCATGACGACGTTATTTACATGAAAAAAGAAGAAACTTTATTTTAGCTTCTTAGCACTGATTGTTTACTTATTTTCTAGGTTCAGTGGGTCCCTATTCCCCTGCTAGTCACAGAATGCCCACTCCCAGTCCTGTCACACGGCAAGGTGAATAATATACAATGCGAAATTAATCCTAGCGACTAGAGATAATCAAGTAAAAAAACCAAGCGAGCATGGGTTTTTCTGCGGGTTGCGAGACTGCTTTTTGAACCCTCCCCAGTTCTATGTTGACCTTTTGTTTGTTTGTTTTTCCGATCTGAGCGACTCTCGACATGTTGTGCTGTGATTTGTTGTGCTTTCAATCATCATCATAACTCACTGTGATCGTCTGTATCGCCACTCAAAGCAATATAAATTCACTGTCCCCGAAACCTCTGCAAGTCTCCTTCCCCTGTTTTTGATTTCACTTATCTGTCGCCTCCATTAGGGCTGCGTCTTGGCTAAACGATGCCTTTTCTTTACAGACTCGTCCAATTCTGGAGGCGAAAACATGTACACCATGATGAAGCCCGTGCCTGGAGGCAACATGCCTGGGGTGAGTTTCTTATTCTGCCGTTCACAGATTGTGCAGTCCTTGTCCTATTTTATGAAATTGACACTTTAATTCTTTTCCGCCAGGAACACACTATTTACGTCAACTGGGATAAATTGACTTAATGTAGGGCTGCCAAAAATATTTATTAATTGATCATACTGTCGTGCTGATGATCAATTACTTTGGGATATGTGATTCACTAATCTCTGCACAGAGTCCAAAGAAAAATATTATGACCTCTTGGCTGTGGGAGTTTTCCCTCTGAAAAGCACAGTGCCGACGACTTGCAGTCTGATTCTGTTATAATATGTGTTTTCAATTCACACTTAACTATTTGTTATCTGCAACTCAAATGTTTTGCTGCAACTGGATGGCAAACACTGATAAGTTCTGGACATTTTTGTTGACTTCCTTTTGCACATTAAAAAAACTAATCGTTTATTCACTCAGTACAATAAGATGGATAGAGTGAGATGAAAAAATTTCGTAGTTATGCTATTTACGTCTGTCTGTTCATTTGTGCGAGAATATTTAAATAGTCGCAAGATTTGGGAATTTAAGTTCACCTATTTTAACTTGAGCTGTTTTGGAAGATTAAGCCATTTAAAAAAATAATCTATTTTAGCTACATTACCCTGCCTGAAGTACTATAATGGAGATACGTTTCACATTTGATGTGCTGTCTCCTGCTGAGAACTCTTAATGTCGATCCCCGCAGTTTAAAACGGCGTGAAATGCTCAAATTAACAGTAATGAGTAGCAAATATTTCATTAGGAACGCACTTATAAGGTTTCTGTGCTCTGCATTGATGTCCTATCACAGAAAACACCAATAATTGAAAGCCTAAAAAACTGGCATGATAGTTTCTGAAGTATAGTATTCTGAATTTTTTTATACAATCGCAATCAGAAGTTTATTTAAAGATATAAGCGGAAATGGGTAAATCCACATTTCCTGGTTGAGTTTCTAAGGCCGCTGAGGCTTTCAATTCACTGAAATGATTTTCCCGTCCTTTTTCACCTCAGATGGCTTCAAAACCAGGTTCCTATCAGTCTTTCCTGTTTTGATCTTTAAAATTAACGCAGCTAGTTTCTTTTCATTGACGGTCGTACGTAAATTACACCATTTATGTTTTGGCTGAAATACTCGTCCTTTGCAAAATGAATTTTCTGTCTTGTATTTCTGAAAAAATGAAATGCATTTTACGTTTTAATTTCAACCTCTGCACAAATTTTTAATACGTGATTGGTTATTTATGCTAGTTTAAAATCATGCAGGCATTTTAAACCTATAATTATTGAGCTCCTTTCAGTTTCCATTGAGTATAATTAAATTTGGCTTTGGCACTTGTTAAATGTTTTTACTTACTTGCCTCGCCTTTCTCAATTTCCGGTCCTGGAAGTCGCGCACTGCACAGCTGCAAACCGCTGAGATAAAATAATTATATATTCCCATTTCTTACGATTTTGAGCGTGTCTAGTTGCTTTATAGCATTAGCTTAAATTCATTCGGCGCGTGTTGCAGGACTTCCCAATGGGCGGCGGCCCCGAGGGCGGCAACATGGGCCCGATCGGTCCGAACACGATGGGCCCTGTGCTGAACGGCGACGGCATGGAAGGGATGAAGAACTCTCCTGCAAACGGCGGCCCGGGAACACCTAGAGAAGACAGTGGGAGTGGGATGGGAGACTACAACTTGGGGGGCTTTGGTGGGCCGGGGGAAAATGTGAGTATAAATCCAAGTGCCAATTACTTTTCCGAATCTTAGTGACAGCAGCGCACTTTTGATACCGGTTCGAGTTGTTGTTGTTGACACACTCCACTCGACTCAATAGATTCAATACTCACACAA
Source organism: Cloeon dipterum (assembly GCF_949628265.1). Classification (NCBI taxonomy): domain Eukaryota; kingdom Metazoa; phylum Arthropoda; class Insecta; order Ephemeroptera; family Baetidae; genus Cloeon; species Cloeon dipterum. The sequence continues at coordinate 11,882,917 of NC_088790.1, forward strand.
GAGCGCTCAATTTTTGTTGCTTGATCGAGGGCTTGACGCACCTTACTTGTACATTACTACTAATGCGAACAGAGACAAACAGATTAAAAATGAAATAGTAGAAATAATAATATATTATATATAAATCGAATGTCTACTGTCCAGTTCGGTTCTCAGATTAAGAGCTTTGATCCTAGTTACTACTGACTTGCCAAGTTTTTATATCATGAAGCACTGATACCGTTTCATTAGGTGGTTGTGACTCGATGACTGTTTCTTGCTATTTTTGCGCGACTGTTTACATTTTTTCCAAGCAAGTTGAAGAGGGGGAGTAGGGAGGTCGGACCTTTTTAATCGATTTAGTTTTAATCCTCTTTTGGTTTAGTGTACAGAACTACTTTTTTATTTGTTTTCCCGTTCAGTGCAAACTCAGAGTGCTACACCACTAATTTTATACCGAGCGGTATTATTATTTTTACTATTATTGACTTTTAGTTTTTTGATACCAACCTCTTTGTGTAATTTTGAGTTTTTTGTACACCAACCTGACGGCTTGTACAGTTGCAGCAAGGCACTCGTCTCGATTAATACTTGTACTCATTAGTTATTTTCCTATCTTTATTCACCACTCTTTTCGTTCGTTCGTTCGTTCATTTTTGTACTTATTATTGGTAATTGATAAAACTGCTTGAGCGGGGCGCGCAAATTGGCTCCCCGGACACTGTAAAACAGGCTCTTTTATTTTGATCACTCACCACCCTCCTTACTGCCCTTGTCACGAGGGATTAACATGTCCGTCACACTCACAATGGAAGGGCGTGTTGTTGCTGCATGAAATAAAAATTATTACTTTTACACAATAATTGTTGCTCTGAAAATATTAAAAAACAAAAACAGAAAAGTAAAAAGTCCGTGTAAATAAAATTCAGCTTTTTGGATCGGAAAGTGCACATTCAGGTTGAACTCAGCCACCTTTCAAAATTCCATCTTTGAAGTAGGCCTGGAACGTTTGTCCACGTCTACTTGAAACTGATCTTGGCTCAAAAAGCTGGAGGTTCCGAATCTGAGAACCACGCGTGTTTGCAAAAAAGATTGAATTGCTATTTTCCGACCAACTCATTTCTCTTTTTTATGTACATGTTTTGCACCCACTTTCTTTGCTTCTTTTTTGTGTATAAATTTGTTACACACACGTTTGATTCAGTTTTTTAACGCAGCAATTGAAAAAGAGTAAAATGCAGTGACAACTACTTTCTTCCTTGCAGGACCAAACCGAATCAGCAGCCATACTGAAAATTAAGGAAAGTATGCAGGAAGAAGCCAAGAGATTTGAAAAAGACTCGGACCATCCTGATTTTTTCATGCAATAGTGTTTGTGCCACAACTCTCCTGCTCCACAAGCTCCTTCCTTCAAACACAAAACCTTAGTTACCTCCAAATTGTACACAAGAGAGAGAAAGAGCTAGAAAGATGACGAGAGACGCATCGGAACACAAACATTGATCACAATATTATTATTGTATTCGTCGAGGAACGTTTGGTAGGGCTACTTTTTCTGGCATCTCTACCCGGAGAGGCAATCGAGTCGGGCAAAACGCCACCTGACAGGCCGTTATTTGAAATTCGCGCGGACCACAGCAAGCTGGAGGGCGCGGGACGGTTTTCTGCATTTGAGAGTTGTCGACGATCTTAGCTGACTGGATGAAACTTGGATCAAGATTCGGAGGTCCCTCATTTTGAAAATAGAAATTTTTGATAGTCATAGAAATAAATTATAGACTCGATTTTTTCGTCCTTTAAGCCCAAACTTTGAGTATTTTACATTTTGAGACCTTCGACTAAATTTTTTTGTAACCCTTATCCCCGTGCCCTCTGGAGGTCCGTCGCTTTTGTTTCGTGTCGCTGGAATTGCTGCGGAATATGAGTTTCCGCCTTGAAAGATGTAACCTGATCTCAAGCAGACGATTTTTCGTCGGCGAAAGGAGGAAAGTGGCAATTCTGGCGCGTGCTCCCTGGTAGTTGCATCCCGAATCCTCATTTTTTTTCTCTAATTCAGTAGAAGCAGAGATCTCGTTCGTTTTAAACCTGTAACCGCAGCCGCCTGGCCCGCGGCGCCCTTGTTCCTATCCTACGTAGAGAAAAGTAACTTGGATTTGAGTGTGAGGCCCAGGTGGCGACTGCCCCGGCAACTCGCAGTGGCTGGGGGAATCTCTTGGCGCATACAAGGATGGAAAAGCCACACGCAACCCACCACTTTTCGACTTTTCCTTTTTCTGAATGAGAGAGTGTGAGTGAAACACAGTTTGTGGCCGGTGGTTTTTCGGAAATCGCACGCAATGAGCCGACCGAGAGTGAACGGACGTTTTCTTCCTGAGTTGGAGACGGAAAGCAGACGCATTTTAGCTCATTGATTTTTATCCAGCCAGTATTACTCGTACATTATATTATATACGTTTAAACGAAACCAACAAACAGGAATCAAATTGTACACTGTGTAGCATTTTCCTGCTGACAACCTGTGGCATCTTCCGAAACGGCGCGCAGTCTGCTTTTTTGTTAAAACGTAGCCAACTATTTGTTAACTTATTGCGAGATCGTTATAATTATGTTATTTTTATTTCACTGCTGCTGCGAACTCTCACCAAAAATCACTTTTGTAAATAACTCGAGAGCCAATTGACGCGAGAATTATGTTTTTGGAAATTTGTGTAAATTTTACAAACACATATGTACCTTTATAATTTATATGAGGCGAGGACGAGAGAGAAAGATGTGTATTTATCATTGGTTCTAAAGATTATTGAGTATATTACTTTAATGAATTAATTTTTTTTGTTTCTTATTGAGGTATGAACATATATAATAAATATATATTATTCTTTTGATGATTTGCAACATTATAAAAGAGACGAGAAAAGAGCATTTACCGCGTGATCATAATTTTACTTTGATTAGATCGTTCCACTCTATTTTCTGTTTCAGATGAATAAAATGATTATTATGTGTAAATTGTCCAAAAATGTTGTCTTTGGCATTAAAATTAAAAATTTCGCAACCCATCAAACAAGGAACATTATTAACCATCCAAATCAAAGACAGATTGATTGCAGGTGCGTAATACTATATATTTAATAAATGGAAGCACTGCATTATACAACAATAATCATCACAACTGAGCATAAAAAACCTTAGGAATGCGACTAGGATTCGCCAATTAAATGCACTGCATTTTCTAGTTGCCCTTTTGTACTCAAAATCTTAACAAAACAGGAAGGCTGCCATTAACACTTAAAATAATTTGATTGCAATTTTGATCAAATTTGCAATGCAGTGCGCTCTTAGCAAAGACAACGAATATCTTAATAGAGAGAAACAATTAATGCGCTCAGTCGTGGCCAAAGCACAGATATTTGATGTATGAGTACTCCTCGATGCCGTAATGCGAGCCTTCGCGGCCAATGCCCGACTCCTTGATGCCGCCAAACGCTGCCTCAGGAGCGGAAAGGAGGCCCTCGTTGATGCCGACCATACCGACCTCGAGACGTTTGGCCACCCGCCAGATCTGCGAGAGGTTGTTGCTGTAGAAGTAGCCGGCAAGGCCTGAGCGAGTGCTGTTCGCGATCGCCAGCACTTCCTCTTCACTCTTGAAACTGAAACCGATTGCTTACATTGAAAAAAAAGCGAGTTCTGGTGCAATTCATTGTAGTAATCAGCTAAGTTCAAACGCCTAATTATTTAGCAAAGGAGAAGAAAAGTTAAATTTAGAGAAAACCTATACTGCTCTCTACTCCGTGAGAAATATTTGTGGAAATGTTTTTCACTGTTGGAAGCACGTTTGAATGAATTTAATTTTTATGTAAATTTGGATTTTAATTCCAATTAGGCAAGTTAGGCAAATAAAAAAACATGGATCATGGAGAAGATAGTTTTCCTAAATGGAGTGGATTTGCATATTGAACAAAAATTGGCTTTAAAGCTCGATTTTAATTCAATTTCAATGTTTAATCCCAGATGAATTTTCCTCCATTAGAACTCGTTCTTTTAGCAAATTAGGCTAACTCACGATCTCAAAATGTATAATTCGAAAAGGTTTTCTTTAAAAACCCCTGTTTCAATTCATCAACCCTTATTTTTTAAATCTTGATTGAAAATTCTGACACTCACGGAATGCAAACAGCAACAGGACCAAAAATTTCCTCATTGTACACCCTCATGGAGTGATCAACGTCTGAAATTATAGTGGGCTGAAAATATCGGGCACCCATCTCGGAGGCTGGCTTGCCTCCTAGGTGTACTTTAGCGCCTTTCTTGACTGCGTCCTCGACCAGTTGTTTCACCTGCATAAGAGTTTTGATAAGTGCGCATTTAAGTGTTGCTTCTAAAGCATCACCTTGGTAGCTTGAGCATCGTTGATTAGCGGACCCTGAGTCACTCCTGCCGCAGCTCCGTCTCCCACCTTAAGACCTTTGACCGCTTCCTCCAGTTTAGCAACGAATTGGTTGAAAATCGACTCTTGTACAAACAGCCGGTTGGCGCTCACGCATGTCTGAAATTTTTTAGAACATACCACAAGCTCTTAATCAGGAAAATTAAAAAGAGCAAAGTAAACATTTAAAATAGGAAAAGACAGGACATTTCCTTACAAAATTAGAGCAAACGAAATTGAGGTAACGCATGTTTTATGGGAATTGGCTCGGCTCAAGATTTTTCCTAAGGACAATAATTTAATGGAATGGATTGATAGGTTAAGATTGAAAGGATCTAATTTTTTCCAAAACACAAATATTGGCAGCTTGAGTGGGAAATCAAGATTTTCAAACAAACTGTAAATTTTAACTGCATTTCAAAGGATCAGGTAGATTTTATTCAGAAATAGTCAATGCTGTTGCAGTTTCAGCCAAAAGAGATGACGTTTGTAACCTACATAGCTTAAAAAATTTACGCCCGTGTACTATTATATGAAATATCCAAGCCTTTGATGCTAACACAACGAGGAACGAGTTTAAAATGCAGAGAGTTCCACGGCAAAAAATATAGCCGAGATTCTGGTTAATTTTCAGCCGTTGTCTTTGCACTTATCCTAAATCCAAGGCAAAGTGTACGTAGATTTAACCTACCTGCCCACAGTTCCTGAACTTGCAGGCGATGGCCCCTTTGACGGCCGCCTCCAGGTCTGCCGACTCAAACACAATAAAAGGGGCATTCCCTCCCAACTCAAGAGACACCCTCTTGACCGTGGAGGCGCACTGCTCGTACAGCAGCTTGCCCACGTTGGTGGAGCCAGTGAAGGAGAGTCCTGCAACCTGAGGGCTCGTGCACAGCACTCGTCCCACCTCTGCCGCCTTCTTGCGGCTGCATGTCACCACGTTAATCACACCCTTTGGGATGCCTGCCTTGGCGGCCAGGTCGGCCATGGCCAGCGCGGTCAGGGGCGTGTCCTCCGCAGGTTTGATTACGCACGTGCAACCTGCGGCCAGTGCAGCGCCGGCCTTGCGAGTGATCATTGCTGCGGGGAAGTTCCACTGAAAAATGTTATTTTTAGGTGTCAAGATATGTTGGCCTCGGTAATTTAAATATTTGATGATTTTTTTTCAGTTGAAATTTTTAAGACAGCAAGTAGTGAAGAATTTCTTTGCAACTCTAACAAAAGTGCTTTTCAAATTTAACAATAATACCATGACTGTATTTAAAACGGTTGCCAAAAAATTAAGGAGAGTAACAAAATAAATTTAAGTCGTCTAGTACAATGATATTACTTATTTTAACATTATGTGTACAAATATGCACAATGTGGAATTATGTATAATATTACGCACACGTTTTCATTGTTCTAGACTCAAACGAATTGAAGTTGTTTTTAAAACAGCAAAGTAAATGTTTTAAATTATTCTTCATATTGTTTATACTATAATGGTTGGAAAACTTTTCCTACAAACCAGAAACCCAAGTCCATGAAAGTTGTGCCCTGCCCAATGAGCTAACAACTGTTTGTATGAAATTTGTTTCGAATTCACTCCTAGAAATTAAGAATTTTAAACGGTATTAAGACGAAAAAACTTCCTTTGCATTTTTGTAAGAGCCTAGATTTATACCTAAATCAATGAACTTTTCATCATTTAATAGGATATTTGGATATAGATTTTCTTAAAAAAAAACGAAACAAAAAAATTTAAAACAAAGGGGTAGTTAAAAATCATTTAGGGCTTTTAAGTGAAGAATTATAAAATAGAGCAAAAAGTGGAACTCACTGGTGTTATGAGAGCAGCAACCCCAATCGGCCTTCTGATCATCATCATCTCCTTAGTCTGGGTGGGGCTGGCGACAATCTCACCCTAAAATCAAGTGACGTACAATCAAGTTCAGCAAATTATTCAAAGGCACGGCTCACGCACAGGAATTCGCCTGGCCTCTTCAGAGAACCAGTCAATAAATCCATTCGCATACGCAACTTCCCCAGCTGCCTCTGACAAAGGTTTTCCCGACTCTGCAGTCATAATTTGGGCAATTTCGTCTTTATTATCTTCCAAGAGGTTGTACCACTTTCTCAGGAGAACCGACCGTTCCTGCGAAAACGCACTTTTTCAGCCTGTCATTTACAGTTAATTTGATTCAACCTTTGCGGTCGTGTGCTCCCAAGTCTTAAACGCCTCGAAGGCGACGTTGACGGCCTGTTCGGTGTCATCAACGTCCATATCCGGCACCTGACCAAGAACCTGGCCGTTCGCAGGGTTGGTCACCTCGAAGGTCTCGCCGGAGCTGGCCGGCACCCACTGGTTGTTGACGAACGCCAAACTTCGCACCAGAGACATGTTGCGAATCTGCTGCAGAGGAGGACGATATTTCTGTACAAAAATTAAATAATTTAAAAAGAAAAATTTAGAAACCCACCTGTGAGAAGCGAGTGGCGATCACGAATGGCAGCTTGCCGATCACGTTCATGTTTATGGCTTATCTCAAATCTGCTGCTTTTTTTAGCCCGAAACTCACTCCGTCATCTTCCCTGTGACTTGTGTGCGTTTTGCAGCAGCTTCAATTGGTCTCGATTGCTTCTGATTAAAAAATTTGAGCGACCCCAACAACGAGCCTGAGCCGATCAGCTTGCCAGAGCATGAAGTAAACAGAACAGACGTGCCACGCCTTCTCGATCTGGATCGACCAATCCAGACCAATAGCAGCGAAGGAAAATATAGCGCGCTAAAGAATTCAGGAAACTTTGTGTTGCTCTTGCTCGTCCTGGCCTCGACAAAATGTGGAGATATGCACAACAATCGGTGTATTCATTGTATTTATTCTAGTTTACCATGTAAAATATTTTCCTTTCTTGAATACGATATCACCTTGAAATAAGAACATGAGATTAGTCATTCTTTATGTATTTATTTTACATTATTTCCGATTATTTCCATTATTTCACTTGCCCAGTGGCATGTTTAAATTTAAACAGCTATACATGTATTTATATGACTTAGAATGAGATAAAACTAAATATTGTGGAGATTCAAATTCGCTTATCATTCGTCAGATTTTGGAATCAATGTTAAGAATTAAATCCAAGGTTGCAAATTAATTTTGATTTTTCCCATTCTGAAAAATAAAAATAACCATAGTAGCTGATAACTGTAATCATTCAGAGAAATGAAATTCCAAGATCAAATCATCCATTAAAGCGTTTACCCCTTTAATTTCTTTTTCATGGCGCAAAAAAACGCGAAGATGAAAAATAAATAACTAAAAGTTGTCATGTCGGGAGAAAATATCTTAAATACAAAAATAATATATAGCGGTTTCAATCATCTTCGTTGAAGGCAGCGAGACAGCCTGCTAGGTTTTCATCAATAAACCAGTCCGGTATCACTATCGCATCATTGACGAAAAAAAAATGAAAATTCTTGCATTTCCTTCTCTCACAGCTTTGGCCAGTAAAGAATAATAATTATAGTAATCCTCATAATTAATTAAAATTTTGCATCAGCCAAGTATGGAAGGATGGTACAAGTTTTTTTCAAAAAGCTACAAAATAAGTTAAAAATCGCTTTGCTTGGTAAATCGGGGAATCGTAAAAAGGAATTTGCACAGCTGACTCAGGGTACACCCTATCTTTATCCTAGCTTCAATACTAATTCCTTCCATGGCAACCTCCTTTAGAATAAGTGCAGACAAAATATTAGACAACGTGTCAACTCGACCAAGATGACTGTATGAGAGGACTTTTATATTTAGCGGAAGTGAAAATCGGTTCAGAACCCGCCTGAACCACTCAAGCGTCTTCAGTTAAGCCATCTATCATCTTCTCTCGTCCGTAGGCCTTGTGTACTTGGAATTTGGCCAAAGGAATGCCAATAACTCCATATATCCAGTGAATTTGAGAGAATTCCTGGAATTTCCCTTAACCAATTTACGCTAACTGCGAGCAAAGAGTTATCATGATATTTTTGGCACCTTTACTGTCAAACATATTATTATTATTTATTATATTAGACACCAACGGTGTACAACACAGAGTACATTATATAACGATATTATTTAACTGCAATTTCTTATATTTAGCAGCTTGAAATAAGGTAGTTGTATTATTTTTACAATTGAGGAAATGATACATGTCTATACCGCTTTCATCGCAGAATTGGCAAACACAATTAGCAGAAACATCTAGATGGAAACGTTTGTCTTTACATAACAGAAAATGATAACCATGGAAAGAGTATCTCGTAAAAACACTTCGATCTTTACAATAGGGTAGCCACCAGTTCTTGTTTGTCATAGCTGGGGTACTGTAAAAATTAGGGTGAATATTTTGTTTTTTATGCATCATATTATCCAAGAATTTAATATAAACAGGTGTGTCCGGCAGGGAGAATTTTGTCTTTAAGTCATTTACAAAATAATCAGTCTCAACTAGATCATATACAAATCTTGATTTCATTCTCTTATCGACACATAAGGCTTTCTTAAAAAATCTAGACTTAGCACATTCAAGATTATTTAAGTCTTTTAAAGTCAAGTATTTCCAGACAGCTTCAATACCATATGAGGCAACAGGAGAAATAGCTAAATCAAATAATTTTTTGGCTGTAACAATAGAACTTTTTGACAAATTTTTAATTTTGCCTGTAGCAAATATTGAGGCTTTAACTCTCTTATCAATATGTTTACTAAAACATACACCTGCAGTTTGGAAAGTGACTCCTAGATAATTAATTGAAGAGCAGAAGGTAATTTTATTCTGTTTTTCCCAGTTCAAATCTACTTTGCTATAACGACCATGACCACCGGCTCTAAATTTCATGACTTGGCATTTCTTTTCGTTTAATTTTAAACATCTTATAGCTAGGTAGTCTGTAATTCTGGGCAGTAAAATGGAAAAATCATTTAAATTTTCACTTAAAAGTACAATATCATCTGCATACAAAATGCATTTAACGCCAGGGAAATCTTTCATAATATCGTTAATATCACTGATAGCAAAAATGAACAGGAAGGGTGACATGCACCCTCCTTGTTTAACCCCGTTTGACTGTAAAATTTCTTCAGAAACGGAAATACCATCATTAATTAATAGAAAATTTACGTCAAGAATTTCTGCAAGCAAGTTTAGCTCTTCAAAAGAAAAGATTTTTGTATCTACGACTTTCTTAAAGATAAATGTTCTACTAATAGAATCGAATGCTTTTTGTAAATCTAAAAATAAAGCGTACAGGGGTCTCTTATTTACAATTACTGTTGAGTGAATATGTTGAATAAGTAAATTTACAGCTTGTACAGTAGATTTCCCTTTAATAAAGCCGAATTGATTTAATGGAATATAGCTGATTAGAGAGGAATACAAACGTTTGTTAAGCATTTTGTCCAAAAGATTAAACATAGAGGAGGATAAATTGATCCCTCTATAATTGTTTACATCCTCCGGACTACCTTTGTTTTTAAATAAAAGCTTCAAATTAGAGAGTTTCCAGGAATCGGGAAAAATACCATTCTGAAGGCATATATTATAAAATTTCGTTAGTTCACTATTTAAAACTACGTTTAACTCTTTCAAACATTTATTTGTTACCAAGTCAAGCCCTGGTGCTTTCTTAATTTTTAGTTCCTTAATAGATAAATTTACTTCATCTTCTAGGAACCATTTAACAGTAGGATTTTTAGTGTAATTTATTAAAAGGTCTTTTAGATTTAGAGAATCTGATGCGCTTAATTTGGCATTGTTGTAAATCGCTCCAAAATGAGCCTCCCATTCATGCATAGGAACATTATTGACTTGCGTAGTATCACAATTTTTATTCAGTAATTTAAAACAAAACTTCTCGGAGTCCTGAATTATTTTTTCATCACTTTTATCAATGAAGAGAGACTTCTTTACTCTGCATAAACCTCTGTAATACTTCTTACATTCGTTGAAAATTTCTAAGACTTCATCTCTTTCAGTATTTTTACCCGGATATTTAGAAAAATTATCTGTGAAATCTCTCAGAAACAATAAATCTGCTCTCGCAGAATAACAGTCAGCATCAAACCAAGGCTGACTAATTCGCTTTTTGTAGCTGATATTAGTTCTGGAATCTTGAATAAGTTGTTTGATATTCTCATAAAATTTATCCACTTCTAAAGAGCAAATATTGTCTTTTAAATTACTCTTATATGGGAAAATAGCAAGTTCGTGCATTCGATCGAAATCAATTTTTACCACATTGTTAATATTTGCTAATTTTAAAGGAGAGATATCTGAAATGCAAAAAGTAAAGCAGAGCAATCTGTGTTTCCTAAGGAAAGAGTCAGTAATTTTTAATTTCATTTGATGAATGTTTTTAGAACAAAATATTAGATCAACCACACTCGAACCATTTTTAGCGACATATGTTTTCTCATAAGGAGTAGGATTTGCTAAAAATAAATTACTGACCATAGCGAAATAAGAAATCAAATCACTTTTCGAGTTGCTCGTGTCAAGTCTACAGTTAAAGTCTCCACAAAAAATGGTGGTATCAGGATTATCAATGTACACATAAGCCTCAACTAATTCATCCCATAAATTATTTAAAGAGGTGTGTGGTTCAAAGTAGCAGCCTACAATTGAAAATTTATCAAAATTTAAGATCAGAGAATTTTCTAGTTTATGATAATTTACCAGCTTGCCAAGTTTAGAGTTATAAAAAATTGATACACCTCTTAAAGGTCTGCCTCTGTCATATTTAACCCCAAAAATATGTTTACTATAAAACCCCTTGATTGAAATGTCATTTAGTAGAAATGTTTCTGTCAGCACCATAATATCAAAAGCACGAAAATATATATCACCAACTAAATTAATAATGGTCTTGAGAGACTCAACATTCCAAAGTAGCAGCTTTAGATCTGTCAAACATATTGCGTGTATAAAAAATAACTGTTCCTACGAGGGCGGGAATGAAGAAAACTTTTTCAATTTCTGCTCACATGCAAATGTTTTATTCATTCTCCCGGTCAACCTTATTTAGGTCGTGGTCTCTGGGTAGCATAACAAGTTTGCGAATGGAAAAGTCGGCAAATGCGCAGGTAGAAGGAAGAGGATAAGGAAAACAGTAGCGCGACATCAGCCAAAGCGGTAGGGCTGCCGAGACTTGCACTGCTTGCACATCCGCATAAACTCTCCCGTGCCGCAGATCGCCTGTGAAATGAGAAGGGTAGAGGAGTAAACACCCACGCGGAATGTTCTCAATGCATATTTTATAACAACGCGCATATATGCTGATACAAAAAGTTTTATCATTCATCGGTTAAAAAACGCAAATAATATTGATGCGTAATTTTTATGGACAAATTTTTACCTGGCAGTCATTTTCGTTGCTGAGCAGATTCTTGATCTTTAAAACTTGTACGATATGCACTAGGTCGTCGTCCACGTACGCCAGGTCATCTCTAACCTCGTCGGGTAAAACTTCGTTTGCTGCACACACGCTCGTGGCACACAGCAGAAATAGCATGACTTTTAGGGAAATCATATCCTGTGAATTTTATTAATTTTCAGATTGATATAGTTTCCTGAATAAATGTAAAATTGAGAAATTCGTTAACTTTTTCTCCACACCAAATTTGTTAGAATTAATAAATGGTAGATCACAAAAAAGGATTTGACCTTGAATAGAAGGGTAGTTATATGTTTAAATAGAAGCTTACCGTGCCTGCAAACAAATCCTAACCTTTTTTACAAACAGGTTTAACGTCAAATTACGCATGTAATTTGGTTAGGTTAGGTTAATCTATAAATTTAACTGTACACTATATTTCAAATAAATGAAATGGGTAGTAGAAATTAACACGAAAAATGAAAAAAAATAAATTATTCCCAACTTACTGAAACTGACTAATTTTCCTTGTTTGCTGTTCAGTGGTCATCTGGGCACTGCCGAGAATATGACGAAAAAGCAAGCACTTTATAATATTGTCCCTTCCCACACGTTTAAAACTTGATGAGGACGCCTGGAATTTTGATACAGGTGAAAAATGGAGAGCACATCGTGTCGCGTTACACAGAGTCTTTGATCAAAGCCGCCTCCTCGTTGTTGTCCTCTTGAATCATTATTTCATATCTTCTATTCGCGGAAAGGGATAATACAATTTCACCTGGGGAGCCGCCAGGGACGAAACTTCCGTCTCCAATTGATATTAACTGTTTGATTTCCCTGAGTTGAAATCCCTGGGCGGCTAAACAAACACACGCGCCGCCGTGTATATTTGCAGATTGCTTGTTTTGAGCAAAACAAGTGGCTCCAAATCGGAAAGTTCAAAGGTCTAGATCAAGGTTTGTGTTGCCCGCGGCACCCCATGCCAGCCAGTTAATTAAAATTTCGCGGATTTCGAAGATGCTGCGACAGTCCTCCTGCCGCGATTTTAATATAGGCAACCTGTTGTACACGCACGACAAGACGCTCGCGTATCACCCTCATCTCCTTTTTAACTTTCTTGAGCAAAATTGTATTTTATTCCACGTAACCGATTCGCATCTGAACTCTTATTACCGGCTAATTGTACGAAGAATTCAAGCAATTATGGTAATTTTCTCTCTGTGGGGTATTGGAGTATTACGATAACCAGCTGCGCTCTATTATCAATTGTTCTTTAGCACCCCACCATGAAAAATGCTGTAAAGGCGGCATTAAATGTTTTCAAGTTGGAAAATCTTTTAATTTCTTACTCAACTTTCGGCAAGCAGCGAAAATTCCCATTTCAACTTTAAAGAACTGACATAAGAGTGTCTTGAGGGAGCATTTCAAACTCACAATCAGCCAAAAAGGAAAAGAGCGACTTCAACTTTAAGTGTTACGAGGCGCTTTAGAATTGGCTTTCGTCACCCATCAGAGTCAGAGTGAGAGAAAGAGAAAGAAAGAGAACCAGTTGGGAACATGCAAAATCAATAACTCAAATATCAAATTCACAGAATCAAAATGCGCAAATCCGATTGGGTTGCACTTTTTAGGATATTAACTGTGTCGAATAGAGAAAATGTGAGCGATCTTGCATTTCAGTCTAATTTATAAAACCACGAATTACATGAATTTTTTGCTTTTTATCCCTGTCCAAGCACCGGGGAGGGCGCGCACTTAACTAGCACGAATGCTGTAACCCGGGTCCCAATAACATTCGCATCATTATACGCATTATACAAATATTTTTGCCGCAAAATGTGGCTGGTACATTCAATTTTTAATAAAAAAAGTGTTGTGCGTACTTTTGCTCATGACATGCTTTTTTAAATAGCACCAAACTTCAAGTCAAGTTAAACATCAAAACATAGAATAATTCAGTGCTAGAGGGCATTGCAGTGGTGAGTTTTTTTACCGAAAAGCAGCGCGCTGAAGCAGAGCACGATAAAAACCTTAATGGTTAGTGCGTAGTGGGTGTTTTGCACCATGTTTTGCGCTGCCAAATTTTCTGAAAAGCTCCTAATCATCATGGTCACAACAAACTAGGAGGAATCATGGAATTTTTAACTTGAATAAACCAAACTTGAATCTATTTAAAACTGCAAAACCATTTAACAACTTTCTAAAATCGTATAAGATGTCATTAACTCAATATGATATTAATATTTATTTAATATCGTTCTGCCTAAAGTATATTTTGGTCCGTTTCATTATAAAAACAATTTTTCACTAGAAAAAAGTAAATTTCATGGTACGTATATTTTTCTCGGAAAAATTGCGTCGTATTTTTCAATTGAAGCAGCGCTTCCTCCATTGAAATGCTTCATTTAATTGAAAACGCACAAATTAATATTATATTTTTATCATGTGTGGGTGCTAAAATATCCTATTCATTTCTTAAATAGGAGTTTTGAACATTTTTATGCTAATGAAAACTCCCCAAATGTGGGAAGTGCTCTTTTTGTTATCTGTTTTTAATTTTGCAACTTTGAAGGAAGAAAAAATATATGATGTTTTGTTTTAGTTGATTTATCTGTCTCCGTGCACGTATTTTCCGTAAAAACAAAAATTTAATCAGTCGGCACTTCTTAGAGATTGATTCAGATCATTTTTCATTTTGTTATTTATATAACGTGCAAATTACATTGTTAACTTATTGCTACAGCTGTAATTTTTAAACGGTTTCTCCGGGTATGGTCCGCAATTAGCATTTGAGATAGTTTTTCCCGGGAACAGTCAAGTATATTTGGGTTGTTTTTCCGTGCAATTCAAATGGTTTTAAAATGATTCTAGGCCGATTTTTATACGGTTCTGAGATGATTTTGGCAGTTTTAGACGGTTTTAAGCAGGGTTCGATCCAATTAAATTGCTAAAAATATTGCATGATTCGTGCTCATGATGGCACCGTAACGATTGGAAACTCATAAAAAATAGTCGATCGTCTCAATTACGATCATAATAAATATTAGACAACTTTATTTTGCTCAGAAACGCGCCGTCAAGACAAACATGTTTTCAATGACTGTATAAGAATTGATAAAATATATAATTAGTCTCGCGCCCGCCTGCCTTGTATAATTTCGACGATTCTCCAACAATCTAATCGAAATGTCGTAATAGTACAAGAGTGAGGCAATGAAGCCAAATTAATTAGCACCGCTGCTCGCGAATATTAAATGCCGAGTGTCGGGGCTTGCGTGGGCGTTGGGCGCGCGAGAGAAAGGAAAGTATTAATCGAGCGATGAGTGACAGACGTGTCTAATTAATCGCGGCAATATTCGACACGGGGTGGCATCGCACTCGAGGCTCGAGTGTGTTGTTTGCCCAGCAGCAGCACAGATAGATAAAAACAAACACGCAGGCATTTTTCAGGGGGGTGCGGGCGGCACGCATTGCGTCACGGGGAGGTTCGCCCCGCGTGCAATGTGCGACACCGTGCGCGCGAGAGAACGGCAGGCTCTTGCTCTCGAGAAGGAGAGCCACAACCCACCGGCTGCTGCGCATTCCCTTCGCGGCCAAATACACGCACGCATATAAAGAGCGCCGGCAAAGCGGATTTTCTACTTAGACTCGGACAAAACTTCGGCGTGCAATTTGCTCCGCGCATTAGGTGAGTGAATCATCTTGTCAGACAAAGTTTGTGCACTTTTGCAAATGTCATTGCTCTTTGACAATAGGCTTTGTCATTACCAAACTGTATGTGACTCTAATTTTTCTCACAAATTCATTCAAGTTATAAATTTAAATATTTAAATCAGTGTTCAATTTTGTTTTTCCTACAATCTTAAGAAAGGAACACGTTGGGATGTTACTTTTTATTTTTGGACTTCCTAAAAATCATTAAATTTGTATACTTTTCATCCAGTTAATACTCTGATAACCGGAATTAATTTTTAATTTTGATGATTTTAGCGAGTGGTGGATTTTTAAAGACGTCATAATCTTTGGTTATTTGTTTTAAAATCGAATTTAAAAGCCAGATTTCGTTCAACCATGAATTATAATACTGTATTACTTTTTATAACGTGTCATTTTTTGACCCAATTTTCCCTAGATTTTAGCCAGGAAAAATCGCTGGTAGTAGGTATATAATATTGATAAAAAAAGTTATTTAAACTTTATTGAAATGATGGATAGGGAAAATTGATAATCAAGATGGAATGAGATATTTTCCAGGATATTTAGGCCAGGGAACTGAAAGAATATACGGGAAACTCATTGCTTACGGCCATACAATCTTGGAAAATATCTCATTCCATAATTTGAGATTTAATTTTTCCTATACAATGTTGGTGGTGGAGAAATAATTCAGGAAAAAAAATTATATCAACATGAAAATTTGACTAATCTTGCATAATATCCGATCAAATAAATGAGAATGAAATCAAGACCGTTTTGATATGCCTAAAGGATTGTCAACTTGGAAAAGTTCACATGATATTGTTGATCTTTGAACAAAGGCACCTCGTTCGCGAAGGGAGAAATGTTTGACTAGCAATTGAGACGGTTGAAACATGAAACTCAACCAAAGAGAGGTCATATTTGAATTTCCTTCGCATTGTTTGACTTCGATGTAGTTTGTCTCAAGAAATCAAACAGCTATTTGCAATTTATGGAGAACAATTGTCATAGCGTGTTTTGAAGTTTGCAAATGTTAAAGTCAATAATTATAATTAGAATATATTTGAGCTTTGAATTGTGCTAAAAATAATTTACAATGAATTTATACTGCATTTTTAAAAATTAAAATTATTCCATTTCTCTAACGATCAGTTTCCGTTCACATGTTCAAATTGAATAGTTAATTTAATACACAGAAAGAAACACACAGAGGTCTAATCTTTAAATTTAAGAAAAATAACACCCCAGATTAAATTTTCCACACAGAGTAAAGCAATTCAGTTTTTTTTATGTTAAAGCTGATTTAATGATTAAAAATTGATGTTTTAACAACCATTTATTCAGAATTTTATGAATGAATCGTATACATTTTTGGTAAAGCACTACTAATGAGACCTACAGGATTGAAACTGCGAGCTGTACAGTTAGAGAACTTGTTATTAAATTTTTTCTTCTCAGAATATTGCTATATATATATATATATATATATATATATATATATATATATATATATATATATATATATATATATCCATCCCGAATAACTTGGTGCAGAGCTGAACCAGTTCATCATAAAGTTTTGTTTCAAAATAATCCAAATTAGTGCAGAAATTGTGTCTGCAAAATCAGAGTGGCGTGCGTCGTGCGTTAGCTAAGTCCTTAAAAGCAGGCGAGATAAGCGCGGAAAGGAGTGAAAAAGTTGTATGTGGTAAAGTGTCCACGGCTCTTTGCCCACAGGATTTGCGGACTCGTTGACACATTTTGACCGAAAGCAGAGCGCAGAGATGTCGAAATTGGTCTTCGTGTGCATACTTGCGGCCGTCTACTTGTGCGCCGGAATTCTGGCTCAACCAGTGGCTCAGCAACTTGCTCAAAGGTCCGCTGAATTTTTAGCATTTTGTTTTTTCAACTGCACGATGTGCGAATGTGGCCTCGTTTTCGCACGCATAACTTTATTATTAGCAATTCCTTCTATGTCTTTCTGCGCCGCTAGTTATTTTTCCTTTATGAAAAATTCCTCCAACTCTTTTCCTTTTAGCTGCATATTTTTTTATATATTTTTCAATTAATTTGTTAAATTTTTAATGTGGATGAAATGAAACGCTTTGTGCCAAATTTCAGCTTTTTATTTTAAATCTACGTTTCCTACCGTTTTCTTTGTGACAGTTCATGGTCTTTAGAATTTACAATAATGCATGAGACTTCATAAATTGTATCTGAGTAAGATGTATATGTATAATCTGATATTTAAAGTATAATTATAAAAAGAACTAATCAATCTTTACTTCAACTTGCCACATGCGTAAATGCACATGTTCTGACCTATTTAATGTATTTGAATGGCATTCATTCTGACAGCCAAATTAAAACTTTTTGTGGTTTTCCAGTTGTGCCAAAGACTTAACTTCGTCAAGTTGAAAACTTAATCAAACAAAATTAAACCGAGGAGGGAAGGAACAAAAGTTTGTTTGTCCGTGGTAATTGGCAGAAAGTTTAATCAGGCAGGAGATCTCACCTCTGCTCCAGAAGCGATATCCGGAAATTAAAAAGTCGAGTGCAAACCTCGACCGAGAGTGTCTTTTTACAATCTCGTGGCCGGCCCCGCGGCCGTTGTGTCGTGACATTTTTGCTCATTTTTCAACGTTGCGCGACTGCAAAACAATCGATTCGAACTAACTTGTTGAATTTCCGGGTGGGTGGAGAATAAATTCACATATTCATGTGCGTATATGGCAGGGCCTGAAAAGAAGATATACATTCGCGAGAGAAGCAGGCGCCTCATTAATAATAACAATAGTAGGCGAAGCAGCCTGACAACTCTTCCACTCTCGGATTTCGGATTGCTCCTCGGCAAAAGTAATTTGCTTCCGAGAAAAACACTTTGCCTTACTGTTACGAAAGTGGCAGAAAGAAACCCATCTCGTTTTTCGATGTGACGGCGCAATTCTATAAACAATAAAAAGGTCCTTTGGTTGATGGTTTCATAAATCTGAGAAATGTGAGAAAATTATGGAAATTGGTTTCCATGAATGTTTTTTAATCGAGTTTTAAGCAATCAAATAGCTTCAATAAAATTAATGCAAATATCACATTTGTTTTTAAATTACCATGGTTTCCTGCTATGGTAAATTTCCATAGAACTTCGCTCTGTGAGTAAGGATGAGATAATTAATTAATTTGTTTCACACTTTTGTTGTCTGTTGATGCTTTTGTCATATCTCCCGTCGCTTGCAAATTTCCAATTTCGCAGTCAAGCAGCTCAGGCAATCCAAGATTACGAACGACACGTGCAGCAGTTGCAGCAGGCGCTCCAGTTTCTGTCCAAGGAAATTCAGCACGCAAAGTGAGTGTCTCGTTGGAAACTGCAAACCCGATAACTCCATTGTCTTTGGGATAGGGTTTGCAATTTGCATTTTTTTCATTTCTTGTCAGCTTTAATTAATTCTATGTGCCGTGCGTCCCGAAACAAGCGCTCTCTTCGGTGTGACAAGCGGGGGTAAAAAACACAAAAAGCTAATTAACATCCGTCCTACGCGTGTTGACTTTCGCTTAAAAGGCAAATTAAAAAACCGAAGGCTCAAGAGAAGAGGTGAAAAGCGAGCTGTTTTTTTTCTCAACCGACGTCATTTATTCATTGCATAATCAGATTAAGAGTTTTGGTGCGAATAATTCCCATATTATCTCATGACGGAAATATAAAAAAATAAAAATAAATTAAATCAACTCCAGACTGGATGCTCCAAATGTTTCACGATTAACGAAATTTTCAATCTTGACTCTATAAAAATCCGTGAAAAAGTTTAGTGCAATACATATTTATTAGAGTTAATAAAGTTCCTGAAAAATATTATAATCTGATACTTGGGCAATTCAAGTATTGACCCTAAAAAATCCAATAGTAGAGGTCTCAGCCAACCGTGTTGCGCCGCGCCAGATAATTCATATTTGATCGCGTGGTCAGCCGCAAGCCACCGTGACTTAGGCTAAACTGCGCCAGCCACGTCAGCCACCGGTCAAAAATCTGAAGAGTGACGGAGAATCATTAATTGTTTAGCATGCACTATCAAAAATTTAAAATCTTGTTAGCCGCGCCAGGCTAAAATTCGGATTAAGCCGTTGAGCTAGTCTCCGCTTCAAAATTCTGCGGCTGAAACCTCTCTGCAATATGCAGTTTATTACCAAAAACCACAATGCTGTCCAGCTAATTAACTAATTTGGATCGATTTTTCTCAAGGAAACGCTCAGGTTGCTTCCTGAACGGCGGCATGGCGCACAACTGCGACCTGAAGGACGTGGTATCGGCCGTGGACGAGGCAAAATACTGGGGCTCGTACATGTCGCCGGGCAAGAGGCGCTGGGGACCGCTGTCCCCGGCGGTGGAGCTCGAGCTGGGCCAGCCGGAATGATCGACTTACTTCAGGTGGGTGCTTGTTCCTCGTCTCACCTTTCGCGTCGCTTTTGTTGCAGCAGCAGAGCCAAGCGTTGCGTCAACATGTGGGACGACGACTGCACTTACACCCCTGGCGCCGGCGGCGACGATGACTACTTCGGCGGCGGTAGCCCTGGCAAGCGAGCCATCGGCCCCCGGCCCGTCCCCGCCTGCCTCCTTAACCCCCGCCTGCCCTTTTGCGACGCCTGGCTCGCCAAGGTTCTTTTTCGTTCGTCCGTGCGCTGAGCCGCTCAACAACGTTTGTCTCGTCTGCAAAAAGGGGGAATTTGAGGGAGTTTCTTAACTAAGTTTCTTCATTTCCCTGCATAGAAATTTTAGTCATCCGACTATTATCTCTGCGTCCGTTTTTCATTTAGGTATATCTATAGGACACAAACCATTTCATTTTAAAGCTTTGAACCACAGTTAAAATCCATCTTCAGGGCCCAAAACTGTATAAATCTCTCACCTCAAGTTTAAAATTCGCTCCAAATTACGCATTATTTTTAAACTGACAATGATTCTGCATTATATGCATGCTCAAGAATTATTTTATTATTCAAAGTTGGAAATATCTTTGAATCAGTTTCAGGTGCTATGAAAAAATATCGTTGCTTGGCCTTGTTCAAATCGGAACTAAAAATGTCCGACTTTCCGAATTTTGGGACTCAAGAACTTATTTGAATTGACAAAAGCAAATTATTCATCATAGGCTGTAGCTCATGATTTTCAATTTTTCAATCATGATTAATTGCTTGAGTAGCTCTCTAACAAACGATCATTTTACCCTCCCACTTTTCTCCAGGAATGAATTTTGATGTAGGAAGATCACACATATCTTGCAGTGATGGAGTAGCTTTTTGATTTTTCATGTTATGATTCGCCCGTGTTAAGGAAAAGCGTATACTGGACAGTGTATAAATAAATAAATTTTATAGTCCCTTGGGGACTCTTTTAAATACAGATTTCCGCGTGCATTTTCCCTAGCATGCAATTTTTTTACTGAAACTATTTTCTCAAATTGCAAACGCAGCTTGGTTTTATATACAATTCCAACTAAAGTCACGTACATATATGGTCTAAGCAATCTATGATTTCGTGGCGAGGGAGCACGCGTGTTCATCGCATCTGCAGCCCTTGGGGAACTCCAGAGTTTGTCTTGCTTTCTTTTTATTTTGATTAAATAGAGTCTCGCAATGCGTGGCGAGGAATAATAATCTCTAGAGACAACATATGCAATGAATGTAATGCTTTTTGTTTGGTCTACATTTTTAACAGCAATAAACGATGATTACATTCGGTCGAACAATGTTGCAGGTCCTGCAAATCTAGATTCGACCACCCGACGCCCGCACCCCGTGTAATTACTACCTTGCCGGACAAAAGCACACACACACGAGCCCTGGACGAGAAATATATCCTCTAGTCCCCGAACAACTTTCCTGCTCTACACACTATTCCTGTTAAACTTTACGCTTGAGTTCAGTATTTAAACTTTTCATGCCTGATGGTGGAATCGTCTGAGCGTTTTATTCTGTACGAAACCTGGTAAATAAAGAGTAGATCCTACTGCATTATCAATTTATTTCAATATGTGACGTGGTTTTTACTCTCGACGATAAGTGAAAAAACCAAAATTTGGAATTCTGGAATACTTCAATTAAATTGTGATAGTTGTAATTAGCAACAGAAGAAAATTATTTTGATTTTCTTTTGAATATTCTATAATATCGGAATAAAAAATGGAAAAAAATGAATTTTATCCGAAAACTTCTGGAAAGAAGAGAAAAAATAGCCCTCAAAATTTTACCAACTGAAAATGAGAAGAGAAATGCCCACCTTGGACTCCACAAAGGATTTTTGTTATTTTAATTTAAGAAATCTCTCTTGGTTGCCTGACAAAGCCTCATTGTTATAAACAGCATAAAAAGTGTACTTTTCTCTGGCTTATGAATGAACTCCTCCATCAAGTAAAGAAATAAGGTGTGTTGCACTTGTAGGCATTCAGTCAGAACTCTCACATCTTAAAGAGGAAGTTACAAGTGGCACCAAGGGCCGAGTGGTGCCCTCTGCCCAGCCGTGTGGGAAGCATGGCGCGCGGAAGAAGCTTCGAAGGTTGGCAATCAACCTGTTGTCGTGCGAATGTGTGCCGCGGCAGCGGCAGTGTGTTACAGCAAGGTGAGAAAGTTTTGCGCGCCGCTCTCAGGCAGCAGTCGTCCAGTTGCAGCCGCCGACTGCACTTGCAACTCCACTTTTTTATGGATTTGTGACACACGCCACACTTTCCGCGCCGTCCTCCGTCTAGTAGCTTGTGATAAATCACCTCGTAAGTATTTATTTGTCCGAATTTTAATTCATATTTGTATTGTATACGCATACACAAGACTGTCCTGGTCCCATTTTGAATTTCAATTTTACTAGTAGATATTTTCTAGTTAGTTTCCTCTTTGAACATGAAATATAACAATTTTAGCCTGGACCTGAACAGTTGTCAAGTGCTCAATCTCACTCTTTCCTATCTGAAAGCGCGTTGATGTAGACATGTGCGCCTTAGGAAACGCCGCTAAACCTATCCTGAAAGGTCATTTTCGTAATGAGCGCTCCTGAGTACACACACTTTCTACTTTAGTATCAATACACTGTTAACTCAAAGCCGATAAAACGAGGTGGAAAATTCCTTGCAAATGTTTTGAAACTATAGCTTCTTGGCAGAAGAAATTTAATTTGAATATTCATTAGAGCCTCAAAAAGCAATTGTAAATTTTCCAACAGTTCATTTCACCAATTTATTCCAATTCATTTGGGCACTGGTGTGACAAAAAAGCCAATTTGCATAATGTAAATTGGCAGGACGAGGTCGGTAGACGAGAATCGGCTATTTATTCCATCTAAGGTCAAACCACAAAGGCACTGATCATAGAATATAGTTAGTTCTTTCATTCTCTACCCCACGGAGGTTGAAAAGTCCATTAATACCCTTTTTTTTCTTATATTCCTTGTGTTGCCGGCGAAAAGGTGCACATTCACCGCAAGGACATGACACACTTGTTTTCTTCGGCCGGCGCACGCCTCGCCCTGGTGGAACAGGAGGACTCCTCCGCCGATCAAATCCTCTTTGGCAAGAACAACAACCACGGACAATGCTACTCGCAGTGTACCGCCAGGAGGATCGCCAAGAACAAGGTATGACATTTAATTCAACTTTAAAATCCGTTCATGTGAGGTTTTAACGTGCTCTTGTATTAGTTCATTGTATTCAAAATTTTTATACAAAATTAAAAATGAAGTGGAATCAAAATTCCTGCGATGAAATTTTTTTGGTAAATTCTCTTGATTAAATTTAAAAATTTATTTAAAAAATTTCGCTTGGTAATTGTATTTTTAATCGAGCAAAAAACTCTACGGGAAAGTGAAATTCCCATAAGAAGTTTCAATGACAATACATAACAGTAACCAAAAGTAATTAATAACTAACCTTTTTGCACTGATCAGACATTAGTGGTTTGAAACCTTGCAAAAACGGCCCTACACCGTTTCTCCAGCAGAAATGAAATGTTCGGTTTAGCTTCAATTCAGCTTTCATTTCTCTGAAAAAATCTCCTGCGCACGTTTTACTATGACGTCCGTTTGCGGTGTGATTTTTAGCTTCATCACCGCTTGAACAGATGAGCAAAAACATGACAATATGAGAGAAAACGCAACAACACCTCTCTGTCGCGTTTTTCTGACGTCAGGAACAGCAGCAGAAACGGCAGTCCGGATGCATTGCCGATAGAATTTCCAGATGAAACGAGAATTGTTAGTCATAGAAACCTTGAAAGAACGCGATGGAAAATCAAATTAAGTCGTATATGAGAAGGCTAACGGGTAATGCGGGAATTTCCTCTCTTCAAGAGCGCGAAAACAAAAATAATTGCGCTAAAAGCACTTTAACTATTTTATTAGTGGCAATGATACAGTCGATTGAATTCGCTTTCGGCCTACGCGAAATTTGAGCAGAAAGGCCACGATTCGCTGCACAAGTGCACGGTGCGTGATACAATTTCTTGATGTCCGTTCAAGAACAATGAACTGCAAAATAAAAAGGAGAGCGGACTTAGCATTGACGTGTATGATGATTGTGCTAAAGCATTTTGCCTCATTACACTGCACCTTTTTGCCGTTAAACTTACTTTCAAATCTTTCGAATGTTAAATTTTATTAGATCTAAAATAAATTTTATGAATTGTCCCTCACCTATAATTGATGTTTTTAAAGCTTTTGGTGAGGATTGAAGCAGAGTTTAATTTAAAAATATTGGAATTGTTAGTAAAATCATTAGAACAGATTAGATAACAATAAAAATTCAGAATTTGTCAACTTTCTTAAATTTACCAGTGAGCTCGACTATTTTTTCAAGACAATTTTGATACTTAGCAACAAGAAAACTCCTTACAAAAAAAGAATTTTCTAGTTAAGAGAACGTGTCTAGGTGGCCTCAATGAATCACAGGATAATTTCGAACCAGTCAGTCAATTTGCTCTGGGTGCAGGTGTCCTTGCCTTGGCCGGACAAAGGAGACGCACACGCAGCACGCAATATTAAGAGCGCAGCGGCGGTCATCTTGGGCGCGTGTCCCAGTTCTGGTGACGCCAAATTAATTCCCACCATCGGCGCGGCGGCCTGAGCCTATCTCAACTCTTTGTTTTGGTCTCTCTCTCGCTGATGCAACAGTTAGTTGGTCGTGGTTACGTAAAAACGCACTCATACTGCTCCCTCCGCACCGCCACTGCCGAGCATCACTCCACGCACGTGCGCTGCGTAGGTGAAAGTAGTGAAAGTGCTCTTTCCTGCGCGCGGCACTCGGCGTACCAGCTCGAAACGCGATTCTGCGGGCGATATCGATACTATCTAATTTTGACACCTGGAAATAATTAGTGCAGATCTATGGTTGCAATGACGTAGGAATTAAAATTTGAT
The DNA here is from genome assembly GCF_949628265.1 of Cloeon dipterum. NCBI lineage: Eukaryota > Metazoa > Arthropoda > Insecta > Ephemeroptera > Baetidae > Cloeon > Cloeon dipterum. The sequence continues at coordinate 11,907,802 of NC_088790.1, forward strand.
GAAATTTGATTGCGCTATAGGCGTGAATTTAAATAAATTTTACATCTTTGATTCCATCGAATCTGTTAAGTTTGGTATTTATTGGAGCAATTTTTAATTTTTATCATATTGTGCATTATTGGTGTCTTAGAAACCTATCATGGCACAATTCAGACTGGCACAAATTCCTAACATTATTTTCTTGAAGAGAATAAGAGGACCAAGAATAATTTTTACGTTCCTCTTACTAAAAAGGAATATAATTAATCTAATATTGATTTTCCTTTTTTTTATTATATTTCCTCTCAGGTTTGTTGTTTGCCATATTTTTGTGCATATTTTTCTTCTCGTCGCAAATATACAGCTCTACGGATTCTGAGGCAATTAAATGCTACTTTTGGGAAAAATCACGATATTGATATCACAGACAGTGCCCATTATTTAGAATTAGAGAATTAATAGTATTTTGAAACGATTTACTTGTAAATCCAGTCTTGACAAGGAAAGCTGCTTTTAACATACTGGCCCAGTTTTTAGAGGACATTTCAGATAAAGGTAAATTTTTAACCAGTTGTCGACCTCAAAGAACATCGCAGTTTGAATTTCTATATTTGACTTGGGTTTTCCATGGCAATTTAAAATCATATTTCATCCTCGTTGCTCAACATATTGTAATTAATTTAATTGAAACGAGCTTGGCGTGAAAATAGAACCTAAATAATTTTTAAAAAACAGACTGTACAGCAACGAGGGTGCAAAGTCCAATTTTCATGACAGCAAAAATGAAATTTGAATTAAATTAAATTCGTTTCTGCTCACGTTTTTCAACTAGAGAATACATTCGCTCTTTTCTCGGTAAAGCCAAGCATTATTTTTAAAGAGACTAATTTTTTAATTAAAAAAATATACGGTAAATTTTCCAAGACTGCTGATATTTAAGGCAAAAAAGTTACTATTCGCGTGTTCATTTAAATTACAGTTCAAAAAAGCACATAAAAAACACGGAAAGGCTCAACGAAAACTTTTAGCCAATTTTTGACCCCGTCTTCTGTTTGTGAAAAATTAAAAAAAAAACTTGGCAATAATATCCATTCTCCTTTTTAGCAAATTTTTACATCGACGTATTGAGTAGGTTTAAAAATAAAATTTTCCATAGTTCGGCAATTTGTAATCGTTTGTACACCATCAAGCACTCGCATTCTTCCCAAGAAAATTCCCAGCATTATGCATTATCAAGCAATCCACATTGGATTGGCCCGTCGACACCCCACTTTCGCTCAATTTGCAAGGTATCGATACTTTTGCACGGGTTCGGCCGACTATTACGACGAGTATTATTACGCAGCAAGCTCTTTCTCCTCGCGCTCTCCAGCTCGAGCAGGTCCAATTTATTCATTAAGCGGTGGGACGAGCGGTGTTGAGTGGCGCGCGGCACTCCAGCAGCTCCGACCGATCTTTGCAGACGCTAGCTCTCGAATTCGCACACGTACCCCGGCGCACCCCAAGTCTTAGCGATGTCCGCCCACGCCTCGTGACCGAGCTTTTTCCCGCCAAAAACACCATGCCGCCCAGGGAGTCGTGCCCCATTAAGACAGACGTGAGTTTTGCCAGTTTTCACTCATTTTCGCGCCTCTGCCGCTTCCGCGTTGCAGACTTGTTATAACATCGCGCGGCTTGTAATCTAGGTCAGGCTTGAAAATCCCGCCTCATGTGCATTTTGCAATTTCCTGCTTTTCGAGACTGAAATGTTTATTATTTTTTAAATGTTTTTAGTTTATAACTTTTGTACCGTTGACCTTAATTTTGTAGTGTTGCAAATTGACGCAGATATATAGCTTTGAGGCTTATTTTGGCTCCTATTCTTTTAACAATGGTTCACCTTTCTTTTTTGGCCGTCCAATTTCTATTGAGCGCTTACATCGAGGAATGGTTACTCGTGCTGAAACGGAAACGCAACAGATGTTTCCAGTCTGCTATATCACGGTAACTGCTGTAAATAATTTTAAGAGAAAATTAAAAGAAATACACAAGCAGGAAAAAACTTATTCAGATCATTTTTCACTCTAGGAGCCTCTTTTCAACTTTTATTTTTTATTCAATTATATTTCTCAAAAAAGACTTTTAAATACATACATCAGATGCTTATTTTGAAAATTGCCTCTTGTTTACATTTGTGTGACCTGGTAACCTACAAACAAAGAGCTGTGGTTCTTTTCCCGCTCTCAACATTTCCTGAACAAGCTAAGAGATGACTCTTAAACATCGTATTTAACGACACTTTCCCTTTTTACTGATCCGCTGACGTAATAATTGTTGATTGTGAGAAACACCTTTCATCCTGAAAAGGCAATTTAGTCAAATAAAAACCTCTAACTAGTTCTGAAACTTTAGAATGATCATAGCGTCAGCTCGCTGTTATTAATCCGCAGTGGAATATCTGGATTAAAATGACGGAGAGTGTCATTTATGTGCAATTACACCACGCGGAGCCTTCGCGGTTTCCGCGGTGAAAATCACATTTTGCTTCGATTACCATAGCGTTTATACACATATCGCTGGTTTCCGCTCGTTTTGCAATTGATTAAACTTCGATTCACTGCCATTGTCATTTGCATAAAGCAATATGCGACTGAGTAAATGTCAACATTGCGTGCGCGGCGCTGAACTCTCTCCGCGCAGCCAAAATGCATTGACCTCGATTTGAGTGAAATAAACTTGGAGTTATTATGTCACATTATATCACAGATGTATTTGAATGATAGATCTTCAATCTCGATTGATACATATATAGAATTTCCTCAACATTTAATTTCAAGATAATGTTTGCATAACATTTATAATTAACAAAAATTTTATTGTTTTCCTTGAAAGTTGATAATTCAGTCTATTGTTTCTGGAAACCATTGACAGTTCATCTCTACAATTTGGTAAAATACAATGAAGGGCTGAATAACAATTTAAATTCAGATTTTGCAGGTTTCTTGAAAATAAAAACAGGGATAGATTTTAATTCTTGTCTCATCCAACAATGTGCAAATTATGAGGCCTATACTGGTGATACAAATCTTGATTTTTAATAGGGTGACAGTGCCAACCGCTTGATTAGAATGCAAACTTTCCAGAAATTTAAATTGCACACTCTGGACAAATTTAAGCTATGTCTCAATTTCTAGAGAAAATATTTTGATATTTTAAATTCGGGTCAAATGATTTATTTTAGTAAAATCCCCCTGAAGTAACATGATATAGGAAAAGTCAAGATATGGTTCAAGTTTCGGCCTCCTAGTTTTCAGGCTTTTCGATTCGTAAGCACTGAAAATCACAAAAGTTATATTTTTCCCGGCAACCCATACGTTTACGGACAGACTGCGACGATAGGAATAAAAATATGACGAGAAAATCATGGTCATGCCATGGAAATCTTCTAGAAAGTTAGCAAAACATGAATTTGGAATGTGTTCCTTGGTACTCATCGTTTCATATTCCAAATTCTTAATTACCAGATCTGTCGAATGTTTATTTTAAATCAATTTCAACGATCGAAATAGACATACCCGTTGATTTTATCTGCATCAAAGTATTTTATTCATTTCATGATACAATAATTTCCAATCTATTTTAAGACCTGCTGTTTATCCAGTTAATATAATATATGTAATGCAAAACCTGCCATTAATTATATCGTCTCTTCTTGCGGGAGATGATTCTCGATGCGATGGATCCGGTCTTGACGGCTTAAGAGTGAGAAAGAAACCCTTCCTTGTGAGCCATTATTAGCTGCGCGCTAATGCGAATGAACTGCCTTGACTCTCGCTCTAACAGGGCACATCTCCGCATAGAAAATCGCACGCACCTCTCGTTTCAATCCCCGTTTTGCCGTCTGATGCACCTTTCAAGGTTGCAGCAATTGCAGTTGGACAAAGGTGAGCAGGAACTGCAAAGAGACCGGCATCTCTTCGATCGGTTGCGAACTTGCGAGATGCTTGAGGACAGTTTCGTCGCGACCTGCGAGCCGACAGGTGTGCGAAATGCATCAGCGGCAGCCGCTCTTCAGTCTCTTCGCAGCCGATTCCTGCTCCTACCAAGTGGAAGTAATGTTTGCTTGTATATTTTTAATTATTTGCGGGAAATGCGTTTTTTCCGCAGAGGAAATTTAAAATGCATGAGTTTGCGAAATTTCGGTGAGATGTTTACATGTCTTGAGCAGAAATTGTTATCAAGAAGTTGTTACTTTTTATTCTAATCAAACTCAGACTTAAAGTACATTGTTGAAATTAAAATTGACAGATGATAAAGGGTGACAAGGCTAGCGGAAGACTGATAAAATAGATCAAAATCATCGCGTTGCACCCATGAACTTAATGAATTAATTGTCCTCTATACTGATTTTGGTTTTCATCGAATTTCCATTCTGCATAAAGTTAAATTAAATTAAAAAACAATGCAACTGTTTTAATTTTCAAATAAAGGTAAGAAGTGATTTTGACATTTCAAGTTTAAATTAAATTACAAATTAATATATTACTGGCGATGGTTATTATTTTCTGCGCTGAATCTCTGACCTTAATGAGAGATGAAATTAATTTTTTTAAGACAAATTAAATTCCTTTACTGCACAGCTAGCTGTTCCGACACTGCAGACTTCATAAGCAGTACTTAATAGCCTTCAAAACAAAATTCACAGTACTAGCTGCAGAAATTTCTCAATGAAATATTAAAAATTAAATTTATTTTATTTCCTGTTATACAAACTGTAATATGCCTTCTAGAGCATTTTTTTCTATCCCGTGCAAAGAAATAATTAAGGATCGTGAGGAAAATCAGTCATGGTTAGGTTCAATACACAAAGGTTTGGCTTGTGTGTATCGTAGCAATTTTTATTTTCTCGGTAGACCTTGACGCCGACCTTTCCGAACCACGTAAATTCGTTCAAGCTTTCAATGAAATGTAGACCTTGTTCATTGCACTAAAAACCCAAAAGCTTCGCGTGACCTTTTTTGGCGAATGAATGAACTACTACAGCATATGGTTTTGCAGACCCGGCGGGTGACTCATGACCTTTTGGCCTAAAATCTGATAACGAAGAAATAATCAATGTCAAGTCGATCAATACGTTAATTTTTAAAAGATCATTCCCCTTAAAAATGTCAAAAAATGTATGGAGGTCAAATGAAATGATAAGGACCCAGCGCGTGGAGCTTTGTGTTATATTATCTCTAAAAATTAGAAAATAGCAGATAGGAGTGCAGCACGCGGTTTCAGCATGCGAATTTAACACGCAAAAACAAATTTCATCAGCATTATCTCAAGAATTTCGATCGAAGACCTACACCCAACTTAGAAAAGACTAATTTGTTTTTACCGAAATGAATGAAATTTCTTTTAAAGGTGTTGTCAACCTTTTCCTATTTTTTTCCTTCAAGACGGTAGATTTCCAAACTCATTTGTAATTGCAGTGTGCGCTGTTCGACCGGTTTTCTCTTTGATTGGAGCAATTAGGTGGCTGCTGCATTCGACTTCTGGTTATGTGTGCACTGAGCTGCCGCAGTTGAGAAACACATAAGCCGGCGAAGGAATAGGCCATCTCGCAATTCGAAGCAGGAAATGAAAAAATTACTGCTGGTTTAAAAAATTATAAAGTGACCATCGGTCATCAGCGCAACTTTTACAAAAAACATCCGTCCTAAAAAGTGTGACAGGAAAAATTGGAATTTCCTCTTTCTTTTTGCGGCGTCTCAGTTTTGGCCACGAAAAACAGATAACATATTTAAATCACGAGTTTATGTTTATAGGACAGCTTTATTCAGGATAATGTTAGCAATATTTTGTTGATAAATAGTTCCAATTAAATCGGATTGTCGCTTTTTAGTGGATATAACTACGCTATTTGATTTGAATTCATAAAGATAAAATTTAATTGCATTGCCTAAGGATATTAGAAAATCAATTATTTGCTTTTAAAATTTTATCTAAATTGATAAAAATTTTGAAGCACTTCCAACAAATTTGGTTCAGCAAAGTTTTCCCTGATATTTCGAACGAATCTTTTTGCAATGAATAGCCTATTTGAGGTTACTCCTGGATATATTATCCCCATTTTAATTGTTGCCGAGTCATTTAAGTCTCTGCTTAGCGACAGTCGAAACGGGACCATCTCATTTCTCTCGTGTGGTCTTTCACGAACGTATCCTTTGTGCACAAATGACTTTTTCGATCGGCGGCGGTGTAGCGATCCTCTGCGTTCGGCCAATGGGCTTTCGTCGGCGGAGTGACGTCAGCGTGGCGGCCGCGCCGCGGTTCAGCGCAGTGCCGCAGTGAGCATCCAGTCAGCCAGCCGGTCGTCTGGCTGACGGAAAGAGAGATTCCGGCGGTGTGTGTCGGTGCCCGAATTAATTAATTAATTGTCGCGCACCATGAGCCACTGGAACGGACGCGCCGCCGAGTGCGCTGAGTGTCGCCGACAATTCGACACTTCTCTGCTAACCCGACGCACGGCCACAAGGGTCAGTCTAGTTTAACCTTGATTTATTCGCTAACAGTTGGCACCGATTGTATGTTTTATAGTTGGTCTGATTTGTTTATTTTCATTTAACGGAGGAAAATATTGAATTTTTTTAATTTGTCGGGGCACGGCCGGGTTGAAAATAACATAAACAAACTCGTCATTGAACCTGAATTCTTGAGGTAAAATATTTTTGTTGATGGTCAGATAAACTTATCGTTAAGATTTCGAAAACACGTTATTAGATATTTCAAGTGCTCGCAATCAGTTGACCTATTTAACAACTTGTTTTCGTTATTTAGCAAAACGTTCTATTTTTTAAACAATCTCTGCTCCACACTGGTAATAAATAAAGCCAAATCTTTTTTTTATCGATCCTCTTTGAGTCCTATGTCATATTATATTAGGGAGCGACGGAGCTGTCTCCTCTTTCAGCAGCTCTGGGTCAGTATCGACTTACTCTTGCCGTCTCATCTCTGACAGCAGAAATCTCACAGAGATATATTATGCGAATTGGGAACTCCTTTAAAATAAGTCATTAACTTAAATAACCATTTCATTATTTCTTTTAAATAATGCGTCTAGGCTTGAAAAGGGAACGCATTTCTGGTCTTGGAAGCCAGCCATGGACTCGTAACAAAGCGCATGCACGTGTGTGCTATTCCGAGCAAACTACTAAATCGAGAGCAAGAGAGACTTTTTGGCACAGTCCACCTTGCGAAATCTATTTTCGAGAGGAATGCCATCGAAAGAAAACTGACAGTTTTTTCTTGTTTGCTTTTGGTGCAGGAGGAGAACGGTGTGACCGAGAAGGAGGCGGAGGCACTGGGTGAGAAGAGTCCATCTGAGAAGGAAGCGTCGGCCGCCGACTACAGCAACTTTATCCTTACCTACGATGAAGCGCCAGGATACCTCAAATTCAACCCATACATCCGCTCTGGATACAGAGGCTTCCTTACAACCAAAATGTGCATTGAGAGGTAAATAATCAAGCTGCTTATACAATCAAATAACAAGGAAGTGTCAGAAAACCACAAAAGCAGATAACTTTTCTTGCTATTGTGGCACACTTCAAAATTTTAAGTTGAATAGAAATCGAGAAATAAATATAATATTTTTGCTAGCCATAAGTTTTAGAAGCTTTCGTGATTGGTCCGAATTAAGTTACGGCACAAATATTATTTCATTTACACTAAAAATAAATAACGTAAGCAACGTTCGCTTTGATGCTGTGTTCAGAATTTAAATTAATTGTTCAGAATTCTGAAAATATAAACAAGCTACAGTTATTTTCCTAACATCCCTGATTAACTCTATCTTATCACTTAGAAGGTGTTTATATTTCTTGAATTAGCCCAAAATGAAAAATTCCAAAATAATTAATTAAAAAATCATTCCCATTCTTGCGTTTTAAATACAGTATAATCTCAAATGGCATATTATCAAAACCGTAGTCTCTGCTTTCTTAAAAAAAACACGCCACAGAAGAATTTTCGTGTTACGCATTTTCGTAAGTACCTTTCCTCTTGCGTTATTTCAAAAGAAATAAACCACCTTCCTGGTGCGGACTTGCAAACGTAAACACGCGGTTGGGTTCGGCCAATGAAAATAAACGAAAACTTTCACTTGGAGGCTCGTCCGAGAAATTCCGTTGCACACGTTTCGGAGCCAAGGCCACAGCCTCCAAATATGTAATTTTCCCAAGCGATTTCTTACGCAAGCGGTGCGCGCTTTTCGCAGCATATTCTGGTGGACCAACGAGACAGTCAACATCTGGAGCCACATTTTCGGCTGGATGCTCTTCCTCGGGCTCACCTTGTACGACCTGATGCTGCTCAACATACACGCGTCGGCCCTTGACAAGATGATCGTCGGCCTTCTCCTTCTTTGTTTCCAGGTAAACTTCGCCAATTGGTAACGCTTCCAGACAAATTACTTACGCCAGCGTGTTTTCAGGCTTGCATGATTCTCTCCAGCGCTTACCACACCTTCTCGTGTAAGTCGGAAAAAGCCTACAGCTGCTTCTTGACGTATGACCTGTGTGGAATCGCGCTCAGCATCCTTGCAATTTACATGTCTGGTGTCTACTACGCCTTCTGGTGCTACTCAGTAAGTGGTTATTTAGACAATAAAACTTATTTTAAATTTACTTTAAAAATTGCTAAAGTTTGTAATTTTTTACATACGTAAAAAATCAAAATTATTAATTCCAATTGTACAAAACATATTTTCATTGAGTGGCGGTGGTTTTAGTTTTGTTTAGATAAAGAGCAAAATTTAATTTTAAAAGAAAAAAATCACTATTCAAAGCAAGTTAGAAAATTAACAAATACACGACATGATATAATAATTATTAAGTCTTCTTGACAAGCTTGTCAAACTAGAAATTCAATATTTTTCATTTACTAACCTTTAAAATAAATCCCTGACGTATTGACAATGTAATTCCCTGCGTTCTCAGGAATGGCAGCAGTTTTATTTGCTCACGGTCTGCCTGATCTTCGCGCTGGCGATGGCCCTGCAGTACCCTGCATTCCAGGTGGACTCTCACACCAAAATGCTCGTGTTCGTCGGCTGGGCGGCATACGGCGTTGTGCCCACCATCCACTGGGTGATCATGATGGGCGGCTGGCAGAACCCGATCGTCGTGGTGAGTGTCAAAGTTCAACGAGACGCGGCCGAGCGTTATTTAATTTTAATCTCGTTCACAGCTGCTGCTGCCAAGAGTGCTCGGAATGTACGCAATAGTCAGCCTGGCTTTCGCCATTTACATCACCAGGATACCCGAGAGATTTGTGCCAGGTGAGTCTTCAAAATTAATATTGAAGGCTGATTTCGTAACACCGCTAGATCTGCCAAAACGGAATTTATTAACTGTGTCGTGTTAATATTTTAATCAAAACAAAATATATTTTAGCCAAAATAAGTGCAACCAAATCTCCAAAAATGTGAGCAGGTTGGAATACGGAGGAAAGATCCATTGAATATGAAATAAAATACAAATAATCATAAACTGAAGGGTTAAGGAAAATGGAACAATTGCGTTTTCTTTTTTTCTACTTTTTTTGTACCTGGAGCCTTTAAAAGTGTTTTTTTTTTGTAACATTAAGTGCTCGTTTCATCTTTATCTTTCTTTTTTTCTTTTCTCCTATAAATTAATACCGTGTTTCTCTAATGCAAATCAATTCTTGTGTTTCAGGTTGGGTAGATTACGTCGGTTCGTCGCACCAATGGTGGCATGTGATAATTGTGGGTGCCTTTTATTACTGGCACAACACGGGCATCAAGTACGTCGAGTACCGCATGAATCACGGCTGTGCTAATGACCTCAGATTTTAAATTGTGACAAACAATCACGCAAGCACGCACACGCAGAATTGGTCGATTTGATACAATCGCCTAGTTTTCGACGCACGAGCGCATCCCAGTGTGTTTTTACTTCTTTATTGTTGAGAGAATCGGCGTCGGGAGGTCGTCGGTCGAGTGCTGGTTCATGCACACCGCGCCCACCCCCGCAAGGTTCGTGTCCACGGATTTTAAAGACGACTCACACTCTCACTGTGACATAGTTTTGTAAGCATTAAGTGCCAACGCTACCTTCATTTTATTGCTGTTATTGCAGACACATATTTTTTGTTAAATAAGAATAATAAATTTTAAAAAGACATACACATTAAATGGGAACGATCTTTTATTTTCTTTTAGTCCTCAAATATATTTTTTTGCAAAATTCTCGATTCATTCTTATTGCCTGCACCATTGCCTACCGAAATCAAGCGAGAGTGTCGGCCGCCATTAGTAATACTGAAAATAATAATTCTAACAAACTGGCAGAGAAGAATTTTCATATTTTTTCCAGTGATACGTTTGCCAAGAAAAAGAGTATAATATTATCATCATGTATAGATTCTAAATTTAATGTATAATCTAGTTCGTGAATTTTATGCACCTGCATTAAAAAAGTAGTCGAACAAATGAATACCTGCTACAAAAAATCGCATTTTCAGGCTCTTGAATATTCAAGTGTGGAATATCAAACTGGAACCAATAAAAAATTCCATCATTCAACATTCCAGACATTGTATTTCATAGTTGTCTAGAGCGTTAATTTTATTTCCTAGTTTCGATTGCATCTGAAGCCATATTCCATGGTAAAAACTATAACTTGTTTAAAAAAATTTCACTAATAACCAAATATTCACTATCAAAATCGCAATCTTTGAATTCTATTTCGGCAAATTCATTGCCTATTTCTTAAATGATCTAATTTTATTATAATATTTCCTTGAAATACACGGCTTCATGATCTTCAGATCAGAGAGAGCCGTAACTAAGTGGGAAATATATTGACGCTCCTTGCAACAAGGAAATGCAATATCATGTTCATGTTTCATTTCAAGAACTGATGCATTTTAAGATAGCATCCCAATAAGGTCCCATTTCACTGGAATATCGTTTCAACGATCATTTGAATTTTCCTGAGACCTGATATGAAATAGTCAAAGCAATGAATTGCCATGGCGGTTGACTTGTCACACATTATAGTTTTAATGACCTCTGCATATTTCTTTTTCTTCCAAGATTGTTATATTTACTCCAAGCTATACTGTTTTTTTTACTATGGTGAAGTACACAAGATAAACTAACTAACTGTATTGATTTTATTGTTTCCAATTTTTACAGGAAGTAAGAAAGTTAATAAAAATAAATCATATTGTAACAGTAGTATAAGTTTTATTGGCGTTTATTTGTGAAATTCTGGTTTGTACGAGATGGGAATCGGCTGGAACTGCGGGTTGACCTGCTCAATTGACACAAACTTGGATCCAGCAATATCTGGATCGGGAAGAGATAATTCCTCAGCAGGCGTGCTGGCATTGGTGGCTGTCGGTGGAGTTTCTGGAGCGACTGGGGCGGTCTTTGGCGCAATCTGGCAGCGGATATCAAGCAGTTCAGGGATTTCCTGATGGCGAGTGTCCATCGTCCCCTGCTGGCATTCACGATGGCTGCTTGAACGGGGTTGAGGAGGAGGAGGAGGAGGAAGAGGAGGAGGAGATATGAGGATGGGAAGGTGGAAAGGCTCGTGATGAAGAATGGGGAGATGCATTAAATTTGGAAATGGTGCAAGAGGGTTAGTGGGAATCTGAGGAAGAGGTGGGGAATATGGGTGCGGGTTAGAAGGAGCCCAATTATGATGATTTTGGAAAGTTCGTGGGAGAGGGGGAACTGGAGGACGGAATCTGGGGTCTGTAATGCTTCCTTGCAAGGGGTTTGCATTCCCCAATGATGGCCACTGTCCAATTTGATTAGGGAGGGGTTGGGATCTATCGAATTGTGGCGGATCCAAAGGGTGGTGCGGATAATAAACGCTTGGTGGAATGTTCAAGGATGTGGCCTGCCCCAAAGGTTGCATGTAAACCACCTTCCAAAGCTGCGGAGGTCCGTGCGGAAGAATGCATATGACAATCTGGTTCACTTCGTCAACCTGAAAGAAAGGTTTTTATTTCAGATCGAGTGCAAGAGGTTATGCAGCCTGCATGACACTCTCGTGCCGCAGGTTGCGTCAGCGCCTTGCCACACAATTTTGAGTCAGCATAATTTATTCTAATTATTCCAATTGTATTGCTTCGTCAGGTTTCTCTGTTTAAATATATCTCTATGTTTAAAGCTAGCTTCAAATTCAAGATAACTGTCGCAATTTTAAAAACTTATCCAGTTTGTTTAATAATGAGGGCTTTAGATATCTTAAATAAAAATGTTTTCTCCTTCAATTAAATTACATATGCAATACTTTTCAAAGAGTTCATTGCATAATTCATAAATATTTTTACAGCATTTAGAGAGTACCACCAATGTTAGCTGTAAAGTTGATTACTTTTATTAATTAAAATTTAAATACAGCTTATGATGAAAAAACAATATTAAATTCTATTCATTAGAAAATTTAAAAATTAATCCATTTTTCTAATAAAAGTTTTGGAGCTTACCAATCGACAACCGATGAGTTTGTTGGTTCTGTACCAATTTTGTTGAAAGAGAACATTGTTCTGCGGTGGACTATGAAGCAGGCTGCGCGGCGCCACGGCCGTGATGGCGATCAGTAACGTTAGCACCTTTATCATCGCTGTGTTAGGTACACAGTGTGGCGGAAAGTTTGCAACGCGTTCGTTTTATCCAAGCGGCTTCACGCTGAGTTTGCATTTAAATTTTAAAATAACAAGCAACAGTAGGTTCCTATGAATGAACAATGTTAGGAAGGAATAAAAAGGACTATTGATTTCAATTTAATCACTTAATGTTATTCATCTTTACGACTTATATATTGTTCGTTTCTAAAACTCTAAAAATGATAAGTCACTTAGGTGTGTTAATCTCCTAAAAAATATACTACTCAAAAGTTCATAATGCCCTCAGCTAGGTGATTAGGTGATTGGCCTCTCAGTTTGCTGTCGTGTCTGGAAATTCTGCTGTGCTTGGAGTAAACGTGTTTGTGTTTGGTAATTGTTTGGAAAGATCACGGTGATAAAGCGTGACTAAGTAGTTTGATTGAATATTATTAGATGCTTCTCAATTAATTACAAAATTAACAAATGACAATAAATCAAGAAATCTAAAATAAAATGAAAATAATACAATGTTACAGTCGCTGATTAAGAACATAAATTAAAATGAATAGAATTCACGGTTAGTGAAAAAGCTTCCCTTTAAAATATTCATTTTCCTAAACATTAATTTAATTATCATATTATAAAATGTTATTTACAGTGAGATAAACCACATTAACCATTTTTTACATCTTGGAATGTTAAAAGTTCAAACAGATTTTTTATTACCCATGGAATGTTCATGGTTAGTAATCAGTGTATCTGTTTGATATCTACATAAATACAATAATATAAAATTGAAACATTTATAACTATATTCTAGTGGTATTTTAAAGTAAGAACAAAAAACTATCATGGTGAACTATTAACATTTCATATTATATAGCCATTTTTTAGATTGTAAAATATTTGATTTTAATCTTGTAGTAGTCAATTTCTTAAATAAAACAAATATTTAAAAGTAAAATATATCTATTTACTAGGAATAAGAAGCATACAAAATTATTGTTACATAACGCAATTTTGTTATTCAATTATGAATTCATACTGAAGCACTCCCAGTTAACCAGCAGATTATATTTTAAGTGTAAGCAACACACTACATTCAGTGTCCTTTAAAAAGAGTACCGGGTTTTAACAAGTGGATTTGGCTTACTGGATTTTCCCCTGAAGGTTAGACGAACACCGCACCCGACCAAAATCTCTTATCTGAAATTGGCGTTTTTGTACCAGTCCTGACGCGAATACATTTTACGAACGAATCTTGTTTAGAAGCAGAGTGGCTTGGCATTGTTCAATTGAGCGCAATGTCGACATTAATCAGTTGTTGACTTTTTATTTGCACGCCCTGGGCCAGACGTTTGCCAAAAAGCGATTCGATAGCTTGATGTGGCTCGCAAGGGTTTGCCATTCACCATTCTTTAAAGACCTCATTCTATTTTCAGATATAATCAAATTTGGAATGGAAGCAAATTTAGCGCCGAGTTGGCTTATTGATCCACCATAAATGAGCGAAAATTTAAAAAAAGGTGAAAACATCCATATTTAAATGTTTTGTATGGGGGAGCGAGGTTAAGAAATTTTTTTTTTTTTAATAATTGCACAATTTATTGGTATAATAATTTTAAATGTTTATTTCAAGCAGTTGACAAAAAAGAATACATTGATTAATTGTGAGCTGCAAAATGATCTTGTTTCGAATGTCTTCTGGATAAATAGATTTCTTATAATATACTGGCAGGCACTCTGATCCTCCAACGAGAAATTGTTATTGATTTCCGCAAGAGGAGTTTGACCTGACAGGAATTTCAAAACTTAAGATTATCTTTTCTATAGACTATTGAAAAACCGGTTTTAATTTTTTGCATGTGTATGTGCTCAACAGATTAATACTTTTAATTGCATGTGCAAATCTTGAATATTGAGTAGTTAAATGTTAGCTTAAGTATCCCAATCACGTCCGCGAAAACTTGCCTCAGGTATAGATATGAAAGAACAGCATCGTGCTTGTGACCAAAAACACTGAGTCAATATTGTATGCAGCTTTTAAAATGCGCAGCCAAATAATCATCATTTTATTCACTTTAAAGAACCTTGATATTCTGGTATACGCATGGACTCTTGCCGACGCAAAATATTTATTTTTCCTGATTTTTTACCTGCACTCGTCACGACCAGATAATGAATAGACTAATTTATATATTTACATTTATATGCTTCCTGGCGTTGATGAATTGAAAATTGAAATGTTCATAAGAAGTTATTAGAATAACTTATTGCTACAATAAAACAAAATTTATTGGTTTGTTACATAATATTTTTCATCATGATCAGAATCAATTGTGGTAGTAAGCTAGTTATTTCCTGCTCAGCAGCTATATATTGAACTGTTTATTATTTTTTACTCCACTCGTGCAGCTGGTGGGTACAAGTTGCGGTTTGCCTGAAAATTTTTGACGTTGTCGCGTTAACCTTCGCTGATTTGAATTCTCCGCAGCACAATTTAGGCTCAGAAAGACAAACAGTTTACTTTAACTCAAAATTTTAAATTATTTGAATATTATTTTTATTAAAGCTTATTAATGGCTTGAATTCAATCTTTTAAATAGGTTCATGTAACGGTAACAAGGATTTTCCGGGTCTAGCTGCATTGTTTCTCTTTAAAGTAAACTGAAACAATGAAATCTGTATAGTTGTAGTTGGAGTGAATTTAAATGCACGCCACATTTAAATTAAAAAAATTAAATTAAATTTGATGGATATCGCTTTTAAATTATTAGTACTGTTAACTCCCTGAATTAAAATGCCTACATTTTTTTTATTTTTTCCTGCTTTTTTACCACTACTTAGAGTGAATGTATAAATTAAGCTAAACATGAATTCATAATATCATGTTATTCGGTTAATTCGGTTAGCATATTTTTCAAAAGGCCATGTGAGTTAGTGAAATGATAAATAGTCGAACCGTTTGACTTTAGAAAGTTAAATGTATAGAATGAGAAGCACAATTTTTATTTTTGACACCTTTCCTTGAAACTGAGACAGGGCGAGTAATCAGTTTTCTCGTGCACAAAGCATTAATTGATGGTCGATTGTGTGCGCCGAAGAGAGGCAATGAGTGTTCTCTTAAGAGAGTACAAAGGCGAGAAACAGGTCAGGCACTCACACACTCAACTCGCACTTTCCGCTTCCTCTCGATTGTGTGAGATGTGATCAGGGATGCTGTGGAAATGCAGCCGCGAGAGGCGACATTGACCCGACCTTTCGCACACGCCCAAGGCCGTGAGTCACATTTTCACGCCGCTTCCCATTTCGGTCTAACATCCGTAGAAAAATAGAGTTCCCTTTGCCGGCGCCTGAAAGAGATGTGAAGAGAGACGAGAGAGGGAGAAGATAATATAAATTTGCATTTTGCCTCTGTCGAATCTCGCATTCTCGCTCACGGCGGCACTACAACGACCGTCTCCCCGGCACTACTCATCTCTGCCCGCGTACTCGTGCACATTTCGCAGGTAGGACTATATTTGCTAGTAGAATTTCTTCTCGTAATGTTTTATTTTCAATAGGCCATTTCCGTTATCAGAAATGCGATATTTTATTTTATTATTAATGCAATTACCAAAATTTAATCTAGCATGCAATTTTGATTTAAGCCGGTGCAAGGAAAGCATAGTATATAAATTGAATATTCCGTGTTATTCACTAGAAACTAATTTATATTAATGTGTTCTTGATACTTTTTTACATTTGAAGTATTAATAGATTATTTTTGCCAACACTGAAAAAAGTACACAAATTTACGTGATTATAGTCTTAACTTAAACAATAATAATAGGGTTTATTAATTAATAAAAATATCAAAATCAATTGATGAACATTAAAAAATATTTTCTAGACTATCTATTGTTTATCTGATTAAATATTTCAGCTGTTACACAATTTATAGTTTTGTAACTGCTGTGATTATACATATTATTTATTTAAAGATTCTCTTCAAAGTATTTTGGCCGCTTTTTAATTTAAACAATTGTGCTTAGGATAGATTGTTGAGTAAAAACTACTTCGTGGCATCAAAATACATATTGGCATTGTATGTAGTGCATGCCGCTCGCAGTCTCGAGAAAAAGCACCGGCAGTTGAATGTCATAAAAGACTTTACTACAATGTGCCGTCAATATCTCACCACTTTTTAATTTTAACCTGCAAAATTTAGCGTAAACGAGTCAGTTCAACAATGCAAATGAATTACAATAATTGTAACCCTAATTCATTCTTCTTTGATGTTAAAAATAATGTGTATTTCATATTGGTGGTGGGAGAATTTTGAATCGCTCAACAAACATGCAAGTTTTATCTGTTGAATTGATTATTGTTGCCCTTTTCTTGCAACACGGAAATTTTCTTTTGGAAGTTGAGCAATGTGCAATTTTTCCGCTACCACGATGATGGCAGACATCTGAGAAATGCCGAGTTGCATTATTTAATCAAGTAGTAAAAAGGCTTTGGCCTAAATATTTGATTTCAATACCAATCTGGCACATATTTTTTATCAGACTCACTCGTCATTCAGGAAAATCTACGTTCAAAATTGTTTTGTCTCGATATATGGACGAAAACCAAATTTAATATAATCAATTATTTCATTAGCGGCTAATTTTCCTGCATAAAATTAAGTTCATCATTTTCGCTGTTCGAGGCTTTGGCATTTTGCCATCTGGATGCTTACAGCATCAGTGCCGTTCAACCTTCGCCTTGATTTCGCCGCCCGAACAAAGGGGAAAACACAAAGGTTACGCGTACAATTGTTAGCGACGCTCGGTTAATTGAAACGCCTTCCCCCGCACAAATAAACCGCCACGGTTTCCCATAAGATCGGAAAAGAAGTCTGATTTTATTGCATGATTGGAGCCCACGCCGAACAGCATGCAATAAGCGAATAAGGTCGGTTTTACTTTGTGGGTGCACTGCACATGAAGAGACAGAAAAATACGCAGCATTTGCATTTGTGCGCGTTTCGAGTCGACGGAAGAAGCGAATATAATTGGCCACGCGGCGAGCAAGCGAGGCCGAGCTGCGGCCGCAGCACTTTTTCTCGAAAAGTAGCTGATGTTCAATTTCTTCACGGAAAAATGTAACCGCCGCCGACAGATGAGCTTCACTGGCTTTACGTGGACATTTTTTTGCAAGCGAAACGAAAATGCCAAGGAGGATAGAATAAATAAAAGAGGATAAAGGGTATGGGTCCTTTAAAATTATTGTTTCTTTTCCCACAACAAACGGATCATTCAGAGCCGGATTCTGATTCAGTCAAAATGCAAATAAATGTCAAAGTAATAATTTTAGAAAATTAGTTAAGGTCACTCTATATTATTTTTCACTTAAATTTCTCCAAATAAATTAGTTCAACCTGACATTTAGAGTATGATGAATTAATTAATTTAAGGCTAATTTAAATAGAGACTTGTACTTAAATTTGGCCAATAAATACTAAAATTAACGGTGGGATTCAGCTGTGGTGTTGTCGACAAAAAGTCAGTGAAGCAATTTTTTAATTTCCACGCAAGCTGGCTAACTGGCTCATTTTTTTATCAGGTGAATATGCTTTTTTCAATTTTTTTCATTTCTATGCTGTGAGACTATGGTGTTTCTTGTAGAAAAGTAGTCCTTTGCTTGACATGAATTTTAGTATATTTATTTGTCATAAAAACTCAATAGTTTTACTCAAAACTCTTAGATATTTCTTTAGTTGCAGTTTATTATCGATTAAATACACATGTAACAATTAATTATAATTAATGGTTGGATTCATTCACCAAAGCTTTTGCACTGGAAGAATACAAACAATTCTAAAGCAAATATAAACATGAAACCTCATTTAAATAAATATGCATTTTTCAAGGAAATTGAAAAATGTCCAGCAATCATTCCGGCGCAAGATAATTTGTCGGCGTTGCCTTCCGCGCTGATTGTGAGAATGTAGAGGAACGCTACTTAACATCTCAATAAAATTTGTGCCAGTCACGCACCTTGTAATTCTAATTGCTTACTCCAATAGCTTTTTGTCAGCTCGGAGTTGACAAAACGAGCAGGAAACCTCTCTTCTCTTGGTAGTGACTTTGTGACCGCTTATTGGGTCACGGCCGCCGCAAATATTGCATCTGGCGGGACGCGGTTTTTCCGAGCCGAATGACTATAGGGAGGTGGATTCGGGCCGCCCGAATATTAATTAGCTTGTTGCGCAACCTGATATTGAGATGTCTCTCGCAGCGGATGAAAGTCACACTCCATTGTCTCCCAAATTGCCCTTTGTCATCTTTATCGTTGTCGTTTCCGCATAGCTATTATTAATTTGAAGGTGCTGAGTTTTAAAAGCACGCATTCATCGTAAAAAAATATTTCACGGTCGATTTTAAAATGCATACAAAAATATTTATGTGACAAATTTTATAATTCTATTGAAAAATCTTTCAAAAGTTTAATTCTCCAATTGTTAAAATGTAAAAAGCTTAAAATCTAAGGGTTGCCTTGTTTGAAGATATGTACAACGTTAAGACGGACCATTTCTCTGTAGGAGAAATCTTGACGAGATTTTTCCAACGGTGCATTTAAGGGAAACCTTTGTTGTGGAATAAAAAGGATTTCCACATAATTAGCACCTCTAAAATTTACAGTAGTTGCACCAGGTTAGCAGAAATTCAATTCTTCAAGCGCAAACCTTTAATTTTTAAGCCTTCGTTTGAAAATAAATTTTTTAAATGACAAAACTTTTGAAATATACGACTTTTGCTAAGAACTGCAGAAAGTTAACTGATATTACTTGTTAAAATTTCAGAATGATTTGGCCAGTTTTTCTCATTCTCCTGATCTCCGGCGTAAAGTACCAGGCTGCTGGCCAGCTAGCAGAGCTGATGGACCTGATGAAAATTCCTGATTCAGTAATGGTACGTGTCTCCAACGATCGACACGGAAAATTATTAAATACAATTTCTTTAATATTTCAGGAGCAGGTGGACGTTTGGACGCGTCCAGTGGCGAACGAGGCCGCCTTCCGTCCGGTGGTGAGCAGGCACGCAAACTGCCAGAAGCACATGTCATCGGTGATCGAGTTCCCGTGTAAACGCACCTTTGACAGGGTGCCTCCAAGGTCGCCGCAACCGCCCACCTCCGTGCACCGACTGAGGCCAGGCGATATCGACGTTGTCGCGGCTATTGGAGACAGTCTTGTTGCCGGTATGTCAATGTTTGTGATGCGTTTACACAACTTATGTTTTGATGCTTCAAATGAGTAAATTTATGAATTGCAAGCTTTTAATATTGATTATAGAATATAAAATTAGATAGTAAGAGTGGTGCTGATCCAAACATTGTTTAAAGATTGATGACTTTAATTTATGAGTGAAATATTTAAAAATAGTAAGTTTTTATAATATTATTATGTTACTAAACATTAAAAAAACAAAAGAAGTAGCCCTTTAATAAGTCATTAGAAAATTGAAGGCTAGAAATTGTGAAAAATTTATAAAGGAACATACAAACATCTAACAGTTATTTTTAAAAGTATATAGAGTATGTTATCAGAAATGGTTTGTTTGAATAATTTGTTATTGGGATGCAATAGTCATCAGTATAAAATCAACTTTCTTCGTGAGAAAAAAATGAAACGAATAATACATTGCTTTCGACTCATATGTGTATACATTTAAGAATTAAGATTAATAAGAACAAAGTCTGTAATTTGCAATAATTTCTTATTTCCAGACTAACAATATGATTGTATAAAATTCTGTTTTTTTTTTAATTTAATGTTATGTTATGCATTTCTTTTAACTATTTTGTAAATCCTCTGACAGCACTAAGCACGCTGAAAGTTAGTACTGATGCACGAACAAAAAGTAAATAGTATTTCCATTTTTAATTTTACACACTATTGTAGGCCTAATGTTGCACGCATAATTGCGTTTAATAAATTCAATCATTCAATTTTTAATTTACACCTCTCTTTTCAGGTGATGCCGCTTTAGACGACTCACCGTTCAGCGTGTTCATCCAGTACCGCGGCGTGTCTTGGTGCGCGGGCGGCATGGCCGACTGGCGCAAGTACCTCACCGTCCCCAACATCCTGAAGCAGTTTAACCCCAACGTCACAGGTTTTTCTACTGGCGAGGGATCCTACCAGGTGACAATTTTTAAACTACAAATTATCAGAATAAACTCAAATTTTGATCTGCAGTCCAAGAACGCGCGCTTCAATATCGCAATGCCAGCCGCGTTGGACGACGACGCCCTCACTCAAGCGCAGATTCTCGTTTCACGGATCAGAGCCGACCCAAGCATCGATTTCCACAAGTCTTGGAAGGTGCGCTTTCCAAATTATTATTTTATATTTTGAATGGCATAATCAAGATTTTCTTAAAGATACAATCTTCATAGATAGATGACATTTCCGCGGAGTTTTAAAATTTTGAGTTAAATTTAGTCTACATATTTTAATTAATTCAACAGCATTGAATCAATGCTGGTTAATTGTGTGTTCTTTTCTGGAAGCATATATCCGAGAGCATATATTAGTCTTCTCAAAAATTAAATTAAAAAAGAAGGTAGGTATTTTCTCTATCAATTCAAGTTTATTTAGCATGAATTTACGAATTTTATTCCTTAAATACCAAAAATCAGAGCTATTTTTCGTGTTATTAATATTAACTTTGTACGGAAATACTTCACTCTATCACATTTTTTAATCCTTTTTTCGCAGCTAGTGACAATTTTCATTGGCCACAACGACCTTTGCTCGAAGGCGTGCTTCAACCCTGAAAAACACACGGCCCTTCAGCACAAGAAACAGCTGCAAAAGGCGTTGGACTTCCTCAGGAAGAACCTTCCACGCACCTACGTGTCGCTCGTCACAATAGGAGGTGAACACAATAATTAACATTTCGTCGCTGAGACAAAATATCTAAAATCCCGATTTCAGACGTGACATACTCGATGAAGGTGCAGCGTTCCATGATCTGCAAGTTGATGCATCCCTTTCTGTGCGCATGTCTGCACAGGGGACGCTCCGCCAACCCTGTCAAATGGGTCGGCAACCTGGCCAGAGAGTACGCTCAAGCCGAAATTGATTTGGTGAGAGACTTAATCGTTACTTTACACGTATTTTCTTCATATATAATACTAAGATTCTTATGAATGCCCTAATTAGATTTAATGATAATATTATCTTTATTACGTGAGAGATGCAAAATTTTAAACTTAAATTTGTTATAAACATTTTGACAAAAAAGATAGATAGAGTTTAAAAATGAGATACAAAAGAGAAAAAATATTTTTAATTAAAATAATGAAAATATAGAAAATACCTTTTACTATATTTTTTTTTTTGTACATTCTTCTTATATAAGATCTTAAATTTACTATTTGGTCCTTTCAAACATTTAATAGGTATTAAGCGGAAGATATGATAACGATCCAGAGTTTGCCGTCGAACTGATGCCGTTCACCTCGTTTACACATCAGCTCGGCTTCATGTCGACGCCCGCCGACATGAAGAGCGTGTGGATGACGGACAAAACGCTGATCGGTCCTGACTGCTTCCACATGAGCCAGGCCGGCGCCGCCATGAGTAAGGACGTTTAATTTTAAACCTATGCCTGACAATTTATACGAATGCCTTTTTTGTCGCAGTGGCCAACATGTACTGGAATAATCTGCTGGAGCCGAGTTCCCTGCGCTCATCGTCCCCGCCGAAAGCCATTTTCGACCGCTTCCTCTGCCCGACGGAAAAGAATCCGTATTTGTTCACTAAGGAAAACAGCGTGACATTCAGGGCAAAAGCTTCACAAATCATTTAGATTGACACACTTTTAATAATTTATTACTATAGTATTTATTCTGAAAACTTGAAATCGCATGCAGTTGTGGTTATATTATGAAAGTCTGAGTCGATTAGGAAATTTCTAACGGCCCCAATTTCGATTTTAAATCATGCAGCTGTGAAATTTTTGATTCAAAACATAAAAATATTAATTTTATTTTAAACATTTTTTCCACATTTTATGGATTGAGAAAATCCTAAAACAAATAATCTTTTTCCGTCTAGGAATGCAAACTACCAGAAATTACAGGGGCCTTATTGCATTAAAATTAATTTTAAATGGCTTCTAATACTAGGCCAATTTCCTTTTTACGTTTAAATTCCTTAAAAAATAAGACTTGAATATGAAACTTAAATATTTAATTTGTAATAATTTCAGCTGCGATATTTTGGTCTATATATAGACATCACCCATGCATGATATATACATTGCCAAAGGCTATCTTGTACTGATCTAATTTATTTGCGTTGATGTAAGAATAAACAAATAAAGAATTGCAAAGTGAAATCTATCCCTGTTTTCCTACCCCTATGTCAACTGGGATGAGGTAGCAAGAGATGGCAGCAGGGGATCGTGGGTCGGAGTCTGAGGCCGCGAGCAGCAGACTCTGCTGGCGAGACGCGAAAGCCGGCATTGGCATAATCCGCGCCTCTCCTCGCCAGCAAATTCGGTTTTATGGCCGCAGATGATACAATATCGCGATATACGGCTGCAAAGCTGCTTAGCATGCTCGACAGCAGGCAATTCGTTCGCTCTCCATCCCAAATTCGACACAATTTATGGCGCGCGATACACAATTCCGAGAGTCCTGCCTGGGAGTGGCCCCCGTGCGTCGAAAATTGCTGCTCGCTCGCAATCGGCTCAACTGGTCCTTTGAGCGGTAGCCAGCTTCCACCCGTGGCCAATTAGTTCAAATAAAAACGGCCGCACCAACCATGATGAGCACGATTTTTCATTAATTTTCAGCTTCATTGCGGCGTATAAGCTTAGGGCAGTAAATTCTTCCTGATAAAAAGCTATCATATATATTTTAACGTATAAATTAAAAAAAACAAGACTTGAGGCATTTCGTTCAAAGCTTACTAGAGCAAATATAGATTAAAAGGAGAGCCCTGGCATGCTTATAATCTCTCTTCTGAACATCGTGATGGCATGAATTCGTTGCTTTGCATTGCATACTACTTTTAGTAGATCCAACGATTGCAGATAATTCCGAACGAATTAATCCAACACAAAGCCGGCACGGTGCGTAGAAAGAACACTGCTAAATATATTTTCAAATTAATTATTACTTAGGCTTGGGGGCAACCCTGATGCAAGAGTTTTAGTTTTAACCTGTTCTGGTGGTTTTTCTAAACTCATTGTCAGTGGAATTAATAACAACTCTCGCAAGGTTAAGGAGTTGCAATCGTACATATTTTGATTCATTCTCTTTTGCCATTTTTTTTTTAATTTCACCTTTTGTATTAAAGAAACAAACAGTTCTCTTAATTAAAACTATCCGGATTAATTGATTGCTTACAGTGTAACAATCAGGATACAATTTAATCCAACATAAATATATACATTCCTAAAGATAAAGAATGTTTTATTTTTGGTTCTATGAGTTTTTTTAATGTGAAAATTTAAAAAACTAAAACTTACAAAAATCTTAATAAACATGGTCTAATTGTATACCGTTGATGTTAAATGAATAAATTTATAATCTAAAAATTCGGATAATCCCATGCGTGGAGCAGGAAAAGCCGTTTCGCTGGCCGCAATCAAGGTGCTATAAAATATCAAAAGAAAGTCATTATATCGGGAACCGATACAGTGTCATAATTATATTTCTGTAAAATTCTCAAACAACACTTTCTAAGAAGGAACTCGGCTTTAGTTTTTTTTTAAATGTGGATATTGCCATCTTGATTATTTCTTTATTTTAGTGCTATAAATTTTATTCAATCACAAATTCAAAGATTTACAAATTTACTATTACGAGAACGTCAAAACTTTCAATTGAAGCAAAATAATATCTTTATTATTAAAAAACAATCACACATGGAAAGAAAATATATTACTCTAAACAAAATTATTAAATTAAGATTACAAAAAAATATAATTACCTTGTCAAAAATTTGAGCTACAATATTAAAATTACGAAAAAAGGTGAATGGAAAATTTGACTGATTGTTCCTTTTTTTATATAAATTAGGCCAGTTTTTTCCTGGAAAAGACGTGCTGGGAGCTGCTCCTGTTGCGGCAGGCGAATCGGCGGTGCGGCGAAACGGAGGTGGACCTGCGAGCAGCCCTATCACGCGGCCTGGCTGCCCGGCGGCCGGTGGCCACATCGAGGCCGCCTCGCGTCAGCTCGTTGAAGTCGATGATGGTGAGGCTGGGCGGCGGCTGCGGCGCCGCTAGCACGCCTTGCGGCCCGTCAGGGCAGGCGACGCGGCGGCCCAGTGGCCGCTGTGGAAGGCCGGCCGCCTCGGCCGGCCTGCTCTCCACGGCCAGCTGCAACACGTGCGACGAGGTGCGGCCCTCGTCTCCCTGCTGCAGCTGCGAGTCAGGGTTGCAGCTCGGGGCGGAACTGCCCACAGAGGCAGGCTTCCGCGGCGCCGCGGCCACCGGCGGCACCACGGGCATCGGGAACACTTCAGCGGCCACCGTTTCTCCGCAGGGGATGACGCCCACGTTGCGGTAGTAGTCGTAAAAGGTGCGCGCCACGTTGCGACCCAGCCGGAAGTCTAGTATAATTTATTCTCAGGAAAATATTTTACATATTCAATTTATTCAATGGGTTGAGTTCTTGGCTTGTATATTTTCCAGTTCCAAGAGAAAAATCTCATGGAGAATTCTAAGATAAGTATATGTGAAGCATGTACAGAGAAAAACGTTGAAGAAAGTTCAAATAGTTAATTGAATTAAAGGGTTATATACAGGGAGAGCTGTAAAGTTATGGAACTATTTTTGGAATCATTTCCTTGGTAAAACATCAGAATTTCTTTAGAATAAAAACATCCTGTGCATGAAAACCAGCTCTATTAAATTATAAAGTCAAGTAAAATATTGTCTCATAAAAAAATTAAACAATACAAAACCGTAAAATTTGGTTTCTTAGAGTTAGCAATTTTTTATTTAATATTTAGTTCCAAAATTTGCTTTTCCTATGGCAGCTATGCATGATCTCAAATCAAGCAAAATTTAGAGTTTTAATTCTTGGCAGAATATCCAGGCAGCTTCACTATTTAAATTTTGCACTTCAAAAAATCAAACCTTCAGAAACTTTTTAAAGGATACACGCGTCTTCAGTGTAGGGAGTGATTGTGGTTTCGTTTGGCCGCTGGAAGCCGAAGAGAGAAACTTCGAGGGTGTAGCAGTTGACCGACTCCTTCAGTGTGGAGCAAAAGTGGCTGCAAATTGATTCGGCCACGATTTAAAATTCAAATGCGAGGATGATTGATTGCTGTGGAAACATGCGCTCACCGGCGAGTTGAGCCCTGCTTGCTGGGGTCGCGGTTGTACATTGTGTTGGCCAGGCTGAAATCCTCCGCGTTCTGCGCCAGCAGTTTTTGGAACACAACGTGACGCTCGTGTCTGAAGAAAGAAAATTGATGAGACGAGAGGGAGATACATAAATATCTATATATCGCTTGCCTGTACACGTCATCGTACGTGTTGCCGTAAATAAATGCACCCAGGAGACTCGAGTGCGCATGCATGTCCATCACAAAGTCCAGATCGATGCTCTGGAAATTGCATAAATAATTTTCTAGTTGGTCGTCTGTCCTTCTATTAGACTCGATTCTATATACACTTGGGAATAATAGGCGGCTTTTGCGTTTAACATCAAAAGCTATTCGAAATAAGTATTCGCAAAATAGTCGTTTTAGCATAATCAATTAGTTTCCATGAATTTAGTTTTTGGAGCTATCCTTCGTAAGGCAATATTCTGAAAAAAAAAAGATATTTTAATTACTGAATACCACTTTAGTCTTCCAGAACATATTCCACAGCCTTTTTTGTCCAATCTATTGCTTAGATAATAAATAATAATATATATCTAAATTGAATATGTGACTTTATAAACCAAATATTTTGAGAGTAACCTCGTCCTTGTCAAAATCTTGCAGCATTTTGAGCAGCGCGTGTAGAGCGGGTTGCGCGAAAGGTGAGCATTTATTCCACGAGCGGTTCAGGTCGAATCCCATCACGCTGGACCTGAAACCGAAGAATTAAATAAACGAAGATGCACTCGGTCGGCCTGGAATTTGATTTCGCAAGATTGGCTTTCAGATCGAGCGACCCTTCCTGTTTGTTAATGGAATGCGCGTCAATTGAAGCCAATTGAGGAGGCGATTCGAACGATCCCTTTCAGAGCAATTTGCGCGTGCAATTATTTACATAAGAGGCAACACCACAAGCAAGCACATCCTTCCTCTCTCGATAAATATATCTGGCTCACTCACCGGACAGGCATGAAACCGGCAGCTCTTCTTCTGCTCGTTTGCTTTTCCTCGGCCTACGCCCTGAGTGAGGAACAGGTTGTTTACCGCTACATCAGAGTAAGGATCGAATGTCGGTATCTTTCCCTCACCCCAGCCCCTCAGCTTAATCACGAGAAATGCCGTGCTTCAAAGTTTATTTACTTTAAGCACAGTAGACGTTCATTCGAGAGAGAATGTTTCACTCCCACTTAATTTTCATTTCATTAATTTATCGCTCTACTGCAATGCTAAATTATTGCTGTATCACTTTACAATTTTATTTTATACAAAGATAACCCTTACGTAACTAAACCAATTTTAAATAAATCGTTTTTGTATCAAATAAAGCCAAATTTCTAGAGATCGGGGATTTAGGACAGTCTTTCTGCTGTCATTTTAGATATCAAATCAAACAAATCACTTAATTTTAAGAATTTTGAGCCACATTTTAAAACTCTAAAACCGTATTTGGAGTTCAAAACAATATATTCAACTCAATTTAAAATCGTCTAAATCGATCGTGAAACCCCTGCAAACCCATAATATGGTGTTGTCGCTTCATGTGAGATTTTTGTGCACAAATTGTATTTTTTTCAGGAGGTTTTCCAATTTTAAAAATATTCCTTTTTAAAACTTTGGACAGCTCAATATCAAGATTATACTACTTCAGCCATTTTTCAATTTTTTTATTGCGAGGTCACGAAAACTGGGCTTCTAATTAATAACAATTTCTGGATGTTTGATTATTTTTAACTTTGTTTATAAACAAATTGTTTAACTCAGTTTGACCATTTTTTATGTACATGATTTAAATTTTTAGTACAAATCTTTTGATCTTGTAGAGCTGAATTTTCTAACGAGCTAGGAGCTTTGGACGGAGAAAATGTTCTTGTTTGAAAAATTGTCTAAGAAAAATATTGTAATTTCGACAATACAATTTAAATATGATA
Organism: Cloeon dipterum; assembly: GCF_949628265.1. Lineage (NCBI taxonomy): Eukaryota > Metazoa > Arthropoda > Insecta > Ephemeroptera > Baetidae > Cloeon > Cloeon dipterum. The sequence goes on from NC_088790.1 coordinate 11,935,678, forward strand.
ATACTGGCGAGAAGTTCGCTAGGAAAATAAAAGAAAAAAGCATTCTTAAATCTTCAAATCGGTTTTTGAAAAAGTCGTCTTTTGATCTCGTTTAAAAATTGTCTAAAATTCCCAGCCTAACTGATGTAATTAAATTTCGTTTTATCCGTGTAATTGAATTTTTCTTGTGCACTCATCTCACAAAAAAGAAATAATAATTTTTGCTCAACATCTTGAACTTTTATTCTTGGATAAACATTTTGAAGACATTTCATAAGTTGCTTCGCTCAAGGACCTCTTTATAGTTTTTAAAACTACGATAGGAAAAAACCATGGAAGTAGTGTGTTTAACTTTTTCAGCAGAGAACCGAGAGTTTCTCCCTCGCTGAATGTTATGAAAATATCTCTTTTCTATCCCCCATTTTCTACTTCTGGTGCTGCTGAGCATTCTGCAAACTTTGAAGGAGTTTGTTGGTGCAAACAGGAGCAGACAAACGATGCTCTCGAGACTGAGGAAGCCACTGCAGCGGCTCCGGTCGAAAATGAAGCGACTCGAACCGTGGAAGTTGTTGAAAAAAAAGTTGACGCCGCTACCAGTGCCGTTTCCGAGACGACGCCTGCCGTAGCCGTGACGGAGGACATCGCTGGCATCATCAGGGACGTGCTGCGCAACTCCCTCGAGGATTCGCAGTCGGTCATCGACGCGGTATTATCCATTTTCCCCTCTCCCGGCAAAACGAAAATCTTAGCTAATTCTCGGCGCAGGCGGTCAAGTCGGCGGCCATGCAAATCGCTGACCAAGTGCAGGAGAGAATGGAGCAGAGGCTTAAAAGGATCGAGGCGCAGGCCGAGGAGAACTTGCTCAAAGTGAGTTGTGTTTCAAGCAAAACAAAGCTCTGGGTTTATCGTGGGGGTCTCCCCATAAAATAATTCATACAATTTTAAAACCTTAAAAACAGAGCAAATCAAATCAACATTAATTCTATATCATTCCTAAAACCTAATATAATACACTCATCTTTGCACGCAAAATGCTTTCCCTAGGTGAGAAATTCACAAAAATGAGTTTTTAAAATATGAAGATGAGCCGTTAAAATTTCAAACTACCAGCAAGTAGAAAAGTCTGCAGACAAAATGTCACTGGTTGGAGGAAAACATTGAATAATTAAAATAATTTTTAGCCTTGAGAAATTAAGCTTAGCAGAAAACGTTTTCTATTAAAATTATTGGAGGGAGGTTAAAAGGAGTGAGTAGAAAGCACCCCTCAAACCCTTCAGATGGTCAGGAGAGGTTGAGACGAGTCTAATGGTGTTCAGTTTTTGCAATTCTATATTTGATGTTTGATATTTGAAGTTGACAGAACAAAAAACACGAAAAAGACGATATATTTGTGTTTTTTAGTTTTGAGTTTGATGTGGAATTTTTAAAACTAAAAAATGAAGCATCTTTAAAATTTCACACAAGTTTGCGCGTGTCATGTGACAATTCATAGGCACTTTTCAAAATTCTAAAATCCTGAGCTCATCAAATTTGTTTAAATTTTAACAGAAGTGATATTTGACCTTGACTTTGGTCATCTTTGATGTTAGTAAGATCGGGCTCGGTGAGAGGAATCCAAAGCACGCACCTTATTTTATAAATTGCTTTACGGGGAGAAGAGATACTGAGGTTTCCAAAATTTTCCAGTATACGCTCAAAAAAACGAACATTTTGTCAAAAAATTGTATTATGCAAACTTCTAGAAAATATTGATTCCTGGTGTAAATTTTGTTGAGTTTACTTGACCACGTGCCAATTTTGCCCTCTGACCCGTGACATTTCACCTACAAAATTGTTATTTTTCCTTTTCAAATATTCCCCTGAGCCTCGAGTTGTTTTTCCATTTAGGGCGCAGTCGAACAAAAACGGTTGATACCGTCAAACGCAAGTAGGAATGCAAATACAATGCTGCGATGAAGGCATGGAATGCGGGATGCCGATGCTTGCCACCTGTCCTGAGTGTCGAATTTCAAAAGACAAGGGCACCTCAATTTAGGGAACGAGGGTGGACAAGTGCGGTCGAGCAGCCTCTCGAGCTCACCAGCAGGAGGAAAATTTTCAGCCCTTTATCCGATTATATGACGTGTTGGAATATTTATACGTTTCCTTTGTTTTCGCAGTACAACGGGATCGCGATGTTTATGGTGGAGAAGTTTTACCTGAAAGCGGACCAGGTGGAGCGGAGGATTGCAAAGAGCTTGGACCTGATTACAGAGGTACTTGCAACAAGATCGATCGGAAAGAACGCACCGAACCGCAATTGTGATGTTTGCAGATTGTGCAATACCGCCTCAGCACGATGGAGCAGAACATGAATAACCAATCCATGGACAACACCAGCCTCATTCCCCGCGAGCCTCTGGATTTCGACTGCTTAGGCTACAGTGAGTGCTAAGTTCGCAAAATATAGACCGACTTTTCATGTTAGACAAAACAGGGAACCATCTCATTCGAAAGAATGTTTTGACTTGAAATTAAAACAAATTGCCTTTTTGGTCACAGTGAATTTTTTGTTTGAATTAATGAACAGTTGGCTAAAACGTAATTTTGTTAAGTAATGGACTTATTTTTAATTTTTTTAACCGTGACCCAGTGATTTTTTAGGGATTCCATATTAAAACCAATTAATTGAAAAATAAATACTCTACAAATATTTACGTCTCAGCCAATTTGCCATTAATTCAAATATAAAATTTACTGTAAAATTTTGAAAAAGTCTCCATTCTCCTTGAGTAAGGTTGAGATCCATCTTAATCAAAAGATGCCATTGCCGGGAAATAATGGAGAAAGCAAACAAATACCCCTTTAAGAGAGTTTTCAAGTAAATAATGCCCGATAAAAAATCATCTGTTGCAGAGAAACTCGCTTTGATGAAGGTTCGTTACGGAAAGTACTACATCAGCGAGAACATGGTAAGAAACACTCAAGACGTGCTCGAAACAAGAAGTATTGATTTTTGTCTCCTTTTTCCAGACGGACTGGTACGGTGCCAAATGGTTCTGCAAAACGCACGGCATGGAGCTGGTCAGTTTCGAGCGTGCCAGCGAAATGAGGGCAATTTGGCAGATCGCAGACGCCTCCAAGGAGTGTAAGTTGTCCAATTGAGCAGCATGACACATCTTTTTCCAACCTCGAACACTCCATTTCATTCACAAACAATAGAATCACGAAGCTGGAAGTGAATTGTTCATTCAAATCTATTTATCAACTTTTATTCGACCAATCTTTATCACCGAGAAATAATTTTCCCCTGAGGTTTTTGTGTGGCCAAATTTGTCACAATTTTTCTCATTGCTGTTTAAAAAAGGTCCAATAAATTTTGGCTTCGAATCGTTCCCTTGAAAGGATCAGCTCATGAAAAGTCACTGACAATTTTTCTAACTTTTGCAAAAATATTTCTTGTATTATTTTTCGGAAAGAAATTGCTTAAACATTAAAACGTTCTAGTCGATTGCCAACAAAATGCGCTAACACGAGATTAACCCTCCCAAGAAAAGAGTAGAGCGAAGGGAAGGGAAGGGCTGAAGGGTTGGAATGCTCATTTTAGATCCATCGGCAACATAATGGCTGCTGCCTGTCACGTCCGTCGTTCTTCTCTGTGTTGCGAAGGCGGAAAATAAGAGCGGTGCGTGCTTGTGTGTCTGTTGCAGTCATGGTGTCCTACTGGACGTCGGCAAGCGACATCGGGCACGAGCGGGGCCAATTCCACTGGCGTGACGGACAGAAGATCGAGAGCGAGCTGTGGATCACGGGCTACCCTGAGGCGCCGCCGGGCGAGCAGGAGCAGTCGTCGTGCGTCAGCCTGTTCATCGGCCGACTACGCGCCACCAGCTGCAACTACCAGCGCTACTTCATCTGCGAGGGACTCAAGCACGACAACAAAGCCACCTTCCTCAACCAGAAAATCAATGGCGAGTGATCGCATTTTGCATGAATACATACATGCTCGCAATAAATAACACTCTCGAAAGCCCCGAAAAGACGACTTTCCTCTCTGCATGCGTGTGCTGACTCTGTGTGTGTGTATGTGCGTGCGCGACTTTATTGCTGAGGCAGGACGCCGCCTGTCTTGTTAGCTGCGTTGACAGCACGTCTTTCCTCAGCATTGATTTTGTTCTCGTTCTTCCTTCAACTCATTCCCTCACTGGGGATGCAAGCTTCGTCCGAAAAGAATTTGTCCCAATGCCGGGAAAAGGAAATGAGTTCTAAAACTGCAAAAAAAACAGCTAGGAAAGATGCCACATTGATAAAAAATATAGGGTTGGGTACTTTAGATGATCAAACTTTTTGTGTATCTGATTTACTTTGAGGCATGTAATGATCCAAACAATTCAAAGGCTCTCTAATTTTCTGCATCGGTATTATTAAATTCGGCTTTTCTTTTCCCGAAAAAATATCAATGAAAATTACCCCATGCTTACGATGGAAATATATAATTATGACAATTTATTTTCACGCAATTTTATCCCGAATGCAGGCACTTGGTTCTTTGTCAGCGTCAGCAGTAACAGTAACCGCTGAAAACTCGAAAATTATAGGGCATAATAACACTCAAAAAGGAGTATGACGTATGTTAAAACCAAATGATAAATATAGAAATTTAATTATTAATGTCTCACATTCAGCAAGAAATGAGCATTGTAACACAAAAATTATCGATAGTCAAATGTGCCATAATGCTAAATTGATGATTCAAACATAACGGAAGTCATCCATAAAATAATGATCACGAATTTTTCAATGTCAATTTGAACGAATTCTCTTCTTAAAAATCATAGTTCCCCATTTCTCTTTCTCTTGTGTGCGTATCTCAGCACGACAAAGAGGACTGGTCCGTGTGTGTACGTGGTTTGTTTTTTTCATTTCTCTCTTTCTCGTAAGCGCCAAATGATCCTGACGGTGGCCAGTGTGCCGTTGAATTTCTAACTCACCTCTGGTTGCCGAGGAAGACGCCATCAGGATTGAGCATCGGCACGATGTGAAAAACGATGTGCTCTCGTAGCGCCGACGATATTGGATGCGAGCTCACGAGGAAATCAATGAGGCCTGCAATATCGCAACTTGAGTTACTAGCTCGATCCTGCCTTTTGACACATTCCAGATCGCTCTAATCAAAGGTTACGAACGATAACTTCTCGAAATTGAAATTTTCCCGGAGAGCAAGTCAGGATTATTCCTTTCACGCGGAGCTCAGATGTTTAACAGATAATCTCTTACGTAATTTCTAAAGAATAAAGTTCATAAAAAATATGTAGACATTTTACTAACCTTGACAGGCAAACGAGGCTGGCGACTCTCCGGGATGGATTCTGCTAAAGATGCAAACGACGCGTTGCCGACTTTGCGGGCGCAGATTGTGTGGGTGCGTGATAGTTAACATGTCGATCCGCCGTTGTTGCTTTCAGGAGGAAAAACCTGGTTTATTATTTTCCAATACAGCAGCTACAAATTTTTTTCATTGCTTTGTGATATACGATCCAAGTGAAGGAAGCTCAATTTTCGAATGATTTCTCAAAATAATCTTTTTTATTATTTAAAAAAAGTTATTTTATAGGAAACAATCAAGAGGTTTGTTATTTTTAGTTTCAAAATACGAAAAGTAAAAGGTTTTTGAGTTCCGGTGAGTGATGTAAAAATTAAAATTGCACAAATCGGTCAAATTTAGAGGAAAATACCTTGGATCAACCCTGAGGTCAGAAAAGACCATCAGAACAGGTAAGAAATCGATCCCTGGTGTCAGGGTAGCCCTCCAATGATTGATATAATTAAATTTGTATGTGTTTTATTGGTTCGATCTACAAGATCTGCTCACCGTTGGAACGGCTAAGTTGCGAACTTTCATTTATGTTCAATTCGACCTTTTTGAAGCCATTAAAAGGCACTCAGACATTGCCATTGTGTGCCCAAAATCTCGTTTCTGAGAACCTTTTTGATGCGCGGAGGGTTAAGTTAAGGCAAATAATGCACATATTTTGAATGCTCATGACTTAGCTGTTCCAACGGTGTGCAGATCTTGCAGGTAGAACAAAGCCCGTCAGGCGTTCATAAATTGGCTCCATAATAGAACGCCGAGAGACCCGTTTCTCCAGATTAAACCGATTTTCCGGAAAAAACTGCATTAAAATTTTCCGGCAAACTTGAATATTTTGACAACACTATCGAAACTTAACAACATGCCAAAAAATCAGTGTGGTGCTCATAAAAAAACCCTAAAAATTGCAAACCATATTAATTCTCATGGAAACTCAAAATTTAAGTGTAAAATTTTTGCCGACACCAATGAAATCTCCATTTAAACATGTATACCAATTTAAAAATTAAATCTCGTGGTATTTAACTGTTCATTTAAATCTATCAAATACAAATTTGAAATAAATTTAATTTTCTTTAATTGGATTCTTGGCATCCAACCTAACCGGGCTAGGAAACTTGCCTTTGAAACTCTACATTGATTGAAATCGCTTGCAGAGCACAAACTGTGAAGAAATCTCAATAGCAAGCAGCCTGGAAAATGATTGTGCGTGAACTGAACAGCTCGAAGCTTTTGGAGCTGTCTTGTGTGTTGACAAAGGCGTGTGTTATATGTGTATGTTTGGTCGCGCTTAATTACATTTGGTGGTGTCAGGGACGACAACAATGTACCTACCAGGCTGGTGGCAATCTGCTTTCGCCACATGAAGGTGAGGTGGCGCCTTTCGAGCGCGTCAGCATGTGCCTGGCAGCGTGAATACGAGTATGGAAAGCACAGCGCGAATTGGTAGACATCCTCCTCGCGATCGAAGCCAAATGCGAACGACAGAACATAGTGGTTCTGGTGTTCCGGCGAACGGTAGTAGTAGACGTGCGTGCCCGGCATTCGCTGCCTGCGAAAAACGCTTTCCAATCATCTCAAACTCGTACGCTTCACCGCACTTTAGAATGAACTACTGTGTAACTTTGGAATATATTTTGTTTGCACAAGTCAATTAAATTATTAATTAATTACTCATGTAAGATTTATAAATATATTTGAAGAATATTTTGTCACAAAATTCGGAGAAACTGATTTTTTTACCATGGGAATATTTTAACATATAAACAATTCTGGGCACATTTATTTTAGCCAGCCACTGAACTTTATGACCTGGATGACCTATAAAAATTTATGACCTATATCGTATTAAAAATTTAAAAGTTAATTTTAGCTTCCCTTTGTGCTCGGGGGAATATTTTATTTGAAACTGACATTTGCTGATTTAGAGAGAAAAAATTCTGATTAGATTTTAACAAAACTGGCATTTCCTTTTGGAGAATCAATCAGGTTGCCAGGTGAATATTTCATTCGAACGAAGGGGAGAAAACATTCACTATATCCTTATTCATTTTTTAAAGACTACACAGCTTCTAGTTTCCTTTGCAAAATTTAAAGCTGAAAAAATTGGGGCTACAATTTTTGAAACTAAAATATTTGTTTTTCATTGTAATAAATTTTGAGCACTCTCACCATTTTGGTCTGCTGGTTGACTTGATTATAGGCGTCATGCCATCCCTGAACAGATTCCTGCTTTTGCTCAGGTTGACGATGTTGAAGATCACCCTCTGCGAAACAAAAGCAGAAGCATCTCACGGAACAGCAGCGGAGTAAATCGGTCATCTCGACAAGATCAGTGCTTGTTTTGCATAATTACAGTTTAAAAAGGGCAATTAACTTATTCAAATCCCTCTATCTCGAGAAGGCAGGCCGTTCGCACCACTTCTGGAAGCGCTTAAGCCTCTGCACGACGATAAAGAGAGAAAGAAGAAGAAGAAGAGTGCATTTCATATTTAACGGCGGAGAGTCGGGAGTAAGTACGTATATCGCTCGGCTCAAAGCCGCAACAAGGTTGTGCTGAAAGGGCGGCTTTTTCTCCTACACAGCATACGGGACGGGCGGGCGGGTGGGAGGGCGGGGGTGCATATCCATACGCGTCTCAGGAATAAAAAGCTCGTCTCTCTGCCGCTGCCGCAAGAGTGGTGCATTAATAAAACATATGGAATGCTCTCTCTCGCGCGCGCGGCCGTCGCGTCTTGATCGAATGCAAATGCACAAAATTTGCGCGCCAAGCACAACTTTTCCCTTTTTCTCGGCGTACGTGCGCCGAGAGACTAAAAATGGACGCACGCGGAAAAGGGCCGCAACGCAATTTTTCTTTCTTCCTTCCTCGGCTCGTGTGTGTGTGTGTGCTGCCGAGGCCAACTTTGTCTTGCCGCCTAAATCGTAATGGACACGCCGGATGCTGCCTGTGCGTCTAAGAAGGCTTCGCTTGCTTCTTTGACATCGGGTGCCGCTCACACTTTTTTCTTTCTCCAGCTTATTGAAAACGTTGCTGTGTCGGCTCAAGTGGCAGAGAAACAATTTCCCTCTCAAAAATAATACATGAAATGAAAATAGGACGGATTATTCGTTGAAATTTTATTAAAATTAGTGATATTTTAATTAATATAAATTGATTGTTAAAAATAAAAGGGGAATCGATTTTAAATAATTTTATTGAAATAACCCTAATCCAATCAATACATGCTTAATAGGATTGGAGGCTTTGTAAAATTTTAATTGGAATACTTAATTGTAGCAGCCTTGTACTTGACAGCAGATATTTCAGTCTTAAAAATTTAGAGTCTGAATCACAGGTTATAGTTAAAAAAATCGACCTCCTCTAATGCTGCAGCATTAAGCATACTATGTACTGAATAGGCAAACTTGAGTCGATGCTGCCACCAACTCTGCACGCAAGAAAACTAAGCAGCTGCCTCTTACAAGAAATAAAATAACAAAAAAAATAATGGAGCGGGATTTGTTTAAAACATATCGGCAGTAGTGGCTAGAAGGCACTTTAATTTTACAATGAACTTTGAAGCTGAAATAATGAAAAATTACAAATTTCTCATCGATAATGAAAATAGCGGCTTCCCCAGTATTTATGTAAAAGTGAATTTGATACTTCTCAAACTCAATTAGTAACACAAACCATGACGAGAATCATCAATTTGTACAAAATAATTTCTTAAAAATACATTAAAACATATTTATTTGAAAAGATACACTTCAAGAATTGAAAAATATTCCAAATAAATGCAACAAATTGTATTTTGTATTCATATTTTTAGCAATTATAATTAATACGTATTTCAGTGCACTAAATTTTCGGAGAGACATAAGACATAGAATATGACCTGATCAGCACGGACGTTGTCGACGGTGAAATTGAACCAGAGGCGGAGTCGCGGGTTACAAGTGTCTGGCCGGATAAACAAGTCGTACTCAAACTCAGAAACAAGATCCACGCGGCCCAAATTGCCTGCAATCATATCGAGTTTCACTGAAAATGGAGACAACTGCAGAGCAAACAAACACACCAAATAATACATATTTCCTATTTGTTTCGAGTGTTTTACTCTTAAAGAACAAAAAATATAATTATGAATTAATTAACAATGTCGGATTTTGGTTTACCACAGTTACTGTAAAAATACGAAATAAAATTATTGCTCTGTAATTGAAAAATATTTTATGGACGTTAGCTCCAAATTACGCTCGGTAATATTTATTAAATTCAGAATTTCTTTCGTAGGAAGGAAAATATTTTTTGGCTTTGAAGAAATAAATTAAATATAAATCTATCGAAGTGATGGAAGTGATTAATTAGCCGTGAAAACTGAAATTCACCGGTTTCAAAGGAAGCATCGAAGCACAGGTGTCCACGTTTGGCTTTTCCAGAATGTCCGGCGGGTCTCATCACGATGCGGCTCACGTTGCCGAGGCCTCCCTCATTCTCGCTGTCGTCGCTGTCTGCGAAGATATGACAGAGAGAGTGAGTAATGAAATTGCTGTCTAAGGCCCAACAAACATGCTTTAACTTCTTTATCTCTACACATGACGAGATTAGGCGCAAAAATTCCCGCAAACTTAATTTGGACAGCATGCAGCGTCGAGTTTCACGCCTTGCCTTTTTCATACTTTCGACGCTGATGAAATTTTCAAACTGTTGAATCTCAAATAAAACTCGGGCGAGGTGTTTTCTTTTGCTCTGATTGCGATTGTCGAGAGCGGTAATGAAAGGGCGGCGTTGATTCGATCTTGGTCAGCAGAGCGCAAGCTTCAATACTAAACAGCTCAAAGGCGGCAAATTGGGCAAAAGCCTTGAGTCAGCACGTGGAAAATCGAAATAGCGCTCGCGTGGAACAGAGAGAAAAATTCTCTTCAATTAGTATTTTTCACTTTCGACATTGCTTATTTATTGGACGACGATTCGCGGGAGCAGAAATATCGCAGCCTGAGGAGAAACCCTCGAGTACTTTTTTCCTGCGCGCCGCTCTCGTGTTTCCGGTGCTGAATACCAATTGAAAGGACCGATCGTCGGCAGCGCCGCATCGTGACCGGCAAGACTGATGCGATAAATGAGCAGACTAGGTGTACGCAGGGAGCTGAAAAGGGCCCGGCAAGAAAAAAAACTGCGGCGTCTTCCTCCACCACCACCACCAGCGGAAGAAGCAGCAGCAGCAGCCGAATTCCCTCGAGCGCACCTCGCAAGCTAACGAAGCGGCAGTCAAGGTGGAAAAAATGGACCGGTCCTAAACGTCCGAGAAAGCTAGGATTCTGTTTGGCTTGCGAAAAGTTAATGCCTTCAAGGGAGAAAGAATATTCGATCCGTCGTTCGCACTTGGAGCACAAGCATTTTTCATCGAACAACAAGAAACTGCTCCGCCCTACATTAGTGCTGCGCAGGTTGCATAGTTCGAATTTGAGATTTGAATGAGTATGGACAGTGACTGATACTAGAGTAAACTCCATATTGATAATTAATCCTCAGTCTCCATTACCTCAACAAATCAAATAGAAAACAATTTAGAAACCTTAAATGAATGATCAGAGTTTCTCCATCTCGTGTTTTTTTACCTTTGGCCTGTGTATAATTATCGTTAGCTCAGTGCTCTTTGAGCCTTTCTTGTGAAATGAAGGAGAAGTAATTTCGCCCCTGGGGAGGATCGTGCAAGACGCGTTTTTCCTCTATCTCTCCGCGTCCAGCCGTGTTTTTCCTTTTAAAAACAAGCCAGATTTGGCCTAACGACTAACGAGGGCGGTGTCGTTTCGGCCAGGCAGGCAGGCGGGCAGGAAAAGCAGCAGGGACATATCTAGCAGGCCGGACGGGCAAATCAAATCAGCGTCTAGCTCCTTTGAGCGCGCGCGTTAGTCTTTACCACGTTGCCGACGCCAAATAAACTTCAAAGGGTCTCTCTCTTTTAGACTTTCGCTGCACGTAGCTTGTTAGCTGCGCACTGCACACACGCCCGTGCTTGCGTATTCCGCGCGGCACACACGCGAGCGGCAAGACGTCTGTTCCCTGCGCTGCCTGCCCCGATGAGCCAGCGAGCTGAGTCTAATTCGCTCTTTTGTTTCCCATTCAAATTGCATTTCTATTTGGGCGTTGTCAGCCAGGTCGTCTTTTTCTAATGAAAAGCTATGCGGGGCCCCAGCTAGCTGAGCTATACTACTGACATAACGAGTATTAGGAGCCTTGTTATACTGACACCGCAACAAATAAATCAATTTCCCAACGGCACCTCCAAGCTGATTTCAACAGAGCAAGTTTTATGATAACTAAGTCTTGATGTATTAAATTTAAAAATTCAATTTTAGACCTACATTTCATAAATTTTAAATTAAAAAGCTTAAATTAATAACAATTATTTACGTTATAACAAGTTAAGAGTTACAACAAGTAGGTTAATAATATTTTAATTGGTAAATTATTACATTTGAACATATATTACAAAACTTAACATTTTTTTCTTATAATTTTTCAACTAAATCTATTATGCAAAGTTTGTTTTTAAGATTTTTAGATTTATAGCAAATTTTGGGATTTTAAAAATCAGTTTATAAATACGACTAGCAATAAAATGTGATTCAGTACAAATTTTATAAACAGTGAATGATGCCTTCATACCATGCGTTCAAGTAATTGAAGTAATTAATATAGTTCTAAATTTCTAAAGTTTTTCATTGTAAACATATTAACTGCTTGGTTCTGGTTGTTAGCATATTTTAACGATATTATTCGACGACATAATTCCCTTCAATTTTACATTATAATTAGGGAAATAAGAAATAATGCCATTCGATTAAATCGGATCAGAATTAAACTCTTGATGATAATATACCAAAAAATAGTGTGGAAAAATAGTCGAAGCATTAAAATCCTCATAGAAAGGGTTGCAAACAGCGTGTGATCGATTTTTCAAATTATATTTATTATTGATAGTTTGAAAATTAGGACAACTTGAGGAAAATCAGAAACTGGAAGTAAACAGCAGATAATATTCAAATTTTTAATAAAGGAAAAGTAAAACTCAACAATTTTTTGTCCATTTCAGGACAGGAACTATCTGGGATAAGCTGAAATCTAAAAACGTACTTATGTACCAGGAGCAAGTTCGCTTTCATGTTTTTTGTTTTTTAAAAAAATTTGTACTTCTCAACGAAGTAAACTAAGTAAAAAATATTTGACTATGCCATTTAAAAAGGTAACATGGAGATTATTTTAAAATCGAATTTCGAAGCTATTTTCCATCCAAATGATGATTTTTATAGACATTCTCCATTCAACGAAAGTTGGTCATTTTTCAATCCCAACGATATTGATTTTTTTCACTTCCGGTTGAATCTATGACTGTCCGGCTTGATTTTAATATTTTTTCATAGAGATAATTTATTCCAAATTGAACTTGCCATTTGAAATATGGACGTGAAAAAGGTAAAATGGAATGAACTAGCGAGTAATTCTTTGTTCTTTTGTACTTCTTTCCATCCCGTTTTCTTACATCTATTTTGGCATGTTTCTTTTGCAAAGATTAAATTTATATTTTTACCTCAGCATACACCCGGACAATCTCATTTTTTTGTTTGTTAAAACTGGAGCCATCCTCTAACTCTATTCAGAACTTTTCCACGATGTACCTTGCTTTTTTCTACCATTATGAGAAGAATATAAAAAGCAGGAGCAGAGCATGCAAAGTTGGGGGGCGGAATATTTATCTGGAGGCGCGCGCACGCATTTTCTTGAGGCAGAAGCATGGCGGCTGCTTGCTCTATTCATCGCGAGTGCAGCAGTTTATCCTGGAAATTGCGGTCGTAAATCTCGAGAACGTGCTGCCAATTTCCATGCAAATCCACCTGGCTCTGCCTTTTGCCCGCCGCGCCCGCCACCGCCGCCGCAGTCAGGTGCACAAAAATTTCAATATTTCTCCGCGCGCACAATGCCACTTTCTATACTAATAAAAAGCGCCGTTCGTCTTTATTCATTTGCAACGTCGGCGCTCGTAAATGGCGCGCCGATAATGTTAGCCGCGCGCACGTGAAAATAACTTCTCGTAAGTCAAAATTGCCCGGCGAGGCTGTAAAAGAGGCATATTTTCAAATTGAAACCATTCTCGGAGGTAATTTATGCCAGATGAGGAAAAATCCACCGAGAATAGGTGTCATTTGTTCGCCTGAAGGTATTCAAAAGAGAGCGAAGCGGAGAATGGAGAAGATTGTAGACCAGACGCAAAACTAGGCACTGGCATCAAGAAAGTGCACGAGACTCCTAAAAAACGCAAGATATTCATGACCAAATCTGATTTTTTTTCTTAATACAGAATAAAAGAGTGCTATCATACCTGAAATTTTCGCAAAAGATTTTAATTTAAACTTTGAACTTTTATGATTAAGTTTTGATTAAAAGACAATGAACTGCGGTTCGAAATAGCCACCACGGTACGAGAGTTTGTTATTTCATTTTTCCTCTCACAATCCTCAATTAATTGTCTTTCATTGACATCAAATTATATGAAACGGTGTTTCCTGATCATGAATAATTGTAATTTCTTGAATTATTTTAGTCTAAGCGGTGCCTCTTAACGGAACATAGCTCATACATTGAGCATTTTGTACCATGTTGTTGCTGACTGCAGCCAAAGCAGAGGAGCCTATATCTTAATTGGATAAACCATCCCAAAAATTACATTTTAAAATTATTTCACCATTTCTACTCAATAAAATTTCTAATATAATTTTTATATGCTTTAAATACTTTTGGTGGCCCAGATACATTATCATGCATGGCTACATCTATTTTCTTTAAATCCAAAATGCATTTAGTTTGCACCAATCTAGAGTAATTAGCTATATGAAATTCCAGTTCCCTCTCTATTTCACACTGGGAAAATATTTGCTTGGCATCTAAATGATAGGACATTTGCTCTCCCCTACTCAGATTTCTGGCTTTAGAAGCCTCCCGAGACGACGCGACAGCATTTCGGGGGCCTCGAAAAGGGCCCCAGCCACACAGGAGGGGTGCAAAACTCTCCTTTTTTCGCCCCCCGAGTTTATCAAGCTGCTCTTCTTGAATTATCTCGCCTCGCGCCCCTTGCAAAATAAACAGAACTACTTTTTACGGCTGAGAGACGTCGGTGGGACGGAGAGAGAGAGACAGGTAGTTTATGAGTTTTGTTTATTAACGTTGTAATTTTTTCTCCTCGGCGGCACATTCCGGGACCGCACCCTTATCCGCAGAGGCAGCGGGGGCGGCGGCGGCTGTCGTCGCCCCTTAGCCGCTTGGGCCTCCGCTCCGTCTTCTCTTCCTTAAGAAAAAGCGCGTACGTGAGCTGCATCTTTACTGCCGCGCGCCCGCTATCTCTCTCTTTTAGCTCAACGCGCGCTTTCTTTCCATCCAGCGCAACCCGGTGGGAAGCAAGGGCAAAGGTGGGCCAGGGTTGGCGCCCTTTTCACCTGGGACACGTCGTAAATTGGGGCGTTAGGGGCACTTTGTCTGCCTGCACCTGCCACCTCACAAATCTCCGGCCCATCCCATCCGACCAGTGTTTTCGCTCTTATTATAGCCGAATGCTACAAATTGCTACAGCAGAAATAAAGATAATGGATGGAAAGGGCCGGCACACGAGCGCAGGTGCCGCTGACATTCTTTCTTCCTTCTGCAAATCGTGTTTACGGCCTGCGCCATTTCGGAATAGCGCTGCTTTTAATTCACTTTTTGTCGCACTCGGCGTCAACATGTGCCACCGTCCAAATCGAGCCACTTTCGTTTTAGGAATCCATTTTATCGGCCATTTTGTTAGAAATACTGCCAATGGAATATCACGTAAGGGCAAAAAATGTTAGCTACATAAAAAACGACTTGCAGTGACATTATGTAAGCAAATTTTTATCTTTAGCCAGTTGTAATATTTTTAGAAGTTTCACAGGTTTCATTAGTTTGGATAATTATTTTTTCCAATGTACATTCTCTTAATATGTATAACAATATAGCTTTTGCTTTAAACTCAAAATATTAATTATATTAAGGGCTGTAAAATTGTTTAAGTACCTTGAATGCCAAAAATTCACGACCAATTAAAAACAATCAATCTAGACTAATTTTTACATTTATGAACTTACAGATTTCCTCGGTTTTTACGTCTGCACGTTTCAACGACGTTTCAACAAGTATGTGCTACTGAAGCAGTGCTGAAGTAAAAAATTAGTTACAAAAAATAATTATTTGCAACTAAATCTAAAAAAAATCATTTATCACTTAGTTTTTTTTTAATTGGCTTCCGCTAGTCAGGTCCAAGATGACATTGAAATGTTGGCAGCTGAGAGTTCTCTTTACTTTATTTACGAGTTTCGTAAGTGTATTTTTCTGATGTGTCACAATATTGTTGAAAACTTGATTCTTCATCAAATTTCTATTTGTTCATTTCAAAGCAGCTTACCCCAGCCGACACAATTCCTGCGCGTCACGCGAATCTTGCCATATACTGTAAAAATCATGGATAGGCTCGATAACACCGTGTTTGTCTGGGTTGAAAATTCTGACAAAACCATTTATTCTTATGCGTACTAAACCTTTAAATTCGAACGGTTGAATTTAGAAAATGGCTTTCTCGCCACAGTAGATAGTTTTAGATGCTGCCTCAGATTTCAGTGAGTATAGGCAGTTTCAAATTATTTTAAAGTCCATATGAGTTGCACGAACGTCCCAGTTTTAATTTAAAAAATTGTCAACTGTCAGAAAACAATAAATTCCAATGTCTGTCATCGTGCACTTAGGTTTGCCTTAGAAATACCAAAAAATCAAGAATACGACGTTTTCCTTTCACCCGAAAAAATGGCTGACAGGTTTTTGTGTAACGACCGAAGCCTATTTTTTCTCATGCGAAATTTTTTGCCATTTTCAGCGGCATATTGTTCCCCAGTCTAGGGCGTGAAGCAGCGTCTGGCAGGGGGCTAAGTGGTGGAAGTTTGAATTATTTTGCTCCGATATTAAATCTGCCGCGGCGGCGTTGGCGGCGAGGGACTTGCAAATAGAAAAGTCGGGCGGCGCATTGTGTATGAATGATACGCACATTTAGTGTTTGTTGGCACACGTCTGGGATTGTCGCCGCCGCTTGCAGTGTCGGAGCGAGAGAGAGCGTTCGCGTCCTTTTGTTAAAAGTGCGGAAGATATTGCAGAGAATGCGCGGCGGTCGTAAATTCAAGTGCCACGCGAGACGTCGTTTGCATCTGGCGCGCGCGCAATTTCTTCTCGCTCCCTCGGCATTGTCTGCAAAATTGAGAACCAACACCTTTCCAACTTGAAGCTTGAAAAGAGCCAGAGCGAGCGAGAGAAGAGGAACAAGTCGGGGGAGCAGAAAAGAAAAGCTGCTCTCTCTCCTAGCGCTCTCGCAGGTATAATTAATTCACAAATTTTATCTTTTCGCAAACATCTCTCCTCTCGCGAAGTAATTTATATGCCCTCACTCTCGTTCGCGCGTTCTTAATTTAAAAATTCCCTGCTTTTGATGTGCCCTAATTGTTCAGACGCTTTCCTACCTGCCCGCCGTGCACTGCATGAGCATCAAAGTTTGCTCTCCAGCGAAATCCTTTGAACCGACCGCTCAAAAGAAAGCACACCTGCCCTGTTGATGATTTTCTTATAAACGATATGCGTTTGTATCTAAAACAGCAGCTGATTAATTTTCCTAATTTTTCGAATTTCAACCAAAATTTCTCTCAGTTTATTTTCTTAATTAATAATTTAGTTGAAACATTTAACTTTGTTTTATTTTCTTCTAGGTTGAAAATAATTTTTAGATAAAAAATGTAACATAAAGATTAGGATAGAAAATTTTAACCAATTTTTATTTTGCGAAAATATGTGTGTAACTGGACAATGTGCCTCTCGAGAATGTTAAAAATTGACATGAAAATATGATCTTGTGCGTTGATTATAGAATTAATTCAAAATAAAAACAAATTACAAGTTAAATCTAATGATGATTTATGCTCTTTTAGAGCTACATATCATTTAATCATACCACACCATCAAATTAAAAATGCTGAAGTGGTGATCTTAGCTAAAATCGCTAAATTGCTTTAAACTAAAATTTCAAAGCCTAACTTGTCACAAAAACAATATATGCCTGGAAAATATTGAAATATGCTGCAGTGATCATTAATTATTATTTGTATTGAAGTTGGCATACCACAATTTCTTCATCGTGAACTTATTATTTAAATGAAGAGTACAGGAAAAATATTTTTTGTATGCGTCCTAAAAAACAAGCAGTGGTTGGTTTTGATTTGGAGATTTTCTGCTGCAAAAAGAAATGCTTCAGACTTCAGAACTCAGAACAAAGCTTGTTATTTTCCTATTTATTGCAGCAGCTGCTTTTTTTCTCCGCTCCATTCTCATTTGTGCCATCAAAGAAAGCACAATATCCTCCGCTGTCTCTTGTTCTATTAAGACGGAGGAGCGTTCTTTTATCTACGTCAGTTTAAAAGGCCTTGATTGGCCGCTGGAATGTCACTTCCATTTCACCACAAATAACGATTATTGCTACGAAAAAACACAGGCTTAGAGTCAGTGAGGCTGAACATATGAAGAAAGGAAATCTGAAAACTAAATATTGCATACAATGCAATATGTTAGTAGAAGTTTCCTATTTTCTATAAAATAATATTTAGAAACCTTTTTTTTACAAAAGTTTACTTTAGCTTGAAAACCTGTGGCGTAGACTGGTAAAAAACGATATGGCTTAAAAATTCATGGTGCGCTTTTGTCACGGAAAAGCAGTAAAAATAACTGAATTAACATTAAACGGATAAAGATAGCACAACTTGCGTGAAAAAGGCTGCATTGTCACGAGCCGGAATTGAATGGTCGGCAGCGGCTCAATTTGAAATCAAGCTTTCGCACAAACAAACGCGTGCCGGTCCATTCCATTTATATTTAAATCTAGACGCTGGCAGGCGAAAAAAAATAAAAAATCTCGCGCTCTCGTCATGATGGTGCTGTGTGTGAGAGAGCGTGTGTTTGGAATAAAAATGGCCACGCACACACACACGAGCACAGCGCGACCATCAGATTTTCCCTTTTGAATTTTAATTCCTTCCACTCTGTGCGAAGCGCAGCGCGCGCGGATGGCTTTTTATGAATATATTAAATGTGATTAAGTTAATTATCAGGCGGAATAAGAGCTTCTCGGGCGTTACGGTCTGAATGCAAAGCAGCGGCCCCGCAGCAGCAGTCCCCGAGGGCCTCGCCTCATCAACCTATTCCCACCATTTTTGCTCTGCACCTCCATTTTTGTCATCCCACGCTCGTTAACGCAAACGCCCGAAATTCCCGGCAATTCGCATAGCAACTCTCTGTTTGAATTTTATTACCGAAATGAAATTAAAAGTTACACGCCTGCCTGACCGCGCGTGCGAGAGCTAATTAGAATTAGCAGAGTTGCCGCTTGTTACTGCGTCATGTGCATTTTTAAAATTCTATCTTTTGGGAGGATCATAACTTTAAATTAAACATGCTCTAATGGCTCTAATCAAACATCATATCGTGCTCAGATAAAAACAGCAGTTTTACATGTTTCAGGAGTATTGTATTTATCTTGGAAACTATCTACATTTTGTGATTGTATACAAAACATTGAGTTGAAAGTTTATTGTTTCAAGAATTTGCTGCTCTATTAGAGATCAAAATTTTCCTGTGCATATTAAACATTGCTAATAATTGTGAATTCTAAATATTCCTTATTCAACCCAGATCAGGGATTAAGTAACTTTCCAACGACTTGTTCGAGTATCCATCCATGTGAAGTTTCCATATGTAAATTTTAAACAAATAATTATTCTGCATTTGCAATTTTATCTGCCAAATGAATGGTTCAAATCGACATAACCGCAAAACCCCCATACCGTTAAAGTCATCTTGGCCTCTTTCAATTATAAGTGAGGAGTGCTCACCACCACTCTTTCATCACCATAATTCTAACTCCTTGATTATAAAGCAAATATTTTGGCATGCGAAATTTTAGGCACTTTTGCACTGATTATGAAATGAAAAATTTACACTGCCTTCCTTCTAACAGGGGGTGATTATGGAGGGAAGATTGAATGACATAATTTATTTTCTAGTTAATAAGTTAGAAGATTTTATTTTCTAGTTTTGAGTAAAGGTGTTTATTTTTAATTTAGCAGGGAAAGGGGAAGTGGGATTGGGTTGAGCACTCTTTAAACCCTTCAGTGTATTAGGGGAGGTCAAGAGAAGTTTAATGCAGTGCATTTTCTGCTTTTCAGATAGTTACAGTATGAGATTTGAAGGTAAAATTTTTTTAGAAAAATAAGAAATATTGTTTTCTAAGTTTGTAATGGATTTGTTCCTAAACAGAAACGCACGCATTTCTAAAATTTACTCATATAAGTTTACAATTACGCTTAGGCACTCATGAGGGCTTTCAAAAGTTGCAAAAACGTCCAAAATTGTCAGAATATTACCTTAGGTCTAGGCTAGTAACTAAGACTGTGAATTTTAGATGTTTTTTTGCAAAAATTTTTATATTTATGGTTTTGGGTCTATTTAGATGGCTTTATTTCATAACATTTTATTTAAAATGAATAACATATTTATATTTAAAACGTTCAAGATTAGCTGCTTTTTTGCTCCCAAAGCTCCCAAGAAATAAAAAATGACAAAATATGTCTCAAAATAGTATAACCGATTTTCACATGTGCAAATAAAACAAATTTGATTTAGTTTTGTTGGCAATAATCATCTATAATTTAATTCCAACAAAAGCTTATTATAGTCACTAATCCATCCCTAAAATCTGCTTTCCTTACAAAATGGGGACAAATTTCATTATTAGGGTGCCCTTAACACTCTTCTTCACCCGTGCACTCTGCTCTTTTAAGGAAAGCACTTCAACACCTGCAGAGGAAGTAACACGGCACGAATAGAAAACGCTTGAAAACGCGCCTGGTGCTTGAACAAATTCATCGCTAATCAATATCATTTTGAAGAGGGAGAATCCATAAGTACTCTCCGGCATACACGCGTGGCAAGTGGTGCGAAAGGAAGCGAATTCGGACTTCACCTTGTTGCGGGCGTCGACAGAAGACGTTGGTCGGCTGCAGCGGGTCGATCGGCGAGTCATCCATGGCGTACGTCGCAGAGAAGGTGGCTCACGAAGCGCCGAGTCCGCCCGACTGACTTTCAGTCCAACACGGTGTGTGCCCATACGTGAGTGTGTTACCCGGGCAGCCGGGCTAACAATCGGTCGGTCAGCCACCGATTCCGTTCCGTGTTCCGTGCAGAAAGAACTCCTGCGGCGGCCGCCGGCAGGCAACCCGCGCGACGCGGCCGTCCGACGCGTTGCATGCCCACCAGAAACGAATTCGGCCGTGAGAACGAGTCGAAATACTGCCTCCAAACTTGGGAGCTGAGTTCAAATGAAATGCTGAGACAGGCATTTTCATGCCTGTTATTCAGGAAAATCGATTTCTTCTCTGGCTTTGGAATTTCAGATATTTAATATAAAAAAATATTAATTTATGGCTGTAATTTTCGGTAGGAATTTGCATTTCATTAAAAGAATGTTTCCCTTACTGCCGGGTATCTAAGTGTATCGGCTGATCAAGAAAATAAAATAAGTATATTTCGCATGAAATTATTGATTAAAAATGAGAATTGTATGTATTTCTACTGAAATTGACAACATTACTAAAAAATTATATTTCTTTAAAATTTCGGAGATGGAACAGACCAACCACAAAGAGTTTGTTTGAAAAATTTCCTTTTAAATAAAAATTGGAATTTGTGATCGTGATCTAAGCAATATTATAGTTTTGATAATTTTTTGACGGTAGTTCCTTCATTATTTAGAAATTCAGGTGAAAGGTCAAAACTTGGCTTTGGATAAAAAAAAATATCAAATTAACGCGAGATCTCGGCTTCTGGTGATCAGTAATACAAAAACTGAATGCAGTTTAACTCGTCTTGAAATCTCTGACAAGCCAAGAAGGTTTTAGGTTTGAAACCTCCGCCCCCTTTTAATCGCTCCTCCCTTTTCGTCTAAATGGAATCAATACATTTTTCCGTGGCCTGAAAATTTGGAATAACCTAAAAAATGTTTTTTTAAAATCCCCAACCCACCCAATCAAAAAATAACCAGGTTTATTGTAGTTTAATAAAATTATTTTCAAAGTTGGATTCCTTATGAATTTTATACTATCTTTTAAAGTTCCACCATCAAATCTCCAAATGAAACCATTTGAGAAGTAATTTTACCAAGAATTTTCATCTGTATGACCTCCCCTCTTCTGTTTTCCACATTCAAGCCGTGTGAAATAAACTTTCTTATTGGAGCAGCCAGTTGTGTTTTGGAGCCTCGCACACGCTCGCGCGAAAATAAATTGAAATGAAATTGCTGCAACACTCCACTTCCACTGCTTTCTAGTGCTGGCGTGTGTTCGCTTGGCGAGGGGATAAATTTTTGATTGTTGTCACTGGCAGCGTGTGTATGAGTGTGCTTGCAGGCCGTGAATCTGTGTATGTTGTTTTCCCGTTTTCCATCGCGACCCTGCATGCTTATAAATAGAATTTGATAGTGTTATATTGACGCGCTTAGTCGGCGTGAAAGCGCCTCCTTCGCCCCGGCATAATCTCGCGCGGTCACGAACGCACGCCCAGACTTTTACGATCGCGTGAGAGCACCCGCGGGACGCACACACTAACACAGGCCATAAGAAGGAGCGAGAGCGAGAGAGAGAGAGAGAGAGAGAGAGAGAGCTGCTTATTTGGAGATTTCCAGATCTCCTCCTATTTAATTACAGTTTAATTTAAATTCAACACTGAAGAGAAAAACAATCTAGTGAAAGGGCTATTTTCATTTCATGAATAATTTATACAAACTGAATAATTCCTCGTTGTCAAACACATCATCTGGTTTGCTTAATAACTCTCTTTATGGGTTTTGGCTTCTCGATTGATGAACCAATAATAGTTTTTAACATCGAGGAAGAAGTAAGTTTTAATCAACCTTCTGCGAAAATGAAAATTATAATTTACAGAGGAAGGTGAAATCATGAATTTGATTGCTACCATCACCAGTGTGGATATTTTACACTAATAACGACAGTTATTATCCATAAATCATGACGGAATAATGACATATTTTACAAATTTAGATCATGCAGTTGCTACCGGAAAACGCGCCCACCAGATTGGCTCTGATTTAATGAGTGTAAGAGGGCATTGCTCGCGGGAATGGAAAGTATAGGGCCTGGAAAAGGATTCTGGATTTTTTAATAGGTGTGGTAATCGGTTTTACATGGGGGAAAGTTGAATTTTTCCTTTTCATCTGAATTTCCAGGTGAACGGCAGCTGACAAAATCAATGATAATTAGTTATTATTAGTTTTCATCAAAAATATCCGGAAATGTTTGGTTTAATTTTTATGAATAATCGAGACCCTTTGAAGAGTTAGGGAAACTCAAACTGTTTATCGAGTTAAGAAAACTCTATTAAAAATGGTTATTTTCCAATTAAAGGCTGATTTTTTCCTTTGAAGGAAACATGCACAAACCTAAAAACAATGATATTGTTTTTTTTTGTCCGGGAATGAGTATATTTGCTTGAAATTCCAAGATAAAAATGTAATTTGGGCCAAATTATCAGTGAAAATGTCAAATTCAAGATAATAAACGCAATAAACATTCCAAATTTTGGCAATCAGGTTGAAGTTACAGCAGTAACCATTATTTTGTCACGCTCTTTACACAAAATTGCGTTAAGTTATGACGTGGTATGATTATACTGTTGAAAATTAATACGCTGGACTTGCACCGATGAATAATTTCCAAAAAAATATGGGAAATGATTATGTGTATCAAAATAAATCACAAAACCAATTATTATTATTATTTTCTTGCCTCGGAAAATGATTAAACTGATGGATTATCTGTCGGAAACATCAATTTTAATATTTTTGTCCCTAAATTGTAATCCCTAAACAAAACACAGATCACAGGAAAAAGGTTCTGCGATTATAGACACTACTTTTCCCTCCCTATAAGAATAAAAATCTTTCATTTAAAAGTAAAAAAAGCCAAAGTTGAAAGTTACTCAAAATGAATTTAGAGCAATTTGAAAAGCATTTTTGAGATTATAAAGGAAAATTTAGAATATCCACCAGAAAATCTGGAAAAACATAGGACAGCTACGCAACAATGAAAGGAAGAGGCTTAGTTTCCCCAACTTGACCACCTCTAATTCAAGCCGAATTTATTGAGGGCACAAACAGCCCTATAAGAAGCGAAATTAGCCGCGGTGACAACAGAGAAACGAGCTTAACGAGGCCACCTCTCAAGGAAGGGCTCGTCGCGGTGATACATTATAGAAAGTGCATTCAGTTGCGCGGGTTCCCATGGCAGGGTGGCGGGCTGGCGCGTTTGAAACTCAGCGTCGTAAAAGTTTTAATTACGAACGAGTGCTCTTTCTCCGCAGTAATTTGGAGGCAGGTGGATTCAACCTTTTTTCCGGAGCGGCCTTTGTTGCTCTCTCTCTCTCTCTCTCTTTCTCTCTCGGCTTTCTCTCAACGGCGGGCCGACCCCTCGTGCCGTAACGCGTGAAGGTAATTGCCACGCCGGCACATTACACATTGTAGCGCGCAGGCAGGCAGGCAATGCGGAGCTGGCGACTCTCCTGAGACACTCGCTGCCCCGTGAAAGCCGACTATTAAACTATCAAAGATACGAGAGACGAGGCACGGAGGGTGTGTAATTTATCGCGGAGCAGCCGCTTAACTTTGCCTCCCTCCCGGTTGCTTTGCATAAAATTCAGGGGAAGTGCAGCAGAGCCGCGTCGCAAAATCGATGCCCGCTCATCGACCTTCACGCCGCTGAATATAAATAAAATTAGCCAATGTGGCGGAAAATTAAAACCGAAAAAAATGTACGGCGTGCGGATCGAACATGGAGGGTTGGAATTCCGCCGGCTCGCTCTCTCGGTAATTAGTTAGTCAAGCGAGTCGTGCTTTGATTGATTTATCGCTGCTGGCTTTTGCTTTGCGTGATCAATTGTCCCGCCTAGCCGAATACAACCGACACGTTTCGCTTTTGCAAATGTGATTGTGACTTTGACCATTTGCAGCTTTTCATCGTAAATTACCTCTGCGGGTTTATAAAACTCAGGGGCTTTAAATTACAATCGAACGAGGAACAAAATTGCACATAAATCGAAATAATTTTCCATCCAATTGACCAATTCTACACAAAATTATGCAGGAATTTATTCATTTCAGATCAGAAGTAGCACTAAATCCTCACTTCACACGCATTTTAATTCTTAAAACAAATTTATGTATTGACATGCAGGAATTAACAAGTATATTTAACACTATTTTTATCTATAAAAAAACAGATGAAAAATGAAACTGAAATATAGTTGTTGCGGGGTGGCCGCACAAGTAGGATAGGGAACCTTCTCTGTTTCACTGCCAGATACTGACCAACTTATTTCACTCTCCGCGCACTCTCTGCGTGCACACATTCATGAAATATCTGAGTGAATACTTATGGAATATAACAAAAACCCCAAAAACCAGGTTTTATTATTATTTTATAACGTTGTAATTAAGTAAAGGTTTAACACGTAATTCTGGCATATATTAAATTTTTGCTCTTTACTGACAACAGACTGCTGAAATTCTTAAGGATGTCAAAAATCCAAAAGGAAGTTTAGCTAACTGGGTCTTTAAATTGCAAAAATACAATTTTGATGTTTACCACAAACCGGGCAAATTTAATGTGGTGCCAAATTTGCTTTTGCGTTCATTTATTGGTACTGCATAATCGTCAGGCGTTGTAACTTTATCTACCCGCTGCCCGTATTGCCACTTACTCTCTCTTTGAATAATGACGTGTTAAACCTAGTCTCCTAGTCTCAAGCCCCTTTACCACGTTATAATTTCATGCAGTGTGTTGACGACTTTGTACAAAGACATTCTCAAATGACACTCCACGCAATTATGCAAAATAAAACCAAAATTCCAAATATATGCCAGTTTCGGTTTAGAAATTTATTTAGAACTATATCAATTTAAAGCTACTGCAGTTCTGTCAATTCTTACGAGAAATGTTTTATATTTCTGTGGTTAAATTACTTCCAATCCTTTCCGTTGGAAAATAATTTGAAGTCTCACTCCCCTTTCCTTCAAAACCAGAATCTGCAGTCAATCAGATTTTACTCAAGCGGGGATGAATGAAGTGATTTTTTCCAGCCACTATTTGCTCGGGGTAAACCGCCGTACACGTGCGGGCAAAGTCGAGCCAAAACTTCTTTCCTGCGAGCATTACGGAAGGTGGGGATCGGGCAAAGAGCTTTTCTTATAGGCGCACTCGTCGGCTGCTGAGGCGACTAAATAGTTTAAGTTGCATCTCGTGTCGGCAGCTGCAAGCAGGCAGGCAGCAGCCGGCACGTCTCCCAACGCGCTCGCGAGCACCCTTTATTGGAAACACGCCGGCCGGCCAATCAATCCAATCGGCTCGCAGGAAGTTGAGAGTAAGGTCGGCCCATGATTGAACGCCAATAAAAGCAACACTTGTTCACCGACGCTTATTCCAGCAGACGACGCACGCGGAGATAAAAAAAACTGCCTCTCTCTCTCTCTCTCTCTCTCTCTCTCTCTCTCTCTCTCCCCTCTGGTCCTCTTGTAAAACGATCGATTCGAATAGTTTCCCGTCCAGAATGTGCGTCGCAAAAACAACTCGGTCCCATCAATGACGTGTTTTGGTTTTTAACGAAAATTATGTATTATGTTTCTAATTATTCACGAAATACTCTGAAAATCTGATCGGAGATTAATGGAATGATAAGAAAAGGTTAAAAAACTGCAATCATGGTGTTTGAGTAAAAACTTTGATATCGATTATAAAACACACACACACACACCAGTTATTAATTTATATAAATATGCTTCGAAAATTTATGGGTATTCATAATAAGTTTAAAGGCCGTCTTTGACGAAATTTTATTGTGCTGTACACCAATCGATTCATTGGGGTTCGACTTTGGTTAGGTGACCAACTTTTGCAACTGGAAGTACAGCGTGACGTGCGTATGTATTGCAATAATCATGGTGAACGAATAACATATAGAACAGGGAGACTGCTGACGCAGTTCAACGGAACTGATGATGTTGTGGACATCGTATCGTGAAAACCGAATCGAATATCATTTCGAACAGGAAACATAATCGCATCCTGCATAGGTACTATGTGGCCAGATGGACTCATTTTAGTAAAAGTTAGCTGTTCATAAAGAGACAGCGCGATCAGATTTTAGCTGTATAAAATCAATTATTCCCCTACGAACAGCAGCTTTATTGAATAATGTTTGTAAGTCGCATCTCATAATTTTCATTTAATTCAAGTTTCGTCCGTGAGTTAAGGTTCACCGTTTGAATATCTCCCTCATCAGTTTGATTATCATCGCTACAGTTGGACTAACAAGTTGTTACCGCAGAAGTATCTATTTTCTTTAATATAAAACATTAATACTCTCGTTTTATCAGATGGAAAAGGTGTTGTGGGTAGGCATGACAAAGCGCAAAGAAGTCTACTCATCAAAATATCTAAAATTCGAAGGCAGAAAATAATTAAATGTTGCGGCACCAAGAGCTGTCTAACCGGCCGAAAGAGAACACAAAACACTACAATAATCCAAGCCTCAGAAAAAAGCGAAACTATGTAAATTTTGAAATAAACAAAATCAGCTTTTGCCTTATTTAAAATGAATTGTTTTTTCTAGAAAAGCAATAGAAACGTCAATAAATGAACAGATATCTACGCTGTCTCAAGAAGAGGCAACAACAGAACTGATTAAGGAGGCCACTGAAAAATTGACACCAGGGATATTGGAGCCTGAAACAACAACCGAAACATTGGTGGCAACAACTGTAGAGCCAGATACAACAACCACATCTATGACAACAACCCAAGAAATAACAACATCAGCACTGGATACAACATCAACTCTGATGACAACAATCACATCACCAGAGACAACAACAACAACAACACCGGAGTCGACAACTTCAACATCAACGTCTTCAACCACAACCACGTCCACAACAACAACTACAGCAGCTCCAACTACCACTACAAGCACAACAACTACAGCAGCTCCAACTACCACGTCTACCACTACAACCACATCTACGTCAACGACGACGACTACAACAACAACAACAACAACAACAACAACAACAACAACTACTACCACAACCACAACAACAACTACAACAACTCCATGCCCTGGTGATATTAGAGTTTTAACTCTCTCATAGAGTACATCATTATATATAAATAACACAACATTTTTCAGATACGTTCAACGTATCAGGAGTTTTTGTATGATTAAATTTTGTTAAAATATAATATAATTTTCATATTTTGAGCTAGACTACCTGGGAAAGTGCCAGATTAGACTGCAACCGAATGGCTATGGATTTGCTAGTTTTGGAAACAAAAGTAGAAGAAGGATGCTTTTTTGAGTATCTCCAAAAACTAGGTTTGCTAGATAAATATTTAATGAATTAATCCAGAAATTATAAATTATGAGAGCAGGAAGATCAGATGCCACTTTTTGGATAGGCATGAATTCTTTGGGGAAATCGTCGTTTTCTTGGATCAACAATGCCCCATATAATTTTACCTCGTGGGATACAGGGTTTCCAACGACTGTACCAAAAGATAATTGTGTCACAATCAAGTATATAATACGCAGACAAAATACACATGATATTATAGTATCTCATTTTAATGTCTAGAAACGGTAAATGGACAAACCAGAGGTGCATAAACATAAACTACTTTGCTTGTGAAAAGTCGACAACAATAACAACTTCTTCCAAGAGCTGTCCAGCAAGTAAATTATATTGCGTTAAAGAGTCACGTATGTTCTAACAAAAGTTTTGAAAAGCATCATCGACGTATTCTTTAACATTAGACAAGGTAAAATATATTCCAAGTAGCTGCTTATTAATTGTGGTAAAATAGAAAAGTTGGGATGGAGCGCGCACTGCATGTGCACAAGCCGGTTTCGGCGATCTTGTTACCGCAGAAACCCCTGAGGAGGATGAGTGCGTTAGAACACTTATTAGACAAAACGGTTTGTTTCCAAACAATATTTAGGATTTATTACAGTTAATTTATTTCATAAAATATATAGGAATTGAAAATGAATACGTTTGGATGTCTCTGAATTGCATAAATGAAACATTCTATAATCACTGGGCTACTGGTGCAAACACAAGCTACGTTTCATGGAAACCTGGAGAACCAGCGCAATACCCAGTTGAAAGATGTGCTATTTATTGGTAAAATAGCCAATATTTGTGTGGTTAAGCCCTCTTATATTTGAAATTTGACAGGAACAATGGGTGGTATGATTTGCCATGTTTACATGCAACTTACTACGTTTGCGAGATCTCTTTACTTTGAATTGGTTCAAACTTTCCTCGTTTGAAAATGACTATTCAAAATTCCCGCTCAATTCTTTAAACGCAGCAATTATTGGTTCCGATCGTGGTCAGCAGATAAAAATGAACTGCAATTCTGAAAACTGAGAGTTGTTTTATTTTATTGGAATAAAAGTAAATAAATTTTTAAATTTTCAACAACAAAAATTATTTTTATTTAAAACAAAGCAGTTATATGAAGTTATATTTTCCCCTTGGCTTCTTAAATTTTATCCGTGTCATTTTGATGCAAGAATGTAATATCAGTTCATATTATAATTATCTCAAAAGCGCTTCCCGTCGGGGGCAGGTTCAACCTTGACCCAGCCGCGCGGGGGCCCGGTGGCACCGGAAAAACTGCCCAATCTCACTCGGGGACCGATCTCAGGGTGGGTCACCCTGAAAAAGGTCGCCAGGGTGGCGGGGCTTGGCGAGACCTTTCGAGGGAGGGGACGCGACCCATGATCCCTCGCCGCCTCGCATTATTAGTCAATAAAAACCGAGTTGCTCCGTTAGGCGATGGGTAAATTGCTTAAAAATTAAAATTTATCGTTGCGTGAGCACACTTTCAACAACGCGGTTCTGAATAAACTGCATAATTTGAAAAGAGACGTTCAGGCGCTGCAATGTACTCCACCGCAAATCAAAAATTAGAAAAGTGTTGGCGGCGCCGCGCGGCGCCGCAAAGTGCTTAGCCACCCCGTGCACCGCAATTTAAAAAAGCTTCTTATATGCTTGAAATTTTACAGACTGTTTCAAGGGACAAATATCTCGCGGTTAATTAACCAAACAATTAATAGTAATATCAATCAACCAACACGAAATTTTTTAAAAAAATCATTCGAATAGCTGTTTGACTCACTGACACAGATAAAGGTAAAATTTAATTTGTCTACCATCAGTTCGAGTTTTTCTTGTTTATTCATGCAAGTCCACAAATAACGATGGAGAATTATTAAAAGTAAGTAATTCAGTCGTTCCGACGGCTCTCATATTTGTAGAGTTAGGATTTCAACGTTGTAAACAAAAGGTTCATTCTCCTCGCTGTGGTAATGAAGCTTGAACTGAAGCTGAATCTAGCAAATAATATATACACTCAGCAAGAAAAAAAACACATGGGTCCACTCTCCACTCCACTATGTCGTGTGCAACCCTAGCAATTAACATGGCTGCCGTGGTGGTGGTGCTGGCCAGGCCGGGCGGCATCAATAATGAAAGGACAAAGACGTGTTTCGGCATGCTACGCATATTAATCCTCTTATTCGGCGCACAGGGGGCTTAGGCTTCATTTTCTTCGAGTTTGCCAGTAGGCCGCACAACTGCGGTGAGGGTGCTAAATTCTCTCAGTCAGGGCGGGTCATAGAGGTGCAGCCAGGAAAATTCGGATATTAAATAAACAAAGTTTTACGGACCGCGGGTTATCTGAAAACTGCGAGGCTGTGTGTATGCTAAATTGGACGCTGGGCGTGTTAACTTTACGCCTCTGCAAGAAAGTCGTAGGGTCAAAAATAAATTGCAATTTGCCGGCGGTGCTTGCTTGCTTGCGTCGGAGAGCAAATTTTCTGGCTCGTGCTCTGCTTCGCCAGCGCGCGCGCATGATTTCAAACTTTTAAGCCCTGCAAGGATTTGCGAAAGCAGGCCAATATGCACGCCCAGAGAAAAATACTGCTCTGGCTGCTGGCTGCGGCGCCCGAGAGCACACACGACCACCACAGCCAGCCTCTTCCTGATCAATATTGAGCAGTCCTTTTTCTAAAACAAAATCTATGATCATAATATACTATTTTTTTAAGCAAGTAATATTTTCCCAAGTTCCTCTTAATTCTAAATTTTAATAACAATATTTTATGAAATTTTAGGATAGTTAAGTAAAGAAATCATACAGTTGCATGAATAAATTTCATTTTTAGGAGATGGTTGACGGATTTAGAGGAAAATTTCATGAATAAATTTAGGTTGAAAAAATACAAAAGTAAATTTGTTTTATATTTTTAACAACTGTTGTTCCAACTGGCTCGTTCATTCCCAATAATTTCCAATTTTTTAATTTAATTCAGCAATTAATTATTTACACGACGGTATATATACAAATGCATTAAATTTTTTGTAATTCTTAAACACTTTTTTACTTACAATTTTAATAAAACCAAACAGAGACTAAAGAAAATTTTAACAAAAAAACCTTATTTAAATTCATAAAAATGTTTAGAATAATTGTTTCTTTTTAATTAAATGACCCATATAACTATCCATTTTTCAATTTAATAACAGAAATGTGAAAATTTCAAGGCGTAAAATTTAAAAAATGGGGGGTTTGTGTAAAATAAACGCATATTACCAAGCCTCAAAATAGTTGCATGATTTAAAAAATGTAAAGAAGCGAGCTATTACATCAATTATTAGGTGCATGATTTATTGTCATAATGAAGTGTCTCCCTGTCAGTGCTGCGCAAAAAAAAACAGCGTTCGAATGTGGGGAATGCACAAGTTTGACTTGCTAGGCAAAAAGGCTGTCGCTGCTGTTGCTCAAAATTGGTAAACAGAGTTTCTTGCTTAAGCCGAGGACGTGGAGCGAGGGGCCAAATTTTGTTGCCTCTGCGCGCCCTTCGGAATTCGGCTCAGTGCTCTTTTTTGCAGCGCGCGCGAGTTATTTACTCGGCAGGCCAAAGCCTTTAATTTATGGCCTGGCTCAGCGCGCCCGGCTTCTTTCCTTCCTTCCTTCCAGCTCCGCGTGCAGACAAACAAACGCTCGCTGCTCCTTTTTATTTCTTTCTTATTTGGCTGCTTTTCCAACTGAGACTAGTTGGGCCCAAACTTAATTTTCAGGAACGTGCTGTGCTCTCTCTCTTTTTAGTCGGAACTAGCCGCGCTCGGCCACTTGTAAAGCAACAGTTTTCTTTTCCTCTCTTTCTCTCGCTCGCTGTCCTGATTAGCCACTCCCTCTCGTTTTTGCTGTGAACCCTCTCGTTACTCTACAGCTTTCTTCTTCTGAGCCGAGCACCGACTTGGACGTGCAGAGAAGAAGTTGAGAACAATAGAGGAATGCAAAATGAGCATCAGTTAAGCTACGTTTCAACAGTCAAATCACTATTTACGAGGCTTACTTCCAAGTTAAATCATTCGTTTAAGAAGAAACTTTTATAGTTAAGTTTTAGTAGTGTAGCTCACAATCAGAAGATCTGATAAATCAGAAATTTGAACAATACGTTCTTTAAAATTGTGTAGACCCCAATTCATTGACGCGCATTATATAAACTTTATTGACTTGTATTGACTTTGTTCTCCTGGAGAGGATCTGACGATCGAGGAATTTCTTAGAATTCCACGTTTTATTTTTTGGTGAAATCATCTTGAATTTGAACAAACCCTAATGGCAAAAATTAAAAAATGTTCTAAGAGATTCAAAATTGACCTGCCAATATTGATTAGTCTCATTGAAAAATGTCTACAAGCCAAATTTCAGCTAAATTGAGCAAATTTTGTAATCAACGTTATAATTAGTTGTTATATTTCATCCAAATTTTTCAAAATAATTTCCTTAACCTTCGAATAAAAAATACCCTCAGTGTGTTCCACATATATAAAACGGCGAAATTTTTGGTCAGACCAAAATCTTGTCTTTTTTGCCCTTTTGCAGTGCTGGAGTTACTACCAAAAATATTTGTTCATTAGCTGTCAGTCATCTTTATTAAAACAAGTAAAGGTCAAAATTTACACTAAAAATTTTTACCCTTCTACTTTTTGACTGATGAAACCCCTCTTTAAAAATTATTTGCAGTTTATTTTGATGTCCCATGTGCAGTTGTAACAAGAGTGATCTTTACGCCTGTAAGTTCATTAAGAAGCCAAATAAAAAAATGACAAACTTTTATTAAAAGCAATTCAATTTTGTGGTTAAAAAGTTATAAAAAAAAACAGTTCTTAAGATTGAAGCAAAGAGAAAAAGCATTTTTTATTTATCCTTTTTCTCACTATATTGCAAGCGCCATGTTCTGTTCAATCGGACAGTGAAAATTTCCCCCTTCTCAATAAAGAACTCTACTCCTAAAATTTATTCGTATTGACATTCATTCGAATCATTAATTTGGTGTGCTAGATAAATCAATCTGTTACACATCCGAAAACTCTCACGCGTACATGCTGAGCACTTGGGAGTGGAGCAAGAAAGATTTGGATCTCGTCATTCGGAATGGAGGAGTGAGAAACGTGACAAAAGCAACGTGTCAGAATTAAAACGAGGCCATTTTCGAATTCCCTGTTGGAGTGACACGCCTCTGCCGTCTTGGAAGCAGCGACAACTGCTGTATGCGATTCAGGGCGTGGCGCGCGCGAGGCGAGATTCTGGTGGTTCGAAGGCGCAAAAACACCATTTCCGCGTAATGGCCCGCGACACCCGCGAGCAATATTGGCCCTGCGCTCGGGCTCTCAGCTTCCTCTCTCTCTCTCTCTCTCTCTCTCTCTCTCTCTCTCTCTCTCTCTCTCTCTCTCTCTCTCTCTCTCTCTCTCTCTCTCTCTCTCTCTCTCTCTCTCTCTCTCTCTCTCTCTCTCTCTCGCTGCTTCTCCACAGATTCTGCTCGTTTTCTCCATTTATCTGCCGCGGGCTCGGAAATTCACTCGGAAATGTCTCCACAATGCGGCCTGGCCCGAAATGAGATTGCAATCCAACAAAAGATTACCTCACTGGTCAACGAAATTGTGTGTACCAGCAGGTCAATCGAAACTCTGTTCAAACAGGAGTGACAGTCACAAAAAGCAAATAATCACCCTAATAAATCGTATCAGATTTTTACTTTCTAAATGTGGATACCGTAGATAGCGCATGCTTACTCTTTTTAAAGGTTTCACTCCTCTGAAACATCTTTTTAATTTTCTAATTCAATTAAAATTGCGTTACTTGCTGGTTTGCACCTTTCCAGCATGCGTGATTTGGCTTCACGGGACAAATGTCTAGCGTTTCAATGCAGTCCTCGGTGCGGAGGCAAGTGGCCCTTGAGTGGGCTGGGTCCCTGTGCGGCCTGGTGCGCCCATGTTATCCGTTCGCGGTGTTATTGGGACCCGGGTTTCAGCATTCGTGCTAGTGCAGTGCGCGCCCTTCCCGGTCCTCCGGTCCTCGGACAGGGATAAAAAGAGCAAAAAAAATCAATTAATTATTCAAACCATAATTAAGTCTGTCTAAAAAGCTATCATAAAACAGCCTGAACCGGCAATGAAGCTGTGCAAAACCGTTTACTTTGCTTACGCTTGGGGAATAACGCACTTTATGCCCTAACTACGTGCAATTTCACGTTTTGCACTTAATTTTAAATATTCATCACGTCATATTTTGAGCGCTTGTTGAAATAGAGTGAAAGTTAGTTACCCTAAAATTTGCAGTACATATTGTTTGTAAAATATTGTGTAATCGGTGTTAAGGTTTTAACAAGAATTTATAAATGCAAAGTAGAATTTAAAGCAGCCAGATTTTAAATGAAATATTTTTGGGGGAGGCAAACTCAAGTTGCATAATATTCAAATCGCCTTGTTTAATTGGAATTTGTTTTAACTTTTGGATTTAAAAGCCAAATTTCTTGATTTTCCAATCCTATACAGTTTTGGTTGAGTATCAGCATATAAGCGCATTTTCAGGGTTTAGAATAAGTCAATTTTGTTGTAATAGTTCTACAAATTGACTAATATAGCTTGCCAAATTTGATTTTAACGAATTAAGGAGGAGGAGGATTGGACGGTTAAATTAATTGAAAGATGTCAATGCAGTTAGCACTCTTGAATTTTTTCATGGAAGGAGAAAAAATTTGGACAATTTGCTCATTGATTTTTTACATAGCCACCCCAGCGTTTAGGGTTACGTGTAGGGATGTGTTTAAATGTGAGTCAATAAATGTTGTAGCGACTGGTTTATTTTGTTTTTTAGTTTTGGACTGGATAAATTTTTCAAAAAATATTTAATTTACTTTTCCTGTTTTACTAAATTTAATATTGAATTTTTCAAACTGTACTGAATAAATTAATTCCAATTTTATTATTCCATGAAATGGGGCAGTATTTGACAGACAAAACATATTATAGAGGCATAGATTTAAATGAAGACCATTATTTGCAACTAGGACGATTGTCAACCATTTTCTTCCATAACTGAAAAACCGCATTTTTGAGCAAAAATGAACTGAGTGTATTTAAAAAATAGATTTACAACAAAATTACTTTAACCAGCGCCAGAATAGCATAATCGATTTATACCAAAATTAAAAGTCAAAGCAAAAAGCGTGACATACTTTTTGTTCGTGGTTCTGCTCGTCCATTTTTGTAATTTACGCTTACTTTTGATATTTCCCTAAAGTTCTTTGCACTTAAGATGGATTCAAACTACCTCCACGAGTTTTTAAACGAAATTTTTAAATCTTTGGGTTCCCTCTCAGGAAGTGATTTCGAGCCTAGCCCGAATCTTTTGTCCTTTTCCAATTCAAAGGGAATTTTTAATCAAAAACACAAACTAACGCAATTCCCAAGAAGCGCCTTTCGCGGGCGGGCGATGGCAATCTCGTACACATGCGGCGGACGGAGCACATGTAGCAGAGCAGAGAGAGAGAGAGAGAGAAAGAGTGGAACTAACGAGCCAAGTTTCGAACTAACTCGATTGCGCGGAGTGTGTTGCTGCAATGGGTGCGTAATATAATAAGTCACGTCCGCTCGTTCCCTCTGCTGTTCTTGGCCAAAACTTTTAACGTCGCCGCCGCCCACGCCTCTGGCACAGCAGAGACACTAATTTCGAGTGCGCGCGGAGAATAAGTGGCACGCCGGCCTCTTATCCGCGCCGCGACTGAATTTTTCACAAGTGACGCAGCGCGCGACACGTAAATCCCAGAGATTAATCACCGTCTCGCACTCAATAATTCATTGCAAAGTCAATGATTGCGTTCCCTTCTCAGATGCTTTTCACTTGATAAAAAGTTGGACTTGATTCTCAGAAAATATAAAAAAGCTCTGGTAGAATTTGCGTTTGAATGAGAAACTCGGAGCATTTCTTGCCGAACAATGCGTCTTTCACTTCTATTTGTTCTTTTTCTGCGCAGATTTTTTAGGCCTGCTGTCCTGATATTGCTTTAGGTTTTTAATGGCTGTTGAATTAAACGGCAAACTCGACGACATCTATAAAATTGGTTGTTGCCATGAACACTGATTTGATAAATGTAATTTAGTTTCAAATATCAAACTAATTCTGTATGACGGGATTGCTGAGATTCTGCAAAATTAGTCGATTATGCTTAAGTACAATTTTATTTTCAATTGTTTCAATCGGTTTTCCTGAAAGCAATTACAAACTGTTTTAATTTTATTTATGGCTTTATCATGGCTTTTCAAAATTTGAAATTTCTCCTTTGCTGATTTCTTTATCAATGTTTTCCTTCCAATGAGGATAAATTATCCCTGTGTTTCCTTCAGTAATGCTACGATGAAATCAATTAAAATGTAGCCCTCGTAGTCAAATTATTATAATACTTATAAACACGTTCATCGGATTATTAGCTTCTCTTCTCGAATTTCGATGAAAGGGCATACTGAAATTTTTAAAAAGGGGCCTGACTGTGACTGGTGGCGTAGTCCACAGAAAAATCCCAAAATTGAGATGACAATTCAATTTAATTGAAGTTTATTGGTCGTAAATACGTTAATGTATAACAAGTCAAAATCAAAAAACATGCGGCACTACAGGTAAACAGGTTAACTAACCCCCTGCCTGGGAGGGTATAGCCGTAATAAGCCCACACTAGTAAAATGCAAAAAGTAAAGACATCACAAAAAAGATACGCTTTAATATCAAACTGTAACAATGCCTTGCCGAACAGTCTTTCAGTGCAGGCGGCATATCATTCCCTTCTTTTACGACTTGATATTTATACGCATTTTTGCCGAGGCTGGTGCGAGCACTAAAAATTTCATCTGAATATCTATACTATCGAGATTTATTCATTTTAAGGGATTAATTGGAAAATAATCGATAGTTTGCAGAAATAATCATTTTTTTCTAAAATCATGAAAATTATTTAAAATCCATGATTCGAGATCAATATGTGTATTTGTTCTGCACTTTGTTGAAATCGCGAAAAAAGATAAGTATTAAACATAGTTGCCAAATGGTACCAGCTTCTTATTGTGATTCTCAACTTTGTTTGCTGTTTTCCTGTTTGTGTTTTTTGCTGCTTTCCCGATATTGCTTTAAATGATCTTCATGATATTGGTTGTTGGATAAAACAACAAAAATATTGTTCTCAGAAATTTCAATTAATTAAATTTGAATCAAAAAATTATTTACATGCAAAGTTTTCCTTAAGTATTATTAGAAATTGAGTTTGCCAACCAACAAAATGTGTATAATTACTATTTGATATCTTGCATATCTTTTGGAAATAAGAGCAATAAATCACTTGCTTTGCGCGCATACCACTCTACTCAAACGCACCACGACGTCGTAAAATTAATATTCAAACTCTCATTCTTTTGCGTTATTGCGTTTAAAAAGTCGTTAACTTCTAATTGCATTTTCTCTCGCCTTCAATGACTTCCACAGACTCGGCGCGCGTGCTGCGTTTTCATTTGCGAGAAACAAAAACAATTTCACCGACGACGACACACAAGCCAGCCGGCGATTCTCTTTTATTATTTTGAAGCCCCTCGCGGGTTGCATAAGCGCGGAGGAGCGTCTGCTCGCTCTGCTCGGGAGGCATAGCGGTCGAACAGGCAAAAAATTGAAGTTGGCTTTTCTGACCAGCTGCTGCTCTTGAGTCATTAAGTTTCAGCGGGCGAAAAAGCTGCTGCTGCTGCTTCTTTTTGTCAGTTCCGCTCTGCTCTTTATCTCATCACACGGGAGAGCGGGAGAGAGAGAGAGAGAGAGAGAGAGAGAGAGAGAGAGAGAGAGAGAGAGAGAGACCAAGCCTTTGTTCTTAAACTTTCCATTCTTGCCTGCTTTGTGTGCGGCCGATCTTGATGAAGAGGAGAAAAGAAAGCGTTGAATAAAATGAAAGGGAAGACAGACAAGTTGGCCCGGACTGCTTAAGCAAGAGAGATTCCTCTCTTGCCAAAAATCTCGACAACATCTCGTCAAAACAAGACAACACAAACAAAACGGTCTCAATCCTTTGCTCTCCATAAATTGCGTTTACGCTCTAACTGTAAAACAGCTAGCCAGACTATATTGGAAATAGACAGCAAGTGTCTCCAGAAAAGTAAAACCAACCACCACAATGCCTTGGAAACTTTCCACGCTTTCCGATGCCAAAATGTTAAAATGCTCTGTTCATGGTCGCTCATATTGATCATAAAAAAATTCTGCTCTGCAATAAGAGTTCCATTCTCAATAAGAACGTTAAGTCTCGTATTCACATAATTCGGAAACCGCTTATTTATGAAAATTCCTCTTCACAAAAATACTCTTATATTTCGCAGTCCTTTTTAAAAGTTTCATCATTAATTTTTAACCTCTGCTCACCCAGCACATCCCGTGGGCTTTGAGCTCGCCAGGTCCAAAAACAAAACTTGGCCGCAGAGGAGCTTGGACCAAATCTTTTCACCCCCCCCCCCCCCCGCAACGAGGTTTTTTACTAAACATTTTTGGCCCTAAAGCACATAAAATTTTTTGTTTCTTCTGTATAAATAATAACTTGCCAAATACACTTTACATTCAAATGTTATCTAAAAATTGTGGCCTTGAGTGTGTATTGTTCCTTTTTCAAAGTTTTTATTAACTTCAAACACTTCTCTCCAAAGCTAGGATGAGATTAGATATTATGCTTTAGAATAATTTAAAATGTTGGTTTTGTACGGATATTTTTATTTCATTAATAGTTTTGTGGCCTGACTAACGCGTATTTAAATCTTGTAACTGAATGCAAAGGAAAAACCATTTTTTTGAAATAAGAATTGTTTAGGTACATGCACAGAAGAGATATTATATATTTTTAAAATTGCATTGGGTAACTGGTCTAAACCTGACCTCAATAGAATTTATTTTCTCAGCATTAATTTTACTTGGGCATACATAATGTCATTTGCTCACTGTTGATAGATCCCACTGTTTATTTTGTTTGATGAAATTAGAAAATTAGTTACGGTAGTTTCATCAGTTTTTTGTTTGCTTGATATGCGAGAGGCAAAATTTATTCATAGAACGTACTCAAAATAGATTGTACAGCTATAACTCGAAAACCAACAACTGTTTCATCCAGTCTGAAATAATTAGGTTTGGTTAACTAACCAAATTTTATGTTTTGGGGCCTAAACTAAACAGTGAACAGACAAAAGAGACACACAACAATGCAAATTATGCAATGTTCCACGACTTTTTTGCCGGTTCAGAATTAATGATTGATTCTTCAAGTGGCTTACATGATTCATGCTCATGAAAAATGGCTGACCGTCTAAAATTCATAATGGCTTAAGTTTTATTAAATAATCGAGAAATAGGTTGTAAATTATTACCCATCCATGCGTTAAGGTGAGCAGTCGTATCAAGGATTCCTATTTTCTATCTCTTGAGGAAAGTTATCGAATTAAATTCCAAATAATAGTTTTTCCATCTCTTTTTATTAGGGCGAGAAAGTTTCTTCAAGACCCCCATTTGGAGCCAATCGATATTTTCGAAGGAAGCAGTCAAGTGTTGAGAGTTGTGAAGCCGCCTGCTTTTTCTCCTTTCAATCCGAGCCGCAAAAGATCGAAGCAAGAAAAAAGGGGCAAATTTTCGCTCGTCCCGATTTGAGGCACGTTCGCAACAGATGCAATAAGCGGCGATTGAGCGCGCAGCAAGAAATAATATAAAAATCTGAGGCAGCGATTAGTGCAGCCAGCCAGAGATTAAAGGGAGGAAATTCCGCCGGTGGAGAAGCCGTCGGGCGGGTCGGTCGGCGAAGCTATTAGGTTCATGCTGGCGCTCGCGAAATTTTCCATCATGGCCGCGCGGCGCGCACCAGCAGCAGGGTATTATTAGAGGCTGGAATTCCAGCAGAGGCATTTTCCATTGTGGCCTGGAATGCCGGGACCATTTTTAGCCGCAGAAAATCTCTCGTTTATCGCCTCCTCACTCACTCTCTCTCTCTCTCTCTCTCTCTCTCTCTCTCTCTCTCTGCCCGCCTGCCCACCCACTCGCCTCGGCGACCGAAGCAGCAAGAAATAATTAAAAGAGACGGCATGAAGATGCTCGACCGACTGTTAATGTTGGAAAAAGCTTTTTGCAGTTTAACGACGCGAAACAATAGGAATCGAGAAAAACGCAGGAAAGACATTTTTAATGTACAATACGGTTACGATAAAGACCATTCCAGGCCAAGAATTGGCGATGAAAAGAATGAAACGCATCTTTGTAGCCTCTCTTGCTGCAAATTTTTTATTACAAGCTTTACCGATTTTCTCGTTTTTTATAACAATATAAATAATGAAACAGCATATTTCATTTGCGGCGTTTTTAAACATTATTTAGAGATTGGGTTGAATAACCTTTTTAATCGATATCAAGAGGAAATAGATAAGAAACAATGAACCAAAAATGCTTTAGAGTTTGATTTTGTGGGTGGTAAAGGGTTAATGGAGCAACAAAATTTTCAGCTCACATTGTGAATCTACCAACTCCGCGTTTCTTTTCAAGAAAAGAGGATAAATATTGGACCATGTAATAAACATAAACAAGAATTACTATCATAAGGATGGTTTAAGGGATCGAAATTGAAATTTGGGGTCAGTGTTTCTCCAGACTCATCCCTTAGACACAACAGTAGCCTTACTTATAAATAAGATAATTCATGACAATTTTTCTTTTAAAAAATATCGTTTATCACCCTATTTAAAATGGTAAAACGCCTTTCACGATTTTAACGGTTAAAACTTTCTGAATTAACTTCTTGCGCTCTATATATAAAAGGCGAATGTCGAAACCAAATTTTTTGCACATTTGTTGTGCTATATAGGCTGACGTCTTATCTTCCGACATGGACTGCGCTGATTATTATTTTATTAAACTTTCATGGAGAAAATCCCAGCCTCAAAAATTAAGATTATGAAAGGCGAAGTTCATAAGGTGAGATCATAATAAATTTATTACGTCTATAACACTTCCATCAAAAAATTCAATTTTCCTCCCGGAGGCAGAACCTTCCCCTTTTTCTATAAAATGGAAATATTCTTTGAAAACTTTCTCAATTCGCCTTGTGCGTGCATTTTCATTTGGTAAAAGCGGGTAAAATTTAATATACTTTGAGGAAACGCCAGGAAAGGGAGCAGAAGACGCGTGTTTCTGGCAAGTAGGGAAACGCTTTCGGTGATTGTGTGCAGGAGTGATACCGCAAGCAAGCAAGCAAGCAGGGAGCGAAACTCGCGCGAAAGAAAGTAAAATGTGGTGCGAGAGGCAGACGCCTTTAATTACCGAAAGCGGGCCGTAAAAGTGGCGCTGCAATATTATACACAGCGCGCGCTGTGTGTGTGTTGTGCTGTGTGCATGAGAGTGTATGTACATATTTGTACGTAGCACGCGCGCGTATGTACGTATGCATGTTCATATCTATGTACTCCCGACGTACATGGCCGCTTTTCAGCCAGGCTGGCAGCACAGGGAGCACGAGCAGCAGCCACTGCAGCAGTAAAATTTAATTAGCCACACTCGTTGGCCGCTCTTCCTGCGCCAAGTTACACCAAAACTCCCTGTGCATGCACCGCACCGTATGCTCTCTCTCTCTCTCTCTCTCTCTCTCTCTCTCTCTCTCTCTCTCTCTCTCTCGCTCTCTCTCGGTTTGTGTCTCTCGCGCTGCTGTGTATACATTTATAACCAAGCGCTCTCACCTTTGCAGGCAGCAAACAAACAAACAAACTGCGCGCGGCAATCGAAATCGTCCCTCTGGAGCTCAGTAAATTTGCAGTGAGAGCGCTAATTTTCGCTTTTTGTGCTGAGTTGAGCCTTTTGTCTGCATACAGCGCAAATTTGGGTATCTTTAAGGCTGAAAACATTTCCGGCTTATGGTAGTTTATTCCAATGGCCCGGTTTTAATGTCCAAATTTGGTTGGACGTACACCACAAAAAAGCAGATGGAAGAGGCCGCGCAAGGTTAAAATTCATCCGCTATAATCAATGATTTTATTTTGCAAACAACCGAACTAAAATATTAATACTAAAACCAAAATATCCACGACTGCATAAATATGAAAATAATTTATATAAAAGATAAATAATTATAGCTTTTCGCTATACAATTAACAATACAGAATGAAATTATCCACTTCATAATGTTGAAATTTAAAATAAATTTGTCAAATTAATTGCTATTTCACTTAAAAATGCATTTTTTATTTAGGTGCGTTAAAACAATTGCAATTGGGGGGCATATAGTTAGAAATGTAACCATGTCTATTTTACGACCTCGCCAAAAGACATTAAAGATATAATTAATTAATTAATTCGTAACTTGGTCTAAATTTTATTTGTGCAAACTTCTCAGCAACCGAGTGCATTCAGTCGTTTTCGACAACCGGTGATTCTAAATCATCTGCAGTGTTTGCTATGCTGATGAGGTTTGAGGGACCGAAACAGCTGCTGTCCAGAACGAGAACATGCCTTTTGTTAACTTAACGTTTTGTGTTAGAGTGGGTTTTTACAGTTTTTTTCAAAGCAGATACCAGCGCTTCATTTTTGCGAATTGTTAAAAAATAAAATCACGTTAAAAAATTTCTAAATTATTCAAGGCAATCTACTCTGACTAAAAAAATCATTTGGTAACGAAA
This sequence comes from Cloeon dipterum, assembly GCF_949628265.1. Lineage (NCBI taxonomy): Eukaryota > Metazoa > Arthropoda > Insecta > Ephemeroptera > Baetidae > Cloeon > Cloeon dipterum. The sequence goes on from NC_088790.1 coordinate 11,978,290, forward strand.
CCAATCTATTTTTATCCTTCCACTCGATTCCAACAGTCACCCGGTATACGAAATAGTGTAAACTGTTGATATAATGCCGCAACAGAGCGTAAGATAAAATAAAATAAACTCCAAAATCGAGTTTCTCGTGGCGAAAAACATAAAACGACTCCAAGAACGCTCAGTTAACTTTAAAATCCCACCCCCGACAACGGGGGGTGGGTCCCAGCCCCTGATCACGACCATCCTCGTTCCATTTGTACATTTAAAAACGTTAAAGAGTTTATAATAATATATGTCAACCTGTTTTGGTGTCTCAATAAGTGTGTCCTTGTATTTCTAGATATGAATAATTTGTATAATTCAATTTCACCAAAAAATTATGTTACCAAGACACCCAAATATAAGGTTTTGTATTTGCTTGACAAATTTTCCCTCATTTTACAAATTTTTATTTCATGCGGACAAAACTTCATATTGCCGACCACTCCTGTCCACAGGAGTAAATCCAGAGTTTTCCTGATTAGATAATTGCACCCTGATATTCAGTGTCACATGCGATTACAATGCACCCCCATTCACAAGCGTCGGTATTATCAAGTTACTCAATCGGCCTTTAATATCTAAACAAGCTTCCAGTTCCCTCGGCGCAAACATCAGCAGCACAGATGAAATTTTAAACCGGTTAGCAGCCTCTAATGGCGATAAACCAGATATCACCCGGCGATCGCAGTTGTTCCAATTGGCTTCTGTTTGCGTGCGAGATGGAATTTGCAATGCGTACGCAATCACAATTGCAGCGTGTTGCAATCGGTGCCTGGAGAACGCGGGCGGGCGTCCATGCCATTATCGTGCATACATATTAGGGCCATTAACCGCGCGCGCGAGCTGCGCAAATTTATCTGCTGCCGCTGGCTGTTAGCAGCAACGTCGGCCGTTAACTATGCCTCCACGTACATGTATCCGGACGAATTAATAGTGTCGCGTGCGACAGCTGCAGCTGGTGCAGCCCCTGCCGGCCGGAGTGGCTCTCGGCACTCACCCCCTGGTTCCCCCGGCCGCCGCCGCCGCCGCGCGGATTGCACCTGGACTCGCTTCTGCTGCTGCTGACCGCACGGATGGCTTTGTGTTCTGCTGACTCGCGAAATTCTAATTAATCGTGCCGCCCTCAGCCTTAATTAATCGCGCTCGTTTTTCACCGATTTTAAAAAACTGCACAGAGAGAGCCGACACGCTGTCCTGTGCGCATCCCGGAATTAATTAATGTACGTAGGTGGAGTAACGCGAGGAGACAACAGTTTTGTTCGGAGCGTTGTTGTAATATTTTTGCAACGCGGATCCCAAAATTTGTGCACTATACATATTTTTTTTAAATGATTAGCTTTCTCTGAACTTTGCCTATTGCATGAAATCTTGATCTTAAGGACAATACCACTGGACAAATAAATAATTACTCATGCGAAATGCATACCACATTTGTTGCATTACGCTGATTTTTCTTACATCACGCGTAGTATATTTTGTCGCCATTTTTTAATATTTTCTCACCCTTTCATTTTGATATGCAGATTGTGGCCCTTTTTGCACCAACTAAACTATAGTTAAAAATTCGAATAATCCTCTAAAGCAGCCGCTATGTTTTAAATTCCAAGTTTTTCTTCGATGCAAGACTTTTATACTCGTATAGCTTTGTGATAAACGCTGATTTTATTCGTCCAATTCGCGCTTTTTGTAGGCCGACCGCAAATATCCATTATCACAATGGTGCGTCGGAGTAGAAAGGCCCATTTTTCGCCCGTCACCAAGTCACAATGGAGTAAAAAGTTAGCCGTTTGACTTGCGATAAAAAGCGGCGCACACGCGCTTTGGAAATAAATAGTTTTGTTTGGTGACGTCAGCACCTGCTGTGGGAAGGGACTCTTTTCCCTGCTCGCATCGAAAGTGCCGCCGCTTTTTGATCGAAAATATACCACGTGTGTGTAATCACACGATCGGCTTCAGCGTTTTCCCCGTGAGCCAAACTTCGCGGAGCAATAATTTCGGCCGCGCGTTGCTAGGATAAACAAATTCTCGCTGTTTTCCCCCGAAATCGAGCCGATTTTGACATTTTACTCACCGGAGCCGGTTTCGCTCATGCCCACGTGGATTCGGACAACCCTGGACCTTGAAGCTGCTGGACAATGAACTTTTTCGTTTGTTTGGGCTGCGGCCGACGCGTTGTTTAATGCCAAACGGAAGCGACGTCGCCCTGGTGTCTCCGCATCGATCCAAACCAACTCTTTTGTGACACACCGCGTAAATATGCAATCATACACGGGGAAAATGTCGACAAAACTGTTGACTCACAGTTCTATTTTTAATCTCCATTACGTCTAACAGACAGCCAAAAAGATGAATACAGTTTCCTTTGAACTGAAAAATATTTAGAAAATTCAGTTTGAATTCAATAATAAAAAGTGATTGACGAAGAGAGCGGCTAGTACCAGCCCGTGATCACTTTTACAGAGCGGCCAGGAGCAAGCTAAGAAGTTATTTTCACTCGTTGGTGGCGCGCGGAACACTTTTTTCCACAAATGGAAAATCTTTCAATTTCTTTCTTTCCACGCCAACTCTGAGGATGGTAGACACACAGTTCAATTCCGTTCAATTCAATAGAAGTTCTTACTTGATTTAAATCAATAATTCACAAGGAAAATAAAACTTCAATTGATTAAAATTAGGAAGAACTAATAAATTTTGGAAAGTCATATTTTAGCTTCAAGTAAAATATTCACTAAAATTAAGGAAAGAGCTAAAACTTGCCTGTTAAATTAAAAAAAATAGTAAAATAAATACAGCTCTAAATTTTGCATCCAAATCAAGTGGTGGGAACTGTATAGTTATGTAGAAAATTATTATTTGTTTCGCCTACATTATGGATGCTTACCTCCTAATTTGGACAACGTTGGAGGTTTTTAAGCGAAAGCATGAACATAATTATGCGAAACACAATTTTGCGAAAAATTACGCAAAATCTGAATTTTTTTTATCTGTCTAGATTCGATTATTGCATATTTAATTTTGAAATTGTCACTTATATAAAGAATAATATAAATTTAAAAGACTACCTGAAAGACCCAATAATATAAAAAAACATAACATCGATTCGTGTGTCTTATCTTCCTCCATTTAAAGAAGTGGGACTGATATTCAATTTCTTTCCGATTGTTTCTTGATAGAACTATCACGGTCAGTGCTAATATATAAAACCAACAATTACATTGAAATTTCAAGCATGTTATGATGATGACGTCACAATTTACTGGCCATTTGACTATGGTGCACGTTTTTCTTGATTTCTTTCGTCCCAGGTTTTTTATTTTTCCAATCTGGTTCAATATTTTCCGTTTCATCGATTACATCTTTGAAATAAACCGTTTCTGCTTCAAGAACATTGGAAAAATTGATGTATTTTTCTTTATTATTCCAAGAAAGAAATAATTTACCTGTCTTTTGGAGCGGAACCTGTTGAAGCCTGTCAACCGCAATCGTACAAAATGTGATGGAAATTTCCTCAGTAAAAGATCAGCACGTTTTCAGCGCGTTCGATATGAGGGTGCAATAGAGAAAACAAAAGTGCGATTGAGACGGCAAGAAGTGGAATTGTGGCGGACGTCAAGTGTTTTCTCCATCTCAAACCACTCACGATTTCCTCTTTCACTTATTGTGTCCATTCGATCATTTGCTCTGTTCCGACAAAATAGGCACAACACACCATGGCGCGCGCGAGAGCAGCCCGGTCCCAGAGGAAACCGCAGCCGAGTTTATTCGATTTTCCGCCGGCACTGTTTGTTTGTTTGTTTAGCATAAATCAAGTGAGGCTAACAGCAGCGACGCTCTAATGAAGAATAAACAACAATAACCATCAGATTAGCCGTTCGCCGTTCGGATTCAATTATTTTAATTGCAACAATGCTAACAGAGTGTTCGCCGCAATGAAGCATAAATTTCTAACGGGGAAAAAGGGCAGTTAAAGCGATAACAGCTAGCGAGTCAATTGGCTATTTTTTTATTCCTGTTGCCTCTAGGACTCATTTTTCATTATTAGTTTCCTATTCTGGGGGAGTGAAAATTTTTAGTAATTGAAGGTTTAGGAAATTAGAGTGGAATTTTCAACTCAAATCTTTGTTAGTTGTTTTGAAATTTCCAGTAGCTTTCGGAACGTTTCAATAAAATATCTCGGTTTATAGGGAGGCGAAAAGATGGCCTCATTGGGTGCGACCAAGCTCCTGTGCGGCCACTCTGGCTCTATATTATCCTCTCGGTGGTGTTATTGGGACTCAGTGCTGAGCAGAGTTTGTAAAAAATTGTACAGTCATATATTTAAGCGCTAAGAAGGTTTACAAGTTTTTATCATGCTAGAGTTATTGAGTTTATGGACTTCAGTTGAGTTCTTGTTTTGTTGTTGAAGGATGCCTCACAAGGTAGCGGAAATGAGGTTGACTTTTTTGGTAGCGATAAGAAAAACAACCTGTCCTCATGAGTTGTCCACATTTTTATTGGCACAGGTTAAGGAAAGGTGTTCTTATTAACTTTAATGGCTTCCAGCTGATTCTCTAAAAGGTTAAAATAACAATTTTACTTACAAGAAATGGATATAAATCAATAAAAAAATGTCATATCACATAAAACATCGTTTAGCGCAGCAAAAAATCAGTGAAGCAGGAAATTTTAATTTACTTATTGGCTTATTGCATTATTCATTTCAGCACAGAGTAAAGCAATGCCACATTCCATTTTCTTTCCTTGCAACTAACTGGTAAAAGGATGCAATTTCCATCACCACTTTTCCAACTCAGTATAGCGGTTTGAAACACTTCATTGTGGTATGCAATATAATTTTGTGAGTGCCAACTAAAACTCTATTTGAGTAACTAACTGAAAATTAATTTCGTTTCAATTTTTTCATTTATTACATTACATCATTTGATAATATGAACGCGCACGCTTAAAAATTTTAACCCGTAATATTATGAATAATTGATCAATCTACTGCTGAATTCTAGCCCTGCAGGCAAGCTATATTCATAAATTAAGAAATATTTCTAATTTTCAGCCAAATAAATTGAAGAAACATAACATATTTAGCATAAATAAGCATTATTTCTGATATTTTTTGATCAGAAAATGGTATTAACGCATTGGATGTCAAAACCAACCTAATATAAGTCCTTTAAACCATTAAAACTCGAAACTGAATAATAATAACAACCGATTAACCAAGAAAAACAAATATAAATCTGTAGTCTGATTTTGGGAGTCCAGGAATTTTGTGCACATTGATGTTGGTCCTTTTTCTCCTTTCTTTTTTTTCAGCTCCTGAGGACAAAAAAAGAAAACGAAAAGAGCAGAGCGTAAAAGATGAGAGAGACGCGGATAAGTGGCAAATGCAGGTGGAATTCGCGGGCGAGAGCAGAGAGCGAGAGAGAGAAAGAGGCGCGTTTGTGGCGCCGGCCGCAGACGCGGCGAGAACACATGGAAAAGAGGGAAAACGTGGCGGCCGGGCGCTGGGGGACGCGGGCGGGGGTGCGGCGGACGGGCGGCAACGGGGCGCGTGCGCCGGGGGCGCGGCCCTGCCGGCGAGGGTCCGAGTGTCGCAACCTGGCTGCGCGCATTGCCCGTCTGCTGCCATTTAGTTGTCGCACACTCTGACGCAAGGTTGAGTTGTTCGTTCCGTTGTTCGATTCGTAGCCACCACCGCCACCACCAACACCACCACCGCCACCACTACCACCACGAATTGACTGATCTGTCTCTCCGTCTGTCTATCACTCTCACTCGCTCGCTCGCTCGCTCCAGTTTCGCCGATTTTCGAGAGCCAGCCACAGCAGACAGGCCGCCGAACGCGACAACATTCCCCCTTGGTTGGCGCGATTTTGATTGTTTCTCCGCCGCTTTTGCTTGGTTCTGCCCTGCCCCGCACCGGTGAGGACCGAACGCCCACACTAGCCCTCAGTTTCTCTTGGTGAGTAATTCGCCGAGTTTATTTTGCTGGCGCCGCCGACGCCGCTTGCTCACTTACTCACTCACTCTTTCGCCCGCCATGCGAATATCGATCAGCCTGCTCCGGTTTCTCGCTGGCTGTTCAACATGGCGTCGCTCGCTCTCGCTCGGCGCGCGTTTTGTGGCCAAAACGCTCGAGCGGACGCGAACAATGCCTCAGCAGCCGCTCTGGTGCCAATTTCGGAAAAGGTTTACACCTCCCCGCGCCCCCTTCCCGGCCCCCGTGTCTTCTTCCAAGGTCGCCGCCGCCACCGCGTCTGCATTTCGCTCCTGACTTAATTAAATCGTGCGTAATTGGCGTCGCCGAGGTCGGCGTTTCGCCTGCCGGTAATTAAGATAGGCATTTTGCCGGGCGCACGTGTCGCGCGGGCTGCATAAATCGACTTGAGAGGCCCGTCTTGGTCTAGAGGGAGACGAGCGCGCGATTCCTATTATCCACCAGACTGCACACGCCAGCCAGAGAGCTGCAGTCTGGAGAGAATTAAAACTTTTACCATCCGCTGAGGCTTCTCGAAAGCAGAAGAAAAAGCAGCGCAGATAAGCCTCGCCGTCTGTGACAAACCAATAAGGCCGCAGATTCGGCTGTGAAAAGCGATACCCTGTCCGTTTTCCACCCCGAAACGGCGGTGGCGGCAACTTCTCCGGTTTCACCTGCGGCTCGTGCGAATCCCGAGACGAACACAGCAGAGAGAGAGAGAGAGAGACGCGACTCCAATTATGCTCGCTCGGCTGACAAATGAAAATGAATTGGCAACGCTGCGGCATTAGCGATACACACGCAGGGGGTGCGGCGGATGATTCAGGCGATGCCGCAGGCCCCGGCGGGGGCTGCCTGCTCCGGGGGTGAGTTCCGAGCTGCGTGTGTGTATGTATGTATGTGCTGCTGCCGGAGAGAGAGAGAGAGATACAATACGCATCTCTCTCGGCTGCTGTGAGCGAGAGCGAGAGAGAGAGAGAGAAAGGAGGCGCTCTTTTAGCAAATTGAATTGCGGTCCGTGTTTTTTGTCGGGGAATTGGATGGACGCTCCACGGAATTGGTTCCATTTGGAACCCTCTTCACGCAGGACTGCAAAAATAAAGTTTAAATACGAACAGGACTTTTCTAATTAATGAGAAAATGCTGTTTCTTTTCGTCACAAAAAGACTGGTTTCTTGGACCCAGACATTGTTCTTTTATTTTCTTCTTCCTTTTTTAAAAGAGCAAGACGGCTGTGATCATTGGACTTTTTTGTTTCTATAAATATTTACAACCGACCTCTCTGCTGTGTTTTATTAGCTATGCGGCAATGAATTATGAAACTAGAAAATAAATAATTTTTTATCAAAAACTGAGAAATAGAAAATTTGTGATTATCACTTATAAAATTGATTTGGACAAATGTTAATATTCCTTCCTGAAAGGAATTTAATGTCCAAAATATAACTGGGTGACGAAAACATTTCCTTCGGAACAGACTTTTAAATGTGCGGATATCTTCGGAAACCAAATTAATTGCCGGGTCAATCCACATTTATTCCACTGAATCGGCGACTTGAATTTCTTTCCTCACATATGGATGCTACACATAACTACAAGTTGCTGAAAAGCACATGGTCCTGCTTACACACTTGTTTGAAAAGATTGGTAATTCTATTGTCTTTCAACTTCCCAGGAACGAAAGTTACATGTTTCTGTAACAGTTTCGAGAAGGGAATTTCAAAAAGCTCATGACATGTAGTGTTTACACGCGAATTTTAAGCAAATCCAATTTTAACAAGGAGAAGCCCAAGTTCGAATGAAGTGGGAGTTGCAGGTAAAGCAATTATGGTGGAGAGAGAGAGAGAGAGAGAGAGAGAGAGAGAGGCCCGAAAAGAAAAGCACCCCTCTCTCTCTCTCCCAGCATGTCGTTGTCAGCCAACGAAGGATGACGCAGGGGTTGTTCGCTGCTCCTGCCTCTCTCTCTCTCTCTCTCTCTCTCTCTCTCTCTCTCTCGTCGCCTGCTTTTTTAGGGTGTGGCAGAGCAATGTCAAAGACACTACTTACTTATTCATTCATGCTGATGTCGTATGCTGTGGGAATACACAAACACTCGAGCAGGCCGAGCGAGCCAACAGCCAATCGGACGCCGGCACGATCAGACACCAGCGCGGCGTGCATAAATATTTTCCCAATTTATATTCCCGCGTGTAGCGCAGCCGATGCCGAACGAACGAAATTGCCTCAGCAGCCCTCCCCCTTCCCTCCCGGCGCGATGCCCACGCGAAATAATATTTCGCCGCTCTCCTTTATGACTCTGTAAAATCACGTTCGTCTCCCTGCGTTGAGCAGAGAGTAAAAAAAAACGGCAGATCGGGCTGATCTCTGCATATTGTGTCCTGCGCTCGCGGCCAATCATTCTCATTTCTCGGTTCCCCATCTCCAGCTTGATGAAAATGGCGCTCTTGTTCGGCCTCAAGCACATCCTATTTCAACAGAGATTGCCTAGCAAAACCGCAAAAACGCCGACGGATATATCCACAGAGAAAAACTAGTTTTCCACTACGTGCTTGTGCAAAATTTTGTTTGTCATGAAATTGCATGTGGGATGCTTGTTTGTTTTCTCTCATGCTTACGAGACCACATAATCTCTTAAAACGCTGTTTACAATCTTTATAGCTATAGGGCAAAAATTAAATTAAATTGCTAATTTATAGGGTTGGAAAAGAATCACGATATATTTTTCTGTCACAATTATGAAGTTATGAGCATAGTTGAATGCTGTGCTTAGAAAAATCTGTTTGAAAAGCATATATATTATACTGAAAATATTCAAAGGGTTCTAGCTCTTTTTGAAATTGCATTAGTGTCTTGAAACCTGTCGAACACAAAAAATATCTTTGGAAATTGCCTTTTAGTATGAAATATGATTAATTTTTAACATTAAAAGAATTTATGTGAAATAAAACTTCCAATTAAATATTTGGACTATGTTTCAGTTTTTCAACGGTGAAAGTATGATTCATAACTGAAAATTTTAAGATTTAGCTCAGTCAACGAGGTATAGGACTCCAAAAGAAGTTGGATCCTTGCTTTTTCATCCAATCGTGTTGAATGATATGTATTATTTGTATTGTAAAAGATCAATGCGCCAATTTTGAAAATCCAGAAAAGTCCCCGATTTTCGATATGGATAGGTAAAATCATTTTAAAGCTCATCAGAAAATTGATTTAAATTTTCTAAGCTGCATGTTAAATCGAGCTCAGTTTTGCTATTAGGAAAAAATAAAAAAAAAATCATACAATATTTTTTCAGAACAGAAAACTCTGCAATAATATTTTGGTAAATACGTAAAAATGGAATAATTAATAACCTTTCAGAATATTATGCAATTTAGAGCTCTATTGTCAGTTGATAAAGAGTTACAAAAATTAAATCCAAACGGAAAATTGTATAATATTTTCCTATTTTCAGAATGCCATAAATCGATCCACTTGTTTCATTGCCAGAGTCCTATAATCACTGGAATTATCGAATCCAATCGTCACCATTTATTTTTAGTGCTAACACTTCACTCTCTGCAATCAAGGAAAAAATGTTGATTTGGTATAGGTATGGTTTTTCCTTTTTTATTTGCAGTTGTGGTCATTTCAATCGACTTTGGGACTTTCTGGTAGATTCGCAGACGGTGGTTGGGCGCGTCGGGAGGGACGTAATTGACGAGTAATTGCTGGCAGGGCAGGGTGAGCGGAAAGGACGAGGTCAACCCTCTCAATTCGCAACTTGACTGCAGCGCTAGAAAATTGTTGGCCGCCGAAATTCGCGTTTGCAGTGGACGGGCGGGCGCGCGCGCGAGTGTTTTGCCAATTAATCACGCTCGCGCGCGCCAGAAGCGGAGATGGAGGCGATTAGGCAGAGCTAGCCGCCGCCGCCGCCGCCGCTGCACCTTTCAGCCCGATTCGTTCGTACGTGTGGACTCTGGCTAACTTTCGAGTGCGTGCGTGTTAGCTCCAGCGGATGCCCGCACCGCGCGCGCCGCACACAAAGGGTTAATTGGATTCTGGCCGCCTCTCTGCTCTGCTCTGCTCGGCAGGCACACTTGCGATCGCGCCGCCATAATTTAGGTTTGCGCTAGTGGAGCTAATGGCGACCATCGCTGCTCAGTCAGGCAGAATCCTTGTGGTTCAAATAATTAAAATAATCACTCATTGTCAGGGAGTACAGAAAAGACGTGCTTAATTGGCGAAATTTTCGCAGCGATGTTTCAAGAGTGCGCTTTATTATTTTAGATGATTTCACAAACAGTATATGAGGTTATTTGCAACAACGGATTTTAGCAATAGACATACATACAGGAGGTGTATGACTTGGTATTCGCACACCGTGATTAATTTGGTAAAAATAGCGGAGAAGGTTATTGTACGCTCAAAAATGCATCGTTAAGTATCTGATTATTATATTATATACGCACAAATTTATCTCGCTTTGTATAAATACGCTAATTATTTAACAACATAGACTCTCAATATTTTTTCAATTGATCTCGTCTGCCCTGCTCATTGAAATTTAGACTTATGAAGTCACTCAATTAATTTAAAATGAATAGGCCGACTTAATGATTTCAAATTTTAGAAGTTTTGGTGAAAAAATATTAAATTAATCAACTAACCCTCTGCGCCTCTTAAGAATTTTTGAAATGTAAAAATATGAATTTCCCAAATATTTTACAGCATTGCTAGCATTGTAAAGGCAGTTGGAGATATTTGAGCATTTCGGGGATCTATTATTGGCTACCCAATGTCAGAGGTGGCAAAAGGTGGTTAGTATAGAGTGACTCGAAATGCTCAAATAGCTCAATGGGCTGGGTGGTGCACCGGCGCCGATTCGCCACTTGCTGGTTTTCGCATCTTTTCAGCGGCTTTAGGGACAAGATGCCTGGCGTTTCTATAAAAGACCTCGATTCGGGGAAGTGAAAAGATGGCCACATTGGGTCCAAGCTCTTCTGCGGCCACTCAGTTGGCGGTGTTACCTGGTGAACTCATTGCTCGCGAATGTGCTGAGCAGAGGGCAGAGGTTATAAAAGTATTTTTGATGATGAAAAATGACATGTTTTGAATATATCGTGGATTAAAAAATATCGTTACATATTGTCATCGAAACACATTCAGGTTTTATCAGTAGATATAAGGATGATATAGGGATCAGGATATGATAGTGGGCGGGAAAATATTAAAAATGTTAAAATTGTGGTTCTGTCTACCAGTCTACAATGCTTAATTTCCTTGAACCAGCGTCTCCACCCACACAGCCAACTTCTATCTTTAAGTGGATTAATCTTGCCCAATATCATTTTAATACCTTTGGATTAATATTCTCTACAAAGTGGGCTGAAGCCAGTCTCCTGGGCAAGTTTCGGGGATAATCAGCTACAATGTTTTTGTACATTTTGTAATGTCAAGAAATGCTTGCGTTACTGAAATCTTAATAATATTTTGCTAAAGAGAAATTCCTCCTAACAAGCTGCACACCGTAGGAAAAATCGTAATCAACCTTTAAAATCATTTCCAATAAGAAATTAAAAAAAAAACTGAATTTAGATATACTCAGCCAGACGCATTGCGCTGTGCCAGCCGATTTATTTTGCGTCACGTGGTCAAGCATTCAGTTAAAAAGTCACTAAAATTGTCATAGAACAAAGGACGTCAAGCACAATCAAAATTCACTAATAAAAATTTCTCAGCCACGCCAGCCACCGCCGCCGGTCCAAAATTCAGCTAAGCTGGTCTAGCCAGCCATCGCCTCAACATTTCGCATCTGAGACATCTGGGTACCTATACCAATTTTTTTTATTTTTCGTTGCATAATTGTATTTGTTCAGCATTTAAATTAAGAAAAAAATTGAATTTCCTTTAAAAATCACCAAGATCAGTCAAAAATCAAAAGCAACATTGGGTTTGGGATATATAAGGTTGGAGGTGTTATTCCTTAAATCTTACAACTTAATCTTTCAAATTAAATTCTAATCGAACACGCATGCCTCTCGTGGCTAAAATCTCTCAGGCTTACAAACCAATTTGAGAACAATTTCACTTACGCATGTTCCTGCATCCTTCCTGGGAACAAACGCTGCTTTGAACTATAGCATCATCAGCGCGGCAGCAGCGGAGAGGGCTTTTGCCAAGCTTGCTCTTCAACGTCGATATATAATTGAAAGTTGACTAATTAAGCGAGCGTCTCTGAGCACAATAGCGAGCGGGCGCGTGTGCGCGATTAAATGGCAAATCTTCCTATTCAAATTATGCGCGGCGCATCAAAGCGGCAGAAATTGCTTTCTCTCTGTCTTTTGAGAGGAGCCGGCGCGATTGAGTGCGCCTAATGAGTTGGATAGAGGCTGCTTTCACCGTTCGCTGGCTGCATCGGAATTAAAAGCGGAGAAAAGTGCGATTTTCCGCTGCAACCGATCGTTTCTCGCGTAGACTCACGAGAGCAGAGAAGCTCTTATCGAGATGAGAGTTTGATTCGCAGCAATTTCATTAGTGAGCAAGTTGAGCCAGCTAACAGGAAGGCGGTGCCAATGTTATCTCTGCCATCACGCCTGAAACGTGTGCACTCAATGTGCCCGCATCTCCTGCTGCGAGATTTCACATGAACAAACTCTGAATTAAATTGCTCGGCTGCACGGTGCTGGAATGACAAAGGAAGCGTCGGGGGAGCCAAGCACCGCATTACAACTAAGGGAAGTTTCCAACTGCCGAAGCGCAGAATTCGCAAACTTGATTACGAAATTTCTGATTTCAATCTGATGTGAACGAACAGCGAAGGATCAAGTTTATTTGAACACTTTCTCATAGTGGAAAATGCTTTTGTCTTGACGCGCACTGATTAAACTTAGTTGGATACCTTTCGATAATAAATGTCCACATTTTCAAATTATTTCAGACCGTTAGCAGAGCATTTAATCTGATCTGAAAGGACTAAAAAACAGAAAAACTGTAATCTTGAGCGAATTTATTAGTTAATATATAATCTTGGGCAAAATCTTGATAAATTTGCCCAAATCAGTTAAAATGTTTTTTTTTATAAATATTTCAATGCTTTTGCCACAGAGAATTAGCTTTAAGTCCCAAATTTAGGAATTTGCTCGTCTGATTATTTTTAAATTAAATCATGTCCAAATATAATATGGGTCAGTGGGAAGTGCTGATGAAATCTCGTGAAACCCCAGCCAATATCTCTCTTTTGGACACAAATCCCCCTTAGAAATCCACAAAGCTTATAAATCTGTTATGAAGCTGAAATTTCTGCTTCGATATTCATGGAAGATCTTTCATGAGAATGGAAATTTATAATCCTTGTGTATAATTAAAATTGCAACCGCATCAGAGAGAAATTTGGCCAATCATCTTCAAGATATAATCTCATTTGATAAATTTTGTGCTATTCAAAAGGCCTAAAATTAAAATGTTTTGAGAATTCAATTATTTTTAGCATAGCAACTTTGAAAAAAATACTAAATTCTCTTATTTGTAGTTGGATATGTACCTTTATAAGCAAATTTTAATTGATTGAAAATACTGAAAATAGCCGGAAAATTGACCTAAAAAATTACCACATGACCAAATTGAGAATTCCACAAATTCTTGGTTAAAAGAAAAAAAGCTTCAGATCTGAATAGGAGATTTTAATTATTTTAAGTCAGAAGGTCCAAACAAAAATGATTTTTTGAAAGGCTAAAAGGCTCTCAGCAAGCTGCGCTGTGCTGCGCCGGACGGTAAATTTTTGGCAAACTGTACCGGCCATGCCAGCCGCCGGTCAGAAGGTCGCAAAATTCACAATGTGCTAGAGAAAAAAATTCTCCACCCCTTTGGTCCATTAAGTACTCTGAAAATTTTGTCAGCCGCACCAACCACCGGCAAAAATATTCAACTGCCTCCGTTGTGCCAAAATTCATTAAGCCGGTTCAGGAAGCCGCCACCTAAATACTCGGCTGAGACCTCTTTAATTAAGGCAAATCTGTAGCAAGCATATAATATAATATCATACTTTCATTTCCCAGGAGTAAAAAAACTTAATTCTGAAAATTTCCTTGAAAGTATTAATTATTAATCCGTTTTAATCTGTGAACAGGACAAAAATGAATTGAGATACATTGATAAAAACCCCGAATCATTAAAGTGGCAATTTTTTAATCCAGAAGTTGTCTCTATACATTTTACACGGGATTGAATTTCTGCATAGCTACTGAGTTTCCTGTTTAAAGTGCAAATTTTTAAAAGGGATCGTCTGGTGAGAGAGTGACGCAAGAGTGCACACATCGGTAGGTCGTGCTGAGTCCTTATCGTGATCAACAGCTGTTTTTCCTGCTGCGCCCCCTTCCCCCGTGCCGATTCGGTTACCCTTGCATTGCCACTTGCATATGATTATACATATACGCGAGCACGTATGTGTATGTATGTATATAGTGGAACCCTCGCGCACGCTTTTTTGCTTTTCGCTTCCTGCTGTCGGTCGCAAGGCATCAGCTGCCGCGGCACCCCTACCTCTACACTGGCTCACTCGGCCGTCCGCACGACACTCGTGCGCTCACCCCTTTTTTGAATTTTAATCAAAGCACACCTCCGGCACAGATGACGGCCGCCGATTTCCTCTCCATCAGATACATTTTTAAAACCGGAAAACTTTTCGCTCCAAATTCGCTCTCCTGCCGAGCGTGGGAAGAATAAACGGACTTTTTCAACCCGAGTATAGGTCGAACAAACAATTTTTTTTTTTGCTAAATTCAACATAAAATGTGTAAAAGGGGTAAACTGGATAAAATTTATTTATTTCAAAACAAGTACTTTGGCAAGCTGCAGAATATGCTAATTTAAATTCTAAACGATATAAACGGGGTTAAAAATATACCTAACCAGACATTTTTTAGGCTACTATACGTTTTGACAAAGAGTAACGAATTCATTGAATTATAGCTATACTCTTTTCTCTGATGTAAAAACCACAGGAATCAGATTACCTCTATTAAATTACTAAGGGATTGCCGATTGGAATTGAATTCAATTTAGTTTTCAAAGGAAGACATTTATGGCTCAATTTGTCCTATTAATTAAAAATGTATATAAATTTTTAGTTCTTTTGTTGGCCTACTTTTTTCCAGAGATAGCAAAAAAGAATTGTTTAACCAAAAGAGGAAATAAAGCCAGTAGTAACTCTCAGAATATGGGAACTTAATTTATCTTAAGGCTCTAAAATCTAGCTCATATGGATTAATTTATTCAAAACAAGGATTTTTGTAGAAAAGTATCCAACCTAATTTTTTAATAAAACTTGAAATATTTTGTCACGACATCCCCTTCTATCTGCAAATGGCTAAAATCGACAATTTGAAATAACAGCAAGCAAGGCGTTTAGTTTCCTGATGGAATAAAACTTTGATAAGGGATGAGTCGATTGGAAATCCCAGTTGGAACTGCTTTTCCTTGGCGTCTGTTTTGCGCAAATAAAAGAATCGATCGCGTCTGCCGTCATTTTCCGTGACTCACAATCGCAGAGTGCAGCTAGGCCGACGTGCACGCGATTCATTTTAATCGCTCAGCTCGTCAAATTTCCTTTGCTCTCAATTCACTCGCTTTGATTATTCACCGCTGGGCTCGGGAAAACCAGACACGTCAAAATAAACTCATAATAATAGTAATAAAATGCCACCATAATCACAATTATTGTAATCGCTCGGTAAAAAATGTAAATCCTGTGAGGAGACTTCTTAGAACGTTGGATTTAATTGTACAATTTCGCCTTTTAAAGGCAATTCAATACATGTAAAGCAGTTCTAATTTCATTACAGTAGAATTATTAAGGTTACAGCATGGAAGTAGCTCTGAATTTTGCATTACATTTCATAATTTCCTGATCAATCAGTGAACAATAATTGTCAGACGCAGATTAATTAAATTCTTGATGGCTAACTTTATATTGATTTAATATTTTCATGAATGAAAGAAACCAAGTCCAGTTGGCATGCTATGACCCTGAAAGATAAGCCCCACACCCCCATAAAAATAACGGAGGACGGTCGGAACGCAACGCATTCCTTATTCCTTGTATTCGCCATCGCCAAACAATAATATGAATGAATGAAACAGGCGAAGTATTATGAAAAATGCATTGAATGAGGCACTAGCCAGGCACTAGCAGACACAAGCACACAACGTAAATAATTTAGTGTAGGAAGGGGAGACCGCAACGCCGTTTGATTGGTGCGGTTTCTGTTTCTGTCTAGTGTCTCTTTGTCTTATCCCGTCTGCTTCAGCTTCGGATATTCGTCAAGAATTTCTTTCTCAGAATTTGGAATTCGTCGATTGGCGTTCGGGATGGGTAGAGGGAGCTCTGACAGTGACCAGAAGAAGGCTCGGATGCCAGGAGAGGGGAAACTCCTCCTTTGCCTATATTTCCTTATTTGAAATTCATATTAATTTGAAAACGCAAGAACGCCTGCCGAGAATAAAGGGTCAGGTCAAGGAATTTCGCATTTGGCCACATTCGCCATACGCGGAGTTGTCCCTCGCCGAAATGGTCTTCAACCACCAAAACCAAATGGACTTCTTCAACTTTGAGGTAATGCGATTCTTTGTTTGTTTATTAGAAGGTGTTGTTGTTGCTATGATAAGAATTTTAAGCATTGAACTGGTATGACTTCATGCATTTGTTGAAAAATTTACTTCAATATGCCAACGACTTCATTCAATCGCTAAAACAAATCCATGTTTTGGCTTGACAATCTCATTTATTTAATCGGGCATTTATGTAATTATTCCCCTTGGAGAACGCTGGACTCTGTTTTGTGCCTTTGAGGCTAGCAGTTGATGGTGACTGAATTCCATGACGACACAAAACACGTTTGCTCAGCCTTGTGCGATAGTGCAAGGCTTTCCATCAATATACAATAGCAAAATCTAATTCAAGTTCACTACTTCGCCAACATAATATTATTTGTGGTAAATATGGTAAATATATTATGTATCTATCAACATTTTTACTTTGAACAATTTTTAGTTTTCACTGTTTAAAATGTGCGCTACGATTCAAATTTAAACTATCAAGGGTTAACTGAAAGCGTCAAATAATTAAATCAGTCAAAATAATACAATTATGGTCTGTGTTTTTCATATTTTTACAAATATACTAGTTGAGCAAGAAATTTCTGTGTAGAAATTAATAAATAAGGACATTTGAAAAATATAATAATTTCAACTCTGCTTTCATTGGCATCTTCAAACACAAATAATTAAACTCTAGCCAATTCCGCGACTCACTCAGTCTTTTAAAATATGTTGTGAATTAAAATTCCATATTTCCATCGTCATTTCAATAAATGAAGAGGTCATTGTGCAATTTTTGTCGCAGAAATTAAGTGTCGCAAAATTCAATTTTTTATATGCACTTGCGAAAGTAAAGTTTATTCCCGTGGCTTTTTTCATTAAATATCAAACGAACAACGACGCTCGGTGCGCTCTGCAAAATGCTAAGTGCGCCGGCGGCTGGGCGGTTTTTGCGGCGATTTCGCAACATTTCGCCAGCGCGCGCGCTGGGGTTGGTTGAGCGAGTAGGGTTGCGTAATGCTCGGCGGATGGGTGCATCGGCGGTTGTTGAACTTGACTGCGCTGCCTGCAACAACGCCGGCCGGGCTCCGCTTTGCACCGGGCCGCCCGCCACCCACGCCGCGCGCAACGGCGGCAGACGCGCGACGGACGAGTCGGGTGCCCTTTGCCATTTCGCTGAATCGCGTTTCCCTTCTCTCTCTCTCTGCACTGCTCGCTCGCTGCTGCAACTCTGCAGCCAAACTGGGCCTGTTTACAAAGTAGCCATACATGCTCGCATGCCGCACGAATTTTCGTGGAATCCCGCACCCAGCCGCTTAGGTTGTGAAATAATTCTAAGGCTGGAAATTCATTGACGTGAGCGCGATTTTAGATCATTTACTGTTGTCTATATTTGAGTTAATAAGGGGAAAATGTATCCAGTGTGTGAAAAAAGTCGGCTTTTTCCGGAATAAACTATGACACTGCATGGTCACTGGTTAGAACAGATTAAATCCAAATTTTATCCAAATGTTTGACTGAGTATATAAAAAACAATTTTCCGGAAAAATCCCTTTGCCAACTGTTTTTTACAAACTTTTCCAAGCATGCATTGCATAGTAAATCAAAAATATATTTAATGGTGCGGATGACCAAATAATGAGTTTTAAAAATGAATTTTAGTGACACAGATTTTATGAAATAATTAATTTTTGAAAATGTAATGGAATTACAGCACATATTCTCTGGCATGCTCGATCGTTAAGCGCAAAATGATATGTTTTCGGGGGTTCAATACGTAAAAATGCAAAAAATTGTAGGGTTTTCCGTCCGGTTTTTGGTGCAAAAGACCAAAGATTGTTTTGCGCGTTGCAAAAATTGGTGAACCCTGCAGCCGCAGATGATCCCTATTTATATGAAGATTTTCCAATGTTTTGGGGTTCCCACTTCAAAAGTAATTGAAATTAAACTGCCTGGCCCAGTGAAAATAAATTTTAACAGTATTTTCGAGTTAAAAAATTATTTTGATGGAAAATCATACGTTTTGCTGTAATTTTACCGTAATTCGGTAAAAGTAGAAAAACACATCTAAAATGTACTTGAAAATCGGGGTTAAACCAACGGTGGATAAAACCTTCTGGTTAAATTTAGGCATAATTGTATTTCATGAAAAAAAATGTGTTTTATGGAATCATAATAATATGTAATAATAATAATTAACCAGCTAATTGGAACAAAAATTACGAAAATTATTGCCCATTTGCTTGAACTAATGGTATTTTATAGCTGTTTTTGAAATATTACGTCGCCATAATTCTTCAATTACGACTGAAATCAAGGTTTTACTAATAGTCAAATTTTTTAATTAAATTATTCTTTGCAACCTTTCTCTCCCCCTCTCAGTTGGCAAAGCAAAAGATTTTAATATTTTATAATTCAGTTTTTGGGTTATTTTTTGTATTTTCATGTAGCTATGTAACAAGCTATTTTGTTAATAATAAATTAAATGTTTAATGCGAAATGTCGCAGTTTTTTTCATTTTCAGCCCATATTTATTTATGGGTATAATAACATAATATCTTTAAACGCGTAAATGCAAATACTTAAATTAACTTCTTAAAGTCTTTACCTTTTTCTTTGTGCCTGTGTGCCCTGTAAAAGGTTTTATTAAATTTTTGACAAATTTCGTCAAAAACTAATTTTGAAGTTAATATAAAATTTAATTTAATTTAATTAATCACAGCTATTGTATTCAATTCTAGTTTGAGTGCACAGAAATAAATTTTGCTCTCGTCAGAGAGATTATCTTCGTTAAAATTATATCTAGATTCTTACTCAAAAGAATCTCTCTCACATAGACTTGCAATTTAATCCATAAAGAACCGGGCTTGTAATTCTGTCAGCAGTAAGGCACTCTGCTAAAAATAATTCTGTGGGTTCCAAAGCAAAGAAGCTAATCAGCACCGATTTTTGGCAAAAAAAATCGTACTTTTTGCATGCGTGGCGAGTCGGTCGGGGTGTTGGTCGGCGGAGGCGGCGGCGGCGCAGAGGGCGGTACCTTCCCATCCGCGTTCTTTCTCCCCCGACCCCCGGCCGCCTGCCTCCCTCCGCTCTCCCTCGCGGTCCGAGTTCGTAGGCGCGCGCCAGTCGCTAGTTAGATCGGCACGCGAGCGGAGCCCTTGGTTGTTGTTGTTGTTGTTCGATTCCCTTGGTTGCAACCTCCCGATCGCCGCTTCCTTGTTCAGTTTCGGCTGCTGACTCGACAAAACAACCACCCCCGACACTCGGCCGACCCACCCCCAGCACGGACGCCAACACGCTTCAACAAGACTTTTCGGTATATTTCATTGTAAATTTTAATTGTATTTTCGTTTATTTTCAGATTTATTCTGTAAATTTGAGTTTGAAAAAGTACGGGACATGCAAATTTCTCATCCAGCAAAATTAATCAGAAAATATTTACTGGATTTTATGTTTTGAAAGGTTAAATAAATACAGAATCCTTCACTTTTAATACCTGAAACATACAGTTTTGTTGCTAATGTAAAGAAAATTTTTGAATCTAAAGTACAACCGTATTAATTTCATACTTAAAAAATAATAACGAATTTCACGTCATTTTTATTTAATTTTTGATATTCATGCATTTGTTTTGCTCATTCTGTTTATCTTTGGTTAGTCTGATGGTCCAAATGTTGAGGACCTTTTCCACATTCTTCAAAAACCGTCAAAGGAGATTTTCGCAACAAGTTCTAAAGAACTTTTCTTCGCTGGCAGAATTAGAGTTGGAGTGTCATTCGGAGAAATAAAATTCGGCTCCCGAAGTTTGGAGGTGTTATAATTTGACAGACACGAAGCTGAGAAAGAAGTTTGGAAACAAAGTGGCGGAAGGGAAAGGAGCAATTTCGTGCAGCTTTCGCCCGCTCGCTCTCGGGCCCAGGAAAAGATGATACACGCGGTTTAGAAGCTAAAGCTGGGCGCGCGTGCCGCCTCGGCAAACAAACAAGCCGCCTTTTCATCCGGCCGCGCTTATCTTTATTTTGACACTTGCCAGCCGCCCGAGAAGCTAGCTCCGGCTCACCCTTTCGCTTCGTTGCTGATTGCGAACGCAAAATTTTTCAATTGATTTTCGGGGTGCGGCGAGCCGAACCGTGTTCCCTTTCTCTAGCTTCGGTGCACAAAACCCGTCGATATGCCGACTCGGCGCAAAGCGAAACAGAATAAATTCATTTCGCCGCCACCGCGATACATAAGCTGACAAGGGCAGTGTCGAACAGCCAGAATCCCTTCATTTGCAAAAGTAAGAGTTTAAAAAGAAACATGATAGAATGAATGACGCTAGGTTTTAAATTGATTTGAGGATGATGTTTGTGAAGGTAAAAAAAGGACTTATCCTCGTTTGAACCAATCAATTATCTTGGGAGCCGAAAGTGAACAAACGAGACATTTCCAATAATGAAAAGTCCATTTTTAATTTGTCGTAAAGAAAGAATTTCTTTTCAAACAAAGAATAACGTATTTTCAAATGTTTGTTTCCAATTTTTTAATGACGGCTGTAATTTCTATTATTTTGAGATTCTTAAAAACATTATTTTTTTTTTAATAAATCAAATAACGCATTACAGATGTAAAATCAGTTACATGTAATTTTCTGGAAGCACTCTGAAATAAATTTTGCGAGTGCACCATTAAATGGAACCCAGCTGCGTGCCAGGTTTAATAAACAGGGTGCGGAGACCTGTCGGGAAAGAGTTGTCTCGCACTTCCCTGTTGGCTCGGCCAATTTGGCGAAGGCTTGGGGGGAGTCGGGGGGTTGTTGCTCTCTCCGAGGGTGCAGAGGCAGTTTATCGAGAGAAAGAGCGTATCTGCAGCGAGTGGCGGGCGATATGGTGTGACGAGCGTGCAGCTGCGCCTCGTAAAACGCGCGTTACGGCTGCCACCACTTTTTTACTCTCGCGTGCCGCCGCTTTTTTTCCCGAAAATTGGTGCTAGCTCCGAATAAATATTTCTCATGTCGGCGTCGATACGAGAGCGGGTGAGCGAACGAGCGAGCGACACCCTCGCTGTGGAATAATTCCCAACGCCCGTTTCCCGTTTCGGCGGAATTAATTTTTAAGTGGACCGGGGATTTTCCCGCTGCAGCAAATCCGAAGGCCCCAAAAGACCGCGCCGCTGCTTTTTTATTCACACACTGCGGTTGCCCAGTTTTTTACGATCCACGAGGCTATACTCACAGGGCACCACCTTCATTCCGCATGCACAGAATCTTTCCTTAACTTTGACCGCTGATCCCCGAGAGGAAAGGAATTTAGAACATTTTGGTCTTGGCTCACTTTTTGGGGACAATTTCTGCTCTCGTCTTATTATTTTTTAGGAACCATAACTTCCCGATCTAAGAAACATTTTAATAAAATTGAGGCGTGACTATACACCGACATGAATGAATCGCTTATGCCTCTTGTACCAAATTGTTTTACTTTGCACTTTTTCAATTCGACGGTATAGGCAACTTAGGAGGATTTGGCCACATCTGGAGGGATCAAGATTGTCACCAGTGCCTCGTCGTTTCCAAGCTCTCCATTAAAAGAAAAGGACTTGGCGCCGAGTCAAAATAATATGAATGAATAATCAGAGACGCGCGCTAGAGAGAGAGAGAGAGAGCCGATTTATATTTACTTTTTCAGCGGCGTTAAGGACGCTCACTTGGAGAAGATAGAGATTGCTTTTGGGCCGTCGCACGCGCGACACGCGGAGTGCGATCAAAGCCTCGTGACGTCACTGCTAGTGCGAGTTATTAAACGAATTTGCATTCGACAGATGGATTTAGACGGGAATCGAGTTTGCTACCGCTGCGATAAGGAAAGCGAGCGCGCGCACTGCCTTTTGTATAATCGACTCTCGCAGGATTTCAATTGGCGTTCACCGTAAATCAAGGCAAAAAATGAAGGCGGGCGGACCTGTCGCTTCGGCTTAATTTGATAGAACGCGGCTGATAAAACTTTTGACTCCTTCAGCCGGATCAAATTTCCGCCCTCGCCCGCCCGTGCTCAGTTTAATCTCTCGTCAAAGGGGCTTAATTGCTCTCGGGCTGCCAAAACTTGAAATTAAAGGGTCGATCGATCCAAGCAAACTGCAAATTGCATTTTCTGCTCTCGGACACCGGATTAAGCAAATTGTCCTCTTGGGAAGCTTAATCGCCCGTGAAGCGTCTGAAAGCAGCGCGCAAGAGTATGCGGACGGAATTTGCTTTGTCGCAACACACGACACACGACTTATTGTATGTACTGGGGCCGTTTAGACTCGGTCAGCAGAGAATAGAGCTTTGTTCGCGCCTTAAAAAGGCAATTTAAGAGCTCTCCGTCGAGCTAGGCAATTTGCGCAGACGGTTTCAGCACGAAAACACGTTCCGTCTGTCGCGTGCAAGTCGACGGATATTCACACCGCGCTGAAGAGGGAAATCTGAAAAACGAGATTATTGCTAAGATTTAAGCAATTTTTTTAGGACGTGCAAAACAGGACCATCAATCGTTCTCAAAAAAATAATATAGCCTTTTGACAGTATTTGAAATCATATCTGCGAAACCAAAAAATCGTTAATCGTTAAAAAAATCAGTATAAACATAAAATTTTTCCATTTTCCGCGTTTTTCCTCAAATTACGCACCTAGGTTTGGAACTCGTTAGGCCAATTCCTTCACACCTGGATTTTATTGAAAAATTTTGCAGCATTTGAAATTACAAAATTTTGTTTTATTTTGCCGGCAGGTTTGGCACAGCAACACAGTGAGCAGCGGCTCGAGCATGATGCAGAACGGTCTGGACGCTGTGCCGCAGACAAATGGCGGTAGCCTGCACAACTCGTCGTCCAACTCGTCGGCGAACTCGCACAACTCGTCGTCGCAGACCAACTCTGCCGGCGGGCAAGAGGAGTCCAAGACCAATTTGATCGTCAACTACCTGCCGCAGACGATGACCCAGGAGGAGATCCGCTCGCTCTTCTCCTCCATCGGCGAGGTCGAGAGCTGCAAACTCATCAGGGACAAAGTCACAGGTGAGATCATCTTCCACCTCCTGTTTGAACTAACCCCCCGGCCTGTGTGTGCATGCGTGCTCCCTTTTCTCTTTTCCGACAGCAATCTGGAGAGAGAAAAGTATGAAAATATTACTGACGTTTGGTGCAAACAAGGGGCGATCAATGTTCGATTATTGGTGCCAGAAAACCGATTTTATTTGTTCGGCAGCCAGCAATCGATTTCTCTGTGCCCTAAATATGGGTCTTATTGTCAAAGTTCTTTTGTTGGGCGGATCATTAAAAAGCACGCCGAGTATCAAACAAAGCGCACATAGAGAGAGAAAGAGGAAATAAAAAACCAGGGAGAGAGAGAAAGGCGGACGGAGTTTGCATTCAAGACTCAGGCGTGTGTTTGTGTGTTGTTAGCTGGGCGGCGAGCCGCGGCTTTAAACAAACTTCTCCTTTTCTTATACACATCAATGCCGATCGATCTCTCTCTTTTGCCACCGTCACATTGTTGCCGCCGAGCAGAAGAGCCGGAAAATAAATATCGGGGAAAGCGTATAGGGTAAAGCTACGTGCATTTTTTATGTCTGTGCGATAAGGAGCATCTATATTAGGAAAAGGTAAGTCTTTCCAGGTCGAAAATGTTCTATAAATTTTAGCCACAAGCCTATTTTGGCTGTTGATGATAGGCAAAAAAGTTTAATTTGCCATGCAAAGAAAGATTGAAAGGTGCAGGAAAGGTGTTAAAATAGGAATACAAATCTTTAAAATGTTGACCAATATTAAAATAATTCAAAAGGAAATGATAATAAAATTTGAACCAGCGCTGGTCTCAGGTCTGTTAATATTCTCTGCACAAAATTTTGGAATTTTTTCTTTGGCCTTACGATCATGGGAAAAAATCTCACTTTATATTCCTAATTTAGCTTCTACAAATATTAGCAACAGTTTCACCATAAATTCTCTTGCGGATAAAACTGGATTTTTTTAACTTCAATTTAATTTTTGTTAGTGTTTTCACCACGCTTCCACATGTGAAATAACTGCTTTTTTTCAAAGCGAGAAAAGAATGATCTAATATAATAATCGCTGTTCAAATTGGACAACCAGTTCTCCCCCTTTGCATATAAAATAACTGATGAAAGTTTCGGTCAGATGTTTTCCTCTCCTGGTGGCATTCATAATCGAAGCAAGGCCGCATTCATTATCACACGCGGCAGTCATCTGGAGCGGAGGGGAACAGCAGCTGTGCAGGTGTGTTCGCCGCGACCCGGCCGACCAGGTGATCCGTCCGTCCATGCGTTTGTCGTTTTAGCACGCGGAATCGGATCGAAGCCGCCAAGTGCAAAAGACGGGTGGCACTCTGACTCGACAAAAATCGGCGAATGGAATTTTTCACAGGCGCCTGCCTGTTGCGAGTCAGAAGCGGCCGACAGTTAATGATTGCGCAATTTTTCAGCGGAAAAATCGAGCGCAGCAGCCCTCCAGCCGCCACCAACCATTTTTCACACACTCTTTTTGCCATTTTTCATCGTTGCGTCTGGCACGTCCGCCGACGATCGCGGCAATCGTGTTTTTTGTGAGCCGTCATAATCGGCTTTTCACCGCCTCGGTTCGCGAATAATTTTATTTCCGTGTCTGTCACATTGCATCCAGCAATATTTGCAGATTTTTAACCTTTTCCCTGGTCTTTTTACTGAGCATAAAGCAATTTTTTTGTATCCATGGTATTCGTGAATCGATAGAATATATTTCTGACTCAAAGGAAGGATTTGGCTTGGAGAAACCCGAAGTTGATAAGAGGATTAATTTGTCATTAGTGACGTCATTGTTTCTCGATCAATCAGCTCGCGAGTAAAAGAAAGAAGCGACTTTTTCGTCGGTAAACAAAAGAGCAATTTACAAAAGAAAGGACTACGTTAAAATCGCCACTTATTGAGTTCTTTTGTCCTAATTGTATTGTTGTGGAAACATTAGCAGCTTTTTTAACCGCTAGAGGCAAGATTACGTGCTGTGGTTGGAAAGAATTAATTGCTGACGCAGCAATGAGTTGTTGCGAGATTATCAAACAGTGCGCGCTCTCCCCAGCATAGCCCTTTTATTTGCAAAAAGCGAAACGTCGCGTCCATTAATTTCTTGCTTCTGCCGGGGAGGCATTGTTCGCATATTATTACCAAACTCTTATTGCTCCTCGCAATAACGTCAGGGATGGAGGTTCTAGTGGGCGCTATTGTTCAGACGCTTCAATTATCTCCGTCCCGACACGTCTTCTTTTTTACATCGTGCTCTTTTTTGGAAATTGGGCTGATTTTGCTTTGTGGAAGAGGGGCGAGATTTGCATTAAACATCAAAGGGTGAGGCGGAGGGTTAAAAATGAATGCAACAACGCCACGGGTGGCGCTGGCGGAACCGGTTGTTTCGCGCGCGTCTCTCGCTTTCCCCCTGGCTATTTATTGTTAGGAGAGGTAGAGCGAGAGAGAGAGAGAGAGAGAGAGAGAGAGAGAGAGAGAGAGAGAGCGGGTTGGTGGGCGGGCAGAGAGAGAGAGAGAGAGAGAGAGCGCGAGAGACTGCAATGCGGCGGAGCTCATCAGATACATGCTCGCACGTTTTGCGCTGTGTTTGGTAGCGCGCGCGGATGCGTTTCTTCCTGCTCCACGGAGCCACCACCAGCTGCTAGGCATTTAAATTGCTTTTCGCGCTCCAAGGGATGCACGAATTATGGCGATCCACTCGATTGCAATATCTCGGTAGACGACGGACCCTCGGCTCTGGCTCATTTCATCCGGAAGCAGTGCTCGAGAATCTTATCAGAGCAATTGGCCTTTTTGGAAATTTGCCTCCTCCCTAACAGAGAGTCAGATAATCGAACCAAATTCTCTGGATACCTTTATGGCTACTGAAAGATAGGAAGCGGAGACCGTGCGCCTTTAAATGATGCGAGTAAAACAGCCGTTTCCCCTTACCAGTCGAGTCGACTTTCAGATTGCCATTACGCGGCCTCTTTACTTGATTTTGGGCCAATTCCGAGCTAGATCGAAGAGTCAGAAGAAAAGGATGGACGGCGGCCAAATTCGCGAGTGAAGCGGGAGAAAGAGTTGCCGCGATACGTGAATGGGCCCGAAATAACGCGCTGCTTCTTTTTTGGTCGAACGGGAGCGAATTGATCGGCGCGTGTGTGCGGGAAGTGCAGCGGCGTTGGCGGCGGTGGAGGAATAAAAGCTTTTAGCTGTGTGCAGTTTTTGCAACCCCCGCGGGGCCACGCCGTTCGCTCGCTCGCTCGCTCTGTGGCTCTCTCTCGCCCGCTTGCTCTCTCCTCGTGGCCGCACCCCCGCCACTTGCAGCGGGGGTGCCACGCCGGCCGGCCGGCCAGGGGCTGAGGGAGGCAAGGAGGGGTGGCAAGGCCAGTCTAGCCCCAGTCTAGCAAAATCGATACGCGCGCCGAGAGCGCTCTGCGAGTACGAGACGCGAGTACGACACACAGCCAGCTTTGAACACTTGGTCGATTGTTGCACTCACTCCCTGCACCCGCCCGCTCCCAGCCTCCTGTTCCTGCCGCCACGCTCAATGAGGAAAGCATTTATAGATATGAGCAGAAAAGGCTATTAAAATAGTTATTCAATAATATTTGGTAGTTTTTTTTAATATATTAAAATTAACCTATTGTTTCGTTGAGATAATGGTCATCCTAGTTCCATACAAGGCATTTCTTAAATTTTATACGATTAATTCGAAATCGCAACCACGTTGGTTTGTATTTTTCCCAATGATACTTTCTTCTCAAATTTCCACGTGTTGCACCATCTTAAGAAAATGATCGTTTGTTACATTGATAATATTATTGGTTAAACCATAAATTATCCCAAAATTTAACTCATGGCTCAACAAAATCATTACAATTTTTTTCAGTAAAATCCATTTCGATTGAAAAACGACCAATTTAAATATTTAAATTATGAGGAAAGAAAAGATTTAGTTTTGACGATTTTTGTCACACATTTTAAAACTGAAAACAGGGACTAAACTTGTTTGGTTAAATAGTCTTCACTCTGTCAAGAATAGACATATTTCGAATTTTTTGCATTTAAGCAACATGCAAACCATTAAAAAATGTGAAGCTTTCTAAAGAGTGTGCATCATTCTCTGTAGTTTTATTGAATAATTTGACATTCATATATTAAATAAAAAGTTAGATTAAAAGAAAAAGATCGCTAATTGAGTCCCACCAAATTGATTCTATGAGTAACTTGATGTTTCTAAAGCTCCTAAAATAAAATCGTCCGGAAAAAATTTTCATTGAAAAATAATTGGGCTGGTTTTAGAACAAAATCTTGATTCGCGTAAGATCTAGTTTCAAGAGCGAGAAATTGTGTGAATTTGTGAGTAATCCGCACGGTCTTAAGGAGTGGCGGCCGTTTATTTTGGTTGGGTCAAAACAAGTTAGGTGAGCGCGCGCGCAAATCAGTCGGGACGGGACACAGCACACGCTGCTCTTGCTCTCTCGCAGTTCTCAGGCCGAAAGCATTGTTTACGCTCCATTCGTCATTGTCGGCGGCGGAATGCGCAGCGCGCGTGCCTCGCCCGCCCTCGCCGCGCTGATTTATTTCCGCCGTCATTTCGGCGTTAATTTCGGCCTGATTGATGCGACACGCCAAAAAAATAATCCTCCCATCGCACGCACGAAAATGGGGTAAAAATACAGCGGCGTTGACACTGCTGGACGCTCTCACGCATATGTATACACGATTTTACTCTCGGGGCCTACAAAATCTCACGGACTGAGTTGGATTTTGACAACAGTAAAAGCTTTTTTGGTGACAAAAGCTGGAAATCAAACTGACATTTACTTCTAATGGAGTCATCAGAGTTGAATTCAACGCTATTTCAAATTGATGCACATAAATTAATTCCCTCATTAGGTAATTGAATTATGATTTCATTCAATTGATGTCTGGTAATTGATAAATTCATAGGTTTAATCAATATTTGATTCGTTTTCTCTTTAAAATAATTTATATTCTATGTTTCGAACGAATGAAATGGTCAACCGACCGATTCATCATCAGATTGTTTAAAGGACTAACAGCTAGAAATAGCATAGCTGATCTGACTGGTTTTTAACACTCTAAGAAGGCATCATCTTTAATGCTTTTTCCCCAGATTTTGAAATCCAGATGCCTGGTATATTTTTACACACTTTATCAATAACTCTCAAAACCAACATAAATTTTTGAATCCAAAACATTTGAATCCCCTGTAATCGCATTATAAATGTGATGTAAACTGTAATCTGTTGGCCTTCGACCGCTTTTGGCTCAAATCGTGTCTAGTAGTATCGGTGGAATTTCCGAAAATTGACTCTGGGTGGTGCAAAGAGTCGAGTTTGGTGCGGAGTGCGGGCGGCTGTCTCTTGTGTGTCATCGCGGCGCACCACCCGCCCGCCTGAAATAGCCGCGATGATGAAGTCGGTGGCTGGCTCTGGCTCGCGCGGAGCAAAAAGAAGGAAGAAAGGCGGCTATAAATTGCTCGCGGCCGCGGCTAACGGCCCACTCGCAGCTTATCGCGGCGATTGATGACAGCTCGCCCTTTCCCACCAAATTATGTTCTCGCGAGCTAGCGCAGATTAGTCGCACACTCTGCCTTTTTTCACGCTCCATTCGCGATCGCAAAGTACCAGAATGTTGCACAATGATGCAAGTTGGCTCGGTCTCACAAACATAATTATATCGCTGCCTGTGCCGGAAAATTGCTTCATTTATGCACGCAACCGACGAGAACAAATAATATACGTACGGTTGGTGGTGAACGGCTACGCACCAAGAATGCAGAGCGGGTGTTTTGCATGGCTTCCTCGCAATTTACAGCTGACAGTTCGTCTTGTTTGTGAATTGATTTTTTGACATATATAATATATGGATAAAATAATCGGTTGTCGGAATTTAAAGCTTTCAAAACGGTGCTCCAATATAAAAAATTATAAAATTAACTCTCAGCACACAAATTGTGCAAATATTGAAATGGAAAGTGCGGTATTTGCTTGTGATTGGATTTTGCTATCAGAAAGAAAGCAGGCTTTAATTAACGCGTTAGCTATGCAAATATTTGCAATGCAAAGGAGGAGAAAGAGGAGTGGCGGTGGTGGAGTGGCATCGATTGCTGCCTGTCGAGGACACACTTGACACCAGGCCGACACAATGCGCGCGCGAGAGAAAAAACACGCTCACCTGCCCGCCTGGCCCGTAAATAAAGCGGCAGCAGCCTGCAGCGTCTGTCATTTTCCTACGCACGCTGCTTTGTGTTGCCAGCAAATAAAAAGCGCTTTGATTAATGCTCTGCCCTCTTTCTGCTTGTTGACTCGGCCTGCAGAATACATCCGAAAAGAGGAAAATAAGGACCGGTTTCTTCCAATGCCCTTTTCTTCTGCTCTCTCTCCATTTGCATATTTTGATTACGCGCGCGCGCTCGCGTCTCCTTGCTCTCTTTCTCGCTGTTAATTAAAAAACAAACACGCCTCAAAGGCTCTCGCGTCGCTCGCCGCGTTTCGGGAAAAAAGAGACGCGAGGGTCAATTGCAAGCGGGCCATTATCTCCTAACGCAATTTGCTCTCGAAAGAGATTATACTTGTTTCCTTTGAAGCTCGGCTGCTGACACAAGAAAAACAGAACTCTCTCAGTGCTGAATATTTTTTGTTCTTAATTTTCCGTTACTGCAAACATAAACAAACGGATGTTTTCGCTGAGAGTGAGCAAGCCGACAGTAATTAGCTCTGTCATTTGCCTTCTCTTGCCAATTTGTTTCCATGCAAATTGAGAAAGGTCTAAAATTTAACGAACATGGTGGAAAATATTTTGATTCAGCAAATATTAAAGAAAATATTGGGTACAATTTTTGGTTTACCCTTTAGGATGATTCTTATGTTCATCAAACACTAAAATACTTTTCTTTTTATTTATATCCTAACATCTTTTGCATGTACATGCCCATTTCTCGATTTTGAAAATCATTGGGAGAGTTCTGCAGATATCGGGCGGTACAAAAGAGCAAAATGGAAAGACGAGAGGTTCGTTTGGAATTCGGCGCGCATCCTCGTCTGGAAAAGAGCAAGCGGCGCGAAAAGGATTTCTTCTTGCAGGCTGCGGGCTTCGTTCAGTATTCACCGCTGATAATCGGCGGAAAAGCGCTTTTCGTTCTTCGGTCGGCGTGCTTCGTGACGAGCCTCGCAAAACAGCCGATAAAAAGCCATCGACCCTCCCTCTCCTCGGCCTGCTGCGCGCACACAAATAATTTATACAGCTATCTTCCCAACCTGTCTCTACCCGCTTTTCCTCTTTCTACCATTTTCCGCCGGCCAACTTTCCGTGCGCGAATTTCCAATGGGAAGGAATACTATTTCCCTGCCTCTACATATTTGTCAGGGCAGAAGGGAAAGAATCGACCGCTCTTATTGTTATAGAAAGCCTTGTCCGGTTTCTTGAGATCGTGTTTCAATCTTCAAGTAATGTAGACAACAAATAGGGATTGTTTCAAAACAATATCCAAGTTACACTGTTACACTTTTTAATAATTTAATCGTACGACCCATATATTTAACTTCTTCTGTTTTAAATTATAGGATATTTTTCTTGTCTTGAAACTTCTACTTTAAATTCGTTCCGGTTTTTCCCATTTAGTTAAGAGTTTGGAACGCCAAATAAATTAGTAGCACGCTCGGCATCGTCCGTGATGGTGATAATACTAAAATAATAATGCTCTCTAGCAGTGCGGCGCGCTCTAATTGCCAGCGTTGCCTCTCAATTCCGTGTCTGCATGTAAAATGTATATGAGAGAGCACTCAGCGGCCTCTTTCCGCCCATCTAATGCAGCAACCGCGTCGTAAACTAAACTGCAGCAGTGAGCTAATCGACTCTGCTTCTTCATCCGACTGCAGTTTGCTTTGAGCGGTTTTGGTTTTGCAAGAAGATCCATTTTCCCCGGTCGTGAAATCCTCTCCGACTAGCCTAGAAACGAAAGCCACCCCTGAAGGCTCGCAGGGGTCACCCCTTGCAGTTAAAAGTGAAAATTTGCCATGTTCACTATATAGCGTTGGAATTCAAATATCAGCTGATTGCTAGTGGAAAATTAGATGAAAAAGTGGAAAATGCGGCTCCTCTGGGGGAGCAATACACGTGTGCGTCGGCTGAAATGATTAAACCCGGCCGGTGGTGCACTGGCACATCAGTGGAAATAGCTGCGATAAAAAAATACGAAGTTGCCGTTGCTCACTGCTTGCAGGGGAAAGAAACGCGCGTTATCTGCAGTGCGACTCGGGGGGAAAAGCACGGAATAAAAGCAACGAAAAAGGATCTGATAAAGAAAAACTGTTTCGTGATACGTTCGAGGAAAAATGGCACGAGTGCGAAAACAGCAGCCACCCTCGGCTCTATTTTCCTTTCCGATATTGAAATCCGGTTTGAGAGTAGGCGGTCCCGGCGGGGGATGCAAATAAACCGGTGGTAAACACGATTCGGGGGTGAGTGGAAAATTGAATCACAATTTCGTCTACTCCCCCTGGCTGTTGGTTTAAGAGTTCACTGGGCTCTCATCCTCTAAACCAATTAGTGCGAGATCCTACCTTAGAGTTTTGAAATTGGAAAATTTGCCATAACTCGATTGAACGCTTGATCTTATGATTACGTTATTTCAATTTATCTATTCATCAGTCGATATATTCATCTAGGTTAAATTTTATAAAATATTTAACATATTTTAATATTTTTTCTCGATGGCATAATATGATTTATCTCACTGCAGTTTGTCGTGCAGCAGTTAGCAACCTTCTATAGAAGGTACGCGTAATTTATAGTGATTTCGCCACTCGTTTCTATTTTCGTCTGTACTTGTTAGAGATGAGTGCAGGCAGAAGTTTTCATGGCTATTGATTCAGAATTTACAGCTAATACTGCGTTTTGGAGGTAAAATACCAAAATATCGAGATGAACAGAGCTAAAACGTGTAGCATTAATTTCTTTTACATTTTAGTTAATTCACTTTGAGTCACCCTTGGAACCAACCAATGCCTTACTTGTTTAGCCTATGGGAGTAGCAATCATTGTAAAATCTCTTTTTTATTCATAAAAGATGCCTAAAATAAATATTAAGAGGCAAACTAAATCTAGAATTCTGTAGCCATTACATATTTACTACACATCGTGACAGTGTATTTCACGGAAAGGAGGTGATTTTCAAACACCTCGTGCTCTGTCAAAGCGCGCGCGGTTGGCGAAGGAGGAAAAGCTGTAATTAGTCTGGATCGGTGGCTGGCTCTCTTGCCGGCGAATATTTGTTCATTCCAAATTGAATTCTCGTCGGCTCGTGCGCGGCATCAGCGAAGCGTGTGGCGGGTTGCAGCTACTCCCTCGCCGCGCGTGTTTGCATTTTGGCCCGAACAAATTCGCCCGCCGTCGACGGGGGAGAGTAGAAAGCAGCGACCCCGCGTAGATCGATTTTAATGAAATACATTTTCCGTTATTAGCCAAGTCGATGAATGAGAAACAATTCCGGAAAAGTTGGCTGCGCAGCTCATTTATTCGGGATTAGACCGCGGCCGTCGCGATTAATCCGGCGTCAAACGGGAGCAAGGCCGCAAATTGGCGACAAATGACCATCAGTTCCTCTGAGTTTTAAGCGCTGAAACCAGGCAGAGGCAAAAAGCCGTCCGGAATTCGGCACAACAAATGAGCTGCCAGCCGGGAGCGAGCCCATTTCGCGCTCATTTTTAACCGCCACGCTGCAATAGCTGTCGAGCTGAGACGTGATCAAAAGTAAATTGACTCTGCATTCTCAAATGGAATGGAATATCGACTTTCTTTCTCGGCACAAAAGACGGTGAATTAAAAGCAGAATGAGAATGTGATCCTATAGATCGACGTTTAGGAAAATGATATTCAATTCTGGGTCCCGAATAGGTTAGATTGGGGGGGGGTTTGGTCTTTTGTTTGATTTTAATTTGTGGCGGTTGTGTGCTCGATTCTAACTATATTAACCATGAGAGCAAATAAAACACCCTAACCCCCGTGAGCTGCGGTTGTGGACTGCTTGACTAACACGCAAAGCGACCTCTCCAGGACACGAGAGAGGGGCGTGGCACAAGGACCGGGCCTGATCATTTCTGTCCCCTTTAGGAGTGGCAGACGCTGCGATTGCCGGCGGCAAAACGTCGTCGATATTCGATGTTCGGAGCGCGCTGTCGGCCGATTCGCAGCACATAGGTGAGAAACACACACCGACTAACCAAACAAACAAACAGATTTGTTTGCGTGCAACGGAACACGAATTGAATCCAACTAATCAATGCGACGATATTATGTATTGTACTCCTCCCTTTTCGTTTGTAGTGCATACGCGCACAGCTTACAGACTAAACAGTTTATTTATCGAGGCTGAAATTCGCCAGAAGAGCGGAAACATTGGCGCGCGCCACCAGACCAGTCGACACACATTGCAGCAAAATTCCGCTTGGAATTACACCCTCGTTATGTCGAAACACGCACGCAAAATGGATCCGCGCCAACGCCGGCCCAAATGAATCATTTTTGCGAACGTCTCGGCAGTAAATGATCTGTTTGCTCTGCGCGCGTGGCAACGCAGAAAGTTCAGAGTGCGCTCTTTTTATTTCCACTCATTATAACATCGGATTGCAATTCTCTAAATGATTTAAACAAGGTGATTTTACTCTAAACTTGTTGCAATGGTCGAATTTTTAAAATAATAATGGTCATTTTTCAATTGCTTAGAAATAGTCGAGATTTTTTATGAACTCCTCGATTTACAATTTGCTTCTTAACATTCGTGTTGGAGACCTTTTATGAGGGTGGACCCGTAAGATAAAGTTTTTCACAGCTGCAAAATTAGCTATACACGTGCTCTGTGCGTAACTACAGTTTTTAAACCTAAACTTTAACCTGACAAATACCAGAGTTAAATTACTTTCAAATTGTCAACGATAAAAAATGTAATTTCAGCAGTTTTAAAAAAGTCTGGTTGATAGTATTTTGTAATTTTGACCCTAAAAACATGTCTCTGTTCAAAGTGACATGTAAAAGAGAGAGTAAATCGCGAGAGTTTCAAAAATAGCGTTGAAAATAGGTGTGTTCCCAGAAAGATACAATATATCTCCCAGTAAACCACTGGCAAAATCACTAATCTATTAGAAATTTATTCGGATTCGATTTTTATTGATACCAAAGGTCCTACCCTGGAAAGAGAGAATCGCGACTTAATTTAACTAACCCATATTCTCTATTAATGTTTGTTTAAAAGTTTCATTTCAAATCAGTCGGTGTTAAAATAATTTCCAACCTTCGCTAATCGCTTTAGAACAATTTTTGGACTGCCCGTAAATATATCAGGTGTAGCATAAACATCCCTGTTGAACGCCCATTAAAGTGATGAATGCTGAATTGAGTGCGCAAGAATGTGTTTGGACGCGGGCATAGTGAAAGCGATTCAAAGGACGTCAAGCGGCAGGTGGCGGCGGCTGACGACGGAGCAGGAAGAACAAATGCAGTTGGATGGAGATTAATCATCGCGGAAGACGGTTGTGATCAAACGATGGGCGGTCGGTCGGTCGGTCGGTCGGACATTAATTCGAGCCCGATTTCGAAATAGCCGGTGTGTAAATCAACGTCTGGCGATCGCAAATCCTCACTCTGTTTGGCGCACTAAAAAGCAGGCGTCGCACGCGTGTTTGATTAACGCGCTGAAAAAGTAGGAAAAATAACACACGGCCATCCGCGTGCCAACTCGGCCCTGCGATGACAATTACTCTCTTGGCTCACTCGCCCAAGTGCTCTCTTTGCGCCACCCACTTCATAATTAAACCGTGCAAACGACCGGCCGACCCTTCGGCTGCTGGATCTTAAACCAAGTTCTTTCGCAATGTTTCGCTCGCAGTTTCAGATTTTTACACGAAACACGAAAAAATAAATCCTGCAAGCTGACGCAAAACCTTGTGCAAGAATCACTTTAAAAATTTTATGTGGTAGGATCAGAGAGACGGATTAAGAAATTAAACAAGTTGATTCATAACCTCAGACAAGTTTCCCCGAGTTAACAAAATTTCATGCATCAAAGAGATCCAGGCAACTTTACAGAGAATGTCTTACTAATTACATGAAAATTAAAGTACCTTGTGTTAGCTCGAAGCCGTGGAGGAAAACTTGGTGCTGAAATTGTCTTGGCGTCTGTTGGCCCATATTTTTGTGATAATATCTCAGAACGGCGTTGCTTTTTAAGGAAATTTGGCCCGATAATGATGTTGGTCATCGATCCGACTCGCAGGGAAGCAATCATGCAGTTATTTCTTGTTGCGAACTGCAACACACTTGGATGGGCTCCAAGCGCGCATGAATAATAATTATTTGTGCTGCTGCGACGGAAATGCAAAAATGATTTTCTTGCCAGCGCCGGGGTTAATAGAGCGTACGCGAGCGAGCGAGCGCGAGAGGCCAAAGAAATATATCGATTTTTTGTGCACTCGCCTCCTCTGCCGGGCTATTTTCGAAGAAGCATAGTCACTAATGAAACAGAAAATGCTTCTTTATGCCGACCATTCCCGCAGCCGCTGATTTATGTGCAGCAAGCGCGTTTCCAGCCGATTCGGCCCAAATTGCGCTCGCCTCGCCGCTTAACTTTTCACGCCGTCTCTAACTAATTCGTCTGGCCGCCCCACCAACGAAAAAACTTGTGCCAATCAGTTTTTCGGCTAAGGAATTTCTGGCTTTGAGGTTTCCGTTGAATCATTTTTGCTCCTGCTAGAATACAACCACATATTTTAAAACCTCAAATCAGTGTTCAACATTATTTGCTTTTGGATAGTAAACTGCAAGCATCATTGGAGATCGACTGTTAAGTTTGAAGCTGAACTGAAAGTTTATATGATAAATCAGTACTCTCAGCTATATCCAATGAGTAAAACTTCTGATAAAATGTTATTCCCCACTGGCTTCCCCTCGCAAATAATTTGCTTTAGAGAACCGACAGAAACCTAAGAAGTGCCTCTCCTTTAGTCATTCATTATTAGACTTTCTTGATTTAAGACGCACAAAGTTTCTTCATCAAATGGAATTAACAAGCGGTAGAAAATCTTCACCTATTTATCCTCCCAAAACTTTTTGATTAATCAGAAAAGAAAAGTAAAACATTTAAGTAGAATCTCTCTCACTTTGAATTCATGGGGACGTTACAATGATATATTATGTGTACCCTGACCGCGCGGATCTTCGAGGGTGGCGAGCGGGCAGGAGAGATAAAGTTTGGCCAAGACGTAATTCGTCGTAAATTGCAGCGCTGGCATTTAATTAGTCGGGCAGGTAATTTGGAGATGGGCGAGCGGGTGGCAATAAAATGTTTGAACAAACTGCTGGAAAGTGAGAAAGGCAATTAATGCGAGTGCTCCAGCCGCCCCGGCGAGCAAGAAAATAAAACTAAATTCGCTGCACTCGGAATTAATTAAAACTCATGAGCCAATCACTTGGAGTGCCGGTCTCTTCGCTTGCAGACCTGTTGTGCGGAATAAACCCGCCATTTTTGCTCCACGCTGCAGCCAAAGCAAATTGAATGTTATTGCGACGACAGTTTAGCTCAGCAAATAAAAACAAACAAACTCGAGTCCTTTTACGCTAGTCCCTCTTTTGAAGGGGTGAAATCTGTGTTTTCCCAGCAAAGCTTTGAAAATCACCGTGAAATTCGCTGCTACATGAAAAGGTGTATTCATTTTGTGCACGTGTCTGAAATTTGTCCCTCAATTCGTCTGCACATTTCGTTCGAAACATTATCATGTTTCTCTCCATTCTGAAATTGAATGCTTTGATTAGTTAAAGATCAAATTTTTTAAATTGTTACGTTGCTTATCTGCTGTGTTTTTTGCAGGACAAAGTCTGGGCTACGGCTTCGTCAACTACCACCGGCCTGAGGACGCTGAGAAAGCCATCAACACCCTGAATGGACTTCGGTTACAGAACAAGACGATAAAGGTGCGTTCACTTTTCGGGGTCGGAATGACAAGAGAAAGAATATTGGAGGAGACAGTGCGTCAGACCCAATTAAGCAGCTTTAATTGACGCCGATGGCCCTTTTTCCTGCGATCTGTCCTCTTGGCCGCCGGCCAGCCGTCTTATTTCATTCGCCGCGGCGGCAATATTTCGCTGAAAGTGCGGGCAAAAAGCAAAAAGATCTCTCGCTGAACGAAAGATTTGCATCCGCTTTGCTCTCTCTCCGCTGCTCATCGCCAGAATTAGCTCTTGGAAATCGGACACACACCCGCGCTGCACTTGACACAATCCGACTTCCAATCGCAGCCGTCTGAGAAAGCAAATACTGCGCGTTTAATTCTAGTTTTCGAGGCATATCCCACTGTATTTTGGATCAGATAGCTCGGGCAATCATTGCTTTAATATTTCCCATTCTCTAAAAATAAGTCCCAATTTAGGGGAGGAATATAAATTAAATATTGAATTCATCCTTTGTATTAGAACTTACTGGGCTTAAGATTAATTTAGCATATTATATAATTTATTAACCCTCACCTGGGCCTTCTTGTTGAAAAATGAAAACCAATTTGTTAATTTAGCTGAGAATGCAAAAAATATTTCAGAGTGGGGGACATCAAAGGCGCAAGAAAACCTGCAAAAAATTGTACTCTCACTCTCCGGTAGACGAGAAAGGTTTTTAATTGGCGGAAAAGTGGCGGCGCAATTACGGCGACGAAAATGAAAAAGTGCTGTTTGGCCGGTGCTCAAATCGCCGCTTACAAAGTGAGTGTTCGTGAGATTTGGATTTTGTCCAGTGGGGAAACCGGATCGGCGCACTTTGTAGCCGCTTTTGGCCCGCGCGCTCGCACTTTGTTGCCCCTGCCGGGTCGGACTGGCAACCCGCTCGTCGCCGACGACGCGCGCGTTGCAGACACCCGAGAATGCGACCGATTTTTCATCTTCAGCGACGCGATGAAATGAAAGGAGCCATGATGATGCTCGAAATCAGTCATTTTTCAATGTAGCCCGCGTTTTGCAGCAAACTTTGCTTGATGACAGCTGACTCTCATTTTATGTTTGAGGTTGTGACCTCCAGAAGTATTTTAGTCGTTAAAGACGATCGAGTGGAATATTTTTATCTTTTATCTCGGGGGGTGACTGCCCAGTTCATTAAATTCTAATCTTTTTCATTCTGATAATATAGCTTTGTAATAAATTATTTACAGTTGCTGACGTCTAAACAAGGATAAAAATGATTTATCATGTATCAAAAGGATGTAAATAGAAAACAAGTGCCTATAAAGAGACAGAAGTTTTGAATTCTCCAAATTCAGTTGTTGACAAATCGCTTTGTCTGCCTAACCTCATAAATCTTGTCGCTGCTTGTAAAAAATAGCATGCCTATTCGAGAACTAGCCTGATTTTGACAAGTCGCGAATATCGTAATTTTCGTTAAATTAATAT
The DNA here is from genome assembly GCF_949628265.1 of Cloeon dipterum. Taxonomy (NCBI): domain Eukaryota; kingdom Metazoa; phylum Arthropoda; class Insecta; order Ephemeroptera; family Baetidae; genus Cloeon; species Cloeon dipterum. The sequence continues at coordinate 12,017,329 of NC_088790.1, forward strand.
TTTAATGCTCCGTCTAATTTTGATCATATGTCAGAAATTTTACGTTGTGAAATTCGAAAACGAGTTCGATCTGTGTTTACTGCAGAGTTTTTTATACACTTGCTGGTTGGAAGAGCGAGTTGTCCCTGCTTGTGAAACGCGGGCACAATTTATCATGTGCGCGTCGGCGGCTGCGATTATTTATTCAACACGAAAACAGCGTGCCAGGCCAAGCAGGCTTCTAGCTTATTTTAAAAATACCGCTTTATTTATTCGTCACGCACGAATCCAGCGGAGCAAACTCAAAAACTGGAAAGGGAAAGACCGCGTCGCGTCCACACGCAAAGCCGTTTCAAGCTGCCATCTCAGGGTTTGCAGCCCGTGTGTCCAGGGTGAAAAGGCTCGTGTTTCCTGCGCCGAAGAGAAGCGAATCTTTTTTAGACGCGGATTGGGGTCACGGATTAAGGAATCTGATCGCGACCCATCTTGGTGCAACAATGGACAACAATGCACTTAAGAGACGTCACTCACGTGGGCTCTTTGGTCTTTTCGCGGCCGAGCGAAGAAAACCTATTTCAAGCGCCCCTTCCTTTTTCTCACCCACTCCGGTCGTCGTGTTTTACTCGCCTTTTCAGTGGAGATTATCGGACGGCAGCTTCCTGCTCCGTTTATTGGCAGATAAATTCTCGAGCGCGCTTTGATTGGCCTGCCGACGTAAAATTTTACGGTGCCTCTCGGGATATTGTTACTGCTTGTTATGACAGCCGGGATTACCGAAATTGCGGCGGCCCGTTTTTTATTTTTACTCGCCGACGAACAAATCGACGCCCGGCCTTTCCTGCCTTGAAACGAGAACGCTGTTCTTGTGCAAATTGCCGATAAAATTCATGCTTCAATCGGAAGAAAAGGGAGTGTTGAAAATAAGATCGGATGTAAGGCATTTTTGATCTCTCATGAATATAACGGGTTCAATTTATGAATTTTGATCACGTCACAGTGCGACCTGGATATATTGACATTCATAATGGTCTTTTCAAAACTTAAAATGTAACCCATTTTAATTAAAGTTCTATTTCCTAAAATAGATTCAGCAGGGAAATCTTGTTTCACTGTCTCGGTTTGGTCCATTTTATGCATAATCGATTATTTTTGCGGCGGCGTGCCCGGTTTTAGAGCGAACTCGTGCAAAGCAGGGAGCCTGGCAGCGCTCCTCGTGAATTATTCCGTGAAAATAAACTACTTTTTAACTGCGCTGTCACGCCGGCGGCCGTGCACATCCGGCCGGCTGCTCTTTCTCGCGCGCGCCGACGTCAGAGAAAAAAGATACGCGAGCATCGATCCGGATTAGATTATGTTGTTTGTTAGCTCTGTGTCTCGGCCGACACCAATTAGGAGCCAATCCGAGGGGGGCGGGGCAAGCTAACACGGTTAATTTTGATCCGCTGGAGCAGGTCCAACTCGCAATTGGCTTTTTGCACTCTCTCCGGCAACTCATTCTCCGTCGAGCACGCTACTTGAGCCTCTGAGTTTATGTCGTTATTTTCAACTATCATCCTCACATATCATCAGGGTCGCTAAACACCAAACTTTTCAACCTTTCATACTTGTAATCTGTCAAAAAATTATTCAGCTCTTTGGGTGGTGGTATTTTTAGATTAAAATATTGACAAAAATAAAAGAGAGTAGCAATTTAAATATATATTATAGTACAAATTAAAATTCAGAACAGCTTAATTTTTTCTTATGGGTCTCAAAAATCATTTAATTTTAATAAATTCAGTAGCATTTAAATATTAACTTCTTAATGTGTACGGTGAGAATTATTAAAAAATAGTTTCAGTTGGCGTTTCAGTTCGTAATTCTAGATATCTCTCTGTGGAACTACAGTTGTAAATTTGTCGGGTTTCATTCATACCTAACTTGAATTTCTAACTAATTTTAACTGTGAATAATTTCAACCTGAGCCCTTTATCCAACAACGGATGTTTTCGAGCGAAAATTTGATATTAGCGCAAGGTGTTAAGCTGATAATGCCTGGACGCACGTGGTCACGTTAGCCGCGAGCATTGTTTGGCTTCGGGCCAGCCGGCGCGCCGCGTAAAGTAGCCGCTCTCTGTCTTATTAGTGGCAGAAGAGTTGCGCGGCTTCTTCTCACGCCCCCAACACACAGCGCGCGGCCAAAAACACACGCCTCCAATTGATGCTAATTGCGTTTGCCACTTCGAATCTACTTTCGATCCGCAACTGTCACCCTCTTCCCACACAAAAATTGGCTCTGCTCCAGGCAGCTTAGTTTTTGTTAAATATTTTTTTGCAAACTGCCCAGTGCCCACAAAAATTTTGGCATCACAGAATAATACAGAGGCACGTGTCTATTTTTTAAATTTTTTCTTCATTTTTTAATTTGAATATAATTAGAAGCGCAAATATTATTGATTTTTTGATTAATCTGAGAAACATATCCATCTGTTTAAGTGATTTCATTCTTCAAGCTGGACTAAATTGCAGGAATATTGAAATCAGGGCAGTAGAAAGTTACAAGAGAATATCCAAAATGTTAACTTTTACTGATATTTTGGGGCTAATTTTCCTCTCAGCATAGCGGACACAAGAAAAAATAATCTTACAATGGAGTTGCACATCGCTAATCATTGCTCAAAATTTGTAGTTATATAGCCGCTAAACTTTTTCATTAGTATGTGTCTGCCGCGAGTAGATCAGATCGCCTTATTTTGAATTTTGTTGCTCTCTGAGGGATGGAAAGTCAACCGTAATTGCAACATACACAAATCCCTTGAACGTTGAATTTTTAATCCCCCAAAATCCAATATGGTGTTGGCTTCATCCCCTCTGAAAATTCGCTTAGATATCAGTAGAGGCAGCCTGGAATAGCGCTTGTGCTTTTAAAGGCGATTAGAGCAGGTGGTGTTGGCGGACGCGGAAAGGCGCGATCCTGACGCCGGGCGGGGGAGGCGCCGCAGGTGGTAATCGCGCAGTGATGCCTGGCGACTCAATTATTATTGAGCCTGAGTGAGTGGAGAGGCGAAACTTTGCGGCGGCAATCTCGATGAAAACTAATGAGCAGACGCGTCCGTCCGCCCGCCCGTCCAGCTCGCATGAATAATGCACCAGCGCACGGATTTCACTTGCAAAGGCATTTGGGCCGTCGCCGGAGGCTCATTAAACAGACCCTCAGGCCTGCTTTGTTCCAGCGTACGCAAACAGCCCAACAACAACCCAGCTCTCGCGCACTCTCTCTCCCGCTTGTCATTACTAAAAGACCAGAGAGAGCGGCAGCAGCATCATCAGCTTCGAGTGAGTGAGAGAGAGGCGAAATTTGAAATCGGAGAGCGGTGAAGCTTGCGTTTTGAAATATTCAACCGGCAGCAGGCTCTGCTTTCATTTCGGTCTGTTGGAAAGAAAAGTTTTCCCGTTTTCAAAGCCGCCCATGCTTAAATCCAGAGTTTCGCAGTTTCAAGCTCTAATATCTCAAAGAAACTGAAGGGTTCGCGTAGTGCTTAACTCTTTAGCCTAAGTTACTTGAATTTCACTGTGGGAAAAGTGATGAAATTTCAACACATTTTAATAAAATATTAATTAATCGGCACTCACTGTTTTGCTTTGCGGCTAGTCATTTAAATGTTACCTAGCCCAGGATAAGTCTTTGTGGTAAAATTTGGATACTTTAGGAATGTCACACACGTGCGTCTAGCCTAAAAATACCTACATAACCAACAATTCTTCTAGACTGATCAAAATTTAATTTTTGGCAAAAGTCTATAAATTTTTAAATTGGTGGATCGAATATTTCAACCACGGAAATTTAAAAAAAAATTCTTGTATGGTTGAATGTGTCAAGTAAAACTTAAAATATGTGCTTCTAAAACTCGCTGTTATCTCCGTGTGGTCTGAACAGGCTGTGACCGTTCCAATTATAATTATTATCAAAGCGGAGCAGCGTGCGAAATCGATGGCCGCGATATGAAAGCATAACTTTGAGGATTCGCAACGCGGTAACTGGCGATTGGTGCAGTGAGCGTAATTTATATTGAGCATTTATCTGTAATGAAATCTCGGCGCGGGGATTTATTGCCCAGCCGGCGAGAATGTAAGCTTTTGTGTGACTTGGGCCGATTGTGGGCGTGCGGTGTGTATATTTTGCACTCGAGCAAGTAACTCGCAGGCGGCACTCGAGACAAGCGAAAACACATTCGTCCACGGGCGCATGCGAGCCGCTGACGTCAAACCCTTTCGATTACACATTTGCAGCTTCCCCCGATTTCCACCGGCAATTCCGCCTGCATAATTTAAACGCAGCGCTGCTATGCTGAAAAAGCGGATCGATGCGCTGAGTCCTCCGAAAGATAATGTGTCCATTTCACGGCCCAATAGAAAAGGCAAACGCGGCCCGCGGGGGTTGCTCTGCTGATATTGCATTTCGGCTAATCTGCCGGCAGCCAGCGCACCCTCCCGTGCAGCCTTTTACTACGCCGAAAACTCAATTAAGCTCTGCCACCAAGTCCGATAAATATTTTACACGCGCCGCCCTCCGCTTTTCCCTCCGCTAAATTGTTAAATAGCGTTTTTACAGCTGAACTACCCCACTCACTTATTTATCCGCTCATATCCAGGATAGTAAAATAGGACTGTAATTCCACTTGGATCAATCAATTGCGGTTGCCACCAGAGGAAGGCTCCTCCTCTTAAACATTTATCTGGAATTTTCGCTACCAGCTTAAATGGCATAGTTCCAGGGATGAATTATTTTCTAAGCAGTGTAGTTGGTCCTATTTTTTCGTGAGAAGTTATTTCTGTTTTACAATGGATACTCTCATTGGCATAATTATTTGTAATTTTCCCCCTCAGCCATTGGATCTGCTGTTCGCTACCGTCAAAACAATATTCATGCCACGGTATTTTTTGATTGAATCTAAGGTCGTTAAAAACATCTAACTGAATTCATCTCTGAACACTTGTCAACCCCAAGACTCGTATGTGCCTGCGATCAAACTCCCTTCTACAGAAATCCAACCAAGCAAATCTTTCCATAATTTCTCATTGAAATATTCTGATCTTTATATTACAAATTATAATTTCTATGTGGGATAATATAAATTCCTTGTACTGTACCTTCCTGAAGACTGCTAACTACAATGCAATAAAAAGGATTTAGTGCCAGAGTCAGTTTTCTATTTTTAGCGAGATAATTCCTCATTTCGATTGTTAATCCGTGAAGGAAGAGATTGTTTTATGCATTATTGTGATTGGTTTAGGTGTCTTACGCGCGTCCGAGCAGCGAGGCCATCAAGGGTGCGAACCTGTACGTGAGTGGGCTTCCCAAGAACATGACCCAACAGGACTTGGAGAACCTGTTCAGCCCGTACGGCCGCATCATCACGTCGCGCATCCTCTGCGACAATATCACAGGTAAGCGTCGGTAAAATAAAAACACACTTACACACCTAGAGCGAATTGTAAGTGACAAAATGGAAACGAGAGCAAAGAAAACGTAATCTTTTTTCGTTGATGATTTGAGCACTGAGTCTGTACAAACCTTTGGTTACTGGGGTTGTGATCTCGCAGAGGTCTGGTGTTTTCTCGAAACGAGCAAACTCGCATAATTATTTCTTGGTTGGCTGATTTTTAACAATTATCTTTGGTTTTTTTGACGCCGTCACGAGTTTTCCTCATTTCGCCCTTGTGGTTTCGTTCTCGTTTTATACTCGATTTTTAACCTGACGTAGTGCTCATGGTTAATTTTTAACGTTCTCAACGAATCATATGCACACACGCGGCTGTTGTTTTTAAGATAGAATAAAATTTTAATAAAAGAGAGCTGCAAACGAGATATTGCAATTTTCCAATCGCAACGAATGCATACATAAGCGGTGTTTTCTTTTCATTATTGATCTACTGCAGCGTGATTGGCAATCTGCAATTCTCCTGACGCGGCTTTTAATACCATTTATCTCATAATTTTCCCATGTAAATATTTTTCTTGAATTAATATTGGCAAAGACGTGAAACGGAGGAAAAGATGATTTAATTATTTTAATCCTATGCTTTCCTTAAGCTTTAATCTTTCTACTATTATTCCTTCAATCATTTGCTCACATTGACGGATTAATAATAGACAATATAGAGCTTAAAAAAGTATTTGAAAAAAAAAATCGAATTATCTTTCTCTTCAAATACGTCTCAAGAGCTCGAGAAGAGTATTTACGTGGGATGCGATTATTATGTATGGTGTATTATTTATGATTTTGCGTTTTCTTGTTTTTCTTATAGTCCGCCAGTTTGTCGGTGGAGCCGAAGATAAGTTACCCTGTAAGTGAGAAGCTGTTTTTTATTTTTTCTGTTTCCTCTATCTCTCTCTTTCTATCTCTACTCTATCTTGACTCTATATACATAACTCCCTCTTCTCTCCCGCCCGTCACACAACACTGAAACCAACCAACTTCTCCCTGATCTATCCCGAGAGTTGCGTATCCTTCTAACCCCTCCCCTCCCCTCCTGAGAAACACCACCTGTAAATACCCCTAACTCTAGAAGAGACGACGACACACTCAGTCTTCCGTTGCTTTTGCGTTCTTTCTCGTACCCCGTCCAATCTTTCTGCTGCACGTACATACCTTTCAGTTGTTCCTTACTCGTAGCAAGGAGTGTTGTTCTCTAGCGTGTTTGGTTTCTTCCTCCACCGCCCCCGCCCGCCCCATCACCGACCAACCGCCCTATTTCGTTTCTGAGGTCTCCCCGTTTTTGCTTTGCCCCCCACCCCCAACAAGCTGCATTGATATATATACATCTGATATAATTTTTTCGTACACATTTTTATCATTTGCAATTTTGTCTCTCTCTTTCTCTGTATCAACAGATATGATGAACCAAAAAAGTAAATTATTTTCTCTTAAGAGTGACACCAGGCCTCAGACATGGTAAAAAAGCGATTGCGGCCCACTTTTCACTGCTCAAGTGTGACCAAAGTAGTGGCGCGGCGCCGCCCCTTTCGGGGGCGCCCGCTAACCCCGACTTGACCTGCTCCTGCTGTTTTTTCGCACACCCCAAAACACTCTCGCTGACTCTGAATCCAAACTAGCCGGTAGCTTGCACCTGTAGTGATGCACGTTGGCCCCCGCAGCGGGGGCCGCCCGTGACCCCTTATTCTAACCGGCAATTTGTTCTCTTTGTTGTTGTTGTGGGCGACGACGCAGGCCTCTCCAAGGGCGTTGGCTTCATCCGGTTCGACCAGCGTGTCGAGGCGGAGCGCGCCATCCAGGAGCTGAACGGCACCATCCCCAAGGGCTCCACCGAGCCCATCACCGTCAAGTTCGCCAACAACCCCAGCAACAACAACAAGGCCCTGCCGCCACTCGCTGCCTACCTGACGCCCCAGGCGCGCCGCTTTGGCGGACCCATCCACCACCCCACCGGCCGATTCAGGTATTTGCACCACCCCCCACCCGTTCTATACACTTTTTAGACATGTCTAAATGCAACAAATCATCGGAATATTTTTCTTGAGCGAAATTTGCTTGACAGTTAATTCTGATTGAACCATTTTCTCGTGACACCTTCAACACCCATAAGGTCTTGAAAAGTCTTTGGATCTAAGACAAAAGACAAGCTATAGATAATTTTGGACTGTACCTTTACGTTGGAGAAGAGTCAAATAAATTACTACAGATTCGTGAGCTTCAAATTATTAATTTTTACGTGATTTGAACTCCTGAACAAGCTGAAAGTAGATCGATATTCTGTAAAATTCTAAAAAATAGTTTTTATCAATTCCTAAAATACTCACTAAAAATTAGGAAAGGGCTCAAATTTTCACTTAGTGCCAATTTCGCAAGCAGTGAGCCTATTGAAAATCAGAATTTATTTCGCCAGAAGGGAACTTCCTCCTCATAATTTGCACACTCTTAGATTGTGTCGAGAGGTATCAAAAGAAAAACATGTACAAGCCGTTGAATTTTCGGAAAACTGTACCAACTTTGAATTTTAATTGCAAAGTCTGTCTTAATTTGACTATTGCAAATTTTAGAGAAGAGTCACGTCACTGCTGAATTGAACAACATTTTTCTTATATAATTAACCACTTGCCACAGCCGACAGAGCAATGCAAAATGAAAACTAATAATTTTTGACCTATAAAGATCCACCTTAATTCAAGTTCATAAAACTTTATTACTGGTACTTTATAAGTTCAGAAATAAATGAGCTTGATCTCATTTACCGACTCGCAGCGGTGCGGCGCGCTTTGGGGAACGAATTTCACGCGCTAGCTAGAGCCATTATCCAATTAATTGTGATGTGGCATGTTGAGAGCAAACATTTTGATCGGCACATTTGGACGGTCGTAACGTGTGCGGCCAAATTATTTCCCGGCGGCCATGTGTGTCGTCCCGTCCCGTTGCCCCCGCAACCACCACCATTATTTACCGACGGTAGCAGAGGTCAGTGTTTTCAGCTCGCTGCCCTGTTATCGCGTCTAATTTTTCCCCGTCGTCGAGCGAGGCGCACACACGCATCATTTGAATTTCAAATAAAGCTCGGCAGGCCGGGCTTTACAGCACGCGAGCCGCGTTATCGCTTTTGACCGCTGAATCTCGTGTGTGTGTTGCCTGCTTGCTTTTCCCAGTTGCATTTTAATTCGGCACGAGGCATAGAGTGAAGACAGGAAAAAACTTTTCGGTCGCAACAATTTGAAATAAGAGCACGGAACTCGATGAAATATGTAATTTGCTTTTATTAAAAATTTCACCGATGTAATTATTATTTTTTTATTCGACTGAAGAATATTTTTTATTCCATTAAGTACCCGGTTTTTCGCTGCCGTTTTGTTCCAGCTAATTGTTGTGCATTGAAATCATTTGAAATCAAACAATATTTCTGAAATATTTTTTAGAAAAATCCTTACAAAAATTTATATAGACCCAAAATAAATTTATATTAATAATAGCAATTCACAATTCAAACTAGAATTTCATTTTTTACCTTCAATCGAAAGTTTGTTCCTGCATAAATTGGCATAAAATCTTGTTCACCAATTGACAGATTTTTATAAGGAAAACAATTTCACTTTTGGTGTCACATCACGTAAAAATTCAGCCTAGCAGTAAAAATCGCCGTTTTAGATCCAAAGACATTTCCTTCCGCTCGGGTTCCGTTGAATTTAGCCCCTGAAGTAAGTGTAGGACGTCTTGTTGTAATTTTAAAGGACATGGTATGTGAACTTGCAGATACTCGCCGCTCGCCGGTGACCTTCTGGCCAACAGCATGCTGCCAGGCAACGCGATGAACGGCTCAGGCTGGTGCATCTTCGTGTACAACCTGGCGCCGGAGACGGAGGAGAACGTGCTGTGGCAGCTGTTTGGGCCGTTCGGCGCCGTGCAGAGCGTCAAGGTGATCCGCGACCTGCAGACCAACAAGTGCAAGGGCTTCGGCTTCGTCACGATGACCAACTACGATGAGGCGGTGGTCGCCATCCAGTCGCTCAACGGCTACACGCTGGGCAACCGCGTGCTGCAGGTCTCGTTCAAGACCAACAAGAGCAAAACGGCATAAGTCTCCTGCCGCCGCCGGCCCCCGAACCGCCCCCGCCCACACCCACCCCGCATATTTCTGTCTCGACACCCGCGACCGCCAAATTCAAAAATGAAACCGACCGACCGACCGACAACATCAAGAAGGCATAATATACAATAATAATTAATGAAACAAAAAGTATTTGATGAAAGAGAGAATATTTTAGAGGAGAGCTAAATGAGAAATTTATATACATATTATATAAATTTGATACACACGGACGTTTTTCTACGGCTAAAATGCTGCTGCGCTGCTGCACCTCGAGGGACGACGTCGACCACGGTGCACCGAAACGGCGACCACATGAAACGATTTGTACGAATCTCCTCTACGCTGTGTTACGTAAGAATGCAATGTGTCGCGACAAACACACTTACACATACACACACACTCACACTTACTCTTCGATTCACACATACACATGAACACACACGGACACACATCACACACATTTACACACTCACACGAAAAATGTACCTCTCATCCAAAGAATACAAAAGCCTCCTGCGTCATATCTCCTCCACTGTGACCACGTTGCTAGTCAAATCGAACGAAAAATTATGAACAGTCGATAGGATTTAATAAGCGAGATTGATTGATGATTGATTGATTGAGAATTTAACGGATCAGGCGCCACTGAGTCCATTGCCGCGCTGATTCCGACGAGCGAATCCAGGCGGGCAGCAGAGCCGGCCCCTCCGCCGGGCCGCTCGCCGCGAACAGAAAGTACAAATCGACAATTAACAAGAGAAAAACAAAAGAAGCAAAAAATAATAACAAAGTTTGTAAATAGAAGACAAGGCCTACACCTACTTCTAGTAAGTGACTTCCAAATTTCAAGATGAAACACATTTGTAAAAGCTCAAAAGATGCGCTGCAAAGAAAAGTGAGGCTCGGATTAAATTTTTTGTCTAATTGTACATACACGTGTATTAAGATTGCGTCATCCATCACTCTCTCCTCCCCTCTTTTTTCGTGGTAGTCGCCGCGACAGGGAGGAGGAAGCCCCGGGGCCACCCTGAGCCTCCCCCTCCCGCCCGGCCCTGAGCAATGGATTTGGACCCCCGCCTGTTTTGTGCGTGTCTGTATTTATTTGTTTGACACGAGAAAGACCTGCCCGCACCTCGTCGGTTCTTTTCTCGGAAGAAAAAAGTAAAACTAGTCGCCGACTAGCAGAGGGCTTTCGCTAGTCCGCCTAGTCACTCACTCACACCTCGAGAGGAAATTATTCTGATAATTGATAAGTAGTACGAATTGTAAACAAACAAAAATAACACGTGTCGAGTGTTCGGTTGAAACTGATTCGCAGAGAAAGCGAGAACGCAAAGGAAGAAGCTGCGACGACATAAGACTAGGAAAGCGACTCTTCGCTTCCACGCCCGAAAACTTTCTCACACTGATGGTGGAATTTTGCTTTTCGTTCGTTTGATTTTCAAGTCCCTTTTCTTTGATTGTACATTCACTCGTGTAGTAGCGAATAATTTTGCAGTTGCTGTCGTGTCATTGTTTTTGTTTTTTCATTCACTTTTTCATTCACTGGTTGAAATATTTTTGTGCATCTCAGAGCGCAGTTCGTAAATAGAATATTTTCTTACGTGGCACCACCGATCACCAATGAAGTCGGTTTTAATTTTAACGCGCCTCCGTCGTCTGGAAAAGCGACGGCGGATTTTAGTCTTGTAAGTTTGCTCTCTTTAGTTTTCGCGACGAACCAAAGCTGCTGGTTTTCTCTCACTTGTGTTGAATTATTGCGCCGCCGCAACGATCATCTCACGTTTTATATAGTATTATCTATTTACTTTATAAGAAGCAGATCAAGCACTATTTATATATTTACACCAAGAGTAAATTATGACAAAGAAAAGTATTTATTCTCTTACCGTTTCTTATTATTATCAGTTTTCTCATTTCTTTCTGTTTGTTCTTTAGTTGATAAGTTATGAGTATGATTAAAAGTATGATTTGTATAATTGCACATTCGTCTTTTCATTTCATTTTCATTCTCGTTTTGTTCTCGATTATGTTTTCGACTCCACCTCGTGTTGCACAATATACACACAATACACACACACATAACTCAACGCGCGCAGCACTATTTTGATGAAAAAGAGCCAACTTTTGGTATGCTCCGTGGCAAGCAACCAACTCACACAAAAACACTCACATAAACACACACACACGCAAAGACATATTTCATGTAATATTATATATATGCTATAACACTCACACGAACACTCATACATATATTATATATATAAATAAAATGATGATCAAAAAATCAGGTGAACGCTATCAAAAACGCTGCCCGTATAAAGACATTTAAAAAATCCAAAGACAACACTTCCAAGAGACAAAGAGGAAAAGAGTAATAAAAATTTATTTTTGTAAGAACACTTATCAAAAGTAAAGATAATGTTGCTACTAACCGCGAGTACTCTCTTTAAATAAAAGTATCAAAGACGCAGAAAGTAAACACTCACTACATTCCTGTGTAGCAGTGGCCGATTTTTAACTCGAACAAGGAGAGACGAATCATTGTAATCAACCGAAAATGGAACCAAAATTACACAACACACACACACACGAACACAATCTCGACACACTTTCCCCCTTCCCCGCCCGCCGCTTTAGCCAAAAAAAATTGAATGGTAGCGAAGGAGTAACAATCGCGGTTCTTTTCCGAGTATTTGCAAAAGACAAAAAACTTGCCTAACACGACGAGTAAAAAGTTGTACTATGTATGTGTATATTATATAGATAGACACGAGACGCCGGGCTGTATGCAATATTTCATGTTAAAAAGCCCCCCAACCCTTTGAACCAGCCAGCCTGATATCGTGGAAAGTTAGCCTCGGCCCAGCAGAGCGAAACCTTTTTTTCTGTCACAGAAATTATTGCCATTTGAAAATGAATTAACAGCATAGTACTGGACGCCGCCACAATTTCACCGTGTCTGGAAACTGATTATTCCATCCATTGACACACGGGAAATTCAATCTGTTCCTGCATTGGAAACCGTTTGAAGTTTCCAGGTTGGCAATTGAAAAGGAATTCAAGGGATGCGTGCAAAACTGACTGGCGAACATTTTTTTCAGTGATCACGGTAAACGATTTTTTGCAGGTTTTTCCAAAAATGTTCAAATCATTTGATTTTTCCACGGCCCATTTAAAAAGTTTCTGCTTCAAGTGTGGTCACTGTCTAAAGCGAATCCGGTGAGCGCGTTTTTTTTCTGGGAAAAATTGGCCATTTGCACAATCATCCCTTCGGCATTTAATGCAGACACACCTGGCGGTAGTTCCAAGCAAAAATTTCCTCAGAGATGAATTGGCAAAGAACAGACGCTTAGTGATCGGAGGAAAAAAGCCAGCTGGGTCGAGAGACTCTTTCGAGGCTGGCTGCGAGAAGCCGTAAGTGACGCAGCCGCGAACTACAGCACAGCGGCCCCCTCCGGCGGACGGAGGTGCCGAGAGAGCAACGAAGCAACAGCATAACTTGCCAGTCGATTTGTGTCCTTTTCGAGGTAACCGACCGTTTATTATACAAACGTGTAAATAGACAGATACAGACATCACACATTTTCACATTCACTCACACGAAAAAACACACGCGCATAATCCCGAAAGTTTATTATCGTGGAGGACGACGTTTCCTGCCAAAAGAGCAAGGCTCCTCGATACCGACTCGAGCGAGATTTGCACCCGAAGCGCGCGTGCTCGTTTTTCAAGCGCGCTTCCGCCCCCCAGCCCCCTGTGTACATTACAGAGCAAAAATTAAGTGAAAAAAGATGGAAAGATGACCATATTTTTGACAATGTTGCAACACACAAACACACGCAAGAGAAATAAAAGCGCAATCCCATCGGGTTGCGAGCCAAACTTGTAGATAGATTGCGCGCGAACCTGATCGATTTATAAAAAAAAGAATATCACGCATTACTCTATTATTGAAGGTATTAAAACTGATTAGATATGCAAAATAATGTGTGTCAGAGCATACAACGAAATTTTGCGAGCGAAAATTTAAATGTTAAACACGTACACTCTTTCTCACACACACACGATATCAAAAGCCAGTCATGACTTGTGAAGTTGTGAAAAATATGGTCCTTGTAAAGGATGATTTTCCACACGCATTTGTCTGGAAATTGTTGAACAAAAATATCATATTATTGTACTGAGAGCAGAGCAATGAATCTTGTTACCGGTTGAGGAAGTATTAAAAGTCGATTGCGATGAGGTAGGTGTGGAAAAAAAATAAGCAACACACACTCACTCACACACATCAAACTCACACACCACCGCCACCACTACCATATTACACATTCCTGCTGATGTAAAAATCATACTCACAGATATATTTTTTGGTTCCGTGTACCAAAGAGTAATCGCCAGAAAAGAAAAATAAAAGATCCCCGCCCCCGCGCGCGCGTACTGCAGCTCTCTTCACGACGCATTTATCTCGATAATGTGATTAATGCCTGTTCTATGACGAAAACGATGAGAAAATCTATATATTTAAGAAAAAAAATAAAAATAACTTTTACACACAACAAAAAAAACATTAAGATACGCTAACCAGGCAAGAATGGATGCTGAATATGTGACAAAATATGGTTGTTTAAATTAACAAAACTGCTTTTTATCGTTCACAAACACACACACACGTATAGCTATGAAGTAAAAAAGAGGAAACAATGCAATTTTATGACACGAGTTTGAGGAGGAAAAAGCGGCGTCGACGTTCTCCGCCCGCGCAAATCCTCATCGATTGGTCGGTCAGAATGAAAGAAAGTGTTCAAACCTTTTCCATATCGATTCTAAACGTCAGATGAAAAGAATAAAAAACCGCCTCGACTTTTGGTCGGGCAAAGCACGGACACTTTAGCGTGGGCAGCGGAGGGCGCGGCGCCGCGCGATGTGCGAGCCGCGTAGAAATTATTGACGAGATTATTCTAATTATGTGTAGACCTACATACTTTACATACCTCTCTTTGCATAAAATTATTAAAGTACATATATATTCTAGCCGCGCGATTTGATTGGTCAAAGCCAGGAATCTCATTGAAAAACGCAGTGTGTGTACGGAAAACGCTATCACTATTTATAAATAATATGCTAAACGACACTAAAAAAGAACGAGAGACAAACACTCACACACTCACACACACACACGAACGCGATCAAAATAGCAGATTAATATTGCTGTGTAAATTTACATTTATCTCTTTGATTATACCAGCTACTACGAAGATGTGTAACTTGTAAGAATCAACAATTAATTAAATATATATTTGATTGACATCTCGGAGGTCGTGGGCGCTGACTCCACGATCGAAATGACTGATTTTCAACCCTGCTGAAGACAAAGCAAAGTTCTTTCTCGAACACATTCCATTTTTTGTGCGCAGAGAACAACTATAGGAGTTGAAATAGAGCAAACACACACACAGACACGATTGAGACGAATTCGCCATCAACCTCCTCTCTCCATTATTCAACGCATATATATTATTATATATTGTAATACACACGTGCTATATACACAAACAAGAAGAGAAGTGAAGTAACGAAAAAAATCGACGAAACGGGAGATAGAAAGAAAGAAAGAAAGAGCCCTGTGCGCGCGAAAAGAAAAAAATACTACAAAAAACGCTGCAATAATATATCTCATTATTTGATATAAATTATTATACATTATAAAATTATTGTATTGATTATTCAACGTTCTATGGTAGCTCTTAGATTTTGGTGTGGTTATACAAAACGATTCTCTTCAAACTACTACGCAAACACGAGACACATTCAAATGAACGCGCCACCGTTTCCTCCCCCGCCCCTCCCGCAAGCCGCCCCTCCCCTCCCCTTCAGATCAGTCGCGATGAGTTTCCAGGTCATTATGAAGAATAAAATAAAATCGACATTTCCAAATATTCAGCTCGCCGACCGCCGCGCTCACATATCAAAAGTCACCCGGGCGAATTCGGAATTTGATCGAGAAACAGGAGAACCAATAAACAAGCGGACGGTCAAGATGGCGACCGGAGGAGGTCAGCCTCCGGTAATGGAGGGGGGCTCGCACCCCCCCTCCCCCACTACCGATCGGAGGCGTCTTTTCGATTTTTAAAAAAAGAAGAAAATACGAGAGAGCAGATCGCGTATAATTATGATTAATGTTCTTAATCTCTCTATTATTATTACGCTGAATTGTTACGTGTCCAAGAACCATATTATTATAACGTAATATTATATTATTCGTACCACACGCAAACACGGAGATGAGCTAGACGAGATTTTGTCAGCGGCGACGAACACACACTCACACAACAATTACACAAACACATTATGATTAAATTATGATATATTGCATCAAGCAAACAGCATTTATTATGTGGGTAGATTATTGCATTTGCATATTATTACGCATACCATGGATATTATTATTACTATTGTACGAAATACGCAAGCGATATGTACTCCCGCGATCAGTTTCCACGTGTACGTTTCTTTATCGACGACGCGGTATTTACTAGACTTGGGAATTTTCGTCGGAATTTCGGCCACGTTGAATTCGATTCCAGACACTCAAACTCCAAGAGTTTTTTATTGTAAAGTTTTTCGACCGACGAAAATGCCCGGGTCTGATATAATTAATTAATTAATTAATGAGTGTCTCTTACCTGCTTTTGCTAGTTTTTTCAGTGCACAAAGTGACGACTCTCTCGATCTCTCTCTTAGATTTTAAGATGATTTGGTTTCGCAGTATTCGTGAATTTGCTGTGTTTTACTCTTGTCTTTTATTCTTATTCTCTTCTATAAATATACATTAATTGCTGTGACAAGCTGTAAAAGTATATTGAATACTCTTAAGAAGCGATGGGTTGGACTTTGGTTGTTGCGTGTTGAATTTCAATTAGTTATATATGTGTACACACTCTCACACAAACTCGATTATGATTCTGTCTGACGCACAAGTGACGACACGACGATTCCAAAGAAATCCTGTGAACGAAAATTCTGATCTCACACACGATATATTCTATGTATTTGCTATCCAATTTTTTTGTGATTCGCGCATACGCACACAATCTGTGCATTTAAACCGCTTCGGTTGAGTTTACTTTTCTCTATCACACTCACTCTCTCTATTCTCGTACTCTCGTATAAATTATTCTTGGCGAGTAAACCAAATTTTCTGCTGAACACACAAACACATACGCGCTATGAAAGAATAAGAAGAGCTATGTACTTATCCACACAAACACACAACTCACACACACACACACACAACACGCATTAAGTATATAGGACAAAACGAACCTTTCAAATACATATTATCTCTCGCTATACTTTTTTGTCTTTGACTGTTAAGTGTGTACGCTAGTCGAGTTTAGGATTTGTTTTAGAATCTCTTATAATTATATTATATAAACACAACAACAACAAACTGGAAAGGAATCTCAAACTCAGCGAAAACAACTTATTCTCAAGCTAAAAAATATAAAACGGAATTCACGGAAACTCTGAGAGACGCCCAATGGTACAATACATCAAAATTTTCAAGTTCTCGCGGAAAGGAATATTTTGAATCGGATCCGGTAATTTTTTGCAAATAAAATGCTGATGTGGTCTTTGAGGAATGATATACCAATTTTTATAAAAAGGTCATTGGAGTACGGCGGTGTACCGCCTTTTTCAAATCGTCAGAGACGCAGAACGAACGAAAGTGAGAGCAAGGAATTAAGTTGGAAAGAAAGAAACCACACGACTAACAACAACAGCAGTAACTGTGATGACCTGTTATAATAAATTTGCATTCATTTTCAATGTACCTCACCTATTGTCTCAAACACACGTTCTGGGGATGGAAAAAGTTGACAAGCAGAGAGAAAAAATGAATCTACATTCACACAGCCACATACTAGAAGCGGAATCGAACAAGGGAGCAGTCAAAGATTAATATTTAATAAGAATTGTTGTTCCCTCCCAAGCGATAATATTGAAATGAAAAGAAGAAGAAGATATGACATGAAAAACATAGGAAATTGGTTGTATTATGCAATATTTGTACTTTTCCATGTTGAAAACTCAAATACAATAAAATTATTGGAAATAAAAAGACAAAAAACTTTTCTTCCACACACGACCGCTGAATAAAAATGCGATTGATCCTTCAAATAAAAATCATATTTGCCGTACATTTACAGTAAACACACATTTTCACAAAGGGACAATATATATAACATGTTACAGTTTGCGAGCGTATATATAATTTGTTCTTAATCCGGATTCGAGAAGCCTTTCGTTCTACGTAGAATGTTGCGAGATTATTTGGCCTGGTCGTGCTTGGCCTGGTCGGTGTCGTCCAGCATCGTGATCTTGTGCACGATCGTCTCGCCGAGCACCTTCTCGGCCTTCTTTGGCATCGCCATCAGAGGCGGGCCGACGATCACGGCCGACGCCTTGGACGCCTTGCGGTGCACGAAGTGACTGGTGACCACGCTGATGTGGTGCTTGGTCGAGTGAATCAGACTGCCGCTCGACAAGGACGATGCCTTCACGCGACCCTCTGAAAATGCGACTTTAGTTCCAATTCGATTTTTAAATTTCTAATTTGTAAAAAAATATTTTTTAGTTCAGTAAAAAACATCACAAATGATTAGAGGTCTCAGTCAGCTAATTTTGGGTTGTGTGGTCAGCCGCCAGCAGTCACCGTGAATTTGGATAATCTGCTCCAGCTACGCCAGCCACGCCAGAAGTCGGCCGAAAAGTCGTAAAAAGGTTAAATTACTCTGGGGAACAAAATTGGTCTCCGAACCCTAGTGCCCTTAAGCTCTATCAAACTTCACTTTTATCTTTTTTTTCAGCCGTCAACCGCTGGCGAAAATGCCCAGCCACCGCCGGGCTAAATTTCAGCTAATTGTAAACCGGTCCAGTTAGTTGTCACCTCAAAATTGCGTGCCTGAGACCTTTAAATATGGTGCAGTTTTGCGGAGGGAAAATTTATTAATTGTTACAAAAATGCAGGTAAAATTAAACTAATGATGATCAGGGGTTTCACGAGAGCTGTATTAAATCATTTTTGCCAGAGGAGTAAAACCTTTCTATAATTTCCTGATCTCGAAAGCAGTAGTTCTAAACGCAATCAAGTTAATTCAATTTGATTGCGCCATGTACTTTTGAGAATGAAAGCTACATTTAAATATCTTAAATATAAGCGGCTGGAGGAACATTATATTTAATAGAAGAAATAAAACTAGTGCACTTGAATTTTACTCTCGGGCGTGTAAACAGCTCTCATTAGCTAGGGCTACAGAAAGACAAGGTCAATGGTGAGGAATAAATTTGACCTGAAAAATCCAGGCTTAATATAAAAAATTAAGTGTATAAAAATCGACTATCGGAACCATTCAGAAAGTAAAATTTGCTACAATGGTAAAGTATGTTAGACTAAATATTAAAAAAATATCAGGTAAAAATAAAAAATACTTAAAATTGTCAAGTCTTTAGCTGGCAAAAAAGGTTTATTTATAGCAAATTCACACAAAAATACGATTATTTCATAGCATGCTTGCTAATTGATTTGCAATAATATATTTTATGTATTACAAATCTTTGAAAAATATCAAATCAACTTTTCTTATAAAAATAAAGTTAAATCAATTCAATGTCATTCATAGGGTTGGGAATATAAGACGGGGTTCTGACATAAGTACGACTGTCCATGAATCACTTTTTGTATAGTTTAAGATGATTTTGAAGATTTAAAATTATTCAGTGTGGCTCAAAAAGTAATAACAATGCGTGATTCATGCGCATTTTGTGTCTAAAAGTTAATTAAACTCACATAAAGTCTTCAACCGTCCTAAAGTCCTGACCCTAGTTTTTGCTAACACCATTTAATCAAATCTCGTAATTTAAAAAAAAAACCTTGGATGGATCGTCTTAAACTATTCATTTTTCACACTGTAATGTTAGATGAACAGGCTGGATATGAATAGTTCAAGAGCTTTTTAAAACAAAAATAGAGAAAAAGAGAGTATACGAAACAAACAGGCTACATTAATATTTTTTTACAAAATATATATGTAACAAACATGCATGGTTTTATTTCAAATCCAATGAATATTTTCCAAAACACATAAATCTAATTTTTCCAGTCCTTTACAACTATCATTTTTGGTACTTAGTCAGCGTTTTAATTGGTAAGTATAAATTTTCATGATTGCAAACTTCAAAGATATGCCTCGATACCTTTGGAGGCCTTGAGCGGCGTCTTGGTTGATTCCTCGGTCTCGCTGTCCTCGACCGAGGAGGAGGCGGTCACGTGGTGTAGGTGCTGCAGGTGGCGTCGCTCCATTTCGTCGCGCAGACTAGAGCTCTCGAGCGAGCTGCCCAGGTGCGACGACGACTCGACGTCCGAGTCGCCGGCCAAACTCTCCTTGCGCAGGACGCGTCCACCCTTGGACTGGTGGTCCGAGGCGCTTTTGCTTTTGCGTAGGTTCAGGTGCGCCGACGGCTCGGCCACGTCCAAACTTGCGTTTGTTTTGCTCTCGGCAGTCGCCTGCGGATACAAACAACAAAATCCGAGTTTATTATAAATTGTTATAAAAAATCAATGACAAGATTGAATAAACAGGATTTTTTTTAGAAAATTTGAGAAAAATCTTGAGAAAACAACAGTTTTTAAAGTGACTGTATTGTTTTTCTACGGCAATACAAATTTTAATGATTGATAAATATAGACGATTCGTAGAGCTACAAATTATTGTTCATCCACTTAAACCGACGAGCTTGAAAGAGGAAAGGTGTTTAAAAAATGTAATTTATAGGTTTGAATTTACAAAAAAAAAAAAAATGTAAAAAAGCTTGAAACTCTCTGGAGTTAGAAATCAGAAATG
Organism: Cloeon dipterum; assembly: GCF_949628265.1. Classification (NCBI taxonomy): domain Eukaryota; kingdom Metazoa; phylum Arthropoda; class Insecta; order Ephemeroptera; family Baetidae; genus Cloeon; species Cloeon dipterum. Next base: position 12,037,791 of record NC_088790.1, read on the forward strand.
AAATTTATTTAAACTTGCAAAATTCACAAAGTGATCTTATAATTGTGTGGTGACAAAGAAAATTATTGTTTCGTGTTTGATATATTTTATGAGAACTTAAAAAACTGTTGCTTTTTAGTCTTTACTTACGCCTTCCAATCCTTTGTAATCTCTCAAGGAGCACTTAATAATTTTGGCAGAGGCCGAGTGCTTCAGGTTGCGCCTCAGCACCGGAGAGTTTGGGTCCAGGTCTGAGAAGTCGGGTAGGAATACGTCCGCAATTTCATCATCGGAACCAAAACCGAAAATGATGTCGTCTGGAAATGAAAGCATTCAATTAGGATTGAGGAGGAAATTTTGATTTCAAATAAATTTAGCAGATTTTTGACAGACTTACAGATTTGCCAATTGAATCCAAATGTGCACAGTATCGAGAAATTAGATCAGTGCAAGATTAGGGGTGCAGTGGAACTATTTAAAGTCATGATTATGCATGATCGTAATAACTGTTTATAAAGTTACATGCAGTGCTCAAAATATATTTGTATTTTAAAATGAAACTAAAATTTATCAAGGGAGTGACAAAAAAGAAAGACGTTCACCTCGGGCCGAGTGGTGTTCAGGTGGTCCTTCTCCGGGTCTTTCAGGGATGAATCCTGGCAGGAGGGTGGGCATGTCCGGGGCTAGGGTGCTGGGGCATTCGGAGGCGTCGTGTGCGGCGCCGAAGAGGACGCCGGCGTGGGCCACCAGCAGCTCGACGGCGCGCGTCTGGTGCACCGTGTCGGCCAAACAGCCGAGTGAGGCGTGGCCGCCGGGGGTGCGCAGCAGGGTCGGTCCAAACACGATGCCCAGGTTGGCCGCCGGCATCTGGTTGTCCTGCGCGTGAGCGGCCACGTGGCTCAGGTGGCGCATCAGGAAGCGCAGACACGCCAGGTTGTCGGCCGGCAGCCGGTGTACCAGGGCGTCCAGCTCGGATACGCCGCCCTCGGCTCCTGGCGACCACTCGCGGGCTAACCTGAAGACACAAAGGTAGATTTCCACTGGCAAGAACTCGAAGAATAGCGATAAAGTTTTATTTTTTGTTAAGAATTTATGTAGCAATTTTAAAATCATTTTATTTTCTTGATAAAAATTTAGGCCCTTTATCCTTTTCTATCCATCTGATTCACTTATTTAACTTTTGAGAGCTACAAAAAATTGAATCAAACCCTTTTTAGAGCCAAAAATCATTCATAACATGTTTTAAATCCTTCTAAACATCTTTAGACACAAATAAAATGTTCAATGTTATTTACGTATATTTATGAAATGTCTAGAAATAATATTTTACCAGTGTTTTAATACAATCATAAACTTAATTTGTTTTAATTTTTTGGCTTATTAAAATAATAAAAAAATCTTTGAAGTTTTGTTAGTCTGCACAGAGATTGTTAATAAGTTTTTGAAAGGGATTAATTAGTATTTCTTTCCACCTACTTGAGGAAACTAGGATAGAGTTCAAAGGTGAGCAAGGGGACAGGCAGCTGGCGCAGGTAGAGCTTAAGCACGCTCGCCACCACGTGGCAGTTGGCGCGTGACAGGTCAACCAAGTCGAGCACGCTCTCAAACTCCTCGACGAGCTTCTCCACTTTCGACTTTACGCCGGAGATACGGTAAATACCCTGAAACAGATCCAACCTGAGGTCAGGTGCTGCTAATATGAGGTGGGATTTGGTGTACCTTGATGGTCAGGGCTGACCTTTCGATTTCCTCGACGCATTTTGTGATGACTAGCGGCACGGCACAGCCCGTCTCCTGCAGATGCTGGCTCAAATCCTTGCCGAAGATGCCTTTGCTCAGGGCCAACCTGGCCGGCAGACAGTGAGCCGACAGTTTGCTCAGACATTCTTTGTGGCAACCGATGCCACACTGCAACAACAAAGATTTTTAAAATCTAGGTGAATAGAACTTTAAAAATAACTTAAAGAAATTGAATGTTTGGTTTACACGTTGTGCTGGTTCATTCCATGAAATCGAATAGAAGAAATTCTAAAATATATAAAAAAAGATTTAAAGTAAAAAACACATGAAATACACGAATACTGAAGTTTATTTTATTTTTCAAATTAGTATTATATGAGCATTTATTTAGTTCTAGACCAAGATAATTTTTTTCTATTTGTATTGTCTCCTTCTTGCAATACAGAGGGTATGCAGCGCCTAAAATAATTTTTTATTGGGTGCTATGCCGTTTCCTAAACAAGTGAAATGTCGTAAATCGAAAAATATGATTTTTTGGAAGAAAAGGACAGCAGGATTTGAACTGCTGCAGCAATTTTTTGTCTTTTAAATAAAAAATATCTTTTAATTAAATTTTATCGACATAAACTCAAAAACGAAAATTAGCAGAAGTAAGTCAACGCGTGGAGCTTACCTTGACGCACTGCAGAGCGCTGGGGTAGACGACACAGTCGCACTCAGGACACCGCAGCTCGCCCCTGCTGGCGTCGGCAGCACGGAACTTGTGTGTGAGGGCGGCCGCGGACATGTCGTTCAGCAGAGTGTCGGCAGCCGGCTCGGCGGCGTTCCTGCCGTCCAGCTCGTCGCCCGACGAGTGCGGCATTGTTGGCGAGTTGAGCACCGGTGACGGCTCGCGGCTCTTGCCGCCGCTGTGGCTGCTGTCCGAGTCGCTGCCAGCCGCTTGCTTGCCGCGCAGGCTGGGCCACGCGTGCCGCACTAGGAACGGCCCCCGACCTGGCCCTGAAAGTGAGGTTGCTATACATGATTTATATGAGCAGGCGTTATTTTTATTAGAAAGACTTCTATGCAGTTTTTAGGTTTGAGAAACCTTTGAAAGAGAAAGAAAATATATTTCGTGTAATTACAAACCTTGTACGAAAATGTCTGGATCAGCAGCCGCGTCCATTACGTTGGAAAGGCTGGCCGAGCTCTGCAGCGCGTGCTTCTGGCTGGCCAGCGCACAGAATCGTTTCACAAACTCGTGGTATTGCTGACCTGGCTCATATTGGTTGCTGCTTTCGTACAATCTTTGGAACTAAAGAAAGCAAAAAAAATCTTCACCTTTAAACTAAAATCGAGGGACTTTTTATTATAAATTGTAAATATAAATGTTATATTAGTAAAATTTTAAGATGATAATAGCAAAGACTCGAAAAAAAATGATATATGCAATGTATGTCATTTCATGAAGTTTCGTAATTCAGAATTAATAAAGTACGTTTTAATTTCCCCTACCTGGATGGGTGTGATGGAGCTTTGGTTGTGTTGCAGTTGGAAAAAGTTCATAGTGGCAGCCTTGATGGTCTGGTCGTACTGCAGCAAAAGCGCCTGCAGACTATGCAGCACTTCAGCTTTGACTTTGTGCAGGTGGCGGGCTTGCGTCTCCACGTCTAAGCTCGCCTTTTTGTAGGTGCTCTCCGCCTCAAAAGCCTAGAAACCAAATTCGACTTCAAATTGCTTCCCGTAAAACTTCTAATTCGCAGAAATAACTATTTGCAATGAAATAAAATCTGATCGTAGGAAGAGTATTTTTCATTAAAATGAAAAAATGATTGGTAAAAATGGGAATTTCCATGTTTCACAGCGTCATTTAATTTTAATAATGTATTTTTCTCCTGATTAATCACTGAAAAATCCTACCTTTTGAATAGCGTCGTCGTCGACCTTGCGACGCCTCTCAGGCCTGGCGTCGAGCTCGACGGCCGCCCTGGCCGCCTGCTGGCGCTGCGCGAAGATGGCATAGGCCTTGCGTTTCGCGCCATCCGCCTCTTGCATGCGACGCAGTTCACGCTGCCACTGCTCCTTGAGCTGCTTGCGCCGCCGCTCGTGCTCCGAGCGACGCGCCCGCATCGGCTGCAAAAACCCAACGCATGAAATCAACCGTTGATGTGCAACGCTGCAGACGTACCTCCATGAACTTGGCACCCAGAATCAGCGAACCGGTGTCCAGGAACGCGTTGCAGTTGTCCGAATCGTTGTCCAAAGCGTGACAGAAGACGCCTTGCAGCGGCAAGTGGCTCTGTGTGTGAATTTAAATTAACCAACTTTGGAAATTAAAATAAAATAAGAAGCAGTAGATATTGAACGAAAATTTATTCCAGAAATGCATGAGTTTAAATTTAATTTATGCTCCATAATATTGAAAATTTCAGCCTGAGGCTGTGAAGCATGCTGTGCCGCCGAACAGCAATGCTGCGCAGGTGGTGGGAAACTTGCAACATAGCTATGGATTTAAGGTTAGTGGAGCCGGCAGAGACAACGTTTCCATGATGTTCTAAATGTGCCGAAAAATTTTATTGATAAAAATATATTTTTTACCCACCACAATCTTTTATTTTATTATTTTTAAATGTGGAAATTATATATTACTTAATTACCGGGAAAAACTACTTTAATGGGGCTTTCAATTTTTTGGAAGAATGTTTTAATTAAATTTCCCTCATTGCCCATACTAAAATATAAATATTTCAACGCAGCTTTAATTTTAACTTTTGAAGCCAATAGTACCATTTTATCCGTCCCCCTCCTATATATGTACTAATTGTTAAATCACATTTAGAGAAGTTAAGAAATTATTTAAAGTGGCGCAAGCGTTATGAAAAACTATTGTTGTTTTGAGGCCCATAATTAAAATATGTCATATATTTAGTCTACCTTGTCATTTTTTTAACTGTCTTCAATATGAACCACTCACAAGTTTTTTTTTAATATCCAACGATTTACTGGAGTGTTAAAAAAACTCTTTTTAGAAGATTTGGCATCAAGTTTTTGAATTTGCAAAATGTAATAATTTGGAGGCACAAACCTCCTCGCAGATGAGTGGCTTGACGGTGAGTGCCAGTTTGGACAGGTTCTTGGCATACTCGAGCTCGAGGTGCGTGCGCTTCTCGACGTAGGCGAGCACGTCCTTGAGGTACTTGGCGCACAGTTTGGCTCTGCGCAGCAACGCCTCAACCGAGTGCTCGGCCCGCAGCAGCTCTGACTCGTGCTCGGTGGCCGCGGTGGCCGCCTCGTCGGCGCCGGCCGAGCGGCCGCGCACCGACGCTGCCCTGCCCGTCAGCGTCTCGTAGGACTTGGTCTTCCCGGTGACGGCGCCGCCGCTCGTGAAGGGCACGTTCGCTGCATCTAGGTCGCCCATCAGGTACTCGGACACCCTGAGAAATGAGGTGAATCATTAATATTAATCGGGAAAATATTACAAAATTAAAAGGATAAGTTATTTGTCATGTAAAAACTAAAAAAATATTTTACTAAGAAATCAATGGAATGTTGAGCCTATCATGCTTCGATGATTTCAAGTCTCTAAAATCTAATTGTCATTTTATTATCGTTCAATTCAAACAATTAAGTTTTGTGTAGACGAAATGTCAAAGGTCTGAGGACAAAATTGGAATGAGATCAAGCAAATTAAATTAAATTCACACCAGAAACTATTCCTTTAAAAATGTTCAATATTTACAGGTTTTGTATGACCATTTTGAAAAACTCGTCTCCCCGTGATGAAATTTAAAAACAATGTGTGTTTTGGATTCCTCTCGCAGAGCCCGATCGGACAACACCAAATTATATGTCATGGGTCAAGATCAAAGGTCACTTATGTTAATTTTGTTTTCTTATTAAAATTTTGAAAATGAGCTCAAGATTTTGGAGTTTTGAAACTATGATTTTAAGTTTTCTTGTGATATGTGTGAAAATATCAGACTGTTTTTCTCACTAGTTGACTCAAAAAACACGAATTTTTCGACATTTTCCTATTTCGCAAATACTGCCTACTCCAAATCTCGGGTTCTAACCATTCGAATTGCCAAAACTACCCTACGTTAGACTCGTATCAACCTTCCCTTACCAGCTAAAGGGTTACGGAGGCCCTTTACCCTAGTTTTTCACCTTTGCACTTCTACCTATTGCAATTACGAGCATTATCCCAACATTTGATGTTTCTACCAGTAGTGGCGGGAAGCGCCCACAATCTGTTTATACATATTATAAATCTTTAAACTAGTTCATTCTCAGGTCACGAATGCATCCCCTATTTCTCAAATTAATTGCAACATGTCACAATTTCCTTTTTGATACTGCCGTCACGAAAAATTAATTCACCTGCTGCTGAAAGCAAGGGCGAGTTTGTCGATGGCGTCAAAGAAGTCCTTTGTGCTCGCCTTGTCGTCCTCGTAGTCGTGGCCTATATAAAAGAAAAGAGATAATTACGAAATGAACACGCGGAGCGGGTGGAGATGGAGGAAGCTGACCTTTGACTTGCTGGATGAGGGCGCCGGCCGCCATCAGCAGCTCCGTGTTCTGCAACGAGTGGTGCTTTTCGAGCACCACCCTCAGGATGCGCAACACCTCGCCCAGCCTGTCGTGGGCCATGGTCCGCACGTTGTCCTGCAGGTCTGAAACAACAAAAAATGCGATTATTATTAGGTTTCCAGAAACAAATTGAATTAAAATGAATAAAAACGTTTAATTTATATTTTGGCAATTACATGGAAGTAGGTTATATTTTCCCAGCTATAGATTTCTATTCTTTCAATCTTTAACATTTCAATAATACTCAAATTCAGAAAATATTGTAATTTTTAAATTTTAAAACTTAATCAAATTTCTGTAGATAATTTTGACTGCAAAAATTTTTTCTTTTACGAGCACAAATTCCAGCGAGGCATATCAAGTTAGAAATAAATTTGTGAAACAGAAGTTCATTTGTTAAACGCACCTCTGTCGGAGTGGTGAAAGACGGTTTTGAGGAGCGCAAGGGCCTCCTTGAAGGCACGCACGTCGTGCGTCAGCGCCGAGATCTCCTCCTGCTCGACGCCATGGCTCTCGGAGCTGCCCTCGGAGCTGATGCTGGCCACCGACATGGACCGCACCGACGACATACCCGACACGCCTGATGACGACGACAACCGCTGCAGACCCGCCGCCGTGCCCCGACTCGCCGCCTCCGTCATCTATAAACACATTAAAATTTTGAGTTATTAGAAGAGCTGCCATGACATCAATTTTAAAATCAATATTAGGAGATGCGAAGTATAATTATTCTCTTCAGATGCAATTTACGAGGTAGTTTTTTTGGTTTTAATGCCCGAAAACTGCGACTTTGAAGTTGGTTTTATGTATTTAAGATGAAAATATCCCTTTTACAAAATCAAATTATATTTTGGTCCTATTTATATCGTACTAGGCTTGCAGTTAATTTCTATTTGCTTGAAACAAATTATTGATTGAAATCAATTTAAACCCTGCGTCAAATCCTGTAATTTTACATATTAATCGGTAATCTGTTTGAAAGCTTTTTGCTTGATCAGTCTGTAGTTTTAAAAACTGAATTCTATGGCTTCCTTTTACTTGTGAACGTTTTTACTCTAGAAATCCAGGATTGCTCATTAATTGACCAAAAAAAAGATGCTGATTATATTTCTTGGAAAGAAATGAAAAATTAAGGCTTTATTTTAATACTTTAAGGGTTTTTGCAGGTGATTCAGAATCGTCCGCAGATAGCTCTGAGTATATATCGGTATATATAATGGTCTTTTATTTTATTCAGGAAAAAAGCAGCCACTTTAAATATGTACGTTAGCCTACGAAAAAATTATATGCTTTCTTTTAAATTGTTCGCATCGAGTCGCTTAACCTTAGTAGATCTGTACAGTGTGTGTACTTTTTCAATTTGGCTAGTTTAATCAGTTTTATCTAAAAATGAGGGGGAAATTATCATTTGTCCTACTTAACGGCTTTTTATTTAAAACTCATGACTCAGTAATTTTATGTTTCTGTGAAAGCCATGTAACAATGACTAAGCGGTCGCAGAAAACAACAAGCATTGAGTTGTTGGTTAAAATGAGCCCAATTAATTAATCCGTTCGAAATAAAAATAATAGGTTTTGCCACTGGCGCCATCTGGCAAAATCGTTTTCGACCTTTCGGTCGACAAACCGGCCGAAAATAGATTGACCGGCGAATTAATTGGTTTGCAAAGCGGGAGTCGGTGCAAAGTGGCTCTTTAAGGCGGTGGCGCGTGCTCTCTCGTGCTGGCTCGGTTTTTTGGTTCGTTATGCAGACAAAGAGAGGCTGGCTTCCCTTGTTGGGCTCTCGAGACTTCCGGCCCCGCGGCTCCTGCTGCTTGCCGCGCCGAGGCAAATTACGGTTGCTTTTCGCACGCCTACTTTACGTATATACTCCTTTTGCACCGCGTGCGTGCGTTTCTCAGCTCTAGCTGCCTGGCTTGAGTTATTTCTTCGTGTTCGATTGTCCACACCGACACACAACATGATTGATCAACACCACTCGTCACCGCTGTTTGCAAATTGCAATTCACTTCCTTTTGCGACACACTCAAGGTGACTGTTTTGCATCGGGACAGTCCGAAAGAAGGATTGCGATGACGAACTGCGGTTTTCGTAATTCTCGTCTCTCGTGTGGATAAAGAAATTTATATTATATCTAATATTTTGGTACGCTATTTATTGTTAGAAATTATTTTGATCAAATGAATTGTTTTTTTAACATTAGTTTGTTATAAATTTAGACGTTTTTATGAAACGGTCCGAAGCAAATCAGGTTTCTAATTATAATTGGGATCTACATTAAATATATTTTTATTTTTTCGTTTTTTAAGTTAAAGAAAATTATTTTAAAAGGGGTTTTATTCGATAAAGTTCCCTTGTAGCTTTGTAAATGACAACTGACAACATGTACGATTATTAATTTTAAAATTGAAAAAGTTATCAATTTTTGTAAATAAATATTAGCTTTAAATGAGAACTTAATTAGGACAGAAAAATTAAAAGTTATGCGCTGCGAAATACAATTTTTTACCTACAGCCGTCAACGTTTTTTTTTTGCAGGAACAAATTTTGAATGAAGCTGCAAATGGAAAAAAAGAAAAGTGGCACACGATCTTTCTGGTGCGGCTAAGTTTGAACTTCGAGGATAAATATATCGCATTTAAATTGGTAACAAATTCATAAACACCTGAACACGATAGTGTTACTTTTTTTCTAACATTATAGTGCAAAAACCGTTACTTCTGTAGTGAAATATTAAATTCATGAGTTCCTGTGAACAGAATGAATTTGAGGGATGAATACTGAAATTCAATTCACAGAATTGATCTTAAGTGGGTATATTTGACTGGGGATACTCCACGAAATTTCGAGCAAGAATTAAAAATTTGTATGATTAGCGCAGAAAAACTTATACCTGATTTTTGTTTTGCAGAGAAAAATTTTCATATTTTATAATAAGATTATCATCAATATTTTAAACACAAACAATAATATTCAAATTCATTCAGACTTTAGCCTCACTTTCAAAAAGATCAAGTTAACTCATTCGATCGTTTTAAAAATAAAATTTATTTGGATGAATTAAAAATAATCAAGAGAACTACGTCCCGACTTTTTACGAGCCGGAAACCAAATTAACCCTTTTCTCGCGACACGGATTCGTGATTGCTCACGAGAGTTCCGCTGCTCTCGCGGCGAGACCGAATTTTTTACGCAAACGCGCACGTTCAGTCAGAGATTCCGTGTGCGGCGTCTATTTTTAGGTTCCAATCCGTGCATGCGACACACACCCGCCCGTCCGTCCGACCGACCCACCGACGGAGCGCTCCTCGCCGCTCGCCTCCCGACCGCACAAAAAGTCCAGTCTGGAGTACACCCGAAATCAACTTTTAAAAGGCTCCGGGAATTGGATTTCATCAGAAATTATTTCTTGACATGCACATGTTTATAAAGGCTGAATTTCTTATTTCAATAACGATTATAACAATCCAGCAATTAAAAATATATTGAAATTGGATCAAGAATTAGTTTTTGTTAAATTAATATCTCTACGGCTCTGAAATCACAATAATTGCTGAAAAAGCCAGAATTTGAAAAGGATGTGACAATATAGACGTTTTTGTTGAAATGCCTGTGTAAAATAACTTGTATCTTTACATCATGATAGATTGAGGTTAATGAAACACTAGTGCAAGATGCTAAAATAATTTTTATTTTAAACTCCACCTTGCTCTCTGCGTCCTAGTTTTTAATTTGATTTTACATCGAATAAGAGAATAACGATTTTATGGAAGATATTTGTGTTTCCTTTGCATTTCATGAAAATTGTATTTTTTAAATAAATTTTAGTGTTTGAAAAGCAAGGTTTTTATGAAGAATGAACGTTATGTATATTTTGCTCTTAATTTCTTGCCTCTAGTTTGAACGCTACAGAATCGAACAGCCGCTGTATGTTAACGTATCATCACGCTTCCTGATTCAAGAAGAAAACATTTAAAATGTGACACAGGATCACTTTATAGTATCAATGACAAGTTCCGAAGGTTGCATTAGACCTTCGAAGATAAAAAAACTGGGTCCTCGGTGCTGAAACATTTTACTCTAGGAAAAATAATCATTAATCGATTTTTCAAATGAAGATGGGTACATAAGGGTTTTTAATTTCAAATAAAATTGCAGCAAAGCTGAAAAGCAAAGCCATTTGCTCATATTGTCAAGCGCATGCTTTTATCATCTGCGTGCACTTGCAATGCAAGAATCTAAGCAATGTTTGGGGGCTGAGTGCGGGCTGATTTGCGCCTATTTAATTATCTTGCATTAATTTATGAAATAACGAGTCCATGTGGATTTGGGAGGATTTCTAAAGCTCTCCGACTCGCTACTTGCAGGTGTGCACCTTTACAGCATGCGTGAATCAATATCACAGGACGAATGTCTTAGCATCTCAATAAAAGACCCCGGTGTGGGGGTAGTAAAACAAGTTTGCCCTTTTCTGGACAGGGATTTCTCCAATGAAGCCCGTGTGTCCATGCTATTCATTCGCGATGATATTGGGACACGGGGTTTTCGCGAGTTGTTCGCTATCAGTGGGTTGAAAGAGATGAACCGATAAAAAAGTTATACAAATAAAATAACCAGGATTCTGAATGAAATAAAAAAATAATTCGAGAGACACGGGTGTCTAGAAATTTCATAATCCTGAACGTATGTATGCTCCTATCGTTTCTGCAAGCGTGATAAAAAGCGTCCGAATGTTTGCCGAGAGCAAGGATGATTGTGATTTCAGCGCTGTGAAAAGGGAAAAAAGAGACGAAAATGGAACAAACACACGGAGCGAGAGAGAGAGAGAGAGAGCTGGCTTGGCTTTCTTTCATCGCAGCGCCGGAAATGTGGAAGTTGAAAAGGAAATTCGGGCAGCAAATGAAAATGGGGTGTACATGCTGTCGGCGGCGATTGTGTGCAGCCTGGTGGTCCGGAGGCGGTACTGTGTTTTCATATTCGGTGCCACTGCGACCCAGTTGCTTTGACTCGGCATTGTCTCTAATGAGACACAGCTCGCGTAGAGTGAAAATAAAAAAAACTACAGAGCTCTTGGTGACACCAGCCGCAGAGCTAGGGCCGCACCTCCGCACCTGCTGATAAGATTATCATTTACTCCGCCGAGCTGATTGATTCACGCTGTTTTTCGCTTCTCGGTGGAATTTCACTCACTGCCAGCTTGGCTTTATCTTTTAATGAACTTCTTTTTGCTCTTCATGACGTGGTCTGGAATCTTTATTAATGCTACTTTCGGTCAACACGATGGATTTTTCAACAAAAATAGAAAATTGTTAAGTTAATGGTTTAGTTTATTTATACTTTATTTAATTATTGCAAAGAAATCTATGTTTCAGCATCTACCCCAAAAATTAAGCATAATTAGGAGACTAAAAGCTGGTGGAGAATAAAATCATTCAGTTGGGAGTGGACAGTTGAAATTTTCACTGTTCATTTATTTTTATGTCCAGGGAAGGTACTTATAGTTCTAGCAGGGGATCTGAGGATCTTGATGAAAATGCTTTAACTGAATAAACAAGGCACCATTTGAAAAAAAACTACATTCAGAAACTACAGACTTTCCCAAATTTGCTGGTTTTACGGGCATTTGAATTTCGATTTTTTGAATTTTTTAGCTGTCTTAAAAACGGTCCAAAACAATGTTTGCACACCCAAATCTCAGCTTCGAATTGTCAGATTTTCAAAATCCACATATCTCTAGTGCAATCTTGATTTGCCCTAGATAGCCGAAGTAGTCTAAGGGTGTTAACTTTTCTTTTTGCCAGCCCTCTTTTTTCACCCTTAAAATCGTTAAAATTTACAAATTTTTGCTGTTTGCATCCCACTTTGCGCAGCGGAATTTAGTGTTTTTCACCCCTAAACTTCTTTATTTAATCATGGGACATGAAGATGAGTCGAGCGGTATGCAGTTTTTATAAAAGCGACTCTTGGAACCCGAGATTTAGATTACATATTGTTTTACATTGTGCCAGTCTTCGGAAAAAAAACCCAAATTTTACTATTAGATTTACAACACTGCACACCGTTCAACACGTAATGGATAAATATTAAGTTGAAGCAGTCAAAGAGATTTTTAATCAGATCAGAAATTAGTGAACTACTCTGAATGATAAGCAAATTAATGAATGAAGTCATGTATGTGAGCAAACATCTAAACTTTTGTGAATTGCTGTCCTTTTTTATTCCACAATCTGTTAGTAGGAGGGTGGACTAAGTTTTGCGTAAAATGATTAACAAGCAAATGCCATAGATTGGACAAAAAAGAGGAATAAATTCATGTTGGCAGAGATACTATTCAATAGAAACCCAAATACTTATGATTTTTTTAAAGCCTGTAAAAATATGTAACAACTGCTAGTTAAAAAAACTACCAAATTATTACGAATTTAATTTTATTTATTACAAACCTTTGCTTTAAAATTACAAGAATTACATTTATTAAAATTCGGACGATCTAATTAAATGATAAATAATTTTTTATAAGGTATGTGAAATCGTCTAATAAAGAATTTGTTGCTACCACAGGCAATGTATTATCGATTTCTGGTTTATTTTATGTGTCTTAAATGGACTATGTAACTAAAAAAAAGTGTCGGTCTAATTGAAACAGAGTTATTCGATTGTTAGCTACTTTCGAAGCACGAATATCGGTTAGTATACTAATTCGGCGCCGGCATCGAGACGAATCAGGCTGGCGTCTCCAAATTTTTCGCACGCCAATCAGCCGAGTTTGGAACGCGAACTGGGTCAATTAAAAATGAAGAACGGCGCGTGGCGAGCGCGTGAGAGTCTTTTTCATTAACGCGCGCACAAGACTTTCGTGTCGGCAAATAAATATGTACGAAATTCTCATAAAAACATTCTCATTCTTGGTTTCAGTTTTGTTTTACACGCTTTCTCTCGTTTCCGATCGTTGTTTCATTGTTCAATTTTGCTGGAAAAGCAGACGCGCGCGGCGAGCAAAAAGCAGGGAGATGTATGAGAGGCGTGTGCGCGATTTCACGATTGTACATAAATATTTCTGGCTGCGGCGAGAAGAAGTAGTGACCTTTTATTTTCCATCATGTGACACACTCGCGAGTTATTTTCGTTTTGTTTACACACGCTGAGAGACTGCGAGAGGACTTGGAAATTCAAATCTCGCCACCGGCTGTGCACAGAGTGAAATTATACATTTTACCCTGTTCCTCTCCGCTTAGAAAAGATTCAGCTTGAACAATTCAATGCGAGCGGATAATTAAATTGGATTTTACTACTAACAGACCACAAACTAGCGAAAACATTTAATTATTGTAGAATTCCGGGGCCTAAGAGACAAGTTCTTCAAATTCAAAATCACTGAATTGAATGTTTTGAACCAAAATTCTCTTAGATGAGGTTGAAAATCCCGCGTTTTCTCAGTTTTTGTTTTTTAATATTATTTATTTGGCCAATTATTTTTCCATTAAAAATTAGAGCAAAATTCAGTCCCTAGATGTTTTTTTAATGGAGGGGTTTGAAATCTGGAATAATTTTACTTCTATAGAACAAATACAATTTTTGGAAATATATCTTAAATTTCATTTTTGGTTTAATATTTTTCTCTTGTTGGGGTTAAAATTTTTAAGTCAATATGTCAATTCAAATTGCATTATTGCTCTCTAAAAACCTTTGGCTTTAGTAAATTTGAAAGGAATAGTCAGCAAAAACCAAGCTAAATTTATAATTTTCTTAGGTTTAGTGATCGTTTCGAAATTGATATCAGATATAGCCTTGTATAAATTTTCCATTTTCTAGCTCTGCCTATTTTAAATTTGAAAATCAACTCCATAAAAATAATTGCAACATTTTTTAAAGAAATAAAATTCGTGGCTCACCCTGTTTGGAGAACAGGTGTCGTGGGTCACGTGAGGTCAGCGGGGCAGGTCATGGTGGTGGTGTCGGCAAGGGTCATGCCCTTCGGCTGGCCGACAATGCTCGTTGGGAACGCGACGAAGCCAAGACTGACTGAGCGACACACAGCGAACAGCGAGCGCCTGCCTCTCGACTCACCGCCGCTGCTTTTGGCACGCGCGCGCGCTTCCGCCTCGATCTCCCGTCCGACGCTGCTGACTCGCTCGCACACGCCAAAATTACACCACTCGCGGCTGCCGCAGCTTAATCGGACGGCAACCAGGTGGAGCACCTTCCTTCCCACTCGAGATTGAATGCCGGTGCCAGCGGAGAGAAGGCTCGGAATGGGAACACGCGTGGGGAACGGCCGGAACAGGGCTGATCGAGCGGAACTGCGTATTTGCGCTTGGTGCTGCAAGATTTTACCGAGTTTTGAATCTTGTTGTACACAACTATGGCATATTGTTTGTGAAATATATATTGTTCCTGACCTTTCACTCATATTTTTGAGGTGTTTTCTTTTTAATGAATGATGTGATTTTATTTTACGATTAATTGAGAATTGAAAATGATAAATATTTTTATTTAATAATTATGAAAATCATCACTTTCTTGCCATTCTAAAATATGTTTTTTAAAATCAAAATACTCGCACCTATACTAGGGAAGGCATTCACATGCAACACAAACTTATATGAGAAATTACAAAATCTAGTAAAATAATTAAATTCCTGAACAAATCCAGCAAGCACTACAATGAACGCATGAACGGAAAAATGGACCCTTCTTAATGCCAGCACCCTGACTAGAACAGACTGTTTCGGGTAATGAACCCAAATCAGCTTGACTTTTGTGCCTTTCCATGGTAATTGCGAGTTAATTCGAACTGATTTTGATTGAAATATATATTTTTAATTTTTATTAACTCTCGATCTGGCATCAAATTTGAATGTTAACCTGCTGATACGCTATAAAATTAATTTAAATAAAATACTTTGAATTGAGCTGAACAGCCGAAACCACTTGAATTTCAGTTCAAATTTTAATTTAAAAATATGCGCCGGCAAATTGAATCTGTGATTAATCGTTTTAGTACTATGCAAGATGTTTATTTCAATTTCTTGCTATAATTTTTTTATTTTTAATACCATTTAAGTATGGGTCAGACACTTTGCAATTATTTTTTGCAATTTATTTTTTAATCTTTTCGTACAAAAAATTAAATGAAAATGAAAACATTCTTGCGTCTTTTTAGGTACCATAAATCCTATTTCTTACAGTTTTACAATTCAGAACATTTACTCACAGTGAATTTGATTGGATATCATTATTGGTAAATGGGTTTCTCTCTAGTATAAACTCAAAACCATTCCAGGGTGCAGATACTTGAAAATTTTACTTTTTGCCTCTCTCTTACCTAGCGATCTGTTGTAAAATTAGAATAGTTACCCTCAAACTTTTTTTAAAAGGTTGCGGATTCCATGCAATTAAGTTTAAAATAATTATCACGAAAAATTGGATGGCGATGACGCATATTTTAAAGGGAAGCATGCGATTGCAGTGGAAAACAGGAAATTTGATCAGTATGTGCTGGCGGAAAAGCGCCAATAATCGGAGGCACAGAGGCTGCAGTCTACATAATGATATCTGATGGACACAAAAGCTGCTGCATCGCTGTTGGTATTTCTGACCGCCTTAATTACGATTGCATCTTGCGATAATGTAAAATCAATCATTAGACACCTGTGATCCGCGATTTTCTTGATTTTTCGTTAATTAGTGCGTTGTTGGAGAACGGAAATTGAATTTAAGGCGAGGGATTGACAAGCTAAACAAACTAGTCAACAAATATCTCTGTGAGGATGCAAGTCTGAAAATTGATGATATCGGCGGAGCAGAAACAAAAAATATTGATGCTAAAGCAGAACAACCTCTAGGATTTCACGGTTTAGTTACTTTTAGCGAGTCCTCATTAACTAAACATCTTTTTTCGTCTATAGATAATTGTTGTGAAAAAGGAACGGTTAATAAATATTTTTTAAATTGCTGGATTCGAAGTGTCGAGTGAGCATTGCCTGAAGTCTTTCAAAATTATTGCTATATATCGTTTATTTTCAGTTTTAATGAAAATTTTACCTACAAAGACATCAATGTGGACCTATGCACACACGCCACTCTCCTCCACTTCTTCCGTTTCGTAGGAAATGACTCAGATCTGCAAATCCAAGAAAATCGATTTGAGAGTACTTAAATCCTTAACTGTAGATCATAATAACTAATTCTCTTTCACACAAGATTTTCAACCTCTGGTCAAGATGTTCAAATCCAAATGCAAGCCAGTAATTTTAGCCGTTGGTTTAGACCCAGACGGGCTATCTGCTGCGAGGTTCAGCGCGATCGCATCAAAGGAGGAGTCGCGGAATGTGTTTGTGAACTTGGTCATACAAGTGATTGAAAATTACAACCTGGATGGACTCTTGCTCAATTGGCAATATCCGGTTTTTTGGGATGCATGCTCTGAATCTTATTTATTTAACTCATTGATATAATTATAATTTTAATTTTTTCAGAATAATTTAATTGGCAAGCGTTCCCCGTTTGATGGCGCAAATTATGTACAACTTGCAGAAAATCTATCTAAAAAATTGAAAGCAAAAAATAAAATACTACAAGGATTATCCACTAATGATGCAGCATTCAATATGTGTAAATGCGCAACAAATGTTTAGTGATATATTTCTGAATTAATCATTTGCAGACTTTGACTTCAAAAAATTGGATAGAATTATTGATTACTGGTTGCTGCCTGCCTACCACTTTGAAGGCCCTTGGTCCGTGATGACAGCAATCTCGTCTTCTTACCTCCGAGCAGTAAGATTTTTTCCTAAACTAATCATTCAAAATATTGATTATTTTCTTTAGGATCTTATGGTATTAAATCACTTGAAGATACTTCCGCCCGATAAAATCTTACTTGGGATACCCACGTATTACTTGCCAGTTGTTGTGGACTCGACAGTCAAGAAAATTCGTCTCAGCTCCCGTCTGAAGGTAAACTTCACACCAAATCAGCAGCTTTCCACTTTTCGTCAGGTAACACACCATCAAAATGAAGAAGTCGTAATTTTAAATTTGCAATTTCGCTCTCAGCTCTGTGAGCAGGCTGCTAAAGGTGGATTGACCGTCGTCCACAATGAAAGTAGCACCGTGAATTCGTATGCATTTCTTAAGAACGATTTTGTTTCTTTCGAATCATCGATTTCCGCAGTCAACAAAGTAGCACGTACATGTTTTTATTCTCCTATGTTAAATCAACACCATGGTTTTGTAGATGAGGCTGGTTTTCGAAAAGAATTTGGCAGGAACGTTTGTTGCTTCAATTACTACCGACGACTACGATGGCAAGGCTTGTAACTGCGGGAATTTCCATATTCTGAGGTCAATTAATAACGCACTCAGAGGATCTGTTAGCGAGGTCAAAACATGTCCTTAATCTAAAGTTCTTTCTTTTCATTAAATCATTCCAAACGGTCACCCACTATTATCTATGAAAATATCGATTGAGCATGAATAAATACATTTTAATATGTTCAGCCCAGGATAACATAAAAATTCCTATCTCAAGATAAATGATTTGAACTTAAAATTTGTTAGAGAGCGCTTAGAGCCTAATTTTATGATCATTATTTGAAAAGAAGAAAACTTATGAAAAATTTGTATCAATTTTTCTATCAGAATAAAATGTTGAATGAAATTCATCTGAGTGTATAGTCTATTTTCCCCATCACTTTACATCCATCATTTACAATACAATTGTGTGCCTTGGATTTTAAATACAACAATTTTTGTTAAATATAGTTCAGCAAAATAGAACAAATTTTTTTGAATCATTAAATAAAGTACAAAATTGTTTATTAAAAATAATGTGAATTTCGACAAAACATCAGAAAACACTTATTTAAAAAGAAAAATATATTTTGTTTTATTTTAATTTCAACGCAGGTAAGAATTTAAAACTCACACGCGCCGACTAGATTTTCCCCATAATTTGATGCCATCAAAGTAAACGGCATTTAAATTGAATGTAAACAAATTTAAGTAGCACATCTTAAGTTAAACCCTCGTGGTAAATAGACGATTCTGATTTTTCTGTTTAAATAAATTTTACCCAAAAGTATAAGAAATTGAAAATTCCTCCAAATATTTTATAAGATTAATCCATTGCACATTGCACCTGGATGAGAACCCTTCCAGATTAATATTGTTGCATCAAACACGCGCTGCTGTTCGTTTATGATTATGGACCTTTCTTTACATAACATACGATTGCCACCTGCCACTCAGCTTTAGTGTGCGTGTGTTATTAATTTCCTGCAAGAGTATACGTGCGCTTCCCCTTCCATTGTCTGGCTTGGGCTGAGGATGCGGCTCTCTCGTCCAAGTCGCGGCAGTGTGTGGCAGCCGGCCGAGTGAGCAACTCACCTGGCCAGACCCTGAAGGTCGCACCTGAAAAACAAACCGAGGCACGGATGGGCAGCATTAATTTTTCATCTCTTCTCCGCTGAAATCCATCACAGCATTCAAGAAAACTACTAATTCAAAGGTAAAAATTTAATTTTCGAAATTTTAAAACATTTCAAGTGGATTCAATTGTTTGTCGGTTATCTTTTCGTTTCCGTTTCAAGTATGTGCAAATTCACTGTTGTTGTGATGCAACGCAGACACAGAAATTATGATAATTTAGTGTTGGAATTCCTCCTCCTTCACGCTTCTGTACACTCGCAGACGATGCTTTGTGGCGGCGAGATGCAATAAAAATAATAATTTGTGCCTCTTGGGAAGAGATGGAAGAGAAGAGACACGCAATTCGATTTCTTCTCCAGCCGTTCTTTTATAGTTATTATACAATTTTGGAGAAAACAGCATTTCAACCTTTGGCCCAGAATTATAAACAGCCGGAAGACGTAATCAAAGAGATATAATACCTACTACACGAAACTCTTTTTTAATTATTTTGACATTGACTTGCGAGATTGATTATATAAACATCACTGCATGGTGTGAAGATTTTGTTTGTTTCCATACGACAAATTTGTTCCGCTGCGTAATAAAATTACAAAAGGCTTGAGGTGCTATAAAAAATTAATTTAATAATAGAGTTTCTCGTAGGTGGAACTTTGTTAGCGATTGGTTTACTTAATTTTTAAAATGTATTAATTTCAAAAAATTTTTCAATGGCTCAGCTCTGCACGAATTACTTAAATTTCCAAGGAGAAAACATAAAAAATGCGCTTCAATTCTGAATCCACGCAGGGCTGAACCTTTCGATAATTTTGATACCTGTGAATTTCTCTCGTCTTTTTATTTTAATTTGAAATTTTCACTAGTGCAGTTTTTCGTTAACCTCTTTTAAGAATTGTTTCTGTAAATCCATCTCTGTATGTTCGATTTACGACACCATTTTCTTGATGGATGAAAACCATAAAGCATCTTTAAACTCGGGTTTATGACAGGAATTTCACTGCTCTTCTCATACAGCATAATTTGCTCGAAGCAATCGATCTTTCCTGTCCATTGATCCGCTCGCAGCACGCACGCTCCTTTTCCCACGGCCGTTTTCGCGGAAATATGACTACAAAACTCTTGTTAATCGCATAACAAACCGCTTAATTGCATTAGCCAAATGCAAACAATTTGCACGTCCACTGTTTGTGACGGTAAAATAGTGCTCGCGTGTCAAGCTAGAATTAATATTGGCTTGAACACAGTAGTTTAGTTTTCAAAACTTATTTATTCTGGGACGATATAAAAATTTAATATCCAACTGTATTTTTTGTTGTTTGAGGCTTTAAAACTACTTGACATTTGCGTCTTGGTATGCGGGTGATTGAGTGCGTCTTTTGGCGTGTGATTCTTCGCGCTGCTGGTTGTTTTTGTGATTGTGCATCGTGTGTGTAGGCGAGACGAATCAAAGCCACACAATAGGAGACCCACCAAGCAAATTTAACTCTTTAATTTCAAGGCAATAGAAGAAAAAGAAATTCTGCATTTTACGCGTATCGCAGCACACTAATCCGCTATACTACTGTTACGTCGTTCGTAGGGGAATTTAATTGATTCGATTTCTCTGGAATAACTGCAACGCAATGTAGTTAGAATAATTACATTGCAAACTTTTTTACAAATAAATTATTTTTCGTTTGGTTTAAAATATTTATCTAGCATTTGACAAAATAAATTTATTTTGTATGCTTTTTAATATTTAGTTTTTAAAAATTGCTCTGCTCTATTTTCAACCACAAATAAAATGGGCATCAATTAGGTTTCAAATGGTGTAGATATCGCAGTTTTAAATCAAAATATTAACTTGGACAGTCCTAGTAGTGTGTACGTTATAATTTTAATAAAGTTCAATAAAGTACACTTGAATTGCAGTGTTTTGTGGTTGACGGATTTCCACCTCTATAAAATTTAATTCCTAAAAACCTTTCTAAAATTAATACAAATTCAATTCAGAATAATTGGCAAATATCTGACATTTTTTGAACGTGAAGCGTAGCCCAAAAATTGTAAGAAAATGAATCACTGAGTGGGTAAACTGGTCGCGATGCAACGGTACGTGTCCACTTGTAACGCCCACCACGTGTTGTGCTTATGTCATAATATTATTGCACTCGATCTGCTCGTCGTTAAATTGCACCGTGCATGTAACTATACGTGTATACGCACACCTGTTGCGTGATTACGCTCTCCGAAAATCGTACGGTTTTCTTGCTCGCGCGTGAGCAGTTAGAAAAACGGACTAGCTGCAG
The DNA here is from genome assembly GCF_949628265.1 of Cloeon dipterum. Classification (NCBI taxonomy): domain Eukaryota; kingdom Metazoa; phylum Arthropoda; class Insecta; order Ephemeroptera; family Baetidae; genus Cloeon; species Cloeon dipterum. The sequence goes on from NC_088790.1 coordinate 12,058,798, forward strand.
CAGCTATCCTCTCCGTATATAATATGCGCTTAAATCGCCATTTCATCGCCGAGATTATGGTTTACTAAACGATGCAGCGCATTTCCTGCTTTACTTTTCCAGTAGATATGACCAAATGCGTAATTGGGAATTTTCTTACTGTAAATCTGTGTCGATTTATAGGAACACTTCAGGTACCGTTTTTCATTCTTAAGGAATAATCTCTATTTTTGCAGAATTTTAAATTTGGTCTAAAACTAAACCATATTATGTTAAATTAAACAAATATATGTATTTTGATCGCTTAAAGATTGATCGATCCATCATTATTGACATTTTTTTACAAATAATTTGCTTTCTTAAAAACGAAATAAAATTTTATAAAAGAAAAAAATTGTACAATTATTTTCTTGATGTTTTTTTTTAATCCTGTGCTATCTGTGTAAATCAAGTGAATTCAAGTGCGTTTAAGAAGAAAATTGAAGAAGCAATAATCTCAAGCTACCATTGATCATATTACTTCCTTCCAAATGTTGTTCCTACATAATTGTCTCATTACTTTATGGATGTGTGCTGATTTGGGGCAGAGTTGCCCTGTCAGCCCATAATAAACTTAATTTTAAAACTAAATCTTCCACTTGTTGAAACTCTCATTCCGAGAAAACAAGTAGTACTGCAAAAAGTGCAAAATAAGCAGTTTGCAAGGAGTAATTTCGGTCAGGCGAGCTGCGTGCAATGGTTATTTGTATTCCACCACTGTGTGTGCGATTATACTGATAGAGGAAGGAAAGAACGGTGTGCGACAACCCAATTAGTTATCAGAGCCTTCCGCCGGCTTTTGTTCTTGGCCCGTATGGCCACAGATGGTACTGAAACAATATTATTATCATTATCTGTTCAGCACTTCTCGGTCAGCAATCAAAGTTTGCAGGCAAATCAGTGCGGATCCGCTGTAATTTCTTTCTCTCTCGTCCAGCGCTGCATTGTATGCTAATTTGATCGGCGATTGACTTTCACGCTTTTTCGCGGTGGATCGATCACTTGTGAAACGATGTGAGAGTTGAAGTCTGTCTCATCAGTTAATTTTTTACGCTCATTGTCCAGTGAAACTCGGTTTACTTTTGTATTTTGTCTCTTTTTAATCAATTTATCTGCTGGGATCGAATTTCAGTCGATCGATGGTATTTTTTCTAAGCCCTCTGTAACAAATTATCTTTCACGAATTAGGTTGTTCTTTTTCCCAAATGATAGTATCTTAACCGACCATAGCTTTATTTTCTTACCATTTAGTAAATAATTAATTTAAATTTTAGTAATACTTTAAAACAATTACTCACCCCCGTGTTGATAAAAAATATTAATTAAATTACTAAAAATCAAATAAAAAAAAACCATAAATTTCTAGAGAACCGTTGGTATTTTTCAAAAACACTTAATATTTTCACTCGTGCAACAAGTTTTGGTCTCTGATTAATCATTTTCTTTTCCCCTGGGCGACTAAATTACCTATAAGGCTAAAATTTGTTTTTTTGCCCTGCTGATCGGCGATAGGTTCTCTAAAAACGTAACTTAATTTAAATTTGAACTTCTTTTGCCTCTTTTTTAAAAGCTTTCACATCAATATTTTTGTTAAATTTAAACATACAGAGATAAAGAGAAGGTGTATTTTATTTGAGGAGCTTTACATTTTTAGACATTTTTAAAACATTAATGAATTTAGTTTTTCGCTCTTGCGAAATATCCGTGGTCTAAAATAATAAGCTTGCATAACTTTACTAGAGTGCTAATTATGATTTGATAATTTTAACTGTGCGATGCATTTAAGGAGGTAAATTATATAAAAAGAGCGTGTTAACTGACCTAAATTTATGATAATTCAATAAAAACTATAAGATATTTTTAATTGTTAAATTGTCCTTGAATTATGATCACTTTCAGGTGAATTTTCACTTAATAATCTACTTAAAAAAATCTGCCAAATTCGGCGACAACTGAGGTGTGGCACTTTTAATCGAGCAATGGAAAATGTGGTAGAGAAAATAATTTCTGAAAAGGATATGAATTGTATTACATGAACCCGATGAAGCCGATTGGATCGGAAAACACAATCGCGAAACACGTACAAAAAAGCAAAAGACAACTTGAATTAAATTCCCATTTTTTGACATCTTCTTGAATCTGACCGGTCAGAACTAATATCAACGCGCCTGGCCACCGCAGGAAAAATTTGCTGGAAATATCTTATTTTTGTGTGGAAACAATCAATATCTGTATCTGTGCAGATTTGAAACAAAGTAATGGCGCATTTCAAGTTAGCAAGAACTCAAAAACCAACCAAATAATTGCAGCGCTAGAAACGAAGTCGGTATTGAAAATCCTCGACTTTGTATGACACGGAAAAGGGCTTATTGAATGCGACTGTTATTCCGGCCAGTGCGTCGAATGGGAGGTGGGCTGCGGCGATGACTTTGGGAAAAGACTCTGGTACAACAGCAGGTAAACACTCAAACACTGCGCTTATTGAATGGTCAATGACCGCTTCGTGAGTGCGCCGCGCGCGCGGAGATGAGCCTCTTTCTCTCTCGCCAGCGTGTGCATTCCAGCCGGTAATTGAAATGCAAATATGTATATCGGCCGAGACAGTTGTTCAAATTCGAAACGTGCGAGATGCGGGTCACACTTTTCCCGATTCGGCTTGCCACGAAACGTGATGCCATCCGCGATTTCTCTCGAAAATTAACCGTTCAATGCAGTGTGTATAATATAATTTCGTTTGCACACACGCATTCGCGGTCGCGGCGGATGTTTGCCGAGGTCGAGAGGCCTTATCGGCACTAATTTTTGTGTGTCAAGAGATGAGCGGTGTAAATCAGGGTTGAACAAATTGTTCGTGCGTGGGTATAGTTTATTTGAATTTATTGTTGCATGCTTATCACACTTTACGGTTTACGTGACAAGGCTAAACGCGACCATTTTTAACAGGAATGCTGTTCCACGATTTTATATTCCAAGCGAAATAAGAGACTGACTTGCAAATTGTTGTACTGTAATTTAGCTGTGAAATTTTGACGTCCGACTTTTTTAGCTCCCTGTTGCGGAACGTCAATTATGCAATTTGAAACAAACTAAAAATCATTTTAAACCCACGCTAACAATCTAAATTTAAACAAATATCATTTTGGCGAACTACATATTTCGCTCTATTTTAAGATATTTAATATGAATTTTGAAGCATAAAAACCTTTTAATTTTTTATAAATTGGGGTTGCATTGCAATTTTAGGCTTTTTTTAAAACCACTTTGTTTTTCGTTTAGAGAAAAAAAACCTGCATAAATTGCTTTAACTGTTTTATTTCATATTAATTTTAACTCTTGGAATTTAAAAATAATCTAAAGCAACCTTTATAACGGTTAGTGCGCAAGAAATATGATTCTATGAGGACAGAAAATTTATTACATATTCCCGCATATAAAAATATTATCGAGGACATAACTTACTCGAATGAGAAGAAAAATTGCAACATATTTTCGCGCTTTGTAGGATTCAAAGTCATGCAACAATAAATTAGTTCATGCACGGTCATGATTAAATACCTGGTCTGCTGTTATAGTAATTACGCTCGCATCTATGAAAAACTTTACTCGTTTTGCTTCAGAGCTTGTAAACTAGGGAGATAATGCGTGAACGTTCAAATTAGTACTTTCTGCAATTTCTCTACACTCAAAATCCCATATATCTGTGTTTGGTCTGAAGTCAAAGCCTTATTCATTATATTATTTTTTCCAGAACATCAAGCTAATTTTTTGCCCTTTTTCCAAAGAATTATCTATTTGCAAAATTAAATTTTTATCTTCCAATCGTGCCCTAATTCAATTTAAGACTTGAGCATAATTACACATTTAAAAAGGCTTATTAAAATGATCTTTATCATGCTTTTAGCTAGTAGGCATATATGATATTCAAATCACTAAGGCAAAGGAAAAGTGGCAGAGAGAAATTAAACCACTGCGGCGAGCGCTGGAAGAAATGCAGAGGACGAGTTTTCGCACGGCGATCACAATGTCTCGCTCATTATACAATCTCGTCTGTCTCTCCGCCTGAAGACGCAAGCCTAGAATGAGAAACGGTCTCGCGCAGTTTGAAAAAATAAAACGACATTCCGGTTATGTTTCGAATTACGCGCAGGGAAATAAATGTCGGTCGCGGTCGTTCATCAGCAGACAGATGACGATGCTAATTGCGCTCACGCTTTTCATTGTCAAGCATGCTCTAATTTGCTCGAACAAGATTAATTCGGCGAAAGGTGTTCACAATGCACGATACATAGAGAGGATCATTGAACCAAACTGTGGATTATTGAAGCTTTGATTGGGAGATGGAAACAATAAATGCGTGTAGCTTCTTTCCTTCTTGTTATCTGTTTTAAAATACACTTATTGAAGGAAGAACGTTACCTATTAATACTCACAAAAATCCTTTATGCAATATCTCAAATCAATTCTGGAGGATTCAGTTTAAAACAAAATCTATTTATTTGGAAATGATGACAAAAGTGGCAATGTTTGATGCTTTTAAATGGTGAACCCTTCTTTAAAACATACTTAGTTAATTTAAATACAAGTGAGTTTCCCCATCATGAGGTATGCGCTGTTATACTGATTTCGTGGATAAGAATTGAGATTTACCAAAAATGATAAAGCGCATTCAAAATGGCAAATTTTGAATTGTTAATCTTTTTTATTCCATTTCAGATCAAAATTATCGAGTAAATCTTTGTTAATTAGTCTGGTTTGAAATAAACTGAAAATTCTGGTATTTTATTCTTACAGTTTATTGGAATAATTAATGGCTGGCGAGAGGAGGAAAGGCAGCGGCGGAGGCGACTCCCGCATTTTCACCGTGGATATGGGCGCCGAGTCAATGGAGGCGCGCACGCCACTTGCCTGGCAGCAGAGGAACCTAAATTACCAACAACAGCAACAACGAAACCAACAACACGCCTACAGCTCCAACACTATTGGACATGTAGAGAAGGCTAACAAAGGTAACAAAAAACTGGAGGATATATATTTTTACAACAATTAAGCTGTTTCTTTTGGATATACGCTCATAAGAATTTGTATGTATTCAACCTTCAATAATTATTGGTTTTCAAAATATGAAAATGCACTAGACTTTGCACATCATTATGTGGGTAGTAAAAACTGCTATTATCGTACTGAACATAGATGAATTATACTGTAGATAGTTAATTAAAAACTTATTAAATGATTTAAATTGAAAAAATTAAGGCTTTTCAAAAGAGGCTAGAGTAGATTTTTAAATTACAAGCACTGTGAGGCAGCTTCAGGAATTGCTTATAATTAAAAAAACGGATAAACTTTAAAGATCACGTCGGTTGGGGGGGGGGGAATACATTTTAAACTCAACTTTGTGAGTGGGATATTGTTCTAAAAAAAATTAAAATTGAAATACATTTTCTTCCATGTGCAAATTTATTTTCTTCCAAAGCAAAGAAAATAAAGTAAAACACGGCAACAAATATATTTTAAAATTTAATTTATTAATGCAAATATTTAATCAAGTTTTTGAAACATTTAAAATAATTACTGACCAGAAAACTTTGATTGTCAGGTGTTAACAGCGGCGTGCGCCGTGTCGTAGAGGAGGGGGCACAGACGGTGGGCCGCGGCGGGCGAAGGTCGTCGTCCAGCACGACGGCCACGTCAAGCAGCTCTGCGGCCACATCGAAGGCATCGCGGCCACCGCCTCCGCAGCCGCAACCAGCGGCCGCCGTGCAGCACCAGCAGCACGGGTTGGGCGCGACCTGGGACGGCGAGCCGTGTCCGGTGCACCACCCTGTGATGTTCCTGCCCCCGGTGGCCACCATGGCTTCCATGCAAATGCCGGCGGCCACCATGAATTCCATGCAAATGCCGGTGGCCACCATGGCCCCCATGCATATGCCGGCGGCCACCCTACCACGGCGGCCGCCCGCCTACGACAATAGCGTGGTAATGCTGATGCCACCGATGTTGCGGCCACGGCCTCTGGTGATGCCGGCAGCCAGCGACGCCGGGCCGCCAGAGCCCCTACCGATGCGCGACCCCAAGCAGACGCTGCCCCGCAAGGAGGGCTCGGCTGCCAGCGAAAAGCCGCTGTCCAAGAGCAGCGACTGCCGCGGCCACTCGGTCGTGCTGTGGTTCATAATCAGCATTATCACCATCGGCGTCCTCCTGGGCGCCGTCCTCAGATTTGTCATGGGCTGAGAGAGCCATTATTTATTCAGCGTGATCTTGTGACATATGTAATTGCGAGTAGGACTATGATTATTAGAATAATGTATGTTTAAGCCAGACTGAGTTAGGCCGAATAAATGAGTTATTTACAAGAAATGAGGTATATATCGATTAAAATACAAAATGGCACGCTATGGAAAGCCTCTCTAAACATCAGAAATTGCGCATGAAAAAAATAAGGAACTATCAAACTAACTTTAAATTATACCAAAAGCTGTGGTTTGCCCAACCAGTTTCACTCTTATTTTCCCTTCAGTTATATTCAAACTAATGAAGATATTTATGCTGCTTGTCACATCTTACCTTCTATTTCTGGCCTTATTTAGTAAAGAGTAACCTGCAGAAAAAACTGCTTTTGGACTGCAGTACCTCCGAAGAACTGACCAACTGTGTATAATATGCATATTAAATTTGTTAAATAAATAACCCAGTTTGATTTGAACGACATTATTTTCATTTATTCTGTGACATTTAAACAAACCAATCCATTCAGCAATAATTATATAAACAGAAAAACTAGAAAGTGCTAAAATTAATAAAATTAGAGACTTTCCTATTCCATAGGCCCAGCTGTGTAAATCTGCAACAGAATCAAAAATTAAAATTAATTCAACAGCTAAAAACTAAGAGACTAACTTCTTCCGGGGCTTCGTCAAGCTGCTCCTCATCATCACTGGTGTACAATTTCCGTGACTTTTTCCGTTTCCGTTTCTCACTTTGCACCGGCGTAGCCACCATTGCACCAGGAGTCAGCTTGATTTTTACTTTGGGCACCGCAACAGCGGGCTCCTGCTCTGGAACAATTTCTGTGACCAACACACCTGGAAAAATTAACAATTAGAAAGTTAAGAAAAATACCAAAACGCATTGAATGTCATTTTCAGATAAAAATTACTTGAGGGCTGAAAAAAATTACAAGCAAGACAGACACTTACTTCTGTGCATGGAATCCTCATCAGTTGGATCCTCAACGTCTTCATCATCCATTTCCTCTGGTTCATCTGCTCCTTCCTCTGTTGGTTGCTGCTCAGCGCTCGTTTCATCTCGTTCCCCACAAATTCTGTCTCTGGCGGTTTGGAACACGCGCGCTAGCACAATCGAGTCTTCGTAAATTAACGAAGACTCGACGTTATATGTCCTGGCATTCTTGCACAGATGCATGAAGTCCTTCTCCAGGTCGTCCACAGACATGTACTGCAAAAATTTAGATAAAAATATTGACAAACCAGACATGTCCTGCAAATAGAAGTTGTCAAGAATACACACAATATAAAATTTAAAGAGGATATATTTTTAATAAGTTAATGCCATCTTAAATTTAAAAATAAATCTGAGTAAAATTAATATTAAATTCGTTAGACTGTGGACTTTAAAAAGTGACAGGCGATATGGATTTACTGAATACAAATTTATATTGAAAATTAAAACAAATATGAAAGTTTCTACTCACTCTGTTATCTTCAATTCGGGACATGATTTTCCTAATGTCAATTGGTTTGCGGATAAGTTCATAGTAGTCTGGCAGTTCCTTTTTTGTCGGCAGTTTCAAGAAGGGATCACTCAAAATGCGGCCGTCACTGCCAAAGCAAGAAATCAATTTTAAATATTCCCATGAATGTATTATTACATTGAGCCTACCTGTCTTTGTAGTTAATGACCATATCCATGATTTTGCGCATCTGCTTCTTGACGTGTTTGCTGGTGACAAGCGACTTGTCGATGGGCGGTCTCCCTCGCTTCTTCTTTGGCTTGCTCGGCGCAAGTTCCTCCCCTTCGAGCGCGCCACTGAAGCTTGGTCCTTCGCCGCCGGAACCAGAGGCCACGGCCGCCGCCAGCGACTCTTCCTTCTTTCGCTTCTTTTTGTTCTTTTTGTTCTTGCGCCGCTCCTCTTCCTCAAGGTCGTCTTCGTCAAGATCCTCGCCTTCCTCTGCTATCACCTGAAACAATAATTTAATTGCAGTTTTTAAATATATATTTATCTCATTTGAAATGTAAAAAATAAGCCATTGATGAGTTTTTTTTATTTGTTATTCCGTTTTATAGAAATTTGTGTCAGAAAGTTGAATTTTAATCCACACACTTTTAAATCATTTCAAAATAAGAAACTAAAATTAATTTTTGAACTAAATCAAAGGATAATAAATTAGGAAAATTTGTTGCGTAATAAATTTGACAAAAAATTAATGTTGAATTTAGGTTGTTTTAAAATATAACCTACTGTATATTCTCAGAAGGGTAAATATGGCCATTAAACAATACCCTGGATTCATTATTGAGTGTCATCCACAAGGGAGGTTAAAAAATGTTAAAGAATTGACTTAAAATTACTAAAATTTTACAATATCAGAGGGGAATAAATAGCACGTACCTTAAGCCACTCTTTTTCTGTCAAGCTATCAGTGTAGTCAACTTCTTTTCTCTGCCTTGAGCCCCTTCCATACTTCTCCTCTTCCTCCTCCTCGATAGTCCACTTTTCGACCTGAAATAAAACAAAGCAGTAAGTTAGAAATCAATTTCCTGTTTAAAGTAGATCTGCAAACCTCATCATCTTCCTGAATGAGCCAGGCAGGCAGCTCCGACTCGTCCATCAGCCTGGGCGTGTGTCCATCCACTCTTTTACGATCATTGTCCATTGTTTCAAAGATTTCCAGCTCATTCTCAGACCGGGCTATCATCTGATTTACCACTTCATCATCGGGAACCTCGTTCTCCTCCTCCTCGTCGCCTTCGTCCTGGTGAAGGATCGTCTGCAGGAACTGACGCCGCTCCACGCCTGTGCTTTTCTCGTTGAACATGCCAGCTTGGATTACCTGGAGAGTAAAAAATGAGGTTAATATTTAGTTTAAATAAAATTGAAATTGATTTATGATTTCTGAAGACAAAAAATTGAAATTTTGATATCAAACTTTCACTTTTTACAAAATATTTGTAATTAACTTTTTATAGACAAAAAATTCTTAAAAAATCCTAAAAACCCAATCAATAGGATATGTATTACCTTTTCATCCATGTTAAGCTTGTATCTAGCTGCGGCTAATATTCTCTCTTCAACCGAGTTGACGGTCATGAGGCGTAGAACGCGCACCTCGTTTTGCTGGCCAATGCGATGAGCTCTGTCCTGCGCCTGCAAATCCTGGTGAGGATTCCAATCTGAATCGAAAATGATGACCGTGTCGGCCGCCTAAACGCAAAAACGTGTCTTAGTCATTGAAAACTAAAGAATAACAATTTAAATTTACAAGTTCATTTCCTGCCATTAAATCACATTTCAGAAGTTAAAAAACTCACCTGTAAATTGAGGCCGAGACCTCCAGCTCTGGTGCTGAGGATGAATATAAAGAATTCTGATCCTGGCATGTTGAACTTGCGCAGCAGCTCGCCTCGGTCCTCGGATTTAGTGGTACCGTCAAGCCTGAGGTAGGTGAAGCCCCGCCAGTTGAGATAGTCCTCCATAATGGTCATCAGCTGAGTCATCTGACAGAAGAGCAGCACGCGGTGCCCGGTCTGCTTCAGCTTGGGAAGAATCCGGTCCAACAGCTCAAATTTACCAGAGGCACGGTATAAATCAGGACTGTAAATAAATTTAGACGCAGGTTCATTAAACAATGTTCTATACATATCAGTAAGAAGGTTAAAAGCAAATTTAAACCAAATTTAATCAAGAATTCAGAAAAAAACAGATCTGCAAAAATAATTATCAGGGTAATTAAAGAATAATTTAAATATCCAGGAACAGGATGCCCAAAAATTAAATGTTAAATTTCCCCATACTTGAAAGATTGTTTCCCAAGTAAGCATTTTATCTAAGTCTACCTCAAGTCTTTTACTGCGAAAATTTAGCATCAGAATGAACGTGAGAAAAATTAATGGAGGTGAAAAATTTTACTGACCCATGGACTATGTTGGAGGGGATGTTGAGGTGTTGACAGTAGGCATTCTCGATGTGCTGAAACATGAAGGGGTGGTTGCACAACTTCCTCAGCTGCATGATAGTATTCATGAGAGTCTTGGCACCACCCTTGCCCGTCTTGCCCTTCTCTGATCCGTCAGTCAACATGACACCCTTGCTGTGCATGTGCCGGTAGAGCACGCGCTGCATGCCTGACATGTCGCACTTGACGATGTACTCGACCTTGTCTGGCAGCTGCGACTCCACCTCTTTCTTCAGCCTGCGCAGCAGGAAGGGCCGCAGGACTTTGTGCAGGCGACGGATAATCAGGATTGTTTCTTCCTCATTCAATTCAACCTAATAACAAAAAATACAAATTTGAGGATAGTTTTCCTCATTTCTGGACGCACTCATGAATAGAAAATTCTATCAAGATTCTGCTGTGAGAAAATAAAGTTTTCTTTTAAATTTAATTGATCTTTCTTGAGATATTTTTTAACAATTAAAAAAAAATTAAATGGAAATCCATAACAGGCCTGCTTGAATCGTTTTTAAACAACTATATTTTTATCCCCACATTTTCTTGCTGGGGGTACACTTTTCAAATAAGAAAATTTTATATTAAAATTAGAGTAGGAGAATTATTAATAATACCTTTTCGCCTGTGGTGGCGAAGGGGGCGTTGAACCATTGCTCGAACGTGCTGACGGACTTGAAAATAGAGGGCAGCAAGAAGTTAAGCAGCGCCCACAGCTCAGGCAGCTTGTTCTGCAGAGGCGTGCCAGTGAGGAGGAGGCGGTGCGGCGCCAGGTAGTGCGTGTTCAGGATCTGTGTCAGCTTGCAGTGGTGGTTCTTCATACGGTGGCCTTCATCAATGATCATGTACTTCCAGCGCAACTGAAATGGGAAAATCAGTGTCTCGTCTAAGCTTGGCTCAGCGTAGAAAAACTCACCTTGGCCAGGATAGCTTTGTCTTTTATGATATACTCGTAGGTGGTGAGCAGCACGTTGAACTTGGTTGCCCTCATCTGGCTCTGAAGCTGCCGGCGGATCGCAGGTGAGCCTTTGTACGCGACTACGCTCACACTCGGCGCCCACTTTTCGAACTCAAGCACCCAATTGGACATGGTTCTGTATGAAAAATAATATTATATATATTATATAAAGAACACGTTAACTTGTTCCTTTCATTATTGAGAGTAATGTGTGCGAAATTAAATATAAAAAACACTGCAGATTTTTAACTCATTATTTGGGCCATTATTTAAAATTTTCTTCAATTTAAACTGTTGCATTTTCTGCTTAGTAATGTAAACATTACTTACGAAAGGGGCACAATGATGAGATATGGCCCATGGACCTTCTTCTTCTCTATCAAGTACGTGAGAAGGGCAATGGTCTGTATGGTTTTGCCCAGACCCATTTCGTCGGCCAATATTCCATTGAGGTTGTTGTTGTACAAGGAGACGAGCCACTGCAGACCCTTGATTTGGTACTCCTTCAGTTTGCCGTTGACCATGATGGTGGCCTGCTCATGCACAGATTCTCGAATCGTGTGCGCAATGCTAAAACGACAACGTTAGCATCGGTTGGTCAGAAAAAAGGTAATTAAATACCTGTAGTAAGTTCCTTCTTCTGAGTTGTTCTTGTACTCGTCATCCTCTGCCTTGGCTTTGTGCATCACTTCATTTGATTGTTCGCCAAGAGGCATCTTGTCCGGATCGTTCAAGTCAGACACATCTAATTTGTTCCCTGGAAGATCCAAAGAGAGTACCGAAATTAAGTTTTGATGAATTTGCCTCTTGATTTCTAAGGTAGGAATTTTGAAGTTAAGAAGATATATTTGGAACTTTAAAACAGTTTGATTTAAATTAAAATAAAATAGATGATCAACCTAAAATGGGATTACAACTAAATCCTTGCGAACGAACAACAATTTTACTGATACTTTTTAACTGAGGCACGTGTTTGGATTTTTTGAGTCGAAGAGAAGAAAGAGGATGTAATTTTTGGAGAGTGAACAAATCAAAGAGGAAATTTCTAAATTTTGTTGAGAGGGTTTACAAAACATTCATCACATGTTTCTCTCGTGAATAGTGCTAAACAACAAGCGCAAATTGATGAATTTTAATAGCCACTGATTAAAATTCCTTGCAGTTAATACTGCAGTGTTGATTTTATTTTTAATAAAGTGCTACTGATTAGACCTAATTGACCAAAACTGAAGCTGTTCAGAAAAATAATTGCAAACATTTTTCTTCAGTATTCACTCCTAAAACCACCCAAATTTAAATAAATTCCATTTAGAGGAGAGCCTTTTGAAGTTTTCCGTTCTTCCTAGATTTCTATTAAGCCAGGATTTGCCATAGATAAATGGGAAATCATATTGAAACAAAACATTCATTTGAAATATTTAAGAATTTAGTAGTAGAGAAACACCAACCTTGTTTTTCGAGGAGAGCGCTGTCCTCCTCCTCCTCGCTAACATCCGAGTCGTCCTCCTCGTCCTCACGCGGTGCCACTTCCCATCCAGGGTGAATGTCGAGCCAGGTCTGCAACTGGCTCTCAAGAGGAGCGTCTTCACCAGCAAGCACGCGCCCTGTGGCCGTCTCAACCAGGGTGACGCGCACGTCCTCGTCGTCATCCTCGCCCTCGCCTCTCTTCTTCTTCAGCTTCTTTCGCTCCTTCTGCTCTTTCATCTTGCGCTTCTGCTCCATCTTGTGCTGCTTCACCATTTCGGTAAGGTTGCTGATGTACTCGTCTGTCTGTTGCAGCAGGAAGGCCAGACGCTTGTCTTTCTTCTGGTCGATCAGTTTCCTAATAAAAGATTTTGCGTTACATGTGCAAAAGACTATTGGAATGAGGAGAATTTATTGTTTGCGCAATTTTTGATATAATTTGCGTAGTTTTGCTCGACTTTGAAGTTGATAAAAGCTATACGATTTTTCCATGACAGAATTAACTAAATGTTTAAACGTAAATATACTTTTTATTTAAGAAAAACGTCTAGTGCGTCTCTTTAGATAACAATTTTCTCACATTTTAATATTCAATTTTGCATTTTAACATTTGAAATTAAATTTTGTACAAACCTGTATCCTTCCTCATCCTCAGCCATAAGTCTGCGCATTCTCTCTTTCTCGATTCTCTCCTGTTCCTTCTTCTGCTCGCGCTCAGCGTTGGCGTGGTAGTTCAGGATTGCCTTGTTGATCCGCTGAATCTTGAGGATGTTGTTGCGGTGGAACTCCTTCAGGTCTTTGCCATGCTGCAGAACGGCACTCAGGTACTCCTGCACATTGCACACCAGTCCAGGATTAAAACAAATTGAAATATTGAATTTTTCATACGTTCAATTTTTAAATGATAGAAACTACAGGCAATAAAGGATCTTTAACTCTCAGGTTTAATTCTAGTTTGATAATCGCTTAACTATATTCAGGGCCCAGAATACTACCTTCAAACATTTTTTAATTAAAATAAATCAATTTGTTTAGTTAATATTGTACATAAACTAAAATTTACCTTAAAAAATATTCAATACATTTAAATTAAGATCTTGAATCATTATTTTTTACCCCCTAACGTTAATTCCAAAGGACAAACCTGGTGTTTCTGCCTCCTCTTTCGCTCAGCCTCCAGTTTCTGCTGCTTCTCCAGCTTCTCAGTGGCCCTGGCCTCACGCAGGCTTTGCCGCTTGGTACGCTTGTACGCCTTCACGTTCTGCGACGTGTCCAGGCTGGTGTCCTTGCGTGTGCAGGCCACCACCTCGGCCCTAAGAGAGCGCTGAAAGTTGAGCAGACGCAGGGCCCGCAGCTCAATGCTCGCCTTGATGCGCAAATCCTCGCCCATCGTGCTCGGCAGGCTGCTCAGCTCCTGGATGCGGTGCGCCAAACGCGACATCACCCTGACCGAAAATCGAGTTACACAAAATATTTTCTTTCAGCTCTGCGCGGATCGCGAATTAATTTCCTTTCAAAATTTAACCAACGGCCATATGCTGAGAAAATTTTAATAATTTTATATATGATTTTAATTCATATTTTCTGCTTGTGTTTTAATATAAAAAGAACTACTGTATAAAAATAATGCGTACTCAATTTTTCTCTTTTATCATAATTCATTAAAATAAATGAATGACTTTATTGGAAAAACCGTATTGAAATGACTAAAGCAATGATAAATTATCAAATTATTATACTTGTTTATTCTTACTCGGGTAAAATACAATAAAATACATGTGAAGCCGGAAAGCACAAACAGAACTAGCAAAAAAATGCCAAAGCGATAAAATAATATTATATAATCAAATTATAATAATACAAATAAATGCAGATGACCATATTTATTTTAATTATTTGAATGATCATAATTAGGCGAAGGAATGAAAATATCCATAGTCTCATTTATATTCATAAAAACTTGTACCCGTGACCAAATCTTTGTAACTTTAGCCGTGGATAGAGACCAACCTGTTTTCCCTCTCCTGCAAGATGACGACAGGGTCCAGCGGCGCTACCTTGCCTGCTGGGCTGATTTTACTCTGCTTGGGGGTGACAATGGCGGCTGTCGCAGTGGCCTGACTGCCAGTCTGCGCTGCTTCTCCACTCGCAGCGGCCGCCTGGGTCGGGCCAGCTGTTGGAGTGGCCGTTGCTGGCGTTGCTTGCTGAGGGGCGGGCGTTGAAGAGGTCGGGGCTGGATCGTCCGGACCTAAATTCCGACTATGGTTACCGACAAGGGAAGGTTAGGATGGAATCTCACTCTGAACGCCGCTGGTGATATGCTGCGAAAGGGGCTGATTGCGTGCAAGCAGTCTGTATGCCATGATTTGCATCTGCAGCTGCTGCCTTTGGTGGTTTGTGAAGATGTGCTTTTCAATGCTCTCTGCCATCTGTTCCATGAAAAAATCAAAAGGAGTTAAAGTAAGAAATTATGCTCGAGTCCTTTTTACCACTTACATACATAAATACATCTTAATATAAAAATATACTCATTTAAACCATTTAACTTTTCCATTTGTTTAATAAAAAGACACGGCTTAAGTTTTAGGTTCATAAAAATCAGTGCGTAAGTCAAAGTGTTGCAAAAATATATTAAAACCTGTAAAAAACATAATTATCTCACCTGGGCTTCGGCATTGGCCGTGTGTTTGGAGCGAATGTAGATCAGCTGGGCGTACCTGGGGTCGCTCTGCAACCCCTTTTCCTCCAGTGCGCTGATGGCCCGGTTCAAGGCCGCCAAGCTGTCAAGCGCAGCTTGCTGGAAAACCAGAAAAAATGGACATTCAGGGAACCTGTCTGAGAAAATATAAATGTAAACACTGACCACTGGTCCCGGCTGACTGTCCGTGGCCGTGTTCTGAGGGGCCACTGGGGCCTGCGGCGGACCCATGGTTCCCTGGGGTGCTGGAGGCCCCATCGATACACTCGTTGAGGCAGACATAGCCTGAATAAAAGAGAAAATTCCGTCAAGAAGTTTGTTTTTCCCAGAGATCGATACGCCGGTGAGTGTCTTGAAATGTTAGGTTAAGTGCGTAAAAATGAAGAATAAGATTAATAGATAAATTAATTATTTTATACCTCGATTGATTTTCTTCTCTAGAAAATTGCCGTATTTACAGTTCGTTGAAAAATATAGGCGAAAAAGGGCTTTTAATTAACAAAGCCGAAGGAGAGCAAAGCGAAAGTCGCCATTATTTGAGCTTTGTTTGTTGTCATCGCTTTAAGCGCCATCCGCGGCAAAAATAAGAAGCAACAGCGCTTGTTGTTGCGGGAAGCGGGAAAAAAGCAGACGGGCAATGAGAAGCCCCACTCAGCCCCATGGAGGTAGAACGTGGGAACGTGTAGGTTAGCTCTCTCAGCAATTATTATAAGTTTAACTCTAGGTAATGTTCTGGGCAAACGCACAATCAGTTATCTTAAATATAAGGATAACTTCCTTAATAACCCTTACAGTTATCTATATATTTATTTTATAAATATCATATTTATACACCGTATTTACTAAAATAGGCATGAGAAATATTAAGAAAAATATACCAAAGTTGGTCATTTTTTAAAATTTTGTATTTTTATTTCAAGTTTTTACAAAACGTTTTATTTGTTTTATTGTCACAACTCGTTTTTAATAGGATTTAATTGCAAATGGAAATTTTAAAAGCTTTGAAAGATGCTCCTAAACGCGATCTGGCATGAGTATGCTTCACAAAAGAAATATTTTTCAAATCAAGTCTTCTCAGTGGGCAAAAGTCTATATGCTGCTGTGATAGTCAATCACCACGCCATTGCTAACTCTTCTTTCAACTTGCTGTTCCCCTATGTTCTCCTCTGACGTGAAACTCTTGTTTGACATTCCCTCTGCCTGGCTTCTGCTTGCCTCCAATTCTTGCCTGCAGGAGTAATAAAATTATAGAGGAACAATTTAATTAAAAAATCACACTCACTTCTGTTCCAGTTTCCTCTTTTCCCAACAAGGCATAAGACAGAAGGGCTGGTCGGCACCAAAGTTTTCTGACTCTTCAGCTGTTTCTGGAAGATTTTCATTAGCGGTTTCAGGAAGCATCAGGCTGATCGCGCCACCCACCGAGCCCAGCAGCCCAAGCAGCAGAAATGGCAGCAAGGCGCTGAACTCACCCTGTTAAATTCGGGTCACATAATTGTTATTAGAGTGCGCTAAAATGTACAAAAAACTCCCAGAAATTGAAAATATTTGTATTTAAACCACCAATTACTATTTTACTAACCGTAAAAAATAAATCCAATCAAATAAACGGGGACATTAAATTCAGAGTAAATTCTTCTCACCAGATAAGCGATCAATGGGCCACCGAAGGTGCTAAAGTGTCCAGCGATATGCACGAAATTAACTCCCTGCCCGCGCAGTTGAGTGGGAAGCAGTTCAACACAGTACTGTAGACCCGTGTTCATGGCCATCGTGATGCAAAATCGGCCACAGCCAGCCAATATTACTACCGCCAGCGGTGAGCCTGCAAGAAGTCAAATAAAAGCAACGTTATAAATTTAAAGCAATTTATTAAACAAGAATTATAATCAGCGAGCAGAGAGAAAGGAGAGAAAAATTTTTCAATTCCTAAATGATATTTCATTTTGATTTCACTCTAAAGAATTTTTCCTAGATTGAACACGAGTTAAGCATACTTTGGACGGCGGCTGCTATGAGAGAAAAAAACGCTCCTAGGCCCATGGCTAGGAAATTGGTCCACCTGCGGCCCAGGTAGTCCAGGGTGAAGATGGTGAGCAGGTCAGCGGGCAGCTCGAGCAGTCCAGTCAGGGCGAAAGTCACGTACAGGCTGTAATCTAGGTTGCCCAAGTTGCGCACGTGGCCATCGTAACACACGGTCATCAACATCCTGATGTGAAAATGGAACGTGGATATTTCCATGAATAAAAAAATTAATAGCATTTAGAAACAATCCATACCAAGAAACCAATTTTTTTAATCCCTACGTTAAAAAGGAAATGTTGTGCTAATTATTGTAAACAATATTCATGCACGTAGACCAATCATAAATTTAGATTGAACAAGCGGTATTAATTTCATTTAAATTAAAAAATTCTGATTATTTTTTATAATAAAGATGCAAAAAACAATACCAAAGAAATGTGAGCAGGATGACCCTTCGCCTGAGAACCGGCGTGCTGAACAGTTCGATGAAGTTGTGGCTGCGCTGCTCCTTGCTGCTGGCCTCTGCGAACTGCTTGCTGTACGCCCTGAACTCAGTGAAAACCCTCTCCTCGATGGGGCGTCCGTTGACGCTGGCGATGGTGCGCAGGATCTTCTCTGCCTCGGCCACCCTGCCCTGAGCCAGCAGCCATCTGCCTGACTCTGGAATCAACCTGCCCCAGGTTCAGTGTCAGTTTTATAGGGGAGATTTTTTTATTAAATTACCAGGGGGCCAGGAAAGCAATGCACATGGGCAGTGAGGAGAGTATGCTGAAGAGACGCCAGCTCCACAGCAGGTAGGCCAGCCCTGGCAGGGCGACCAGGCCGAAGGTGAGGAAAATCGCGATAGGTAGGTTAGCCACCATTGAGCGTTTAGCCGGACTCACATATTCCAACACTGAAATGACATCGTACAAAAAACAGCCTTCACTTTCAACGAAAAATTCTCATATATTATTCGTCATGGAATTCCTAAGTGCGTGTGGCCCTAATGAAAAATTCTTGAGCCAAGAAAGATGCTTTAGCCAAAATTCCTGGGCCTTAAAAATAATTAAATGCTGTGCGAAAGTGAAAACAAGGAATGCAATTATTGCCGAAATTTTGCAATAATTCACCAGTTGCATAAACCTTAAGTGTTCGAAGCCGCCATCAGATGGCGCCACCGTAGACTTTCGATTTTAAGGCACTTCCGCTGCGATTTCAGACTCAATCTAGCTACTGTGCATTCTTCAATTAATTTGCTATTTTTTGACGTACTGAAAACCAAAAAAAGCAAATTAATTAAAAAAAGCAAAATAGCTAGATTGAGTCTGAAATCGCAGCGGAAATGCATTAAAACCGCATAAAACAAAATTTTTAAGAATGTCTGTGGTTGCGCCATCTGTTGGTGGCTTCAATAACTAAGGGTTTATGCAACTGGTCAATTCTCGACAAAAATGTTTTGTGATCTTGGTGCATGTTAAAAATTCAGCAATCGTCACTAAAACGATTTTTTTTTGTAAAATACAAATTCTACATGTGACTTAATTTTGTGAATATTTTCCAACTTAAATATTTTCAAGTCTCACGCACTAATGATATACATCATCATGAAGCTGTTGTTGTATGTGAGACCGATGCAGAATCTGGCGATGAGGAAGCTAACGAAGCCGTTGGTGAAGGCGGTGGCCACGCCAGACACAAAAGCAATCACATTGCTGATCACCTGTTGAACTCAAAGAGCATTTAGCACGGCTTGAAATGCGCAACTCGACGCACTGACCAGCACTGGAAGACGGCCCTTGTGGTCTCCAAGCCAGCCGAGGATCACCGAGCCCAGCGCTGAGCCGAGAAAGAAGATGGACTGCGCCAGGTTGGGCTTCCAGCTTTCGCCGCAAACCCAGTCTTGCTACAATCGAAAAAAGGCAAAAAAGAGAAAAATAAATCGTGGTTTGGTTTAAGTCGGTCAATTGCGTTTGGAAACATTTCCACACTATATATTTGATTTATTCTGGACCGCACACAGGTTAATTACCCTTTCAATTTAGGCTGAACGCATAAAATTCAAGTTGACGATTTTAATTTTTTGTGTTGCTTTTCTTGAAGGAATGTAGCCGTATGAAAATTAAGCGGTACAAAGCAATGTTTTTGTATAGTTCTGACCGCGGTCTTACCTCAGACACGATAGTGGCGTAGTCGTGGTGCAGGTCATACCTCCAGCCATGTCTACACGGCTCGGTCGGCCACGAATTGTTGGGAAACCCGCCTGACTGCAGGACCTAAATATAAAAAAAGTTTATAATTTTGCTAAGTTCTGATTGAGGGTGAAGGAATAGGAAATCAGTGAAATACCTGTGTGAAATTAACTTTGTACTGGGTGCACTGGCTGGGCTTTGTGTTGCCGCCGTCCAGAGTGTCAAAAGGCACTGCCCAAGATGGGTAGCCACCCTCCTCACCCACATAATGCAGGTCGCTCGGGTCAGAAATGTTGAGCTCTGCCTCCAATTCAGGGAGGGCGCACCAATGTCTGTTTGGATATTGGAACATATGCTTTAAAATAATATGGAAATATGTGTATAAATAGCTAGAGGGTCAGTAACCATCACTCGGTCATAACATTGTTGTAATTGTTGTTCATACAAACAGCCAAATTTGCGCGTCAGATTCTGTTCTTTGAAATTTACTGGCGATCAGTTTTTTTTTATTTCCTACGTTAGTAATGCAAAACGCGTGAAACGGTAAAAGCACTATCTGACAGCTGCCCTAAATAAATAGATCTTTCTTAAGGGATGCATGTTGAGGAATTGTCGGTCGACCTTTTCTCACAATCTTTCACATTTCCAAGATAAATTATTTTCTTCCGGCTGTCCAATAAGTTGTGTTATTTTTATATATCCGGTCGTCACAGATGTTCATTGATCATTTTACATATATAAGTATTAAGTTTGGTTTCTCATTGGTTTCGTCTAATTAACTTAATTACCAATCCATTCCATTATTTATTGTGTAATTTTATTTTATACCTGCTAAAATAGCATACGGATATTACAACTGGAAGACTACGCTTTATGATAATATAGGCAAATATATACACTATACGCTTGTCACGGGAGCCATAATGTATTGTGTAAAAACAAAAATTACCACTGTGAATCGACAAACAGGCTGTTTTGTAAATTCCACGATAAGAGAGTAACTTATTTCCTGCATCCTGAATAGTGAAAAATAAATATGTTCAGTCTGACACTGTGGCGAGTGAGATGAAACCTATAGTTGTACACTTTTCAATAAATGCATCATCATAACGTCGCAATAATGTGCTATACTTTTGTGGCGCATACTTATCAGAACATTTGCAACTCTAGCTTTTGTAATTTGTTTTTCTATGGTTTAAATAAGTTATATTCACCATTATTTTCAACACTGATTATGCAGAATGCGTTAATTTACTTTCCGTTCTAAAAAAATCAGAAAATTTTCTGCAGACCCACAGATAAAATACATTAACTAAAATTAAAAATGTGATTTGCGCAACAGGAATCTTCTGGTAAACATAATATACCCTCGTAAACTTATTTTAAATCTCCAGCATGCACGAAAAAAGTTATTTTGCAAATCAAAAGGCTCAAATATGAAAAATCTTTTAATTTATACACTGCATTTTGGAAAGTACATGATTCATTTTCTACATTACAGAGCATTACATTTCTATAGTTTGATGAAATTCACTCTGTATATACTATTTTTTCTTATACTAAATTAATATTTGTCTAATGCAACCTCTAGAGTATAATATATGGCTTTGCATTCATGTTCAGACAAAACAATTTCCATCAGATACGAATGGCTTTTCTGATTGCGAGTAGCGGGCAAAAAATGGCAAATCGTACCTTGGTGTGAGGGCAACGAAGCTGTGTCCGAAGTAGACGGCGGTGAGCACCAGGTTGAAGGGCAGCGCGAGCACGATCAGCCGCTTCTGGTAGCGGCCGAAGCCGCCGACGTGCTCGAGCACGTCATCAAAGTCGGCCACGCGCATTCCCCGGCCACTGATGCAATTGTGCGAGTGTTCACCTGTGCGGCAACAAACTCAAATAGACTCCCTGCAAATGCCGACAGTAGTTTACATAGATATCAGTAGCGGGCCTTCAATTGAGATATCATAGCTATCTAAAGCCGTGTGCTTCGTGCGCGGACAACATTTCATGATTATATTTCATTGAAGATAAATAAATTAACAAAATAATCTCGAGCTTTTACAACAAGGCCAGCTCGAGAGGGTTGAACTACCCGAAACAGAGTTGTAAACAAAATAGTTAGTTTGTTAGTTATTTTTCCAAAAAGTGATAATTTTCTAAACATTTTCTGGTTGCGTAAATTTGAAGTAAATTATTTCCTACTCTTGTTATTCATACATCCCTGCGCACCTTGCACAAAAGCTCTACAATAATTGAAAAATCTTGTCCACAACAGTTTCCAAACTGCGCGCTTTATTTGTCGTGTTTACGAGTTGTGCATAGGGTTCAATTCGGTCTTGTGCTCGAGAGTGCAAAACACCGGCGAAAACACAGTTGTCCGCCTGTCGATCTAGTTAATTGCTAATTGATCGGACGGCAACAATTGGCGGGGTCAATGGATAAGAAGGCTGCCTAGTTTCCCCCGAATGCAAGCAGCGTGGCCTTTGGCTCGCGCACGCAGTGCCTCTCTTGACGCGAGGATCGTCTCGCGGGTCAACGAATCAATTATCGCTATTTTCCTCTCTGTTCTCGCGGACGCAAAAGAATCTATGCAATCCGACTCATAAATTGATACACCGGTCTTCAAGTGGAAAGTCACGCAAGGATTTTTTGAATGCTCTAACGATTCATGTTAAGGAAGGCCAGGAATGGGAATTATGTGGTATTTCCAGGTTTTTCGCGGGGTTTGCACATTGCCGATTTTCTCTTCGATACGATTAGAAAATAATAAATTGAATTAGTATTTACAAATGTTGACTTTTATTTCTTTCTACCTGATTTTTTTGGGAAAATTAAATAAAATACAGCCAATTTTGTTTGCTGGACAATGCGGCTTTTAAATGAGTTTGGATTAAATAGGTGTTCGATTTTTAAATTTTTGCTATCAGTATTTCATGCTCATATTCTTGACGACTTAATTTGATAGGATGTGGTCACTGAAAATATTTTTTAGATAAGTTATAGAAAAAAATAATCGGATTTTAGACCAAAATTGCAAAACCTCAGATATTTTATGACTTTTTGCGTTACCAAGTTTCAGGAAAAATCAAATCAATTTCAGCCCTCGCTGTAAACAACGCACATAACGATTTATGTAAACCGCGAACAAATCTGCACTGAAAATTATGGGGAAATCCCAAGGAGATTCCCGGCCTTGAGAGAAACGGTCTAGAATTATTTTAATAACTTGAATAAGAGGCTTTTAAATTATATATTTTGCAATGCTTGCTTGTTGGAAACCAGTTTGATAACATTTTAATTGGATAGATGAGATTAAAAGAAGGATTTTTACAAACTTTTTTACCTGGACTTTAAAAGCTCAGAATAATAGATGGTTCTCGTTTCACTTAAGTGGATTGACGAAGGGAAACAATTGAAAATTATTTGCATAGTTGATTATTTCAGTTGGTTGGTAAGTTTTGAATCTAACACAAAATAGACAGAAATACTACAACATGTATTTTTCAGCAAAAACTTCAGCACACCTGCAAATTTTTTTATAGCTGATCCTACTCGTCAATCCACGAATTGTGTTTCATCATTGCAAAATGTGTTGCATTGCAAAGTAAAATAATTTTTCCTGTAAGGAAACGGAGCTACGCTTTTGAAAAGCTAAACATTACAGACAATTTTTTTCTAAACTTTGCCGAAGTTTTGGCTTTTATTCAATATCCTTTTTTAATCTCTACTCTGCATAATATATCCCGTGGGCGTTTGAGCTCACCTGGTCCCGAAAACACCGCCGAGCGGATAACATGAGGCCCGAGTGGCTGAGCTTGGGCCAAATGTGGCCACCTTTTCGCCTCCCCGAACCAAGGTCTCTTATTAAAAGACGCAAGAAGAAATCAGAAAAATTTCATATTCAGTTGACTAAAAATAAATTCAGTTATTATTATATTTTCGAAAGTTAGTAAACATCAAGACGGGAATGAACACTACAATAGAATGAATATTCTGTATAACAATGCTCTCATAATTGATTTCACAAATTTCCTAAAGCTGTGTAGAAAAAAACTGCACACTATCGTGGGCAAGCGTGCGGTTCAACCAATAATAAAACAGAGAGTGTTTTCCTGTGCACAAAGCCAGGTCGGCGTTTGTTATCAGTTTTCTAAATATCAAATAGAACAAATCCCCTTTTGCAAAGTAAATATTAATTTATTGAGAAGAATATGATTTCAGAAATAGGTATATGGCCTTTAGTTTTACTAAAGTAATTCAATTTAATTTAGTGACAAGTAGTGTTCAACAGCTTTGGATCGGGCGTTTTCGCTATTCCGCACACAAAGCGCGCCTCTGTCGCTTCACCCAAGCGTGTTAGTTTTCACTTAAAATTACAAAATCGATACATTCACGGTGCTCATGAGGTAACCGCGTGCAGTACAACCCGAATTTGACCCAGTTACCCCTTGAGCTAAGCGTTGCACACGACCTCAAAAGCTGCGGAAACATTTTTCTCGGAAAAGCAAACAATCAAATATGTGAGCACCGTCTGTCTGTGCCAGTATGTTTACCTCTCAAGACGCCGCGATGGAAAACGAGGGGCGAAAGGCTGCTGACTGAGCGGCGTGCGTGGTCCGGTGCGGCGTCTCCCACAGACTGCAGCCGCGAACGAGCGAGGTCCAAGAGGAGGAAGGCAGCTGCTGCGAAGAGCGTCTCTTCTCGCGTGTGTCGTCAGCAGCGCCGGCCAGCTGCCACCGCACTGCGCCTTTCTCGTCTCACTCGCCCTGCCAGGCGCCGGCCACGCGAGCACGTTGGCCCAGGTCAGCACATTTTCCCGACTCGGATGGGGGTGCAATGCTGCGCAGTTCCGCCGACCGGAATAATTGTTTGTTGCTGATTCGAGCCGTCTCCAAGGACTGTTATTTTGTGCATGCTGCTATTTAGTGCGCCTGAATTAATTAGGTCTAAAAATATTTTGTTTCTTTTCGCATGTTCAATGATTGGTTTCAAAACGGGAGGAGAGAGTGTAGAAAGGCATTGCGTGCGCGATATGTTAGTGCAAAAAGGAAACTAGCTATTAATAGCCATGAAAGAGAATCTCGTGCAAAATTTATCTGTGAGTTCACACTTGCAAAAATTCAAAGATGCATGAAAAAAGGCTTCGAGGATGTAGAAACCCGTGAGTTAAAGTTACATCACAGAAAATATACTTGTCTGAAGTCTGAACGAAGTTCTCCGTTCAATTTCCCCTGAATGTCTTCCCATTTCAAGCCGTGTTTGCGTATCATCACGGGTGACGTCACTGTTTGCGAAAATGTTGCCATCACCACACATATATTGATTTTCGCAGTTGTGTGCCGAAATCGTTTCTTTGTGGCAAAAATATGGCTGTAAAATTAGTGTAAAATTTTTCCTGGCTTGTCCCCAAATAATGAATTCCTTTTTAGAAATAAATAAAGTTATACAATGTTGCACCTAAAAATAACTTGTTTCCCTCCATCATTAAAAGAAGCTTTCGTTTCCATAAAAAGTATCATGATGATCTTAAAAGAAAAACATCGAAATATCTTTCCTTTGGGTTTGAACGTATTGTTCCCTTTTAAAAAGATCGCATATTTTTCAAATTTATTTTGGAAAAAGAGTACTTAATAAAATTTGGAAAGGTAAAACCTACTGTCATTTGATTGTAATTTTAAAGTCACAGATGTAGAAACTGGAACTGACAAAATCCATATGTGAAAAGCACCTCTTTTGTCCCTTAAAAATTAATTTCCTATGGAGCCGATTTTATCTTTTTTTAGATAGTTTTTTTTTGTTCAAATGGCGATTGGAAACTCAGATTAAAATACATCAGATTGTTTAGAGCTCATGTTGGAATGCACAATTTTAGTTAAATAAATGCACCGCTCGGCCGGCAGCTGAATGCTAGTCTAGTTCCTCCCCCATGTGATATTTCACGCAGTTAAAGTTTTAACCCCGACCGTCATCGTCACTAAAATAACAACAATACAACCATAAGCACGTGAATGCTAGACCAAAATAACGTTGATCTGTTCTTGAACTAAATCAACTCTAGGCCAAAATTAATTTGTCAAATTGGCTCTTTGAAATCATCAGCGTAGTGTTTGAAAACAAAACCTATACGTGTGCGTGTGTGTGCAAGAAATGAAAACACAGCATTCCAGTAGAAACATCATCTCCTAAACATTTATTTCTTTGTTGCCATCCAGAATAAAAATATTCATGAAGCGGAATGAGACGTACTTTTACAATCAGTTCTATAGTTTTAAACTTGATTTTGTACATTGAAAGACAGCGTAAAAGTGTCAGGCATGGTGCAGTTCTTGAATATTTATTGCGCTAAATCTGAGTTTAAATTGCTTTTACAGTAGAAAATTAAGTAAATATAATAAATAAATTACAGTTTTCCAACTGATAAAGTTGTACAATTAGCTGCTCAAAAAAGCATGTATCGGAAGACGAGGTGCGAAAAATATAAATTGTCGGCTAAAAAACTAATAGTTTTGTTCGCTTCTTGATATATCAAATAAGCCTCTGCCGGTGGCTGGGAATGCTGGTCGACTCGAACAGTCTGAGGTCCAGTTTGATGGACAGTGTGCCCGACTTCACCTCGCGCAGGCGTAGCGTGTTATTGAATGGACCAGTTGAGGCCGACGTCGCGTCGAACGGAATGTCTTTGATGCGCACCTCAGCTCGACCAAGGAACTCTGCACAAAACACATGAACCGTTTTATATGATTATACACTGATTGCATTGAATAAGATTTTATTGGTTGCTGATGCTGCAGATTCCCTTTATTATTATCATCATAGGATTTTTTCAGTGAGCAATCCCCTAGAAATGAAATTATATCTAACTGCTGTTGGTAAGTAACAAAGATCCATTTCATCGCTTAAAAATTTTAAATAAGACATTACGCAGAAATCTATCTAACGCGCTTAAATTTTAAAAATTAATAGATTATGTCCAGGGAAACGGATTTATTTTTAATGGAAACAATACGTCCAAAAATATTTAAAATATGTTCAGCAAGAAGTTAATTGGAAACTGAATAAAAATTAGATAAAAAATCAATCAAAAGAGATGTTTTGGGCAGTGCTTTCTTAACTGCTAATTAGGGCAGAGACGTCTTAAGTCTTTTACTCTAACCCGAAATTTTTGGAATCGGTCTCCGCGGCAAGCACAGTCCACTACTTGCTAAGGATATATGATAATTTTTTTCTTGCGTATTTTCATTATTATTTTCCCTCCAAAAATACTTGCTCACCATTTGGTGCGAAGTAGCCTTTGCTGAAAACGGTGAAGCACAGAACGTCCTCGTTGAGGTCCTTGATGAGGAATTGCATGTTAAAGTTCCACTTGGGATTCGGACCGCTAACTGCGGGAGTCCGCTTCTCCTGAGATCCCATGCTGACATCGCAGAAAATGTCACTCTTGCCTGTTGCGGAAATTTAGAAGAAAAGCTCAAATTTCAACGCTTGCGAAAGTTACCTGAGGAACCCTTTGAGCCAATTTGCTCCCCAGAGACATGCAAGATTTGGAGAGAGCCCTTAGGAGGGCGCTGACGAACTATAACAAGCAGAGAAAAGAAGAAAAATGCAGAAAGACGAGCGTGCCAAAAATGTTAAATTACATTGTTAGAAAACAGTGCCTGCAAATATTTCTAGTGAGGTTAGTAACAAAAAGAGATTAGTTTCACGCAGTCAGATAATGCCATGCTTAAATCGGAGATTTTTACCAGACGATTGGCTTAGGGTGTCAGCGTCGATGACGGCTATCATCACACGGCCTATAGCGCCAAAACTGCTTTTCTCTGAAATAGTCAATCGCTCGAATTCTTAAGTTTCCCGTTATTAATCAGAGCTGAATTTTAAGTAACAGCCACGAGTCTGAATGAAAGCAGATCAACAATTTTCCAATTTATATACCAACTTTTTTAGCTGATGTACCCCAGGCAAAAGCAAAATACTCACTTGATTGCTGACGCAGAAGGAAGCTGCTCTCCTTTTCAAGAAAGGCCGATTTGGCCTCAGTTAGGAGTCGAAGCCAAAGACTCCGTTCTGAGTACGACGGCGCGTTCAGCAAGTAGCTCCGGTTGTCGTCCTGCAGCACAAGCTCCTCGTTCTCGTTGCCGGCGCTGAACTTGATTTCGTTTAAGAAAAACGGCTGTTCGACAATAAATGACTTAATGCGCATTTGAATATGGTGAGCAGCTTGCTAACCTTCTTGTAGATCTTCATCGTGATGCCCTTGTGCCGCTCGAATGAGAAGGCAGTACTTTTGAGAGGTTTGTTGGGACTCGCAAGGAGGAGGAAGTCATTCATCAAGAAGCCAACTAGCTCTCGTCCACTGTTAACCTGTGAGGAGAAGAATAATTCAACCCATCAGCACTAGAAATTTAAAGGTCATTGACGCTACCTTTTTCAGGACACCAAAGTGGATTAACTTTCTCTGTCCGAGCATGTTGGTCAGGGAGTTGAAGACGAGTTGTTCTTCGAGTTGGTCAGCTTGCACGTTGCGCTGCAGCCACTCCAGTCGATCAGAGTCCTCCCTCTCGCGCACCCCTTCGTTTACAAGCGTGCAGAATTCTTCGGCGCTGGCCATTGCTTCTTCTAGGTTCTGGTGGTCTGGGTGGTCTTCAGGTGTGTTTTCCAGAATCTAAGTTTCATGATTGTAATTAATTTTATGACCGGTTTTTGCATAGCTCAAATACATAGGGATTAGAAATTTTAAAATATTTTTCTATTATTTTAAGATTAAAAAAGATTGCAATGTAAGGTGATTTTTAATTTTTTTTTCTTTGAAACCTGTATAAATTAACTAAAACGGTTTGAACTTTGCACTAAATCAGCTCACTTGATTCAGAATCATTTTTCAGGAGTCTTAAAAGTAACGTTTGAACAAAAGTTAAATATTTCGTAGAAAATTAAAATCATATCTGACCGTAGCCCATTTTAAAAGCTCTGTGAATCTTCAAAGTTTTTCTGGCTATTATTTAAAATATTTTTCTAATTTAAGATACAAATTGCTTGAGATGATTTAGAGTGAGGCTTAAGTATGAAAATTAAATTGAATTGTGCTTATTTGACATCTTATAATGGCACACTTTGTATCAATTTTCTTTAATACACATCTTAAAAAGTCAATTCCAACGTGAAAATAATTCCCATTACTTGAAGCTGTCAATTGTTCCCATTTTTATCAACAACCTTTTTGCGTTGCATTGAGTATAGCATCCCTTAATATAGAACGAGTATCTTTTAATTGAGATAACCTTTTTGATGATGAGGGGATATTTAGTGATCCTCTGCATGGGTTTGATGAGAAACGAGCTGAGGGGCAGACCCTTGGCCACAGATTGAATCTCGCACTGCCGCACAAAGCTACGGAACTCGGGAGTATTTTCCGTGTGGTACTGCAGCAGGTCGGCGGCGCGCAACTGGCAGCTGAAGAAACGTGCGTACGCAGCCATTCGAGGTAACTGGAATTAAACATTTAACAACTATTTTGTTGGTCAAACAAATGACTTTTTTTATCTCCACCATGGTTTGAAGCTTCTAATCAAACCTGAGAATTTCGTTCGTTCATTTTCGAAAATTTAATTTGGTAAATTATCACTCACGTTCTCGCACAGAATGTCACCTATCATGCGAATTTCTCCTCCAGGACTCATGTCTCGACGCACCCTGAGCGCACTGTTTGACAGGTTAAACTTTATATTTTATCTAGATGAACCTAGCGAGTAGAGGTGAACCTTAGGAAGACGCAGTTGCACTGCAGTATGTCCTTCCAGTTGACGAAAATTTTCTCCACGTCCTCCTTGCTGATGACATTTGACTCCAGCAGCGGCTTTTCAAACGCCTTTCCAGCACCAGAGCAAAATCCAATTTAACGAATTCCCCAAGTCAAGTTTTGATTGTATAAAAATAATAATAAAAGGAAAGTTTGCCCTTTCATGTCAAAAATGCACTAACTGTAGCAGACTCGTAAATATTGGAATCTTTAAAAGTATATACCTCGTGGACGACAGTCATGTCGTTGATGTAGCTTTGCTCGGTCTCGATCAGTTCGGTGATGTAGCCCTGTCTGGCGCGTTCGGGGCCACTCATCCTGGCTGCGAACCAATGACTGACATTTAGACACCGGCAGCGCCAATTTGTCTGTTCTACGGTCTGCGCAAATAGGACAAAAGCAGGGCTTTTTGTGCATGGGGGGGGGGTGGCGTGAGAGAAAAAAATCCAGTTTTGTTTCAACAAGTAATAATTTATTTCGTTACAATTTATCATACTTTAAATAACGTGATGGAGCGGAAAAATATAATAATGGAATGGTCAATGTAAAGAAATTATCAAATAAGAATCTCGGTTTTCGCTCAAGGAAAAAATCAGTTCGTTTTGAGTGAAAATAATCATTAAAGGGTAATGTCGCCAATACACTCGGTTTAAAATAAAAGCGGGAAATTTACATAGAAACGAGAAAAAGATCACAAAGGTTGCGAAAATCACCAGATCTACATCGATACACATCATCATATTAATAACCTTCAACTACAGCAGTGATATAGTACTCAAAACTTGCCCCGCCTCTATTTGATAATTGCGGAGCTCCCTAAATACTTTTGTAAGCTTAATATTTGAGGTTATTTTCAGCTTTTATAACAGTTTTCACGAGACAAACATCGAATCTGCTCAAAGTTGCAACCAGCTAACAGTGGATAAACGTGTGTTTACTATTGATTTTCATAAATTCTGCAGCAACTCAACAACATATTGGTCCGTGGCAACAAAAACAATTTTAAAACTCAGACGGCACTGATTGAGGTTAATACTTTTATAAATTTCAACCATATATCAGAGCGTTACTCGCTCACGTCAGACACAAGAGTGAAACTAGTCCAAAAGCCGAATTACAAGAGAGATAAATAGAGAGAAAGGTGGAGTTGCCAGGCTGAGAGTTTCCCATCTTCCTGCCGAGAAGGCCGAGCAGTCTCTTCAGGTTCCTTTTTGTGAAGGCAAGCACAGAGAGAAAAATGCCAAGTCAAAGTAAGTCAGCATATCAGAGAAGGCGAGAATAAGAACATTCTAAAGCGAAACCAAATGAAAACGTGTGCGCGCGTAAATAAAAAAAGCCCTGCATTTGCGTGTGTACGGGGCAACCCAAAAAGGGTGCTTTTCAGACTCAGCAAGGTGGCGGATACTCACAGTTGTCCGTCGGAATAGCGGAGACATAGTTGCTTGGGAAGAGGCCTGACAAGCCGTGCAGTTCACCCTTCCACCATGAAGGGTCATCGCGAGAGGTCACCGTGATCACTTCGTCTTTTTCGAAACTCAGCTCGTCAGAGTTCTGAGCCACGTACGAGTACATGGCGATAACCCGATCTGAGAAGGACAGAAAAGTGTTAAGTGAAATTTAAGGCTGATTTGAACTTTCAAGGAAACTCCGAGTTCCTTTCAAAACAACTGTCTTGAATTTTTTTGAAGAATGTTTACGATATTTTTTATGGTTTTTTAGTAGCTAGCTTGTGTCTTACTGACAAATTGAAGTATTTTTATAACAATACTTAGTAGAAATTTTTAAGAGTAAAGATTTATTTCAGATTGTCAAAAATTAAATTTAAAATAGAGTTTTTCTGTAAGTTACGTACAAAATAATTGCAATACTGTGATAAAAATTTAACTGGATATAGCAAAAATTATCAGCTTTTAGATCATATAAGTATATTTATATTTTTAGTGTAATTTTACTATGTTTTGCTAGAAAGATGAATCTAAAATTTAAAACACACCTTTTCCTGGCATCGGACTAGGCGTGTCCCTGAACTTGGCTGTTGGCGTAGTGCGGCCGCTGGCAGTGCCTGACGAGACGAGGAGCTTGACGTAGGATGCGGGGAACCAGCCGACCTGGCGCTTCTTACCCTTGGCCTGCAGCTCACCTTCCCACCAGCCGGTTGTGGTCTTCTTGCGCACCATCACTAACTGGCCGCGGTTGAGACTGAGCTGCTCGGTACTGGTCGCCTTGTATGGGGCCAGAACCTGAGCGATTTCTGGTTTCTTGCCTTTGCCCTGCAAGGCGAGACACATTGATAATTTCCGAAATAGCTACACTCAGGTCAGAATTATATATACAGCCAAAATAATGGGAATCAGAGAGATAAGGTGCAGAAATACAGAAGAGTAAGAAGAGGAAATCGTAGATAAAGATCTCAAAAATTTATTTAAAAAAATTTTGACGGGAGAATATTTGGATAACCTATCCAAAAAATCATTACCAAAAGTTACCATGCCAAAGAATTTTCCAGGCTACTCATTCTCACAGAGAGCAGGATGCAGGGAATAAAAATCGTTCCTTCATTTGTTTTACTGATAAGAGTACCTTGCTGGGCGACTTAGGCCCGAAAAATTCTGGCGGAAATAGCGTGTTCGGAGACATCATGGACAGCTATTGATAGCAACAACCACAGTTGGTTACTGTCCGCGAAATTACTCTTGGACTTAAGCGTTTCATTCAGTTTAGTAAACTTTTTAAATAGAGTTCGAGATATTGACATGTTTTTCAGATTTCTCCCTGGTTCTTAAGAGAGAAATAGAGAGTGTACCAAACGCCCAAGTCACAAAGTTAAATCAGTTTCAGAAAATAAACTCAAACTTACCATAGGCAGAGGTGACTTAGACCCAAGTGAATCTGGCGTTGTAACCGACTCAGTTTTAGCCTGTAACGGCAGTCAAAACGGTTAGTCACAATTCATTTCCAGGGTGTTATTACAAGAATTAGAGAAAAAGCAGGGAAAGCAAGCACAATACCTTAAAGTTTTGCTGCTCGGTGATCTGCTTGACTTCGTCATGTAAAGCAGACTTTTCAGCCTGGGTCTCCTGGGAGGCCGCAACCGCAGCCACAGCGGCGTTGATATCGACTCCCGTGTTCTAGACACAAATCGACACTCGGGGTTAAGCACTACTAGGGTAGTAATTGCTAGCACATGGTTTGCTGAAAAATTAATTTCAGTTTTCTTTTCCTACACAACATTAAAATTGTTGTACAGGCTCAAATTTCTGGCAAATTATTTATTGGTTTAAAAATTTAAATCAAATTTACTAGAAGTAAATGCGTTCAATGAAATATTGTAATCGCTTCTTTTTTCCAGAAATAGGGAATAGGATAACATAATTTCAAACTAAATTTGGTTCTTCGAATTGAAATTTTCGACTCGTAGTTGCTTTAAAATAAAGATTTTGAGATTTAAATTTTTGAACTGAAAGTAAATTTTCTGCTGGCATTTAGTTGGCACACAAATAAAACTGTTAGTTTCAATCTAGCGAAAATACAAAGGCACAACATAACTGCAAATCAATAACTTACATCAGGCTGGTCAGGCGCTTCCTGCGTCTCAATAATTGAGACATAGCTGGCGGGGAACAGGCCGGTCTTCTCTCCATTGATTGTTCCCGTCCACCACTCACCGTCCTTCTTTGATACCAAAATAACTTCACCCTGGTTGAAGCTGAGGTCTCCCGACTCCTCAGATTGGTACGGATACATCGCCATGTAGTACTCTGCAAAAATAAGGGTTTGAACCTTGCAGGCAAGTCAATGAATTCAATGGAACGAATTTTCAAAGGCTTATGTGCTTGAAGGGGCGGTATAATGGCACACCATTTTAACTCACATCACTGGGCTATAAAATCAATTGAGAGATCGATATATAAATTCCACAACTTTTTGAGCCCTCATTGAAAGTTAGCAGAAAAAGAATAGCTGCTTCTTCAACATCATAGTGGGTTCACTTATTATGTTTTAGAATTCAAATAAAACATATTTGAAAGCCTAATTTGTATTAGTTTACCTCCAGCTGCCGCGATTGAAGGTGTTGAGTCCTCGATCTTGACATACGAGTTGGGGAACCAACCTTGGAGGCCATTAAGCTCGCCATAACTCCACTGGTCTTGCTGCTCATGCACTGTGATGACGACGCCTTTGCTGAAGTTCAAGTGGCTCGCCTTCTTGCCCTTGAATGAGTAGAGAGTGCGAGCGAACACGTTTGGCATTGTCTGACCAGTGCCCAGGGTGGGAGTTGACACGGGATCGACCACCGCTGGACCATGGTCCGTCAGGGATCCATTGTCACTTGTTGTCTCAGGCACCTCAGCGATTCCCCTGTGGATAGAGAGGACATGAGTCAAGTCTGTGAATGGTTCATTATTTCAAACTAATTTTAAGGAATTGATTAAATAGCAAGCAAGACAAAACCCCCTTTTTTATTTCTTTTTCATTTAGTGCTTAATTTTCCTTAATTGTGTGCCAATGGGAGAAGCCATTATAAAATCGGTTGGTACACAAATTAGTGCATGAAACATCAAAATGAGTGTCAAGTTTTAGCTTACTCCAGTGGCTTGCGCTCTTCGGTCTCGACAGCAGCCACATTGCCATTCGAGACCACCTCCGTGTCTATCCTCTCAACGTATGACTCGGGGAACCAGCCTGTTGAGTCCCTGATTTTTCCAGCCAGCCAGCCAGGTTCAGCGTTGTGGTCGTCTGGTACAAGGATCACGTCTCCCGGCTGGAAGCTCAGCTCGTCGGGGTTGCGTGCAACAAATTCAAAGAGAGCTCTGTATCTTGTCATGCCAGGTACAGCTGCGAGACAAAACAAGTATTAATTTAATATCTGGTTTCAGAATGTAGAAGCATAAATCCTGACCTTCAACCGGAGTCGCCTCAGGTTGAGGAACGGTGGTGGAGGACCAAGTTGAATCAGTATTCCAGGTGTTTTGGTTCGGCTCCTGCGAGGTCCAGGTGTTAGTGGTGCCAGAATCGCCCCACTGCGCGTTGTAGTCATCTACAACGCGGTTCTTCATAATGCACACTTTCTGCCTCTTGTCTTCAAAATCTGGATAACTTATCTCGCATCGATCGATCAGACCTTTCAGCGTCTTCCTGAGCTCAGCCAGAGCCTGGTTGTTGTTCTTGATGTCTTGCCTCTTCTGCTCGTTCTCCTTATCCTGCTCATTAAGCTTATCCTGCATTTGCTTCAGAATGATCTGAGAAACGTAATTCACGGTAAATATTCTGAACCACAACTTCCTGCAAACACCACTAACTTGTTTATTATTAAACGCGTGGTTAACATCAGCGCCGTCAACGGCAGAGTTGGCCCTGTTCCTCGCGTCCATTCGAGCCTTCTCCTGAGACAGATTAACTAACCGGTTGTTTTGCTCCCTGCAATAATTATTCCAGAGTCTCTGTCGCATTTCAGCAAAGCATATTTCACCTCAATTTAGCCTTGAGAGCGCTCATTTCAGCCATACTTTCGTCGCGGGTGGCGCGCATCCCGTCAATCGTTGTTTTCACAGCTGAAACGGCAGCTCTTGTCTCAGATATCTTCTGTGATAGCTCCCGCACTTTCTCGCTCTGGAAGGATTTTTTTTAAAACTTAAAAAATAATATTTACAAATTACGTAAAACTAATAAAGTGATATTTTTTCATGGAATTGAAATATAATTATTATACTTCGATTTTTAACTATAAAATGAGAACAATTAATGGCGAAAAAAATATTTTAAATATCTTTGCCTTCTGAGAAAGCTCGATGCCCAGGTTCTGGTTCTGCGCCTTGAGCTGGAGCACCTTCTCCTGTTCCTTCTGGCGCTGCTGCTGCAGCTCCTGGCTGCGCTGCTTCTCCCACTCAAGCTGTCTTTGACGTTCCATTTCCCTGCGGAACAAACAAGTGAATCCTCAGAAGAGCGAGGCACAATTCAATAGCCTACTTCCTAGCTGCCTCCTTCTGCTCCTGGGCCCTGCGCCGCTCCTCCTCCTGCTTCTCTTCCTGCTCCTTCTGCATCTGCAGCTGACGCTCAAGTTCTTCTTGCTGCTTTCGCTCTTGCTCCAATCTGGAAGTTAAATTAACGTTAAAATTGCGAAAAAAAGAAAAATATATTCATAGTACACATAAATTTAAATCAAAATTGGAACATGATAAAAAAAACCACTGCGTTTAGAATAATTGTACCTGCTTACCTGCTAGCGTTAAGAAATTTCAATTAAAATCGATCTTTTTCAATTAAATATTTTTATGGATCTATTTAAGATTCAATAACAATTGTTCAAAGCTCCAAAACTGGTTTAAATTTTGTATTTAAACAATCTACAGCCAGTAAGTTCAGATCACGATTTACATGAATCATATAAGAGAGCAACCCATCAAATCCCAAAGTGTTATTCTATTTTTTAAATCCATTGCATCTCACCTCAGTTTCTCTCGCTTTTCGTGTTCCTCCCTCTCCTTTCTTTCCCGCTCCTCCTGCTCTTTCTTCTGCACCTCAAGCAGTGCCCTCCTGCGCCTTTCCAGCTCAGCCTGACCCTTTTCATAGTTCTTCTTCCTTTTGTCTTCAAAAGAAGCTGTATGTGATCACAGGTTAGAAGAAAGTCCTAAATAACAAATAGGGATTGAAATACATTGACTGGTTGGGCTGCCGAGGTCGCCATCTACACTGCCAGGCCCTGACTGGATTCCGGTGGGTGTGGTGGTGCCACTGACGGCCTTCAGGCTGCCGACGCGACCCCTCCGGAAGGAAGGTGGAATAAGGTCGAGCGGCAGCGCCTGAGGAATCTTCTCGCCTTTACTGGCGATCTCACAGAGGTGCATCGAGAGCACAAATTCGTCACAAGAGAGCCGTCCGTCAGAGTCCAGATCAGAAAGAGCCCTGATAGAGGTTTGGTTCAAATTATTTCAAAGAATATTGCGAGAATTTACCAGATTTGGGCGAGGGTTGCCTGTGGGAGGCGCCACTGGATGAGAATGTTCCTGGCCTGTGGGCCAGTCAGGTGGCCGCACCTTGTCCTGTCGTTCGAGTTGAACACCTGAGTGTACCTGCAAAAAGGAAATTAAAGTTAATTTTTAATTTATCTCGTGGGGAATTTCCAGGAATTATTCTTAGCTCTGTTAGATTGAACGCAAGTTTTAGTATTAATAGAGTGCGTTGAGGTTAAATTTTGCTGAAGTTCAAATTTAAGTATTTTTATGTTGATACTGTATATATTATAGTTAACAAGCTGGCTCCTTTTTTAAGGATTAAATTAACACTTTATATAGGGATCAATTTAGACTTTTTCTTATAAATCAAATCACACAACGGAAACTAGATGAATTTTCCATCATTAGGGTTGGACCATTTTTAGGTCAAATTGGCAATGGTTTACTGGCACTGGAAAATTTCAGCTGGCGTAAACGCGAACAGCGGATGAAATCAATCAAAAATACACAGCGATTTTTTTAATTAAACATAATTGCGGCTCAGTGCGACGTGATATTACTTTGTGATTGATCATTTTAGCATTTTTTTCACTAATACTGTTCGCTCTTTCTTTCTTTGAAATCTTCTTTATTTAATGTACTTTATTGTATTTGACAGAAGCAAGAACAAACAAGAACATTAATTAAATTTCCCGTTTTAATAACAAAATAACTATTAATGATAGCAACTTAAAAATGAATCAAAAGAAGCTTAAAAAAATGTTACGATTTTCGAGAACCAAAAATGTTTGTCATGTCAATCATTTTCAAAGTATTTAGAAGTCTTCAGAGGGGATTTGGAAAAACTTACAAAGTTTTAGAAGTTGGGAGATGGAAACAAGAAAATACAAAATGATGGTTTCAGAAATTTTTTTAAGTGTGTTTTTTTAAATGAGATTTAGGCTCGTTAGTACAAAATTCAAAATTAATGACAAAGCTCAGAAATAATAAATATTTGATTGTAAGAGCAAAATAAAGGCAAAAAGGGAGCTGTTGAAATAAATACAAGGGAATGCTTGTTATGTGATGAAAGTTAAGCGTATTGATTTCTGTCTTGTACCAAAGCAGGATCAAAAACTCCTCACTCGTTCGCAGAAAACAAGCTAATTGTAAGCAATTGGTACAGTTCAAAATTATTACCTTAGTTTTGACTGGTGTGGCACGGACCATTCCAAGGGCGAATTGAGATCAACGCTGACCACCGACCCTGACCGCTGTTTAGCGGCCTCCGAGGGCGGAGGGACCATTGGCGGTACGACTGGAGCAGCCATAGGAACATCTACTGTTGGTGGCGACATCAGGGGCGGAGTGCCCAAACTAGGCTGCGGCGGCAGAACAGGGGGATGGGCCACCATAGGGGCGACCATCGGGACCACTTGAGGAGCGCTCATTGGGACAACCATTGGAGCGACCTGTGGGGGCATCTGCGGAGCAACCATCGGTTGAATGCCGGGCATCATCATGGGCTGGACCTGCGGAGCCATCGGGACCATGCCTGGATGAGGAGCGACCATTTGGGGTTGTTGGTGCATCACCATACCCGGCCCATGAGCGAGCACAGGGGCCGGTGGTATGATTGGCGGCTGCGCCATCATCGGAGGCACGGCAGGAGGAGTGATCTTTGGGGGCGGCGGCACCTGCGGTGGCGTTCCGGCGGCCATCGGTGGGGTGCTAACTGCCGCGAGGGAGGTAAGCAGCGACGTGGGCAACGCGCGGGGCACTTCGACGCCCTTCAGCTTGAGCATGATCAGCTTACACGCGATGCTGAACTCATTGATGTCCATCTTTCCATCAGCGTCTCTGTCCGCGAGACCCCTGAAAATTTTATTCTGACGTCAGCAAGCTGTTCTGCGCTCTTTGGGGTGTTGCAATGTCATACCAAATGAGGCCGAGAGTCTGTGGCGGCAACTGCGACTGGAGCAGAAAGCCCTTGGCCTGATCACCAGTGATGTGGCCGTTGATTGGCTTCAGGCCATGGAACTGCATCTCGAAGCGCTCTCTTTCCTTAGGCAAGATGACCCACGGGTCAACTGGCATTCCTGCAACTAAACAACCATTTTCAATCTCTAAGAGATCACCCAAGGCAATGCAAGAAAGTAGGGTAGGTTTGTGCATGCAAATGAGAGCCTCTGCTATTTTTAAAAATATTTTTTCCCCAAATAGCTGATTATACTTGCCTGCCATAATGACGAAATTCGGTCGTTTATCGGATAAGTCACTAAAACAAGGAAATTGCACAATTATTCACAGCATGAAAGACGAATAATAATAGATAAAAAGCGGCGTTTTGACAGATGAAATTGCCTTTACTGTGTCATATTTTAAGGGTCACTCAATCACTGAAAACCGTACATACACCGAAAATATTTTTTACGGGCAGTTTACCTGCTTTCGTACTTTGAAGAATTAGGCTGATTTCATCCTGATTTCGAGGATGGCCTGAGAGAATCAGCAGTTTTAAAGGGCACCAAATACACCCACTTCGCAAAGTTGTTAATCGATCGACTCACTTGAGAGAATTTCCAATGCTGCCACCGTCCAAATGAAGAATAAGTTGTTAGGGAGTAAAAAGAAAGTTTTAAGACTGGGACTCATTCAAGGAAACTAAAAATAAGATATAAGGTACTTAAAATATAATTACGATTTAAAGAAAAATTAAGCACGATTTAGAAGATATCTCAACTTTTACAATTTTTAAATTCTGTTGGATAAACTGCAAATTTGTAATAGAAGTTTCGAGGATTAGGCGCGTGTATAGCTGTGACACATCAAGGGCTGTGGGGAGACAGCGTTTAATAGGAGTTTAAACTATAATTAAATACACGACTAGTTAGATAATAATCTAAGCTATTTACGTAGTTCCTATCAGTGTCAATACGTTTTGATGCAGGGTTTCAGTCTCTAAATGACAAAAGTCAAATAAAATTATCAAGTTTAATTTTCCAATAAAATGATTTTTATTATTATTTAACCCACAATTTGTTCAGAGATATTAACAAGTTACATGCAGTTATATAATATTTATCAATCAAACAATATATTGTAAAAAATTGAATTTAAAAAATACTACATAATATTCTTTGCTATCACGTTAATAAAAGGCGTTCACCGCAGTTTTGCGTTATTTGCCAAACCGATTCTCTGCAAAGTGGTTGCTAACTCAAAATAAACATTTGGATCTTCCACGGTGCTTGGAATCTGCAAATTCAAACGTTAGATTTCAAACTTTTTAAATGGAAATCTTACCTTGGTAAGTTTTGATGAGGCCAACTGGGCTATCGAATTGCGAGGAATTTTGCCTGAGCGAGTCCGGGGAATGGCCTGCACCGCCACGGCCTTGTTGAATGCAGCAATCGGGCCGATCATCTCTCTCACGAGTTGGAAAAGCTCTTGGTTTAGGCCTTCTTCTGATGAACAATTTCCTGCAACGCCAAGAATAGGGTTTTAGCTCAATCCACATAATTGGCTGGCTGTATGAATTACCTGGCGCCATTACATAGAGGCAAAGAGGAGTTTGACCCTTAGTGGGGTCTGGAACGCCGACCACCGCAGCATCCACCACGCAGGAGTGGGTCATCACCACGTCCTCGATAGCGTTCGTCGACAGCCGGTGTCCAGCCACGTTGATAATGTCGTCATCCCTCGCCGTGACGTACACGTAGCCGTCTTCGTCAATGTAACCGGCGTCCATTGTGTCATAGAAACCCTTAAGAAAACGATTGTGATTTATAGTAAAAAGGTTCGCTTACTACAAGTGTACCTCGTATTTGCCAAAGTAGGTAGTCTTGAACCTGCCATTAGCCTCGTACAGGGTGCTCATCACACCTGGCGGCAAAGGCAGCTTACAAGCGATCCTTCCCAGTTCTCCACGGTCAGCTTCGCTCCCATCCTCCCTCAAAACGCGAACTGTAATAACATTTTAAGAATACTAAAAAGGAAAAATGCACGCAGGTTATTTGTCAAATTTAAAATTAACAAATGGCTAAGCTCTGCGTGAACTAATTCAGGATGGATAGCTATTAGTAAAAATTTGAAAGGATAAAATAAAGTAGCATGTTCTCTTTCTTTACAGCGGCTCATTACTCAGCGGTGAAAAAGCCCAAACGTTTTTGACGATTCCCTTTCCAGAATTCTCTGCAGCTAATATTGTTATAAATTTCATTTTAGAAGTAAAGTACTGATGACGAAGCCTGCAATGCCAAAACAGACGCTGCACAATACGAGAGTGGGGTGTCGTATTTAATTTTGTCCTCTACAAAATTCACTATTAGCTAACCATTTTGAATTAATCCACGCAAAGCTTAGCCAGTTGATATTATTAAATTTTAATATATATTATATAATTTAAATATTAGTTTTAGATAAACCAATTTAATGTACCATCAAAACCTGCAAATGGCATTCCAGTGCTGAATTCTGGGGGTTTCAAGGAATGGCCCAAACCAACAGCAGTGGCCGTGATGGCGTGCCCAGTTTCTGTCTGCCACCAGTGGTTCAAAACTGGCACCTAAAAATGGCATTTTGTTGTAGAAATGTACTGGAGTGAATTGATCTGTTATGTTGCAAACCTTGAAAGCCTTTTCGGCCCATAGTCTGGTCCCAGAGTCACAATGCTCACCAGCGACAAACAAGTACTTGAGACTAAAATCATTTTTAAACTTAGACAAATTGTAAAAATATGAAATTTATAATAATTTTAGAAGATTGGATACAAAATGTTTTATCTTACGAGTTAACATTATGTTTTCTTCCAAGGACAATCCCAGCATCCTCTCGTTTAATAATACGAAGAGCTGTTGGCGCGGTAAAAAGGGCGCTGACTCTGTGCCGCTCAATCAGTCTGAATTTTAAAATTGAAATAATTAGCTGTAAATCAACAAAACATTACTACCTGAAGTACTGCCCTGCGTCTGGCGTCCTGTCTGGCTTTCCCTCGTACATGAGAGATGTGTTTCCGTTTATCAGCGGTGCGTAGCAGCTGTAGGAGTGTCCCACGACCCAACCCATATCAGACGCGGCCCACCACACTTCGTCTGATCCCATGCCGTAGATTGTTCTCATTGTCCAGCCGAGGACAGCGGCGTGGCCACCTGATGGGCGAAGAACACCCTGAAAATCAGAATACCGAATTTGAATAATGATAATCATGAATTGCTATTTGATTTTCACTGTGACCTGTGACTGTCTATTTAAATCAAATTTTTGCTAAAATCGCTGTGAAAGAAATTAGGACTAAAACAAGCATTTATAATTAATTTTTGCCTTTCATATGAAATCCCTATAACGTTTTGACTAACCATACATAAAAATTGTATCAAATATTTCATGTAGTTGAATATTGTTAAAAATTTCTAACTCTCGATAGTTTCAAACCTTTAAAGGTAAAAAATCTTCTGACCTCTTAAACTTTACAAAACTGCCTCTTCAATAAATTTAATTTAATTAATTAATATTTATTACGGTAGCACACAATAATGTTTTTACAAATCATACCTTGGGATGTGCCGTAGTGCCTGAAGTGTAGAGAATGTACAAGGGATGCGAGGACTCAACAGGCAGGCAAGGCGCTGGCTCAGCCCTGGCGAGGGCGGCCTCCCAGGCCACGATTCTGACTCCCGGGGGCAGCAGGGCGGTTGGTGTAGTGGGGCAGAGCACTCCTGGCCGCTGGTACAGCAGGCAGGTGAGCCCCTCGCCCGGCGGCGGCTCCAGCAGCGAGGAGCGGCACATTGCCAGTGCCTGGTGCAGGATGGCCCTGTATGGCACCACCCTGGATGGCTCCACACCGCAGTTTGCCAGGATCACAACCTTTGGCCGACAGTGCTCCAGACGCGCGCACAGCTCCCTCGCCGCAAACCCTGAAGTAGAATTAATTAAAAACATTGACTAACGTATCTTTTGGTTTTTATTTGCAGGCAACTCAATAAAAATAAGACATTTATTGAAGTGGGATGGTCTGATATAAATTATTTTACATTTTATAATTTGATCTGACAAGGAATAGCCAAGAATTCACTCCTATAAATAGGGATGTATTTATATCTTTAAAAATTAATAATTTTTGGGGTAGTAATTTATTGATTACTTAAGTCCTAAAAACAGTATGCACCGCAGGTACATTTTAAAGTGGACTCCATGCTTTTAATTTATGATAAAAGAGTAAAGAGTCTACACAGAAACCAAAATATACCAAGATGAACCCCAAATCCAAAAGTTATCAAGAAAATCAGCGCAGAAAAATGTGTGATTATAAAAAAGCAAAGAACATCATATTTTACTTTTATCAATTTTCGAAAATAGTTCGGAAAAAACAATTTAAATATTAGGTATGTTTCAGTGAAATTGTAGCAAAATCGTCATAAGATTTACCTTGCAATCAATTGTTGATTTGCCCTGAAAACCTGCAGGTGTTTTGTGCATTTTCTTTACTTTTCTGATGTGAGAGATCACAGAGAAAAGCTTTTTGGTTCATTATTTAAAAACAAATAATTCTCTTTCAGTCATGGTAAAATAACATTACAACTAGAAAACGGGAAATCAAGTCAGCAGTTACATGCTTAGCGATTAAAATATTATCCTACCTCCAAAAACAACTGAGTGGATAGCTCCGATTCTGGCGGAAGCCAGCATAGCAATAATCGCTTCTGGGATCATTGGCATGTAAATGAGAACTCGGTCCCCTTTGACAACGTCAAGGTTGAGCAAGGCTCCAGCAAGAAGACTGACCTGAGAAATCGAATTTGATTTAATTTTGTAACGGAATAAAACTGAACAACTAACCTGCTGCTGCAGCTCTCTGTAGGTGACATGTCGCAGTGAGTTAGTGACTGGACTGTCGTGGATCAGGGCGACTTTATCGCCCCTGCCTGCCAGGACGTGTCGGTCGACGGCGTTGTAACAAACGTTTAACTCTCCACCAGAAAACCTGAGCGGCAAATTAACATTATTTGTTACAATCAGTTTATTAAAAGTTTGAACATATATACCAGTGGGTAAAGGGCACCTTTGAGTTGTCCAAAACTTTGTCCCAGGGCTTGTTCCAGTAAATTTCGCTGGCCACCTGCGCCCAAAACTTTTCTGGCTCTTGAAGGCTTCGTCGCATCACCTCCTTGTACAAATCCAACTGGCCTTTGGATGAGTTGGCCGGCTTGTTGGCCAGACGCTTTTCTCTGGCCTCAATAATGTCCTCGTCATCAGAGGGAATGTCTTTAATTATTGGGATTTAAAAAATCAAATACAATTTCGGCAAGGAATTCAGCAAAATTTACATTAATATTGTCAAAATTTGTATCACAATCTGAAATTTACCAATTTCAAAATCTTTAAAAGACATTTATAATCAGAATTATCATTGTGTTAATAATTGCAAGTTCAAATTAGCAGAGAAAAAATAATATTTAAATTGTTTCCCTCTCACCGGCTTCTTCAGGATTTTCAGGTGGCACTCCCCAGGAGGC
The DNA here is from genome assembly GCF_949628265.1 of Cloeon dipterum. Taxonomy (NCBI): domain Eukaryota; kingdom Metazoa; phylum Arthropoda; class Insecta; order Ephemeroptera; family Baetidae; genus Cloeon; species Cloeon dipterum. The sequence continues at coordinate 12,102,561 of NC_088790.1, forward strand.
ACTTCGTCGTAGTTGGAAATTTTGGTCCACCTGCTCAACCCCTTCACCCTGCTGCAAAACTACTCCGTCGGACATGCTGAGCGCTTAATAAAATGACCCTGCTGCAATGAACCAGTATTAACAGTGTCCGCTGGCAGCTCGGACGCTCGCTTATTTGAATAAAAATTTTCCCACAGGACTTGTGTTTAGAGTTCAATGCATTTGAAGCCCCACCAGTCATCAAAATTCATTGCAAATTCAGCGAACACCGCTGAACAGTTCGTTAGAATAATTTTCGACTGTCATTGCGAAAAAAAAATAATTCGAGGTCTTTATGTTTGCAGAGAGAACTCGTGGCATATTTAACAATTGATTCGGTTTTTATTACAAATATAAAACGACCAGTACAAGCTGCCGTTGATAAAAGTTACAAAAAATCATATTAAAATTTTGTTCGTTCCTTGAGCGTTGCATTAACTTCCGCCTTGTAAAGAAATCTCAAAAACAATCAGTGCGCCTATCTTCTGAACACTATAAAAGGTTACACCTATTGGTGCGACCTTTAGACTTCAGCAGAAATCACATGCCAGAACGAAAAATCGGACAACATGTCCAAAGTTTAAAATATTCACGCTGCACATCATTCTCGTCGGCTCTTTTTGGATTGCTTCGGCTGCTCCTGAGGCACGTGTGTTGGCGTTTCGCCCATCGAGCCAACCAGTTCCCGGACAAACCGGAAGCGGGACAGGAACAACTTCCAGACCAAGTACCAACCTGAGTGAGGGACATACAAGAAGTATATTCGCCTTTTTAAGACTAGGTAATCTGCTACCATGCACACAACGTTGAGTAAAAAGCCCCAAATAAGTTTTATTGGTAAAATTTGTAGCTTAATTATATAAAGGGATGAATTGATTCTTATCATATCAAAATTTAGATATTCAGTATTATATGAAACTTTGAATTTAATATAATTATAAAAAATGCATTTAATTTTGCAAAATGGCAATATTAAAATGGTATACATATTACATAAATTATGACTGAAAAATCTAAATATCTTCATAAATATTCTTTTATAACAATAGGGAAATTTTTCAGATTTCAGAAATAAAAATAAAAATTTATACATATGATATGTACATATTATTTTACACGCAATAATATTTGAATGATAATAATGGTTTAATATTAAGTATCATACATAAGTCCGTAAGCGCAGTAATACAAGGCGTGAGTCATGATTTCGTCGATCTAGTCATGATTCTGCTTATAGTTTGGGTGCGGAAAATTCCCAAAATTAGAATGTAATAAAACTGACCTAGAAGGGCGACCAGCAAGACGACAGCGAGGGGCAACACCAGGATCAGAAGACCCCTGGCTACACCCAGGACAGCATCCATGACCTGGGGAATATCTTTTACTAAGGAAAACGCAGCATTGCACACTGAAATCCCAGCAGACGCGGCCGTTGTGGGCCTCCCAAGGCCAAGGATTCAGTGTGCTCTTTTCCTTCACTTGTCTTGCCCAGCTGGAGCTACGACCAGCTGATCGCAGCTAGCAGCACAAGAAGGCAACGAGTTCAGGCCTGTATGCGGGATCTGCTTGCGCGCTCCTTTCCTATTTCTCTCACTGCATAAGTTTGAAATTGACCAATTAGAGGGCAATCTTTTAGACATGTGATTATCATTGGTCCATTGCGTATGGTTGCGAACTAAAAACATTATAAAAGTGACAAAGTGTATTGCTGTAATGCTGGGCTGACTAGTAAAATTTATTTTGAGATCGTTCTTGCTCTTGCAAAATTTTTAAGCTCTGCAAAAATTGTTCCCGTCTTTTTGGATTATATTTTTATTGATGATCAAGAGATTGCACGTCCATCACAAGCTTAGCTCCTGTGCGAACACCTGCTCACGTCGCCCATAATTTCAATCATTTGATAACAAACAATGACGTATTAAAGTAAACAATAAAGGTTTGGGTGGGGAAAAAGCAGTGGAAGTGGCAGTCACTGGCCCATGTCTGGGCTTTTAAATGTTTGTCTTTTTACAGACGTAGTTTGGTCGTCAGTGATATCGCCTGGAGGATCTGTATAAGAATAAGTAAGTCTGAAGTTGGGAGTGTTTTGGTGGTCAAGAAGTTGGAAGGTGTTATATCATATACACATATAATGCTATTTTTACATAATAAACTTGTTTTGTTTTATCCAAAATTTTAAATTGTTTATGCGTCTGCACTTTTTTATATTTTCCTTGAATTGATTTTAGTTTTGCTTTTTTTAGCTCTAAAGCTAAAAAGTCACGTAACGTGTGTGCGTTTAAAGGCAATAAAGAGTATGATACCAATGAAGTTTGGCTTATCGTGTTTGGGAAATAGAGGCCTGTGTGGTTTGCTTTTTCGCGAACCAGAACCAACCAAACCTAAAAAAAATTAACCAATCCAAACCAAACCCACTTAGCCTAACTTTGAAACTGTCCAAACCAAACCACACGGCAATGTTTTAAAACCATAACCAACCGTGGTTTAATCCAATAATTGGTTTATGGATTAACCATAATTAATTGGTTGGTTTTCACTATATATATATATTGAAAGCTTCAAAAATATATGTTTTTAAATTTGAAATATAGAAATTATGCTTAAAAGTTTTCCTATGAAAAAAAAAATTAGAAGAAAATTGCATAGTGATGGAAATTTTATTTTTAAGAAGTTTTTTATCTTATAAAATGAAAAAGAATTTTTCTTTTTTCGTAATTTTTGCAACTCTCGGGTTCTAACCATCAGAATTTCCAAAAAAAACTACCACCATTGATCTCCCCTGACCAGCTGAAAAGAAGGGACAGATTGCAACAGGGTGATAATTTGGAAGGAATTTCAGATAACTTCAAGTATTTATAAGCCCAGAGGAAGCATAATAAAATTGTAGCAATCACGTTGAAAGCGGATGGGGTAAGCATACCCCCTAAACACTTTGGCTATTTAGTGCAAGTCGAGATGAGTCTAAAGGTGGGTAGTTGTTGAAATTCTGATTGTTAGAACTCGAGAATTAGAGGTGCAAAAAAAGCCTAAAAGTCGATATTTTTTAATTGAATTTCAAAATATAAAAAAAATTCAAAAACGGATTTTTGTCAATTTGTGGTAGAATATATTTTCCGGTGGGTTGTAGGTGAAATTGTTTTGTTGCTTTATTATTAGCATAAATTTTGCGGTTGGCGGTTTACAGAGGTAAAACCGAAACTAACCAAACCAAACCATCTCTTTGATTTAAAAACCAAAACCACGGCGCCATCTTGTTTTTAGGGAATTATAAAACCAAACCGCGGTTTGGTTTGGTTTGGTTTGGTTAAAACCGCTTCTCCGAAAACCAAACTGACCTCTATTGGGAAACACTGCGGCTTATTTTACGATATGTGCATCATACACTGCAATTTTTAGATAAAACTGCACCCCTTCTTTTTTCGATGTTACGCAACAGGTTTTGCTCAATCTTTGTGTGAGGGAATCAATTTGACAAATTGCTAAATTGATTTACAAAAAAACCACAAATTGAAAAACATTACATTTTTATTTTATTATAAATCTTAATAATTAATTTTGCTTCTAAGGCGGGCTTTGTATATTAAACCAATCTTCAAAATTTCCGTTATCGTAGCACAAAATCGAAATTTTTAATGAAATCAAACATTCATAGATTTAAAAATCTGCTCTTCATCGTTAAAACTATAAAAAAATTAATTTAAGTTTTATAGATGAATTATATGTGTATTACATAATCATGCAAGTTCATCCCTGTCTGCAACATATCGTGAAAATTATGTCACTATAAATCTGCTCTCTTTATTTGCAGAGCAATATGGTGATCGTTTGGGAGGCAGTTGGAGCGACGATTTTGCCAAACATCGGAGGCTGGCTGAGTACGCCCCTAACCATTAAATCCGTCAAAGGCTGGTACAAGGTCAGCAAATATTTAACTTCACTCTCTGTAATCAAGAGCATCCGTTCCAGGAAATTGTGGTGTGAAATCGCCTCTCTTTTCTTTTAAATTTAATTGGAATAATTATCTCATGGCCAAAATTGTAAATGCACTATATTTCAGACTCTGGCTAGACCTTCATGGACTCCACCTGATTACGTTTTTGGCCCAGTTTGGACCTGTCTTTACACTGGCATGGGATTCGCGTCATACCTGGTCTGGAGGGATGGCGGTGGATTTTCAGGAGAAGCCAGGACTGCCTTGACGCTCTACGGTGCTCAGCTGGCTATCAACTGGGCTTGGTCCCCCATCTTCTTCGGCCTGCACAAAATCGGAGCAGTAAGCAGCTTTCAATTGAATATTGAGGCTTATTTTTCAGCACTCTTCTCTAGTTTGAAAAAAAATCGTCCAAGCATTGTCCCTTATACTTTACTTTGATGTAAGTGTGGCTATCGGAGTGTCAAAATTTGCAGGCCCTGGCAAACATTGTGCTGATGTGGGGAACGGCAGGGGCAGCCACATTGGCCATGTCCAGGATCAACCAGACCGCCGGTCTGCTCATGGTGCCATACATGTTGTGGCTGTCGTTAGCTACTGCACTCAACTACTCTATCTGGCGCAACACCCCCGCCGACCACGACAAAGAACTGTAAAAGCGGATCTTTGGCTACATCATAGAATACCAAATTAAATACTATATTTTTCTGGCGATAAAAAGCACGCACAATAAAATTGTGACTTTTAATGTTTTGAATTATTTAAATTAATAAAAAAATTTCGAGAAAGAAAAGGAGTTTGAAAATTTAAATTATATAGAGTCAGGAGTTTAAGATCTACATATTATTTGCCACTTTGACTGAGCATAACAAAAATTCGATCACTTTTGAGCTACACCTTAATCCATAAGCATCTTACAAGTAGTGTTCTAACCGTTTAGATACTTTTTTTATGCTAGATAATTACCTAAAGAGGTTTTTAATATATAGTTTCTTGTCTTTTATTACCTTAAATATCACTAATAATAGAATGAAAGTTTTTTTTAAATTTCACAAATAATTAAATCTTAAGCTTCACTTTGATAATAGCATATTATTTTTGTATATTTTGATTGCTTGATCAGTTGTCAGTTTATGTAGACCTTATAATGGGTAAGGATAGCCACTATGTAACTAATTTTTGGTTAGAGATTGGTAAAACTTATCAATGAAACCTTTTAAAACGTCTTCGTATTTTTACATTATGGAAATATTGAGAAACACCTTGAAAAATGATATTATGATAAGTATAATTTAAGGTGCATGATCCACACATCATTTGCTATCAATAGTAAAATCTATTTTCAGGGGCTCATAATTGCGGTCTCACTGTGGGGGACAGCAGGGGCGGCGGCGCTGGCCATGAGTAGAGTCAACCAGACAGCAGGGCTCTTGATGGTTCCCTACATGATGTGGCTGACGTTGGCCAACACCATCAGTTTCTATCTTTGGCGAAACAACCCTCCCCGCAAAGACAAGAAGAAAGAATAAGTCATGTCACGTTAAATTTTAATGTAGTTAGCTAGAAAATGGGACAAATGGTGATTTTTCTTATTTATATTAAGAGGTTGAAGGTTGTTAGTTAGATTTTCAGAATAAAGAATATCTCTGCAATATCATTGATTTTTTTAATCCGTATTTTGTTGTAAATACTATGCAAACATCCAATCAGGTAGTAATTGCGTATAAAAAGGGTCATCAAGGGCTGAGGAAGTGGGGCAGTGGGTTTCCAGGTCGCTCGGTGAGTACCTCGACGCCGTCGTCAGTGACCAATAGGGTGTGCTCAAACTGGGCGGACAACATGCCGTCAATAGTGACAGCTGTCCAGTTGTCGGGCCACATTTCGTCGCGCCATGAGCCTTCCGAGATCATCGGTTCAATGGTGAAACAGTGGCCGGGTTTCATAATGCCGATTGCTTTGTTTTCTGAGAGGTGAAAGAAAATATCAGAAAAACATAAACATCAATAAGTTTGACAAAGGAATATTGACATTTAAATGGTTTTGTAAATAAATTTTTGTAAGGTGCAACAGATTAGAGAAAGTGGCTAGTCGCAGTGCATCAAAATTCCACCTTTCCTTCTTCAAAGTAAAAAATTTGGAAAAATGTAAATTTTGAAATGTTCATTTAATTAAGCGGAATTGATATTCAAGGCAGGGGTTTCCTAACTCAATATTGTGAGAATGTTTGTATTCCTTACTTGCATAATGAGGAACACTTGGTGCTGTGTGGAAGAGTTGATTGATGCCGTGTCCGCAGTAGCTTCGCACCACAGAAAAGTTGTTGGCCTGAGCATGCTTCTGGATCACATTTCCTATTTCTCTGTACTTTTCACCAGGCTTGACTGAAATAAATCAATATGAACACCTGTACTTCTACCTAAATATTACAGATTTAATGAGACAACTAGAGAAATAGAGAACACACAAATTACTTTTCCATTTTAACTTGTAGCCAAATTTTTTCCGTATTTTCAAATGGGTCATCACCAGCACATACTAACAAAGAAGCCAAACAAAATTTGATTGCAAATTATTATTTTTAAAAATTGCCCATGAGGGTGACTAAAACGAGGCATTAAGACCACAAAGAAGCTGACTAAAACCAAACAGGCATTTCTAAACTAAAAGCCTAAAAAATAACCAAATGGCATGGCACTTATGACATATTCATCACGCGACTAAATCCAAGTGTTTTGATATTGATGCAACAAAAATTTACTCACCAGCATCCATGGATTTCTTTAAACACTCCCAGGTGACATTGACGAGTTTCTTGGCTGAGTCGCTCACGTTTCCGATGAAAAAGGTCTCATTTAAGTCTCCGTGGAAGCCACGATGATACACTGTGACGTCGACTGAAAAAAATAATAATCAATATCCATTCATAGACTATTTTTTGCACATTTCTAACTACTTACCATTGCAAATGTCACCTTCCTGCAGAGGTCGGTGGTCTGGGATGCCATGGCAAATAACTTCATTGATGGATGTGCAGCAGGACTTGGGGAATTGGTAGTAGTTAAGTGGTGATGGGTAGCAATTCCTCTCGATGCACGCCTCATGCACAACCCTGTCAACCTCGTCCGTGGTCACTCCAATGTCCAGCGTTTTAGCTGCCTCGTCCAGCACTTCTCGGCCCAACTGAACAAATGGGGCAAATTTTTAACAATTGATGATATGATCTTAGCTATCTACCAACACAAAAATCAGCTTTTAAATTTTCATTTGAACTCATTAATAGAAAACTGACTTTATCTTGTCACCTAAAGTGCCACCTCAATTTTAAGCGGCAACCTATGAGGTATTGAGGCGGCACACCAGGTGATAAGCCTAAAACTCAGACACATCTATTGAGCAATGAGCTAAAAAGTTTTTTTTATCTTTTAACTTATTTTGAAAAAAAAAATGAAAATTTAAATTGGCCAAAGTCTTAATTAATACAAAAAACTACATCACTCTTTTTTCCATAAATTATATGAATTTTAAACTAACTGAAATTTGCTAGCACAATTAAACACACCTTGCAGGCAACCCTCATTTCCTCGATCTCTTCGTCACTCAGCACTTTGATTTGGTGGCTGTTTTTCTCCTTCTGTTCTGACACAGGAATGCCTTTAAAGTGGTCAGCATAGTCTGGCCGAGGGATATGAGCTGGAACAGTCCTGGTACCAGACAGCTGGTATGGGCGTAGCTTGCCTGCGGCACAAAATAATATTTTCAGCATACGATTTTGGAACAAGTAAGAGCAATTTTTAACATAAAATAAATATGTTAATTTACCAGAAAATTTGAAAAAAGGCCAAGGGGTGAAAGGATCACTCGAATCTTGCGAGGCACTACTGCTTTCATCTTTCCCTTCTGTAAAAAACGTGTGTGAAGTTAAATCCAAGTTTTTGCGACTTTGAGTGGCGTCTTACGGACAAGCTTGTGTAGGACTTTGTGCGTTTTCCAGTTGCTCTTGAAACAGTCCTAATAACAGAAGTGGAAGCGTTAGAGCGAAATCAGCTTTCGGTGCGTTTCGATTTCGAACCTGTGTGCAGAAATATGAGCCGTTGATTCCCAACTTGACGCAGGTTGGACACTGCAGTTTGGACTCCGCCTTGCATCCAGGCGATTCACAAATTCTCGTTTCAGACATCTCGAGCTGAAGAGAGCACTTTTCTACTCTAAAACAATGTTTATGTATGATGTAATCTTCGTAAGTTTATCTAGCGGCCGTCGTGGGAGAGCTAACCACTCGCCACTCTAATTCCGGAATTTTTGGACGGACCAGCGAGATGCTCGGCACTTTTAGCACAACGGATTTGACGGAACTCACTGAAGCAAAATGCCGAAACTTTGGTTTTTGGGGTTTTTTGGTCAAACCGCAAACTAAGTCAAACACATGTGTCGAGTAATTTAAGGTGCAATACATAAGCCACGGCTTGCAACTACCGGTAAAAAGGTTTTTTATCGGGATTTTTAAAATGATTTTGCTTCGAAAATGTCATTAAATATTTTAAGAATAAACACTTTTGATCAAGATGAAAAAATTTAATACTTATAAAGATTTGGTATTATTATTTTCACGTTTAAGGGAAAGGTGAATTTATGTTACTGAAACTGTACCGGTTCTGGTACCGGTATGTTTACGTCATTTTTGTCTGCTGGTTAAAAGGGGCGTGGGAAACCTGATTGAACACAGAAATTCAAATTGAGTTTGCCAGGTGGAAAGTATAGAAGTTGCATAGATCCGACATCCGAGCCCGAGCTTCTGGTTACATGATGGACTTTCAACATAGTGTGTCATTATGAGATTTTTCTTTTTTTTTTCTTGTGGTGTCCACAGTTAAAAATGATGCCCTGACGATCTCCAATCTCAGTTTAGCATAGGTTAAGCATTTTGATTATCTTAAGAATTCGCACCACAATAATTCCAGTGAAATTATGGAAAATATCGAAAATATGTTATTTTTAATTTACTTATGTTAATTAAAAATATTTTATGCATAGAGAATATTACAATTGTATAACGATTAACAATATTACGTTCATTTAAATGGCTACAAATCGAGTGAAGTGTAGGTCCATTTTACCCTTATTGCGCAGTTTTAAAGTACAAATTAGGTATACTTCATAAATATACCTTTATTCCAACTTTTCTATCGAGTTTCCGCGAGTTTCGATTTTCTGATTTAAATGAAGTTAAAAATCATCTCATATTATTCAAGTAAAAGTTATTATTTATAGATAATGAAGAAATGAGTTTTAAATAATACACAAGTCTGGTGAACGCAAAGGTAAATTTATTTGAAAATCTTTTAAATCTTATTGATGCTTTTCTCGTATTTCATCTAGTGTACTTAAGACCTAAAGACTTTTAAACTATCAATATAAAATTGAGAATAAAATCTATTTACTTATATTTATTTACTTTTGCTTAGTCAATAAATAAATATACCCTGCGAAAAATCTTCATTGTTTTAATATTAGGGTAACATTATTTCCCAATAACCATTATTGTTTTAATATTGGCGTCTAATGTTATATCAATGTGAAAATGTGACTTTTTTCAATATTGTTCTAATATTGGCACCAATATTGGCCGCTATCATTGCGTTATTATTAATTTCAAATGGAAATTAAATGATGTCCTAATTTCCGTAGAATATTGGTAATTAGGGGTTTTCTGAATGAGATACATAGTTTTATTTAATTATTTTATATTTTTATTATATCTAGACAAATTATTGTAACACTTGTAAGTCACACAAGAGTTATATAACTTATAAAAAATTATTTATACGTCATTTCACATAAAACAGTTTCTCTCTAGTCACAGCATTCTAGTTTTACAATGTACATTGAAGTGCACAGCAGGGATTGAGACAAAGTCGTTGGGTTTAAAGAGGGAAATACTTAAAATCAGCACTACATAATACATGTTGGCCACTTAGTCAAATCGTCGTCCTGTCGGGACACAGAGCGACGTCGACACTGGCATGAATAAGGGGTGGTCAGAAATTGATGAGGGACTTGTCATGTGTGCTGATGGCCTGAACTTTATATTATACAGAGCGGCTATTATTGTTTCCCATTTTTGTCACTGTCAATGCGGCCCGTCGGGCCGAACGATTCGACAAAATCAAAAGTGACACACTAATTAAAATTAATTTGGCATTTAATAATAACTGTCAGTTCTAGCATTGTTATTAACGAATTTTGAAAAATTTAAATGCAAAATTAATTTTAATTAGAGTGCCACTTTTGATTTTCTCAAATCGTTCGGCCCGACGGGCCGCATTGACAGTGACAAAAATGGGAAACAATAATGGCGGCTCTGTATAATATAAAGTTCAGGCCATTAGCACACATGACAAGTACCTCATCAATTTCTGACCGCCCTTTTTGGTGCCAGTGCTCATAAAAGTCATTAATATTTTTTAAGTCAAGGACCAAAGGTTCCAAAACGCCCAAATTAAAAAAAAATGCAGTGAAGTGGTAGCAATAAGGTTTTTTTTTATCAATTTTCACCAGTTTCTTGCAGGCCATGTTTTCACTTAAGTTTTCAATATTTTTCTAAATTGCTCATGCGACTAGAAAAATTGTCTGAGATAAATTTATTGAGAAATTGAGGCAAATGAAAATTTAAAAGGAAATATCTACTTGTAAATTTTGACCACTCCGACCTCTAATTTTATATAATATTAATACCTAGGAGGAAATGACAAAAGTCAATTTAATGCGCAATAAATTGGTAAAAATTGAGTTGCTCAAACAGCAATTAAAAACCAGTGGAGAAAAATACCGGGTGAATACAAATGCAATTCTGCACGAACGCATGACGCAAGGACATAAAATTAATTATTTTGAGTTCCAAAGTAGTTTGGTGTGGCGGTACGTGGGGCCACTTTCGTGGAAGGTGGATGTTCATGGAGCTAGGGTAGTTCTCGATCAGAAAAGACGATTAGGGCAGCAACATGAGGAGAAAGTCCACAAGGTAAACGGGTGCGGGTCGTGGATGTCCTTGGGCACTAGGTGGCGACGTGAAAAGTGGCCCGGCTCAAAGCCGACGAACTTCGCCATCTTCTTGTCCAGCCGCGCATTGTCCTTGTCCCTCTTCCAGCTCGTTCATCGTCTGCTCCACAGGGTCGAAGCCATCCTCGCCCGGCCTGTCAACGAAAAATTGCATCAAAATTCGATGTTGTATCAAAGTTACGGCTCGTTTTCTCACTGCGTGCAGCAGTAAAAATTTGTAACCGCGAATTGGAATGAAAACAAAGTAAAAAACGAATAATTCTCATTACCTGTAATATTTGCTGAACGGTGCGTGTGTTGATAACATCAAGGATCCTTACATGGGTGTATTTTAAACTCTTAAGAGCAGACAAACGACTCGCAGAACGAAGAACAAAACGAAAATTGCATGAAGCGTAGCCGCGTTAGCCGTTCAGTGTTTGTTTCTTGATGCGGTGATGGCGGACGGAGTAGCAGAGTGTGCGACTCATGGATGCGCACGCATTCACGCATGCGCACTGATATCATTGAATTAACATTGGTGTAATATTAAAACAAGCTTAAGATAATAACTTATTTACATTTGTTTTTCATTATTTTTTTAATATTAGCGCAACATTGTGTTGCAATCATTTTTTATTCATCATTTATTAACATTATTCCAATAATGCTTATGATTAAATTATCATTGGTATTATTGGCTAATGAAGATTTTTCGCAGGGTAGAGTACCAAAAGAAAAAAAGCAAGAAATGGCAAATGCAAAAACGATTCAATAATTTATTCTTACAAGGGAATTTTATCTAAATTGTTGAAAACTAAATTACATAAAAGATACGTCAGTCTGGGGGGGTGGGGGGGGGGTAACAGGCTTTGCTGATCTTTCCATTGCAAAAGTTTAAAAAAAGCACGAAGTGGGCAAACAAGGCTGCAAAAGGCTGCCTGTGTTTGCTATACATATTATAGGCTTGAGCTTGAGGCTCGAGTGTGTTGCTGGTTGCTGGCTAACAGAGCTGAAGATGAGTGGAGCGATGTGCGATGTGTGTCACGCGAACCAGCAGTAGAGATATAGAGAGAGTAAGTCTCTCCTTACCGCTGCACTCGCAAAAGTTAAAAGTGCGAGTGCAAGTGATAGCACTCGCTTTAATCTGAGCCTGGCGACTGGCTTTTAACAATAAGTTGTCTAACCAAGCCGTTGGCTCGCATTGTGGGAATCAGAGCGATGGTTGCATGGGGGCGCCGAGTGCGGTCTGATTTTCGCCTGCATTTCATTCTTCTCCTATATGTGACGTTCGGATTAGGGAGGATTGCGAAAAACTATTCCGACTCGCAACTATTCGCTGATTAGCGTGAAATAATTTCACGGGGTGATTGTGACATAGGGGCAGTGACATTGACATGAGTTAGTCATTTTCTGGACTGTGCTTCCTCCAATGAAGCCCATGTGCCCTTTAGATGTTATTGGGACGCGAGTTTTCGCGAGTTGTTTGCTATCGCTGGGAGCAGCCCATCTCAAAAGAGATAAATCCAACATAAAAAGTGGTCCCTTTTTGTCGGCACAGAAAAAGAGGATCATAGTTACCTAAAAATCAAAATTAACTACTACGTTCGCCATTTACTGGCTATAAATCTAAAATATTATAATATATAGATTCATCATAAAGTAAAAATGGCACTCCTATTTAAATTTGCTCCAAAATAATTTTTACAAAAAAAAAATACCAGTAATTTAACTCTCTTTGATCGATCTTTTATCTGCTCAAGCCACGAAACTAAAAATTTGCTAAAAAAAAGTTGGAAATATGTTTTAAGCCTGGTCGGTCCGTGGTCCGTGCCCTTAATTATAGTGTAAAATACACTACCGAAAACAAATTACGAAATTACTTTACTCTGCGTTGGAGTTTTCCATTATGGATGGCTGACTAGATGAGTGTTGAAAAAGAAAATCAAATTATGGTAGAGCCATTACGTAATTACTAAACTCATCATAAAGTTCTTTGCATTTCTTTCAATTTTTAAATTTTCGCCCAAGTCATCTCAGCTTACATCGTTGAAGGGAAGTTTCATTTTAATAATACTAAACGCCATACAAATAACCCGTTCTTCGAGAAATCGAGAGCATATCTGAAAAAAAATTGATTGGATTAATTTTGGCCCATTGATGATAGTAGAGCAAAAGACCCGCACATTATAATATCGTTCTATATTCTACTATTTACTTGATAATTAATAGCTATAAATATTTACTGTCATTACATAATTTGCATAAATTATCCCACTATGCAGAATTTGTTTTAATATAATATTATATTATAGTGGGATGACCAAAAACTGATTTACTTATTAAAACAACTCTTTTTCAATATGAATGTAATTATGAGAGTCAACATCCAATGACATTGATGAGGACTTTCATGAAATGAATTTTCTTGTCGACTTTTATTCATTGTCAATAAAACGCTGTATTCAGTTTGCAGCGTGCGGGGGATGATGGTGGCGCGTGGCCGGGGAAGCAAAGTGCAAGCACATGCGCCCCTGGGGCCCCGAGGGCTGAATGGAGGCGAGACGAAGGCGACCTGTTATACTCTCCAGTTTGGCACTGGCCGCCCGATCGCGAGCATGTGCCTGCCTGCTGAGTCGGCAGTCCGCGCCCATTGTTGCCAGCAACAATGAACTGCTGCGACCTGCTGCTGGCCGCGGTCGCCGCCGCCATCGTGGCCGCCGACAACTCCACGCCTGCCCCGGCCACAACCACAGCCCGCAACAACAGGTAGGGGTTAATTTTATTTCAGGATACATCCTAATGTTGGAGCCACCGACTTGAAAAAATACGCACAAAGTTGAGGAATTTTTTTAGAGCTTTAATTACTTCTGAATTAGGAAAAGGGTAGAGGATATTAGGAGATAAATTAAGTAATTTGTGCGATGGAAAAATTATAGATATGAAGCTAGTAGGGAAATTAATTAAAACACCAAGATAATTTCCGACGAGAATAAAATAATGAAGTATAAAAATTATCACTTAACTTGCTACACAGCAAAGCTGTTACGGACCTTCAGGCCTCGGATTAGTAGAACTTTACTAGCAACATACTTAACTACAGAGAGGATTCTGAACCACTGACCGTTAAAAGCGTTAAATTTGCACTTATGTAATGCATAGATTTTTCAGGAAAAGCACTGCTGCTCCAAGACCTGAGGGGCTGAAGCAGAACTTGCGAAGTATTTTGTTCTTAATTTGTACACTTTTAAGCGCTCATCCTGTTTGAAAACAACTTAGAATCCGCCTGAGTAAATTTTCTTAGGTTAATTTTCACATAATTTTTTATACTTTTGCTATTTTTATGCAGTTAAATTGTAAAACGAAGATCAAAAAATACAAAATGGAAAAAAATCTTTTGCTGCGTATTACATTCTTTTGTTACATGAACTTACATAACTTAAATCACAAAAGACTTTAAAAATTGGTTGCACATACGAACCTAAACAGATATATAATATCAATATTTAATATTTGATGCTTTCCGTCTCCGTGGAATGGATTTTTTGTTTAAATTGAAGCCAAAAAAATTACCCAAAAGGAAACTGATGGAATAAAAAATACTGTATTGACATAAAAAATTAAACTGTGTTCATTAGCAAAAAAATCTCTAGATGGAACGAGTAATTTATCCCAGATTATTGTTTGGCTAAAAATAGTATTTAATTAAAAAAAGGGGGATTAGATTTATTTGGATAGTAGCCATGCAACCTTGGATAGATTTTTCATCCCATCTGAGTATCTATTTTCCTATTTAATATCTTAAAATAGATTTTGGTATATTGAATGAACTAGATCCACTTTTTCACAAACTTGTGATTCACAAGCTGACTTGCTGCTGGGTGCGTGTGTTTTATTTAGCAACTGTTCGCGATTGCAATTACCCCATGATCGATCTGCGCAGTAAACTCTGCTAGATTATTTTCCATTGTTGTCTCGAAAATAGATTTCCTTTTTTGTTCATCAATATATGGAGAGAAAAGATCGTATTTTCGGCACCGCCGGGCAAGTATTCCCGTCTAGTGCTTTTCTATTGGTAAAAACTGCGCGGAAAGTCAATTTCCATCTGGATGAGGATTAGAAGTTGCGGCTGATCTGTGCGTGACGTTTTCATTCCGAATCCAATCCCACAAAACTCATAAACCCGTGTCCATTAAGGAAACGCCGTTAAACTCGAGCCTCAAGTAGACGAAGCGAGTGGGAAAAAATGACCTGACGTCTCTCAACATTAATCATTGGCCCGACGAGCCATAAAACAATTTTATTTCAGCTGTCCGAGAGCGGTCGGCGTCTAAAACCGCAACTCCATTTACCCTCAGCGGCGCAACACGGCTTTAAAGCAGCTATGCGTATGCAACCCGTACGGCCGCGACGCACTCGGCCCATAATATTACGTGTTTAAGACCTGAGCTAATTGAAGCTAGAAGAAGGGAATTAGTCGAAAGCGTTACAATAATGGTATATTTTTTTAACTGGAAACTTCTACTTTATTTTACGTTCTAGTTTTTCACGTATCTGCAGAGGAAAATTTAGGAGAAATTGTGTTGGATAAAAAGATGTGTTTATTTTCTTCGAAGGAAAGTAAACACGATACATCAATTTTCTTGTTTGTCAGAGCTTTTCAAAAAGAAACAGAGTCTTAGAAGCCAGAAGCAGGACACGAAATTCAGCTTTTGGTTCTTGCCTCAGCAGTCTTTTCACTCTTCCTGTTTCAACCAACAAACTATTTTTTTTTATCTGAAAGCTAGACGTATCACCAAGAGAGCTGAATATCATGTTTGGCTTTTGCAACCAGCTGAGTAGGTAGCATGCAAAACAACCTAAAAAAATTCCTTTGCTCTATTTTAGGAGCCAAATAAAGCTTATGTCTTGCGCCATTTCTTTGAAGTGGAAAATTAAATGAAAATGTTTTATGATCTGCTGTGCAAAACAGTTAGAATTTTATCTTGTTTTGAGAGCAAAAATTAGGAGATTTAGTCACATATAACGACTCAAATCGAAATCTACAAGTTTATAGATCATATCAAATTGTTTTGCTCAGCTCTCAGACGGTACAGGTGGCTCAATAATTATTGGGCTTTGAAATTGAGACAATCGCGATTTTTTTCTGGGCTTCCAATCTTCCAGCAATCGTCACGGGACGATGAGCACGAATCATGAAATTATTTTAAAAACCACTCTTGAAATCATCTAAAGTCGTTTAAAATTGCAAAATCCGTCTAAATATCACCTGGATAAGTTAAATGTACGATGAGAATTGTCTAGGTATGTTTTAAGTTTGGAAAAATTTCTAGTAATTAAAATTTTTAATGGAATTATATTAGCGGAAATAATTTTGATCAAATTTTAAGTTATTTTTTCATATATGTCCTACACATTAATTAGGAAACCAGTTGTGTAGGAAATTCCTGTAGAAGTATGGAAAAATAAATAACTTCCTATAGACACCGAGGAAACTGCAGTTTATTTCTGAAAAAAACTATAAGGAGTCTTTTTTGTTTTGTATTAGTGGAATGGAAAAAGAAGCTGAATATTTTTTAGCAATTGCACTCTCAGCCTGCTGTCTCGTACTTCTTGGGTGGCTTTATGCTGCAGCTTGGATCCTGGATAGACCGACGACGGGCGTCGCAAAGCAATCGCTGCTCGCAAAATTTACGAGCGGCTCGTAAAAGCGCATCAGCGCGCGGGAGCAAAATAAAACAGCAGTGCGCGCGCGATGATTTTATCGCCGTCTGTTTTCGATAATAAACGCGTGGCTATTACGAGAGCCGAATACAACGGGCCCAGGTGAATGGAATAGTGCGTTCAAAGCATACTTAAAAACAAAAAGGATGTAGTATAATTTGATACTCTGCGGACCAGTGATCAGCTAATGCGTTTATTGAAATGGCTCGACGCGATTGTTATAGACCTATTTATTGCCTTTGTATGCAGCAAAACCAATCAATAATACACTCGTATTTTTTGCCTGCCATTTCCGTATACCATTGTGATCGCACTCACTAACCAATTTGGCCACGATATGTTCTGATATTCGTATCAGTTGTATTCCAGAGGGGATATATAGTTCAATTTAGGGTGTAGAACGAAGTGGCTGAATATATCACATTCTATTGAGTAAATTAAATATTTCTGAAGGAAGATTCAAATAAATTCATCGTAATCCAATAATAAGAAATGAAGGGGAGGGGTGAAACAAAAGGAAAATTTGTAATTTGCAGCACAGAAAATGCGCAGCTTTTTTATCAATTAAACATTTTTGTCATCCGTATAGCTTTGTTCCTTTTATTTCCTGATTCTCGATTTTTTTAAAGAGGCTATAGACAGACTATTTTGCATTTCTTGTTTCAAAATTTTTCCATTTTATAACATTTTGAGCTGCAAAAACCCCAAACGAGTCGTGGTAGGAACTTTTAGAGCAATAGATTCCAAGACAAAACCATTTTTCGACAATTTTAATGCAGTCGGTAAAATGCTGATTCTTCTCTCTCCATTTTAAATGACGAATTTTTCACAAAATTAACCGCAAAACTAGAGCAAAAAGTGTCTTACATCCCTCTTATAGACGATGGTGTCACTTGTAAATAGCAATTCACTAAAAACTTACGCGCAAACATATCGACGCCGGCGGATCCTTTTATTTTGGGAATAGGAATTTAGCGTGGTGAAAAATGAGAATCAATGAGCAAAGTTTGCCAATCAATTGCGACGTACTCCAACCGAAAGAAAAGTAGTTTTCGGCCGGAAAAAAGCAGAAACGGCAGTGATAACAACAGAGTAAGTAGAAAGTGCGCAAGAAAAACAATCGACTTCTCAACTCCTTTGCCCCGGCGGAGGATGAATTTGACAACCACAAATTACTCACGTGCCGCTTGTTTCCCAGCTTCTTTTCTTTCCACAGCGTCCCGAGAGCACAAGGGCAGTAAATCAGAGCGAAATTAAAAGTTGCTTGTCGACGCCGGCGGAGGGCTCGAATCGGTCGATGTGCTTGCTCTTCAGACGCAGCTCTGACGGCCACTTTGTTTGATCGCAGCCTCTGTCAACCTGCATGCAGCCAGCACTCAACACACTCATAAAATTCGCAGAAAGCTTTTGTGCCGGCTTTTTACTTGAGCAAATGATGATTTACAAAAAATCCTTTGCCAGACATGCTTTTTATAGATGTCAATAATAAAGGCCAATGTGCCTTGATAGAGCTGAGTTTTTTTGTTTCCTGCATATATATATTCGAGGAAAAATAGGGGGGAACAAGCAGATCAAAGAAAGCTCATTACTTTACACCAACTCACGAAAAATAATAACATTTTTTCTGAAAGCTTGGTTTGCCCAAATTAATAAAAAAAAATTAAGTTCCTCTATATTGCAAGGACAAAATTTTGAATATTATTTTTCTTGCTAATATCTTTATCAGGAATATATAGAACAACTTTGTTAAAGATTTTAAAATAGGAATGAACAAAGCAGATTTTGATTTGTACACTTTTTTGTCTGAATCAATTGATCTGAATTGATTTTAAATAACTCAATGATTGTTTCATGGGATTCACCAGAAAATACCAGAATTTCAATTCTCCTGAGGGTTTTGACACCTGGAACTTTCTCATAGTGCGGGATATAGCTCCTAATATTACTCAAATGTGCTCATGTATGAGGGAATGCTTTTAAAATGGCTTTGTAGTGCATATGTGGCACCTTTGAGAGTAAGATAGCCAAAACTTCAACCAAATTATTTTCCTGTTTCTACAAACATAAATTATTTCCTGCAAAAATTGATACTTTTGCACACCCCTATAATAATAAATGACTCTTTCCAGGCCTTCCGCTTGGTTGGAATATGGCAAAACTTCTGCTAAAACGCGGTGATAGCGTTTGTGGCCATGCAGAAATGCTTGCAGGTGAATTATTGATCACTTTGTTTTCAAGGGAAGCAGGAGGAAGAAAGCCGCAAGCACACATACATTATTTTTGTGTTGCTCTCGCCAAGCTACGCTCCGCAGTATTATTATTTCACTTCTCACCTGCTGCTTTCTGTTTTTTTTTTTACCTCCATAGGTTGAAATATATTCCCCTGGCGCAGAGTCAAAAAGTTTTTTGTTTTTTATTCGCAAATTTTCGCATTTCGCCGATCAATCTCTGATTTTACAGCGCAAACCTCTAACCGTGAAATTGGAATTGCGCCTTTGAAATTTTTAGTCGGGAAAACGGCCACGTCCTTGGAGAAATGAATGAGGAAAAGTTTACCACGCACTCTGAAAGGCAAACATTTATTTCACTCTTTGCGTTGTGATATTTTCTTGGAAGATGAACAGAGTTTGAATAAGTGCGATATGCTTACATTCATTACTGCCTTGTAGTATTATTCAATTGCATTTCTGCAGTGGATTTGAAATAATGATTAGAATGAAGTAGTGGCTTGCGGTTATTTAAAAAATAAATAATCAGCATTTGTTCAACTTTTCAAAAAGCTTTCTTGAATGTTATTGGGCATTCTAGGCAAGGTTCCAAAACGAATCTAATCCTATTGTTGACAGATATTTCTGCTAATAATTTTACTAAAATCCCATTTTACTAAAAGAGTAGTAGAGTTGGTATTTATCCTTCAACGGAGCCAATATGTCTAAATTCCAGTGATCTTGACGTTAGCAAAATACGTGTTTAGGAAGAAATTTAATATAACTTCTCGCTGCTCCAAACAAATTCTTAAGCAAACTTATCTCGTATCAAAGACAAAAATTGCGAGAGGAAACATTTACTAAACTTTGTGCCCCTGCTACACTCCACAAATTGCAGTGACAACGCCGCCCGTCGAGATCATTTTCAAGCGTGTGCGATTTTTTTATATTTTCCCCGTCACGGACAGCTATACCGTTTTTTACCGCTTTCATACGTGCTTCAAACAATTCGAACGTGTTTCCTATTCGCTGTCGTAAAAATTGAAACCTCGCACGAGTCCTTTTTTTATTCAATAACTTGAGAATGCGCGATGGAGACGACAAGTTTTGCATTCTTTGAGCGCGTGTACGCATCTCCTGAAAAATGAAATTAACTTTCTACTCCCTTGGCTGGAACTTAAAATTTCATCGCGCTGCCTTTTACAGGTTGCGCCGAAATTATTAAACGCGCCTTGTCTGCGCCTTGTTTATTATTAATTTGGCAGGCAACGTCCGCATAATCGTAATTTCTAACAATAAGTGTCCCGTGTCGTGCCCTGTGCGATTAATTATTCGCACACACGAGCAAAAACAGTTGAAACTTTTATGTTCGAGCGATTTTTTTGCAAATTTTAGGCTGGATTGTTTGGAATTTACGAGCAGCTAAATCCAAACTCTGGGTAATAAAGCACGGTGACACTTTTAATTAAAAAAGAGCTCACATTTCCATTTTTATGTCGTTTACACAAGGATTTCTCACCCTGAAAATTTGAGTTTTTCCTTCCTAATGAAATTTCAACTCTCTTTTATTTACCCTAGTGAAGGAATTTATTAAATTTGCACATACATAATAAAAATAAAGTAAAATATTATTTAGCTCTTTAAAGGATGACGAGGAAATCCCTGCACAGCACGCAAATTAAAAACGTTCGTTTTTTGTTTTCCTAGCTGAGACAAAATTGAATTTGTTGGAGGAGGAAGCGCTGTGCCGGAGGATTAATCTCTGCTTGGCAAACTGGCTGGGCAAAAAGCGGACGTTCCCGCTAATCACGGCGCAAAAAAAGCGTTGACAAGGGAAGCAATTGCTTTTCCGGCCACGCACGAACCAAATTAGGTGCAAAAAGAAACCCCTGCGCTGTACCCTGAACGAAAGCGCAACCTTCTGCAGGAAATTGCGAGTTGCAGGTCGTGGCCGATGCGAGCGTAGATATATACATGGAAAATGAAAGCCAGAGACGTTTTCCCTTCGCTTGGCTCTCGAGCTGGATGCTGCATTTGGATCGGGGTAATTGGATTTGGCAGCAAGAGGAAATTAGCCGACACATGCCACGGCGGCTTCATCTCTATGCCTTCGAGAGTTGGAAGGAATTCACCCCTTTCCGACGCGCATACACCGCACCCAAGCAATAAAGAATGCAGTTGGGAAATGAGAAACGTTTCAGCCCACTCCCTGAAAACTTTCAAATATTTAGGCTTTCCGCGCGTTCAGCAACAGACAAACTTTTGTTCAAACCTTCAAGACCAAAGATTTGTTCTCAAATACAAGAGGCAAACTTCTTCAATTATGTTTTGACAACACGAGATTCAAACTAAATTTCAACGCTTATGAATTTTATATTTATATTTTATTTAAAAGACCGGAAAAACTGTTTATTTGCTACACTGTCTACGTGGATTTTTACTGGGTGTAATTTTATTGCGTTTCAAACAGAACCATGCATGTTAATGGATGGAATATTAAAATAATTTATCAAAGAGGTGATAAATTTAAAATTCAAACACAGCAGTGAGCTCTCGCTATTAATTACACAAAGAGCAAACGAATTGCAAAACAGTCCATCAGAAGCATTTCAATTTACCCTATATATATATATATATATATATATATATATATATATATATATATATATATATATATTATATATATATATATATTATATATATATATATATATATATATATATATACGAAAGATGTTTAGCAATTCTGATGGTTAGAGCCCGAGTTTAGGAAGTTGGCATTTGCATATCTGCAAAATACGAAAAAGTCGAATGATGTTTTGAAGCGTCATTTCTCGAAAACAAAAAGACCAATAATTTGAAAACTTCACATAGTTTGCATATGTCATGGGATAACTTAAAAGCAGTTCATTTCCGAAATTACAAATTTCTTTTATTTATTTGCCAATGAGAATATAGCCATTGTATAACCTATTTACTGTCGTCAAATTAATTTAATATTCTTTCATATTTTCCCCGGAATTTGCATCCCCAGTGTATGTAATGCAATAAGGGAGGGATGATGTTGCTAATAAGCTAAGAAACACAGATGATGTCTGCTGGAAAGACAAGTGTTGCTGACGATTGGGCGCGAAAGTCTGGCACGCGGCCAGCGGAGGAAATCTTGCCTGCGATTCGAATAATTAATCGTCGTTGCCACGACCATTAATCCACTTAGGATACAAACTTGGTGAAATAAAACACGCCGCGGTGCATTATTCGGCGAGCGAGGAGGAGACACACAGAGGGAAGTGCGGTATTAAAAGCTCTGCAAACGGCGGAAGAGATTTCGCTCGCGAGCGAGCGGGAATTAGGGCCGGATTACAAGATGCAAAAACACACTGCCACACAGCATTTCTTCAGATTATTTCCCCCTTCCAAGACTTTAAGAATGAATGAAGCGGAATATCTTTCCATATAATACTTTTTGTCAGCCTAATTGGTATTCTGCCTATTGCTTGATCTTTTATTGTCTTGCATAACACTACAAAATTGTAGCAGTGCTTCTTATTGTTAGGAAACATTCTTACGATTCTTACATACTAATTCTGATAATCAGTCTGATGGCTATAAAAATATTTCACATATTTTATTGCAGTTAGTCAATTCGAAGATTGGAATTAAATTAAAAATAGATTTATAAGAAAATAAAACATAAAAAAATAAAAAAAATTTCGTCCTAATTAGTCGGATAAGATTTATTATTTGATTTGGGAGATAGATATAGCACTTTAAATTCTTCGAACGTGTAGATAGACATTGTTGAGCTTCTCTGATTGTAAGTGCTTCAGCATCGCCACAAGCGGCAATCCGGTGACAGTTTTCATCGCAAGTGTCAGTCGAAGCTGCAGCAGCTGTTGCTGAGTTAATTGCAAAGTGCCACTCAAGGTCACGCCTTTGCTAAATGTATGTGTGTATTTGTACATAGTAGTATATGTGTCGCTGCGGTTTCGCAATGGCGCACATTAACATGCGCAGCCCGCGATGCACGTGCCTTTTGCCACGCTGCATGCTGTGTGTGGCCGCGGCAGACGTGCTCTTTATCCCTTTGCGGATGCATTTCCCTCGAGTTGTCCCCGTGCTCGACGACGAGCTCTCTCTCTCTCTCTCTCTCTCTCTCTCTTTCGCTCCTACTTGAAAATTTTCTCTCCGCAGAGAGCTTTTCCGCGCAAGTAGAAGAGCGTTTATACCACTCGAGCATCGCTTTCTCAAGCGATTATTATTTTTTTAATTGGAAGTGTTGCTAAATTCGCTGGAAGCTTAAATGGAATGGAAACATTTTACGCATACATGATATTATATATGTAAGCTTTTACTGAGACCTTTTACTTTAAAATGTGAGTCATTTTTATTCATTTTATCTTTGTATTATTCCTAGAACTCGCTCGACGTTTCGGTGGCTACATTTTTGCTGCTAACAGAATGGAAAAGAAATCGACTGCTTTTTATCAATTCTATTTTTACACTAATTGGCTCTTAATGGTTGCAAAAGAAACTTCACCACTCAAAAAGGGAAAATAAAATGCAAGAGCGGAATTTTTCCTCTTTGCTTTCAAACACAAACAATTCCTGGAATTCGTTATTTCTTACAAAAGAATTCCGTTCGAAAAGTTAAAGAAAAGGTCGACATAATTGGAGTGCGCATTAGAAGCTGGAAAAGATGATCGATCATCTTTTTGTGACCAGCACCAGACGCATCAGAGGCAAAAGGGGCGAAATCTGTGCTCTGTCGTCGTCTTCGTGGCTGACTGAGCTGAAAGGAGGCGGGGACCGACCAGCAACAATGAATTAAGTACTAGTGCTCTTGCATTTTCATGTAAGCGCGACCATTTTTCACTCAAAATCCACACGCGCCGAGGATGAATTCAGCAGGGATGACAGCACAGACGACCTACTTCCAAGACGCTCAGCTAGCTTCACAGTCGAGCAGTTAAAAATTACAAGAACATTTTCTTTTTGCTTGAATTGCAGTCAGTGAGGAAAGAAATAGATAAAAGAAATGCCTTTACAGACGTTAACAAATCGATTGTTAATTTGATTACTATTCAATATGCAATTTACAAAAATTGAAAAATGAAAATCATTTCTAACAATTTAGAATCTGCCAACTTGCAAGAAATAAAAAAAAAATCGAATATTTTGTCTGCGCTCTCAAGACTCAAGATGAACAGAGGCAGTGTTGAACCCTTTTCACGCACACTCACTGTCAAGCCAAAAGATTAAAGAGCTTTGGCTGAATAATATATCTCGACGCCCTATGCACAATCGGTCTGACGAGTCTAATGAATTGAAACGGTCGCGTTGCAATTTAATTAGCATTTACCCGTGTGAATCATGTAACGAGCGCTTATATAGCATGGCGGCTGGGCGAAATTATTCATATCAGGGAGAAAGCAAAGCCAGACGGAGCACGAGCCGTATCCTAATCTAATCAAGCCTCTCGGTCTGGAATTCGACAAGTCGAGAATGCGAGTCTCTCTGTCACACGCATTAAATGAAGAAGAAAGGAGGAAAGCGAGAAAACATTGGTGCCAAATCCAATTTAAGAGTCGGCACTGCACACCTTTGTTCCGTCTTCAAAGGGCAGCAATTCGATTTGGCGCGCCCAAGAGGGATAAAGGAGAGTTTCGGGAGAGAAATCAAGACGTACACACATCCTTAAGACGATTACTTAGCTCTTGATCTGCGCTGCGACTTCTCAAAGTTTACAGACGACACTCCATTAAAGAACATAATTCATTATAGTCCAATGGTGCATGGAGACAAACAAAATCATTACTTTTCGAGATTAGGGTCTGTTGAAACATGGGCTGGGGAAAATTGGCTACTGTGTTAAAAAGATCCCAATGAAAATTAGTAAATTCATCAATTTTATGGAGACAAACGTCATCAAAGCTCGTTTTAAAGGTTGTTATAAGTACATATAGGTTTCGCAAACTCGATTGATGAGCTGCTTGTTGGAGGTTTCATTCTTGGTTGCTATGATTATATTTATTTTGTTTTAAGCCACAATGGCAACAGAAATCAGGGGAACCGAAGATTTCAATAATAACCTCTGATATTTTCCTTCTCTTAAACTGTAATTTCTTATTTAATTATTCTCTATACCAGAATTTACCTTTTTTGATGTTTCAAGTTTTATTTAGCTAGAAAGAAAAATTAAAAAATAATAAAAGACATAAATAGCAGCCTTTGGCCATCATTGTGGTCACGTGGTAATTTACCAAGAACAAGATTTTCCATGACTTAAGAAGTTTACTCTTTTGGAAAGCGCAGAAAAGAATGAAATTTAGGTCTTTCGAAAATTTACAAGGGAAACGTTATGTCACTAGAGGGGTAAGTGACGACAATCGCTGAGATTTTATCTATTTGGTCTGCTGTGCAAGGCTTGAAGTGGCCTTTCTAAGGAGCGGGTGAAAATTTTGCTCTTAAATTTTTCATTTTAGCCAGTCATAAAACCACATTAGGTTGAGCCATTATGCGTTTATTTTCATTTGTTTATAGTTAAATGTGGTTAATTACTCTTCTCACAATCCTCTGCCCACTTTTCTAATTTACACTTTTTATATCCCTACCACGCAGTTGCGACAAGAACATTTTGTCCAAACACTCTGCTAAGCTTTCGTGTTTGGATGCATCGCTTTTCAATTAGCACTCAAACTCCCTTGGGCGGTTCGCAAAAAGTAATTATCAGCCGTTCGGGTTGGCTTTTATTTGTACCAATATTTCGCTAGCAGCACGAGCTGCAAGGCACTCCTGGGAAAAATATCGGCGGGGTCAAGAGAGCAAAAAGTGCGAACGCAATCACACGCTCGCCGGCCACTTTCAATTACAGCGCCATTCGGCTAATTGAGTCGCGGAAAAAGGTGCAAACTCACATACTCCAGCTTTTCCTGACCACCACGAATTGAATTCGCCTCTCAAGCTGCTGAATGAACTGTCATTTGATTCGTTCCAAGCTTTTCTATTCTATATGGTTCAGGTGTCAGGAGGGCCTGTGTTGTAGTCCAGTAGAAATAAAGTTTACTGAACCATGCGGAACAATTGAGCAATAAAAAATAAGTTTTATCGATTCATCTTAATTTTATTTTGGTCCATTTCATGAGAACTACGGCGACCCTCATTCGCGGCCACAAAAACGGCTCTCTGGGCTGAGACGGGCGTCTTTCTAGACGAAATTAAACGCCAGTCGGAGGTCGGAAACGTGGCTCGATTAACGACGCGAGCCGGTTTTTACCTTGAATTGTGATTTCCCTTTACTTTCTCTCGAGGCAATTTATGTCTAAAATTATTGCTACCCAGGGGCAGCCGCCTCGTTGTTGCAACCGATTACATTCTTTTCTGTAAAAAAGCCTCTTGCGTGTGTGCAAGCTCTGCAAAAACGTGGGCCTTCTCCCCCTGTAAAGAAAATTATCAACTGTTTTTGCTTCACAATTCTTTTTTTCCCCTGCGGCCTAAGTAGTTTCGTTTATTGAATAACCATCAAATCATCAAAATTGATCATGGAAACGTGTCCTCGTCAAATTTAACCGAAAATTGCTATATGCGATCATAAGCAAGGGTTAGAGTCCCTATCTCCAACATTTTTATATTGTGGGTACGAGGAGCCGTGACAGAAACGCATCTTTTAGTAGATAATCGTCATTTATTTTGGATCGCTGTTTTATGTAGTAAAGTTAAGACTGAAATATCACAAATAATAAATAATTTTAACATGAAAATACCAATTTTGGATATTAAAAATTATTATACAATCAGATAAATTCTTACCCCGGGAGTAGTGCGGGTCTTATTTGTATGAGATCAAAGCTTCTAGAATATTTTCGCATCAAATCTCACCCCTGATTGGCAGTGCATCTTAGCCGGAGAGGAACATTTTGCTGTGACTGCTTCGGTGCGAGTCTGATAGTGCAGTGGGGGTGAAGGTGCAGTAAGGGTGCAATGCTTATTGCACACCTTTACACTGCCACCTGGCGATATAGGTTTAATGCAAACTAGTTACTGTAATAGGAAAGAAGTGGCGAGAAAGCGCCACAACATTGTTGACTAACATTAGAGGGTGAACATAAATAACCCTTCCAATTCGTTAAAATAAATTATGAATTATAGGGAACAATAATGCCTCTTGCTTTTGAATCAAAACTATGTTTAATATATAGTTTAGCAAGGTTGCCACACCCCATACATCCCCACAATCCAAAAAGAATAAAAAAATATAACGAATACGGAGCCAAATTTACTCATATTATGTTTGAATGATATTTAATTCTCGTTCATGAATCAAATTCAGGCGTCAAATTGGATCAGACTAGATAGCACATGAAATGGAAACTCTGTTCCTGCAGAAATCTGCTTAAATGTGATGGTTAGCAAGTAAATCCAAAATGCTACCAGTAGAAATCCCATTTAGATTAAAGAAAGAAATCCCTCAGTCACGGGGAATATAGCCAGGCGAGGTGATTTGCATGCGCAGGCCGTCGCCCTTGTCTGAGCCGTTGTCTGCACGGCGCGTTTTGAGCGAAAACCGCTTTACAAGCGAGTCAGTCGGTTTCTTGGTCTCCTCCTGCGGCGTGTACGAGTGTGCGTGTGTGTCTTTGCGGCCAACTCCTGGCCTCCACCCGTAATGGAAGAGGTCAACCGACAACTGACCTGCCCCCAGGCTACGCGCCATTGTCCCTCCTTTAATTCACTTTGTTTGCTCGGTTAATTATTCAGTGCGGTCGCATTTGCAGTGCGCAAACCGCGGCTTGGTTCTGAGAGTGTTAGCGAGGCGAAAGCTGTCGACTGAGTAATCGGATTTAGCTTGAGAAACAGCACTATTTTTTAACTTGAGTGTGCAGTGCCAAGTTTTGGTGCTCAAGTCGATTTATTTAAGAACTTTTTGTTACATAGTTTTGTTGGTAGAATGAAAAAATGAATTTAAACAAGATTTTTAGAGGTTTTTTTAATCAAGAGAAGGTTATTATTGAGGTTCTTAACGATTGGTTAAAACTCACGTAAAGTAAAAACTTAAATTGAATTTATGTCATTAAAATAGCTGTAATGATTTTTGAAAGAGAAATTAGATCGAGGAAAGCAAAAAAATGCGGAAAACCTTTATTTCATCACATATCAACAAGTGATTTTTAGAATCAATTCAAATTAAAAGACATAATTTAACTTACATAGAAATTTTGGAGAACTGTTTGTTAAGCATATTTTTCATTTGGCGAGCTGTCTCACCTTCATGCAGAACTCTTATTTTATTTCGTAGAAAAGAGGTTCCCATAAAAAAATAAAACAACGCTAAATAGATAAAAAATTTCAAAAGAGTACAAGACATACTCAATTTCTTAAAGACAATTTGTGTTTTGTTAAATTTTTCATCTGCTTTTACTGGAAATAATATGTAAGATTTATATTCATTTTCGTTATCATTCCCACTTTTTATATAAAAAGTTGATTTCTCCTTCTCAGGGTTTTATCTCACGAGAATATTTTCGGGCGCCCACAGGGGAGAGCGGAGGGAGAAAAGCCGTCAACCCGTCTCTATAATTATGGCTAAGAGAAAATGCTCATAACTCGTAAGGAATCGGCGCCGCTGACACTCCTAACAGGTTTTCGTCTTGCTACCAAAATTTTCGTTTGCAAATGTTGCTTAGTTTTAAAATAAAATATCTACGTGGAAAACCTTATTGCCAGAGACAAATGGTCCGTGCGCAAATGTACAGTGACGACCTTGCGAGTGAGTTTGTGCTCTCTGTTTGTCGAGGCAACGAGGCTCGAATTCGACAAAGACCTTTCGCTCGCGTCTGTGAGCGAGGCGACGGGCGGCAGCAGTAGCGGTGGCGGCAGCGAGTGGTTTTGGTTGATAAACCGCGCCAGCCTTTGTGAGGGGTGAAAGGCAGGTGTGTCTTTCTCGCTAAATAATCAGTATGGTTGGGTCGATGGGTTGAATTATCTTTGGCTGCCCCGAAGAGCGAGTTAAATTTAGTGGAATTAATTCTGGCCGCAGACCGAGCGCTTTTTTGGCCGCGCCCAACATCCAGCAGCCCGAATTTATCTTGTTGAATTATAGGAGTGAATAACAATTAGGGCGGTTCGTTTCTCCACTACTGTACACATACATACACTGCTGCAGCAACTTTGCCTCGCTCGCGCTCGAACTGTTTGCCGCGATTAATTAATGCACCCGAGGGGACAATTATTCCTACCTTTGTACCGCCGCATTTTGCAAATGTTGGAAGACAAGCGAAAATTGCGTATTTTGCATTTGACTAAATTTCTTTTCACTTTTATTAACACAAAAAATGGTATTTTAGTCAATAATATCAATTTAATATTTTCTTCTTTCAAAATTTTTAGAATTTTTAGAATCTATTTTTTCATTTTTAAAATGAATCGTTAGGATTTTATTTTATTTATTACTCTCAAAACAATAGACATATTAATAGAGATATTATTTTTCTGGTTGGACATTATTTTGAATTATTTAATTAAAAGATCGCAGCAAATGAAATGAAATATTTATTCAATTCCATTTTGTATTCTGTTCAATTTTCTGTCAAAAAGGAATGATTACCAGTTTATTCAATTTAGCGAAATATGTTTAGTGTTTTCGGAAAAGGAAATTATCTCTCGTCGCTCTCAGTATTCATTCTCAGAAATAAAATATTTAACTATACATTTGCTCTCCAAGCACTCCGCGTTGACGTGCGTCCTTTTAATTATATATTCCTCCAACGTTTCTTTTGTAAGTTATGTGCGCAGCACACAGAGACTCAGTTCGGCAGAATGGAATATATGCATTTCACCTGCTGCCTACTCGCTAACATAATGTGCGCGTCTCCGCCAAGTCAACAAACAAGCCTCATCAAAGATAGTGGCACTGTCTGTCGAAACGTAACTCACTTTTGTTTTCGTTCCGTCGAGAGTCGAGACTCTACTAAATTGGATCGCAGTTTGAATAGACGAGCTAAATTTTAGAAACAATTTGATATTGCATAGTAAGGAAACCATATATGTATTTGAATGAGAGGAGAAGTGCTTTTAATGTCATTATAGACAATCCAATTAGCACACCAGGAATAATTTGCTTCGAAGTTGCGTCTCATAATTGGAGATTGTTGAGACAACAAGAAATAAAACAAATTGGTGCAATTGTATTTCTGGAAATATTGTTCAGTTTTAAAATTAAATTGCTTAAATTTCTATTAGATGTGATAATGTGATCAAACAAGTTCAGTTGATTTAACGGGCAGGCAAAATTCACGATAATAAAAAGTAACAAATAAATCTTTAAAAGCTAAAATCCCAGAGTAAAAACTTTTGTACTTGAGGTTGGAAATGAAAATTGAGCATTGAAGGGAGAAATGGAGTTGAAATTTTGTTGATTAACTCGTCACAGACAATTTATTCGTTTGCGTGACGACCGCGAAATAAAAAAGCCACGATTGTCACAGTCCAGCGGCAATCAATCAGCCGCATTTTGCAAATTCGTTGATAATCACTAGCGCTTTTTGTCGAATTGATTTCCGACAGCTCAGCACGCTTTTATTCTGCTTCGGTGTGTGCTTTTTTCGCCCAGCCGCGCGAGTTACAAGTGTGCCCAGACCTTTGATTGGCATGCGTGTGCCAGCGAAAGCGCTTTCCGACCGATTGGCAGCTTTTGTCGTCAACAAAAGCCATTTTTTCCCATTTCGCCCGCGAGATTGCTTGATTTGCACTCTGAACTCGAGTGTAGTGAGCGAGACGAGCACCAATCCCTCCGAGAAATTAAAATTGATTTTCCGTGTTCCCCCCAAACGTCAGGTCGTTTTTCTATATCGAGAAGCGAAAGCTTTTTCTGCTTCTGCCAAAACACCTTTTTTAGTTTAAATTCAGCTAGCTTCTTTTTATCCACTGGGTGCCATTTTATTTTTCCCTTCTAGTAAATGTGTTCTTAATATTCAAATTTTGTTCCTGGAATAGATGCTGACAATTTTCTGTTAAGTGGGATATAAATTACAATAAACTATATTGGTTGGTGGAATTTTGGAAGTTTATAAAAAGCTAAGAATTTCCCCTGGAAGTGCTATACTTTTTACTATAGACACCATCAGAGACTTTCCAACATTAGACCTTTCATAAAGCCAATTTGCTGGCTGCATCGTTCATATTCATAATGAACTCGCAGATAACGAGGCCATTGGACCCTTTTCTCTCTCGGTGTCATAAACTCAAATTTCCTCCATTTTTTTAGCGTGCAGGCAGCCAGTGTTGTTTGCATCTCAGACCCATTTCTTCTGCGTCTGCTCGCACGCCACCAGGGATTTCATGCAATATTTACGACGCCCTTCTGCAAATAAAAATACAGTACTTGTCTCGAGTGGAATGGTTCCAGCCGCGCTGCTGACTTTAAGTGCACAAACGCGGCCACAAATCGTCGTGTCGGATTGTGCAAATTCGCCGCGCCATTATGTAGGGGTGGATTTGTTTCCGACAGCGTTTTGGGAGAAAAGGGCAGGTAGTGGGAACCTTCTCGCCGAGACTAGAGTCCGGATTAGCTCGGGAAAAGCGGCAAATCCCCGAGAAAATGCATTGTTGCGGCAAAGTCCCACCTTCTCTCTTTCGCTCGCCGATTAGTCCATGAAATCGAGATTGCATCCAAGCGTGCCTTCAAGCATTGAAAAAGGCTGACAACTTACAGCCGCTGCTAAAGAAGGCCTAATCTGATTTTGGTCACATCTTGATGTCTGACAAACGACTCTACTAGGCATTGCACACTGTATAAACAACTGCCTTTTTCTGTCTATTTGTTTTCTTCCCTGGATGAAAATTGCGGGCAAAAAATAATTTTATTGAACAGTTTTAAAATCACTAGCAAGCAGTTTTATTTTTTCAATAGATTTTCCTTGGAAAGATTATTTTTTTCCCAATGTTTTCTGATTAATTTTCCAACAGAAAAAGACACTAATTTTTAAAGCATTTTAACACCAAATCCTTTTATTTTAGTAATTCAGAAAGGTCAACGAAAGTTTTCCTCCTCGTATTTTTGTGAAAAAATCTTCAGGAATAGAATGGAATCTTGCAAATTTTGGGCTTGTAGTTTTTTTGTAGAGAGAGCGAGTGGAGAGGTTTCACGACCGTTTTTAAACCACATATCTTAATTTCTTATTGAAAAAGGCTGTACATCAGAGGAATAAAATATCCAAAAATTCAAGTTTCATCAAATTTGTTTTTTAAAATAGAAATCGATTGGTGCTGGCAAGGAAAATTTATTTTTTATGAAGAAATTACAAAAATTTCAATAAGATAATTGAGCTGTCGTCTTTCCCTTGACAATAAAGGAAAATTGACGCAATTTTCCAAATTATTATCAGATATATGGGTCAAAACGTAGCTTGAAAGCTACAAATAATCGATTTTTAGTTTTTAAAAGGAAGAGAAAGCTAAAGCAAAAAAAAGTACTCCATCCAACAAAAAGTTCAACACACCGCATCTCAGTAAGTTGAGTACGACTTTGCGATGCCTGCAAGGCTCATATATTCTATCGATTTCATGCAACAAAAGAGACAATAAAAAGTTATTTCCACTTTTTCTCTGCACTTGAAAAAACCATTCGATGTGACACACATTTGAGAGGAGGAAAAAAACAGAAAAGCGGCCTCGAAAGCAGATTCTAAGTACATTTCGCATTTGGATAGGTCAATTTGGGTGCGAATCCAAAGTGCGATTCACTTTTTGCTCGAATTAGCCGCGCAGCACTCTTGAGGGGCAATTTGTGTCAGCAGAACGCGTGTCTCTCTCTTCCTCGTGCGTGAGTAATGGACCATTAGAGGCTGCTTCTGCTTTTTTCCGGACACAAAAAGCACATTTGCGTGCGGGCGGTCGGCCGACCGCGCTCGGTGTGCCGCCACGTTGCACCAGGTGCGCCCTTCTTCTTATTCTCGCGTGAATAATTCACGACATACACACGTTAATGCACGCTCGCCGCGATAAATCGCCCGAAGAGCAATTAGCCGAGCAATTAGTCCGATTAATTTACTTCACCGGTGGTATTTTTTTTATTCCGCAACTGTTTTACTGACCGACTTGATAGCTTTCGGCGCCTAATGAATCGTGTTTTCTCTATTTCTCTCTCACCACCAACCAACTAATGAATGCTATTTTAATTACTCTGATGGAATTTTCGCTCATTTGCGGTACTCGGCTTTTTATGTCGACTCGGAATTTTTCCACAGTTTGCAAGAGCAATGAAAATTTCAAATAAACCTTATGGCCATAAAGTTGGGACAGTTTTTGGCCATAAAATGCCTTTAATGCTTTTTAAAGGGCTGCAAAACCCTGGAGGGTTTTTTCCGTTCAGCGTGAATTATTTCCAATTATCGAACCACTTTATGAATTGCACGAGAAGAGAATTTTTATGCTGAATTTCCCCAGGCTGCTGAGCCTGGAATAAAAGGAAAATTTCGACATTTTCAATATGGCCTGTCTAAAGCTCGGAAATATTTTCTGGCTCTCAATTAGCGTATTTTTTTAAATTGAGTTTGCCGCAGAATGACGTAAAAATGTGCGAAATTTGGCCCGGGAACATTTGATATCTGCATTGCGCGCGTAACAACAGAAAACAAAAAGCAGGAAGGCAGTGGAGGCATTATTGCGTGTTATTAAATCAAGTTTATGGGCCAAGTTTGGTTTGCGGGTGGGCGAGAGCAAGCAGCGCGAAAATGGGCCAAATTGATTAAGGCGTATGCACAGCGAGAGCAGCAGCGGCGGCCCGACGCACGCACCATTAATCAGCGGGCGAGATCACCTTGTAAATAAATTCGCCTGCAAGCAAATACACCGGAGAGTGGTCGGCCGGTGTCTGCCTTTTCGACCCTCCAAAGCAGATTACTCTCCACCTAATGCTGATGAACAACCAGCCTTGCTTTTTTCGCTTGTTTAAAAGCGGATTATCGTGTAAGCCTATTTGCGAAATAATTTACTGCGCAGAATTTTCGACAGCTACATTATCATGTATTTTGGTAGTGAATGAGGTGGAAAATGTGTAATACGGCACTCAGCTTAACCCCGCTGTGTTGTTTGCTTGGTATTTATGAAATTTTGCAAACATGAAAATAATTAGAGGAATTATGTGTTGTATTTCATTTTAAAAATGCATTAAATCAGATCATCATTAATTTTCTGTGCCTCTGATGGTGGATCACCGGAGTTAGTATACATTTATTTTTGAAAAATAAACTATAAAATTAATCTCGTAATTAAATGCAGAACAAAAACATGACTGAGTCTATCTTTCAAAGTAAATTAAGTGATTAAAGGATGTACGTAATAATAAAGAAGGAAAATATTTTCTGTGCAGCTTTACTTTAAGAGTCTAAAAATGTAATCTCACACTTTTTCTTATTTTGCGGTGATTTGGAGTTCGTGCAGCTTCCACTTAAATTATACGTCTACTAACTGATGCCAACAGCAGCTTTGATACGACTTACGAGGAAAATGTTGCTCGGCAATTTGGGACGAGCTCTACTTAAATGCAGATTCGCGTGCCTGGAATGCTTTCAGGAGTGAGCAGAGCCACCTCAAGTATAGGCTCGTCGGCTCTTGAAAATCTTTTCATAAATTTTCGAGAGGGAAAAGGTTGTGGATCGTGTATAGGCGGTATAGCAGAAGTCATAATTATTAACCATAAGGAAAAAACACTTTTTAATATTTTCTAATTATCCTTTATAAAAAATCTCTTTGTAAATTCCACTGTAATGACTGACTTTGTCAATCATGTGATAAGATAAATAGCTTGTACTACCTTGGTATTGTGTAAATCAGGTAAAAGTATCAATATTAGCCTGTGTCAAACCAGCAAGATCAAAATTTATAATTCCAAAAAAATTATTTTGTTGATCATGCTTCTAAAACCAAAATTCGGCAAGGAACAAAAACCAGGGCAACAGAAGTGTCGGGCAGTAGAACAGCGGCCTTTACACTGGAGACGTCATATTGCACTAATCGCTCTCTTTGTCTAGCGCTTGACGGCAGTTTCTTAAAGTTTGAACGCAGCACTTTTATTATCAGCATTTTTAGCGAAACACTTTTAACCTTATTTTGGAATAAATTATCTTTAAAAACTTGTGTGCAAA
Organism: Cloeon dipterum; assembly: GCF_949628265.1. Taxonomy (NCBI): domain Eukaryota; kingdom Metazoa; phylum Arthropoda; class Insecta; order Ephemeroptera; family Baetidae; genus Cloeon; species Cloeon dipterum. Next base: position 12,137,614 of record NC_088790.1, read on the forward strand.
GCGACAATCAAATACACATGGCATAGTACGTGACTGCTTTAAGAAGGGTCTGTAAAGTATTTTCTAAACAACTCGCCCACGTTAAATTGCAGAAAATCCAATATGTGAACCTTTTCCTTAAATTCCAGTTTTATCTACAATATGCCGGCGCCTGCCGTCGCCGCAGGATATCGGATTTTCTCGACGCTTTGCTTAGAATACTAGAGTGGGTGTTAAAATCTCAAGTTTGTCGGTTGGTGCGAGGCCCTGGTGCCAGGGTCGGTCCCGGTCGTGCCGTATTGACGTGTGTCCGTGGCCGGATGGAGGAGACGAGACGAGCTGCCGTGCAAGGTGTGCGCGCGGCCGGAATCGGCAATCGCCGCACCCTCGGGCTCAATCAAGCGAATTCCGCACTAATCGCTTGTTCGGCGCGCTGAGTCTGCTGTCGGGACCCATTGTTGGCTGCGTCGTCGGCGATATTTGGAATATTCACGGCCGGATTTATCGCGCCCGCCCGCACATTAGCGGCCGACCATCGTGAATCAGAGTGTACGATAATCGCCGGACGCGCGTGATTTTGCCAGTTTCAGCCCCCGCGTGTTGTACCATCCGATTTAATTATTACCCCCGCGCTCTCGGCCTGATATTTACGAGCGTGACATGATTTTCGCTCAAAATTGGTGATCGCTATAATTTGGATGGATCCATTAATTTAGACGCGCACCGTCAATTAGCACGATTCCAACCAGATGAGCTATATTATTCAATTAAAATTTTAAACCAGAATATTGATTTCTATTAAAAGATAAAATATTTTTAAAGGAGCAGGGTTTTTAAGAAAAATCACACATGATTTGACTCTTCTCGACCTCTTCTTGATTTTGGTGGTGTTCACACTTAACACCCTATTATACTTCACTCATGCTAAAATAAACCTCGTGAATTATAAGAACGAGGGGAAACAGATAGTGAATAAATGGTTTTTCTCAGTGGATTAATAATTTAACATTCCATAAACCCTTCTGTTCCAGAGGGAGAAGCCAAGACGAGTATATTGATGTGCAGTTGTTGCAATTTAAACTCGAGATTTGGCGATGATAATACATAATATTAAAAAATTATGGAAAATTTCAAAGTTTCACAAAATAAAATAAATAACACCTCACTGCAAATATCAATTAAGGTCCACTACTTTAGAAGAAGGCGCCTGATTAAAAAAGAAACACCTACCAGGCGAAAGTGAAAGACCACGTTTTCTCTCATTTTCGTTGAAATATAAACGAGCGTGAGAAAAGGCTGATGCTAGCGTATTTCCAGTTTCAGAAGCATTACACACCGAAAAGCTTTCAAGAAGAGTGAAACTTTGGACAAGGAGATTAACTTGTTATACCTCTTCTCGGACGAATCTTGTAATGCGGACGAAACGTCTGAGTGGAAAAGAGAATGAATAAGCAAAACGCTGATGCGGAACCGTAATAAAAGTTTTTGCTCGCGAGGAGTGAATTAGCGATGTTTGCCCGCGCATGGTTGTGAGTAATTTATTTAGCCTCAGTGGGATTACCACTTCAAAGGGCGCCGGCGTAATGCGTTTTCCAGCTCCACTGGCGGCGTGGCATAATCCAGCGCGTGACCTGCTTGCTTGAGCCATAAATATCGGCTGATTAAGCAATCAAGCCGTCCCCGGAGGAAAACTCGCGCCGCAGATTCAATTCACCTGCCCGGACAGAATGAAAAACACTCGCAGAGACTTTTCCGCCGCCGCAGCCACTACCGCCGCCAAGATTGGATTCGGGTGGAAAAAGCTGCGCAATTGAAGCCAGACTTCGTTATTGACAATGCGCGGAGAGTGAGGAAAAGTTTGTGGACCCGACGAGGGAATTTTTCAGGAGTCAGATCAATCAATCCATTCAATTAAACGGGGGAAGAAAAACTTTCCTTTCTGAAATATTTCTGTAGAACATCCTGAATGATATCAGCTGTACTTTTGAAGGATGAAACAGGAAATGGAGATTTAGCTCTAACTGCTACTTCCCAGATTGTTATTTAATTTTAAAATGAAGAGCAAACTATCACGAGAATTGATCTCAAGATTGTGGAACCAACTACCTCAAAGAACTGTCATGAAACCAATATGAAGTGAAAAATGGCTTCTTTCCTTGGATTGATTAGTTTTCGATACTTTTTGCTATGTAACATTTGATCCAACACAAACCGATAATTCGTCTGGACTGGCTAGTTTTGCTGTGTCATAAACGTTTTTTTGTAATATAGAGGTAAAAATATAATGGGTGTCTTGTAAAAATAAATATTTAAACATTTTAACCTTCTAAAATCAGACCAATTCCATTCTCATTCCAACACTTTTGATCATAATTTTATTCAAGTTGATATTGTGGCGCCTTCCCGCAGCAATTAGTTTGCATTAAGCCCGCATCGCCAAGTGGCAGTGTAAAGGTGCAATAAGCGCTGCACCCTGACTGCACCTTTCACCTCACACGACAGAAGTTGAAACGAATAAATGTTCTCTACGGCCTGGATCGAGATTTCGTGCGATAAAATGTTATAAATTATTTAATGTAATTGAGATTGTAATTTTATGTGGTATTTCTCGGTCTTAATGATACTTAAAATGCCACGTTTCCGCAATAAACAAGACGAAGAGTATTAAAAAGGATGCATTTCTGTCCTCGATCCCCACAATAGCGATTATAAATAAAGAGTTGCAGTATTTTTGTGTTTGTGTCACTTTCTGATTAAACGATATTCTATTCTGCAGAGTGGTAGCAGTTAATTCTCCTCGAATGCAGCGAAATGGTGCGACAGAATCCGATAAAAAGCGAAAACAGGTGCTGCAAATGCATATGACCCCATTCCCAGCGTTTATTGCCAATTCCAGATGCACCGAGCGGCAGCACCACCATTCTTCTGCGAAGTGAGACCTACCGTTCGGTGCAGGTAATAATTTTCCAGTCGGTCAGTGGGGAAAAGCGCACGGTGCGATTTTCCCTGCTGCTTCAGTGGGATTACTCAAGGGCAAACAAAGCTGATGGATTTGATTGGGGATCAATGCGGTGTGAGTCAAGAGTGTAATTGAAAATTCCGCACTTGATGGGAGAGTTGAGCAGGCAATCAAAATTTTAAGCCGTTTCCTGGAGAGCGGAGAAAGTCTCTCAGGTGAGAACGGCGGCGCGGCAATAATTCTCCGGCTCGCCTGTAATATCCGCTGGAGAACGCCTGCAGCATCGAATGCTAGGCAATTTGTTGGACCCACGCGTCATGCCGGCTGCCTACCCACCGAAAACCAATTCTCTGACCTGGGATAGACAATAAACATTCGCTTGATATGTGTGTTTTGCCTTAAAATAACAAGTTCTAGGAATGGTCTGTATCGTGTTGTGTTCTTGCTTTTTATTTCTTCCTCAAATGCAAGGAAAAAATCGACTGCAGGAGCCTGGGGTGGTTCTGGCTCATTTCACATTCACAAAGCACCAACCTTCTCTACTATTAATGATGCGCCACATGACCCATGGAACTCGATCGGGATTCACAAGAAATTCGAACTATTAAGATAATGTAAGGAGGATAGATGAGTAGAGCATACCTAATTAACCGGAAAAATTACGTATTTTTTCAACTAATCCGCTTATCGATGCTATTTTCGTCACTCTTGAAATGGGTTCAATTTTGGCTGTCTCATTATCTAGGAGATAATTGTCAAATATGCGGTGTAAATTTACGAGACCCACAAATCACAATTGAAAATTCTTTTTTCATTTAACCGTTAGCTGTGGGGAAACGAGAGATAAATATCATTCAGTAATTAAGTTAATGAACAATCAACCAATTTAAAGAGGATTGATACTGCAAAATCCTGGAAAATACTTGTCTTTCAGGAATAAAATGGTTTAAAAATGATTCTTGCGTTGATGGCTACTTTTTAAATTAATTAATAAATCTTCTTCTTTTTTAGCTTACCTGAAATATTGGCATTTCTTAATTATTTCACAATTAACCGTAAATAGTAATTTTCCACAATCAGATGTACAAGAAAATATCTCTCCATGTTACGTCATCTCAGCCCACATTGTTGTCTACCTGGTTCAAATGGAAGAGAATATGTAGCTCACGGTAATTTCGTGGTACTTTCGTTTGGAATTGTCAAAATGAAATTCGGGCTTTATTGAAAGAAAATACTCAAATCACAGTAGTTGTTGCTCATTTAGCGATTCCAGTGGCCACCGAAAAATAATGAACAAAAATAGACTTTTCGCTATTTCTTACAATTTTCTACGTTCTTAGTCATACGTTAGCAATTATGACTACACGATATACTTCTTTTCATCCACTTCAGGCTGTTTTCTTTGATGTATGTTACGATAGAAAGCGTATAGCTCTTGGCTAACAAATGGATTGATTGGCCATAAAATGAAAGTGGGTCTGCCGTCTCTTGTCTCCACAATACGTGGGTTCTTTCCAATACGGTGATAGGAATATCAACAATTTGATGAAATACGCGGATTGAGCGCCGAGTGGAAAAATTGCAAGGACGCGTAGCCTGAAGCTAATTCCTTTGTGGCTCGCCGGCTTATTCTTCTGGGCCTTTCTTTGTTGTTTGCGTCTCGCAATAGCCCGGCTGACCTTTTATGATTGAATTGCGAGCCAATGCGAGCGAGGGGCGAATGAACCAACCGGCGCGGGTGATACAGAAAGAATGCCGGATCGTGCCTGGAAACGGTAAAGACCACGGAGGAATCTGCGATCGTAAAAGCAGCTGCGGCAGTAAAATCTTCTCCGAGATGCACCCTTTCTGCATTCGAATTAAACGCTTCCTGCCCTTGAATGCAAATCGCAACATCTTGTGAATTTTTATTTGACCTCCTCCTCAAGGCCTCTGGTTTATTGCTCTCTTTTGCGATTTGTTTTTGGCAGAGATATTCGCTCGATGAGCAACAAAACTGCCATGATGCCTTCATTTTCATTTGGAATTTCGTAGTCAGTTCACGCTTGCGCTGCTCAGACAAATTATTGCCAATACTGATCTTCATGAAGGAGATTATTTCCTAGGGGAGCTATAAAAAGAGCGTGTTAATAATACTTAAATATTTTTGTTGCTGTCATCATGGACGGAGAAGATAAATCACAATCGCAGAAATATTAATGTTTGTAGTTTTATTACTAATTGTACTTCGTATTTTTATTTGCTTGACTGCTGTTCTTATTATAGTTTGTAAGTTTTGGACTGACGATGCTCTGTTTCCGGATTTAATTTTGCTTGTGCATAAGCAGACAATAAATATGATATGCTAGAAAATAAAACCAGATCAGTCAGGATATTGTGGTTAAACCAATCAAAATATTATTTGAGAAAATGGAAATAATACACTTATTCAGAGTACATGGATATAAAGCACAGTATTTTTGAAGGAAAACGAAATTCTCTTCGAACGAAGAGAATTTCGTTTTAATTGTATGAATATGTGATCTATCTAGACAATTGGTACAGTTTTATTAAAAAAACTCGCGATTGGCTGGCAAAAATTTCTCAACTCAGAAGAATTGGAAATTGAACTGGAAAATCAGATTAAAACTTGAAAAATAGTTTTATAAATTTCAAAACTAAACTACCGATGTTAAATAAAAACAACTATTCCTGTTTTAGCAGTATTAAATAAATCCCTAAGAGATTATTTACTCACTGAATGAGAAATGTCTTTTGAAAATGAACAACGCAAGCCTGAAAAACTGAGATTTGCACTGTCGGGATGATGTGCAAGCGATCATCGGATCCTGTTTTCCCCCGAGTATAGAAGAAGTGTGTCGGGATTGCAGATGATGAAAGTGTAATTCACATTTACTGCTGCGAGTATTGTGTTGTCTGCATTGCGCATCATTAAGGCGTTCTCGCTACTCTTGCTTCGAATTGCTGCAGAATTGAGCGAGCGAGAGAATGTTTGTGTGTGTGTATAATAGCAGGGGTTTTGTGTGCGAATAGAAACACACAGTGCCGTAAAAACAAACGTGCCGCTCTCGCTACGTACCTTGATGAATGTGCCCTCGGAGGGAACTGGAGCAGGTGCCGGCCCTCGGCACTGGTCCTGCAGGGATTGCGGTCCGCATTCCGCTTTCGTTGCATCTTATCGTCCGAGCGAATAAAATTTTACGTCGATTCTCGCAAGTTGTGCGGAGGTGAATAGACCTTTGTTCCCTCGGCCGCACTCGCCGGAAATTGCCGTTGAAAACAATGTCTTATTTTGCATAATAAAGAGATAAATAAATCATCTTTATTAGTTCCACTTTCTAATTTCCGCATTCTGTCAAAAGAAGAAAATAATTGCAAATAGGAATGTGTGCTTTGAAATTGAGTGTTTAAGGATAGTGAGAATAGTAATTTTAGAAATGCATTCAATTCCGATCCTAATGATTGATGTTAAAGATGAAATTAACTTGTTTCAAAATAATGGGAAATGACTCTTCGAATTTTAAAAATTTACCACTTAGATTTTTTTCCAAATTTCTCAAAAATTAGTTTCCTATATAATTATATATTCTTTGCTTGTTTCCAATTCCTCGTGTGACTATTTATTAAACGTTGTGCGAATAACGAGGTAAATTTCCCTTTCGGAGAAATAAATGATGATTTTCAAAAAGGAGATGACTAATCATTTGATTAAAACGCAAACTTTGGAGCTGATTTTATCAGAAAGTTAAACGGCAACCTGGGAAAATTTTAGCTTTTTCACAATTTTCAGAGATAAAGGTAAAATTTAATTTTCAGATTATTTCCACCCTAACGTTTTCAAGTTCGGTATGAAGAAAAGAAGCGTCAATCTCCAGTTTGACAAGATTAATTTATCAAGTTAGAACCTTTGCTCGGTGATTTTAAAATAAACAATTTCCCCCGTTTTAGTTAACACACAGCTGTCGGAGAGGTAAAATCTGTTGAGTGGCCGTCAAGCAGACGGAAAGGAAATTAGAAATTAGGCGCGCGAAGAAAGTTAGTTTTCCAAACTCATCTCCAGATTTCGACTCGTGGGAAAAACGCGCTCGCTCACAAGCTCCGCAGGTAATTAACGGCTGCAGCTTTCGCAATTAGAGCCGCGGCCGCAAACTCTCGCCCGAGGTGCAGCTCACCATCAGGCATTGTGTGCTGGCGGCAGCGGCCGCCGCCTGAGGGGAAACGCTAGTTTAATTGAGTCGGCAATCGATGCCTCGAGTGGCTCATTAACTCGCATTGGTGCAGCGACCGGGAAAATCAGTGCACGCATTCAGCTGGCGTACTTGTCTTTTCTGTGCACCGCACAATACACGGCAATTTACAGTTCGCAATCGCACAATCGATAGCGCAGAGTGCAAAGACCCCAACTAGACAGCTCATGAAAAATCGACAAAATTGTCCAATTTTTTTGCGACAGTTTGAAACTTGTGTTTATGCTGGTGAAAATAAAAAGAATGTTTTTCTCATGAAATAGAGGGTGCACTGGATACGCCGAAATAAGTGATTAACTCTTTAAATCAACATGGGCAGTCTTGTTTTTCATTTTACTTGCGAAAACATAATTTATTTTGAAATTAATGATTATGTATTAAAAGGTCTGCTTCATGAGAAGCTGGTCGTAAAAAAATTCTAGTCAATACTAGCTCAAAATCACAGACAAACTATTCAGGAATAAGTAGACTAAAACTACACAAGAAAATAGCTTCATTTGAATTGCTCTGCTCCACTTACTTAGTCAATTGTAGAAAACGATCGGCACCAATTTGCATATTAATTAATGAGAGCTCTCAATTACAAGATGGGTGGAAATTCCGTGAACCTCGTCACCCACCTTTCAAATAAGAAATCACAATTAGAATTTTGCTGGAATAATGGAATCTTTCTAAATAATACGGTAAAATTTAATAATAACAGTCATGAGCCATATAAATTAGCTGAAGTTGCTATGGATAATGGAGGATTATGAAAATTTGCAAAAAGGATCGAGAGTTAATTTTTAGGGAATTCATTGATTGGAGTCGCCTTGAGACCGTTCATTTAGAATTCGTTGGTATTTCTTCCACGATTTCAACTTTTAAACCTGATACTGTGCATTTTTGGCGTTACAGACTTCATTTGATGAGCTTAAAAGCAAAACGTGGTTGAAATGATAGCAAAGATGTTTGTCTTGTTCGCGAAAATTGAACTTGGACCATGACACGCCAACGGTTAATGGCTAGAACACAAATGACTATCTTTCTTGGGGATATAACCATTAAGTTTTTCTATCAAGAAATTGATTGTCTTGCAAAAGATAGTTAAAATTTCGGTCAGGCTATTCTACAATTTTGTAGAAGTCCAACTCCTTCAGACAATTCCCAGGGTGTACAGATCAAAATTGTGTTTGTTTAAATTAAGAAAAAAGCACATAATCTGACTTTATTACTGAAGAAGTGTATTTGCATAATTTTAACGGAGATGTGCTCTCGCCACAATGCTCTCGCTATATTAGATAAATTAATTTCACTGAAAAATGGAACAACTTGTTTGTCACTCTTGAATTATATTATGTGACTAAGTAAATAACAAATTCTGACAAACTTGATTCCAAGTGCAAAAACAGAACTCATTCGTTTGAAAAAGAAGTGTTGTGACAAATTAAATGAAGCGAACCATTTGAAGGCCACATCCGTAGATGGAGCGTGAAACCTCAAGCGAGCGCTGAACTGAAATCCAATCGGGAAAAGAGCAAACTCGCACCGTTCTTGTTGGTATTATGGCTGCGAGAGCTGACTTTTGATAAGTGGCCGAGTTTGCTGCGCAATACGTCAAATATTTAGCAACAGGTCTTTTTTCTCCCTCGGCGTTCCTTTATTCTCTGTTCGTTCACGTACAGCACACCCTCGTCGGTGCTTTTTCTTGCTTCCTCACGCGGTTCAAATACATTCTCGTTTCGGCGAACGAACGAGCGAAACGAGAATGTGGCGCACGTGCTGTCCGTCGGTGCGAAAGAGAGCCCACTGCTTTGAATTCGTGCACGAGCAAAAGAACCATCAGGAAAAATGCCCGCTGTGTGCGAGCGTGCGCGGCGGTCGCAACACACGAAATTCATGAAATAGCAATTTTGCTGATTGCGGGCAGCAAACGCGGTTCATTTGTTCATATCTGCAGGCGTATGGAGAGTAATTATTTCAAATTGATGTGTATTTTTTATTGCTCCACGTTTTGTAGAGCTATTCTGCAATTGTTTTCTGTCAAGTTAAATTTTAATTGATAAACAGATTTGAATTATATATATACTTGTTTATTGTTGCTAGTCAATGCAAATACATTTAAAGAGTGAAGCAAGAAAAGAAAACAATGCTAGCATTAATATGCAAAACTGATCAATTATATACAATAATATGGGAAATATCGGCAATACCTCTTAAAATGTGTTTACATTTACAGAGTTTAATGCTTCAAAATTTTTCTTAGTGTCTAATTAATTAGTTTATTTTCTGAACCATATAAATTAATGGTAATAAAAAATTTAAAAATGCACAAGCGGTCAAGTCGTTGAAATGTCGGCAAATCAAAAGATAGTCGAGTCGTACACGATCTATATATTTTGCAGCCTAAATAAAGTGCTAGATTTTGTGCCTGATTACATTTTATCTCTTTAGCCTTCGATAAGGGTTAAAAATTCCTACAGCATACATATGAAAATTTCGATTAATTAATTACCAGGATTTTATCGTTTGGGTCGTTTACATTTTTGCTTAATTGCTCATTGAAAATTCAATTTGCATCGAACCGCGCTGCGTTCGTTCCGCACACAAAACAAATTTAATTAAAAGCACGCATGACGAATTTTCACAACTTCTGGTCCATGGCGCTGGGGCGCAAAATGAATTCGACACAATATAACAACAATAATTGCAAAAGCGTCGCCGGGATGCTTTGCGTTGACAGTTCTCAGTAATTTGATATGTGTATAATATGCGTCGCTGACAGCGGAATAGTTAATCAGTGCAGTGCCGCGTGAATTAGTAATCTGCGCGCGCTGCTGTGCCGATTATTTATTCAGTTTGACATCAAACGGAAACGTTGCCAATAATGAGCCTTTGTGCTGCGGAAACCAGCAACATGGCCTGCTTTGCTTGTTGTGTGTTGTCACTGCGGCGAAACGCGAAACGCGAAACGCTGGCTCAGCTGCTCACCGTTCAAGCAGTGCATTGGCGGTCCGTAACTTGGCTTCGGTGGTGCACACACAGAAGGAATTATTTGCTGGTTGTGGAGGTGCGGAAGGCAGATCTCAATCGCAAATGAGCAGAGAAGGTCCAATTATACAAGCGGATTCGAAACGATGGAAACTGACAGTTTAATTAGATCAAGCATTCGATTAGATCTTACCTTCAGTATAGGAATGGGTTCTTATTATTAGATTCAAAAGTATTTAGTTGCATATAAGCAGAGTAACTATGCACCATACATCCCCACATTCAGAACAACAGCAACAAAAATAGCAATATATATATATATATATATATATATATATATATATATATATATATATATATATATTTAAAACGGAAATAAACATAATAAAAAATATTATTTATTAAAGATAAATATTATGATCCTATGGTGGATAATATCATGTTTTTTAATGTTTTTACCTGTTATGGAGAAATAAACAGAATTGAATTGAATTGTAACATGTTCTCTTATTGGACACCAGTGCTTTGCCAACCTACAAAATAAAATCCAAACTGCAAAGGATATTGAAACACCGGCTGTTGAAAGCTATTGACGATTGCAATCATTGTTAAAGCACTTAAAAATAATGCATGCGCAAAGATTTCTTTTCCCTCACTTCTCTTTAGGACATAATTTCTCCTTAAAAATCAAAATCTCAAAATTAGAATACTTTCTAAGTAATTTAAAAATTAAATAAATTATGAATTTCTACATGATTTTCTACTAAAAAATATTGTTTTAATTCAATTTGTAAGAAAATAACTCTACGCATTATTCGCCAATGTGAATTAGTATTTCAAACTTTAACCAAATCTGAAATCTTAATGAATGCCCTTCTCTTTCCACTCCTTGAATGGCACAAACTTTTCGCCTCAGCGCTCAATGCCCCGAAGCCCTATGGTGGAGCGGAGTTTTTAATAATTCCTGTGCTTAATTAAACTAAGTTGGTTCTTCAGAGCACAAAAGCAAGGCGAAAAATTGAATTAATATCCGAGCAGCAGAGGAAAACACAAAGCCTTGCGCTCTTTTTCATCATCCTCTCGTCTCTGAATGTGTATTTTCACTGCACAGAAGCAATTGCAAGTGGCCGGAGAACTAAATTCGGCGAGAAAGAAAGTGACGAGAGAGTAACTTCTTTTCAAACTTCTGCTCTCTTGGCCAATTTGGCTGGCGGGCTTGCTCGAAAATGAAAAGAGGAACAGTCTGCTCTTTCTTCCTGTTCATCTTGCGGCTTCTGATTGGGGGGCTTGTCACCGAAATCTCTAATATTCCTTGGGCGGAGCTACGCTTCCTTTTTCTTTTTTAATTTAAAAACTGCAGCGAATATGGTATAAAAAGTTGAGGAGCTTAGGATAAAATACTTTTTTTGCAGGTGGAACAGGTGGAAAAAATGGTTGTGAAATAAAGCAGGACTGCTATGCCATTAAGGAAAAAAGAATTTGAGCGAATGTTGTCGAACGCATAATTTGGCTTGTGTCATGCAAAATCGATGAAATCCACACCAGTTATCATTAGCGTGCAACATGAGAAACTGTGGAAAAACATTCGCTATTTTTTTCGGTATTTTTTTTGGAGAGTTTTAGGATTGCAATCCCTCATCTGCTATTTATACGATTTCAAAAATAAAACATGCATTGGAATACTCTCACCAAACCTGATTGAATGAACACCAAATTGTAGGTCTTCATAGGCAAAGTTTATGAAATTTTAGGTTGTTTTTCCTCTTCTTAGATCTAAAATAAGGAATTCCTAACAGACTTACAAATTTGTTTGAAAAGTTGCATAAGATTTCTTATTTTTACGGTTTTGAAAATTTCCAGCTCTGAAAAAAATGAATATTTGTTGGGGTTTTATCGTTCTCCATCAAACTTTATATTAAATAGAAAAATGGGAACAATTTCCATGCCAAAAAGATTTAAATTTAGGCATTGTGCTGACGGATAATCTGGGCATAGAGTTGTGTTTAAAGTTTGCAGCAAACAATCTACCGGCAATTTTTTCCTCCCTGATAATGTAACATTGAAACGGAACGCTTAAAATTAGACAAATTAGGTGTTTTACCTGCTCATTAGTGTGGTTTGCTTCCTAATCTTAAGAATGCTGAGTTTAATAATTTTTATTCAAACCTCTTGTCCACTAACAATTACGCTGGCAATTAAATAAAACCCTCTAAGCCGTGTCAGTTCATAAAAAATACTAAATTGTTATGTCTAAAGACATAAAGGTTATTTTCTTTCCTGTCTTTTCTTTAATTGGAATTTTCTGAATTTGATTCTTTATCACAACCTCTTTTTATTTTAACTCTTAATTCATATTACCTTTTGCATTTCCCGAAACCTTTTAAGAAAAAATAATTTAGAGAATTATATAATAATTCAAAATTTGTCATTTCAAATTAAAATTACGAAAATTCTTCCCAATTATTGATCATAATCCAGACTTGAGAAATCGAAAAGAGGGAAGCTAACAAATCAATCAAATCCAAAATATAGTATCGTTATATTGGTTCCGTTCCGGTGCCGAGCGTCTTTAGGAGAGTTTAAGCAGGAAAAGTAGTACAGTTCGCTTGGTTGGGTCCCCTTTATGAGTCGACAGGTCATTCAGCGGCGGCTGTTAAGCGGATTTGGCCTGGCTGTATGTATAATATTATATTATTGTGTGCAACTGTGTGTGTATAGTGTACGCTGAGTCACATCTCGCACATAGAGAGGCTGGCAGCCAGGCCTCGCGAGCACCGAGAGGGCCAATATTGACCCAGAAGCGGCGCGCTGCCGGAGCCGACTTCACATAAATAGCAGCGACGTGCGCCCGCTCGCTCCGTTTGTCCGCCTGCCAACGCGAGCCGGACGACACGCCCACCGCCAAATTGCATTCGACTCATCGCGTTGATTTAAGCAAGTGCGACTCGTGTCTGTGCCGATTGCACCTCCGGGTGTCGAGTGCGCACCGATTCCTCCCATCGATTTGAGTGTGGCGACTGGCGACCCACTGCCCGGAAAATTGATACTTAACGCTCACCCGTCGTCGGCTTTTAGCTGACGTTTTTTCTCAATTATTATTATTTTCTCAATTAATCTCTCGGTTATTTATGAATTTTTTGTCTTTTTGCCTCACTAAAATCGTCTTTCTACTCGATATAATTTAATTACATTAATTTGTTTAGTTTAACTAAAATATTTTAACATTAAATAAAACATCTAAATTTACCATATAGACGCTTTCACTTAATTTATATTTAAGTACACTGTATCATATATTTTTTTGTTAAACAATTTAATATGTTGAAATAAAACTCTTTATTTAGTTGTTTTAATAGTAAATTAGATACAAAAAATGTTAGTTTGTAATTTTTTTTAATATATTCCCATATATTTTTGACTGCGATTCCAAAAAACTTAGACGAAAAATATTCTGCTAATCCTTCTTCAAAAAATGCCATTAAGTAAAAACTGCGATTCGTCAATTAATTATCCATAAATTACAAAAATACTGTTTTCCGCCAAAGTTCAAGTTTAGTTATCTTTTGAGTCATGAGTGTTACAGAGTAATATCTATAAGAATGTCGGAATGAAAGATTAAATGAGGAAGTCTTTAAAGCAACAAGGCTGAAGTCCGTTTTAATTAAATTATAGGATAACAATGAAGTTTAAAAGCAATACATCCAATTTGGCACTTCAAATTTCTGTCAAACTATAGGCATGTCTTGAAGTAATTTGAAATCAAGATCGCAATAATTTCTCATTTATTTAGCTTTTAAATTTCGTTAAATCAGTGATTCTGCCTCTTTGGGAATAGCTGGCAATTAATGCCTCGTTTTGAAATTTGCTGCTAAGTGGTATTTAAAATTTTAAAATTAATATTTCAGAGGGGAAATATAATAAATAGAATATTCTTTTGTAGAAGTATATCCGAATTTGCTTAGCATTCACCCCCTAAATTGAAAGGTCAAAATTAATAAATTTGAGACTCAAACGTTTAAGATATTTTTGGGATAGTTTGCTTGCTTTCAAGATTCTTTTAATAATCCTGCGTGCTGCGCCGGTTAGAGTTCGTCACAGAGGCAGGAGAGATCTATGTTTAAATTATGATTTACTCAAAATATGAACACGAGAAGCAGAAGCAAGAAAATTCGGAGCATGCTGGAAGCGAACGGGCAATTTCCGCGGAATTAATTGCTTCGAGGATAAGCGCGGTTTCCCCAATGGCCGGTCTAGCCTTGGCGTTTGCGAAAAGTTGGTCCATTAGGGGCTGGGCGATAGAATAATTAATTTGGTCAAACAAGTCGACGCGCGCGCGCCAAGGTGCTTTTTGCCTCGCACCAAAACCCGGCCATTAATTAATAGAAATCGGGCTCATTTTGCGGCCAGCCACAGGCATCCAGCTGTTTTTCACGAAACTGAGCAGCCGGCTCGCTGGGGATGAGAAATAATTGGCTCCAACCGAAAATACATGAGCGCAATAAGACGATTTATTAGCTGGCTCCAACATCAACAGGCGGGTGGCAAAAATAATGGACCTCTCATCTACATTAGTTTCTCCATACGCAGGCAGCTCGGAAAGTAAATTAAATAATGGGATAATGAACTTTACAAAATTCAACCAGTGGGAGAAGTCTAAATTTGGCAGGGAAGAGCCCAAAAGTGCCAATTGATTTAAAAATGTCTGTAGCAGTAAAAAATTATCCGTGGGAATAGGCATTTAATTAGACTGAAATTCGGCCATCTAACCTCAAACTCAAATTTTTCGAAATTAATAAAGCAAATTTAATGATGAACATTAAAAAGGTTCTAAAAAATTTAAATCTATATTTACAGAATATTAACAAAACGTAGATTCAAGTTGTCCAGCGCTAATTTGATTTTTCGTACTTGTAAACAAAATTACAAATAGTGATCAATTTATAATTATCTGTATTGTCTCTTGAAAACTTGATAGTGGCCCGGAAAATATATATTTTTCCATATTTTGGACATTTCAAATATATTGATATGTGTACATATATTTTGATTATTTTATTTTTTCATACACATTAATTCAAAATTAAAATTGCAACAGGAACAAGACTGCAAAGAATGGCTAGACGGTTTTATGATCTTCTTGCATCACTGCTATTTAAAAAATTTGAAAAGACGATTTATTCTTTTTTTTGCGCTCAACCCATAAAACCCGATTTTGCTGTTTACATACAAAGTTTCTTTGGCGCAAAACTTGGACCTGCAAGTAAGTATCAACTTTTCTTGCTTGCCTTTCCAGTTCACTGAAATCGGATTTATGGAAATCGAGACCAATTTAAACAAACAACCGCGCGTGCAGATTTCTTCAGCTGGCGAGTTCAGCCACCTGTGAAATAATAATTGGCGTCCGCGTTAGTTGGTTATTATGTGTTTTTGTGCCGAGCGCGCCGAAGAAAATCTCGAACGGAAGAATAAGAAAAGGGAGAGAAAAATCGGCTGGAAATGAAAATGGGGCTGGGGCGAGTGATTTACTGCTGCGTGGCGAGTGAATAAATTTATTTTCACGCGCAAGAATCGAACCAGTCGAGAGAGGAGAAGAAAAGCAAATTATTTTGCCTCGGCTCCTCCTCTTATATATAATATTTATAATAAATCGTTTGCGGCCTTCCGAGAGCGGAAATATTAAATAGTACGACTTTGTCGGCGAGCGTGAGTGACGGAAATTGCATTCTCTCCCGCTGCGATCAAGGCAGGAAAAGCGCTGAGCGCCGGATTCGATTGCGACACACGCAGAATATCACAGACTGGATTTAGATCCAAGCAACAGTCATCACAAAACTTGAGCTTTGACAGATGCGGAAAGTTTCACAAACATCTTACTCATTATACATTTAAATAATGCAATTGTTTCTACGAGTAGAGAACTTGACATATTTCTTCTACGTCTTTTGCAAGAATGAGTATGATGCAACTTCATAAATATGTATGTCTATTTTATTCTGTATATTTTTTATTAGTTTATTCATTTTTTCAAAGACCCTAAGTCCCGTGAACTTTGCCCCAAAACACAATCATTTTTAGAAACGTTCAAACGAAAATTTGAAGGGAAAAATCAATCTCTATTACAATGGAGACAGCCGTTGACCAATTTTCATACATGCATATTTTCTCTCATTGTTAGTAGTTGCTCTTGATTTGCAGATTGCAGATCACGAAATCCTCCAATTTGAAATGGATACAGAATTTATTCACGCTTGAATTGAAGAGCATCCATCGAGTTGCAAGGAAATTTTGTCGCCGCCAGTCAATCGGGAGGGATCTTGAAATGAAAAGAAGATGCTGTGGCTTATGTACAGCTCGCTCCTCTAATTTGGGCGCGGAGCACTTTGCAGCGCCAATTTCGCTGATGGGTCGCAATAAAAAGCGGCGCGGTGGAAAAGTTTCTTTGTCCCGCGGGCAAAAAAGCGCTTCAGCTCGTCCGCATAATGACACACGCCTGCAAGACCTCAAGAAAGGCACTGCACAAAACGCCATCAGATACTGCGTGAGCGTTGTCTTCTTCTCCATCTTTTGATGGAAATAAATGGAAATGCTGTTGTTGTTTTTAAAGAAAATTCGGCACATTTCATATTACTTGTCAGAAGTGACAGCCGGATTTGGCAAAGTCTTGGAGGTAAAAACGTTCGTGCGATCAGACTGCCGAGTTTTAATGAAAAACAGCAGAGTTTTTGCGGCTCCTTCCCATCTCGCACTTCTTTTGTGTCAAACTTTTGCACGCCTTTTATTTTACACCGCCGGCAGCTTTCTTGATTCGATTGTATAGAAATGCAATTTGAGATGAAAGACGCCCCAGAAATCGAATTTGTCTCGGCTTTTCTTTCACTCTTAATGAGCTTTCGCCTGGGGAAAAATACTATAGCTATTTTCCCTTTCTAGACGCTCAGATATTAAATTTTAAATTATATACATTTCTACCAATTGCCGCGAGTGTTCTGAGATATTAGAGGAGATATTCCCTGTGACAACTCACTGAGTGAAAATTGCTTTTGTTTGTTTGTACACAGTAAATATGCTCCCTTTGAATTTCTAAATCGTATTAAGTGTTGGAAAAATCTACTCGCTACATGTACCAACGTAAAACATCTTAGAAAAATTAGTTTTAATCCATTCATACTAGCCAAATTAACAATATTACAAAAAAATTATCGTACAATTTGATCAGTTTTTTTTATAATATTTTTTTATAAAAAAAAACAAGAGTTATTTAGTAAATTAGCATATTGTCTTGTAAATTCAGTCCAGCCGATTGCCGTAGAAGCACCTAGAAAGATTTTTTACTTCAAAAAATTGTTTTTCACGTTTCTACGGCGATTGACTAGACTGGTTTATGTTTTCAGCACATCAGTATAAATCGTTTTAAGGGCACAGCAGCAGGATATATTGAGTCTTAAATCTCAAATTTTGAAATATACGATGGTGCCATTTGCGTCTTCGAGCTGTAACGCGCGTGTCTAGGGAACTTTGTGCTACGCGTTACTATCTGGCGCGGCTTGAAGAGCCGGCGCCCAGATCTAGCCTGTTCTGCTTTTGGGCTGCGGGAACTCTCTCGTGGGAGTTCCCGCGATTAAACTGAATTTGGACTCTTTCGGCCGGTCTGCGGCACCCAGAGCCGGGCACTCGCCTTGGTCGATCTCGTGGTCGACAGGCGGTGTCCTCGAACTCCGTCACTGTCAGACGGACAGTGCTCAAATGCGGAGGATTACGTAATAAATGAATTGCTTTAAGCCAAACTTACTATTATTCAGGACGGTCTCAAACAATTATACGACTCCCTTATAATTTGAACACTTGAGATTCTTTATTATCAGATACGACGACCGCCGCCCGCGACGGCCTAACTTACATTGACCTCCTCCCCGCTCGCTAGCGCACAGAGGGGTCGCCTTATACAGGTGCTAGTGGGGGAAAAGGTGGCTCCTACATTCACCCCCAATTAAAAAACAAAAATTTTGAAAAAAAAAATTGGGTTTGTATGGTGGTTCATTGTAATTTTTTTTTAATTAATTATTTTTGGCAAGACAAGGGCAGAAAATAAGATTGGTCTTTTTTACAATTGTCAAACACGATTTGCACTTTGAAGATCTTTAATCTGTAGAGGCAGCAGCGTCGTCGTTGCGGCTCGTTGGTGTCGACGATGGTTGGTGAAGTCAATGACGGGCGGTGATGATGTTTTGTTGTCGAAGGTCTTACTCAGGTGATGGCGGAAGACCTCAGGTTGGTGGGTCGTAGAAGCATCTATAGGTTGGCGTTAGAAGCGAGCCGAAAATTTAGCAGGATCCGATGTTGTAGGGATTTGGTTCGGCCAGCGTCGATGACGAAAAAGGAGAAAACTAAGACGTTTTTAGGGTTTAGGTTAACTTCTGGAATATGGATTGTCCCTTTAATATTTGAATCTTTATTTTTTTATTTTGCAGTCATTTGGTTTTTTTTAAAAATGCCATACGATATGAGGCTTTTTTAAATTTGTAATATTGACATGTTTAATTATTGACAATTTTATTGCATCACAAATATTTTCAGGGGAGAAATAGCAAGAGAATTTTCATGTTTGTTTGGTTATAGAACTGCTAAAAATTATCTTTTTTTAATTTTATTGAATAAGAATTGTTTGAATTTACCGAATTTACATGCATTTTTGTCAGGTTACCACGATTTTGCTGCTTTATTATTGCATGTTGTGACGTTTAAAGTCAGCCAATATGCGCAGAGGGCGTTGCGAGTGGTTTGGTTTGTGTTAAGCTGTCTTATTGCGGTAACTTATCCTGAAGTGTTATGTTTTTGATGCGAAAAATTAATAAATAATTCTTTCCAACTTAATCTTGCGTTCTCTGCTAGTCCTGGTATTTTTACAACAGTTGCAACGCACGAGTCGCACGTGTACAGTGATATTTGGTCAGCATTTGCGATTACTATTCTATCATTTATCTTTTCACGACAAGGATTTAGTTTTAAAAATTTTCCCGCTCATTTGATGAGTATATTAAAAGTTTATCGGACCTAATGGCTGCTTGCTGCCAGCCCTGCTGACAATTTAGCTGCGGCATGTGACATTGGTGGAATTACTGGATTTATTATATCTGCTGATGAGAGAAATTTAGCTTTAGGAACTTCCGCCTTAGCAATGGGTTTAGGTTTTTCATTTTAACCTTTATTTTGTGCCTATTGCTTTGGACCTTTTTCCTCGGTCTCAGGGCAGGATGGCACCTTCCTGTTGAACTTTGTCCTGGTGTTTTTGCAAGTCGCTTTGGCTGTGTACCAGGGCGTGGTTGGAAGTTCGGCCAAAATGGTGTTAGTCGTACTGGACCACGATTTTCGCTAAATTGATATTTTCGGTCTTGGATTGGTGGACCTTTGGGCGCATGGCGCTCGCCAGTATGGTAGCCCCTGTGAAGCTGGGGGTTCAGGGAACGCAAACTAACTGGTTGAAGTGGTGGTTGAGTGCGCAATGGACTCTGCACCTGATTTTTGTTGACTTGAGCGTATGGTTTTGCATGGCCACGGCGAGCAAAAGCTGGCCCCGCAAAATTTGCAGCTGCTCGTGGTGGACGGCGAGGTTTTTTCCTTTCTAATTCAGCTTGAATCGGTTTAAATGACTCATCTAATGCAGCCACTGACCTAGAAACTCGCTTGTCAGTGTTTTGCCTGTATTCAGGGTGTACAGCGCTTTTTATTGAGTCAGAATCAGGGTGGTTCTGATCAATTTGTTTGGATATCAGGTCTTTTGCGTGTGGGAAGATAGACGGTGGTTCTTCCGCGTGCTGGAAGCATTTCTCCAGGTCTTTATTTAACTGCACTGTATTGTCAGGTACGCTGTATTCTCGCATGAATGCCGTTTCAAACTTGTCCCATGAGGCAAAGGTATGGCTGTAGATCACAAACCAATTGGCTGCATCCTCCACTAGTGCTGTGGGGAGTCGATACTGCACCAATTGCAACAGGGAAATTCCATGAGCAATCGCTATTTGCTTTATTTGCCTGATAAATTCGTAAGGCGATTTTTTATCAGCTCTGCCAGAAAATGATGGCACTGGAATTTTTGCAAGCTTGAACAGCGTCGCCTGCGCGTTTTGCGCAGGAGAAAAGCTTCCCTGGTTGGCACTCAGGGTATTTGGGAATGCGTGAAATGCGGCTGACGGTGCATATGAGACTGTTGCAGGTTGCGTAATCTGAATTCCTGTGGATTGCGACGCAATTCCCAAATTCTGGTTTTGGCCCAAATTTTGGTTTATTGGGCTTGATGTCGCTTGGGGCGCGTATTGTGGACCACCACTTGATTGAGATAATGTTTGCACTATCTCTTCTGGCGCAATTTTATGCCTCATCATCAAGCGCATCATTTGATCCAAATGCTGAATGTGGATCATTTTGTACATGGAAAATTGCGTTTCCTCATTAATTTCGTCCCCTGTTGGAGCTCGTGGTCCAAAGGGTGGTTTTTCGGGTGCCCGGAAACCTGTTCCAGTGGCCCCTGTTGTGTTTTCATCATGCGCTTTTGCATGATCTATCCCCGCGTGGTTTTCACTTAGGGAGAAATGCGTACTGTCAATGTTTACTGTTCCTGACGGCTCAAGGCCCGTCACAGTGATATCCGAGTCCCCTTTTTCTGGGGTCCTCGTGGAGTCCATCTCTGCGGTGTGACTCATGCCTTCGAAGTCCAAATCAGTTTTGGAGCTTACTACTTCTACCGCACGCTATTTAATAACGTGCGGTGCTCGACTCAGCTTAACGCTCTTCTATGAGCGCAGCCTTTCTGAGCGTTTCAGCTGCCCAATTTAAAACAGCTAATGCCCGGTCTCAAACTGCGGGTGCAATACACGCAGCGGACAGGCCCCCAAATGTAACGCGCGTGTCTAGGGAACTTTGTGCTACGCGTTACTATCTGGCGCGGCTTGAAGAGCCGGCGCCCAGATCTAGCCTGTTCTGCTTTTGGGCTGCGGGAACTCTCTCGTGGGAGTTCCCGCGATTAAACTGAATTTGGACTCTTTCGGCCGGTCTGCGGCACCCAGAGCCGGGCACTCGCCTTGGTCGATCTCGTGGTCGACAGGCGGTGTCCTCGAACTCCGTCACTGTCAGACGGACAGTGCTCAAATGCGGAGGATTACGTAATAAATGAATTGCTTTAAGCCAAACTTACTATTATTCAGGACGGTCTCAAACAATTATACGACTCCCTTATAATTTGAACACTTGAGATTCTTTATTATCAGATACGACGACCGCCGCCCGCGACGGCCTAACTTACATTGACCTCCTCCCCGCTCGCTAGCGCACAGAGGGGTCGCCTTATACAGGTGCTAGTGGGGGAAAAGGTGGCTCCTACAGAGCATTAAGGGCTTTTGCAACTAGTGAATTGGCTTCGAAACCCTTTGAAAACTATCTATAAAACCTATAAAAATTCCAGTGCACCGATCCAATTTTTTTTTGTTTTTTTGCTCTTTTTATCCCTGTCCTCTCGGACCGGGAAGGGCGCGCACTGCACTAGCACGAATGCTGAAACCCG
The DNA here is from genome assembly GCF_949628265.1 of Cloeon dipterum. Lineage (NCBI taxonomy): Eukaryota > Metazoa > Arthropoda > Insecta > Ephemeroptera > Baetidae > Cloeon > Cloeon dipterum. Next base: position 12,159,323 of record NC_088790.1, read on the forward strand.
GGTCCCAATAACACCGCGAACGGATAACATGGGCGCACCAGGCCGCACAGGAACCCAGCCCACTCAAGGGCCACTTGCCTCCGCACCGAGGACTGCATTGAAACGCTAGACATTCGTCCCGTGAAGCCAAATCACGCATGCTGGAAAGGTGCAAACCAGCAAGTAGCGAGTCGGCGCCGGTGCGCCTCCAAGCCCGTTGAGCAATTTGAGCATTTCGAGTCACTAAACTAACCACTTTTTGCCATCTCTGACATTGGGTAGCCAGTATTAGATCTCCCAACTGCTCAAATACCTCCCATTGCTTTGACACTCCTGAGAGTGCCTTAACAATGCGAGCCAACGGGCTGGTTTCCAACGCAATTTTAAATGTTCCAACGCGTAGACATATAAAATAATTTCTTTCTAGACCCTCATTAACGACATGCAAAGAAAGTCGTTTAGAGAATACGCAACTCTGGGCAACCGTTTCTAATTTCTAATTTCCCGCAAGAAAACTATTCGCTACTTGAATGTATATCTCAAGGGGAAAAAGAAGCAACAGTGGGGCAAAATAAAAGCGCAATTTCGAGCCGTGGGCTTGAAAGGAGTGTATTTCTTTCTTTACTTGCAGGAACGGTGGAGCAATTTCCTCGGCCGCCGAACTATCAGCATAGTGAGCCGGCGGCTCTAATGAAACGACACGCATTCGTTAGTGAGCGCCTGTGCAAAACGGAAACCATGTTTGCCGGCTGCCGCGGTGCGGATTAATTTTTGTTTACCGCGCGCTCATTGTCGTCCAAAGTGTGCTGGTAATGAGCCTTTGTTGAAACGCATTAGCAGCCAGCCGCCTCTTTAACATTCTAATTTCATGCAACGCAGCCTCGGAAAGATAGCTCCGGCCATGGCTCCTTTGAGACTCATCACGCTCAATTTATGCGCTTGAGTTCTTTGGAAATTGCATTTTGAATGACGCAGCAGATGGAATAGCAAATTTCTGGGCTTCTCATGAAAATTCAAACTCGGCTATAGGAGAAAAACAATGCTGTAATTTTATGGCTTGAAAGTCTCAGAGAGGAGTGCAGTTGGACGTTTTCAACGACCATTAATTCAGAGCCTATCTCTACAGCTAATACCAAACGCTGTACTATGAACGCTCTGTACAGCGTCAAATTCAGGAAAAGCTCTTGCTATAAGACGACATTTTCCTAAAAGCATTAAGTTTTTAGAGAAGCTTGATGAAATATACTTTCTGCAATTTAAATCGCTACCGGTCTTCATAATTTCCCCTGAAACCACTGAAGTTTGGAGTCAATCTAAATTAAGCTTTAAAATAAGAGTTGATTTTAAATTCATTTTTCTTTGTTTAGTTTGGTGAAAGGAAATTTTTGAATAGTTCCTGATTCGCCTAATTTTCTGTTCTCCCATTTACAGCGCCAAAGTGCTTGGAATGTGGGATGTAAACAAGTGGGCTTTGAAAAGAGGGAAATATGGCAAAAGGGGCGTGGGTGCTTTTATCGCGCGTGCAATAACCGTAAGTCAGCCGGTTTTGCATGCGGCTCGCGGCGGCCAGGGACGCCACTCGCATGCCGACCGCGGCGTGCCGATGACACACACCAACGCCTGCCTGGCCGGCCCCCCTTGTACACACAGTACACGCATCGCGCGCTCAGGCAAATCCGCTTACGTTGTTTGCCAGGCGTCGGGCGCTATCTCGCATGTCAAAAGTCGCTCGCCCGAATTCACGGGCAAATCGAAAACCGAGTGCAAAAGCAAGTTTCTTTGGAAAATATACAGACAAGCGACGCGGAACTTGGCATTGACACTCTTCACGAGGGAGTCAGCGAGATTTATTCTGTTTGCTCTGGATCCCGGAAAAGTTTTCCTCCTCTCCAGCGAGTTTCTTTAAGAATTAATCATTTTTTTTCTTGGAAAAAGTGTCAAGACGAGAGCTCGATTTTCACTGAGAGAGTACAAAATGACTTAGCGATGGGCTAAAAGTTCGATCAAAACAAGACGATTATTTCTACTCTCTTAGCAACGACGCAAAATTTTCGACGATTTTTGCTGTTGGTATAAATTATATATGGAATGCCAAATTTTTTGAAAAATGTTTGTTTTTGTACAGCTGCAAATCCTGCCAATTCAGATGAATTATTATAGCTGGTGCTCACTCAGCATAACACAAACTGGACAAAAATCATCTTATTCTACATAAAATAGTGCAAATTTATTATCAAAATATTATACCAATTTCATTCAATTTGATATTTAATTTTTGTCCGCAGTTATGAGACTCCTAAATTTAAAAAAAACACCCAGTTCGTTTATGCTTTTCAGAAAATGTTTGTAAAACGCCACTGCATAAATTTATTAGACAATAGACATTTTCAAATAAAACAGTTCGTTCTGAAAATAACATTCTTGCTTATTTTAACAACAGCAGAGTATTATTTTAATGTTAATCAAAACAACAACCAGTCTCTACTCCATTAATTTCTCTTTGCTGGTTAAATTATATGTAATTGTTGTGAAATTTTAGGTCCTATATAGCTTATCTATTTCTGGCTCAAGGTCTGTATTTTCCAGATTAATTTTGTCTGTTTTCAGCAAAACACAGAGCAGATTTGTTGAATCAGGATTATAACTAAAGCACAGGCTCGAGGCATACGCAGTGAAACAACATTTGCCACTTTATTTTCTGCAAATGCTTTTGACAGGTGTTCTGAACTGAACGCATAACCTCGGCTTATCAGAAAAATATGATTTTTTCCCTCACAGAGAAATACGCACTTGGTATGAATTCGCCGTTTATTGAATCGGGTGGGAGGAATTTACGAAAAAAAAATATAAACGCTTTAGGTGGTCGAAATTGTTTGGCGCGCACTCACTTAGCGCAAGGGAAGGAAAAAGTATTTCGCGAGCCTTTCGAGGATTGCTGTCAAGGGTAGTCAAGCAATTCGCCGCATCGGCTGCCAAGTCTGCACATTTTTTGTGCGACGGCGAAAGTGCGCTCTAGGCGGTTATTGTTCTCATCAATAATTCCGCAGCCTCCCGCACTTAATCCAGAGACGCTGTGGCTGCTTTTACTTTCCTTTTCCTGCTCGCTTCCAATGGGAAAACAAGAGTTGGCGAAGAAGGAATCAAATGCTGCTGGTGCTAGCGCTGAGTGAGTGTGTGCGAATAAAAGAAAAGTGCGCGCGGCCAAATCCTCGCGAGTGCAGTTGCTGCAAAATGCAAAAGCCGAAGCGGCTGACTTTTCCCTCGTGCGCAATAATTCCACCGCGAAAACAGATTAGCCGCCGGCGCCGTACATTGGCACCTGTTCTCTTTCTTCGGAACTTGTTGGTCCCGTCTGGCCGGCCGCATGACCCGAAAAGCAACGGTGCGGAAAACTGACCAACATCTGCTCAAGGTATTTTCGCTTTTTACAGAACAGACATGACAACTGATATTCTTTTTGTTTATTAAATCAGTACATAAAAATTATAAGAGAAAAATTTCGATTTCATTTACACAATGATTAAACAAATTTATTAGGCTTGAGGATTTTGATCAGGTTTTTAAACTGAAAAACTTAACATTTGGTAAATATTTTTGGATAAAAATTTCAAAATCAACTAAATTTTTGAGGTCTCAGCCAACCACGTTGCACCACGCCTGCCAACTTATTTTGGGTCAGTTCCTACTCTTTTTGGCCGAAATAATCTGCTTTAGATGCAAACTTTATAATTATTTTTGTTTATTCTTCCTCTACAAGCCATACATTTAAGAAATATTACTAGAGATTAAGACACAAGAAGTCTCTGAATTTAATAAAACACACACGAGCATTGAATTCTGTGGTTGGACTGCCGCGTTGTAGCCTCGCAGCGCAATAATGGCCACGAAAATACGAATTTTCCGATGAATTTGAAGTTTAATCCGATCTTTTGTTCAGAGCAATGAGAGCGTTTCAAATTCTCCGCTGCACATGTGCCAGCAGCAGTGACATTATTTGTGAACTCGTTCTCGCATGTTTGTTTGATCGTGCGTCGGACAAAGCAGCAGAAGGGCTTTATTTCTGCTCTCTCGCTCGCTTGCTCTCGCACCGAGTTATTTATGGCCGAGGCGAGTTTGTTTCTCAGAGCGGCCGATAAAAAGGAGAAAGACCTCTGTCCGGCAGATTAAACCTTTGTCGCCCTTTCATCCGCCGATTTGTCTCCGCTGTGCTCTGGCTCTCTTCGCTGGCAATCAGGAACTCTGCTCTCGTCCTGCGCTCCTTTTAATATTCCGACCGTTTGACAAATACGGAATTCATGCAGAAAAAGCAGTTTCATAATTCCGCCGCAAACACAACTTTTGATGACGTGTGCGGTATGCGACGAGAGACAGCTTTGTGCTCGAAATATAAAATAAGCTCCGTTGCAGTGACAGAGCCGTCTTTTTTCCATCTGTAATTAAAATTCTACAACTTCATGAAGCATACTGCTGTTTGATTGTCCGAAATACGCCGTCAAAGTGTTGCAAAAGTTTCACTTTTGCTGTTTGTCTCATTAAAAAGTTGGGGATTGTGTTATTGTGAGTTCCACGTTTCTCTTTTCACAACACATTTCATCCTTGTTTGGTGACACTTTGAGGAAGGAAAGCAGAGAGTGGAGCTTTATGAAGTATGAGGATGAAATTGCATTTGTACCGAAAATTTATACTTTTAAAGCAATGTTTTTTAACTTGATATGGTATAATTAACATTGATTGAAATAGTGGCATCTCAAAATGCAAGAGTTACTTTACGCCAAAATGGTGGAGGGTACGTCTTTGCTGACACTATTTGATTTGACACATGAAAAATAATCTGTTTTTTCCTGGGAAAACATAAAAAAATCTACCAAATGTTGGATGTATTTGGTTAGCGGAGAGTTGCCATTTTTTTAGCTCCGAATTTCGCACAATAAGCGCTTGTTTTTTGGTGCAAACACTCATACGAACTGCTTCCTGACGCCTCCTTATTCTATTCGAGACAAATCTGGTGCTTGCTCTATCTTTCCTCCGCCGAATGGCCAATTTCTGTGTCTGTGACGGAAACGGGCGCGCAGTTCAAAAAACACCATTAGCCCTTTCTTCTCCGATTCCTGCGATTTATAGTCAAAATTTACACTTGTACCCTGTGTTTCTGCGTGCCAAACGGCCGCTTTTTGTTCGAGTGGCTGCAATTTGGCGCCGAGAATCGATCAAACCTGCACGAAACTCGGCCATTGTTTCGTGTCGGGATTTATGAGCGGGCCAATAAACATCATAAATCGTTCGCTCTCTTCCGCACCGGAATTTCTCGCTGCAATTATTGCTGCATGTACCCACCAGGGCACTATAATTCACATCGGGAAAGATGATTCGATAATTGGACCTTTCCGACTCGCTTTTCACAGCCGATAAAAACGAAACATTATATTTCCACATCGAGGAAAAAGTGTCATAAAATAAGACAGAAGCAAAATTTTTCCATTAGAAAGAGTGGAAAGGCTTCTGCGCATTCTCAAAAGGAGATTACATCCTGTCAGTACCGATAATTTTTCCGGCGAGAATAAATTCATCCCGGAGCATCCGTCATTATTGGCTTATTTCCGGTATCATTGTCTGTCGAGGGTGAAAAATGAGACGGGCTTTGACGGAACATCTGCTCGTAGAATTTAACGAGCGAACACGCAGCCCCTCGAAGTCTCACCGTCTTGGCTGTTGGATTTTAATATGTCTGTTGTTTATTCGCTTCTCAGGAAAATTGATGCCTGCCTATTAGTTGTTCATGAGCTTCAAGGAGAACAGGTGTTCCTGAAAGGCTTTTAGGTAGTACTCTCGATTAATGCAATGAATGTTTCGTTAATGACAGAACAGAACCAATGAATCAAAGAGACAGCTTTGAATTTAAAGTGCTTAGCATATTTTCTTCTAATCCTTTCCACCTTCCTTTTCATCCTCACCTCCGATCGAAAATTTTCTTCGTCATGATCGTGATAATGAATAAGATTTCTTCAATAATTAAAATCAAAAGCTAGAATCTACTATATCCTGATGTAAAAAATGGAAAGACACTTAAGGGGCAAATAATCCCTATAGGTAAGTTTAATCTCTCTTTGTCGAGGAATAAAATTTTTCACTCTATACCTTTTTTGAGGCTATCGATTTCCGATGTTTGGTTTCAACTTGCGCACCCGGCAAGTTCATACAATTTGCGTGCCAATCGGAGATCGCAGCTTTTCCTTTTCTTCCGTTTTGTTGACCGAGTTTCACGCGCGCCCAAATCGATGTTTATCTGCGCGCAAATACGCTGCTTTTTCTCTCCTCCGCTTCTCTCATTTGATTTGTGGAGAGAGAGAGAGATTTCCCATAATAATTTATCGCTCTCTCGCGTACTCGTGCTCGAATCCAGATTTCATTCGCCTCACGGTAGCACCAAAGTTTCTGCCCTTGGGGGCGCGTTTTGTGTTTCGCAAAGTCGTTTTCTTTGATACACCGGAACCGGGGTTGGCCTGGCTTTTTGATCAGTACAATCTACAGCCCGGGAAATTCGAGATTTCATTAAAAGCCAGCGGCTTTATCTTTTTTTCCACCCGGCGGAGCAAAACAAACACGCTCATCTCGTTTTTCCGGGAAGAGCGGCGCGGCTGTCGACGAAACACTCTCTCTGTTTGGTTTGCACTCGTGTTATCCTTCTCGTTGAGCGAATAAAATAAATAAAAAGCTTATTTATTAATATACACACAGCAGGAAAAGTTGAGAGAGCGTGTTGGTCGCTTGCCACCTCAAATAAAAATATGAAAATGTGCAAAAGTGGCCAGCCGGATAAGTTTAAATAGATGCTTAATGTTTTCAAACCAGACAAATTCGCTAGAATGGTGGCTGCTACGATTTCTTGTTTGGAGTCAGCAGATTAAAAATGTAAACATTAATTATAAATGTTAATGGGGTGTATATAGTTTACACAGGAACAGCAGATAGTATCTTGAGAACTCGTGCAAACGAATTGCAATCTAACATAAATAAAACAAGTCATAATAAAATTTAAGTACATAATTTAAAGAATAATACAAAGAACTTGTTAAAAAATGTGTACACAAGTACCATAGCCTTCGATCTTAAAATAAGTTTTTGGGTTAAATGATCAATACAGCAAAGTTTTTTCGTGCTGAAATCTCTTTTAAATCTATCTATGAATTATTTCAACTAAAAAGCAGAAATTGTATACACAAAAGTTACCTTGCAAGTCGTGGCAAATAAGTACATACTTATTGAATCTCATAGCCCACGGGAAGTGCTGAGCAGAGGTTCAAAAAAATATTAATAAGAGGGTTTATTTTGTAAATTATATTTCTTTCCTGCCCACATACTAAATCTTTCCTCCAAACTTCAAAAATGTTAGAGGTAGAAAAGAAAATCTGACATAAAAAAATTAAATGATAAAGATCACAACTACATGGTAATCCAGCCAAAAAGCCTCAAGTATCTTTAAACCTTTAAACTCAAATGAATTATGTTAGTTTAATAAAACAATATAAATTTTACAACTTACAATTTTCAATGATCTCATTAATAATATCAAGATTTATTTAGCTACTATGTCACTGTCTCTGAATTGGAAAAAATGTCAAATCATTAAATTTAGAAATAAAGGTGTTGGCAGATATAGCAAAATCGAGAAACAATGGGAGATAACAAATTGCCTACAATTTTCCTCCTCTGTCAACTATCTTGGCGTGACATTCCAAACGTCTGGAACTTGCTTTTCAAATCATCTGGATAAGAGAGTTAAAGCGTCAATTTTTGCAACATCTAAAATTAATAACCTTTCAAAATCGTCTATTTCCACTGCAAAAAAGCTATTTAACTTGGCAATTTCTCCTGTAGCTTCGTATGGTATAGAAGCGATTTGGTCTCATTTATCTCTGAACGATCTTAACAAGTTGGAATGTCCTAAATCTAGATTCTTTAAAAAAGCCCTCAGCGTAGACAAGAGAATGAAATCCAGATTTGTCTATGAATTGGTTCAGACTGATTATTTTGTTAATGACCTTAAATCTAAATACTCTCTTCCCTCTACAATTGCCTATGAGAAGTTTTTGAATAATATGAATGTTAAACGACAATCTATTGACCCAAAATTTTTTGAAACCCCTGCTATGTGTAATTTGGATTGGACTAATACAAATTGTAAAGACAGGGCTATGTTAACTAGATATTCTTTTCATGGCTATCATTTCCTCGTCTGTACACATAAATGTTTTCATCTCGAAGTCACCGCTAATTGTAAATGTATTTATTGTGATTCTTTGCTTTCTAGTATGTACCATTTACTAGACTGTGTCAAAAAACCTTTAACTTTATCACAAGCATTCCGTTATAATAAATAAAATTGTAATTGACTTTAGTTGTACACCGATGGTGTCCAATAAAATGAATAATAATAATAATAAAATAAATTTTTTAGTCAATTAAAGCTCTATTATATTAATACCTTTTTGAAAGGCGAGTGTAGGAATTGTGAAGTCTTTTTAAGAGATTTTTTCATCCTGATAGGTTCCTAGAAATAATTTATTTTCTGCTCACAATCAGCCGTCTTACATATATATGAAGAGAGCTGCTGGATTTTTAACAAGGCAGCATATAGTGCTGAGTAAATGTTGGTGGTAAAATGTTTATGCAAGAATTTTGTAGCCGAGTTTAGGCCCAGTGGAGTCGAGGACACAGAAATTTGCAGCCGTGGGTAATAACAGGAGGATTGAGTCTGTCTAGGCGTCCCAGTTTTTCGACGGATTTGAATTTGCTGGGGATGCGAGCTGGCATGTGCGGGTCGATTTGGCCGTGGCAGACGAATCGAGAGATGCTTTACGACAGGGCCGTTGGAGCCGCTCCAAAAGGCCTGTACGCGCGCGGAAGCAACCTGTGCAACCAATGAATGCGAATTTAAAGCCATTCAAACACGTTATTTACGTCTGCTGCTAATGAATTTGCGGCGCCCGCGTTCACTCGCTCGCTCGCTCGCGGCGATAATTAATTTAATGGGCCGTTTGTCGCGAGCAGCAGCTGTGGCTTCTCGAGAATATTGCCAAGCCCGATATCAAATCGATTTGCTCGCTTGAATTTGCATTTTACGACGGCCGAACTCGATATTCTATACGTTTGCCTTGTGCCGGGACACCAACTTTGCGCCGGTATGCTAAACAAAATGTCGCGCGACTTGCATCCGGACAAGTTTTGATGGCTTTTGCATAACTTTCACCCCCAAACACAGTATATATACACTCGAGAATTTTGCACGTCTTTATTGCGGACGAATGCAATTTCGAGTTTGGGCGCCAGCTGCCGCTGCTTTTGTTGCCCGCACAGTTGCGCGATTCATTTCTAAAGTCTTACTGCTTGACAATAATATAATGGGTTTACAAAAGTGTCGTATGGCAGAGCAAGGACTGGGCTATGGTTATGGTTGCAACTATTACTCCAGTTCCAATTCACATTCAACAAAGGTCTAAACTGCTGCATTGGTTCACAAACTTACTAATATTTCCTGTCATTCTTTTACTAGCGTGATGCTTTTCTATACGGAAAGGATCCGAGTAAGAACAAACGTCTCTTCACATTGGTCTTTCGATTTTGACGAAATATTTTGGAGGTGCTGCCCTAGTGGACCTATGATTTTGAAAACAAATCGTTTGAGCCCCTCTAATAAATAATGCAATTTAGGGTGCGTCATATAGGTCCACTATAGGGCATCATCTCCTTCAAAGCTCGTCAAAATCAGAAGTCCCATCTCAAGAGAGGTTTGCCCTTATTTGGATCCTTTCCATACTGATCAATAACGATTTAATTTAAAAAAATAGTGTGTCTAAAAACGTTTTTACGTCTGAATCTCTGAATGAAGTAATTGTATCGTTATTTTCATAGAATCCGGACATTAAGGATCTTTAGATGGTTTTGGCCTTCTTATACAAGTGAAGTAAGTTTGAAAAAGATAACTAGAGTGATTCGAGCAACTTGCTCTAAATTTTCAATCATCTTAAATCCCGTCGCCGTAGCTAGAGAAAGACTAACTGTAACTTCGAATGATGAACAGGAAAGTCTCAAAATGACAGAGTGTGCACATATTTCAAAGTGTGTTTATTTGCCGTGTTCTGTCAGTGTCAGTGAGCAGCAAGTTGGAAGTCGCGTTGGGAATAAACAAGGCGAGCGGGTGGGCGAGCGAGCGAGCGAGCGTCGGATTATAAATATTGCATCGCCTTGAGCGAAGCCAGGCAGGGAGGCAGAAGGGAAAGTGTCGCAGAGGTCGGCTCAAAGAGAATGCATAAAATAATGGCTGAGGGTCCGGCAGCGGGCAAAGTTTGTTGCGTCGGGCGGGCTGGCGGGCGCAAGCAAGTTGTCTGGATTTATGCAACAGCGGCGGCCGTAAATTAGACAAGTTTGCGGCATCAACAAGCGCGAGCGAGCGAGCGGCTGGAAATATTTTTGCCGGCAACACCTGCTCGACGCGCGATTTACGACTTCTTTTCACCGCTCCCGCCCAGTTTGAAAGAGAGAATGTTCATCAGGCTGAAAGAGGCTTTTTGCTCCGCAGCCACGATGAGCCGGTTGCATAACTTGCCCGCTAATGGCGTCGTTGCGACAAGAATCCAAGCCTGCCTCTGCCTACCTGCCACTCTCCACGCTTATTATTTCAACTCTGAGCTCAGATGAAAGGTCGACTGCCTCATTTAGATCGGAAACCTTGCGTAAATCCCCTCTGGCACGCACTTCCCACGCAAATTGTCGTTTCTACTTAAACAGTTGAGGAAAAACAAAAGTAAGTTTAGATTCAGCACGTCAGGGGTTTCAAGGAAGTTGAACAAAAAATACTTTCACAGATATTGTTACAGAAATTCTTTTCACCCGTGTCACAGTCTCACAATCAAAGTCATTTTTTAAATAATTAAATTTTATAGGTATCTTAAATTAATTTATACTCAATTTGCCACTATGTTTGCACGAAAATTTTGACTCACGTTTGCCGTGTTTTCAAGTCATATGATAGGACATAAAATAAATTAGCAAAGCCACCTCTGGTAGGCTTACCGTGATCCAACCTCAGTTAACCGAACATTTTCTATCTCTATACGGTTGCGTCTGCAAAATCAAAATCGAAAAGACATTTCAGCTCATTTTAACTATATGCATTTAATCATTTTGCATGTTTTCAATTTTCTACCCTTTAAGAAGAAATTTTTGCCCTCAGAAGAAAATAAAAATAATCAGCATTACGGCATATTATAATTCGAGTTAGCCACAGAGATTTGGGCATGGTATGCCGCCGCAGCGTTTCAATTAAAACATTCTCTCCGCAAAAGCCATTTTCACACGCCATTTGCACAATAGCGACTGCAAACACGAGACAGTATCTGCGGTCAACTATGGCTTTTGTCTTTTGCGGTTGAGGAAAAACAATATTTCAGGAGTGACGGAGAATGAACTTGGTCTAACACACTGGCGAAAATATTCGTGGAATTTCTGAGAGCAGATGCAGCTCAACATTCGTCCAAATTAAATTATTATTTAATATTTAATATTTTATTTAATATAAATTAAATTATTATTTAATTGTCAGTTTTAGTAATTAAAAGATATTTCAGCTTTAACAGTCTTTATTCTGACGTAAATTGCATGTTCCATTTTTTAAGAAAAATAAAATGTTTTTTCTACTTTAAAATCTTTTAGGCTCAGTGCGTACAGTAATTAAAATAATTTTTTTATTTACTGTATGGTCACACAATGACTTTGACGATGCAAGAATAAACATGTAAATAAATTGAGTTTAAGCTGGTACATGTGTAATATGGTCAGAAGAAAAGTTTAGGTCTATATGGGGTGTGAATCTATTAAATTACTTTCAAATAGATAAACGAAGTTGAATGAAACCAACAATAATTCAATTTTTTCCATCCAGCTCCATTCGTTATAATTAGATGTTTCAGAATTCGTGCTGAATGTGGCGATCCCCGTGATAGATGGACTACTGAATAAAATTGTTTATGCGCGAGCTCGCGCGCATGAGGACGCGCGAGCATTTGTCAGACTCTTCATTACTGCTCTAAAAAATGAGCCGCTTTTTGACAGTTGGCGCTCATTTTTCGTGCCGCCGCCAGCTTTTCACTTTTGTTTCTGCGGCCAGATGAATGTAAGCTCGTTTTTCAAGCTTTCGCCAACGGATTTCAAGTTCTGTCTGTCTGTCTCTCTCTCCACTGCGAACAGTGTCCATTAGCTGACGGAAAAAATCGAACGGATACTCTTCATTTGGATTTGGCCTCTTTTTCTAATTAATTGCAGCTGGCAACAGTAATTCTGGCCGCATTTTTTCGTCTTGTAAATCTCCTTTTAGATGGGGAAAACATCCGGTCCGCTTGGCCCTACGCAATGAATGGGGGAGATTTATCCCAGAGGCCCGCTCAAAAGACCGCTCTCCCTCGAGAACGACTTTCCCAAAGTGCCATTATACCTATTAAAAATGACTTTGAAATATTCCCAAAAAGAGCAAACATCTGAGATAAATTTAAATGACCGTCATGCGAGCGTATTTTTTCATTTTTTCCTACATTTGACAGAAAAAAATAATGATTAATTTTCCCTAAGTAGAGTTTCGATTTATGCAAGCGAAAATAGTAAACGATAGCTCATATAAATATATATTTAAAATATTTTGAAAATATTTTTTAGTTATCATCTTATCCTCCTCATTTTATACAAAACTGATACGTTGTATACAATTTTCCTTTTATATGTATGTATAGAGACTTTTCGCAGTCGAAGCAAATTTGACATTTCACTGAGACAAATAAAGACTCAATTTTTCTGTGCAAAGTGTCAGTTCTGAGTCTGTTTGGCAGTGCAAAATATAGTTGACTACATGTCTCTTTCAAACACTTTCCACTGTCAATTTTTTGCCAGCCGTCCCCTTTTCTGTCACACTCAATTGAAATTATCTGTCTCTCTACAGGCTTGTTGGAGTGTGGACAGCAGACATTGCAGCTGACAAAGCAAATTCTCGACGCATTATTTTGCATGACAATGAGCTTCAAATTTTCCGCAGTAATAAACGCGTGGCAACTCACTTTATTGTTTTTTTCCTTCTCGGTTTTTATTTGTGCGCGTGTGTTTCACCTCTGGACTAAAAAAATTATTTTTACCATGCCCCATTTGAATTGCTGATTTAATGGGCGACGAGATGATGGATTGTCCGAGGGGTAATTAATTTTAATAAAAGTGAAAAAGCGGTGGGATTAAAAAAGGCAAAATTATTAATTAGCGGAGAGGGAAAAAGTTTTCCTAAAAAATCCATCCTCTCACTGAAAAGTAACAAAGTGGGCTCGTTTTCAGACAAAAAGTCCCCTTTCTCAGCAGGGGTCAAAAGTTTCAGAGACTCTGTGGAATTCGGAATAACAAATGGGCCAACTTAGTTCCTTCCATGCACTGCGAGTGTTAAAAAGATTAACGGAGCAGGATTTCTCAAGTGAACTCTGACTGTTTGTTGCAGGAAAAATTTGCTCGACGGCCCGCTCGAGTTTGAGGACATCCTACCAGAGGACCCGAAAGAGTATGACAAAATGCAGCCGCCCAAGGAGGAAGGTAGGCACGACGACGATAAATCCTCGTCCGCCGCCTCGCGTGCATGCGACCGGCGTGACACGCTGAGTAATTTACTTAGTCGTCCTCGACAAGCGCACATGAAGATGTTTTCTCAGCATCTTTTGTGTTTATTACGAGTTGCCGACAGCACAGAAAAAACTTTTGTCTGCCACAAGGCCTCTTGAAACGTGCAAGCCGTTTTTATTATAAAAGAGAAGAAGGCAAGGAATGAATAGGATGGAAGTAAATTTTAAAGCTAATTCTGTAGTTGACGTTCTGATGGCTGACACGAGTGCTTGCAAAAACTGGTTTTATTTGCTTTGAGAATGCCAGCGAGGGAAAAATTTAAGAAATATCATCAGAATTTATGGTAAAGCTTGGAGTCAGACTCTTCATTGGCCCTAACGCATTGAATTAGTTTAAAAATACGATTAAAATTTATAAACCAGAATTTCATTAAATATCCAGTTTCCAGTATTTTCTTAAATAAATATTTACTTTTGAACATTAATGAGATAAATCAATTTAGACAAGCATTGTCTTCGAGTCAAATTTCAGCTAATTTGAGCAAAAATTGTAATTTAAAAATAATTTTGGGCCATTTTTCATCAATCAACACAAAAGTCGCTGAAATCGTCAAATCAGGAAAATTAATTAGCTGAATTAACATTCGACCTTCATTCTTGCTTGGATGCTGGCGTGACCCCTGAGCTAATAGAAAGGCTGAACTACTCTGCTAGGAACCTAATTCGCTTTTCAAAAGCAAACACGAGTCGGCAGCAGCTGCTTAACGATTATCGCCGGGACGCGAAAGTGCGCCGGGACGATTACAGTTTTCAGTTGGAATTACGTTTGCGGCGGTAAGGGAAGGCCAACTGCCCTTGGTGTGGCGTTTAATTACCGCAAAACAAGCTGGCGGTCAAGAACTTCGCAGAGGGGTGTGCGTGTCGATGCGAGAGGCAGCTTTATCTGCCGTTTGAGACAATTGCCTCTCGCTCCCTCTTTTATATAATAATTTAATGACCCACTCGTCTTTTGCGACTCCCTTCTGACCGTCTGCTGCCGCACATTCCACCCTTTCTCAAGCAATCCTCGGTTGTTTAGGACGTCAATAATGCAAGCGTTTCTAGATGTATATTAAATTTTCTTTTTCGCTCTGAATTCATATTTAAAAAGTTAGCCATGGTTTTAATAAATTCTGGTGGTCACATTTCATTCAATTTTTTTATTGAAAGAGAAAAATCCTCATCATTTTTCCACGAGAAGCCGTGGAAACCATCCAGAAACTGATTTATTTGATGAAATTCCCTTTTTGGACACCCCCTAAAATATTTCCCGTTCACAAAAGAACGCCACGAGAGTGCGTATTACACTTTCAAAGTCAGATTTTTCGTGTTTCTGGAGATCTTGAAAGCTCTATATTTCATTCACCTTTTTCCATCAGCTTCAGAGTCTATTATAGTCTGCGCGGTAGCGGAGCAGTGGCGTATTTGGAAAAAAGTCCGCACGGGAAGATAAATTCGGAATTGTAGTGCTTTCTCTAGGGTGGCTCATAAATCAGGCCGCATTCGAATTTATTCGCTCTCTCGCATAAGTTGTCGCGCCAAGTGCAAATTAATAAATTACACACAGCGTGGCGAGAGGAAAACAAAGAGTCTCTCTCGAGGGCGCGAAAAGAGAGCAAAACTAAACTCAGCTCTCTCTCTCTCTCTCTCTCTCTCACTCTCTCTCTCTCTCTCTCTCTCTCTCTCTCTCTCTCTCTCTCTCTCTCTCTCTCTCTCTCTCTCTTTCTCTTTCTCGCTCATATTTCGCTCAAGGAGCGAGTCGGCTGGTTGACTTTAATAAATAACCTGCGGCAGGCCAAAAAGTGACAATCGATGCGCCCGTTATGGCTTTTCTTCCTTCTCTCGCGATGATTTATGACGCGCGGGCCGCCCCCGGGGGTGGTCCACCCCTCACCGCTCGCGCCGCGCTGACTGAGAGGGAACAAAAAGCTGCTCTCTAGTGTTAATAAACACGTCAAATTGGGCCTGTCACTGTGCTGACACTTTTCACTTAACATCTTGATTGGACCCCCCGCCCTGGCAAAAATGAGCGCTCTTTAGCTAATCAAGTGTGAATTTTCTTCCCCTCAGAGAAAAAAGACGGTGTCTCATTATCACGGGTGTGCCGATTTTTCTCGCTCTGGAAAATGAAGCGAGGATATTTGCATAATTGTGTAGATGGTGCATTGAATTACATTCTATGGAACTCCGGCCGCCATAATGAATTTTTGGTCTACAGGAATTATTTGCTCAGAAATTATAAAACTCGAATAAAAGATGACATTTCATGAGGGTTTGTTAAGGAGGACCTGCACAGTGGAATTAAATAGACATTCGTTGAGGACAATCTTGTGTGTTTGACCTTTTCCATCCAGCAGATAATTCGTAGAGCTATAGTATTAGGTTGCTTTTGAACAAACAGTTTATTTTTAAACAATAAAAAGAAATGCAAACTAAAGTGGGTGATTCCACAAGTCAGAGTTTTACTGTATAGTTAGGGTGGTACATAAAAAGGTGTCGAAATTGTCTGATACTGTTGATCAAAACGTTTATATTTTTTATAAATTTTCCAAAAAACTAAACATTGTACAAGATTTAATTTTTTATTTTAAAATTTAGAATTTGAATCACTAATATCGTATTTTTCCCATGCGAATGAAACACGAGCACAATATAATTGTCCTATGTATTAAACATTATTAACTTTTTAGGCATTGACCTTTTCGAATTATGAATTAATTTTACTTACGATTTTTACCAAGTGATACTATGTAAAGTTTTTCAAGCTTCTTTTGGGGAAAGTCAAAAATGAAACCAAAATTTTGCCACATGTGCTGAGGGGAATAAAAATTATTTTCCCCTTTATCTTTATAGTCTGTCGACACGTTGGGAGTGCGGAGCGAAAAAAGCAATTAGTAGAGAATAGATCACGGCGTTTGGTGGAAATCGATTCTTTTCGGCGTGATGGCATATTGGAGAGCGTTCAGGCAGGCCCTTGTGCGTGTGTAGTCGCGCGTAATTGTGATTTGGGTCACATTTTCGCCGGTGGAGCAGGTGCTGCGCGGTGTGAGTGAGCCCCGAGTCGAGAGGGCTCATCATCAGGCCTGGCCGCGGGCTCAAGCACCGCTCTGCTCTTTATCAGGTGCAACGAGACGGCGAGCGAGAAGAGACTTTTCAGCTCTTTAGCCTGCTCGTCAGCATGTTGCTCACTCGGCAAAAGCTAAAAATAAAGGGGAAAAGAAAAAGCAAAGAGTCGATTTTACTGCCGCGCACACAACGAAAACTCGGCGCGGCGCGCTCGGCAAATGGAGCGGAATGAGAGCAGCTGCCTTTTTATGTTTTTCGTTTTTATTCCGTGCTAACAAGTTATCTTCTGGCCGACGACCGCCGCGCGCTTGCTCGCTTGCTTTCACATCAAACACACAAGCGCGTAAAAGCAGATTGCATCCCTGCGTGATTAAACTTTGGCTAGAGGTTGCGCTCCAGCAGCCGACTAGCTATACAACCCTCGACACTGTATATTTTTTCTAGTACCAAAGCACTGGCAAATGAAATGGTCTCAGCTTGAAACAGCTGTTGATCATGTTTGAGATGAATAACGGATATAGCTTTGAGGCTCTCAGGATAATTCAAACATTGCATCAGCACGTTAAGAAGCGTTTGTCTCTGATTTGCGGAACTTACGGTGCAAGGAGTGGGCCAAGATGATGTATTTAGAAGCTATTAAGGGTTTTCTGCTTATTTATTTAACTGAGAATATACCAATTCTATGTTTACTGGAGTTGACTTTAATAGAATGGGTGGCTTAAGGGAAATTGTGAGAGAAAAAATTAAATCCGATGTTTGCGTATACTGTTGAGCGGCTTTAAGGGGTTTAATTTTGTAGAAGTCCTTAGTTTTTATTGTTCTTCTTTTCTGTTTTAAAATCAGAAAAAATTGTACGTGTAGAACTTTCGGCTTGAAAATGAAAAAAGTTACAAATTGATGCTAAAATTTCCGTTCCTACCTGGATGTATCATGCCCAGGAAATCTGTCTGCATCTGCATCATACCTGATTTTGTTCTGTAGAACATCATTTTATAAAATATCAGATTCGTTGCTGAGCATTTAATCATTGATGGGGATTCAGGCGAAAATCTCCCTGTAAATATTCCGCACTAATACATATAAAATTAAGTGTTCTATTCCAACTTCTATCTAATTCATCTTACGAAATGAGCGTAACTCTTTCCAAATTCAAACCGATACCAACAAAGTATAACCAAGTTAGGTTTTATAATCAGATTAAATTTAATTGCAAAAAAGTTACCTATTAATTGAAATTGTATATTTCAGTAAAGAGATACGTTTGCATTTGCGGTAATTACTAAGAGGAAAACATATGAGATGATTTGAATATAGCTTATTAGTAAACGAATTCCGAGATCCGAGCAATGCAAGCTTATTTTGAAATCGGACCCCAGCGGAGAGAAGGATGTTTTTCGTGGAAGTGAGGGAAGAGAGAGAGAGAGAGAGTTTGTCGGAATGTAATCTGACAGAGCAGTATAGAGTTGCAATATCCCGCACTGTGAAATGTGCAAGTTTATTAAACACATTCTCGACAGAGCCGTTGGTGGATGTTGCTGTTGCTGTCGGTTTGTTTCCATTTTCCGATTTCGCTGTAGTACAACGCACGCAATTTTAATTAGACTTTTCCGCGACGCGCGCTGCTTTGAACTGTCTTGTGCAGCTATAGAGAGGGCGATGCAAATTAAAATATCACGTTTCAGACACGGCAACACGGCGAATTTGCAGCTAAATCGCGTGTAATTTCGCTGGCTTCTCTCTCGTAATTGGCTCGGGAGTGCAGAAAGACAGTGTGCGCTCCAATTAAAATTTCAAGGGTGCTTGCTTACAGTTGCAGGAGATGAGAAGAAAGAGGCCAACAACACAAAACAGACACACTTCAAACACTCTCTCGTTGATTAAAATTTCGAAACGCTTAGTCGGATAATTAACTGTCATTAACTAACGTGTTAATCGAGTTAAATTCGAATGCAACTACATAAACTTACACAAGAGAATATTATTTTGAAATTTCAGTAAAATCAGCGGGGACCAGGTTCGTGCGACGAGCAGATATGGCGTCCGGCGGTATGGCGCGATAAAACGGTCACGTAAAATGCGCGAAAAGAACCAAGTTTTCGTCAATATTGTGACATAATTTGCATTACTTGTACTAATCATGTATTTTGGATCGTAAAAACAAACTCTTGTCACTCGTACGGCAATGCAAAGAGAGCTTTTCGTTTCTCAAATTCAGACGCCATCTTGGATCTGCGCAGTGGGAATCAATTTTATCGCACATCTGGCTCCCGCTGGGTAAAATAAGAGCTAGTTGTCATGCATGTTGCGTTTACATGCTTCTTTAAAGTATTTGTAAATTTCCGTGTAAATTTGTTGACCAATGACTGAGTTTAATCAATTTAAGAATCGAAGTATATTAAATGCTATCAAAGTTTTCCTTATATTAACTGGTACTGCAAATAAAGGATAATTTATAATAAAATGTTACCTTGCACTAATTAGCAGAGAGTTGTAGTCGTACTTGGAGTTTCTAATATTTGTAATTGTAACTGGACTATAATTGTAGGTTTAGGAGAAGCAATCAAACACCGGAACTTTGCTTGCTGACTGACTCCTTACTAACTTTATTCACGCCTTACGCACTCTCTCAATCGTGCGGGAATGGTTCAAAAGTTAGAAGAGTGAATACGTAACAATTTCAAAATGTGAAACATTTTATTTAATAATAAATGAATTAATTAGCAATGCATGCTCTGTTAAGTTTGTAAGTAATGGCTTTAGTTTGTACAAAGGGTGCAAGATTATTTGACATGTTCTATAATATCATTCCTCTCCCTTCATATATGCCACGAGAGTTTGAGTGTATTTTCACCAAAAGTTCTAGAATAATCCGATTATTCGACTGCCAAAATCGGTTTCCAATTTCAAAGCCGAAATTGGCTAGTTTCGGGCACAGCCATAGACAATTTACGAAATAGCAGTTGTCGTTTAGATAAACAAAAGGCTAATTGGCAGCGCTCAAATGCACCTGCAAATTGGCAGAGTTGGAAATTACATTGGCTGTTTGCAAAGCTAGCGGGGCGAAACTAACATTGCCATCCGAATTGGGTTGATTGGCGCGGACGTGTGTGTGTATGCGTGCGCAGTTCCAAAAGTAACGCGAATTCGTTGTTCGCACACACACCGAAGAAGCACAAATTTGTAGAGTATAAAGTGCTGCTGCTGTGTGTCAAGCCTGCGGCGAATTGTGTGCATTAATCCGAAGTATAAGCATTCGTGCATGAAACTCAGTTTGTTTGATCTCTCTTGCTTTAAAATCACAACTGAAATTCCGAGCCACGATACCTGCAACGCCAATCTAAATTGCTTTTGATGAATGGGAATTGTGTTTCACGACTAAAGCATGTTTATTTCATTTTCTTTTAGCTTCAAAGAGAAATGCATCTATAAATACCGATAGGCAATTCATATATTTATGTTCTCATGATATATATAAAAATTACAATATCAAAAAACAATTGAACTCCACTTGGTGAAAAACGCAACTAAGAATGGTCAAGACTATGATTTCGCGGCGGTGATTTTTCTAGACGAGATCTACTCAACGGTGTGTGCATTCAAATTTTTAACGAAATACATTATGATTATTTCTACTGAAATAGTGGTCATTATTTGAAAGCTAGCACAGATTTTGCAGCCGCTCTAGTGTTTGGGCCTCAATCTTCAAGGATTTCTTTTCGCAATAGCAACGATGTTTTTTTGCTTCACAGGAATGCCTTGATCTTGGACACAATGGTGGCTTTACAAAGTTGCAAAATATTTATTGAAGTTTATCAACGTGTCAACTATATAAATATAGCATTTCATTTAAAATGATACAAAAAAGAGCAACCCCAATTTACTTGAAAATTAACACCGCTACATGAGCGTCAATTATTATTTAAAATTGAAGCATATATGTATCGAAAACCTTTTTCTTTAATTGAGCTGTCGTTAATAAGCGTTTAAGAAGTTTGTTATGGACTTTAAGAATGCAATTATATACCAAATTGGCTTTTTTGTAGCTAATTATTTCTTAATTTGTCATCAATCTCCTTTAAAAAGTTATATTTTTCTTGATGAGCCAATTTTCAGGAGACGCAACAAATACAATTTTGGACCAAAATTTTCTTCAAAATTCATCTCTACCCCTGGGACAACAACTTGCTGTTTTGAGAGATTCTGGCTCTGGTACATTTTTCACTGATTTAAATTTAACTCTGGTTTCATATGTTAGGCGGTTCCATGCTTACGACCGCCTATTGGACTTCGCATCAGGAAAACCCACAAGTATTATAGAGGAATTCCCTTAGTAGAACAGTTTCAACCGTCTTAAATTTTAGCGTACACAACCTCTAGATGGGACCTTCTCTACGTGCAACCAAGCGTGACCATCAAAGGGTAATCAAATAGGGGTGAAACTCTTGCGTCACAGCTAGGAGTTTGAAAGCGACACCTTGGACGCGCTAATTAATCAAACGCCGGCGCCAACAGTTGTAAACCAGCCAAACACAGGCTGTGCGGCGTCCGATTCACAGCGGCGTCAATCAGACCAGACATTCGATCGCGACAACTCGTGCCCCTCTATCTCTCTGCTCCTATTGAATTTTTAATTAGAAGCAGCGAGGCTCCACGCTAAAGTGTCGGTGCGCCGCGAGGAGAGATTATTCTCACATTGTTCGCGAGCAGCGTGATGAAGACGCGTTTATCCGCTTTTGTTAATGCTGCAAACCGCGCACCATCATTGTTTGCCTCATTTGCATTTCGCGAGTACGAGATTAATTTGTTCGCCTCGGGTCGCAATTTTGGCTTATTTCTACGTGGTATACGTTGCAGCCTGATAACCATGGAAATAAGCTTCTAAAGTAAAATATTCTCATCATAATGTAGAATAAAGCGTACAGAAAAATAACTTATTATAGATGCGTGCACTCTTCTATCCGCTTTTCGCTTTGATGGAAAGGAATTATTGTTTCAATCGGTATTTATTTATTATAATATATATAATTTATAATTTGGGTCTTATTCCATCATTTAATTTTAATTAGTTAGCTCTCTAATTTGTGTTTAAATAAATTTCATTTTTCCAATGATCAATTAATTTTTTAGCAAATTTTAATAATAAGTAGCACTGCGGACATACTAAAACGTTGCAATACGAGAGACTTATTAGCTAATCCAATACTGAACCTAGCCCGGCTATATTCTGAGCAGGTAATGTGTGGTCCACGTAATTCCATGCATTAGTGGGAAATAAAGTGTCATTGTTTTGTTGTACGTCGCTGAAACGTGTTTCAAGCCTTTAAAGAATTCTTTTCGCTTCAGCAATAAATTTGCGAATCCTGGTCGTAAGTAACTTCCAAGGAGAGAACATGGTTGGAAGAATTTCTGCGCTAATTCCGCTCTCATAAACCTCCTTTCACGAGCAAACTTTTCTTTTTGCGCTAATGTCTGGCTCTCGCGCGCAACAAACGTAATGCGTCTCTATTTCGCTCTCCATCTATGGCTTGAGCACCTCTTGCTTTACAGCCGAAGAGAACGGGAGAGATAGAGGAAGAGAATGTCTCCGACGCGAACGAACGTGAGCAGAAAGTGCAAGCGGCAAACGTAATTAATTAAAATTATCTGGACGTAAAAAAGTGAGCTGGAGCAGACGGGCTTTATGTGTTTACGCAAGAAAAACGCATCAACTCAGCGCATAATTCGGAATTAAGCGCGTGCGCGCGCTCGGATGGCCCCAATTTGAATGGAGTGCTAAAAAGGATTAGCCTGCTTTACGAGCGCGCCGCCGTCCAAGAAGCAAATTGGAGTGTTGGGCTATGTTGACGGCCGACAATTAAGTCGTAAACTCAGTTCTGCGCTCGTTCTCATCATCTGCATAAACACGGCAGACCTGTTGACGATCTCCGCGGGTACAACTTTTTATGTCAATTTTGCAGAGCCCCCGGAAATAAATTATTCATCCTTGTGCGAGGAACAAAAGCTCATTTTATCAACGACATTAAGGGTAACGACTCTGTTGTGGTATAACATCTGCCGAAAACTCGTTTCAACGAATTGGAACAAATTAATGTTATACTTTAAAAAATTAGATTTCTACCGGACTGAAACTTGGAACTGGCTCTTTTGTAAATTTTAAAAGAAAAATGTCTAAAATATTGCTGTGTTTGTTTGTTTCATCTCTGAGCGTTGAGATTAATTTTTAAAAACTTCTCTCAGAATACCGGGTTTTACATGTGTTGTTTAGAGCACCCCGGTATTTTTCATTTGTTTCACAGACCTTTTCTACTGAAAAGATGATTGTCTCCCAGAGAAGAGTTCTAAAATATATTTCCATCACTATAAAAAGTTTTCATTGATTTTAAAACAAAAGATGTCAAAACAAAAGAAGAAAAATTTGAATTTTCGGAATTTCCCTTCTTTTTTGAGCGATCAGTAACTGCGCAAAGAATCAATTTTACTTTTTATGAAATTTAGAAAACGTACTTCTAAAATAGATAAAATATACAACCGAAAAATTTGCATTTCATTCCAGAATTTTTATTTTTTATTGCTTATAAATTTCCAAACTTTTATCAGAATCACTTTTGTCAAAAAATATTTGATGGTTTTACCATCAATTATTTATTAGCCTTAGGTCCAAAAATTCGCAGTCGCAGCAAAGTTTACGCCGAGCCTCGATGCAAAAACGTCCAATTTGGTGGAGTGCGGGAATTTAGTGTGCAAGGTAATTTTATCGCGGCCGGCCGGGCAGGCGGCAAGCAAATCTGCCAATTTGACGCTCGTAAATAAGTTTTCATTTTTAGCGGTGCGTAGGAGGGCTTCGTTTTCCACTTGCTTTAGCTGAAATACGGTTGGGTAACACATTTGGCTAAGTGCAGCCATAAGTCGGCTGGTGACTTTGCCAGCGGGCGCAAATCTTTCTCATGCCACAAGTTTCTCGCTTTTGCGACTCGATCGGCACCGATCAAAAACACTTTCAACGCCATAACGCACCGAGTTTGACGTCCACCCCGAATGGCACCGCATAAATTCGCTCTCTAACAATGGGCTTTACACCGCGTCAAAATTCATTTCTGAATGTAACTTTCATTACAGCCGTTCGAACTTCACATCATATTCTGTGCTGGCATCACAAGGAAAATCTGTTCATTCGCTAAACCATGAACTGTGACTTTTACGTCTTTTCATACAATGCGTACATTTCCATCTATTGCGAGATATGATGGCTTCAGAAAGGGATCACCAATCTCAAAATGAGAAACCGTCCCACAAAAAGAGATAAAAATAAGGAATATGCATGACACCAAAATTGATAAATTAACGTGCTACCAAAGACTTTCAATGATCGACGTCAAAAATGATTTAATTAAAACTCTTGCTGTTAATTAATGAAAAAAATTGTATCCTCCGTTCATACAAATATTTTCCTATTGTATTGTAATTTTAAAACTGCCGGTATTTTTTTTCGTTGCGCCCTCAGGTGGCGGCAACCGGAAAACCTGACAAAATCTCTTTATATAAACCTTCATATACACAAATCCTGTTGGGCCTTCTCGTCAGGTCACAAATACATATTAAATCTTCTTGAGTTCCTAAATTTTAACTATCTTTTGCAAAACAAAAAACAATGCAAGCTTAAATAAATGGCCCTAGTGTGTGTCTTTACTCTCACAGGCATGGCAAAAATTAAAATAATATGCTACGCAAGCAGCCCCTCCAGGCCAATCGTATTGATTTTTTTACCGTCAGTACTAAAAATTTATCTGTATGGAGATAATTTTAATGTGTTTTGTGATTAAATTTTAGCATAGACTGTGTACGACTCGACTGTCTTTTGATCCGCCGATGCTTCAGTGACTTGATCGCTTGTAAAATTTTTGATTATCATTTTTGTAAATGATTCAGTGAAATAAATTTGTTAATTAAGATCTTGTTAGATCTCATCAAAACATAAGACATTAATATTTTGAAGAAAATAGCTTATCTCTTTAAATATAATAAATCATACAGCACAGAAACTATGGCAAGGCCTAGCAAATATTTTTTTCATTATGACATATACAGCTGATAAATAAATGCTTTCCATTTCGTCCGTTTCGTTAAGTGCTCTCAAGTGCATATATAGTACCACATTCTCGACAGGTATATAAGACGTTATGATATATAAAGTTTTCAATAGCAACCGCGATTGGTAATCAAAGTGCTCCAATGCAGATTTTTTTGGCACACTTAGAGATAAAATCGTTTGCTACTTAAAAGATAAGATTAGCGTAATGATATTCGCAATATTCTTTTTCACAAGGGATTGCCGGTTGCGCGTTGGGATTTAGAAAGCTGCAATTTTCACAAGCCGTGGGATTTACTTTATTGGTAACGTTTTTCAAATTGCTTTTAACTTTCAATTTACTAAATCGAAAAGTTTTAACAGCTTACTAAGATGAAGATATGACTGTCAATATTATAATTAACTGATCTCGGAGAGTTAAGAAGCTAAGTCTTTCTCTTTCACAGTCAATTCAGAAGCACTTATGTATCGCTCGTCAAGTAATAATTGTGTAGCCTGGCAAATATTCTAGTATTAGGTAAGCTTTCTTTTTATTTTTTTATAACGGCCTTAAGTTTTCAATGTTTTATATCAGAAATGAGTCCAAGAAAACGCCGGTCTTTATGGAAACTAACAATATTAATTTTTGTCACACTGGTGACAGTAGTATTTGTGGAATTCCTACATTTAGCAACGAGTTCTTTATATTCTTCTAACAATGCTGAAGCTGGTAACACCTTATTTTAAACAAAAACATTTTATCGCTAATTTATACATTTATGTTCATAAGTAGTGTATCAAGCTCAAGAAGAGTTTCACCTAGTAGATCTTGATGAAACCGTATTTTCAGGTGATGTTGTTTTAAGCAAGGTAAACTGCACTGTATTGTTCAAAGAAATATATTTTCAATTCGATAAAAAATTACAGGTTCAAGAATCGCAGCCAAACGTGTTTGTTGCACACCTTGATGACGATGGTCCTCGTTTCAACAGCACTTGCGGGCTTTATGTAAACCCACTGGAAATCCACTACAACAACATATACTGGCAGATGCAGAAATCAGGAAACGAGTCATATTATCTTTATGGTGCTTACTTCGATGACAGACCAAAAGCAGTTGGGAGGATAATTCGTATCATCGGAATGATAGATCAATACCAAACTTCAGTAAATGCTTTCTGTCTCATGTGGTTTGGGAATGATACTCCAGCTATTTCAAGAGTAACAAAATCAAACAAAGTTTTAATTCCATTTTTTTGTAATTCAATAAATTTACGATTTTAGGTTTTACATTCCCAGTTCATGTGGTACGAGGAGTGGGGATACATGAATCAGGCGCTATTTCCATATGTGTTCAGCTGCGAAATTCCCACAGAATATGAAAATCGAGTGCCAGATTCAGTCTCATTCGTTGGTCATCCCTGCGATCGAGCTACCAATAACCTTAAATTAGTGTACAATCCATCATCAAAGGAGGATAAAAAGGATTTTTTTGTTTGCGTTAAAGGACTAAATTTCGCTCACAACGCAAAAATAGCCATTCGACTTGTTGAGTGGATCGAATTGCTCAAAATTTTGGGAGCAGATAAAATCGTGTTTTATGAACTGCAAGTAAGGAAAAACGTCCAGAGTATTTAAATTATTTGGTTTAATCTAATTGAAATTGTCAGGTACACGAAAATATTACACGAATCTTAGAGAATTACAAGCACACGAGGAATGTTGAGCTGATTAAAACTTCTTTGCCTGGACATTACGCCAATATGCCACATTTTATGTCCACCTACTTGAAAAAACACATCGGAGTTCAGATGTTTCAAGAACTGATTCAATACAATGATTGCTTTTATCGCAACATGTACAAGTACCGATATGTCATCTTGCTCGACGTTGATGAGGTAGCTGATAACTTATTATTTTTAAGAAATGTACTTTAAACTGAGACTTTCCAACCCATTTGCTAGGTGATAGTACCACGCGGCGACTTGATATCGTGGCAGCAGCTTGTTTATGATATAACGTTGCCGAAAGCTGTCGCCAAAGAAAACATAACCTACGCTTCTTTGATCGCTCGCAACGTTCACTTCATGGATGAGAAAAAGGAGTTGCAAGACTGGTACCCGGATATCCCAGAATACATGCATATGCTTCAGAATGTCCGGCGGAACAAAGAGCACAGGGCGCCGACAAATGGCATTAAAGCATTCCACAACTCCGAACTAATACTCTCGTTGCATAACCATTATGCCCGTGCTTGCATTGGTGACGTAAACCTCTGGTGTCCTGAATTTGACTTTGATCTAGAAGATGCGCATTTGCAACATTACTGCTATGGCAGAGGCAAGTCTGAATGCACGACCAAGAACGACGAAGACTTGGCCGTGGACACGAACATTTGGAAATACAGGACTGAATTAATCAGGGAAGTCAACAAGGTTTTAAAATCAACAGGATTTTTAAAAAAGCAACGTAAAAACTAGTTTGCTTGAAAATTCACGCACATACATTGCTATATTATCCAAGATGTTGAATATTTTTATAGCTAAATTTTCACGACAAGAGACCTATGTCAAATAAATTATTTTCTGACCTTAATTAACTATTTTATTTTTCTGAGGCTTTCAAAAATCAGCAGTCATCTGGAGAGCATTGAAGAACCAAGTTTAAAGTTATAACTTTCATAATGAAAATAATTTTCTTAAAAAAATTAAAATCAAGTATTGATAAGGCAATTGAGGCATACAAAAAGTCTAACAGTAAGAATTAATCTGACCTCCCAATAAAAGTAATACATTATTAATGATGATTTTTTTCGAAAAAAGTAGATAATAATGCAACTTTGCAACCGACATTATTTTAAATTAAAAAATATCATTTAGACTTAAAACAATCGTTTGCTGCCGCACAGATCGACGGTCGCAAGCTCGGTTTTACGCGGCCGCCAAGAACGTTTATCTTCAGAATTTGAACGCGCAGGCGGATTTTGACCTGCAAGGTCTCTTTACAATCCTCGCGACCAGCGCTCCCACCTGAACCGACCTGACAACCTTTCTCAGGGTGTGCTACCCTGAGCTCGTCATCCGCACGACTTTTCTTGATTTTTTCATCGCTTTTGCAGCACTTAGACCCGCAGACACGCGGTTTCGTTCGCCGCCGCACGGATCGACGTTCCGAAGCTCGGTTTTGCTTTGCCGCCAAGAACGTAATTCTTCAGAATTTGAACGCGCAGGCGGATTTGGACCCACGAGGTCTCTTTCGAACCCGCTCGACGAGCCCTTCAACCTGACCCACCCTGAGGACCTTTCTCAGGGTAACCGACCTGAAATCCGCCCGGAACCAACTTTTCGCGAATTTTTCAACGCCGCCCACCTTTTGGACCCCGCAGCTCGCCACTTCGCAGACTCTCGACGCGATTCGCGACAAATGCCAAGGATTCACACCTCGAGAACTATCTGCCCGCCCGTCTCGGTCGTCACGCGCCCGCAGGGCGGCAGGCGCCGCGGGGACCGGAGGTCCCCGCGGCGCGCGCAGCCGGGAGGGCCGGAGGCCCGGAGGGCGGCCGCGAAGCGGCCGTCGGCGCGCGCAGCGCCAAGCGTGCAACGCTTGTTTAAAGTTATAACTTTCATAATGAAAATAATTTTCTTAAAAAAATTAAAATCAAGTATTGATAAGGCAATTGAGGCATACAAAAAGTCTAACAGTAAGAATTAATCTGACCTCCCAATAAAAGTAATACATTATTAATGATGATTTTTTTCGAAAAAAGTAGATAATAATGCAACTTTGCAACCGACATTATTTTAAATTAAAAAATATCATTTAGACTTAAAACAATAAAAGAAAATTAAGAAAAACAGCATTATAATATATCTCACAAAACGAGTGCCGCAAAATATTGGTTTTCATTTTTCGTGTAAATTTAGCACGATTTTGCTACTCGAACCACAACGCAATTTCCGATATCCACTTGTAAGATATGAAAGATATTATTTTATTGGAAGTTATACGTTATTTCAGTATCGGTAAAAGAAGTTTTCCATTTCCTCCTAAGTTTTCTCTCAAAGTTGTATCCATATTGCAATACAATAACTTTTAATTGATGAAACTCTCTCAAGAACTTGGCAAAAGAAAATATACGGTGAGTTTCCCACTTGATTAGCTTTTTGATCTCGACCCCTTCTTGAGGAATAAACCCGCGGTGATCGCTGCGCAAGTTTGAAATAGCGGCATTGAATATAAAAGGTCGAGAAGGCCGACAAGTGGCTTTTCTCCCGGAGCACATAACACACGGAGGCCTCTGCTGCTTTTTGGATGGAGATAGCTCTTGATCTGCGACCGCCGGCAAGAATCCCTTTCGCTCGCTCCTAATAAATATTTGCCAGATTTTCTTTGCCTGCTTGCGTTCTCTTTCTCTATCTCCGAGAAAGTTTTGCTTGGCTTTAATGCCGCTGCGTCGTTTGTTTCTGCTGCTGCGCGCCCGCCTCTCGGGGACGAATAAAAATCTTGTCAAAGAAGAAGAAAAATAAGGCGAGCGGTTTATGGCCGGCGGCCAGGTGCGCCTAAACTTTGTTTGGACACACAACGACGACTCACTTGAATTTGACACGCGCCATTGAGGCACGTGAGGCAGCGGCAAATCGCCACCGGCTGCATGTTGGTGGAAAAATATATTTTTGCTAGCAAAACAATGGAAAATATCAAATTTTATTGAATGATTCCACAAAAATATTCGTTTGATATTTATTGGAAGGAGGCCAAAATTGAATATGATTTCAATAGTTAAACAGGGATAGAACTAATTAAGATTTTACAATTATTTTTATTTTACCGAATTTTACTGATTTCAATTCTAAATCATCATGTTAAACATGACACGGTTTATGTATTTTGGGACAGGAACTCCTGTTTTATGTATTTTTTTTTAAACATATTTAGCACGGAGACAGCTTATTTAAAAGGAAAACATCCACTTTCTTTCAAAGTTTTTACAATGCCAAACTTAAAAAACTTTAAATTTAAATTTTAAATTCTTAACGATTGGTGCCGATTACAACTAGGATTTTGCTGAATATAGCAAATTCACTGTTGCATATGACTTCCAATTTACAATAAATATCATTATATAGATATCTCAGATATTTTCATTTTATTTTTTTTTCAATCATTAATTATTAAACCAAATCCAATGAATTTTGGCTTCTTGTAAACTTTGAAAAAAATTTATGTAGCGTTTTGGGAGTATTTTAATTCAAATTTTTAACCTTGTTCTAAGAAAGCCAAATGCTATATATTATTTGCAACAGTTCAAAATATCCCAGTAGCGCTCAGACTTTCTGATTGATTTACAAAAAATAAATTTTTAGGTTTTGATGTAATTTAAAACTTTTGAGCAAAACAAAATTGAATCAATATATCTTTATTTATTTATATTTTGTTGACGTGCCCGCGAGTAGTGCTTCTAATTCCTGTGCTACTGGTTATGGAACAATCTGTCGCCAAATATATTTATGAATGCGTTTAAACTGACAATCGAAGATCTGATGGTATTGCACTGCTGAATAAACCTCTCTTTTATAATGTTTTTCTATTAATTTCTAATGTTTTGCTTTTCGATTTTGGCAAGTATGGGCCAAAGTTGCCGGCCCATAATAATAAACAAAGTTGAACCTAGACTCTCAAAAAAATCTAAACGAATTCAGGGTGTACTGCAGTCGGCGTTATATAATTATTTTGATCTAACTTCATTTGCCATCTATTTTTGAGGAGAAGAGATACAGTCTGCTATTGATTTTCTTCGGAGATAATGACGCAGACTTGGCCCAAGGTCTTTGGGTAATAAGCCCAAGCGGCGCTTACACAGAAAAACAAATAGCCGACGAGCTAAATTTCCCAGCAATTTTCTCGTAGGATCTCCTATTGTATGAGAAACAAGCATTTGCGGTGCGTTGTAAGGCTACGTTTAGCTTTGTTCATTGCTTTTAAGACGGCACGCGGATTTGGAAGTGGACGAGGCAACAGACACTTTAATCCGTTTCCCGAGAGCCAGGGCGCCGCGCGAGCTAGGCGGCAGGACACAAAATCCGGTGACTACGAGCAGGGGCGGATAATGCGGCTAATCCCCGAGCAATTTGCACGGAGAGGTCTGACCGCAGCCTCTTTGATAAACTTGCTCCTCGCAGTGAATGCGGCGGCGGAGAGGGACGCGAGAGCGCGCGCCGTGCCGAGATATTAATCATCGCGCGCGCCCAGAATGTTTGCATGTACCTCAGCTGTTGCCTCCGTCGGTGGTCGAGACTCGCTCGCTCGCCTTGCACTGACGAGGGTGCAAAAAGTGCTGGTGGCCGTATCGCCTAGCTGCACGTGCGCCACCACCACCCTGGGGGCCGTGCACAAGAGACGTATAAGAACGGCACATACGAGCTTCTTCTCAAGCATAATTACGCGCAAACTTCTTGCTTCAAGCTCTCTCTTTGCAAAATGATTATCAAATTGTTCTTAAACTCAATTGCAAATTTTTATAGAATCATTTTGTGAAACAAATAAATAATCCAATATGTAGCTTGTAAGCAGAAAATTCTCAAGTTTTTAAAAGCACAGAGAACACATTGCAATACATGCAATGATTTTCCTGATTAAAAATTCTGGAGGTCCGATACTTAAGAAATAATAAATAAGTAGTTTTGTCTCATATTTCGCTCTAATTTAATATTGGAATTGAATACTATTTTTAGCATGTAAAAATAGAGACAAGTCCGCTTAAGCATATTTAGTACTCACAAACCTAACTACAGATTATTAATTAAATTTAAAATTTCTTCAAAACAAAGATTTTAAAAGTGTCTAATTTGTATTAAAATCAGTTAATAAAATAATTACCTTTAATTCATTTTTTAAGTTAAAAAAACTGAGTGCAACTAACTTCTTAATTTATTTTTGCCAAAAGTTTTTCTTTCATTCTTAATCATATTTAAATGTAATCTCTATTTGACCATATAAATAAAATTTACTCTCCAGAAAAGTGCCGTCTCTTGAAGCTGGCAAGTTGTCTTGCAGCTTATTAACGATTTTTCCTTCTTGAAAGAGGCAAACCGGTGTCTTAAAAACTTATAAGCTGACTGGATAATGTAAGCTCCATTTTTGGCAATTAGAAAACGTTCATTTTTATTTATTGTTACATTTCAACTAACACAATTTTTCAGAAATAAAAAATAACGGAAGAAATTTTTTGTCTAGGTGTAAAAACTTCAATGCTTCTCAAGTTTCTCTCGTGTTGGTTTTTATATGATGCGCTATGCAATGAGCATATTTTTTTGCCTGCAAGGGATATTTGAAATTATCAAATAAGCGGGGCAAACACCATCTCTCCATCTGAACGTTATCTCTTTCGACGGTCTTTTTCAGCGTCGCTCGAGCAGAAATATTTGTGACGCGGCTGGGAAGTAATAAAATTGCTCGGGTGGCTCACTTCCCTGAGCACGTGGCGGTTTCATTCATCGTGCTCGCGCGTTGCTCCGCTGGCAAAGTGCCACGCAGAGGCCGTGAGTCTTGATTTTTTACGCAGGCAGAAATGTGTGTGTCGTATTCTGCAATGGCGACGCTGCACTCACTCCTGCTGTCACTTTCTCGCCGTTCATTCGTTTTGATTGGCGTCAAAGTGCTCCGTTCGTTTTCATTCTGAAAGCTATAGAAAAGTTCTATATTGAAGCTTGCAACATTGAAAAATAAGCGTAATAAAGTCCCCACTGAATGACGGTGGAAAAAAATCTTTTTCAGGCTCAAATAGAACTGCATATCGAATAGTTTTTTTATCGAGTCTTTCTTATGCGATCTTTTAAAATGTAAAAATACGCTGAAGAGGAAAACTTTCAGAATCACAATAAGCATAAATGTGTATAATTTTACAATTAAAATTGTAAACACAAAATTCAGCAGTGATTTTGTCAAAAAAATTCAAAATCCAGTTTATCAACTGGCTTAATTACAATTAAAAGAAAACGAGACTTTTCGTGTATCAAATAAATTTTGTAAGCAGAAAATTGCTAAGTTTTTAAAAGCACAGAGAACATATTGCAATACATGCAATGATTTTCCCGATTAAAAATTCTAGAGGCCTGATACTTAAGTAATAATAAAAAAGTAGTCTTGTTTTTTCGAAACCATTTTATTTCCAGTGTTTATTTGAGGAAAGTCCCGAGTGAATTTATTTGAATAAAACCTAATCTCGTTTTATGCTTTGTGTTTCAGGCAAGCCGACAGTGGTGTACTTCCACGTCACAGTCATGAGCCTTGACTCCATCGACGAGTCCTCCATGGTGAGTAAAAAGTCACCGCCATTTTAACGAGTTCATTCATTCCGAATCAGCGCGGAGATTATGGTGAAAAGCACCGTGATTTCTGGCAAAATGTGATTTCACCGAGCAACAATGGATGGCTCAATTATGCAAATGCCAAAAGAGAGAAGCCGGAATTTGCGACCGCACGCTGGATGATATTTATGGCTTTTTTAGCCGCTTGAAAGGGCTAGGTGCGCGCGCTGCTGGGAATCTGAATAAATCACGAAAAGTATGAACGAGAATCAGCGGATAAATCACGCCGCGAAAATATCTGCGGTGACAAATGGCAAAAAGTTAGCGCCACGCCGAAAAGGAATTTTTCTTATCGCCCTGCGGAAATAAATCATCAAAGTTTCACCTTCATCCGCCACTAATCGGGACTATATCTGCATTAAGCATCGATTAATTCCATCGACCAATTCTGATATAAAAGATTCCTCCACGTCAACTTTGAGCACTACCTGAACGGAAAAAATCTGTTTTTTTTTGCCAAAAGAAATGAATCAAAGTTGAATCTTTCTCTAACCATTGCAAATATTCTGTTAATTTTTCAAAGATCGTGTTTTCTTGCCTGCGCTAATTCTTTTGTTAATTTTTTAATTTGTCAAAACACCAGTAAAATATAAACGTCTGTACACAACCCTTTCAGTATACTAGGGGAGGTTGCAATGAAAAGGGCATGAAATTGTATCTCGGTTAACGCAAAAAAGGCAGTGATCAGTGTTATTTTAAAAAGTATACAAATATACTTTTAGATATTTATCAAATTAAAAAATGGGATTTCTTGGAAACGAAAACAAACTATTTTTACTAAAATTCATACGTTCCTTGAAACATTCTGATTCAAAAAAATAGATAATTGACTATATCTTGACAATAAAGCTAATAACCTTACTGAAAACCCAAAGAAGGAAAATTTTGCGTAAAAGTGAAACAAGCTTTTCCGCAAGCAAACAAGAAAAAACTTAGCTCCAATCCTTTTTTATATTGAGGCAATTTCAAATTTGTGTCTTCTTGTTCTTGAGATTGGCCGGGTGTGTTGCAACGACAAAAGTTTTGAATCAATTTACGCAGAAGGGGGAGCAGCAGTTTTATCCACTCTAGTTTGGTTTGTACGCGGCACGTGCAATTCCCTCTCAGCCGCTCAATCTCTCGCTTGACATGTAAAAAGCACATCAGTCAAAAGAGCGACTTTGGCAACATTTTGCCGAGCGTGCGTACACTTTTTCCGCTGGAGCACCGCACTTTCGTATCTTGCTCACGTCCGCATTTCATTTCTGCAACGACAGTTTATTAAATGAAAAATTATCTCTCTCGCCCGACGAAAACAAGGCACCAATTTCTGCCGACGCGAGTGTGGCTTCTAATTGAGAGACTTGCTGTTTCATTTTCGGCATCTGCAAACTTTTTTGTTAATTATGAACACGAGCTTATTTTGAAACTTTTTTGCTTAACGCACTTGATCATTTTAAATAGCCCTGCTGTTTGTGTTTATTAATTAAATTTTAACCTAGAACTTAAGAGTTGGAAATAAATATACATATTATGTATGTATACAAATACATGGTCTTATGCTTTTTTATTATTTGCTAACTGCTCACTGTTTGCGATAGTAATAATTTCTCGATCATAAGAAAATAAATTATAACAAGAAATATTGCCTCTGTGAATAAACTTAAACAGTGAGAGAGCATTTGAATTAAGAGAAAACTATGAAAAAATGTGAATAACACTTGTAAGGGTTTAACGTGATGGTGAAGCTATTTGTTAGAAAAATAATTTCGAAAGTCCATACAAAATAAGCTGATATAGGGGTGAACGGTGGCAGTGGCGTGAAAATACATATTTTGCGTCGCTTTATATAAAGTCTGTCACCTTTGAAATGGGATTAGCTAATAGTGTCTGTGCTTTTGTTTTTGTACGAAAGGATAACTTGAGAGGATTCGCCAGACGGACGATTATTCATGCACGAAATCGAGGTGCAAAAAGAAATATATACGCAACGTCTGGCCGCAGTGCTTCAGGCTAGCTTTTTACTGTCTCAAAAGTCTTTTGTTTTTTAGTACACAATGTAACCTTTTCTTGAGAGTTTTATCTTCAAATCCCAAAACGCATCTATGTATTCAGTTTTATTTAAATAAAAAAATGTACGCCATGATGTTAAATTTCCAGTAATGTATCCAAGCCGTTGGCTCGCATTGTTGGGCACGTTGCAATGTGAGAATCCGAGAGATGTTTTCGGGTCGGGTGCTGATTTACGCCTACGTTTGACTCTCTTTCATTGCAATGATTATTAGTCCATTCAAAAGATTTGGAAGGATTGCGAAAGATTTCCTACTCGCTACTTGTTGATTTGCATCTTTCCAGCATGCATTAATTAATTTCACAGGACGAATGCGTTTCAATAAATAGACCCCGGGGACAGTAACATGAGCTGGTCCTTTTCTGGACTGGGCTTCCTCCAATTCGCCCATGTTATTCATTCGCGATGTTATTGGGTAAAGTAGTTTTCGCAAGTTGTTCGGTCAGGGGGTCGCCCATCTCGAAGTAGATGAAAAAGTTGCACTTTTTTGCCCTTTAGAATACCATATTAATTGATATTTTAATTTATTGTTTTTTTGCAATTCAGAAAAAGCGGTATAAAAGGTTTATTTGAGCCTGAGGATCGAGCTGAAATATTGCGGTTGATTTTGATGTGACAGCGAAATAGTCACCGGGGCCACCGATATTTGTCATAAGAGATGCGTTTGAATAGTTGGTGTTCTGTCTATTTTCTGCATTCCGCTGTGAAAGACAAACGTCTTGATCCGACTGCGAAATCGACTTCTGGCAGGCAGAGGGTGTCGCCCGCGCGCCACGTGACGCGTTGACACAATTGATATCTCGCTCCACTTGCTTTCTTCATCGCATTATGCAAAGCAAGTTTGCTGCTCTTTATCGCACGCATGCTCGACAGCAGCTGTACAAACTTTTTCCATTTTTTCCCTTTTCCTCAAGAAAACGGCAGTTTTATTCGGGAAATGAAACAGGGGTAGAAAAGTGAATGGAGCGAGGGAGAGAAAAGAGGGGAAAATAGTGTGGTGAAGGTAAAATATTCTTACTAAAGAATTCAGTCAATATGTCGAAAATGTATTCACAAAAAACGGTATTATTACTGTGGTCTCTATAGCAGAAAAAAACTATTATTAGGAGTACCAATCTTTTTTAAACAGATTGCTGATACGATAAATCAGTTGTTCATAATACCTTTTGCTATGTTTGTTTTTAGTAGATGTGATTCATAAATTTAGTTTCAATTTTGAGCACAAATTGTCAGTCTTATTGCAGTTAAAACACAGGAGAAGAATTATATCTTAGTTTATTCCCTAGCATTCAAATACCTATGCATTTTTGTATTTTATTTATTTTACGCGTCCGAAAGCTAATTTATTGGTTGCTTTTTCTGAAGCTTCTGACACTTATTATTGTTATATCCCAAATATTATTGTTGTGAGCGAGACGATTGTGCGTTGTTTTAACATAAAAAGATTGGAAAAGACCCAAAATGTACGTCCCCTATTTGCATCCCATTTTTTAACCACGAAACGGAAAACACCACGTTTCATAACTGGAGACGATAAATTTCGGTTTCGGCCTCGTGCTGAAACAGAACCTTGGCAATGACTTTTTCATGGTGTGGTGAATAAATAAATAAAAATAAAAACACGCTCGTGGATTAGCATGGTGCGGGCAAGAGAGAGGCCGCTGAGCCGGCAGTTTATTTATTTATGTGTTGCTTTCGTTTTTTGGACAGTGGCTATTAAAAAACGCTTACAGGGCGGCGGGCGCGCGAAAGCGTATTCGGCGACAATCGAGAAATAAAAAAACGCGCCTCTTTTTGCCCCGGCGCAACCCTTCTCATTATTTAATGCGCCCTTTCTGCTCACAGATAACCGTTGCGTGTGGACAAATATTTGCGCGCGGCGTGGATCGGCTTTTATCCCTCCAACTGCACGCGCTCGGTCCTTTGCCCAATAAAAACGACCCGACCCACATCATTTCCTCTTCTGCAGGGAAATTCCTGTGAAGTTATATTTTTTATCAAAGTGTTAAATATTAAAAGAGAGGATTTTACAAATTTTTGTTTGCCAAAATTAACATAGCTTTAAGGCAATTAATAAAGTGCATGAATTAAAGCTTATTCGATTTTATTAATTGGCTCAGAAAATTACATTTTCACATCACATTTCACTCTATTTATTGTACTTTTGAACTTTCAGGAAACTTTATCAATATAAGTAAATAAAACATACAAGATGTGGCACCAACACCATGATATTGGCTGATTTTTCGATGATAACCCGAAACTTTCTCAATTCCAGCAATCCAAGCAAACAAATCGAGACGCAATGGAGAAATATGAGTTCTTTTTGGCTTGTTTTTTCGTGATCATATCCATTTATCCGAAGAACATTTTTTGCCGCAGTAACTAAGATTGACACAAAACATTTAGCATTTAATATTGAGTAAAGTACGTGAACACTATTAAGAGAATTAAGTGTCACCGATCGTAACCACGAGAAAATAAACAGGCAGTTCATATATTTAGCCGATAAGAACTGGTCAGTCTAAGGAAATTGTCTGAAAATATGTTTGAGTCCCTTAAAACTGACATCTTTCGTCAATTGCTCAAGATTTCTGGTTTGTTTCGATTAAAATCTAAAGTAAATTAGAAAAAGAACTGTCAAAAGAGCTGAATAACCAAATTGAACCATTACCTCACTTATGATGACCCAGTTTTCGCTTTTGCTGTGAATGTTCAGTCTGATCTCTCTTATAGGGAATAATTGTGGATTAATAAATCCTTCTGCCAAGCCCATCTTGTCAAATTTTCCTATGAAAAATTGCACAGTGGAGGAGACTCAAGCAGAATCAAGGTTTTAAACTTTACCGACAATCGCATAGCCGTCTGGGGTGACAGTCACTTCCCCGTCTAGCATTTCGGCTGGCAGGATTTCAACAGTGGCATTGTAAAACCTATCAGATGGATACTCAGCATTGCCACTTCGAAACAAGTATCTGCAAATTACGCAAAACTCCTGTTTTAGGACAATAGGTTATGACAACTTTTTAAATTTAGATTAATTCGATCTTTTGGTTGTTATGTTTACTTGAAAAATAATGCAACGGTGCTAAATTTAACAAAAATCAATCATTACACCTTGAGAGCAAAAACTATGTCCTGACCACTTCCGACAGTGAGTTAGTCTTAATCGCATGCGTGTCCTCTTATACGTTGCACTACTTCAAAAAATCATTAATGAAAACATCCCGCTTTTTTCATATTGCTTAATACATATTGTTAACTCCAACAGTCGAAAATTAAAATCATAAAAATAGGCATAACAGCAGAGCCATAAACTGTTATGTTATGAAAAAACTCATTGCATACCGTGACAAGTTGATTGGAGGATCATATTTGAAAGCAATGTGATCCCCAGCCTGAGGGTACAATCCCCAAAAGTATATTTTTCCAAGGTATGCTTCCTCCAGGGTGTGTTTTCCGTACGAAGCGATGCTGCTCTCAATGCTTTCAAACTTGGGATTAGTTTTGTGAGGATAAAACAGCGTCAGCTTCCCAAAGAGTTTATCCTGCGCTCAAAAATTTCAGGCATCTGCTACAATTTGCCGACGAGAGGGGTACCTTTAAATTTTGTATTTTCCCATTGAGCGACGAGTGAACTCCCAAGTGTTGGAAAAGGGAAGGCCTGTGCTGCATCCAAATCGCTTTTTTCGCCTCCAAGCACATTTTCTGACAAACAATCAGAGTTTGTATTGCTATTATTACTAGCTTTTCTCACCTGGTCTAGACTAGGATTGCAAATTTTTACTGTAACCACGTCATCAAGCAGCCAATCAACCGGCTTTTCGTTGTAGAACATGATGAAAAACTGCGCTAGGAAGGGTAAATCGACGCTCTTAAACATTTTGCCGATAAATCCCAGCTGGCAAAATTCAATGATTAGCCAAGGGTTATTAGTAGCAATCTTTGTATAGGCAAAGTCAAGCATAGTGGTGAGAAATCCAGGTTTGGCTAGGACGTCATCCTCCAGTTGTGTGTAGAAGAGACCTGAACATTTTAATGAGATTTTATTTACTTTAAATAAAAATATGTGATAAGTGGGGAGACATGTTTTAGAGAAAAAAACTGAGTTAAAAATAAATCAAACACCTCTTGGCTGGGCGTACATCATGAGAAAAGCAAAGTCCAGACTCTGTTTCGAGCGCCACTGGAACCTTTCAAGAGGGTCCCCTAACGTTTGAGTTAGTTTGGTCAAGTCAGGATAGTAGGAAGCAGGCGGGGATATTATTTCAATCAAGCCAGATTCTACGTGAGAAGAAAATCTATGAAATTAAAACTACGGTAGGTTGTTTAGAGAAATATTGCGAGCCTTACTGCGTTTCAATCTCATTTCCAACAGACAAAACATAATCCATGTTTGTTTCAGCAACAAATACTACGATCAATGTTTTGTTTTGCTCCTCTTGATTCAAATTCTGAATTAAACTTTGCAGGGTTGTGAGCAGGTAGCTCTGAGCTGCTCTTTTCACTGTTGGCACTCCCAGCACCATTGACACTAAAAAATGTGGAAATTGAGATTAATATTGACAACGTAATGCACTTATGCAGCTTCTTTGAAGCTATTTCCTGTATTGTATGTGTGTGGGGGGGGGGGAGGGGGATTTTCGTGAAACCAACCTCCATTTCTGCCCTTCGTCTTTTGGTATGATGGCTTCAGGCTTGAAGGATTGTGAAGCAAATGGGGAAGAAAGTGGTAAACGGATGGCATGTGAACTGCTCCTGAACTAGAGATTTTCTTCAGCAATTTTTGCGCCTCGGAGACCTCTTCAGATGTACCAATCAGTGAATTATCTGTTTCAACAATAGAAACTGAGTCGGTAAAAGTCTCAGTGTGTGATCTCTTACTAGATTTTAATCTGGATAACATGTTGGATAGTTGAATTGCCAGTTCTGATACTTCCTGCAGCCGCTCTTGATGTAAAAAGTTGAGCTGCTTAACTTTCACTCGGAGTTCAGCTATTTTGGAAGTAATTTCTTTCTCCTCAATACTCAAATCTGTAGCAGAAA
Organism: Cloeon dipterum; assembly: GCF_949628265.1. Taxonomy (NCBI): domain Eukaryota; kingdom Metazoa; phylum Arthropoda; class Insecta; order Ephemeroptera; family Baetidae; genus Cloeon; species Cloeon dipterum. Next base: position 12,199,574 of record NC_088790.1, read on the forward strand.
TAATTAATAATTAATTTTCATTGAAATATGTTAAAATATAATTTGTATATTTCCCCAAAATTAATATTAGTATATTTTTTAAGGGTGAAAAAGCATATTTATTATTAATGAGCGTTCTTAAACAAATTAATTAAGATCATGATTCAGCATGAAATTGTGATAAATGCTTTTTATAAGGGTAAATGACGCGTTCATTGGGGGCAATCAATCGCAACAAACTTTATATAAGGGTGGAAAATGAAAAATTTAATTTGCTGCAAAGTAACACCAAAACAAGTAATTTTCAAAATCAATTGTACCCTTTTTCAATTTGGCACTGAATTTCATAACATTATATAATTTCAACTTAACCAAGAAACAAATTTATTTTTGTGTAAAATGTTATTTGTTTCACGTTGAATCAGGAATATATTCTCACTGTTTAATACACCTTAAACTCCATTTTTAAATTAGCCAAATCGAAATAATAAGAAGCGCATCGCTTTCTAGCAAAAAACAGTATATATATGACTATGTTTTTATGACAAAATACTATTATTCAAAACACGCAGTTTGCGTAGTTTCCATTTAGAGGTTTATTGATCAATAGATTCAAATATATCATTTCGTAATCATATCTAACTAGAGCTTGAGATAACAACTAAAATGCCAATATGCTGACAGTGTTGATGATAAAGTGCCCTGCACAGCTATTTTATCTTCTGTTCCTGCCTGAAAGAGCTACACGTGTTTGCGCTCACTGATTGCGCAAAACCATTATCGTACATAAACCGCTAGACCTACGCTAATCATATTTCATCACAATTCCAATGATTTGTTTTCGTGGTGGAGCATTTTATCTGATTTAGAAAGCACCGTTGTGGAGATGTTTTGCTACTTAAAGGCCATGACAAATCGATGTGTATATATATATACCTGGATCAGCGAGGAAAATAAATAAACAGAAAGTCACCAGCACTATAAGGAAAACAATCAGCAACACACGGCGTCTCCTTGCCAGACACACCATGGTGACCTGAAAAATGGTGCAATGTTAGATTACATTGTTTTTTTTTAAAAATACTATCTTTAAATTTATGAACTTAAACCCAAATTTTTAACCATTTTGAAAATTGCCGCGATTGCTTTTAAAAATGTTTTAATTGAGTGTGAGTTATTGTAATGTCGTAAATAAACACTATGGTAGAAAGTTAAAGTTTCAAAAATATTTTGATGAAAAAACTTGGGACAAAAAATTCGAGCTGTAAACTTGCTACATGAATGCATGGCAGTTTTCCTACAGAATATCCATGACATATTCATTGTTGTGTGACACAAATTTACTAACAATTTGATATTTCTTAGCTTTGTTGTTCTTTATCGTGTGACAACATGTATGAGTTAAGTGAGAATAGATAACTACATGACGTTGGAAAATTTGAATATTTGCTCTTTAAAAAATTCATCTAAAAAGTAACTTTTCAACATGAATATAAATTACACATCATCAAAGTATATATATACAAACAAGATGTGCAGTCAAGAAAGATTATAATTCAGAGATTGAGAGGAATAATTACCAGACTCTGGTTATAAAATGGAGTTGGGCTGTTGCAATCTCAAAGAGTTATGCAATTTATCCCGATGGCTTAAAACTGAGGCAGAAAGTCTTTCATGTCTCTTGACGTGCGTTATGGTCAGGACTTCAAAGCAGTGTCATACAAACAGTACGAGGAAAAACAATATCTCGTGGGCATATTGTTAACTTATTGTTTTTACAGTTAGAAAGAAGAGTGAAGTTTTATTTTTATGTGCGGGACACATGTATTTGAAAAACATTGAAATTTAAAAAAATAGTCTGAACGTGACGACTCTTTTAAATATTGACAATCAGCACTGCGATCTCCTGCAAATAGCACATGTCAGAACATGAGTATGGTTTTGAGTAGACGATATAAAAATACAGCATTTAATATTCAAGGGGTAACCATCAGTAACAGCTGCAAACTCTCAAGAGGAAAGAATTAAATTTAATAATTTTTTTGGCATCGTGCATCTCTCTATGATACTCGGAGAAACAATCTCTTGGCTCAAATGTTAAATTTAGTAAAACGCAGATAGGGGCATTTGAATTACGGAGGGCCTAAAGTCAAATTAAAATTTAACTAGACCAAAACTCTGCTATGGCACCAAGCTTACTTTCTGTGGTACACGCGTGAAAAGTAAAATATCAATCTGGCTTGAGTGCCATCAAGCTACTCAAATTATTGAGAAAAATCACGCTCAATATTCCGCGAATCGCATTTATGTGATTTGCTCTTGACATTCTGTGAGGGGCGCCGCTGCTGGTCGCTGATCCGCAGGCTCCTCTGGCTCCGCGCTTAGCGGTTACTATTTACGCTTTAACCTTAATATTGCTAATTATTCATGTCCAACTGATCAAATGACCTACACTTAATCTGTCTCATTAAAAAGCTAAGCCCTATCTGGAGGAATACAGTTCAACATAAACAAAAGTTATCGAACAAAACTAACCTTTATTATCCACTTGAACATCACGGGTACACGGGCGGTTGCTGGACTTCAGTGACGGAGAAAAAGGCAACCCCAGAAACCGCGAGATTCACGCACTGCACGCCGACACATTCCGTCTCCCATCTCCGATCCAGAACCCATCAGGCCTCGGTAATTCGCGTTCACCCATATTTTTTCTCCCACTAAGACCTCACCACGCCAAAATTCGAGTTACACAAGAATATTTCTAAAACATCACTCGCTCCGCCTTTCAAGGTATAACAATATCAAATTCCATGACATGAAAAGCATTTGCTCCAGTTTACGAATTTACTACAAACAAATATTGCTGTCTTTAATTCCGCGTTGCTCAATTTACATTTTTCGTTGACACATTCAATACGCTGCCATAGAGCTTGACCGTGTGCAGGCTGATTACTCAGCACTGCCGCTTGTAATATTAACCCAGAAAATTGTGCCTGTAGACTCAACATATTCTTTTGTGCTTCACGAGCATTTAATTGACACTTGCACCGATTGACTAATTGTGGCGTTCTTAAATGACTTTCATCCGAAAATTATCTCACAACTCTGCTAGGACACGAAGCATGATTTCTGTGGTACAATGTATGGAAAGTAAAAGATCAATCTCGAGTGCCATCAAGCTACTCAAATTATTGAGTAAAATCACAGTCAATAAACCGCGAATCGCATTTACGTGATTCGCTCTTGACATTAACCGCTGGAAGTGGGCTTGACTCGCAGGAATCCGGAAAATGGAGAGTAAAAAGGGGTATAGTTCAAGGAAAATAAAAAACATGGTGTATAGGGACCTCAACTCTAGATAAGCTCGATAAAATGTACAATTTTTGCAGGTAATTTCTGGTGTGAACCTCAGCTGAAAACTCCTTAAAAAAGAAGAAAGCTTGATGTAAATTTATTTTTAATTTTGTGTTAGAATGCCCAAATTTTTAAAATTCGTGCTCATATCAAATGTCATATAATATGTATGTTAGGAACGTGTTTCCGCAAAGTTACAAACTATACAACAGAAAGATTCAAACCAGAATTAGTGATTAAATTAAAAAATATCGTCATTAAAATGCCACATTATTTTAATATTATTTGATTCCTTAGAGAATGAAATGTAGATCAGATCACGTAAAAAGTTTGTCACGACCCACGATGAAATCCTATTTAATTCTCACGATCCCGCGTTGAATAAGTAATGAAAGAAGGACGCTCGCTTTATTCTCTTCACACACCATGAATTCTTTGCCCCATTCTGCGACCCGGCTGGGAAATAGGTGGCTACGTGCGCGTTATAGCTGTTAGGCCCATTTTTTAGGCTTACTCGATTTTTATGGCCTGAGGGAATTCGCGAAAACGAGCCGCCACGCGTTCCAAGCCACTGACTCGGCCCGAATTGCACCGCTGGCCATTATCGAGCTCGTTTAAACCATCCGAAATTGACTCAGTATAAACACTTGAAGGCAGTCGGAACGGTCAAACAGAACATTTTCTATCTCTGGTCTCTCGAAATGAGAGATAGAATGACTGCGTGGATACCTTTTCAAATAAGAACTTCTCCTGCCCAACGAAAATGGCGTCATCTTTTTCAATGAACGTGAGCGTTTGATTTCAAACTACACCACATTACTATTATTAGTAGCGGCTCTGAATATGTCCATTATTTCAGACTACTTGGATTTTATATATGAAGAACCATATATAGAGTAAATCTAACGTCAAACGGTGTACTATATTCCTAGAGTCAAAAGCCAATTAGAAAAAGTCTCTTCTGGGTATGATACATATTTTTTCACGAGGATTTGAAGTTGAAATCAATTTTGCAATTTTTTCTGTATCACTCTTTTGCTTGAAAAAAATATGTTGGCTCTAGGTTTTTTACAAGATTCTGTCAGGATTCCATATTTTTACGAATTTAATCCACTTTCATTAGATCCGTGTGCAGCTTAGTGTTGTCCAAATTTTTTGATTAATCAATTTAAGCGATTTAATGAGCTTTGAGAAACATCATCAAATATTTTGAAAATGAAAGGTAAGTTTAGGTTCATTAATTTATTTTAAGACATTTTTTCGTGGAAAGCTCAAATGTTCTAGACTTTTCTGATATTTAAAAAAAACTAAAAATAGCTTTCTGGAGTTCCGTTTGATAATTTATCTTCAAGTAACTGTAAACGTAAAATAGTCCCTTTTTAAAGACACTAAATAGGAAATAATGCTTCCATTTTACCGACTATAATTTAAAAATATGAAAATATATGCATATATAGGATTCCATTTATCTACATCTCCTTCAAAACTGTCGGTGCAGAAAGTGGCCAAAGTGCAAACTTATCTGTTGTCCGCACTTTCTTTCCGAGGAAAAAGCCCCCAGAGGAGCAGTTTGCATGATTCTCGCACTCGACTCACCCCCGCATTATCACATTTGGACGACGTGCTTAGAGAGCTGTAGAAAAAAAGGTCTCTTCGTTTCGCACCGCAGAAAAGTCAATTTGCCGCATAACAGTTTGTTTGCAGCGCACAGGAAATGCACCGGGGGCACATTATTTGCATTCGTGGCGTCGCGGAAAAAAGCGATGGAAATGAACGATTTTGCGCGACAGCAGATCTTGTTTTGCCCTTTTTGCTGGCGGCGCGGTGGCTGCGGCGGCGAAGGTGCGGCTTTGCCCGCCCGGAGCTGCGACCCTCCAACTTTCGCTGCTTTTTGTGGGTCGGCAAACGGACGAACCCCTCTTTCTCTCATCTCGTTGTCGAGCACAAAGCTGCAAAAAAGCAAGGAGACAAGAGACAGAGAACACGTCAAAGCCGACCGACGTCTGTGGTCTGTGAAACTCGCTCGCATTCCGACTAGTCTCGACAGCAAACTTCGCGGCAAACCGACGCATTCGTTTCATCATGTATAAATTATTACCTTCAATAAAGCACTTCGCGAGCCACGTTTGAGAGCTGCAAAAAAGGAAAAATGCACCCTAGGGCTATCATAACTTCACATTGTCAACGTTTTTGCTTCTTGTATTATGGCCAGTCTTTGGAATTTCAGTCGGTTGACTTTTTTAGTCAGATATTTGTATAAAAATAGTCTGGTTGGCGGTACCTGAGAGTCTTTGTTTCTACAGGAAAAATCAACTTTTATATATTGTATCCTCTTTTCTATCACATTAGTTACATTCCCGCAAAATATATCAGCTGAAATGATTTCCAGTCATGTCAAAGCACCTATGAAAGCTCGTATTCTTATAAGTTCTTTTTTTTCATTTTGAACCTTTGGAGGAAACAAATGTACTATATTTTTTGTTTCATTAAGACAAAGAGATTACAAAACTCATAAATAAAAAGAGACATTTTTGCAACTGCAAATATATCGATATTATACATTTTTTATTATTTGTCATCATTTTTGCAAGTTTTTAATTTTTTCGTGTACAATTGCCAGGTTTTGTCAGATTCGAGATGTTTTGAGTCAGGATATTTCATTGTTCAATAAGATAATTGACCGTTTTGCATGAGTATATATAGCATAAAAAAAATAATCGGGCAGCTAACTAAGTTTAATTATGATATCAAAGAAATTAAATTAGAAAAATTCTGGCTAAAAGCTTCTTCTAAATAGCAATTTTATAAGTTACAAATTGGAGCTTTTCTTCCTGAAACAAAATATTAAACTATAGAAACAGATTTCAGCTTCTCTCTGGTCAAAAAAGATGCAAGCTGATCATGATGCGGTTAACATACACTATTTTATGATTTGATGTCACCATTCTTGTTACGCAGGCTTTCAATAACGTAAATCATATTATTCATTTAGAAAAAAAATATAAAAATTTATTTTCACCGTTCCGCTCAAGTTCGTCAGTTTTCTGGGTTCGTTTAGTTCTAATTCAAAGATTAGCTGCTTTGTTGTTATTCGAGTCTCGCTCGAAAACAAAGCTGTATATGGAGAGAGCGAGACAATAATCCCTGAAAATTGCGGATGTGTCACAAACTGTGGCAAGAACGTGTGTCGCGACTTTTTGCCCTCAGCCCGCCAGTCCTTGCCAACAACACGCACGCTTAACAATAGCAGGCGAAATTTAATAACGCGCACGTTCGCATTCTCATCCACGAATTTAGCTTTGCAGCACGTTCCTGCTGTAGTTTTTGCCTTCGATAGAAAAAGCAATTTTCGTCGGAAATGAAAATACGCGCACTTCTTTTCTAAATAACTAGTTTACGTCGTAACAGGTTTTCTTGATAATTTGCTCTCTTGAGATATGACAGCACAAAAGTGAAGTTTTTGCTATTGTCAAAAAGTTCAATTTTCTTTTCCATCAGCTTTCCTCATTATATTATTCTGCTCTCATTTCTGCAAAATAAATTCGTGATTTATTTGTTAGAGAAACGAAGATCAAGAATTTGAAGATTTCTTTTAAAAACTGGTTTAAAATACGAAAGCCATTTCCTTTTATTGACCATTTCCTTAAAAAAGGTGACCTCGAATTTAATAAAAGACAGAATGATATATTCGATCAACTGGTTTTGCGGCAATTCATTGTTTGATTGGCCAACAGAGCTGTTTTCTCAGCAGAAAGGCGATTTAGCAAACAATGGCGAAAAGCAATATCGGGCGTTTTTGCGAGCCGGCCGGCGGCAAGTAGCCAAAACTGCTTTTTGGCGCCAAAAGGCAAACCGATAAGCAGCTTCTCTCTTGCTCAACAGATGCTTGCCCGCCAAGGGGAAACAAAACGCTCTCTCGCTCCGGTGATAAATTCAATTTCGGCAGCACACATACGTGTGTTTTTAAATTACACCCTTTCTTCCTTTCTCTCCACCTCTTTCTTCGGAAATTTCTCGTTGCTTCTACTGCTGCAGAGTGCGGAAACTTTTCTCATTTACCACCATTAATTCTCTGCGCCGGCCGAGAAAGGAAGCGAGCACGGAAGAAAAGGCAGCCAGCCGAGCAGTCATGCTCTGCCGAATCGACACACAAATTCTGCGTGTGTTCGCTGCTCTTTCAGAAGGGACGTGCGAAAATCGCGCGTTTCTTGAATCTATGAGGACAATACATAGCTAATACAATCTAAAACATTCCATGGAAGTTTTATAGATTTATAATGTTCATCAACATAAATCAATAACAAGCTTTTTTTAAAAATTATTTCGAGCGTCACAGATCTTTGTGAAATATATTATAAAACAAATACCAAAGAGGTAAAGCTCAGAAAAAATCCTAAACGATAGCGTGTATGCTAAAATTAAACCAAATGTATGTTTTTAGGTGGGTCCAGAGTTTGTATGGTTTTTTAATGTGGGCACTGAGCAGTATTTTGCCCTATTGAATTTAATTTTATTTTATAAAAAAAGTAGTTCCCTCGTCCAATTCCATTCAATAATTATATATCTTTGAGAAGGAATAAGCCTTAAAAATGAGTTTGAATTTCTTAGAAAACCGGCACCGCACAGTTTGAATTCTAATCAAGCTGCGAGTCACGTCCCCCTATTGAAAATCATAATTTATTTTTACTGCTACTGAATCATTTACACAATATGTTTGATAGATCGCGACGAGAGGAATCGAAAACAAGAGAAAAACAAATGAGTGTGCTGTTTAATTTTAAGAATATTTAAAATAAAATTATTAATTTATATTAATTTGATTTTTGTACATAGTGTAGATGAGGTAATGCTAAATTTCACTTACAATGGATTAAACGAACCAGTTGTGTTCAGCTAAAATAAAAAGCAACCAGGAAATTGATGGCGTGTCATATTGTTAACATCCATTTTGCTCTCTTGGTCTCGCGTTTAATAAAATTAGAGGACAATTTCTCTGAAACTTGAGAATTAAACGAACTTCAAAGCGCTGTGATTTCGAGTATATGATGGGGAACTTCAATTAGTGGAATAAGAGTAGAAAATATTGGCGGCATCGATGACGTCAGTCCTGAAATTCGCGTCACTATAATATCAACCGAGTCGATTCTTTTCTTGATGCTTTGATCTGTCATGCAAGAGCCAATTTTCTTTGTTGATATACAGAACATTTTGAACGATTTTTTTCTTTTAAGTATAAGACTAATATACACAAACAGATTTACAAAAAACACTCTATTTTCTCTCTGAAACTAATTTAACTTCGTGAAACTTTATTAGTAAACTGGAAATAAGCCAGTCTCTCTTTCTCACGTCCCCTTGTTCGACTTTACGGCTTATGGCGTCTGCAGGTCAAAATCGGGGTGCATTAAAAGTTTGCCCGAATTTGGTATTAAGAGCTCTCGTGGCCGGAGACAAGTTTCGAGCCGAGATGTGCTTTGCTCGACCGCAGACTCGCTCTCAGTCGGAAGGGGAATTTAATTAAAAGATATACGCACAGTGCGTGCGAATGGCAAAATGGTCTTTCGAGCCTAATCAAATTATAGGAGCCTTTGGCATTTGGAAATAAAGTGACGCATTCCCTGAATTTGCCCGACAGACTTTCGCGGCGGACATCTTCTTCGCGCAGAGCTGGAAGGACTCGCGGCTGCGGCTGCCGGACAACATGACCTCCGAGTACCGTTTGTTGCCGGTCAGCTGGTTGAAGCTCATGTGGCGGCCGGACAGCTTCTTCAAAAACGCCAAGAAGGTCACCTTCCAGGAGATGACTGTGCCCAACCACTACATCTGGCTCTACCAGGACAAGACAATCCTCTACATGGTCAAGTGAGCTACTTTTTTCAATTGTCTCTGCATTTAACTGCATGCAAGTACAATTAAAAAAGATTAGAAAAAAATTAGAAGCTAATAGTTATTATGTTTTCTACGTAGACTTCCTTCATGTGGGTCAGGCAAAGATGGCTGCTTCCAGGTTACACCTTAACCTATCTCATTTGTTACTCAAGACCCGGGGGCAGCACAACTTACTTTGAACAATTTAAAAGAATTTTGAGAACTTATCTTTTAAAATCAATATTAAAAGATAATGTAGACCAGTAGCATACTAGTTATAAATTTACGCTGGTAATCGAAATGTTAAAATCGAATCATAATTTTTTCTGCACCAAAAGCGCGTAAAACATTTCCCCAAAGAACTGATAAACACCCAACGCATATTTTGTATACTTTCTCGCGCTCGCTGTAATAAAGTAGAAGAGCACTCGTGAAATGTGAATGGCCCTTCAACTTGCAAAACAGAAGCACGCCAGCCGACCCTTTTTCTCCCGTGCTCGCAATTACGCTCTCGTCCGTGTCGGAGTTGAGAGTGGCAATCCGGCGGCACCGGTCAATTTAATTACACCGCGCCCCGCGCACAGATCTATCTCTGCCCTCGCACACGTGTGCATTCCCCGCAGACGTGCTCGTCGTTTACCACTCATCTTGTTGTAGACCGTTATGCAACCTGCGCGGCACGTTTGCTCAACGTGCTGCATAGTTTCCTTTTGTGCAGGCGCTTTGTTTTTTAACTAAACAACACTGCAAAGAGGATTAAATGAATTCTGACCTTTTTATTTGAATTACACTCCAGTCTGCATTCCAATTTTTGCTTTTAAATTAATACCAGAGCCAGATTCCAACCGAAGCATTTGTTTTGTTTATGTATCAAATCGATTAAATAAATGCTCGATCCCCTTGATTTTTCGTTTTAACCTGTATTTAGTTTCAAAATTAAGTTTATTATGGGCTGACAGGGCAACTCTGCCCCAAATCAGCACACATCCATAAAATAATGAGACAATTATTTATCAGTGTTATGAAATTAGTAAAATTCATATATCCGAGATCCATATATTTTGCCGCTTTATTCTGTAGTTCTTGAAATTTTCTACACTCGCAAGAAGTCAAAATGAGGAAGTTCAATCCAACTGTAAATTAATAAGTTCGTTTTTCTTGGTAATACATTTCCAATCCAACCAAGATAACTAATTTCTGTTCCGACTTTCCTGATAGTACATTTCTATAATTCTAGTGAGATAGAATATTTGATTTTAAAAGTTCTGATGAAATTTTTTTGCAATTTACCATCCTGTCAGAAAAAAATATCACTTAAATCAACGACGAGTACCTAATGCAAAATTGATTTGATTTCCATTCCTTTGATGCGTTCTCTCATGAATTTCAATTAAACTTTGCGGAGAGCTGCGTGCGATGCCCGGGATTGTGGAATGCGTCTTATCGCAGACTCCCGACAGTTTTCTTGCGCTCAATACTCCTAGCAGAAATTGAATTTTGAAAATACAACACCTTGCATAAGTTTATTAACAGTTTTTCTTTAAAAAGTTAATATAGCATGATTTATACGTCTCTTCCTCTTACAAGAGCATGTTCCCTCTGGAAATAAAACGAGGAGAAATTTATATCCTAAATAACTCTTTTTCTTTCATAAAGGCATGGATTTTGTCTGAGAAACTTCGTGAATCGTTGCAGGCTCACCCTGATTCTGTCGTGCGCGATGAACTTCAAGAGTTACCCGCACGACACGCAGCAATGCGCCATGAAGATTGAAAGCCGTGAGTACACCCGCCTAATTCGTATTTCAGCGAATGCTTGAGTGAACACCTATTCCGCTCATCTCGCTCCGATAAATTCCGCTCGTTCTATGGTCCTGGAAAAAGAGCCGATTCGTCTTTAGCGAAAACCGATTTATTATGTGTGCCTGCCATTTTTCTAAAAAAAATCATAGCAGAAAAGAGAAAAATTGTGAAGATTTGTCCAACTTTTTTAAGATACAGATTTATTGTCAGGTCAGGAATCAGCCAGAAATAAAGTGAAGGTCAATCTATATTTCAAGCAGCAGCCATTTTTTCATGATGACATTTAAGTGACAATTTTTTTAAAGATTATTAGCTTCTGTTCTGAAACAAAAATGTTGTTTGTAGCATTTGCTTGTAACATTTGCTGCACTTTTGATACAAAAATTTCAGTATTTGTAGGCATGTTTGGTGCGTGAAAGGAGAAAGATTGGATTAATTTGTCGCTTGGGAAGAGCACGGCTGGAACTTCTTAGGAGGGCTCTTTACGAAAGCAACGAATGTTCCGCGACGAGGGCCCAATTAGAAAGCACGACGATGCGTTCGCTCTCGCGCTCGAACGAGGCGAGGGTCTCGTTAAAAATCAGAAACAAAGCAGCCAAACGGCATTGTTCGGTGGGCGCAGAATAATGCTTCCTGCCACGTCTGCGAGATGACGCGTCCTCTCAATATATGTACGTAGAAATCGAAATCATGACGATTCGCGCGCACGCACCGAAAAGAAACCTCAGCTTTTTCCCATTATGCTTTCCGCACGAACGGATTGATCAAAGAAATCTGCGTCGCCGAATTGGAGGCTTTGAGTAATTATCCGAGTTCGATGGAAAGTCGAAAGGGGCGAGGCTCAGAATGTCGTCAATGAGCAGCACGCTTCGACTTTCTTCCTCGTTTCTTCGTGACAGATTGATTAAAGACGTTCCTTGGCAAGTTTTTCCTTTTTCGCTGATTTCTTGAATTTTGTTAAGATATGCTAAACTTACTTGTGACTTTCTCGGTTCGAGCTGATTCTTAATGGTGGGGGGAAAATGAATTTTTCGCAGCATAAAAAAAGGAGAAGAAAAGTTCATATTTTTTTATCTCGCATTTCGCTGCAAATATCAAAGAAGGGATTCCTTAAGAAAATTATTTAAAATGTGGATTCCTCAAATGAAATTGTTTCTAATCTTTTGATCTAACATTAAATTCATCAGACTTCGAGAAAATTTATCAATTTTATTACAAATAATTTTCACATTTTTGTCGAGGATTTCATTTTTAAATCCGTTGGTTACAACGTTAACTGGAATTTCATGTATGCATTTCATTACAATCGACGAGACTATGTCTCAGAAATTACAAATGAAAACATGTCGAACCAAGTATGTGATAAATAAACGATATTAACACAATTTAAAAATTAAAAGTTAACCTCTGCTCAAAATTTTAACTGCTATTTATTTTGGAATTATCACATTTTAAAGAAAAATTGTAATCACTTGTCAATTTGTATTGCAGTTCTTCGGACATGATAATAAATTTAAAAACTAAACATAACATTAAGCTTTTATGAATTTATAATTACTTAACGAAATGAAAATGACTCTTTGCAACATGGAAAACTAGAAATTATTTTGATCTGTGAGGCATATCAAGATTTTAATATCAGAGAGCTTTCAATTCCCCAGCTCAATCCTCTAGTGCAAATAAAATGCTTCAAGAAACGCACACTAACTCTCATAAACTATTTCTAGAATTGATAGTTTGAATAGCAGAGAGATTTCAAGCAAGTTAAAACAATTTGCCAGTCAAATGAAAACCTAATTAATGTAGAAAGCACTCTCCGGGTGCAAAACTCGCGCCTTCAAAGAGGAAAAGCTCTTTGAGATAGGCCTCTAATTATGCACAGACAGAGAGGAAAGCGCTCGTGTAATTAAATCGGCGCAACTGCCCTCATCTTTCGCACCGTTTGCCGCGCTAGCTGATTCAGCCGCCGCACCGCGAAAGCAGTCACGTGTGCGTGATAAATGAGCCAATTAGTGCGCCGATGTTTTCCGTGCCGCGCGTGTACTCGCGTGGCCGCACAGAAAAACTGCACTAGAGCACGAGTAAAACGGATTGCGCCCAGTGCACTTGGCGCACCAGCAAATTTATCACTAGCCGAGTGTGAATCACCTGGGGATATTTTTCCGACGACGCTTTCCTCCCTTGAAACTCTAGCCAGTGAAAAATTATATTGAATTATGCTTGAACTTAAGCAAATAATCTAGAGAGTTGAAGAAGTTTTTGCATATCAAAACGATAACCTATAAAGATGGCATAAATTTTTAAATTGACCGTAGAATGGAGCAGTTAAATTATGCAGAGCCAGAGATCTAGTTCTCAGGGAAAGAATAAATAAAATAAATTGAATAAGTTTTTATATCGAAGTAGTCATTATGAGAATATAACTTGGAAAACTTGTCCTTGTGTCCAAAGAATCGCTGATTTTTCATCTCAACTAAAGCAATTAGTGTGTAAAACACGTAAGGAACTCACATTTTATAGATTATAGTATAGCCTGCATCTCGAGCCCATTACCAAAATCATTCAAATTTGCACAAAAAAATATATCTCACCATGAAATAAAATAAATCAGATTTCATCTGAAACTGAAAAAAAATTCTTCTCACCATCTTTCCATCTCATGATCGGAATTATTTTTTTATTGTGACTTAACCTATGAGAGGTCCTGCACATTGTACATACTGCTAAGCTACCTCAAATTTTTGTAAAAATCAAGATCATGATGTTTTATAATATAATTAGTTATATTTTTACACACAGAGCGCTACTGTGTGCCAAACAAACGAATCTATTGACAAAAAATCCTTGTCTCCCAATGTTTCACCTATTTAAAAATAGTGTTTTCGGTAAAAACAACAATTTTTAGAAAAATGCAATTTCCTCACTGCTTACTGAGCATTTAATTCCCTTAAGATAAACGTTTCTGTGCGCGTCGCATATCTAAATTTTAAATGATTCGCCTACTGATCGCGAAGGCAATTAATCTAAAATGAGACTTTTGAACTACAGTGAGTAGCAAGAGAAGTTTTATGCTCAGTGTTTTGACGTCAACAAACTGACATGAGTGAGTTCTCGTTCTCGCACTCCAACATTTAGAAGTTTGAACGCAAAAGCCATACCCCACTGGATTTGATTCACAGAATTCCTCTCCGAATCTGTTCTCGGAGCAAACGTTTTGTTGGCTTTCAACAGCCGCGTGTTTTACGACTCCTCTCCGCGCAGAATTCAGACCGTAAAAAGCGGCACTTTTTGCCGCGCACGAAATTAGCGCCGGGCCAAAAAGTTTTTACGGCGTGTCGAGATTCTGCTGACCAATCGGCGGTTTTATTATTTCTTCACTGGTGACGCCGGCCGGCTTTTGCAATAAATCATGTGTGCAATATCCGAGTGGATCCCGTTCGATTTTCCCTGCGTTGCGTGGCCAGTTGTAAAAACGTCGAGGATTACGCGGTTGCACGTGAAAAGTAAAGAGCTCTAAATCCAGTGAAAAATTCAAAGGGAGGATTTGGGCCTGAAAAATGGCTCAATTCCATTACTCTTTCGCAGCAGCGTAATTAAGCCGTCGCGTTCGAAATCACCGTCACCCCATTTCCCCTGGAAAGCGACCGTTCAACGTGTGGGACGAAGCGTCGGTCTAGCTCACCGTTTGGAAATTTAAAACCATCTCTCTCGCACTGCCGTCCGCAAAAATCACGCCTGATTGCGATCTGCTCCGATCCGTAGTAAATCCACAGAGATTGCTGCAGGGACGAAAGAATACTTGCCAACAGTTAAGGTTGCCAACTGAAAATTTCACAAAAGGGTATATACATTTATGAAATAAAATAAAAAAGTGCAACGTCAACGAAAACATTTTATTAATATTATTAATCATTTTGTGAAATTTATTATCCACGTGTAACGTTAAAAAATAAATTTTGTGTTACTTGTTATTTTTTACGATTAGTGAGATATAGTAAGGTAATACATAAATATGTGAAATATTTTAATAGGTTTGAAATTAAGGCAAACATATAACAGAGCCTGTCAGGTTCTTTCAAGTAGTTACGC
Source organism: Cloeon dipterum (assembly GCF_949628265.1). Taxonomy (NCBI): domain Eukaryota; kingdom Metazoa; phylum Arthropoda; class Insecta; order Ephemeroptera; family Baetidae; genus Cloeon; species Cloeon dipterum. Next base: position 12,214,666 of record NC_088790.1, read on the forward strand.
ATGTTAATTATTAATATCGATCGCCTGAGGGCTACCCAGATGCCAGGGTTCGAGTTCTGACCTATTTTGATGGTCATATTTCAGACCAATCACGTTTCTCCGGCGAAATTGACTGATCGTGCATCCTGGTTATTTTGACACCTCTATATCACCCTAACAACTAAAAGAAAAAATATTGAAAAATTGCAGAAACCAAATCTATCGAACGTCTTCGTAAACACCAACTGGAATATTTCTTTTTGGTTTTTTCCTGTTTGTAAGCTACAAAAATGATGGAATGTTTTGCTACAATAATATTTTTTGCTGTTTGATTGATGCATGGAAAAAGAAATTTGCGGAATAGGAGAAGGTACTAAAAATAGAGTACGCTCAGCCTCATTGAGTAGTTTGAGTGTTACAATTGTGACAATTTTTTTCTATTACAGCAATTTGCTGTAGAATAATGACATGGAAAGTGGCTTTCTGATCTGAATATCACCTTTTCTGCATGATTGGGCGGATCCGAATCGATCGTTTTGCAATTTTCGCCTCTCAGGAAGGTGTACTTATGCACCGAATGAAAATAGCTTCACGAGTCAAGCGAAGAATTTAAAGCTTCACATTTCCTTTTTTTCCTCCCGGCGCGGCATTTTATTTTTTACCACTTTGGTGCGAACAGCATTTTCCAATATCGGACCACGTTTTCGCGGCGTGCAATATCGCCACTTTTTGCGTTTTGACTCTGCTGGCAACCCCTGTGGCGATTATACGCGTGCCGGCGAATGAGGGTGTGAGTGCGAGTGAACCTGTGCGACTGGCTGGCGTGTTTGATACCGCACTCGAGCGAGCGAGCGAGCTGCTGCGAGATAGCACCGCTTTTAATTAACTTTGGCACCGGCAAAAAAGCAGGTCCACCCGCGCACAATAATATCGCGGGTAGACGGCCGCTGAGTGCCAACCGTGATATGACTTTGACGAGGGTGCGACTCTCGCCGAATAAACATAGCACACACGATTTGCCGCTCCCAGAAATTTGGACAGCAGTATGCACTCGTGCCGGACTATAAGCACCCATTTACCAATTTTCACGGCCAACTGAATGCAAAACACAAACGTCAGATTCCTCGCCTAATCCCTAATTTCAGCAAGGGATGTGGAAACGGGTGTATTTTTCTTCTGGAAAAAGGATTATGCGCTACATCCATCTCAGAGTGAAATGTTTACACTGGTTAATTCACGCGTGATCTTGAAGGGAATAACAACGGCAACTGGTATGTACTGTATAAATTTAAGCAATGGTTTTGGTACAAATTTCTAAGAGTAAGAAGAAAACACTTGGGATTCAACGTTTAGTTTATTTTTGCAAATTTATGGAATTAGTGTAGTATCCAATGAGTTGGGAAATATTTTATTCAACGCAGTTTGCGAGTTCTGAGGCTCCAAAGGTTAAAAATCATTAGGGGATTTAACTTAGAAAATGCTTCAGAATCAAACTGTGCAGCCAGTTTTCATTCAATCATGGTAAAATTTTATAGGCACTCAACCCTAACAGGTGCGTCATTTTTTAAATTGCCGACATAAGAGTCCTTAGATTTTAGACTTTCGCCGGAAACTTGCTATAATGGCTCAAGATTTATTTTCCTTTCACATTTTAATTTAGGTCAACAAACCCCTAAATGTTAAGTAACCCCTGCGACGCAAGATTGGATGATTCCTTCACAAAACCCGTAAACACTCATTAACTACCGTTTCATTTTGCTTATCAACTAGTGTGAAGTTTGCTCAGGACGAGACACACAGAGCAAACAAGCAGAAATAAGCTGCAGATGAGAGGAGACAAATAAGGTGCAGGTAGCAAGATCTCTGGTTTAGTTTGTTTGCTCAGCAGGCCAAGTAATGAAAAAAAAATACGAGATCAAAATTAAGCACCCTAAAATTGATCAGGGAAAAGTAAAACACTATTTTTATTTCAGAAAATATAATTAAATTTATTGCGGTTCTATGTTCTATTCATCCAAAATGGTAACATCAGACATGCAATGAAAAACCGTTGACATGCTGAATTCTTTGGATTTGTTGCGATTTTTGCTGAGAGAAAATACACTCTATTTGTACAGGCACATTTGCTCTATTGCAAGGCACTCAATTTGTTCTTCCTTACAAGAAAACAGTCTTTAAATTAGCAGATCGATCGTAGTTGAGGATTACATGGAAGAATGTGTAGCTTTGGTGTTGTTTTCTCACTCTTTGAAACCAATTTGGTACTGTATTCATCATTAAAAATATCTATTCTGGATTATTTTATTCTGAAGCTGATTGTGAGAGATGCAAATTCATGTTCATCAAAGACGGCGCTGATGTAAACTTGATGGAGAACATTCCCGTGTTGCAGCAATATTACATTTTACGGTACTCACAAAGAAATATTCTGGTTGGCTCATTAAGGATCCGATATTGGACGCGTTTCAACGTGCGTCAAATAAAAATAATGATAATGTCGGCGTCTGCAATGCACAAAGAGGGTAATAAAGTCCGTTGCGAGTTCACCGAGGCAGCAGCAATATGCATTTGCTCGCTCTCCTCGGGCGAAACACGAGCACAAAGAGAAAATATTTTTATTTATTCTGGAATTTCATATGCAGCGCATGAAATATTGAGCGGCGGAATGGAAAAATAATGTTCGTCGCAGAGCCGGACGTCGTGAATGCAAACAAAATAAGAGACAGATGGATAGATTAAGTCTCTCGCTGCTGTTGTCCTGCGTGCGTGCAGGCCTTTCTTTCTTCCTTTCCTTCTCTTTCATTCGCATGTCGATCGGGAAAAGGCACATAAATCAGCCGGCCCTTTGCACGTCCAGCCGACCCATAAAAAAAGCAGCAAAGCCGACGAGCGGAACATCAGAATGCGAACAAAGACGAAGACTTTGTTCCGCTTTAAAGGCCGATGCGACCGAGGAAAGAAAACTTTTTACTTAGTTTACCGCTCAAAATAGGAGCTGCAAGTATCTTTATTGGTAACTGAAACTGATTCATTTCAAAATGGTTAAAATTTTGTCCTGGAAATATGGGGGCTGCTTGACTTTTAAGGACTTTGTGCTCCCATATATTTCTAGAATTAATCAGATTAAATATAATTGTGGGATGAGGAATGCAAGAGTAATAAGCAGCACTTAAACCTCATCAGGAATGTTTGTCGCGGAGGAACATTTGACATTCAGGCTAGAAAAATGCAAATGCAAGTAGCAGTGAAAATATCTCCTCTAAAGCAAACTATTAATTCATCTATTTGGTATATAATTAAATTTTTCTGTCAGTCTTTGATAGTAAATTTAAATTAATTAATTTTGTAAACTATTTAATTGATCAAGTAGAATAATGAGTACTATTTCAAAATATTGGTGTGTGGGAATTACGAACCAGATTTTTCTCAGCTTTAGAGGAGACTCAAGCTGCTCAGTTTGCTATGAGGATCAGCGAGTGGAGCAGTCCTTTGCCGCTGTCGCAGCTGGTGAATTGTACGTTGAGATTGTGGGGGGCGTAGACGGTGCAGTTCCTGCAGTGGCTGACGTATTTGCCAGCGCTCCTGAGTCTCACCTGCATTAGGTAGTGCTTGTTTGCATGCAAAATGCAGGGGGTCTTTAGCTTGATCTCGAGCGGCGCTGGCCCGAACTCGACCGTCTCGTAAAGATAGCCTGACATAAGGTACTTCTTGGACTCGCCCGTTTTGATGGTCACCGAGATGTTCTCCTTGTAGCTGGTGATGTTGGCGTGCTGGCGGTTAATCTGGCTCATCAGCTTGACGCTTATCAGCCGCGCGGGCTGGTTCACGCAGAACTCGATGTTGATGTCCATGGGTGCCTCCACCTCGGAAGTGAAGTTGTTGGTCATCGGAATGATGTTGCGGACTACGTTCACTGGATTGTTCGGCTCGTCGCTCTCCTTGGCTCTTGCTGCGCTGTTATCCCCGCTTTCCTGATGAGGGCTTCTTCTTCCTCCCAAAGGGTTCACTTCTTTTGAGGGATCAGGCTTGAAAGGTGGTTCCAGAAAGCAACTGCAAACAAACGTAAAACGGTACTGAAAAATAGTCTTGCAGTTTCAAAAATTTCAGAAAATAATACTAGGATAATTTTTCATTGGTGTCAAAAGGTGAAGCTAGTTTCTAGTTTACCTGATAGTCGGCTTAGAAATTTTGGCATCACAATTTGGACCAATTTTTGAGCGATTCGCAATATTCCTGGTCGCAAACAGAAAGCTAGGGATATTTCTGGAATGTAAAGAAATGATACATCAAGTTTTTCGTCAAGCTACATCAAATTATAACATGACTGAAAACTAGCTTCAAATCTCATTAAACATATCAAAGTTAGTATTTCGCACTCTTGGCTAACATGGCATGGTTCGAATTTTTCACAGTGCAATTTATTAATACGAATTCAATGTTGGTCCAAACATTTTCCTGGTAAATATAAGACAACAAAATTAGAAGCAAAAATAAGATATAGACCTTGTTTACTAACATTAGCATTGCGGTTACGAAACAGCAGATATAAATAATTTAACAAAAAGATTGAACAACACAATACGAAAAATAAGCCACTCTCAAGGCTGGCATGCCAGTTTTCAGTTTCCTTTATGTTCTTCACAATACTTTTTAGCTATTTTAATATTAGTTTTTTTTATTAAGAAGAGACATTAAGTGAAACAAATTAAGATAAAATCTACATCAATTTATTCACTATTAGATTGTTTGTAGGAAATTGGAAAATAAAAAGTAACCATTTTTCACGTGTTTAGGTTGTCCATGTAAATAGTAAAACGGGGCTGAAATTTCTTTAGTACTAAAAGTTTCGTCATTTTCAAAATTGCCATAAATAATTTATGTTATCGGTCTAACAACAACAAACAACATGGCATCATAATTATGATAACCAATGATTTAACTTTTTTAGGGTAATCAAAATAATAATATTACAGAAAATTTGGACCCTTTGTTATTTTTTGTCTACTAGTAGCCAGAAAAAATATTTCTAGGCCGTGAATTTTATAGTAACAACCGCAATATATTATTTAGTTGCAATACATTTTGAGAAAAATCCCTGAGAGATTGCCAGTTTTTAGCCCTGGATAATCAATAGTGCGCAAAAAAATAAATTCAAAGACGTTAACTGGTAGTGGCTCTATCAATGTGAGAAAAATATCAATCTAAACTATGTTTCCTGTCAAACAGTTGAAGGGAGGAAAGATCAGTTTTATCCATGACAGGCAGATTAGTTGCAAACAAAAAGGAAATGTAATCTAGAACGGAATCTACCCACCTTTGATCAACATTTTCCTGTTTTTCTTGCTTCTCTTCCTCAATTTCCTCCGCGGCTGGCACAATTTCTTCAATATTACTAGCAGAAATCTCGTTGCTGTCATTCTCCGCGTTCTCGCACTGCTCATCTAAGAGCGGCTTCTTCCTCTGCTCTGTGTTTGCGCATAGGCCGCTTGGCACGGCCATCTGGCCTGGGCAGGTCAAGTTGACCAGGAGGGCGAGGCTGTCGTCGCTGCTGAGCAAACCGCTTTTGGCAACGTGACTCGAGAATTCAGTGGCCGTGAGCGCAAGGAAGCGCACGTGCTGCAGTGCCTGACCCAGCAGGGACTTGGACACGGTCGGGTCTAGAGCGCGTCCTTCATTTTGATGCTTGGTCCACTTGATCACCGCCTTCACCAGCTCCAGCTCGCCATCAATGCTCAGTGTTGGCATCGCGGTCAGGGTCAACAGGCTGGACTGGTTGCAAGAAAGGAAATGCTTCGACTGCAGGCATGCTGAGGTATTTTTGCCGAGGAACTAAAGACACACAAGATTTTTAAATTAACATTAATAAAATATCAGTTTTCAAGACATTTATTTGTGCAATTCTTCTTCAATTATTAATTAATATGAAAAACCCATTGGCAAGTTAAATCATTCAATTAATCAATTATTTAAACTGTTCTAAAAATCATTAGGCTATTTGATTTAGTTTAAGATAAAAACGATTTTCCCAAAACTTTCTTCAAATTTCAGACATAATTATAAATTCCGACTTATCTGTTTTTGCTTTCAAAATTTATTTCTCCCATAGTGACCGAAAAAAGTTAAAGAGGCCAGAAAAAATCTTTCTGTTAAATGGCTGAAAAAGCGCCAATAACTGATAACTCTCCGTTATTGCCTGGACTTCAATAGCTAAATATATAAATCTATTTCATTAAAAGAAGAAAATTTGCTTACTTTTTAATGTCAAAAATGTACTAGTCCATGAATGCAATGAAATGCAAAACTGGTTAAAATCACCAAATTTACTGAAACTAAGCAAAAACTAAGCTAAAAATTCCAAAAAATAAGAAATAACACGTAAATTGAGGAATTTTAATGTTTTTGATCAGGAATAGTGGGGGAAATTATTTTTCCTTGGTTTAGAATTTAAATTAAGCCGGAACCTCATAATTTTATAAACAAAAATTTCTCACCCATCTAAGTTGAGATGTGAGAGTTGGTCCAATGTTTGGGCAGCCGAAAACTTGCCAAATGTTGTCCGCTTCCAAGTCAGAGTTGATGTACTTCTCGCAGGCAAGAGCCAGATGCTCAATATCGTAGGATTTGCACAGTTTGTAAATGGAAAGTGCCTCCTTGCCAGACTGCAGAAGTACTTCGTCTGTGTAGGCGAATCTGCAGATGCATTTATAAGCGCTTGTGGACAAGAATTTAATTAAGGGACATACTTGAGAACGATTAGAAAGAGCTGTGGATCAAACCGGAGGTTGATAGACGGGCGAACTGTTGGGACCGAGCATGCGTGTTGGATGAGTTTGTCAAAGGCAGCACTCAAACGAGATATCACCATCTGGTGGCATTTGAATGTCTGTAATCAAAAGGAAAAAAATTAAATCAAGGAGCCATTGCATTTTAATACAAAAAAAAAAAGAAAAATGATCTTAAATGAAAACTCTGGAATTTGTTTGTTTATTCATTTTGTATCAATGGTAAAATTTTTAATTTTGTCAGTGAACATTCACTTATTGCAATGACGCAAAGAAAACATTTTCCTCATCTCCTATTCAGTTCTTCCTTGTGTGTAATTTACAATTTCTCTCAGTTGATGTAGCCTTACAATAAATTGGCCAACTTGCAGCGCGTATTATTTTAATAATTATGCAGGTTTCAGGGAACAACGTGGAAAAGTTTAATTTTTGTTGAAGCTCACGCTTATTTGAAATACATACATCTGATTTTGACTCGTCCTTGACAAAGATGGTCAAATCGGTTCGCAAATCGTGCTGATACATGTACCAAAGCTGGTCCGCCAAAGTCGAGTGCTCCTTGCGCCATTTTTCCGAATCAGTAGTACTCATATTCTGGAAAAACACACACAAAATATTCGTGAATATTACATTGTGTCTAAAGTTAAAGTGAAAACTCTGAAATGGAACAAATTATTGTAGCTGAAAAAACACAGTGAATGTCAATATTTCTCAATTAGATCATTCCATTCTATGAATTTTATTTAACAGGTAAAGTACTGCCGGCCCAAAGCTTGCAGTCCAAAACAGCCACGAGACAAATTTTCTTTATAATATCTCGCTTTCCCGTGGTAATTTCTTATTGTTAGCATAAATCGATTGATTCCCTCTTGCAATGTGTCGCAATTGTGTTCAAGATCTTTTACAAGTAACTTATTTAAAATAAAAATCGTGATAAACCTTTAAGCTGCTTACAGTCAATCGCTAACTAATTGTAAGTGTCTTTAATCTACAGTCCTATTTCATCTCTTGCATAAGCTTTAGTCATAAAATCAGAGCAGGGTGCGGAAAGATGAAAAAAGTTTGAGATTTTAATAAAAGCGTCGGTTGAGAGCGCAAAAACTTTAGTCTTTCTTGTCAGCGGCGAGGCAATTAAGCACTGTGCAAGCAGCAGTCCACACTTTGCTAATTGCACTGGCAGTTTGATAAAGAGCAGAAAAGGGGCTGTGTGACCGCAGCCAATTTGAAGCTAAAAATCTGCCGTGTCGCGCCAGATGAAATTATCCAACGCCAATTGTGCACTTTGTGGAAGTATTCTGCGTAAAGAACAAAGACAGGACATTCCCTTTGATGTCCTCCTTTTACTCATCCAGCACGAGCTGCTGCCTTCTGCCCAAAAACTAAACTGAGAGCAACATTTTTCCACTACAGTTGCGCGTGTTTTAAATTTTCAGGTAGCAAAGCGGGAATAATGATAAATTAAAACATGGTTGAGGCTCATAATTTAGAATTCAATGATGACGTGGAAGAAAAAGAACCCGGGTGTTTGATTAGATAGCGCATGGAAAATGTAAAAATGAGCACCAGAAACTCGAAATAATAAAAGGCAATTTCATATTAACAAAAAGGAAGGTGCTTTGTGTTTTTCAAATGCATTCCTTAGGAAATATGATTATGTCTGTGCAAAGGGTCGGAAGAGGGCTGCCTGCGTCTGCACAACATGTGACTTGTCTCGCACAAATATTACACTGCTGGTCCATGTGATTAACCGTTTAAAGGAGACACTTCTTAATAAGACTTGGATTCCAGATTGTTGCAGATGGCTTCACGGGACATTATTGTCTCGTTTAAAGTGAGGACTTTCCCAGAGAAACAGGATAGCAAAAAATACGAAAAAGGGCCAAAGTTCAGGTGGCAAAAATTTGAAAATTTCAAGCTAAGCATTTTTATAATAAAAATTAAAATGTTTTAAATTATATTTTAAGGAAATCTTTTATAGGAAATTCATTCCTAAAATTAAAACATTTTTGTTTCGGGGGAAAAAACAATCAAATCAAAAACTCACGGGAAATTTCAGAGCCCATACATTATAAATGGAAAACTCGCCTGCAACGCGTTCCACCCCGACATGCATTACCCCAGACCAGGGAAAGGCGCAGTTTCCACCACCGCTGATGAAGCCAGCAGATGCGATGCCAGGTCAGTGACTCATCAGAATCGCATTCACGAATTTTATATAAAAGAATAAAAAAATAAAAAATTTGAATTAGTCAGTTCAGAAAAGATTTTCTCTTCCAGTTCTTTGAACTCTGATCAGGTTCATCCACAAAAATTGGACGATAGATTACATATTCCTCAGACAATGGCACACAATATATATGTCTTCAAAGCACTGTCAAACACTGGTATGTAATGTACGTATACAATACGCTAACAATTTAATGGGGCATGGGGCACTCAATACCAAACCAAAGGGTCCAAATCATGCATTGTTGTGTATGATAGCATTAACTTCACCTGGATTTTGTGCTAGAGTTAAGTGACAAAAATCAAATATGAATTTGACTGCCTCACCTGTGCACGAAGATGCCGCACGTCTTAAGATTTTCAAATTGATCTTAACTGAGCCACAGATAGATCAGTAAATTTGCCAAAATTTCCTTCAAGCGACACTTCTTCTCGCTGCAGTTTATAAATGGCTTGTTCAGATATAAAGAGAAGAAGTTGTCAAGGAGATCGAATAGAAACAAAAATCAGACCAAGTTTTAGTCAGGAAATTAGCAGTGTCAAAAGCCAAGGTTGAATTGAGCAAAATGCGAGTTCGAATTTGACAATGAAACTTGTGCTGCGCTCAGGAATTGGCAAATATTTTCGGTGAGTTAAACATCACGCGTGGAAGACATTGTCACTGTGCGTATAAACAACGATCGGCGTCCTTTTCGTGCGATCATTCACGTGTTACGCGTTAAGAAATTAGAAAGCGATGCTTAAAGAGAGCCTCTCCTTGTTCTCCTTGGTTAGCGATGCCGGTGCACCCACACCCACCCACAGCAATCAGCTGTTGAGGAGACGAGAAGAGAGCAGGCATGGATGTAAAAATAAAAGCTCACAATAAATTCTCTACTCTCCAGTGGAGGCGCTGGCGTTGCTTTTGCTTGCCCAATGTAATTTAAAAAGCTTTAAAAGATTTTCAAGTCTTTTTAGCCCGCGTGAAGTGTACATGAAATCATTCTCATTTCTGTTTAAGCTTTTAAATTAAATTCGAATATAGCATTTTTTGAAATAATCAGTTGGGTTTGATTTTGCGACCTTGGAATAAGTAACACAGAAAGCCGTTCAGCATGCAACAGGTGCGGCACAGTGCAAGTTTGTATTGCTTACAATTAGAGGCGCTTTTAAGTCTTAAGGCCCCACAAATTGAACTAAATATTGACGCCGTTTTATTTTAAAATAGGATGGAATTGTTGCAAATCAGCTTCAATTTATCATTTTTTAAATTAGCGTCACTAGTTCACTTCAGGGGCTGGGCTTTTAAGGTGAATTTAAAGATATTTCCTAGCTATGACGAAAAATTAAATTAAAGTCCATTATTTAATCTAATGTTTAAAATTTTTATTCCTTGCTAAAATTTTATAAATGGATAGTGTTTGAGGACAAATAACAACATTATTTTGTTCTTGGAATTGATCTTTTTATTCCTAAGTTTGTGTAGGTAAATAGTAAAAAATAATACCATATCAACGTTTTTTGCTTCCGCGTCAGACTTCAAGTATGAGTTTGGTAACTGGGCATGGTTTCCTAGCACAGGATTCTTCCTTGTTAAACACGACCTTCAGTTCCTCGAGTACAACTAAGTTGGGTCGAAAGTGCAATTTGTATTGGCCAGCAGAGCGCAGGAGGATCCTCATGGTGTACCACACTCCAGAATTCATTCGTTTCACTTTTGAAGTAAAATTCACTTGCAGTTCCTCATCAGGTCCATATCTGGAGGAATTGTAAGTTCAAAATAATCAACAAAATCATGTAGAGCCAACTGTACCTGGCGTCACCGTGGTAAGTTTGATAAGCGATATTTTCAGTTTTTCCCATTTCGCGGACCATAATGTGCAGAGCTTCCTTGTAAATCTTCTTGTTAGTTTCGGTGACCTGGGTCTCGATACAGACAGCCTTCAGGGTGGCAGCCCTGCTTAGTTGGAAGCTGATATTAATTTCACAGGGTGCTTTCATCGTCTGGGTTAAAAAGGGACAAACAGGATCCAACACCCGTTCCACCACAACATGGTCTGAAATTTGAACAAGGAAAATGTTTGGTTAATTTCTAACAAAATAGCGTAATAGAATTTTGCGTTTCGAAAACAAAAGAACTTAATTATTGGATGTTTTAGTGCTAGCGTATCTTGATGTGACCAAGTTAAAGAGCAAAAATTATTTTTTTTTTACAAAAGTATAACAATCTCTAAAAAAAAAAAAAATACAATGACCTGCTTAAGATCAAATATTTCGAAATTGGCCATTTAGAAAATCCACCAACAGTGTACTCTAATTAAAATTGTTTGGGAACATTAATTTGCTCCGAATGCTCATTTAAGCTGCACAACACGTACAAATATTATTGAAACAGTACAAATATTGATTTTACAGTTTTATCAATATTTAGACATCAAAATTTTAAGAAATTATTTTTAATATTTAAACTTTTTGAACGAATAATAGTTTATTATGTTTTTAAAAAGGTATGCAGTTAAAAATAAAATAAAAAAAGTTCAGAATACTGTCGTTTCATTCAAATTAAAAAAATAGCTTAAAAATCTAAAAAAAAGAAAGCCGAATATGATAATTGATTAGCCCAATCAATGGAAGTTTTTTTTTACCAATTCCATCATGAGTTAAACAAAATTTGCTATTGTAAAATTTTCTAGTTTATATATAACTAAAACAGTACGAGAATGAAAATGTTTGGGATTGGTGGTCCATATTATTATACTCATCACACAAGCGAACCCGTTTGAATAAAAAATAGCAAATAATTAGAAAAAAGTAGCTAAGACTGCAAATTATATTTATGTAAATAAGTGATAACAATGATACAATAGTTGTACACAAACTGTGTTTAATATAACCTTGAATAGAATTGAATAATTAGAAAGGAATGAACGAAGTATTCACTAGTTAAAAATACTTTTTAAGGATCAATATTTTTAACCAACAAACAATAATTCAAATAAACCAACCTTGAGTATTTTCCACTGGATTAAGCATGGAGGATATACCTTGCTGTAACTGCTTGAAGAGCAAATCTGTTTTCTTCATTATCTCATCCTGTTTCGATGCTGCAGCATTTTTAGGCGGAGGAACCACTTTGTTAGCTACTTTCACAACCTGCTGCTCCTTTTCATGTTTCTTTGTAGGGGTTGGTTTTTGACTGCTCTCTTTTGCCGTGCAAGCCTTCTCCCTGGGTCGCATCTGCTTGCATATGTGGTTGGACAAGGCCATCTGGCCTGGCGCGGACATGTTGACCAAAATGGCCAGACAATCAGAATTATTCAGCAGTCCAGATTTGGCCACGTGCTCCGAGAACTCAGCAGCTGAGAGCGAGAGGAAGCGGATCTGCTCCAGGACCGGACCCAGCAGCTCCTGCGAGATCTGTGGCGTGAGATCTTGGTCTTTGTTCCTGCGCCTTGTCCACTTGATCACCGCCAACACCAAATCCAGCTCTGAAGGCATGTTCAGCTGCTGCATTTTTACCAGGGTAAGCAACGTCGATTGGGAGCAATTTAGGAAATTTTCTGACTGCAGACATTGCTTGGTTTCCCTTCCCAAGGTCTATGGAATGTTTAAATTAATTTATTTTGACTTGTGAGACTAAATGATTTCTTACCGATTTGGCCCATTTCATGAGCATAGACTGTTTAGGAGCGTAGTCAAGCACGTCCCACACGGAGTGTTTGTTGACGTTATTGGAAATGTAATCTTCGCACTCTTTGAAAATTTGCACAGTTCCATATTCGCAGGAGAATCTGTGTACATCCAATGCCTGTTTCATCGATTTGAGTTCCAGCTTGTCCAGGTAGGCGTACCTAAAATGTGGATGAATATTCTGTTGTGAAACCAAAGAAAATTAATTTGTACCTCAAAATAACAGAAAAGATTTTAGGATCGTTGGTGCTAAGGTTGACGGTGACAATTTCTACGTCGCCATCGTCGTCTGTGTTTTTTACCAGACGTAGAAAATTTTCGGACAGCCGGGCGAGCACCAATTTGTGGCATTTGAACACAACCTGTACGCAAAATCAAGAAAAAAGATGTGTGTAAAACACGATGAAAATGGGGAATAACCTCGGTCCCATCGATTGCCTTGACTCGGACAAGCACATCAACACAGATGCCATTTTCGTACATGTACCACAACTGGGCAGTGAGGCTGGTGTGGCTGCGGCGCCAGTCCTTGGCCTTTGCGTAAGCTTCGTTTGAGGCCATTTTTGTCTGTTTGACAAGTACTTCTTCGTCAAGGCCGCAATAAAGGCAGTGTCTACAGCGTTGGGGAAATGATACGATAAGCCTCAAAAAAGCTTATGTATCTTCTTGCGGAGAAGTCTTCGACTTTGTTGACTAGAGCAAGGCGTTGACCCCAGTATGTAGTTGACCCCACCATGCAATGCTGTCGCGATGTTTCTTCTTGCAGCACGACAGTCACGGCGAAGTCGCGGCGGCTCCGTGAGGACGGCCGACGGCCATGACCAATTTGTAAACAAACACCACGAGGAGGATGAAGGAGGAGGTGGAGGAGGAAGTAGGCTCGGCCCCTGCCTTGCAGTACGTCACGCGGCAAACGAAGCGCGGCAAAATTGGAGAGATTTTGATGCTGCAACCAGTTCCTGGCGTTCCCGCGGCCCGCGGCACAACGTTTTGTATTTTTTTTTTTCAGAATCTTTTGTGCAGTACTTTAGCTCCAAAACTAATAAATAGCCGCAGTAATAGCTGCGAAAGATCTAAATTAACGATCATCGAAAACGTTTAGCTTTACTTATATCTGAGTTAAATCGAAAAGAGGATCCGAGTGACGAAATCTTGCCAACCCTGTTATTCAATTTTCCCTCACTAAAATTCACCGGCTCAAAAATACTAACCATTGTAATGAAAAGCTAATGTCAAAGAAAGAGAAACTCTGCTTTTTCTAATAAGATAATTTAAGAAGGGAAAATTCTCTTTTATACCCTTCTGACGGCTGCGAACTTATTTTTTTTCCTCAAAGAGTTTTCACTATGCAGTGCCTATACAATATTCAAGTATCTTAATATTACGATAGCTCTGATCTGAAATAGTTGGTGGTGAATATAAGAGCTCTTTTCAAGATTTATTTTAAATATCATACAGAAGAAAAATTTATCTTTTCTTTGACAATCATAATGGCCTAAGTTTCCGGCGGGTGCCAAATTATAATTGTCATCTTTGCGCTAGAGTAATGGACCTGTTATAAATTCAGTGCAACGCACTCGGCGGTTAGTCAAAGGTCTTCTTTGTCTTTGTCAATTAGTATTCGCACTGACTTCGCCGAAAGGGGAGAAAAAGGGGCTGAAGGCGTGCAATCAGAGATGCACGCACCTGCGCTGGGCTCGCGGCAGGGCCGACTTCCTTAATCCCTCCCTTATCCCGCGAAAATTAAAATTAATATCTCAAAAGTTGCGAGAGGATCCTACTTTTTATGCAAACTAGCTCGGTGAGTGTGTGTTTTTGACTGCTCTCTCGCATTTGCACGCGGCAAAATTAAAGTTCTCTCGGCGCTGCATGAATAAAACATGACACCGACGTGCTGCGCTTCTTTCTCGAGTGCGCTTTTTCACGCCAAGAAACATCTGCCCGGCGGAGAGAAAGAGACACTTGAATTCCTCTCGTGTTGCTCCTCCATCTCTTTATACATTCTCCGCATGTAAATTCGGTCATCAAATAAAGCGCGCGCGCCAGAGTTATTTAAATTTGCGAACGAATGTTTCAAAAGTAGCGAAAGGACGCAAAACTGACGCTCCCTTTGCAAGAAACGAGACACTCTTTCTGTTACGAGTGATGGGTTGCAGCATGATTTGTTTATGAGCACCAATTTAAGTGCGCGTATCCTCTTAGGACACGAAGGATAATGAAAACATTAATTTTTTGAATGCTATATGACGCAAAAAGCACTCGTAGGAAATGGATTTTGATGTGTATTTTATGCTATGCCCATCAAGAAACACAGAGACAAAGTATTCCATTAGAAACATCAAAAGGATAAATTGTACAAAAAAATTAATGAATAAGAGTCTCTCCGTGTATTTTTATATTTTATAACATTTTAAAAACTCACTTAAGATTAAATTTTCAAAGTTTTCAGATTTTTCATTGATTATTTTTTATGACATATGATCAAATTTTGTTTACTTTTCAAAGTTTTGTTTGTTTTTAATTTGTGAAAAAATCGAAACCGGCTTAATATTACTTTACTATTTTGCTATTAATCTGCTTGGCAGATTAATACTGATGAAGGGATGAGAGATTAAAATTTCCAGTTCTCTGCATTCTGTCAATTTTGATCACCGAACGGGGCGATGCTGCGCGCAAATTACCTTTGTCAATACCGCGCCACCCCCCGTCCACACCACACGAGGCTAATGGGCCGAAACACACACAGCCTAGGCTGCAAAACGTATATGTATACATAAACAACCGCAAGTTGCCAAACACCTCGGTTTTGCTTTTACATTTTGTGCCGATCGATGCGCCCGCATGCATCCATTTTTACACAACCAGAATAATGGGGACCAAAATTCAAACATCACCCAGATTGTAAAAATATTTTAAGTTTAGTGATATTTAAGATGGTTTTAGTTCATTTCGATGGCATACATATTTTTCTCGATTGTTTAATGTCAGACTTTCCAGCTCTTTCAAATGCTTCCATATTTAGAATAAAATATAAACTGAATTGACTTATTATTTTCAATCCAATGTATTAAGACATTATCAATTGCAACTGGAAAGATAAAATCGAACGTAATCATATTGAGTGACCACAAAACACTTTGATCCCAATTGCATGATTATTTAAAATAATTTTTGCTCAATGAAAGATTATATAGTCAGCATCTTAAAAGATAAGTAATGGTTTTTCTTATTACTTATCTTAATATGTTTTGCCGATTGAGTAGCTTCAATTTCGGCAGTCAAATCGAACTATCTAATACTCCATACTCGTAAGTGAAAATCCTGCTTCAATTGCTCTCTGTTTAACCATGCATCTCACATACAATTAGAGTATAATATAATGTGATATTTTAAATATTGTTCTTGTGTTTTCTGCCAGAAATATGAATTCGAGAAATTCTCAATGTATTAGAAAATCAAAATTATTTTTGGCGCTGGTGACAGTGGTTTTTGTGCAATCTCTCTGCTTGGCCGTGTATTATTTTCCCTCTGAAAATGCTGGTGGTAACTTAATTTTTAACAACAATATTTGCGGTAACTAATATACATTTCTCAAGTGTTACGGGAAGAACAAGAGGAGATTCTCATAGGATTTGATGGGACCGAGTTTACTGATGATGTTATTTTAAGCAAGGTAAACTGCAATGTATATTTAAAAATATATCAATAATTTTAAATTCGCAATCACAGATTGGAGAATCGCACCCAAATGTACTTGTAGCTTACCTTGACGACGATGGTCCTCGTTTTAACAGCACGTGCGGGCATTATTGCAACCCACTGGATATTCACTACAACAACATATACTGGCAAACACAAAAAACGAAAAATGCATCATATTTTCTCTATGGTGCATACTACGATGACAGACCAGCAGCAAAAAAGAGGATAATTCGCATCATTACAATGACAGACCAGTACACTATTTCAGAAAGTGCTACCTGCCTCATTTGGTTTGGAAATGAAGCACCTGCCATCACTAGAGTATAACAATGGTTTCTTCGATCCCTATCTATTTTCTAATTAATTTAATTTAAAATTTAAAGGTTTTCGATTACCAGTTCATGTGGTACAATCATTGGGGGAAAAATGGAGCGACTCTTTTTCCTTATCTGTTAAGCTGCGAAATTCCTTTGGAATACGGTAATCAAGTGCCGGACTCTGTTTCATTGGTTGGAAATCCCTGTGACCGCGCAACCAATAATCTTAAATTGGTGCACAACCTAGCTCCGGAAGGAGAGAAAAAGGATTTCGTCGTTTGCGTAAAAGCGCTAAATTTTGAGCACGATGCATACATGGCCATCCGTCTGGTAGAGTGGATCGAAATGCTCAAAATTTTAGGCGCGGATAAAGTCGTCTTTTACGAGTTGCATGTAAGGGGTTACGTCATTAATTTGAACAGGAATCATGCTAAATTTATGATAATTCTCAGGTCCACGAAAATATTACAAGAATACTAGAGCATTACAAGCGCATGGGGAATATTGAAGTGGTTAAAACCACCCTGCCCGGACACTCCGCCAACATTCCTCATTTTATGACCACCTATTTACAGAAGAAGCAATACGGAGTTAGGAGATTCCAAGAGGTGATTGAAATCAATGATTGCTTTTATCAAAATATGTACAAGTACCGATACGTCGTCTTGCTTGACGTGGATGAGGTAGAATTTTGTATATTTACTTTATAAATTTGTATAAAAGCTTTTATTATAGTTGATCGTACCACGCGGTGACTTATTAACGTGGCAGCAGCTTGTATATGACGTAACGTTACCGAAAGCAAAAAACATTCCCTATGCTACTCTTATCGCCCGCAATGTTTATTTTATGGATGAAAAAAAGGAGCTGCAGGACTGGTACTTCAACATCCCAAAATATATGCATATGCTTCAGAATGTCCGGCGGAATAAAGAGTATGAAGAGCCGGGCACAGGGATAAAGGCGTTCCACAACACAGATCTCGTACTCGCGCTGCATAACCATTTTGCAATCGCATGCCTGGGCGGTCATACCACGTGGTGTGAATACGTTGACTTTGATCTGGAAGACGCGCACTTGCAACATTACTGCTATGGTAGGAGAAAGTACGAATGCATGACCAAGAACGACGGAAACTTGACCGTGGATGCCAACATTTGGAAATACAATACTGAATTAATCAGTGAAGTCAAAAAGACTTTAAGACAAACGGGATTTCTTCGGAAAAAATAGAGCAATAAAAATAAATACTCTGTATAGATAAAAATATTAAGAATGTTGTTTGATTTTTCAAATAACCGAAAAAAATATTTATTATTCACTGACGTGGAAATTCTTTAAATATTTTTCACGACTGACAACTCTCTGTTATAATCAACAAGATGATGTGATGAAGGGTGCCAACAGACACACTATGGTTTCCTTGCACAATTTGAACAATCCTGCTGAATTTTTGACGGCAAAAGGTCGCCTACCTGTAACTTATTTGTGCATAAATTAAATGCAATGAAATATATAACATTTTTTATTTTTGGCTTAGCAGACATCACTGAAATCAAGTTGCGACCAATCAGCGTGCACATGATTAGCTTTAAATAATAATTTCCTTCGATGGATCTAATTTTTATTTTTACTACAATGTCTTAACAAACTAGCATCAACCCTATTGATTAGCATTTTTGTTCTTAATTGTTTCTACAGATATCATTTAAAATTTTTACTGCGAGGCCAAAACGTTAATGCTTAAACGCAAGAAAAAATCATTGATTTCTGAGATCGATTGATATGGAACGGCAAAAACAGTTTGTGCGGTCTAAACGATTCACGGCGACCCTCAGATTTAGCACGCATAATTCACCATGATAGTTTCCCTCATTGTGAACAACTGCTACCCGCTAGGAATTCTCTCAAACAACCATATTGCGCGTATCTTCTTCGCAGGTGAGATTACCGGAGCGTGTAACACGCCCCTTAATAATTGCATCTATCAAGGGGGTTGATAAGAGCGGACTGGAACGCACCCCCGCGCTCTGAAACAATGCGACACGGTGTGCTGCATACACACGGCAGTTTGCGGCTTTTACTGCTGCCTTCGCGCAGAATCAAATGGCAAATGCGACCATTAAAGCGCGCCGTAAATTATGTTTCATTCGGCTGCGCGACGGTAAATTACGCGAGCGCTGCGCAGTTTTATTGCGAAAAACATGATATTTTACGTGTGCGCTTGTGGAGATGAGCGCGCGCAAAGTAGCAGAATTCACTGGAGACCATGCTTTCCATATCGATACGGGAAAGAGCCATTAAACACAAGTGCTTAGAAATTTATGACTCTTCTGTGTGCGCTAGAAGCAATTGCTAGGGAGATATGCATGATTTGCATTGGAAATTAATGTTGATAGACTTATTCTTAAAGTTCCATAAGATTAGATGAACGTTGATGAACAAATCTTCCTGAATAATTGGATTCCAATATGAAAATGGACTTAAAACCGACGACAAATTTAAAGATGAACCCGGCTTTATCAATTGTAGATGAATTTTTTTTTATGGAAAAATTGCTTTTATTTTTATTAAATTGGAATGTATCAATATTTTGGGTAAGGTACTGCTTTAATTTATATATGTCTGTTTGATTCAAAGCCTAGACGCCTTAGAAAAGGTTAAATTCAAATCGGTTTGGAGAAATTCTGAACTTGAGAGTAATAAATTCCTTTATTTTTAATTCTATACTAATCAGTTTTTGTAAATCGAGCTAGTAGAAAATTAAACATTCAGTCTGAAACATTCTCAATTAATTTTTTACACCAAGTTTGGTATGTTGGACAAACTACTGCTGAGAATGAGTGACGTTTAAATTTTTAGAGAGTAAAAACGTCACCTACTTTAGCAAACTATAATGAAAACATGAAAGTTTGAGTTTCCTTCCTCTCTATAGACGCAACTTGCGAAATCCTCTCCGCTGCGTACACCCTGCAAATTTCAATTAGGAGTTCTAGCTGACTTGTTCATGCCGGGCATCATCTGCAGTAAATTAATAACATACGCCGCAACTTGCCAAATTTGGCATTATGCAGTGCGCCTCGCGTGTCTGTTTGAGTGATGGCTTGATACACGCGGCCTTAATAGCGCGCACACACATACCGTCGGCGGCGGATTATTTATCAGGCCGGTGTCATCCAGCTGAGCTATGATAAATTACCAGCACCGATATTGGCACTTGCAATGGAGAGGCAAAACAAATGGCAAAACGCGCGCGCTTGAATAAAGCATCTGCACTGCACCACAGCACGCACAATTGCGCCAATCCCACATACAACTGAGCCGACTCGCTTCACTCATTGCACACTTTCCTATCCAATAATTTTTCACCATCATAACCATCGATGTGAGTTTGCAAAGTAATTAGAATTCTCGACTGATTGCAAAACTCACAACCTACTTTTTATGTTTCAGTTCAGACCAAAACTTAAGTCTGATCGATTTTTGTTCTTCACTGGTTAAATATTTTAGAGAAATCAAGCTGAATTAAATAATTTTTGTATATATCGTTCTGACAAAGGCCAAATCTTATGGTAGCCTCACGTGTTTTTCAATATTTTTTTTACATTTTGTCTGTATTTAATTATTTATTTTGATTCCTTTCGTCGCGATCTATACAACGTTGTGCGGATTCTATTAGGTAAAGTTTATTTCTTCCTGATTTTCATTAGGAAGACGGTGCTCACCGATTGATTAGCGCGAAAACTTTGAATGTGATTTTCTCGCAAATTTAAACATTGGTATTTTTAGCTCATTCCCAAATTTCAGAGAGTACAATAAGGTTAAGGCGAATTTTTTTATCAATATTTTGCACAACATATCTACTTTAATTTTAGGTATTAAATGGAATACTGTAGAAATATTGACCAACACTTTTTTGAAATTAAAATATTTTGTCCTTAGTGAGAAGTAAAATAGAACTCATTTGCTTAGAAAATGACGCATCAGCTAGAAGCACTTTGTGACACTTTGACCGCGATGGTACTACACGAGGAAAATGGCGCACTTGAGCTCACTTAATTCGGTTTTTGCAAGCGTATCCGTCGGCTAATTGTGTGCCACTTTGTCTTTTATTAAAGTAGGCAAATGAAATACGGCGTCCCGAGAGGTGTGCTTGGCTCGCAGCTAATTCTCGCGCCTTTGTTGTTGCAGTGTCCCACACAACGGACGACCTCGTCTTCGTTTGGGACCCGCTGGTGCCCCTCGTGGTCGACGACCGCATCGAGCTGCCCCAGTTGGACATAGTCAACAACTCGACCGGCGACTGCACTCAGCTCTACTCCACTGGTATGTGTCTCGCGCCTATCCCATCAATTCCCGGGGAACTTTAAAATAAAGAGAAAATTTGCTGAATGGGTTAAGTCATTTAATCCTTTTAGCATAATTAAACTCATCCACTCAGTCGATTGCTTAGTAGTTGTTTTATATTGATTACTTCAATTAATCCACTTGCTCCGGTTCGTTTGTCATGTTCTGCGCTGCAGTTGATTCATTCCGTTTTCCTCTGTGTTTTATTTGTATAAAATAGATGCTAAATAGACATAATATTTTATTACTCTGTGTTGTTAGCTGCTAGCTGATTGAGTCACAACTGTTTGAAAGGATCTACTATATGAATTTTTAAATGCATATTTTGGGAAACTATTTCAACCAAAACAAGTCTTGTGTCCACTACACAAAAAGTAAAAAAAGAAAACGGTATAGTTCAAGCAGAACAAATATTTTTACTCGTCTTTCCTCATCCATTCCACATCTATAATTTTTTAATCACGAGCTATATTTTTATAAAAAAAATTAACTATTATTAAATTAAATTGGGGTTTTTGGGGTTCTGTGAGGTTTTTTCACACCCGAATCTCAGCTTCTAATGATAAGATTTTCAAAAACAATACACCACTAGACTTGCTATCTCAACCTCCCCTACATAGGCAAAGCAGTATAAGGGCGCCAACCCTTCAATCCCCCATGTTTATAAAAAAACGTAACATTTTTCTTTTTTTAATGTTTGGCACCATACTGCTCTATGGAATAAGTGCTTATCACCCTTTAACCACTTCAGCTCATCACGGGACATGAAAACGAGTTGAGTACGATACGCAGTTTTTTTATATTATGCGAGTGTTGGAAACCGAAATTTAGTTGGCTCCTGTTTTTTATTACGATGACCTCTGAATGAAAAAGACGTTTTTCACCAAATCTCGGCTTCTAAGCATCTCAGATTTACAAAAACTGAACACCGGTCAACTCGTCATAACTTCCTCCAGATAACTGAAGTACCCCTCAAACCCTTTCCCACCTCATCTAAAATGGTAAAAATATTAGATAGATTGATTTTACTTTCCCTCTGTTATCAAAACAAAAATAATGCTTTGTTATATATATTTTTTGTTCTGGATGTGGATGTATGGGGCACAGTTGCCCTGCTGATCTGCAATAAATAATTTCTGAATCTAAAAATGCATTTCCCGCAGGTTGGAAGCTAAATAATTTCATAAATTTATAAGATCATTTGAATCAACATTCAAAAATTAATTTTAGCAATGTCATAAAAGTTAGCTCTTTAATTAATAGGGCATATTATATTTTTTCTCTTATTTGAACCCTATATGCCTTAAACTCACAAAAAAAACCCCGCTCAAATTGAAACTAAATTGAGCATTGCCAATTAATATTCGCGGCCGGCGGAACCACTTTGCCGGCGTAATGAAATATAATGTATGAGTCGCACTCTGGCGAGTCAAATTTAACGAGGCCGCTAATTACGCCAGAGGGTTGCTTGGTTAATGAGATAATTAGGAGTGGATTGCGGCCCGATGGAGGGTTGGAACGGAACTCACTTGCTCGCGTCGCTCTCTCTCGCTTCATTATTGCTCTCTGCTGTTTTTGTCGTTTGACGCACGCCGCCCCCGCTCTCTCCAGACCTTAGCAGCTCATTTGCATGATTATTATTTGTCAGTCTGCCGCCGGGAAACAATGGGAGTCCGCTGTCTGAAATGTAATGTCGCGTGTCGGCACAACAATTAATACTCGTTCGCTCTGGTACGCATGGCGGGCTCCCAATCGGGCCAGAAGCATCAATTTTGCACGGCCGTATTAATACGTTCTCCCTTGCGGCGCTCGGAAAGTATATCGGCTTGTTATATGAATTTATATTATTCCATATCCCTAAGGGCTTTGCTATTTTTGCTTTAAACGGTGAAAATTCAATTCCTTAAAAAGTAGAAAAAAATAATGCAAGCTTTTTGCCTCCAAGCTCGTTGAAATTAAATTTTCTTTTCACCTATCAATTTAATTACCCGTCATTACCAGATTGCCTGCACGTCTTGATTAGGACTTAAAGTTCAAAAGATCAGCTACAAAGTCGGAGCCGCATTTTTTTGTCGAGGACACGTTTGGTCAAAATTTAATCAATTCAAATGTTGATTTTTTCTGTTTTAGTCCCGTTTTGAAATAGCCCGAAATCGTTTAAGATTTGTATTAGTAATACTTTTTATCAGGAAAAGAAGCCATGATAGAGGGTTTAATTGGTTAAGAGTTGGATACAGGTTTTTCTTTGCAAAAATAAAAATTAAGAAATGTAAATCGTTAATTTAACTTTTACTTTTAGAAAGAAAAGTGCCCTTTTTAGCAAGTAATCTTTTTGAACATCACATCTTTGTCACGTTTCAAGCATATTGTCCAAATACGAATTCTATTATCCTTTTAGAACAAAATAACTCAATTTTAGTTTCAGTTCCCGTCCCATCATTCACATGCTGTAAATTTGTTACTTTTATTCGCTAAATCTCAATGAATCGTGCCATTTAGGTAACTTCACGTGTCTGGAGGTGAACTTCACGCTGAAGCGTCGCCTGGGCTACTACCTATTCCACACGTACGTGCCCACGTGCTTGATCGTGATCATGTCGTGGATCTCGTTCTGGATCAAGCCGGAGGCGGTGCCAGCCAGGGTCACCCTGGGGGTAACATCGCTGCTCACCCTGTCCACGCAGCACGCCAACAGCCAGAAGTCCCTACCACCGGTCTCATACATCAAAGTGAGTTACCAGCTGGCTTTTGTTGTGATTTATTCCTTTATAGAACGCTGAGAAAATATATTGCAATTGTAGGACAGAATTTATTAAAAAGAAAAACACTCCCCAGCCGTGATTCAATTTGCTGGGCGCTTCTTTCATATCCGCTCGGCGCTCGACAGTTTTATTTTCCGATATCCTGTTTGTTATTTTTTATGTCAGTCGGAGCAGAAGTAATTAAAAACAGACGCCCTCCCGCGAGAATCAATTCGCAAACGCTGCACGACTGCGGATTCATGCAAATTTCTCATCAAATCAGCACGACTGCTGCTTAAAAATGAAACGGTAATCTCTTCGTTGGTCTGATGAAATTTTAAGCCTGGCGCAGTTTGTATAAACTCACTAATCCACGCAGCGTCTTCTTAATTAAAAAATAAGGCTAACGTAAATATACGAGCGAAAGAAAGGATAATTAAGGCCGGCGTTGCTGCTGCAGCTCGAGTAATTTATTGCGTTTCACCAGATTTGCCCTGCGCGCTGACAGATTCGAGTTGAGACAAGCCTCGGAAATTATTGCTTGCGAGCGCGAGGCATCTCTCGTGATTTAGGATGATAAGAACGTTCTGTTCCCGGGTGGTGGAAAATAGAGTTTATAAACTGCACAAAAGAATCACTAACCGTTTTAAATTGAGAAGGAAAGTAAAACTGATGAATGTTGTGTTTTTCTTTATAATTTTTTGCACCAAAACTTTCATTTGATAGGCAATTTTTTACAAATCACTAAACAACGGAAATTACCAAATGATTTTTTTGTTGCATTTCGAGTTGAGCGCATAATTTTTATATTTCCAAAGAAGGTTTAAAATACTTTTAACTCTTTCAAGTTTAAATTAAAATCACTAAAAAAATTCAAGCAATCTCATTACTGAAGAGAACCAAAACATTATAAAAATACAATGTTTCTAAACATTGGAATTAATTATCCACCGTCTCAAAGAAATTAATCCAATTTTCCTTTTAAAATTAATTTTTAAATCTCGTTATGGTATGCAACTGCTGTGGAAACCATCAAATAACCATGTTCCTCTAACGTTTATTCAAATTTCATTCGCATAATTTTAAATTCACCAGCCAGAGCGGCAGGGGCGGTTTTCAACAGAAATATAATTTAAAGGCCTCAATGAAAGCGCACGATTAACTTTTGTTGTGGGAATGAAATTTCCATATATACGGCCCAACCACGAACAACAGACCCATTCAGACCGTGAAAAGAGAGCACTTTCACGGAAATTAGATGACGAAAAAAATCTTATTTCAGTTCATACAATACCTACTACTATTTTCCAGTGTCCTTGCTCGAGGAATATCTGCGCCGGTTCGCATTAAAAGCACTCTAACTGCGTTTTTACGTCTCTTTTATGCGGCAGATAATGCTAATTCCGTGGCACGCACATTTGGATTGCAAACTCGGCGCCGTTATCGCTCGCTGCGAGCACTAGGCAACCCGCGTGACGCGCGTAACGAGCGGCTTGCATACCCCGATCACGATAACGACACTTTTATTGCTCCAAATTGATCATCATTTTTCAATTTTACTCCAACATTTTTCTTTCTTTAAAACGTGTCTCCCCTACTTGCAAAAAAATGAGTTGAAATCCAGCTGATTGGCTTTATTTTTTATTTAATAAATTAGGTAAATTTGCAACTTTTTCATTTGGATTGGTTAAGGATTGGTTAAGCTTTATAGTATTTTAAACTTTGGCCAAAAATTAACCAATATAACGATACACTTGTTTAAAGAATTAATTGGATTGATGTATAAGGTTTTTAAATTGCTCAAAATTTGTATTTTTTTCACATTTTATTCTCACTATTCTAATTTCCAACAAGACTTTTTTAGTGTTTTTGAATCAACATTAAGTAAAGAAATTTGACTCGTGCTGAGCTTTTAATCGTAATCTCTTTCCATAGCATTATTGATTAATCGGTTAGTGCTGCGCTATTGTTCACTCGGTCTCGTCTCTGGTTGCAGGCAATAGACGTGTTTATGTCCAGCTGCACGGTGTTCGTGTTCTGCTCGCTGATGGAATACGCACTCGTCAACATAATCCTCGGAGACCTCATCGAGGACGGGGAAAGACCAGCGGCAATCAAGAAGATGATCAGGAAAATTGTGAGTTCGTTTCTTAACCCCGTCCAAATATAAAATCTTTGATGGTGTAATTTTAGCAAAACAACAATTGCATTGGGCTGAGAAATTTAGATAGTTTATCCCAGAAAAAGAAATTATGAAGCAGAAAAAAAGCTGAAGATTCGTACCCTTTTTTCTTATTTCTTTAATAAGTATTAATCAGCAAACGTATTTATTTCCTAATTCAAGATACACTAATGCATACTTTCAGAGACCAAAAAATAATATAAAAATAGGAAAATTTCAATTTAACAAAAAAAAATATTTCAAAGTCACACGTTATGTTATTAAGAAGTCAAATAATGTAAAATAGGGAAAAAATCACCTCAAAAGTTTACAGGACAGTGAATAAAGACTTCTGCTTTTCGTAACCCGTGAAAGGAAGGCAAAAACCTCGAAAGGGTGTGCTGCCCAGTGGAGCCATTGTCTTGGGGAAGTGTTTAGAAGATTTGAAAATGTCTATGTACGGTATCACAAAATAACAATAAACGTAAAAAATATTTTTAATTTTTCACTTGTTAGAACATTGAAATTTACCTTGAAATTCGTATTTATTGATAGAGGCAGCTTCGTAGCGATTAATTGCGTCTGGAATTTATAATATGTAAGCTAACTGCATTTGCCCTCGACCTACTGCTACCGCATCCTCTCAGGGATCTCTGAGTTTGACGGCATACTGCGGTGTTTCAATTATTGCAATATCACGGTGTGTAGGAATTCCGCAATTAATTATGGATATGAAATAGTCGCATCTCGATCTAGCAATGCTAAATTTAACTATTAAAAACTTAAGTGGCAGGCAGTTTTCTTTTTTTTAAGTCGAAATGCTAATTTTACTAGTAACAGAATATCTTTGTTGGCTCTGCAGTGGTCAATCCTTGTTCAAACAGTCAAAAAATACTGCGCTTGCTAGAACCAAGGACACAAAGACTAATTGTTCCCAAAAATCTTTGGATATTTGAATTGGTTATTTAAATTGACACACGTGCACAGCAAAAAGTAGAAAAATTGTCAACTTTTATTCATATTTTGATACACGGTAAAAATATTTACAATTAATTCTAGCTGTTAACAGATTGGTTTTTAAATTTTGAACTTTTGACAGCTAAAAGATAATGTGTCTGTTTTTTTATTTGCATTTTTTTAGATAAAACAAAATCAACCCTTAAGTGTGGAGCTCGTCCTAAAAAAACCTTATTCCTAGCCAACTGATAGAAATAAAACAATTTCTTGAATGCAGTGCTAACAAAATGACAATGTTATTTCAGCAAATCCAAGCTCAGACGCAAGCCCTGGCCGGCGGGAGCAGCGACGACGGCGGCAACACGCTTAGCTCGCCATGCAACAACCAGGCGGGGGTGGCAGCGGCCAAGAGCAACGGGGGCGGCACGGAGGCGGTGGAGCTGATGGGGCCGATGGTGGCGGAAGCGCTGGCCGGACTGCCGCCGACCATCAGCGAGCGCGTGTGCCGGCAGCAGGCGCGCCACCAGCGGAGACGCGACCGCGCCATTTTCATAGACCGCTTCTCGCGCGTCTTCTTTCCACTCTCCTTCAGCGTGCTCAATATCATGTACTGGACCGTGTTTGTCGAGTATTACTTCTAATAACGTGGGGACACGCGACCCTCGGTGCGCTCCTCCTCAGCGGGAAACAACAGCGTTTGCGCTTCTTCAACGAGTTCCATCGAATTCTTGCCAAAAGAAAGAATAAAAAAGACAATCCGTCGTTGCTCTAGAATTCACTAACACACCTACCTGACACGCATATCCGGGTGTTTCTGTAGGGATTTTGATAAAATTGCTGCAAAATGACTGCTGCGTCCATTGAATCTCCTCTGATAAAATTTTTTACAGTAAAATGAAGCATTTTTTGATTCAAAATTACGTTCATTATGTAACGGCAGGTTTGACTTTACCCCGTACATCATACATCATCCAAAAAGAAACAACGAAATCAATTGGCAGCAAAGGCCAAATTTTGGAAAAGTTGAAATTTTAACAAAAATTCATAGCAAATTTTTAATGATCTTTATCCACCAAGATATGAAATAGCGACAGTTTATATAAGTCATTGAAGCTCAAAATGAGAGCAGTTATCCCTGATTTATGGAAAGGATTAGTATGGGAGCGTATAATTTGCCTAAAATGAATTGGTCCAAACGATCCGGAAATTGTACAATTGACTAGAATTTGTCAGAAATGTTTTTACTTTTCATGCAATTTTTCTATTGCCAAAGATATTACAAGTTGCAATTCTTTCGCAATACCTGGAAATATTTAAAGAGCTCAAGGGTCCAATTCAGATGGTCACAACTGAGGAAATCAATTTTTTTAATAAAATAATGCATCACAACCGGGCATCCCTTCCAGTCAAAATTTGTCTCGACAGAAAAAATTATTAAAAAATAGCCCATAAATTTCGTCAACATCCTGAAACGGCTTAACACTGATTTGACGCTAAGTTTATTTCCGACTTTTTCAATATTTAGAATGAAATACCAAATTTAAAATCCCCTGATTTTTTTTAAATATCATGAATGCACTTCAAATGTAGAAAATTTCCATTTTTTAGTTCTTTGTAAATGGCTTCATTGGAAATTAACATAGTTCAGGTCGGTTTTTGGTGGATTGACGGGCTTGGGCTTTAAAAATGGTTTTAGACAGTTTTAAGTGTTGCTTAAAAATCTTAAAATTGAAATCATACGGTTCTTGCTGTGGATCCAGTTGTTATAAGCGTGCAGCAATTTTAGTTTAAAATGTCTCAAGATTACGCCCATTAATGAAATAATATTGATAGAGTCGGGTCGATTTTCTTTCAGCGCGTCGCCGAAATTCGATTTTCTATTATACGCTCGGCCCTGGCTGTGTTTTGTTCTCCATGTAAAGCATTTAAAGGAATAATTTTTATTATATATTGATCGCTGCCAAATTTTCAATCTCTTCCTCCTTGAATTCCCAAACTCGCTCAATTCTCGAATTATGTAAAAACGTACTTTCAAACTTGATGCTTGTGCATAGATGGTAAAACGAATTTTTAAAGCGTAATTTATAATTATAAGAAATCGATTTTCGCTATACGTGAAATTTTCATACAGTAAAATAAGTAGAATTTAATTCGAACGATTCAACCGGCAAAACTCGACAAAAGTGTAAGAAAATATTGAAATAAGCATTTTAAAAGATTCTAAATAATAGTTAAATGCTTAATCCGGTAAGTATGTAATCAAAGAATAATAAATATAGTCAACTATATCGATAATTCCGATCTCAATTCCATCGATTCTGCGGAAAAGGCTCAAAGGTGGAATATTGGATATTTTACAAAATATGAAAATCAGATATTTGCGTACAAACTTTTCAAAAACATGTTTCATTTTTTTTTTTTTAAAAAAGTGCGTGTATACCAAGCGATAGAAACAATGTCTATTACGTCACTTGGGCTGCAGCTGATGTGTTTTCATTCTCTGCTAATGTGATTATTACACCGCACTCAAACATACACACACACTCTCTCTATAACTGTACAAAATACACAGATTAGTATTATCGTTAAATTGTGCTTTATTGCCCTCGAACGGCGGCCTGTAAATATATAAACCGCAAACAAACTCTCTCTACGTATATTATTGTACTCAAACGCAAACACGCAAATCGTGCAATGGGTTACCGAGGCTTTAAAATCGCGCTTAGACATTATTTATGTTAAATGGTGCGAAAGAGGATTGCGCGCGGGAGATTATGCAAATTATATATATAGTTGTGCACTGCGTGGCGTCAACGGCACTTGGCCAGCCTTTCTCTTTGCTCAAGTTTGTCCAAATTATTTGTGACCTTATATTTATTGCCATTTCTCAAATTTAAAAACAAATTTATTTAACAAACTAAGCAGCTTAAAACAATCTTTGTCCAATGACAATTTCAAATATTTTTAAGCTTATGTTCAAAAAATTCCGTTTTTGAACCAATGCGTTTACTATTACATAATATATTTACCATAAAATTAAAATATTAGTCAACACTATTTTTTTACTTCTTAATATTCACTATTTTTGCTGATTGTAAAAGACAGTTTCAAATAAAAAATGGCTTAATATATATTATCGAATTCTATATTAACCTCCTTATATAGATGGGTCATGATTGAGTTATTACCGGTTATTACTATATTTCAAATTATTATAGTTACAAATTTTCCATCATTATTATTGGCTGGCCATTTTGCTCTTGCTTTTCAAATAGCTGCAGTGTCAAAACAAATTCCTATTAAGCAATTTTAATAAATCGTGAGTTGTTTTAAAATTATGTAGGTGTTCCGTTTCTAAAGATTATAATCGTTGTTCACTGTTAAAAAATAGAAAAAGCTTAACTTTGTAAAATAACTGTTGTGTCGACTGTTGAGGGATGCAAAGATTTACGTGTTGACTCGAAAAGTGTGTGCGATTTATCTCATTTGAAAGCTGTTATTAAAATCGTAACAATCGTGTATAAGCAAAGAGCAATCACAAACCCTGAAATATTATGTCTCCGATGTCTCTCCTTCATTGATAATAAAAGAGATTTTAAAACGCATTGGTGTGAGTTTGATTTTTCTCGGAGTTGAAACATTAATTGCAAACATTCAGCAGGAATCGAAGCAATCAAAGGTCCATTCATCCGCAAGATGCGCCCACTATTCAACTGCACCGGCTGACAGTTGGAAACAACTTGTGCGCCTGCAAATGAACCTAATTACAAACTTTGAATTGAATCGCGGCTCTAGCATGAATTATGCAAACATCTCTCGGCGCGGCTTTGTCAAGTGACGCGTGGGGAGAGAACAATAAGGAGGTTTATTACATTGCCACGCGCTGGGTAATTACTCGTTCGCTAGGTGCATGCAACCCTTTTGGCCTTATTAGCGAAATGTGTTGATCCCCCTTGAAGGGAAACTCGGCGAGCAGCATTAATCTTTCTCGCCAGAGGAGAGCTAGTGCGAGAGGCCAAGTTTTCCAATCAAAACCTCATTAGCATACAAGATTTTCTGTCCGAAAGTACTTTGTTTCCGCGAATCAGAGTCAAACTGACTGAGATTGAAATTGATTAATGAGTGATTTAAGAAGGGATTATGCAAATAAACCAACTTCTGCTTAATCTATTCTGGTGTAAACATTTTCCTGATTTTCCGGTCTATTAATGACGGCAGAAGAAGGTGCCCAAAACAGAGCCACTGGGTGAAAATCGTGTGCAATTTTTTTCATGTAAAATGTTTGGCATAATAAAGAAGTAAATTCAAGTTTCCCTTGTAAATAAATATTTTTAATTTTCAATATAATTTATTTTTATTAAGTGTTAAACGAAGACTGAATTTTATTGTCTGAGTTCATTTGGGTAAAATAGAAGACATCAACTCAACAACATTTTCGGTATTGTTACATCATAAATATTTGAATAAATGAATAATTTAAATAATTTATTCTGCATGAAATTTTAGATAGATGCATTAAAAATAATATATACAAAGGTGATCACAATATCTACCACATTGGTGGCTTCACATTAAGTTTAAGTATTTATCACAGCATAAAAAGAAATGGTTGCATGCGTTCAAATTTACAAGCCTTTGTTTAACTTCCCAAAGAGCTAAAATATGCAGCTTTCAAATGTTATAGCATTAATTGGAATTGTGAGTAAATTATTGCAAACAACAGATGAAATTACAGAGAAAAGCCGTCTTTTATTTTATATAAAAACCTTTTACGAGAAGGATATATGTATGTAAGCAATTAGCAGAAACCTTAAAATCGAAAGTAAAATTTAAATGTTGTTGTTTAAGTACGTGGAGCAAGTTTCTTAATAAAAAGAATTCTCCTGAAATCAATTCCCCTCGAATTCACTTTCATTGAAACTCAATTCCGAGTTTCCCTTTGTATACAGTGGAAAACATCTTTGATATCCACTTTTTTTCAGCAATAAGGGAGCGCAATATAGGGTCTTCCATATTGAATTTTAGAATGAAAATCAAGTATCTACTATGCGGAAACTTCAGCATTCCTTGAAGTGATCCTTTTGTTGGAAAATTCTCTCGTTGCAAAAAGGCGGCTTTAATAGAATACCCTTTACTGCGCAATTGGAAGATCAAAGCTTTCACAAATCAAAGTGGCAGCTGCACATCAAATATTCCATCTTGAACGTTATTTGAGTATTGTATTTTGCATTGGGGGCTGTAAATAGTCAATTTCCCGAGTCGCACTTTGGGCTGCCGGCGGGAGCAATTTGTCTGCGCTGACTTTTTGTCCCGCACCAGCGCATTGAACACGACTTGTTACAGTTGTGTGCGCGCCGAGCGACGAAACCGCTCAATCAGAGCCAGGCAAAATAAGGGGATTATTGGGCGAGCGGCGGCAACTTTGTACGATAAATTGGAGACCCACATTCGGCGGCTGAAAGGGGGAATTCGGAACGTGATCCGCGACCGGATCAATTAATTTTGTGCCCCAAAGACGTGCCCTCCTGCATGGTGCAGAGCTCGACTTTTCCCCTTCTAATTGAGACGGTTGAATGTTCAACGCGTGCCGACGCATTTTCTGCCTTTTATTTAAACCCAGCAAAATTAATGGTGAAGCGAGAAGTGTGGCAGGGGATCACTGATAGACTGGAGGAAACGGTTTGAAAAGGTGAGACGACTCAAAATGAATCCCTTATTTCGTTTGGTGCCTGAGACCCAACTGAAAAGGAGCTATTATTATCGTTTAAAGAGGGAATGCAAAAAAATTAATATATCGAATTCTTTCAAATAACTTTCACTGGTGTGATCATCAAAATTTCTTTTTTATTATCATTTGAAAACTCTTTTACGTACAGTTCATGAGCACAATTTTTTCTTTTTCCCCCAATGTGATGAAATAAATAAAAACTTGTTTTAATTGATAACAAAATATTAGAAGGTCCAGAACCAGTTCTTATACTTGCCAATACGTGAAATAAAATAAATTAGGAATCCTCACAAAGAGATTTTACGTACCTTTGAGGATTTCCAATATCTCTTATACATAATAGATAACAGCAACAAAATTGTTTTGATTAAAATTACTCTTGCATTGTAAAACTATTATGATTGCCATTTCACACCATAGTCAATTCAATTTTGTATATTAAATATTAGTTATTGATATTTATGTATTCATTTAGGGTTTTTGGCCAGAATACTTCAAACACCCTATAAGTTCGCATCTTCCAAATTTGAAAATAAAATTCTTCGGTCCCGATACCATCAGTAAGTAAATCAACCAATTCCTTTCGTTTACCTGAATGAAGAGGAATGTCACTACAAATTAAAACATTTTTTAAACTCATTTAACTTTCCATTAGACAATTTACAGAGTATAGCAAAATTCGCTCATAAATGTATGGTCCCTTTTGATGTTACTGGGTCCACAATGATAAAAAGGATAAAGTTTCGGTGACCACGATATGAATTTATGTAAGGTTTGTAATACGTATTTCTGCACCGGCAAAATTATGCTTTGGGTGAAAATTGGCGCCAAACAATCGGGCAACCCTTGTTGTATTTGGGGCGCGTTCTAGGGGCGCTGTGTGCCGGTCGCGAACCCAAGCGCAGCTGGAGTCAGCGAGTGTAGATGGAGGGCCGGTCGCGGCCGCGGGACCGGCGCTGGCTGGCTGGTGCCGGTGGCTGGCTCGGTTGGCCGCCAGTCGCTCCCTTGCCTCCGGACAGAAGCGCTGTGATGTGGACACCCTAGTGACCGGCCGAAAACACATACACAAACACACCCCGTGGGCAACCCTCGTCTGCAGCTCAGGTCAGTCGATGGCACAACTTGACATCGTTTAATTTTTATCTCCTGATTTTTTTCGCCAATTTTTGCGTAAATCGGAGGGACATTTTGATGTTATTTGTCGTATTTTTGTGTTTTATTTTATTTTTGGCGTTTTTATTGGCTGGAACGCGAGGGAAATTCGGTGCGTAGTAGGAGACACTAAAAGTGATTATGATGTCGGCAAATTGATTCAACCTTTGCACTTGACACGAGAGCCGCGCTCTCAATTTTGCGCATCACAGGAGCAGATTCTTCCTCTAGCGTGGGGGAAGTGTCAAAACCTTTTAATCCAGATGTGCATTATAACTGCCCAACAATTCATCCAAATTGTCGATAATGAGTGTTTATCAACACAATAACGAATCATTGGTGCAAAATGTTTTATTTTGTTTATTTTATCATTCAATTAATAGCAAAATCCAGCCTGTGTAAAAGATCTTGTTGATAGTTTTTTATATTTCAGTTGCAGAGCTGAGAAAGATCAGGTTTGTTTAACATGGAAAATTAATTGCATTGAAATGGAATTACAGAAAGAGACTACAGGATTTATTTGTTAGCAAGTTAATTCTCACAATTTTATGGTAGGGATGATTCAATACTAATTTTTGTTTTTTAAACAGAACACTGAAAGCCTAATGAGGTCATTTGCTTCATGTTGGACTGAAATTCGGTACATTTAAGATTTACCTTACACACAAATTAATTAATGATAATTGTTTATTTTTTCGTGCCAGATGACGAAAAACTCTATGTTTGGATATCAAATATGATTTTGAGTCGGGAGAGAGCGCTCGGTATTTTAATTAGCAAACGAACCTTTTTAGTCACTAATTTCCAAATTTACAGAATAATATCGATAATATTTGTTACGAAATATGTATGCTAAAAGATTTCTTCAGAAAACGCAATCTCATACCTCTTTAATGAATTGCAACCATTTGATACTTCCTTGAGGTTGGCTATCATAAAATAAGACAATTTTATCTATTTATGTCACACGATTTCACGAAATTCTTTTAAATCTACAAATTTAATGATTATTTTATAGTTTGGTTATTTTTTATTTATTTATTTGGCGTCTCAAAAAGCTTTTAAGGTTAAGCTTCAAGCAAACCAATTAATTCAAATTTATTCTAACAAAAAAAACAGAAGGCGGTATAGGCACAGCATTGTAAAGTTAATAAAAATTTTATCAACTCTGGCCTCTTTGCATTTAGTGTGACGCTTGCTACGACGACGAGCGTCGCTGGATAGATAGGCGCTGCTGGGTTGGACACTACTGGTTATCATTTTTATCAGTGGCTCACTGCCCCTCGAACGAATGGCTTCCCCTTGCGTTCTCTCCTCTCACTCTCCGTGTGCCTGTCTCGAGGCAATAAAATTAAACGCGGCACCGACCAGCGCACACACAGATATAAAGTGAGTCTGAAGCTCTTCCCGGTTTAATTTTGCTCCTCCAGCTCATGCGAAATTATTTTCCTTTTGCTGCACAAAGACTGAATGAGAGCGCGGGAAGAACTCCTTTTCATCGTCGGCTGAGTTTCATAATTACATTTACTCTGCTTCTCCTTTTTCGTTCAATTTAATCTCAGAGTGGAAAATTTCCGGTTAAAAAAATAAATAAAGAGCGTTTCGTTTGCGTACAACATCGTCGGTCGGGCAAATTGGCACCGCTAGGGGTACCTCATTTCGCTATAATTTTCCAATTGAGCCGCTGTGCGATGGCTTCAGTCGTGTATACAAATACATAATAAGTAAGCGCCCTCGCGACTATACATCGGCCGCAAGGCTGCACTTGAGCGCTGTTATATTTTTAGAACGAGACCACACCATGCTGGTAGTGCTTTGAGCGCAATAAATGCACCTTAATTATTATTCTGATGCAAAGGCATGGGTTAGCATTAGCAATGTTATTTTAGGACTCTAGTCTCGTCAAGTCGACCTCAAAAGCATCTCGGAAATAAATTGAGTTCAACCAGAGTTCGTAAATAAAAATATTCAGCTAGAATTTCTTATGTTTGAATTGGAGAATGAATCAGGTTAATTTCCCAAAAATCATTATGAGCAGGGTGGTAATCCAATCCATGTATTTTTTTTCTATTTTAAAAATCAACTGAAAATATGAGTAAATAATCGACTCCTCCCTTCATATCTATATTTATGCACTTTGATATATTCAAGTCCTCCTCCCATTTTGAGATCCGTCTCAGCTCACATATCGTGCCTTATAAATTCACACACGAAATGCCAAATTAATAACGTGGTGCGTGTGCAGATAGCTGAATTTGCATTGGAAATTTGTTCATTTCTCGTGAACCCCGCACGCACTGAACAAGCTGCATATTTAACTTCCTAATGAATGAATTATGTATTATCACAAAAGCTTTTGATAACCACAACTTGTGTGATGCCCCTCTTTGTATTTTTTAACTGACCGCATAGGAAATGAGAGTGTGTGAAAACAAAACAAAACCAAATCCAATGTAAATTTAATACTCTGCTTGGCTAAAATGAATTTGAGAAATTTATTTTAAATGAAAAAAGTGCCGAAATATTGTCTCTTTAGTTTAAAATCTTTATATAATTTTCTCAATGCTATGAAAGTTAAATAAAATAAAATTACAAGGCGTTTTAGTTCAAATAATGGGAGTGATTTAGCTTCAGGGAATTTATTGGACGTAAATAAATAAAAAGAAGGGCGAGTCTAAATGTTCAATAAATCTTGAAGAAATTTTCTTCAATTTTCACTTGAAATGCATTGATTTTCTCATTTAAACACATATATTCGGCTGCAAATTATTCCTCAAGTGGTATATAGCACCAAACTTGAAAAATTCTCTGGTACTCTCCGACAAGGAGCTATATAACAGTTTCATATTGTACGCTCTAGTTTTACCTAATAAATTAACATCTCACAAGGTAGGAACAAATGGAAACAGGTGTGATGGGGAGTGTTTGTATTTATACAGTACTTTTTGTGTCTGCGCTAGTAAGAGTAATTTTCTATTCGATCCGTTTTATCTAGAATTTGACAATATTATTTAACAGAACGCCCAAGAAAAAAATTACTACAGCAATAAATATGTATCTTGTGTTAATCTAACGAAAAATTAAAGGGGGTTCTGAGCTCTCTGATGGAATAAATTTTAAATATCCGAATCATCTTTTCATTGCCAAAAACCAATGCATTCCACTATTTTTCAATCCCCAAATTTCAACGGTTAAGAGTTCCTTTTTAAAAACTCTAAAAAGTCAGTTTCACTCACTTTTTAATATGTGTTATTAACACTCAAATGTTGTAAGATAATGTTATATACACAGAGATAAAAAATAATCAATCAGAGTGTCGGTCAAATGAAAGAAATTTTCAACTTGGTGCAATCAGCCTTTTGATAATGCTTTTTCTATATCATATGCTAAAGGCATCGTTTTAGCTACATGAATTCGGGCTTAAGCAAACCTTAATCGAATTCCCGTGTGCTCTCTTGCATTCACATTCAATCAGGAAATTGACAAAACAAACGCTTTTGTCATTCCCCGAAAAATGCGGCCGCGAGAGTGAAAGAATTTCCCAAGGATTGAAAACTCAAGGAACCGTGCAGCCTTCCCGGAAAGTCTGATTGGGAAATGCATTTTTCCTGCTGCTTCGATCGCGGCTAAATGTATTTTTTTCCTCTCCAACGGGGATCGAAAGGCAATCTCGCTGCTGGGTGGGCTTGTAGCGAGTTGGAATTGGAAATTGAGTCGGTGCAAATCCCCTGTGTGACACACTCGTGTCACTTGTAATCCGCTCTCAGCCGATTGGGAACCGCCGCTGATTGTGCCCACGACGCACCGAATCGACAGTCATTATTGAGAGTCAACAGCGTCCACTCGACCGGACAATTGTAATGCCATTGAAAGACCATGTAAGCGCAAGTCACAATTATTATCCGGTGACGCAAGAACAGAGAGAGAGAGGCTCTAGAAGAGGCAGTGGTAATACGATTGATTTGTCATTTTGGACAACTTGTGGAATGAGAAACACCACAAATAAACAAGAAAATTCCAAAGCATGTTACTTTTCAGTATTTAGAGTGGATTAATTCATACAGGCAACAATTGAGACACATGAACCGACATCCCTTAGTTGGCTCGATTTTGTTGAATCAAATTATTGTTCTTGTGACTATTTTGGTATGATTAAA
Source organism: Cloeon dipterum (assembly GCF_949628265.1). Classification (NCBI taxonomy): domain Eukaryota; kingdom Metazoa; phylum Arthropoda; class Insecta; order Ephemeroptera; family Baetidae; genus Cloeon; species Cloeon dipterum. The sequence continues at coordinate 12,252,584 of NC_088790.1, forward strand.
ACAGACAACAAAAGATAATTCTACAATGAACCAACAATCGAACAATGGATACCGATCCTGCTGTGTCTACTGTTCATATGCGAAATTAGAATAAATACTGTCAAGAATTTGTCCATATTATCCCATTTTTCCACTGCCGCATGATTTTTACAGGGAAAATCAATGTTATATAGTGGTCATAAGAAGTGCCGTTCGCAAGGACTCTTAATAGACGGTTTTACGCTCCATGTATAGCCGTTTTTGATGGTTTGTGACTCTATTCCCTATTATTTCCTTGCGATTTTCCAAGCTACAACTAATTGTTTTTAAAGAATAAGCAATCTTTTGCATGGTTTCAGCGTCTAATTTGAGTTAGCTATTCAGAGGTTTCACTGGAAAAGGTTGAGCATTTTGTTATAAATTTAGCTCACAGTTGAGACCTTTTCTAAGATGAACAAGGGTGAAAAATATTGAGAAAAATTATTTGAAATATTTGTACGCCAAAAAAGTATAGGTTAAACTCAGCATACTTCGTATACATATATGTTTTTCCAGTTCCAATAGCCAGCAAAAACGACCAAACAACATGAAACTAGATTTTTTCAATAAAACTAGAATCGGCTGAAATATTTTAATGATATAATAATCAATCAAATCTATAATGTATTATAATTAAAACGCTGGACATTTTCCTCGAAGCTATATCGTTATATATATGCTCTACTATTTCGTAATAGTAACTTAATAACCTAAAATTTTACTTTATCTCAATGGGAAGATATTGAATAATTTTTTAAGTTCACACACAGTTTTCATTTTTTATTTTCAGAACTTCCTGCTTTCATTTAGATCATTTTTTTAAATTTCAAATTAAATCTTCAAATACGATACAGAGCTTGTCGTTAGCTGTATTCACTCGGTTTTAATTATGGTTACCCATGCTGAGAAGAGCTGAAAGCGAACCTGTGTAGAAATAATGAGGCCACCATTCTAGCGCATTTGCAATCCAATCAAAGCGAATATAAAGCCGGTGAGCGAAATCTGCTAATGGCGTGCGTTGCCAGTCAAATGACTCTTTTCCCCTTTGTGTGTCACTTTCATGCTTTTCATCCACCTAATCCGAAATCAATTTCTCTGCAACTGCGTCACGGATTGTCGCACCGACGCTTCGAAAGTCATAACATTGCACAATTGGCCGAACTTTTCTCAAAATAGATTTGTATTCTTAGCATACACTTGTGCCGATTCCGTATAATCCCTAGAAAACGTGTGCGTATATTTGTTTTCGTTTTTGCGAATGAGGAGGTACATTAAAGGGTGCGTCAGTCACCACAAGAAAGAAGCCACGTTGAGTTTATTCAGACGCCGAAAATAGGAACAACGCCCATGCACAAGAGTCTAAAATAAAGTTGTTACAAATAACTTTATCATGAAAACTTTGAGCAAGAGAAACGTACAATGATATTTTTCTTGCTACAATTGCATTACAGCCGTCATCATTGAGGATCACGGAATTTTCCTTCTAGATTGTTCTAGGATAGAAAAAAAGCAGAAACTAACTATTTGAAAAATGCAGGAGAATAATCATGGAGTTTATTTTAAGATCAACTTTTTGCATTCAAGTGGAAAAGTTTGACAAGACTTTGATTTTCATCCTTTTTTAGGTTTTGCCAAACATGAGTTTTAATTAGTCTCAAACTATGCAAATAATGTTAATTTCTATAGTTCTCTATGTCCTAGCTTTATAGGGAAAGGCATTCCTAGCATCTCCTTGAATTCCTTACTATATAAAAGACCGAGAGTAATTTAAAAGTTATTTTGAAATTTTTCTTCAATTTTTCAATAGAACCGATTTTTTTATTAATCAGTGAATTAAATTTTCTACAATTGGAGGTTATTCAACGGACTAACAATGATTATGGGATGAGGAAAATCAAAATAAAATATTAATTTTTTAACAAGTTTTAAAGGAAAAGGCTAAGAGATTTAACAGTGTCAAGAATAGGTAAAATAAAACGCAAAGCCTATTTTGGTTTACACAGACGAAGTATTACGTTTTTCATCGCGGATGACGTTAAAGGTATTGATTTACAATAAAATTACATTCATCGAACGATAAACAAGCTCAAACTCCTCTTCAAAATCTATTTCCAGTCAGAATAAATCTCTATCCTGCTTGCTTCATTCGTCATTTGAATGTGTCTAGCCTTGAATGGAGACTGAATCCGTGACATCGCGCACGCTTTTCTACTTTTAGATCACATTTTTGTGAATACTGTCTTTCGGCCAATGGCTCGTGTCTGTTATTTCCATCCACAGCCAGCAGCGCTGGAGGGATGATTTCAGAGGCGTCGTATAAATAGTACCGCATAATGTGGACCGAAATAAAAATTGTCGAGTTGAAATAATCGGTCAGTCACGGAATCCAGGACAATGACGCGTCAAGTCAGACGAATCAATGGGCATCAATGAAGAAAAATAAATAATATTGGAGACAATCAACACCTGCGTGACGCACTTTACAAAGAAATTACTCCGATTATCATTAATGGTGTTATTTTTTTTACAATTGTTGGCATACCACGGAATCTTATTTACTTAAGTTTGATAATTGTTTAAAAGAATGGCAAATTAACAGAAATGTCTCAATCTATACAGTTTTTTCTAAATCAGATTGTTTTAATAGCAATGCTAATTTTACTTTCGAATACTTTTTTAGGAATCTTTTTTCATTTTGAAATTACTGATTATCATAGAGCAAATAGTAATCGAACTATTGGTTTTATCGTGATCAAACATTACAATCAATTCTTTAAGCCCAGGAACAATCAGTATGATCCTAAACAATAAAAATGTTTTTTACGAAAAATTTTTAAATTTCATTTGATATTTAATCTGAATAAAGCTGGTTGATTAAATAAATTTTTATTGTTTCAACCTTGTGTGACTTCTGTAAAATCAACAATGCATACAGAAGGTCTCCCATAAAATTTTTTTGAATGGGGCTGCTACCCTTTGAATAGTGCATTGAATCTTTCCACGAACTGAACGTTTCCCTGCTCTTTGGGAGAAAATAAATACGCAACCGTTTGATAAAATAAAATCTATTTGAAAACGTTCTTCCATTTGCTGAATTGGAAAGAGTTGTTTGGCGAGAGCTACTCAATATATCCAATCACGGAGAGTGGCGAGCTGGAAAGATTGTGCGCACACCTGTAAATAACGGGGAGGGGCTCTGTGTCTCACTTCTCGGCCAGGTGCGTTACTCCCGGCGCACACACATACAAACAAACAGAGCGCAATGCGAGGAAAGAAAAAAGCAGCGCGAGATGCCCTTTCCGCTCGCTCTCACCCGCTCACCCGTTCACCCGTCCACCCGCGCGCTTCAATATAATATAAATGCGGCAGAGAAAAAGAGAGGTATCGATCGCGCGCGCACCTGCACACCGAGCCAGGTGGACCAAACAAGATAAACTATTCATACAGCTCCAACCGCGCAATTTGCTTGCAAATGACCGCCAGATTGAAAATTGCGCCACGCACACCCACCAACGCGAACATGGCATTGACACACATTCTCCGTGTGCCTCGTCTGCCCCGCTGACACTGATTTTATGTTCTATTTTTCATGCTCTTCAATTTTGATAACAGTGGGAAAGGACACGATGAAATATACAATATTCATGAATAATTTCAAGGAAAGAAGTTTGACAAAACAAATCCTGCTAGTTTGTATTTTGTTTTCCATTTGATAATTTTTTATGGAAAGCACAATAAAAATACCAGATGGGAATATAAATGTATGTTGTAATATTTTGAAGTCGAAGAGAAAATTGCCATTCTTATGTTAAAATTGTGAAATTTAATTTTTTATTTGATTTTTGACATTATTCATTCTTTCTACACATTCAGTCACTTTTTATTTCAAATGAGTGTAAAATCCGTTTCTCCCTTTGGAAAGGCTCGTTATGCTTGATGTTCATCTTTGAAGCGGGCAGTAAAATAAAATGGCATGTCTCATTAATTCCAAAGTGCTGAATTTCATTAGAAGAGAAGTGACGTCAGCTGACCCGCTTGGGAATCAGAGAAATCATGAATTTTCATAAGCTGCTGCTTTCCTGCACAGGCACATCAGAAATTATATTCAACAGAGGGCAGTGACAAACTGAGTGTCACAATTTTTAAGCCTTGTGAGCAACAAATAAAAACATAATAAGCCATGGAAGCCGTTGGAGTGGTGTGAACAAGCAAATTTGCACCCTTCAGCTGGATCTTACAAAACCCATTGGCAGAATTACGTACGCAAGCAGCCTTCGCCGGTGGCGATAATGACATGGTGACACCTTTACAATAAATTGGAAGCGAAAGCAAAAGTTCTTTGTTACTTATATCAAGAACAAACAAAACGACACATTCTTTCATTACATTTAAAAAGACTTTGCCGGAAACAAACAACGCCAAATAATATTTATAATTCTTAAAAATATCGGATTAATATTAAAAATATGAAATATTAATTTTCAGTTGGTATAGTTAGCTCTGCGCTGGTTAGGTTCAAGTTAGCTCGACCTCTCAACCGACCCCTCAAATTTTTATTTATAGATAGCACGTGAAAATCAAACTGTGCTTGTTGCGAATAACATAATGGTGAAATTTTGGGGAATAATATCAGTTCAAGTTGTTCTAGACGAATAAAAAGGTTGAAATTGCGAAAAACGCACGTTCGAGTAGTCCAATAACATTGTACAATCGGCAAAACCTTTCTTAAAATAAAGTTGTATTTTTTGCGTTTTTTGCATGCACTTGTGCCGATTCAGCATAATCTATAGAAAGACTGTGCGTTTATTTGTTTTCTGATTCGAATCGCAATGCACTCGCTGCCGACACACAAATATTTAGAACATTTCGGCTCACATCCCTCCGACTCTCCCGGAAATTCTGTGTGTGTCAGCAGCGAGTATGCACTCCAAACTTTGAGCTCTTTCCATTGAGCAATGTTATGAGACCCAATCAAACGCGCGTTTTTACGCAACTTTAAATCACAACTCGCACTGATCATATTTCTAAATTTTTACCACTTTTCAACACACGACGAGTGCAGTTGAATTTTCACGCGTTTTTGTAAACAAAACGTTGAGAGGTTGTTTTTTTAGGAATCAAGCTAATTTGAACCCAGCCTCTAAAGATGGCTATAGCCATTAGTAACAAATTAGTATAAAAATCAAATCATCTGAGAGATTTACGAATAAACACAAAATAAGCCACTTTTACAAATAATTAAAAGATTTAATTTGATTTGAACCGTAAAAAAGATTTGAAAGTTTGTTACAATTACTTGTAATTAAGGCAAATCGGTGACAACATTTAGTTTCCCTGGCTTGTGGGCTATTGCCTTAATTATAAGTAATTGTAATAATTTTGCTAAAACATTTTCTACGATTTATACTTCTAAACTTTTTCCCGTATGCCAAATTTTTGGTAGGCTGATGTAACAGCGTAGACCAAAGAAAATTCATATCTGATGACAAACTAAACTCGATCAATTCACGACATATGGGTGAGATTTTGGCAGAAATTTCGCTTCTCTTGTAGTTATTTGGAGCATCGGTTACTACTTTAGTCTGGTGCCAGAGAAACAAAAACGCTTTTTAACTGGCGGACAGCCAGAAGAGAAAAGGGCCTGGAGTCCCGATTCGCTAACGACCCATCAAAATACTGCTTCCCTTCAAACTGATGTCTGTCGAACGCTTATCGACTCTCGGCCCCTAATCCAGAGCGAGTGCGTTGCAAAGGGTAATTACGAGATCGACGACGATACGCGGCGCGTTTAATTTAATCGACACGCGCGTGCATGAAAAATTGCGCGATAAAAGCACATAATAAAGTGGTGTCGAGCGCTTTCACGCTAATTAAAATGATTGATCTGCCCTCCAGATTCGGGCATGACCTTGCTCTTTCTCGCTATGTGTAACTTGTCGCAATAAACGAAATATCGCGGATTCTTGTGAAGCGGAAAATGTTCGCGTGCGAACGCTGATTTAAATTTTCGGTGGTATTTCAACCGACAACACGCGTACAAATTGCTATCAATGGGTGGTACTCCAGCTGAATTTTTTAATTTATTCCTTGTCAAATATTTCAGTCTCAAATCTTTGCTTAATTTAAGAAGAAAATTTTAATAATATATACAGGTACGGTGGGTCGTATAACTTACTTCCGTGGAAATCTACATATTTTTTCTATCGAGTGTGCGCTGTAAATCTAACTTAATATTCGGCTGGGGCATTTTTACGGCGCGGAAAACTTATGTTTGTTACTCTTCGTGCGATAATATACAGTGAAAAAAACACGAGATGCTTGCGAGACGTGGATTATTTGTCGATTTTACTGACGGAAACCTTATCAAGACTTTTTTCGTCTGCTTATTACATGCAATATATACGTCCAAACAGTGTTTACCGATATCGCTTTTCTCTACGTCAGAATAATTATTTTGACCTTCTTCTTGAGCAAGCGTTCTTCGTTTTCAAAATAAAAACTGGATTTCACGTATTGGGAAAAAGTTTAAATTTAAACTTATATTACTAATTGATAAAAGCTTATACGACGTTTTGTTACTAAAATAAATTATTTCCAATGCAATAATTTTAAATCTGAGATTTTTACAATTATCAAAGTATAGACTAAATAGATGAGCCGTTGTACTTATTACAGGAGAGATTATTTAAAAAACATTGCGAAAAATAACTTGGATATAACGATCAAAACCTTGGTTATGGGGGCGTGAAATTGTAAATTGATTCTTGAATAAAATTGCTGTTTGGCATCTTCATCAAATTGAATTTAAAAAGGGAACAACGTATTTGCATGGGATATTCTTTCAATGAAAGTGAAAATATGTTGCTGGGCGTTTTCTCAGCTTGTTGTCGGTGGTGCGGGGAGGCCACGTCGTTTCGCTTGAATTGATTTTTAGCCGGCCGGCGGATTTACATAAAATAATCCCCAGCATTCACAGTGGACGCGTCCGCGCACCGTCCAAATTAGCAATGCAAACGCTGACAAAAAGCAGTTCTTGGACAGATGTTGTGTGCTCCAACGCAATCCATTTTTTATTAAGCAGAAAATACACGAAACCCTGACGTGATTAGTGTCATTATTCTTGGATACATTTCTTTGTCCGTTCAGAGAGAACCAATTTTCCCGCTCGCTTGTATTATGGAAATGTGTCCACGCTCAATTATTTCGTGAGTTTCGCTTCCTCTCTGGCCGTTTTCGCGTCCCCTGGGCGTTCACAGGCGCTTTTTTATTTTTTGATGGCCCAATCGCATGACTAGACGCACGGAGAATGCGGAGAGGCGACCCGAAAACCCACACTGCTGGATAACTTTGCTCCGCTCTCGCGTAATGAGAGCCATTAACTAATTGATTTTGTGTCTCACACTCGACCGTTGGGGAATATGAGCTGCGGCTTGATCGCGATTACGCCGAGGGTGTTACGCCCTCGTTGTTGAATCGAGCCTGAAGCCGCACATGTGAGCTTGACTCTCAGGAATGTTGGACCGCAGTTTGCATATAATAGGTTATAGCGGAATGAATGAATAAATAAATAGGGCTAAAAGTGAATATGAGCTTATGCAGGGCTATGGGCGTAATAGCTGCACACATTGCACAGGCAAATGAAACGTGAAAACCACGTGTAATTATTATACATATTTTAAAAAGACCTTGTTTCCTGGAAATTATAAGATCGAGGCAGAGCGGACTCAAATTAAACATTTATTCATTGAATTTTAATTTTCTCTGTTAACTGACTCAAATAGGGATTCCTTAAAGTAGTTGTTTCTTCTATTACCCCAAAGAAGAGAGTTTAAAATACTTAAATCGCTTTTACTAGGGAAAGGCATTGTCATGCAACATAATTATGAGAAATCCTTAAAGAAGTTTTAAAAATGGCCAAAATAAAGAGCTTTTGTTTCATTATTTTCGCTCATTTAATAGTTTAAACAACATAGCAATATTTAAATTGGTGCGATATTACTCGTTCTTTCCAAAATGTCTAGGGCAAATTGAAATTAATTTTCTTCCGACAGCTTAAAAATTTGGGTCTCACAGCAATGCTCAATTTTGTTGCAGCATTACGGTTTGAAAATGCCAGCTGCCAGAATAATGCCGGACAACCTCAATCTGCCGCCTCTGCCACCTGGTCACAACGAAAGTAAGCATAGAAAATGCAAAAATCAGCCGAAACTTATGTGTTATTTTCAATTTGCCAGGGCGTCGAAGTAGTAATTTCCTGTCCGAGGTGCACGCTCTGCCGGCGTCCACCCTGATCACGGACCCTGACCCTTTGGACGACATGAGTCCGTACGAACGACTGCTGCACGGCCTGCACCACGACGAACGCTGGCTCAAAGAGGTCACCCTGGGGAAAAGGGTCGGCTTTTACAGATTCCGCGGCGAGCTTGGTAGTGGAAACTTTTCGCAGGTTAAACTTGCGCATCACCAGTTAACCAAAGGTTGGTTAAAATATTTACTGTATTTTTTCAAATCTAATTCAGATATCTAAATCAGAATTAGATTGATTCTCTGGCTTTAATGATTTAAAAATAAAAAATAAAATATCCTTAATTCATCACAGCTTTGATATTTTTGATAAAATCAAGCCTCTCATTATCATAAATTTTGAAATTGATTTTTTGCTTTCCATAATTTATTTTTCTTTTCCTTTTTTAAATTAAAAATAAACTTATCTTATTTTACCATTATTGTGATATAGAACGAGTAGCCATCAAGGTACTGGACAAAAACAAGCTGGACCAGAAAACGCGGAAGATGTTGGACAGAGAGATCGAGACCCTGGAGTCAATGAACCACCCAAACATCATTAGGCAAGCTTTCTATATCTTCTTTTGTTGCGTTGCCCAAGGCCATCTAAACTGCGACACGAGCCCGTCTTGCGGCTTCCCACTTCCCACCCACTGCGTGTAACTCATAAAAGTGCTCTTATGCAACCTGCGGGACTCTGAGGTCGCTTCGGTTGCGTTCAAAGTCCCCGTCTTTAATGTTTTTCCGCTCTAATTGTTGGCCAATTTCTTCTAGTGATCACCAAGCAAACAATTATTGTCGCAAGGTTTCTTCTAGAAATTCATGAGACGAAATTATTTTTAAGTATTTTTGACATAATGGAAACTTTTGTGGAATAGCTATTTTCCCCCTTTTATTTTTCGCTTTTATATTAAAAAATTTAAATAAATTTAAATCACATGATCAAAGAAGAATTTAAACCCATTTTAAATATTATATCTTAAAATTGTTCAATAACGTGGAAAGATTTCTTCCCTTTTGCAGATTGTACGAAGTGGTGGAGACGTACACGCGGATTCACCTGGTGACCGAGTACGCGTTCAGCGGCGAGCTCTACACGCGAGTGACAAACGCGGGAAAACTGGCCGAACGTGACGCAAAGCCCATTTTCGCCCAACTCGTCTCCGCGATCGATTACATGGTATTTGTTCACGTCACTGCGTCGAGTGTAAAGAAAGTTAAACGGTTTTGCTTGAGCAGCACGAGCGCAACTTCATCCACCGAGACCTGAAGGCAGAGAATATCATGTTCTCCGCCAACCAAATCAAAGTGGTTGACTTTGGCTTCAGCACTAAAGTCAACTCGCCTGACCAACGACTGCAAACCTTCTGCGGATCACCGCCCTACGCTGCCCCTGAGCTTTTTAGAGACGAATGGTATGAGACACTAATAGTTCGTCATCCGCTATTTTACAGTTATCACAAGTCATTTTAAAAGTACCATGATTACATTTAATAAGTGCTATCCATCTTTGGGTAGAGTACCTTTATAAATTTACTATAATTAAACGAATACTTAACCTTTATTAATTTATAGATTTAAGAAATATAATAAAATGAAGTTTTATATACCAAAAATGTGCAGTTAAATTTTATGTTTAGTATTTAATTTAAATGTAAATAAATTGTATTAACAAACTACATTTAATATTATTTAAAAATAAATTTTAGGTATATTGGAGCAAACGTGGACATTTGGGCGCTTGGAGTGATCCTCTACTTCATGGTGACGGGCAGCATGCCCTTCAGAGGGCACACAGTGGCCGCCCTGAAAAGAACCATCCTGGAAGGCGAGTTTTTGGACCCTCAAGACGTGAGCTCTGAGTGTGTGACGGTGATCAGAAGCCTCATGATGCCCCTACCTTCTGACCGAATACCACTAAAAACACTACTGCAAGAGCATCCCTGGCTCGAAAACGTTTCTAAGGTAACATAGTAATTGAATACTAGAAAAACTGAAATCGCAAGCTGCTCGCAAAACTTTTTCACCTGGAAATGAACATACATATTGTATTTAACTCATAAATATGTGCTAAATAGGATGAGAAAAATCCTTTTGCAATCCTATAGACTTTTGTTAGAATTGATTTTAAATCAAAATTTGAAGCCAGGGGAATTGAGGGAAATTTGTATTCTTCTCAGCATATAAACCATTTTCAATCAGTGGAGGCGTCTAATCAAATAATTTCGTCTTTAAACCAAATTACACATATATTAAGTAAAATTTAGGTTTAAAACAGTTTTCGAAAAAAAATCTTTTTAATTACACTCCGTTAATCAGTTAAAATGTTAAAGGTAAATTAATTTTGACTATTGAACGGAAGACGATACATGTATACGTTTAAGTGCCATATGAAATCGCCATTTGTCAATAGCGTATAGATATAACAATATTTGAAGAAAAAAAACCATACGAAATTATCTCATTAAAATTAGTGACTAAATTTGGAAAAAGAACCGGTCTAGAACGACTATTTTCTTACTTATTTAATGAGTTTCTAAATCGATTATATTTGCTTCAGTTGGAGCCGTCTATATTGGACAGTGGTGACAGCGAGCGGATAGGTGAGATCACGACCGAGGCGAAAAAGCGGTTGCACAAGCTTGGCGTGTCGGAGGCGCTGCTGGCCGAAGCAGAGGACAAGGGTGCCAAGAGCAGTATCACGGGCTGTTACCGGATCGTGCTGCACCGCGTTGAGCGCGAATCAGACGACAGCCTCAACCAGGACGGACTGAGTGGCCGCGATTTTGCCAGCCCGACGCCCAGCAAGTTTTCCATCTCGTCGCGCCTCTCGTCTCGCAAGTCCAAGAGGAAAGGCCGGCTGTCCACGACGTGCGTCATTTTCTGATGCAAGACATTTTTACATGGAACTCATTGAATCGTCACAACGTGCGTGCATTTCAAGTATGAAGGGAATCTTGTGCCGTCTACACCCAAACCATCCATGTTAGCGAATGCGCTATTTGCGTTAACCGTTAATGTTTGAAGCTCTTTTCAAAGAAACCACAGTTTTTGGGACTTTCAATCTTGCTGCTTGCCTTAAAAAACTTAAATTTACTGGCCAAAATATTTTTCGGAAAATAAAACATGGTCACACATTTAATTGGTGTTGAGCAGGAAAATTTAAGTCCGCAAATCTTGCTGATTGCCAAAGCTGTTGGTTTCAAACATTAACTTTGCACGCAAATGTCCCTTTTGAAGTCTTCTCTGGTGAAGAAGGAAAAAGAGAAACTGCCCAAAGAACTGTTAATGTGGTTTAAAAACTGTTCCTAGTAGTGTTAAGAATAGAAAGAAAATGTGAACAAACAAATTTTTAAAATGGCAGTGAGAAGTGAGATGAAGATTACCTCAGCTAAAGACGAGCTAATAAATTTACAAAAAAAGTGTTACGAAAGAGTCATTTTTGCAGCTGGAAATTGCCAAAAATTACATATTAGCATACTATGTTGTATACTCCCTCTCTGAAGCCTTGTAAGATAACTCTGAGATTAACTGAGCCGTTGATTGCTATCGACGCGTGTGATGGTGCGTCGTGATTTCCACGATTATAACACAAAATGTAAAACGTACCCACGGCGTGCACCTGCTGATAACTCACACGATCCAAAGTCATGAAAGTCAGGGCTCTGTAGCATGTTGAATATATTAATACGAACACTTTTGTTTGTGCTGATCTCAAAACTATTTTTCTGCTGTGTATTAGATAATCTGAGAGACGGTGAATTAAATGATATTAATTAAGAAGAACGTATTTTTACTAGACGAGGAAAAATCATCCGTTTTTCGTCCTTGGGAGTTTTGAAACAATTATCAAAGATAAAGAGAGGACACGGATAACAACCGCAGATTTATAGATTGATTTTCTGCGAGAAAAAACACTCGAGTTGGCATCATGAAACTGATCGGCTTGCTTCTTACTGTGGCGAGCCTCCGAGGGGGCTCGGCCACGGCCATCGACTGGGCTTCTCTTGGCCCCCGTATTGAGGCCATGGCTACGACTGGAGAGGTGGACGAGCAAGTGACTGATTTGTTCCGACTCAAGCATACCTTCAAGCCCAACGGCAAGCCAATTGAACTTCAAATTTTTGATGGAATGTCCGAGAAACAAAAGATTGAAGTATGAGGTTCTTGTCTTTTAAAAGCTTAATTTTAATTTCATAAAATTACCTAGTATAGGATTTTTTGTATAATTTCTGCCCGTTTGGCAGGGTAGTTGCACATCTAATTTTATTTCAACAATTATAGAGTGTTTGGTCATACCAATAATCAGTGTATTGATGTGAAATTTAAACCAGCACTTAGCTTTCAATCTCATCATATGGGATTATTAAAAAAGGCCAATAAAGTTAATTTTAAGATTTTTGAACAGTTCATCAATAAAGCTCCAACTTAAAAGCCACTTGGTTCAAATCAGTGAGGATTTTTCAGCCTAAAAATAATTTTGATCTGGTTTCAAGTTAATAATTAATAAACCCTTGTTCGGGTTAAAACGCCCAAATTAAATTTCTTGATTAGACAGTCATTAACGTTTCAAATTTTTATTAAAATTTTAAAACCATTCTCCACAACATTTTGGTTGGTTCTTGCAGTTGACTTGCGCATTTTGCGATCTCGGTGCAAGCCAGTTCCTCAGCTGGTTCAACGCCGGAGACTCTCCTGCGGTCATCGTGGACAAGGGTGTCAATCTTTGTCTCGACCTCAACGTCCAGACGGAGAGAGTGTGCAGGGGCGTGCTGGAAATGTACGTGGTACGTGTCGAGACGGGCTGACCTTCTCAAATAGGCCATAACTGACTCTGGTACGTCAACAGGACACGTTCTATTACATCCTGACCGAGCGTAACAGCACTGAGCCCGTTACTGTGACTGAAGTTTGCGGATTCCTCATCTTCCCAACATGTTGGGTGGACAACCCTCGCTACCAGTGGACCCTGGACCTTGATTTCCTCGGCCCCAAGCCAACACCAGAGACACCCCAGCTGCCTCCCGTATGTGCTATATATGCCTTTAATTAGGAAAAAAATGAGTTGGAAAGAAAACATATCACTTATTGTTAGCAGCATGTTTATAGCTTTAAATTTAAAATTTGATAAATATTTGAAAATTAAACCGAAGGGCCTTGTCCCAGATTTCCAGATTTGATTAAATATATTTTACCAATAAAACGTTTTTATTGGGGAAAAATCAGAAACTATGCAAAATTGGAAAATATTTCTTTATAATACCTAATAAGTTTTTCGATCCTTTGCCCTTTTTATTTTTATAATTTTTGAACCTGTGCTCAGCACATTCCGTGGGCTATGAGCTCACCAAGTTCCTTAATAACACCTCTGAGCTGATAACATCCCATGCTCTTATTTAATAAATTTAATAACAAATATTTATTATTAAATTTTAATTTCGGAATGCAGGCCGGCTCGCCAGTGCTGAAGGTTCTACAGCTGACTGACATGCACGTCGATCCCAATTACAGCGTCGGTGGAAACGGTGCCTGTGACGAACCGACGTGCTGCAGGGTCGACCAGGGCGCCCCTGTCAACTCGACGCCCGCCGGATACTGGGGTGACTACAGGGACTGCGACTTGCCCGTGCACTCTTTCATTAATCTGCTTGAACAAACCAGCACTCATAGTGTGAGAATGTATTATAACTCAATTTGAGTAACCAGCAATCATGTTAAAATAATGCTTTTTTTATTTTTGCAAATTAGAGCTATTTTTCTATAAAAGCATTTTTTCCTAGGACCTAGCGTATGTAATCTTCACCGGGGACATCATCGACCACGGCGTGTGGGCTACTACCACGCAGTACAACGTAGACCTTATCAATTTCTTCTACGACCAGCTCAAGTCCTCATACAACGTTCCCGTGCTGCCAATTTTCGGCAACCACGAGCCGCACCCGCTCAACGTGTAAAGCTCGACCGTTAAACACGAGAGTTGCATGTATGTTAATTGTTAAAATTTTCGTGCAGATTCACAAGTGAGGAGATGAATGTTCCCCCCGAAATCTCGTCCGACTGGCTCTACGAGTTAGCAGTGGCGCAATGGGAGGCATGGCTTCCCGGGCAGAGCGCCAACATTCTCAAGGGAGGCTATTACGCTTACGAGGTCAACCCAGGCCTTAAGGTCATTGGATTGAACACTATGTTCTGCTACCCCTACAATTTGTAAGTTGCATTACTAATATTTACTTTACACCCGCAATTCGTTGCTGAAATTGAATTAATAGTTAAAAACAACTTCAAAATATGTATTTTTTGTGTTTTATAGGATATCGATGATTTTTTAGTTGAAAGTATATACACAAATATCAATCTTATACTTTTAAATGAATTTTCAATGTCTGGAAAACAAAATTGGCCATTTTGGTTTGTTCTATATGGTTAACGTTTAAATTTTATTTTGGTTGGTGCGAGATTGTATAGTCTTTCATAAATGATAGTAGTTCAGGTTTATGCCCAGTTACAGAATTTGCTTTGTCAAATTTGCTAAATTAAAATAAATCACTTATTAATCCCAAATTATACATATACGCTGTCGCATTGTCAGGCATTACGTTTGAGGACAAACAGGAGCTAATTCATATATGAACTCAAACAGCTGGTTGATGCACACGACGTTTGACCCTGCCGGCGAATTGATTTGGCTGGCGAACGAGTTGCTCGCGTCCGAGCAGGCCAACCAGAAGGTGCACCTGCTGTCGCACATTCCTGGCAACTCGGACTGCTACTACGTCTGGGGCAATGAGTTCCGCAGGATTGTAGACAGGTTTGAGAACACGATCGTCGGCCAGTTCCACGGACATACGCACAACGACCACTTCCACTTGTTCTTCGACCCGAATGATTCTTCGAGGGCCTCTGGAATCGGTTTCGTTGGAGGCAGCGGCACCTCCTACAGCAACGTCAACCCTAACTACAGGATCTACCACATCGATGGAGCATACGACGGATCATCTTACGTAGGAACTACTTATATTTAATCATCTTCTTGGAATTTTGGGGTATTTAATTCTAGGGGTTTTAATCTTAAATACTAATTGTATTTATATGAATTTTAATATTTTTGATCAATTCTTTACCGATTTATTTTGTCGTGTTGCTTGGAGATGCACACAGTTGTAAAATGTGAAATCAAGTGAACTAATTTAAATATTTTTTGCTTGTTAGGAACAATTTATATATGATACATTGCATTTATGTCCCAAGAATCAAGTTAAAAACAATTCGTAGTGAAAACTTGGTATAAAAATACGATTCTTAAAATATTAAAACTTGGCATTTCTTTAGAGTAGAGTTTGATTTGCGACTTTCAAAATTATTCTAGCGAGTTTTGGATCACGAAACATGGTACTACAACCTGACGGAGGCAAACCTGGGAGGAGAAACAGTTCCCCCAAATTGGCAGAAGCTGTACACCTTCACAGAGTCTTTCGGCGTCGCCTCCGTCTTCCCACAGGACATGTACGATCTCACCTTGAGGATGATCAACGACACAGAGCTCTTCCAGTTGTACTACAGGTAGTCATAAAATATAATAGCACTGACTGAGAGAATGTTTATGTCTTGAAAAATTTTAGCTACTACGTTAAGATCGGTGACCCATCCCTTGAAGAAGGCTGCGACGAAGCCTGCGTCAGGAAGCTGCTTTGCAAGATTTTGACCTCGGTAGAAACTGATTACACAGTGTGTGACCAGCTTTTGCCTCCACTTCCGTGAAAATGTAAATAAAAGATAATCGCATTTGAATTAAAGAGAGGGTAGTTTCTATGAATTTATTTGCAAAAACCGCAAAAACCAAAGAAGGGACTAATTAAACTCGGCACAAAAAATTTAGTAAAATGACAAGCTTATAAAAGTTATGAAGGAGGCAACATCTTTAACTTTTTTTATTAATTTTTAATCAACATAATTTACCAAAACGATTAATCAAAGATGGTCAATAACCTTAACATAAATTGTTAATGCTGTTAAAAACCTACAGCTTTAAATCTTGTTTCCTATTTTACCTATTTTAAATCAACCTGCTACACTAAAGTATTTATACAGCTAACAAAGCACTACAAAATCCCCACACTGGTTAACACGTGTTTTGTGGCAGCAATTAACTCGTCTTTGTACTTCCAAATGTTATTGTCTACAGTAGAATTTGGCCCTCTGCCAAAAGTGCATTCTTCTTTAGATCTCTTGACACAGTAGTGGTGCAGGTAGCCTAACTCGACGGGGATCACGCTTCCCTCGCACCAGTCCAATAGTTTCCCTTCCGGCGAGATGCACGTCCGGCCAAAGTGGTTATGCAGCGCTAGGGCATATCGCGTCGAGTGGAACGACTTGGCGCGAATCGAGATGTGACTATAGTAAGCCATCCGATGTACGTGCTGCAACATATGCATGTAGCGAGGGATGTCGTCGTTCCAGTCAGGGAACCGCTCCTTGTCGTCCATGAAGAAGACGTTGCGCGCCGAGAAAGTTTGCACGTCACTCGGTTTCTGTCCCTTCGAAATTGGCACTTTCTTGAGCATTTCTTTCCACGTCCTTAGCGACCCTCCGGGCAAAATGACCTGCGAATTTTAAATACTTATTAGTCTGATTTCAAAGAGTATTTAACATTTTTTTAAAATTTCAATTGATTAAGGCAAAAATTTCATTTTTTTATCTATATAGTAGAAATACATATCTTTACGTTTAAGTTTACGTATAAGTTTTTTATCATTTGAATTCATTCTCACTTACTTCATCAATGTCGATCAGCACTGCATAATTGTAAAGATTGAAATTTTGGTAGTAACAGTCATTGTAGTCGATCAGCTCCTGGAAACACTGCTGTTCGACTCTTTGTGAGAGATAAGCGTACATGAATTCAGGAACGTTGGGCAGAGTCCCTGGTAAAGAGGTTTGGATCACCTCGATATTCCACGTTTCTTTATAATGCTTCAAAACTTTGGAGATGTCAGGATTTATCTGAAAATTAAAGGTCTAATTTACAAATTTCTTTAGCAATTATTTAACTGACTGTTTAATTTAAAAATTTCAAATAAAAACTGAGGCAGTTTTGAAGTACCTGTAAGGCATAAAAAACAATTTTATTTGCACCGAGAATCTTCAATAGTTCAATCCACTCGACGAGCCTGACGGCAATCTCAGGAGTGTATTTAAAATTGAGACATTTGACACAAACGAAAAAGTCCTCTTTTTCGCCCTTTGCTCGGTTGTTGATAACGCGCAGGTTATTTGTTGCGTTTTCGCATGGACTTTCGACCAAGGAGACCGAGTCGGGCACGGAGCCTTGATATTCTGGGGGCACCATGCAACTCAGCATGTACGGTTTCTGCTCCTCATCGTGAGAGCCCCACTCGTCGCGAAATAGGTATTGGATGTAGTCCACCTGAATTTAACGAAGAAATTTGAAAATAATGAGAGCAATAAACTATTATCTAAAACAAAAATATTAAATATTCAATGTTGTTTAAAAACCTTTTAAAAGCCATGCTAGTATTGTTACTGTAAGAACCTTGACTATGATGGGGTTTTGGCCATATGAGAACCACATTTGGCAGTAAATTTCAGTGGAGTAGTTGAGTCCGGCCTTTTCTCGGACCCCCAGAATCCTGACTGCCGGCCCGACTTTAGGCCGACTGTCATAGTAAGCGCCGTAAAGGTAGTACGTCTCTTGACTTAACCTTTGCACCTGCCAGTAAACGTTATTGTGCTTTATGTCGAACGGTGTGGCGTATCGTGCGCAAGTGGCGCTATATTTCGCACTTCCTCCCTTCGAGTGGTCGATAGGAAAGTTGGGATGCGATTCTAATATCTGAAAGTATGGTTCTTAATGAAAACGTTCCCAGAAAGAAGTTAATTGTAATAATTTGGCTGGAATCGAAATTGCTTTAACTCTCGTTGCAAGTCTTAAAAGATTGATTCATTTAGCTTCTGATTTGCTAGCAATAAAAAAAAAATAATAATAATAAATACCTGCAGATACTTTTATTTTACTCTTTCCCATATTTATTTGTGCGTTTATTAGACTAAAACACGTCGATTTTTTTTCACGGTATAAATTTTGCCAAAGCAAACGAAGAAAGAAATTTAATTTTATATGCATACACTGTCAAAAATATTTTCCGAATTGTTGTCATAATCTAAGTTAAGAGAAGGGGGACCTGGAAACAGAAAAAATATAATCACAAAGTTAAAAAGTCACCAAACAATTACCCTGAAAAATAGATTTAATTAATAAAATCAGAAAAATGTAGGACACAAGAGAGATGACGGTGAGTAGTAAAATTTTCAATATTTTCTTCGTCCATCGCACACGCCGCACACGTAACAAAAGCATTGTTCGTTCGGAAACGCCGGCCGCTCTGCTTGCGATACTGAACACTATCAAACTGCAGCTGTTTTAAAAAATTTCCGCCTTCCGTCATGCAGCAACCAATCCCTTATCACCTCCCCTACTAGTACCACGAAACCAACGCACATAAAAGGCAGGGTAGTTAAAAAAATTCATATTCACTAGTGACACAGCAGTTTTGTTAGAACATAAAAATTTTCTCATTATTATTATTATCATCTATATTGTCTTTTGGCGAGGTCATACATCAGATTTTGTTACAATTCTAAATATATGCCCCCCAATTGCAATGCACAAACAAATTACACACAAAAATCATAAATTTTTAACAAATGCCAAGAATGCACCACAATCATAATATTTCCTTAAGTACAAAAATTCTTTTAAGGCTGACACAAATTTATCGTATTGTGACTCGAGCTGCAGTTAAAGTGGCAAAAGCATTGTACAAATTTGCAGCACTGGAAAATGGATTCTGCTGCGAGATCATTAGTTTAGTCAATTGAAATAAATGAAAAAACAAATTTTTTGAAAAGACAAATTTTTACACTTCGTTTAAACAATATTTCTCGAACCTTTTTCATCAATTTCGTTTTTTAAAAAATATGCTTTTTCTGAACAACGCAAACGTTTTAAATTTGCATGAAGTAGTAGCTATATGCGTTAGCTTTTAATAACAGGTGGGATGCTTCAAAAACATTCTGCAAATGGGCCTTTTCCGAGGTCCCTGCTCTCAAGCCATACTTAGCCGCGCAAGCCAGCTAATTTTGGATCACGTGGACAGCCACCAGCCACCGGTCAGAAAGCCAGAAAAAAACGAGAATAATAAAACCGCAGGCTTAAATTTAAATATTAAAATATTTTCAGCTTTCCCAGTCGCCGGCAAAATAAGTCATCCCGCCGCCGACGAGCTAAAATTCGGTTCTACTGGTTCTACAAGTTTGTTCCTTAATTCCTTGAAATTTTGCAGCTGAGACCTCTAGCCTCTATCCCTTTCCAAAATATCTCAACATTTATGTAAGTGTATTAAAAATTTGGCATTTCACTCCCGCACAGGTTAGGATCGTGAGAGCAAATATTGTGATAAAATGAATAAACATACCATTTCCTCGATTTAAATTAATTGAAAACAAAATATTGTTGGTTACTTTTTGTGCTTAAATATGTGTTCCTAAAATAGTTTCGAGGTCGAAGTGCACTTCCTGGTATATCGGAATATATTTTAAAGAATAAGAGAACTTCTGTTAATTTATAAATTAATAAAGAAAAACGTGAAATCTTTTAATTGCTTTACTAAATTTGATAATTGCTCTTATTTTATTTTTACATCTGAGTATTTTGGCAGTCAGCAAAAAAGCATATTACAATATCCCTACACTTTTTAACACTTGTTTTGTGGCAGGAATTAACTCGTCTTTGTATTTCCAAATGTTCTCATCTACGGTCGAATTGGGTCCTCTACCAAACTTGCATTCTAACTTTTCCTTCTTGACACAGTAGTGGTGCAGGTAGCCTAGCTCGACGGGGATATTAATCCCCCGGCACCAGGCCAACGGTTTTCCCTCTGGAGAGATGCACGCTCGACCAAAATGGTTGTGCAACGCTAGGTTGTGCCGCGTCGCGTGGAACGACTTTGCGCGGAATGCGATTGGACTGTGGTAGGCCATCCGATGCACGTGCTGCAGCATATGCATGTAGCGTGGGATGTCGTCGTTCCAGTCCTGGAACCGCTCTTTGTCGTCCATAAAGTAGACGTTGTTTAACGAGTAACCATGCGCGTCACTTGGCTTGTGTTTTTTCAGGAGCGGAACTTTCGCCAACAAATCCTTCCACGTTCTTATCGATCCAACTGGCATAATTACCTAGGCAAAAAGTTTTAAATTTTGGATATCTTTCAAAAAATATTTTTAATATTGGTCAAGCTCGCTTGTTTTATTTTTTCGCTTTAGGTGTTACACGAGATTGTTTTATATTGATTATCTCTTACTTCGTCAATGTCGATCAGCACAGCAAAATTATAAAGGTTGAAATTCTTGTAGAAACAGTCGTTGTAGTCGATTAAATCCTGGAAACACTGTTTTCCGATATTATTCGAGAGATAGGCGTACATGAAGTCCGGAACGTTGGGCAGAGTCCCTGGTAAAGACGTTTGAACTACTTCAACGTTCCACGTTTCCTGGTAGTGCCTCAACACTTTGGAGATGTCTGAGTTTACCTGAAAATTTGAGGTTTAACTTTTGAATTTCTTTGGGCGTTCTTGAATTACCTGTAGAGAGTAAAAAACAATTTTATTTGCACCGAGAATCTTCAAAAGTTCAATCCACTCGACGAGCCTGACGGCAATATCGGGCCTGTGCTTGAAATTGAGACACTTTACACAGACGACAAAGTCCTCTTTTTCGCCCTTTGCTCGGTTGTCGATCACGCGCAGGTTGTTTGTCGCGTTTTCACACGGACTTTCCACCAAGGATACTGAGTCGGGGACTGAGCCTTGAAAGTCTGGGGGAACCATGCAACTCAGCATGTAAGGTTTATGCTCTTCATGATAAAAGCCCCACTCATCGCGGAATAGGTATTGGATGTAGTCCACCTGGATGCAGATTTTACATTATAGCTGGTTACAGGGCTTTCAATAATTTTTTAAATAGGAGATAATATAATTCAATCCTATTGTTAACCCATGAAAACTTTAACGTACATTTTCGGAATATTTCCATTTGAAAATTTGAATAAAAGGTCAATCAATATTTTTGTAAAAACCTTGGCAATGATTGGATTTTGGCCATACGAAAACCACAATTGACAATAAATCTCGGTGGAGTAGTTGAGTCCGGCCTTTTCTCGGACCCCCAGAATCCTGACTGCCGGCCCGACTTTGGGCCGACTGTCGTAGTAAGCGCCGTAAAGGTAGTAGGTCTCTTGACTTAACCTCTGCACCTGCCAGTAAACGTTATTGTGCTTTATGTCGAACGGTGTGGCGTATCGTGCGCAAGTGGCGCTATACTTTGCATTTCCTCCCTTCGAGTGGTCGATAGGAAAGTTGGGATGCGATTCTAATATCTGAAAGTATGGTTCTTAATGAAAACGTTCCCAGAAAGAAGTTAATTGTAATAATTTGGCTGGAATCGAAGTTGCTTTAACTCTCGCTGCAAGCCATAAAATATTGATTGTAGCTTCCGATTTGGAAGAAATACCTGAAGTTAATTTTATTTTGCTCTTCATAATTTATTTTTTCTCTCTTATAATAAATTATATTAATTTTAAATGGGATAAATTTTGCCAGAGTTAATTAAAGCTAGGAAGAAAGAAATTTGATTCATATATACTTTGTCAAAATTTATCGGTGAATTGTTGTCATAATCTAGTTTAAGAGCAGGGGGGCCTGGAAGCAGAAAAATAAAATCACGCAAAGTTAGAAAAATTAACAAACAATTACCTTGAAAAATAGATTTTATTAAAAAAATCAAAAAAATGTAGGACAAAAGAGAGATGACAGTGAGCAGTAAATATTTCAATATTTTCTTCGTCCATCGCACACGCCACACACGTATCAAAAGCATTGCTCGTTCAGAAACGCCGGCCGCTTTGCGATACTGAACACTATTATCAAGCTGCAGCTGTTTTTTAAATTTCCACCTTCCGTCATGCAGCGACCAATCCTTTATCACCTCCCCTCCTACTACCAAGAAACCGACGCAGGGTAATTAAAAAATTTCATATTCACTAGTGACACAGCAGTTTTCTTTAAGCGCAATAAAATCAAAATCTTGTTGATAACTTTTTGTGTTTAAAAAAATGTTTATTCCTAAAATAATTTTGAGTTCAAAGTGCCCTTTCTGGTAGATCGGAAGATAACGCTTAAAGAATAAGATCTATTCTGTTAATAATATAAAAATTAAAGAAAAACATGAAATCATTTAAATATGATTTACTAAATTTGAAAATTGATCTTTTTTAATTTTTACATTTGAGTATTTTGGCAGACAGCAAAAAAGCACATTACAATATTCTCACACTCTTTAACACTTGTTTTGTGGCAGGAATTAACTCGTCTTTGTATTTCCAAATGTTTTTATCCACGGTAGAATTGGGTCCCCTACCAAACTTGCATTCTAACTTTTCCTTCTTGACACAGTAGTGGTGCAGGTAGCCTAGCTCGACGGGGATATCAAACCCCAGGCACCAGCCCAACGGTTTTCCCTCCGGCGTGATGCACACTCGACCAAAGTGGTTGTGCAACGCTAGGTTGTGCCGCGTCGCGTGGAACGACTTTGCGCGGAATGCGATTGGACTGTGGTAGGCCATCCGATGCACGTGTTGCAGCATATGCATGTAGCGTGGGATGTCGTCGTTCCAGTCGTAGAACCGCTCTTTGTCGTCCATAAAGAAGACGTTGTGTACCGAGTAGGTGTGAATGTCACTTGGCTTGTGTTCTTCCGGGAGCGGAGCGTTCGCCAACAAATCCTTCCACGTTCTTAGCGATCCACCTGGTATAATGGCCTAAACAAAAAATTTGAACTTTAAAATTTGGATACCTTTCAAAAAATATTTTAACGTGATCAAGCTCGTGTTTTATTTTTTACGCTTTAGGTTTTACATGAGATTGTTTATATTGCATATTACTTACTTCGTCAATGTCGATCAGCACGGCATAATTATAAAGGTTGAAATTCTTGTAGAAACAATCGTTGTAGTCGATTAAATCCTGGAAACACTGTTTTCCGTAGTTTTTCGAGAGATAGGTGTACATGAAGTCCGGAACGTTGGGCAGAGTCCCTGGTAAAAACGTTTGGACCACTTCAACGTTCCACGTTTCCTGGTAGTGCCTCAACACTTTGGAGATGTCTGAGTTTACCTGGAAATTTGAGGTTTAACTTTTAAATTTCTTTGGCCGTTCTTGAATTACCTGTAGAGAGTAAAAAACAATTTTATTTGCACCGAGAATCTTCAATAATTCAATCCACTCGACAAGCCTGACGGCAATATCGGGCCTGTGCTTGAAATTGAGACACTTTACACAGACGACAAAGTCCTCTTTTTCGCCCTTTGCTCGGTTGTCGATCACGCGCAGGTTGTTTGTCGCGTTTTCACACGGACTTTCCACCAAGGATACTGAGTCGGGGACTGAGCCTTGATAGTCGGGGGGAACCATGCAACTCAGCATGTACGGTTTCTGCTCCTCATCTTGAGAGCCCCACTCTTCACGAAAAAGATACTGTATGTAGTCTACCTGATTTTAAAGAAGGAATTTTGAAATAATGAGAGCATTAACAATTATCTAAAAACAAAAACAAATGTTTTTTAAAACCTGTTAACAGCTAAAGTAGATATTTTTATTATAAGAACCTTAACTATGATGGGGTTTTGGCCATATGAGAACCACATTTGGCAGTAAATTTCAGTGGAGTGGTTGAGTCCAGCCTTTTCTCGGACCCCCAGAATCCTGACTGCCGGCCCGACTTTAGGCCGATTGTCGTGGTAAGCGCCGTAAAGGTAGTATGTCTCTTGACTTAACCTTTGCACTTGCCAGTAAACGTTATTGTGCTTTATGTCGAACGGGGTGGCGTATCGTGCGCAAGTGTTGCTATACTTCGCACTTCCTCCCTTCGAACGGTTGGCAGGGAAGTTGGGATGCGATTCTAATATCTGAAAATTTTAAGTTTCCTGATGTAATATTATAGCTGGATCTCAACATAGCAAACTCTTGCTGAAATCCATAAAAGATTGATTAAACTGCCGATTCACCAGAATTGACTTCTCATTTTTTAAGTCCAACGAACTCATTGTAAACAAAAAATTTTAATTTATTGATCTGAATATACGCACTTAAGGATAAAATTCAAAAAGCTGTTAATGATAAAACTTATAAGCAAGGCACCAGGCAATTATTACTCAAGTTTTTTTGATAGATGGGAAGAAGTTGTTTACGCACCCTGTCAAAAACATTTGCTGACTTGTTGCCGTAATCCAGCTTAAGAGGAGGTGGCCCTATAATTAGAAACAGTCTAATCACACAGAGATACATAACTTACCAAATCATTACCCTCAAAAATAAATTTTACTGATAAAAACAACACGATGTAGGACAAAAAAGAGATGAAACTGAGCAGTAATATTTTAAATATTTTCTTTGTCCATCGCACACGTAAAAGTAGCATTGCACATTAGTTTTGAAACGCTGGGAGCTCCACTTCCGACATTGGACGCTATCAAACGCTTGGTTGCTATGTATTCGACCTTTCGTCATGAAGCGGACAATTCCTTATCACCTCCCCTCTAACCAATATACAACGTACGCAAATGACAAGCAGTCATATTACGTGAAGCTCCCATAAAACTTCATTTTTAGATGAAAACGTAAAAATCTGTTTATTCTTCTATTTTTAGTTGAAAGAAATTTGCTAGTTTTGTATCTAATTTATTGCAAAACATTTGACAACACTCTTTATCACTAACATTTTTGGTATAAAGTTATTAATTCTTTAAAAGTGCCAACAAGTTGAAATTGCATGAATTTACTTTATTTGCTTAGATTTCACCCAAATGATAGTAAAAAACATGGCTGAGTTAAACATAAGCATTAATTTTGACTGATAAACATTATTTTTTATGAACTTAATATTTCAGTTTAAGCATTTGCTAATTGTTAAAATAGATTATGAAAACTCGATCATTTTCATCAAAATTTGATATGAAAAAGACTGGGTAATATTGCGAAAAACCTTTAAGTAAGATTTTCAGTATTATGTACTGAATTTGTATTTGTGAGCAATTTTTTGTGTTTGCTCCTTCAACAGTTAAAAAGCACGCTCCTCCATATTAAATTAAAGCTGCCCTTCCCAGTTTGTCTCAAGAATATTATGGAGCTTAAAATGTTGAATTTATTACATATCATGACTCGAAGGGTGTTGAATACAATTTATAACTGGCAATATCAATTATTTTTACGATCACAAAAAACCAATCTTCAGCATAGCTTTTTTCGTGGCGGCAACCAGCTCGGTTTTATACTTGAAGAGGGTGTTGTCGATGGTCAAATTTTCTCCTCGCTTGACGCTGCACTCGGACTTGGACCTGCGGACGCAGTAATGCAGCAGGTAGCCAACATCCACGGTGATATCGAAGGTGTTACACCACTCGAGTATCTCGCCTCTCTCGCCGACGCACGTACGCGTGTAGTGGTTGTGCAGCGCCAGGGTCTTTTCCGTCAAGTGGAACGCCTTGATGCGCGCGCCATATTCTGTGTAATTGGCCATGCGGTGCACGTTCTGCAGCATGTGCATGTACCTGGGCACACCAGCCGTCCAGTCACCGTACTCCTTCGCGTCGTCCATCACGAAAGCGTTACGAGCCGCGAACGTGTGACTTACGTGCGGCATCTTCTTCGCGCGCGGCAGCAGCACGTTGTACATCAATTCATGCCACGTCTGCAACGAACCCACGGGAACGAGCACCTAAAGAGACAAAAAGAGTAATAAGAGTTTAAATGGGATATTTTAGTTGTAGATCTGAGAGCTAAAATACAGTGATTTATGTTTAAAGAGTCGTATACGAATATGGAAATGGCAATTATTCGGGGTTGGCTATTTCAGGCAATCGACTTTTTTATCTGTGCGTCCAATATCCTTTCGGGTGCCCAATGAGCTTGAATCACAGAATTTTAAGATTGTCTAAAACTGTCTTTGTAGGTTAAATCGCTTGTGTTTTAGTCTCTGGGCTAAAAGTCAGGGGCTCTCTGGACTTTCAGTAATATATCAGCAATTTTTCTCATCTTGCTCAATTTTGTTAACCCCCCCCCCCCCCCCCCCCCCGTATGCACAGAGTGATATATATTTTCTTGGTTGGTTATTTTAAACATCCTGTTAGTAATATATTAAGTGTTTCTCTTGTCACCACTTCTCTCTGTTACAAACCTCGTCAATGTCAAGCAGAACGACGAAATGAAACAAATTGAAATTCTTGTAGAAGCAGTCGTTGTAGTCGATGAGTTCATGAAAGATCTTATGGACGAACTTGGCAGATAAGAAGTTGATCATGAAGTCAGGCACGTTTGGCAGCGTTCCCGGCAGGGAGGTGGGGATCACTTCGACGTTCCACGTGCGCTTGTAGTAGTTCAGCACCTGTTCTAGGCGTGGGTTGAGCTGCAGAGCGTGGAAGACCACTTTTTCCGCGCCCAGAATTTTCAGCAGCTCGAGCCACTCGACCATTCTGACGGCGACACCGGGGTTGTTGCGAAAGTTGAGGCTTTTTACGCAGACGAAAAATTCTCGCTTTTCCCCCCGTGGTTGGTTGTTGACCACCCTGAGGTTGTTTGTCGCATTGTCGCACGGGTTCTCCACCAGCGACACGCTGTCCGGCACCCAGCCGTGGTATTCCGGTGGAATCATGCAGCTCAGCATGTATGGTTTGAGCGGATGATCTTCGAAATTCCACTTTTCGCGCCATAAGTACTGAATATAGTGCACCTGTAAAACGAATAAATCGTGTCAGTTTAATCCAGGTCACAGCACGAATAAATTTACTGATTTATAGGGCTCTGAAAAACTTTGATTTTGATAGGCAACGTTTTCGTTTGTAGATGATTTCGCACTAGATATAGAAGGTTTTATAGTTTTTTTATATAGCCATTATTAGGGCACGTAATTATCTATCTTAAAATTGAATCTTTTTAATATTTTCGAAAAGTAACATTATCTACTTAAAAAAAGTTTATGCAAATTAAGAAGAATTTGAATGAGTTAAAAAGCTCTTCATCCTGACCAAGAAATAATGGTGCAAAATTTCGACTGTTAATTAAACCTTAACATCCGCGTTGATTAAACAATAAATTGAATACATACGAAAACCTGAAATTGTTAGTACAAGGGAAGCTTATAGCAGCCTCATATATGATTTTCAAAGCTCCTGCTCATTAATTTAAAGTCTCTAAAAAAAACTTTTGTATCACAAGTAATGCCTTAAATTGATTTTACAATTAAAAATAAAGGGCGTTGCTTGTAATCCAATAAATAATTTTTTAAGAAAAAACAAAAAAAATAATAAAAGTGATCCAAATCGTCTGATTAAACATGTGATCTAAAATATTTATTTAAAAATTCAAATCCCATTAACAACCGGATTTTTTCTTTTTTTTTAATGATCAGAGTATCTCTATAGTCAAAGTAAAAAGAGTTGTATCAACCTACGTTTTTTTAACCACCACTCTAAATTTTAATTATTTTAATACGCTAATTTTTAAATTATATTGTCTACCAAATTAAATTTTTAAAATTCTTTAATTTCTTACTTTGGCGATGATTGTCCTCTTATGACCAGGAAACCACAGCTGGCAATAAAGATTAGTGGTCATATTCAACCAGGCGGCTTGCCTGATGCCAATAATGCGCACGGACGGGCCAATTTTAGGTCGACCGTCATAGTAGGCGCCGAATAGGTAGTACGTGTCGTTCACGATATCCTGCACCTGCCAGTACAGGTTGTTGTGTTTTATGTTATAAATCGTTGCGTACCGAGCGCACGTTTCCGCATTATATGGGTCTGCTTTCGGCATCGACGCCGCTGGCAGGTTAGGGTTTGTCTCTCGCACCTATACAAAATTCCATGGTTGACACTAATATGACTATTTGTTAGACAAAATAAGCTCACCTTCTTTAATATTTGGCTTGATGACAATATGTGCAAGGCATCTTTCAAAGGCGTTTCCCATTTTTCTGTAAAATATTCAAGGATAATAATTAATTTATGTTTCCAAACACTGCCTATACCTTTCATCAAAATGATATTGAAAAATTTACAAACAACAGCACGTTAAGTTAAGCAGTATAACGCTACATAGACGTGATAAAATGTATTTGACGATCTCATAGTTATGTGAAATCGTCTATTTAAAATAAAAAATGCGTTCAAAAATTTTGTAACTCAAGTTTTGCAGGAGTAAATTATGAAATCACATGCGCCCTAAATTTTTACCAACGTGATTTGAAGAAATGAAATTTTTCTTAAGACCACTAAATAATCATTTTCTTTTTTTTATTCATGAAATTTGTGATATTTAACTAGACAAATTAAATCAAAGTATTCTATATTCTTTAAAATACCTCTATTTCATTAATACAAAATACTTTGTGGACGTGGGAAAATCCCCATTAATATCTCTTACCTATGACACTTTCTGCAACAAGAGTAGTGTCCTTAGTAATTATTATCAAAATAAAAATAGCCATGCAAGTTGACACTGTTAAGAAAGCAATGAGCAGCGAGTTTTTCCTTGGGAACTTTCTTCTCTTCATTTTTGTGAACTACCTTAACAGCACAAAAATATTAAAAGTCGAGCGGACACATACTGACTGTGTCTTTGTCAACGCAGGAAGTTGAAAGATAGCCCACTATCAGAAAAATTGTTAGATAGTGAAAGAAAACTATGGGAACCTTGTTTTAAATCGTTTATTTAGTCGAACATTATTTAATCAATACGTTCGTTTATTCGACGAAAGTTAAAAAAATACATGCCAAGATTATAGCAACATTAATGGAGAAAATTCATGAGATTCTAGATCAGAGTACAGATAAAAAAGCATCCAAGTAGAGAGTTGAGCAGTAGTTAATAGTTTATTACTAATACATGGAACACACATATTGCAAAGTATTTTGATTGAAAAGGCACAGTTTAAAACATTGGAAGCAAATGTGTGAGAAGATTGGCACCCAAGCTATGGGATCGAGAACAAAAATAGGAACGAGAAATTTGCACTCCGCAAAAAAAGGGAAGTAAATTAGGGGCAGTTTAAAACGCTCAAGCCAAGGGAAAAATAAAAGAAAGAATCAAGTATTTATCACTGGTATAGGCAAAAATAAAACCGGAGAAGCTTTGCCAGAGGAAAAGAAAGGCTTAAAACAAACTCAGTTGTACACAAACTTAACACTTCTTGCAAACAATAAATTAGCGCAATAAATTAATCTAATCCTAGTCGGGCCGGTTCAAAGGCTCATTTGGCGTGCGCTCTGTACGCAAGGTCGGCGCCATCCGACTTGCTCTGCCAGCCGCCGCCTTGGCCGCCTCCCTGGTAGGAGCCGCCCCCGACGCTGTAGCTGTCACCGCCGCCCCCAGACGAGTAGCCGCTCGAGTACGAATCGTACGACGAGCCGCCGCCGCCGCCGCCGCCTCCACTGTAGCTTGGTGCAGAGTACGAGTCGTGGCCGCCACCGTGGCCGCCGCCGTGGCCACCGCCGCCGCCACCGCTGTGGGCGCCATAGCTGTCACCGTGGCCGCCTCCGTGACCGCCCTTCATAGGAGCCAACCAGACCTTTCGATAGTAATATTAGTGACTTTTTGAGTAAATGCAGCATATAAAAATAATTAAAATTGTTGATTGATTAGCAGTTTAAGATATTTTTAAATAAATAACTCTTTGTGGCATTTCCAAGATGTAAGCTTTATAATAATAAATGCATTTTCGAGTGAACAGAATTATGAAAATATAGCAATGTGTTGAGATATTTACGTAAAATTAAAACAGGAATAGAAGAAATTTTTTGAAATATCACTGAAAAAAGGTAAAATGTTGTGTCTTTTTGATTTAAATAAAATGAAATTACCTCGACAGTCTTAACGTGCTTCATGGGTGAGCTAAAGAGGGCGAGTTTCTTCTGGATGAGCCCCCTAGCGGCGCCGCCGAGGGTGATCGCAAGGGAGATGACGGAGAAGAGGATGGCTTTGATGGCCTTGAGCTTGATCAGCGCAAGGAAGACGGGCATCAGCTTGATCAGCTTGATTCCGCCGACGAGCAGTAGGCCGATCAGTAGAGCCTTCAGCTTGAGCTTCTTCTTTTTCTTCAGACGAGCTGTCGAGAGTTCAAAGTGATTTATGATTCTATCGGTCGAGAAGAATGAAACAATTTCGGCTAATGGAAACGATTTATCGCCGAAGTGCAGTTAATGAATTTCAAGTGCGTGCGTGCCGGCGCGATTATTTCATTTTAATCATCGCGCCTCGTGGAACGGTAAACCGCCGGCGCGGAAACAATAGCCGCCGCCGGATTTCTCACGCAAATGGACCAGATAGGCCCGAAAATATTTTTCACACACGGTGCGCGCGCAACCAATTAAGGCCTCATTAGCAATTTGCTCGGGAAGTGGGCCGGCGAAATGGAAATTGCGCTTCTCCAAATCGTGATATGGGAACGAGGCGCTTTTCCGTCACGCCTGCCCTCAGGGTGACCCTTTTTCGCCAGGTCCCGACCACGTCGGCCGCATCTACAATTAGAATAAATCACGACTGAGGAAAAGATGCTCCTCTTCACCTACATTAAGGTCACGAAGATACTTTGAAAAATTCCGACGCTGGCCAATCACTCAAATATTATTGCAACATTGTAAAAAATAAAACAAAAACTGTAAGTATATCACGAGTACCAGCAGAATATGAGAAATACGGTGTTTTTATGTGTTTGTTCTTTATACGACTTAACAGGATTTCTACAGAGCAGAGCAATCGTTTTTTTAAATTCGAGCTAAATTTCAAGCAAAGCAAATTTTAGTGTCATCCTTTAAAGTGAGGATATTGCGGTCCTTTGGGGTCATTTCATTTGAATTTTGATCGAAGAGAGAATTTTGTAATAATTTTACTATAAGAAGTTTGTATTGACAGAATAACCTGATTAAAAACACTCAAACAGGAACTTAGCTTATCAGGTTTTGTCACCTGCCAACAAGGAACCATTTCTAGTGTATTGCTATTGGAGAACAAATGAATTCTAAAGAGCAGCTAATCAAATGACACAATATATCCTCTCAAAATGTCCTTTCTTTTATTTTAAGTTAAATTTCACTAGGGTAAAAAGTCTATAAATTTTTAAATAGATGCAGTTCTGCCATACTTTTGCTAATTAAGTTGAAATTAATTAAAAATAAAATACTTTTCTGTAACTAAAAAATACGAAAAACTTGACTTTATGGGATATTTGGTTTCTAAATGAGCTGTTTTCAAACAAAATCTAAAAAATGGCAATTTTTCGTTCTCATTATTGCAATATGTGCTGTACAGCCGGCTCATCTGTCACGTTTATTTATTTCTGCCCTCTATTATTTCATTCTTGTGGCACATGCCATCCTTCCCTACCTTCTTTCCTATACCTTTTCTTCGAGTATAACATGCAGATTTATTATTTTTTTTTTTTAGAATTTTATTTATTTGAAAAAACATTACAAGTCCAGCCAATTCAAGACGAATTGACGGCTGGTGCTCGTTCAGCTGCTGCATTAACAATATTGTAATATCAAAAACACAAACTTTAAAAGCAGAAATGATTTGAAGATACAGCGTTTTTTCGATAAAAAAAAATACTGCGCCGCCGAAAACTGTTTTTTCTTTGGATTTCCCGCAATTTAGTGTCATTTGCAAAAGACACACGCATTTGGATTTATTTGCAGATAATTAATATGTAAAGCTGGAAAACCAGAATATAATGAAAAAAAATAATAATCTAAAATGCTACACAAAATAATGTTTTTTTTTTCATTAAATATGTAAATTTTCAAACTGTCTTATTTTATAAAAAGCATAAAATCCAGGAATAAATTGAAAAATCTGGATATCCCAAAATTATAAGTTTTTTGCAATAAAATCAGTGGTGTATTTTTGTTATATTCAAGCCAAATTAAATGAAAAAATATAATCAAAGATAAAATTTGTAATATATACCTTCTCCATTGTCAGATCCACCGAGAGCAAAGTCGAAGGATGGAATGTCGGTGATGCCTCTGGCGGAGACGATGTTGGACACCTCCGAGGGGACGGACATGCGGAGGACGCGGTGTCTGAAGAACTCGTCCAGCTTGTTGTCGATCATGTCGGAGAGAACCTGGTCAGCGGCGTCAGCGGCACGGCCGCTCACCGTGGCCAATTCCTGCTCGGTGATGGGGTGGCGGAGGGCGCGACCTTCGGCCGTCTCCACGCTCTCCACGCTCCAGCCGTCGAGCAGGCGGATGGACCGCACGCTGTCCAGCCTGTCTACGAACACGAGCACTTTCTTCTGCACGCACGTGAACGACCAGCTCTTGGTGCAGTCCTTGAAGACCGAGCTGAGCACGTCAGACGCGTCATCCAGGCTGGCCGGCTTGGCCGCCGTGGCCGCCGCTAAGAGGGCGGCCGTCACCACCAACAACCACTGCAGCTGCTTCATCTCGACCAACATATGTCTGTGTGCGGCCCCGGCCGGCCCAACTCCTTTTATCTGCGCGCCGCCCCACCACCCGCCGACAATTGTGCGTGTGCCTCTTCGGCCTCGCAGCCTCCTCCAGTGTTCTTTGAGTGTTTTTCGGATTTTTTTTATCATCCCACTCATTTCCTATGAGAGTTGGCAGGCTTTTACATTCATTCATTTTTTAAATGCTGACTGTAAATTCGAATAAGATATAACAGAATCTGTTGTACTTGATGATTAGATAATTTCACGATCAAGGTATTTCTATTTGTTTGTACTATCGGAGTAGCAATTTGTAAAATTCACTTTAAAATTTCAATAACAATTTTCTTCGCTGCTCTGACGGAAAAATGGCTCAATTTTGGTCTAACAATTAAAGAAATTTCATTTTTGGATAAGTCGATTTGGCGTAAAAATTAAATTCGTTAACAAAGGTGACCATTTATGTAAATTGGAAGGAAAATATACAGAGTTTCACATATTTTCAGACAACTAAGATGTTTTTTGTGTTTTTTTATGATTTTGACAGTTCCAGAAAATTTAAATGTAGCAAAACTGACTGAAAATTGCAAGATTCCTGCTCTATAAATTTTTTCCTAAAATCAATCGTCTTTCTTAAAAAAACCTGTCTGGGATATTATTAAATTTTATGCTTCGATTCACTCTCAGTTCAGTTCCAATGGGGTCATAAAATATAAATAAATCACCGTTTTTTATTTCCAAATCGTCTGTAACTAATCAGCTCCAAAACTGATTAACGATTATTTATTTGCACAGCCTTTGGAAGATCGACGGAACCCCAGAGTCAAATTCCGATCAAATTCGGCGGCATTGCAGCGTGCGTGTGTGCGCCACTTTGGCTGGTGCACGCTGCTTTTTTGGCGCGAAGGCGGTTAGTAGGGTGCCGAGCACCTGGCTGCCAGGTCCCACGGTGCGCCTCCGGAGGTGCCGTATGCCAGCACGAGACGCCTGACCTTTGCACCTTTCGCAGCCAGCTGTGGAGGGGCCGGCGTTCATCGTGCGTGCGATTTCGGCGTTCCCCTTTTCTTTTTTTCCCGGAGTTATGCGGGAGGATGCTGCTGGCTTGCCGAGATTCCGATCAGACACTTACAGACGGCGTGGTTCCTCCTAATCACAATTGCATTATGTACGTAGTCGCACTCTGTTTCCACCTGTGCACGCAGCAGAGTGCAAATTTCAACGATAAAAACTGCACTGAACTAAAATGGACATAATTAAAAATTTAAAATCTGGACATTTTCCTAAAAGTAACCAAGTTCTGTGGCTCCTGCTCAAAAGCCTGTCTCATAAATAATTTCAAAGGTTTATTCTTTTCATATGAATTAAATAAACCAATCGATAATCTCTTCGACAAAGTAAGAAAATAACCCAGTTTAGGATTATTAAAGCAAATTAATTAATACAACTTTTATTCATTTTGGCTCAACTCGTGAAGGTGCCTCAAGGAATACGCCAAAAATCTAGATTTTGCTCTCTTTTAAAAATAAACAAATGAAATTTATAGCCAATCGTGAGGATGTGCAGATGCTTGAGGATGCAAACGACTGTTGAGTGCGAAATTTAACGCGAGCTGGAAATAATAAAGTAGGAGAAGAAAGGAAGACCGTGCGCGTGATTTCACTAGCTCCTCTCCGAACGTATGATTTAAGAATGCGAAGAACGAGAAGGAGCGTGCGTGTGCATATAATAATAATGATGGTGGCAAAAAGCAGCGGCGCCCGCGCTAATTGGAGAGATAGATGCTGAGAATTAGGATCGTGGCTTTCCGGAAACTAGGACGGGAATTAAAATTAGAAGAATTGCGCGTCAGTGCTCAGGTGTGAGGAAGAAGTTCGTCTGGATGTACATTAAATCCTCATCAGCAGCCACGAGAATTCAAGAAACAACTTCATTGCTCTCTTTTCGCTAATCTTTTTTCGGAAATATGTATAATGGAAACTTAAAAAAGGCGTTAATGCTGTACATACAGAAGATGATTTTTTTCTCATAAGCATTTTTAATTTAAATTATAACAAAATTTATTTAATGTTTACGAGGCACGGTGAGGTTTGAATATATTTTTATACCATGTAATATGGAAAGAAAATAAAAGTCCTTCCGAAAATTGTAAAACATTAGCCTAAAATTCAAAGCCCTGCTATTTATCGTAGGCCAGTTAAGATATGTGATAAAAATCGATTGGTTTTTGTCACCGACAGTTAAATTATTTCTTGCACCTAAGGAATTCGTATTAAATTTATAAAATATCTACATTTATACTTAAAAATGTATTTCTTCGTGAATATGTATGTGGTTTCTCTGTGCATTACGTATGTTTTATATCCACATTTAATATGCATTAAAATCCCCGTAATTGCAGTGAGTTGTTTGATTGAGATAATATAAAATAACCCGTTTCAGCAGCTATGCTGTTTTTCAGTTTTAACAGTGCAAATTTCAAAAGAAAACCGAGATTCGTCAAAAAAGAAGGTTATGTAGCGTCGTCTTATACATCCGATTACGATTGTGTGTCTCCTAAGTGTGAGAGTCACCAGAAACAATACCCACGGCACTTGGCTTTTTAATTTAATATGCTCTTGCTCCCGCGAACAATTTACAGCCGACAGTTACACGAATTAATTATCGCGCTTAATCATTTTTCATTTCTCGTCCGTGGTGGTTGCGTGCGAACCTTTAAGCGCTGCAAAATAATTCAATGCTACTATGCAGTAATTTTAGTATTTCCATTCCAGACTTTCGAAGAAAATGGAACCGAAATAAAATATAATTGCCACGCATCGTGAGTTTTTCATTTCTAGAGAAGGGAGCTATTAAATGTGTTAAAGATGCGTAGAACATTACGAACACCAGAATGAGGTGATTAATAACTGCGTTTTGAGAGATTTTATTCAAATAAGATATTGCCAACTCTAGCTTGCGCTTAATCTTCGCGTTTCTTGAAAAATATCTAAATATCCTGTTGTTAACTAAGCGTCCTACTGTATTTTTTGTCCTGTCATGAATGACAAGAATTTAAGGAGCTCTTCTCAGCTTGAAAAAAAGAGATTTTAATCTGCATGAGCGCAGAGTGGGTCGCATGTTCAAGTACGCACAACGGAACCGAAAAGCAAATAGTGTTCGCCGCTTTAAGCGCGCGGTCAAAAACGAGGAGAGGCAGTCGGATAAAGCGAATATTATCGCCGCGTATTAATACCTGCTGCGCTCCAACATGAATAAAATATGAAAAAGCAGCGTACATTAACAAAGGCGGAAGAAAGCGATTGTTCCTACAGTAATTATTCCTCTAATTCCGATGGACTCATAAGATCGGGGCCATCCTCCGCTCCCAAAAATCGTGTTCAATTTATCTCACCATTGGGATATTCAAAGTCGATATAATTCTTACTGTAATTAATTTAATGTTACATTTATAAGCGATCGGGATTTATTTGAGTTCTAAAAATGATCTAAATCTTTGTTTTAAAACGAGAGTAAGAATTCGAACCAATTCCCATCGCTTATAATTTATTTCATTTGAAAATTTACGTGAAATGCACAATGAGATGAAGCATTTTCATATTTTATTTTTCATTTATACGTTTTTATTTATTTTAAAACATGTGAAATGTTTTGCCAGTCGGACTAAAGTTTTGCTTCTCTTAAAATAACAGTTTATTTAATCAATTTCGCTTCCAAATATCCAATTCATTTTGTTTTCACCGTTTTAACGTGCCAATGTGAAGACCAAAGAAGCCATTTAGCTAATTATTTTGTAGGAAAAAGTACCTGTGTTTTGTGTCAGTCACCCACACTGATAGTAGTAAAATGAGCATTATCGTCCGTTTTGCGTGAGCAGGCGAGAGTTAAGGAATGTTAACTACACGCACCGCTCGAAAAGTGTGTTGAATCGTGCGCCGCGGATTCGAGGACCTCTTCAGGTGTTTTTTTTCTTACCTGAAGGAATGAAATGAATGAAAGGATCAAGCAAGGTGAGTGATTAGTACGTCGTATAGGTAAGGCACACCCGCACACACCTTAATCGTGCGCTGCGTTGGGTTTTGAGCAATTTTATTTGCTTATTCGCGCGCATCACCGAATAACTGGACTTTTAAATAATGCTCCTTTCCTCAGCCTTATGGTGATTCAAACCTGTGAGTTAAGCCATTGCGGATACAAGTTAAACGGATTTTTTCGTGGAGTACTGATACTTAGTTTTCAATCGCTTTTTAAGTAGCAAAATGATGATGTTTAAGAAATAAATCAATCAGGGTTCGCCAATTTTGCAATGTGCAAAAATGCATCCCTAGTTATTTGCCCGAAAATCAGCAGGAAAAACACTGATTTTAGCGTTTTCCGCATTTCCCGAATTTGACATACAAAAATGTACAAAACATGTATCCCAAAGAAATTGGAAGGTTGTTTTTTTTTAATTTTAACATATTCATTCAGTGATTTTTTTTATAAATTTTTATATATTAATGTTATAAAAACATCCAACAAAATACAATGTAAGATTGAATACATTTAACTTCGGAAAAATGCGCATAAATATTTGTTTTTTTCTAATGCAGTGTTTATTCCGGGGAAAATCGTTTTCGGCAAACCTGCATATAAAACTGGAGAGTTTATTTTGTCTCACGAAGACAATCGATACTCTTGGTTAGAAACTTAACTAAAAAAAACAAATGGGTTGTCTTCGTTATTTTTTGTACCGCATTGTGACAAGCAAATGAAAATATTTGCCCCTCGTCCCTCAAGACCTCGGATCAGAAACACTTCTTTAGTCACAGAATTAACTGCAGATGATTTTCAATCACCTGCAGTCGAAAGCGATCGACTGGATTCTTTGTTGAGTTCAATTAATAAGAGAGTTATAGAGGCTAAACCTTGTCTAGCCCCGCTACTTACCAAATATTTGACTTAAAACAACTTGGATTTTTTTACCACGTAACATAATCATGAGAAATGACTTATTAGTTATTTAAATTAAATGCTATTACCCGATGGCTCGCATTGTTAAGGCATTGTCAGGAGTGTCAAAGCAATAGGAGATATTTGAGCAGTTCAGGGATCTAATGCTGGCTGCTCAATGTCATGGATGGCAAAGGTGGTTAGTTAAGTGAGTCTAAATGCTTAATGGGCTGGGAGGCGCACCGGCGCTGACTCGCCACTTGCTGTTTTTCGCACCTTTCCAGTAACTTAAGGGACAAATGTCTGGCGTTTAACTAAAAGATGTCGGTGTGAGGAACGAAAACATGGCCAAATATGCCCCGAAAGCTCCTCTGCGTACATGTTTTCCGCTCGCTGGTATATTTTGGACCCAGTGAGCTCAAAGCCCATGGAATGTGCTGAGCAGAAATTCTAAAAGAAAAAAAATATGTTTGTGGTTAAAAATGGTAAACTTATTTCGATTTGTAAAGGAAAAATACCAGTAAAACAACTGTGGAGGGATTGATAAATAATCAGCAATATGAGAAGGTAATGTGGCATTTCTTTAGATAATCAAAATTTGTTCATGATTATTTTTCAATCCAAGGATAAATTATACCACTGAACGATTTACTTAAGAAACGTTTTTAATTTAAAATAATTTATTCAATAAGTTAACAGAACAATAAATTAAAAGTCACAAGTCAAAGAGAAGAAAACAGGATGAGAGGGAGTAGTAGGAAAAGCGTATCAGTTGAGCGGCAGTCTCAGTCAGAACAGAAGTTGAGTCAGAAATCACAGAGAAAAACAGTTTTGTCCGTCTTAACAAGGCAAGGCAGCACAGGACAGTCAAAGAAAGAAAAGAGGAAAAGCATTCAGTGCTGTCCTGCGAAAGCCATTTGATGGGCGTCGAGGCTCCTCCTGTGTCCGTATCCACCGCTGCTGCCGCCGCCGCCGCTGTAGCCGCCGTGCTCGTGCTCGGACGAGTGGCTGTGCGAGTGCGAGTACACGGGCTTGGACACGATCTCGTAGGTAACAGACTTTCCGCCGCCGGACGCCAGCGACTTGAGGCCCACGATGGCGGACAGCATCATGGC
Organism: Cloeon dipterum; assembly: GCF_949628265.1. Classification (NCBI taxonomy): domain Eukaryota; kingdom Metazoa; phylum Arthropoda; class Insecta; order Ephemeroptera; family Baetidae; genus Cloeon; species Cloeon dipterum. The sequence continues at coordinate 12,291,505 of NC_088790.1, forward strand.
CAGCAGACCGACCATCAGCGCCTTTCCGGCCAGCGCGGCAATCGCTCCGAAGCCAAGGGCGCCCAGGGTCGCCTTCATCATCATCAGGCCCATCAGCAGGGCGCCGCCGCCCTTCTTGTCCTTGCCGCGGCCTGGAATTAATTGGTTTTTAGCATTTTTTTCGTTGGTTTGAAACAGTCATGTATTAAGATTGGGAAAATTATCATTATTTTATATGATAAAAGGAAAATAATAAAAAATAGTGCAGGGCCAAGATAGCGATTTATAAAATACGAAAATATGTTACAATATTTATTTTGCCATTAAATCACTTTCAAATTTTTTGCTAATAGGAGTAGCCTTTGTAAAATGTATTTGTTAAGTTCAAAAATTTAATGAAATGAAATGTCATATTTAATCAGATTTTATTTCAGGAAAAAGTATGAATATTTTCATTCTGGATCGATAGGAATTAAATAAAAGAATTTTGAATTTAAAATATTACATATTTACCAGACTGTGCGGCGATGTGGGCGTACTTTTCAGCAACATCCTGTCCCACCTTCCTGATCTTGGCAAGGGTGGCCTCGTCGAAGAGTCGGACGCTAATGGCGTGCGTGTCCAGGTAGCGGGACATGCGGTCGACCAGCAGGCCATCCAGCCTATTTTCGGCGGCATCTGAGTCCTGGGCCACAGCCTCCATCACCGACTCAACGGACTCGGAGCCACCTGAGCGGCCGGTTGCCTCGGCCTCGGACTCATGCAGGACCATGCTTACGCTAGGCATTATCTGTAGGAAAAAGAAATTGGAGAAATGTTATCGGTAGAAATATCAAGAAAAGATTGTTTGTGATGAGCGATTTTTCGCAACAGATGAAATTAAAGCCCCCCAAAAATGCTTATCAAATGAAGGCTAAGAATACTAATCTAAAGAAGACAACTTTTTCTGCTAATTTAATAAAAAATTAGGAATTAGAGGCTATTTCAGATTTGAGAATTTATATACACTCTTTTTTTAATTAAATGTTTGATATTTGGACCTGAAAGACGAGTTCAGTCATTTCTGCTTACAATTAATGATCAATCCATATTATGTGATGAAGTATAGAGATTGTACGAAAACAATATTTGAGTGAGAAGAATTAAAAAGGACATTTATTTTTCAATACTTAGGAGATTGTATTGGGCTGCCGGTTCAATATAAAAAAATTGATTTAATTTAAATAAAAAAATAATAATTGATAAAAAACGATTATTTAAAAAAAATTATATCATAACTTTTATATATTTTAAATTTTTAGTTGCGTATTTTTTTAAATAAAATGAATTATATGAAGCAGTTTTTGGTATTTAAATTTGAAATTATTAGCTTAAGTTTAATTATTTTGTAAACATACCTGAAAGGTGTGTTGGCGGGCAACTCTTTCCACGTAAGAGACGAGGTCCATCTTGAGACAGGAAGCCGTGTAAGCGTGGGCGCACTTTTTCAGCAGCGCCTTCTGCAGGATCAGGCTGGCGTGGTCATCGACGCCGGCGGCGCCGACGGTGGCGACGACAACGAATGCCACCGCCGCGACGAGAGCTGCTGCTGTGGCTGCCATGACGATTGCTGCTGAGCGAATGTTGCTTCTCGGCCATCAGCGTCGCCTTTTAAAGGGTGGACAATGGACGCGGACAGGCGTATCGAGTGCAGTTAGTGGAGCGTGACCCGCCCGCCGCCCGCCCAAAGCTGCAGTCTCCTGCGCGATCACAATGCACGCGACACTCTTCTCCTGCTCCAGTCTGCTGCTGCAGCCGGCCAAGAGGGTCTCCGAAACGAAATCGAAATAGAAAAAACGCATGGTTTTTGCAACGCAGACGACCGACGCACGGGACTCTGTCACAGAATCGTCTTTTTGTTCGGGATATCTACGCCCAATTTGCTGGTGACAAGTTAAATTTAACAAAGACACTGCACTAACAACCTATGCTTAAGATTTTCCGGATTTTTTAGTGTTTGTTAGACATTCTTGTCGGCTTGTGAGTTTCATCATCAATTTCAATAATTATTTTAAGTTAATGATGTTGAAAAACATTCGATAGGGTACCATTACAAAGTAGAACGGATCGATATAATTAAAAAATGTTGACCTTTTTCTTTAGCCATTGAACAAAAATTATTCAATAGAATCTTGTCGTACTTAATCTTAGCGTTTGCAATTACTGTCATCAATAATTTGTCCTATTTCAACATAATTCAGTGGTCTCCCTCAAGAAACAAAACACATACTCCTTGTTTAATTGTACATCCTTAAGAAGAGTTCATTGAATTTTTAAAAAATTAAAAAGCTTTTGGCATTTTTAAGAAGCAAGAGCAATTTTAAAATTTTTAACCACCATATTAGCAATTCTTTGCGGAAGATGATAAATATTAAAAAACAATTATCTGGGTAAGTGAAAAAAGCCTCTAAATTCCAGCTAAAATTTGTCTACTGATGTTCCAGTACTTTAATGAAACCAATTGAGTCCAGCCTGTATTTGAAAGGAAAATTAAAAATGATGGAAGAAAGATTTCTATTTTTTTCTAACATCAATAATTTTTATTATAATTATAAGGCTTTTTACCAAATGAAATATTTATTTATTTACTATCATGGCATTATTTATTTTTTCCTGGTATCCATAAAATATTTCAAGGTGAGCAAAATATAATAGTTAAGGGCCAAAATTTTGAGCTCAAAGAAAATTTTAAGAAATTACAATAGTTAACCACAAATTGTTATTGATTATTGTGTTTACCTCCACTTTTACGATTGCTCTCTCAAAGTTTCAAATTTGACAAAATAGTTTCCACATATCTAAAAATAATGATTTTTTTTTAATTTACGTATTCAACGTATGATGTATTTCAATGAGTAAACAAATTCAACTCCCAATTTTTCGGGAATTTCCCTGAGGGTAATGTAAATGGAAGTGCGGCCCAGATTTAGACCATTTAGCGACGAGAGTATAAACAGCAGTCTCCTCGCTTTTGACATATTTCGGTCAGCCTTTAGAGGCGGCTCGCGCGCCGCACGGAGAGAAAAAGGTGGCTTTGTCCAAGCTGCTCCGCTTTGCGTCCTTTCGCGCGCAAAAAGCTGCTTTTTGTCCAGCTGACCATCTTTCCTGCCGCTCGAAAGAAGATGACTTGTGCTTCTTACAGGTGCAAAGGCCGCTTTTTCTCCGCAATCCATGACTAATTATCCGTTGGTGCAAATGTTTTGATCAGTGTGTGCGGCAACGAATCTTCCATTTCCGCGTGTGAAATTACACATTTGGAGTTGTAACCGTAAAAATCGAATTTAATCATTGTTGTGTAAGAATTCATTAAACTCTTAAGGCAAAAGGTACATTTAAAAGTCGTAAAAAGTGTAAATTTATTAGAAATTTTGACAATTACCGCAGTCTAAAGAAACATTTTAGCGATTTTAAATTGATATTTCATGCCCACTTCTTGTTAACTATTTTCTTTTTTATTTAAAATATATTCTATTAAAGAAAGTAAAGGTAAACATTTTACCAGTGCCGCTTAGATATACAACGAAGTGGGTTCCAAAGTTTTAACACTTATAAAGTGTTAAGAAATGTTTTGCTGCCTTAATGAAAATCATGATTTAATTCGCTAATATGTGTAATATACCCCTTATTTAGAAATATGTTTAATGGAACATGAGGAGCGGTATTAAAATCATAAGAGCGAGCCGGTTGGTTTTTTGAGAAATTTAGTGAATTATGGATATTAATTTTTGCTTCGCCCTCATTAGAGTATTGATCTCTTGTAAAGAGATTCTAAATCTGACAATCAATTAACTCAATATTTACAGTATTAAATCTCTAAATACGCCAAAAAAGTAATAATGAAAGTTTTATGATACTGCAGCTAATAATGTCCAACAATAATTGAAATATTTACAATTTTGCTGAATAGACTTTCTTAGAAAGTAACAATGATTAATGTTTAAACATTATATGTCATTCAATGAAGCATTTGCTGCGCCGATTTCACTGACCAAGTGTAAGTTGTGCTCATCTCAAGTGCGAGAGAATTCCCACGCGCGTGCGGCCAGCCGAAAAAACAATCTGTGGTCTAGTTTTACTTTTTCTGCCACCGCTTTTCTTTGAAGTCAAGTGTAAAATTAAAATCTATTTAGCTGTGACAATCGATCTTTCCGCTGTTGCGTTTTAGAGGGACTTTGGTCTGTAAAATTTTTAATTTATTAATTATAATCTGCAAGATTTGTGTATATTATGCCAAGCAACAGAGCAATGGATGATGCATAACCAGAAGCACTAAGCGGAGAGCAAGAAAAAGAGAAAGAAGAGTATGTATTGTAAAAACTTTGCATGATACCGTTTCAGCCATTCTACGGATCATCAATATTTTCGATGTCAATAAGGGAAACAAAAAATCAGAGCTTAAAATCTAAAATTTACGGTAGGATAAATTTGAATTATTTATTTTCAATCAACGTCATTTTAAAAATATTTCAACCTGAAAAGGTATGCTTGAATTAAATTTCTTTTCAAAACATTTTTTTCAATTTAGGTGTCTCGATTATTAACAATTGAGGCAGATGTCGAGCCAACAGGAGCCCGCAATTGCAGCTTTCATTCTTATCCTTCACGTCAGTTGCAGAATCTGATGATGGAAGTGCAGCAGCAGTAGCAGACGACGCACTCAGTCAGCCTTTTTAATTCTCTCTCGTCGCGCGGATAAACCCAGCAAATAATAAGTGCACGGAGAAACGGAGGAAGCAGCAAAAGAGGCGCGATGATGAATTTCCACTCGGTTTGGCGCGCACAAATGACCAAAAGAGAAAGGACCAAAAGCTGCAGCAGTCATTACCAGCTTTTGAGTGCAAAATTTAGGCTGCATAAAGCCACACTCGATTCGTCTGAGCAAATTCTCTGAGCACACAGATGAGACACTTAGATCCAGTTGCTCAGCGCATTCTTTCTACCATATACACCGACATAAAATCGATAATTCACCCGTTGCGCGACACGGGTTGTTAGATCTATTACAAAGATTTGAAGCTTCATACTCCTCTTCACGGGAATTCATCGCTTGCTTTTGATTTCTGTGCAATTTTCATGATGCCTAATTCTGGCTCTAGGCTTTTACATTATTTATCTGATATGGCCTCAATGGCTACTTTGGACTAATTTAGTATTATATCAGCGGTAAATGCATTACAAATTATTATTATTCACAAATATTAAATACCGCTACATCTATAAAGCAGATTCAATTTGATACGTAGACTCAGTTATTTTTGTAAATCTTTTTTCATTTTCATTGCATGACATTCTTCTTACAATTTTCTAGAGAAATTGTTAAGCCTTACTCAAGTTTTATTACTTTACCAGGTTCGGCATTTAAGATGATACCCGATTTTATTGGAGACACGCAATCTGTCAATTTAAAAGAATTATTTATTATCAATGATGATATGTTACACTACACGATGAAACGTAGTGATTTTCAAGACATTTGTTCGCTCATATTTTCTTTAAAGAAGCAATTAAGCCTAAAAATGTCTGGTAACTGTTTAAATATTGCAAGAAATTATTGAAAAAAAACTTCTATATTGACAATCCTGACGAACCAATTCAAGAAAATTAGTTTGGTAAAGAAATACATAATTCATACCTGAATTTCAGTCTGGGGACAACAATATTAGCTAAAACGTTGTATGGATCTGACAACTTGATATATTTAAGTGACATACTTTTGTGAAACATTGACAACTACTATCCCATTTTTAAGAGCGCGCCCTTCTCAGTCCTCGGACAGGGATAAAAAGCAAGATCTAAATATATTTAAAAAAAAATAATTTCTTTTAGATTAACGATTTATTAAACCGCAGTCAATGTAATTGTATAGAAAAATCACCGGCTACGTGTTTATATAGCTGAAAATAATAATTGTCTTACTGAATACGGAAGCATTCGGAAGATGTATTTTTCATGTATACTTAAAACTAAAATCTAAGTGCAGTCACAATTAAGAGGAATTTGGGACGTGAGCCGCTTGACGACATAAAACGGCTGATATAATCGACAAGGAAGATGCAAGAAGAAAACAAAAAGATTAAAGCGTGGATGGCAAAGTTCTCACGTTTCACATACACAGATGAAAAAGATGGCACTCGTTTTAAACCACACTGCTCAAATACGTAATAATATTCCTCAATAGACAAAATAAAAGTTCTTAAAATTTTCCATATAAAATATAATCACAAAAATAACGCACACAATTTTTTTTTATTGTAATCGATAAGGCCATTTATGAAAGTGAAAAACCCATTGAGCATACTTTAATAAGGTATCAAATCACGCAGCGTTTTCATTTAGCAGGTGACCCACTGACATTGAATGTACATCTTTCTCTAACCAGAGGAAAAGGCGATGGACACACAATAGGGAGAAAAAGAAGTGATTCAGCAGAGTTGAGGAGCTGCTCGTCCAAGCAATAACTCGGAGAACAGCGAAGAGAGGAAACGTGACAATGGCCATCCAGATCACTTTTCTCACTCGCTCGAATCATTGATGGGAGGAAAATATTCAAGTGAATGGAGATGATTGAATCGAAATGACGAATAAAGATTCAATTGTTCAAATCAGCGTGGAATTGATTTAAGTTCATCGACAAAATTCCATTTTATTTGCAATAGATTTACAATGGTGAAACATCAAAAGTCAAACAATGTCTACCTTCTATCCAAATAAAGCACTTATAAATTAGTGCATTAAAAATATTTTTACTGCTTCCTTAGAAAAAAGATAGCTATTATTTAACCGAATCGTTTTCAGTTGTTGTGGTCAGAGATTTTTTCGAGTCAAGGAGCCGCTTAGTGGTAATTTGGGAGTCTTAAAGCGTGAAATTGCTAGGAAAAGGCAATAATCGAGTGTAAAGATGTGGCACAAACACACGAGTCAAGCAAAGTAGGCAAATCCGCAGGAAAGAGCTTTGCATCGCGTGCAGGTGGGAGGACTTAGTTGTGTATTTTTATTGCCTGCTGAAGCGCATCTTCTATTTATGAGACTAAATAGTAATATATATTGACGGGAAAATTGCGAGAGCTCCATTCCAACACTGCCAATAATTAGTCTCCTTACGATTCTCCGCGGTTCCCTTTTAAAAAGCAACTATATACCTATAGGGGCCATTATATCTCAATCCAAGTTTCACAGAGAGTCCAACAAAAACCTAACAAAATTTATGTTATGGAAAGAAACAATGGGTAGAAAAAAACAGAAACCTTTTGTCATTCAATTTAAGTAAGAAAGTCTTCTCTAAGTGAATTTTCAACTATTCATTTTATAAGGACCATTCAAACCGCTGACCATTGCAAGAATAAACAAGAATGTAACACTGAAAAATTGAATTCTTCGTTCAAGTTGGTCATACGCAGTTTTCATTTTTTTTCTGACAGCAAAAATAACGACAATCATGTCAAAAGATGTATCAAGATAAGCTTTTTTGGTTTGAATTTCATGTCGCGGTGCCAAATTAGATTATGGCGTGCATCCGAAGAGACTCAATATCAGCGGAAATTGATGAATCGACACCATATCAGCGAGCATTCCGTGAATAATGTAATTGGCAAAAACTTCGTGGGATCAAGCCATTGTTAATTACACACTCGCACGCCATTATTCGAGCCTCACCAGTCATTTTTTCGCCGACAAACAACGGGATACGTTGATGGATGTCGATAGATGCTGATCTCTTCACTCGCGCCGAAATTTTGTTTTATAAATAAATAACGTTCGTGAATGTATTCGCGTACTTTGTGTATGTAAACATTGTCCTCAGGCGGCATGTCCTCGATTTCGGAACGGCTCTTTTTCTGCGCCTCATCATCATTTTGTTTATTACCATTTCTTCTCGCTCTTCGTCAAAATGAATGAGATGCACAACACAACACATTTTCACCTTCTCGTGAATGGGCACAAGAAAATAATAAGCACACACAGTACTAAAAAAAATCGCAATATATTTCTAAAAATAAATACAGTGATGTTATTGGAGAGGAGCAACAGATTATGGCCAATGAAAGGGTTTCTCATTTTCTTTAAATGAAATATAAAATGGAAATACATATCTTATTGTAATGAAATTTCCTATATCATCTTTTAATTGTCTTTCTTCGTAAATGCGTATTTTAACTGAACTACAAAACCTTAGATGATAAAAACAGGAATGAGAAATCTAAATCTTAATAGCTGAAACTAGCATTAATATCTAAGTAAGAACAAAATTAAAAATATAGTTCGAACCGTTTCAAAGCAGGCGAAATAAAGTTTCCCCCTGCCCGCCATTGACATAAAATTAAAAAACAAATCTAATTACAGCCAATTGGTTTCTTTCAGAATATAACAGGAAGTAATTGCTATAAACATGACTGTAATAAGGAAATATACGTGTATGAATTTTTGATTAATAATATATGCCACCAAAATCCATGAGCTCATGAATTTAAACTCTAAAAACAAAACCCCAAACTGTTGACTATATTAAAGAAAGCAGTTTTCATTTGACTTTATCATTATCAAGGTCACTGCAACAATATTATGATCTGACAATGAACGAAGATGCGGATGTTTGCACACTGGAGACGTACGGTGACCCAGAAAGAAGTCTGGTCGGTGCTGCCGCTGGTGGTCGCAGTCGCAAGCGTGCTCAGGGTCCAGGTATAAATATCGGGAGGTGCGAGCGCTAGTCGCCTCAGTCGCTTCTGAGGTTCCGCGGCATGTAAATACGCCTAACTGCAAGAGAGACAAGTGTGTGTTCTTGGTGCTGAGCTGATGGAGGAGAATTAAATGCTTTTGCCAAATCAACATTTAATGCTTTTTTAGTGGGCATATGTAGAAGGGATTAAGGTTTGGCGCCGGAGGGTATGCAACCGGCATAACACGTCGCCGGTCGTTGAACTCTCTATGAGGGGAGGGGGAAAGGTCGAATCTCTCCTCTGCTAATTTATGAATCGGAGATAGTAATAACGTTTTTTACCTTGCCTCCGAATAGGGAAATAGTAGTGGCATTCCAAACGGATGATTTTTATTTCCTCATCAGAGCGATTAACTGTAAATGTTTTTATTGGGTTCCGTAACGAATTTATTGATTAATTTTTTAATTTTTGGTAAATGCTGTTAATGAAGGCAAAAAGCACACGAGAATGTGTTTAGTTGAAATTAAATGCAGCTGCCTTGGTGGTTGAAAATGAACTGCTTATCTTTTCTGTTTCTATGGAAATAAGGAAAAAAGCCTCTTATTTCATAAATTAAAATATTCAAAAATCTATTTTCTAAGAAGGCTTTTATTTTTTAACATTTTTAGATATTGCTTGGAAGAGACTGCTTCTTTTCAACGCATCCGCCTGAAATTCGATTTTAGCCTAATTTTGATACTTATTCATATCTTATTCGGTTTATTCTCGTGTGCAAAAAATGCGACGCAATTGAGAGTAAAGAGCAAGTGCGCGCGTTGATAGGTGCAGGTGCTGCGGTGGCAAGAAGTGGGTCAGTTAGCCGGATCTACCGCTGAGTGATCCGCTCGCTCTTTCTTTCTCTCTCTCTCTGGGTCACATCTTCTCCTCTCCCTAATTTGGACGGGTCTTAATTCTCCGCATGCCCTCATTCCCAAATACCGAAGAAATATATATATACGCAGCGCATTGTTCGCCTGGCCCACGGGCCCCATCCTCTTTTTCGCCGCTTTTGTTTTTCTCTTTCTTTGGAAGTTGCGCACGTGAGAGTGATAGCCCAATTGTTCGCCGATTATATGCAAATCACGCGCAGCAACGAAAAGAATAGAGAATCACACGCACAAAAGCTTTATTGTCTTCAATTCATTCCTGTACTGTGTTTATTTTGTTTACATGAGATTCGATGTAATAGAAATTATAGATTACTTAATTACTTAAAGAGTAAAGTGGGTTATTAATTACTTTTATACTCCATTTATGCATGAAATTTTACATCTGGTGATTTAAATTAAAAAATATACTATATCAGCAAGGAATGACTGGAATAAAACCCGAATGGAAAAAATAAAGGGCAATAATTATGTGATAATTCTATAAAAAAATCGATACGTTTTAGGAAGATAGCAAAACTATTCGTACATTTTTGCATTTTGTAAACATATATTCAACGCAAATTATTTATTTGCTAGTCGTAAATCTTGGAAAAAATTTCGCTTCATCTCAATAAATAAATCTTTTTTCGAACATCTTAAGTAATAATCGATTTCTTTTTTTTTGGTCTCAAAACCTAAAAACTCATTTTAAAATATAATGCCACCGAAACTGAAATAGAATGGGGGTTTGTGTTTTTTTTTTGTAAATTGTTTAAAACTTCATATCCCATCTAAAAGCAAACTACATCAGCGCTTTTTGGCCAGCGCAAAGACGGAAAGCAAGCTAGTTTCGCGTTATGGAGAACAGACTCCCTCTTCAGGAGGACTCAAGAACTTTCTTGTTTGATTGCAGTTTGCAAACTTTAATATGATTAAATTTGTAACTTTTATTATACCGTTTTTTTGTATAAGAGTTATTATTAAATAAATTTAAAATTAAAAAGTCTGTAAAATTCACGTTATCTCTTTTGTTAATGAACGCAAAATATTATTTGAAATATTTAACGTGTATTTTTCTTTTGTTATTTATTTGAGGTCTTGTCCTTTTCGATTATATTCGATCATAGAATAATACACTCTTTCCGACAACATTGTCAAAAATATGCAGAGGATGCATTGTACGATACATGAATTTAATAATGTTAAAACTAATGCATTTTTTGATTTTAATAAAAATAATTTAGGTAATAAAAACGATGATGAAGAGTGATAAACAGCATATTTTTATTATTTATTTTGGTCACTTCTTGTGATATTCCATTTAATGTTCACTTGAAAATCAAGATGTAAATACGGCACAGCAATTGGCATGACTCAGACTTAATAGCAAGAAGAAAGTGCAAAGAATGGTTCAGTTTTAGTTGTTGGCCGCGGCGCTGATAATGCGGACATCCGGTTGTCTGGCGGCTGCGGGGGTGATTACCCCCAGTGCACTAGGTGGGTACACGTAGGGCCCCAGCTCGTTCTGCGGGGGCGACCTGACCTCGTAGGCGACGCGACTGGAGGCACCTGCGGGGCGGCCGTTGCTGCCGTTGCCGTTGGTGGCCGGCATCAGCGTGCGCAGCAGTGACGCCCCCGAGAAGAAGACGGACACGAGGCTGGCGGCCAGCGACTTGAGCCCGATCAGCCCGGCGGCCAGCACGAACAGTGGCATCGAAAGAAGCACCTTCAGCTGCAGGGCCAAGATCAGGCCTAGGATTGGGTCGATTGTGCGGATACCTGTTGCGAGTGGAAGTGGACGAATATTTTAATTGCTCTGCCTTCGAGGGAAATGCGGACACAAAAAATACAGATGATCTAATTTCTAAGCCCGTGTAAATAATCAAAGTCAGGTTGAACAGGGGACTTCTTGACAGTGAGATTCTTTTTTTTAATATTATTTGTAGTGATATAGCGAGCTATCGAGTTGCTAAGATTATAAACTCCATTAGGATTTTACCATTATTGTTCATATTAGAGCGGATTTCGAAACCAGTTTCTATTATAACATGCTGATAATTTTTAGAGTAGATTCTATTTGACGAAACAAATCGATCGATGTGTCATTTCACATTCCAGAGAAGCCCTCTGATTTATGATATTAGCTGGGGAAACGAAATTAGCTTTGTTCATAATGTAAAAATATAAAAGCATACAGTCATTCGCTATTACATTTCTGAAAAAAAATTCCTTATTATTATTTGCGGGGTTGTCAGTGTTGACCATTAAGATTTGCACGGCTGCTTTTTTCGTAAAATAAAATAATTTTTTTTATTTTATTCTCACTCAAAATTAAAGCCTTTAAAATCACGATAAATGAAAATCGCAAGTTGTAGGCTGAGTGCAATTTTTAAGAAAAGTTTCAGAGATTGGTTTTAAATAAATTTTGAGTCATTAAAAGTACTAATCAAAATATAAAAATGCAAACAAAACAATTGAATGGCTGAAAAAATAATCTGTATAGCCGCACAAATATTATTTTAAGATGAGAAAAGTGAAATATTTAAATAAAATTTCACTTTTAAAAATGGATTTGTTATGAAACGTCTCTGATTTGTGCATACAAGTGCACGTGAATTTCTCCATGTGATTGATGCAAATTAGAAAAAAACGCTCTATTTCATGAATTTCTATTTTAATTAGCAACCAAATATTTTGATTGAATTATTAGCGTCTTGAATGTTTGCATTAGATAAAAAATATAAAAGCTTCAGAAACATTTTCTAACCGTATTGAGAAAAGAATTCCTGGTTTTAAATTATTCCTAAACTATCTGAAAAATGCTAGTTATTTTCGGGAATAAAACTCGCAAGTTTTTTTGTCAAATTGTCCCTACTGCTAACAAATATTTGCTTAATCATTCATATTAAAAATTCTTGACACCACTAAAGTTTCATAATTTTTTCCAAATTTATTTTTTTCAACTTATTTATAAGACTCAAGAAAGTTTTGATTTACTGGAGTACAAACTTTCGTCCTAAATAAGACGCTTCAAAATCATTCGAGAAGTTCCATTATCATTTTTTTAATTAAAGGGGCATTAAAATTAATTCATTTTGCCGGTTTATACGGCCTGATACACCTGTTAACTATTTTTTCTAGCGTTTAAAGACTGAACGTCCAATAATTGATTCTTCATCTGTATCGAATAGAAGCTCGGAAAATGTTGGCCATATCGTTTAAATTGCACATAGCATACTTTAATAATTGCTTTCGACACATAATTTGCATGATACTTTCGATCTTGATTCGTACCGGAAACGGTCTATTTTCACCATAAACACGTATTTCTCATTAACACGTATCGCGGCTAGCTAATCGCAGAGCGAAAACAAAAGAGATAATGCGTGTGTGTGAGAGAGGCAGGAAAAGAAAGCATGACCGTCGTCCCGACAACAACGAAACTGTTGAACGAACGCCGGAACACACGAGATATTTTCGCCCTTGACCACGAAAAGCGGCTAGGGACCTTTAGACGCGCACGGGAGAGGAAGTTATGTGACCTAATTTCTTCGCCTCTTCAAGAAGACGAGTTAGTTGTGCGCTAGACGAGTGGAGGTTTCTCAGAAATTATTCAAATCACCGTCGCTTCGATTACAAGGAAAAAGGAAACTGTAGAAAGAAAAAGCTCACCTCTAGCGATCAAATCCTCACCCACGGACCTCAGGATATCTTTGGAAATTTCTTCTAGTGCAGAGCTGAAATTGTTATCATGTGTGTAATTCATACAAACAATAAATCAGTTAAATTCAATACACAAATTGTTTTAGTCTAATTTAATTTTGAAATAATGAGCGTACATATTGGAGATTATTCTAGACTGTGTTTTAATGCCAGTAATTTGTTCAGCAGCTGAATTAAGAACTGCGGAACGAAATTGAAATTTAATATCATTGTAAGTCAATAAGTTTCATCAATTAATTAGTTTCAGTTTGTTTTAAGCCTAAATGAAAGTCACTGAAAGCTTGAAGAAAGAGTAAACTTACTTTCGATGCTGCGAGTTGATCTTGTGTTTGCAGCTTCCGGCGCACTTATCTGGGTAGCTGCTCTTGTCTGCCAGGCCCTGAGCAAGCAGGCACAAGACACAAAGTACCAAGCAGGTGTCGCTCAGCATTGTCGGTGGGTCGAAGGGTGTTGGCCGAATAAATCGCCACCGCACTTGCACACGCACTCTTATAGACGCAAACTCGTGAATTCCGCTCGATTGACAAGCATATTGTTCTCGGGAAATAAACCGTTCTTGACCAGGTCGCGGTGGACAATCGTGCCTGCGAAATCACGACTTTGGAACTAAAACTTGTCATATGTGCGTGTCACTCGCATGCTGAGCATTTAATTAGAAATTTGTTTAGTCATTTATTGGATACAAAAAACGAGAATTACGCGTACTGTTGATTTGCGATCTTGGCTGAATCAGTTTGTTTTACAAAATAATAAACCTGCTTAAAATTTTTTGAATCATTATAAAAGAAGAAATGCCCACAGGGTATTTTATAAAATTTAAATTAATGCAAGTTTTTGTCGAGGGATCGTACAGGGAGGGCGTGTGGCGGGTTTGACAAGAGTTCATCTTTTGATTCTTTTTTTCTGCTGTGCTAAAAGCAATGAGTGCAATTGGTGTATGTTTTCAATGATCGCTGATTCAAAATTCTCTGCTGCTAATACTGGGAATGATTATATTTATTTGGAAGTAAATAACTGCTAATGAGATCTGTGGGGCCGAAACAGCTGCTGTGTACAGTATGAAACCAAGGGATTATATTTCATTCTAATGATTTTTCATGTTTTTAGCCTCCGTTTCTAGAAGTTTGCCTATTGGAGCGTCGTCATTCTAAAATAATTTTAATTAAATTCTTTCCCCAAGTGTTTTTTTTTCTTTTCTCAAAGTTAGTAACAAAAATAACATTTTGAATACATTAAACTTGTGAAATTAATCAGCAATGTATGCCCAGCTTTTTACTGTACATCGAGTTGCTTAAAAACACAAAGGGTTGAAAACGTGTTGTTTTTTTATATTTGAAATTTATAGGAAAGTCAGAAAGTGTCTTAACTTATTTGTTTTCATCACGACAGGTTTCACACATCCAATAATAAAACTAATGTGATAGCCTCTTGTCAAGACTTGGACCTGATCCTAGTAAGCAACATTTTATATTTTATGAACATAACCTGATGACGGTAAACCCGTGATGCTCTCTTAAGTGCAATGTAATTTTTAACTGTAATAATTTCGTTGGTAAATAGAGGAAAAATATAATGAAAATTATTCCTAAAATGGTCCTTCATATTATTATGTATAAAATCAGTAACTTTCTTAACTTTTTCCTTTACCGCATCTTTGATATTAAATCATTTTGTTATCGACATAAATAGTTATGATATAACACATGTAAAATTGATCTTCATATCTAAAATGTCTCGGGTAAGCGCGAATGTCTCATCCTCCTCATTAGTATTCACACACGCTAATGAAAGAGTGAGGCTGCGCGCGACGAACGGTACTAAAAATGTATCACAATGCGGAGGCTAAAGGGAAGATTTGGTGCGTGTGTGGCAGTTGACGCGCGCGCACGCCGAGTGACCCGCTTCATCGGCGCCGCTGTTTGGCCAGCTTGTTAAAAGCCTCTTCTATCTTCTTTCCTCTCGGCTCTTGCGGTGTCAATTTTCTTGTTTTGGTCCAAACACACTCACAAACGTGGCGGCGGCCACCGGTTTTTTTGCCTCCGAACGGCAGACGCACATTCCGCGCTTTGCGTGCACATTCTTTGTTTCCTCTTTTGCACCACGTGTTGACCCTGATTTCCTCTCGAATTATGCGCCTTTTTGCAAGTTTCGATGCGAAAGAAACCCTTTCGAGACTTTTAGGCCTTTAAATTTAAAAATATGAAAATAAAGGAAAGGTTTAATTAAACGGAATAAAAATTTTCAGAAGTGAGTAAGGACATAATTTAATTGAATTTAATTTAATGAAGCGTTAAAAAATTACTGCGCAAATCCAAGAAATTATTGAAATTAAATAATTATATAAATATGCTCAGAGCTCATTTTTCGAATATTTTGTCAGGATAGCTTGACTAAAAATATTTTTACAAAGTAAAAGATATATATGTGTGAAGGGTTTTGGTTTAATAAAAAATCATAGAATGAAATTCAAGCATTTGTCTAAAGCTTATGATCGTATAAGGTCAAAAACACAGTTAAAAATAGATTAAACATATTTCACTGTTGTCGAAGATGGAAAGTGAAGGCTGTCGGAAAGTTGATGTCTTAAAAAACTCATAAAAGTCCTAGTCTTGTAGAGGAGCTGCACAGGAAAATAAAAATACCTTTATAATATATGTAATATATGATTGCTTCTGGTTACTCGAAGCAGGAGGTGTGGTATATTCATTCAATAGTTAGTGTGGAATAACACAACAATCAATTATGATGGATACGATACACAGTATAAACAAAATGTGCAGAAAATGGCAGCTTATTAAAATATTCTGTTCATTTGTTAATTGAATGTCTTAAAAATACACTAGTTTGGCCATGTGTTTTGCTTATTTAAGATTCGTCTGGCCGCGATTTGCCCAACGGTGAGTCAATTTAAAAAAATATTTCATTAAGTCAGATAACTGCTTTCTTCTAAATTACTCAGTATGTTAAATGCAATACAATAAATAAATAGATCAAGAAAAGAAGTAGATGAGGCAGATTCTCTTCTTGCAAGTTTAAAAAGAACATTTTTTGCAAGCACCCTGAACTTACTATGAAATTCAAAATATTTCTTGTATAGCTCATATGACACAGAGGCTTGCCTTGCAGGACTGAATTACGAAAAAACGCTACTTGGCTTGCATGATTTTCTCATGCTGACCAATTTGAAGCAAATTAGGCGCGCAATTTTTGGCCAAGTGGCTGAGAAGCCGAAGAGGTGGAAAAATGTCAAGCGAGGTCATCCGCTCAACGAACTGTTCTCTTTCGATAATTATCCAGCGGCGCGGTGGCTCAATATTAGGCGAGATGCGTCGTCGGAACACGTGAGTGACGAGGGCGCGGCCGGTGAAGCCGCGAGGCAAGAGGAACGGCACTCGGATTCCACGCACTTTGGCCCACATTCGCCGCGCTCTCATCCGATTGATCATCTCAATGCAATGTGCAGAGTCACAGGAATAAAAGTGAACGACTCTTACTTTCAATTATTTGCAACGCATAATAAATAATGCTTTCGGTTTCGGTTTAAAAAAGAAAAGAGTTGCGTGTACATTGTAAAAATTATCATTTCGTGTTTATTGCGGTAAGAGGGGTGAGAAGGGGTGTAAAAGATGAACAACGGTAACGACCAGAGTGCGCACCAACAACGGCGCAGACTATTTCACAGAGTGATGCAATACAGAGAGATAGAAAAGGTGAGCATTTGGTTGAACACGTTCGTCGAATAATTTAAAACAATAAATTAACACTGACTGAGCTCGCGTAATTACATAAATAAAATAATTTAAGAGACAGTCGCGTGTGTGTTTCGCTCGAGCTTCAATAAATTAAACAAAAGGTTGACTCTCTCGCCAGGCGGCGCAGCCTTCGGCTCTTCGGGGCTCACTGCTGAGCGGCCGCAGGGGCCTGTCCGCCGTAGGCCAGCTTCTGGGCATCCTGCTGGGCGTCGATGTTGCGGCTCCAGCCGTTGGACGCGCTGAATCCGGAAGAGTAGCCGCCGGCGCCGGAGCTGGAGAAGGACTGCACAGGGTGAGGCACAACCTCGATGGTCTTGGTCTTGGGGGCGAGGAATCCGCCGAATCCGCTGAACAGCTTAGTGCCACCAAGGGAGGCGGCGATCAGAAGGGCCAGCTTGCCGATAGCCAGAGCCTTGATGGCCATGAAGGCGATCACTCCAAGGGCGACGGGCAGAACCAAGAACTTAAGTCCACCGCCGAGCAGCAGGGGCAGGAAGTGCTTCTTCAGCTTGAGACGGCCTGCAATTAAATTTTTATCCAGTTAATTATTTTACAAGATAAATTATTGTTTGGAAGAAATTAAATACCCGAAGGACATGCAAAAGATATTTTCATGTAAGAAATATCCCATTTTTCGTCCAGTTTGATTAAAATTTTTTCAAACGTACCGGTTTCCAGGGAGCGGGCGATGTCGGAGGCGGGCAGCTTGACCTCGAGCGAGTGGCTCTTGAGGAAGTTGATGGCGGAATCGAAGACAATGTCGAAGACACGTCCAGAACGCTCGCTGGCCTCAGCGGGCAGGGAGTTCTCGAGTTCGGCTTCGCTGAGAGCACGTCCATCACGCACACCCTCGACGTTCTGCTTGGTGATCACGACTCCGGGGGCGAGTTCCAGGTTAGCGGCGCGCTGAGCACGCTGAAGGGCGGCAGCGGCCTTCAAGCCAAGGCAGTTTATCGTCTCCTGGAGGGAGACACGCAAAAATTAGCCCACTATCCTCTTATATAAGGGAAGAAAAACCTACCTCCTTGCCGAGACAGTCGTCGAAAACTCTGGACATGATTTTCCACTCGGAGGACTGCTCGGGCACAGCAGCGGCCTCGGCGAGGAAGGCGAAGGCGGCGGCGACCAGCAGGCCGCACACCAAGTGGTGGCTCTGGAACATCTGCATTTTCGTGGTTGCTCGGCTAGCGAGTGAGTGTGTGAGTTTGTTTGCCGGTCACCTGGCCACTTGCTTTTTATAAGCCGACCAACCCTGCGAGCCCCCACCGCACCTGGGAGGGGCCGCCGGCCGAGGAGGGGGCCGCCCAGCAGCCGTCGCGCACGCACCGACTCACCGCGCGCGTAGTCTGGAGAAAGCCGGAACAAGACAAAAAATGCGGGGAGAGACGAATAACGCACCAACCCTTTTGCTCGGTGCAACCGCGCTGTGGGAAAATTTTGTTTACTCCTCCGATGAGGATGCACCGCCGTGATTTCTCTCCAGCGCACGCTAAACGGCCGAGCAAAGCAGGATTTTCCCTTTCTATTGATTCTTTCTTTCTTTTCAGTCTTTGCGTCCACGTGCGCCGCCGTCGTGGTTATTTCGTTATAATTGACAGTTCCGGCGCGCAGGAGATCTCGACGCGTGGGCCTTGACTGCTTTTTGTTTCCGTTTGGAAACTTTTACTTTTTCACTTTGACGCACGCACGAAATTGATCACTTTTCAAATACAAAGACCTCATCCTTTGATTTTTTGATCAAATTGCGCTCTAAAAGACAAAGCACAATTATTTAATTTTTACTAGCTGCTCGAGCATAAATGATTGTTAAATAAGCACTTAGCCAACGGCTTAAATAAAACCTAACATTTTAAGTCAAAAGGTACACAACGTGGTGCAAACGTTTGGATCATTCATTGATTCATATAAGAAGAAGAATATTTCTACTTGTTAATAATTACAATTTCAAAATTTGATATAATTTTATTTTTAAATAAAAAAATGGCTTTACAATTGTTTTAGGATTGTTTTTTTTAAAAAGAATAGCAGTGATTGTATTTAATTTTTACAGTTAAACATTGTAGCAAAATTCAAATATTTGCGAACTTACTAAACATAACATTACAAAATCAACTGAAAACTTTCTAGTTTATTTAAACAATAACTATAAATACATATTCTTTTTCATATTAACATTATTTTCCATATCCCATATCTCTTTCAGTTTTTCGTGTCACAAGAAATTAAAAATGTCATCGATATGAAACTCAACATATTTTTCACCGCGGAGCTTCACTGGCCTCATTGCTAACCATAAAACAAAGCAGTAAAATTTAATTCGCACCAATTTCATCGAGAGGACCCAGTTTCGGCGAATATTTGCATAAATCGCGCGCCAATAATTATTGCTCATTGAATCGGTTGTTTATCAACTTTCGCCGCCGCCATCGTGTCGATTTGCATACAATTATCCGGATTCCCTGCCCAAGTTTCCGGCTGCTTCACCTTTGTCTCGGTGCACTTTTGCCTTTTTCCGCCTAATGACTAATCACGAGTGTAAAGAATCGTTGACCTACAAGCCGAGAACAGTGTTGACAAGTGCAATTAGACCTGGCCAACAAACGTGCTTGTGTGCGAATGCATGATAGTATTTAGTTTTGTCTTGATCCCTTTTCTCATTCCGAGCGATTTCTTTTCTTCGGGTTAATTAAAACGGCCACCATGCGTGAATTCAGCAGTTTCAAAAAGCGTTAAAAAATTTATTGCACACGCCTGGATGATTTGCACCTTAATTGGCCCAAATTCACGTGTGCCTCTCATAAATACAGTTTTAACAATGCGTCCGTCCGACATCCGACCCTAGGTGCCTAGAAAGTGTTTCCATACATCTTGCTCAAAATTGGATGCTCCAACCAAAGATTCAGGAACAGTATATCTTCTGTGTCACGTTCATAATAATTTGTGAATATAAAAGAGCGGACCACACCAAATTATATGTTACATATGTTAACAATAATGCAATTTCCCTATTGTGATTTTTTTATTAGAAGCTAAGAGATTTTTGAGCTAAAAAAAATTGCCTCCGACAATCAGGAGATGTTCATATTTTTATGGAGCAAAAAGAAAACAAAGAATTTGGATTACTTTATTTTTTTCTGGGATATAGAATAATTGGTGATATAAATATTAAAAAAACATGGTAGACTTTTTTCCAAACTATTTAAAAGTGGCTGTGATTGCAGTGAAGTATTTTTAAATCTAAAATATTCCTTTATGAAAATCTCTCTACATCATTATTTTTAGTGCAGATAATTTATTCAGGTTTTCAGAACCAGCTTTTAAAATGTCCTAGATAGGTCCTGAATTTTTGAATCTCCCGAGATGGTCCGCCTAAACAGACATGCTCAGCGCAAGAGACATCCTGTCACAGTGTCTACTTTTTAATTTAAAAGCAAAACTAATCTATGCCACTTGAATGTATTAAATGATCGTATCTGCATCCAGTTTATTAAATCTTCGCCCATATGATAAATTTTGTGATATTCCTGAAAATCAATTTTACGCTGCACTCCAAAAAATGACAGGTTTTTTGTTGCTATGTTAAAGGGAATTCAAATAAATAAATAATAACCATTTTTAATCCTTGTATAAAATATTTTTTACATTCTCTCATGAATTGGCTAAGGAGGAAGAAAACTCAGGAAACTGTATGTGTCCTGTCCAAATAAAACTCGATATTCGAGTCTACGACATATATATTCAAAAAATATATCATTTCATTTCAATACTGTT
The DNA here is from genome assembly GCF_949628265.1 of Cloeon dipterum. Taxonomy (NCBI): domain Eukaryota; kingdom Metazoa; phylum Arthropoda; class Insecta; order Ephemeroptera; family Baetidae; genus Cloeon; species Cloeon dipterum. The sequence continues at coordinate 12,312,334 of NC_088790.1, forward strand.
TTTATTTTAAAGTTTCCTATAAAATTGCAAGTCAAATGGTTACGTTAGTTTATGCTGTCTTTCAGGTTATTTAAAGTGATTAAATACATGTCATCATTAAGCGTACGATTGTACAGCCAATCAAGCAATTTATAGAATCTTACATAACCCCTTTATTTGCCTCTGAAATAATTCGCAAACAGATTGATAATGCTTGAAAATCAAAATTAATTTTCACTCAGCTATTAGAAGACTATATCCTTAAACGAAAAAATTTTCTTGCTGAGATTAACATATTGACCGACACCCAATCTGCAACAATTCGAATTTCGCCATGGAAAAAGCATTAATCACATTGGTCCAGTGACACAGACGGGCGCGTGTGTGCCTTAAATGTTAAAAGGTGTTCTGATCGCTTTGCCGTTAGTCGACCTTGCGCCGCCGCGCGCGCATTAATGAGATTATACAAACTTCTCATCTGCGGCTCGCTTGTGATGGGTAAATGGAAGGAAAAGATTACACGCATATCCTCAGTACGCCCCTCGACGCCGCGATCATCGCGGTTTCGGCCTCTTCCATTTATGTGACTTACGCCAGATGACACAAAAGAAAGAAAAACTGTAAAGAGTGAAGAAGGGTGCGCCTGGCTCTCGTGCCGATTTTCCTCCAACAAGCATGCGAAGAATGCAAACTTATGAGAGTTTAGTTTTTTATGATTCTCACTAACAATCAGTTCGCATTTCCTATCTCCGTGGATTGAGAGGTAGACGAAAAATTCCTTAAAAAGAACTAAATTTATTATATCATATTATATCGATGAAATCTTGAGGATTTTTTTCCTTCAGGGCGCAGCTAAAGTTTTTGTCCATTTTCTGCAAAGGCTGCATACGAATAATTTTTATTGAGCTCAATAGTAAATTCAAAAAGTAATTCTCCTCCATAGAGGTTGTTTTAGAAATTTAACGTGCTCAGATCAATAATTTCTCTTTTCAATAAAGAAAAAACCCCAGCTTGTAATAAAGTGTCATGCGTGGTGACGAAGCAGAAAAAATTTCCGTATCTACATTAAGCAGAGCGAATAATTAAATCGTACAAGCGGCCTCAAAGGAGCCCAGACCTGTCAATCGCTATCATTTCCTCCACTTTAAAAAGTCTTAAGATGAAACAAAATGCAGAGGAAAATTGAGTATCCTGTTTTGTTCCAAGGAAGAGGTTTTTTAACTAATACCCAAAAACTACGCATGGAAATAGTGATGGAATTTCACATACTTCCGTCATACCTAAACTTGAGTAGGTTTAAAAACTCCCAAATTATTTAAGCTTTTTGTTCTGTTTTAAAACTAATTTGTTAAATTTCCAATTCCATTTTATCAATTATCTTATTTCATTTTGGTTCCTTGATTTCTATCTCCACTTCTGAGCTTATTTCATTAAATTATATTTAATTTAACTCAATGGTTTCCCATCGCATATCAGCCAAAGAAACATACAATTATGACCGATTAAATTAAGCATAGAGGTCATGTTTTCCATTAAAGCAAACCACAGAAATTGCTGCTGGGCGTCGTCGCGGATAAAAACGGATAATCCAGCGGCTGAAAATCGCATTGTTCTTTGTTTGTTTGTTTGGCTGACACGGATTTTCGACGAGTTGTTGCGAAACCATGCTTAACTGTACTCTCTTCAGGAAGAATATGTAATGCGCCTCTGCTCGCCGAGGTGACTAATGAAACGGCGAAGAGGAAGAAAGTGACGTCAGCGCATGCACTTTCTTATACACATTACGTGTACTTGTCGGCCGGCCAGCAGCCGAGCTGAGCCGCGGCGTGTAATTACTTTCACTGCACTGGCAAATCGCACGCCGCGCGCCATTCATTCACTCCTCAATTCACGCCAGCAGCTCCTTGATCTTGAACCTTGAGTCAGCAGAAAGAAGACCTTGCACTTCCAGCCAGACACTCACTCGCTCACTTTCCTTCTCTGCAAAATAACCGGCTTCAGTAACTTCAGTTATTTAAAGTAATGCTTTTTTGCGGAGCTCGATTTCGAGAGGTTGATCGAATTTTTTAACTTCTAATTATTCCTTTAAAAGTAAGGCAAGTAGAAATACTCTATTCTTACTTCAGAGCCATTTTAATGCACCTTAGATTGCACGATTGTTACTAATTTTAAATAATAATTAACGGTAAAAATTACATTTGAAAATCAGACGAGCTGTTCTGACAGCTACAATCCAAGTATTAAATTTAAAAAAATGGCCACAAATCATGCAATTCAGGCCTTGAGTATGTGGTATTCTATATATTCTTAAATAAATTTTTCTTTACTTGAAATACTCTCTAAAAATAGGAATAAAAGAATCAAAATTTTCCTAGATTGGCATAAATTCCTGAGAAAATTAAGTTCAAATTATGCAAGTTAATTAAGTGGTGAGAACTCTCTCCTTATTGAAAATAAAATCACCGTTGAATAGATATCGCAACGAAAGGAAATAGGAATCTAAAGCTAAAAATTATCGACAAATTGTTAATTTTTTTTAAAAAAATGTATGGCAAATTCAGAAATTTAATCGTTGTTGGCCTTGAATCTATTATTCCACATGGTTGAGATATATCTCCTATTTTTGCAATGTATCAGTCCACTTAAATTATGTCGAAATCAATCAATTATTTTTATGTTTTAAATATTTATGAGTCAATATTTGTGCAAAATTTGGAAGGTGCTAAATTATTTTCCTTCTTCCTCTGCCTCTTACGTACAAGTTGTATTGACTGCATCCTTTTATCAAGTAATATAATAAGCATGAATCATGTCAAATTAAGTAATTAAAACCAACCTTGGAATCGCATGTAACTGTTTAAAACCGTTTAACGAGTTAATGTGCTGCGTCGACGTAATCAGCAATTAAACAATTTAAATTATTTTAACGCGTTAACATTGTGTCAAAAATATTTCTTTTTAAAAATTAGACCTTTTGGCATTTTCAAAACTCGTTTGCTTCTCAAATCATGATTCTAAAATATATCATGCTAAACAAAGTCTAACATTATTATTTCCTATTAGCTCAAAAATAATTTTAATATAAATTCATCACTTTTATATTGTATCGTTCGTCAAAAAACTTTTCAATTTCGATTCTATAAAAGAACGTGATTCCTACACATGTGCAAGCATTAATTCTTATCTTCCCACGTGAAGTATTTATGTATTACGTCATTTTGCGGTTCGGAAACGCCATTCTCAGCCGCTGGTGCGAATATCGCCAACGTTTCACCGTTCGCGTCCTCGTGGTCCAAATTCCATCGACTCCTCCTAATTAACCGTGCCGGGGGCACGGCCCGTGGAGCTCCTTTTTCTCCAGAAACTCATTTTATGCACATCGCGTTGTTTCCCCGACCCGAGAGGTTGCGCTAAAGCAAACGGCAAGTCTCGAAATTGCTCGTGAATCATGGGAGTAAGTTGCACTTCTCTTATCTTGATTGTTTCATTGTCCGATTGTCTATGAATCTAACGGATGAAATGCGATATCATTTTGTATTTTACGACCGATAAAGATGAAATGCAAAGGCGCCCGCCTTAGATTTAATTTATTCTGCTATCCTTTTTTATAGCTTTGCTTGGCCCACATTTTGACCTTTTCAAATATTTTACTGTCCCATCGTGTAAAAGGCTAAACTAAACTTAATCGGTTCAAACACAACAAAATCAAAAATCAAAATTTTATTTTTTACACGCACATTCGTCAAATACATTTTTAATCCTGTGGGGGTGTAAATCGAGTTCAGTGGTCAAAATTTTTTTATTCATCTATTTTAATGTTTTGGGAAAGTTTTAAAAAATGCAAAAGATTTTGAAATCAAGTAACAGAAAAACTTATATCGTATTTCATATATAAACGATTTTATGTCATGATTCAAACTATGGACAATTTTAAACATCAAAATAAGATTTTAAATTTTTGCATTGGATTTTTTTCACAAAACTGTATCTCAACTGAGAACTGATTAAGTTTCCTTTTTACTTAGTTACCAAATTTCACTTGCTGCTCTGGACATTTCTTTAAAAACTTATTTAAAGCTTTACATCGTTACATCTTTAAATGTGTGTCGTAATTTTAAAGGCCTCCTGATGTCCTGATGGTGGAATATTTCGTAAGCAAAACATTTTGTTTGAGTAGGTTGTTGAGAAAATACTGCTTGTGGGTTAAATATGTAATTTAGCGATCACCGACAGTAAAACACCAACAAAAGCATTTTCAAACTCCTAATTGTAAGTGCCAACAAAAGCTCACCGTAAGGGAGCCTTTAGTTCATATTGTAAACTAACTCCCAGTATCCAATTTTTTGTACTAAATCAGACTGATGTCTGGTGGAAACGAGAAATAAAAATATAGAACCGCTGGATAAGGTAATGTAGCCGCTCCTGAAATATTCTTCATTTGGCTTCTTGCCGTCACTTGCGATGTCGTCGGACGCTTTTACGAGTGCAAGTGCTCCGAGGAGACGAAGAAAGTTGAGGCAGAAGAGGCGCAAAAATGCGGACGGGAAGGAATCAAGCCGGACTAATTGGCTCTCGTTGGCCGCTAATTGAACGGCGACACACAATCTACGTGTCTTGATTGCCTCTCGGGCACTCGCACTCGCATCTTCTGCCTCGCCGGACGAAAGCAGCCAGCCAGCCGCGTGCATATTTTTTGTGCGTAATCTGCGCGTTTCGCTATTTAGGTTACACACACGCACGCACAGCATCTCTCGCCGGCAATAAGAAATGAGGAGAAAGTGAATCGCCGCAGCTTTTCTCAATGAAAAGCGCCAGACGCGATTTTGGCTGCTTCCTCCTCCTCTGCTCCCGTTTTGCTCTCGCCGTCGATGCCTTTTCACATTTTCTCAGTCAGTTCATCTGGCTGGCTGGATGGCTGATGTAAGTCGAGACAGAGTGTCGAGATGAGAGAAATTAAAAGAAAAAGTTATTGGAGTTATTTCATTCTGTGAGTCCGAGGAAATTAATCTTATGTTGCAGAAAAGAGGGACAAAGAAATATTCAGGAGCAACACCCGGAAAATCCTTGTTGCTAATGTTTAAACCAACCACTAAGATTTCATAGGAGGTAGGACTGTCTCCCTACCTAAAATCTTTTTTTAAATCACAACAAAAAGTTTCACCAAAAAGTGTCATGAGTCATGAACCTTTGGATACATTTCGACCAGATCAAACACTTCCATGAAAATACGTATGGTCAAAGCACTGCTGATTTTGAAGAAAATTGGTAAATTTTGAAATTTAATAGTTTCAAGGTCCTCTTTTAAAAGTTGAACATTATAAAAAAAAATTATCAACTGCTAAAGGTAGTCAACAATTCAAATTATTTTCAATTGTTGCCCTATATCAATCTAAGGATAGATAAGCTTGTTCTCTCCTTTATCAATCCACATTAAAACGTGAAAGATTTTTTACCCACTAGCACAGATATTGCTTGTTAAAAATGGAATCAATCTGAAAGAAAAACCGAGTGCAAAGCCAACCTGTGGTTTTCACAAATCGACGTTGACAAAAAACAGAACGTTTCTTTTTTTAGGTACTACAAAAATTTCATTATTAATAAAAAAAATACGATGAAAAATGTCGTTGATAATAATTTTACATCTTCTAAGACTGGACAGCAGAAGGTAGAGGCAACCTTAGTTAAACTACAAAATAACCCTATGGATCTTAGGGATTTATGGTTCCTCATTTTTATTTCAAAATCCTGAAATATTATCTTACTGGCTTTACACAGCTAAATGTACAGTGCGAGAAAATTTGCTTCTCGACTGTTTACTTTCATAGCCACTCATCTTGCATTAGATCCAAAAAGAATAGAGCCATTTAGGGATAATTTACATTGAAACTAATGCCATTGCGCGAAAAAATCATGGATATCGCCTCTGCTCAATTTGTTACAGTTTTAATAATTGGAGTATCTTCTGAGAACATTTAATTGCGGCAAATTAGAATGGCCCAATTTCGGAGATTCCTATGTACTCGCCGTTAGCGCGAATAGGTTTTTTGGGGAAAATAGCCATTATAGAAGAGCAAGAGTCGCCAATGGAATTGAGCTTCGGAGTACGGATTAAGACACACGACGTCGAACGATACTGTTACATGTCAAATATTTGCTTGTGCCTCTTCTCGCGACAGCCTCAATCCTCTCTGTCGCTGCCCCACTCGCCTCTTATTGTTAAGGCAAATGGCAAATAAACAGTTAACATAAAAAAACGCAATATGCTCTCGTGAGACTTATGACGTTTGATGATTTATAAATAAGATTTTATTTTAGAATGGCTGTTCCGATGGCAATAGGTAATCATGGAATGGAAAGTAAAAAAAAATAGTTAAACATTATAATTTCACACGCTTTCAAACAATAGCTGTTTCGTTTTTTGTGATCTAAAAATTACTCTCATTGAATTTTGTTTTATAATTTTCATTGAGCTTTAATTTCTTCAAAGCAAACATAAATTTTAAAATGTGTTCCTTTGAACTAGCAAAATTGTAAAATTTTACAAATCATTACACGTTTTATTAAAACACCTTTTGTTATATAGGGCAAAAACTTTCAAAATTTCGAGATAGCTTTTATTTTCTGTACTTATCTTAATGACTTAGGTCTTATGGGGGTCTAAAAAAGAGAGATTAATCACAAGTTCACTTACTGTACAGCTCATTGTTTCAGCCTTACGGGCCTTCGATCAACACTACTTAATTTTCAAAACAAGTCAATGTCCATTGGAAATGTAAGTCACTAATTTTAATCTGTTTTTGCTAAATATTATTATAATTTCCCCCATTCTCATTAACAGCTACATTTAGATTTTTTCAGTTTTCGAATAGTTTCCTGAATGTGCAGTTGCATTTATTTTTATTTGGATAAATATATTTTTTACTCTCTTAACGGCACCTGACGATTTTTGCTCACAACGGATTGTGTGTTTTACGATGTTTTGATTAGGCACGTTGTAAGCGTGTATGTCACTTCCTCAATATAAAAGTGGTAATGTAGAGCGAATCAAGCAGCGACACACTCGTTTATTGAATTTCTTCCTTCTCGTTTCCTTTGTGCGCTCGGCAGCTCAATTCAATTAGTAGTGCGTGAAACGAAAATTTCTCAGTCAATGGCACACGAGTCTCGCTTTTGTGATATACGCGCCTGAATGCACTTCGAGACAAGTGTAAACAACAATCAAAAGTGACGAAGACGCTGAATGGACAATGACTTGCTTTCTCCACCTTCACATGTGAATAATTAATAGAAGTTTGCATACCATTAATAAGCAGGAAAATGGTTTAAAGCACGTTTATTTAATTATGACTCACAACAAAGTCTGTCACAGGTTTGTACAGAGTGGAGAAGATGACGAGAATGAAAGTTTTGAGAAGGAAATGCAATAAATTAATAAAGAATTCACTTGGATTTGGTTTGAGCACTTACAAATTTAAACAATAAATAAATAAATTAAATCATCTCTTGGTCCTCATGACTTGTATTGGTAGGGCTGTTGGTTTCGGTAGGCCATGTAGTGGGCAGAGGCGGCCACAGCCGCCTTGTTGTCCGTGGCCACGGTGGCCGCGCCGACCCACTCGCTGCCGTCGTCCTGGTCGTCGGCCCTGCGGCCAGAGCGGCGGTGGTCGCTGTGTCCGTGGCTGACCTTCTTCAGCGCCGAGATCAGGGCCAGGGTCAGCGCCATTACGGAGAGCAGCAGCGCCTTGCCCGCGATCATGGCCAGGGCGCCGAATGCCAGAGCGCCCAGGGTGCCCTTCATCATCATCAGACCGGCCAACAGGGTGCCGCCCATCTTTTTCAGCTTGCCGCGAGCTGTTGACAAAGAATTTTGAGTTAGTTTCATTTCTTTAAACAATTCTTAAATGTATAAAATGTCTAAAAGATATCCTTTGACGTTATTTCAATTAAAAAATTCAAAAAATATGCTTTCATTGGAATAACCGGGCCCCTATGAAATTTATAAATTTTTCTATATTTCTGAAGTTTATTATTCTTCGTTATTTGCTCATCGTGTAAGGTTGAATAAAACTGTACAGCAATTTCAATTAATGTTTAACTTGATACTTCCTAATTTCAAACTAAACACATTTTAAAAATAAGTAAAGTAAATATAGAAAGAGGGAGCAATACAGCTCAGTTTGTGTTTGGAGTCTGTGCAACTAATTCTGAAAAATATTAACTTGGGATTCAACAAAATAGCAGATAAAATATTGAAATGTTAAAATGTCAAATTTAATTATTCTTCATTGAAGGTCGCACTCGAGGATTCATTAATGAAAGAAACATTTTGACATTCCTCGTTGGAAAGTATTCCTTTTTAATTATGCCTCTCAGCTTTGGCTGTCAACTGCAGGATTTTAATTTTTTTAATGAAATATAGGGCTGCGGATTACAGCCAAAACTAGTTAACATAAATAAAAACCGAAACTTTTCAACAAGGAATGCAGGAATTATTTTTCTTTAATTATTATCCTCATTTTACAAAAAAAATGCTTGGTTTTTTTAATAAGAAAACATAATATTTAAAAAGTTTGACCAATTTATCACTTATAATGCCTGTGTCCAAATATGTAGTGAATGCACTCAAGCCAAGTCTGCAGGGTATGCAACCGGCAGGAGTGGGTGGTGTGGCAGGTTGCAGGCGATAGATCGGCAGGCGCTAAATAAGCAGCCAAGCGAAACCGTGCTACTCTATGCCTGGCTGGCTGGCTGCTCATTCTCATTATTATTAAAAGATGCGTTCGCGCTTCAGCGAGCCGCCGAACAAACAAACTTTTGACACAAAAGAGCAGCAAACGCACTAGATTTGCTTGCCGTCTGTGCACTGCGTCACAAACTAGTAATTTGCCTGCTTTCTTTGCATGACGCCGCGGAAGCAGTACAAATGGGAAGAAAAATTTAAAACGGGACGCCACTCTGGAAAAAATAAATGCTCGACAAGCCACACAGTGGCCAGACTGTAGTCTTGAGTGTAAATAACGTTTTTAAAGAATTAAATATTGTAATGCTGAGAGAACTAAAATTGTTACTAATTCCTACTAAGTTAGTCAACAGATCATTGAGTTTAAATGTATCAATTTTACAACGTTGTAAAGCTGGACTTAATTTAAAAAATTATATCTATAATTAAAAATAAAATTTAAGTATAATCACACAGAAATAAATTTAAATAAAAAATATATTTAAAAGTAGTAAAATTATATAAAATTATAAATAGTTTATTTATAGTTTTTAATTAAAAACATAAATAAATAATAACTTCAATTCTTATTTTTATTTGTATTTAATGTTTTTAACATTATATTTAGTTTTAGTTTTATTTATCTTAAATTTGTTGTATATGTTATATAGTCTTTAAGTCAACGGAATTTTTCTCTAATTGTGAGCAACTGATAAAATAAAACCGCGAACGAATCTCGATTAACAGAGATATTCAAACGTTACAAAATTGATTTAGAGATTTACTTCGCCCGTTTTTTAACTTTATCAAAATCATTTATAAATTAAACCAGTTCGCTAATGTGTGGACAAGATCATAATTTTATAAATTGTAGCTAATAAATAATTGTTATAGTACTAATTTTCTAGTCTCATTATAAGTTAAAACTGATTTTGCACTTGATGAAGTTGGCAATTTTGTTGGGAACAAACAGGATTTTATGATATAATTAAGTGAACAAATTGTTAAAATTGTAAGATTGAAGGTGCCCTAAACTTTCTTCACCATTAGGTATGAAAATCAAATAGTTGGCATTGACCTTTTGTTAAAACTTCTTCTTGTGATGAAATTATTGACCATTACCGACAGTTAAATGTCTACAAGGGTTTAAAGTACAAAATTACATTTTTAAAATTGATTAGATTAATTATTGTTTCTTTTACCGCCCGTTTTTAGCACGGAAAACTCTATAGATTCTTTATATATATTTACGTCAGTTTTCCTTTGGTAAAATTCTTGGAAATAAGTAATTTTATTCGGCATTATGATTTGAATAAAACAATGGAATTAACTCAGCCAGACATTATCCTCTAATTAAACACCCCTGAAAAAGATGATTCAGCTCTCCAAAAAAGTCTCACCTTCCTCCAGATTCTTGGGGATGAGCTGCTTGGGCAAGCGCACCTGGAGGGTCCTGGACGCGAGGAATTCGGACAGCATGGTAAGCAGGTCTGAGGTCGGCTTGTTCCTCATCGTCCTCGAGGTCCTATTCTCGTCGGCGGGTGGCGCCGACAGGACGACGAAGTCGCCGAGGCTGACATCCTTGTCCAGGTTGGCGCTGAGGGCGTCGACGGCGCGGCCCTGGAGGCAGGTGACGGCCCCGGGACCATCGCAGCCCCTGACCAGGCCGACAACCGCCTCAGCGAGGCCTCCGGGGGCCTCGAAGGCCCCAGCCTGCATGAAGGCGGCGGCGGTGAACAGCACAAGGACGGACGGGGAGTGCATTTTGCTGCGGTGCGATCGCGGCTTCTTCTGACGACACTTGCCGCGCCGCCAGCCATTTATATAAAGTGGAGGCGGCGCCTGTCTGCACAATCGAGTGCGTCGCGCTGCGCCGGCTGCAGGACAACAACGGCCTGCACCACCTGCCACCCAACACGTCCATGTGTGCTAATCGAGTTATGGTCTAGTTTTTCTAAATTTCTTCCATTAATCTCACTCCTCATATCGGTAATTGCCATTTTCATTATTTGCCTCTTGTTCAGCGGCAACAGAAATGTGCATTCTTCTGTTCTGACACACACACCGTTCATTGCTGACGGTAATAGGTTTGTATGCTCTTCTTAACTGGAATTTTCGTTTATTTTACAGAGGAGCTTATTTCATCACTGTCTTTAAATTATGAACTGTCACTCCAAGTTTCAATATTTTCTTCAATTTAAATCTCATCTAAAATCTTCCTCAAAACTGTATCTGACAATGCGAGTATAGGTTGGCAAAAGTCATATCAATTTCCAGAATCCTATAAACGGCATTAATGTTCTTTGATATTCCTTAATTTTGTATATGAACCCCCATATATATATGACTCATTATTTTTTGCTCCGATCATCTCCAATCAGATTTTTTTGCGAGTAAATAATAATCATTTTTATATTTGGAGCAAAACTTGTTAATTTTCATAAAATATAGCAAAGATCCAGCTTGCCGTCAGAGCTAGTTGAGCAACAAAATATTTAATCGAACGCACAACGGTGGTGAAGTTTTATGGAAATATTCTGCATTTTTGGCGTTTGATTAGCCAGAAAAATATTTACAGTTTCGATAGTTCAAGTTACTTTTAGCTGTTGAACTATTAAAAAAAAATGAAATAAACATGAAAATATTTTTGTAGACGAAACTGCCAAGCGGTTACTTTTATCCTAATTAAGATTTCGATCAACGCTCAAGGTTGGTTCTTCCATGTTACAAAATAATACGATGGTGAAGTCCGTTTTATTTTCACCATTTCATGAATTTTTATTGATAAAATCCTTCATCCGACAAAATCTCAGAGGATGTATAGATCCTAATTTTAAGATCACTAGCAATATATTTTCAATTTAACGTAAACGAATGGCTTAACTCTGTCCGGTAATGAATTCAGGATGTTCAGCTAATAGTGAAAGATCTGAGAGGAAAATAATAAACAACACTCTTTCATATTGTACAGAGGCTGTTTTTGCCTCTTTTTTTTTTTGTTTTTTGTTTTTGCTCTTTTTATCCCTGTCCGAGGACCGGAGGACCGGGAAGGGCGCGCACTGCACTAGCATGAATGCTGAAACCCGGGTCCCAATAACACCGCGAACGGATAACATGGGCGCACCAGGCCGCACAGGGACCCAGCCCACTCAAGGGCCACTTGCCTCCGCACCGAGGACTGCATTGAAACGCTAGACATTTAATTTGTCCCGTGAAGCCAAATCACGCATGCTGGAAAGGTGCAAACCAGCAAGTAGCGAGTTGGCGCCGGTGCGCCTCCCAGCCCGTTGATCAATTTGAGCATTTGGAGTCACTAAACTAACCACTTTTTGCCATTTCTGACATTGGGTAGCCAGTATTAGATCTCCGAACTGCTCAAATACCTCTCATTGCTTTGACACTCCTGAGAGTACCTTAACAATGCGAGCCAACGGGCTCAATCAGCAGTACTTTTCCAACAAAATTAAAAATTTCAGGAAATAAACATCAAAGTTTAAAAATGTTTCATGTGGTGCAACAGCCACTTAAGGTTATTACAAGTTAAGCATAATTTTATTATTTTATAATTATATTTATTAATTTGGTGCTTATATATATTGATTTTAAAGCAAAATATTTTCATTGACTGAATTTTACAGCTCTCTCTAAACATAAAAGCTGCTAGCAAGAAACCAGAATCTTATCCATCTCATTTATTAAGCAAAAAGTATATGCTCTTCAATTGACGACGAAAAGAAGGCTGGAGAGTCGAGGTTGAGTTAGCGCGTTCGCGTGTTGTTTATTCCACACTTGATTTTACTGTCAGCTGCGGTCTAGTCCATTCTTCCGGCCGCCGAGCCATTCCGTAATGAAATAATAATAATTTCCATTATTTGCTGCGCGCTGGACCAAAAAGCAGTCGCTCGACTTTTTGCGCGTAGCGGTAGTTTTCTTTCGTTCAGCACAAAAACGTACGGTCCTCTCGGCGCGGACAATCGGGAAATTATACACATCCGAATAATGTATATGCGTGCAGAAAAAAGAGGAACGAAACGAAACGGACACCAAAAAATCGCCGCTGACACAGTGGCACATAAAAAATTATTGCATGTCTCGTATTAAAAAATAATCAGAAATGTGACATTTTTAAACTTTTCACAAAAAATTTATTTTTTATTTTCCAGAGAGTTTTGCTGCTATCTGGATACCAAAATAACAAAAATAAAACTTTTATGACAATTAAAAATATATAGATCTTATTTGGATACTATCAATTTTTTTTAATTATTCATTTTCTAGATTTTCTAGTTGCTGAGAGTTAGTTATCCAAGAAAATACGTGGATGTCCCACATGCAATAAAAACATTTAAGGTGGGTGCTGCTGTGTTATTATCCACGTGACCGTGTGCATGAAATATCATCACTTTGCATACTACATTTATTTGCATACTTCCGGCGAGAAAAACGAGGCTTTTCATAGTCGTGCGATACATATTGTTGTGATGCACGTTCTCGTTAGTCATTGTTCACAGATGCACACATAAGTAAAAAGAGAGCTAGCGCAAGCAAGAAAGCACATGTAGGCGTTGATTAGTTCTGCTTCTTTGACAACCGATTTATTTTCATATCAGGCCAGCGGTGCCAACAGGTGCTAGGAAAAAATCTAGGCAATACTTTTTGCTCCGGAAAGCAACGCCTGTAGGAGCTGTTTGTTGACGACTTACTTTTGAATGTTCAATGAATTTAATCGTGCTTAGAATATTAGGTGATAATTTTTATGTTTTAATGGGGTCACTTGATCGGTGATAGAAATATTTAAAATACGAAATGGTATCAGTGCAGTATATGTTTTATTGCTTAATTTCAAATTAATACATGTATTTTGTATTTTACTTGCTTTATTAGTTAATTTAATTTCAACACTACACTAGTAAGAGTCGGTTTATAGCTCTTGCATTGAAGCTTGGTTATCATTATGAAATTTTAATACATCTTCTGTGCCGGCTATAGATTGAACAAACAAATGTTTCATTAAAAAAAATCCTGGAGACTATTTTCATAAATAAACTTATTTTGGCGTTTAAATATTTAAGGTAAAACGGTTTGGATTGCGCTTATAACTAAAAAAACACTTTTCTCGTAACAAAAAATAAAAAAATTTCACAAATGTAATGCACATTTAAATAGTTATTTTCCCCTCTTCTAGTTGGTATAAGCTGAGTAGTAAGTGACTTGAGGGTTGTCGTTAGTCTTGAACGACCAACTATCGTTGCTCTTTTCCTCCACTGCGTGAACGGATGACTCATATTCCGTGTCATTTTGCAGAAATGGACTACTCTGCGTTGACTTCATTAATTCCACGTCCTCATGTGAAATCGTCCTGTATGGCTCCGCTGTTGGTTGCTCATACCACCAATACTGCGCCTGAAGTAAAACCATAATAGATTTATTGTTATTATTACATTAGAAATATATCATCAAAAGGTAACAGATAAAGATGTAAAAAATGTATTAAAAATAGGTCTTTTCTAAAGAGCAATTTTTACTATTTGCGTAAATTTAATGATTAGACACCTATAGAAAGTCTCATAATAATTTATTAAAAATGTTACTAAGACCAATTTAAAGTAGACACAGTAAACAAACGAATAAAAATTGAGGCAATGAAATTAACAAATGAAACGAACCAAGGGGGGTTGTGGTTTGAGAGGTGATACAAGGTCGATTTTGGGCGATGCGGTGGGCAGGGAGACGGCCGAGGAGAAGAGGAAGTAGAAGAAGAGCAGGCCTGCCAGGGCACTCTCGAGAAGGCCGACCAGGACAAATAAAGTGGGCCAAAGGACGGCCACCTTAGCGCCCAACAGCGCAGGCACCACCTGACGGAGCACAAATGTGCGCCAAACTCGCTTCAGAGGCCACAGCAGCAGGTTGAAGAATCGACCTGAGCACAAAATTATCATGTATTGTTCAGATATTCAATTTTAATGAATTATATCTAGACAAGATGATTTAAAATATAACAAGCACATATGGATTTTGAATAGCAGCTCAAATTTATTTTTATGAGCCGGAAAACATGCCACTATAGCTGACTTTCATTGATTTTCAGATGAGATTTTAATTTATTTCTTTAAAGTTGATAACAGCCATACTGCCTACATTGGTTCATTATAGTTTGATTCTTTTACGTTGAGCCTTGTACTGTAGAGAGCTTATCATGTACTGCAACATAAACATTTTGCTATTTAATCGATGTGAATTATTTCAGTAATTTTTTCTAGTGGATGTTTCTTGCTAGAGTGCGGCAATATTTAGCTTTAATTAAATCCTTATATTTTACTGGTAAAATAATGTGAGATCATTGAGGTTGTCGCTCTCAACTAATTTTCAGCGCACCTTATATTGTCTTAAATTTTTTGTATCCCGTGAAGTTAATTGTTTTTTAAATATACTAATAGCGCCAAATGTTCAATTCTTTGATTGAGAAATGAGAACATACCACGTTGTATATGTGTATTTCTAGATATTTTATCGTGACAATTAAGTGTCTTTTTTCTAAGCTTCATTGATTTTGTAGCTTGCTGTCACTGTTTTAAAAAGTCAAAATTATTTTTAAAATTTAATGTGAATGTTTTGTGATCACAAACCCACAGTTGTAGCAGATGAATTAAATGTGACGGAGGAGATCGACTATAAGTGCGCTATATCCAGCACGATCCCTCTCAGATTACACAGAGTCAGTTTTGTACACGAATTTATCCAGAATTTCTTCTTTTGGCCTTGTCAGAGGCATATTCTAAAAAATAGAGAGCAAAAAGCAAAATTAAACAGCTCTATTGTATCAAACTTAAAAGGTGTTACCTGCTGAAAGTTCGCAATCGAATGGTTCCATTTCCACACATTCCCATTTATATTCACAACAGCATCAGACATTGTTCACTAACTTTGGCTTGATTTTTAATTAAGCAGCAACAAAATGCGATATGTATTGTTTTCGCAATAGATTTTCAGGCCAAACTCAGGTTCAGGTGGATTATTGTGATTTGACACATTGTTGCCAACGTAACAATGACTCGTATCTGACAAAGCCAACAACCTACGCTCTACCCTGTGATTTTTTACAAATATTTAAAAATCGAATTTTGTTATTTTTACTTATTTCTGCTCCCCTTTATGCAACAGTTTTAATGTTTTATTTTGCTGCTTATTTAATAAAGTACGATCTCGTGGAATAAAAACCTAATTAAAGGGTGATGAATACTAAAAATATATTCCACTATGCACGCTCAATTCGTTTATGGTATTTATGATGAAAACTTTCACCTCTAGTGTGGTCATTGAAATTTGAATAAACTAGCAAATACGTAAAATAAATACCTTTGCTTTCTGCAACTTCATATTTGCTGGAAATAAATCTTTTCGTGAGATGGTTGGCAGGCGGTAATTTCATCATGAAACTGTCCAAATTGGCACAATCGATGCTGATAGCGGCTGCCGCAGCCACAGCAAACAACAGCCAGGTTTTCATTTTAGCTCTGTTCTTGTCTCAATATTGTGATCTACTGGCCAGCGTTTTTTTATAGAAATTAGACATTTTGCACTATCTTACAAAAGAGAACGGAGGAGGGGAAACACTCAAATATAGTAGTTAGTTCAGGTCACAGAGCTCATTAATTGACCCTTGATGTCGACTTGACCTCTCTGTGACAATTTGCCGACCGTGAAAATTATGTGCACTCCTTTTAACTGTATAATACTTCTAGCATAGGGATTCTTTGACAATAAATGTGCTTTTATTTTTATTTCATATTAATTTTAAATTTCTTTTCATCATTTAAACTTATGAAATATATATTTTCACAAAAGAAATTCCTAGACAGATCGAGGATTATTTTTTATTTTAGAAAGATGCAATTTCGATGGTTTTGGACATTTACAACAGTTTGCATAAAATGAGGCGGTCTTAAAATTGCGTGATTGCAATGATTGTTTCGACTTTCCCCGATCCCATATCGATTAAAAGCTTTGCTAATTTTTTAAAACTGATAAATTTTTAAATCATTATAGCAGAGTGCTTTTTTATGTGATTATAAATTTATTTTCAATTAATCACGGATACAGTATTGACATAGTAAATTGGAATCGTACCCTTCACACTGTACTTTAAACTTCTCTGTGAGCAAATCGTAGCAGTACTGCGGGTCTCCATTTTCCTCTTTCCATTTCTTCAGCAGTTTGAGCCAGCAGAACTTGACAACCTTGTTTTCCAGCTGTGAACCACAGATTTTATCCAAAGATAAGCTTGGCCTTTTAGTTGTAGTGGATGTTGTCGTTGAAGGACATCCTCCGATTCTCTGGCAAGTTTGACAAATTCTATAGAAGCTCGAGAACAGATTGATCTCGTCGCAACGAACGTGCCACACGTTGAACACCGAGGTGAAGCACTCAGTGCAGCTCAATGTTGAGTTATTCCAAAAAGACATCCATTTCAAAAAGCAATATTTTTCTCCATATAATTTCTTATCGAGATCAGTGCATGTGTAGAAATTAGAATAGGAACCACGAGTTGTAGTAGGGGAGGTTGTGGTCGTCGAACTTGAAGTCGTTGATGAGCTTGTGGAGGAGCTCGTTGAGGAACTGGTTGAAGTACTAGTCGATGTGCTTGTGGAAGTACTCGTCGACGTACTAGTTGATGTGCTGGTGGAAGTGCTAGTAGAAGTAGTTGGCGTGCTGGTGGTTGTTGACGTGCTTGTGGAGGTGCTTGTTGTTGGCGTAGACGTTGTTGAAGTGCTAGTGGAAGTGC
Organism: Cloeon dipterum; assembly: GCF_949628265.1. NCBI lineage: Eukaryota > Metazoa > Arthropoda > Insecta > Ephemeroptera > Baetidae > Cloeon > Cloeon dipterum. The sequence goes on from NC_088790.1 coordinate 12,329,814, forward strand.
TTGTGGAGGTACTTGTTGTTGGTGTAGACGTTGTTGACGTGCTGGTAGAAGTACTCGTTGACGTGCTGGTGGAAGTACTCGTCGACGTACTAGTTGATGTGCTGGTGGAAGTGCTAGTAGAAGTAGTTGGCGTGCTGGTGGTTGTTGATGTGCTGGTTGAAGTGCTTGTTGTTGGCGTAGACGTTGTTGACGTGCTAGTGGAAGTGCTTGTGGAGGTACTTGTTGTTGGTGTAGACGTTGTTGACGTGCTGGTAGAAGTACTCGTTGACGTGCTGGTAGAAGTACTCGTTGACGGGCTGGTAGAAGTACTCGTTGACGTGCTGGTAGAAGTACTCGTTGACGTGCTGGTAGAAGTACTCGTTGACGTGCTGGTAGAAGTACTCGTTGACGTGCTGGTAGAAGTACTCGTTGACGTGCTAGTTGATGTGGCTCCAGCAGCAGCAGCAGCAAAGACTTCAAGCGTTGAAGTTCTACAGGAGCCTTGCTTTGTTGTTTGGCTGTCTTGACAACCAGAGAATTGTGCTAGATATAAATAGGAATAAAGATTAGAAATACAACATTATAACCATCTCTTTATTTCAAATAGCACCGTTATTTTTTAATTTCTTTTACACATATGTAATAAATATCAAGTAAATGTAATTGCAATTTTTCAGCGTCTACAAGATTCAGTATTTTTGCGCAAAATATATCACACGATGATAAAGATATTAATTCATTTTTTCACTCTTGTAGGCTGTTCTATTCAATAATGGCAAACCCCTGCACGTCACGGAGTGGATTAAAGAGATATTTTGCTCTCTTACAAATCGAAATACATATTTAATATGTATAACGCACGATTTATTACAAATTAGTAAATTATTTTCCTTGTTTTCATATTAGTTAAACATATTTTATGAAAATATATTACGTGATAAAGATCCGCACAGTGCCATGTAGTTTGGTGCTGTCTTCGATGACACGCATAATGCAACGGTCAGTTTATCAACACAGTAGGTGCCTTTTGCTGGACACTTCCATGTACGGTGTTTTGAAATCGCTTGGCTTTTAATCACCGGCGCTTTATTCGGTCCTTGTTGACGAAGACATGACTTAAGCTGCAAAATAATGATTTTACCCTTCCTTAATTTTTCTATAAAGTATTTGAATTATACTTTGTTCTGAGCAATGCAAATTTCATCCTTTGCGGAAAAGGCTTGTCCTGTTGAACACTTAAGAGCAACATACGGAACGTTGTACTTTACTCCAAAGCATTGATCGCAGTACAAATAAGCCTGGCAGTCGGTCGGATGGGCCTGGATTCCAGTTTTGTTGCATTTATAGCTGAAAAAGACATTAGTATTTGTTGTGCGTGTGTAAATACTATCATAAATGCTTACTTTTTGAGACCCTTAAGGTCTAGGCTCTGACCAAATGTGTGGATCTGAAATGGGATATATGTTGACTATCGGTCGTTCTTCTTGGAAAAATAAAAATGGTGAATTGCCCTTACTGAAGCGGTCAGCAGCAAACACAAAATTGTCACGGACTTCATTGCGTTTGAACTGATTCGAATACCTTGATAGAATGAAAGCTTTCCACATTAAATATTGCGAACGTTCAAATGGTGGGAAATGTTTTTTTCACCTTTTCCATTTTGCTCTTAAGGGCATGTGATATATGTCATAAAACATTTATATTTTATTTCTTTTTGAGGGGAAATGAGGGCATTTGATAAAATGTCGTTGTGACGCTTTATTAAATTGGAGTGGAAAGGCCTTTTGGAAAATTCATATCTTAACCTTGTACGCAGTAGATGCATACACTCCGCCCAGTAGCTAGTTTTTTACGAGAGAAGCACAATTTTTATTGTCTTGAGCGGTGTTTCACATCTTAATCGTGCGTTGACAGATTGGTCCAAAAATTGATTAATGACGTTGCATGCATGAAATATCTCTCATTAAATGGGTTTCAAATCCTATACTCATTAACATTTATATTTCAATTAGTTCTTTACGCGAATGTTCTCAAAATTTCCTATAGCTAACAAAAAAAAATCAATAAATAGGCTCTGATCTATCCACGGAACTCTCCCATCCACATTGAACTTTGACTTATGACTCTAAAACGAAGTCAAAGAATAAATTGTTAATTATTATATTTGTTTATTCTTTCAAAGTCAAGAAACTCAACACTAAAAAACTAACAACACGTGAGTTTCTTGATTAATTTCACCAGCAAGAGTGTAGAGAATTTAATTTAGTTCCATGATTTCCACACACTATCCAAATTTGAGTAAATTTATTTTCCTCTTCGCAAGCATTTAACAGTTTTATACACGCATAAATGATGATAGCATTTTTTACTTTTTAGAGGGATCGACCATTCCTCCACTGCTTGCCTTATCTACTTATCACGTTTTGTGCTTCGTATTTAACTTTTTATTTGCCGTTCCACAATATCAAACTTTCAGCACTCTAACAAAATGGTTTGCAGCACAAATTAATAATATTATTCTATGATATGATTATATTATTCCATAATATAATACATTACAAAAACTTTATTTAAATAGATACCAGTCACCAGCACATTTCAAAATAAATTACTAAAGGGTTAAGCACACATTCTCTCCAAGTCAACGCGTCATATTCACTTAATTGCACACATGAGAAATAAATATCGAAGGTGTGATTCTAGCTTTTGTCCAGTTTCTGCACGTTGCCAGGTGACCTGCGGAGGACAGTACCAGGGTCGAAGCCGCGTTGTCGCCCCGCTGCTGCTTTGATCTGCGCGTACTCTCGATCGGCGTACACGTTGTTGTTGATGTCGAGAGCCGGCGCTGAGCTGAAGGGCGGCAGCAGTTCGGCAGTCTTGGCCGGCATCGGTTGGAAGGACCGCTTGTGGCCGTAGTAGGCGTCAGGTTCGATGAAACTAGGGTATATGTGTGACGAGTCTCCCTGCTGGTGCTTCTTTTCCTCGTAGTGCTTGGCGAAAATGTCGATCTTCTCGAGGCCGCCGCCACCGCCGTTGAGCAAGCGACGCATCGCCATCAGCAACGACAGCGTCAGGGCCAGTTTGGACACCAGAAGAGCCTTGCCAGCTAGCAGGGCCAACGCGCCCATCCCGAGCGAAGCCATCATTACCTTCCACATTATGGCCATCACCAGCGGCTCTGCGTACTTCTTCAGCTTGCCGCGGCCTGCAGAGAAACAGAGTTTAGAATCTAACAAGATTTTTGTAATGGTTAAGAAAATTAAGAATTCATCATCCTGTCAATAAAAAATGGGTACATATTTTAATGCTATCAATTTGTTCATTTATTTTATATTTAACGCAATGGTTTTATTAAATAAACTGATCGCAATTTTGCTTCATTTTTACAAACAATGTGGTTGAACCAATAATATTACAAATTAATTAACTGAAAATAATTTAATTAATAAAACTGTTTTTCACGAAGAAGCAGTTATAAAAACGCAATTACATTCTGTTTAATTTACAGGGCAACTTGCATACACATTAAATTATTAACCAAGTTTAAATTAAATATTATTGTGGTTTTTACCAGATTAAAAGGAGAAATTAACAAAGCTGTCTTTTTGTCACTGATGTCCTATATATCAATATTTAATTTGATTAGTAGATTATACTATTTTATTTTTATTTTAGCAAAATTGAAATGTGTAATAAATGCTAACGCACCTTGCTCAGAGAGTGGAAGCACGATTTTGAGTGTGCGCTGCTGGAAGAACGTTTTCAAGCGTTGCATGAGCATGTCGTTCAACTGGAAGCTGCGGGCTGCAGGGTCCGCGGGCAAAAGGTCGATACTGGAACCTGCCAGGTCGACTGCTTGCACGGCTGTTTCGTTGTTGTCTTTTTCCAGCGTAACTATTCCATCCAATAATTCGACAGGACCGTTGAAACTATACAAGAAGATAATGATTTTTGATTAATTAAATAATTTATATTTAAAAAAAGGAACATTATTTATTGGAGTCAGTTTGGGGGAGGGAGGAAATACAGATGCTCTATTTCTTGAACTAACAATTCGATGATTTTGGAGTGATAGAGAGACACGGCAATAAAGCGCGGCGAATCAAATACGGGTTTATTCTGCTCCATTAAACGTGACGCTCACACACTACGTTGATTCCACTCTGTAAATAACCATTAAATCGATGGTCACAACTTCGCACAGCAGATAAAAAAAGCAATTCGTCTATTTGGTGCGTGCAAAACAATTAAAATCAACAGAACCTGATAGTTATCTCGACTAAAAGAATAAAAATAGAAACAAAATACTTGCTGGAGTCAAATTACCCAAGGAAAAAGTGCTATAAATGTTTGAACAAAATTAAAATAGAATCGCTGCTTTTGAATATATAAAAAGGATATAACGTGAAAACTTGAATTTGCGATGCTCTAGGGACCAAAACAGCGTGTGAAATAATTTCGATCTTATAATTTCACTTTCAGCTGCATATATCCTGATGATTTAAGCTTATTTTGATGAGTATGTTTTCTCATATTTGAGTGAAAAATTAGTAAAACGAATCAAGTAACCTTCCTTTTAGAGAGAGATTTGAAGTTTCCACATATCTTGGAGAAATTTAATTATATTTTTATGTAATATTATAAATATATGTGAAATGTCACAGAAGGACCAACATTTTTTGGTTGAATAAATTTTTTTAAATTGTAAAAATAAACCAGCAACAATTCCCTTGGTTCTGACACATGTTGCAAAAGAATATATTAATCAAATAAATAAATAAATATAGTCAAATAACCTTAAAGCCTGGTCCCAGGCCCTGACGGCCCTCTCCTGCAGACAGGTGAGTACCTGGTTGCCATCGGTGCGCATGCAGGTGGCTAAGACGGCGAAGACAGTCTCCCCTTGTGAACCTAAGGGCCCGGCAGGAAGGGCCCAGCCGGCCCCGCACGAGAGCAGCAACAGCAGCAGCAGCAGCATTCGGTTGTGATGGAGCCTCTGCGTTGGACAAAGAGATCTGCACTCTCGCTCGTCTTTATAGACTCGGCAGGGAGGATTGGGAAGCTGGGCTCCGCCTTCCTCTCTGGAGCGTTCAATTGGGTTGTTTCGGCTGCGTGCGACTCTTTGCCCAGCAGAGTGTGAACGTGTGCATGCACCTCGAGCGCGGAGAACACAGGTGCAACATATAATGCACAAACACATACACACGGCGCGGGCATGTCGATCACCGCGACAGGTTCAACGGCTCATTTGCTGATCGAGCGATTTGGGCCGTTGCCCGCTCTTTTGACTTGATTGCTTTCCACGCTGGGAGTAGATTTCCGCTTCATATGGGAATCGTCTATTTTTAGAGTGATTGCGGGGCTTTTTTCTCTAACTCTAAAAAAGGCTGACAAATTACGAAGTTCTATAGCATTTTTTTAACATGTTTGGTGCACCAAAGCATTACATTCAATAGTGTTTTAGTAAAATAAAAATACGACTTCAATTGGAGCATAATGAACTGAATATATTAAACTTCCTGTGCACTTTTTAGACACCAAACAAATAATTTTAAGAATCTTGAGTCACAGCTGAGAACGTCTTAAATGTATTTTAACCGTGAGTGTTTGAGTGAAGCCTGTGTGTCAAACAATCTTCATTTTTGACGTAAGTTTATCATTATCCATAGAAAAAAATATTTTGGATATTGATAAATGGCTTTTGGTTGAAAAGAAAAAGTAAATTTTGCATTTGGACCATTAGTATAAATTTACTAACAGTCACATTTTATAGTTTTGCCACATCTTTTTGCAACTAAAATATTTTTAGATTTTGATTAATTAACTAAATATCCACGTAAACACATTTTTTTAGCAATTTCCAAAGATTTATTTATACATATTGAGCTGTTTTTATGTGTCTCACTATCAGCTGTCAACTATCGAAATAAATAGAGATTTAGGGAAGAAGAGAATATTAATATTCTTTAGGGGATCAACTATTTTCGCCAATTAAAAATATTGTAAAAAAATGTCCTAATAATAAAGAGCAATAAAAACATGAAAATTTTCTGTGAATATTTCTTGATGTGGCTGAAAATCTCAGCCTTCATATTGAAACTCAAACGCTATCTGTTTGTGATCGATTAGAAGATACCACTTGTTCGGTATTTTTTTTTCATTAAAGAGCTAGAACGTAAATAATAAGATTTTTCGCAGACATCAATACTTTTTAGAATTTTTACCATTGGAAACTAAGTAAGATATTAAGAAAAAACGTTTTCATTGTAAAAAGGGTTAACAGCTTTGATCAATTCAACTCTCACAGCAAACATTATACTGGATCTTTCTCACTTCATATCCCCAAATAGAGTAATTTAATACTTGGTCAAATAAATAACAAATAAATAAAGTCCGCTCTTCATCGTCGATCACGCTCGCGTGGTTCTTTCGGCAGGCTGCGTCGCCTTCAGAGCCGCAGCCTCGGGTTGTTGCGCCTGAAAGGCGAGGGTGTGGGCGTCGTAGTAACGGCCGTAGGGCGACTGGACGGAGGCCAGGTGGTTGCTCGCCTCGTGGTGGTAGTGGCTGTCGTGGTGTTCAGGGTGCTTGGCGATGATCTCGAATTTTTCCTTCTTCTGTCCGCCATTGAGGAACTTCTTCAGGAAGATCCAGGAAACGATGGCCAACGCCACCTTGCTGATCACGACGGCCTTCATCGCCAGGGCGGCCAGCACTACCATGCTCAACACGATCAGCATCGGCACGGCCATCTTCTTGAATTTCTTCACTCGGCCTGCGGATGATAGAATTAAAATCAAAAGTTTCGAATCCCTAAGCTTTCTTCACCGCCGACATGCTCTTTTTCTTCTCTTTTCACTCGATTTTCGCGAAAGTGAAACGCGTGTGGCACCTCACGTGTGTGTTTTATTTCTGTCGTGCGCCACTCCTATAATTAGCTCTCGACACGCGCACGACGTTAAAATTAAAACTGTCGGCGTGGATAATTGTTTTGTACATTCCTTTGATAACAACTCACCTTCGAAAGCCTGCTGCGAGGGAAGTTTGATCCTGACGGATGAAGACTCGATGAAGGCCAGCGCCCTGTGCAAGAGCAGGTCGTTCAGCCGCTGCTCCCTGAACTCAGGGTCGGAGGGAAGATTTGCAAGGTCGAGGGAAGATTCCGTGTGTTGCACGTGTCGCGGGTCGCGTTCCAAGGTCACCATTCCTTCCACCAATGACACATTTTCCAAGGTCAGGGCATCATCCATCAGGGTCAAGGCCCGCTGCTTCAAGCACGGCCAGAACTCATCTCCCTGGAAAGACATTTGTTTCAATGATAAAGAAAAAACTTTCAGTAAACAACTAGCTTGGACTTTTAAATTTGTTACAATGAATTTTTAAATTTTCAGGAAGAACCCTTGCTAACAACGTCTTTTATTTCATTTTGAATTAGAGTGTCAAACGTTTGTTTTCTACGAGGAAAAGTACATTTCGATTCAACAAAATTTTTAAATGTTTGTAGATTAAATTCAATCATTTTGAGAAAGTAAAATTCTGCTTGTTAAAATATCGAACTTGTCTTCACTGTTTGAAAGTCGAGGTTTTTCGTTGAATTTGATCTCAACCCTCAAACAACGAGAATTCCGAATTTTTAAACTGTAGAGAGCAGAAAATTTTTCAAGAAAAGTATATTTTAGCAATTGATTTCATTAAAAAATATGTATATTTATACGTTTCAAATAATCTAGTTAAAATTTTATAATAAGTAAAAATATTTTGGGTAAATTATTTTCAACGACCATTTATCAGTTAAAAATCTAGAAATAAGTGACGGTTTGATATTTTTGCAAAATGAATCATAAAAAAAGAATAAGAAAACACGACTTTAGATTCACCTGTTCTTGAAAGCAGTGCATGACTGCAACAAATTGCTGCTGCGGCTGCGTGGGTGCGGCTGCAGCCACGGCAGCCATAAGCACGACGGCTGACCAAGTGCTTCTGAGCTGCATGTCTAATCGAATGAGCTCTAGGTTCGCCACGTGCTTTGCTTATATATGTATTCGAGATGGACATTTTTTGTCCGCCTCTCTATGACACATTAGTGTATGTCTGGTGGAGCGGAGAATCGGGAGTGTGTGTGGTTTCTGCCCAAAAACTTCGAATTGCGATGCATGCAAGGGGCCACCGCAGGAATCGCATTTATTTTGTGTGTGACCCACTCTCTGTCTGCCGTCTTTGCACGCGTGTTTGAAATCGTCGCAGAAAATCAATTTTGGTTGATGCCTCAATGATTTTAGGACGCACTAGTTTGGTTTTTATGTGTTTGATCTCATTGTAAAGCCGTATTCCAAATTAACGGGGAGCTTGCAAATTTTGAAATTTTGAAAATCTACTAAATTATTGCATATTTTGGCTCTAGAGGTTTAATGCATACTTCAATCTAAATACTAATAAAACTATACAATTCATGCACAAACTTCAGTTGGTTTTTAAAAAATTGTAATTTTGTATATTTAAATTAATTTATTGAAACAAGAAAATTAAAATGTGATTATCTAATTGGTATTGCTATTTATTAAGTAGTATTATTTAGCTACGATATTTTTAGACTTTATAGTTACGGTTTATAATTATTATTATATTTATTGAACACCAACGATGTACAACACAAGTGTATTACAAAAGTAATTCATTTTGGGAAAAAATTTAATAATTAGGAGTTTGGAATAATGTGATACTACTGTTTTTACAATTGAGCATTAATACATTCTTCATCACAAAATTGGCAGTTGCAATTAACAGAAATAATTATCTAGATGGAAACGATTATCTTTATACACACAAGGAAATGATAGCCATGGAAGGAGTGTTTCTGTACGGTTTATAATAAGGTTATTATTTTTTTAAAACCATCTCGCAATCAGAACATATATATTTTAGATTTTATAGGCAAATTGAAGTATTGCATAAATAACCTAATAAGAGTTCATGGTCAAACACGTAATTATTCAACAATGTGAAGAAACATACACAAATAATTTGTTTAACTAAAATTTACAAGTTTAAAATCGTTGCTATCTAATAAATTTGTAAGAAATTACTTGTATCATGCAATTCACTCTTTATTGCTTTCTTATTATGAAATCGTAATTATTATGAAAATCGTAAATTCAGAAGATCAATTTTCCCTTTTATGACTTTTTTTAGACAACATTACAAGAATTTGAAAACCTGGTTTCCTCCGGCTGTTATCAATAAGCTTTAACAGGATTGAGTTTCAGTATTAGTAATTCTGTTTCTTCTCTTCAAATATTCTTGTTTATTCTTTCTCTAGTCAAATACAATAAAATACATTCAATAAAAAGATTTCAAAATAGCAATTAAAGCACAGTGGTGCATTATCATACAATTATATAATACGGGACACACTCTAGCAGCAAAACAGTAAATCCCAATAATGTCAGCACATGGGCTTAAAACTTTCAAATCCAATAAATTAAAAAATCAATGAATTATCCAAAAAGAGTACAAAGGGTTGCAGTTATTAAAATGGAGCATGACTTTTGATCCACTCATTCTCTTTTATTCACAAATAAATTAAGAAATAAATATAATTGAAGCATGAAAATGGCAGCTGCAGTCTCATGACGATGTAGTCGGCCTCTGTGCGTGGTAGGCGGCGTCATGTGCGTCCTGAAAAAGACGTCCCTTATTTGAGGGGTAAAAGCCGCTGACCGTCGCTTGGACGGGGCTGGACGCGTCATAACGATGGTAATCGTCATCGCTTGGGTGCTTTGCATACACCTCGAACGTCTCGTGCTGCTTCTCTTTGCGCTCTTCAATAAAGTCGCGGATCATCACGAAGATGGTAAGCGCGAGCGCGATTTTTCCGATCACCAGCGCCTTAGTCGCCATCAGACTCAGTCCCAGTTTGATCAGCAGCAGCGGAATGACGAATTTTTTAATCTTTTTCTTAAAGAGCCGACCTGAAAGAGGAAAAATGGAGTTAGGAGTAAAATTTAGATGAATTGTTATACCATCAGTGAATTGCTCGGGGTTGAAAGTGACGCTTCTGGTCTGGAAGAAAGTGACCACTCTCTTGAGGAGCAACTCGTCCAAGCGTCTTTCCCTCGCTGACGTCTCCTCAGGCATGTTGAGCTCGTCGGAGGCGTCAAAGTGGAATGACCTTTCTTCAGGGTTCCTCTCAACTACAAGCCCGTTCGCCATCTCCACCTTGTCTGTCAGCAAGACCTGCAGAGTGACCAATCAGGGTATTTCAAATGTTCAAAAATTATGGACGGCTTGCTGGCTGTTTTCCTCCAAAGAACTTAAAAAAAGAAGGGAGTTTGATGGTAGGAAATTCGCGGAAAGTAAATGTTAAGTCGATTCCTCTCACTTCCAGGAAGTTATTGAGATAGAGTCTCGTCTTTTAGCTTAAATTTACAATAAAAAATTTATTGTTTTTTTTATATGATTGTATTTTTTAAAGAAGGATTTGCAACCAAATATTTTCATTTTTAGACAATTAATAGAACAATTTCTAAAGCACTACAAGCATATTTTTGTTTTTATGGCCATGTTGCTCTTGGTGCAAGATTTTGGTAAATACTAAAGTTATCTTTCGAGTCGGTGCATGAGTTCTGTTTCCTGATCTACCGAAACAAAACATGGGTCTTTAAGCAAACTAAAATAGAAAACAATGCTTCCGAACAAAATTCTCATTAATTGCGATTTCGGCACGCGTAAAAAGACTAAAAACTCCAATTAGAGTTTTTCTATGGTCAGCCTAAGCTTTCATAATGTTTAAGAGATTGATAAGTCCAGCTCCTATTCTCTAGTCGAAAAGAGAAATTTCTTCACTAAATCATAAAAATTGTTGTTACCTTGTCGAAGAGGGCGAGAGCCTTCTCCTTGATGCAAGGCCAGGGGCTGGGGGCGCGGAGGCATGGTGCGTAGCCGGCGAGCTCCTCGAGGGTGGTGGAGGCGGCAGCGGAGGCGGCCAGCGAGAGCACTAGGCAACAGGTCAGCCCGCGGAGCATCGTGGTGGACTGAGCCCCGCGAAAAGTGGCCCTGCTCTTTTATTCGCGCCGCGAAAAACCACACAAGTACGCTTGTGGAGCGTGAATTGTCAAATGCGGTTGTTGCCGATCCCTAGATCGCAATGCGACGAGGAAACCTCTTTTGAGCCACTCACAAATAATCGACACTCGAAACTCGATCAAACCGCAAAACGAATAAAGAAAGAGGAAATGCGATGGACCGGTGCTACTATGTTTGATCCAGTTTACCCTAAGTAGGTTTGCTTATTCTCGCTAACTAGAAATTGCATTGCATTCAAAGAAAAATTTTATCTTGTAAAAAATTTAGCAGAAAACGATGCGTACTAGACTGATATCTTATCGAAAAAGATCTTTAATTAGATCGATAATTTTTTAACAACAAATGAAACCGATTCATGTGATTTTGAGCCATTCGAACTTTGAACCACTCTTAAAATCGTCTTTAACTTTGTTTAACTCTTTGCGGAATATTTTTCGGCAGGTGTAAAAATTTTTTTCTGCCCAATGTTTGTAAATATTTTTTTGACCCAGTAAAAATATTTTTTTCTTATTTTCTCGAATCGCGACAAGAGTAAATTGTGATAAATTTACTATCTAAATAATGTACAACATGCACTGCAAATCAGGGGTCAGAAAATGTCACTGCGCTGCAGTGAGAAAATCTCACCCCACCGTATGTCACTATACCTGGGGTGCCAAAGGTGAGTTTTTCACACCGCGCAGCAGTGACATGCGGCAGGGTGATATTTTCTCACCCCTGACTTGCAGTGTGCCGTCCATAATACAGCGGGAACGAGTTTTGACATTCGATAAAATTACATTTCTTCCTCGGAAAAAAAACATGTTCGCCATTAAGTTACTCCACTTACTTCAATTTTTAAATATATGCACGCAATAAAAATGCATATATCATATAACCATAGCCCATTTACATAATAAGTGGTTGATTTGGTTCCTTTTTTGGTGGGGAAGAGGACTTATTTTACCCAGATTGACTAAATTGGGCGACAAATTCTATTTGTTTGTATTTTGAAATTCCTGCTCTAAATAAAAATTTCAACAGTTTTTATTTTCAAACAAAGAAGTAAATAAATATTATATTTCCACATAATCAGCTGTGTTAGAAAAACCAGTGGACTGACGTTGGAGAAGTGCTATGGTGCCTGCTGGTATTACCGGCCAGCGCTAGTGACCGGACAAAATGAGGACTACGCCCCCTAGAGTCGATAGAAAAACAAAAAAAATGTTGCATACACAGTGCCACCTTCTATTAGAATGGTACACTACGAATTAAAGCTCAAATTGGTCGTGAACCAGAAACACGCGGCGAATAAAGTTGAGACATGCCATGTAAAGCGAATGTTAACAAAAGAGCTATCCAGTGCCTCATTTTGAATTAGGAGCTGTCGTCAAGAATTCGGATGGTATTATGTATTATAAACTATGGACGGGAAGAATGGTTCATGAGGAATCCATTCATGTCAAATTTATGCATGAATTATGATTTAAACTAAATAAAAGAGCCTAAAATTCAATGTACGGTAATAGGACCCGTTGGAAAGCACCTTGCTGTAGTTACCGTACAAGTTGAATAAAACGCCTCCCCATCATCGGAATTGCATAAACTACCCACCGTTGGAATCGTCTCGACCTCCCCTGACCAGCTGAAGGGTTTAGGGGTGCTTACCCTCCACCCCTAAGTCACTATGCTTCATCCCCTTCGAAAAAATGGAATAATTTAAAACTCTGGATTTTTGTTTTAATTTGCATTGAATTGAAAAATATTTTATTAAGTTTTGAACTATGGGACGAGGTGGTAATTTGGTAGAAGTTTTGGACATTTTAAATATTTTTAATCGCAGCAGAGGAAGCATTTACTAAATTTTTTACTATCAAAATTGTAGCTATGGGGTTGAAGGGGGATGAAGTTGGCACCCCCAAAGTACTTTAGCTGGTTAGTGGTGGTCGAGACGAGTCTAACGGTGGTTAGTTTATGCAATTCTGATGGTTAGAACTAAAGTTTGGGAGTTGCAAAAATAACGAAATTTAAACGAATCATATTTTTTCGTGTTTTTGGGTCATCTTTGCGCATCCAAATCTCGGGTTCTCAGCATCAAAATTGCAACAACTACCCACCGTTGGATTTGTCTCGACCTCCTCTGGGTAACTAAAGGGTTTTGGGGTGTTTTATCTCCACCCCTAAGTTGCCATACAGCCTTGAACGATGCAACACTGAGCGGCGCCAGGAACGGTGGTCGCTTTGTTATCAAAATTTAAGTAATGAAGGATGTTTTTTTTCACCCCGTAAACCCTTCCGCTACTCAGAGGATGTCGAGACGAGTCTAACGGTGGGTAGTTTCCGCAATTCCGATGGTTAGAACCCGAGATTTAGAGGTGCAAAGAACCCGAAATATGTCGTGTTTTTATTGGAAAATCTCAAAAAAACTAAAAATATTCTAAAATTTTTCCAACAAAATATGATAATTTATGTCTAAAATAAGTGATTTCGATAGATCATGTGGGATAAATGCATCCAAAAGCAATGAAAACCGCACTTTAATCAAGGAAATGAGCTTTGGCCGGTCACTGGTGCACGCCTGTTCGGTCACTGGTGCGCATGGCCGGTAAAGCATGATTCTCGTCCGATCGTCTTTTGTTCGCTCAGCTGGCGTTGTAATGCGAATTTGATGACAAACTCTACGTGAATATCACTCATGAAGGTCTTGTGAACAGTTATCATCCATAATATTATAAGATAAGCAGCTCTTTCTCTAAGAATTTTCGTTTCAAAGTTGTTCTGATGCTTAAGTGGCCGGTCACTACCCCCGGCACCATATAAAATATAAAATTCGTTCTCCCCTTCAACATTAAAAGGAATGTTCCAAGAAATTGTTATCTTGTGTAGAAGCTAGTTTGACGTCTGTGCAAGAGGCATTTTGACTATTTTTCTGCACACTACACGGTTGAGTTCAAGTATTGATTGCTTCTGTCACAAATATCAGAAATCTGACAGGAGCATAGAAAAGGATCTAACTGCACTTCAGCGGTCCGCTTTGTTTGCCGTCGCACTCAAGTTATCTTCTATACGTGTTGTGTGAATCTGCTTGATGCAACCTGCAGTACACCGGAGTAGTGCATCTAGCATAAATATGCTATCTTTAAACTATAGTATTTTGCATTCAGCAGTTTGCGTTTTGACACTGCAACGATTAAACTAATTATGGCGCTCTTAAATGATTTTTATCAAATAATTCTCTCCCAGACGCCTACCACCTGTGAAAGTGGAAATGAAATGGGTCAGTAGCTAACAGTGGTTTTTAATCAAATTTCCCGCATACCTCCTCAAAGCTAGCAGATATGAAAAATAAATAACTGTACAGTTGAATAACAAACAGAAAAAATGGTTAAAATTTCCAGTCATACTGAGTTGCCATTTCAATATTGCATTCAGTTACTAATTGAATTACAACAATACTCTGTTTCAGAAAATTTTCTGTGTGCAAAAATAAACTTTTATTATTTTAAAATTTTCATTAGTTTCTGCAAATTGGTACGTCCTAAAATACCCTAAAAGAAAATCTAAATACAGATACAAATACCGTTTTTTCAAATGAATATTTGATGATTGTGTCCATGAAACATTTTTATGCACGGTTTTAAAATGTAAGAATGTTAGAAATTCTTTTTAATATATTATGTTTTTGCCTAATTTTTTAAAATAAAATTGAATTTTATTAAAATATTTTGAACGATATTCGCTGCATGATTGACAGCACATTTTACGTTCAGAATTTTCCTAGCTGCGTGTTTCGTCGAGTAAAATATTTTATCATAAAACTGTCATTTATAAAAAAACAAATTGAACGCAACACACACCCCATAAACTCAAGTAAACGTAACCACACTTTTTAATTTTAAATGCTTTTTATGAGAGATAAAAAATGATTTCAGTTACTATACATATTTCCTGAAGCTAAAAGACTTCCTGGATTTTTCTCCTAGCTACGTCTTTGATTATTATTAAAAAGCGATGGGAAATTACAAGCAAAATAAATACTCCTATTTGACTACGCCAATATTTCTTTTGACTCTTGTGCCACGCTCATCGAGTGGAACTTAATATTTATATTTTCTGTTTATGCAAATATTTTATGGTTGCGAGTTGCGATGTGAATGACTCTATTTATTTTATCGTTTATCCTTATTCCAAGAAGACACTTCATTCTTCTTATTACCTCAATTACTCCGCTCTCACTGCATTGAGGTTTTATTAGATTCCCACAACGCACATCAATGACCTCATTCCTCAATCTCCCTCGAGCAATTGTTTATTTTCTTTTCAAAGTTCCGTAAATGAGCTATTAGAATATATATGAATTACCTATTTAAGTAGTAGGAGGAGAATGTACCTAGAATTTTGCACGTAACTTGTCTTCATGAGTTTGTTAAAGAGTGCCTTTTTGTGATAGAGGCCAACTATCAAACACGTTCATGTCGTAGTCGCCCGCTATCAAAAGTCGACAGAAATTGTAGGTTGGCCGCTTTGATCAAACAAACTGCAGAAATGAACTTTTATATTATGTGCCCTTGCCCCTGCAAGTTGACACCGTTTGAACAAAAACGATTTCTCATGTGTGACCCAAAAGAGTGAATTTGAGACGAGGCGATCATATTCGACGAGAAGGAAATTCATTTAGCTGCACTAATCCATCACCCGGAACAAAGAATTGATGAATAAGAAGCAGCGTTTTTTTCCAGAAGTATAATATCAAAGAAAAGAGCTTACAGGTAACGGGCCCGCCTCTAATCAGGCGCACCGCACGTCTCTCTCTCTCTCTCTCTCTCTCTCTCTCTCTCTCTCTCTCTCTCTCTCTCTCTCGCGCGCTTTGTGACCCACTGCACACGCACTCTAGTGAATAGAGGAATAGTAAAAAAGAAAAAACTGAAGATGAGCTCACTATTCACATAACAATTTGATACGCGTAGGGAATTGATCAACAGACACGTATGATGCTCCCAGATGAATATGAAGTGCCAATTTTGGCCTGGAGAAATCTGACACAAAACTATTCGTTCAATTTTGAGAATTTTTTTTAAAAAAAATGGTCACCTGATTCACTTTTACACACAACATTAGAATGGATCACGCAATCCTAAGGCTTTGATGGTATTAAAATTTGTCAAAATCTTCCAAAAACTATCAAAATCTCTTGTGAATCCATTCCTAGCCGTAAAAATGAACAAACAAGGATAGTATTTCCAGAATTTTAAACTAATTGTAAGTGAGACCAAAATTCTTATGTCCCACACTCAACTATCACTATATTGCACATCACAAAAATATATTAATTATTTCATGCCACTCAGTGATTTGTTCATTTTTTCCCTTCACACAATTACCTATTATACACGAGAAAAGACTGCAACGCTAACGGAAAGCCAATAATTTTTGTTCCAGAATAAAAAAGTATATTATATATATTCTATAATTTTTTGATCGGTTTATCTCTTTTGAGATGAAGATGAGCAACTAGCGAAATATCACTTAATACAAAAAAGACTGCAAGAGAAATACTGCACTTGAGGTTAGTGGAACAAAATTTGTGTGCAAGTTTTGGGTAATGTTGATGAAAGAGGATTTTAACTAAAAAAGCGTGGTATTTTGAAAAAAAAACTACTAAATCATTTTTATGATTTAAACACGCGTAAATAAAGTTTTAAACCAACACATTGAAAACCAATAGTGGCGCAAAATATTGATGTGATTTTTGTACATAAAAAGCGCCATTCAAGAGAGAGGTAAAAGTAAACAAAGGCGCAAAAGTGGGTTGCTTCTCACTCAATTGTGCTGTGTGCAAGCAAATATGCATAAGATGCAGAAAATGTGTGCGTGCGAATGCATCTCATTCGCTCGCTCGTATATGCAAACACGTTTTTTGCGCTCATGCCGCGGTGATTGCTGCGCGAGTGCAGCGGAAGGAGATAAAATCGTGCAAGTGAGCGAGCCGAGAGCAGGTAGCTGTTTCGCGTCTTCGTCGGCTCACTCGAGCGTGAAAAGCGCAAAAAAAATTGCGCGCCGCCCAGCGCATCATCACAAACGGGCAATTGCTGGTTATTTTCGGTAATAACACACGCTGGGCTCTCTCGCCACCTAATCTCGGAGCTTCTTCTTTTATAACTGTGCTCGATCGCTAAATCACTCTCTGAGAAAAGTAAGAGTGCTGCTCTCACGGCGGACAGAATCAGTGAGCCTTTGTCGAGAATACTTTGTAAATTATTTCTGAAGCGAAAAGTATCTTTTTTATCTTGTTGCGAAGAAAATATTATTATAAAATTAAACTAACTAAACAACGTGGGGATTCGATTTGAAAATCGATTTTTCAATAGATATTTCGTATGCTTAAAAAAGAATAGGGTGGCTGACGATGAATATGAACTTTATCATTGCACACACACAGTATATAATATCGATTCTTGTGGATTCTCGCAGGTTTCGGCTCCTCAGCAGTACCTGGCAAACTAAATCCATAATCACAGAATTAACTTCAGATGATTCTTAATCCTTCTTCAGCACTCTCATTTCAATAAAAATAAAGACAAAATACTTGTAAACAGCCGACATTCATCCTCCCTGCGACAAAAGTCCCTTTGCAATAATTAACAATCCGAAAATTCCATCCTAGAGCCTCCAAAATTCTGAGCCTCATATAATAAAAAAATAAAAGAAAAATTTTCACGTCACTGCTGGCTGATCTTAAAATAGAAGTGCCTAAAAATATATTGTTCGAAAATTTTATTTTAAACTCAGAAAGCAATGCAACTGGCTGCATGAATGGTTTTTTTGTTTTCGAAGTTTTGGATATACATCAATGTGATGAGAGGAATGCTTACTGATTTTAACCTTTTAGAAATCAAAAGCTTCTCATTATGGTATCCTTTTTGTTCTTAATTTTATTTCTGTGAAATTGAATTAAAAATGGGTTAGAACAAAATCAGTCGTTTTTTATTTGGAGGGGGGGGATGAATTATCTTCCAAACTAACGATTGCCGTGGCACAAGAAACACATCTGAAGCCATCATAAAAAAAATCAGATCATACGGTTTTGAAGACACTACTTTAATTGCGCTCCTGTATCTGTGCCGCAGTGAGTAATTGCAATTAGCAACTTATTTGGAGAGATGACGGGCAGAATATCGAATTAATATTTGCCTGCCGACACTTTCGGCTAATTCGGTTCATTCATTGTGTTGGTTAGCACTTGGGAACAGGGTCGAGAGCGACAAATTTGTTGCGCGCTTCTCTTTCATTCCCTTTCTACTCGGCTGTCAGTAGCGGCGGAAATCGTGAGATATGCATTTCCATTTTCTTGCACGACGCAGGTACCTCTGCATTGTTGTCCTCATTGTCGCAAATCAGGTCAAAGTGTAATATGTACGTACATCCGACTGCGATTTCGATCAAAGGTTGATTCGGAGCAGGAGAGGATGAAAGTGCAGAAACCTCACAAATTACGTGCGCTCGTGGGAACGCAAGCGTTGGGCGGAAATTTTTACGGAAAGCATAGCAGCACTTTAGTTTTCTTATCTATCACAAGCATATATTTTTCAGGGAAAAGATTTGATAGTTGATTATAAAATGTCATGAATGGCGCCATTAAATATTCCATTCCTCGTTGTGTGTAAGGTTATATAGTGATAAGAAATTTGAGTGGTCACTTAAATTTTGAATTTATTTCACAAGATATTGTATAATGTATGCTTTGCGAATTATTTTAATTTTTTGGAGGAGTTTGAACTATATTTATGCAAAACAAGAAAGACTAAACATCTTCTAAAAAAAGGCATAATAAAATGGGCTAACTAAAAATACCAAGGGCCTAAACAAAATCAAAATTATTTTCATTAAGAAAAATGTTAGTTTTGAATATTCCTAGGACTCAGAAAATCTTGAGTTTGTTTCTTTATAAGATGCTTGTTAAAAGATTAAAAATAGGTTCTTCCTGCATTGCACGCGAGATCGAGTGAGCGATAGGAATAGCTGAATGAAAAGTGCATCTTCTTTCTCATTTGTGTGTCAGATGCAGCATTCCGCGCGTCTGCTGTGTAAGTAGGCTACCACCTTCTTGACAAAAGAAGGCGCGCTTGCTCACAGTTAATTTGCCTAATACAAAGGCAGACGAGAGAATGACATGTGAAAAATTGTAGACACACAAAGAAACGCAGCAGATGACAACTCGGAAAAAATAAAGTACCCACGCAACGTGAGAGGGGAATAGATCCTTTCTACAGAAGATCTAATATAGAGATAATTATATTTAAATTGTAAAAATATAGGTCTTGAATATACACGAAAGGCTGGGTTTTAAAATTTTTACGGTTTAAAATGGCAAATCGGCACCAATGAAAGTAAAAGTAATTCATTTGAGACTTATTAATGGTCATAACTATTGTTAAAAACAAAACTGAAGAAAATGCACAGGCAAAACTATTTATGAAAATTAATAAAAATTGAAATGGCTTTTGTTCTCTGCATTGATCTTAATTAGGATGGTTGCTGTTCGTGTAATTTTTTAGAAGATGAAGTGTTAAAGTGGGAATTATTATATTTTTTTCTATTTTTTTGCCAACTGCTCTACTCTTAATGAAGATCAGTGTGCAGAGAATGATAGCTTTGAAAATCATTAATTTTCATATTGTTGTTTAGCCTCATAAAAAATCTTTAAATTATTTTTATGGAATTCTCTCGTTTATATGATTTCATTTCTTTTTTTTTCTAGCTTACCTATTTTTAGATTTTTTGCATTCTACTCTTTGATTCAACTCCAAATATACAATGAAATTTACGAACAAATTGAGGGCTGTTTTATTAATTAGATTTAAACTCGATCATTGACATAATTGAAATTAACACAAGACATGAATTGAGAAGAAGAACGTTATCGCGCCCACGAGGGGAAAGAGCAAAGTCAGACTCTCTTTTCTCTCTCTCTCTTAAATTTCCCATGTGCAGCGCGTCGTCTTCGTCGCATCTCTTCCTCTCTCGCGCGCGAGAGGAAGGTCAAGAGCATCAGGTCAGCAGGTGAGTCGCCCCTCTACCTCAGCTTCGGGTCACCAGTATAAAAAGCGTCAGGGTCGACGTCTGCTGCACAGTGCTCCTCAGGATGATCGGTAAACTGCTTCTGCTCGTGGCCGCCGGTGTTGCGGTGGTGGCCGCCTCGCCGCTCGACAACCTGCTGCAGCAGTCGCCCAACCTGCGCCTCCTCCACAGGGTATACAGCGAGTGCGAGGCCAAGGGTGCCGGCATGTCTGGTTGCCTGAAGGCCAGGGCCGTCTCCTTCGTCGACAAGGTGTCCCGCATGGACACCCTGCCGCTAGCCGACCACCTCAGCCTCGTCAGGACGCACCCTGAGCAGATCGAGCAGGGCAGGCAGTCTCGCGCCCTCACCGAGGGAGAACTCGAGGCCGCCGACGACCAGACCCTGACCGACACCCTCGTCCGCGGTGTGACCCGTGTCTTCAGCGGACGCACCATCCAGTTTGAGATGCCCAAGGTTTCCGAGGAGGAGGTGCAGCGATCCCTCGAAGAAGGTAAGTCGGAATTTATTACTTAAATGAAAATTGCATCAATCATAACAGGATTTTTTTAGACTCAAATTAAAGCAGTTTGTCAACGATTTAAATATATTCTTTAACACGTAATTTCACCAAAATAAAATTTAAATTTTCGTTTTCCACAATTTGAAAACTACAGACTTACATTAAAACAATTTTTTTCTTTAAAAGAGACATTTTAAAACTATCCCTTCATATTTTTTTCTAAAATTTCATTTCAAAAGCTTGGATTTCATTTTTCCGCTTCAATCAAATAAAAATGTCCCAACTTTTGTGTTCAGGTCGTGGCAAGATGAAGAAGATGATGGGCTCAATGATGATGATGGCCGGCATGATGAAGATGGGTCTACTGATGCTGCTGAAGGTGAAGGCGCTGTTCTTCCTGGCCAAGAAGGCGCTGATCATCTCCAAGATCGCCCTCTTCCTCGCGCTCGCCGTGATCATAAAGAAGCTGTTGTCCAGCCAGGACAGCGGCTGGCAGTCTAGCGGCGGCTGGAGCAGCGGCGGTGGCGGCGGCGGACACGGAGGCGGCTGGGACCGCACCGGCTCCTGGGACGCCCACAACGTCGCTTACAAGGCCCACAGGCCCTGAGCACGTTTCCCTTTCCAACCATCGACTGCTTCTCTTCTCTGTTAATTTATGAAATAATTTATTGTTATTTATGAATAAAAACACGCGCATTTGACTGCATCGAAGTTAGTTTTTCTAATTGAAACAGCCGTTATCCTGAATTTCTCCTGGCTCATGCATGACTAGCAGCATTTGATCCCCGTTTAACCTCCGGGCTGGATCTCCAACAGGCTGCACCGTGATTTCGCACAATTATTGAAGTCACGTCCTGATGAATGGGATGTAGTGGGTGTAGAAGGTTTTGTTTTACGCTAAGAGAATTAGTTAAAGCTACGGTATTATTTTCGACTCACAACATTGTCATAATAGAATAATGGAAAAATTGGTATGAAGTACTCTAGCACAACATGAAATGACAGCAGTAAAATATTCTAATATTCTTGCTGTAATTCTAATTTTGAGTTTCCAGCTCATTTGAAGAATCAACGGAAACGTGTATGGTTCTATGTTTTACTAAACTAACTTTATTAAGTCTATGAAAACGGAGAATTAGAGCGAATAATTTTGCTGTCGTTTTTATCTTCTTCAATTTAAAAAAAAAGAATTTCTGCAATTTTATTAGCCCCTTCTATAACATCAATTTTCTTCGGATTTTTTTGCTAATCAAGAATTCAAAAGAAAATTCATAAGAAACTAAATTAATTCATCGCATACAACCGTTAATTTTCCTTATGGAGCAATAATTTTTTACGCTTGGTGTCATCTAAAACCGTTTTAAATTCCCAGAACCAATTTATTATGTCTTTAAATGGTTATAATCTAGTGCCCTTGCACATATATTTCCAAAGGAAACAATTATTTCATTGAGCAAACCTTTTTCAATTATTTATTTCATAGTAGTAAATCTGCTATTGTACATTCTAAAAGTCAAAGAGTCAGTCACTTGTCATGTTGCAGGAGCGTCAAAAGTCAACGTAAAATCTTGTTAAAAATTATAACATAGTTTTGTCAATTATAAATTAAAGTCGTCCAGAAATCTTTAGTTTAGAATGCATTTCAAATCCTGTATTCGTTGGAGAGCGTAGGTGTTGGCATTTCAAAAATAAATAGTTAATAATTTAAAATAAATTAGGTTGCGGGTGGGGGAGGATTGATCACTGCCTGTAACCAGCGTAGGTCATGTCGTGGGAGGCGTAATTGGGCTGCGCGGTAGCGTCAGCGCTGACGACGGAGGCCACCTGGTTGCTGGGAGCCACCGCCTGGCCCATGGGGGTGTTGTAGCTGCGGTGGTGGTAGCTCGATGAATAGCTGCTCGGCTCGTAGGAGCTGTACGAGTGCACTGTCGCGTCAGAGTAGTCCTTGTACATGCGCCTCATCGCACCAATGCCTGTAGGGAAAAAAAATTTTATTTAAGTAAAGACTGCAGTTTGGTTTGTTGATATCACACATCATGTGATTTGTGTGACAGCAGTCGTTATCAAAACGGGGCATTTTTTATTGCTTTTATACGGAAGTAGAGAGGACACGCAGTCATTATTTTCACATAACAACTATTTTCATTGTGTTGAAATGTAAAACTAATTTATTGATTGTATTTTATGTGGTTCATTGCTAGAATGTTAGGATCATCGAATTGGAACAAAACTCGTGTAATTCATGCATTCAGATGCAAATTAAAAAATCTAAGAAATTTTTCCAATTATTATTTTCTGGGAAAAACCGATTGTTTCATGAATTTTTAGATAAGAACACCTATTTTTCAAAACCGAATTGAACCATGAAAATATGACTATTTCCATACATCCGAAAGAATAGAAAATAAAATGTTACCAGCGATGGCGACAGCGACGATCGAGAGGAGCAGCGCCTTAGCAGCCATGGCGATGACGGCACCGTAGCTGAGCATGGAGATGAGCGCGGACTTAAGCTTGAGTCCGATCATCAACGGGATCAGTACCTTCTTCAGCTTTTTGCCTTTGAGGAAAACTGAGGGTTAGACGTGCAGAAGTCTTTCCAAACCGACACTAAGCCCTCAAGGGCGACTAACTAAGCAGCCGAACTCGGAATTCTGACACTCACCTCTGCCTGATTCCTCATCGCCGGTGGTTGCCACTGCGTTCTGGTCCTCCTTGTCCACTTCAACGCCGATGTCCAGCTCAGACTCGCCACCTGACAGCACCAACGAAGGGTTGTTCCAGCCTCCGAAGAACCTAAAGTTCATGAAATGATAAATTAAATATGGTAAATCATAATTAAATAAACGGAACTCTTTTAAAAATGCTTCCTAAGATTGACACTGATACTATCATACTTTTATGTTTTATTCCTGACCGCTCGGTTTCCCATATTAGGCGAAATCAATTTGTTTTGACTTGTAAGAAATGATCTAAAAAGCCTACCTTGCACTGGTTTCCGACCACGGCAGGGCAATCTTAAGTGCATTTCCTGACATAGCTCGCTGTCCATTTCCACTCATGTCGACATTTTCCGCGCTTAAAGTGACGCCTGGCAAAAGGCGCAGTTCACCTCCTGATTCGCGGACACGGGTGTTCAGGCAGCTCATGAAATCTCCAGACGAATCTTCATCCTGGAAGACACGAACCAACAAAATTATTAAGAGCTGTTTCTTGCAAAGTAATTTTCACTTCATTTGCTGCACGCGTCTATTAATTTAGATCGAAGCACGCAATGACGTAGATTACAGATTTCTATCATCCGCACTTAAGCCATTAGTGTTTGAGATCATATAAAAAAAAGCTAATTTTGATCTATTCTATTATATTAATATATTAAATCCTCATTCCACGCGAGACATATAAAATATATAGCTGTAATTTTGGCTACAAGCAAAATAATATTTATTATTAGGCCAATGAGCTTTGATTTATTTCCCATTACAGAACAATAATAATTACAGAATAAATTATAATATTTCTTTAAAAAAACAAACAAATTTGAAATTAAAAAATAAGATTTGAAAAGATCTAGAGAAACTGGAATTTTTTTAAATTTTAAATGTGGAAAACATTGCTTGAAAAGACCAAAAAATTTACTTGGATAGGAATGCAAACAAATGAAGATTATATTGTACCGAAATTTAGAATAAAGAAATTCAAGGAAAGTATTAAATTACTGAAGTTGCTGTCCTTACCAATAAATTTTAAAATATGGGTGCGAAAACAAGTTTTGAAATAATTTATTTAACACCATTGTGTAAAACTTGGGAGTAGTTTAGGTTTGTCTTGATAATTATTAGACAAATTAATTCATTATTTTTACAGACAAGGAATTATTTTTCCATAATTAAAGTCTGAAATTTGGTTCAATAGCATTAAGTGATCGATGATTTCATCGATTTGGTTTCATATTAAAAAATAAACTTTGTGCAAAATGCCACAGAAAAATCTGCCAATTAGTGCGGAAATAATAAATGTAAAAAAATAATGAAGAACATAATAGATAAAATCTGCGTTACCTGAGAGCCTGCGTCGAGGCATGAGATGAATAGGGTGCGGAGGCCGAGTGTACGTTTCGGGGCCTCGGAGGGGGCGGCGAGCCCCGCGGCGGCCAGGGAGAGCACGAGTAGACAAGTGGCTGCTGCAGTCATTGCACGGAAATGATTCAGACAGCGGCGGCGCCCGCCTTTAAAGCTGAGCGCGGCGCCGTCGGCCGTGAAGATGCAGATTTCGGCCGAAAACACGCCAGCCGGTAATTGGGTGCGCGCATCGCGTGTTTCGCCGCTTTGCTTTACTTCATTCCGACATCTCGCCGAGAAAGATAATTCGCCGCGTAAATGGGTCGGCAAGGCCAAAAGTGCGTTATTTTTCGCAGCTCATAACTGCTACTGCACCGGAATTTTCGCTTTTGGCCCCTTTGCTCCTCGACTCAATTTATGAATCGGTCTCTTGGATTGAGCGAACACGCGAACTAAGCTTCCACACTGCAATTTGTCAAAAACGAATCTTGGATTGAATGCTCCCCTCAGAAAGTTAATAGAAAAATATTAAGGAATAGCATCACGTTAAAAAATTATTTAATTTCCTGGCTTGCACCGATCCCATTTAGAAATTTGTTCTGTGGAACACATATCAATCATAGAGAAGAAAGGATTCTTGAGCCCCAACGTCTGCTACAGTCAATGATGCAAAGGTTTGCATTAAACTTATTAAATATTTAATAATTTCTTATTTTAGGATAGATTTTTTGGCGGAGAACACGTTACATATCCAATTAATTAGCGTGTTTTCCTGAAGTTTTGCCCTTTCTCACATGATTTTATTTGTATTTGACTTGTGATAACATTAATGCATTATGACAAAGTGTGAGAATAAATAATAATAATAATTATAAATATTGTTTACGATTCAATTTTCCCGAAACACCTTTCTGAATAACATATTTAATTTATAAGTTTTACAATAATTAAAAATTTATTTCAGGATGAAATTAAAAAGTGCTCTGCAAAATATTGTCCAGTCACCTGTCTCGAGCAAAAAAATGTTGTTTTTGTAATATTAACACTCAGTTTTTGTCTCTCTTTGCTCATTTGGAGCTATATAGTAGACATTGCCCAGTATTTATTTTGTATAACAAATCTCAACTCTCAAAACAACGAGATTATTATGTCTGATTATTTAATTTATAGAAATCTCTCCCTCGACTGGTAACTTAACGTTCAGTCAATGAATTTATAGCTTTGTCATGGCGGAAATTTTTGTTGAAATTAGGCAATATTTTTCAATGGTTTGAAGAGAAAATAATTCCGCCAGCGCGCCGGCATGTTCCTTATAGCGCAACAGCGATTTTTGTGCCCCTCATTGGCAGGTTCATCAGTTGTACTTTTACCTACAAAAATTAGTATCTGTAGGAATTTTATCTGTAAGGAATTTTGAATCCCAAATCCTGAACCTTTAAAATTGGAATTTCACACAAGAACCATAATTTCAGTATTCTTCTTTCCATCAAACTTTTTCTCGAAGTCAAATTTTTATTAGACCTATTTTAGAGAATCTGTCAGCCTTATTTTTTTTATCAACATTACATATTAAATCTTTAAATTTGTAAAATTATTTTTCTGCACAGTCTTAATTTTCAAGAGTGCAGAGAAAAATCAGCTAGTACAATTTATAATCTTGTTCTTAATCAATTGGACGAAATGCGTAATATTTTCATTATTAGAAAGTTTGTAGGCCTGTTTTTGTGTTTACTACGTGGTTGAGTGGAGTATTAATAACACTTTGTTGTTAATTGAAGAAAAAGATTTTAATCAAATAGGAGATGCGGTCTATTATGACCCACATGCAAGCAAAAGCTTTTAAATTAGGCGCTATGTAGTCGGTTTCACACTTCCTCCTCCTGCTTCTGGCGGATCGATTGGCCAGGCATTAGGGTCATCACTTCTCCTTTGGAAACGAATTTATTTATTTATAATTGAAAACTGCGGTTCTGCTGGAAGAGAGTTCTAAAAAATTAGCATTGCTATAAAAGTATTCCACTTAGCCTTGAAAATGACACCCCAGGTGAATTAATAGGTAATCTAATTACAATAACTAAACAGTTAACTTTTTGGTAGTTAAAATAACTTAATCACGCTATACTTTTAACAATTTACCATTACTTCAAACATTACACTGCAGATCAAGAAATGATTTTGAAGTTTCAGTTACCGAAAGAAGACGCGTGAATTATTTAATCTGTAAAAAGTTTTAATTTATATTTTCCCTCAAATATTCCATTTTTAATAAAAAGGGCAAGAATTGTCGAATTTTCCCCGTTCCATTGATCGCAGGCCTATATTGTTGAAATCCTAGCATTTGTGCCAGTTAAAAACGTTTGCCGCGTCCAATCTTCATGACATCCGTAGGTGGCACTGCGCCGAAGAGATGCGCGCGACAGACGGCGTGACTTACTTGCAATTGCAGCGCACGTTTGATCCTCTTCTACTTCTCCAGCTGCGCGCGGGTCACGCAGAACACGTCCGTTTGTTGTCAGTGAAATGCAGTCGCACGTAATAAGAATGCAGGGAGTGCAGCAGTGTAGCGCAGCGAGC
Organism: Cloeon dipterum; assembly: GCF_949628265.1. Taxonomy (NCBI): domain Eukaryota; kingdom Metazoa; phylum Arthropoda; class Insecta; order Ephemeroptera; family Baetidae; genus Cloeon; species Cloeon dipterum. The sequence continues at coordinate 12,357,064 of NC_088790.1, forward strand.
AGTGAATGTGTGCCAATGCGGTAAATCTCGGCGTTTATTAGTAAAATGAAAAGTTCCTTCGTCAATGCCAGAAGTAACCGATATAAACGGTCGTGAACCCACAGGCAATTACGTTGTTAGTGTATATAAATGTTTGAAAATTGAACTTCTTTGGCAAATAAATAATTATTGCTAAATTACGGCTGTTTGATTAATAAAGTTTTGATCCTTAATTAAATCATAGTTTTATTACAGGCAAAATACAATACTAACGTATTGGTACAGATTTTGAAACTTTTAAGAATTGTTATAGTAAGTAGAATTTTGCGTTTAAGAATACACTGATTATTCCGCAAATAACGCAAACACGTCAAATTTATTTAAATAAGTTATTATATTTAGACAAAATGTTTCTCTTATGATGATAATAACATTAAGTCTGGTGCCCTTAATTGCTACATTTTTTATATTATATGTATAAGTCTACAAAAACTGATAAGAAACCACAGGAAAGGTACCATGAACATTTCTATTTTTATTTATTCTGAATGAGTATTGGATTTTAAAATCTTCAATTTTTCTCACAACAATAATTCTCCTTACATCGAAGAAGCGGGTGTGAAGACAAAGTCAATAAAAACTCGATTTGAAAAGAAGGGAATCAGAAATACTAAATTTCTTCCTTTCATTTTTAATATAGCTCTAAATTCGTACTAGATTTAAAAATCTAAAATTTCATAAATTTGTCTACAAAATTTGGCTTGGCGCCATAATTTTGTGGTTATTAACTTCTAATGATTGACAAAAATAAGCGGTAATGATATTTTAAAAATAATTTTATGGCGTTGACAAAAATTAAAACATCCGTAGTCAATATTAACTGTGTGTCCTATCAGGATAAAAATAAATAATTTTTTCATCTGCTCTGCTACACAAGTTTACATGTAGAAAACTATCCTTTAAGTTATGCAACCAGCGGCTCAGCTCGGCTTCACGGGTTGATGCACTTGGAAAAGCGCGATTATGATTACCAGACATGCAAACAAGTAAACCATATTATTATTTATTAACAAATTCAAGCATATAATCTAGTCTATTTTTTCGAACTTGGCACGTTTATTTCTTTTCCCAATCATTTCAGTCGAGGGATTGACACAAAATTAACGTTTACACAATGTCAATAAGTAGCATCACTTTTGCTCAACTGTGCTCCACTTGGCGTGGTGTCCAAAAAGTGCGACTCGCGCGTGCGCCCCCGCACCACAGCCACCCCCTCCGAGAAAGACACTCTCAGTTTCGAGCATCAGTTTTCGTCTGGTCCACAGGTCGAAAACATGGCAAAAGGAAAAGGTGAGTCCACAGCATACTTCCCATATCTTCCCAGCAACCTAGCCACTATAGCCACACCTAAAAATTATCTCGTTTATTGATCGGGATAGTTGTTTAAACATTTTTCTGAACTTTATTGTTGAAAGTGAGAGTCGTGGTGACGCGTTAGCGGTACTACGCCGCAACCAATCGAGCCAAAAATTTTATTTTGGCCGTTGGCACTGAACGCGAAAATAGACTCGCGTACGCACAAGGCCCGTCTCACTTTCAGCCAGGTGAACGAATACGAATACAAATAAAATTTGATTTAAATTGATTTTAAATTTTTTCCAAATAATGGGTACAAATTATTCTAGAATACTGACCAAATGATGGATTCGTTTTTAACTCTCTCCGTAGAGGATTTATCGACTAATTAAATTCACATGTTTGATAAGAACAAATTTCCTCTGATACAGAATGTAGTGAAAGTTAAGAAATCACTCAGTTTAGCCTCAATTTTCTAAACGGGCCTAGTTCATCCAATCAAATTAGAAATGGACGCTCTACAAAACTTAACCTGGGCGGCCATACCTTTTAAATCTTGATCTCTTTGTTCTCCTTCTAGTCTCTTTACTTTTGGCTTAGTTTTGAATTTATTTTCTAGGTGGAGGCGGCAAAGCCGATGACGTAAGTTGACTACCTAACTTATCTCGAGAGCCCGTTGTTAATAAAATTCTGTCAAACATTAAAGCAAAATAAATTATGTATTTAGAAAAAACCTGCGGCTGGCGGTGCTCCTGCTGCTGGAGCTGCTGCTGGTGGCGGGGCTGCCAAGGGTGGAGACAAGAAAGGAGGTGGCGGTGAAAAGTCTGGAAAGAAAGGTGCTATCAAAACTACGCCTTAGTTGCATTTTTTTCTCATTATGTAACTGTTGATTTAGGAGGCAAGAAATAAAGACCGCGCTCTTCAGGGACCAAGAATTCGATTTTATCCTCTCATTATTTCGCGGAGCAGTAAAACTGAAAAGCTCCGTTCATCACTAACATTTTCACCGCAGCAATAAAAAGAAGAATTTTGATTTGTTTAGCATTTTTACAATAAATTCTCGTTTTGCTGTAATAGCTCATTCTGGTTATTTCGCCCTTAAATTTACCTATTAATTTTGCAATATTGCGAGAATTTTTCTTATTACACACAATTCTGCATTATACATCGTAACCCTCTAATGCCTGTTTGAGAAGAATTTATTTTAATAAAAATTAAAAAAATATGAAAAATGGAGAACAAATTTTAATTAATAATTAACCTAAAATTAGGTTCTTAATAACAGCTAAAATTAAAATATAGAAACGCAGGCCAAGAGTTTCGATTTTTTTGTCGGGGTGCTAGTTTACATTTAAAAGTACTGAAGCAAAATGTAGCCACTGCAATGTTGTTCTAAATTTCCCAAGTTCAGTTGCTGTATATTTAAAATATATATTGAAGGCCGAAAGTGGTTTTTCCGCACATTACCTTGAGTCATATACATAATTTCAACTATGAACATTTCATGATGGATTTACTTGCATTTAGATAAACTATTGGGGATCCTATTTTGAAATTCTGAAAATCAAATTCAATATATATCTGACCCTGACGTGACCTTGAGGGTAAAAAAACTTCCAAAACATCGCAAACCAACGGTGCCGTTCTGTGCTGATTCAGCAGAGAACGGCACAGAGATTCAGAGAGAGAATAAAATATATGCGAATTGGCAAAAGAGTTCCATAAATCGTTCTTGTTGAGCCCCATATGCATATATGTATACTTTGCTATCAAACGCGCTTTGTTTACGTTGCCTTGGAAACCAAAAAAGCACGTCTCTCAGCAAGAGCTGCCGACCATTGAAGCAAAAACTAAATCGGGACTCATTTATTCCATCCAGCTAGCTGCAACAACTAATTAAGTTTATTCAAAATGGATATTTTCTCTCAAGTAATTACAAGCTGATTTGATAAGGCAAAATCCAAGTTTCCGATTTTTCAGCTGGACGTACTGCTTCAAAAGAATTTGGCGCTGCCACCAGACAAAAGACTGCCTTTGGACAAATTCATCTTAGACGAGCACCTTTTCGAAGAAAAGCTGCGGCAAGCGGAGGCTGATATCAAACGGGATTGCGTGCAACTGGAAATGGAGGCGGCTGAGCTGGATCGGGCTGCGAAAACTGTCGTGCAAACTTTCTGGCTGGACATGCATGTTGCGAGTCAGACCATCACGGTTTGAACTGTTTTTTTTTTTGCAAATTGATATAACTTTATTTTCCATTGATAGTTTTAACGGTTTTTAATATTTAAAATATTTGTAGTTATCGAGGCATTTCGTCCTAGGTTTTTAAGATGATTATGAGATTATGAGACCAAACATTTATATCCACACTGGAATAAGAGTAAATTATATGATGAGTAGTAATATAAACGTGGGTATAGCGTACGGTAGCTATTGGAACAACATTAAATCGTCCTGGTTTATGTGAATTTTTTCAAAGTCGAATTGTTGCAATTTGAATTTCTAGTTGGCTAAGCAACCTGAGCGAATTTTATTGGATTGTATTACATACTTGCTAATGCAAAATATTAAAATATTTTTATTTTGGAAAAATGGTCAGAGTGCAAAAATGTATCTTTTTCTTTTGGTAAAATAGGTTTTTGCGGGTACCAGACTATAAAATAAGTATTATACTGTTATTGATCTTTAGAAGTAGCAGTAGCACCAACCTGGATACTGTTTTATTAGCACTTAAACTTTTTTGCCCTTTTATTAGGCATGAATGCAGCTTAGTGCCCTCTTTTTGCATATTTCCTGAAATTAAGTAAACCATGCCTCTAAATTTAATTAATTTATTAATTTCCTCCTTAAATATTTTAAAATAAATGTCATTTCACAGGGCTTTCTAAACAAAGATTTAGCTATTAGAAACATGCCATTATTGAAAGAGAGCAGTGAGGACAGCGAGGGGTTCCAGAGAGAGCTGATGAGGAACGAAATGTATGTTTCGGTCACAAGGTTCATCGCATTCAGTCCTTGGGAACTCATGACCGACAGGTTCATTCTTTGATTTCTGCCATCATTTGAGCCATCTTAAAATTTGCATTGATTTTAAGCGAGCTGGCTGAGAAGCAACACAAAAGCCCGCTCGACTTGCGGAGCTTTAAGAGCATCGCCGAGGGATTTCAAAAAATGCTCAGCGATGTGGCGCGCAGAGCTTCCGACGTGCAGTCAGGCGCCCCCACCGGCTCCATCACCCGCAGCCTCCTCAGCCCCGAGCAGTCGCAAGCACTCGCACTGCTTGAAAACTGTGACCAGGAAATTAACGCTCTTTGTGTTTTTGCAAAATTAAAAATGATTCTACTGATTTTACGATGGCTACTCCAACAAGTAAAAAATGAGTCTTAACAAGTCGAACAATTGTAAGAATAAAATGAATATCACACGTTTTGGTAATAATAATTGGTCAAATTCACAAAATCAAAGGAGCATTTAAAAATTATTCATAATGGAGTAAAAAGGGCATGTTCCTCTCATATATTTAATAAAACTTTTGATAAAAAGTTAAAAATTATTAGCAACTAAACACCGAATTCAGGAAAGAGTTAAACCCCTAAAATATTGATTAGCTCATCCAGGTTCTGTAAATTCAGTTAAAGATATGCCCTGACTGCAGGTGGAGCTGAATTTGAGCGCTTACGAGGCCACAAAGCATGCCCTGGTGCTGGGCAGGTTGATCCGCGACCTGAAGGCACACTTCAACGAAAGATTTGAGGCAGTGAAGCAGGAGAGGTGGGCCATCGTTGACGAGTGCGTAGACAAGTTAGACAGCGAGCAACGCGCTCGTCTCGGTGTCTCCCACGACCTGGACCTGGCGAAAGTGGTTATGATGCAGGAAGAAATCAGGGCCGCACCGCCCAAGGAAGCTGTTACTCTATCCCTGAGCGAGAAGAACTTAAAACGGCTCGAGGTGACATTTTATTATTTTATTAAAAATCCAAAAATATAAATTTAATTCAAAGGATTTAACAAAAAATCCAGAATTTTACATCAAAGTGAAATTAATAGTGAAGTGTTATTTAAAAATCAGCAATTTCAAAACATTAAGTCTTTCTATATTGAAAATTAAGTTGTTCAGATATTCTTCCAATCTCTTCAATAACTGAAAAATACTCGCAGTTAATTGAATTTTGAATTGCACTCACAACACTAAAATTTTAATTATATCCGCTTCAAGGAAAGCCTCTCAAGATTTGACGAACGGCTGAAATCTTTGCTGAAGTTCCGCATTCAGGTCTGCACGGCCGTGACTCAGGAGGAGCTAAAGGTGGCCCGTATCAAGCTGTGGATTCTGGCGCAGTCGATTCTGCTGGCCGACGAAACCAAGACTAGGTACGCAAATAAATAAAGCTGGTGGCAAGGCGAGGACCAAAATATCCGTTTTTGGTGCAGGGAGGAATTGAAGGAGTGTTCGGATGCCGTCGACAAGCTGTCCAAGCGCAAACAGGCGCTGCAGGTCAAGTTTGAAAGAAAACGCCGGCGGCACGAGCGGCTCAAAGCTCAGGACAAGCGACAGGATAAAACCTTCCAGCAGCACTTTACGCAGAACACGCCGCCAGCCGTGGTCCAGCAGCTGTCCAAGCTGTACATGTAAGAGAATTATCTGATATATTGCCAACCAGAATGGGGCATAGTGTTAAACGAAAAATGAATGAGGAAATCCTAAGGCAGGTCAAATAATGCGTATCCAGATTAAAAAACCTCATTTTGATCGAATTGAGATCGAATGAAACATTTCTTTGTCAGTGGTTATTATTTGAGAGGAATGGCGATGATGAATGATGATTTCTCATGCAATATATTACACTATTAATTTAATGTTACTGATAATTAAGCAATGATTTTGCTACAAAAATCAAACCCTTTTAATTTGGCTTTGAAACTTGAAATAATGGCGTTTTCTTATATCATGTATTGAAAGTTGAACCAAATTTATGAAGAAAATGGAAGTTTTTATTTTTAGTTTTGATTCTGTGTCATATGTCATTTTTGATTCAAAAAATAACTATGTGTCAAGAGTTTGTACTTATTTATGCATTTAATTTTGATTCCTCAGCATTTAAATTTCCGCGATTTTGGTCTGACCCTTAAAAGCATTTTTTAACATTCCTCTTTTTCTCTTGGCCTTCTGCAGGCGGAGACCAGCCATAAATCTTTCGGCAAGCCAGCTGCGCCTGCTTAACAAAGACTTGCAGCATATCGGTGTCAAACCAAATGGGCCAGGAGAGGAGACGAAAGCCATCTCGGAGGACGAGTCAGATGAGGACAGCGCCGTGCAGCTCAGGGAGCCCTGCAAACTGTACATGGCCGCCCTGAAGATCATGGACGTGACCACCAAGAAAGCCAGCGTCGACAACACTGCCTGGCGAACCCTTTGCAAACTCAGGAGGGCCAAGGTTGAGGCAGAAATAAAGGTTGAGGCATTCCCTGAGAGATGAATCATTACAAAACTGATGAAAATCTTTCAAAATAATTATTTTAGGTCCAAGCAACAGCTCTGGAGTTGTCGGAAGTGGAGGGCACCCTGGACCAGGTCAACGTTGAACTTGCTGTGGAAAGCACCAGACAAAGTCGTCTGCAGGAAGAACTCGATAGGATTGTGAACAGAAAAATTACATTATTGCTGGACATTGAAGTAATCTACATTTCTTGTGTGACTGCATATTCTAAAAAATTTCTATTCATTTCACTTGGTTTCAATTGTATTAAAAAATAGCACGCTGGTTTTATATTTGATTCCGCATAGCTGAAGCAGAAAATCAGTTATTACATGCTTCATAAAATAATCATTTTCCATTCCGATTGTCTCGCAGTTGCAAATTCTACTGCCGCTCGGCCAGATCGAGGTGACCGACCTTCATGACGCTCAGGTCGTCAACGAGGCTATTTTGGTACCACGAAAGGTAGTCCACCAGATAAACAACAGAATCAGGGTAAATGCTGGAATTTCTCTTCAAATGAAATATTTCAATTTAAAAAAAGGACGCTGGTGAGGCGAAGAGTATTGCTTTAGCGAGAGCGGTGCGATTTCGCGAGAGACAAATGCAGATGGCCCACTGGCAGCTGCAGAAGGCCGAATTGCAGCTTCAGCTAGCAAAAGACGAATTAAAGCATATTGAGAAATTACCAGTGAGAGTGCGAATTTATTTGAAATTTTATTTTCCAACTGCCTCTTTAGATTACAAGCGAAATCAAGCGGTACTTAAAAGGCAGTCTACAAACATCGAACAGAACCAAGGAAGATGACTCTTACGAAAAGGAACTGCAGAAAAGACGCAAGCGCGAACTGACGGCACAGGTCGCAGATCTCCAGGGGCAAAAGCGGCGCCTCCGGGCTGAAAACCTTGAACTGGAGCGACAAATTGAACAGGCGCGACAGCTCGTGCAGCAGCAAAAACCAGAGCAAACCACCAATCACCTCTTAATCAATTCAACAAGGTCTGCTTTACAAAATTACAAAAATTAAAATTATTTTCAGCATAATTTGATTTCACTCCCAATAAAAGAATAATTTAAAATTTTCTGACATTTACTACATTTTCAAATTTTGAAAGATTAAAAAATCTCATTAGAGATCCATTAACATTCACGTTGCTTCACGCTCTCATAGCAGATTTTTTTTCTTAATAATAATACATACGGTCTTCAAATAAATGTTAAAAGATGTCACTTGAGATGGAGTTTATTTGGCAATAATTGTCATGCTTTCTGAAGTAAAAATGAACAAAGGAAAAAAAATTATGAAAGGTGCGCAGATAAAATCTTCTTTTTGAAATTAGAACTCATCTCAGAAGTTAACAAAATGAAAAAAAAATATCCACGATGATCTAATGAAATTACTGAATTCAAACAGGTTAGCGAGTGAAAGGAGCAAACTGGAGCGGAAATACCGGGAACAGGAGCATCAGCTGGAGGAGCTGCGGGAGAAATTGGAAAAGATGAAGATGAGAACCTTTCCGACACTGCTCAGTGTTTCCTTTTAAAATGACACTTGTGGCTAATTTTTAAATTTTTCTTTATTGTGTACCCAACATCACAAACCATTGCGTTCATCAGAAGCAACATCTGAATAATGCTAAACATAGGTTAATAACAAACAATAACAAACATGCATTCCTGTGTCCTTGTAGAGAAGCAGTTTTTTTAATTCTTTGGAAATTTTCTTTGTGAAACACCAAAAAAATTAAAACACCGGCTAAACTATAAATATTTTGCACCGCCGGAGAGCTATAGGGCCAGTGACTGCGTCCCAATAAAAAACATACAAAACAGCTTACGGCGACTGCCTCAGGGTTTCTTTTCTTTTTTTTCGGACTTGAAAATCACACATTAGCAGGCCAGCCGAAAGGCGACGTGAAAGTTTGTGGAATGTGACTATGAGATGCGAGTCTGGCTAAGAATTGCTCGAAATTGCATGAGTCGCGGGGCTCTAGTTTGAGCTTTGAAGTCTACTTGTGGCCTTTGGGCTGCGTTGCTCGGTAGTCAGCGGTTTACACGATTACGTAGTTTTAGTAATTCTTACATTTTCTGAGAAGAAACACAAGATCGAGGCGAAAAGCAAGGAGGTCAGCCAGCTTACACCTTCCGTGCGTGATTCTTTCTACATACAACCATTTCTCATCACTCGAGCTAATCCGAAGAATACGACAAGTGACAAAAGAAAAATTAAGATCTACTTTTTGGTCGAGCTATTAAGTCAAACCAGGACGTTGGAAAGTGGTTAGATTCCAGGGAAAGTACAAAACTAGAGTGCGTCAGGGATGGTGGGTGTTGCCTGCGTTTGGGTTGGACAAGGACGAGTAAGGGGGAACATTCCTGCTGTTTCGGCTCCTTACAAGGGCTGTGTACGAAAAAGCCTCAAGTCTTCAATCTGCAATGATGCCAAATTAAGACATTTTTTCATGGGGGAATTTGATGCAATGATGGTGACAGGAGAATTTTCTATTGTACAATCCATCATCTAACGTCAAGTTCTAGTATTGAAAATTGAGAGCATACAGGGTGTTATTTAATGGCTGCTTCCAAGCATAGGGATTTATTTACTATCTGAACTCAACAAAACGCCATTAGTTAAAATTTGACCATAAACCTCCAGGTTTTTAACAAATTATTTAAATTTCAGGAATGATATTCAGCGATTTGTTGTTACCCTGATCAAAATTAACTTTTTGCTTGAGTCTTGACTCATTCAATTTTTTCCTTATTCATCAAAATTGAAGCGAAACAAAAATATTTTTTCTCTGAATAGAGTTTTTTGCACAGTGCCAATTCAAAACTGCTGAAATGCATTTCAGGAGCAAAAAATATTCCCATTCTCTACAAACAGCAGCAGGATTCAAACAAAATGTGCAACAAGCTTACCAATGGATGATAACAGCTCAAAACATTTGATTTGAATAGAGTCCGTTGATCTCTGAGATATTCAAATATTTAACAATGATTTAATTTTCAGTCTCTAAGATTTGAATAATTGCATTTTGGAAATACATGAAATGAATTTGGGCCGAACAATTTTTCAATGTAATTTTTGCCACACACCTCTTAGGTTCTGTTCAGAAGTCGAGTGGTGGATCGTTCTGTGCGTCGCAAGAACCAATGCTCATCCGGTACATGGCCATCTCAGAGATCCCGTGGTAGTGCACAAAGGCAGCCGCCACGACCAGAACGTGGAATATCTGATGACTCTGGAACTGCAGGACCGTTAAAATAGACATTAATTTCCTTTTTTTAACGTGCGTCACATACCACATAATCACATTTGCCAGGAAAGAACCTCTCAGGGACGCGGAGGGCGTAGAAGAGCGCGCCCAGGATGTAGAGACAGCCCATCAGGATGAGCCAGCCGAGTGATGCCTTCGAGATGGCATTAAACCAGCCGTCCGCAACTGCGTGGTGCACTGCCGGTACCACTCCGCTCAGTCCAAAAGTCATGAAGACGCCTGAAGACGAAATTATTTTTTTGGTAAAAGAATAATGTATATTTTAATATTACAAGTGCGGCCAACTCCACGTGGAGTTATAGGCCGGTGCTCTTGAGGCTGTCCGTACTTGGCACCGCGATACATAGAATTAAGAGTACATACTCAACAATTCAGACAGTTAGAGCAATGCAAAAAATTGTACAAAATTAGCAAGCAAGATATGCAAAATGCATAAATTTTACTTGTTTTATCCAAGTTGTGGATTCAATTATTATTTTGTCTTAATTTTATCCAAAATACAAGCTTTCTGGACTTGATTGTTTATATTTTAACCGCCATTCATTGCTTATTGTTAAAAACATAAGTCTAACAATATTATCATTGGAAACAACATTCATGAATAAAGGCAAAAAATATAGGCAGATATTGCAGAGATTTTGGTTAAATAAAAATACTTTGACTACCTCAAATTACTATTTAAGAGAATTGCAAAGAAGTTTCAGTATTCATAACTGATTTTTAAAAAATAGTCAAGTGATTTTTTTCCTCAGGTTAATTATGGCTAATTTTGATAAAATTGTTTCAATGTGAAATTTTCTATGTTCTTACCAGCTCTGAGTCCTCGGTACTTGGGTTCTGAGAATCTGTCCCAAAGCGAGACAACCATCGACGCGACGCCAAGCAGGGTAACGACACACAGGTAGATTACCTTGGGCTGGAAGTCGCAATAAAAACCATAGTAGAGCCATGGCACAAACGAGCCCATGATCAGCATGGCTATTCCACAATAATCCAACCTGAGGAGAAAAATCAACAGCAAATTTATTTGACGCCAAAAATCTGGTCAAGGAAGTGCGGCCCCAAAAATGTGATTTTATCATGTGAAATCATCATTGAAAAACTCTTCATTTGAATGCAAAAGTTTTTTACAATCGCAACAAGGGCATTTGTTTTAAATAACAGTGAAACATAAAGAATTTTTCTTGATTTCAGGAAAAACCACAAAATACTGTGAAGTCAATAAAAGGATGTTTTCCAAGCGTCAACTGAGGTGCCGTTATCTCGTGGTTTGCTACTTACTTGCTGAATAGTTTGCCAACAACTTCAGAGTGACAGCACATGGTGTGGAACGCAAATGACATTCCGAGGCAGAGGATAGCACCCAAGAAGAATGCAGCAAACACCAGCTTCTCCTGCAGCTGCACCTCGATTGAGGGACGGCTTAGGAAGTACGTGGCCATTCCAATGAAAGCTACGCAACCTGAAAAATGAGATAAAACATGTTTTTATATTTTTAAGAACTATATTTTGAGACCTTAAATATTCAATCGCTAAAAAATCTAAACAGTAGTACGTTTTTTTCTAACTGCCAAAATTTAATTTGGGAAGTTACTGACCGAGCAAGTGGGTCCAGATGTTGCCAGTTTCGGTGTGTATCCTGAAAATTGACCTAAAGCAGGCTGAAAATGTGGGCAGCGGCGGCCGGTGGCCAGTGTGCAGAAAGTCATTGTCCTGGAGCCAACTGGGCAGATGCTGGAAGTGGCACACGTTCCACGAAACCTCCCAGACCTGCACCAAAGAGCAGATTAGAAAAATAAGATGCACTTGGCACGGTCTGCAGCACCTTGAGGACGAACTCTTCCGCTTGCTCGGCGGCCTTGTGAGCCAAAGCACCAAGCCCCAACTCCTCAGACTCCTTTAAAGCGACAAACAGTGAAAAAAGGTGAGCACATGAAATAAGCAAGTGGTCAACAAAAATTTACATAGGTAAGTTTCAAACCTTAACACAGTACATATTTAGCAGGGTTTAGCAAAAGGGCGGACAATTGACCAAAAGACTGGTGGGTTATTTTTTAATTTCTGGAAACACTAACCCTTTTCAACCTAAAATAAAAATTGAGAACATAAGATACCTTCACTGTTCTGCGATTGAAAATACAAAAAAAATCCTTCAACTGAATTAAGAGAGCGATATTCTTTTGCATAGAATTCGGTAACTTTTGGCTTACATCAGACTCTCAACCTCGTTCTTTGATACAAAATTACCAAACACAGCTGATTTTTCACCTGGTATAGAAATACTTCTGTTTTTATTTTTTCTAGTGGTGATTTCAGAAATATATTGAATGTTTTTCAATAAAATAGAAATGCATAACAAATTATTCCATATTTTAATAAACTGAAAACTTTCTTGTTCAGAAACTTTATTGTTCATTGAATAGATTTTTTAAAGGTATCTCATGATGATTATTTTCAATGTCCATTTTTTTTTTTTTTATTTTTTGCTCTTTTTATCCCTGTCCGAGGACCGGAGGACCGGGAAGGGCGCGCACTGCACTAGCACGAATGCTGAAACCTGGGTCCCAATAACACCGCGAACGGATAACATGGGCGCACCAGGCCGCACAGGGACCCAGCTCACTCAAGGGCCACTTGCCTCCGCACCGAGGACTGCATTGAAACGCTAGACATTTGTCCCGTGAAGCCAAATCACGCATGCTGGAAAGGTGCAAACCAGCAAGTAGCGACTCGGCGCCGGTGCGCCTCCCAGCCCGTTGAGCAATTTGAGCAATTCGAGTCACTAAACTAACCACTTTTTGCCATTTCTGACATTGGGTAGCCAGTATTAGATCTCCGAACTGCTCAAATACCTCTCATTGCTTTGACACTCCTGAGAGTGCCTTAACAATGCGAGCCAACGGGCTGGTTAAAATGAAACTAAAAACTTAATTGCCTAAATTTGCAAAAAAAATCCATCCCCGCGGGCTATAAAGACTTGCAACTTTGTGGTTATTAGCAAAGAACCCGAGTTAAGAGTGCAGAAAATTTCCATTATATAACAAAACAGACGTTTCTTGATTTTTGAAAAAACCTGAATGAAAATAAACGGGCAGACAAAGCCGCAAACCCTGCATGTAACAAATTGAAGATAGAATTCCAATAATACCCACAAGGGTTCGTATAATTAACCGGATGAATAGTCTTATGTGCAAGATGTTAAAACAAAGGAAAATTCCACGTGGAATTGGAAATTTTCTCTTTTGATTACGTGGTTAGTATTGAAAGAAATCGTGCAACGAGATCAAGAGCTTAATAAGTAGTTATGTTCTTTATCTCAGCTTGCATAATTTCATAACTCTCTCAATACTGGCCATACTATCAAACAGGAAACAAATTGAAAGAAAAAAAATAAGACGTTTCCTGAAAGGCACATGCGCAGCTCTTGTTTTTCTTGCATGATTAAAAATTGTAACGAGTGGTAAAAATATTTTTGTTTACACATCCTAAACGAAACAAAATAGAAATTTTGTGCTATTGGATATTTTTTTTTAATTTTTTGCTACAAAAAAAAATTGGGAGCATAAACCATCATTACTTCGGTTTGTGAGGAGCAGAGATCGCAGTCATTGCAAAATAGTTAAGTAGCGATGCGTAGATCATAGAAAACTATCAACTACGCAGTTGTTTGGAATTTGCAATTGACATTGATAAAAAATACTGATTGTGAGAGCTATGAAACTGGAATTGAGTAATAATTTTTAGGATTACACCAGTGACATGTTACTTATCCAAAAAATAAAATAAATAAAAGGACAACAAAATTCCATGAAAGTTTTTTTCTTTCCTTTGTTGTCTTCTGACTCATAAACAAAGTTATTTGTGTGATTCTTAAACACATAAACGGGTGCAGTTTTGAGTTGAATAATAATTTTAAACATAAATCTCTGACCCAGACAAAGAGTTACTGGGGTCATTGCAGCGATCAGTGATTCTTTCGCTGGTCTTTGATTCAAAACCAGTTAATCTCAATATCAATCACTCACGTTGAATAGGACCATTGCAGAGACGAAAGGAAACGAGAGGACAAAACAAATAATGCAACCAGTGGCGTGACTAGACACTATATTAATATTGATATTGCGGACTGTCAAAATTATCTGTAAAAAACGTTTTAAACGGAAAAAAAATCCTTTTAGAGTAATGGTTGCGAAATGCAAAGAAAATGTCACAGCGACGAGACGATTTGTCCTTATCAGCTGTGACCTGTGCAAAAAGGTTCAAGGGTTTAGCAGTGACCTCCAAGAGCTCGGTGTCGATGGGCGTGCTGGGCAATGGGCAGCCCTCGTCCTCCTCTTCGAGAACGCTGGCCTCGTCGTCGCGGGCAAGCAGCTCCTTGACCTCGCGCAGGCCGGGCACCTCGGTCGGGTCCTCGTCCTCGTCGTCCAGGTTCAGCCAGCGACGACGCAGGCCCTCGGGCAGCATGGGAACCAGCGGCGGCGTTGACGACGTTGACGAATCCTCAGACGAGGCCATCCCCTCGAACTGATGTTGCACGATTACAGGCTCCATCTGCCAAGTCAAATTATTTTTGTTTTTATCTATTTTAGACTCGAAGTTCTATCTTCGTTGCAATCACGTTAATAACCTTTTTTACGCGTCGCTAATTACGTTCAGCATTGAACCGCGAGCACGTGCTTTCTATTTTCCTATTATGGGACTAATACAGTGAGGAAATCGCCTGTGAAGACCCAGAAATGCGACTGCACGTGCAGTGCATGCAAAACGACCCTCAGCTTCTTCCAAGAGCACGCCGAGAGTGACCTTAGAATCGAACCAAACCCGTAAAATTTGGACGAACCCACGGCCTAATACGCAGTTCCGAATGATGGACAAAAAGCAAGTCCAGGGAGCCCCCGAAGGCCCCAAAACGCGTTAGGCCTTGACCCCAATAATACATTGCTTATCAACAGCAGTGCTTGTGCGTCAAACTCAATCACCTGTGTTTTTGGCCCAATTCGACGGTTCGGCGCTCAGCTCAAGTCCCCTGGTGCAGCTCTTACGGTTCGTAGGCTGTCGTACGCTCACTGCAGCAAGCCACGGGAACTCTGGGTGTCCAAACGCGGCGCCGTTTGGTGCGTAAATCCAGGGCAGAACTCGAGGGAGCAAAGCAAAGCGGTCGCTCTCTTTTTCTTCTGGAAGTCGCCAGCGCCAGCTGAGTTACATTCAATGGGTGCACGGCGCCTATTGGCTCGCGCAGAAACAGTGTATGGAACGGACCTAAATCGGGTGCTCAGAACCAAGTCCTAAGAGCAGGTTTACCATGCTCTAAAAGTTTAAAATATATCTCTTACAACATTTCGGCTTTTTAATTTTATAAAATTCATGTTTTGGCAATTTTTGGTTCATTTTTAAAACACTTGAACATTTAAGTTTTGTGCTGCTGTTGAAAAACCCGTCTTCGCGCTTATGACGTTGGTGCCCTTTAATGATTTTCGACCAATGAAGGAAAGGCCTGCACGAAAATGATAAAAGATAATGTGTCATCTAATCTGACAACCAGTGCTAGAATATTATTGACAAGTAGTGGCAAATTTTGCATTAAGATAACCGAAATCAGAATTCGCAGACATGTTTAATCGTTTCAAGTGAATGAGATCATAGATATATGGCCTAATCAGCAAGGCCAGTGAAATGTAAAACTTAACAAAATAGTATATATTTGGGATATTTGATCACACTGAACGCAAAAAGGTACTGCGTAATAAAATTCCCTTTTTGTTTTTTTTTTCATTTAATTAAGCGATAACTTACTTCCAAATTTTAAAAAGAGGAGAGGAAAAATTGAAGAGAAAACCAAAAGAGCAAAATGCAAGCAGCCCCTGTTGTGCCACCCCTTCCAACACTCAATTTCAATCATGCAATTTTGTAATTTTTTAACATTTAAATGTTCTGCTCAAATATTCCTCAAAAATGTATAATATAAAAATTAACTTTAAAATTATTATGGTGTAAGAAATGTAAAATTAAATAATTTTAAATATGAAAACGATACATGTTTCGGTTAATTAAATCTTTTGGCGAGATAAAAATCTTTTTTAATTCATACTATGGCCTTTAATTGAATAATACTATTGAAAATTTGTGCAGAAACAAAACCAAGAACAGCTGGCAAAGATTTTATTTGTACGATATTATACTGAAATAAATTTAGTTAAATTATTATTTTCGTTTTTAAATTGATCTGCGTCCCGGAAATGGAAATAGTTGAATATAATTCATTCTTTTTAGTTCCAGTAATATATTTATATCAAATGAGTCCTTTAATCATTTCTAGTCTTTTAATGGGCCCTTACTTTTCAAAACTGTGACGACGCAGTAAATCTTCCGCAAACCAAGAGGATCATGTGAAGCACAAGTTTTGGATACACTAGCCAAAGGCAGCGACTTCCTAAACACCTGTGCTAGCAGTGCGTTGACCTTGGCGCTGAATACCTCTGACCAGCCTCTGACGTAACGGGGATTGAGTTTGATGCGGTGAGGACTCACCACTGAATATTTCTCTCCTTCTCTATAGTTATTGAATTTGATTGTTCTCTCTTTATTACATCTGCTCAATAAATATAAAGATGACTCCATTATAATTGATATTATTACAAAAATTTTAAGTTTTATTTAGTTTTGAATAAAATTTGTTCTATTGTTTTTTTTTGGTATATTTATATTACATACACAAATATTTATTAAATATATACTGGAAAATACAATGTAAGCTTTGGTGACAATGGATTGGGATTCCATTGTCATAGATGTTTAATGAAAACGTATCCAGTCATGAAGAGGCAGATGAAAAGACCGACGAAGAAGGCGATGGCACGTGACGGCTGCGGCACAGGGTAGTACGCGTAGACAAGCGTGTGTGCGAATCTGGCCACCGTGAAGGTCCACATGAGAGCCGTGGCCCAACCTTCGTCAGGTCCACTCGCCAGGTATAAGTAGCTGATGAACAAGAAGGCTGGGATGTTCTCCAGGTCGTTCAGGTGCGCCCTGTTGCCATTTTTTTTTTTTTTTTTTTGATAAAAATCCTCTGCTAAATTATTTTTGGTTCAAATTAAGTACCTTCTGACCCTGGCGATATCCTCGTCGTCACTTGCAGGAGCATCCTGGCCCATGAACCTGGCGTCCTCAGGATTTGGAGAAATCTAAGCAGTGGGGAATGCACATTTGAAAAGTATATACTAATGAAGATAAGAAAGTGAAATGGGAAAGTCAAAAGAGGCATTGAAAAAACGAAACCCTTCATTTCTTCTTTTAGAATTTTTATACGTTGTAAATTGTGATTAGTTCATAACCGGCTATATTTTAATTTAAAATCGTTTTTGTCTCTTGATTTAAATTTTCCCATAAAAAATGCCTACCAGATATTTTTGTGTTTATATTATTCAACTTCAAAACTATCAGAAGGGAGAAGATCCGCAGATATTCTTGAATGCATTTAATTTGGGTTACTTACTAGCAAAATTAGAATTGTGAAATCAAAAAATAAAATAGTGGGTTATTGCGCAAATGACTTATTGTTAGCCAAATTCGTATCATATTTTTTGAAAGGGTAAAAACTAGCATCGACTTTTTTGCCATTTAAAATTCTGTGTATATGCCCCGCGACTATTAAATTAAATTTTTAATTTTGTTACCTTCTTTTTTAGTCTGAGTAAGCCCGTGGAAGCTGCGACAAATAGCATTTTGAATATGAGCAATGCCGCGTTGAGCGAATAAAGGTCCACAAACACTTCTGGTAGTTGCTCCATCGTTGAGTTTGACATCTTCACTACTTGCCACTCACAGACGTACTAATGCACATTTTTTGAGTTAAATAGGAGATTGTCCACGGTGGGAGATCTGCCGTAGAAGGAGAGAGTATAACAAGAAGTGCCAAAATTACTTAAAGGTTCATTCAACCTGACGAGAGAGAACGAGATTCTTCTCTCATCTCCTCTGCGCTTGAATTCTTCGATTTTAATTTAACCCGCACCATATCTCATTAGTTCTAAAAAATAATTCTGGAAGAATTTGGTGATTTCCATTGACTTTTGTTCATTATAGTATATAATTATATCGCGTGTACAGAACCACTGTTTTAGAGTTCTGTAAAATAGTACATATGCAACCCGCGTAATTTTGGAGTCCAGCGGCACAGTTTCTCAATCAATAGGCGACACCACAACGCTAATATTTAATTTTGACAGCATAACAAATTAACCACGAGGTTAGTTGCTAGAACTAACCTTTTTTATTTTTATCCTTTTGCAATTTACAAAAATAATCCCAATTACAAAAAGTAATATTATAAGGTTTATCGCAGTTTGTCGGCTTCGTGTAACTAGATTTTTAACACCTGCGACACCTGCATAGATTGGAAACAAAAATGTTTTTCTAGTTTACACAAAGGTTTGTACATGAGAAAAATTTAATTCGTGGAAAAGATGAAAGCGCGCATAATCTGCAGGAACGGTATTTGTATCTCAACCTGCTTCTCTAAGCGTACCTTAGTTGGCAAGCTCATTTCTAGGTGGAGCTGCGATTCATCTTTCCTTAAAAACGTGACAGCATGTTGAAAATGAAAAATCCGGAATACCCTTTCCGCTTCGAAGCAATTTCCCAATTCCAGACAAATTCTCAACATTTGACGCAAATGAGTTGGCATATAGTATACGCAAAATTTGAAAGCAATATTATTTTAGTAGTTTCACTTCCCTCGCTGGTAATAATAAATGAATCTCAAATGGAATTTCAATATATATAATTACGTCCCAATTCAACTGTTAATTATAATTGGCTCGTAGGCGAGAGCTTTTTGGTTTCCATGACCTCCATCATTTAACCAACGATCAGAAGAAAGGCATCAAATGAAACATTTTAATTAATTTTAGTGTAAATTTACTTTCCATTAATACATAATAGTCAGAGCTGCCTAGGTATTGCAAATTTATATTTGAAGGAAATAATTATTAAAAATTCACAAATATTTTAACTTCTAGCGTGTATTGAGAGTAATTTTCAAAGAAAATCACTCAGAGCACTCCTTGACACTCTACCAATTTGATAAAAAGGGGCAATTATTGAAAACAATGGAAAAGCATTTCATTTATCGGGGCATATTCCGCGACAATTATATTCGCCGAGATTGGTGGCGGCGGCGGCCGCCGGCTAGCCAGCAGTCAGTGCATTAACCCTCCACCTCCTGAAAGTGCATCGCTCGAGGACGGACAGGAGGGGAAGGGCGCGGCGTGCGGGGGTGTGGAGGGGTGGTCAGATCCGCCGCCGGTGGGTGAGTCAGTCGAGTCGGTCGTCAGTCGAGGCAGGCAAGCAGTGAGGCGAGGGTGGACGGAGGGATGAAAGGCGTCGGAAGGCGTCGCCGATCTCGCTCGGCCGCACGCTGCTGCTGCTGCACGCCAGACCACTAGTTAATTTTCCTTTCGCCGTGCCAAATTATCGCGAGTGACTGACGACTGAAAAAGACTTTTATCACTGAGACACGTGTGCTTTCGATTGGTCGTTTTTGCTGCCCCGCTGTACACTTTTCCACCCGTCTATTTTCGCCAGAGCGGTTTTTGATACTCAACTATTAGAGAGAAGAGAAACACTGCGGGAGTTACACAGAGATTTAGCTATTTGTATACTTGGATTTATCACGCACCTAGTCACTTAACCGGAACGCGTAAAAGCAAAACAAAAAATCGTAGATTTTGATGTTCCAAGATGTCGCCTAGAGTATTTTCAGAAGTTTTAGCTACAGCTGTAGTAGTGATTGTACTTGGATTTACGACCAATGTCAACGCTGCAAGTGTTTATGGTGAGTACTTGAATTTTATTTTCTCCCTGCCCCTATAGGAATGATCACAATCATGAAATCCCTGCGTTTTTGCCGATTTTGGGGATCTCTAGAAAAAAATTATTCTTCCAAGTAAAAATATTTTCAAACATAAAAATGTGTTTAAAATTTAATAAAAAAAGTACCGTGAATGGTAAATGTATACGCTATTTAAAAAAAAATCTTGAATTGAAAGTTCATGAATGGATCTATTTATAAATCCATGCTTGGTTATGTCCCAAATGTTTGATTTCGAATTGCCAGCTATAGCTACACTCATGTGCGTAATTCAAAGTTGCTAATGCTAATTTGCATTGGAACTGTAAGCGGTGGAGTGATGAGCACGTCACAAATGCGTTACCAAAGGACAAGCACACGAGGTGGCAAATTAATTTTGCATTAATCAGCGGTGCGGAAGCCCCGAACCGGTTAAATTGGCACGCAAATCTCTGAAGGCATACGCGCACAAACCAATTGCTGCCTTGCAATCTGTTGTTCCATCGCCGCTCATTGAATTGATCTCATCAGCTCTCGAGGAAATATATCGCGACCGTGCTAATTGATTTTCGCGAACTGAAACATTTTGAGCCGCGTGTATAACCCCACCCGTGCAGTTCATCGCCGGGGATTGGAAAAACACGAACGTCACCAACGGACTGTTTATTTGTTTTATTAGATTGGTTTTTGGATGTTTGGTGGTTTGTTTGTCCAAGGGCGCACGCACAATATATATAGGGGCGAGTCGGAAGCAATATATATTAATAAATAAATTCCTCTGGCGTTTTCATGGAAGAGATTTCAAGATGAGTTGAGTACACTTTTATTGCTTTTGTCCGATTTCATTGCGATGCGAACGTAGGTGGTTGGAAATTTCCTTTCTGAGAGTCGCTCATTTTGCGAGAGGAAATGGTCGGTTTCCAGTTTCGATTCATGAAATTACACTCATCAATAATTTGTTTGGTATTGGTCCAAAGTTTCCTGCATGATTTGATGAACGGTTCAAAACGGGGAGAATTAGGGCAGGAAAATGCGCATATATCCGTTTCCACATGAGGTATGGTGTATAAATGAACTGCTGAAAAAAAAACCAGTCGCAGTTTGAATTGGTGTGCTTTCGGCTGGAAGTGTAATCAAGGGTCTGTCGCGAGGCCAGGTACGCAACATCAAAAGCCATGTGCCGAGCAAGGAAATTATTAAGAGTGCCTGGACGAAACAGCAACGCGGCACACACGCTCGAATAATGAATAAAAAACGGGGTCTAATTTTAAAAGTGGCCGGCAGACGCGAGTGCTGGCGTATTATAAAAGTGGATGCGCGCGTATGAATACAAAAGCGCGCGAGAGAGAGTGCTTTTAATTCGCGTCAGGTGCGTCTGACCAGTTTTTCAAAAGGCAAAACGTGTACGCGCCCGCGTGTGTGTGAGTGTGTGTGGAGAGAGAGAAAGAGAGAGAAGCGGAAAATGAAAAAAGCGAAGGAAAGGTGGCCCATTCACGGGAGCCGGCGCCGCGCCGGGAGGTGGGGGTGGACTGGGTTGCCTACCCTCCTACTACCTGCCAGGGGTGTGGTCCGCCCGCCAGCCCGCGCGCCACATAGAGATTCGTCGTTCAGAGGCACCCCAGAGGTTGTCATCCCTCACGATGTCGCAGGCTCGCATTAATCCGGCCGACCGCTGTCACGAAATCAAACCCATAAATTGGACCTCCGAATCTGGTTTACCACGAAAGGGTGCGTTCGCCTGCGACAGGTCCGTTTGTTTGACCCGGGCCAACATTTTTGCCGCTGGCTCGCGCGCTTTTTTATGTTATTTGTCGAGCTGCAAACGGTCGGATTGATCAGTTTTGCGCTGTTGCTTGTGCAAAGGTTGCCGGCTCCCGTGGATATTCGTTTGTCCGGAAAGAGCCTTTGAACGAGGCTGGCAAAGACTGAAATGGTTATGAAATCCCCTACGCACATAGAGTAAGCCAAAATTGCGTTTTAAAGGGAATTAATAAAAAGAATTCCCAGACCATGCATAAATTTAAAAGCGGAAATTAGAAGGGAAAAATAATTGGTTCCGTAGCATTTACGTGTTAATTAACATGTGAGTTTTACCAATTTATATGAACCTGAATATATTCGCACTTTATAAACTCGACGGTATTTTATAAATATTCAGAAAAAGCAGGTACCAACTTTCCAAACTGTAGAATCATTTTGAAATATTTTATCCATTTTGATCTACAATCCATACTTCGCTCTATCTTTTTCTTAAAATGAGTTCACAAATATTAATCATCGAAGCCTTTTGAAGCCATCAATTTTAATAATCTTGGCCAGCCACATTTTTAATATTAATTTTTATTTTTATTAGAAACATTTCGTTCGCTCATAAACTGGATTTGATAATAAATCTCATCTTTACTTTTTATGCTATGCGCTGTTTTTATTATTTTGCGGATTGGAGCAATCTAGAAAGCTTTCAAGTTAAAGCTCTCTAGAGTTGTTTATTTTTTCTTGAGTTTCTCAAGTTGCTTAAATTCTGAACCAGAGTTCTAAACGATGTTCCTCACCAGCCCTTGACTCAAATCTTATGGATTTTTGTAGTGGCGAGCAACACTACATTATATTTATTGAAAACTTCAGATTCATAATAGCTTAATTACATTTGCCTCTAAGGCTAGCATAAAAAACAAAGGCCAAAAAATCGTCTAGGTCATTTTTATTTTAATTATTTAAATTGTTGAATCGACAGTTAAGGAAATAAGCAGCAATATCAGTCATTTGGTGGTTTCAATTTGATAATTTTAAAACTGATGATAAAACAGATTGAGAAAATTTCCAGTTCCATCTTATAAATTTTTCTTAATCTTTTTAACGGCACGTCATTCGTAATTGGTTCATGCTCCAGACATAATTCCATAAACTCGCGCGCGAACGGGTAAACTCGGAAATTATCTTCCATTTTACATCGATTTTTAAATTAATACAAAATGAAAATGAACTTGAAAAAAATCGTTTGTCTTATAAACGATAGACCATTTCAATATTTTGAAAAACTCCGTGTCAGATGCTTATTCCCATGACTATTTTTGGATTCATAATTTAAATCGACAGAAAAGAAAATGAAACCCATTTAAATTAAAGTAACAAGGTTCGTTTTCTTTTCCCCCCCCGCATTATACAGGGCGAAATAACTTTTACAATTTCGCTTGCCAGCAATACCTCAGAATTTTTTTTTTCTACTTTTGGAAAGCAATTCCGCTCCAGTTGAAACAGTCACTTGCTAATGACTTGGAGAGTGAGAGAGAACCCATGTGCCTTTGCCGTGCGGTCGGTCGGTTCAAAATTTACGGACCGGTGACAAACATAATTTCGGCGCCGGACCAGTCTGCAGAGGCGAAACCCAGCAGCAGCAGCAGCAGGCGAAATTGTAATCTCCGGGTCGACTGAGTAATGAATTCAAAAAGTGGTCCGACGTTATTTGACGAGCGTTGCATTGGCCCGGCGCACAACGTCGCTGTACGGAAATCCCACGAGGGCACTTGAAAACTCAGTTCACTCATTGTGTGTGTGGATGTGCCATCCAGCAGCCGGAGCCGGCGGGTGGCACTGCGCGCGCGTATATGCACGGCCACCATATGATTACGTCATTTCGCGCTAATGGTAATAATCATTTTACGAGCTAGCCTGCCTCTTTTTTAATTACGCGCCGAGCCTGCGTTCGCTCGCTCGCACGCCGCCCCCGGAACTTAATTAAGAAGGTTCACACCGGCATTCGAGTGGTGTGCCGCTCGTCGCCATTTTGCCGAATCGTCGCACCTTTTGCTATTTGCGCCCAAATTGAATGTGTCCCCAGGAACATTATTCGTCACCCAACCGTGAGACGTGTTCAGCCTCGCAGAAATGTTCAGTTTCAGAGAACTTTGTTGCCAACGGCCAGTCGCTTTATCAAAAAACCGGATTTTAATCCACTTTTTCATCTCTGCTATTCGAGGGCACTGACAAGGAAAGGTTTTAACGAAATTCACGGAAACACTCCAATCAACTGGAGAAAAAATAATAATAAACTTAAAAAAGGGAGGTTTCGTTTTATGCATTCCATTTTCTTGCCGTTTCAAGTTGGAGAGATTCTCAAATAACAAGATTCTCCTTTATTTTGGAAGTAATTAGAGTGCCGTCTTGACAAAGGCTGCAAGCACATTATATCCATTTTATCTCTTAAAATTCCGCTGTAAAAGGAAACTTTGATGGGATTAAGTGTTCCAGTTAT
This sequence comes from Cloeon dipterum, assembly GCF_949628265.1. NCBI lineage: Eukaryota > Metazoa > Arthropoda > Insecta > Ephemeroptera > Baetidae > Cloeon > Cloeon dipterum. Next base: position 12,381,257 of record NC_088790.1, read on the forward strand.
AAATTCTCAGTCACAGAAATTTTGCAGGTATATATTTTCGCATGCACGTGTTGCACATCGTTAAAAGGAGAATGCTTGATTTTCGCCGGAAGCTTCTTCTTGTAGAGATGTTTTTTTAGAGTGAACGCGTTCTAAAGAGAAAATCGTGCTTTTGAGCAACGGTTTTAAAAATAAATATTTTTGTTTTGGCAGCCAAGTGGAGGAAAGAATCAAAAGAAAGGACAATGAATGTTTTTTTATTCTGCTCTGCGCGATTACCAGAAAAAATCATTTTGTTTTCTCTGCAAAACACAACAAAACTAGCAATTTTTAGCACCGCTAACGTATGTATTTATCAATTTTAAATTACTTTAATGCGTCGAAAAATATTATTGTTGCATTTTTTTATTTTCCTTACTTTATGAATCAAACAAATGGCACATTGGCAGGGACAATCATGGCAACAGAAGTGTCATTTCTTAAACATCAGCGCACTTAACACTGATTGCGTCACAAAGCGTCTTTATCCAGCACTTAACACGGCTAACGCGGCGGCCAATTCCAACGGTTCCCTAATTTTAATAATATTTAGCGGTACAAATGAAATTTTGTATCTTTTTGGCATATTTTATGTCCTTTAAGAACATTATAAACTTTAGGATGACTTTTAACATCCCTGAATCAGGAAAAAAACTTGTTTAAATGTGGACTTATAACAACCAAAACACGTGTGTTTGTGTGCGTGGGCTGTTGATAAAAGAAAGTTTGCCATCCAGCTTGAAATACGAAATCATAATTAGTGATATATACAATCTGGGATGACTTCTGACGGCCAATATTGACAAGCAGAAGACAGAACATTTTTGTGTCAACAGAGGCAACTCGAACGGAAAGTTGACAGGCTGAAATTCCTCTTTGTGTTTACACACGCTGTGAAATGTATGTTTGAACCGTACCTGCGCGTCGCCAGATGCTTTTATCGACACGCGAAATCAGTGTCAAACCCCCACGCGCGACCTTTCCAGGGGCGACAACTTTTAATAATAATTTCTGATAAAGTGGCGCTTAATTAATACGATGAAAGATTGGCCGATGGAGAGGAGAAAAAAAAGATTGAGCGCTTTTCAAATGTATAAATCGTCCCGCGCGCGTGCTTTACACGAATTTGTGTACCAGCTGAAAAGAGCAGAGGGCGTCGAGTGGGGGGAGGGGGACGAGGAAAATCGCGTCGGCGGGTCTGAAAGTTGGTTAATATGCACGCCACCCCTATGTGGTCGGACAAATTTATTAAAAGCAGCTAGTCGGGTGCTTGCTAGCTAGCTGTAGGATAAACTTATCATATTATTACAATGAAGAGGCCCTCGTGCAACTTTGCACTTTGCAATCTTAGCGCAGGATTAAGCGTCGGAAATCGCAGTCGAGAGAGAATGTTCATTTTTCCTATCATTTCCGGCGCAAGTTTCCACCGCGAGTGAAAAATGCCTTTGTTTTTTGCCGAACACCAGGCAAAAATGCGTGCGGATGAAATTCCCCTCCGGCGTTTTGTGCTGTCGGAGGAACTCGCAATTTCCTCTTTTGGCCAAAGTTTTTGTGCCGGCTCGCGAGCCAAAGTCAGCAGCTCTCCCTGTCGACTTTCAATTTGAGCAGTGCGCGCGCTGAAGCCAACTTTTCGAGAAGACCTTTGCTCTGATAACGGCAAATCGAATTTAAAAACTTTTGTTTGCTGCTCCGTAAGAAAACGAAAATTCGTTTTCTGGATTTACCGCGGATAATGGAGGAGGGAGCCCTTATATGTGTATATTGTCTTCTGAAAGATTTTGGCCTTAATTGTTGAATGTGTTCGTCGCACGAAGAGATCGATCGATCGATCGCGTGATCTTGAGCGCTCTCTTTCGCCAAAACAAACATAGCATTGACTGAAATTATCCCTGAGCACGCGAAAAGAGCAAAACTGATTGCCTCTTTGCAGTCAAATCAATATTTATTATACATACTTTTGTCGTGCTGCCTGACGAACGTTTCAACCGAATTGAAAACTTATGCTGACAAGAAGAAGCAGTCTTTTGTCTGCATGGAAAAGTTAACTTTTGGAGACGGGTATTTTTTAAAAAAAAGTTATGGCGTGGGGTGTTCCAACATTTAATCTATAATTATAAACTACTGGTTTTAAGTTTAGCTGCAATATATTCAAATTATTATATTTTAAAATATCAATATCATGTTTTGTTGAAACTACAAACTGAAAATTGGAGTACCACAGACGCAAATATTCGATGCAATTGAAGCAAACTACTGTGGAATACAATATATTTCTTAAAAACCTAAGTTTTTAAAATAACTTAATTATTTTTCCGTTTGGAATTTTCGATGGTTTTTGAGGAAACAGATTATTATTTTAAGAGGGAGGGTTTAGATAGTTTTTAACCCATTTTTTCATTCCAATTCATCAGTGAAATTCAATTAATTCTAGCTCAAAACAACCAATATAATATTTTTAGGTACAAACCTTGGAATTAACCCTATATATAAAATATCTTTAAAAATTAGCAAAAATGGGAAAAAGAAAATACTGTGGAACGATTTTTATTAATTTAACAATAAAAGTCCAAGCTTGGCCTTGCCATGTGTTTCCGATTACGTAAGGTGGTCCCTTTATCCATGTTAATTTTTAATTTTATTTTTGCACTTTTGAGTGGTCTAAAAGGCTGCAGGGCGCCTGTGAAACTCACATAGAAGCAACAAAATTGAGAAAACACGGTATTAAATCAACAGGAAAATTTTGATTTCAATTAATTTTCGTGAATATATCACGGTGAAATTCATAGAACCGGTTTGGATTATTAAATTTGAACTTCATATTGACTTTGTGCTCAACGTTTTCTTAAAAAAACATTTTAATTTTTTGCGAACCCCCTGTATTAAAGTAAATGTTTAGAAATTTTTTAATACAGTGACAATTAGGACCATTTTCCACAGTTTGGGGTGCTTCACAAGCGATTTAGATGAGCTTTTATAGCTGATGACAATTTTAAGTATTGCTTAAAAGTAATAAAATTCATGCTAATTAATCGTTTACAAGAAATTCAAACGCAATGAAAATCATCTTCACAATTTATTGAAAACACTACTTAATTTTTTTTAGATTAATGACGCAACATGATCTAGCATTAAATTATTAGTATTTCCTCATTATGTTTTCGCCACTTAACGCAGGGACTCAACGTTGTTAAAAAGAGGAAGTATCCCATATGTAATTCAATTTTTAATCTCCACCCCTATATAACGAAGTTAAAAGATTATATTCATGAAAACCCACGCGTGTACTGCCCAATTTTTTTTTTTGTACTATACGCAACGGACGGGTGAGAGCTATTTGCCATCGAATTTTGCGTGCAGTGCGAGTGCCGGGCGCGGAAAAGCCATCGGAAACGAGAGCATGGAGTCCGTGTGCGAGTTTATCACCGAGGAAGCCTGCGGGTGCTACTCGCTCACGTACACACATCACACAAACAGAATAAATAGTGTACGCCGGCGATAAGTGGAGCTATTAATTTTTTGCGCTCGCGCGCGACACAACACAAAGCCGGCTGTGCGAGGTCTTCCAGCAGATATTACACATTAAAATAACAATGAGTGAGCTCGCTCGCTCGCGCGGCGCGCGGCGTTTGATTATATTGTCATAGAAAGGGGAGTTCGTTTCATCAGCCATCTGCAGCGCTGGGGGAAAAGCCATTGTCTCGTCGGCCTTTCTTCCACTCCTGCCGCCGACCCCAGGACGAATTTTTTTAGCGCGCGGCTGTACTTTTGAGACGGAGGGTCCTCTCTCTCTCTCTCTCTCTCTCTCTCTCTCTCTTTCGTCTCTCTCGCTTGTGTGATACGCAGCCCCGCTCGCGGAGAGTTTTTATTCTATCACACTGCATTTCGGGCAAGGCAGGCAGGCAGGGCTTTCCTCAATCAATATCCATCAGCCAATATATTACTATACGCACGCGGAGATGGTTGGCTGGCTGCTGGCGCGCGATGATTCTGCCCCGAAAGAGGGCCGCGCGCCTCGCACACAAACCATAATAATAAAACACGCGCCCGGCTATCGCACACTCGCTCTCGATTGAGCCATTCCTCCGACTATCGGGGATGAGCCTTTTTCGCGTCGTTTTCTTTATCGCTTTTTGAGCGACTTCCTCGACGGGTAATTTCGCGCATTAGTCCCGCCGATTTCGCTCCGTTTTCACTGCTCGACTCGAGAACACCCTTTAAAGCCCGATTTGTTGACATAAGGGACTTCAATTTAAACGACGAAACTGCGTAATATAAAGGATTTCCGATTCGCTTTAATTGGAGACTAATTACCAAACTGAATCATTTCAATGAACAAAGTATCGCAAAAGACAATAATATTTTTTTAATTAAAAATATGATACACATCTGGAAAATGTTACTTAGAATATTGTAAAAATAACATTTTTCTGGAATAGATGGGCAGAAACAATTAAATTTGAAGAGAAAAATGGAATCATATATTTTTCCGTAGCGGACAGCAACTCTTTCAGTCCGCAAAGAAATTTGTTTGTGGCGTGTCAAGTTTTTGGCCTCTAGTGCTTTAAAGTTGCATATGTATATATATATTATTATAATATTATAATTATTATAATAATTATTATTATATTATATATATATATATATATATATATATATATATATATATATATATATATATATATAACTCTGGTTTAGTCGTAATTTCATTCCAACTTACCGATTTTCTCTATAACTATAGTGAGGCTAATTCGAGGTCGAAGATTGGTATCTATGCCCAATCAATCGATTAATGAATATGAGAAAGTTGAATGTAAGTAAAAAAAACTTCACCCTCCGTTGGCGATACAAGGCAAATTTTGAGCCCCAATTCAAATGCCTAAATTGGTTTTGGGATTAGAATTTTTAAAAAATAAATGCCGAAACATATCTTTTGTAACGAATTGTCTCTCAATCATTCGCGGCTAAGTTATTTATGTGACCCTACTTACCCCCATAGCGAAAATTGTTTCCCATTGAGCACAAAGGAAGCAGGCACTTGTACTATTTCACTAGTGGAGAGTCAGCCGGCACAGTTCAATTAGTTTGAATAGGAAAATCACCCCTTTTTGTTCAGGATAAAATCGAATTAATTCAGCGGAGAATTGGTGTCACGCAATTCGGTTCCAACATGTGTCCTCTGGGTCACCGTGTTGATTGACCCTCGACTTGCGAACAAGAGAGAGCAAACAGAGCAGATCTCTTGCTGCTGACATTTGCTGCTTCTTATCGGATTTGTCTCTGTGCGCAAAAGTTTTGAAGAGATTTTTGTGATCTCAAGTGGAAATACCAACTCTTGGGAAGGACAAATTCCATTGCGAATTCTGTACACTCATTTTCTGATGCACAGTTGAATACACCAAAATGAAAGGAATAAGTTCCAGTCATTTCCTGGCGCGTGATAATTATTTATTCACTGCATAAGGGGATGCTTGTGAAAAACGCAAATTGGCTGATAGCAGAATTATTCTTTTGCTGCTATGGAAGTTTATTTTTCGTTGGTGATAACATTTCGTCAAAGTGGTAGCGAGGACAAAAGGAAGCGGCAAATCGCACCAGTGTTGCACTCCGTTTCATCCCTTTTTCAGCACAAAATGAAAAGCAAGCCATTTTTTACAACCGCAGGAACAGGGCATTCAGTCCGACTCGAGCGAGCGTGAGACGCACAAAGGGATGCTGATGCTGCGATTTAAATGAGCAAAAATAACAAAAAGGACCCAACCGTCTGTGTTTCACTCAAACACTGGCCTTCAATTTTTCCTGCCACTGTGAGCTCTTTTTGCAAACGTTTTATTCTGCAACTTTGAATCAACTTGAAACGGCGAAAAAAGTGAGTTCAAAGGAGCAAAACAAATTATCTGGGAAACGTAGAATGTTTGTTTATGCGCCTAAATTAAGTTAGCTGTTTTTTTCTTTATTTTATTTAGATTATCAATTCCCACTATTGCGCGTTATTTTTTTCAACGGGAAAAATGTCTAAAATTTAGACTTGGTAATATTAAAGTAATATGTAGTGACTTTTTTGAAAATGAAAAATGTTTATATTAAATACCAGTCAAGTATAGAGTAAAAAGTATTAAATATTTTTGATCTAGAACACAGGTATTAATTTTCAAATTTGTAAACAAGTTAAAACTAAAAGTATCCCCCAAAATAAACTAAAACCAACTATATTTTAATTAGAAAACATAGTCAAGAAAAGCTTATTAAACAAGCAAAACTAAAAAAAGTAAACTAAAAAGCTCATTGTCAGCTCTAAAAGTTTCATTCAGTAGTTCAAAGCACTCCTATATACTATATTTAATCCTTCACTACAGGCATCTGTAAATAATTAACTATTATGATTGAACGAGGTAAACAAGATAAAATGAGCTTTAGTAGTCAACTGAAGATTACTTATCAGATGTGAACTTACCGCTAAACAATCCAATTAAGCGCACCTCAGTTATCACAGCTTGCATTAAGCACGAGGCAAAAGCGTAACTTTCCACGGAGCGTGTACAAATTCTGATCGACAAGCGTCGCCGAGAGCAGGAGGAGCGTGGGCTCATTTATAATTGAAGAAGCTAGCTTGTTCAGCATTAAAGGGGAGCGAGTAATAATAAAAGGACGATAACGAATTCGATCTCTCGCACTACCTGCACCTCGAGAGCAAATCTTGGCTCGCTCGCGTCGCCCCGTCGTCGTTGAGGTGCCTAATCCATTTTGCACCCCTCGCCATAGCCGGCGAAAACGGGGTGTTTGCCCAGGGAGCAGTCTCTCCGTGGGCTAGAGCATGGGCATAGCTCTTTCATTCCCGCTTTTAGTTCCGTGAGTGCGGAACGGAGCCAGCGCAGATTTATATCTCGCTCGCTCGCGGAGCCATTATTAAATGCGGCGTCAATTTCAAAGGAGATTTGGAAAAGCAGCCCTCTTAATTAATTCCGCGCCCGCAATTTGAAACTGACGAAACGACGGCGACGAGGGTGGGGCCGCGGCTTTTTTATCTCCAATAAGGGTAAACAGATAGGCTCTTGATGCGTCCCGGAGGCTTTAGCCGTAATTGAATTGGAAAGAGGCAGGCAGGCAGGCGGCCATGCTTTCGGTGCACAAGGTGAACAAATGAATTGCTCCTCCAATGAATGGGAAATGAAAGGAGCGGTGCGTGCGGCTGCGAAGAAGGTCAGGAAAACTCTCCGAATGCTATGCCCGCCCCATCGGTTCTTACAAATCTATAAATGGAGCAAATGAGATGTAAATAATCAATAATCCACTTTTTCGCATTCCTCTTCATTCAGAGAAGGACTTTAAAAGAGAAAATTCACAAAAGAAATTCTATAAAAGCCACTACGTAAATTTTAATTTCATTCTAAAAAAATCAGCCTTTGACCATGTTTTCATGTGGCTGATTTCAATTGGTCTCGTCGAGATAATTCTAATGGTGTGGGTGGGTTTTGTAGGTGTTTCTCCTTTTAAATAAAAAAAATAACGATTTCCAGCAAGCACGCAATGTGTTCGACGGTTGGAGAAAAAAATAAAAAATTGCGTATTTTCTCATACTTTGCCCCTATACATGGAAACCAAAAGTATTACTTTTCATATTTCTAAGAAAAGTTATATTAATATAATTTGAGAGAGTTGAACTCTAATGCATTAAAATTCCTTAAATCTGTCGGGAAAACTTTAAGAAAACAACAAGATTTTTAACACACAAGCAGCTCTGTAATGATCTGACACTCTGTTTTGATTAAAGTGATTGCATAAAACATTTCCGATTCTAAATTAAAATCAATATGGTATATATGCTCGGTTTATTTTTGTCAAGTGTCTCATCAACTGCTACTCATAACCGGAGCATGCAACCGCGACTAATTGACTTAATTAGGTATCGCGCACGCATTTCATTCGCGCAAAGCTAATGCGGCCATAAAAGCATAACGTGACGTCCAAACAACCAATAGCGAATTGATTTACGTTCCGCGGTTACATTGGAGCGATTATTAATTATGCGGCGTCTATATGTGCGACATTACTTTGTGAGTTGTGGTCAGAAGCTATTTTTCGGAAAATTCTCGGTTAAAAATAAAATTGTTTATTTTGCGTGGAAAAGAATCTAAATAACCAGTGTTCATCCAACAGAGTATTTGAAACCAAATCACACATTTAATCAGTGGGATATTATTGTCAGTATTTTAGTAAACACAATTGTGATATTTACAATTTTCTATTTTCTTTTCTTTTGAAGACAGTGCAAATCATTTTGTTCCTAATTTTTGCCGGGCCAATTAAGTCCATTTTCCCGGCTTCGAGTTTCTAGAGAAAAAACATTTTTATAATTTTTAAGATTTAAATACAGATTACAGTGAAATTTGGGAAGATAATATTTTCATTGAAATATTTTTAGTTCAAAGTATATACATTTCGAAAACATCACGAGCATTTAATTTTGGAATGCTTATTATAGTTGTTTGCAACAATGCAAATTAAACCATGGTGTCATGTGCGTTACAAACTGTAATAGTTGAAATATTTGATAAAGAAAATTCAAGTGACCACGAATCTCAAATTTAAGTAGACCTTTACTGCAAAATTCTAATTAATCATATTCATCGTTACTTAAAATATTATATGAAAAGTGAAAAAGAGTTAATATTTGCTTAGATGGGGTCTTTTCAAATTTCTGAGAAAATCGGCATCGTAATTTAGTAGTCAAGTAGTGAGCTCTGTCTCCCTATTGAATAACATCATGATTTATTTCGCCAGAAGGGAAATTTATCCTATAATTCGAAACATTGTTGGATGGATCTCGACGATAGGAATCGAAATCAAGTGATAGTACACGTAATTTTAATATTTCGAGAAATTTGGTATAATTTTAAAAAAATGTTGTTTAGGCTTGATTTATTTACTGCTCAATTTAGAGATGAATTTTTGCTAGTTTCCACAAGCAATAGTAATAGATTCAATGGATCACTTTCTAGATCCAAAAATTCAAAATACATTGTCAGCCCGTACTTTAACTTTTAAGTTCCACCGTTGGCTTGAAATAGTCTACAAAACTCTCCAATTTGTTGTACAGAAAAACGTATTTGAACAGAGTGTTGTTCTGTACGAAAAAAACTGCGTTCTTTTCGAAGCTTCCCTTAATTAAGTTTCCCTCGTTGCCGCGTCAACAAGAATAGGGTCGAAAGTTGTTTTGTCCTTAATGAAAAAGAATTCACTGGCCAGAGTAAAAAGGCTGCTGGCCCGCGTTTTGTGGATGCCAGCAAATCGATAGTGATACAAAAATTTATTTTGGTGCTTGCTCAGGATGGGCAGCGGGCAAATTATCAGGCGGCTCTCACATTCCAGCCGCTTTTGCGCCTGGCAGCAAATTGAATTTGGCCCCACTAAACGGTATTTGCGAGGAGATTTTTGACGGCGTCACCGAAATCCATATTTATGTTGCGAGAGACCGGCTTATCCCGCCGCAGAGCCCGACGGCGGCGACGGTGAATTTTGCCATTCGCACCACGCACGCATTCTACGCTGCGATAGGACGGCGCCAGGGCGCGAGCGATCGGCACCAGAAATTCCGCTCGTTCCGCCGCCACCGCCGAAAGTACGTTTCGCCATCAACACGGAATTGGCGAACAGACATACATTCGCACGTGGGGGGCCATGTTCTGCCCTCAAAGAATTTCCCTAGCAAACTAAATCATTCCTTTTCCTAAGGCTGCGGTATCTGCCAGAAATTTTCGTTCTAAGTATGTTGACGAGAAAAATATCGCAGTAAAATTTCGAAAAATGCAGAAGTTACAAGCTAGGCAAGAAAGTGATATTTCTGTACAACTTACAAATCTTGCTAAAGATCAGTCAATTTTTCATAAAAATGAATATTGTTCGTATATATGGCTGCTGAAATGCACAAACTGTTTGAACTCACTGTCAGTTGTTCAGTTAATTTCAGAATTCTATCTCTGTGATTAGCTGTCAAAAGCATGACGAGCTTGATAGAGTTTGAAAAATCGCTTATACCAGTTAAAAAGCTCAATTGACGTCGAGTGACTGTGACATCATATTTCTAAAATTATCATAAAAGTTTGAAGTAGTATAACGAATAGCGATTTCAAACCGAATAAAATCGGCTTTTTACTTAAATTTTATAGAATAAATTGTCTATTCCTAATGATTAAAAAATATGTCTAATTAAGTACAGACAGCTTTATTTTTCTTCTGTACTTTGAAAATTACCAAAAAATCATATTTTGTGCCAAACAAGACAGAGAGTAAGAAAATTTCAATTGAATTTTAAAAAAACATAATTTTGTGAAAATCATAGAATCAATTTTTTGTTAAAAGTTAATTTTTTTGGTCATCCAACATTAAAAGTTAAAATCTACAATAGAATTCTCGTGTTTCGGTAAAATGCGTTAAATTGTGGAAACCCCCGCAAATTATTTTTTTTCAATGTAGTGGATTTTTTCCGGAATCATCAGGTTTTTGCGAACCCTGATTTTTAATCTACTATTATAATCTGCAATTATTTGGTTTTGTATTGATTCCTTACCGGATGTGAACCTGATCCATTTACCCATTATTTCTATACTCTTCTACACCCTTCTTTACTCTAAATTTGTCCCAGACGAATCAAATTATCCCTTGGGACGTTTCCCGACTAGTAAGTACGTTGTAGTCATTGTCTTTGAGACGTTTTTCCGCTTGGTCATTGTCTGTTAGGACACCATGATGGCATCCTCGCACGTATATGTCCCACCTTGACTGTGCGTGCCTGTATGGATTACCGATTTACAGCAGCCCGTCGGAAATAGACTATCTGCTGCTGGGCGAAAAGCGGGCAAAAAGGGGGTGCCCGCGTGATAAGAATTGCGGCGGGCGGGCGCGCGCGCTCCGCAGATTTCGCCAATCTCGATTTTATGACGCTGAAGCGGCATTCCATCTCGTTAACTCCTGTGTGTGCGAGTGCACATTGTAATACCTACACCTCCAACTTCCAACAGATTTTTACATGCATATGGCTTTGCTGCGCGCTTACTTTATCTTCCATTACAAAGTTTTCTCTGCAGACGAGCTCGTACCTAGTCGACTTTTGTTATTATATTCCAGATATGTTAGCAATTGCCGTCTCAACGGCTCAAGGGCTGCACTAGCACCGACTGTGAATATGGGATCGGTGCTGCAAACCAGAATAAAGAGCTAGTGACTTTGATGTTATTCGTTATGATAGTAGTGTAATGCAGAATATTTACCTCAAGCACTAATATATTTGCTTTACTGTGGAGATAGCATATGGTAGCGTTGAATTATATTCTTGGGTCACGTGGTCAGCCAGCTCATAGTCCACGGGACCAAAAAATATTTAAGGCCCATTAGGAATATCAAAATTCAAGATAAAATTATGTTTTTAGTCCAATTTTAGCGGTTTAGTTGAATACAAAGAATAATTATAAACGCCATTTTTGCAATTGAAATTTCACGAATTGTAAAATGTGTTGTCCTTTTAGGAAAGAATAGTCAATTGAATAAAATTCTAAAATTTTCTTAATAATTGACGAATGTTTGAGCAAGAGAAATAGAGAACTGCCACAACTCATAAAGCACAGTCATAGCGCAATGAACACACTCGATTCTGGTATTGAGGGCAAAGAGATTTGTAAAATAAGCACTCATGTATCAATGCTATTGGAAGATTGGTTTGTTAAGTTATTCCAGTCCTTCGTTAGTGGGTAAGAGCCCAATTTTACTTTGATAATGCCAGTCAAGAGGTAATTTGCAAAATCGCACTAGAGCCGAGCCATTTTCCATATCGGAGCGGCAGCAGAATGTAAAATGATTTAAACGCGATGCGCATTTGCGCTGTCGTTCCAAGAGCTTTGCTGCACTTAGCAGTCTCGCAGCAGTATTTTCAAATAAAGCATGAGCTGCAAATATCACACAAAACGCACGAGTCATTTCGCGCCTCTTGAATTGTCAAAAGGGCAGAGCAGCGCCGTTTCGCGCGGATGAAGTTTTACAAGTGCTCGCACGCGGAATACATATATGCATGAACCCGGGGGGCGAGAATTCGCCAAGCTAAACAAACAAATTCCGCATCAGGTTTGCCGTTTGCGCACACAAACGAAGCCGCGCATATTCACAATGTGCGGAGTTGAGTGCAGTCTCCGCTCGAGCTCACTGCCGCGCCCGAGGAAACTGATTGGCGATCGCAGGGCCAAATTGCAATCAGAGTCGACCGAATGCCCAGGGGCGTCTGTCCGGTTATTGGCCCGAACCCTGGGGACTCGCAAAGCTGGTCAGTGATTGCAACACACGGTGTGCTCGGCTCGGTAATTAAAAGACCCAGACGGCCCACCGCCCGAACGTATTGATAAAGAGCGGCAAGGGCAGGCCATTTTTCAAACTGCGGATTATTCGCGCCTCGGGGGCTGCGTGCGATTTGAAAACTTTATCGCGTGACGCAAAAAATGCTTGCCATAAAAGTTTTATTTTTTCGAAAGAGAGGCAAATTGATTCCCATCCACAGAATAGATCGATAGGCCTGTTTTATGATAGAGTGAGCTCGCTTGCTTTCAGCCGGGTTTTTATGCCCTTTCAGGATTCTGCTTTCTTATCTCTTGGTGCGCCTCAAGAGGTTCTAAAAAGCCTTAAAAGAGATAAGCCAACATAGTCATATGGCAGCTTGTTTTAAAGTCAATGTTCTTTCCTCCTGATGTCGGAAAATGTCATTTAACATTTACCTATTGTAATCGATAAGGAAAATCGATTTTTTTCGTTATATTTTGCTATTGCAACTTTGATAACTCTGAGATTTTTCCAGGGTACACAAATGAAATTTAAACAGTCCTGTTGCAGTACAAAAGTTAAAAATAGGTTAACAAAGATAAATTGTAATGGCAAATATAATAAATAAGAAGTAAATGAATTGCTAAGAAAATAATGTCACGCCTTCGTAAGTGGGGGTAAGATTCGCGTTGAAAAAGTTTCCGTTGGTTATAGCTCCAACATGGCGTCAAAATGTGGGCAGTCGAAAACTCTCTTTTGCTTTCTGTGAAAATCTACTCTTTATATCCCAAAAATAGGTGTATACAGTACATAGAAGATCAATAATTATGACTAAACTTGATTTCCTGCTGTTATGAATAAGATTTGAACTAATATTGATCTTCTAAATATTTCCCATGATATCCATGCCTATTTATTAGTTCTCGAACAAACAGTGATGGTGATATTGGTGGCTCAAAATTGAGTGGCTTTGGCAGGGGCTTGATATTCTTGGAAAGAAACCCAATCATAGTTCAGTCCATCAAACTGAAAAATTCAACAGTAAAATATTATGTCAAAACTCTCGGATTTCCATAGCAATGGGCAAAATGATTGACAAACCCCCCGCAGCTTCGACACATTAGCTCTATTTGCTTTTTAATTGTGAGTTTAACTTGTCCGTCTCCATGCCAGGAGCAGTAAGCTCATTTTCGATTCATTAAAGAGTCAGTCGCAGATGTTTACTCAGTTCATTTGGAGTGAAAAAACATTATTTCCTTTCCTGATGAGGAAATCAAGCGCACGGCTTTATGAAGTGCTAACAACCAATCAACGCAATGCGACTGTTTCATTGATGTCGGAGTTTCGAACGCCAATTATAAAAAAAAATCACGGCAGTTGACAGTGTCGGTTGATTGGGCAGACCTTTTCTGAATGAATTTATTTTCAACTCGGCTGGAAAAAGAGCGCTGGAATGAGCTCACTTCATTACTCATTTTCACACACGCACACGCTGATTCGTTCCACGCGCGCGCAAGCCAAATTCGCTTTGGCTAAAAAGCGTGTTTTCCTCGCAAACAAGTGAGCTCATTACCATATGTGTAACGTAGGTTGCGTGTAAAAGTGAACAAGTGCAGCAAGCTGCGAGGGAGTCGAGCCGACCATCTGGGCGTACATGCATTATGTACTGAATGTTTGTTAGTAGAAAAACGCCGAGCGTAGAGTTGTAGCAGCAAAGGAGCATTTTATCTAGCTCTGCTCGTCCGCGGGCGAATGAGAATTACGAGATTACTTGAACGCAGCTGCCGATGCAGGGTCGTTAGAGTATATTTTATTCATTTATCCAGACGCTTCTCTACGAGATTTGTTCGTCGCTTAATTGGCACCGTTGCGCTGAACGCAAACTAGATATATATTCTATCGATATAATTCACGATGGTGGAATTTCTTGCCATTCGATAAAGAGCAATCCTCCCCACGATCTTAAAAAAAGTGAATTGTATTGTCAGGTTCAATATATTAAATTACTTAATAAATCATAGTCTAAAAATATCCAAAACAGGAAATCAAAAGGTTGGATAGGAATTTTATTTGTGTCATGTACTCACTCACTTTGTTGGTGCAAATCATGTAGATTCACAAAATATGCTGTCCGGAATTAGCGGCTTATTTTGAGACTCGTACGCCTTCTTTAACTTGGCGTTCAACAGGAGAATTTTAAGAACTTGATTGTCAAAACGGTGCAACGGTAAATTAAAAGAGCGCGTTAATGGTTGGTTCGTGGAAAGGGTCAGCGTTGCCTTCTCAGCAAGGAATTTTACAGAAAATAACAGACTTCGCTGTGGCAGTGCCATTTCCCATGAAATCACAGTGGTTAGCTGCGCCTATTCCTTGGTTATCTATTTCTAGGTATCTTTTTCCCAGTAACTGAACAAAACCTTATTTCAAAGGAGAAACTTAAATGGCATCCAATAAAATAAGATTTGTTTCTGGTATACTCGCTTTGCTAGATACTTGGAAAAGCTGAAACCAAATAAACAGCATGGTGAGCTTACAACTAGCTCAGGTTAAAAAAATAAAACTCGTTTTGAAACGTACTTTAATTAGCCCTTGCCAATTGCCCGTGCTTGCAATCACTTTACTCTCAGAAGGAATGCTCTATTAAGATTCTTCAGTTATTGTTTATTCTCACGTTCAAAATGAACCAAAAATATAATATTTAATGAAAGAGCCTATAAGATTTAGCTTGATTTCAACTTCGTAAAATGGCACTAATGGAAAAATTTAATATTTTTGTTATCATACAAGTATAGCGTCTACAATACCGAGGATCAGAATTTGAGAGGCTAAATATGTTTAGCAAAGCAACACACCACTCGCATGCGCCGTTCTCAGACAAAAACTGTGCCGCTGAGCAGTTGCTCCGAGCGGGTTGCATACACTTTCATAACCTCCTCTCCGCGTTCAACTTTAGCCATATTTGCAATTTTAGAGCAGGGATTCTGGCGTGCCTTTTTACCACTCAAACATCCAAAATATTTTAATGTCGAGCACTAATGGTTTGTATTGATTAAAAGCTTTACTCTACTGATTCTCATCAACTAAATAATAACTAATGGATGTGCTAGCTCCATCCCACGCGTGACTGAAACGAGAATTACCTCTATTCCCAGCGTAATATCGTCTAGAGCTGACGGGAATTATGTTGAATTTTGCTGCGGCATTAACTCAGCTCAGCGGGCTTTGGTGTATGATCTCCGCAGACGGCGCTCTTTCCTGCGCCGCCAGCATTCAAATTGCGGACCGTTTGTGTCTGGCAGTTAAAAATTGCGCCATTTATCAGTCTCGCGGCGAACATCGGCCAGGAAGGGAGGGTCCGGAAGCGATCGGGCCTGATTGAAGCGCTGCCCAATGTCACCAGATAAATAAAAATACACAAAATAAACACACGCGATCACGGCTCGGCAATCCCGTTTTCATGCTCGTCGGTAATTCCAGCCAATTTCCACTACGAGTTATGTGTTATGTGCGCTCCCCGGCGCCGTAGAAGGGGAAGGGGATCTTGAGAATGCAATTCGTCGGATAATCCGTTTAGGATTTCACTCGAGCCGACGAAGGGTTGTCGCTGCCAATGATGAGAGGGCACCCTCGGGATCCGCGCTGCAAATTCAATTTTAATCCAGTCTGACGCGATTTGTTTGTAACTAAAAAAATCTACGTCTCAGCATTCAAACCTCTAAATGGATTAAGTTTAATTATTTACCAGTACCAAGCACGCGGAAATCTTTGTCATCGTTCTTTCCGAATATTTGATGACAGCATGAGATTAAAAGTTACAAAACTAATAGGGAGGAACGGAGTTTGTTATTTATAATGTTTTAAGCCACATATTATGACAGTTTTTATGTAAGATAAGCATGGGATATACAAATTAATTAACTGCAGCTGTAATATTTAGATGGCTTTATTAGCGTGAGATTTCCGCCATTTAAACGCGACTGCTCTTTGTAAGAAAACAACACTTTTTGTTTTTCACGTTTTTACGACTTGATAGGGTTTGAGACTTTGAATTGAAACCCTTTGACGGTGTTTGACGATTTAAACAACCTCCAATTGCGTTTTATAATTTACTGAGTCGTACGATTTAACCAGATTTTCTTGGAGTACTGTCAACTTGTGGTTTTGCAGCTTGCAAAGAGATACTTTTTTCTAAAAGAGTTCATTTATCGATTAAATTAAAAGTAATGCTGGATGTTTTTCTTTGCCAGTAAAGTGTTCGGACGAAGGGGAGACATTACAGATGAAATAAACGTCACGTTATGAAAGCTTCTTAATGTTTTTTTGCTAGAAAATCAAACCTAAAACTAATTAATGAATTTATTTAATTTGTTTTATATACGGTCTATGGTTTAAATGTGAGTTCCATTCATTTAAGTTTTAACATTCAATTCTATAGATGCATGTATCATATGAAAGAAGAAAAACTGTTTCAAATGTAATCTTGACCAAGAAGGAAACCAGGATATAAATTAAGAACTTTTAGTAACCAAAACCATATGGGAAAACTAAAATGAAAAGAGAATTTTAGTGACCAGCACTCTTTGATCTCCCGGTGAATCGAGGCGTAAGGACGACCATTCGGCGTGTTCAATCGCAAGCTTTGGCGCAACCGGTTTGTATCGGCTGTGGGTTCAAAGGTGCGCATACGCACGGCAAATTTTTATCTTGCACACGCAGCTATTTTTTATGGCGCATGTTGAAATAGTGGGAGCACAGATTAAACGGCATTTTTAATCAAAAACTCTTTGTCGGCGCTCGAGCGGGGTAACATAATTAAAACTCGTCGTCGTCCAACTTCAAAAACGCTGCGTCCCGCTCAATAAAACTCGCGGGTGAATTTCCATCAAAACTTTTTTCGAACGGCGGCGTGGACGGGTGGGAGCAAAGCCTGTTATTTGCATCGTGCTTTGATACAGGAGAATGCGCTCCAATTTTGTTACAAAGAATGAATCCGCAGCCGACGCCGACGCCGCGGAAACAAAACGAATGAGAAAATTTAATAAAAGAATAAACCCTTCCAATGTCATCTCTGAGGGGAAAAGATCTTTACTAGAGCAAAGCAAATCGTGAAGGGGGGATAATTTAAATAAAAAAAATTAGCGCAGATAGATCGTTTAGGATATTAAGTCGTCGTTGCAGTTTAGGAACACGCAAATCTTGCACGCCAATAATATTTGCTTACTCTGAAATAATCTAAAGACCAACAAAACAATCGTTTCTTAGACAATGCTGAACGTCTCAAACTCCACCCACTCCTTTCAAAAACCGATTCCTATTTAGATTAATTTGTCTTTCGATAAAACATTATTTTTTACAAGTCACTTGTATGAAAGAGTATTGATGGCTTAACTCTCAATCTCTCTCGCCAAATAGACTTCCCTTTGTAAAATCTCCCTTCACAAAGCGAATATATGAAATAAGCAAACAAGCTTGCATCAAACAGACTCCCCTTGTTGTATGTACAGAGGCATATGACTTGTGTGTGTGCTGCTCTCGTGTGCAACTTTTGCAATTAGTTTCGACTGCCAGCGCTGCATCATTATATTGCTGCGCAGCTCGTTGTTTACGACTTCGTCACGCGAATTAAGTGACATAAAAGGCCCCTCGGGATAATCGAAACTCTGTCATCTCCAGCAGCAACTAGTGCGGTGGCAAAGGATGTGTGTGTGTGTGTGTGTGTGTGTGTGTGTGTGTGTCTAGACAAGCCGACTTGAACCCTAGACCACAATAAGGTGGCCATGTAATTGGAAAGTGCGGCGAGTCAACCTGCTTGTTCATGTCTGGCTGAGGAGGACCATGTTTTGCTTTATTTTGATACGTCTCATTTTTCCTTAAATAATAGAACATTATCACTCCCTTTCCCAGTGCGTATCCTCCAAAGTGGGGCTGATTCCAAAAGTAAAAACGGCGCTCTGATACCTTGTTTTTCAAATATTTCAAATTTCTATTTGATGAAGCCCATGTCCTCTAATTTGTTAAGAAACATTACTGTGACTCACAATCTCATAAATAATTTAAAATACTTAAGACTTTCGAACTTGAAAAAACTACGTTTGTTTTAATTACTACGAGAAATTCTGATTTGAGGTAAATAAAAGAATCAGATGTGGTATCAATTTTGAATTATTTGATACCAACACTTCAACATTTAAACCTTAGTCTAGACTGATATTTGTTCATCATCCGACTTTAGTTATCCACTTTTGATCCTAAAGTAAAGCCTTTTTGTTGACGCTTTGCGAAGTTTCTACACTAATCTCCCTGACGACGACTGAACTGGTTTTTAATCATTTTTGTCTCTCAGCTAAAGCAGCATTACGCATTCTCAAGCTTCTCGAAAATGCTAGGATTAACTTCCTTGTTTATATTTTCTGGCATCTCCATTTTCCTCGATAAAAAAATCTCATAAGTCATTGCACTTTTTTTCTTATTATTAAAACTGTCAAGGGAACAATGGAAATTTTCATTTTTCATTGCTCACTTCTCCATACAACTGCCCATATTTATTCGCCTAGGGGCTTGTTGCCTGCCTCGCTTTTTGCTAATATTAAACTTTTTGCTCGGATATATATATTCCGTTTCAAAGCTAAGTGGACCCGCTTGTTCGAAACGCTGCTAATGCATGGGCACGAGAGAGCGAACGAGCGGGCGAGCACGTGCCAAAATGTGCGACCCGAGCGCTGGCGTCAGCGTTGCCTCATCCCGTTCTTCTCTCACTCAATGTCAGAGTAATCAAGCTGCTCGCCCTCTGGATTCCACCCTGCTTGTCAGCTGAAAAAGTGGCCTCGCCTCTTTTCTCTTTATGCTAGCCAGCAACCGTGTGTTCGAGAGAGCAGTCACACATTTGCGCCGTTTTTAATGCCAACATTTATTGCTCTCCAAATTCTGCATCTTCCTCTTGAACTCGATTTAGTTTTAGTGTAATGTTTGATGTTTCATTAACCTCATGTTTACAGTTTCATAAAGAGATTGTGTATATTTTATGATTTACTGTAAGTAAGAAAAAAGAATTTTCATTTACAAAACTTTAATTGGATTTCCACTTAGAAAAATAGAATATCAGTAGAGCTTCCGGTCAGCCTTAGCCAGCCGGCAAATTCTGGGTCACGTAGTCAGCTGCTATGCTCCTTTACTTTGGCTAATATGAGTCACAAACGCCAGCCTGAACAGTTTCCGGTCAAAAAGTCGGAAAAAAAATTGGTGTCAAAACCGTTAAGCAAAATCAGACTTCACTTTAAAAATTTTCTTAGCCGTTGCCACCAAGCCACCTGTTCAGCCAGCCGCCGCTTAATAGATACCTCTTTTTTATTTTTAGAAACTTTGCTCAGTAGACCCCGTGGTCAGTGAGGTCATAGGGTCCCAATAGCACCGCCAAGCGGATTCAATTGGGCCCGAGTGGCCGCAGAGGAGCTTGGGCCCAATTTAGCCATCTTTTCGCCTCTCAGCTCCGAGGTCTTTTTATTGAAATGCCAGACATTTGTCCCTAAAGCCGCTGGAAAGGTGCGAAAACCAGCAAGTGGCAAGTAGGCGCTGGTGCGCCTCCCAGTACGTTGAGCATTTCGAGTCAGTAACTAACCACCTTTTGCCATGCCCAACATTGGCCAGCCAGTATTAGATGCCCGAACTGCTCAAATATCTCCCATTGCTTTGACACTCCTGAGAATACTGTAACAATGCGAGCCAACGGGCTTGTTCTAATTTTCAGGTTCTCCAGAAGCTTTTCAGTTCTTAAATTTTATGAAAAATGATTTTGACTCATTAGAGAAACTGGCAAAAGGGCATTACAGAAGTGAAACTTTTTGCTCAAAAAGTCGATAAATTTACCCGCGGAATTAAACAGTAAATAAATACTCGAGTCTAGATGAGGCTCTGAAATCATTTTAATCTAGAAGTTAAAACGAACGAACGTTTTACTCCAATTATTGTACGTTCCACATTTTAACGTAGTAAAGAAATTCACTGAATGCTATCCAACTCTGCAGAACAAAGCGAAGTGGGAATATCGCCAGACGTGTGAATAAATTAGCCGAATGTTCAGGAATTTGAATACATGATTAATTTGTGAATAATTTGCGAGAGCAACGTGGCTTTTGTTACAGGAATTTATCTGAGCACTTTCTGGCAGCTAAAGGCCCTAAATATGAAACGACTGGTCAGGACGAAAATGAGCCGCAAATAAGCCGCAATGTAACGCAACTAGGCAAACTACGAAATTACGTCGGTCTACGTGCGAGTTCCGGCGCATAAAAGAGTTAATAAAGGCACAAATTAAAAGCAGCCGCATATTCTAGGGCGGTCCGAGTACCGAAGCGACCAACCAGCCGTCGACTCAGGACCTGCGTGAAAGGAAGCGAGTGGCGAGGGATGCGAATTGATATATATATAAATTCAAAGGGCTGCGGCGAAACTCCATCAACACGGCTTTTATACAACGTTGATTGGGGATGAGAGCCGGAATTTCGGCACCGCTATCGCTTCTGCCGAAAGAAAGAGGCAAAAGGGGAAGGCACGGACGAGGAGAAGAGCGAGCGAGGTGTCACTTCCGACCCGTCTCGTGAAATGATGAGTCGATCGCCATCAGCGTTTCTGCCGCCGCCGCGTGCGCTGAAAGACCATCCTTCCCATTACTCTGCGCCGGGGGATATCCTGCGCGCAGCACCGCCAGATTTCGATATGGAGCCATTTTTTTATTCTCCTTGATTTTGATCAGACAATGACGTTGTTTGTCGCACACGGTAGAGGCGTGCGGTTGCTTTGTTACCCCACGCGCTTCGCATAATACAAATAATGCCAAATTGGAAATTTGGGTAGAATGAAACAAGCTTTAAGCGGATAACTATCGGTCAACACGAAAATCTATCCAAAAACACGACTCTAATTACCCAAACGTAAGTGACCATTGGAAATGATGCCGTCTAGAATCCCTCTGTCTTTGCTTATTATGTAGTATTGCTCCCTTGTGCATTGTGTTGAAGCCTAAAATATCTGTCTATAGCTTTTGAGAAAATCAAAGATTATGATGTATGTTCTTCTCAAGAAAGGAGCACTTGTCCAGTTGAGAGTTGTTTTAATTATGATTAAGAGAAATATCCGTAAAAAGTATTATTAGGTCATATTTTTCGATAATCCCACTTCAGCATATTAAAAATATTCAAATCCGGAAAATATTTAAGTGAAAAGTCACACGGTGTATTTCATTGCATATTCTACTTCTAAAGGTGTGGAATTTATTCGCTATTTTTGGAATATATATATTATTAAAATTAGGACTTAATTTTTTAATTTGCTTTTGTTTATCAATAAACTATAAAAATGTCTAATATCAACTTTTAACGCACAAAAACCGTGACAAGATTATAAAAAATTAAGGCATAGTAATACTTTATTATAATTATGTTGCTAAAAAATCAGAAGTTACAAAAAATGCTAAGAAATTTACGATTGTCGAGATTCGTAACAGAGAATGTTGTCCGATGCTGGAGCGATTAGAAACCCCGCTGCTTGCAAACGTTCAAGTGTTCTACTTGAGTCGGCTCGAAGAGAAGCTTCTCATTAACAGGCGGAATTTCAAATTTAACTGTCGACCTCTTTCCAAGACAATTTTATGCATTCCGCCTTCGCTACTTGATATAGTGCTTGTGCCTCGTCAATTGCCACCAGCGAAAAATAGGCATCAGAAAATGAGACTTGTTTTATTTTCTGGCAAGAAATTTGCAAAAGAAATTTGGCTCAACTGCCTGTCGTAATTATTCACGATTCTAAGTAATTGAGCTTTCTTGTCAGAGCGCTGATTGCTGGTGGAATGCTTGATTATTTATAAGCTTGAAAGGAAAATCCTGAAAGGAAAACAAATGACAAGACCTCAGTTTCGTTGGTTGAAGGATTTTTCAAAACATTTTGGGCGTCTTCGTGAAAGAATCGTACAATGAATATTCACCAATAAAAACAAGCCACAATAATAAAAATTTAAATCCTAGTAGTTCAAATTCCATAATATGTCGACTCCAAAGAGCTATTATCAGATTAATAGGTTTTTGTTAAAATCAGGCAACTGAACTTCATTATTCCGTGAAAACTGTCTTTCCTTTTCAGTTTGTATAGTATTTTTGCGAGCTAAATAGAACTACAATAATGCTTTTATTAAGCGCATTTATTTATAAATTAATATTGTACTATACGCTCATAAAAAATGAAAAGTAGCCCAATTGCCTTTTGCTCTCAAATACATACTTTTTCTACTTATAGCGTAATTGGAAATGTAAAATTAAGTCTCAAGCGATCTCCTGATCTAATATGGTGGAACTAAAATAGATTATTAACAGCATTGTGTATCCTTTTTTTAAATACCCAAGAGGCTTTGCCATTCCGTTTCAGTAGCAACTGCATAAGAATTGAGAGATTCATAAAATATATTTTTTATGATATTTGTCGGAGAGATAATGTTGTGAACGTAGTAATCAGCTCAGGTTTTACTGCTTTGCTATTTTTACCAACGTGCAATTAGCGTTGTACCTGGATTCTGAAATCAGTTATTTCTATTTTCTGCAAGTCAACCAGCCAGCAAGTTAACAATAGATTTCATTTGACATATTATTGGAGAGATTATAATTGGAAGAGTGAAAAAGATATATTAGAGGTTGACCATTCGATACGTCGGAGCTAATAAGCCTGGCGTGCATCTGTTTCGGCATTTAGAGCCAATTACCAAAAGGCCTGTCATATCTCGTGTGATAGCATTCGTGGAAACGGGCTGCAAAATCCTCCGGTCAGCAAGTGGGGCGGTGGCTTTCCGCTAGGCGGCAAACGACACATCTCATTATTGGTCCAGACACACGCGAAAAGAGACTGAGAGCCGAGTAGAGCGAGCGAGTGAGCCGAGTGAGAGAAGCGGCGGCAGCTCATCGATTTTGCCAAAATCGATACAATGCTTGTGAGTGTATGTGTGTGTCTGTGTGAGTGTGTTGTGGCTCGGCACGAGGCGTCGTGGCGGCGAGCGAGCGCGAGCAGGGAGCGGCATCCACCCCCGCATTCGCCCCCGCGCTATCGTCTAGAATTCGCGCGCCACATTCCAGGCCGGGCCGCTCGGCCCAGAGAACGAACACTTTTCAGTAAATCCGGCTCGGATTCGGCGGGGGCGGCCGCCCGAGAGGATTGAAAACGTGGCAGCAGGCCGGCGGGGGTGGATTGGGGTTGGGGGTGCCGCCAAGGAAGCACTACGAGGGAGGTAGTCTCGCTGCTGCTGCCATGCTGCTGCTGGCGGCAGCGGTGGCGGCGACGACGCGGCCACTCTCGGATCGGTGTAATGACTGCCACAGCCGAGGCGTCCGGGGGTGCGCGGGGGTGGTTGCTTGCCCTTTGTTTCGCGACCCGGCAAATGCCACGAGAGTCCCGAGACGCCTGACTGCATGCACGTGGCCGTATGAAACGCACGGCGCCAATCACGCGTCCGCCAATACCGACTTCCGGCCCCGCTTCCCAATCTCTCCATGTAAACTTGATTATTATTGCACCCTAGATTCATCGGCTTCCGCCTGAACGAAATGGGGTGTGGGCTATCAGCTCTTTCGCAGGGAATCCGAATATCCTGGCAATACTCATCATTCTGCTCACTTAACTTGCAGTGTATATGTCTCTAGTGAGCTAGAAAAATCTGTCTTGCCATATTGAAAGCACATCAGCTATATAAACAAAAAGAGGCTAACGGGTAAAATATTTTTTTAAATTAGTACAGATTTTTGTTTCTCAAGAATTCTGAGATTCCATAGTTTCTGCCAAATACAAATATAAATCATTTAATTTTTAAATTCACATGCGTATATGCTATTTTTAACAATCTATACATTGTAGATGCAAAATGTTGCTAAATACCATAAACAATAGACTCATTGAACCACAATCTATAGCCTATATAAAGATCCACTTCAACATCTAATCTCACAGTCTGTTCAACGCATTGATAAAACCAGGCTTTTCTTGGACTCAAACTCTGTAAAAAATTCAAAGTATTTCATTTCAGGAGAGAATGTCATTTCCTCTTAGATTTGGCAGTAAAGAAGTTCAAAAATTTCCGTGAAGCCGACAAATTCTGGGTAACCAACAATTACATAATGAAATAGAGAACAACTTCCAAAGAGAAACTGAATATGTATCACTTGTTACATAAATCATGATTAACGTTTAAGTGAAGATTAAAATTGGCGTAAAACATCAGAGTTTGCTTGAACAACCCGTTTTTGCTCCCAAAGTCAACGCACGCTCAACAAATTCCAACCAGTGAGGAACAAAACCCAGATTGTAAACACAAGTTGTTCAAAGTTGAAGAAACTCTCACGAGTAATATGCGAAACGCTATCCTTTCACGATTACAGGTAGCTGCTTCAGTAGAGAAGAAGCATGCAATTTCTGCGCCGGCATTGCGTGTCTCAATTTTCCTGCATGGAAATTGCATGTGTGCTGCTCGTGCAATTCCATCAGTGCAAATGAATCTCACTGTGTGCCTTTTTTAATTTGCGCTTTTTTCAATGCAGCTCGCATCGTCACGAGGAAAAATGTTAAATGGATGGCGTGCCCTGGGATCTTGATATAGCTTTTGCAATATTACATGACTTTTTGCCGGTTTTACAATTCCACAAGCGCACAACATTTCATCGTGAAGAAGAGAGCTAAATCAATTACTTTTAATTTAAACATAAACTCTGCCCTCTAAAATCTAATTCACTAATCCTTTCTCTTAATGAAGTTGTAATAACTGAGTTTTAATTTGTCAGATATTATTTTATATTGGGGCTGATACAAAAATTGTTACGGCGTATAAAGGGAAAATTAGCTACCTCGGAGTTTTTTCCTTTTTTAATTTGAATTTCCATTGGGCAGTTTTTCTGTTGAATTATGCCCGCAAACAAAGCTATCCAGTGTGAAAAAGCCGACTACCATTCCTACGCCGTGAATAGCATTAAAAATTGTATGTATTTAATCTCATAACGAGATCGGCGCGCGGTTTTTATGCTTGAAATGCTTAAAATATTGAAACGCTTTCGAGTGTTTTGTTTGCGTCCCACGCAAGTACAACACACAGCCATTACAAGAGAGAGAGGTCTATGTTCGCAGCTGTGGTTTTTCTCACAGTTAAACGCGACGACTCTAACTCGCGTCACAGACAAAAGGACAGAAGCGTGCTCTCCTGAAAATATTACGGGTTTCGCAACAGGGCCAACTTTGCAGCGAAACTACAGCGGCTCAATTAGACGCCTGTGCCGTAAATTTAAAGTCAGCCGTGCAAATTTGTGTTTCTTTTTGCCTCTCCTCCAATAAACGAACAATTTACATGATTACTTTTTTCCCTTCATGCACCGCGGGAAAAATGAATATTTAAATATTTTTAAATTAAAACAAAATTCCCTTTTATTTATTTTCCTTTTTGTATCACTGGAAATTTGTAATGGTCAGGCCATGATATTTTTAAAGTTCAAAAGACCTCATTGATCTGTATTTACAAAAATTGTTGTTTTTTTCAACTTACGGTTCCTAAGAAGGAACGATTTCGTGACTGATTATCTTACCTTTCACTTGGTAAAACTTTTAATAATTTGTATGCTTTAATTTAACAAAAAAATTATTTAATCTGCTACGGAAAGGGATAAATAATACATTGCAATCCATGTTGATGAATAATAATTGTATATATGAGCAAACTCTTCATTTTAAGCAAGATCTTGAGCAGGAAATTTCTGTTGCAATACGGAAAAATAAACATTATACAGAGAGTAGTACTGAATCAAATGAAAAGGTTAAATTTTAATTATAATCGTTTAATGGTGGCAAGGCATGAAAATTTTCATGTTATTTTCGAATTGGGAGAAGAGTTTCTTCAAAAGTTGAGCTTAAACCCTAAAGTAAATGAAAGAGTACGGCACACATACAGTGTAGCGGCACCTCAGGCCGTTTTTCTCGGCAGCTTCTGCAGCTCATCAGAAAGTAATACAAAAGCCCATTTCTGCGCGAAGCGTGTTTTAATGCGCTGAAACTTCTTTTCGCAGTCTTCCCCCGAGGCGGATTCAAATTTTACGGTATTGCACTTTTCGTGGGCGGCCGTAACGACCGCGTTGCATTTTGCATGAACTCCTCCGTGCAGCGCCTGAGCCTCCAATTAAACTTTTTCCAGCCACCAGTCATTTTCGATATGCGAGGGGCACTATAGTGGTGTAGTTCTGCTAAATGCTCAGCTTCTAATTGGCCTCGTATGCGCGCTTTCCTTGAAATGGAAATCTGCCCGTTGGTAGGCATTAGTTGTGCCTATGCGACGCAAAGCTGCTTAGCTATTTGAGCTCCTGATATTGAGCTCAGAATGCGAGAGGTTCAAGGGTTAATGTTCATCTGCGGCTCGCTAAGTACACTAGTGCTGACCAACTGATAATCACGATATGCGTCGTTTCTTATGATCAATTAAATCGGTTTTAAATGTCACTCGTGGGTCTTCGTGTACTTTATAAACGTACAATTAATAACTAATTAGGAACGAAATTAGTGTTCCTGTTTGTGCAAATATAACATTTTTCCTCCTACAACTAGGGAATTTTTCTTTAATTAACATATTTTTCATAAACTTACTTATTTTTACTCAATGTATGTTGCACGCACCGCATGTATGTACATCCAAAAACTAGTTGATCTTATTGAACTTCAAATGTCAACAAGGTCTTAGAGATGCTTATCTAGCAAAGGATAGCTTTTATCTCATAATAACAGGGAGCTCGTGTGAGAGGTTTTTGTAGGGGAAACTTGACGTAAAATTTCTTGCGTTATTTCAGGACTAAAAGGATTTCCGGGCCGAAATGAAAAAATACCGCTGCTGGTTTCGCGGAATCTTGCCAGACGCACAATTTGCTGGTGCCAAGTGCGAGAGATAAGCCCGCGACAATTGAGTTGCATTCATAAATCTAGCGGGCGGAAAGTGATGCAGTCAGCGTTTCTTTCTCACCGCGGGAGGAAAAGCTCCTTTGCCTTCGCAGCTCGCGAGCATCTGCAGCTTTTCAGGGGGACGTCTGGCCTCGCCCGGCTTGAGAAATATGAGCGGCGAGGGCCGCTATGAATGCAAAACGGCGTGCGAGAATTCCGCAAATTGAAAATATCAGCGAGAGGATGACGAACAAACTAGCGAAGGGGAGAATTCGTCGCCCGCTTTTGTGAGACACACGAGAAAATAATAACCACACTTTATGTGTTCACGCGAGCCTGAGCGAACAAGGGAAAAGTTATATTCTCGTCGTCGGCCATTTCGCTGCCTCGACCGCGCGTTGCCAGGCAAAATACACACCGTACACGTACATATAAATTATTGCGGCAGATAAGGCCTCCTTTGTGCCTCGAAATCTTGCATGTTTCAGTTTTCCTTTTATTTTTAACGTCTCAATCTCCTTAATGGAGGCGAAGAAAAAGCGCTCGGAATTCCTGTGGCTTCGTATTTTAAGCGGCCTGCGTGGGTGTTTTTTCTTGAAACAATACTCGCCGGCGCCGCAACGAGGTTTGATTCCCCCGCTAATGTCAGCCTCACTGGAGAAAAGTGTGCCACACTACTTCGTATAATAGACTTAAAATGGTGATATCGCAGTCCTTTCAATGACGCAGGAAAGCGCGGACGTGTTTTAGAATGTCTATTGCATCTACGCAATTACAACACCCATTTTATGTCACGCTTCAAAGAGTAACTTTGAGAGCTCTCCAACTGAGAAATTAATATCTAAGTTCTTGAAGAGCATTGAAGTGTTCCGTAATATGCAACCGTTTGAGCGGACATGATTCACCGGTTGCATACACTTGACACTGTTGGGCGTTGCCGACAACGTTCCTTCAATAAAGCCCCTCTTGAGATAGATGACAAAGCCTCAATATCGTCTACAAGCCGATTTTCCTAATTACATTTTCCTTTGTTCCAGGTGAGCAATATTATTCAATTTCACACGTGAAGCTCTGTAAGTAGTAAAAAATCTTTCTCTTGTTTTCAGATAAATTGTAACATAACGTAGTTGCCCTTTTTGTAAAATTAATTACTGTTATATAGCACATTGGGCAAGAAAGCTCTCTCTTGTAAAGGTCGCATAAATTGCTTAAAGATTAAAAACAGCAAGAAACTGAGCGTGAAAGATGTCAAAAATAATGGTTATGTACAACAACATGTTTTACAATTGTCAGAAGAGGGAATTCAGAAAACGTGTAGTGCTCTGTTTAAACAAAGAGTAAAACATTTTATCACCAGCCAATTTTGTCCGAATCCAATTAAGAAAAATTTGCTCTACGATTATTCTGTGTGGATTTTATCCTAGATTAGCCGGATGAAAGAAAAAATTGAAGGGAAATTTATTTAAAATTTTCTCTTTGCCAGATCTATGTTTTCCGGCCCCACAGCCATGGGTCAACAGTACTTGAATGAAAAACAAAATTCATGACACAGAATTAACTGAAAGTGGATATTCTTAATTAGTCTCCAACTGTTTAAAACGATTCATTGCACTCAATGCTGACAATGATCGCAGTCAAAAGGAGAACCGAATAACAAACAAAATCCCGCCACAATTCCCAAGCCCGGAATTTCATCAATAATTTTGAAGCTTTAAAAAAAGTAATTTTGCATCTCATTGTTGTTGGATCATGAAAAATCGAAAAGGGAAATATCTGTGTGCCTATATCAAAGCTGCTGTGCTGATCTATCATGAATGATGCAAAATATTCTTTCATCAGAATCAAATTTTGAATTTTTTAGTTCATAGATCTCATGTACATCTTACAAGTTCAGCCGTTTCCGAAGGATTATTGCCTGGTTCTTTTTTCGGCTGCAATTAAATTTATCTTGTCAATATGTATCCACCAGTCCATAGCCAATTAGCAATTTTTCTTTTGAAACTTGACGTTACTAAAAGAAAAGACCGGCCCACACCATTAAAAAAGACACTTTTGAGTTTTGAGTCTGTTTCCACAGACAGTTGGTGTTTAGCTGGCAATAATTTGGGTAAAAGGAAGAGGATTAAAAGTTATATAACTTTGTGAGATGATAAATTAAACCAAAAAGAACTTGACGTCTTAATGCAGCGCCTCACAAATATTCACAAGCATATTCAAACATATTAAGCGAAAAGTAATCTTTCCCAACTTGTGACTCTCTCATAAAAGTTGGCGCGAAGAAAAAAGAAATTAGTTTCCAAGAGATATTTCTTGGCGGCGGCTCTGGAGGTTTCGGTAAATGTTGGCGGGTGACGCAGATAAACGCTTAATATGGATGAAATACAGATTTCGCGCGCGATTGCGCCCTTTGAATGGAAATTAGGGGATGGCAAAATAAATGAGTCGGCGCTTTCTTGGTCCGGCTGAGAGAGGCGGCGAGGTCGAGAGGGTCGGATCAACGCGCTCACTCGCAACACAAACACAATTAATTATCCTCAAGGCTGCTGCCGACAAGTAAATAAATCAGCCAGGACTCTCTTTAAAAAGCTCCGAGCTTGCAGCTTTTTATAGTACCTCGCGAAAATTGAAGGAGATGAGCTTTTTTGCCGAAGGAAATTTACGAGTGCTTTTTAAGCATTGCGCGTGCGGCGGTAAACTGGAGACGTGCCGGTCCAATTTATGCGTACACAGGCCTCATTAAGTAAACCCGGCATGAATTCGTCGTCAGAGGTGATTTGCAAGAGCTCCAGGAGCTGAATTTTCCCGAGTCATCCGACACTGCAGTGGCTCAGCGTCTATTTTGAGATTGTTCTACGCTGCCGGGATCCGCCGAGAAAGCCATAGAGGCACGGGTTGTTTGGAATTCGATTACTTGCACAGTCCACGTGGAATGCACCTTGTAGAGTGTCTGGCGTCTATTTTCGAACTCGATTAATGACCATCTCTGGCAATTAAGATTCAAAGCCTGAATGCACTGCTGCCGACCGACGCTGCTTGCTCGATTTTGATGAAGGAGGCAATGAACCAGTTTTTCAAGCCGGCACCGGCACAAAGAGCCTGCTTTATTGGAATTTTCGAATGAACAGGCAAACGAACAGAGCAGTAATTGAAATTCATTCTGGATTTCTCCATATGACTTCCTCTGAGTCGCTTCCAGATCTGTCTGTTCATTTCTTCTACTAACTGATGAAATGAAAAACCTTGGAATAAATTGAATTGAGAGGTACCATTTCTTTACTATCCGTTTTGCCACATTGTAGGAGATTTTTCTTAAACCTCAGTGGGTTTAACACATCCCGTGGGCTATGAGCTCCTAATAACCTCCGAGCGGATAACAAGGAGCCTGGGCCCAATATAGCTATCATTTCGCCTGCCCGCATTAAGTTCTTGGATTGAAATCCCATAAAGCCGCTGGAAAGGTGAAAAACCAGCAAGTAGTGAGTTGGCACCGGTGTGCATCTCAGCCCGTTGTTGGGATGTATTAACAAAATTTGAATCCGGTTTTACCAAAATTTCGGTAAAACGAAAAATATTTTAGATTTCCCATAGTTTTTAGTGCGATCCTCATATTTTTTAATTTCCCGAGAAACACACGAATCTCCACTCTCAAGCTCACAAGATCCTAAATTTGTACTAATTAGCCTCAATTAATTTTCAAATCAAAAAGTTCTTCTGTCTTTGGCTCACCAAAACTCACAGGCAAAAATATTAATTTTATGTCTGAAAATCTTGCTTAAGGCTGATATTGCAAACCTGTGTGTCCCCAAGGGAACGCAGAATTTTTTAGTTGACAGATATCAACTCTTTTGTGAATGTCCCACGAGAGCGCGTCCTTCAGGTGCGTTTATTTTTCGACATTTTAGCCAGTGCGCATAATTTTGCAGCATTTTGAAATGCCAAAAGCGAGTTTTTCGCATCACTGCCCGTGGAGGCCCACGAAGGTATTTGTATAAACGTTAAATATCATCTCAAGGGATAAGCAGCTTAACGTTCAGGCTGTTTGGCCAACATTTTCCTTTTTGCGGTGCTTTTAGAGTCGTAAAATTTCGATACGCAGTGTTTGTATGTATTTCTCCATTTCCTCATTAAAAGTTTTGGTCAAAGAGCAGTTTAACTAAAAATCAATCCACTTTAATATTCGAAAAAACAAAATTATTTCTGTAGTAGAGGCGTTTAAATTTCGTAAATTTCTTTAAATAAGGCAAAGATCATCTCTTCTTATTCAATTAACTTCCCCTTTCTCTCGACCGTAAGCACAGCCAAAACGTCGTGTTATGCTCTCTTAAATTTCATACCTTGTGTACAGTTACATTTAAAAACAAACAAGTTTTGGTTCACCGCAGCGGGCGCGGAATGAAAAAAGGAAGAAAATGAGATTCGTAAGGATTTGCCGCGTGCAAAACAGAGTTATTTCAATTTAATGCTCGCATAAAAGCTTGTTCTGGTGCTCACAAAAGCAGGCAGCCCGCTGCCACGATTGCCAAAAGCACGAAGAGGGCAAGTTAAGAAGATTAGGCCGGCTGTGTGGATTTTCGTCATCATCTCGAGGAAATTGCTCGCCTGCTTCTTTCTTATCTGCATTAATAATTTTTCGCTGGGCGAAACACACTCGCTCCCTGCCCGCGAGTGGATAATGCGATTCATTTTTTCGCCTGCTGCCATTCCGCTGCGCGCAAAGGATTACTAAATTAAATTCGCCGCGCTTGGCGCTTCCTTGGTCTGCGGAGAGAACGAACAGCCCCAGGCTGACGCCAGGTTATATTGGATTGGCCACTGGGACCTTCCCGTTTGCTCAAGACAAAATTAGCTAAACTCTTGTTGGTTTTGAGGGAAAAGTTCTTGCAAAATTTTGTTTGACACACCTATTGACTGAAGAAGGTCAAAAATATAGCATGGAATTATTTCACAAATTAATTCAATTTTACCGGCGTTTTTCTAGATACAAGGGCGGATAAGAGAGATGATGAAGGGCAATCATAGGATTTTTGGCACAATTTATTGTCTTTGAAATAAAAAATTGAGCCAATTAAAGCATACTTTAGTGTTTCTTCCAATGACAAAAAATATGATATGGATTGTCAGAAAAGCCATTTTAAAGGTAAATTTTTGTTCCAGACCAATGATATCTTGAACGCTTGAGATGAAAATCAAGAATTTTCAACCAAATTTTAGCAATTTTGTTCGATTTAAAGTCACCATTTTATAATTCAGATTGATTTATAAATAGGTGTTGACATTTTACCACCTACAGAGCTTTCAATAGGGCCAAAATAGCCTCTCGACTAAAATTCCTAATTTGACGTAAATGTTAATGTAAACACTGCACAAAATTCGTATTGTCAGTTGCAAAAAATATAAAAAATACGTAAATACATATTTATTTTGTCCATTTTAACACACGAGGATATATTAAACGATGTTTTTACTTGATTTTTTCCTTTCGATCTCTTTGTGTTATTTAAGAGAAAATGTCTTTTGATGAAAGCGCAATGACGTAGTTTGCCACTTTATTACATGGAAAAAGATTGCTTCAAAATTGCAGCCAAACTGAAGGGCAGCCTAATGAAATTTTATTGCCGAAAAAGGGGCTGTCCCTCGAGCCATTCCCCAATTTACTTCAAATCACTTCACTGAAGAGATCCAAAGTGACACTAGCAGCCAGCGATCAAATTCCACGAAAGGAATTCGCTGCTTAATTGCCGGAGCACCATAAGCCCAATAATCTCACCCCCGTGTATGCCGCTTCGTGTATGATGTTGAGCACATTTGCTTTGCGGAAAGTAAATAATCTAGAAATAGCTCTTGTCATCGCGCACAGAGTAAGGAAAAGAGAGCGGCGGCGTCTACAGCCGAGCCAGCAGTCTCGGAGGTGCAATTTGGCTGAGAGATTCCGCTTTGCCAACCGACAGACCCATAAGGCGGCCAAAGTGTCGCCACGCAGCAACCGTGCAAGAAGCAACTTTATGACAGCACATGCATCCTGGAGGCGCACGTATGCCGGGAGGGAAATAAATGCTTGTTTGACAGCCTCTGAAAGCAACCACACCGGAACGAATTGCAAATTCATTTTCCGCGCTGGGAACGTTGTTTTTTCCCATTTTGACACGCGGAAAAATCGTGTTTGTCGACCGACGCGGGTTATGAATTGGTGATTTGCGTCCCGTGCTAATCGGATTTTTTATTCAGCTGGAACAAAGGCTTTGAGGATTACTCGCAGAATCCGGCCTCGATATGTGAAATATTTAGCTACCAAATGTGCAATATTTTTAACAGGGAATTATTCAACACACAGACACAATTCAAAATCAACAGCTATTGTTGTTACTGATTGAAGAGCATTATTTGGGGCAACGTTAAATCGATTCTTTGTGTTTTTCAGCTGTATTGTCATTCAGTTTAGCGATCTTATAAAAGATTTGCATTTGGACTAATACAGGGCAAGGTTTGATTTAACTAATTTGAGTTGTTGACTGCAGTGGATCAAATTATTTTTTATCCAAACAATGCGCATTGATCAAACTAGGACGAAATAACAGTAAAATTTTATTAATTGCTATGTTTTCAAACAATTATACGGTTTGTCAGTGATTTTCTTTATTTCGATTTAAAATCTTCGAAAACAATTCAAGATGTTTGGCAAATCAGCTTAAATTATTCAGCCAGCCGAATTGCGCTGTTCACCATCTGGCAAAATTTAGGTCAGGCATGAGCCTTGAGTTTGACTATAAGGCACTGATAGAAAGTCAGAAAAATTGAACATTGTCCACATTGTCGAAAAATACATGACACTACTTGAAACCGTAAAGCACTTTGCAACTCCCCCTAAAAAATGTCACCTGTGAAATTCTGTAGACGTGGTTCAGTCAGTCACCGCATTAAAATTTAGCGAATGAAATCTCTTCTCATTAAGAACTTCCTTCTTTGCTAGAAAGAAGAACGGCAAAGAATGTACAACGTTTGAACTTTCAGCTGATTTTCTTGAAAATTTAACCGCTTCTCTCTGGTGAAGTTTACTTTGGACCCAATCCTAATAGATTAATTTAAGTAGCAGTGAAAGGATTTTGTTGAATCCGAAATCGTCCCCAGCACAATGTCATTTTTCCCAGGGTCTTAACGAGATGGGTGCTTTGATTTCCGACCGCGACACGTGTTTGCCAACCGTTGCTTTGTGTCGTGTATGTTTTAATATTAGCGGACGATTACGGTGTTTTTGCCGCAGCATGCGGCCGGGACGGTAGACAAGTCGGCAAACTTGCTTCTCTGCTCCACCCGTCGCCGTAAAAGCTTCTTTGGCCGCTGCGTCGGGCGAAGTAACCAAAGGGTTTGCCTCAGCAGCTTCCTTATTTCCGTCGCAGACTCACATCACAGCAAGAATGAAAGGAGCGGGCTGGAAAATTCGGATGAATATTTCATCGTTGATGACTCTGCTTTGAGAAGCGCGCGCGTGTACCTCCTTTTATTTAAGACGTATAAGGGTTGAATGCACCCTCGTTGAGTGTACGCAGCAACCAAAGAGGCTCGGCTTTTTTACCATGCGAACCTGGCCACCGGCTGAGAAACACCAGAAAAGAGTCTCATTTGCGCGCCACGAAATATTCATGATAAATCTCGGTCGCTTTTTCAGGAAAAATCTTAGATTTTGAATTTGCAGCGCTGCTTCCGTTATCAGCTTAGAAATCGCCTAAGAGTACTTAAAGCAATAATTATGAGAGGAAGAATTCAAACTCCAAACCCATAAATTTACGGAAACAAATAAATCTCAAGTATACCAAGTAACTAAAATAAATATAATTTTAATTTGCAGAAAACTCATTATCACGCATTTAGTGCAGGTGTTGGCTCAATTTATTTTTGAGTAAATTGAAATTTATGGTAATATAGATTGTGTTAGAAATATGGATATGCGTGCACACTCTAAAAGACTAGCGAGTCGATATTTCATCAACCACGCTTTTTGGGAAATCGATTTTTTTAATTTGTAGGCGAAGAATCACTTCTTATTGTTTTTTTCTATTGTGTAGCATATCGCTTATTTTTTCATTTTGCAAACGCTGCATTCATAATCTCAGGACGGTGACTCATCAAAATAAAATAAAATATAATTTTGTGCCTAGATATTTTGTTATCGCTAGAGGTATTCACGTTGCATTTTTATATCAAGACCAATTTCTTGTTTTACTTCATGATATACTTGACATTTCAATATATTGAAAACAAAACAATAATGGTTAATTTATTAATCCAAACTGTTTCACAATATGACTACTTTAATAGGCAAACAAATAAGCAATTGATGACTCAGAATGTTATCAACTGCATAGAAAATAATTTCACATGTTTCAGTACTGTAATTGGCTCACTGTTTTGGTCAGCCCATGGTGTAGAGACCTCATCAGCACCAGCAGTAATTTATCTTCAAAACGAAATTTATATATCAGAGGACGTTAAACGTTTGTTAGGAATTTCTATATTATTCATCTTTTGATATTCAATTTTATTTATTTTAAGTTGTTCACTCAAATTTATCGGTTTCTGACCAAAAGAGGAACGTGTAGGAGCAGTAGTCGGATGAAATAAAACACGAAAAGTTAACTCAGCTACAGATTTTAACTTGGTTTATTAAACTGAGCGAACAGAGAGCGGCCTAAACGGCTGGCCGTAAAGAGCGTCGCAAAGTAGAGTTTTATTTGAATCATATTTATTGCTGTGCGTTACTAATAAGGGTGAAATTGGGTTTGCCTTTATAGTCAGGGTTTATCGTAAATTTTAATATCAATGAATTGAGGACACAATTAGTCAGCTAATTAATATTGTCAATTTAAGTACATTTTGAGAAAGTATAACTGCCAGAGAGGGATATGGGGGAACATATGGAGGTTTCCAGCAACATCTTAAGTGGGGGTGAGAAGTCACACACACGAGTACAGGGCGCACACGAGCACAAAGTGGGGGAGAGAGTCAGAGCCACCACAAACG
Organism: Cloeon dipterum; assembly: GCF_949628265.1. Taxonomy (NCBI): domain Eukaryota; kingdom Metazoa; phylum Arthropoda; class Insecta; order Ephemeroptera; family Baetidae; genus Cloeon; species Cloeon dipterum. Next base: position 12,417,521 of record NC_088790.1, read on the forward strand.
TTTTAAAAATGGCGTTTGAATAAAAAAATTAAAATGATCAAATGCGAAAGGAAAACAACATCTCTTTTGGCAAAAAAAAATGTCAAGGGTCGAACGTTTTAAATATAGCCAAAACTTATCCGATAAAAAGCTGTTTTTATGTAATCCAAAGTAAATAAAATTCACTCTCCTCTTTAATCGGCTTTCACTAAAATTTTTGTTTAGCGCTGTTGATAAGCACTGATTGGTTTGATTTAAAATTCGGTTTTTATTTACGCTTTGTTGGATGGAAGCAGAGTTGAACAATTTTAGGCCTTTGAAATTTTCCCTCAATAGAAGTAATTATGCAGTAAAAAATAAATTTTGTCCAAATCTAGATAAAGCTCCTTTCTCATTGTTAATTGAACCATAAAACTGGCTAAAATTCCGCACGCCGAAGTGATATTAAACTTTTGTGTTGGCGAACAATGGCGTTCGCTTCTCTTGGAACGTTTACGCCGGAGAACGAGGTCACGCAGAAAGCCCGGATATAAAGAGAAATCATTTCTCTGCGGTTTGATGGGTCATCAGTTTGATGCTCGCAGCGAGAAAAAGAAGAAAAGCCGGTCCATTTCTCATTGTGATTCGCCACGCTGGCCGTTCCCGACCGGTCGGCGAGAAAACTTTCCACCTTTTTTTGGTTGTGGAAGCGGAAAAATTGCACCTAGCCGTGCTGACAAATCCTCGCAAGTATTGATGCGACGTAAATCTTTCGCCCAGCCTCTCTTATAGCAAAAATAGTTTCACCCTTGTCAGTATAATCAACGCCAATGCTTTTGGCGCTTTTGCCCTTTTTGTGTTCTGTCCAATAATAAAGTAAACACGGACAGTTTAGTTCGAAATGTGTGGACGGAGAAAAGTATTTTAGCAATTCATTCAACGGCAAAAGAGAATTTTCCATTCGAAATGTTAAAATGATTCATATAATAGTCTTGAAATTTTGTTACTGCCTTTTCCTTTGTTCCCAAGAAACAAATGAATTAAAATTTGCAAAATTGAAATGAGAGAAAATTAGAATTTGAACTTTATACTGGCAGAGAATATTTTGAGCAGCAAAATCAACCTTTCATTTTATAATTAAAATGGACTTTGTCCGTAGGAAGTTTCAAAGCCACGAGGATGAAATCTGCTTTAATTATAATACCAACCTCTGCATTTTAACTAAAATCAACCTTACTGGCGCATGTTTCCATTGCTTTTTCTGCAGTTAAACTCAACCTAGCGGTAATTTTCATTGAAATTATCTGCAAGTCCCTTTCTTTCAGAGTAAATCGAAATTCTTTTTCCAAAGACTCTGCTTTTTGACATTTTTTCTACAAATATAAGCAACCAAAAAATTGCGATTCAATGATTTTTTCATCATTTTTAAATCTTTGTCTTTTTTAAACCCAGATCTCTCTGTTGAATTATTTTCGTACGAAACTTCCTAAAAAAACAAATTAACTTCATAGCTTGTTCCTGAAGGTGACCTGCATTAGAGAGGATGCCAAAAGTTAATTTGTCGTTAATGGTTTGAAGCCCGAATTCGATTAAATCTGTCGTCTGGCAGGCTTCCGAGCAGCACACTGCTCAAACTTTCTCAGACTGTTAATCGAGTTTCCAAACTCGGGCTGCAACTCGCTTTTGTCCGCAATTATGCAAATATTCGGGCCCTAATGAAAATCTGCGGTTAATTACCGTCTCAAGTCGGCCCCGGGGGACGGGTCGTAATTTCTCGGATTTGGCGCGTATTTTGTTTTCGGCTGGCCGGACCGCATTCGCGCTCGTAAGCGGGTTTACGGTCTTTTTTATTTCGCGGCCGTTAAATTGAGCGGGGGAGAGCAACTGGTGCGTTTTTTTCTGTCTGCTCGCACAAAAAGCGTGCGTAAAAATTAATGAGGAGGAAATCAGCGTTGGACTGAAACACACGAAGCCGTAAAAAATTCACGACGGCGACTCTCCGAATACAGACAAAATTGCCACAGCAACAAAAGTGAGAAGTTTGCTGCGATGTGTTGTGAATATTTATTTTTCAAAATAACAAAATGCAGCGTTAGAAACAGTCCCGTTTTGTTAAACCATTTCTATAGCAACGGATGGAACGGACCGGATCTTCTGCGCAATTGTCCCACAGACTGGCACGAATTTTTTTCTACGCACTGCATCACACTGAAAATTTTGCGTGGGAATTATTGAAAAAGTAATACGAAGTAATTATACATAATATACAGCAGGTAATCACAACCATGTAAATTAATAAAATCAATGAATTGAGATGCATAAGTTAATGATTAAAAATAGATGAGAAAAGTAAATGACTGGCGGCGCGCGTCTCACTATCTTCAATCTTTTGCTCTTTTTTATTTTGCTAATGAACTGGCGAGACAATTTTACTCTTCATTTTTCACTTTTATCTGTCCATCGATCATGGTTAAGATCCAAACAGAGCAAAGTGGTTGAGTTAATTTACTTATTTAGTTTAAAATAACTCCCTATATGTGCTTCCAAATTTTTCATTCTGTCTGTTCTCAAAAATTGAATTAGGAAAATAGTAGCGTTTCTATCCTGATCTGCTAAATCAATATTATTTTTTAAAACACCAAATAAAATATAAAATTCAATATTTTTTACATGTCCAGAATGCACTGCAGTGGGATTTAATCCGAAAATAAGGGACGAATGGCCAAAACTTCCAACCTATTGATTTACTGACCAGTTTTAACACAATTAAATACAGGCCATTGAAAAATGTTTAAATCCAAAAATTTCCTAGAAATCTATCGGGACTGATCTTTTCGTGCCTTCCACAGTTTTACAATCTGAAACTTTTTAAACGGATTTCGGGATTTAATTTTTAGCTTTGTAATTTAAGCTGTGAAATTATTTTATAATTTTGACCTTTGTCTCTCATTTCTGAAATCGTGTTTGATTCCAGCCTACGTGACCCATCGTGGAGTTAAAATTTTATGTCGCAAAAATTGATTTTCGGTGCTCTTTCAGAGCTCTGGGCATGTAATTTAATCTTTTGCTGACGAAACGAGAGCCTCAGATTTAAACAAAATTCCGCTTCGGATTTCAGAGTTCATCCAATTATTTGCCCGTCCATGTAATCATCTCATTAAATTATTAACCGGTGCGGAGCTATGCAATTTTGTTCTCGCCCTGTTCACTAATCTTGCCAAGGGGTGAATAATGCTCGCGATGAAGAGAAATCCAAACAAGTCGTTATTTGTAGTTGGTCAGCGGAATAACACGTGCAAAGCGCGTCTCATTTGCGCGCAGCACACACGATCACGTACCTCGTTTTTGTTTAACGGCTGCGTGCGCTTTTGAACGCGCACCCGACCGACCGCAAAGCAAACTGATGAGAGCGAGAGGATAGGGTGGATGCCAAAACACCAATGTTGGCCCCTCCGCGAAAACAAAGAGGATTTAGAGAAGCCGCTCGACGCGCCTGTCCTACCGGTTGCATAAGTGCTATCGCTGAGTATTAACTAAAGCGGTGCGATTCCTAGGGAAATAAGAGACGAGTGAAAGTTTCTTGGACAGCTTAATGGGGGCAAAGGTTAACTTTGCGATGCTAAGGTTTCCCAAAGTTTGGTATTTTTCACCAATTAAACGAAAATTTTATTTAAAAAAAGGCGAACGCATGTATTTTTTGATTGATAAAGTTTATATTACTGTTTGTGATTGGTTAACATAATATTTCACTTCAATAAATTGAAAATTGATACCAAATTTGATAAAGGTACCATGAGACGAGTTTTTTTCATTTTGGAGTGATTTGCTGCTCTACATCTGTGACAGTGGAATACAAGAAATTTCATGAAAATAAATTTAGCAATGAATTGCCTAAGGATGTTAACATAAAAAAGTTCTGGTTATGCAAAATTTCTTAAAAAATAAACTCTGTTTAACAAAATTTCTAACAGTTAACCTATTTTGAGTTTGATCTCCAGGGCGAAGTCTTTCTGTAGCGTAAGGTTTTTGCACTTCATAGCCTTAGCTTTTCCGCGCGCAATTTTCCAAGTAAGCAGAAAAGGAAAAATTAAAATTCTAAATATGTATGGTTTTTCAAAATCGGATCATTTATCGCAAAGTTTTGCCGTTTTGAATTTATTCACTCACTTGAAAATTCATGGAATAATAATCTCTTCAGCGAGAGAAAAATAAACAAAATGTGATGTAGCAATCGGCAAATATGAGCGTTTTAAGACACCATTTAATTTTGAATCAAGACTTTCATTGTTCGTAAAAATAAATGGCATCTGTTAACTTTACAGGGCTCAAGAGGAAAAAGTCAATGGAATAAAATTTCCAAGTCTAAATTACTTGGCTCTTGATGAGAAACGCTCTCGTTCTAATTAATTAAAATGTAAATCAGAATTTCAAAAGGCACACAAACTTTGAAAAAAAAAATTCTTTTAATTGCACTGCTATATTTTTATGAAAACTTTAGCTTCAAAATAACTGGAAGTACCCAAACTTTGCTGCCCAAAGAGCCGATTAAAAATTTTAGTAAATACCTGACGAATTTTACCTTTGAAGTGGAAATACAAGAAATGGAGTTTAGAATCCTCTTAAGTTTCCAGAAGAAAATTAAAACTAATCACATTTATCAAAAATATTTACCCCTTTTAAAAAATCGATGTGCAGAAAAGAAACAGAGAAGAAAAGAGGATAAATAAATTCAAAAGCTTTGATTGTCACCAGTTTGCTGCGAATTGCAGGGGGAGTATTTTTATGGCAGCCAAGGGTGGAAGGTGTTTTAGGTTTGGCCAGCGTCCAAATGCGAGAGCAGTGAGTGGATGAGATTGCAAAGGCAGAGAGAAATCAGGCGGCGCTCGCGCGCGAGCCAGATACGTGCCGAAATGAGCCCTGTGCACTTTCCTCTATTTATTTACGGGCGCAATAAAATAACGGGCATTTCCACTTTTATGGCTGCCCGGTGTCTGTGCGCAAGAAATTGGCGCTCTTTGACACGTCCGCGCTCGTCCCAATTCTGTTGACGCGTGCTTTTGCACTAGCAGCGCGAATCGATGCTTTTATAATTAAGTGGAAAACAATTATTTTCCTTTTAATTGGCACCATTGGAAGTTATGAATTTTTGGAAATGGATTGACTGACGTAACAAGGAATATTTCGTGAGCAGCTGATGTTTCCACTTTCTGTCAAAAAGTTTTGTTCGCCTTGGGGGACGCAAGTTTGATAGGCGCCAATTTAAGGTGGCGAGATCATTGCATTGACAGCTGCGAAACTTTCTTTCTACACCAAAAATGGCACTTCCTCGAGGGGCTCTCAAATTAGTAGCTGTTCCAGCAGTTGGGAGAAGTCACTCCAGTGAAATGCTTTCTGCTTGTTTGAGCAACAGATAATATTGTGTAGGCCTACTGAAACTTGTTTTTGTACATACTTTTGTCAACTTTTTTGCTTTCTTAAATGACTGTTTAATTAACTTTCCATCTTTTTGCTCCATTTTATGAACAACTTAGGTAATTTTTATTGAGGGTTGCTTATTCCATTAAAAATTTATTCAATTTCTATTTTTAACTTTCAGACCTGAATTGGTAGGCCTGTGAGTAAAAAATAATATTTTTAAGGTATCAATCAATATAAGCTATACCGTTTTATTTTAAACATATTTTTGACAAAAATGAATTTTTTGTCACATGATAAGGGCTTCAAGAGAAGCTGAAACCAGATTTATATTAACATTCAGCGTTCCCCACCAAGGGCAAGTCCATTTGAATTTGTACCAACAACTTTTTTCAAAAGAGAAAACATTTTTACGTTTGCCAAAATATGTTCGATTCCCTCGTAAATTTTGTTAATGATGCAGAGCCAAACATATTAATCAAAAACAAAAACAAAATGTATTTTAATAAAACCTTGTGGGTGGCTTCACGATATGTTTTCAGTCATCAAATTTAGATGAGCTCTTGATTTGAAATTCTGCTTGCTGAGTGGTAAAAAGTGCCTGGTTTTGTGTTCGCAGATATCCCACACCTTCGTCGAGAAAAAGTGTTCATGAAAGCCGGCGCAAATGCGAGCCTCGCGTGTCCCGGCGTCGGGGAGCAGTCGATCGTCATCAACCTCGAGTGGCTGTGCATGCGGTGTGGCTCGTCCGGCGTCTCCGAGATCAAGCTGGTCGAGTTCATGGGCGAGAGCACCACCGTCTGGGAGCACAGGGGCCGCATCTCGCTGAACCAAGAGACCTTCTCCCTCAACCTGCAGCCTGTGCTTAGCCAGGACTCGGGCGAGTACGTGTGTCTCGTCAACAACCGTCCCACCCCCGAGGCCATTGTCAAGCTCGTCGTTCAGGGTGAGTTCAAAGGAAGACAATATAAAAAGGAGAGGGGCTGCATTTTCCCCGGCCTCTCAATTTGACGAGACAAGGCGTAATTACTGCACTTGAAGAGGCGTCCGTGCAGAGTGACATGAGTCATTCAGCGTAGACTTGGAAAATGTAATTGTTTAGCTTCAAAAGCTGTCGCTTGGCAACGATTTATTTCCGAAAATGCGGAGAGTAAATTGCAAGAAGTATTCGTAGCAGTATAGTGATGTCTTTTGATCTTATTTAATTTGTACTGGAATTCCAAGAAAATTCAAAGTCAAAACTTATTTTGTTATAATAAATTGCTTATCGTGTTCTAAAAACTACCATAATTTTGTTTTAAATTTATTAATATATCTACTTGGTAGAAAATGCATCGTTAACATGGTCTCAAACTCATTAAAATGCTTGGCAAAAGAATTTTTAAAGCTGCACAGTTGATTTTTAGAAATTTAACATTTTAGTCAATTAGCTTTATTCTTGAACTTTGAAGAAAAAAACTGCTATTTTGTATTTTTTAGCAAGCTAATTATTGACATGATAAGCAAAAGCAGAAAAATACAACGGATCGTTAAGCTGTGTTGATTTTTTAAAACAAAAATATTTGCTCTTTATTCCAATTCTTATATTGTATGTAACTAATCGACGATAAAACCTGCCATTTTAATAAAACATGGTCAACCCCTTAAAGAACCCAGAATTTTCCATAGTTAGGGGAACATTCCCTTTAAAAAGAAAAAAAAATTGAGGTAATGTCAAAAGCGTAGTTGGGAGTGAGCTAAACATGTTTTGCTCAGAGCCAGAAGCGTCGGTGCTGTGGGCAAAAATAATGAATCCGATTTGTACACACCACGCGCGACCCGTCTCTGGCAGGAAGCGGCGTTTTGTGCAGCGCGGTATTGCTGATTGGCGATTTGCGTTTGTTGTTGCAGACGTGCCACCACCGCCAGCCCGGCCTTTGATCACCAACTTCACGTCCCGCTCAGTCTATTTGTCGTGGGCGCCGCCGGTAGACATGCAAAACGGCCACATTATGCACTACATCATCAGCATTAGGTGCGTATTGTGTTTTTTCTCTATTGATTTCAGAGCTTACCGCGTAAAGCTTGAATAATGGCTGCTGGATAATGCCGATCAATTCATAATTAATCACCACCGCGGATGAAAAAACTGTTGCTAAATAAAGCCACTAATGCTTGCACCAATCAATGCAGTCTATTTCCTACTCATATATTAATAAAAAGCGTGATATTTTAACCTTTCTAACTAGATTATTCAAACACCTTTTGATAGAATATTAAATTGAAAAATAAAATCTATATTTCAAGCCAACTGAAATTAAGAGCTGAATTTCGCCATTCATTTGTTCTGCGGTATCCTCTCTATTTCTTCATTTCTTTATTTGGTCCCATTAGAGCGTTTTTAATCATCCAGTTACAAAAACTACTCTATGAATTTATTTTTCTTTAATTAATTAACAAAGTAAACATTCATTAAATTAAATGCATTATTCAACTGGAGGGGAAGCAGTACGTTGCCTAAGACTCTTCACCAAGGGGATGGTTGAATTAAAAAGGAGCCGTTTGACAGTTGCAAATTAAACATACGTGAGCAGTCACAAAGGCTAGTCTTGAGGGCACAAGGGAAAAACAACACAAAGAGGTCTTCATTTTAAATGGAAAGTTCTATGTGAGCACGTTCTTGCGGATCATTATCGCTTTTTGTTCGGAAAAGCCTCGAAGCCTCTATACCCCTCAACAATAGATGTTTATTTATCAGGCCCTGAGTGTTAAGAGGAAGTTCTCTTGTCAAAATGTTGGATATGAATTTGGCTTTATCCCTTAATCAAATTACTGTGTTCACTTAAACTTAAAACCAGTTGCAAAGCAATGTGCAAAACAGAATTTATTTTGAAATTTTTTCAGACAATGGTCAATATATTGAAGCTAGAGTGTATTTCCTGAACAATATTTTGACCAAGAAATCCGGTATGCTATTGCAATCTCATACTTTCTCCTGCTTCCTGGAAAAACAATACCACAAATTCTTTACCAGATGAGGACATTATTTTTTCTTGTTTCCTGCTATAATATTTTTGCATTGAAATGTGGAAAATTTCGATAAGCCAATCAAATGAAAGTTGAAAAGACGTACTGGAACATGTCTTGAGTTCTACTAAAGTCCGTAAAATCTAGTCAAATTTGTTGGAAGCTGTGTGGGCATGGTTGTCTTTGAGATCAAAAAAGGCAAAAAATACCCATTCTTTGAAAGATCCAAAATTTAATAAGCACATTTTCAATACCAAATCAATGCTGTTTTTCCCAAAACAATGTTCGACAGTGTTCCCTATCGGGAAAGGTCCAAATATTGTTGAAAAATTCCATACATCAATAAAAATTTGAAAGGATATACACTCATGAGCACAAATCCAAACTTATTTGGTAGTGTTTTGACTCAGAGTCTAATAGCAGCCGCATTTTTTATTACGCTCTGGAAAAGGGTGGGCAATTCACTTAGATGAATGAGCGTGTAAATGGGGCTTTTGTGCCGCGATAAAAGGTCCGTTTTGGTGGCGAAACACACACGAACACACCACACACGTCAGCAGAGCGAACGAGTCTAATTCGGAGCGTTTGTGCGACAGGGTCGGCGAAGACGGCGGCTGGGACGAGGACATGAGCGGCATCGAAACGAGCGACAACAAGACGTTCTACACTGTGGCCAACCTCCGTCCATTCACCGTCTACAGCTTCCGCATCATCGCCGTCAACGCCTTGGGACCCTCAAAGCCCAGCAAGGAGTCCTTCTACATGGTAACCCTCAGGGAAGGTCAGTGCAAAACATTTGTCACGCTTATTTACTCTTCCGCACTTGGAGTGCCGTCGAATGCTCCAGGGATGATTGTACTTCGGTTGCTTGGGAATTTATGTGTTTGAAGCGCTCACAAGCACGTACCATTCACAGAGATGACGATCATGATCATGATGAGCATTCACAGTCGAATGAAAAATGTTTGAAAGAGTTTCAGAGAAATTCTCTTGGCTGGAAATCAATCAATTTTAATTGCTGAAATTCACAGAAATGGTTATAAGCGATTGTCTCTCGTAATGGTCGAGTTTTTAACTCAATTTAAGTTAATTGTGATAATTCCTTTTTACCTACTACTTTTAATACTCTCTCAAATTGAGAAAAATCGGCTCTACAGTTGTCTTGCATGCTATTCAAGTGGTGAGCACTATTTGCCTTTAGCAAATTACGATTTATTTCACTACAAGGCAAATTTACCTCATTATTCGCAGACTGTTGGATAGATCGCAAAAAGAGGAATTGAAATCAAGCAAAAACATTGGCAAAGTGTTATATTTTAACAAAAATTCAGCATACAAATCTGAATTTTACTGTTACACTCTACCATGATTTGTTTATTTTCCTTTTTGGAGATGCATTATAGTTGAAAATCCACCGATCAAAGATTCTATTATTGCATGTTTCGGGGACCGCCACTTAAACTATATGAGTCCAATTTTTTACGTAGAGAAGTCGATTAAAAAAGCCTGAAAGTCAAGTCAATTTAATTGTAGAAAAAAAACAGTAAAAATATTGCAAACTATATACAGCATAAATAATTCCTAAATCAAACAGCCGGAGAGATTTTTTATACTACTGCGTATTATTAAATGAACGTTTTTTTTCTTCTGGAATGCACAGCTTCATTCCGCTAGGTTGATTTTTCCAGGAGTATGCATACATTATTTGAAAAAAGGTTCCGCTTCAATCTTTGTTGAACAATATTCGTAGGCCTTGCTGTATTCAAATTCGATTTTCTCCCTAGCTTCCCTTCCGCCGGTCCTAAAATACAATTTCTCCGCTTTCGCGTTGGCGAAGCAGAGCACGTGTGTGCGTTGCGATGAGTTATGGCAGAAATCTTCGCATGCTGTGTGTCTCGCGCAACGAGCGATTGGGGATCGATAATAAATTGGGGTCTGTTGCCCGCGCGAGCTCCCATTATTTCGCGGGGCGCATAATTACTCCCCAGCGTGTGCAAAAGCGCAGCACGGTGAATCAATAACGTCCGCCCTAATGCTCCGTGTGTTTGCAGTATCAGTGTGAAAGGTGCTGCGATTCGCCGCCACGCCCTCGCTCGATCATAGCCAGTGAATGACACGTTCACAATTGCTTTTGATGTCGATACCAGAAGCCTTTTGGCTGCAAATGAGTTTCTTTTTGCAAAATATCAACCATTTTAGACCGTTATTTCGGTCATGTAGAGAGCGTAATTCCCACTTCTTGAGGGTTTAAATTACATTTTTCATCTTTCAATCTAATTTTTTCACCATATTTTCCGATTAACGATTTATTCAAAACATTTATACAAAACACGAGCACTGAAACTGACGTTATTTTTAATGAAAATTATTTTCAAACTGACAAAAAATATACGGCAAGCTTTGAACCGGGAGCGAAAAAACTCCCAGTTGATTATTTTCTCAGTTATTTTTTTAAGCCATCGAATTACGTCTGGGTAAATCGGCTTCTCACCCTCAACATTATTTTGAACCTTTTGAACACACACAATTTTTGCATCTATAAATAGAAGACAGTAGATATTATTATAATTCTGATGGTTTAAATTTCTTTAAGTAACTCTCTATATCCTAAAAAATTGCCAAATTAAGTCTGAAAACTTGCAATAAACCGATTTTTCATTTACATATATATATATAAAATCTTGCAGACTCGAAAAAAGGCCAAAAACTTTATAGACTAAAAATACTGCAAGAAAGAAAAATATATGAAAATTTTGCTTATTATAACACTAAGATGGTTTTAGAAAGTTTATTTGGATGCTTTTAAGCATTCTAAGTAAAGTTCAAACTACTTAAAAATGCATGATTTGTTCCCGTAACAATTGGAAGCTCAGAAATAGTCGATCGTTGAAAATATTTAAATTATTTGCGTGTTTAATTGTGAAGTGTTTACCACGCTTTCCCCATTTCTCCTTTTTCATTTTAACAGATAACGGAGCATTCAAAATTGCTCCTCTACTTTGGCACGAACTTCAGTGTTTACATGCAAACGATGGTGTGCGGTGGGCGTTTTAGGCTACGCCATTAACAATTACGGCTCAGCCATAGCAGAACTTCAACTTGCTCTTAGGAGGAGTGCGGTGAAATCCGCAAACCCTTAATGAAAGTAACGTTTAATTCGCTTCTGCTTGAAACTCGCAATTAAGTGCTGTTTCAGCTTCTCTCTATTTTTTTTAAGACGGGGAAACTTTGCGAATTATGAACAATGCTTTCTCTGGTGGTATAATCAAAGATTTTCATTCTAAAACGTTCATTAGAGTAATAAGTTCTGGTTTTTGACGGCATTTAATTTCCACAAAATTTAGTTTTGACAGTATACAACCTTTTTCAATCATCTTCCGTGAGTGAAAATATTAAATTCATTGCTTAGTCAAATAGATAACGCATTAAAATGCATCCATTAGTTTAGACTCTTCAACAGATTCGTAATTACTGTCCAAAATTATTTTAATTGTCAAAAAACAATCGTTGAAAATAATTCAGTGATCATATATACTTTTGTTGCACGGCCTGTGCAGCTCTTTCAGAATTTAAAAGCACTTGCCAAGTGAGAGAACATGCATCTCTGTATGGGTTTTTATTTCAGCACTTAAGCCTTGTTGTTAGATCCGTTGCATTACAGAAAAACGCTTACTAGTAGACCACCATTGAAAGACAAGAAATATTGCTTTGACTTTTGGAAAACCACAAATGTAAAACAAGAACACAAACTGCGATAAAAACGCAAATAAAAATCTTTTTCTCCTGCCAAGAGAAGGAGCGAAATGGAAAAAGTCTTGCAAAGATTATGTCTTTTGGACCATAAATTCGAAACCGGCTCTTCCCTGTTTTATATTAAAAGAGTACTTACATCGCAATGTTATCCTTTTAAACATAACCATAAGAAGCGAATAACCTCAATAGATTAGAACTGCAACTTAAGGAGAACTTCTGAATTATATTATTGAGAAGAAGTTCACCTACCTCTGATTCGTGATTAAAATTCACCCTGAAAAATGTTGAATCACAAACGAATTCACCTGCTCTTTAACTTGCTCATCCGCTTTTGATTAAATTCATCCGTGAGCTGCTCTCACTTAAAATCGCCCTTTGAAGATTAGTGTTACGATCCTACTTTAGTCCGGACACTCGTTAGCTGAGCGCGGCGGGTCGTGCTCCCTCGCGTCACGTCCTCTCAACTCGGTCAGGCAAAAGTTATATAGTTTCGCACTGAAAGGTCGTGCTAGTTTGCCGAGCAAACAATACACGCTGCCTTTGCAACTCATTTCGGTATTGTTCTGTGCTATCAATTAATGCAGTTTATGGACCACCGACCAGACGAGAGCGCACACGTCGCATAATTAGTTATTCATCGAGCAGTGCATGTGGTACGCCGGCAATTTGCCTTGAGGCGTCCGAAATTGTTGCCTTGCACATAGACGGCAAATTAATTTGCTGCCGTCGGCCCATTTCGGCCACGTTCGCATTTGCATACTCGACACTAATTAAAATTGAATTATTGCTGCTCAGTTATTTGGGTGGGACAAAATTAGCAATGAACCAAGATTTTTGAAAATCAAAACTTTGGAATAAGTAGTTTTATCTATGTAAAATGCAGCGTGTCCCATAATTCAACGACCACTGGTAGGAGAAACAAAAGGTCTCAGACTAATGTTATTCAGAGAAAAGCGATAGAAGCTGCAAATTCGTGGAAGGTGAAAGTCTACTGCCTAATTTTTTTTGCAGCTTTGGGTTCTGAAGCATAAAAGAGCGCAGGATCTAAAATGTGACACAAAATCCGTAAATTTCAAACTTACAATAAAATTTACAAGATCTTTCCACTTTTCTGGGAAAATTCTATTGGAAATCAGTATGGTTAGTTACACAACTGGCATTTTTTCCAGGATTACAAAATAAATTTGGTTCTTCAGCAACATTTCTTGAAATAAATTTAATCCTTTCTCCTCGGGCTGTTGCATTCCTTCACTCCAATATAACAATATTATTTACTTTTAAACACATTTAAAAAACGACAAAAAAATATTGGAGCATTAATATTTACTAGATTTGTCACAACGAGCTATTTGCAGACATTTTTTCAATGTTTCCTGAAGCTACAACGTTTCAAAAGTTTCAGAAAATATTAAAAATGTAACACCATTAAAAATAATTATTATTCATTCTGTTTCTTTGGGTCTCAAACCAACAACCACATGTTGCAAAAAATGTAGTAGATCAGACTTTTTCCTTTTCTTCATTGCTTCTTTCACAAACATTTTCAATTTACTGTTCAAATTTATTCCAATGTCTTGACAAACAAAGGCAGTTTGGTTAAATTGAGGAAAGGCAAGGAAAATTGCTTAGCTGATGCATCTCTTCCTCAATCATAACGTATCCTAGAAAACTTTCGCAGAATAATGCAAAGTCTAGACATAAAATGTAAAAAAGAAAATCATTTAGTTTTAAATGTCAGTTAATAAAACGCGAGCTTACACGAATTTTAGCGTTTATGTGGCACTTGAGAGGGAAAGGTCTCGTTTTATTAACCGATAAAAACACTCGAAAGCAACCAATAGAAGTAAACGCATTTCAAAGGCTGACTCCAAACATGGCTGAACGCAAATAATTTGGCATTCGCCGAAGCGAATAAAGCTGTGTGGTGGGCGCACACAGTTTCGGATCATTCCAGCAAGGAATTAAAGCGAGGCACCTTTGTTGGTATTTGGTGCTGCCGTTGGAAATTCCCTCGTCCCTCCTCGCCATAATCCTTTGGCGGCTTAAGCGTTCTCGCTCGCTGTGCCTGTCGGATGAAAGTCTTGTTAGCGCGCCCCGGATTAAATTCTCATTTTTTCCGGAATGAAATGTTGAAAAATGGCCAACGCGTTTGCAAGCCCCAGCAGACGTTGCGCAATTTAAAACCATTTCTAAAGAAGTAAAAAAATATTAAGCCTGAAAAAATTCATTTAATTGTTCAACGTGGAATCTTTATTTAGAGTGATAAATCGCCTCTCTTTGTGCTTGCAACTTAATAACTGTTAATTGAGCCGTAAATCAACTTTTTTTAATTCAACTTTGAGTATTAATTTCCCTTCTTTCTCGAAATTACGTGTTTTAAATTCAAAACACCACAGTTCCTAGAAATCATGTAGCAGCGAAATGTGGTTCTTTAACAGGATGAATGGAAAAAAGCAAATTTGCAGAGAAACCAATTCTCGCACCATGCGCCAGCTGTTTAAACAGCACTGTTTTTGCCCCTTAGGCCTCGTCAGCAGTGCTTCTCATGCTAAACAAAATCCACACGGCAGTGCTAGCTGATGGGAATTTTTAATCATGTCCGGCCATTGAAAATGATTGACAGGACCAAAATGCTAAAGCAGAGAGTAAAATACTAAAATGGAACACCAATTTTCATTTCGAGGATACTCCTTTTGGCCAAATTTACAAAGTTATAAAGTAATTTGCAAAGTCGTAAACTCAATTATTTTGAATATTCACTTTTCAAAGAATCACACATTCGTGAATTGAGTTAAAAATGCGAAAAAATTATTTAACATCTATTAAAGCTAAGTTAGAAATTTTACTGTCTGGGCCAGATACTTCTTAATTTGTTCCTTAATTCCACCTACCAAAAATTAATTCAGTATGCATTTATTTAAACAATAAAAATTTGTTTTCTTAACAGGGAACAAATCAACCATCTGACCTAATTTTTTAAAACTATGCAGCACGACTCTATTTATATTGAAGCACGCAAAACAATTATTGTGACCTTTTATGTACGTGACGCTAAACAGTTCACTTTTTGTTCAAATGAAAAACATGGCCGAGCTTGTCTCCAACGAGCCATTCAATGCTGTTGGTTGCTGGTGTATATGCATTTCCACTGAACCACGAGTATTATATGTTGTGAAAAACGCGGCAGGGCTGATTTTGACGACTATTAATCCAGCTAGAAGAGGGCTGAAAGCCATTTCCCTTTTCTCTCTCTTTTTTTTATGTTACGACAAAAGCCGCCCGCAATTGCGAAAGAGGAACAACGGCTCCCCTCTTTTTCGCAAATGCGGCTCAAGATTTGCGCTAACGGGCGGCGCGGCGGGCGCTCTGGAGAGTCGGCCGAGTGGAGCTATTTACGCATTCAACTCGCGGACAGTTAAAAGAAACTTTGGCAAAAGAGCGTAGCGAGTTGTCGAAGACTGTGATCGCGCTTTAAAGTTGATCACGGAGGGCAGATTTGCATACCAGACGTGAAACGGGGCCGCATTCGCAGTTGGTTGTTAAAACTCGAATCTGGAAACAAAACGATGGCTAAAACTAATCCCTCGCTAATTAAAGAGGATTTATGCTACGAAATCCTGGAAAATCCTTGTTGCCAATGCATAATACGGTTTTGAAAAATTAGACGATCGACCATTTTTCTCTGAGCTCTCAATCTTTACGGGACCATAAAATAAGCATGAATCACGCAATGATCAGGATTTTGAACCATGCTTTAAATCAGCTAAAACTCTCCCAATAGGATATAAAGTCTGTGATCAACCGAATTTTTTATTATATTGCCGAAATCAGGACTCCATCCCCAACAGGACCTCTTTTTTAGCAAAGATTGCATGCTTTTCAAATTACGAACACTGTTTGAAATCCTTTACATAACAAAGAGTTTACCCGAAAAAAGCTTTTAGATAAATCTCGACGAGAATGAGCCGAAATATACAGACAAGAAATACATTTTGAAGAAAATAGGCCGAATTTGAATTATTGCTATAGCTTAGTATCAATGCCCTCGTTTTTATTATTGCTCTTTTAGAGTTCACATATAGAAACTAACGATTTGATCAATAATTTTCAATTGCTGCCCTGTCTCAATCCACTTTAATTGTTGCAGTGCCAGACGGCAAGCCAACGATAACGACCGCGCACAACACGAGCGCCACCTCGATCCACATTAGTTGGCGGCCGCCGACGCCAGACTCGATCCACGGCGAGTTCCTCGGCTACAGGGTGGCCTACCGCCAGCGAGACCGCTCTTCGCAGCCCTTGAAGGAAATTTTCATCAGGGACCCTAATGTTAATGTGAGTGTGTATCCGTATCCCCCTCGGCGGGCGAATGCATCTCGTGCCGTCCCGCCCCGCCGGCAAGCAATCCGATTTTATTTTACGCGATCGCGCAAAACATCCGTTTCCATGCACTCTGCTACTCGATTTAGGAGGCGCTTTATTTCAGCGGGGCAGAGCGAGCAGACGCTGAAAATCCCCTTGATGGCGGCCGTTTCTGCGGTGTATTACGCCCTGTGTCTGTGTGTGAGTGAGAGCCGAAAGGCGGCGGGCTGCTGCAGACGCCGTTTTTTGCAATTAGGCTGCAGTGTGCACGTGAAGCATATATTGCCGGCAGCGCCGTTTGCAGAAATATACGACGCGACTCTGTTTGTTTAGGGTTCGAGGAAACGAGACGCTTCGTGTCAGACAGCGCCACTTGGATGCTGCCACCCTTTTCTCATTTCCTGCTGTTTAGTCGACGTTTGCATTAATAATACACTCACGATTCGTTTCCTTCCATTGCACTGCCTTAATTTAGAATTTCTGAGCTTTTTTGTGTCTCCTCTTCCGCTCCCCTTGGTAAACGAGTTAGCTTTGCCTGGCTTGTTCTTCATTTGCAGGCTAAAGTGCGAATTCAAATTGAGTCACATTGCATTTAAAGTTAACAATGTTGGAAAAGGAAAGGTTGCAATGCTTGCAAAATCTGACTGGAACAGGATCATAACACTTTTTTCATGCTATTTTCTTTATCTCAATCATTTTCTGGACCAATTTTAAAGTCAACTATTTTCACCTGTTTTCCATGAAAATGCATGTTCGTTCTAAAGGTGTCAGCCACGTACTTTTTGGCGGCAGCTGGCTGATCCGGCTTCGGTAGAATTTTGGCTGTGAATTTTTGGCAGGCTGAGAAACTTTTAAAAGTGAAGTTTGATAGTGCTTAACGGCACGAAGGGCCGAAGACAAATTTTTCTTCCAGCATTTTTCGCTTTTTTTACTCTTTGACCGGAGGCTACCAAAGCTTGGTGGCTGACCACGCAACCCAAAATGTGTAGGCAACAGCACGGCGCAGCGCGTCTGGCTGACATCTCCAATTATTACTTATCCTGTTTTTGGCAAACTCTGAAATCAATTTTTCGCATTAAAACTTAAATCACAGTTAGAACCAGATTATTTGACGAGTAATTAACTTTATTAAAAAAAATCAGTAAGTTCTTGTCAAGCTGAATAAAAATCGATATCTGTTTCAATTTAGAGAAAGTTTTTTCTCCCAAGAAAAACTAATATTTAGAGTCAAATAATTTTTTGTTCAACGTGTTAGTTTTGTCCAAATCCATTTAATGACCATAAAATTATAAAAACACGTATTTTCCTTGCAGAATCATCCGAATTTCCACTTATATATCTCTAGAAAAAATATGAAATTTAACTAATAGGATATACGGTCAAAATTTGGAAAATTAGTAAAAAGTGGAAATACTATCATTAGAAGTTCCGATCAAAACACTAATCAAGAATTTTCCTGTTTTGAATCTGAACAAAATCCCTTATTGTTATAATATTCTGTTTTCTTGTTTCAGAGTTTCACGATCCAGAATCTCGACGTATACTCGCAGTACCTGGTGTCGCTTCAGGTGTTCAACCCGGAAGGCCATGGTCCCAGCACCACTGTACTCGTCATGACCGACGAAGGCGGTGAGTTTTCCCCCAATCGATAGCTTTTCGAAAAGTTCAATCAGTTTTCGCATTTCACGCGCGCAGTTCCAATCCCCCGAGCGAAAATAGGCTGCTGGCCTTGACTGAGGGGGAAAAGCAGTCGGTTTACCGCCTTTGTTCCCTTCTGTGGGACTATGTGTATTCATGGACGTGCCTGCAATTGAAAATTACACGCGGGACTTCTCCGGCTACGTATGTGTGCACGAACGCCACCCCCCACCCCCACCCCAGAGCCACCCACAGCGCGCATCTGTGCGGTCGAGCGCAAAACGGGCCAGTTGGCGCCGCCGCTGAATTTATTTGCCTCTGCCTTTGCGCCTCAAATTATGAGCTCGAGGAAAAATTGACTTTTTTCCCGCGTAGTGAAGCACGGGCAAGGGCACACCCCCACCGCTCTATAAATATTCGGCCGAGCGCACAAACCCTTTTTTGCTCGCAAATTTCCACCGTTACTCCGCTCTTGAATGTTGAATACGCTTTTTTCCCGACCATCTGACTCTTGAGACCGCGCTCACACGCTCCACACGCTCCTCACTAGCTTTTTGCCGCAAATTGAACAAGTGCCCAAATTATTTTTTGCTTAACAGCAGGTTTTCTGGTTATTCCAATCTGCTAAAAAAAAACTTCCGCAAATAGGACTTAATACCGGATCCTTGCTCGCCAGAACAAGCTGTTGAAGCGTGTTATTACACTTTGCAACTCCCGTTTTCAAGAAAATGAGCCATTTCGATCTCAATTGTCACTTTTATCCCGGATCAAGATGAGTGACTCAGATTTATCATATATTCCGGGAATTTTGGCTACGCTCCTTCTTCGGGATTATTTTTTCTTCAAAGAATTCATATTTTCCGGTTAATGCATGAGACTATAAAGTGACAGAAATGGCCCAAAAATACGGATTTTTGGCAGAACAGCTGGAAAACAAATCCGCCGGAAATCCGATCAAACGTGTTCCATTTCTTCCAAAATATTGATTGGGACCTGTGGAACCTAGAATGAGTTGATTTCTGACGTAAGAGAGTGCGAGAATTCTCATTACCGCTGGAGCAAACGAAAAATGTATATGTCTCCGACTTTTTTCGAGTGAGTATTCCGCAAACTATTTCTAAACTAACATGTTTATTTATCCTGACTTCTCAATTAAGTTATGCTTTTTTTGGCATTGGCCATTCCTAAAAAAAAAGATTAAAGACGCACTACAAAATCTTATAGCTTTTTGCTGATTTAAGTATAAAAAAATTTCGTTCCAAGAACCTAGCGATGGCGCAGATATTTCCATTCCTTGTTCCATTTTCATCGGAATTTTAGTTGGGTTATTACATTCTGAGCCTACCGCCCTATCAGCGCTGTCAATTTGGTGGTAAATCGAATTAATTTCAAGCATGTAAGAGGCAAAATCATCCCGCTTTTGGTTTTGCCGACAAGTGCGCGGTAAAAGCGAGCGCGCTTTGTGGCATTTATGCAAATTTCGAACGCAGAATCTGCGTTGATGTCGCTCTTGATCGTTTGCACATGACAGTGAGTTGAATTTTGAGTAAATGCTTGAAGACTCCTTTGAAGGCACATGGACGCACCTGCTTTGTCAAAAAAAACGAAATCAACGAATCGATTCAGATTCATCAGTATGGTCCTTTCCAACAGAGATGCTTTCGTAGAATTAAAAGGGTGTCTCCTAAAATACCCCCGAAAATGTCCTAAAACTAATATTCTGAACAAGAAATCGTATTTTTTTGTTGGTGAGAACAGTTATAATTTAAATTGTATTAAAACCAAATTGTTGCCAGACAAGAAATACAAATTTTATCCTATAAAGTAATCAAAAACAAACTATTTCAACAAAAGTGCCACTACTCAAACCTACTATTTTAAGTGACAAAAAGCTTTTCGACGAAAAAAAATCGCGCAGTACTATATGTTGGTCTGCCTCAATTTTCCGTAATTTGAATATTAAATTCTCCTCGCAAGTCAACCTGCTCTGAATAAATTTCCCGTTTCGATTTTGGACGGAGTGCCTGTCAAAATTTGCCGCTTGGTGGTTTGGCACGCAAGAAGTTGTCACCCGGTCGGTGGGCGGCACTCCTTCTCACTGAGAATTTTTGCTAATTTCCCCGGGGGCCGCTGTCGAGGAAGTATGCAGCGGGCTGCTCCTGACCCGCAAGTCGCTGAATTAAACGTTCGCAGGCAAAGAACAACAGCTGCATGGCTTGCTCCAAACACTCGAGGCAAACTTGGCTGGCTAAACAACTTGAGCGACAGCATCTGCGAGTTGAGGAAGACACTCGACGCGCAGATTCCGCCTCGACATCCAGATTTCGCCCTTCGGACTCTGAATTAAATCAACTTTCACGCTGATTCCGGAATGAATTCGACTCTCTTGACAAACGAGGCAGTAATTTCGAGCGGAGCTTGGTCTTGACAAGCAGCAACTCTTGAATCAATATTTGCTCTCTCGCTGCGAATCGCAGCTTAATTTGGCTCGGTGCGAGAACTTTTCAGCCAACATTATTTCTAAGTCGCAGCTGCACCTGCGAGGCAGGGGCGCGAGTTGATTCGGCAACATTTGCATTCGTTGTGCCTGCTGAATAATTGAGAAAGCGCGGCGAAATTGGTGCTCGCGCATTCGCATTCGATAATGATCTGGCGCACCGACGAAGAGGTGTGTTCGCGAAAGCAGTTATAATATACACATCGTGTCTCTTGTGGTTTGCGCTCCCATTACCGTTTCTCTCTACTCTCTAATTAGTTTCTCAAATTACTGCTCTTCTCTATTAAAGCGAAACATACACATTATGCAAAAACACAGGACGAATTCCAAAGTTGCTATAGCTCCCAATATATCGAATTTTGAACAAAAGTTGTGTAAATTGTGACTCGTCTCTTGAGTGATATTAACTTATTAACTTTTCCAAATAAACAAATAAACAAATCAATCAATTTTCTTAACATCCAATACCATATATCGTTTGTGTTTTCATTCGATAAGATTAACATGATTCTACATCTGATCTCGGGAGTTAAAGTAAAATCCTATGGAGTGAAAACAAATTGTTTTGCATTTTCCTCAACCCTAAAACCTCAACCTAAACCTGTGAATTCATATCATCTTCAGTAGAAGATAATGATGAAATGCTTGAAATATTTCAGTTTTAGGACAAAGAAATGAGATGAGGATTAGTTTCCTATATAAGTTTTATGACAGTTTTCATTTTTATTGCTCACTAATCTTGAACGATAGTATTATACGAAATAACCAAGATAAAATAATGTTTAATCGTCTGAATTTCCCACGTCGATAGTCTAGTTACATCTCTTGCTGTACATCGACAGTTTGGACATGCTTCTTCCTTCTTACCAGGCGAGCAAGAAGCGGAAAGCCCCGATTTAAATTTTAAAACACATTATCCGACACTTTATTCGCGTTTCTTCCGCTCGCTTACGCTTTTACGACTTTTTACGCCAGGGAGCGGTGTGAATTAAAAATGTCGAGCGATTGTAACACGCAACAACCGAGAAACGGATTCTTCACCGTAAATAATTTGTGCTTGTTGGAACGTACAGTTGCAGCAGGTGCGAGCGAGAGCGAGGCGAGGATAACTCGACAGGAACACACACATACACATTCGCGCTTAGTGTGCTGCTTCGGCACCGCCGCGATCGATTCTATCAAGCCGTGAGCCACCAAAAAGCAGAGAGGGAGGGAACGAGAGAGAGAGAGAGAGAGAGAGAGAGAGAGAGAGAGAGAGAGAGAGAGAAATCAATTTCGACGTCTTCGCGTAGATATCAAAGCATTTCTCGCTCGCACCATCCCTGAATGGAAACTGGAAACCTTGCGAGCAGAAACAAAGCTCGTTGGAGGTGTTGACGAGACGGCAGCAAGGTGCGGATCGCAGTTGTAGCCATGTTCAGGCCCTTTGATGAAAATAGCTTTAATTATGCTGCTGTGCGGACGGTCGCATACATGTGGTTGACCGTTCCACGAAATTGCCCGGCGACCTTTTTGAATTAAATGTATAGTTGGTTCACCTTTTGTGCCATTTAGGCTCGCGGCTAATTGTGTTAACTTACCGGCAAAATGAGTTTGGAAATTTTGACATCAAAGACTTGCCATTGAAAACTATTTCATAATAATTAACTCGATTCGCAGTAGCCAGCAAATCGTCTGTTATGCACATGTCAAGTGCCAGGCAACGGTTTGTTTTGAGACGAATAACAAGAAAATTGCTGAGAGCTAAATTACAGTTAATTAGTCACAAATATTAAATGGATGGTTCAATAAACGCAGAAGTTTAAACGGGACAAAATATATGCTTCTAGTTTCCAAGTAAATAGGCACTTGTCACTTTGTAGCAATTTTGGAACCCAAAATGACCTTACAATTAGCTTTTGATGTCCAAATTGATTCAATGGATAATTT
This sequence comes from Cloeon dipterum, assembly GCF_949628265.1. Lineage (NCBI taxonomy): Eukaryota > Metazoa > Arthropoda > Insecta > Ephemeroptera > Baetidae > Cloeon > Cloeon dipterum. The sequence continues at coordinate 12,440,079 of NC_088790.1, forward strand.
TTGAGAGGAAAATGCATTTTTTCTGTCAGTTAGAAATTTAAAATATAGATAAAAGCTGATGGATGATGGATTAAATATCCATCGACGTAAAACAAACGAATAAATTGGAATCTCACTGCACTAGTTTCGTTTCTAGAAAAATCAAATTGTTTATACACGATGCGTCTAAATTATTCTGAAAATGGAACACCTCGTTAACTTTTAACTCTCGGAATTTGTTTTTGGTAGAAGCCGCAGTTGCATAATTCAAACTCTACTGCATATATAACTAAAAATATTTTGAGTTTTTAATAGAAAACAGCAAGAAGCAAATACGTTAACAACATAAGCCATATTTTTTTAAAAATATGCTTTTAGTATCTCATGTATGAAAAACGATTCTCACACTCGTGTTACAAAACAAATACAAATAATTGTTTCAATAGAACTAGTCAAAGCAAGTTTGAAACACAAAAAATCGTCCAGGTTTATCCACTTTAAAACAAAATGCTTTTGCACGCAAAGCAAAAGCAGCTGCTCGCAGTTTTAATCAGCAAACAAAAGCGATTGAGATCGGCAGCAAACAGAACGTGCGAAAATCTAATTTGGCTCGCGAACACACACACACACACACACACACACACACACACACACACACTATCTTATTTCAAAGCGTACGTGTGATGCGTTTATTTCGAGGCGTAATATGCACGGCACCCGCTTTTAGCCGAGTAGCACAAGCTTCCTTTCTCATTACTGAATTACATCTTTCCGCCTTGGGAGAAGCCGAGCCAAGCGCGTTTTCACAGCGCTAATTCCCCCGTTCCGAATGAGCACACTCGTACATAACAGCATTGTTACGCGCCAAATTCGCTGCGAGCACACAAATCCACCGCATGTGATGGTGCATGATTCCAAATTATGCATGATGAGCGATCCGTGTGTGAGTGTTGTTGCCTCGTTGCAAAGGGCACCACCGCACAAACACAACGCGGCCGCTTCTGCGTGAGCTACTTTGCACCCCCGTTATAACAACGGCCGGCTCTAATTATTGAAATAATTTCGTCTCGCCCTTTGAGAGGCGCACAGGAGCCGTCGGGAACAGGTGTAAATAATGAACATGTGCTACGCTCTAGTTCAAAGATTTTGGTTTACGATATTATTAAGTCTGCAAAAAGAGAATAGTTTTTTATAAGAATGACCAGAACAATGAATGGATATGCACTTGGGAAATTAACGTCAACTAATTTTACAAACTGCTCTGCTCCACGTGTGTTTAACAGGATGGGCTGCTAATTAAGTGAAATTTTAGGAGTACAGAATTCTAGCTCGTAGTGTGCAGAAAGCTGTTTCAGCCCCGCGTGCCTTACCGGCAGTAATTTACCTGCAGAACAAATTCCACGGCTCAGTGTTAGCTGCAGCAAATTTTGAATCACCCACCGTTGAATTGTAACGATTGACTGCACTCAAATCAGTGAACACCATCAAAAGGGGGAGAGCGAATGACGATGTCATCCATCTGCTATACACACAGAGTAGAATAATTTGTAAAATTAGTAAAAAACTAACTAAAAAGGGAAAACCGTAAAGTGGAAATTTAATTAAGAAATAGCTCTTTCCTCCTATTTTCTCGCACATGGGACTTGGAACTATAAAGTATATTTTTAGCCTCTGGTCAGTACGTTGGCTTTGAGCTCACTAGGTCCCAATAACACCGCCGAGCAGATTACATGGGGTCCGAGTGGCCGCAGAGGAGCTTGCACCCAATGTGGCCGTCTTTTTGCCTCCCCGCACCGAGATCTTTCATTGAAACGTCAGCCATTATTGTCCCTAAAGCCGGTGGGAAATTGAGAAAACCAGCAAGTAGCTATTAGGCCTCCAAGCCCATTGAGCTATTTTAGCTTTTCGAATCACCAAATTTTGGTCTTGATGAAACAATACCAACCATGAAAATAAGATTTCTAGCAAAATTTTTACAGGCTGTTTGTTTGTAGTCTTTTTTAACAATTACCTTTAACGCATGTATTTTGTGTCCTGGCAATATTTGGGTGTGGGCTGGATGTCTATATATAGTTAGCTACGTTCGATTCTCTATCATTGGCTTGATAAGTTCATTCCGGTTGGGAGGAATGCGAAAGCTTTCCTTCAAAAACTTCAGCCAGCTACCTGCTGGTTTGCACGGGACGAATGTCTGGTGTTTCAACCATAGAACTCGGTGCGGTGGAGACGGTAGTCCTTCGCCTGTCCCACCTTATTTATTCACCAAGTTCTTTCATGCACGTTCTAAAAGCAGGGAGTTCGAATACTCAGGTTCACGAAAAAGGCGAAGTCTGCTAACAGCCAATTAATTCACTGAAGCGAATCGCCAATTCGCACCACGCACAAGAAATTCTGCGTGTATTTTCGTTAATTAACAAAGAACACCAATTAAAACAGCAGCGTTCACGAGCTTTTCTCGCCTCGCACACATTCGGTTTATGTGCCGATCGATGGCGGCTGTTCAGGAATTTTCCCTGCGAAATGGGCCGATCTGGAGGCGCGCGCGGAGCGAGAGAGAGGGGGGAGAGTATGCAACCCGCTCGCTACATGCGCCCGACAAATTGCCTATGTGCACTTCCTCTTGGCTGCTCCGTCGGGCCTCAACAAATTCGTCGGTATCGACAGAAAACTCGATTCGAGTTCGTGTTTCCAACGGCACACGCTGACAGCTTTGAATGTGAATCAATTCTGTCTTTGCTTTTGGCTTCGCGCGCCGCTGCTGAAAGCAAATTGAGTTTTGGCAAACCACTTCGCGGCGCTGTTTCCCTCGCGTGCGTGCGCGGTGACAACACTTTTCTCTGACATATCCGCCTTCTTATTTCCCAGCCAAACACTCGCGCGAGTTTTGCAATTTCATCTCTTGTGGAAATGTTTTTGTTAACAAATGCATCAATTTCTAGATGCCCCTTGCAAATATAAATTCTTTTGTTGAGAAATAATTGTTCAATATACCTGGGAATGGAAATTGCATTCAATTTGCATGGAAAGTGGGTCAATTATTTTATTACAGTCGTACAATACATAGCTAACAAGACAATCAAGCAATCTAATTAGTTTCCCAGGAAAACTGATAAACGAAACGATGCAAACATCGCGTTAACTTGATTAATTATTTCTTTTATCAAGATGATGATGTATTTACATCTTCAAATGCTTCAATTAAAAATTTTGTACAGCAAAATAATTAATTGGTTTTCTTTCTGTTTGTGTTTAATTGTATACAATAAATTTATCAGCCTCTTAAAAAAGGCAACCCTTGGGTAAATAATTATTAAATTTAATATCAAATAAAACAAACATACACTAAACATGAATTTTTTGTAGCTTTTAATCCACTCATCAAATTACAGAAAGTAATTCAAATGAATCGCGAATAAAAAATTGGGAAACCTTAAAGAGGCAATTATTCACGCGAACGGAAAGTTTCCTCTTTATTAATGTCAAGAAGCCTCATCAACGTGGATATTTATTTTCTCGGCTTGATAACAATCACTTGAATGGTTTCAATTAATGTAATCAGCTCATCAATCCCTTCATTATACTAATTATGCATCTTTGAGAGCGATTTGAAACACCGTGGCAAGCAAATAAATTTAATAAGGAAATTGATATCAAAACGAGACAAAACTATCGTTAGATATATTGTTATGGGTGAGATTTTAAAAAGTAGTAAGAGCAGTCCAACAAATTGACTAATTAGTGCCAAAAATAGTCGTCTCTTTTGTAAAAAAAAAACGTCTAAATATCCCAACCCCATTAATTGTAAACGTGATCAATTAGGTTTTACTATGGTTGATGTACTTAGGCATAATAGTGTTTTTAATGATTTGAAAAATTGGGTTCATCTACAAATTAAAAAAGGGGAAGGCAAGTGTTATTTCAAATTTCAATTTTAAACTCTTTGATTTATAAACAGACATAAGCTAAAATTAATGTATAAGTATTTTGCTCTTAATCTACACATTTAACATCACCAATAAAATACAAATGTATTCAATTGAATATGTCTCTCGCATTCAAAAAATTGGGAAACTTAATATAAGAGCCGCGCGATTCTGTAATAACGCGAAGAGCGAATTTTCCTTTTTCAATTGTAAGAAGCCTTTAGAAACCAACCGGCACAGATTTTAATTTTTCTTGAAATAATAATGATCATTTCAATGGCTTCTACATTTCCAATAATTCTGTTTCGTTCGAAATCGTGCGATTATTATATTTTTACGGAAGCGATGGGAAGCGCCGTGGCTTGCTAAAGCTAAACATCATTTTTCCACACGGTTGTAAAAACGGCCGACAGAGGTCTCTGAGAAGCGGCGAGAGCATAGCTGGTGCTGTCAGCCAGCATCAGCACCGCGCACAGAACATTACACAGCACGGCCTGGAAATGGAAACGAGCTGCTGCAGTGGTTCAAGGCGTGCGTAACGGTGAAAACCGGCCGGGCGCATTTTTAAAAACAAATCGGTCTCAGAACCGTGCCGGTAAAAAACTGTTTATATAAAAAACCGGTAGAAAATCGGCCAGCGGTGAATAACACGCATGCATCCGCGGTGTAGTGACTCGTGCGAGAGCGGCACGCGGTGAACCGGTTAACCGTGCTCACTGGAGGCGCCAGGGCCACTGCGCCATTGTTTTTATTGTTGTTTCGGCAGTTTGTGCGGTGGCCGAGGCGTCGGCCGCGCTGGACGATGCGGGCCTTCTTGCGCTGAACGGCCGGCCTGGCCTGCGGGGCTGTCGCGACGCGCGTGGGGCCACCACTCGTGTCCCAAACCGAGGACAAAGATGAGCCGTGGGAACCGGATGAGAGTGTCGCTCGCGGCTCTGCTCGTGTCCTTATTAGTGGTCATCAGAGTCGGCAGCGGTGGCAGCATCGAGGGCCGTGCCCAGCTGCAGCCGGAGGACGAGTCGGACGAAGGTGCGTGCGGTTGGGACGCGGTGGCCAGGGCACGCCGCAGGGTCACTGCCCTGCACGGAGGTCGCACGCCTTGCCAGGGATATTGATTTTCGAGGCGAATTTCGCACGGCACCAGAACTGGCGGGTGTTCAACTCATATTTTTAAGTTGGCCCAAAATTCAGGATTTATTTATTCTGACTCAAAAATTCGCGAAGTTAACGCGAAATCCCATCAGGCAGGGAAATTGACGTCTATTTCGTTATCCTAAATTATGCTGTGCGGAAAGTTGGAAAGTGTCGTTATGGCGACCGAAATTCCGGAAGTTCTGTGCATGAATCCACTAGACTGTCGCTTTATATACATTTATAAATATGAATTGCTCTCCATTTTTCTTGCAGTTCCATCACGTCCACAGAACTTAACAATTACCTACATTTCGTCGAGGTCAGTGGGTCTGGCATGGAGTGCCCCTGAAATGAGGAACGGCCGGCTTCTTGGCTACAGACTCTACTATTTGCACAACAACTTCACCGACAGCATATCCTTCATCGCCATCACAACCCCTATCACCACGTACAACCTCACTGGACTGAGTATGTGAAATTTTTTTGCTTTTCTTCGGTCTGAACTCTGAACTGACCAGGGGCAATCATAATCACGTTGACTTGGATCAGTCGAGAAAATAATTTCAGCACTGATTGCTTGAGTAGAAATCTCTAAGAATCGTGCCAAAATCTATAATTTACTCTGGGTAAATGCAGAAAAATAATTTTTAAAGTTTGGTAAAACCGATTAAATTTTATGTGCGACCTCTATGATGTTCAAGACATCAGAACGAGCACAAATCAATTTAAAATAGCCTGAAAATCGATGATACTTAAATATTAAACAATTTATGCTCGTCTAGTCACAGATTAAATTTTAATTTTGGCTTCATTTTAACATTATTTTTTGCTCGTTGAAAATTTAGTAAAACCGACAGAAAATAATCTCAGCAACTTGCAATTTTGTTTGTTTCAGCACCAAATGGCGAATACAAGATTTGGGTGAAGGCGTTCACCTACAAAAATGAAGGCGAGCCATCAATTGCAGTCGACTGCAAGACCGACATTGCCGGGCCCGGCCCTCCAAAGATCATGAACTTGACCTGTCTGAGTGAGGACTCTCTCCTCATCCAATGGACGCGGCCAGCCAAGTTCTTCAAAAATATTGACTACTACTACTTGATGTACCGTAGCGAGGACTCGTTCGAATTTAACGAAAACGTGTTTAACACTTCCGCAAGCTATTTAAAATCCTCGGTATGTTCCATCTATTTTTCCCGTTGATCCATTTTGCTGACTGACTTATTTTACAGGCTTACTTGACGAATTTAACGACGGACAAAATGTACGAAGTGAAAGTCAGAGGCGCCGTTCACAGCGAGCTTAATCGCTCCGAGATTCTCCAGGGCGACGAGTCTCTGTCGAGGAAGATTCTGCTCAAGCTAAACTGCGACAAGGAGCACCTTCGACACAGTCAGAAGCCCAATGAGCTCAGCGCTGGCGTCATCGCTGGCATTGCGTGCGCCGCCTTCGCCATGATACTCGCCCTCTTTGCATTAATCCTATGGAGGTGAGCCAAGAAAACTTTTCAAAGATAAAAAGTATTTTTTGAGTTTCTGCTGGTAATATCATTTGACCGCTGCGATTGGGAATGAAAAACAATTTATTATACTTGCGCATACGCCCATCTGCTGACGTAAATTTGTCTTTGGTTGAAATAAATTTACATTTCTGCCAACGGTATAGTTTATATCGTATTTCAAATAGCTAGTGATTTGAATTTGGAGCTTAACTGAGTCTTAGATGGATTGTGAATTATTTAAATTATTTTCAGGCTATGAATTTTTTCTTGTATTTAAACTGGATTACTTTTGACATATTTTGTGTGTGTGTGTGTGTGTGTATATATATATAGTGTCTGGTGGTCAATCTATTAAGTTAAAGAATCTTGTTTTAAGATTTTTAATTTTGTCATTTTCAATTTTTAAGAAACTCGTTTTAAAATGGAAAAGAAACTAAAATCGTCAGTTATTGTTTTCATTTTCCACCGTATAACGTCAGTAAAAGAGCCTTAACCTAATTTTGCGCAGACACCGACACAATATTTATGAGATTATTAGTCAGTTTGTTTCTTTTTATTGGAACAAACTTCCGCTATTTTTTAACCAAAATTTCTTGTTGAAGAATCGCAAACCACAAGATTGATTTTGCACCCACTTAAACTTTTTCAAATTCACTAACAAACAGAATTTGACATGCGTTAAATTTCGGCGCTCTGGTTTTCTCTGGTATTCTTGATTCCACTTTTTATTAAATATTTAACATGTGATTCAAATGAATTGCCGTTTTTTATAAATTTATTTCAGATTTCCATAATTCTCTTAATGGTTTGTGTTGGGTTACGAGGCAGTGCGAAGTTGAAATAATATTTTGATAATAAGATAAGGATGCGATATTTTCAGTTTTGTAACTTTTATGGTGGTTCTTACACTAAAAGCTCACAATAGATAACATTTGAAAGAATAATCATTCCTAGAGGCACCCAAATCCGCAAACTGTCAAATTAAACCCCCACTTTTTGTGTCATGCCTGGCACTTGCAACATGAACAGGCAAAATTGTGCAACTTCCATCTGGCTTCAGTTAACCAATTGCGTTGATTACCAAAAAAATTGGTTAATTCAAGATTGCGTCACCAAAAGGCAGACTCTTTCCTCTTGGAGCCGCAGAGGCGCTTGTTTTGTCGGTTTGATATATAAAAAGATTTGATATATCCTAGAGTGCTCACTGTTGTATCATATGATGCGCTGATGCAACAAGCGATTCCTGTATTTCACTGTATTTATTTAACTTTGTTTGGATTATATGGGTTTTGAGGCCAAACAATCGTATGACGGCGAGCAAACAAGAGCGTGGGCCACACTCTTTTTTATCTCTATTTTTAACTCTTTAACGACCATGGAAAACGGCAGCAGCTCCCCTGGCGGCAAAATGTTGATTATCCTCGCAGGCGCCTGCCTTTTTCTGCAATGGAAAAGGAAAATGAACCGCGATTTCCTTTCCTTCTGGCCCTTCAAGTACCTTCCCCGCTTTCCTCCTAAGTAACTAAATTGTATGCCTTTTGCAGAAAATGCTTCCGGGACTCTTACAACTACCTGGACGACCTGCCCCCGATCGCCCCCAACGAGAAGGTCGACTGGGACATCACAAACGAGGATGGCGTGAAGACCACGATCCCGATTAACCACTTCTCTAAGCACGTGATGGAGCTGCACGCTGATGGAGACATCGCCTTCAGCAAGGAGTATGAGGCCATCCAGGCCATGGCCACCAAAGAGGAGATCGCCTCCGAATTCTCCCAGCACCCTGACAACAAGCAGAAAAATCGATACCTTAACATCACTGCATGTGAGTATAGATAAATAAAGGTGGCATTATTCATTTTTACTCAACATAATTATGTAGAAAAATTAAAGAAATGCTTTTGCGGGTAATTTGAATATCTCAGGATGGAACTTTGAGAGCGTTTTTTTTAAGTTGCAACATTACTGAGATGAGTCATTCGATAATCATAATTTTTTATCATACATGTTTCGGTAGAATTTATTTAGTATTAATAGTGTAACTAAAGAGTTCTTATCTTTTTATTTAATGCAATGTCTTCTTTTTTCACAGATGATCACAGTCGTGTGCGGCTAATGCCTGCTGTTGGGCAGAAAAAAGCTTTTGACTACATCAATGCCAACTACATCGATGGATTCCAGAAGTCGAGGGCCTACATAGGAACGCAAGGACCGTTGCCTTCCACGTTTGACTGCTTCTGGCGCATGATTTGGGAGCAAAGGGTTGCCATCATAGTCATGATCACCAATCTGGTCGAGAGGGGAAGGGTAAGTGCTGCCTACGTCAGGAGTATCCCTTTTTTACAATGTGTTTTTCTGCAGAGAAAGTGTGACATGTACTGGCCCAAGGAAGGAATTGAGACATACGGCGTTGTCCAAGTTAAACTGATTAAGGAAGATGTCATGGCGACCTACACTGTCAGAACTCTGCACGTCAAACACACTAAGGTCAGCTAAAATTCTTGTTTAGTTGATATAAGCAACTTTATGCAGCCATTTGTGATTTTTACCGGTAGAAATTTTTCAATTCGTTCATTTACAAAGCCTTGATTAAGATATTGTAAATAAAAATTATTTAAAATAATAATATTATATTACTTATACTTACTTAATTTATAATTTAAGTGGATTTCTCGACGCAATTGTCTTCATCAATGCAACATATTGACGGTGTTTTACTTATTATATTCTTATTTTTTCTACGTGGTTTTGTTCTGGGCTGTGAACCTTTTTAATGATCAACTTTAGAGCAAAACACTGCTCAACGTCTGTGTGTTTGCAATTTTCGTTAATCCCTCAAAAAAGTTTAAATGTAAAATAAAGTTGGTTTAAAATTAGAAAACCCCCGATTCCTGTACAAATATTTTTATTAAATTTTCATAAATTATCTCTTCTAGCGCTCTCAGATTTTACAATGTTCATCCATTTTAACTTATTCATATTATCTTTCTCCTGCAATTGCAGTTGAAGAAAAAGAAAGGCGTGGAGACGGAACGCACGGTGAAGCAGTACCACTACACCAACTGGCCAGATCACGGCACTCCAGACCACCCTCTGCCAGTGCTGAGCTTTGTGAAAAAGAGCTCGGCCGCGAACCCGCTGGATGCGGGTCCAATCGTGGTGCACTGCAGCGCTGGTGTTGGCCGCACGGGCACCTACATCGTGCTGGACGCCATGCTGAAGCAAATCGCAGCCAAGTCCGAAGTGAACATCTACGGATTCCTGCGGCACATCCGCACGCAGCGTAACTTCCTCGTCCAGACCGAAGAGCAGTACATCTTCATCCATGACGCCCTGCTCGAAGCCATCGAGTTTGGAAACACTTGCATCGGACACACCAGTGTTCCTAACTACATTATCAATCTCCTTACCTCAGAAGTCCTGCACCCGGACAGCACCCACCGGAAACTCCTCGACAGCCAATTTTCGGTAATAATTATACTGTGTCCTCTAATTTTTTCTTTTCCCTCTATATTTGAAATAGCGTTTAAAACCTTCCAGTTGGTTTTTAGTTGTGACCAAATTTTCTTCCATCTATAAATTTCTGAATATATAACAAAATCAAAAGAAATAGCCAAATTTAGTTAATTTCGTATTTTCCGTAGGAAGCTACATAAATTATGTCAAACCGTTAATATGTAATTTGAAATTTTCCCGGTCTAAAAATATAATCTAGGAATACAGCGGGAAAATAGAAATGTGTCACATCAATTGACTGAACTAAAATTTGCTTATAATTTCAATTATAATTCAAATCCTATGTCAATTGAAAGGAAATTATTGGATAATTAATAAAGTCAATTTGCCATGATGGTCTCACCACAGAACTAATTTAAAACTCAACCGTATTGTTACAGTTGCTAACTGGCTTTGCGCCGCAAGACTTCCACCTAACTTCGGCCACAAAGCAGAGCAACGGACACAAGAACCGCAGCTCAGACCTCCTCCCGCTTGAAAACTCCCGAGTGCATTTGACACCCAAACCAGCAGTGGATGGTAGCGACTACATTAATGCTTGTTGGATTCACGGTTTGCGCTTTTGCTTTGGCTTGCCACTTATCATCTAATGTTTTTTCGTCTTCTGCAGGATTCCACAAGTTGAAAGAATTTATTATCACTCAACATCCTATGGAGGCAACTGTGATGGACTTTTGGCAGATGGTATGGGACCACAACGCCCAAACAATTGTCATGCTCTCTGACATTGACAACACTATTGACCAAGTAAGTGACAACTATGCTTAAGAACTATGTACTATTTGATCAAAATATAAGGCAACCTTGGTGAAGCGAAAAATGTCTTTATCACCGAGTGATATTTTAGTCAGTGATGAGCTTAATTTATGTATATTAACAATTCTGTTGCATTTGGATTTGATTTTAAATTTAGTCATAAGAGAATTCAAGCGGTACAATTGACCAGCGAAAAATTTTTCAAATTTGGCTGCTATTCAAAACAAAACGAAATTATTATTTTATCTATGTCGCTTATATTGATACTCAAGTTGACCACTATCGCGTTTCAGCCCTTCTTGCAGTTCTGGCCAAACGCCCAGGACGAGTTAGAGAACGAGAACTTCAAGGTCAAGTTCGTGGACGAATTCGAACACGCGGTGGGCACGTGCAACGAGATGACCATCCAGTCGCTGCACGACGACTACGAACTTCGCATCAAAATGGTCCGCTGCCCCAACTGGCCACACAGTTGCGGTAGCATGCTGAATGTCTTCGACTTGCTCAACTTTGTACAAGAGTGGCACATGGACTGCCAAAACGGGCCCGTTGTCGTAATTGATAGGTAAGGCAGATTAGTTGCGACGCAGCTGGTGATTGATGACTTACCGTAACTTGTCTGATTTCAGATTCGGTGGGACGGAAGCCGCCACGTTCTGTTGTCTCACCTCTCTGACCAAGCAGCTTGAGTACGAGAGCAACGTTGACGTGTACATGTACGCTAAACTGTATCACAACAAACGTCCAGGAATTTGGAAATCTCAGGTAATTTGATTGATTCAAATGAGTAATAATAATAGTTTGATTGTAAGAAGGGTCGGGAATTTAAGACAGGGTTTTCAATTAAACATATACTCAATTTTTGAGGCTTTATTCTCTTTTTCTCTGTGATATTATTTGGGGGTTGTTAGTTTTACATATGAAAATAAGATAAAAGTGAAATCATTGTTCCAATTTCATAATATTTGGTCGTTTCTAGTTTTCAAAACGTTAAATATACAAAAAAAGCTTCAAATCACAATTTTGTCATTGTTTGATTGTAGTGTTATCAATTGTGTAGCTCTTGTTTATAAAAAACCAAGTTTAAATCAATATCTTTTCCCTGCCAAGCTATTGAGTCAGTAGCCGATTTCTAAAGATTTTGGGGAAGAAGTTTTGTTAGCTTTGCAGGATATAAAACATTACAAAGTAGGATATTTTTATCTCTTAGGCAAAAATTACAAATTAAATTCGGTTTTAGCCATGTGTTTTTGATATCAAAACCAACTAAAGCGATGGCGACACAATCAATCAACAAGAAAATGAGATTTTGAAGCTAAAATTTCGTAAATTTACTATCGTTTTGAAACCTTGCAACGGTTAAAATTCTTAATATCTGATCATAAAGCACTTTTACGTCAAGGTTAAGGAATTTTAATCAATTTTTAACGCCTGCAATATATAGAATTTAAAAATATTTTATAAATGCACTGAAAAAGTTTTCCGTGCATTAGACTTGCTTATCTAGTTTTTTAATTGATTTTGGATGATTTTTAACGGTTTTAGGTGTGGCTCAAAAGTCTTGAAATTAAATTAATTGATCTCATTCCCATTAAGAGGTTATATCAGAAAAATATCCGATCATATTAAATTTCCAACCCTATTTTTAAGATTGCAAGTAGGATCAACCTAGTGCCTTTCGATATCTCCCTTTGTGTGTTTTCTGGTGAATAGCAATGTTCTACTTGTTGTTGCAGGAGGACTATCTGTACTTGTACCAGTGCATTGAGAGCCTCTTGAAGTCACGCGAAGGTCTTCGCACACTGCCCCGCACGGGCATCTACTTGTCAGTAAACGGGCGCGCCAACGGCTACGTGGCCAACGGCAACAGCCACGTGATGGCCGCCTCGCCGGCGGTCAGCCTGGTGGCCGTCGAGGAGGAGGACGAAGAGGAGGAGGAGGAGGGGCAGGGGGTCGCCCCCGACGATCGGGGCGTGCCTGAGGGCATGGAGGGCGTCCAGCTAGCCGCCGAGACAACCGCCTAACTCGAAAAGACTGCGCCGAGCATTTGCTAGATTAAAAACTTGCCGCCTACGGTGCCCGCGCTTTCGGCTTTCCCGCCGCCTTCGCCACCGCCGCTCTCCTATTTTTGTGATACTTTCCAGCCGGAACTCACTATACACTGCTCCCTTTCTTTCCCTTGATTCGTTTCCGGAATGACGTCAGTCCAAAGCGTTGGTTTCATTTGTCGAAGCGAAAGCTTTTGAAGCGCGCGGCCCGTAGGCGCGTTTGAGGGCATTTGAATGCATTCCGAGGCCTTCGAATTTAAGACGACTGCCTCCTCGACAGACAAGTACAACTGATACAAGCCCAATCTGCCCCCAAAATTTGCCAAAGATTATTTTTACAACTAAGATTACTAATCCATTCGTTTATTTGTGATTTACTTTTTGTGTCTGTAAGATGCTGCTGAAATCAAAATTGTTTTGATTTTATAAAACGCTGAGTCTCGAATTTATATACGACAATTCTTCCGGTCAGCACAAAAAGCTCTTCAGTTCTAAATTGTAGCAGCTTTTTACAATTTAAGGGTATTTATGTTAATTTTTAATCGTTTTAGTCTAATGATCTAGTTCTGGCTTTTACATAAATATTTCTGTGGGATTCTCAAGAGCTGCTGTGTTTGATAACTTTTGCAATAAGAAAAAATCAAGTATTTATCGATTTGTTAGCAAAGTCCGTGGGAATCCCTCTCGATATCGCACATTCTTATATCAAACTAGTGTTGGTGTTTATTGGTGACCCCAGATACACAACTAGGAAGCGTCAAGGGGAAATTCTTGATCAAAACTGTACATGTTGGAAATCACCAATGTAAACTGTAGAAGTTAATGCAAAAAGAATTTGGTCTAGACCTCATGCCAAGCACTCCTACAGCGTCATCAGACGAGAATTTCTCTGCTCCTCTGACGTCGCCTCCTGTTAGCAGATGAAATGGATGTCCAGACATTTTCTGCGTGTACTCATATTGATACATTCAGTGTTGCAAAAAAATAGCTGCTGCATTTGGCAGCTTCAGTTAATGAATGGACTTAGTATTATACAGTAAAGACGTTTTATTTGTCATATCTCATGATTTAAATGCAACTTTTGTAAAACATACAATCTCAGACAGCTTTTTCGCGGACGATTGGTTAATGAGTTTATTATAACCGTTGATGTGAAAAAAATGAATCAATGTTCATCCAGACAGCGAGTCGGACGACTCGCAAACCGGAAATAATCTGCTAATTCGTGGATTGCGCAAATAACACCTAGATAATTGCTCCTGCGTTCGATTTCCTCGCGCTGGTTTAAAAATCTCACAAATAGAAAGCAACAGCGTGGAAATCGGCGCCTTTTTACGGTCGTTTTTTGTATCTCCCTTTTAGAGGTATTGTGTCACTTTTTTGATAAAAAATCGAAAAGCAAAGAAGCACCGCTGGGTCCATTTGTAAAAAGAATAAACCAATTCAAGGCAAGAAAAGAGGTATTTTCTGTGGTCCTGATTGACGCTATTGAGGGAATGTTTATGAGAAAACAAGCTGTTGCTATTTAATATTTATAGGGAAAAAGATATTGATATGTAACTCTGATTATTTTCCATTAAAAAAAAGACAAGATGATGCATTTATCTCCTTATTTGTTACGTAAAAAAGGAAAGCAAAACTAAATGGTGTAGCTTATTCAAAACTGCAGATCCAGTTATTATTTATTGTTCAATGTAAAGCAGATTGATGTAGACAAAACTTGGATGTAAAAATCTACAAGACGGAAGAATGATGATGCAGGTGATTAACATTATAAAATGAAAAATGATAGTCTATGAGAAATAAAAGGATGGTAATGTAAAAATAAAACTCGTTTCGATTTTCCTCACACACTCCACGAGACCATTTTTTATGATTTTCAAGTCAACCAACTTTGTGAACCATCGTTTCGTCGTTCCACGCACTATTTTTGCTGGCAGAACGAACGTATCTCGGAGAGGGCTTTGGAGGCACGGGTGGTGCACTTTTTCGCGGAAGTGAAGAAATCATGGATATGGTCTAGTGCAAAAATTTCTAAGTAAAACAAAGCACAATTTGAGGGTTTTCAAATGTTTACTCTCATATTTGATGCATTCAGCGGTAGCTGCTCCTGCTGCAACTCAGCATCCAAAGCACTAAAAGGAATACAAAAACCAAATCGTTATATTGTATTTGGTATTGCGTACATTACCAAAAGACAATGCAATTCAAACAAATGCAAATGAAAAATAACCTAAAAATTTGGATTTTAAATGAAGTAAAATTTAAAGAAAAAACATTTTCTGGACCGCCGTGAATGACATTTTTCTCGGGAGTTGGAAGTATTTCTCATAAAGATAAGAACACGTGTGGCCCTGGCCCCGACAAGAAAAATATTTTTGCTAACATTAGAGGATAAAGCAAAAAAAGAGTGAATTAGGGAAATCGAAAATCAATCCTGGAAAGAGATGTTTTGAATGAAAGCGACTTCAATGGACATTCCTATATTTTAATTAAATCCAGATTTTTTTTCAATATCAAAGTCGCAACGTGAAAAAATAAAGTAGAAATCCCCAGTCAATAAAAAAATTGATCTGAGAGTCTTACGCATTTCTCCTTCTTCTCTTCTTTTCGTGTTGGAGAGATCTGCTGTAAGAGCATCCGGCGTACACTCCCAGAAGCTGCTCGACAGGAAAAGAAAAGTGTGATATTCTGCAGTAAAAGCAAACGCGCTTAAGTGTCTTACAAGCACAAGGGAGGTGACAGCCGCCACAATGGTGATTTGCGCTAGTTTATCCGCTGAGAACTCGGTGAGTGCTACCGAGCATCCCCGAGGATAGGTTTTGGAGCACACTTGTTCAACTACGTCGCAACAGCTCATCGGCAGAGATCCAGTCGATCTGTAGTCAGCAGCTCCGTTCAAGCCACAACATTTCAACTTAAATAAGAAGGATTTTTATTTGCTGTGGCATTTCGTCATTTTTTTGTATCCTCTTGTTTTTTGTGGACAAAGAGGATAAGAGATGGCTGTCTAAGTCACATATTATATTTTCTTTAAGCAAAAAGGAAAAAGGAACGCCCTTGCTAAATTTAACTGATGAAAACTGTACAAAAATATATCAGTAGGGGCCAAAATATCATTTATTTCGTATAGATTTGTTGACTGCGTCGGTAAGTCGCCAGACGGAAATTATTTTTTTATGAATGATGAAATAATTCTGAAGCCGTCTCAACAATTTAAGCCTACAGAATTGGATAATTCCATATTTGGAATACTTCACAGTTCAAATATAATAGAATTAATAAACCTTTTACAATTTTTGTATAAAATAATTATGATGTGTAATGCATGAACAAGAAACAAAATTGAATTAAATCGCTCTTGCTAAGGGAGGCATTCTTATATATTATGCAATATAAACCTATGTGATAAATTCTAAAATAATAAATTTTCCGAACATACATCATATAGCAAGCACCGGAATGAATTGATTTTTTTTAATTTTGTAATTTAAATCAATTCTTTGAAATTGATTTCATTGCTTTTGTGCCAAAACGGTGACAAAAGCTTTGATTTTTTTTCTGAAATTTTTAGTTATGAAATTGATTTTACAACGGTTACTCTTAACACCTGTAGGTGATCAAAGAATGATTTTGTCGATATTTTTCAATTAAGCTTATCTACACTGCTCCAGAAAATAAATAAAATAAATAATATGGCTTATAATGATAAAACTTTCAGCTTCAAACCTTCACTATATATTGAAAGATTAAATATGAGTAACAAAAAAGGAAAGGTAATGCTCTTTTGCAGAATTGGGAATAATTATAAAAGGACAACAAAATTAATCCAAAATGTCATTTAAACACAAAATCAATTCAATATTTCTATTTAATTTAGATATTGTGAGATTTTTATTTCTGGAGCAAGAATATGAGTTATGTTTAAACATTAAAATATAAAGTGAAAGCTTATAAGATTAAATAATTATTCACAACTTACTGAGGCCTGCAGTGCATCCCAATAATGCTTGGTTTTTGCGTCCTCCAGACTCTTCGGGTTTGCAACAAGTACCGGGTTTACGATTTTGTGCGCCAAGTAACCGGCCTGGACCTTGTGCCTAAGGAATAGTGTCCAGCAGGAAAGTGCCAATGCTAAAATCGCGCTCGTTGCCACCAAGAGCCAGTACTACATACAGAAATTATAATTTTTTATTTTTACCCAATAGTTGTATGAAAACGACTTACAATTATTGCAAGAGTTGACTTTTTGGTGGTGAAAGCGCGGAATCCGAGCACAACAATGCTGGGCAACAGGAGCAGCGCTCCCAGCAATAAAGCGATGGAAGGAGCGGCCACGACCGTGACATCCAAAAAGTACCCATAGTTCAAAACCTCGATCAGCACCCACGCCGCAAATACCGTTGCCGCGGAGCTGAGTAACTAAAAAAACAAATCAGCAAAGATAATCTACAATAATTTCGTATCTCATTTTAATATTGTCATATATTCGAAATATGTATGTAAACGTGAATAAAAAATTAAGAAGAGCTCACCCCGAGACAGAGGTCGTAAATGACGAATCCCCACCTGATGAAGGCAGTGCCGACTCCCATAGTTACTTCACAAAAACTGAAATGAATTCAATGTATTATCTGTTGTTTTCCTCAAATGTTGCGTATTCCGGAACCCATGATGGCTTTCCCTTGTCAATACAAGTGAGACATCCACTGCACTCCGACTAATTTGGCGTTATCGTCATTATGGGCGTGCTGTGTTTATTGTAAATTACACCTGCATGCTGTGCTTATTATCTTTCAAAACTTCACTTTGATAAGATAACGCGCCAATGTGGAAGGGATCCTTTTGATTCATTAAAAGATTTATTACAATTTCCAACTTATTGTTAGATAATGGTGAGTTAATTACAGCTACACTTGACACAAAATTTAATAAAATCAAATGCAAATAACACTGGATTGATAAAATTGGGACATATCACTTCAATATTAATTTATTTCCATCTGTGCCAATTAATATTAGAAATTTCCAGTTAGTAGTATGAGACAGGGCATTTGAGCAATCAATCGTTCAAAAACACAATAATATTAAAAAATTAAATGATGGAATGGGTATCATTATGAGCCATAAAAGCTGATAAAAATCATAAAAATTCGAAAAATTCAACATTTTTTTGGATTTTACCAGTCCATATTATTGTCATTGTCATGCACAGATAGCTTTTCAATTATGTATAAGTTTTTCTGTCAAAATCCCCTTTTTCGCTTTTTTTTATTTTTCACAGGCTGAGAACGTGTGGCTTTCAAGGTTTAAAGTCTGAAAACTCCATCGCGCCAGTAGCATTTAAATGCTAGCAACCCAACCCCCACCTATTAGCCGCGCCCATTCCTGCTGTATGTACAACACTCAAAACACCATAAAAGCACAACAGAAGGTGAAGAAGGCAGCGTGTGACAAAATCTCTTTATAAATTCAACAAATTCGACAGTTAAAGAAAGAAAATATGTCTGGCAAAGTGGAAATTGACGTCGAACTTAAAAAGGTAAAATACATTTCGTCATTGATCGCATTTCCTGTCCAAACTGAATGATTAATGCTGTCAAATGATTTGATTTTTTTATTTTGGAATTGAAGTACATAATTACGTACATATGTTTCCAACGCCTCTTTTGGGAATTTTGCGGGTTTAATTCTAATATCTCTTAGTTCTAACATTAAATTTCTCTTGAAATTTTCAGGCATTCATTGCTCAGCAGCAGAAATTGATCGAGACCCGGCAGAAACTGCGCTTGGCTGATGTGCAAATCGACGCCCTCAAACTTGACATTCGAAGGAGCGAATTGACCGACAGGGAAATGGCTGTAAGTTATATTGAGATTTTCTTGAATGAAATTGATGCCAAAGGCTGCGATTTGATGCTGCAGGCTCTTCCGGACAACACTACAGTGTACGAGAGTGTTGGTCACGCCTTCTTTCTGGAATCGGTGGAGAAAGTGAGGAAGGGTTTGGAGACCAAAATCAAAGACAGCTCCGAAAAAATTAAGAAGCACGAGGTACTTAAATTATTTTTAAATAGGAAACATGAAAAAATACCAGCACGTCCTTTACAATTTATAAATTAAAAACATCAAAAAATGAATTTCGCAATTCACTTTGCAGACTAATAAAAATTACCTGGAGAGAAGCCTCAAGGACAGTGAGAACAACCTGAGAGAAATGGTTCAACAAAGAAAAGAGATGGCTTGAACTTAATTATTATTTAATTCAATTATTTCTCAAAAATATTGCGCTGAACTCATTAACTTACAATAAACGCTTAATTACAAAACTTATCTTTATCAAAGTCGTCATATGTAGTACATAAGCTGCCCCATTTCCACACCAAACTTCCTGTGTGTTGTGGTTTTCATGGTGCTAAGTAAAGAATTATATAAATATTTATGCATTCTGTTGGAGCACATCGATTGAGACGCTTCAGTTAAATAATTGACAGTCGTTGAACATTATGTGAGGCAGAAGTAGATAAATATTGACAGGAGTGTAGAAATCTAAGATAGGCATGCGTTGACGCTCTTCTTGACGGCATCTCTTGCGTAAGGAATGTAGGAGAGTGAGTACCAAGTCATAGCCAAGAACTGAAGAATGACAAAGAGCAGGGAGAGACCGGCCTTGTGCAGCTGCGGGTAGAAAAATTTCAGCCTTTCCGTATTTTGACTTAATGAAATTGGAAATTACCCAAATCGCGGCCACCAGAGTCATAATGAGGCAGACAACCATCAGGATGGTCGCAATTATTCTGGTGGGGGCGAACATCTTTTTGATTTGGTTGAATGGACCCATAAGAAAGCATGTGCTGTGAAAATTAGGGAAATTAATTTCAAAAATTTGCAGTTAAATTTTAATTTTTTTAAACCTGGCTAGGGAAATGACATTCCCAATGGTGTATAGCACGGCAAAAACAACAAAGCCCCGTTTGAAGAAGAGCGTGATAGTGCCGAAAATAGACAGCAGGCAGCCAAGCACAAAACAAATCACGAATCCTTTGATTCGCGTCGACCAGCTCAAAGTCGAGGAATCGATGACCTGCGAAATGATAAAGAGCGTAACGTGATTAAGGAAATGATGACAGTCATAATTATTGCCAAGCTCCAAAATTTTGTGTATTTTGCATTTTGCCCTGAAACACCCATTCCATGTATACATACCTGAGTTATGATGTTTGATTCTTCATCTGGGGTGTCATCACCACTCAAAGCTCTCCTTAGCTTTTCCATAATATCTGTAAAATATTACAAACATACATAGATAATTTTATTCATTGTTATAAATTATTTGCCGTTAGTGAGGGGAATTTTTTTAAAATTCTACAGATTCATCTGTTACATAATACCTTATTTTAATGCATATTTATCGTGAGTGCACAAATACATAGACGCAAGAACAACACACATTTTACTTTTATTTTGGGAACAATAATGATGTTTGCCCGGTGTTTGCCTAAGAATACGGGTAAAATAATTTAGCTGGACACTTGCACAGTAAATTCTGGCAAGTGAATCGTGTTAATTGATACCACGACACGACAGCATGAGATGATGTGAAGTAATTGTAATAATACATAATTGTTGTAAAACACTTGAAGAGCAAAGCTGCGCGTTAAGTTCAGTATGGGTACTATTTAACATGCGTGCTTACATAAGAATTGCTAATAAATATCAGTGAAAGAGGGAAATATAAACTTACGAACTGCTCACGGAAAGCTTAGTTGAATCGGAGGAAGAAAAACCCAGGGAAAATAAACTTAAAAAGTGACAAGGAACAAGGAAGATGCAGGGAAGATGTGGCTCTATGTTTTTGTTGATTGTTGGACAGTGGGCGTTGCTTGCGTTTGTCACGTGCCACCGCGCGACACGCCTACTTCCGAAAAATTCTGGAGGCATAATATTTTACTGATTGAAAACTATTTAAATATGTATATTAATTATTCTCATACATTTGAATAAAGGAAAATTTTTTTACAAGAAAATTTTAACAATATAATTGAATGTTTGACCTGTAAATAATATTGATAGTAAAAATGAAACCATAAATGAAACAAACAAATTTTTAATTTTCTTAATGCAATAAAATTAATTTTTTATTTATTATTCTCCAAATTTTTAATGATGCAACAACCAAAACATTTTGCATTTGATTTAAAGTCGTATTTTACATCCAAAGCGCAAAATAACAGGCAACGATGTTAAATCACTTTAAGAGATGACATAAAAACTTTTGCTATCCCGATTATAATCACACATTCTGACTCACTTCACTGCGGAGAACTTCTCTATTTTAAATGCAGTCGCTCGATTTAAGAGCAAAAATAAATTAATAATTAGTAACACAATAAGCTGCTAAAAAGATTGTGATGAATTGTGGAATGTTCTACAGGTGTACAAGTAGCGAATGTTAAGTAGGCAACCAATCGGTCCTTTCAGTGTTTGTCCAGGAAGTCCGAATGGCTATTGACGAGAAAGTTGTAAACGAAACTTGCTTTCTTGCGATCGGCAGCCTGTTGCCGCTGCATATTGCTTGTCCGTGGTGGCTCTCGAAGGAACACGCCTCCAAACAGGGTTGCTGCAGATACCACAAATAAAAATACTTGAGAACTATATTTTTTTTAGCACAAACCGAGTGTTTTGGCGTCTAAGCCGTTGCGGTTTGAATAGTTGAGCAACTCCTGCAGGAATGAGCACAAGTAGAGGAAAATATTCTTCCGGTGAATCGGCAATTGATTCACAATCTGCAATGGAATTTGATAAGTGGCCTTGTGCGAGGTTTAAAATTTGCACCAACTTCTTTAGACTGCGCGTAGTTTGATGATGCGTCGAGACACTTTGCGTGCAATGAAAAAGGCACGACTGGCTCTGCAGTTGACTCTAGCAAGAGCAGCAGCGCTTCAGCCACAGAATGCACACTCCCAGCTGAAAATTGGTTTATTTTCGTAAAGGTTAAATTAATCAGATGGGCTTACGAATCGGTTCTTTTGAGCCTTCGTCCAACCAGTTCCTTATTAGAATAAGCTCTGTGTGCAGGCCTGGGTGTTCGAATAGGTGTTGCTGCTCCAGCCCAAGCTTGTATAGGTGATCAACAAGGAACCAAATTTCTTTGGGCACTGGCAGAGGTGTTTGTTCCTTTGGTGGGTTGACGCCCGCTTTCGCCTCCTGCAGGAAAAGCAAAAATTACATTTTAGACAGAGGGGTAAATTATAATGGAAATAATTCAACCTATTTGGACGTTTGGCGCTAATATCTTGTAGGATTGACTTAAGTGTGGACAGTTGACAAAAAGAATTCCCAGTGTTTCCCCACTAAAATAGTCTTTTGGACTAAACTTTTTTAAATTAAAATCCTAAAACGAATCTGCGATTGCATATCAATAAATAGAGTAATATTTCCCAACAAATATAATAGGGAAACGTTTGACTATTTCAGAAAATTCAGTATTTTTTGCGAGAATGAGACATAGCTTAATTTTATTTCATGTTACTGCAAAAAATAAAAACAGAGCATTTTGTTATGAGAG
The DNA here is from genome assembly GCF_949628265.1 of Cloeon dipterum. Lineage (NCBI taxonomy): Eukaryota > Metazoa > Arthropoda > Insecta > Ephemeroptera > Baetidae > Cloeon > Cloeon dipterum. The sequence continues at coordinate 12,462,503 of NC_088790.1, forward strand.
TTTGTTTCAATTTTGTAATGAGCGCAGGGAACTAAATAATTCAAATGCTATCGTGTTTGTGTCCTACTACTTACGAGATCCATGAGCTTCTTTATTGGCACTTCTCTAATGGGCAGAGGCATGTAAACCAGCGCCTCAATGGACATGCCGAAGCAGCTGCGCTCGTATGTTCCAGTCACGGTGATGAAAATGTCCTTGCCTCCCTCCAGGTGCAGCACAAGAATGTCGTAGAGCTTATCTTCGCCGGAGTTGAGTTTGCAGGCGGATTTTTTGTCTACAAAAACCTCAAGGAGAATGTCACATTTGTCGCCCGGCATTATGAATCCCAGATACGGTTCGATGTTCAACCACTCCTTGCAGAAGCTTCGATCGTCAAGTTTTTTGATAAACTCAAATTGCACTGGCACCTGCAAAGCATAATTTATTAAATTTGATTATATTCACGCGATTTCGGCATTTACCTGTCCAGTATTGGCGATGATGAGTTCCTTTTTCTGCGGCTCAAGGTACCGGACCGTGTCCAAAATTATTTCTGTGTTGTCCACTGTGACCTGTGGGAGGAACTCGTTCTCCAACTTGTCCAGCTTTTTCATCACGTCCTCGTGTATTTTTCTGTACTTCACCACGTCAATCACCCTGATCTAGGACACCAAGAATATTTAATTAATTTAGCGCGTGATGGCGAAAAACTACTGTGTTCCTTGACAAATATTTAAGCACTGCTAAAGTTGACAAACCAATGTGTGTATCAAATAAAAAAATGGCTAAGAGAGATAAGGCTGCAAGCAAATAATCATACCTCTGATTCAAAGAGCGAGCTGACGGGTTTGTGATCACTTATGCGCAGTTCAGGATGACTCCGGTAGACTAGCTGTTTAATACCTTCACCTTTCCACAATACACGGTCACACCACGCAGGAGCTCGATTCTTTTCACTGCCAAAAACCAAAAGATTAATCCCAGTGTCTAAAAATTGATCGCGCAAGAATGATACCTGGAGTCCCATTCATCGGTGCCGGGATCGTATTTGTAAGTAGGTTTGAAGTTGATCTCTCCCTCATGGTAACCAACGAACACATTTTTCTTTTCGTGCTGCAGCTTGAGCTGGTCCATTTCCAAAACTGGCAGGTAGCGCTCGGAGGCGATTAGATGCTTTGCTAATTGCGGGTCCATTTCCGTGATGCGGTAATTCAAATCGCCAAGCCAATATACTTGACTGCAAATACCAGACATCTTATTATGAACAAGTTGAAGGGATAATTTAGTTTTCTTCACTCGTGATCTTTGATGCTCTTCCGAGGTAGAAGCTGTCCAAAGGTGAGTCGCGAGCAGATGTCGTGATAATCTTGATTTCGCCGCTCAAATTCCTCGACGTGGGCGGCCAAGTGCGAGTTCACAAAGCACAGCGATGTGTTGTGCAGCTCAAAACGCATAGCAACTCCACCTTTGTTTCCCTGATAAAGAAAAAGAAAATTAATCTGTGCAGTATAAAATGCATGGAGGTAGGCATCTCGTGTACTAAAAGAGAAATAAACTGTGAGATTTTACCGTTATTACACTTTATCAAATTGTTATCTGTGCTACAATAAATTTAATTTGTATGACAACTATGCGTGTTAAAATATAATTGCTTCCATTGAATTTTAAATTGCGTAGGCCGTTAATTTTTTGAGGTCATACCAATTCTATAGGCAAAGTCTCAATTGTCTGTGCCGGGCAGTTAAGTAAATCAGTAGGCAGTGCGACAATTATTTTTCTTTATTTTTTCAACCTCTACTCTGTACATCCCAAGGGGTATGAGCTCAATAACACCGCCGAGCGAATATCATTTGGCCCGCAGAGGAGCATGAGCCCAATGTGGCTTTCTCTTTACCTCCTCGCACCAGGTCTTTGATTGAAATAACAGACTTTTGCTCTTTAAGTCGTTGGAAAGGTTTGAATTCAGCTAGTAGCGAGTCACCGCCAGTGCGCCTCCTAGACTGTTCAGCCCTGAGCATTTTGAGTCACTTAATTATTCACCTTGCAAACGATGACATTGGGCAGCCAATAATATCTCACACAGCCTTGACACGGCAAAGATTGTCTTAACAATGCGAGCCAACATGCTGGTCTAATTAATGTTTAATAATTATTGATAACTTTTTTAGCTTATCAAACTGCTATCTATTATCAATCTATGACAATTGCACTCCCACATGATATGAAACGAATTTACTTGTGCAGAATTTTGCCTGTTTCAAGAAATACGGGAGAACGTCTCGAAGAATTTGTTACGCCATTGTAATAACTTTTACCGTAATGGGTCACACTAAATTTGCATAAAATATATAAAAGGAGAGACAAAATTACCATTCGCCCTGCGATTCCAGTTCCGACAGTCTCGGCGGCGACTAGCTTGATGTGTGGCACTAGCGCTTCTTTCACAAAAACAATCAGCATCATACCCACAAGACGCACGAGCTGCACTTTTCTGTACTTGGCGCCGGGATGTAGTGCTTTTGACACCGCCAATCTGCAACCATAGACGTTTTGTACAAACCCTGTGAAATATGATTTTTCTCGAGTCATTACAGCCACTCTCCCTCCCTGGGAGTGTCGTTGAAAAGAAACGCTTCCTTCCTCAAATCGAGCTCTTGAAACCCGATGGCGTATATGTCGGGTGGCTCGGTGTCCACGCTCAGCCACTCTAGCAGTCCGATTGTAGGGGGTTGACCGTTTACATTCCACGTCCCAACAAATATCCTGCAAACAAAGCACAATGTTAAAAAAATGTAATTTGAATAAACGAATAAAAATTTATCAGCTGAAAGAAAATACCCGCACCTGGAGATGTACACAGCAAATATACGATTGATTTTAGATAGTAAACCAGACAAAAGGCATCTGTACAATGGAAGATAATTTTGATTTCAATGGAATTGCCCTTTCGGTTTGTTACAATAAGGGATAATTTGCATTTTAATGATTTCTTATTTTTATCAGACAATTTCAAATTGGTTGAATAATTTTATATTATACAGATGAAATTTATAATTAAACCATGCACAGAGCAATTTTGACAGATAAGAAAAATATTAAAATCTAGGTGTCTCTGCAATAATTAATTTGGTTCTGTGTATTTTTTCTTTTAGGTCAGTTTAGTCCATTTTTTGTTGATGGGTGAGTTTGTTTGGTGTTGCTTCTGATACTAAAATTTTAGTAATATTTCCAAAACCCAGACTGCCAAGACTACAATACTGATTGTAAAAATATGTAATAATGATATCTTGTCAGTTGAAGCTTCAGGAATCAATTTTGTTAAAACTTCAATTTTATCCTAAGTAATTTTTTGAAATAATTTCTTGGCTGGATATAGTAGGATGTTGAAACAAAGGAAAATAAAGCCAGATGGAATTGAAAATTCTCTGATTAGATTGTTCAGTACGTAAAGAAAGCACTCTAAACTGTGAAATGAAGAAAAATAAAATAAATTTTAGTTAATAAATATTTTATATTTCACTTTTGGCCAATTCAAACCCTTATCTGCAAATCTAGCTGAAAACTTAGCCTTGGTGGAATATCCAAAAATAATTTTTCTGTTTCTGCAAAAGTCAGTAGATATTGTTTTAATTCCCAAGTCTCTCTTCGGATTTTTAAAATTTGAGTTTTAAAAGATAGGCATTAAACTAATGCAATTTTTCTGATTTTCCCAATAACTTGAACTTTTAAAAGTGCAACAAATTGCAACACGCATATAAGAGTGACAGAAAAATCACGTTAAATATTTGTTTTGAACCCACCTAGAATTTGGATAAATATTGCGAAATTCGTAAAAAAATTCCAAGGATAAGAAAATGGAATTGATATCAATATTTACTTAAAGCTCTGGATGTAGGTATAGTCATCTTCCTTCATAGACATCTGGTACCGAATCACACTTTCGCGGGCAGCAATAGGAGTCGTGCCTTTGGCAATGCTTTGCCGAGGCACAACCAGCTCTCCACTCTCAATCTCGAAAGCCTAAAAATTGACAACATGAGTAAACATTGTATTTGAAACAGTACGCAGTGCTAGAAACAAAATTAATTTAACTTGAAACACACAGATAATGAGGTGAAAGGACTTGAAGTGTTAATGTTGTTTACATAATATATACACGTCACAATTGGCAGAATTTCAACAGGTCTAGAGAAGACAAAGCAGTGTCCAGTCGTATTGGAAAAGCCAAACTACAAACATTTTTTCAGCAACACTACAGCCCATGTTACCACGATTTGTTTTGTTGTGTACCGTTTGGAAGAGATTTAAAAAATCCAAAACTGGTCACTTACTGACAAGTAGCGACTGCGAGTCTTCAAAACTCTCAGCTGCTCAAGAGAAAAAATATGAATCTTTTTGTGAGTGGATATTGGTGAAAGTTTAATTCATTTGGCAAGTAGATAGTATTTATTTATGAAACAACCTTAACTTCATGAAATTTCGTACCGTTTCATTTCGAAGCTCAACAAAGTTCTTGTCGATCTCTGGCTCCTCATCGCACTTGACCTCATACTTTGAAGTCCAGCTTGCGTCTGAAGGCGGCCCTCGACCCTTGGACATGACTGCAATGATACTATTAATTTAAAACCCTTGCAATCATATATTACATCCCATACTTTCCATGCAGCGAAAAATTTCTCCAACAAAGGCACTGGTAGCGTCTCCAGGCACCATCTCAAAAAGCAGTTTCAACTTTTGCTTGGAAATGTGCAAATACACGTCGCTCTGGTCTTGGTCGGACTCTACTGATGAAATTTCATTAAATAAAATAAAAATCTAAAAATGCAAGCACTCGAACCAATATTGCACTTAAAATCAGGTCCGATGGGTACAATCCGCTCCAGGGTAAGTTCGGTAGATGTGATCGGAGGGATGGCTGAGCTGACGTAGACAAAGAGGGCATAGCTGTTGCTTGTCGAGTTCTCGAGGAGGGCCAGGTGCCGGGATGTGCGAACCCATTCTTGCATTTGGCTCACTTCATGAACCTAAAAATTGTTTGGGGTTTCGCAGATGAGATGGTGTTAACTACGTAGCTTGGAGATACCTACAGCAACAACCGAGTCTCCTGGGCCCAGTTTGGCCTGAATTAATTGCCGGGGATGAGGAGAGCTCATTTCGCTGTTGAAATATCCTGGTAGGCCGTTATTTTAATCTGCACTTACAGCGCAATCTGCAAAGAAAAAAGATTTCACTCAAAGCAACGGTAACAATGTAATATAAAAATAATTAGATTAAATATAGCACATGAAACACATTTCTATGGACACGTGAGTTACTAGTGTTATGCAAAAGAAATATACGATTGAGTTAAAAGCACTAGATATTATTTTCCATAAGAAATAATTGTATTACATGTTTTTAACTCAGTTATAGTTGAAAATAATCTCAATACCTAGACTTATAATAAGAAATTATGTATCTACAATTTATTTTATGTAATTAAATTATATTTCTGATTTGTTTACTAAAAAACTCCGTTAAATCAGATGGCATTAATTCACGTAATAAGGGCAGTGCACACGATTTTTTTAGATTTTTTACACTTGTGTACACACGACACTCCCCCAGATTTGAAGCCAATATGATACACAACAAACTCCCGTTTTAATGTTTTACCAAGCGGATAAATCACGTTGTTGGCTATCAAACAGCACGCTTATCCAACCAATAGTCGCTCGAGTAATCGTCATGTCCAGAGATCCAAAATAAAAACAGAAATTAGCATTTCAAACCATAAATCTACCTGCACAAGAACTCTAATCTGTCATCATTGCTGCTGCTGTTGACTTGACAGCCATGTTCATTTTGATGTGGGTATTTGGATACGGAGATTGAGAACCTTTCAAATAGTTTTGCCTATTTAGATTAATTTTTCAATAAAAAAATAGCGGGGTGTTAATAAAAATTAGTTTAAAATTATTAAATCTAATTAAGTTTGTATTTCTCACTAAATCATAAAAATGAATCATCTTTCTTGAACTCCTTTCTATACTTCCCATTTTGTGGTCGTCTCACACTTGTGTTGTTGTCGGCCACGTCGGTGGTGCGTTTTTCGGCCGAAATTAGGCTTTTGCTGACTAGAGATTCGGCAATCGCAGCCACATCGGCATGGGAGGGTCACAAAGCGTTGAAATCCCTGGGGGTGGTACGGAGGGGTACCACGTCCTCAGGGTGAGTCGAATGCACACTGCAGATCTTTTTTGACACTCCCCCATGTCTGCAATGAAAATGTCAAAAATAAAAATCTTCAATTGATTGCAGGTACAAGACAACTCGCCAGGACAGAAGGCCGGACTGGAAGCATTTTTCGATTTTATCCTTGCCATTGGAAAAACAAGATTGGTGATTAACAGCTTTTATTTTACTATGTAACAAAATTTCGGTTCATTTATGAGATTTTTTTATTCAAACCTTTTGGAAAATATCCAAATGAGATTGTAATTAAATTTAATTAAATATTTTAATGTTGTAATAACTGTACTCGTCTTATTGAATTAAACATTGTTCTGATTTCAGGATCAAGATAATGACACACTTAAAGAACTCTTGAGAACGTCTGTTGATACTGATGTGGACATGCTGGTCTATTCAAGCAAAACGCAATCAGTCCGTTCATTGCAGGTGCGCCCAAATGCACTGTGGGGTGGACAAGGCCTGCTAGGAGTCAGCATCCGCTTCTGCTCCTTCCAGGGCGCGAGTGAAAACGTTTGGCATGTTCTGGTTAGCTCGCCAAAAATGCACAGCAGGCTATAAAATAAAAAAAATCCAATATCTTGCAGGACGTGCAGCCCAACTCCCCGGCAGAGAAGGCTGGATTGCGGTCAGAATCCGATTACATCATTGGAGCCGACTCGGTGCTGCACGAGTCGGAAGACCTGTACTCTCTTTTGGAGGCACACGAAGGCCGCGCCCTCTCGCTCTATGTGTACAATAGTGAAGATGATGCCTGCAGACAGCTCACACTTATCCCTAATAGGACCTGGGGTGGTGAAGGAAGGTGAGTTCCACCTGAAAACGTTGAAGGTCTATATGAGAATTAAAAAAAATTTGATCGTCGAGAAGTATTAATTTTGCAGACCATTTTTTCTATTATTTGGTGATTAAGGTTACTGGTGCAAAATACTTAAAATTTATTAAACACAAGAACGCACTTTTAAATGCGCAAAATTAATTTTAAAATAAGCTAAACACAAAACGATTTACTAAAATTTATAATGTTTCCATCTCAAATATACCCTCTTTTGGACACTTTTTTATGGGAAAAAAACTAAATCGTATATGCTTTGACAAATTACCAACTTAAAAAAATCAGCTTCCTAAGCTGTAAATATTTTGACCCAACGAAAAACTGTCCCTGCCGCCATTTATTCATAAAATAATATCACACTGTCTAACACGTTGAAAACTTGACATTATCTCCTAAAAATATCTACTATTACAAAAGATAAATATTTTCATTGGTATCAACTTTATGCACTCTCTTGCAACAATCATTTAAGCCTGCAAACCTGATATTTAGTTTTGATAGCCAGAAGTTTTATTTCAAAATCAACACAAATCTGCAAAAAATATTTAGAAATTGAGTTTTTACTTCTTTGCTGTGTTAATGTTTCTAGTTAAGAATATTCAAATATTTTCAGTCTTGGTTGTGGAATCGCGTTTGGCTATCTGCACAGAATCCCGATTCGAAGGCAGCAGCCGCAGCAGCACCAATTGGCGCCGAAAACCCCAAGCCCTGAACACACGCCGCTCCTGCCAAGCGCCCCATCCGCGTCCAGCGAAGTCCCTGCAGTTGAAACTTCGGCGCCACCTCCTGTAGAGCCAGCAAAAGAAGTTGTCGAGTCGCCGATTGTTCCCTCAGCACCGCTCCCTACTGAATATGCGCCTCAGTCAAATGTGAGTGGATTGAAAACAAACAAGTTGTTCATCAATATTAATTTAGTTTAGGTGGTTTATTTAATTGATTTTATCAAAAGATGAAAATTGTCTAATTTCACACTTTGCAGATTGAAACTCCTTATATTCTCAGAGTAGCAAATCAAATATTGAGTGTAGAGAAATATTAAATAATTTCTAGGAGTAGGTGTCGGATGATTGAAACATGACAAGTAACTCAACTACATCTTAACTTTATTTCACAACATCAACAAGGGCACAAGGGGTCTTGAAATCTGGTTTTTGAACTTCATATTACTACCAAGTAGTGGGGAAAACCACCTCAACTTCCTCTCTTCAGATATAATCCTCTTAAATTTGAAATATCTATATTAAAACGCAATTCAATTGACTTTTAAATTGATCGTTATTTCCATTAAATTTTATGAACCAACTTAAACAAAAATTTCTTATAGAATTAATAATTAAAAATAAAAATGAGATCATTAATGAATTTTTTTAAAGTTTTTGCAAGTTTTGTTGTGGTATTTTGTTCATATTATAACATTATTCCTCAGGCTGCGCAGTTGGTAGCCGCGTTTGGACCACCTCTAACAGAGCCGCTGCCACCATCAGCGTTCCAACCACCTCCAGTGGCAGCTCCCGTACCAGAGCCACTCCCGCAAATGGCCATGCCCTCGTCAGTGCCCATGTACAACGTCGCGTTCCCAACGCCAGGCTTCGTTCCGCCAGGAGGACTGCCACACGCTCCAGCGGCCATATTCAATCCTTATCAGGCTCCGACTGAGACCACCCTTCCTCCTCAGCAACCAACTCCTGCAACAGCCCCAGTGCAGCCACCCCCAGTCAACAGTAAGCAAAATCAGAATTTACTCATTTGAAGAAGTTGGATTTTTTCCTTATTGTTTATTTTGAAAACCCCTTCTGATATTCGGTCAGCATGACACAGAAGTCTGGTTTTTACTCTTGTCCCATTTTCAATGAACTTACCATTTTAGGAAGTTGATTTTAATGTGACATATTCTGTTAACTTTTATCTTGCTGTTATCTCATTATTTCTATAAAATAAAGAGGAAAAAACACTGATTGACTTTGGAACAGATTTTGGTTGTCCTTCTTTTTTATTATCAGTCATTTACCTGCGGCTAAATTATATTTCCCATTTTGTTTAGATTTCAGTCTGCCTGCTGGCATGCCTCTTGTAACAACACCCATCAATCTGCCTGGCTACCCCCCAATCACCGTGTCAGCGTCAGTTCCGTTGGACTCGTTCTCGACAGACGCCCCGAACAATGCTGGTGCCACTACAGGTCTCAGCCGCTATTTCAACACTCAGCACACATGAAGCTGCCGGCATTTTGTAAATATCTCCAAGTTTGCTAAAGAGGTGCGAATTTGTCATTTCGGGCGACTGAATTCTTCAGACTTTTCACGTTCGCTAAATTTGGATGTCTTATTGTGTTGGGATATGTTTCGAGTGATTCAAATATTATAGAGAAATAAATATCATGTTGACTCTTAAGTTATAGCTGTTTGAGATGAAAATAAACAACACGTGATAATTTATACAACGCAGTTGTATTTTTTCCGTTAAAACAAATATAATTTTACCATAAATTATTTTTGAAAGTATAAAAAATATATAGAATTTATTAACCTTGTTAATTTTTCAGGGGAACAATATACTAGAAATGATCCGATCGCATTGACTGCTAGATTGATATTTTACGTTAAGTTTTTTTTACTAAAATATCGTATCAAAGTCTTCATATTGAATAATGAAAATTCCTGACATTTTGTTATTCATTCAGCTCAACCAATTTTGGCTTCTACCCGAAGCCCTATTTCATGAGGAAGCAGTTCTTTGACCCTAAAGAATCATGCACGGGTTTTCCGCGATTTTCAAAAACACAACTTTATAAGTAGACAATAAATTCACAGTTAAACGACAAAAATCATAGTTTAAAAAAATTATTCAGTGGTGAAATTTTTTATCACTCCAAAATTGGCTAAACCTGCAAAACGTAGAACCCAAAATGTATATTGTAAAGTTAAGTTGAGATCACTTCCATATATTTTTACTGCTCTCTTTGTCGAGTGCTAATTATTATAAATGTTTTAAACTCTCCGTGCCCTATTTACCAATTCCTTCTAAGATGCTATTTTGTTCCAATATAAAATACACATACTTTATGTAGCAGTAATCATTTAAATCAATTTGTTTGGAATAATCAATCGCACTAGGAAATAGCGTAAAATATTAAGTACACGCATCCTAATAAAAATTCTCATTAAAGCTGCGGGAGCGGGAAATGATTGATCAGGTAGAAATGCCCGATCGGTAATTTGTGATTTTCCGGCTCCGTGACGACGCAGAAAATGCAATTAGCGCGCGCGAGGGTTGCTATTCTCATTATTTCGCACGGTGCGCGGCCGAGAGGGAGGCGAACTTGGCGCCTGCGAGCTATGCAGCCCTCGCCGTCGACGTTCCCCCAGTCAGATCGCATCTCTCTCAGCTTCTTTCCTCTCCATCGCTCAGTCAGTCAGTCAGTCAGACAGTGGCCACGGACCGAGACTTTCTTCGCAGCGCACCAACGAGCCGCGCCGCGCACCGTTCCACACGCGTGACAATTTTCCCCACACCAAAGCGCGAAACAGGAGCTGTGTGGAATTCAGCATACGACTAGAATAAGGAAACCCCGCCGTTCTGTGAGTATTTACCGAGTTGACACTAAAATTAATATTTACTCGAGAGTTCTTTTTTATCTTGCTGCGCAAAATAACCTGCAAGAAAATGCGAGAGGAAGGAAAAATACACTTTTTTCAGACGAGGTCGATTTTGGGTGTGCGCCACTCTTGGAAAATAGATTACGCCGACCATCAAGGATGAAGGTGTATTTCTAGATAGATATATATTACACCCAAGTGCGTGAGCGCGTGACCCATTTTTCGGTATGAGTCGCCGCTCTCGAATGAAAAAATATGCTCGACCAGATGGGTCCAAGGCTGCGTGGCTTTTTCTCGCTCTTATTTGCACGTTCCACCTACCTATAATGTCCAGCTCATATATGGAGTTTGTCCACTAGGCCATTAATTCCAAGGGCCGACCGGCTGCAGCAGCTTAAGCGATCTCAATTTTCAATCGATACATGCGACGTGAAGCGATTAAAGCCAGATTGAGCATTCAGTCGATTGTCTGAAGCTGCCTAATCAGGGCTCAATTAATTTAATCAAGTGGTGGCACGTCTGCTGAATCTCGGTCTGGTGAAGAGAGTGATTTGCCTTCAGCAGGCGAACTTGCTCCGGCCGACGGGTTATTTTATTTTTAGCCTCGCACGTATGCACGCACACACTTTTTTGCGTGTATATATATACATAAACTCTCTTGACATGTGTGTTGCCCCCTTTTTGAGGCTTCGGTTTTAAGCCGCTTTTTATGAGCTTCAAGCGGGCTTTTTTATTTTTTCGCTTTTTTGAGAGCAAATATACGAAACTCAAAGCGGTCGTGCGACGCGTGCTTATATTTTCATATGCATGCGGACGGTATGAAAGGAAATCGATTGAACGGAGAGAGCAAGTAAATCTCGAAAGGAAAAAGACTTCTTATCTCTCAAAAGCAGGATTTTGAATCAATAAATGCGTGGATCAGTAGCAACTTTTCTTTCACCCCGAAATGTTTATTTGGTTTTCAAACGATCGCCTGCAAAATGGGCTTTCTCGCTTGAGTAACACACGGCTTTTTCGTTAAGCAATGATCAAAATAAACTTCTGTGCAAATCTGTTTAAGGTTTACTGTCCATTCACGATTCTGATTGCTGCGCTGTTCGAGGAAATGCAATAAAATTTTCAGATTACATTTTTGATGAGCAGGCCTGTTACTCAAACGCACGCAATTTTATTGATTGGTTCGCCTGAAAGATCATCATTATTTATCATCCCTCTGATGTAATGCATATTATTTCATGAAGCGGCACACGAGCCATGATTAGCTCTTTCCTTATTACAAACTGAAATTAAAGCTCCACTGATTTTTAATGGGAAACGTCACACTGTTAATTGCAATTAAGAGCGAGCCTGTTGTCGTTTTAATTGAGTGATTTACCGGTCTGCTTTTTTACAACAGTATATATATAGGCGTAAGACAGAAAAGGTTGACTACACAGGCTATTCATTTATTGTGTTGTCTCTTGTAGTGAAAGAAATTTCTGTATTGAGAAGAGAGTCATCCTCACGAAATATGTTTCACTGGAGAATAATAAAACCCGTTAGCGCAGATAATACCAATAATAATTTTTACTGATTAAACGCCGCTTTTTCAATAAACACTATGAGCCTTTGAAGAGTATGTTATATTTAATTTTCTACATTAATCCAAGCAAAAGTAGCGGTGATTAGATTGTGAGAATTGATAGAAACTCAGTGTTAGTACGTTTCAAAGGTTATATATGGACAATCTTTGCAATTTTTAAGTGGATCTATTTTATATATAGGTCAGAAAACACGTATTTTTAATTTTTTTCTAATTTAACTTGGACAGAAGCAGAAGTGAGAGCGATAAACAAATTGAGCACACTCTTCTCAAGTATCTATATAAGAAAACTCAAGTAGTTTGCTTTCAAGAGGCAGTGAGTTGTCAAACTCAATTTAAAAGTCCAGCAGAACTGAAGCGTCATCGCAACCCGCGTCTCGGAGTCGGCTGCGGCGCAACTTGATACACCGAAATCGGTGTGGACGTGCCCGTCCGCACGAGACGAAATTATTGTCTTGTGCTGAACACACACACACACACACATATATATGAGTGGCGAGTCGCCTGTTGTTCAGTCCAAACACCCCCGCTCCCCCCGTGTGCCACTCGAGTCGCACGGCGACGGCGGCATTCAAAACAAAAGACTCTTGTTTTTCTTCACGCTGGTGTGACGCCGTCGTCAATTATTTGCTCGCGGGGGCCAAACCTGGCGGAATATTTTCCTGCACGCCTCTGATAAAGAAAAAGTGTCACGCACCGTGCGTCGTATCGTGATAACAACAAAAGTTATCACCTGTGTGCGCACCAAGTTTTGGTTCGCATCCCAAGAAAAGTCGTACGCAGCCAAACGCAATCGACGCACTTCTCGCCACGAGCAAAAGTTTCCTCCGAATTAACATAATTTTTGCTGTCACTATTTATTTTCTTGTGAATATTCACGAGCGAAAAACATTTATCCATGGAAACTTTGTGTTTTTAACTGAGCTCCAAAGTATCGTAAAACTTGGAAATTTCATAGTCAAATGAAAAGTTGCCATAGAAAACTGTTTGTATTTTTGACAGAGAAAAAAAAAATTAAATTTCATATGAAACTTGCGAATCTCTTTTTTATTAAATAATATAGCTCATAAAATTTGATTCCCCCAATGTGTATACTTAACTCTCAGTAAGAAAACTGTCAGAGAAAATAAATGGAAAATCCCTCAAATCGAGCACAAATCCAAATCAAAAAGATAAATTTTTTTGCTTAAAAACCGTGTGAATATCCAATCCTGTTCAGTATTTGGCTTTTCAACTTAATATCATTAACGAGATGCCATTCGCTTTTTGTGATTCTTGTCTTGACCTGATCAAAAATAATCTTATTTTAACTAAAGCTATATAAGCTCTCAGCCAGCTGCTCTACACCGTGCCAGCCAGCAAATTTTTGGTTACGGGGAATTTGGCCAAGCTGTTAAGTAGCTACGCCAGCCGGTAAAACATTCTTAAAAATTCAAAAGTGCCAGAGAAAATATTGGTCTTTGGGCTATCGGGCACGATTAAGGTTCACGACCTTATTAAATTTTGTCAGCCACGCCATCCACCGGAAAAATTCTCAGCCGCCGAGCCATAATTTGGCTGAATCTGGTTCAGCCAACCACAGCTGAAAATTACGCGGCCGAGACCTCTAATTTTTACTGGACTTCCATTACTTTTCGATCACAAACTCTTGTCCTTAGAAATTTAAAATTTGATTTAGTTGTTAAAAATCCCATAGCAATATTTAAGTTCAAAATTTGAAGGTTTAGTTAATTTTGCTGCAGTTTGAATAATCTCATGCGGTTAAACATAATCTTCAACCTGAATTCACTTCCAAATTCAGCATTTTGGATAAAAAAGAAAACAAGAAATACTAATAAATCATTGAGATGGGTCAGTTCTCCTAAACATATATTGTCATCAATCAAAAAAATTTTCAGCTGGATTTTTGCTTTCCTTTTTTTGTTCCGAATATAAAATCCTTCTTTGTTGGATGTTATACAGGATTAAATGCAGCTGCTTCCTCAAAGTGTAGTAAGCTGTTTATTTTTCTGTATATACCTCAAAATTTCTGCAAATTTCAGTAGAAATGCGGAAAAATAAACAGCTTGCTTCATACCGAAGCATTTAATTTATACTTTTACGAATTTTCACAACCACTTGTGCTTCTGCCATACTTTACAATCGTTTCGAACCTCATTTTTTAAGACAGATGAGCTCTTATACTCGACTGTTTATTTTCAACAACTTTGAAATTTGGCTTAAAATTTCGTGTCAAAAGTTTTGGCAGAAATCCTGTAAAAATAGACATTATAATAGCATCATTATGATCATTTTCCATTTGAATTGGTTGCAAAACAATTGCTACCAGACGCAACATTCAAAAGCACACAGGGAATTCTTCCTGCTGGCCGCGCGCAGCGCATTTGAATCGCGCACTTTCAAAGAGAACGTGAACCTTGACCCAAAAAAGAGAAAAGTATTAAATCGAGTGTGTCTCGTCAGTCTTTTTAAAAACCGCGAGCACTAAATTCGAAAGCCAAACCGCACGCGGCGTAAACACAGGCAGCGCCGCGCACGCATTGTTCAATTTTCATTTTGGCATCGCTTGAAAAGCCAAGTCAGTCAGCCATAGTCCGTCAGCAAATATGATCTCAATATACCGACGAGACATATTTTTCTGTTCGTCACGCGCGCACAAGAAAAGTGGAGCCAGCGGGCGACGAAGGGCGAGCAGAACGAACTCGGGAAACGGTTTTGTTTGCGCGCGCGGAAAAGAGGGAATGCGAACCGTTCGCAATTTCGCCCTCGCGACGACTTGTCCGCATTCCCGACCGCTATGGGAAAGTCATTTCCCGGCTGCTGCTCAACTAGAATTCAATCTGCTCCCCATCTGAGCCGCGCGCGCATCGTGTTCTCTCGCTCATTCATTCTTTATACACACTTGTGTCAATGATCTATAGCCTATTTCGGTCTCAATCACTCTTGAATTTGCGATATCTACTGCGCAGTTAGATAAAACATAATTAAATTTACCCGTCTCTGTTAAAGGTGATTTATGCTTTATCATAAATTTATAATTCGGGCTCTAATCTTACATAAGATTTACTTAAAAATTATAGTATTTTGGCTTTTTAATGGCCAACTGATGGTGTAATTTGTTCGCCATTTTTTGTACATAATTAATACAACTTTTTTTGCATTGATTGTTGAATAAAACTGCTGGTTAAATGGGATTAAATTCTTGGCGATCGTCAACAATCAAGTGCCACCAAGCGTTTTCAAACCAACAATTGGCTTGAACAAACGTCGTTTATAGGTAATATCGGGTATATCGTAAGATCCTATATTTTCCGGCAAATAAAATTGATTTCGTCCTGGTCCCGCTAAAATTGTGCAACTTTCAACAACCAAATTAATGCGAATTTCCTTGTTGCAAGAAAAGGTCAACATTGAATTTGACAATGAAAATTTGGGTGTTTGTTGAACGTTGCGCAATTTTACCGGGACCAGGACGGTTTATTTGATTTTTTATTTAATAAAATTGATTTATTTGCCAAACCATGAAATTTTATGCCCAGTGACCAAAAAAATAATTTTGAAAAATCAGTTTGTTGCTGACACGAAGAAATAAAGGAGTGTCGATAATATTGACATATTTCAATTTTTACTGTTTTTTTATGTCGAAATTGGAAATATAATTGAAAACTCAGATGAAACCATTTTTTGGCTGTTTTGCAATTTTGTGCATTGCAAAATTTACAAATCTTGTTTGTATTAAATTGAACATACTTTTTACTAGATTTTTACAATATTTAAAAGTCCCCCCCCCCCCGGAAGGGCAACATTGAAAACAGTTTTTATTGAGAGAAAATTGTTGGATTTAAATTATCAGGGAGCCCTCCTGTTTGAAGCACTCGTGCAATTCAGTGGGTCAATAATCAAGAACAATCCGAAACATGCGGTTATTTTAACTCAGAGGACAGAAATATATTCAGGATTTTAAAGTATCTGATACTATGAAATCCAGAAAAATCCTTATGCCGTTGCATCATCTAATACTGAAAATAATTAATTTAAAGCCATAAGATTTATCTAGACATCACTGTAAAATCATTAGAAAGTGGCTATAAAAATGTAAATTTTATTTTATTTCTTTTCAATTTAACCATTTGAAACAGAGAGCTGATTTTTCTTGAAAATTCTCCTGCTTTCCAATAATAATTTTAGATCTAAACAGCCACATAGAGTAATCGAAAAAGAGGCATTTTTCTGATATTCTCAAAATGGTTTTTGGCAATCTTCTCGTCAAAATCTCTTCAGTGGAACAACAATTCTTCGGGATTCTCTTTAAAGTCAATGTAATATACCACATTTTGTGACAGCCCTACTTCACGAACGTGAAAAATTGCCTCTAAACTTCAACCCACCAATTTCAATTTATTTTATCGTCCAGCTCACTCAGTCAGTTGCGCAGCAGGGCTTTTAAGGCGTGCGTTTGTATTTATATACGCTGAGCACAGTAGAGCAACACGCTACTGAAGATTTGTACGGGTCAAGGCGTTTAATATAATACACTGCACGATCCACACTTGTCCCTGACTGGGCAAATAAAAGATCAGACGCGTTTTTCACTTCTTTTATCCAGCGGCTGTACATATTATTAAGAAAGAGCACTCGCGGGGGGCATTGGCAAGAAAGATCCCGATCACCTTGCGCACCAATACGCAGATGAAATCGTAAAGAGAGGTCGAGACACCGAGTTGTTCGGTTAGAATTGAAATAAAATAAGAAGCCGTCTATATATAGCTTTGTTTTTTTCTCTCTCGGTGCTCGCTGCTTTTGTATAAATATCTGGCGCCGATATACCGCGTTTGTTGCGCCAAATGAGTGATTTATGTATGCTAATTTGACGCGTATCTGCGTCAGGGAGGGTAAATTGACACTATTTGTGCCTCTCATCTGTACATTCTCAAGAGCAAACACACGCAATCCTTTTCTTCGCAGCCTGTCCTTCATACAACAACAGAGATAGCAAGTATGTGCTACGTTATGTGCCTGTCCCCATGACTCTCTGCGCTCTTAAATGGAATTTCTGCAAGGGAATATTTGTAATGGCATAAAATCTAGAGAAAAATAATGCTTAACCCGTTAGAAAGGAAGATAAAATTAGAGCTTTATTTGTTTTAAAGAAAAAAAAATAGGGCACATCCTGTAAATTCCAGCCAGTGCAGCTTGTGCTTGAGGATTTGAGGAAGTAACATTTTCTTTTTAATGATACATCCCCCGTCAACACATGTCTGAGTTCCACAGATTTTTTTTCTTTACTCCTTTCCCTCACATACCAAAGTAAATTTACGCTTCCCAAGGATATTGGCTGCGAGAGCACGCTTCTTCGTCGAATAATGGCTTTGATAGATTAAAATTAATATTTTGCCAAAAATTTTTCTTCAAAATTTGCAGCGCTTGACCATTATGTCCTCAACAAATTTTAATTCCTCTCGTCGAGATCTATCCAACGGTGCGTGACACTCTTTGGGGAAACTCTTTGTTGTGAATAAAATAAGATTTCAAGAAGTGTATTAGAGATACAAGTTCTCAGCATTTGAAAAGCATGCTAAAAATTTGCGGCCACTTTTTTTAAAAAAAAGATCCAGCTCTATTTAGGTAACTTTTGACTTTTAACCGAATACCTGAATCCAATCCTTCGGAAATTTTTATGCATTGAAAATAGGCAGCTTCCGGAGTTTAATATATATCTTGGTTTTAAATATTTGAATGCAATATGTTTGAGTGATGTATACATAATTAACGTATGCGTAATTAATCAAAGTGACATTCCAGGATGACACCATCGTGTGAACAAGGTTTGAAAAAAAAGCAAAATAAAAAGTGGATACATGAATAATCTGCAAGCAGAGGTCGAGATCAATTTGCGAATTCCAACTCTCCGCGAGTTAGCAACCTCGCAACAAAGTCCGCTGGCTGCCTCTCGGACAATTTCCCTAATTGCAGGGACAAATGCGAGTTAGCAACCTCGCAACAAAGTCCGCTGGCTGCCTCTCGGACAATTTCCCTAATTGCAGGGACAAATGCATGTAGCCAGCACGCGGCATGCTTGCTGGCTGCAGATGAATTTATTAATAAAATGCCGAGTGCAATAGAACAAAAGAGGATGTGGCAATTTTCCCTTGTGTATGTGTATCGCTCTCTTATGTGTGAATGGGAACGAGCCGGCCAGTGAGCACACCGCTCGCAGCAGCCAGCGCCGAGATTTAATGTACAGCGCGCGCTACACGGATTAAATTAAAAGAGAACTTTGCTTCTCATCGTATGCTCTTTTATTTGTAATGCGTCGCTCTCGTTGCCTCATCTCTTCGCATGCAAAAGCCGATTTCGTTCTTCACAAGCTTAAGTTTCCGTTTTTTTTATTACTCTCAAAAGCAACAACGGAGCTGCCGGTGCGTAGACTTGTTTTAAAATTAATGGAAAAGTAGCTTCGTCTTCTGCCCTCGTCGAGTGCTGACCAGATTGAGCAAAGAAAAAGGAGGAGAGGTCAAAATTGTCGTAGTTCCACACAGAGGCGCGGGACGGGGAAAGGATTTTTGAAAAATGCGCCGACCTCGAGCTGTGCAAGGTCGAGACCTTTACCTCTCGCTCTCGCGCCGCGCTTGTATAGCCACCATCTGCTGCACTGCGAGTGCAAAAGAATTTTTCTTTTCACCATTTTTGAGCACCGCACATGGGCAATGTTTTATTTATGTAAAAACGAAAAGCAGTGTCAGCGAAGGAGTACAAAAAGCAGCAGACAAACAGTTGAGAGGAAAAGAGCCGGCGGCATTCCTTCTTGAAAATTTGTCCTCCATTGTTTGATGTGCGCACGACGAGAACGGCGCAAATTGCACTTTTGCATCATCTCTCGCAGCACCAGAGCAAATGAGCGGCTTTATTCTCCCGCGTAGCATACAATCGCATTGATTTTCTTGCATTTTTAACATCCTTCATGACAATCACGAGCTTCATACGGGAAAAAATGAGTACGAGCTGAAAATAGACCAGGACTCTCAAAGTGGAAGAGTGCATGGGGATGTCGAAACAGCTTTAATGTACAATCGCACTTGTATAGAGTTATATTACTGCCAAGATGTTCAACACCGCAGGAAATTTTGAATCACCGCTTTGATTGAACTCATTACTGCATTGTGCACTATTAAAAAGAGACGGATTTCTGTAAAACTTGTTCTCCAACTCCACGGGCAAAAATCCCCTCTTGAAAAATTAAAAACCCAAAATACCGCACTATTTTCTGGAATAGATTTCAAGTAGGGAAATGTGCTTCCCTTATTTCACGTAAAAATCTACGTCTCGTAAAATGAAGCAACTACTTATAAGCAGGACTTTGATAATTTGGAATTCTATAATTTACAAGAACTTCCTAATTTTAAACGTAAAGAAACCAAAAAATTACAAAAAATCTCAATGACAAATTTTCATCTAATTTCAAACTCTACAGGATGACAGTAAAAAACAATCGATTCTTCGGAATAATAGGTGTGCTCTCCTCATAAACTGATTTAACCCAATTTTTGTATGTTTGTTTCTCTCATTTATTTAAAGCTAAAAAACACCGAGAAGTTTAACTTTATACTAATCAACCATGAATTTCTGTGTTTCAAGGACGTGGAGCGAGGGGGTAGGCAGCAGGGTGCAAGATACTATCTGTCAGCGGCCACGGGTGGTGGGGGTCGTCTGGCGGGACCCCCGCGGACCCCAAAAGCGAGCTGGGCGAACACCAGCAGCACCGCTTCTCGTGGCGGGCGCCGTCTCCCGCGGGGGCGGCCCGCCCCCTCTCGCCCCCCGCACCAGCCGATATGGTGGTGCAGAAGGTTGGCCGGCAGTCCAGCCTCACCAGGCTCGGCTCAATTCTGAACACAGCCGTCCATCCCAAGAGACAACAGCCCAGTAAGTATTTTAATCATGCTGAGAGCGGCAGTCGGGATCGAGAAAAGCGCGTGTCGCGTGTTCAGCGATCATACAAAAAAATTTATATATATATTCATAAAAACCTCCCTTCTCCCTTGTTCAGATAAATGATGTATACAAGACAAGATTAACTTCGTCAAATTGGAAAAGATTAGTTGAATTAAAATAGAACACGCCAGTGATTTGATCAAGATTTTTGACATTTTTGTCCACAAACATTTAAAAAACATCTCAATATGTGACAGATTCAAATCGCAATTAAACTTACTTTTGCAAATGTGTCTATGTGAATTTCAAATTTTAATAAAAATTGGGAAATTTGTGTGCAAAAATATAATTTATTAATTCTACTCACTCTTGTATTCAGCAACAGCTATTTTTACCCGTAATTATTAAGCTTGCCAATTCATTGACTGCACTTTGCTGAACACAATCAAAATTCAATGGCCTTCTACTGACTCGATTTTTTTCTCAAATTAATATTTCCAACAAATTTCCAAATTATCATCATGAAAAATAATTATGCCGTACATTTTTAAAATTTCAAAAAACAATATAATCCTTATTTCAACTTCTGTGGGTCCTTTTACATTTTCGGCATTTGGCATAATATTCTACTAATCTCCTTTTCAATTAAAAGACATTTTTTCCCAAGTATTTCATACATTCAATGACGTAATTGAGTATTGCCCCATCAGAGGCTACTTCCTCAAACGAGTTCAATATACGTTTTTTTATGTTTATATTTACACCGCACTGTCTGAGCGCGAGCACATGACTCTGCGTATGCGAAAATAATCAAGCTGAGTTGCGCGCGTCCGTTGCCGGTGTTTTGTGTGTTTACGCAGCGTTGGCAAAGAATAATAGTGGCCTTGCGCTTTTTATTCTCACTTGTCGTCTGCTTTAATTATAGAAGCTCTTTTGAACGAACGTGTGACAATAACGAGAGCATTGCGACTTTAATTGAATCGACGGCGAGCATGGTGAAAAATGGAAAGAAATACAAAAAGCTTGACAGTTTTTCAACTCGAATAAAACAGCGTCCAGAGGACGTGTTACGCGATTCATATAAAAATTAAGAAAAATAATCATATCACGGTCTTGTCATTATTTAATCTTAATTTTTTATTCATCATTCGCGTTCATGAACACATTAAAGCGTAATCTTCTTCACAAACAAACAACAACTACATAATTTGCCTGATAACGTGAGAGTACCGCACTAGAGTTATCTTGAAAAGGTTGATATTCACTTAATTTTTCTACAACCAATCATATTGTGTTAAAAGGTCAGGATGATTCTTTATTTTGGTCGACGATTAATCAAGGTTTTGTATTCATAAACGATCGAATTGTCAAAATACTCCAGAGCGCGCTTTTGTCAAAAGAACCGGCAGCACGTTCCGATTGGCAGCAGACGGACGCTGAGCGGGGGGCGGGGTCGGCGCGGTGCTGCCACCTGTATGAGGCTGCGTCGCCATTGTTTGAGTTTATGCTAGCTGAAAGAACGGAGATCGAACAAATTATGAGCAAAATCGGTGTTCATCGGCTCGTTTTTGGCGCCTAAGCAAGCTACGCGGGGCTCGGTGACTCGGCCAGCGTGCGTGCTGTCGGCGGGCAGGCGAATCGGCGCGAGATGAGTGGTTCGGGCGTCGAAAACGGGCCCTGAATCGGGCCTCCTCCGACCTCTTGACTAACGGCCTCTTTCATGTCTTTCGCAGGCAACGGCGAAGTGCAGTGGTGTTTCTCGCAGGTCAAGGGGACCCTGGACGATGATGTGACTGAAGGTGAGTCATGTTTTTTGCTCGAATCGCCGACTCGTGCTAAACAGTTGCTTTTTCGGCAGCCGACATCATATCATGCGTCGAATTCAACAGCACCGGCGACCTTCTCGCCACGGGCGACAAGGGAGGTCGCGTCGTTATTTTCCAGCGCGATCCTCAGGTAATAAACTTTCCCTATATATCCCACTTTCTGTGCAGTTTGTCGTAGTTGGGATTTAAGTTGTTGTCCAAGCTTTTTAAGTTCGTCTCGAGCGATAAAGCGAGTGAAAACCAAAATCCCGCTCTTTTTCAAGGTCCCGTAGTGACAGGGAGAAAAATGCGTCTAACGTTATGAACTTGACTGAGTGCCTCGTTCGACTCACTTGAGTGTTTTAATCATAGGAACCGTCTGTTTTGCAGTCGAAGAGCTCGATTCCTCGACGGGGCGAGTACAACGTGTACTCAACCTTCCAGAGCCACGAACCTGAGTTCGACTACCTCAAGAGTTTGGAGATTGAGGAGAAAATCAATAAGATCCGGTGGCTAAACCGGCAAAACCCTGCGCATTTTTTGCTTTCGACCAACGACAAGACCATTAAATTATGGAAGGTGTCGGAGCGGGACAAAAGGGTCGAGGGCTACAATACGCGCGAGGACTCCGGCCAGATGAGGGATCCCTCCTCCATCACTTCGCTCAGAGTGAGTGCTAACTTGATATCGCAATTTTGCTTTCTCTTAGTATAAATTAAAATTCTATCCCTAAAATATTTATGACTGCAATCTTTGCTGGAATTTTAGTCAAGAAATCATGTAAAAAATTTTGTAAACTTTGTTTTTACAACGTCAACGAAACTGACTCGCATTAAAAAACAACTAATGGTAAAGATGCTATTATGTGCAATTCTCACACACGAAGTATTTGTCAGTTAAGTATTTCTGACGGTTTTTCTTGCAGTTATTAAAACTTATTAATTTGACAGTTGATTATCTGATGGATTTTGCGTGTAATTTATTTCGTCTCTGTGAAACGAAAAGGCTATAAATGTGCCAATATTTTACTCCATCACTGATTATACTCTTATGACTTAAAAAATATTGAATTAAAATTTTAATATAAAATATTGTACGATGCTAAATTATATTCCAAAAGAAGTAAATAAATTTTTATAATTTTAGTTATATTTTATTATAAATTTTCAATTCCCATTCCAAACTTTACAATACATGCTAAATAAATATATTCATGGTTTTTCAGGTACCTGTCATAAAGCCGATGGAGCTGATGGTGGAGGCGTCGCCGCGCCGCATTTTCGCCAACGCGCATACGTACCACATAAACTCGATAAGCGTAAACTCGGACCAGGCAACCTACCTGTCGGCGGATGACCTGCGCATCAATCTGTGGAACTTGGAGATCACCGACCAGAGCTTCAATATCGTCGACATCAAACCCACCAACATGGAGGAGCTGACTGAGGTGATCACCGCCGCTGAGTTCCATCCAATCGACTGCAATGTCTTCGTCTACTCGAGCAGCAAGGGCACGATCCGCTTGTGCGACATGCGTGAGGCCGCTCTCTGTGATAAGCACGCCAAAAGTAAATATAGAAAAAGCTCCATTTTAACCCGTTTCTAAACTATTTTAAATTTTAGTGTTTGAGGAGCCAGAAGATCCGACTAACAGGAGTTTCTTCTCTGAAATAATTTCGAGTATCTCGGATGTGAAACTGTCAAACTCTGGCAGGTATATGGTCTCCAGAGACTATTTGTCCGTCAAGGTGTGGGACCTGCGAATGGAGACCAAACCCACCGAGTCTTATGCTGTAAGTGAATTTAATTTGAACGCTGATTTTTACCCAAAGCATGCAAATAAGTCAAAGCTGGAAATGAACATCAGTTTGGAATACTTAATGATTTTTGTAATTGAATATCCAAGAATTGCTATATCAAATGGGAAGTTTGATCCAAAATGCCGTGTATTCTAGGCGACATGTAACATCTAACTGATAACGTTTGTAAATTTATTTCCTTAGCCTTAATTTATAAAAAACATAATATGGGTTTTCCATCAACCACAAAGATAATAAGTTATTTTGAGATTATAATATTAACGGAAATTTTAATTAGGTGCACGAGTACTTGCGGGCAAAGCTGTGCTCGTTGTACGAGAGCGACTGCATATTCGACAAGTTCGAGTGCTGCTGGAATGGCAACGACACAGCCATCATGACCGGCTCATACAACAACTTTTTCCGTATGTTTGACCGCACCACGAAACGCGACCTTACCCTCGAAGCATCTCGAGAAGTTGCCAAGCCGCGCACGGTGCTCAAACCCAGAAAGGTAAGCTGTAATTAATCTGTAATTTAAGACCGTTAAGCTGACAGAATATTCATTTCCAGGTGGGCATGGGTGGCAAGCGGAAGAAGGATGAAATCAGCGTCGACTGCCTGGACTTTGGCAAGAAGATTCTGCACACGGCGTGGCATCCATCAGAAAACATAATCGCCGTAGCCGCCACTAACAACCTCTTCATCTTCCAGGACAAGTTCTAACGCCTTTCCTTGAGGTTTGTTTTTTGTGATGAATGTTTTTCTCCTTTGACGGCCATAACTTGCGCTCGTGCAGGTTATGAATTTTACTTGATTAAAGATACACAAGCTATACAAGGGGAGTAGACACCAGTTTAGTATTGATTTTCCAAATTGGGTCCCCTCTGCGTGAATGCTGAATTGGCTGGATGCTACTGTTGCGCAAATTTAAAGACATTAATTTTTCAAACCCGCCTAACTCGTGATTTTTATTTGAATTATAAATGCATTTTTGGCACTTTTCCCCTTCTCTACCTATACAACGTCCCCCTGGGTGCCTATGATTCGTTTAATATACGCATGCTTCAATTGTTGCAGCATTGATTGGTTTTGACATGGAACCCAGAATGTAAACAATAAATATAATGTCCTTTTATCTCAAAAGGCCTCGTAACCTTAAAACTATTGTTATTGGATGTGTCTTGACACTCTATAATGGCTCTTCAGTTTAAGCGTCAGCATGTAATCTTTTGTTTGGTCTCGCTCGTTTTCCAGGAAGACTGGGGGGCTCGGGAGGCCTCTGATTTTGTTGCTGCCATTTGTTTTGTCGGATAATCTCGCGGTCGGTGCCATCCGAAGTGGAGAGAAGAGAAAGAGAGAGAGAAAATGGAGAGAAGGCTTTGCTGCTTTGCACAAACTTCAGGGTGGATCCAGAGAGGGTGTTTTGTGCCTGTGTGTGTGCCGGGGGGAGTTGATTCAAAAAGTAAAAAAGACTTGCAACTCGCTCTCACTCACTTGTTGCGTATAAATTATTTTTGTTTATCGAGTTATTGGTTAAGATTAACAAGTAATGCAAATGCGTGGGCACGGCTCCAGCCAAAAAACGAGACGCTTGAGTGCCGCCGGAGAAACAATATGCAAATTTCGGGAGCCAAGCCCATTGATGACTCAAAACTGGAATAACTACAAGATGAAACTAGCTATGGTTTTGCAGAATAATAAAAGGAGATTCCACAGCAATCTACACGCATCACAGCAAAACAAAATCACGTCTATCATTTAAAAACCCTTTAACATCCATCACATGGTGGAACATCAAAATTTTTTGTTACTTTGTCAAGCTGTGTTTCTGCGCAGAATGGCTCTGATTTAAATGGTTGAGAATTTTCAAATGGTGTTGGTATTTTAATTTTCTTGATTCTGATTCTGTTGTGATTTTACGTTAGAACGGTTCCTTTAAACAGTTACATCATTAATGAAATTCGTTAAATTAAACGCCATATAACATACGAAACACATTAATGAGTTCCAGTTTTGAATAAAATGTGACTCAATAGTACAGAAGTCTTCAGGCTGAAAAACACCAGATGATCAAAGCTTAACGTCTAAAATTTCAGTCAATGGGGAATAATATTTATTTGGAACAAAGTGACTCTTAATTTCACCATTATTTATTACTAAATATGAACATTCCAGACATTTTACGTGTTAATAAATATTTGATTAAGTAATTTTTAATAGAACAAACAAAGCAATGAATGGCTTAAATAATAATCTCAGTCTGAGCAAATGTTTTTGAAAAGTTAACGCGTGTTCGAACAATTTGAAAATTATTATTGCATTCACCATAGCTCATAAAAAACACCCATGTTACTGAATTCACAGATACAATCAAATTATTTTTAGACCAGATGAACATAATAAAAAGTTTCTCATCCCCACGGACTTAACATAAAAAAAATACTTTTCATTATTATGTACCTCCAATTTTATTAAACCATTACATCTTAATTAAAGCACGTGGAGTACACAATGATCGCAAAGTGATAAATATAGTCATAATATATATATTATCTTTCTTCAAATAATTTTCAGTGAGAGATTGTTAATTCAACAATCGATGGAAGCTAGCCTTCCGGTTAACCATTACCTCCCTTCACGAGCAGCGTAAATCAGTGAACTGTGTTCAATCAACTAATGAAAAGGGCGTATGACTTGACAAGAGAAAAATAGTTTTGCAACAGGTGACATGATCGACATTGAAGCGGCGCCGCCCCCTTTGAAAAGATAAATCTTCAGAAGAAATTAGCACTTAAGACGAAATCAACAGAGGCGGACACCAGCAGCAGTTGAAAAAAGTGGACGCGAGTTTTGCACATGATTGACTCCTGGAAAAGTGAATTAGGCGAGTAGGAGTTTATTCCAGAGGGCGATCCTCAGGTATTGTCGGTGAGGCGAGAGGGGTCACCCGCTTTGAGTCAGCCTCGCGAATGGCGTCGTCAAAACTCTGCACTGAATTGGACCGCGACGAGACTCGAGTCTACGACAATTTAACTTAATTATTATTCTCTTCAGATTTGAACTGAGGTTTTACCTTAACATTCTCATAAGCAGATCCCATTTTCTCCTCAAAAGAACGGAAAGATTCAGAATTTTTCAGGGCTCCGATTTTGCTGGTGAGTCCTACTCCGAAGCCTCCGAGAATTGATGTCGTCTTTTCAGCTGCAGTCTTAACAACAGATTCTGTTTTCTGGAAACTGAGGCTTGAGATCAGCTAATTACGTGCAAAATCAGCAGCAAATCTTCAGCTTACACAACTGTTTCCTTGACATTTTTCAGTCCTTGCGACATGTCGTCCTGCAGTTCTTTCCACACAGTGATGCCGAGCTTGCGTTTGAGTTCATTGGAGTGTTTCACCTTGGAGGCGAGCACATGCCGGAACGTGGCGATCTCGTCCTCCACCTTGGCCAGCTCCGCCTGCCACTGGCGCCGCTGCTCCTCCTGCTCCTCAGGGCTCAGGGCGTGGAACTCGGCCGACACCCCAGAATCGGGGCTCAGGTCATCTGCGCCAGCAACATCACCTGCAAGTAAAATAATATGATTTTAAGTAGGGGACAGATTTTTCAAAAACATGAAGGGATTTTACACGGAATTGGAACGTTTTCTGGGGCCTCCGGAGGCGCCTGCTGCCAGTCCCAAAGGGGGACGAAAACGAGCAGAGACAACTGACCGTAGTCAGCCATATTTTGGCGCTTTGCTAAACTTACTCCTCTTTGTTTTCATTTGCGGATTCCTCGAGCTGCAGCGGCAACAAAAATGCACCGTGACAAATTAAGAAGCGGAATAATCTGCAGTGAAACGGCAATAGAAGGCGGGGCCTCTTGTCGATAATTCTATTATGCGGAAAAGAAAATAATATTTTCCCCGCTCCTCCTTACAGCCCAAATGAGAGTAAAAGCAACAAAGATTTTGACCGATTTGTCTCGGGCACGTGCAGAGATTCATTTGCAAAAGGTGTGCTGTGCCGTTGTGCAAAAAGGAGTCGGTGCGAATTTCGTGACGTCGACGTGTATGTGCACGTAAATATTATTGATTGCGGCAGAGAACCCTTTGATCGAGATAATGAACGGCCTTGCGCGCAGCAACTAAACAGCTGGACGAACACGTACCTTGGGACGCAACACTCATTTTCTGCTTTTCTCGGCGGCTTCTCTACCCTGATCTGCAGACTCGAATCACGACGAACGACAGCAGTGGCCCTCTTGATTTCGACGGCCAGCCAGCCAGCAGCAGCGGAGCGGACAACAACCGTGGGGTCACGTGACAAGCCACTCCCCCCACAAAGCACCGTTACAGCGCCAAAAAGTTGAAAGCAATCGATTAAAGAATAACACATTATTTTAGTTTAGTAGTGTACTTGAGAAACAAATATTTTTTTTCAATAAATAGCTTTGCGATATATTATGAAGAAGACAATGACGACTATTACTTATTATTTTAATAATATTTTGTAAGGCCTAGGAAAAATGACAAAGATTGTAGATAAGTTTTATAAAAGATTAATATTTAACGAGAAATAATATTGATTCTTCCATTGTAATTTTTGGTGATTTGTAATGTTATTAAAATTTAGGATATTAACAGATATTACTAAAATTGTGTGCATATCATATTTTCAATATTAGAATTGCTTGAATTTCTGTAAAATCAAAATTTTTCTCCGCAAACACTGACCAGCTAAATTTTCAATGCTTTTTATTAACTCTTTTGTTCGTCGGATCGATCTTGATTTAAATTTTCTAGTGTTGCTCCAAGGTAAAAGGGAAAAGCTTTAAACAAGTCGCAACAGAACAAAATAAAAAATCGACTATGTCTTTAAAGAAATATTTGAGAAATTATAATATTGCATAATTCATCTTCAAATAAATTTTAGTAATTTAACTAAAACAAATAATTATTTATCATATCTACTTAAAAGTTATAGCGTCAGAAAAAGTGCTCGAATTTTTCCTTGAAATTCATTTTGATTTATCAGAAGCTCAGAGAAAAATTCATAAAGCATGAAAATGTTTTGAAAAATCTATTTTTTAATTTGATTATCTTTTATAATTCCCGAAAGGGCTATAGTTTCAATAGTTTCTTTCCATATTTACAATGTGTTACATATTTGATATTAAAAAGCATTGCCAGGAGAAGCGCGTTTTTCGGAGAAATCTCAAAAACATCATGATTTTCAAAGATATTGTGAGGTACTTTTAAGAAAATTAACATGATTCGTCAATAAACCTTTAATTTAATATCAATCATTATACTCAAGAAGTATACATATTTAAATTCAAGTTGCGTCCGAAAAGTGCTGATTAAGAGACAACATCAACCATCTTCTTCTTCAGCTTCCTTGGGCGTTGCCTTATCTGGCCGCGCTATAAAAGAAAATTAAATTGAAGCAAATTAAATTAATAACGAAAAATATAAATTTCAAACTAGCAATTGGTAAAAACTTTACTGATAATTTACCAAAATTACAAAGAAAATTAATTAAATGAGCATACTTGAGCACGCTCCAGTCGTGAAAGAAATGTCGTCAATGGCGAATCCACCGTTGGTTGCTCTGCCCTCCAGCACGATGCGGAAATCCGTGCCAGCGTCTATCGCCACTTGTGCCGGCTGCCAAGTCGGATTGGATGTGTCCATGTTGCGGGCTTCCAGCGACCAAAGCTACCAGACAAAAAACTTCAACTTAAACAGACGCTAAACTTTATTTTTATTTTTGCCACTTAATCACAAATAAAATATTTCTCATTTTCACTTAATATTATGTCACGAATTCACACCTTTCGGTTTTCATCGTCGGTTGTGTTGTCTACGCGGACAACATGCAACTCAGCCGATTCGCCAGAGCCGAATGCTGTAAACCAAAAAGCGAAGCACAGCTGTCGGTCCTCAGTGGCAGCCATGTGCGGCGAGGTCAAACGCACGACGCTGCTGCCAGAGTTGAACAAGTCAAAGTAAATGTAGCCCTCTGCAATTTTAAATCAGTAAATAAGTTCGAATTAAAAATGTGACGCTTTTACCTGGAGCGTTATAAGTTTTGTCCGGGAGGTTTGCGGGCCGACTGGCGACGGTGGCCAACTTCCAGAAAGTGTTGCTCGCCGTGGAATTGATCCAGCTGCAAATGTCGCGCTCGAAGCGGCAGTCGCCCGCGTGGACGGTCGCACTTGCTGGCACAGCTGTTGGAAAAATTCCATGAATTCTAGAACAATTATCATTAAAACTTGGATTAGCTTACTTGAGCAGCTTCCGTCAAAAAGGGTGATATCATCAAAGCCGATGAGGCCGTTCGCCAGACTTGAGCCCCAAATTCCTTCAAAGAATATCTTAAAAAAAATTTATTCAAAAGGAAATGAAATTTTCAAATAGACTATTTTTTACTGTAAAAACTTTTTCCTCTTGAATTAGAGCTTGTGCGTAGTGCCACTCGGGACCTTGGTGGTTGTACAACTTCCAGACTGGCTTCCTGATTACGTTTCCGTCAGGTTCGATCACCTTCGTGTATACAGAAAGGGCGCCTAAACTCGGCCCTGAGTTGCCTATGAACGGCTCGTTCAAAACGAACCTATATAAACAGAGTTTAGTCACAGCTTTAAAATTTTCCTAACCCACCAAAAGGATACGCAGTGTGGGTTGGCGCTGCCTGGAAATTCCCTCGACGTGAACCAAGCCCTGCTGGCAGGTCTCTGCACGTTGCTGCTCCTGGCCAGCGTCATGTAGAATCCTACAACGAGCTCGATAATTGTTTTTACGTTGCTCAGTCGATATGGCAATAAATACCTTTGTCCGTAGACAGGGTGTGGTCGAAGGTCTGAAGCTGCGGCCGGCCTTCGGCGCCGGTTACGCCGGATACCCGCTCCCAGTCGATGTCGTCCATGCGCTCCCTGGATGGCACGTTGGCCCAGCCACACTCGTCCACCTCGAAGGTGCAATCTCCGGGCATTGGGGCTGCGATTTGAGGGGCCGCTGAAGATAGAAACAACAAGTTTCTTAATATATTTCATGGAAAATCTAACTGTTGGTATGTGTTATTTTCCAGTATAGAAACTTGATCATTTTATTTTTATTCCCTTTGCAAAACGTAATTAAAAAAATGCAAAAGCTAAAAAAATAACGTGGTAATTAATTTTGTTTAGAAGGTAAAGCTGATAAATCCTGCGTTCATTGCGGAAACGTAGGATTTTTTTTTTCTTAAAGCCCCATCCTCAAAAAGATAAGTGTAGGGAATATTTGCCATTTCGTAATTTATTAGTTTATATATAGTTCAGAACTTAAATTTTTTGTGTCTCCTGAAAAATTGTGCTTGCTTACTTGGGCAGCTGCCAACGCGGAAGGCCAGGTCGTCCACAGCAATGTCACCCATGATATTTTTGCCAACTTTCCCGACAATTACAATCTATGGCACAGAGTCAAGACAACAAAAGAAAGTTAAATATCAATTAGTTCACCTTGAAGGGGTTTGGTGAGGAAACGGGCACCTCGGCTTGGTACCACGCGTTGCCCTGCTCTCCGGAAAGCGTCCAGATGTCCCGTTCGTTACCCTCGCGCACGTCCATCAAAAGGATGGTCAGTGTGCCGATCCCATTGCCGTACATGTGCGTCCAAAAACTCAGACAAAGTGGTGTATCAACACCTAAAACCAGAGAACGTCGTGTTCAAAATGAGAAATAAATATTGGTTGTAGGTGCCATAAAAAATTGAATGAAGGTTCCAAATCTGTGTATGTTAATTTTAATGATTAATTCTTGACTTATTTTATCCCTCCACTGGATTAATTTTTTTTATAAAGAAACAAAACGAAAATCCTATTCTTTAAAGAGAAACGCCTGCAAGATTTTGTGATTAGGCAAGCCCAAGCAACACAGATGTTCAACGGGTTGCATACGCTCGAGTAAACTGAACACATGGTGTGGAAGTATAGTGGAACTTGTGAAATGTATGATTAATTTTTGTACGTGACCGTACCTGTAGCGTCCATCTCAGGGCTTGACAACCTAGCAACGTCTCCTGGCCTGCGAGGGTATGACGAGTCGATGTACCCATATCCTCCCTCCATGCCGCCGTGAAAATAGCTTGTGCAGTCCATAGCAGGACCAGTTGAAGGGTTTGTACTGCCTCTACCCTGAATTTTGAAAGTAAAAAATGAAAATATACTGATTTTCCCAGAAAAACATGTACAATTTCTCCATACATCATTATAGATTTTTTTTCGAAATAAAAATTGCATTTGACGAAAATTTTCAAGTCTCTTCGAAACAGTTTTCATTTTATAGACTAGACACAATTTTTTTCAGATTGTGAACCACAGATCGATTTAAAATTTCTGACATTATGTGAAGCCAAAATTATGTGTCATATTATTAAACATATTTTTAAATTTACAATTAGATAAATAACAGTACCAAGGACCAGTCGAAGTCATCATCCTCATCATTAGTCCACGCGCAAAATCCACCTTCAAAGGTGCAGTGACCGCGGCAGTCGGTGCCCGGCTTGAGGGCGACGTTGTCGACGGCCACATGGCCACGGTAGCGGCGCAGAGGGTCGCTGGTGCTCTTGGCGATGCCCTCGAACACCACCTGATGCTCCTTGTTGTAGGTGTAGAGCACGTCGGCCTGCCTCCACTGGCCGCCGGTCGGGTCTTTGTTGCTCCAGAGGACGCGTTCCATGTCATCGTCCTCGTCGGCGTTGCTGTTGCGTGGCTTCAGGATCACCCGCAGGCCCGTCGCGCTCAGCCCACTCATCGAGAAGCTGCAAGACGCTGAATTTGATTCCTTATAGCTCTTTGGATATTGCAGAAAACTGACCTGAATCCCACGCACTTGCCCTCGGGTCCAGTGGTGCCCATAGTCGAGCTCTCAATGTACGCGTGCTGGCCCTTTTTCGTGGTGTGCGGCGTCGGGAGGAAGGACGTCTCGTAGTAGACGTAACCACCTTTTCAAAATTTACTTTTTTTAATTGGAAAACTGGTAAATTTGTAATATGCTCCATCAAGGAGAAAATTAAAAAAGGTGGTCCATTTTTAACTTTTGTTTGGAAAAATGAACTGTTTAAGAGCCAATTTATCAAAATATCAATTCAGAAGTCGATTTTGAAGCTTTGGAAAAAATATAAAAACTGATTAATTACTAACCTCTCTGCGAATCATCATTCGGGCTAGCGTCCTTTGGTGGTCCACCGAGCCAGTTTGAAAGGGATCCAGCTCCAGCATCCCATCGCATATGGGTGCCATTGCGGTTGCTCCAATCGCACGTCACTAAATCGGTGTCGGAACCAAAATCGCAGATCTCTGAAACGTATCCAATTCGAGATAAGTATCTAAATAATAAATCAAAACAGTTGAAATACGTGCCTGCCGTTTCTTGCCGCTTTCCGCGGGACTAAAAATTGTGCAAAATAATTAGTTGATGTATTAAAAATTCATTTCGAGACTTGTGTGTACCAATAAACTGTGGAATTCTTCATCTTCTGTAGAAAAGTGACTGTACGGCGAAGTGGAGACACTCGCCGCGCATAACTGCAGCAGGACAAGGAACCCGCCTCGCATCTTTGACTACCTGCAACATATGAAATTGTTAAAAAAATAATTTAATATTTTTATTTTTATTATAGATTTATTAATAAGAGATATTTTACTATTTTCTCGCAATTTCATCCGAAAATATAAATGAAACAGAAATTTTATTGCAAGGAACAGTAATTGATAATATGAACTATATAGATGACTCTAAGTGGTGTGGTGCAAAAGCTCGCGTTATGGTGACCGCCACAGTGGAGTCGCTTTTGTCTACAATGAGCAATAATTAAATTATAGGGCCGAGTGACAATATTAAAATAGAGAATTTTATAAATTTGTAAAAAAATTGAATGGTTTTTGACAGTGATCTTTTCCCTTGATTTCGATTCCTCGTCGCGATATATCCAACGGTGTGCGATTTATGAGGTAAATTTTCCCCTTTGGCGAAACAAATCATAATTTTCAATAAGGAGACATTATTTAACAAAACTCGAAGCCAAGTAAAAATATTTTTATGCACTGATTAATGAACGAAGAGAGCGAACACTTTTACTTTCATTGTAATTTTACAATGCACTATTAAATCTAGAAACCCTGCTGTAAGTTTTCAGCCTCACACATGGCGCGTAACAATTAAAATTTCCGGCTGTCGCTGCCCAAATCAGCCTGCTGCCTTTGTGACGGACAGGTGCTAACGAGGGATTTCGCTACGGCTCTGATTGAGTGACCGCGGCGAATTTGATGAATGGGAAGTTCCGAGCTTTTGTGCGGAGCCGCGACCAGTGTGGCGTGAAGCAAAAACGCGCATACCTCACTTATGCACGAGCAATGAAAAATGACGTCATGTACGTTCAAACTCTCCACTTTTTGCTTTACGCTGCGCTGCCTGCAGCAAAAAAGTGGGACACGAAAATTCGGTTGATTATTGCCCTGTTTATTTTTATTTCCTAAATTGGTGAGTTGCAAATTTGGTGAATGTAGGGCGGGAGCAATCAAGCCTCTATTGTTGCTAAATTGCAGCCTTGGTTTTTGTTTTCAAACTTTCCAGCCCAAAATGAGCAAACTGTCGTGGTATATTGCGCTGAAATTGCGCATCGCTCAACAAACAACCAAATTTTCATTGTCGAATTTATTGTTGCCCTTTTCTTGCAACAAGGAAATTCGCGTTTAATTGTTGATTTAAATAATATGAGCAATTTTTCTGCTAACTAGACGAAACTAAATATTTTGTAATATCCTCTTAACCACAAATTTTTTACATTCTCCAGACAATTTTTACTATTTCCCAAATAATATCTTTGTTCGATCTGTCGAAAGCAGATTGCTTATCTGTATCTGAAAACAAATTTATTGTGAATGTGGTATTCTGAACACGTTATCAAGCACACATTCACATTCCGAAATTTCCATATGCATATATTTCAGCAGGAATCTAATCGCGTGTTTTGCTTCTTGCAGCGGCAATATAAGGGAGTAGCAAAATTGTTGTATCGGGGGCAACTTCAAGCACAAGCAGAGGGCAACAACCGATTTATGACTGTTTACAAAGCAACTTTATTTCTTAGAGGGCCATGTTCTCGGAAATAACGAACATTATCATTAAGCGTCATTTTGGCGAATATTTCTGAAGGATGTCATTATTTACCATGAAAATTACTTCCGCAATGAATGTCTTAAAATATAAAAAGATTTTGTCCCGTCGATTTGGAGGAGAGCATTTTTGTATAGGTCTGCCATAAGAATATATAGTATCTTTTTACTCTATCATAAATGTTCAGTCTGTTCAAATGCGTTCATATTACGGAGTTGAGCGTGTCCTAGGACCAATTTAAAAGACAGAAAATTAATTATTCAAAGAAAAACGTATTAAGAGGAAACACGAGAAAAATGTTTCCGGCTTGTCACATTAATTTTCATAAATGTGTAATTATTCTATCCCTCGAAGGGGTCTTGCATTTTCAAATGATCATTATCTTCCACTTTCCAACCTCTAGATAGCTTCACTGTATTTTACTTAATTGATCAAAACACTTTATTGCTTTCTAAAATTCACTAAAAACGCAACTTAATTTTTCTTAACTTTTCCAAGGAGTGCGTGCCACGTTCACGAGGTTCAAAGGCCCCGGAAGGTAGAATTTCGCTTTTCCTTATCTCCAGTGTAGTCTTGCTTTGTCCGTACGGAAAGCAGACCGAAGAAAGATATTTTTAAAGAGCGACAAAGCACCCCCGGCAGGGCAGGCAGGGCTCGTGCTGGTTTTGCGCCGCCTGCATAAATTACACATTACAGTGCAGCTAATCCATACACATTTTCGCTCGCTCACTCATTAGCATTTGTTGGCACGAAACGGAGCGAGAGCGGCACGCGCCTGCAAAAGCCAAAACTCACACGATCGAAACGCACGCTCGTGTACGTAAGGGCAAGGTCGGCCGAGTTCCAAAAGCTTTTTTTGGGACAGCGTTCACTGAATAATTGACGCACATATCTTCATCGCGTCTATTTGCCTGAATTATTTAGAGTCCAGCGCGCATTTCGAGGCTGCTCAATAAATAATTAGAACGATAAAATACCGCGAACCGATCTCATCCATATATAGGTTGGCGTTTATACACTGGTAAAGGAATTTCGTTAAAAGGTCAGTCCCGCGTTTGTACACCGCCGCCACCGACGGTCGATTTGATACACGTTTACAAAACTATTTTTTGGGATTTTCTCAAAATATGATCTGCACGAACAAAAATAAATAAAATAAAATAACATAACCCTTGTGGTTTTTTGTAATCGTAGATACATTTTTCATGATCTACTGTGTTGGGTTCTAATAATATTCAATAATGTTTTGTGGGGATATATTATGCTACGTAAAATATCATCTGCTAAATTCAAACTCTCAATAGATTGTCTTATGATTCGACATATTTACTATAACAATTTTGAATTCTTTTCAGCCAACATTATAAAAAATTCACGGTGAATTCATAAAATCAATCCTCAATGATCAGTTTTACGCAAGTTGCAACAAGAATTTTTAGTGCGTTTTGATAAAACTTTTGTTAATTTAAAGGTTCTGTGACCAATCAACCACATTAAGGCATTTATATGCGACCAAAAATGTAAATATTAATATTGTGCTTTATAGTTAAGTTTTAAAGCTTAAAATAGTGAACAGGACTGAACGCTCTAAATTTGTCGAAAGAAATGAAAGAGAAAAAATTATGAAATAATGGCAAAAAAGTGTTTAATAAAGCTATAACTTTTAAATACCTGTAACGACTGGCTGCACACTCACATAGCATACAAGAAAGCTACAGCAATAACAGCGTTCTTTTTAAAACATATATGCATCATCCAGTATTCAATTATCGTCATTTTGACATCTTTTTACTCGGGTAAAGATGTTCTAAACCTCATAAATGATAAATTTTTATTATTATTTTGGGATAGTTGAATCTTCACTGACTGCTTCGATAAACAAATAATAGTTTTCTCTATATTTAAAAAAAAATTGAGAAAATAGCGATAAAAATCTAAAATATTATGCAAATTTAATCTATTTAAATAGCTTTACTTGCTTGTGTTCAGATTGTGCCTTATATAAAAGTTTTGTGGATATTTCTTAAACCCCTTAAAATTTGAATCCTGTTGCCTAAACAAAAATTATTTGCATAAAAATAGCATCTTGCTATTAATCCTATGTTAACTTGAATGTTTGTGAAAGAGCACCTTTCAAAATCAGTGTCACCGCTGCAAGAACTTGACACCACTCACGTCAATTAATTTTGATTGCGCTTTGGCCTTGCCGCAAAAAACTTGACACCGCCTTGTTGCACGCAAAAATATTAACAAGGCTATAAAATTTGTGCAATAAACTAATTTTGCCATTGACAGATTAAGAAAAGCGTTCAAAACAC
The DNA here is from genome assembly GCF_949628265.1 of Cloeon dipterum. Taxonomy (NCBI): domain Eukaryota; kingdom Metazoa; phylum Arthropoda; class Insecta; order Ephemeroptera; family Baetidae; genus Cloeon; species Cloeon dipterum. Next base: position 12,499,718 of record NC_088790.1, read on the forward strand.
AATTTTTTCTGTAATGACTACTTTAGGGATAGACGCTAATTAAATTTTCTTCTCTTTTGGAAAAGGCGAAAAAAAATTTTTTCAACATCATTGGATTCAAATCGAAATTAATTTTAGAGGAACTCAATTCCCTCACCTATGTCTGCTCTTAAATTGAAGAACAAAGTCTTTTTTCTCCCGGTTGCAGGTCAAACTGTAATTTTTGCCAGAGACGCGCATTGAACCACTGTTGTCTGTCGGAGCGTCGTGAGATAGGCTACCGGCATGGTAGGAGCAGAGAACACACGTATCTTCGTACACACACACCGCGCGCACCGACTGAGGTGCTCTGATGCACTCGGCAACCAATAGTACACTCACTGTAATTTGGCGGCGCCGCCCCTCCCACCCACCCCCCTCGGCCTGATCAGGGTCGGCCGGACGAGTGGGGTGCGCGCTGGTCAATTGTTTGCGCCTGGTCACCATGACGATGCTGGCGGCCGGTTCAACGCTCTCGGCATTCACGTTCACGTCGCGCCGTCCCAACGGACGGGTGAGGTTTGCACAAAATGCAAATGAGAGAGGCGTGAAGGCAAAGGGGATGCAGGGGCAGGGAAAAGAGAAAATAAAAGTTGTGAATGCGATAGCCATCTACGTAAACAGCACGCGTGCTGAAATAAATGTTATTAAGTGCACGAGAATGCCTATGACTGATTGAGGCAGGAAGAGCTAAAAGGGTTGAAATGAAGTGCCGAGGAAACAAAGCCAATTTTTCCCTTGTCGAGACCTAACACTATTCAGATTAATAATCGCCTTAATATAGAATATGTAAAATGAAATTTCAAATGTAAATGCTCGTATTTGAAATAAAAGAAAGAATATAAATAGGTCATTTGAGCTAATTCAATATTTGAGAAAAAGCAAAATAAGAATTTCATTGTTGTTTGTTCTTGTTTAGATAGAATAAAAATGGTCAACTCAAACACCGCTCAAGCCAACAATTCAAACTATTTCAATACATCTTGCCCCGTCTCAATAAATAATGAACATAAAAGTACAACGGAGAAAAAGATTGCAAAAGAAATTTGTATTTTACTATATAAATATAGACCAATGAAACTTATTAATTTAAAACAATCTCACAATAAAAAAACCACTACGTTGAATTTGGAAGCAACCTTGAACCATCAAATTTTTACAAAATTACTGGCAATTTCCAAATGATTAGCCGCCTTATTTGGCCAATGGAGAAAAAACTACGCGAGAAGAAAAAACTCAATCTTTCCGCTAATGACCCTCATATGACTCAAGTGGGAAAGTGATTTAAATAACGATTTTTTTAAACAATTTTTCACTTCCATTCAAATATTATGGGCAATTTAAATCAAAATCTGATTAATTGAATTAAAATGGAAAAATATCAAGTATAGTGTAAAATTATTTGAGTTATTTTGGTTTCCAGTTTCACTTTTTCAATCTGTGGTAATTTTATCATTGAATCATCACTATTCTCGCCAGGCTAGGGGAAATTCTCATTAAGTTGGAAGGTCATAATTGGCGTGCCGTGAGCGCCATTCCGCTGTAAAAACTGATTTTGAGAGGACATCCGCTTGTGCGGATGTGCGGCAATTATGTACGCTTATCCAACAGGGGACAGGGAAATAGAACAAGCCAAATTCAGCTAAATCAGAAAATATTTTTTATTATTATTCTGCATCAATTTATCACCATTTCTAATCATTACAAAAAGGAAGATTTTTGGCAGAGAGAGTAAATTAGAAAGAGTTCCTTTCTTTCGTATTGGGTACAAGCCAGAAAAGGGTAAAATATCATCGCATTATATCCAATTCTAGGCAACAACAATTTGATCTAGGAGAAAAGTAATCATGTCTGCAAACAAGGAAGTTATTGTTTCACGTAGACATAAATTAGAGGTTTACACCAATAACGTAATTATACTAGTAGTCTCTTACACGCTAGATAGATAACATTGAGTGTATCACAACAATCCTTGCAGGCGCATTGTTTCCGGAGCTGCAAAGCTGGTTCAAGGGGAATATCTAGGCTTCGATCTAAAATATCTGCAACTCGAGTTTCCTCTTCGCAATGGACTGCGAGTCCAATGTGGAAGGAAACCCAGAGAATACTACTGCCAACTTACAAAAAGTATCATCCGTTTAGAGTTATTGCAGTTTCATCATGGCAATGGCGAAAAGCTGACACAAATTAGGAAGGATCTACGCGGTTGAGCATTATTCAACTAACAAGCTCTCGGGAGTAGTAAAAACGACCAACTTTGCGTGTTGGATGATTAATAAAATAATTTACTCTCTAAAAGGGAACTGCTGACTTAAATTAATTTAGAGACATGTTATTGTAAAAAATTTCTGCGAGAAATGAATTCAAATCATTACCCTCTTGACTACACATCTAAGGAAAATAAAACGAGAATCAAGGCAGCTACAATTTGCTCAAAGCCTGGCACAAATTTAACAATTGTGCCGTTTCTGACGATAATAGCTCAAAGAGGGTTGATTGAAGAGTCGATTTTTCACCCAAGCACCGATTCAGAAATGAATTTAAATCCACAATGTCTGTACGCAGCATTTCATGAAGGGGTTACAGCTATCTACGCCTGTACGCCTCAATTCTCCAGAGCTAGTTTCAACGTGCTAACTAAAAAGAGATCCAAGCAGTCAAAGGCCCATGACTGCCTCTGATTGAATGCTTTGTCGAGAAGGAAAAACAGTGGGAACAATAAATATAGCGTATTATTGAGTCATCTCGAGCGTACGCAGACTAAGAACGTGACCATGGACATGAGAGAAAGGGGCCGTGGGGGGCACTTTGACTGTCTGCCACTATTTTTGGGTTCAGTTTGTCTCGTAGCTTGTGAGAAGGGCTGCGTCGACAGGCTCGAGACAAGAAGGACACACGAAAGACCGCATCAGCCAACTGTTGATGCACTCGATGTGATACGTGTGCATACAGGGAAGGTAGCGCACGCCCTCACCCAGGCTGAACTCCATCATGCATATCACACACCTGAAATCACAAGAAAACGAGTGTTTATGTGAGGTAAAATTGTTTGAGTGGTATTTAATTTTAAATTTGCTTCTTTTAATTTCTTAAATTCTCTGCGTGTCTTTTTCTTTTTTCCATTTTAAAAATATTTAACTATATAAAATAGATAATAGTTGGTGGTTAAAACCACTTGCTGCCATTTTCAGAAGAAAATAAACATAATTTTGTTGAGATGTGCCAGTTTAAGAGAATTTTATTTTTAGGAGGACATTCACTGTGCTCCTGTCCAGAGAATAATTATATATTTATCTATTTTAAATAATTATTGTTTGTTTCTGTTATGTTGGCAGTTGAAGTCAGTGCAGAATAACGATAATAAAATTGCTCTTTTATGAGAGCTGAATAATTTATCGTCTCTCGTCAAGTTTGTTGAAAAACTGGTATTCAAATCATTTCAAAAGACCACACTGTACTTTTTTTGATGAGAATAAAAATCTATGAATATTAAGGCTGATCTTAATGATAACTTGGTAAATTGGATTCAAACTAATCTACCGTCCAAAATTAATTCTACTTTTAAAAATATAATAAATTCCCAACATCCAATTTCAGATCTCGGTAAACAAAAATTTAGCATTTTATCAATGACTTATTTTGAAGAAATTCTCTGACATACCTTGTTTGATTTTTAAATAATTTATTTCGTGCAATAATCGACTAGAATTTTAACGTTCTTATTTTCAACTGAAATTAATGAAAGAGACTTCCACCATCCCAAATTTTGCTTTTAAAAACAAGCAACATTTATTAGCAGATTTTCAACTATAAATAATTAAAAATTAAGGTTGATTTTTCATCGCAACTCAATATCTTGGATTTGAAAATGACTAATGAGAAACACATACTCTCTGTTTTTCCGACAGCCATCATACGATCCTGTCGGAAGGTGTTGAATGAGACCAACACGCTTGGCCATCTTTACCAGCTCCTCTTCTTCAGGGTTCTCAGTCAACCGAAGTCGTGGACTCTGGTATTTCTTTGGAGGGTAGTTCAGTGGCATTGTTTCCTGCAATCAAAACGGACATTTTCAATTACTATCACTCATTCACTTGAGGATTTATTTCACAAGAAAAAACCTTTCAAACGCGTGGTTTCTGTCACGCTTGGTTGTGTAAATAAAGTAAAAACAAACAAAGTGAGTGTTATCATTGGATACCCTTCTGATATTTACTAACTAAATGGAATAACATTGTTCTACTCATAGATAATTTTTATCGCAATAGCTTGATTGACCTTTGCCATCGAAGTTATAAACAGAAACACGTTCTCTGTTGAACCGTTTATCCACTCACTGACAATACTTTCAAAGGGGTTGAAAAACGTTTTGCCTAAGTTTTTTTTGCTCTTTTAATCCCTGTCCGAGGACCGGAGGACCGGGAAGGGCGCGCACTGCAATAGCACGAATGCTGAAACCCGGGTCCCAATAACACCGCGAACGGATAACATGGGCGCACCAGGCCGCACAGGGACCCAGCCCACTCAAGGGCCACTTGCCTCCGCACCGAGGACTGCATTGAAACGCTAGACATTCGTCCCGTGAAGCCAAATCACGCATGCTGGAAAGGTGCAAACCAGCAAGTAGCGACTCGGCGCCGGTGCGCCTCCCAGCCCGTTGAGCAATTTTTTATTTTATTAGTTATATCTTTTTTAAAAACTATTTTAAAAAAACTAAAAAATATTTTTCACTTCCAATACCTTTAGCCATTCAAGGAGAGAAATGATAGTACGAAGAGCGAAAATTCACCTAGTTATTAAAATCTATTTTATGAAATATATTTGAAATTTAATAACTCTAGCTCAAGATAGAAATTAAATTTAGCTTTTAATCATTGTCAGTACCAGAAGAGGAATATCAAAACAGTGCCTTGTAGAAAAAGAAGACATTTTTACGCACGGTGCACAGTACCCGCAAAGTGCAAAGGGCAAAGAATCCAAAATTTATGTTTAATTTCACAGCTCGCGGTCAAGTCTTCTGTAAATTTCGGGCTCACCAAAAATCCTTGGTAGTCGCTGTGAGAGTCGAGTGAGCTGAAGTCGTCCATCATGTCCGAGGGTCGGATGACGTAGGTACAGGGCAGCAACTGGTAGTCTCTGTAGGTGAAGTGCTCGAGCCAGCAGCTGCTGGGACCCTGCTGGGCCTCCTCCTTCACCATCTCGGTGGTCTCCTTGGCCTCATCCTGCAGCTCGGGCTCCTCGGCGGCCGAGAATGGGAGCTGCTGCCACAGGTCGGCACTCGGTTCGACCATCGGGACGCTGCTGGTCATCAAACCATCGAAGGTCGCTGAATTGCGACGCACACCTCTGTTGCCAACCGGGCCCCGAGCGGCCCTGACAGTCGTCTCGACGGAGCCGACGCCAACGCCGTGTCCGCACGCGCTGTCCGAATTCCAATACGAACTGTCCGGGCAGGCCTCGTCTGCTGCGGGGTGCGTTGAAGAAAGTGAGATTCTCTTGGCTGCTTCCTGGTTTTCGCTCGTCACTCAGCTGTGCCTTTGTTGATCCAATCCTCCCCACTACTGGTTTTTGCTTTACTTCGCTGCTGTTCGCTGCCGCTGCACAAACCATGTAATGAGGTGTTGCAGCGCCATCATCTGCTTTCTGTTCTTTTTTAAACGATTTAGGCGCGAGAAAGGTCATCAGAACCCCAAAAATGTTCCAAATAATGACTGTTTCTTTGGTTTTACATAAAATCTTAGCGCTATTTCTCTTGAAATGAACTATAAAGTACAATAAAAATTATGAAATTTTATAGATTATAATATAATATATTACATAAATAGTAGTTATTTATATTTTGAAAAATGTTAATAAGAAAATTTCAAATAATTGACATATATATTGCAAAAATACAAACAGGTTAAAAATTTGGACAAGTTAGAAGGCAGCCGTCTGCCTCATCCTAGTCACCCTCCTCAACATTATGTTGTAAATGTATGGCAGTGGCAGTGACAGTGACAGTAAAGGTTGTCATTATCATGCTACTATATGCCACCAACATGCTAGGGTTGGCAATATCAATATCGATATATCAAAAAAATTTGATATGTCAAATATCATATCAGTTATCATGGCTGATATTTGATATATCATATCAGGCTGATATTGATATCTAAGTCGGATATCAAGGTTGATATTAGTTGACATTTTTGACCGACAGATGGCATTTTTCATGCCGGTTTTCGCATAAAAGTTTAGGATCAAACTGTACTTTCCGTCCCCAAACATGGGCGTAACCGATATTGAAGTTTTCGCAATGCACAAAGGCGCGAAAAATGTCTCAGCTGATCGATCACAGATGATCTCTCAGCTGTGGTCAGCTTATAGTAGCTTTTGTGTTGAATGAAAATTAAATTAAATTGTTTGTAAACAATGGTCAGCAACGTCAGGTAGGTCAGGTAAAACCCTGACAACAATAAAGGCCACCCACGCCAGCTGATCGGTCACAGATGACCTCTGTCAGCTGGCAGTACCACATTTATTTTACTTGTTGAATTAAAATGATAATATGTAACAAATTGTTTGTAAACAATGATTTTAGATTTCAATGGTGAATAATTAAGAACTTATTGTAACTAATCCAATCAAAATGTGTACAAATAGCGCAAATAATATTGCGAAAATTGCTCTGATGATGGCATAGCCCCAAATTAAAAATTGAAATACTTAATACAAAACAGCTGCTACGGTTTAAAGTAATTTCATTCTGATTTCTCTTATGTGTATCTATTAAACTCAATTATTTATTACCAGATAAAGGTTGAAAAGCACATTATGATGTGGAGAAAAACACCCCAATATTTTAATTTGAAGAAAAATTGACGCTCTCACATTATCAGCTGATATGTAAACATCAAACTCAAAAATTAATTTTAAATGGCACAATTAAATTATAATATTTTATTTATTACCTAATAATAGCTATTAATTAATTAATTAGACACCCATGTGGCGGGTAGGGGGGAAGGGAAAGCAGCCAGATGCAAATTTTGGCGCCATATGGTGGGATCCGACACACCCCCTTCTCAAACATCTGTTTTAAAGGCGCGCAACATTTAAATTATTTGAATACTCATCCCATATGCCTGCGGAAAACCGCCATTTTTCAAATGTTTTCTTATTTAACCGATATTTATGATAAAACCGGTGAAAAATGCTTAAAAAATCGGTTTTTAAGCCTTAAAAATAGCCATATCCGGTTTCGGTTCATCCGGCAGCCATTTTTTGATCATCTGGAAATATCATCGTTGATATATCAAATTTTGATATTTTTTCGCTGATATATCAGTGATATTGATATTTCAAATATCATATCAAATATCGATAATTGATATTGTTTTTTTCACAAAGTCACAACCCTACAACATGCATAAGGTTTATTAATTTTCTTAATTTTATGATCGCACGCATTCCTCCACTATCTTTCTTTCCCTCGTCGTCGACGATCTGTGATTGGTTATAGTTGCGCTCTTCGCAGTCGCTAATTGGCGGAGAGAAATTTCTCTTCATATTATGCAATATGTAATAATGGAATGGTTATTAGCGGTTATTAGCATTGTATATAATTATGTACATTTGAGGGTTTAGGATTAACACACTAACTAACTCGATTTAATTATTGAGAAAGTCATGTCTAACAGAGGTCGTAAACGTGACTCTTGCTGGCTAGAGGTGGCTGAGAAACCTGACCCTTCGGAACCTGGCAAGAAAAATTTCTTCTGCAAAAGTTGCGATGAAAGAGTCAGCGGCAGGTCTGAAAGAATTAGATCCCACCTACAGAGATGCAGAAAATACAAAAAATTGGCATTGAAATCATCAAGAGGATCAGCGTCTGATTCCAAGAAAGATGAAGAGGCTGTGCCGGCCACGGCTGCAAATGCAAACAGGATTAAACAAGGAACAAGTCAGATGCAATTAGATAATTTCGTTGTGAAAACCACTGAAAACACCAAAAAGGTAGGATATATCCTTATATGTACATATGCTTAGTGTTAATATTTAATATGTCGGGGAAATAGATGTATAAGAAAAATCTTTAAAATTATGCACGCACATTTTATTATTTAACAAATCTGGGATATTACGGTTAAAAGTTAGTTTATGCCGGGTTACACATCCCGACATCCCGCCCCGCCAGTTCTTATGAGAATCCTATGTAAAAGTAGGGGCGGCGAAAACTGACTTTTCCGACTTTTCCATACATATATTTATGTAACTTGAATGCTCAGAAAAGTGAATTTATGTGTATGTACATGTATGTATGTATGTGTACATATGTACACTAAATATCGCACACTGAATCTTAAAAGTAGAGTAGAGAAAAACAACTCTATAATATTATGTACATATTATCCCATTTTCAGGAGCTTGATACTCTCGTTGCTAAGTTCATCTTTAAAAATAGAATTGCGGTTGCCGCTGCAAACTCCGCAAGCTACCAATCACTATTAAAAATGCTGCGACCTGGTTACTCTCCTCCATCAGCCTCGCAGCTCGCAGCTCTCAGGAAGTCTTCTAAATAGTGCCGCAGCAAGAAGCAGACAAGAGCAGACATGGAGCTGGACCAAAAGTCAGAAAATAATTGAACAGCCATTGAAATAAAATTGCATTATTAAAGTTCCATGCAAATAAATTAGTGCTAGATAAATTTGTTGATATTCTTTCAGTATAAGATTTTATGATCACAACACTGGCCACCCGTACAATGTTGAAAAATTTATCATACCATTTCAATAATAATTATTGTATTTTTCTCCTATTTAAAAGGTTCTCAATACTTAAAAAATTATGAAAAATTTTAAAACGCATACTTCTAAATGCGTGAATCTATGAATAAAATTTAATTTGGATGATGTGGGTGTACGGAAAGAGATCTAGGAGTTAACAAATTTAAAATGATTCCAGATATTATGATAAATAAACATTGCTAGCAAAAATTCCTTGACTCTTTGTGTTATGGAATACAATGAAATACAAAATAGAAGCACCACACATTGTAATGTGTAAATCCTCATTATACAATAATTTTTTTTTTTGCTTTTTTATCCCTGTCAGAGGACCGTGAAGGGGGCGCACTGCACTAGCACGAATGCTGAAACCCGGGTCCCAATAACACCGCGAACGGATAACATGGGCGCACCAGGCCGCACAGGGACCCAGCCCACTCAAGGGCCACTTGCCTCCGCACCAAGGACTGCATTGAAACGCTAGACATTCGTCCCGTGAAGCCAAATCACGCATGCTGGAAAGCATCCGTGATTAAGCAATCCCCATCACAACGAGAAGATGTAAATTACACATTGATCATATCAAGAGCATTATAAACTTTATTTTCCAAAAGTCCAGTATATTCACTGCTTCACATGTCTGAGGGATCGTGATAGCGAAGGCGGCCCCTGACTAGCACATAGAGAACGTCCAAGCTTCCAAGGGAGAGCAAACAAATCAGGGGCGTCAGGACGTAGAACAACCTCATCCTATCTTTGACGCTACTGTCCTGGTAGACGCACAAGAGTACTTGAAATGACACTTTGAGGGCCCAGGCCAGCAGGTACCACAGTTTGCGCTGTATGGGGATGTTGCTGACAACTCTACCGCCCTTGAGATGCTGCGCTATCTGGTACAGGATGTACAGCAACAGGATGCTGTCGTAGATCCAGATCGGCACGAACACGACGAACCAGCTCCACTGCGTTTTTGAGTCGACTCTCAGCGCCACGAAGACCAGGAACAGCATCACCAGCAGCCATGTGAAAAGGGCCCGGTGGATCACGGCCATTGCTGTAGTATCTTTCGTTTCTTTACATCCTCAATGTCCAAAAACCCTGAGAGAGGTCTCAGGACAAATTCATTCTATATGTCTGAAATCAAATGAAGTTTGAGGTTAAATATTATAAAATTGAATGAAAAATATTTTATTACATTAACGGAAATTCTTTCTAAATTTCTTCGTAACCCTGGAGGAAAATTGTATCAGAAATCATGCATCATATATGTATATCTAAAGGCCATATTTTTACTCTGGTAAATTTTCCCCTTTATTGTCAAGTCAGTTGATGGTTTAAATGAACTAGAAATGATCATATGTAATCTACTCCTATGATACTCAGGACCTCAAAAAGTGATTCATAATTATTTATAGCAATAAAAATCTCAAAAAACTGTTGTATTTAATTGTTTTCCTCGTTACATTTTTTTCGTGAAAGCAGATTAACAGGTCAGTAAGATTTTTAAATTATGTCTTTAATTATATAATTGATCTTCATTTTGACTCACTCTCTGCTTACTGCCCGTAATTTAAAAGGATCGAGGCCTCGAATGTTGACGTACAATTCGACTTTCACCCCTTCGAGTGGCGTCGCAGCTGATGGCCACGCCCCCTTACACTCTTTTCGTCTATCGTAGGTCGTTTCGTCACTCGCGGAGTCAACACATTGCAAGATTGACCGTCGCATTTGGCCGCATTTTCAAGAGTCAGCTGAAATTGTATCTGAAAACTCTGCTCGCCATCATGCTGTGCTACTTCAGCGATTGCTAATCGTCAGTGCGCAAAACATGCGACGATTGGCGAAGGACGTGTGGTGCTAAAATCTGACTCAGACGTTAGTGTCTATTTCACATGTAAACAATACTGAGGGCAGGAGGTCTTGTTGCCTTTGAGCCGTGAGGGTCATAGTGCGATAACAAAATAATGCTGCCCCTCCAACGTACATAAATCGTTCAGTATGTGACCATGTCTGATTTTATTTGTCATTGGATTGCTCACTTGGTCGCATCATGTTTTTCAGGCGCCGATACAGAGGCGGCAACAGGATGGACGACGGCGCAACGGGCGCCGTCGACGACTGGGCGGCCTCCCAGGAGCCGCTCACCGCCGACCAAGTGTACATCCTCATGAAGAAGGACTACCGCATTTCGAGAAACGTCAGGGCGCAGTGGTTCATTGACAACCTCAACAGGACCGTCACCCTGGACTCAAACAAGAATGATGTAATTTATAGAATTTTTCTAAGCAATTACCTAATGATGATTTAAAACAAAATGCGATACAGATCGAAGAAAGTAAATTAATAATTATGATTGCCCTTTGAGTTTTTATTAATCTCAACGTCATGCAAATATTAATCTCTTTCCTTTTTCGCAATTTAAACGCGATGAGTTTTTAAAACTGAAAAATTGAAAATTAGATTATAATTTTGTCGACCCCAGGAATGAGAATAAACAACAATTAAATATTTGTATAAGCAAAGATATTATGAAGCAAAAGTATGTTTCAAATAAGTGGTGTTAATTAAATCACAATATGGGTTAGAATTTCAGTATTTTCTCTTGACCATCTTGGTTTGCCGCCTTGAAGTTAAAATGAAGCAGTTGGAAAACTTGAAAATTTGATTTTCATTTTTAACAAAATCAATATTAGAGAGTAAAAACTGGATTATATTATATTTTATCAATTCAAATCATTTTTAACGTGATTGCGTTTAAATTATTCTTTCTAACATGTCCCCCGATTTTTTTGTTATTGCTTAATTATTAATTTTAAGTTGAAATCAATTGTGCTGAGAAATGAGTGCAGTCATACGTTTTATGCATGCGTTGATTCCGAATTTTCTGCAGCTTTTACTGTCAAATGAATTTAATTTTCAATTCAATGTACTGCTTAAGCAAGGTCTGTGATGCTAAAATAGCTGCTGTACTATCGAAATATTTTCTCTCTCTTCAAATTCGCTCGTAGTCACCTTTCCATTGTCAATTCCGCATGAAGTCGGACCTTTTCATAACTTCTAAGATTTCTTAAAATTGCCCGAGTCTGTTTCTTTGTAATTTTTCCAAACGAATTTTCTCAAGACTGAGAAAATAAAACAAGAAAGATCCGTATTTGTCAGATATGGTTAATGGTCCTAATGGAAAATATAAAAATCAGTTTCAACATATACCAGCTGATAGTTTGAAAGTACTTCAAATTTTTATTATTTATTTTTATTATCTATTTTAACATTTAGCGATATTAGTTATTGCAGTTTTAAGAAATGTTTTGCACTCAAAATATTTGCCAAGAACTTTCAAACGAATAATTTGCCTTTGTTGATGTGATTTCAATGATATTTTGTTTCTGACTGTACTACCATTATATGAAGTAAGCAGCTACTAAACACTTCTTGAAAAGTTCTCTCTTCATTTAGATATTTACTGTTACAGGAATTGATTGTTTTGTCTATTGTGCCATTGGACCCGCCAAAATGTTGGACGGTCGAAAAAAGTCATCTTTGTAAATACGTTATCACCGCTGCAACACGGGTAATTTTTCTGGCTGAAAAATACCGCATGGTTTACTGCCTCGACATCAGTCCTTCGCTCTCTGCAGTAGTAAGATATTTTCAATCAATTTCGTCGCTCTTTAATTAACAAAATCTCTTCAGGATATTCAAATGGGTGAGGTAATGCTCGACTGTCTTGTATCTTCAGTGAAAGCAAGTCTTGAGGCCGTTTCATGCAAGGTAACGTTAGGAAACACAAATTTTATAAAATCTGATGAATTGTTTTGGTCTAAATATCAGTTCACAATTCCTGGTTCGACGAAAGTCTTCCAGCCAGATGTGTACGCGACGATTATCGCGCACACACCCTTCTTCACCTCACCAGCGCAACAGGTTCTAGTCCAGGGATGGCAAGTTACCCCACAAAACCTTCCACAGTTGCTGATTATTCTGGAGAAGCAATTGCAAGAGCTTGAAGGAAAGGTTGCTGAGGTTTCCGGAATCGCCCAGGCACAGCTTGACGCTCTCAGAGTAAGGAATGGTCGCTTCTTTGACTGGCACAATGCTAAGTGAGATCTTGAAACAGGCTGAGTCAGAGAAGTTGGTCGGAGGATTGTTCGAAGAGTCTCTGCCGCCTATGAGTGCTGAGAATCCTATGGTCAGTCCTGACACTGGCTTCATCAACATGCTGCGCTTTGGAATGCTCGCTCTCAAGTTGTTACCAGACAGCAGTTCAGCTAGTGAGTCAAAACGATGAAAAATACTAACATTTTTCCTGGCAATGCATTCATAAAGAAAATAATTTCATACTTTTTTTCTGATAGTGCATTAATCAGAATTAATTTTTTGAAAATTTTAGACCATTTGAATTTTTATATGTACGCGCTAAAAACTTGATGGGCACCAAAATGAGCATGAAGCTCTTGAATTGAAAAGACTAATGAGCCACACACCATGCTTATAACCACTTATATTGCTATTAACATATTAACTGTCAAAAATTGTATTAGACATATTTTTTAAACTCTAAATTGTCCATTGATTGAATATCTAAAATGCAACTGTTAAACATTTTAGAGACTCACAATCAATTCACCAATTGTGGATGCCCCTTAGTGTTTGAAGCCACGAATAGGTGATGCAATTGGTTAATTTTGGTTTTATGCACTTCTGCTGCGATTTAAGACCCAATCCTTCTATTATGAGGAAATTATTGATAAATCTTAAGTTTGTTTAGATATTTAAAATATAAAAATAATTGAATACAGTTCTATAATTTAAATCTATTTAAGCAATAATGTTTTCTCCATTTTCCAGACATAATTGTGGTGACGGACGGCATCATAAACATTCCGGACGTAAACATTTTTGACTCGGTGCTGTCGCAACTGCGCAGTAGCACTGTTTGCTGCTCATTCCTCCAAGTTGCAGGCTCCTTCCACCCTAACTGCTGCAAAGGGTTCGTGCCATACACTGAGCTAATGCATTTTCTGGCCTCAGCCACCCAGGGAGCCTACATCACGGCTGCTCACAAACTTGTATGACCTTGATTGTCAATTTGTTGCACGTGGTTAAAATTTCTATTTCCAGGAGATCTCAAAGAATATGTCCATGAATGTTTTTCATGAGGCATTTCTCACCTGGAGTTTTCAACATTCAGTCAAAGCGTTCAGTCCCAAATCAGAGCCTCGGCGCATCCTAGACTGGGACAGAAAGTATTCATTCATTTTCTCATTGGGTTGAGTATCATCCAATCATTCCCTTTCTATTACAGTTTTCAAATGGGCATTGAAATCAAAGATGGGGTGCTTATGCGTAAGAAACAAGCAGAAGGTGCATTGAATGCCCGCCTCAAGGACGTTCTCTCGTGTAGACTTAGGGAAGGATATTTCATAAAGGTAGTCTCTAGTAATATGCTGAGTTTAAAATCTCATGATTTCTCTTCAGAGTTTGAGCCCTAAGGATCCGTTAACCATGGAGGTATGCCTTGTCCTTCCTTGGAAAAACGAAATCAACATTGAGTACCTGATCACTTCCCAATCATCCTCAACAAGTTTGAACTACATAGTAACGATTGAAGGTAAGAAACTCGAATTAATTTGACATTTTTTTTAAATTTGTTTTGTCCTCTTTTCTTACAAGGGAACCCTGGCTTCGTATCACTTTGACATAATTTTACTCCATAAATAGATATTCACTTTTGTTATGTTTGCAAGGACCAGCAGTCCAAAGTTTTCAATCTAGCATAGTTTTCATATTACAGATTCAGATGTGTATTATATTTTGTTAGGTCACATTTTATGTGTCTAAATATCTAAATAAAAAACTTGAACAGCTTTTCCCTCATCTCTGAAGAAAGTTTTAAAAATAAATTTAAAAATTGTATCTTGGTTATAGTGTTTTGTAAGTAGACTTACCTTGCGTAGACAAATTGATTGATGGACCATTTTCTACTTTTTCTAGATTTGGATCCCTTTTAAACATTTTTATGTTTTTAGAGTACTAATAGACTAAAATAAATTCTGCTCTGGAGTCTGGAATGTATATAAATGTTAAGAAAGATTTTAATTTCCATTGCAGCTCCCTATGAGTTTCTCCATGACATTACGTGCTTGCTGAAAAAGCCCTTTGAGTCCCCCTTCCGTCGTGCCGTGGTTGCCCGATTCTGGCACACTTTCAAGAACCTGCAGCACACTGACCAGCTACTAGAGCACCTCCACTCCTTTGGAGACAACGCTTTGAACTACTCGCTGCCGGACAGCGTTAAAAGCGGTGTTCCTCTCTTCCAAGTGCCCACCAGTTCGCAACTTACTGCAGAACTCGCGAGATACCCTCATCGGCGGGTGCAGAGCAATTTGGCAGAGTAATTTGCATTTTTATCTGTGCATATTGGTCGTCGGTTGGTTGTAGTTAAATCGCTGCATGGGAGCCACAACTTGTTTTAATATGTTGGAGGACATTAAATAATGAAATAATGAAGAAAATATTTTCTTTGTTACTTTTAGCTTTTTTTTTTGGTAGAAAGCTACTTTACAACAAACTAAGAACCAAAATTATAGGCTTGTGGGTTCCAACATGTCAGAATAAAAGGGATTAAATTTGTGTTAAGTCTCATTCATTATTTGATTTTTTTTTAAATTCCTCGTTATAAAAATGGAGCTTGGTTACTTGTGAGACAGTGCAGATTTTTTGCTATTAAAGCTATATTCCTACCTTTATTAAAAAACTAAGCAGTCATTCCCCTCATCTTTGCATTTAGTAATATTAAAAATCCGTTCGACTGAAGTTTGGTCTTAAATTTCAATTTGAATTAATCCTATTAATATTTAACTCTTTATTGTCCTCTATAACGCACTGACTTAGTGCATTAGAATTTGTTACATAGCTTTTATTTTCTATATATCAAACAAAAGTTTTTTGTTCAGAACACATTTCTCTTCCAGTGAACCACAATACAGCCAAATCACCAACTTCTGGTTGCCGATATGCGTGCTAGAAGCGCCGATGTGGCAAAAGTGGCTTCACGGACACCGACTAGGCCTTCTGCTAAGGCACGACGATCCTTTACCTCTTCACCTTCACCAGGCAGCACAGAATGGCCGCTTCCAGCAGGTGCAGTGCAGGCATGCAGGGACGCAGCTTAACGCCACCCTCAAAGATTGGAGCTCCTTCGTTCTCCTCGAGGCAATATCTTATGCCAAACTGATACAAAAGTATGAATAATTAGCTTATTTAAAATTCCCTTTTGATTGTTAAATGTCCATTTCCCTTCAGCGAAAACGAGAAAACGCCGACCAGCTTTCTCCTGATGAGGGTTAACGTTAAAGTTCCTTGTGTGGTAATCAATATTGCTTTCCTTGGAGGAGCGTCCGGCAATGTAAGGCACAAGGTGAGTGATCAATGCTTTTTCCTCAGGAAGTTGGGAGAGAAGAATATTGGTTCAAATCAATGCCAGAAATGGTTTTGAACTGAGCCAGGAACGCAGCGATAAGCATTCTATGATCAAGAATTCAGCGGAAGAAGATTAATTTTGATTAATCTTAAATAAAAAAGTTGCACTTGACATTATGCAAAATATAAATATATATGTTGCACTCCCGACTTGACCTGCGTGAGAATTTTGAAATTCTTGAGCAATATAGTCAGAAACCGCTCATTGAAAAAATTGTTGATAAAATTTTTAAATGAATTTGCTGACAAAGATTGTAAATTTATAATTTAACAGATTTTGGAGGAGCTGAAGTCAAAACTACGAGAGCTGCCCTACCCTCGCAAAATAAAAGAGCCACCAATGAGAAAATTTTCAACCGTGAAAATCAACTCAGTCAGTCCAGAGGAGCAAAATGCAAATTACACCAATGCGGATCTTAAATGCTGCATATTGCTGGTTAAACCAGTAGAGAAAATTCTCATCAGGTGAGAACTAGTCGCTTACTTAATATCGCCATCACAGCCTCTAATCCTGATCATTGGATTTCAGGTATGAAAGGATGCCATTGGACTTTGCCACTGTGGTCTTTCCAGACGGCACTCGGCCAGCTGGAAAATCAACACTACCCATCTCTGGGAGCAGCAGTATGCTCACGACCCTGTCCAGGTACCTCCATCATCGCAGGTGGATTTGGGTGGCTCAGCCAGGAAGCAAAGGCAACAATCATCTCAACAAATTTACTTCGCTCTCTAGAACTCTCAAAACCATCACTAAGTACGTCATTTAATTGAAATTTAATTACTTGGCACGCTCTAATTTTTGTCGATAGTATAAGGTTGCAGGAAGGGTTCACCTTTGCCCACTCAACAGCCGGCATTGTCAACATGTTGCTGGAAGTAACAATGCAGGCTGGCGTCGACACTCACCCTTGCGTCATCCAGTATGTGCTGTTTCCACCCCATCAAGTAACTAACAAGGAGAGGTAATGAAAAATTAAATCCTAAGAAAGAAGCTATTTCCTGAGGGGCCAAAACAGCCGTCTTACAGTACGATAGTGTGCTATTTTATATTATCTTTAAACATTTAAATATTAGTTATCCATCCTAAATAAATCTACGCAGTGCAGATCATTTTAAATTAAATTTAATAATTTATGCCTGTATTTTTTTAAATTATTTGACAAGGTAAATTTATATTGATTATTAGGTAAAAGCAACTTATTTGAAATAATATTTTTGCTTTTGACACAATTTAGAAAGGGGAATTAAATTTATGATTAGCATCTTGATTTTTTTATTACATTTCAATTCCGCTCATTTTCATTTTATTTCTCCTTTAGCGGTTCGGATGAAGAATGCACAGAAGAAGTGGATCCAACGGAACCAGAGGGAGAGTTGCAGATCATAACTGAAGTGTGGATTGAGCCTCAGTATGGACACGTGATTAAGAGCCCTCCTGAGAGGGCTTACATGGATGGTCTGTCTTACGACCAACTTGCTGATGAGGTAAGTCCCCTGCTTTTACTAATTTTGTGATGTAATTTGTAGTATTTGCACTCTTGTCTGCCTGCTTACCTTTCGTCAAAAATTAAGATAAAAAGCTTCTTCGTGTTTACCAATGCACTTGATTAAACAAGGCCCCACCGAATCTAATCAGTTCAATGATGAGCGTTTGGTAAATTTGTTGAGATCGAATTTGTCAGTCTCTGGCTTTTCATCTCATCGGTAGCTGAAAATGCTTTATTAAACTGCATTAGTCAAATTTCTCCATCAGCTTAAATAATTATTACAATTGGACTGGGTGGATATTGAAGGAAATTTTGAAGTGGCTGCAATGGCCCCATGGATTATCTTTAACTTGAAGAAGCAGATTCGGCGGCTCCAAGCGACCAACCGCATTATTTATCTTATCGAAATTTCGGTGTTAAAATAGAGCAAGTGCACGACTCCCAAAGTCTTGTCTCCCACTACGCGACGCAAAGTGAATTTCAACACACGAGATGGGTGCGATTATTTAAGCCATCACGCACCTTGATTGATAGCTCAGCAGCCGTGCTTTTGCGAATTTTCCGACCGTGATTGGGGCTGCATTTCATACAGAATGATCTGCCTCTGGTGGTTATCTAGCTAGTAATGCTTGTTTGCTCTACATTTTGAGCACTTGTCGATTTCTCGATCTGCGTGTTTGCACAGGGCGGCGATATCTTCAGTTCGTGCCAAAAGAGCTTTTCAGCTGACGAAACATATTCACTAGAATGCATGTGTAATCTATAGGCTCGTTATCAGCATTTAGACAATCATTCTTAAGACTATTTTGGGCATGAAAAACGGGGTTTTGCCAAAATAATTCTCGTACATTGAATCCGAATAATTATCTCACCATAATATGTTATAGTTTCAAACGGAGTTAATTATGTGTAAGAGAGTTATTATTCCTATTTTATTTAGTTTAGAAAATAATTAAAAAGCTCTACATAAAACCAACACTAAAATTATTAAAAAGATCATGCTTTTTATAATTTTACTGTTTCTCTCAGAGTCATTTTCTTGCCAAACACAAGCACTAAAGCACATTAAACTTTTCACAACAAATTTTGAACTCCTTAAAATCACTTATTTGTCTTTAAAATTAGAAACAAAATCTTTTAGCTTGGAAAAAATTTATTGCTCATGATTGGCAATCGCAAATATTCAAATATGAGAATCATACCCCCACTCGTCGCTAAAAGAGGACGTAATCTGAATTGTTATTGAGAACTGCGAAAGATTATAGTTTCCATATTCTTCGCCGATAAAGTGATTGATTTCGCGAACGAATCATCTCTGAATAATGATTTGTCTGTCCTACTTCTTCAACTTCGTCAGGAGTTGTCAGCGCAGCTTGAGCAAACAGGCAATTAGTGCGATAAAATTGGGAGGTGCGCTGCAAGATGATTTCCTTCTCTCACGCACGTCTTTCCAGAGGCAGGGCACGGCAAATACACAAGAACTCTGTTGCCACTTGTTGCCCGATAAGCCAACCGCGCTCTCAGGCGCCCCAAACGTGTCCATCCTACGTCCAAATCGTCGTTTCTATTTGGACGCCACTTGATCTCGCTGTGGGCACCAAATATTAACCTTTGCCCAATCTTAAAGGAAGCAAACAAACAATTTCCTCTGCATTGTTGCTGGTTTTGAAATTCCCGAACCAAGACCAAATGAAGGAAGCAAAGAAACTTTCATCTGCTTAGTACACCAAAGTTGGATAAACCTTTAGTAATAATTTGGATTTGCTGATATGAATGAGTGAGATAGGTTGGTTGCACATTTTCAAAAATAAATTTTCAAATGGCCGAATCACTTCATCTGGGTCCAATCGTCGTGACTAATCGCCATTATCTTTTTGTATTGAAAATTTTAATTGTTTATAGGTTTTATTCAAACTCCTTAAATCGATGCTGGTGATTCAGGCTCAAATTGAGATATCCCAATAACCATCTTGGGAGACGGAAATTTCGATATTTGGTGTCATATTCCTCTAAGTTGTATGGCTTGAATTCTCAAATCTAAATAAAGTATTGAGTCAGTAAAATATGCTCCTCTGATTTTAGGACGAGTGTCTGATTATGAAATAAAATTTTCGCATGATATGTTATGCAATATAAGTAAATTTTACGAAAACGATGTTTTTCTCAAGTGATATAAAGGAAAATTATGTCTCGAATTTAATTCAATTGCTAATCATCCAATTTCACCACACGTCATATTTTCTTCTCTTTGGGGAAAAATATAATTTTTCTAACCCGGTCGGAGATATAATGTTGGATGATGACAAAATCCATTTGTTAAAGAAAGTACAGACCAAGGGACAAACGATTTCAATTATTGATTGATTATTTCACCAAGCTGGCGTATGGTTTAAATAAATAACACCGTTTACCGGCATCCGTTTAAATTGCCAAAAGATGCCAGCCATTTAAATGGAAAAATGCAATATAAAAAATTTCTACATCAAAATCAAACTAACTTTTCAACCAATTCGTCTTAAACGGCAACAATTTAACATGCCAATCCTTTGAAAAGAGATCCGAATTTCCTTTTCGTTTCTGGAAAGCCCTTTCCCTTCCGCCTTGATAAAACACCGGCAGTCGTCGATCGCTCCCCTTTCTTGCCGACTGTTTCTGCGGACGCGGAGTGTATGCTCAAAGGAAAAAGGTTTGCGGGAAGGTAGACTCGCACATACACACACACTTGAAAAGGCGCTTTGCACACGCGTGCGTTTCTCCTCTGGCGGTGGTGGTAGCGTTATCAGTGCCCACGTACTTTGTACCCGCGAGGCACGTATAAAAGGTGGCGGCTCGATGGCCGCGCGGTCACTTGCTCAGCCGCCAGCCAGCCGCAGGATTAACCTCCGTGTCGCCTCCAGTTGGAAGTGGGGGTCTAGGCATGGAGTTGGCTCCTTTTCCGACTGCCAGATCTAACTCTTCCAGCTCACGGCGACACGACATTCGCAACTATCACCACCGATTTGCACACATCAGCTCACGGTCTCAGGGTAAATTCTGTCCGAGCCAAGGATTACGAATTTGTTAAATTTGTTTGATTATATATGTCAATTATTTTTAGTTGTTGTAAATAATTTAACTGTTAATCTTTGCGGTAATTTCAACTCTCGCATTTTGGCGAAATTTGGCATTTGTTTCAAAATTTATTACCGTGCTGATCCTTAGTTTTTCTTGTACGCGTGTTCAAACAAAGATAACGGAGATATAATAAGTCAATAATTCGGGCCGAGCGGCAAGGTGGATTATGATGATTCACTCTTTCCGACCCGATTTATCAGCACTCGACGAAATATTCTGAAGTGTGTGTGTGTGTGTGTGTGTGCTCGTCGCACTATCTTATCTGGAAAATTCGTTCGATCGATGAGTGTCAACCCATGCAGGGGTTAAAGCAAGAAATTGCGCGATGGCTGGACTAGGTGGAGGAATGGCATCTCCACTCGATCTCAAGAAAGTGAGATTCATCTCCTCCAACTTGGCTCACACCATCCATCTATCTCACCTCCCTGCATGCTCCCACTAGACTGATCTTGTCTTTAATTTGTACTAACTTAATTACTTGCTTTGTGTGTATCATAATTTCCTGCTGCATGTGTAATAAACGTTTCAATAACTCATTTCGACATTTTCTTATAGTAACCTTTCTATGGTAGAATATAATTTGGGTACCTTTGCATTTTTGCTTCCATAAAAGCGTTAAAAAAGAGGGAAATTTTTTTTATTTTATTTTTAACTCTTAAACGAATTAACTGATTTAGTATACAGAGATTTTGAACCAACCGGCTGTTTTTTAAGCTGCGTGAACAATTAAAAACTAATTTTATCTGGGTGTCATTTATTCCGTATCAAATGGACCATATGGAAATTGAGTTTGAAAGCAGATGAATCAAAAAAATATAAAGCTGGTTGATCTGACTTACAAATCACGTTTTGAATAAGTTACTTAAGTTAGAAGTTCACATAATACTCTAGCCATCTCTTCAATCTGATAATTGCTATACAAATGTCTATCGATTTTTGCATCTTCAGCTTAAACCTCTATGATTGACCAAAAAAATTGGCAAGCAATATAACTAAAAATATTTTGATTGAATTTTTCGGGTTGCATTAACCTTCTAAATCGCAAAGCACAAGATGAATGGTTTTTTATTCAAGAGTTGTGTACCTAAGAGAGATATTTATATTATTTGCGCCTTTTAAATAAAATTTCAGTTGTGCAAGATGGACGCTGAGTGCATATCCTGTCTGCTCACTTTTGAACATCTCATTGTGATCGGAAACGAAAAGGCACCGGCCTCGCTTCCTCCGTCTACCCCTATTGATAAATTTATTCACGGAGGACAAAAGTATTGTGGTCTTTTTTACTGGCAAAGAAACGTTAAAATTTATAAATTGCAGGCACAGCTCCTACGTAAGCATGAAGATGTTGCCTGAGCTGCGCATCAAACTGGTGCCGTTCACATTCAACTTGGTCAACCTGCTGCCCAAATGTCAACAGGCTGAAATGCTATTTTCTTCTTTTGTTCAAGGTCAGGAAACAAAAAATCGTGTTTTTAGTCTTACATGGATTAGAGGAATAATTATATTAATGAGAGGTTTTATGAAATTTCCCATTTGCTTTAAAAAATTTTTACCTAACGCCTCTCTTAAGAATTCATTTTGTTGTATGATTTTTTGTCTTACGTTAGATTTCTTCTCATTGCTTGCAATTTTTATCCATTTTTTGCTGCATTTGCTCTCTAGACCAATTGATAATTTGTGTACTAATTGTATTCCTGAATGCAGACCTAGCTTGGAGTTACCCAATCAGTTACGAAGAAATGAGCCGGTTGGATACGGCCAACAACCTCTTGTTGAATACGGTGTACGAGAGTATGTTGAAGGTTCATGACTGCGAATTATTTCTCAGCCACGTCGACTCGAAAATATTCTTTGACTTTCTCATAGAGAAGAGCAGGGATCCTTGCACATATGAGTCTCCAATTATCCACCATGGTCAGACAGAAGGTAATTATATACATATTGGGTGGAAACTCTAAACGAAAACACGTGAAACATGAAATAAATTAACTAAAAGTAATTAGTTTTTATTAACGGGAACGAAAAAAAATATCGCTTCATCCCGAAACTCACAGTTAATTTTCTTTTGGTATTTCTTTTACTTGTTTCTTGTAAAATTTCACAAGTGAGTTAATATGACTGTCAACTGTAAGAATCATGTCATTTAATATCTTACATAGATCCAGGGAAAATGTCTCCGGGAATTGATGTCTTCTCTGAAATACGACTCTGCGACAAATTCCTGGCCAGTCTAAAGCTGAGCAACTATCCCAAGTGGAAGTGCTACCTAAAAAGGTTAAACAACTCGCACTTGATTCTAACCTTCCTACCAGCCAGCTTTGCTGACCTAAAGCTGCTCATGCTCAACCAGAAAAGCTTGGACGGCAAGGCGCCCAAGGCAGTCAGATTATTTCCTGTTGCTAATGTCAAACGGGACAGGTATTTTCAAGTGTGCTATTTGATCGACATTTTTTTAACTCATTTTGCATAGTCTAAGTCAACTGCATCAGGATGAGTGCACAGAACTCAACGACTCTCTGGAGCGACTGGAAAAGCTCCAAATACCTGAGAGCTGTAGTGTTCCTGAAATGAGCGAAGAGGCGAGACCGGCCACGATCGCGAACGCTCCTTTCAGAAACCGAGCATACTCGCTGGACGCAGAGCGAAAGCGTGACATCCGCAATAACGATTTCCGCAAGCGACCTCGAACTTGCTCTGTGGATTTAAAGTAAGTTTATTTAAATAAATTTTCTTGGAAGCTCAACAGATTGTTCCCCAGAGAGCACAATGCAAAGAAACGAAGTCCTCAGCAGTTGAAAATTTCCGACATGAGTCCAAAGGCCCCTCCCAATCAAGAGCCGCAGTTTGGAGCCGTCACTCTGCCCATTTACGTCTACGACTGCCCTCTTGCCTCTTTGATTGATGTTTTGGTGTACAAAGAAAATGAAATAAGCTTGGGTGATATTTATGAGGACCACACCTGTAGTGAAGGGGCAGAGGTGCAAGCAGATGGGCAAGACAGCTCAGAAGTACCTGAAACTAGTGGCATTGAGGCGAACAGAATGCACCTGGGAAGCCCGGAACCAAAATCAGAAGACTTGGACTTGTCCATAGGTGATTCCGTGTCTAATTTTTACATGATGGAATATTTAGAAGGTTAATTAGCTTGGTTTTTAGTTGAAATGTCACTTGAAAACGTATATGATATGTACTAATCAAGTTTCTTTGTAACTTTCTCGCCTTTAGAAGTCAACTCTCTGAAGAGGCACTGTAAGCAGTTGAAGACAAGCTTCCAGCATTCGTACGTGTCCGCGCTGTACAAATCGCTGCAAATTGACAGCAACATCAGCGCCGAGGACTTGCAGAATGCAATTCGCGTATGCAGCGAGGTCAGCATCGAACTGGACTTCACGCGTTTCCTCATGGCGGTCTGCGGCCACCTGAAGGAGCTGTGGATCAACCAGCCGTTCGACCTCTTCCGCAGGGATGGAAATAGTCTGCGGACGTTTACACTTCCAAAATCCGAATTCTGTGGTCCGCTCAAAGCCAAGCATACATCTATCAAGGAGCAGTTTGCCGCCATCCTGTCTGATTTTTTCAAAGCTGTTCCTTCTAATCCCAAGTGCTTCTTCAGCATCCCAAAGTGGGAGACAGAGAGACAGGTAAATCGGATAATTTCGGTTTAATTCAATCAAAAAGGAGTCAAATATCACCCTAAAAAATACCTATTTTGTATTTTTTTAAACCAAATAATGTATTTTTAACATATTAATCGAAATTTTGCAGGTTGAAACCGACCTCATGGCTGACCACGAAGATGCCAATTCAAACTTCAGTCAAGAATTGAACAGTCGCAGGGGTGAATTGGGCAGCATTGTTAAAAAAATTCTAAATTATTTTTTATGGCACAGGAAGCCAAAGCTGGGACGCTGGAGGTGATGACACGCACACTTCAGACAGTGTCAGTGATTTGCCAGAAGAGGAAATGACGACTGAGCTTTGCCCGCTCTTTCTGCATCTGATGTGCTCTGTGCAACATGGTTCAGAAAGCAATTCCCAGCATGTCTCGAGCATCCCTGTTTGCATTAGTAACAAATTTATTTATTATCCCACACTGAACTAAATGGATGGTACCGCAGATGAAACTGGGCTGATTACTAACGAGATAAATTTATCATCTCTCAAAATACTGCTCGAAGTGCAGTGCCTGACGCTCCCGTCGAATATTGTTGAGCCAACAACGTCACTGCCCATTGCGAATAATACTGCTATACCAGGTCAAAATATCGAACAAACCCAAGTGGATACTATCAATACTCTGGAAACTTCCGTGCTCAGCAACGGCAGTAGTATTACTGAAACAGAGTAAGGCGTTTTGTTTTTTAACTCTCAATCAACTAGCTAATTGTTCTCTTTGAACATATTTAGATTAAAAAGTGAAGAAATTCTTTCTCGACTGTCAATCCTGCCAGAATACTTGCAAAAAGCCGTAACTTCCACCATCAGCAAAGTGAGTTTGTTATTTTTTTCATTTGTGCTAATCCAGCTATAAATTTTATTCAAACAGATAAAATGGCTCTTGCAAGATGAGCTGGCGACTTCTCTGCTGGTTGTGTATCCCCCGCTAGAGTCTACTCTGCAGATGGTTGCCCAGCATGTCATTAGTTCGAGTTCGTTCACTCTGGCTAACTGTTCTGTGCAAAAGATTCCTCTAAACTTCGTCTTTGGTGCTGAGCATAGTCTAAACCAATTCCTTGACGTAATTAATTGTTGTAAGACCAACCTTTTAACTGATTGTTGGTTTTTGCAGAAATTTGCTCAACTAAGGATAAACTTCTATTTCCTTCGGAAGGAAAGCAACTTTTACTACTTGGTGCAGGATCTCAATTCTCGACAGCATAAAATGCAATCAACCCCAGTGAACGGACCGAATTTTAAGTCAATCGCCACTCCCAGCTCCCTAGCTGAAGACTCGTCTGAGATGTCCATGTACCAAAACGACATCATCGAAATTCCCCAGACTCATTACAGTACTGAATTTTTAAAATAAATCTTTCTGTTGCCATGGTTTGTTTTTATTAGGTGAGTCAGACATTCAGGGTCTGGGATTGGACAGCACGCCAACAGACGAGCCCCTGTCGAGACCTCTGAGTGACCTCAAGCTGTCTGCCGCAGTGGACTCGAATCAGATTGTTGAGAATATTCTGCGAGGACGAAAAGCGAGTGCGGACCTGCTCTCTATGACTGAGAGAAAAGATTTACCGCCTACCACGCTCTGGTTGGACACGTGCAGTTCTTCTGCGCCCACGCCCAGTCTGGATATGAATAAGGAAATTCTCAGGTGCAATATTTGTTTCGTAAAAATAATTTAATGCCTTAAAAATAGTCTTTTTGATCCCAATCTGATTTTTATATGAATCAGTTTGATTTTATTTATAAATTTCCAAGTTCAAATATTTAAATCTCGATTAAACTCACATGAGTTATTTTCTACTTAAAATTTTGACTATCTAAGCAGTGATATTGCTGGTCCTTTCCAGCTTATTAATAACTTTTTTCAATATTTAAAATGTCAAGATTTTCTATATTTGCGTCTCAATTTGCAGCAGTGATTTGCTTCCGGAGGAGATGGATCAAGCGAATCCGGAACTGCTATGGGACAAGCGTGTTAAAAGCGTGAGCAGACCGGGCAGCAACAAACTGCCTTTTAGCCAGAGAACTAGAAACTTGTCTGGAGCCGTTTCTTCCACTGGACCAAATAGCGAAACTTCCAGCTTCATCGAAAGCGGCCAAGGAACCGAAGAAGGTCGGAATTTTGTGTTCATGTACTTTTTTAAACTAATTCTTTGGGTCGTAGGCTACGATGGGGACTCAAGTGATGACAGCAATTCCCAGTGTGATGATTTTCCCTCGTGGAATCGGGAACAAAAGGGTGGAGTCAGTTTGCCAAACTTTTGGCTTGTCATGGAAGTTTGCAATGATGAAGTGGTCACGTACTTCCACTGCAGGTATGTTATTGTAAAATTTCTTCAACAGACTCTTTCGTTTTTAACACTTCTTGCAAATTACAGAGCTGAAGGAAAAGAGGCTGTTCGGTTGAGGAAGATGCACAACAAAGTCATGTCCAGAATTATCGAAACTTGCAAAGAAGTTAATCAGTTTGCACTTTTGCAAAGCTTGCACGAAACCAAAACTTGCGACGATTTACTTGAAGGTGATGCCCCAAAGGATCTTTGGGATGCGCCAAAGAGTAGAAGCAATTCCTATAAAGGTAAGAAAATCCCATCGTTTTTTTAATGTTCCTTGAAAAAGTGAATTTAAAAAAATTAATATACATAAACATTGCTAATGATTTGTCAATTTTTTCATTTATTCAGATAAAGTACTCTGCTTACCTGGAATATTTTCCTGCGATGTGGTATGGGAGACGCAGTTTTTATTGCATCCCAGACTTAAAACTGGTCCCGCTAAAAGAGGAATTCAGGCTCTTGAGTCCGTTCTCAGCAGATTTCCCGTCAACAACCGGAAAAACATGTTTGTATACCAGGATAACCTGCAGAACGTGTTCTACCTGAGGCAAGTCTGAATCCCATTCGCAAATCAAAAGTTTTATAATTTCGCGTCACAGGTTGCACGAGTCAAATGCGTCGTCTATGGGCAGCAAAATGACTCCAAGCTCGAGTTCCAACCAGGGTATGTTTTTGACTGACGGAGAGATGACGCCTCCTGGGACCAGTTTTGTCAGGAGCCCCTCCATATCTTCGCTGAAAAGGGATGACGGATCTAAGGTTTGAAAATTCTCTTCTAAATGGGATCTGATAATAATTAAAATTTAAAAAGATTGACATTCGACCCCGCGTGAAGTCCTATGGTGAGAGAGATATGCCAATGGATAACTTGTCCTCGCCTTTGCCCAAGATGGATGAGATCGTCATTCTCAAAGTTCATGGTATCACAGAAGCAGGTACCAACAGTTTTTAGATTAGGAAATACATTTTCGCTTAAAGCAAATTATATGCTAATTAATTGGCTTCTACTTAAAATGTAAATGCTTGAATCCAGTATTCTTCGAAACTCCCTAAAAAGGCTACCAAATAACTGTGCTCACCGTATTCCAAATTGTGTATTTTTGGCTCTGGATTAATTTTTCTGGTTCCAGGCTCGGCAATAAAGGAAGACTTGGTGCAAGTGCTGCACAACAGACTTGACGACGCAGTACTGGAAGTTCTTTGCGGCTTGTTCTTGCGAAATCCCATGTGTAAACTCACACCAGACGACGTCCATTTCATACAGAAGCCTAACCAAAAGGCAGACATGTCCATAGATGTAAGATTCATCATGTGGTCGAAGCAATCAGCTAATTTGAATTTTATTCGCAGTTCTCCATTCAACCATTTGCCGTTGAAAATTTGCAAGCGCTTGTCTACTACCTAAGACAAAATCTGCTTGAGTTTCTCCTCATTCCAAAGTACACGGACGTCAAATCAGAAAATCACTTCCAGGTAAGATTCGCTATTTATTTTTATTCAAAGTACATTGGACGATTATGATATATTTTGACGCCATTATTTTTAAAACAGGACTACACGCATGATGATTTTTCAAAAGACAGAGTGCCCGAAGAAGACATCTTTCTGTACATTCAGAGCCGCACCTCCTCAGGCAACAAAGGCATGGCTTGCATTGCGATGGCTGTCGTGGACAGCAATGGACGCGTGATAATTCCTGAGGGTTTCACCAAACCTTGCAGTCAGGTTCATGTTGACTCAATAATTAACATGGACTTTGTTACGGCCACTGGCACCGTTATCTGCGACGATATCGAAAAGGAGAAAAGTAAGTCGTAAATTATGAAGTTTTCATAGGCAATTTTAAACAAAAGTGGACCCAAAAATCTGCAGTAACTCGACTTATATTTTTAATTCAAATGATATACCATAAATTCCGTGATTGATGTGCAGCCGCCAGGATCGAGTTCCGCATTTGGAAGCAGGGCAAGGTGAATCTGGACCTGCTGACCAAGAACCTGCAGGCGGCCTTGCAGCACTCCTTCTGGGATCTGCAGACGGAGTACCGGTTGCTCACTCCTCCTCTTTCTCTTGATGGTGAGCTGAGTTTTAATTTCTAGAGCATGTCTATCATAATTGCTTCGCGTATTGGTAAGGTTCACTATATTTTTTCAGTTCCTGGGACCGAACTGACTTCATCTTTTACGGAATCATCTGCAGTTGAAATTTCCTCTATGGTGGTGAGTATAAAAAACCCTTGCGAAAACGTTAGGTTATGAAAAACTATTTTTCAGACTTCGTTCCACGCTGAATCTCCTTCTTCAGCCACCGTGCCAACCAAGACTCTTCTCTCCACTCCTGGTAGCATCGATAAATTTGAGTCGGGGGAACAAGGGCGACTCCATCAGGTGTACCAATGGGTGATCAGCGAGTGGCTTGGCTATGCTTTCGAGATCGGCGTGCCTTCTGTCAAGAAATTGATCGTTCACCTTAAATCTAGGTACTTCAGCCAAAATCTACAAAATATACCGCATCACTAAAGTTTCAGAAATTTCCTCAACCAATAACATTAGAATTTCTTGCTCTCACTGCTTGATATTTGTTTTTTGTTTTTTCAAAAAATGTTTTAAAAGGAGAGAAAAACTTATTTCCATTTTACTACTCCTTCTAGGCAAATGATCTCGCAGACACTGAAAGAAATGCAGAAGATAATAGCAGTGAATGCCCCTGACTCGCAAGTTGCCATTTACAAGATGTCATATTTGAACGATATGAAAGTGTTCATGCCATACCAGCCAACGGCATCCTTTCCAGACGGCAGTCGGTGGGATGACGCAGACAATTTGCCCACTTGCTTTCTGTTCAGCCGCAACCTGCTGCAGTGGAAGTCGTGTGTTTCTAGCGTAAAGACAGTCGACCCAGACATCTTGTATCCTAAGGCGCATAAGGTCCTGCAGAAGTTTCCGCCACTTCTCGTCACCAACTCTGATGGCCTGCAATTTGTGCCCAGACAGCGGCTTGTGGTGGCCAATCTTTCAGACCAACAGGTAATTTTCAATTAATTTACAAGACTTTTTTTGTCAACACTGACAAAAGGAATTAAGCTAACTTATCAGAAAACTAATGATTTTTCACTGAACTCAAGAAGAAATTGGACTTTAATTTTAAAGATCTGATAGTTTTTTGTTTGATTTTAAAGAGACGGTTCATTTTTTACACGGGAAAAGAATGGTTTCACGGGAAGGGTAAATTAAAGTCTAAATTTTTAGCATCTTGCTAAAAATGAAAGGTTTTCTGAAATATTTGGATTTTTTCTTTACGAATTTATTCCTTCTCACTAAAAATATGCAAACTGGACTAATTTTTAAAATGATATTCTAAATCTGTTTTATAATGTTTAGTTGAATTAAAAATAAAATGTAGGATGGACGCTGATCAGCACAACTTTATGACAAATATCTGCCAATAAAATAAATTCAATCATTTTTAATCTAATTTTATACAGATCGTCATTTACACGTACAATTGGTCAAAGGATCGGACGGAAAACATGCACAGACAGATGGCAGATTTAGGCAATTGGTTGGTGGCGCGCTCCAACCTTACCACGACCATCGTGTGCCAGAAGATGGGCCTTTTCCACAACATGATGTTCAATCGTCAAACACTAGACCCGAAAAAGGGCCTTTCGGAGCAGGTAATATCTTATTCTTACTTCCTTGGAAAACAATCTAAAGCCTCAGCAGTCAAAGCCAACCCTGAAGGACGTAGAGCAGCTGATAAAGCCACCTGTCATCACTCAAAAGGACTTCAACATGGTTGGCGGGCGTAGGTCCAGCGGTCTTCCTTCGATAGTGATACACGACGTCTTCAGAGACAATAAGCCTAGTCGAATAACCAAGCCCAACATGGACCCCGTCACCACTAATGGACAACACCTTCTTGAGCTCTTTGGCATGGAGAAGAGAGGTCAGTAGTGTACTGAATTTTCGCTCCGAATATTAAATTGTAGCTTTAATTTTCAGACTCGCAAAAGAAACTCCACCAATTGTGGGAGTCAAAATTGGCCATGCCTAGCATTCCAGTGTCAGATGACTTGCTGCAACTGCTTAAACAGCATTCCAGAGTGGTCCACTTCTGTCTCACACCTCTGCTTTATCTTCCAAGGTTTTTATCAATTCCTCAATCATAAAAAATAAATCAATTATAACTTTAGGCTTGTACAGTACTTGTGCTATTTTTGTGAGAAAGCAAATTTTTAATGATCTTCTGCGCCAAGTTAGTTGCACAGAGCGGTTACAGGTGGTGCAACAATTTTTTTCTGCGTTTATGGTACCAAATTTACTTTGCATCTTGAGGCGCTTTAAAAAGTTTTCATTATTTTTAAGTTGAAAATAGTAAGATACTGTAAATGATGTCCTTGAAAATGATTGAAGCGGCTATAATGCTGCATGATGCGATTTTCAGTTGGCGCATCCAGGCAGCAGCCACACGGGACCATACATTGGCCTCGAATGTGCCCTTGAAGAACCAGGACATGAGCAAATCTTTTCCCTTAGCTCCGGTAAGCAATTTTTATTCCATCGCTTCTATTGTTTTCAATCTTATTTTCCCCACAGCATTCCAGACACGAGTCAGGCAGCTCGATTAAGAGCACTGGCGAGGTGGGAAAAAATACTAAATCATCACCTCACGCGTCACCAAAATTCAAGCAGGGTGAGGACCAGTGGCACACAAAACTGTGTCTCAGCTTCATTGAGGAGTACAAACACTACCTCAGCACGGTCGGCTTTTTGTCTATTCAAACCGATTCCTCTTCGCCAAAGAAAAGGTGCTTTTTCGTCTTTCCTCTAGTTGAAGAAGATTATATATAGTTCCACTTTTCTGCAGCTTGAAAAATATCAGCAAAGATGAAAGACAGCGCAAACTGAGCGGCTCCAGCGTGCTTTCCTCCTCATCTTTCAAACGCCAGCGCGAGGACAACACAATTTGCCACTTTTTGCAGAAGTGCCACTTAGGGGGAATCCTCATTTTTGTCATTTCGCTGCATGAGCCTTTCATTCAAGTCAAATTGTACGCCATTGAAAACGCCAGACTTCAAGCAAATTTAGTCGACAATGGACACATCCTGCACAATCAGGTGGAATAAACAGTTTATTAATATTCAATTTAACTCCATCAAGAACCTTGTTTTTAATTCCCATTTAAATACTGATTTCAGTACTTGTTCCCATTTCTCGACGAGTGCGATAAGATCAAAATAGCGATGCACCTGCACTCGTTCGCGTATGACCACCACTTGCGTTGTATCCATAATTACATCACCAAGCATAACAGTCTGCTCTCGCTCAACTTCCACCTGAAAAACTTCCTCGACGACTTTATCAAATACTACTCCAAGGCCCCCAACTTCGCCAGGAATCTCGTTTACGCTGGTGAGTTGCTTCAAAAAACATCCAAGCGTGTTTTTTCACAATTGAAATGTTTGTAGACGGTGTTAGAGTTACGGACACAAAAATGCCAGCTCTACAGCTGTTCAACTTTTTGTGGACTCACGTGGACCTTTACAAGATGGAAGTGTTCTGCATGAGCCCTGAAAACGAGTTTGCTACGGTAAATACTCTTTGCAAATTTTAATAAAAATATTTTTTCCTCCAAATTTTAAATCATTAAAAACAATTATTTTAAGGGAACTTGTTAGATTCTAGTAAGTCTTGTATGAAATGCAAAGAGATATGTTCATAGACAATTTTTTATACTATTTTTAAATTCCAATACTAAACCTTAGGGGTTTGTTTAAGACTCTTCTCTACCATCTGACTAATGGTAGAGGAAAAAACTTCACTATAATATTATTCTCTACAGATTGAATTTTCTATTTCCTGTTATTGACTTCTAATTTATTGCTGTTTTTCGTGCTTTATAATCAAATTAAAAAGGAATGGAAGAAATTTTAATTTGACTTTACGAGCGACTGATGAAAAATGCTCTGAATTGATTCTGTCGAATATTTCAAAGAAGAATGGTGGTGAATTTTCGACGTTGAAATTTATTCTCTTTGCTTTAAAAGTAAAATCCATCATGGAAAATATCATTTTTCATAGTACAATTTAAGATATACTTGTTGGTTTTAACTTAGCTACAATTCTCTTTGTGCAGGAAAATGAGTACGTGCTAGTGCAGCTGAAGAGTGTAATTGCCTCTGAAGAAAATAATAAGCAAAACATGGATAAACCCGATAAAGAAGAAATTAATAAGCAAAAAATGGATGTACCCGATAAGGAAGAAAATAATAAGCAAAAACCCGATAAACCAGAAATTTTTGACGTCACGCTGGTGGTGTCAAATGTGCCAGGTGGCGAAGAGGATGTCGGCAATGCCACCAACGTTCTCAACCTGAAATATTACATCCTGCTCACAAGCCACAGGTCAGTATTAAATTTATTCAGGCTCGTTCGTAGCTACACCTTTTAGAATGAGAATAAATTACCCCATTTATCATAATGAAAATAACAACGCTTCCGCTCATTTGCCAGCTTTAGTGTTCATATTAAACAAACCATTTGCAGCAAAATGTTCCCAAAAATTGCTATCGAGGTTGAGCGCAGTCTTGGCAAGTTCCGCAACGTGCCGCTGGCTACGCCGCCGCACTTTCCCTCATACATGTCCATGGCGGCCAGCAATGCCGGCTTTGATGACAAGGGCCTGCCCGAAGAAAGTCCTTCCGGCACAGATGACATCTGCGAAGACGAAAACGATGAAGCCTCACGCGTGGAGCCGCAGCTGTCGTCCGACATGCAGCTTTCTTCCGACATGCAGCTGCTCTTCCCTCAAATAGAAATCAAGTAATTCGCTAGAACCTCATGATCATACATTTAATTCCCATTTTACATTATCTCCTTCCCCGAAAGCACTTTGTAATGTTATTGAAACCTCAGTTGGAAAAATTTCTATTTGTCGATTGGTCTACTTTGCAGGCAGGAAAACGTTAAGTACATGGGCTATTACTCGCTGCACGAGCAGACGATGCAACGGCTTATCCTGGATCAAGCCAACAAGGCGAGGGATCAGGTGCTTAGCATGGTGCATCAGGGCATGGAACACTGCCGCACGCACATACTGTGGGAGACATTGCTCCGCACCTCTGCCGAAGCGGAGGACAAAGCCAAGAGAAAAGATGTAAGGTTTAACAACAAAATTCATTGCCTATCTAACAAAAATTTAAATTAACTGTGTGAGTTATAAAATTTAAGCGTGTATCCAAGCCCTATTAAAATTAGAACACATCATATTATAAATACTATAATTTTCTTTTGTTTTTCTGCGCAGCTGACGTTCAACGAATTTCACGAGCTTCTCCGACTGGCCTCAATGGAGTCGCTGAGTAGTCTTGACCCTCGTCTGAACCCGTTGCTGTGCCAGCCGCTGCTGTGGTACCAGAACTTAGAGAAGGTGCTGATCGCCAAGTACGGCGCCAACGAGATTCGCCGCTACAGCTCTGGGGACCAGGGCATCCAGCACACAGTTGTGCTCTCGACCAATTATCTTGAAGCCTTTATGCTGCTCTCAGTTGATTCTCACACCTCCAGAGGGGTAAGTAGTGTCTCTTTGAATCCTATTTATGTGATTTGCGGCTCAGTGCGGCGTGAGATAAGTATTGTTTTCAAGCGTTTTTGCAGTTTTCTGCTAGCATTTGTTTGCCCGTTCTTACCATGTCTAAATTTGATGTATTTAAATTTTGTGACTATGACAGTAGGAATAAACAAATATATAAAAAAATATCTTAATAGCAATTAATTCAGAATCGACATATTTTTACTGGCACTGCAAGATTTAAGCATAAAAATTTTCGAAAAAATATTGAAGTACGCTCTGGCAGTTATATGTAAATAAAATACTTGATAATATTAAATTTAGTGATCTCAACAAGAAAAAACACTGGAGTTTGATAAAAGATAAAAATACTGGCTGAAACCAATTGGTATTTGTTTAAATTACTTGATTTTCCTATTTTTATTGTTTTGTAACGATGACTGTTAAATAAACATTGTTATCCGTCCCTTATATTTGTAGCACGGCATGATGTGATTCTTTCCGTTTGCAGGAGCTGTCTGTGGTGTGCAGAAAGGGTCACGTGGAGACCCTGCACAGTCTGAGGTACAACTCGCCGTTGCTGCGGGGCTTGGTCGAAGACTTTGTCAACGCCTGCTCATTCCACCTCTGGGCTAGCCTCATTTAATCTATTTGATACCCACTCAAGACTGACAACCACAATGTAGATTCCGTTTTAGGTTTTCCACTCAGTCTTCATACTTTTACTCATATTTTGCAGATTTTCCTTTACATGTAAAAATAATGTGATCCCATATTGGTTCTGATTGTGTTGCAGGATACAGATTTATACAATGTTGGTTGTTTTATCAATTCTATTACTCATCAAATGATCAATAAATGAAATTATTGTTAAATGCAACTCATGCACTGTTTGTTTTTCCAGTTTAAAATTTCTCTTGGTTCAGGTAAGGAGAATTAAACATGTTCAATGAAAAATATTGACTTTTTATATCAGCTATGAATGTGTTAGATAAGTCCATGTGAACAAAATGCTGAGATCTGCTCAAGTTGACATTCAGATCGCTAAATCTGTTTGAACCTAATGCAAGTGCAATAGAACACTTAACACAGCAAAATATTCGCTTAAAATCATTTTCACGATACTTAAAAACAATCCACTTCTGAAGTTTCATCTTTTTCTGAAGAACAGTACTGTTTTTTTTCTCTACATGAGTTCACCCAAATGAAAGATAGTGGCTCAAAAAGAATACATGAACGATTGGACTTAACATAAATTTTAAAACTCTTGCTCCTCGTAACATTTACCACAAATGACGGAATCCTTGCTACTCACAAATTTAGAAGAGCAAACATCACAGCTTGTCACGGTTGAAGGTTCTACAAAAGGCCAGATTGAACGTTGAAGCGACTCAGGCATGCAAAACCTCACCTTTGGATTTTTCTGCCTTTTTCTTGCTCATCGACACCTTGCCCTTGGGTTTACTGGGCAGGCTTGGATCGCCCTTTTTCAGCTTTTCCTGCATAAAATCAAAATTAGTACAACGAACAAAAACCGAATGAAAATTCTACCATGGCCAGCGACTTTGAGCAACTTTCAGCGCCACACAGACATTGCTGGTTATTGCTGCCGTCTGAGCGCCAGCCGTAATTGAACGTCAGCTCTTCTCCAGCTTTCACATCTCGCAACGTGAATAGACCCACCCGACGCTCGCCAGACACCATCCAGTGGCTAGACTCGCAGTTTGGCTCGCAGCTGTGGTTAATGAACCTAGCAAAAACAATTGAATTGTATGGAAATTGACAAAATGTCTCCTCTAGTTAGATAAAGATAATAATAGTTTTAGTCCTAACTTACAAGGAAACAATAATGGATTTGACGTTTTAATTTTCGGCAAATTCAATGTATTCGTGATTCCCTGATGTGAACCACATAAGGTGGTGGAAATTTTACCGTTTTGACGACTTAAAAGATTTTACTAGACGTTAAGAATAATGTGGTTCAAATTTTCAAAATACAGGTATTGCTTAATTTAGCCAAAATTTGGGTATATAGACACTGTCCGATGAGAAAAATCAATCAGAAGGTTTTTATATATGCTACGGAAAAATTAGAAGTTTCCCACAAGTTCAAAGAAATGTAGGATTTAAATGGTTAATTTTTGTATCAAAAACTTTTCATATTCAGAAAGCTAGTTAAATCTCCTATAGAATATAACATACAGACAAACATTTACTCCTTGAATAAATTGTTTCCTGAAAAATTATGGTAGCTGAAAATATAACAAGTTAATAATTTTTTTCCTTACAGCCAAAAAAGATCTTTGGCTCAAAAATATTTTATTAATTGTTAACTAAAACCATTAACGAGCCGCGTTAGCCAAAAACTTGAAAAAAGTCTAGAATGAAGAGTATTTTCCAAAAAATTACCCTTTTATGTTTTGATGAGATTTCAAACTTGTAATTTTAATAATTTTTTACTCATCAGATTAGAAAGTATTATAATTTTTTGTCAATATTTTAAATTTGTTATCTGATTTATTTTTCGCATTGTTCACTGAAATAATACCTGCTGAGGTTGCCTTTGTTTCTAGCGTCGATAAAGTGGTTGCCGCTGAGCTCAAGGAAATAAAAGTGACGCTCCTTGTTGTTAATGTACTCTTGTTTGCGCCTTTGGAACTCTTCTTTGGTTAAAACTTCGCCCACATATTCGATGACAAAGGTTCCTGGTGATCACTTAGACTTTTAGCTTCACGGTCTCCACCATTAAGTGACAAAACAAACCTTGCTTAAGATCTTGAAGGGCGGTGAGGCCCCAGCCTTTAGTGCCCATGTGTTTGAGCTCAGTGGGCGCGTTCTGGTGCCTCTGCATCCGCTGGTTCTGGCATAGCTCTTTGCACAGACACTCTTTTGAGCACTCGATTTTTAGTCCCTTGTTCACGCAGCCGTCGCCACAGGGATCTGGCTCTTCAGGGTTGCACCTGCAGGTCTCATCAAAATCCTCCATCTCCTTCAGTGGCCGACTAGGTTTCACATAAATGTTGTTCTTGATGCGTCGGTAGTTGCCTGGTTTCTATAATATGAGGGACACAAATATGAGGACATTTCTCTTAAGAATGCACTAAGAATGGTTCAATTTACACCATTCTTTCACATAATTATATTTTTTAATCTGATATAAGTGTGCGTAGCTATCATTGCGAACTAAAAGTATCAAATTAATGGTGGAAAAATAATCGGACTTGTACTCATTGGTTGAAAGTTGATATTACATTGCAACAATGCTTTAAGAACAAAATGTAAATTCTCATGAAATGGGCGCCAGTAAGAACCGAAACATATCAAGAAAAAAATCTTAATTTTCAACCAAGGAGGACAAGTAGGATTATTTCATTATCATAAATGCCTTCCTCTAGTGAAAACTTCAAGTCAATCAAATTAATTTTTACCTTGTCCATTCCAGAGTCATAATGAAGAGGAACTTTGGTATCAAAGTACAGCTCTCGGTTCTGAACCTCTTGAATAGCTTCCTCTAGTCCTTTCTGGAACTTCTGGTCTTTGCTTGATGAGCTGCCAGTAGAAGCCACATCATCCTGAATGTTATAAAATTGAAGTCAATTTTAATATCGCAGATGTTAGTTTCAAAATTCAGTGTTTGGTACAAAAAAGCTTTCAAAATGGTGAAATTTTTGTGATCAAAACTCATTATTGAGAATCTCACCTCATTTTGCAGGAGGAATGTGGACTTGTTGCTGACCCAGGAGTGGTCATTGGTGCCGTAGAAGCGGACGATGAACATGTCAGGCGTGTGTTTCACAGTCAGCATGTTCTCAGGGTAGGCGGTGCGGTTGAGCACCTTGGCCGGCCACCACCTGCTGCTTCCGCACTTAGCCCACACCACATCGCCGGCCCTGGGGAAGAAGCCGTCGCGGCAGTAGATGCACACAAACTGGTCCGCCGCCATCAGCTGCTCATCCTCTTCGTCCAGACAGTCCAAGTGGTACAAACACGGGCATGTTTGACAGCTACGAACCTTGTTGGCCTCAAACTGTGCATTGGTGAATGCTGGAAAATGCAAAATCATTTTGTTTATAATTTATTTATTATACGTTAACTAGGGTGATTATGTAATAAGAGCAAATTGTGATCGTAATTGCTTAACTTTTTGATTTTTTTTTTAAATATTTTCAGTTAATATTATGCACAAATTTGAAAAAAATGCCAAAAACTGGTGGTAAGAAAATAGAATCCCTGCTTTTTAATATAAATATTAATTTTGAAAAATGGTGATCAACATAATCACTCACGTTTGACGCAAATCTGACAAAGATATGTCCGTGGTTTGTTCTGGATGTCAACATGTCTCGGGCACAGTATTTGATGAGAGTTGATCCTGACAGCGCCAGCTGGAATGCATTCTTCGTCTGAAATGGCATTGGTCAAAATTCCAGCACTGCATTCACTTAAAACTCAGTCACCTTTGTGGTAGGTGCCAGGGCACACGGTGCACCTGACCAGCTTCTCCCTTGGCTCGATTTTCTTCTTGTACTCAACTATGCTTCGGTGAATGCATGAGTGGCACGAATGTGCCGGACAAGAGATCAAGTTGCCGTCCAATATGCTGGCCTGCTGCCACTTGAAATCAAGGCAGGTGGCGTGGTATAGCTTTTGGCAACGTTTTACGCGGCATTTGAGCATGTCAGGCGAGTGCGAGTAGCAGATGTGACAGGGCATCGTCGCTGTCTTACAGTAGGTGCACACGAAGGCCTCTGCTGTTAAGTCTGGAGAATAGAGAGGCTCGCAGGTGTGGTGGTAGAAGTAGTCGCACTGGCTGCACCGCACCACGGCTGTTTTGTTGTTGTGATCCCGGCACTAAAATCAGATTAAATTCAAGTGGCGAGTTGGTAAAGAAAAATTGTCAAAAAACATTTCCATCTATTCATAAGACTTGCTTTGAAAATTGAGAAAGAGCTAAAAATTTCCCAGGATGGCGTCATCCTGTACCTTAAAACAGACAGTCCGGGTAATGTGCCCCTTAGCCTCTGCTCTGATCCTCCGCAATTCTTCCATGAGTTTCTGTTTTCTCAGTCTCTTGAGCTCAATCATTTTGGCCCTTCTCATCTTGGTTGCCTTCTTCAGTTCTTCCCTTTCGGCCTTCCTCAGGGTCTGCAAGTGCACCCTCAACTGCTGCTTCTCCTCTGGTGTTATTTTCTGAACCTTTCGCTTTGGTTCCTCCTTCTTCACCTCATACATTTCAAGGATCAGCGATCTGTCCTCATTTTTGACCCGCAGCATCTCGTCTAATGACACTTTCCAGTCGTTTTTGAACTTTTTCAAGACCTGGAAAGGATTCTGCTTCTCCTGAAGTAAGAAAAAAGTCGAGGTCGTTTAAATACATAAAAAGACTGAATGGCTCACCTTGCAGTTCTCCAACAAATTGTTGTAGTCTGCCAAGGTCTCGCAATGAGCCAGATGTTTGATGCCGATCCAGGACCTGAGATGCTTTTGTCCACAAAATACTACATGGTATTCTAATGACTTTCCTGTAAAAAGACGTGGAAGTTAGCTCCACGAAATAAAATTGAATAAAATATTTCCCTAGAAATGGCTTGCTCTGGTAGGTTAAATAGTGCCAATTTAGTAAAATCATAAAAGCGTATTATATTATTGTCCATTTTATGTTGTGAATATTTAGCGGGCTATTTAAATCATCAAATATTTTATAATATCAAAAAATGCTAGTTTTGTCAGAACGAATCGATAAAACAAAAATGTGTCACATCTATAACTAAAAATAACAATGCTAGATTGAAAATTTTGGACTGGAAATCTATGTTAACATCACAAATGTGAACACTTTTACGGCCAAATATCGCATATTAGAGCAGAAAGAACCTGGAGAACCCTTTTGAGAAAGAAAACTAATATTCTAGTAGATGTGACCAAACTAAATACAAAATTTTGCAGCAATATAAGTAAGCAAATCATTCTCACCCATTCTCTTGTGTTGTCCATCAAAAGGAATGACAAAGGCCGGCCAGAATGGCCATCTTCCAAGTTTAGCCAACACTGGCTGACCAATTTTATATTCATCAGAGTCTTCCCCAACCTGCAGCTTAACATTCAATGGAATTTTGGGCTCTTCACACCCCACAGAACTGGCAGCTCCAGAATCTGGCGTGGAAATCTCGTCCAAATCCTTTTCAATTTCTTTATATTTTGCAGATTTATCTGCATTGGGGACTAGCTCAAATTCGCCGTCCCAGGAAACGCTGTCATCATCGTCGTCCTTTTCGAGCCAGGAATCGACCCCGTATTCCTCTTCATCTGCAGCAATATCGTTTTCAAAATCATATTCCGAATCAGAGTCCATGTAGGAGGACATGTCCAAGGTGGAATCTAGAGCCACAGACGAGGAGCAATCTTCCTCATAAGTTTTGGGCGTTGTGTTGCAAGACCGGGTCCTGAGCTCCCTTCCTTTGGGAGTATGCGGTGGCTTTGCGGAAGGTGGCAACTGTGCAGATAATTTTTGGACCACTTGTATGGGCTCTAACTCTGGTTTTTGGCAATTTGGTTGCACTCGCAGTGAACGCCTTGGAGGCATCTTTACAAGCACTTCCTCTACCTCCTCCGTTTTTTCCGGACACAGGGAATCTGGTTGAATAGGAACTGCAGGAAATATTTCCGGTTTTTCCTCTTCTTCAACTTTATCCACCACTGATTCTTCAATTTCTGTAACACAAAAAGTAATTAATTTACAAATGAGTTGTAAATTTCGTCCTTTGATCCTACCAGTGGTTTTTATGACCTGCAAATTGACAGAAAATTCTATAAGAGATTCTTTGCTAACATTTGCCAAGGTTTTATCTTCGTCATCTAGTTGGCTTTCAGTGGTTTCCAACTTTCCCAAACTGCACGATCTGGACCTTAAAGAAATGCTCCTCGTGGTTCTCTTGTTTTCATCGTTGATGGCCCCTTCGGAGTTGCGTGCTCGCTTAGGTGACTCAATGCCTCCGACCGGAAGCGAGTGTTGACTGCTTCTCCTCTTGCGGGTCTGCGTGATCTCCTTCAGCGGGATGCTCTGCTCCTTGACCATTTTTTCGGCCTGAGAGCACCTTTCAATCACTATGTGCGGACTCGTTCGGCGCCGAGTGTAGGTCTTCATCAGTGGTTTCGGCTCGCGATAATACAGGTCCTGATCCACAAGTAGCCGCTCCTCTAGAGGTGTGCCTGCTTCGACCTCGTCCATGCTGATGCCAACGCACTGCTCGCTGTTTGTGCATTTTGTGTCGGAAGTAATCGTTTCCACATCAGTCGAAGGATCTGCCATATCTGCGAAAACAGACAATGAAACCAATAGAAAATTACGGGAATTTTAATTTTCAGATATTTTAATGACGAGGAGTCGATCTCCGATCAGATGATTTCAAGAGAGTTTAGGTTTTCTCGCGTTTCGCAGAACGAGGAAAAGTTTGAGAGAAATTTCAGCCTGATCTTACCGGGAATCACGTCCGACGGCGGAGTTCCTTCGATTTCCAACCAAACAACTGACCGAAATAGGCCAAAATTGAATATAAAAGCGAGATATCGCTCTTCTGGGGCTGTGCGGCGGGAACTTTCGCGCTGTTTAGCCACCACTGACCAATCAGAAAGCCGGATTTTTAGTTTTAGACGTCATCAAGGTGTAACCGGGTGTAAACCAATCGGTTGGTTGAAATTTTATTAAAGAAAGTTTTGCTGAGAATGGCGCGCGGTACTTTTATTGCTTGAATTAGAGAGCTTACCAGCTTGTATTAAAGAAAAATGAAGGCGACTAACAATATAAGTATGTAATGTAATGCGTTTATACACGAATCTTAACCATCTGAACTATTACAGCTTAATGCAAGTCTTGTAAATCGAACAAAACCATTAAATTATTTTATCACAGCCTATATTATCAACTTTACATAATAATCTACAAGTTTCAGTAATTTACCGTAATTTAGTATTAGGATTATTAGCTTCGATCAATTCATAGTACTTAATTTTTCATTTCCTTTTTTGATTACTTGAGATTTTACAAATTTTAAATCAAACAGCACATTGAAAATGTTGATTTTGTGGACTGTGGCAACATAAGGTTTTTAATAAAATTTTGATTGACAACTGCTTCCAATCCCTATATTTTGATCACTTATGTTTCTGATCATTTTGATAGTGACTTTGATCTTTTGTATGGCAGTGGGAAACACTAACATGCGATTTTTTTTAGAAAACATTTTAACTATTAAAAAATTCTGTCTTTGATGTCGTCCCAGAAATAGACGATCACGCCAACCACTACAGTGAAAAGCGTCCCGTTAGCCACCCAAATGAGGATCCAGGAAATCAGGGACAAGCCACCAGTGCCCATTTTTGCATCTGCAGCACAAGATGGACTAATTTCAGTACATGAATTTCAATTTTTTGCTATTGTGGCAAGCTCAGAATCACACGTGAGATGTAAAAAAGACAAAATAATGATTAAGATCGTACCAACTTGGTCGCAGGTGATATTATAAATGGACGCATCGCAGAGACTTTTGTAGACGACGGAAAAAGATCGGTCCAGGCAAGGGTGTGTCACATTTTCGGACATTTCATTGGCGCATAACGAAGGGTAAACCTTTGATGGTGTTTTGCACTTCGGCTTGCCAGCTTGGTAGATGGACACTTTGTTTTGACCAATTGTTGAAGAGAATCTATTGAAGAACAAAAATTAAAAATTGTTCATTTTTACAATATGTTTGTGTTTGTTTATACTTTGTTGTGTCTTGGTTAAATTAATTGTTAACCAAGCAATGAAGAACTTAACAACCAAACAATCAGCTAAAAATGTGAAAATTAAAAAATCAAACCCTGGTCCAAAAAAGCAGACAAAGAAACGATCAAAGTCTGTGTCTCTCACAAATCTGATCCTGCTGCAGCCTATCATGAATGATTCTGCCCACATGATCTGAAATAATAAATGTTCAGCCAAAGAAAAAATTATGGTTAGATAATACAAAAATTTTGCTTTACAGTACAACAAGTACAGGGAGTTTAAATTATTAAAATATGCTAAAATACCTGAGCAAAGTCATCATAAGGCTGTCGTAGTCCTGGCTTGAAATCGTTGATGTCAATTTCGCATCCACACACTGTGGGCTCAAAGACGGTGTCTAAGAATAAACTCTGCACTCGCAATAGCTCATTTTTTTCAGTTTTTCCAACAAATTCCAATTTGTTGAGGTAAAAGCGTTCTAAAATAAATATTGCGTCAGCCAGTTCTCCAAACATATCATTATATCTCACCATTCATTTTGAGGTGCTTTTCGAGCAAGTGTTCCCTGGCCGTCCTACATTGTTGGTCATAGAGCCGCAAGGCCAGTTCAGCCATGTCATCGCTCCAAATCTACGAAGAAATTCCACAATTTATGAATCTGGGCATTTTATTATTCTAAGACCGTACCATTTGTTCCATATTTGAGGCTCCAGGGAGACGCGAGGAGCTTCCTGAAGCGACGAATTCTCGCAACATGTTCACTGCGTGCACGATGGCATTTCGCTCCCAAATATCCAATCCAGCCCTACTAGCTATAGCAGTAGATAATAGTCTGAGCAATTTGTGGGACTTGTGTGAGGAGGGAGGAAATTATTAGGGAAATTTCGTGATAAAATTAATAAACTCATCCTTGGTAATTGCCAATTGCAAACCGTACATATTGTCCACCTCTGTTCACACATTTCACGGAACGAGCAATGAGATTGGCGCCACTTTGGAAAGGTCTCTGGGTCGCAATTTTGGAGGTGGGTAAAAGCCACGCTGATTAATGGCCAATCTAACAGAGTGAGAACACAGAAAGTTAGGAAGAATCGCCTCGTGCAGGGACACTTCATTTTGCTTACTATCCAATAAAAGTCAAAATTATTTTAATTGTTGGGGCTTTGACATGCACATTCTTTACGATTAGTTGTTTTTGAAGAAGGAATTCATGGACAATATTAATGATAATTGTAAATGTTGTAAAGTCGATAAAATATAAAAATCAAATTTCAGTTTTTAACCTTTTTTCTGCTCTTGCAAATAAATAAAGTAATAATATGTAATTATATTTTATAAAAAAGAGCACACACACACACACATATAAAGAGCACACACTCGTCAATCCTATCTTAGTATTTAGAGGACAACCAAAACTAGTTTTAGACATCCAGTGGTATAAAATATTACAACAATAATTATTTCACATGACGAGAGGAGGACGAGACAGTGATGTACATAGTTAACTTCTACTGCACCCCGACAGCCCTTTCTTCATTGCACAACACTGCCACCTGTGTACGAATTGGAAACTATCGCAGATGTTGATGGACAGTGATGGGCGTTCCCCAGTGTTGACCTACGTGTTTTGTGTTTTCATTCAATATAATCTACTATCTCAAATTCTTTAGCTCTCAGGAAGCTAAATTATCGGCACTGCTTATTTAGCCAAAGTCGAATTTATTTTG
The DNA here is from genome assembly GCF_949628265.1 of Cloeon dipterum. Classification (NCBI taxonomy): domain Eukaryota; kingdom Metazoa; phylum Arthropoda; class Insecta; order Ephemeroptera; family Baetidae; genus Cloeon; species Cloeon dipterum. The sequence continues at coordinate 12,544,658 of NC_088790.1, forward strand.
TTCGCCTCAACGCCGCAATAAAAGGGAATCATGTCCACAACCGTGGCAGAGCCGCTCACCTTGGCGCGAGGTGATGATCGATCGCAAAACTTTGGGGGAGTTGATTGAACCTTATTGATTCATATTAAAAACTTTCAGATGTGAAACGAGCAATCGAACTGTTAGAAAAGCTACAAAAAAGTAAGCCTTGATGAAATGTTTCAGTATCTTTGAATTTCATACAAATATTATGTGTCATGTCAGGCGGCGAGGTTCCTCCGGCCAAACTTGCGGCTCTGCAAAAGGTTTTGCAGTCAGACTTCTTGAATGCTGTTCGTGAAGTGTACGAACATGTGTACGAAACTGTAGACATCCAGGGCTCCCAGGACATCAGGGCTTCTGCAACGGCCAAGGCAAGTTTTATTAAAAATAATTTATGCTGAAAGATTGATGATAGATAATGATTGAAAATTAAGGGAAAATACCGTAAACAGATTCTTATTTACCGTAGCTGATAACAGGCCTTAAGCAAGAAATAAAAATTTTCATTCTACAGCTTAATTTGTAATTGATTTCAGTAGAACTGAAAAAAACCTGATATCACTAAAGGAAGATGTGACATTTTCAAACGCCGTCGTCAGCCATACTATAATTTGTTTAACCAGGAATTTATTTTGAAAAGGAAAATAGATGGTTAGAAACGTTTTTGAGGAAGGATATTTCAATGGAAATTATGATTATTTATTTCTTCCAGGCTACTGTAGCTGCATTCGCAGCCAGCGAGGGTCACGCCCATCCGCGGGTGGTGGAGCTGCCAAAGACAGACGAGGGCCTCGGCTTCAATGTGATGGGCGGCAGGGAGCAGAATTCGCCCATTTACATTTCGCGAATCATTCCCGGTGGTGTGGCAGATAGGCACGGAGGCCTGAAGCGTGGTGATCAGCTCCTCTCCGTCAATGGAGTGGTAAACAGTTAATTCTATCTAATAATCCAATTCATCCCAAAATTCTTTAAGATAAGAATTACTATTATACTAAATAATAATGTTTTATTTAGTTCTCATGGCTTGAAAACATTGGAATGTTGCTCTAAAAATGTAATGCCAGCAGAAATTATTTTTTGACGTTTTTATCACGTAAATTGGGATAATTTTAATATGATAATTTTTGTTCTAAATGTTTTCAGTCTGTTGAGGGTGAAAATCACGAGAAGGCTGTGGAGTTGCTAAAGCAGGCGCAGGGGTCAGTGAAGCTGGTCGTGCGATACACGCCAAAGGTTTGCGTTTTGGAGAAACACTTAAAATTTATTTAACTCTAATGTGCTGTGCAGGTGCTGGAGGAGATGGAAATGCGGTTTGACAAGCAGCGAGCAGCTCGTCGCCGGCAGCAGTATCAGTAAGAAGCTGGCTGGCTCAAATTAGGTAACTCGCCCCCTCTCAGGCTCCTGAGGAACAGTGGACCCGGCAGCGACTGAACATTCTTACCTAGTCTCCTAATATCAAGGTTTGAAATTTGGAAAACATATTTCCCTTTAATGTAATTTAAAGGCAGCACCACTACCTTCTCTTTGCTTAGTGAACGATTTTTAAAAAAGCATTACGTGCTATACATATTAAATATGCCTGGTATAATTTAAAATGCCATAACTATTCGATAAACTTATACTTAATCACTAAATGGATGAAAAATTATTATGTTTAATTAAAATTTTGAAAAAATTTATATATTTTGGAGACGATCTCTGCTTTGAATTAAATTATATTGATGTTATATTTTATGTTTTGAGTGATTACTACCAATAAAAAAAATGTATTGTTGTGCAATTGCATATATTATTTCGCGTTCCAATAGTAAATCCGTTTGTACAAAATCCTTAATTTCACGGTCCAGTTGGCGTAAAGACTTCGTAGTCGTGCACCTTGAAATTGTAGCCTCCCATCAAGACGTTCAAGCTCGCGCCTTCTCCGTCAAATGAATGCGGCAAATTCGAGTAACTTTCACTGTTCTGGTTGCAATTGTTGCTAATGGACAGGTCAGCTCCTGCTCCAAAAACAGGTCCGCAACTGCAAATTTTTAATCATGAGATGTATTGTGACCCATAACACTTCACTCCCATTCATATTTTTTTATTTTTGAATTGATATGGAGGACAAAATTTTTTATAATTAATTTATATACTTACGTTGGCACATACACCACTGCAAACATCCGTTTGACGACTGGAAACTTTGAGGGAGGGATGTCTTGCTTGTTGGCCAGAGTGAAGAGAAACGCTTTGTCCGAATACGTGTAATAACTTATGGTTTGTGGTTTCTCCCATGGCACGTTACTGAAGCCGCCACATATGTGGCCTTGCTTGCTCTGCAAATTTAAATAATATTTATATCAATTTAATTTATGGCAATTTTTGAGAAACAAAAGGCATCTAAAAACTTTCAATATCTCAACTAGATTCTAATTTTAAAAACAATTTTTCAATTTTTCTGTGTAAAAGTGTGTCATTTTATCAAAAGACGAAATTTTTATGCAAATTTTGACCTATTTTCCTTTTTGACAATCTCAAACTCACGGCAACAATGGTGTAGGTCGGCGAAATTCCATCGCACAACCGGTGGAAGGCCTGCGCCGAGTAGTTGTGCGCAGATGCCCTAAAAACAAGGCGCCACTGCTGCTTTGGATTTCCGTACCACTCGTTGAGAATTCGTTGGTAGCTTGATTTGTCCTGCAAGTTGAAAATTTAAATGCTCTGAAGCAATTATTCGTTCGGCAGTTCTCACATCTCCAAATGAATTCGGGCTGGCAAGGTTTAGGATCTGCGAGCCAGGGAACAGGGTGCATGACATGCGGGGCTGGCAGCGTTTGTCGTCTGACTGCTCCGAGTATTTCTTGGGCAGGGCGGCAAGCCTGTATCGCTCGAGGGACAGCTCAATCGGCACGGCACCCGTCGGCTCCACCTCCTCGGCAAATACTTGGCTGTCTGAAATCGTAATTCAGTTAAAAATAATCAACTTATCACGTCTTGAGCTTCATTTATAAAAAAAATGAATTTATCGGGAAAACAAATTACTATTTTAGCATCGCTGATGCAGTCTGTTTCAACTTACGTTGGAACAGCCACCTTTGTGTGTTGATAGCTTAACTTTGAATAATTTTAATGTTTTTCTTTTTTGTTGATTGTATTGGCTTTTGGCTTTGTGTGGAAGAGGGTTATTTCTGTCATAAAAATCGAAGCCTTTCCCTCACCAATTAACAACAGTCTGACGTGGCTGATTACTCCGGAGAGGTGTTGGCACACGCGGGCTTTTTCCTCTTCGGCCCAGTGCGCCGTCGGTTGTGTCACGCCGGCTTTGTGTTTGGCCCACGCTAGAGCTGCGCGGAAAACCTCTTCCTCCTCAACTGCCAACTGAAATGCAGATAAAATATTGATCATATTCATAAAAGACTTTTCTAATCAATCATGATTTAGGTTCTTTATAATTTTTAAAAGGATGATTATTCCCTTATTTCAATAGCAGAAATTAAATTTTTTTAACTGTAATCATGTTTCCGGCTGCCCAACATCCTTAATCTATTCTAGAAATAAAGTTTTGACCGATTAATTGTACAATATAATGTAAAATTTGGTTGTCTGTTATAATACACTTTTATGGTTTAATAAAAAGTTCATGCAATGGAAAATTCAGAAACTTTGAACAAGTCCAAGTCTCAGAGAGACACTTTTGTAAAGGTACTTTAGAATGAGCCCGCAGTTGCAGCCGTCAGAAATGTAAAAGGGATTTTTTTCTTCTTGAACTCTCGTGTTAGAATGAGCAGAATATGAATATTTGAAAAGTTTTCACTACAAAGGATTGTTCTCTGAGCTTGTGAATTTTGGTGAGGAAAGGTTAAATCACAGGGAAGTCGAGTGGTGGGATTTCGACTTGTCTCCTCTTTTAGATTTTATTCAGAAATTGGTGAAGCCGGATGTTTTCGACGATAAATGATCTGGAGTTCAAGTACAAGTAGATGAGGTTTAAATGGCAGAAACAGTCGCTGTAAAGTACAAAAGCATGTGATATTTAATCTTTAATTTCCTCTCAATATCCATCCTGAATCGATCCTCGCAGAGCTGAGACCATTTTAAATTTCATTTGTCCAATGGTTCAGTTATTATACTATTATCAGTCTAGGATTTTTGCAACCGTATATTTTGTATTATACACAAATCTTGAACTCACATAATCTGAAGATATGACCTTGACGAGGGCGTCTTTGCTCAGTGAGAGGAAGCTATTTGTCTTGAAACAGTCTAAAGCGTTCTCAGCAATGAATGAGATGCATTTGTCCAAAAAGGTCTTAGCGCTTCTACCGCCTGAAATAAAATCGTCAGTTAGCTTTGTTTCCCAATTATATTTCACGTACCGTGGGGCGCTGAGCGTTCGTACATTTCGAAGGCGGCGGCAAGGAAGGTGCACGCATTGACCACAGCCAGGGTGGAGGTCACGTGCTCCTCACAGCTCACCCTGAGCTCCTCGAGGCCGAGCTCGTGCGCCAGACCCATCATCTCGAAGACGCCACTGTCCTGCAGCACCAGCTGAAAAACAAAATAAATTTAAAATCTGGCTCAGAATTAAGGTGCTGGGGAGAACGCTTACTTTTCCGGTATAGACGTAGACGAGGAAAATCTTGAAGTTTGATTCCGAGTAATGAGGCAGGCGGACCGTTGCCGGTGCTCCACCAGTGCCCGCGGCCACCGTTGCTCCAGGAATTCGACATATTTCGCCCCTTTTTATTCCTTGGAAGGCAGTACATCTGAAATTATTTCAACGCACTGTAAATTTTGCCTCAGGACACAATATAACGTCCTCGCGTGACAAGGGTAAGTTAAAAATTAGTACCTGGCGGCCAAGAGCAGTCTGTGCGCGTAAACGGGGCTCTCGTCTCTGCCAAGCAGGAAGACGATGTCCGCAGAATCCTTGTCTTCGAGCAGCCGCCGCAGGTCCTCTAGCAGACCGGACACTCCTGATAACGTTTTGTCAGAGTGGACGGCGCCCTGCACGCGCGTCCCCATCTCTACAAATCGTGCAAAACAATTTTAAAATTCGTATAACCTTCTAAAAAGTAAAAAAAATTACCAACAGAAAAATATTTTGGTAAATTTTGTAATGCTAAAATTGTTTTGGAATTAAATAATAATTTGGGAAGAACAGTAAGAGTATTTTTTACTTATGAGTGGGGCTCAGTCTAATTATTCTGAACTATATCTGCAGAAAGGAGAGGATGTAATTTGCCGGCAATTATAATTATAAAGAATTTCCTGGTATGTGGTTTTGTAATTGCCATCATTGGTATACAGCCCAGAAGAGACTTGACCATTGAGACGAATTTCAAATGATATTTTAGAATATTGAACATGTTACCGTGTGAATCATTATCGTTTTCCCTTATTTCGAATCATCACACGGCGTCCAAAAATAACAATACCATTCATGAACGTTGCCGATATTCGTTCGATCAGAATAAGATAAGCCGGCGAACAATGAATGCAGGTGGGCACCCAAACATTTCAAAATTTCCATCGGAACAGTCCTTGTGGTAATGAGAACGAGACAGAGCCGTAATGTGCCTATAATTTTAACAGATTTATCGCGTCTTACCTGTTTCGGAGCGCGAGCCAAACAAACAATCGCCAGAGATGCGCCCGTGCTGCCTGCCTTTTTTCTACCTGCACCAGGAGATGATTTTCTCACACGCTCACAGGTCGCTGCCGTTTTTTGTCAGGATGCTTTGGAATGCTAGGTTGCCAGGTCTCCCAACACAGGTAGATCCATTTCGGTCATCTGTATTGTAAAGAATTGGGAGAGTAAAAAGCAGCGATTCTGCCGCGAATAAATCTTTCCGTGGTTGGGCTCTCGCGCTCTATTTTGGGCCTATTTTTACTTTGATTTGTAATAAAGAATCTGACCTACCTCAAGATACAAGGATGTGATTAACGAGATGAAATAGTTACATTTTGATCTAGTTTATTATTTTCAAAAAATAACCCTAAATTGACAGACAAGCCAATATATTTTTATTAATTGCTGGTTTATAATATTTTGTAATTCTATTATCCCTTATTTTTTATTATACAAGAAATTCAGGTTTTTGAAAAGAAACGAATAAATTTTTCGTGTAACAAAAATTCCTATCCCTTTATTGCTTTGCTTTCTATTCAACACAAATGTGTCCTTAGCGTCCTCGTCGTTTTCGTTCCCAGTATATTAATTGGTATGTATAACGGTGCAACAATAATTGATATTTTAACACTAATATCGACTTCATGCGCATTTACATTTTTCAAAACTATATAATTTTTATATATGTGTGGTGTAACATTGTTTCACATATTCTCTGCAAATTTATTTGATCAGCGTTATCGAGGCGACGATTTTATCGCACGTTTTAGTGGACCCTTTTATCTGTTGTAGCTTTATTTGTTCATGATTTACAAAAATTTGAGCAAATTTTGGAAATGGGAGTAATACAAGTGACATATATTCACAACCCTGATTTCAATGAAATGATAAAAAGATTTATTGCGATCCAAAAAGTAAAAGATAAAGCAAAAATATTTCCGTCAAATAATAATTAATATGTATAATTTGACCAAGGAATGAACCAAGGCGTATTTTCAACATGTGCGGGAATGTAGTTAAGTTCCATTTTGGATTAGAATTTAATTTATATTATGTAGCACTTTAAATACAGTAGATTTATTGAGAAATATTTCATCCGCCGTTATTTTTCATGTACGCAGGATAGCTGCACCTGTAAGAACAATAGTAATCCGACCTTTTCTTCCGCCAGTTAAAATCCGAGTTTTCGCTTAGTGTCTCATGGCTATCGAACATGAAAAAATTGCTATTCATATCCATATTTCTAGTATATGGCATTCTAATTAAACAATTTGTGATAAATTGGAGGTGTGTATACGTCAATATTCTATATAATTTATGGCACCACTTCATGCAAAGGTACCTTACAATTTATTCTCTCAATCTGAAAAATTGGCGAATCATTTCATTCTTTCACAGCGTCAACATGAGGCGATATTTTATCTTAAAATATATAAAATGCAGCGTGTTGTGTGATATAACCTAATTTTGATGATGCTCTCTTCTCCTTTCTTTGCCTGTGTACATATTATAAATTGATGCATCTCTATAGTCTCTTGACACCAAAAACCGATGAATTTTCTACAGCGCTGTCCTAATTTTTTATTTATATTGGAAAGCACAAAACTCATTGCATTGGTATTTCTTGGCAGAGTTTCCAAATTTTTTCTTATATTTAATCGATAATTTGACTTTGTTCTCAGGCGGAATTTGGCTAACAATTACAACTAATGCGACTAGTCAAGTGTGCCATTTATTTTGTGGACTGATAGCATTAAATATACGTGTGCATAAATCATATTTACCAGTGCCATTCAAACATTCACCCACGATTTTTGGTGATAGAAGTATTGCCAGTGAAATTACAAGGAAAATTAACCCAACGGGATCTACTCTAAATGCATTTTATTTATTATAATTTTTAACGAGGGAGGGTGGCCAAGAGAGAAAAATTAACTCGCACGTGTGTGAAGTGGACGAAGTTGCTGTTTTGTTACTATTAAATGAAGGTATTCATTCATCTTTTGACACGAAAGAAGACAAATTTCAGTGTTCCTCAATTAAGGCAGCAATTTCTGCCTTATCAAAAAGGACTTTAGTGGAAAGTGTCTTGAAATAATTAGTGAATAAATATTGAAATGCAAGAAGCATCAGAAAACATGAATATAATTCCCATTTATCCCAAACTGGTAATAAACATCACCTGAAATTAAAAAAAAATAAAGGTTGTCCATCAAACTAGACTGAAGAAACATAAAGTGAGAATAGAATGTGCAAAAGTAAATTTAGAAAGAAAAGAAAAATGTAGATAACCCATTAATACTTATCTCTTTTGTTAATTATTCGAAAGCAATACATGCTTAACAAATTAAACTGTAACTTTTAAATTAAAGCCGCATTTATCTAGACATGTAGAATAAGCACCGCGAGTTCAGCCACGACTATTATTATTCGATCTTTGTTCAAATTTCGCCTCTTAATCTTAACATTAAAAATCAATCGAGGAAAAAATCTTCAAATCCTGGTGTACCTCCTTGTCTTGTACAGGGCGAGCGTGCGCAGGTTGTTGTGCGCCATCGACGACTCGGCGTCGGCGCCGACCGCCAGCAGCGGCGGCGCCGGTGACCGCAGCTATAGCTGCGTGTACAGGTGCGTCTTGTAGAGATCGCACGGCGGCGGAGGCGGTGCCGGCGGCGGCACCGGCGGCCGGATCAGCGGCGGCGGCAGCGGTGGCCCGTGGCTCAGCGCCGGCGACGCCATTGCCGACGGCACCGACGCTTGCATCGCCAGCTCCCGCAGCGCGTCACGCAGCTCGGCGCGCACGCTAGCCACGATCTCGCGTTTCAGCGACTCCAGCGTCTCGGTGCCGACCGGTGGCGCCGACTCGGACCGCATCGCCGCCGTCGATGAACTGCTGCCGCACAGACCCGTCGACGCCATGCTCCCTGAAAAAGATTTTATTATTAATTATTCATTTATTACTTATCCTCCTGATTAATTATTTTTTAATTGTATTTTACCATGTAATGAATGCTGTAGAAGTGGCGGTGGTGGAGGTGGAACTTGCAGGTCAACGACAGGGTGATGCGCCCTGAGCATGCCCAGGTCGAATGAACGCTGCTGAGGTGGAGGCAGCGTCTGCGGGGGCGTCGGCAGGCTGGAGCGTACGGAACGCACGATTTCTTTCTTGATCGTGTCCAGATGGGCCGAGGTGCGTGCGCTCTCGCGTTTCCTGTCTTCCCTCAGCTCATATCTGAGACCAGACACGTGATAATTTGCTTGATAAGATTGGTGTTAGAAATTAAATATATAGTCATTAAAATATCAAGAAAATGTCGAAATTTCAAGGCATGTAAAAGGTGGCTGAGAATTTATAAAAGGGACAACATGGCTGGAGGAAAACACATTTTTTTACGTACTCATAGCTTCTTTTCAACAACTTTTGTAACCTAAAGTAAAGGAAAAATATTATTTGGCAATACCTTTTGCATTGCCAACAGGAAACAGACCAGTAAGACTCATTGTCAGTTAATTATGAAGAAAAATTATAAATTTTCGGTTTGGTTAATAGTTTGTGCTCCTTTTATGGTAAAAACACCATATTATTTCAGTCACAAAGAAAATATATCCATTTTGCCCTAAAATAATACAACTTCAACTATCAAAATATTCACCTAAGGCTGGAGATGTCCTGTTTAATTTCGAGTAGGTCATCCTCGTTGACGCCGTCCTGTCTGAACTGCTTCTTCATCTTGTGGATGTATCTGTTGACGAGGCGTCGCATAATTTCGTTGTACTGTGTCTGATGCTGCATTGGAGGCCCCTGCTGCCAAAAAAAGTTTCAGCGTCAGAAAACTTGCTCAACTCATTCCGTATCGACTGACAGAACTTTCCACAGAAGTTTGGCGTCCTGTGGAATTTGTGTCCCCGTCCTGGAAGCAACGATTTAATTATATGTAGCGTCTTATGTGCGTGGCAAGAATTTTTAATGCAAGCTGTTATATGCTCAAAGGGAAAGTTTGGTGTATGAAATGAAAAATTACCAACAAAGAAACAAGAGCTTTGCCAGGGATATGATGCATGACGACAGGAGTTCCAGGAAGTAAATAATAAATAATGTTTCAAATTTAAAAGTTAAATTATAATTTAAAATGAGAATTTCGAGCGTTAATTCCAAAATATGCAACCTGTTTGGCATCGGAGTCGAGCGGAATGTCTATTCTCACTTACCGCGAGCAGGCCTTTCTCTGCTGTGGCGGGACGAGGCATGTTGGCGTGCGGAACCTTGGGCCGGCTGTACAGCTGCACCAGCAGGCCCTTAATGCCCTTGAAGAAGTAGAATACCGACTTGGGGCTGATGATGACGTTGAAAGGCGGTGGAAGGGTGCAGCCCTCGTCGAAGTAGCTCATCCACAGCTTCGATCGAGCAAACTTCCACTCTTGATCAGCGTGGTCCTACAAAATTTTTCTCGTGATGCAATTTCATCTCGTAAAATATTTTAAAATATAAATCTTAAATACAAGATAGAAAGCAGTTTTATTTTTAGAATATAATTAATTTTCAACTTGCCTCGATAACTTGGAAGCTGTTGGACATCATGGCAATGAGCATGTTGATGAGGACTATGATGCTGAGCACGTGGTAGGCCATGAACAAGCCCTGACCGACGAATTCCACGAAAGGGTGCGCGTCTACAAGTTCGGTGCTTTTCGGCGAACTGATACCAAACAGGGACCAGAAGAGGGTGGCGAAGGTAACGTCCAAACTGAAATTATTTAGTTAATATCTTGCTCGTATTTCAGAACTGAGAAATACAAAAAAAAATATTTGAAACAGAAAGTTAAAAAAATGGCTTCACCTTGTTATATTTTGATAAAAAAATTACTTTCTTAAAAGTTTTCAAAGAGAGCGAGCCAAAAATATAAAAGATGTGAAAAAATATGTAAATATACCAAAGGCAATTTTAATGGATTTTTTCGGACATTTTGCACATTAATTTGATTCAATAAAAGGATTTTTCATGCTTTCCTTATCTTGACACAAGTTTATCAACAACATTTATTTGACTATCAGATTCTTACGTGGTAAAGGCGTCCGAGTTAGACTGGCATTCCATCTGGCCATTGGGCCGCTGTTTGCAGTGCTCAGTGCTGGAGTCGTAGTACCAGTAGAGCTGATTGAGACCGCACGCGAAACTGGTCAGCACCAGGAAGAAGATGAAGAGGAACTTTGCGATATCTACGTTTGAAAAGTTGGTAATGCTCCGAGACTGATAACGCACGATGTGGAAAATTACCTATAATCATGCAGCCGAGCGAGATCTGCAGAGGACCCAAGTGCGGATTCGTCTGGAAGAGGTAAATGATGCGCGCAAAGCTGAAGACGTTGGCGACAGCGAACACACCCTCTGCTATTAGGGTGGGGTCGTTGTTGGGCCACTGACTGCGTGGTAGTTCCCTGGTGGAAAAACTGGAGCTAAGACGCAGGGTACAACAACAACACATGTCACGGTTAAAATTGTTTTAATTTGAATTTATTTAAGGCATTTCAAAGTTTGCATTTATACTAAATAAAACATTTTTTATGGTTCAAATGAGTTTGATCTTTCTATTAAAATTTATTGTCATTATGTATTGACAAGGAAACTCTTGTTTGTGAAACCATCGAACTCGTGTAAGATTTCTGACACTGGAAAAGTTTTTAGATTCGACGATTTAAAAGAAACTTGACAAAGATTTAGAAATGAATTTTAAACTCACAATTTAAATTGAATTAAATTCATAGACAGTGATTGACAAGACAAATTGATTGCGGAAGTTAATTTTTAACATTCAAAATATTAAATAATTTTAACGCCCCTTAAGTGTGTGTCCTGGGCTTTGCAATTTTTAAATGGTTAACCTATAGAGAAAAAACTAATATATTCCGAAAGTTATGAAATTTACAATAGATTTACGTTTTACAAAATTTTTCTTGAGGTCTTCATTACTCCCGAAAAAGCAAGTTAGTTGAAATCCCAGAAACTGTGGAATTTCTTGTAAAATAGACTTGGGATTCAGCTCAGAAAACTTAAAATAACCTTATCATGAACCAAATGCAGTATTTGCAAATTTCCCAGCCAAAATAAAAAAAGTTCTTCGACTTTTCCGCTAAATGAAAAGTACACATCGTTCGATTCATTTAATCCGGCAATCTACACAATAAGTATCATCATGATTAAAAGAAAAATCGATTTTCAATAATTTTCCTTGTCACACTTGGAAGCTCTATAACTCGCAAACTCCATCGAATCGAAAAATTTCAGCTGGGGATATTATTTGTTTGCTCGTTATATATAGAGAACACGATGTCAATGATTAAACTTAAACTAAAACGTGTCATCCTTAGAGTTTTCTTGTGAAAATATTTGCTCTATAAATAATTAATTTAACTCGTTTATTATTTAGAATAAAATTTGGCTTTCATGTTTACTTTAGGTCTGTTTTGTTTTAATTAAAATGGTGAATAAATACGATATTTTTGCCAGGAAATAAACAGGTATACTTGTTGATGTTGATTTGCAAATAGGCGACCGCCCTGAGGGAGAAAGTGCAGAGGTAGAGTGAGAGCATGATGAAGTCGAGCCAATTCCACCACTGCCGCACGTATGCCTTGAGGCCTTCCTCCCACAGTTGCTTGCACTCGGACCATACCTGTGTACATCGGAGGCAAAAGCTGGAGAGGAAATTACACTTTTGTTTGCTAACTCGATTCCAGGCCGAAAACAAGAAGCCGGCAGTCTCTTGAGACGCCGTTTTTGTTCCTGTCGAGCGAGAGGCGCGCGCGGCACTTTTCTCTCTACAGTCGGTGCTACAAAACTTGATAAGACGCGCGAGTTGTAAAAGCGCTTTCTCGGTCACAATTTTACGACCTTTCTCAACGAAGCTTTGCACTGAAAACACACGTTCGCTGCTTATCGAGCCATGCCATGCTCGTGTTTCCTGGTAGCACTAATTTGGAACTCATATGCAAAGGTAGGGAGAGCCGCAGTCTCTCCAGTGCGCCGTAAATTAGTCAATGCAATTATTTTTACTAGAGCTGCAAAATTTAGAGGAACAATTTGTAAGGCACGCAATTTTATGCCTTTTACATATTCCTACGATTAAAAGTTTTAATCTGTGTCATAACTTGAGCTAAAAACAAAAACAGATATAGGAAAATTATTCAAATTATGAATACCATCGCAAATGTCCATAATTTGCAGCTCAAATCCGACCACTATAAAGATACGAGCGTTCCTTGACGCGTGAGATTTATGCATTTACTTACTACGCAATTTATCGGTTTTCCCGCAACAAAGCAAAACATGGTCCGCGATGGACGTGGTTGAAAAATGGTGCGAACTCGCATCCGAGAAAGGAAATTTTTTCTCACCATGCCCGAAACCCAGAAGAGGATGAGCCACTCGATCATGGAGGGCGCTGGGCCGCGCGTGTTTTGCCTGTACATCTCGCTGCCTTCCGTCCTGGTCGATGCCAACACCAGCAGAATCAGGAAACACCCGAATGAGGCGCTGCAGCAACATTAACACTGAATTAAAATAAGTTTGTTCAAGTCCTAATTGGATTATGCTCAAAGTGTAAATATTTGGTGGGGGAAATGCCCTTTTTGCTATTAAATTAAGCAAAACTGTTCAAAAGATAATATTTTCTACAATAGAAAGGCTGAGATGATTAATTTCTTTTAACCTGTTATCTTTTTCGATTCATCATGAAATTTAGTGGTGCAAAAATAGCTGCTGAAAATCGACCAAAACACTTAAACCATTTAATTTTACAATCCTGAACAGAGTTTATAATACATTTTATAGCTATTTACAAGTTAATGAAAAATGCATATTTCTTCTTTCATAATTTCTGGTACTGAAAAGATCTCTGGACTCGTTCTTCTTGACAATTCAATTTTTAGGTTGCATTTTTCCAATTTTGTCATCTCACGTCGATTGGACGGACGGAAAGCAATCTGCAAATTCGAAATGTATTCCCATCTAACCGGGGGAGACCATATGTGTGCCCAACGCAGCGCACTTTCATGCCCGCGTACCCAGAGTTGAATCAATTTTTATTTCCTTCCACTATACTGGCATGCACACGTGACGCGAATGCGAAAAAAGACGAGCAGTTTGTTTGCCTTGTATAAGCTGACAAACAATGCAAACTCGAATAAATTTGATGCGAATGAAAATATAACGGAAACTCTGTGATGTTTATTCAATAAAGAATTTAGTTGAAATTCATATTTCAAAGGCATGAATAAATAAAAAGCCAAGAAAAAATTGGGAATACACAACAACCATGGGTTATTAGCAGAAAATCTGGACCAGAAAAACACGTGCGCCGAAATGAAGGAGCGGAATTGCGAAAGCGAGGGTGTCCAAAGGGTTGAAATTTTCATTAATGTAAACCAGGCCATAAAAGGTGCAGTAATCCGCTGGAAAATTGTATTTATAAAATGTGCGTTTTTTACACCAAAATTGATGTGTTACTCCTTGAAAAATCATTGAGCAATTGGTTATATTAAGGTCATCAGATTATAGTCAGTTGTGTAGATATATTAAGACAGACTGCTTTAAAATTCATAAATATTCCCCCTTATTTGATGGTCCCAACATTATATAGCAGAAAAGTAATCGGTGTTGAATCAGCACAGTTCGCAATTTTTCCAAGACGAATTTTGTGAGGCTTGGAAGGATCTCCTGCGAAAATTCAGATTCATTCCAAACCAAATTTTCTCCATCGCAGAGAGATGAAGTTATTCTGCACATATTTCGTGGCCGTAAAAGTTCTAAAAAGGATCACGGGTATTATCGTGTGGCGAAATTTACGACGCGATCCACGCATGCTTGGCGCACTCTTCCAAAATCAGGGATTTCCGCCGGGGCCGTTTTGCATGCCAGCTGCGAAACATGTCGTATAACACACACACACACACACATAAGCCAGCACACATGCAACTTTTGTATGTATGGCGTGTCTCCTTGAGATAAAGCACCCACTACCCGAGTCTGCCGCAGAGTGCTGCTGGAGCAAAAACGAGCAGGCAAAAGGCAAAGGTGCCTGCGAGCGACGACGCTTTACTCAAAGAGCGCCGCTGCCGCCATGAATGTACTGTGTATATTCAAAGCGCCGGAAAAACAAAACATGCCATATTTTCATAAAAGCTATATTTCATCATGAAAATTTGCGAAATTCTAACAAAGTTTTCACGCAACTTGTGGATGTACTGGTAAAAATTCAACTCTTGATATTTAATACTTAATGTTGAGCCTTTTTTGTAAGGTATTTTTAATGAAGTTGATTTTATATTGTAAAATTAAATTGGATGAAAAACAAATATCTTATTCATATCTAAAAGATACATGTAGATTGAAAGTTGAGAGACTCAAAATTGGATCAATTCTTTACAGAGTGTTGGATATTTTTAATGTTTTTAATCTTTTATCTTACTTCAAGTCTGGACTGACTGGAGGATAAAATTATTTAGCCGTGCTCTGCATTTCTTGACAGATTATTTTGAATTTGTTGATCATGATAGATTCATTTCAACAGAAGGAAAGCTTGAGATTACCCTCCAATGCTGAAAAATAGTTGCTAAAAACTTTTTCAATAAGCACTGTGAGATTTTATGCAAGTTTCAGCGGATCTAAGATGAATGTTTGATATTGAAATTGTAGGATATGTTCTCATAAGATATTCTCAAAATGAATTAGAGCCTCTATAAATAAAGTCGATTGTTTGATATCCGCACTTTTACTGAAGTAGCAAAAAGTTAGATAGTGGAAAAAGATGATGAATTAATTTACCAACTCGACAGAAAAAGTTTGCGTAACAGTGAGAAAACACATTAAAAGACTTCTTTGATTCATGTGGATGATCTAGGGGAACAGTTTGCGCTGATTTAGAGATAAATTGATTCGTAATTCATTATATACAGGATTTATGCAACGGAAAAGTTTGTGTCGCACGCGCGCAGAATCGGATCGTCTTGTCTGCTTTTGCACTATTACCAGGCAGCCAGGGGTTTAATTCTCGTTTTTCATCAGATGACGTACACGGAGTGTCTCGATTGAAATCCCTTTGTGACACTTCGCCGCGAGCTGGAAAATTGCCTCGACCACCGCGCTGCAGCGAACGCATCGCGACAACATCGCTGCTGCCGCGAATGAGAGATGCTCCTCCGCATTGCTGAACCGCGAGAAAAGGATCCATATATTTCAGCAAGGCGCCGAAGAAGCTATTGTTCCTGATGGCGGAGAAATAATCGGGGTTGTCCTCGTCGGTTTTAGTTGAGATTTTTATTATTCACGACATATTTTGGCTCAAACTGGTGCCCTATTGTTGGTCTAGTCTCAACATTCACTGAAAAATGTTGTAACTTCTACCCCAAGTTTGAGGATCGATTTCAAGATGTGTAGATTTTTAAAAATATTTCGCTATGTAGTTGAACAGAGTTGATTTAAATTTGACTAATCTATCGGTGTGGAAAATACGAAAAAATAGTGTAAATGTGATTTTTTTTTGTTTTACAAAATTTATTTCCACAGATAAAAGAAACGAAAGAACAAGTAAGTGATACGCATTTTTTTGCAATATACAACGCAAACTATACAAGATGTATGCTTTAAAATGATGTAGAATTCGTGTCATTCTTTTTCTCTCATTATTTAAAAGAAGAAAGTTTTCTCTTTACGCTAGGAAAAAATTTCAATTTTTGCTTTATCTAATTTTTATTTAAAACGAAATAAGATCGCAGATTTTGTTCTGGTAAAATTAGAAGATTCCTAAATAAAAACTCCAGGGCTGTAAATTTATGATGCTCGATTATTGACTGAGCTTCCAATTCATCATGGGGACATCAAATGAGCATGTATCATGTAATTTTATAATCATTTGAATCGTGCTTGAAAGCGTCTAAAACTGCTCAGCCTGTTTTTTAATGAGGCTGTTTTCCAGAGAAGTCAATAACACATATTATAGGCAAGATTTAACCAGCAAAAAGTAAATTGCCAAAAAAATAAAAGGAAATAAGCAACATTGTGTTCAAGCATCCAATATCTTTCTTAAAATGAGAGGCATTCCCGTTTCCAGGTCAAATAATAAATTTTATATCTACAGCACAGCGAAGAAACTTGGTCAATATTTATGAAGGGAAAATTCCTTCCATCGTCAAACGCGAAACTTCGATATATTAAACTGTCGTTTCAAGCGAGCCGAGAGAAAAATCTTTGTGGTGTGCGCTGGACGGAAGATGGCAATAAGAGCGAGCGAAGCGACACAACACCTACCGCTGCGCATCCTTGTCTGCGGGAGACACCTATAACCGCAGCTACACGCGGAGCGAAAGGGTTGTCATGGCGACCATCAAAAGTGACGTCAGGCTGAATGAGTGCTATCCTCTACCATCCAGGCCGATTCTGCCGTGCTTAATTATTCACGCCACCAAAATAGACCCTTGGTGATTAGATCGGTTTTACCTTTTTAGCGCACACGCCGAATCGCGGGCGGCCTGATTCGTCATTTGCCGTCGCGGTCTGGCCAATTCGTTGTCCATGCATGCAAATCGCGTAATTTGAAATTTCAGGGACTAAACGACCCGCACCACCAATGTAAATGTGTGTATTTATTTTCTCCTCGGATTTTGACGTGGAAACAAGAGTGCAGCGATAAAACAAAACAGCGTGGACGCGGAAGGTACAAAAAAGTAGCTCAGGATGATTTTCCTTGTTTTTGCGCTGCGTCATAGAAGTTATTTCTCGCCAGCTGTTCTCTCGCCCAGCACCAGTGAATGTCAGCTCGGTAGTTGACAGGCTTTGCCTGTCAGACTCGCTTTTACAACAAAAACCATTACGGTTTTCACAACAGCTCTGTGCTACAAACAGCTGTTTCTCCAGAAACTAAATTCTTAATTATTGGGAATGCATTAAACTTTCTTTATATGGGTGTGTTTTTTTAAACACTACTGAAATATTTCAACTTTGGAGTAATTTCCTGTCAAAACTTTGGCTTAATTTGCATAAAAAGTGTGCACGCAAAACGCTTTTTGATTTGATTGAGATTGATGCACGCACGAACGAAGATCGGAGATGAGCCGTTGAAAATTTCATGCGCGTATATCCTTCTCGTACTTTTCTCTGGTTACTTCCAGACCAGTGAGCAGCAAACAAAAGAGCACCACCCTAATGGAATTTTAATCGCTCTCGAGTGAGCCTCTTTCTAGCGTCTGATCCTCAAATCCAAAGACGCAAAATGCTTCTTCGCCAGTGAGATTTTTTTATTCGAATTCACCTTTCACATTTCTTTTCTTGCACAAACAAAAAGTTCTGGAATTTTTCTTTATTAGAATAATAGTCCTAAATGTAGTAAAAACCTGTAGATTAACTTTTCTGCAAAAGCCTAAAGCATCTTTCAACCATTATTTATTTATTGATCTCTGATTCACTGATTTTGAGTCGTTACGGGGGCGGCTGACGAATAAGAAAGTTCCAAGAAATTTTCCTCTTTAAGAAGAATGGAAAGCGAAGGTTGTATACTAATTTAAACTGTGGCTGTGAGAGTAGGTGAATAATTAAGAGAGTTTATTTTTTTATCTTTTCACTCCCATCAATGTCCATCATCGTCATATTATTTATATTCTCTAATTTCCAGACAACAAATTGCGGCAGAGGTGAATTCCAATACTCCAAATCTATAATCTCTGTGTTTTTTTTTTTTAACTTTGATCTTCAGATCTTAACTAATTGAATTGCTGCGCCATAAATGATCATTCAATAATGATTCGACTTCCTATTTAAAATTTTAACAAGTGGCAAAAATCTTTCTTGTTTAAAATAACTGATGAACGCCGAGCCGATTAAAAGAATGTTATCCCTACTGTTGAAAAGTAAATTCCACGTACACACCCAAAAACTATTCATAAAATATCACAAAAAGGTATCTTACCCATTTAATATAAATGATTGTGTGTTCTAATCATGCATTTGAAAAGTATTTTTCGCAAAAAATCCGCCCGGCTGTGAGGAACGACTGTAGCAAACAGCAAGCGAAATTTGCAGAATTTGAGATTCTGATCACGCACGGGAAAGTTGTAAAAGAAGTGCGCACCTGTGGTAGATGAACTTCATGAAAGGTGACCTGATGAGTTTGCCGAGGCGTGTGCGGGGGAAGAGGAGGTAGGTGGCCGCCAGCAGGGGCATCGCCGTGATGATAGCCAGGCACAGCAGCACCTTGGAAAAACCGCTACGCCGCCGCCAAATAGGAAAGCCCTCGTACCATATCGAGGTCAGCAGCTGCTGGCAATGTGGGTGCGCGACAAACTGCCAAAGGGATGATTAAACGTGGACATTAAAATTTGGGAAACTGCAGAGAAGTAGGTTTTAAGACAGGACATGTCTAGGATGTAAAGTTTGACGTAGACATGAGCCTCAACCATAAACGGGTTGAAAATGACATATTGAATCTGCTTGAAAAAATCTCCGACTTATGATGGTTCCCACTTTATAAAAATAAAAATGCAATTTCAAGAAGGGAGACCGCGGATCTATATGTAAAGTGCTCAAATTTTGTAGGTAACTAGCCAGCTACCTTTCACCAAAGTAGTTGTTATTGGTAATTTGTTCCTAAGGAATGGATCAAAAATATAAACATGGAATTTTTGGGTTCTTCCAATAGTGATTTTTAATTTTTATTGCTGAAAAATTGTATTACTGAAAATAAAATGAAGTCGCTTTTAGTATTTTTAATTTGTTTCCAGATAAAGAAATTTCTTTCAATTGCAATTCCTTTTATTATCTTATAATGAGTAGGATAAAATCCCAGATTGACGAAGAACCATATTGCGACTTTTCTCTCAAAGTCTGTTATCATCAAGCGCCACACGCGATGAGCTTACCTGCTTTTGGTCGTATTTGAGCGCCAGCTTGAGCCTGTCGAGAGAGAGCCGCTCTGAGTGCGGCGCCTCGTCGTAGAGGGCGGGCTCCGGGGGGCTGCTGGACGAGCAGCGGCGGTTCAGCACCGCAATCACCTCCTCCGAGGAGCGGCACTGGTCCAGCAGCTCGCATGAGTAGCGCTTGCACTGCGAGCTCAGCTCCATGTAAATGTCTTTGAACTCGTTCTCCAGCTCGGCCAGACGCTCCAGCTCCCACGAAAGCTGTTCAAAGCATTTATTTTTGTGTCTTTGTTATTGCTGCAATTATATTGTCTCGACATGGAAGTGAAACAGCTGCGTTATCACCTCTCTTCCCGTTTGGCTTTCTAATTAAATTCTCAATAGAATCTCTACAGCTTTTATACCAGAAATTATTTTTTTTCAAATTATAAAGTTGAAACGATTATGATTTATATTAAGTATAGGTAAACAACAAAGCTGTAGGGTTCTGATATCTAATTTAAATAATCTTAATTGAAGTAATTTAAAAAAATGCAACAATTTTTATTTTCAATACACATTTTAAAGCAAGGGTTTCTCAAAAGGGCGGAAATTTGACAAAAATGCTTTCATTAGTTTTTTTTTCCAGAAAAAACGTCCTTTAGAACCATTTTAAGAGATACAAATAAAAATATTATATATTTATTATTTTTGATAAAAATAGGGGAGCCCCCAATATCAAAAATGTTACCCCAGATGGATTTTTCTGCTGAAAATATAATATCTGTTGGCTTACTTAAACAAAGATTTTTTTAAATTTCAATTAAACTTATTCAATACTTGTTTGCAAATTTCACTTAACCGATTTTTCAAGGTTTTGATGATTATTTAAAATCTCACGGTAAACAAAGAAAAACAATTAAAATAAAATAAAGCCCACAAATAGTTTTTTTATAAATTTGCAAAGAAAGTGGGAAGAAATTAGAAAATGTCTTGGTTTTTAAAATGGATAAAACAGTTTGGAAAATAGTTTTTACTATTCTCCATGCAAGTGTCGCGGTCAGCCGTAATTCTTTGGCGAAGAATTAAGACCAGGAAGTTGCTCGTGCGTGCGTCGGCTTACCGCTTTGCAATTTGCGGCACCTAACTCTTATTTCACTCCATTCACCTGCCTCACGGGGCCAATGCGGCGTGCTGCACAGAGCACTCTCCCGCTTTAAACGCGCTAAGGCACGCAAACACACAAACTCACTCGCCGCTGAACTTGCGGGACCACTTCAACAAACTAAAATGTTTCTCTCGCCACTTAAGAGAGGAGAGAGAGAGAGAGAGAGAGAGAGAGAGAGAGAGAGAGAGAGAGAGAGAGAGAGAGAGAGAGAGAGAGAGAGAGCACAAGCAAATCTGTTTTTCCGGTGCGGTGCTAAAAGCGCGAGAGGCAAAAAGTTCGCCAAAAATTGAAATAATAACTCGGACTGAACTAGGGTGAAATATCTTCACGTGCTAAATCAGAGCACGAATGAGTAACTTTTAACTCGAATATTTGGTTTTTTGTTTGCACGTGGGAGTATATTAAAACAGAGCTACATGTGCATTCATTTTGCCTTTTCGTGAAATCCATGAAAATTGCTCAAAACCTTTCTGTATGCCAAGATATAATATGATATTATGCTCAACGAATTGCTTGTATATACTAAATAAGGGGACTTTTTTTTTAAAAAAAAGTGCTCTTTACTTTGCTAAAATACACATTCCGTACAAATGAGTCTTATAAATCTTTAACCCTCTTTTAAAATCAATACCTATTCATTGCATTTTTAGTAGAACAGCAAGATTTCCTGCCTACCTTGAAGGCGGAAAGGATGGGGTCGTGGCTGGTCAGCGAAAGCCACGCGGGGCTGGCGAGCGCCTTGTACGTGTGGATGCGCTTGAGAGAGTAGCGAAGGCTGTCCGACTGCTTGCTCTCTTCGCACTGCCGGCAGAAGCAGTTCAGGGGGTGCGGCTTGTCGATGTAGGCACCTGAAATTATACAGCAAACTCTAATGGAGAAATGAAGATTAAAATTATTAAAATTCACACGCAAACTAGGACACTGATCGTAGCAAAACTTATTTACCTGTTTAATTTCTAAACATATTTCAAATTCTTTAAGAAAGAATATTATTTTTTGCTCTTTTTATCTCTGTCCTCTCGGACCGGGAAGGGCGCGCACTCCACTAGCACGAATGCTGAAACCCGGGTCCCAATAACACCGCGAACGGATAACATGGGCGCACCAGGCCGCACAGGGACCCAGCCCACTCAAGGGCCACTTGCCTCTGCACCGAGGACTGCATTGAAACGCTAGACATTCGTCTCGTGAAGCCAAAATCACGCATGCTGGAAAGGTGCAAACCAGCAAGTAGAGAATTATTTGTAAAATAATTTATTTTATACAATTAAACTAATGCAACTGGCAGAGTGTATTAAATTTTCCACATTAAGAATTTGACTGTAGCACATCATCATTTTTATTTTGTAATGCAATATTTTATGTGTTTGATTTCCTTAAATTTCTTGGTTATAAAAAACATATTTTAGTATAATTGGCAACCAGCAGCTCCTTAAGCCATACAAGTTAAAATTAAATATATGTGTGAATTATATAATAAGTATTAATGTATAAAAATGTTATTAAATCAACAAGATCTAATGAAATCAAGGAACTCACCTCTGGCAAGGAAGAGCTGCAAGATTTCAAACTGGTTGCAGTGGGCGGCGAGGATGACGGGCGAGATGTCCGGTGAAAAGTCTGAACTCTCCTCTGTGGAAGGTCGCGAGCGGCTCCAGCCTGAGGCCAGCATTGAAGCCGAGATGCTTGGATGGTCAATGAGCAGCTCGACGATGCGCAACACTCCCTCCGTAATTGCGTGCAGCAGAGCATCTCCTGCTTCCAATACTTGATTAATGGGCATGTTTATTTTACAGGCGATTGGCTTTTTCTTTCGAGTTTTGGTGATTTATGCAGATTGAAGTTCATAAATTTGAGACTTGAGCTCTGGTGTCGTGATAGCAAAATTTTTAAAATGGATTATTTGACTTTTTCTTGTTTAAATGTTTGTAAATTGGCATATTTATTAATTTATAACTTCAAATTTAAATCGTTTCTTATACAAGATTTTTAATGTATTCTGTCTTATTTATTCCATGGAAAATTAGGGAAGGAGGGGAAGAAAAGAGACCCATTCAAAATAAAATATAATATTTGTTAAACAAAATAAAATAAAATGGGACAAAGAATATTTTAAATGGAGTCCGAGTGCATTTTTGTGAGTTAAAAACCAATTGCCTTTAAAGTTTTTAAAAAATCTCCAGTAAAAATTATAGAATAAAATTATTTTGGAATGAACACAAGGCTCAAGACAAAGGAGCAGGGCAAAAATAATTGATTTGTAGCCCAGTTAAGGTGTTAATCACACCTATTTTGATGTCTGGCTGCTGAAGGAGGATTTCGACGAGCTCAACGTTTTCATTGTCGACGGCAATCTGGAGTGCAGAGCGACCAAGCAGGTCTGTGCAGTTGACGTTGACCGATCTGGGCGCCAGCAAGCATCGCTCTATCGTGTGCTTGTCACCGCGTTCAGCCGCCTCCAGAAACGTCTTCTCCGTCGCCTCCAGAGACCTCCCACTCTGAAAAAATAAAACAAAAATGCATGAGATAATTTGATTGATGATAAGTAATTTGTTTTTTAACTGCTTGTCAACTTTTTTAATTCAATAACAAAAGTGTTTTATTATGTTTTGTTTTAGGCAGTGGAGACCAGATTCGCGCATTCCGCAGCTGTGGCGTCAGCTGGAAGATGACGTGTGAAAATGTGGTCAAGAAGCGAGTTTTCAATAACATATTGTGATGTAATTTGCATTACATGAATTAACTACGCCAATGAGATCGGAAAAACGCACTCGCGTAAATCGTACAGAGAGAAAAACAGAGCTTTACTTCTCACTTTTCAACGTCATGTTGGATCTTACCGACGGGAACAAATTTTGAAGCACATTTGGCCAGTGCTGGTTTCATGAACAAGAAATCAATTTACACATTATGTCCAGACTGCCAATCAGCACTTTTTAGTCTTATAAATTCGATAAATTCAACCCCATTTTAAAATCGCCATAGAGTGTCTAAATAAAGCACTAAACCGCTTAACAATTACACATGGCAGTGTTAAAAGATCGAGATCAAACAAGGATTATTGTAGAAATCCATGGTGTGCATGTTTAATTTAATTAACAAAAAGCTTTGATCGCTCCGATAATTTGGAACTGATTTTTCAAAGGAAGAAGATAAAATTAAGAAACTTCAGCGCTACTGGTTGTTACAATATACATGTTCACATCTCGTCATTGATATTCATCCCTTCTCGTCTGACGTGCAGCCCTTAGCTGCTAATCTCTCCAGTTGGCAAATAGAGCGGGCCGAGCCAGCTTTAGCCTCTCTTCTTCGTCTAATTGAGCGGCGCTCGTAAAAGCTGATTAGGCCCCGGGCAGTAAAAAACCGACGGCTTGTTTCGTTGTTTCCGGCGCGGACGTGCGATGCGTTTCAAAAGCGCAAAAAGGCGGCCGAGGTGCGAGAGCAACAAGCGCAGGAATATTTCCGGCCGGAATTGCTTCAAACAACAAGGATAATTAACAGAAACTTTAGGTACGGTAGATTTAGCACAGGTCACTTTTGGATGGAGGAAACTTGGCAGAAAAAGGAATTAAATTTTCTGCACAAATAACGGCAGTAAAAATTGTAAAAAATAAACTTCGTTCTTTTAATTTAGGAAATGGTATAGCACCAAACTTTTTTCTTTTAATTTCTTTGCATAGTTGTAAAATAACGTTTTCCTCATTTTAAAACACTAGTGCTGTAGGTCAAAGAAATACAAATTTAGGAATTAATGTATTTATTAACTTAGCGACAGAATTCGAGTTTCGCTTTTAAAATAGTGGTTGTCTACAGTCATTTCTTTTGGCAAGAATATAATATACAAATGATTTATTGGCTTGTTCTGAAACTCACTAATTATATAATATGTTCAAAAGATTTTGTTGGTTGTGCAAACTCGAATATTTTTTCCTTTTGACTGGGAATTTTCCCAGCTTCTTTGAAACTGTAGGAACACAAAAATGTCAAACCTTGTTGGAGAATGGCCAGCAGATGCTTCACTCCTTTTTTAATATAAATTTTCCCGAGATTTCTCTATAGTTCTGTGAGCAAATGTGACAGCAGACGGTCACTGAGCCATAAAATCCTTTCCCATAAAAATAACTTTTCATTCGTCCAACAAAAACTTCCAGAAAATTCAATTTCGCCGACATCTTCAGCTGCCTGGCGCAGTGAGTCGAGGAAAACTTAAAAAATGGTTAACGAGTTTGTTCAGCATGCATATACGATCGTCGTTTTACGGTTTCGATACAGCCGCTTGACGAGCGCACATGTCGCACGCGGGCAGAAAGGCTCATTGTCAGGGAGTGTTCGCCGGAGCAAGAAATCGTTCTCCGCCACTTTGGCTCGTAAATTTGATCAGTGACGTTCTCGCGGAACGAGGTCAGGTCGTGAGCTTTTTAGCTCTTGCGTAGCCCATTAATTGCTGCCGCCGCCGGGCGCGTAATTCCATTTTGAGCCGCGGCAATAGGGGCTGCTGTGTGTTTTATAAGGGCTCGATCGATACTCGCGGTGATAATTGCGAAAAAAAACATGTTGCAAGAAACTAGGTGTTGCCATCGGGTCAATCAGAGTTTACGCACGCCCTCGTAAAAAGTTTACACGTCCCTAGAGATTGGGAGGGAAGTGAGTAACTTGCAGTTTCGGCAATTTCCTCCTTTCATATTGGCCGGGAATTTATCGTTTCCTCGCGTATCAAAAAAGGAAGCCATTTATTAAACTGAAACAATAACGGTACCGGCTTGCTTTCAGATTTTTTCTGCTGATTTTACAGTCTCTTGAATTCAGATTGTCGAAAAGTCCTGGGGTTTCTCCACTTTGATGTAGGTTGGTAGAGTTAAATTTGGGACACCATTACGTCACCTCGGAAGCTGAAAAACTTTCCTGTCGATGCATAAGAATTAAGTCAAAAGTCAAGCTACAAAAATGGATTGCATATTTTTCAAAGTTGTCTCCTTTGAACAATAAATTTTGGATCTAGGTGTCTGAGAAGATTCCGTTATTAAAATTAATGGTTTCAATTAGTGTAATTTAGATTGTCAGACATTTTTTATACATTTTACACGTTTTGTCTCTTTCCATGCACGTGCTTCCATATAATATGTCAGATACAAAAAGTTGATTTTCAAACAAAACCCAAGCCCACTTCTGCATGCAGAGTGTCGGTTGGTTGCCTCGTTGATGCTGTGTATACGTGTTGTGAGTGTCATGCCTTTATCTCGGAAAAAAAACAAGACGCACGATAATCTGAACTTATGTTATGATCCGAGGCGTAGGCTAGGGGCGCACTTTGCAAAATTAATAATCCCGGTCGGGAGAGCAGGCGGAAAGCGTGGAATGCACAAGCAGAGCACTGAATATAACATTTTCCGTTCGCTATGGTTGGCAAACAGGCTGACGCTGGCATTCCACTGTCGAGCTGAAATGGAAGTGGGAAAACCAGGGCCAAAACGTCAGAATCTAGAAAACTGATTTTTTGTTGATAACAAACTAAATTGTTGCAAAAGAAATATATGAGGGATAATATGTGAAATTTAAAAATTTAGGATATGGTTTGATGCGATTTTAAATTTGCTCTTAAGAGTAAATTAAAATTAATTATTTTTCCTAAACATTTCCATAAATTATTCTAGCTAAATTCTTAGTTCTAGAAAAAAATTCAGTTAATTCTTGCCTAGTGTAAGAGGTTTGATCTCCTATTCCCTATTGGCTGCTCAAGCAACAGTCAAATTAGCCTAAAAGCACTCAAGCACAACTCTCTCCCGACAAGCTGGAGCGCCGCCAAATCAAAGGTAGACGACCAGCTCGCCACTCCTGTTGTGCGCGTGACATAAGTTGTTTTTTCTGCAGGCGCTCGACGCTGGCGACAAAAAATTCACTCGAAAATTAATGCTCCACTGTTGACATGCTATTCATATTGGTTTTTTTAATAAGTGTGGAGTGATGGAGACAGAGAGAAATGGCTTTTGGGAGCGAAACTGGCGATAAAAGCAGAGCCGAGGGCTCACTCAGCTTGGTGCTGCATGACAGTTGGGAATAATGGAGCACTAAATTTTAGCGGATCGAATTTTGCTTTTCCGCGTTGATTGCAACTGCAATGCTTTGCTGGCAATTTCCCTAATTGGCAATGGCTAGACCTCTAAAATTTAAAATGAGTATTAACTGATGTTGTTTTTCAATAGAGATAGTGGTCTGTAGGAGATGGAGTCCGTTGAATTAATGTAAACCCAGCTGCTACATTAACTTTATCTAACAAAATCAACATTGGAATGGACAGAGTATGATTTTTTCGATTCTAAACCCTAATATTTCCTACTTAAATAATATGTTATGTTGTTGCTCATAAATTATTTCTTTCTAAAAGAAATTAGTTTCAGCCTTAATTTCAATTGTGTCTGCAAGGTTCATAGTCAGAAGAAGCAGTCAATCGACCGGTTTTTCCAACCAAAAAATGCTCTCTATTGTTGGCCCAGAAATAGAGTCGACGCCATTCATGCCGCCGGTAGGGCCATTGAGCGCGGAAAATTAAATTTCCGCCGCGGCACTTCCCGCGTCCTTATTTCCTTCTTTTGAGGGTAATTAGCCGCTGATTAATTAGATTTTGTGTGCCAGCTCATTTCGGGCGCTGCTGACATCAATTTGCAGGAAGAGGCCGTGTGTGTATGTATATTATGTTCGTCTGCTAACGACGACTAACGTGCGCACTATTATAATAATGCCCTTCTGCCCAGCAGCTTCCATTAGCACACGAGCTAGCCAGCTAAGTATTAATTTTAATATCATCGTGCCGGCTCAGAGCGGACGAAAGGCTCTCTGTGCCATTATTGTTTCGCTCGCGCACAACTGCGAAAGCTCGTTTTTTCTGCTCAAATACACGTGCATTACACAAAACAACCATGACTGCGTAAATTTATGGGCCATAATTTTCATCGCATACCATAAGGAATCAACCATCACAAAGTTTTATCAGAGTCATTTTCTCTGCATTTAAAACTTTGAAAATTTACAAGACTAATTAGAAATAAGTGTTTAAATGGCTTTAGGCCAAGGACTTTT
Source organism: Cloeon dipterum (assembly GCF_949628265.1). Lineage (NCBI taxonomy): Eukaryota > Metazoa > Arthropoda > Insecta > Ephemeroptera > Baetidae > Cloeon > Cloeon dipterum. The sequence continues at coordinate 12,572,417 of NC_088790.1, forward strand.
GCCAGGATGAGTGGAAATATTTAAGAGGAAAAATTAATTTAAAATAAATTGAAATTACATATATTTTTTTGATTTCCAAGTTTTTTGTTTCTGGAAGTACTCGCCACTTGCTGGTTTTCGCACCTTTCCAGCGGCTTTCGGGGAAAAAATGTCAGGCGTTTCAGTAAAAGACCTCGGTTCGGGGAGGCGAAGAGATGGTCACATCGGGCTCAAGCTCCATGTTATCTGCTCGGCGGTGTTATTGGGACCCGGTGAGCTCATGGCCCACGGAATGTGCTGAGCAGAGGTTCTAAAAATATAAGAATCTCAAACAATCTTCATTGTTTTGAGTATTAAATTATTGGAGACAGGAGCTCAGCAATACGGCTCTAACTCATAAATTTATCCGGAAAGTATAGAGTATTTTAAATAGAACAAAAACACTCTTAAAAATGACTTTAATATTTGTTTCGGTTATAAACTTTTGTCGTTTGTAAATTTTTAAAGGTGGCAAGCTAATGCAAGAAATGTAACAACGAAATGCACATTTAAACTGGTCTCTGCGTTTTCCCTCCTTACATTAAATTATTAAAACTCGTTAAGTCATTTAATTAAAACCAAATTTCCACATCTGTTAACGACTACCTAAACATGACAATTTTAGCAAAGGTTCGAGTGGTACAGGAGGTAATATTACAACGTTTCACCGAATATATACGGATATAAATTACAATTCCAATTCCAACCATTAAAAGCTGATGTCAAAAGCACTTAATTGTTTTACAGTTTAAAATAAAGCCGAGTATTTAAAAATTTCTGTTCGACATTGATCGAGGGTTTTCAAATGACGTGTGATCATAAACATAATGCCCTACTTATTATGCCAATTTATATGGTGTGTCGTTTTTATATTAATAGAACAAGAACGGTCGCCTCTCTATATTTGTCGCTTTTCATGACGAATTCGTTGTAATAACCAGCACTCGGTCTAAAAGTGATTGCTCGCTTTTGCATAATTACTGCACTTTATACACAGGATCCGCTTTGTACAATCATCAGCTTGGAGCTGCATAATTTGTAGAGTGTGCCACTTTCCAATGAAACCAGCAGCCAACACTCAAATGAACTGGAGTGCAATGATTGGCCAGCATTAAAAGTCACGGATTCAAATGGAGGTTCGCATTGTTCTTTGCTCGGAGAAAAGAGCAGCAACGGGTTAAATTGTGGGCACAGGTGCGTGATGCACGTCACAATTGAGTCAGCTAGGCGCTCCGGTGCTCATTTTGGATGAAACGCAAGATTCAACATTTACGAGAGAGCTAGTCGTTAGGGAATATTCTGGCAACACATCTTACAGGAAAGGTCCTGTTTATAAAATGAAAAGAGTTTCTTTGTGTCCTGAGAATCCCAACACCACTACTTGAAACACAGTATTTTAAATATATTTTCTAACGTATTAGTATTTTTTTCATTGTAGCAACGCACGTTTGGGCCAGTTTATTCAAATATTGCCGATCTGGCACTATACATTCGAGGGGCATGTCAAAGTGGAAAAACGCGATTAATGCGTCAAAATTGTGAAATGTGAGACGCACGCGGCGCTGCTTTTGAACACTGTTAGCGAGATAGCACGGCCGAGTGGACTCGAATTGTGCGTGCGATTTTGATGGATGGATGGTGCGGCGGTGGCCGCGGCTTTTTCTCGCCAAATCGTTTTTGCCTGTCCCGCTCTCCCACGTGTATACAATGGGCACATGCTTGTGCAGCGAGCAGGCTTATTATTCACAGGATATCGGGCGCACAGCTGCTAAAAATGAAATCACTGCCGAGTCTAGATTGATGTTGCTCTTGCGCGAGGACGTAAAATTGTAATGTGTTTCGTGCCTGTGATTCGTAAAAACTGGATATTGTATTTATTACATCGGCGCACAAAAGCTAAACAGCTCATAGACGGACACAACATAAATTTATTATAGTTAGCAAATCAACTAGAAGTGTCTATTTTAAATAATAATAATCATATTATAAACATTCGTTATATGTAATTGCACAAACGTTGCTTTTTTATTTTACAACTGTCTTTTTACTATCAATGTTTATGTAATTTTTCTGTTCTTAAAATCTAATTAATTCTATAACAATTTATCATATTAGTTGGAAAAAATTCAATGAGCTTATTTTATAATCATTTGTGGGTATAACGAGTAATTTTTCTACCAAGAGGCGTATCTATTTATCATACAAAATACCAGGAAACTATTAACATTTTTTAGGGCTATCCTAATTGGCCCGGATCTTAACAGTTAAATTATCTCCATTAGTCGGGATCTCAATAATGATGTTCATTTTTAAATTTTAAATAAATACGAGAGAGGAAATTTTGCGAGACATTCTACAACTGAGGCACATCAAGAGCAATTTTTTTTTTGGGGGGGGTCTCAGGATTGAAAGAGTAAATAAATGGCGTTTGTTAGAGAGGGCTGCGTGTTCTCCGGCCTCTGCTTGATCTGAGTTGCTTGGTGTGCTTCTGCTCTTGATGTGCCTCGGTCGTAGATTGTCTCGCAGAATTTCCTCTCTTGTATTTATTTAATATTTAACAATCAACATCTCGACTAATGGAGATAATTTAACTGTTGAGATCCGGGCCAATTATGATAGCCCTACAAGTTGAATAAGTAATTTTAGGTTAATCCCACTTTATTTATAGAGATCGAGTCTGTCGAAATCAGGATTCACTGAAATGAAATGAAATGGAAAAGGAACAACTAAACGTTGACCCATCAGTTTGATTATTCGTCCCAAAGGCAATCACAGGATCCCTTTGATGATTTCAGTCCGAGCTCTCTCTCCATTTGGCTGAACGCGCGTGATCAATAATCACAGCCGCCGTTTCTCGTCCCTGGCTGGGGCAAGCGGACCGAGCGAAAGGGAGAAAGCGACGGCGTACGGGGTCGGGCCCTCAGAATAAACACCTGCCGCACGCTGCAAGTGCAACTTTTCCGGGAAGCCTGCGGCGTTTCAAATAAGAAAATGGAGGATCAACACTGCTAAAGATGTAAGCCGTCAAAAAGGCTCCTGGAAGTGAGTAAAGAATTATTCTTGGAGACAATTGTTTTTATGAAGGGAAAAAATAAAAAGGTTAGCAGTTTTTTTATTTGCTCTTGCGTATGGAGATGAAGGTTAATTTCAAACTTTGGATTTTTTCAAGGCAGAATAAATTAAATGGTTTAGAAATTTCTTACTTGAATTTCATACTATATCTGCCTTTAAATTCAATTCATTCATCTGGTCATAAAACGTTGGAATGAAGTATTTTATTTCACAATTTAAACAGCCGACCAATATTTAGTGGTCATGCCATTTGCAGCGTGGAACAAATACGCCGGCACTAATTGCTGTTCTCGAACCTTGTTGTTGAGCCTGTGATTCACAATGTGAATGTAGTACCATCATTAGCAGTGGGCGTGCTTTGTTATCTCTCGCCACGACTTCCAATGATGTGGTGCAGGACAACGAGTTGAGCGAGCTCAAATTACAAGTGCCGCTCGATTGACATTTTCAATGCGAAAACAACATGGTTAACTTGAATTCAAAGTCCTTAAATGGAAAAGGGGCTGTATTTTTACTATCTCACCTCAACAATTGATGCTTTTTAAAATTAGAAATTAGTTAATTGTTTTAAGGCAACGTTAATTTTAAGGGACAAAAGTATGATTTTTTTTTAGATAGCATGCTTGTAGGACTCGTGGAGGAAGAATAAACAATTTGGCTCGCATTATATTCAGCGGGTGTTTCGCGTGTACTTGCGATTAGAGAATTCGAGCAATGTATGGGAGTTAAGTGCGGGCTTATATGTGCCTATATTTGACTCTATTGCATTGCAATGACGATTCCATTCGTATTTGGGAGGATTAATTGGGAGGACTCGCTACTTGTTGGTTTGCACCTTCCCAGCATGCGTGAATTAGTTTCACGGGACTAACACTTCAATTAAAAAGGCCTCGGTGCGGGGGCAGTAACCAAGTAGGTCCTTTTTTGGGCTAGGTTTCCTCCTATGAGGTCCGTGGGCCCATGTTATTCGGATGTCATTGAGTTATCATGAGTTGTTCACTATCAAGGAGTCACCCATCTAAAAAAAGATAAACCGATAAAAAAGTATATAATTATAAAGTGAGCAGTTAAATGTACGGGCGAGGCCAATTTACTTTTATTAAAACCACGTTTTTTATTAATTGCTGAACGCTCCTCATTTCACGGTTTCACTATGCCCGTTCATGTGAAGACGCAGTTAAGAAAGGGAAGAGTGATGGCGCTAAAATTTTTCCCTCGAGACGAGTAAGCGAAAAGGAAAGCGCGAAAGAGGCTGCGCAGCACTTGACGGGCGCTGCAAAAGGTCGAGAGAAACACGGTGGCAGGTCACGAGAGGCCACTTAGACCTCAAAAGCGACGGCTGCGGCGTTATCTGCTCTTGATTCCAGCGTGACGAGACAGCTTACAGTCAGGTGCAGAAATTAACACTCGCACGCGGCTCTATTAACAGCCAATAGCTGCATAAGTTGGGATATCAAAAGTTAAATTTGGTGTTTCTATGGCTAGTTTTGAAAATGTACAAGGCTATAATGCCATTTGGAAACTTGAATGTTTTTAATGAAATTACCTAGGATGTAAGGAAAGGTATAGAAACAAGCAATCGTTATTGAGTTGACAGTCTGGATCAGACACACGAAAAATTCGATGCCTTTTGTAGGTAAGATGAGTTAATTGGCATTGGACCGAATCAGAAGACCAAACGCAGGAAATAGATTAGTAAGTGCTAATTTTTTATTATATTTGTAATTTGTATAACACCGCAATCTCATGCGACATTTGCTGAAACCATTTAGGATCGGAAGTAATTAATAAGGAGAGAAGCGCATAAGACATTTCTGCAACGAGTCTTTTATGTAAAAATTCCGATTTTTAATGAAAAATATTTTTTAAATGTGCCGTTTTCTATCTCCCTTTCCTGCTCTCAACTTATTTAAAAAAATGAAACATTTGAATATAATCCTTTTTCTAATTTCCATTCATAGAAATTGAAACCAATTTTCAGGTGAAAGCCGTATGCCGGGCTTCGTTGCTGAATGTAATTCTAATCCAAGCTGCTATAAATTTTATTCTTTCATTTCTATTGTCTACCTGGAATAGTGCCCTTTTTCGCTGAGTTATAATGCGGAAAAACTGCTTTCTCTCTAGTTCGCTTTTTGCGAGGCAAATGTGCTGAAATAGAGAAATGGAGTGCGTTGAACGTGATGGAGAACGCAAGTTCTTATCCGCAATGGCAATGGCAGCTCTCATATCGCGCGCGGCCCTGATTGCAAGCGAGAGAGCAAGGCCGCTGGAGGAGTGTATTTGCATTGCAGATTTTCATGCCGCTAGCGTTTTGTCAGACACTGGAGCGCGTTGATAGAGTTTCTCTGTCCTGCTCCCAGTCCTTCAGTCCTTGCCCACTGCATTAAGGATCAGACAAACCTGTCAAAATGTTTCCCACAAAATATATTTCTGTCGTATTACTTTGTCCTTGTTAAAAAGCATATTAATTTAAGACGTGCAGAAACTCGTCAGAAAAGTCTACTTAGATTGGTTAGAAAAATGTCAAGTCAGAAAATTTGTCAATTATTCAATTACCTGCAAGTTTTCAGTTCGTCAAAACGAACCAATTGATTTGAGATTTAAAATTCCGCGGTCATATTTCTTTCCTCAAGAAGGTGAAACGGATGCGGTGTTTTTATCTAAGCTGAAGTGTCTATATTTTATCCTGAAAGAGAGCACTTTCAAAATTCACTGCTGGATAAAAATTTGGCGCCGCAAGCGCACCTGCTCGCTCACAAAAGAAGCAACGAATCTTGCGCTCGCACGCCTCAACCAACTGAACGAAATGATTTATTGAAGACGGCGCTTCAACTTTGGCCCGAGATCAAAAGTCTTCCTTTCTCGCCGCTTTACGTGTCAGAATTTCTGTGCCAAACCTGGATAATTGAAAAAAGACGAACGATCGAGATTGGCCACCGCAACGAAACGGACGTCTGTGCTACTTGCTTGATAAAAATATATACTTTTTCAATAATTTATGTGTCTATATTTTAAAATCCTTTTTTTAAATAGGAGGATGGAGCAGATCTAAAACGTTTTGTTTCCCAAGATACGTGAATAAACGTTGCCCAAATATTTGTTATCCTTCAATGTCTGCGAATTATTTTTTGCTTGGTTACCGGCGTCTCTCAGCGTTTTTGCTGGCAAAGGCCCTCTTTAACTGCGGGATAAGCAATTGGAAAAGTTGTTGAAGTTTGTCCATAGAAAACTCGCAACATTTTCCGCAGTGCTTAACTGCAAATGCAGACACAGCAATGTGTGACCTTGAATAAGCGAAGTGCAAAAAGAGCAGCTGTCGCAAGTACTTTTTTATATTTTGCGCATTAACTTCCAGTTTTATTCACCCTAAAAAATCTAAATGAGGCTTCAATTTTTATTTTTCGTAAAGTTCATTTTGATGGTCTAAATTATTGCAGAAAAATTGATTGAAAAATGAATAATTTACAGCAAGGATATTTTGGAATAAAACCTTAGGCTGGAAATATATTTTTCATGATGTTCAATAGGAAAAGTTAAATCTATAGATGGAATTTGGAGTGATTTTCAAAATTCTTTGGAAAAGAGAGAGAGATGGATCAATTTTGTTGTTAGTTTCTTTCGTTTCCCATGAATTTTTCGAATTATTTATGCATTTCAATTTCTTGGCAGTAAAATCTTCAAAATATTCTAAATTATCCTTGAAGTTGGCGTGTTTAAGTAAATGCTTCGCAAACAGTCTGATCTCAAAATGTTTTCCGGCCTGAATGAATTAAGGGAAAACAATTAGGTCGGCGTCTGTTTGCGGTCTGTTGTGTGACTCATGTGAAAATTCACTGTTACTCTAGTTATCTCCTGAGTGACCGAGGGAAGAGCTTTTGGAAGACCCGCAGCATGGTAATTAGCTGCGTGGCCCGACCGACCCTGCGAGGCTCCAAGTTGGAGCGCCTTTTGGCCGAGATAAATCCATTAACATGCAAGCGACACGCTCGCTTGCCAGTGGGACCCTTTCGCTTCTGATAAAATGTAAGCAGTAGCAGACCAAATTTAGACGACTTATCATCTTTAACTGCATAGACAAGATGATAATCAACGAAATGCGTGCTTTGCATTTTTACCAGTTCTACAACCACTAAAAAAATGAAAATCTTCTCAGAAGGTCAAGCATAAATGCGCAATTTTTATTTTAGGAACAAACAAATATTTCGCTATAAGTTAATAATTTTTTTTATATAAATCTATAAGAGATTTAAGCCAATGTCCTATATTTTACAATTGATAATCATGTACACATAATTTCTTCTCTTTAAAATTACAGTTTATCACATCAATTTTAACTCATTTATATTTATTTAAAATGTACATATTACTAGGGCTCTGAGTTTAAAACTAATTAATTTTTTTTGCAAAAACGTTGACTATAATTATGTAGACTGCTTTGGTGATGAGTTAATGTAAGGTTTTAGATTGTTTCTGAACATTTTTATAAAGGTGTTTGACAAATAATTTTATCCAAATTTAATATTTTTCAGATGAAATGGCACCTTTTAAAAAACATCTCGTGTATTTCTCTAAAGTTTAATAAAAATCCCATTTTATTTGGGAGTATTGCAATGAGGGCAATTTTTTTTAAAGACCATGCTTGCCCTTTTTTTCTCTTCTACCATATTGTAAACTTAAATATAATAAAGAAAAGTGTACAATTTCTTTACTCTTAATTATTGAGCGTTTTCTAAAACTTCTTTCTAGCCACTGTTATCAGAAAATGTATGAGTTTTCCGTGTTTGAAAGATATGTTTATTAATGAAAATGTTCTAGAGCAGCAACATTTTCTTTGCTGAATTTTTACGCCAAAGAAATAGAAGCGGACAAAATTTAAGTCTAAATATATCAACGAAAACTGACTTATTACGTATGATAAAAAACAATACGACTGAAAAACCATTCAATAATTATCTACCAAAATATTAAAAACGTGAGAACAATTTCCTGATGAGCAACATAAGGTACATTGTTAGTCAATTTAAACATTATTCGACGATTTTAAATGCGTTTTGTAGTTGCGTAGACGGTTTTAGATGTTTTAAAGTGTGTCTTAAAATTGCATAATTCGTGCTCACTTGACGGGCCCATGAAAGCTCAGTAAAATAAATTTCCCTCCATTTTTATATTCAAATTCTTATTCTTTGAATCTTGTGCTTGTATGGAAAGTTGCAATAATTCAATGCAAACTTCACTGTCCCAGCAATAGACTGTCACTCTCACCCGCACTGGCAGGAAATCAGTCTGCATGTAAAAGTTCCCAACAATGCTGGCAAACAAAAAATAAGAATACCCACAAAGTTTGCCGCTTCATACGCGAGTTTTTGATCATGTAAGAAAACATGTTGCATCTTGCAAAAAGCGGTCTTCTCTGCGTGCACATAAATTTAAGCCTTCAACGTTCTGCAATTTGCATAATGGCCTCTTTTTGCATGGGTCGCGCCAGCGTCTTTTTCCGAGCATTTGACAAACGTGCACGCCCGCCCACGCGGCGAGCAACACGCGTGGCAATTTACCTTTTAAATCCGCACGCGCACAAATTAGGCTTAATATGCACACGAGTCGTTATTCGGAACTCGCAACCGAGCATTCTCAGTGTAAAGAGTAATCCTTTTTGGCCCGCACATGTGTGCTTTTCAGCTTCTCCTTGTGAATTATTTATGCCGAATTATTTATCTGAGTAATGAATTTTTAATTTTTCTTTAGGAACTTTGTTGCAAAGGAAAATCTTCTTTTAGGAATGTATGATGTTAGCGCGAAGGACCTTTCAGCCAAAGTTAAGGAAAATGTTTGTTTAAATCTAGGGCAGAACTGTAAAAAGTTTAATAATATTAAAGATTGGTTGAGGCACTGTAGATGTACTAGTTGAAGTATTCTCTGCGCAATGGATAGATCTAAGCACAAAGTTTTCCTTCATAACTGTGCGTGGTGGTAAGCTCAGTGAATTGTTCCATCGATTTTTATTGCTATCGACTGGCAAGCTCATTGTCAGCGCTAAATGAATTTAACAACTCCATTATATTCCAGTAAAGTTTGATTATATTCCGCCAGACAAAAAAATTAAACTGCAGTGCAATTTCAAGAAGTGTTGGCACGGGGGTGGAACGTGCGAATTGCGTCCTCTTGAGAGAAACAAAATTTCTGCTCGCGCGTATACGTTCCTGAAAATTGTGCTCTTCTGCAAATCGCTCTCCTCATTACTAAGAAGAGCCGCACGCGCGAATTCAACTGCCAAATCACAAGTTGTGTGTCTCTGGCCGAAAAACTTATATTTTTTTATATTTAGTTGCTCAAAATTCACCGTCGGATATTTGTAAAGTCACAAAATGCAATATGGTACCGTGAAACTAACCTTGATTTATGAAGCCCGCCGGCGTAGGTTGCTGCTGCTTTAACATTCCTTTTCAATTCCAAACTCTTCATATATTATTTTGTTTGCGGAAAGGAACAAAAATCATCTACCAAACCTATATCAAATTCCTCACAGTTTCAGCGTATAGCACAAAAATTTGGTCAATGGTTTTACGCAAAAAATTTGAGTACTAATTTTGTGTTTTTTGATCCCTTCTTGCTCCAGAATGGAGGTAAATCCAAAATTTATGAAGCTCATTTTTATGCAAGGAATCCATTACATAACAATTAGCTATAAACGTAAAACGTCTGCCGTTTATTTTTTAAGAGTTACAGTTTGAGCTGCCTATTTTTTTTTGGAGCAAAAGCTTTTATTTTGTAAATATTCGATAATGCCATCTCCTTCTTGAATAGGGCTGTAAAATTTGCGCAACCGACTATTATTTCTTAACTTCCAACCATCATGAGCACGAATCATAGGGAAAGTGCATAATTATGTTTCGGAAATTTTCTAGTGTTTTCCTATTTAGGTGGGAGGTTTCAGCCTGATATTATTTTTATTCTGTTTTTTGTCAAATTATTTTTTTTACGTATGAAAGTCTGTTTCCTTACTTTTTTTCAGACAGAGACAGTTTTTGTTTCTTTGGAGTGGATATCCAGCAAATGATAATGTCGCTATTCTCTTGAACACTTTGATCTATTTTCATCAATATTTTTTTGGTTGGTCAAATAAAATAACCAACAAATTCGATGGTTTTAAAATATTTTTGTTCGTGAATTCGATGCAATAGACATCTATATAAATGTAATTTTTATCAAAATTAAATAAAAACATAAGAAGGTCTTCGGAAAAGTGCCATTTTAATCGAAAAGCGTGGTAACTTAAGATAAAAATAGTGTGTCTTACAAGTAGTCTATAGCCGACTATTTTGAAAAAAAAACGTCTGAAATTCACAGCCGCCCACTCATAAAATTCCCTTCCTGGCTGGCATAAAAAAATCTGCTCAACCGGAATTCCAGATATGACACGCTCTAGAGAAAAAGATTACAAAAATAATTGTATAATATGTATAGTTGGAAGCTTTTATAGGCAGTTAAAATGTTTTTAAACGATCTATTTGCAAATCTCTCCATCAGGTGTTTCTTTCCTCCTTTTATATTCTTCTAATAGCTTACATCTCATGATTTTTAAAATTCGCAAATAAAGTAGAAATCTATGAATCAACATTTTTGCTGCAAACTCTCATTTGTTTCTACAAAGTATGGACACGCTGAAGTCCTGCGATCAAACTTTCTTATTTCCTGGTATGTATTTTTGTTGAATCCTTCGACACAAATAACGAGAGTATTTTCAAAATCCAGGAAGATCTTTTTGAAACAAAAAAGTAAGGAAAATAAACGGCTATATTACACAACGTGCATATTCTGTGTATTGAAAATATGACAACTATTTTACCCTGAAAATTAAAAAAGAATAAAAACAGGGAAAGTTTCGCTGACCTGCGTCCTGAGGGCGCCAAAGCCTGGCCAGCAGGAGGCGAGGCAGGAGACGCGGCGTGAGTGCAGCGTCGAGGATGCCGTTTTGCCGCCCACCATGGCTGCGTTGCGGCCTGGGCTGTGCTCGTGTTGCAGCCGCCCACCCGCCGACGGACTCGGCTGGTCCAGCACTGCGCGACCCCGTTCCCATCCACCTCTGCCTCAGCAGCCAGCCAGGCAGCCAGCCTCCCCCGCGCTCAAAGCAAACGATACCGGCCAGGGCCGCGAACAGGTGGTGCCCTCCCGTCGCCGGGGTGCAGATCACAATGCATGCACCCACGTGTTGCCCTTCATCTTGCCCATATGTGAAGAAATTACAAGGAGACGCCTAACACCATGCAGAGAACATCATTTCTTTTGTTGTTATGATGTCAATTCATTCATATTGTGGAAATTTTTCGATTCAATAATTTTAACAATTAACAAAATACTTAAAAATAGACCAAAATTTTGAAAATCAAGTTTTTAATTTGGTTCATTGAAAATTTTTGATGAGAAAAATCAATTAAATCTTTTCTCTCTTTCTCTTAAGTGTTTGTTCTCTATAGGCTTAGTATTTGTTCATTGTTAAGAAAAATTAAAAATAATCTTAATATGTATATGATATTTGAAGTTTTTCCTAGTTAAAATGTTTGTGTTGAAATGAGAAAGCGCGAATGTGTAAAATTGGAATATTAACATGCCAATTTAACATAACAAATTCCCTTAAAAAAATAATATAATAGACGTATTGATATGCCACCCGCACTAAAAGACTGCTCTGCGGCACAGTTTCCTCCAATGCTCAAGGCGTAAGTGATTTTAATTTACTTCGACACTAACTTGAAGCTTCTGCTCTCCTAAGTCTTGACGTGTTGCTTCCTAGAGAAGGTGCTCTTTCTTACTATTTTAATTTTGACTGCTAATATCTCTGCGATGCCTGCATTTTATGATTTTTTTAATAATTGAAAATAAACACGCATGGCACGTATTATATCTGTTAGAAAATGTAATCAATGACTCTTTCTATTTTTAAAAGAAGGTGATTGAGGAGAGGGGCAAAATTATGAAATAACTCTTGCAGCAGCTTTAAATGGCCATAATTAGAATAAGTTCTTATTTATTTTGGTCGTAGAAACAAATCAGAAATCATATTCAAATCACACTACAAACTTTGGGAAAAAAGTTTCAAACAGGGCTGAATAGTATATTATGCTCATCATTTTTTGATCATTCCTGCATTTTCCATTATCCACTCGCTGTAAGCTCCGATGTTGGTGAATATTTGAGGGGCATCGTATAGATTCGTGTTATCTTCTCCATAGTCGCAGTTCAAATTGGAAACGAAGCCACTTACAACTCCATCGACGGCCAGTGCTGCGTGACGTTGCAGCTTTTCAGCTTGGTTGTAATGGAACTGTTAAATGTAAATTTGAGGCGTGAAAGCTACAGACTTCTGCAGATTAATTAGGATTTTTTTGGTTGGTTTATAAGGAGGACCTTCCCCAAAATTCAGTTCTAAATTTAGATAAGTGTTTTGGAAGAAAATAATTTTTATGAAATTTTTCTGCTAAAATTGGGAAAAATTGGTGCTTAGCAGGATTTAGGAATTGAACAATTTATGTCATGAAATTCGCGTAAAATAAATAAATTATATTTTAAAACAAACAGTTAAAAACTTTGTAAGTGGTTGAAATAAACTAATTGGAACTTACGGAACAGTCGGATGGATCAAATTTGTTACAGCTTTGAACCGTTGTGTTGAAATCTTCTGCGGCAGTTTCCTCCCCAGATTCTCTGAGTACGTCTGGGCAGAGGTTGCTATTGAGTACGTCAGTTGACTGTCCGAACAGCGTCTGAAATTCAATGGCGAAACTCGTTGTTTGAGAAAATTGAAACAGTTCATTCCAAATTTCTATGAAAATTAATTTTTTGACTCAGTTTATAAGCCCCACTTTTAATTCGATTTTAATGCCCCTAAAAGTCAATCTTACTCCGTTTTCATGGAGGAAAAGCAAGTCTCCGGGTTTGTTGTGCCTGAAGTCGAATGGCTTATTTTTCTTCGAAAGTAAAGGAAGGACAGGTCCGTTGTAAGTGCCGTTCAATTCAAGAACGGAAACCCATTTATCATATTCGGTGGTAACATCAATCACCTGAAACACCTCATCCCCATTGCCAGCGCTGACCAGTATTGCTGATTCTGTAGCCGTTCTAAAATTTGATTGTTGTTTTAATTTTCATATATTAATTTCATTTTATTGTGTTGAGTTTAACATTTATCCTCGTAAAATACATCAAAGATAACAAAATAAGAAATCAGAATTTTATTATATGACATGGCAGTATGTAAATTAAACTTTTATATTTAAAACAACATAGTGAAATGCAAGAGAAAGGGGCATCTCATTTTTGAACAATTATTGAAGATTTTTTTACAAAATGGAAATCTGACAATTTTGTTGTGAAAAAAAATGAGTTTTAGTGCAAAATGTTTCACATTGCAATATGAAAATAAGTCACAGAGAAGAAAAAAGTGAATGAAACTGATTATAGCATTTTAAAATCTGCTTACTGGACAACATCTCCGTTTGTCAACACGTATTTCTCGGAAATAAACACTCCTGGCGTTATTTCCGAATCGTCGATCAGGGACACCTTGAACAAATAAATGCAGCAGAACACATTGAGATAAAAAAGTGCGAATTTTAGATTTTTCAGATCTGTTTAAAAATTTCAATTTCCAAGATACTCGTTATTTATGAAGAAAAAGTCATAAAAGAAAGAACTACTTTTTAAAATCCCACTGTTAATATTATCATAAATGAAATTAAGCATTTTTTATCTTACCATAGCCAAGTAAGGATACATGGAACGGTCAATTGGTCTGATCGGCCCATTTGCAGCATACACTAAACAATAAATTGATTAATATATTTGTTACACTTTGATATGCCATCGTAATGATTTCTCCATTTCATAAAATTTATGAACCTGAGACTACAACAGTCAAAGCGAGAGCGGCGAAAACGTTCGCGAGACCCATCACGTTTGGTGTTCAGAATGAAAGTGTACTCTGTACTGGCTCAAGCTTTCCGTGAAATGAGCACGACCCCCTTTATCAACAGAGAAAATGTTAGTCACGATCGTTTTCGAATGTCGGGAAATGAACCTGGAGGTAGCGTGGCAGCCGATAAGGAAAAGAAAATTGCGAGAATAACCCAAAGCTCTAATAGTGTTGTAATTGATCACCTCTTCACCCTCATAGGACTCAACGAGGTGACGACTAAATAAATTCTAGTGGGGGGGAGGGGGGAATAACGATATTTATTTTGCCGCTGCAGTGTTCAGCGCGTATACCTAGGTTTGCACCTAATTTTTTATATGGAATATGAAAAATTAACCTTGCAGTGTATATATCCCGACATAATTTTTAAAGATTCTTACCAAGAATAACTATTACTGATTAATATTAAAATACGCTCCTTGTTTTTAAAAATTATAAAAAAATATATTAAAAGAATTTATAATTTGGAGGTATTCACAGGAAAAAATTTCGATCTATCGAGAATATTATGCCTAATCCTATTTCTATTTGTAAATCATTTAGTAAGAAAAACACAAGTATGCTTAATTTAAAAATCATTTATTCAAGGCCACGGATTTATTGAAAATACGATGTAGCAATCAACTACATTGATTGTAGCAACACTCATAATAAATATAATATATATATTGATTTACTGGCTCTGAATAGAAATGCGTAATGAGTATGAAAGGATTTGGTTAAATTGGATAAGGATACACCATAATAATGAAACAAGGATAAAAATACATGTAAAAACTCAACAAAGATCGCCGACAAGGCGCCGCGTAATATTGATTTGCGACATGGGTTGTCAATCATAAATAGTCGTGTTAACAAAATTTTGCTTCTCGCTGTAGAAAAACATTTCTAAGGGCGGACGCAACATTATAAGTCAACTACACGCGGGGCTTCTTGCGTCAGAGGGGTTTCCTCTTGTAGCTGCGCCTGTACTTGTCGTCCACGTCAACCAGGTACCACGTGCCAGGGAAAAGGGTTTCTACTGAGCCTTCTGGTACATATGGAACTGTAAAAAATCAACCACAATATCAATAGATTATTAAATTTATACCGGAAAATATTCGTTCATGTAGATGTATTATTTTCGACCAGTTAAAATGGAAAAATGTAGACAATTTATGATAGTTAAAAACTAATACAATAAGGGAATAATTATGCACAATACAGCAACATAAGATTTTGTTTTTATTCTAAAAAATTTCACTAATTAAGTTAAACGCAGAAAATAAGAACCATTTTTCTTGAAATATATTTTTTAATTTTAGAAAATTGAGATATGTTAGATCGCTGAGAAACTGGACTATTATTTGATGACAAATTTATAAAGGAACAATATTTGATTTTAAACGGTTGTAGCAGAAGTTATTTAAAACTTATAGAGAAGATGTGTACCTTTGTGGTGATTTTTCTCCTTGGCATCCAGCGTGGCGGCAAAATCTTCAGGCGCTATTTTCCGCCTTGCCTCAAGCGTGGGTTTAACGTGGTTAAGAGAGTCTACCAGTTTCTGCACTGGAGCAAGGTCGGTGCTGATTTTCAGGGAGTACATTGAGGATGCCAGACCGGAGCCGTAAGAAAACAGCGCCACGCGATTGCCTGTCAACTGTGAGGCCTCCCGACTGCAATAAAGATAATTCATGTAATTAGCGGTTGGAGGCCAGCATTTTAATTACAGGCGCCAAAGAAAATGCAGCAGACGGACAATTAAATTACCTCCAGGAATTTTTATTTAAAATTCCGAGAAATAATATCTCCAACGTTTTCATTATTTTTATATTTCAACTGGTCAAGATAGCGATTTATCACGACCCTCCAGAAAGAAAATACTGGCGCACATTTAATCAATTAAAAAAAAAAATCAGGTAGATACCTTATCAATAGAGAGACGAGGCCACCGTATAGTGAGGGGGTGTACATGTTTCCAATTTGGTTTGCCAGGAAGAGGGAAGGCTTTGTCTTCTCCTCGAAAAGCTGCTTGCTGTTGTCCAGCACCAAGCGCTCAACATCGCGATCAAAGTACGTTTCCTCCATTTTGACATTTCTAAAATTAACAAGAATGTAAAATTCACTATTTATGAGAGTGGATTGCGTACTTTATCGAATTAAAGGCCTCAGGGAATTTGCTTTTCTCTTCATCGCTGGCGAGGAAGTAGTCATTGAGCAAGAGACGCGCCAGTGATTTTTGTACCAGCTTGCAGTACGGCGAGTGGAACAGGAAAGCGTCAAACGTGTTGAGCTGCACCTTGCTCTCCGGATTTGCTAAAAAGACAATTGGAAATAATATATAAGGTTTTCCAGTATTTAAAAATTACATTTTACAATGGCAAGCTCCAAGTGAATTGCAAAAGAAAATTTCACGCATTTTTACAGCAAAGCTCAAACTGTCTAGGCTACGTAGACCTCATTAGCAGTACTTTACCTTCTTTCAAATTAAATTTACAACACTTAGCTTCCTTAACTCTTTTCTAAAAAAAATATGGACACACCATGAGTTGATTCAACTTGCTCTCATTTTATTATTTGAGAAAAAGTGTTAAAAAACTCGTTCTTTGACAGCTTGAAAATTAAGCCTTTTAATTAATTGTACCTTTATGAGCCTTTTTGCAGTAAAGCTGGTAGCAGTGGTCGAGTGCGCTCAGGTAGCACTGAATAGACAGCTTGCCGTCCACCACTGGGTATTCGGAATTCAGGTCCGGCTTGTAAAAGTCGTAAGCGTGTTTCATGTAGCTGGCACGCAGGCCTGAGGAAATATCTCAGGTCAGAAAAGATCAAAGCATTCTCAGGAGCAGATAAGTTTACCAGATTCTATCACTAGGGGTGCGTTGGGTCCGACCAGCATGGCCATTGCTCCCGCGCCACCGGTTGGTCGGGCGCTGCCAGTTGCATAGACAGCAATGTCAGCAGCCACCACGATGGCCAAGCGTCCTGAACACGTAAAAATATCGCAAAGTTAGTAAGGAATGGTAAACTAGTTCATGAGTAATGTGGGTAGGTCATGCAAAATAAGGAAAAAATCGACCTTATTTAATTGAAAGCATTTTTTGAATTGCATGAAAAATAAGCGGTAAAAATAATTTTTTTAAGCTTCTTAGAGAAATCAAAAGTAGACTTAATTTATAATTTAATACTCCTGACTGGATTTAACCTTTAGGATTATGGTTAAGTGCGTGAAGCTCCATCGCAAGTTTCTCAAGATTACGGAACTCAAGATTTATGGAAGATTTGTTTGCGGTTTTCTCGCTGCAATCTCGCTGATTGAGAGAAAATGATAAGTTTCTTTGTCCTTACCGTCCCACGCGGAAGACTCAACCCATGAAAGGGCATTGAAGAGAGCAGCTGTGCCGCCGTAACAGGCATTGGTGGTGTCGATGCCCTCAATGTCTGTGTTGTCGCCAAACAGCTGCATCAGCACGGTCTTGACGCTCTTGGACTTGTCCAAAATGGTCTCGGTGCCTACCTCCAAGCGACCAATCTGCTCCACGCCTACCAAATAGAACACTTTTTATTAGCATAAGCACGCATTCAAATAAATTTTTAGAGCATCAGCACGCTCATAATTTGTAAATGATAATTGTGTTGGAATGAATGTTAACTTTTTAAGTAACTATATTTATGCATGGCTGGGCAGGGGTATTGAGCGGTTTTTTGCAGCTAGTTTCTCCCGCATTTTTGGTGCTCATGAGAAATTACATTTAAAATGTTTAAAAACTAAAAAGCCCATGAGACAACAAAAACCAAAAACCCATCTCTCTCCATATAGGGCATTTATTCAATAATATAACCATGAGGTGCAAAAAACCGCACAAAATTGGTAAATACCGCAAAAAACCACAGCACTGCAAGTTTGGGAAACTCCCCGGGAAATACCCAGCCCTCTCTTTCGAGATGTTTCCGAGAAAACTCGTGTCCCAATAACATCGCGTGAAATTTTACATGAGCTCACGAGCCTCATCGGAAGAAGCCAAGCCCAGAAAAGGACCAGCTCTGTTGCATACCCCGCGCCAGGTTCTTTTTTATTGAAATGCTAAACATTTGTCCCGCTAAATCGTTTCACGCATGCTGGAAAGGTGCAAACAAGCAAGTAGCGAGTTGGAAAGCTTCCGCAATCCTCCAAATTACGAATGGACTCGTCATACCAATGCAAGAGAGTCAAATGAAGGCGGAAATCCGGGAAATTGGCCAGCACTTGTCCCCCTAATATCGCTCGGATTCCATAGAATTTTAGAGACGATATCATATTTATATAGGTTAATGATAGTAGAGATTCTTGGCTTTCAACAAAATACTGAAATGCTGTGCAAATATGAATTTTAAAAAATAAAAAAGGATAAATTTCTATCAAGTTCAAAATTGTACAAAATACAGCAGCAATTTACTTCCCAGGTTTTGTTTTGGACTGTCACCATAGTAAAAAAATTGTAAATTTGGTAGCTCACCAATGCTGTTTCTTTCCATGAGCCGCTGGACAGCGGTGAGGCAGAGCGAGTTGACATCCTCGCGGTCGGTGCAGAAGCCCATTCGCGCCTGGCCCAGGCCGACGGTGTACTTGCCCGCTGACACTCCATCGAATTGCTCCAGCTCAGTTTGGTCCACAAACTGCGAGGGGAAGTAGGCCTCGATGGCAATGATGCCCACGCCCGCTGGTCTAGACATCCTACAAGCACGAAATTTTCAAATCGATTAATTCAAGAAGTTTTTGACTGAACAAACACTCAAAAAACGTTATCAGAGCTAGAAAAATCAAAGGCGATAATTTTAAGGCCATGGCCACATAAAAACTAATAAACCTTAAACATTTTTTGTTTGCATTTCTGAGCCGACTCAAATATTGGCCATAAAGAAAATTATGATAAAATCATGGGCAGTAACAGTAACATTATAAATTTGATCATCACCAATTAAAGACCCAGGATTACCTAGTTCTGCGCGAAATAACAAACTCAATGAAGTGCTCATGCACAAAAAATTAAGTTATTGCACATACAAATTGCTCGACATGAATTTTGCTGCTACCTTCTTCCTTGAAAGGAGAAACTGACGCAATTAAGTTATTGAATAACCACCTTGTCGGCGGAGGAAACGTAATATTGCAGTTTGGAGTGGCGAGCTGGCAAGATTTGTTATTGAACTGGCTTGCGAGCTTCAGTGCCAACTGACGTATATATAACTGTTCAGGCTGGCACACAACACATCCTGTGCTGTCTTCAACTGCGTTCAATCGAGCATGGAAAATTTGCATTTTAAAGAGGAGGAAGCGTGACTTCCAGCAGACCTTTAAACAAGCCTAATTAGCACTACAACGCTATTGAGATGCTAGCATAGCAAGTTGGAACATCTGCATAATATATGTTAAGGAAAAATGGGGGATATGTTAAAGAATGCAGTAGTTGTTTGGGAGCTTCCGGTACTTTTAAAGGTTGAAACATTATTATGCTCACTTTTCAGCGTTTGCAGGAATATTTGTATTTTTGTGTGATTTATGAGTACTTTATCTTTGAGCCTGACAGATGGAAGGATTAAAGTTACGTTTACAGATATCACACGCGCAAAACTTTTCACAAACACTACATTTTTTCATGACAAATTTTTCACACACTTGCAAATAGTAGAAAAATAGAAATACTGAAAAGTGCCGAATTTTTACTTTTTTCCGTGTAAGTAAGTTAACCAGCCCGTTGGCTCGCATTGTTAAGGCACTCTCAGGAGTGTCAAAGCAATGTGAGGTATTTGAGCAGTTCGGAGATCTAATACTGGCTACCCAATGTCAGAGATGGCAAAAAGTGGTTAGTTTAGTGACTCGAATTGCTCAAATTGCTCGACGGGCTGGGAGGCGCACCGGCGCCGACTCGCTACTTGCTGGTTTGCACCTTTCCAGCATGCGTGATTTGGCTTCACGGGACAAATGTCTAGCGTTTCAATGCAGTCCTCGGTGCAGAGGCAAGTGGCCCTTCAGTGGGCTGGGTCCCTGTGCGGCCTGGTGCGCCCATGTTATCCGTTCGCGGTGTTATTGGGACCCGGGTTTCAGCATTCGTGCTAGTGCAGTGCGCGCCCTTCCCGGTCCTCGGACGGACAAGGATAAAAAGAGCAAAAAAAAAAAAAAAAAAAAAAGTAAATGCAAACTACAAAAACAAACTACGCATTTTAATTTTTTTTCTTTATGAGGACATAGAGACGTTTCCTCTCCATTTTATCGAGCTAATAACATCTGCGAAATCAGCCTTAGGCAGAAATTTATGTGCAAAAAACAAAACAGATTTCTATTTCCTTTTCAAAATTTGTCACACATAATTAGCGGGAATTTCACTTTATTACAGTAGACAAAGTTCGCCAAGAAAAGTGAAATTTGTGCGCGAACGACCGCATTTGGTGTCGAAGGAGTCGAAAAGCAAGCGAGACGGAGAAATCTAGCTTTGGCTTTACTCGGAATCTGTGAGTGATAAGAAGGAGGAAGACGTGCGAGCTAGGCGCATCAAGTGGGTCAAGGCAGGTAGGTGACCAACTAATTCTCGGCGGCTGAGTGAAATCAACGCTGACTCGCGGCAAAAGCGACCGATTCGTTTATCCAGTGGACGACGTCAGTCAAAAGTTACGCGTGGAATGTAACAAGTTGATAATTTACAATCAATTCATATGCAAGTTGGAGATAAAATTTTAATTTTTAGACGTTATAGTAAAAATTTCGAAGCTGATCTAGTTTTTAATCCATGAATTCCATAGCAGATAAAAAATTTAACCGTTTGGAACGCCTAAAAAACTATCGATGTGAAATTTACAAATAAACCGTTTCGACCAAATCTTTCAAACAAAAATAACAACTAATTAATATATTTTTTAATTTTTAAAGCCTTCCATTATCTCATATTTATTCTTCCGTGCTTTTTTGTTCTTTCGTGATTACTCAACCTCAAGATTCCTGTAGTATTACAAAAAACCTCAGCTTTCACGGAGAAAGCCGATTTTCACTCATTCACAGTTCGCTGAAAGGAACGCCCATTGAGTATAGCGTACTGTGATGGTAATATTAAGCAAAGAGCACATGGCAATGAGTGTGAAACGATAATATGTTTCGTCTCTCAGCACACGTGATTTATACCAGCAATGTAGTTTACTTAAAAAAATATTTCCAAATAAATAAAATCACATAATTATGCACTTAAGACATTAATTTCATCATCTAATTCTTAGTGTCTTTTTAATTAAAAGATAAGATCATACAATATGTTTTTGGGTGATTAAAGAAAGGTTAAAATTAACTGGCAAAGTTGGAATACCCTTACGGTTTGATTCGATTTTTTAGCCATAAACAAATTCAGTTTTGATTTTTCCCATTTTTCTCTTTGTGTTTTGAGGAAAAATGTGAAATCTGTCTAATGATAGCAAGGAATAAATTTCTTAGTTTCTTCGTTTAGTTAAGTAGTGTAAGACTTCTAGTGTGAAGCAGCATGTTGTAGAGGAATCCAAATATTTTAATATTAATTTAAGCAACAATAATTGATATTAATAGGTAGGCAAGAATCAGCAAGAACCAAGAAGAATGGAGTCACGCCCCCCTGCTGGCCATCATCTGATTTTGTTCATATTTTCAATTTATCAATTTTCACAATCAAAACAGAAGGCAGGGGCTTAGAAGGATATACAACACCCTAGATAGATCCCTGATCACGGTGCACACATTGTCAGTACGAAACGCGGTCGATTTTCAGCAAAAATCGCTTAGAAAAGTGCAGCAACCAGCATGGCTCGGTGCGAAAACGAGTTGGTTGGCTGATGTCTGCCGGACACTGGATGGTCGCACCTGTCTCGGGGGGATGGAGTACCTGATCGTCGGGGCCCTGACGAGTTGCTTGCGTGTGTGCACTGACCTGCAGACCGACTGAGCTGCCGTTCACGTCCTCTCCTCGGCGCAGGCAGGCACAAATGCACCGTTAGTTGCCCGAGGCTGCGGCCGATCCCACCGACACACGCGCCGCAAATCAGACGCGGCTGGGGCCCTCTGCAGGCCACTCACAGCGGCCAAACGCGGCCTGTCGAAAGAGATACGGCACGACGACTCGCCGAAAACTTGATAAATTCCTGAACCTGATAAATGCAGTGCAGAAGAGCAATTAAGACGGCACTGAATTTTATAAGGGTTTTCTTAAAAAGGGGCGTGGTAGAAGTTTTGCTTAAAATTTGGCGCTTAACAGCCATGAGGGATTTGCGCGCCAAACCTCGAAGAGGACTATTGATCTTATTAGCTTAATTGTTAAATTAGTTAAATTATTAATATATTATTATTTATTGGTTTCAGGAGGTAGAGGGTATAGAGTTTGTTAACAGTTGTCGCAAAATTGGCAAAATTTCGTCTGATTTACAATAAACTTCAGTCATCTATAAATAATATTTTGGATATTTATTTTGAAGTATATAGGGTAGAGGATCAAAAGACTTATTGGAGGAGGATAAGAGTGAGCTAATAAAGAAAGAACGCGTTAAATCTTCTTTAATGGAACATAATATGCAGGTGGAACGAAAACCAAATTCTTAACTATTTTTATGGAACCAAAAAGGGAAAAATTAATTTATGTGTAACAAATGGCTAACGGCTCATGTGTGACCTCTATAAATTTCAGCGATGGGAAATAAAAATAAATAAATATTATTCTGTTTAATTCACCAATTATTTATTTATTTATTTGTGTTCACCGTTACGGAATGGCCTTTGCAGAAAGTTGGATGACTTTTGTAGGTGACATGTCAGGGAAAATGACCTTTCCATCAGGTCCTTTCAATTGGTCGTACTCGCGCTCTACGAGCACCTGGAACCCAGCTTTGGCTGAAATCTTCTGCGATTGGATGGCAGTGAAAATGGTCTTGGTCAGCGGTATGTTGAGCCCTTTGCACAGCTCGAGACGGGCTTTGAGGATCAACAGGCCCAGGCCTTTTCCTCGCGAAATTGGAGCCACTGACAGACCGACAGCGTCAACGTAGTGATCGACGCCAAAACTAAAAAAAATTATTTATTTTCACGAGATATTTGAAAGTTTTAATTTTTGTTACCGTTGATAGACGTTTACAAGTGCATTGATACTATCTAGAAACTTGAAAACCTTTTGAAAAGCGTCCCCAACGATGTCAGAATCAAAAGTCGTCTTTTTGTCGTTTTTGCAGCAAACTGTCAGTACATTTGCTCCCATTATTGTTGGAGGTTTATCAAGTCCAACTGAAAAGAGGCGCAAAATATCGAGATAGCAAACAACTAAGCTTCACAAATTGTTTCAGACTCATCGCGAATGGAAAAGATTTATTCACACATACCTGGTTCCATATCCGCACCTGGAGTTCCCTCGGCCAGAGCCACTAGAGACACCCTTTGAGGCAAAACCTCATTCCAAAGGGTCACCAGAGCGGCCATTGAGTCAGGGTCGTCAGTAAGATTCGTACTTCGGTTCAAGGGCTCATCGCGAGCGAAATTTTCAAGCTTTTCACAAGAGGGTAAAATATTTAAAATATATTGTATTAAGATTTTTTAATAGCTGTCTAAAAATCTAAATTGCAAAATATTTACCTCATCTAAATCGTTATTTATATTAATTTAATTTTACCATGTGCTCAATGACAAAGTTGTCCAAGTCAGGAGTGACATCTCGGATAACAATGCCATTTTCCTTGAGCCAAATCCTTGGCGGAACACTCTCTGACCTCTTCCACGCGCTCATGTTTGAGAGTCTTTAGAAAAGTTTAAATAATGGGGTGTGTGGTGTGTCTCATCACGGCACTCATTTTTATCAAAATGTTTCGATAAGATTAAAAGTTCAAGCTCTGCATATATATTGATGCAAAATAAATAAATGGGAGATATGAGATGATGAAGCAGTTTATTTTGCTTACAATTATATTGCACGCACAGCTAGGCTTTAGGGAAAACAAATTAAAATTAGCATTAAATTTTACATCTATAGGTTTATTTTAATTTTTATAGCCAATAAACTAATGGTAGTAAACCATTTTTACATTATGAGGTTTATAAATAATATACTTTTGCTAGTTTTTGCTTTTAAAACAAATTGATTTTTTTCAAGCTTAACTTTTCCTAATGTGATACATTTTATAAGTATTCTATTCTCTTGGCCATCAATGATATTTTTGTTTGGTGTGGTGGCATCTTGGGGAACCTTGGCTGGCCGTCCTCTTCTTTTAGGTCGGTGTACAAAACATGTCCAAGCTCCTCAAATCCTCCTTTCAAAGCCACCTTCTGCGACTGGACGGCCGTGAAAATGGTCCTGGTCATTGGTATGCCCATAGCCCTGCTCAGGGTGTATCTGGCCTGCATTAGTAATTGCCCGATACCTTTTCCCCGCCACTCAGGTGACACGGACAAGCCAGCACCCTCGATGTAGTGGTCAACTCCATAGCTAGTATAAATTTATTAAAATGATAGCATTTGAATAATGTAGGATTCCTGAAATACCTTTCAAAAACGTTGGCTACTTTGTTGATTTCCTTGAAGGATTTAAATATTTTTAAAACTTTATCACTCTGGATTTTATCCGAAACGTTGCCTGGTGGAACAGGGTCGCCCTTGGAGGAAACAAAAAGGTGGCTTACACCAACAATCACTGGTGGATTTTCCTTTGAAACTGGAAGTATTTTAATACATACGCAATTTTTGTGCACGAAAGCAAAAAGATAAAATTATTCTTTTGAATGGTCAAGCAAAATATGTATACCTAGATCCATGTTTGCACCTGGGGTGCCCTTTTCCAAGGCAACGATAGAAATTCCGTCGCGATATGTGGTAGCCTGCCATATGGCGAGTTGCTCCTGAACAGTGGCCGGATCGTCAATGGTGCCCATACTCTGGTTCATCGGCTCATCTCGGAGGTAAACCGTTCCCTAACCCAAAAATATAATTGTAATCAAGAGAAGAAATTTTTAAGCGCCAACCATGTGCTCGAGGACAAAAGGCTGCAAATCGGGCGTGATGTCTCGCACCACAATGCCATCCTTCTCGAGCCAAATCTGCGGCTTGGAAAACTGTTCCGGCCTTTTCCATTTCTTCTCCGGCAACTCAATTTTGCTAGCGTCGACTCCCATGGTTCACCAGGCAGAAATTGATAGGTGAAAATGCACGCCTCTGTTTGTACAAGCTCCTAAGCAGCTGATAATTATCACTTATTTGAGCATGATTGTGTAGAGAATAGACCATATTTGAATTTCGGGCACGCTCTTAGTCTCCTGCAGCCGATAAAATAGACAAACTGCTAACAATGAAGCATATAATATAAAATTAAAGGTCTACTTTGCTATTGAAATAATTTTTAGTGTATAATTTGTTGGAAATAATAGTTGACTGGCATTCCTGATTAACTTAGTGACGAATTCATTTGCTCACCTAAGTAGCCAATTTCGATTGCATAAAAAAACGCGCAACAAAGAATTTGCGTCCATTGGTGAGAAGTTAGAGAGTAAAAATTTACAACTTTCATTTTGTAGGTTCCTCCAAAAATTTATGCACCGTTTTCTGTTTGTGCTATATGATTGGATTTTTAAAATTACAGCTTTGTGCAAAGTATTTGCAAAAATCAACTAAGACCACCTCAAAAGTATATATCTACAGTTATTATGCAAGGCCCACTTTACCATTCTTTTTACACATATAATTTTTTGGATTTGAGGTAAAAATTTAACAATTACAATAACCAAGTGAGGCATATCATTGGGCAATGGGGTTTTTTGTTTAAAAATAAAAACACGCAGTTAAAATGATTGGATTGATTTTAATTTATAAATAAAATCAAAAGATCAAATCGCAAATAAAAAATATTGGCATCTCTCAGTGAAGATGTTAACTACAGCTAAAGTGATGGTACAAATTATTGCAGCTTCCAAACTCCAAACCTTAATATATTGTACATTTTACACGCAATAAGAGATTTTTAATGCCTAAAAACGAATGGCATTGATTTAACACGCTAACTCAATAACGTTCTCCTCACAAACGGATAAAATCATCTAAATTTAAGGACAGTCCCTCAGACAACAGCCGCAGTTCACGCCATT
This sequence comes from Cloeon dipterum, assembly GCF_949628265.1. Taxonomy (NCBI): domain Eukaryota; kingdom Metazoa; phylum Arthropoda; class Insecta; order Ephemeroptera; family Baetidae; genus Cloeon; species Cloeon dipterum. Next base: position 12,598,554 of record NC_088790.1, read on the forward strand.
TGGCCCTCATGGCACCAAAAAGCGTGAAAGAATTTCATTGGGACAGGGGACAATATATGCTCTGGGAGCGACGGAGCACTTTTTACATTATAATTCACTAACTCCTTAAAATGCTCATCTCGCACTATATTCTACAGAACAATCAGTCAATTGATGACGTAGATGAAAATAATGAAAACTTGGGTAAAAGTGATTGGATTTTGGAATGTTCATACAGTGGACCACAGGTGCAACCTTCAACTGAGCCACTAGAAAATCTTGTTCCAAAAAACTTGTGCTTAATGGGCACTTACGATTTAAGTGTCAGAAACACAGATGGTGTTAATAATTTCACTGATCCCTAAAGCCTACACCAGTGCTGAAAATGAGTGCATTTATCTTTCTAGGCAGATTTCCGCCAACCCTGGTCCAATTCAAATTCTCTAAGTTCTAAAAAAAGATCACGAGATTTACAAAAATACGCATTTCCAGCACTTATCTAAAATCAAAATCATATTGTCATTTGAACAGAGGCAGACATCTCTTAGATTTTGAATTCCGGCCCCTTTCTACAACGGTTTGAGCAACACAAAAACTACGATACTGTGTTTGCTATGTTGTCGGCGGCGGAGACCCGCTCCTTGTGCCTGTTCAGGTTGATTTCCACGCACTCAGTCCCGGCCTGCCGGTTCTGACCAAGCTTTGGGACGAATCTCATTATCACGGGAGAGAACAAGTCAGGGTTGGCAAGTTGCACGTCCTCCGTGCCCGTCAGCCATGAGACTAGAAGGCCGACACTGACCACGGTGGTCACGCCGATCGGTGCCAGCCACAGGTACGAAAGTTTGTACAGCGGGAACACATCGTCATTGCCGCTAAAAATTAATTTTCAAAAATTAACCAACTTTCGTACAATGATATTGCCAAGTCATCATTTTAAATAGATTCTAATTGTAAGTGGAATCCTTTTGAGAATCTAGAATGTAGAATGAGAGATAGATACAAAGAAGTTTTCAACTCGCTTTTGCCAATATTAGAGTCTGGTTTGTAAGGCCCCATTCAGAATTGTACATATTTTGTTTTAGCACTGATAAGGAAATTCTTAGGACTCGACGTTTTAGTTTTGGGGGAAATTATTAAAATCATGCAGTATCAAAGAGTTAAGAGATATCAAAAGGGGAAATTTTTTTATTCGACGGAGTTTGAGTTATTGGGCTCCGGTGATTAAAAATCCCTTTGGTATTTAACATGGGAAATATTTCAAAATCAGTTTTTTTAAGTCAGTTTTCATTCTGATAGTAATTTTTCCTTAAAGATTCTACGTCAATAATTATATTTTATATAATAAAAAAAACCCATTGATATTAAACAAAATACAGTAGAAATAAATTAGTCCTGAAATCACACTTTTTACTTACAATGAGGTTGTATAGGCTAGAGTTACGTTTAGGCTATCACATCCCTCTGTGTTAACTGGAAGAATCGGCCTTGAAAATCCATTAAGTGAGGCAAAGTGAGCGCCGAGAGAGAGCCAGCCGACCAGCAAAGAAGAGGCAATAGCCCCGCAAAGAGCTCCCTGTTGATACATTAATCTTAGAAAAACTGTAGACCATTAGAATTTAAGGACAAACCGTTCCATTTGCGATAGGAAAGAGCATGCCAAGCGCAAACATTCCAAATGAAGTTCCTGCAGCAATAGCTGTCAAACTCGTTGTCACCTGACAGACAGAATTGAATGCAATTAAGTACAAAGAAATAATGGTGTCTCACCTCCAGTATTCCTTCAAGTGGCTCAACAATAAAAAGGCAGGCAACAGCCAAAATTCCGAAAAAGAGTACCAGCCCCTTGGCAACGATTTGCTCCCACCTCTCAGATAGCTTCAGGCTGCAACAGCTGAAGAGGAAGTCCTCCAAAATCACAGATGGCAGAGAATTCAGAATCGTTGAGAGCGAGCTGGAAACATGTTATATGTGCATATAAATATAGTGGGCGATTTAATTTTACCCTAGGCAGCTTTAATGAATTCATTAATCTTTTATTACACGGAGTACCTTTAAATATAATAATTAAAAAGGCAGAATTATTCGTATACTTGAATAGTTCAATGGAAAATTCCAATTTAAGGATTTTTTTTACAAGCTAAGTTCTGGCAGGTAAAATTGCGTGCTAACCTGAGGGCCGCGCTGAAAATTCCGGCCATGAAGAGTCCCGGCAAGCCCTTCAGCTGGCCCACAGTCTGCATCATGAAGTGCGGCAACAACTGGTCATAGTCAGAGATTTGCTCGGACAACAGTGGATCACATTTGTGGTAGGTGGCGTAGATGAGCAGGCCAGTATAGCAGCAGATAGTCACTATGCCTATGATACCAACTGTGAAGATTCCAATGGCTCTGAAATAGCATTGTATAAATTAACGAAAATCTCAAGCACCAATGTAACAAGAATAAGTGAATTGCCTACGTGACAAATTTACAAGGTCACTAAATTTAATGTAACACGCGTGTCAAAGATTGTAATTATCTAAATGCTAAATACGCCCTTAAAAAGATAATATTAAAAGGTTAGGAACGAAAAAAATTGCCTGCTACGACCTAATCTTTGGCTGAAGTACTTGCACATACGTACATCTGGGCTTGCTTGAGTGTTGGAAGAGAAAGATAGCGTTGCACCATGGTTTGGTTAACTGCGTTGAACGAGGTCCAGTAAAAATATCCACCAATGACCAAACTCCAGACGGTGTGCCTCTCAAGTGGATTTGGATTGAAACTAGGAGCAACCATTTTAAAATCAAAAGTTTAAATTTCTTTCTGTCTAATTTACTTGAAAATTTCCAATCTCTGGCCCTCCTGGCAGCGGCCCCAGACTTCTGAGAAGCCGCCAATGTAAACGGTGCCCAACGAGACGACCACCAAAACTGACGCGAACATGAGAATGATTTGCAACGTGTCTGTCCACACCACAGCCCTCAAGCCACCCTGAAAATCAAAGTTAAGAGGTGAAACACTAGAGAGTGATTTTTACGGGTACTAACCAAAACGGTGTAAAATATGCAGACGGCGCAAACAACCACACCAATCTGATAGATTCCAACTCCGGTCACTGAAAATTAAGACAGTTTTAACACAAATCAAAATTTTGAACCAAATGCACACACACCTTGACTGAAAGCAAGCGATGGCACATAGATCACTATTGGCAGAAATACAATCTGGAAAATATATGGATTAAAGATTGACTTCAATGCTAAATTAAAATAAAAATACCTCATCAAAGACAAATAGCAATGAGGCAAACGTTCTCACTTTTCTGTCAAACCTCATCTCCAGGTACTGAAATTTTATTTAAAAAAGTGAAGATTGAGACAAAAGGTTAAAAATGGGAGGTTTACTTCATATGAGGACTTGATCTGAAGTGTGCAGAACACTGGCAAAAAGACCGTGGCGACTGTGACGCCCATGAACGCGATGCCCACCACGATAATCCAGTATTGAGAGCCGTACTTGTAGATGTCGGCTGGTGTGCCTAAGACCGTCACGCCAGAGATGTAACTAAATGGGCAGAAACATTAATTAGACAAAATTCAAGTTTTCCCGATTATTCCCATTGAATGAGACGATGAACTTAATTAAAATTACCCAAATTCCTCACTAACAACCTTAGAATCTCCTGTTTAATATTTTTTTACAATATTTCAAGCCTCTTTCTCTACATTAAAATGCATTTAATGTACCTGGCGACGAGGGACATGGCGACAGGAAAAGCTCGAAGGTTCCTGCCGCCAAGCAGGTACTCAGTCGTCGACTTTTGCTGATGGCCAAAGAAGCCGTGATAGACGCCGACGCCGGCCGAGAGCAACAGCATCATGCCGAACACGAGGTAGTCCTGCCACGAAAATCGTTCGGCGTACACGGCCACAGCCGGCTCGGCTCCAATCATCTCGTCGGCCGTGTGCTGAGCTGCTGCTGCACCCGGAGATTCGCTCGGCCAGAGTTGCCAACGACGAAATCTGTGGATCAGCCAACGCACATGAGGGTAACGAGGTCGTCTCAATGAAGAATGTTTTGTCCGCTCAATTTGGCAGTTCAAACAGATTATGGAACGGCAACAATGTGAATAGAGTTCAACTATTATCAATGTGGCAGACGCGGAGCTTTGATTAAGCAATTTTATTGAAGGGAGAATTGTAGAGTGGTGTAGTTGAATTTGTCTTGCTCAACAAAATCAATCAGTTAGGCTCAAGAGTAAAACAAGGCTACAATATGTCATAATTAAGGTGTATTTTAAAAATGTTATGTAGTGCAGTATATACATATGGTTTCTTGCATTGGTTTATTTCGTCCGAGATGGTTGAGCCCCTGATTGCGAGAAATTCGCGAAAACTCACGTCCCAATAGCAACGCGAAAGAATTCGGACTTTGCACCTGCCATAAATCATCAATGCAAAGCTAACGGATTAATGAGAAACTTGATAAAGATAGATGCGTGAGATAACACGCCAGGCTTCCACGTGACTTTCCACATGAATTGATTTTTCCTCTTAATCAAACTCTTCATTACTGTGATTAGCGGTTTTATAAAAATTGATGTACAACTTCTCAAATCTAAATTTGTAGCTGAAACTGGACCGCAATCAACTGTGCTACTTTAAAATCAAGCTGTTCGTAAGTTTAATTGAGTTTTTCAGAAATAAGCAAAAATTCAAATCAAGATTGACCCAAATTAATCACTTAAGTCCGCAAGCAAGAGTATGATCATTTGGTGCGCATTTTGCATCCTCGGTGTAAGGATCAGCAGTAAAAATTGTTAACTGACGATTATGAGTAACCAGTTTTCAATTATGCATATATAATCTTTCGTAGGATTACTGTAACATTGTTTGAAACGTTAAAAAATTACAAAAGAGATCACAGAATTTTTTGCAGAGAGTAAAATATATAGGGGACTCACGCTTTCCGATCACTCACACTTTTTGCTCTGATGGGAAGAATCAATGTTAATGCCCTATCCTAGCGAGAAGTGTGAGTTGGGCGAAAACGGTGAGTCTACCATATGAATCCAGATGAAAGAAAAGTTTTGATATGAGTTGTGTGCTCACTTTGTAACAGAAAATAAAATTATCGCTCGAGAAAAGTAGTAAAATCGTCCGAGAAAGTGAATACTCACAATACTCACTTAAAACGCGACTGATGACTGTTCGAGAAAGTGTGTGTTTGTGATTGCAGGAGGCACGCGGGCAAGCATATAATAGTACGTCTTATTTCCAGACTGGCCAGTCCGTCACTCAGCTTAACTCCCACCACCTCTGGCGAAAAGTCAAACGCGCCTCCGCACTTATTCTATTCTTGCGTAGCTCGTCGCGTGCGAAAATCTTCCGTTCTTGCGCAATCACTGCATTTGCAGAAATAATTGCATCCACACAAGAGCGGTCAATTAACTTATCCCCCCTTGTATACTGACGCGAGACGGAAAGGCAACGCAGACTGAGAAACTTCAAATTTTATTTATCTGACTTAAATTTAAGGTAGTTAATACCTTAGCGTATTATTTCATTTAACTTGCAAACTACTGTAATACGTGGGAACTCTATTAAAATTTTTAAATCACTCAAAACTCAAAATAAAATTTTCTATTTCCTCTCGAATCATCATGACGCAGGATTTGATCTTCAGAGCTTTGCCTGCTTATAATTTTAAAAATAAAAAAATTTCCAAACAGAACAAAGATACCTCAACGTCAGGAAAATTATCTGTCTTTATCTTTATTAAGCAACTGACGGAGAAACTGACGCAATTGCGCTTGTTTATTTGATTTCATCTTGTGTCCTTGACTTTGCATTTCTTGTTGGGATTAAAACAAACTTCAACTCTTGTGTCACAGTGCTAAGACTAATATTAATCATTGCTACTAATAGAAGTAGCAATGACTACAATGATAAATGTATTTCTCGCTGCCACGCGCACTTAATTGGCTCTCTAGAATCAGAAGCGTTTAGAAAACACGTTTTTCAAACGTTGAGAGCGAGGTATCAATATCAGAACTAAAGTTGACATAATAAATGAAATGATGCTGTAAATAATTATTTCATATTGAATGTGAAAAAACAGATTGAAATTACCTCTAGATTGAGGAAAATTTCGGAAATTTCAATTAATCACAAAAAATTACATTACGTCAGGATATCGGTGAGTAATTGTGATTTCCTTGTAGCAGAAACAGACAATATGCTGGGTTTCCAGGCAAGATGCTACTTCAGAGGAGAATAGCGCTGCCAGATCAGTCTGCTGGGGTGAGCTAGGGGTGTGTTTTGCACGGGGCAAATGCTGAGAATGGCGCCACCTGAGTGGCTGGCTTCGGGCGTGACGCAAGAGCGAGCCAACGCGTGAGAAAATGGGCACATGGTCCCGCCGACCGTCCCCACGAATCGATACAAGCGAAAACAGGCTACTGAAAACGCGGATGAAGCACGTCCCGATTTTCCAGACATGGCGACCATTATTCTGAATACAAATTAAATCAGGGATTGTACGAAAATATATTAATCCCATTTTATTTTGACTGAAATTTTGTTTAATTTTGCTGATCAAACAGGAGTTGAAATCTTCGTACATATGTGTATTGTTTCTTGCGAAAAGACCAACACATTTAATACTTTACTTGAAGATTTTGTCAAGCAAAAAAAATTTAAATATAAAATTGTGGTTTTCATAAAAAATATTGCACTTTTGTATGTTTTATTACCAACGTATTTTCTCGAGTTTTTTTTTATCACCACACGTTCTGACAGTGAGAGCATGGTGGACCTGATGAGAAGGTGCTGCTATAGAGTATCTCAAACTATTTTTCTCGATATTAAAAAACAATAACGCCCTAAAACGTCATCTGCAAATTAAATAATTATAGATAGTGTTCAACCTAAGGCAAAGTATAGTAAAATATTAAATTTTTTGACGATTTGAAAGAGCGCTGGTCTTGCCAATTTTGTTGACAAATCTCAGATTAGCACCATATTACCATATAGATTTTCCGTCGGTCGCTAACAATTGGCACTAGAAGCAGATTTGGATGTAGCGGCCTTTTCCTTCTTTCTATCAGCACTCCAAGTGAGTGTAAGAGTAATGGCAGAAGCGTGTCGGCGTTTATCCAGTGCGCAACGCCCAGCACGTGTCACCGTTCCCAGAGGGGGCACATTTTACTCACTGACACGAGTCGATAATTGTATTTAAAAAGAAGAACGAGACAAGTTTAATATAAAATCAGATGTACATTCTTGCACACTAAATCACAAGCGTCCTTTATTTTAACGTGAAATAAATTTTCTGATGCGTTGAAGAATATAAAGTCTCTCTTGCATGGTCACACTGTGGTTATTTTGGATACTGAATTTGAGTTGTTGTCCAACTGCTTGTATTTTATAGACAACTTGCCAGTTGCCAGGATATATATTTGACGATTCAAATATTAAAATCTTTAATATAATTTTGATTCTTCCAGGTCTTCGGAGAAAAATTCACGAGAAAATATAATATTTAAAATAAAAACGCAACTCTTTAAGTCCCTAAAACTATACAACTGAAAAAAAAATTGATAGAAGATAATTTTAGTTTCTAAAGTTGAAAGTATTGATTTAGCTAATTCGCGTTAAATAACATGTGAGTGGAAGGCAGCTGCGTTTGTAAAGAAAATTAACCTTGATGGCCTGTCGGTTTGGCCTCTGTGGTGTGACACTGAATCAACCCCGCAAAAGCTAACATATTGATAGGGTCCTGTTAAATATTTAATTATTGCTCTCTTTCTCACTTTGGTATTGATTTCGCTGAGGCCATCTGCTCTGCATGACAGTCAGAAAAAAGAGAGAGCAAAAGTGGACGCTAAATAAACACACAACGTATAATAGAGCACCTTTGCCACCGGGAGCGACCCTTCGACAACGCCAAGCAGGGGTTAAGTGACAACTGCCGGCCACACAATTGCTTGAGGGCGTGACTTTTATATTTCCGCACAAAACTGCAACAAGAGATTGTTTAAAATGAAAAATATGCTGAATTGACACTCTTTATTTTTACTAGAACTAGATTCAAATTTGTTTAGAAGAGGACTAAAAGAGAAAGATTAAGTTTGCCACTCCCTCAACTCTCCACGCTAATCCGGCAACAATTGAACCAAACAAAGAGAGCCTGGGCACGATAATCCTTGCATTCGAATTCAATTAAAAGCCGCGAGCGGACCGGGATGCCCAGCAGTGTCTGTTTTTTACGCACGCTCTTTTTCAGCCCGCCATCAGAGAATAATCGCATCTCGCCGCGATTATGCAACGCTGAGGGGGGCCAGGTGCACAAACAATCCAACTTTTTACCATGCTCCACATAATCCTCGTCCAGTGGAGCGTGCAACCGATTCGTCGCACCCTTTGTCGGCGCCCACACCATAACACACGCTGGGGGCGGGAGCATCTCCACACATTATCACCTCTCATTCATCTCAGCCGCTTGACGAATTTCGCGATCGCGATAATTGCTTTGGTTATCAGTACCGAATCAACGGAATCAAGGGCACCGACTCTAATTTTCAATAAACGTGTTGAAAGGAACTGCACCACAAGTGAAGTAAAAAGAGGCATTGATTACATTTGTTAGGTGAAATAGAAAATCAAATTGATTTATCCTTCTTAATTTATTGATAAAAATGCAAATGAGATCCATACAGTTTTCAGTTTTATAACAGCATTTAAATACAATTTTTTTACATGATTTATTCACAGCAAACGACTAGTTTCCGCGGTTATCATTTTTCGACCAGAGGGTTTCGTCACAAAGCGTTCAGTCAACACCATAGTCTTGTAAATGCGATGGATGGCCGTGCTTGGAAGGCGCTCCGGGCACGCTGGGCACTGATCTTGGGTCTTCGGGCGTCCAGACTTTTGCGAACATGATTCCGTGCGTGTTGCGTTCTCGGTCGCTCGTCCACGACAGCGAATGTTGAACCGATCCGATCCCTGGAAACGCATTTAAAACTAAATCAGAAAATAGGGTGATGTGGCAGTAAATAATTTCGATTCAAAGGATGATTCGGGTGGAGGGCGAAACTTCCGCTTCACCTGGCCCCCGTGACCCACCCCCATTCGATTCATCCACGTCCAAAGAGCAAAGTGGAACAGGAAACGTCGTCGTTTGTAATTAATTTAGGAAAACACTCGCGCAGTGCGATTTGTGAAAGAATAATTAGGGGTGGTTTTAATGAAATAATAACAAAGCGTACACCGGCAACAGCACAAAAGTTTAAAGGGACGAAAAGGGGGAGAGGTCATTGCACACCTGCAAACCATTAAGTTTGTGGAAAAATTTCACGTGGTTTACGTGAGTTCAAAATTTATATCCAGCAAACGAGTGTGAATGTTTTTGAAGATAAGATTGTTCCTGGGTTTCTAACGATTTTTTCCTAATGTTAAGAAGATCACATTAATTTTAAATGTTAAAACGAAGCTAAAATTGCTATACCAACCGCAAGGGAAATTCTGTAATGAAGCCTGGACCGCGGTAGCAAACTTTTGAGACATTTATATAGGCAAATAAATTCTGCCCGCTTTAGTTTTTCGATAGAATTTTTAATACAAGCCACATAAAACCTTGGATAAATCTCACTTTATCTTTCAAGATTTGTTTTCCTATTAAATATCTTAAAAAATTATTACATCACGTTTGACACTAAACCCTCATGTCAAAACAACTGCCGCACTTTGCATATTCTCGAGTTTATCGTGTGACACGGTGACACCAACCTCTGATAATGATTTTTTTGGGCTCTTCCTTGACGGGCAGCGTGAGCCCGGTGACCGTCTGTCCGTTCGCGTTTGTCCCGTTCTCGGCATTGGCAGCGTTTGCTTTGTCTGCACGCACCAGCTCGGTGAGGAAGTTGATGTAGCCAATGGCGAGTCGCAGAGTGTCCACCTTGGACAGCCTCTTCTCGTACGGAAGCGTGGGGATGTGCGCGCGCAGGCCCTCAAACGCGTCGTTGATGCTCTGCATGCGCTTGCGCTCGCGCAGGTTCGCTGCCTGGCGCTGCTGAACTTGCTGCTGCGGACACTTGCGCTTGCGCAGACGACGACGAACCATGCACGCGTTCTCCTGGAATGTGCATTTTGAGTTCGTAAAAAGTGTTCTTAATGTTCAGCAGAAAATTTGATTATTGCTTAGCTCAATATTCTTGGCTTCTATAATGAATCCGTTTATAAATAAATAATTTTTCTGGGGATCATCAATTTTGTTACCCTAAATACTAATTATGGTAAAAATTGCTAATTTTATATAGCACATTTTATCAGAAATCTTCTGCAAACCCCACAAGTTCTGCACTTGTAAAATAAATAAAATAAAAATAATTAGAAAGCGTCCTTTTTCAGGCCTAAAAATAATTTTTTCCTTCTGAAATTTACACATTTTAAAGCTGAGAGCGTTGCAAAGAATTGCGAGTAAAAACAACAGCACAAATTCGTGTCTTCTAAAAATCATCAACCGTGCCAAAAATTAGTATACAAAATATTTGAATATTTTTTATTCCAAATAAAAATTCACGACAAAATAATCCTGATTATTTAAGATCTCCTGCGCAACTAATAAAATAATTACTAAATAAACTGGAAATTTAGAAAGGGTTAATAGCAAATAAAAATATGTAAACTAATTGTAAGTTTGTAACAATCTCAACCTAGCGGATGCACTTCAATATTAAATTTAAATTTAATAATTAAACTCACCCCTTAGTGATGTTTTATATATTATAGTTTGATTTTATTTTTTGTTTAAAATATAAATTTACATTTCTTGTAAAACAAAAATAAATAAAATTAAAGTGAAAATAAATTGTTTTAAACTAAAATTTAAAATGTTAATTTAAAGACGATTGAAATTAAATACCTAATTAAAAAAAAGAAACTATAAACCAAGAAAATAGGTTTCTCAAACCTGGTCACTGTAGTCGTCGATAAAGTTGGAGACGCAGGCAGCACTGCAGCTCGAGTTGCTGCTGGAGGTGGTCTCGGCGTACAGTGCAGCTTCCATCAGGTCAAAGGTGTCCATGCCGTACGTCCGGTGCTCCATGTCCAAATTCTCCATGCTGAACATGGTCTCGGCTTGTCCGCAGCGCACTTTTCTGTTCACATGAGCCACTCGCGACCGCGGCCGATTCGTGCGGTCCTCCGCCGCTACTGAGCCAAACTCGGAGATCCGCACCCCCGGCGCCGAGGGTGCACGGCGGGCGGGCAGAGGTGCATGCGCCTTCGAGAGGCGTGGCGATGGTGGAGCTCCACCCGAATCGCTGCCGCTGCATTTTAACCCCGTACGTTTTTTTGACCGTCTAACTGAGCAAAAATAAAACCCAGTTACAATTTCTTTAAAAAATTTCAGTTTAAATTAAGTCCGGGAGTGGAATTAATTTTTGTCTGCCTCATCTGAATCTTTGGACCCCAAGTACTTCATTCAAAACTTAATGCTTATAGCAATTATTTTACTGTCTAAAATATAGCAAATAAAATCAAAACTGAATTAAGTTTGAGCAATACAAATCAAATTTCGTATTTTTTTTTTGCAAACAGCTAGGACTAGATTTCTGAACCTTTTTTATTCACTTAATGCAGTTCCTTGAGGTGGAATGACTTGCTAAAGTAAAAAACTAAATACTAAATTACTATACCTTATAGTATGTTACCTGCTCGATTTCCCACTTTTAAATTTTTTTTTTCTCATTTAGGACCAAAGAAGTGGAACATGGCTTCACGCAGTGATTGAGCAATTTTTATCATTTTAGAAGCATTCCGTTTAGTTCACAGTGAAAATCTGGTCGTAATCAATGTGAAAACATGCCCTATTAAAGTCTGAACAAACAGAACACATAATTTATGACATTTAATAAAGCAAGCGGCACATCTTTTCTGATTGTGTGAGCGATAACAAATTAATATAATGTGCGGTATTGTGTTTGTATGGAATGAAACACACGCCGTTATCAACGGTGCAGCAGCAATATTAGCTAATGTATTAATATGATGACCTCTACCTACAATATAGAAACGCGTGTTAGCTCAGCTGAGCTAAATGTGATAGCAAACTCAATGGCAGACGATATTTTGCTTGAAATCCATGCTAGGAAGTATTATTATTTTGAAACTGTATTGTGTAAGAGCAGGTAAGAAGCGTAAATTGAAGGGCAAATAAACAAGTTAAAAATAAGTTGTATTATTTTAAACGATGTGTTTTACCTAGTTATTTGTTAAACAAAAAAATGGATTACCTTGCTTTGACGATTAACGTGAGTAAAAACACTTTGATATAAAGCAGGCTCAACACAATTCATTTTTATGCCTTTCCTAGCAAAATCGAGTAAATTACAATTCATTTTAGAGTAGTTTATTTGATCATTTATAATTTTCAAGACAAATTTAAGATAATGTGCATCGATTAGACCTTCGTTTTTGCGCTTTTTCCAACAAATTGCCACTAAGCCAAAAGAATTGTGGTTATCGCAAAATGCTTTGCTGTACCTGCATGGCTAAACTTGATTCAACTGAGCAAAGGTGTCGGAAAGATTAAAAATATCATAACATCATTTTTTTAAAAGAAAGGAAAAATAACTTCTGAACATTAAGTATTACATTAAAAATTTCATTACAAGAGTGAATTTCCTTTAGTTCACCAAAGTTTTCAAAAAGTACAAACAATTTTTTCCACGCAAAAATAAAGATTAGAAGAAAAATATTTTTAAATCTCTCAATATTTTTTGATGATTCAGAATAAATTAAATTTATTCAAGCAGGGCTACCATCATCCCTGTTGAAAAAAATACTACGAGTGCGATAGCCACAACAAAACCGTCTCAATTTCCATTGCACCGTGCGGTAGCTATCAGATAATTGGCCTTTAATGGAGTGCGACGCGGGACAATCAGTGAGCAATCGAGAGTCCATCTTTTCAGTATTGCATGCGCGCTGAAAAGTGGGGTGCACATCCGAGATACACGCGGATTTCATCCCCCCGGCAGAGCTGATGATAGCCAAGTGCAGCTGCTCCCGCTATGAGAGAGGAAAGGTGCAAACACGATGGGCAACTTCACGCTGTGTGATCGGCCCCGCAACAATTACAACTCAATAACAAAACTCGCTTCATTAACACCCCCGGCATGGAGAGGGATGAATTTCACAAAAGGAACATCCGTGGAGAATCAAAGACCACCCTCTCGTTGTTAATTATTAAAAGGACACTTTAAATGATGGAGAGAGGCACACTCATTCTCTCAGATTAACATACTATCTTTGTCATTGAGTGAGAAATTTAGATTATTGGGTGTCAGGCTTGGTTTGATCAGTACTCTCCCCAGATGATTATCATTTGCTTACTGTGAGAAAGCTAAAAAATTTAAAATTTAAATATTTTCCAATAGTGCCGAGCAGGAGGTTGAAAAAATGTGTTTACTACTTGAATCCACACGACATAATAGTTGGAAAACCTTGAATTACTCCGCTTCAGCCATCCAGAAGAATACAAACCATTGTTAAAAATGTTAATGCTTATAAATGCTTCAAAAACAGTTATAGACCTTAAGCAAGGGGATCTATAAACGCTAGAAATTACAATTAATATGGCTCCACACTAAATCCACTTTTTCATTTGCGACATTATTTTTTTGAAACAACGGAAGAGGAAAAAATAAAGAAAATACATACACATACCGTGAGGTCTTTCAATCAACTGGATTTTTTAAGTCGTTTCCTTAACTAACTGCGGTTGTGGTTTTTATCTGTACTATCTAATACGAAAATACGAAAACATTTGTAATTTTCTTTTTAAATTTTCCACTTTGTTGCCAATACCTAAATATGATAAAGAAGCAAAGAGGATTGTAGCCTTTTTGGGAGAAATTGAATTAAATTCTTTCATGGCTATGAAATATATATCTTTTCAGGAAGAGATTAATTTCTTTTCGACATCATCGCTTTTCCACATTAAACGTTTCAGTTTTAATTGGTTAGTGTTATTCAATACAGCCACGTTTGATAGTTGAGTTGCAGCGGCGAATAAGAAATAATTCAATTCAGGGTATAAATACAACATAGGAAAAACGTAAATCATCAGTCGCCTTAGGCCGAAATGTTTTTCTAGATCATCCGCGTAATTCCGCGGTAAGCACCCCTCGCGCCCTTCGCATAGAAACGAATTAATGCGGGGAACACGGAACACGTGCGCGTCTGTGTTTGTTCTCGTGTCTCATACAAAGCAAGGCAAAGTGATTCACTATGTGCATGTTTACTATGCGCGCCCTTTTTGTCTTGTCTGCTGATATCCATTCAAACTTGACACTTGACGTGAATGAGGCAAAAAATATCAGTCATTGACGTCTTCTACCATGGTTCAAAAAACCTTGCTTCTTGTTTTAGAAAAACTTAAAAGCGTAAAGAAAAAAACAAGGTTAAGCATAAAATTAAAAAATCATATATATCGGGCATAACATAACATTTTTACTAAACGCTGCAAATTATTTTTTAATGAGCAAATAAGAGGTCGAGTGCTTATAATATATTTCCTAATTTCAGCCGATAATTTAACTTATATTGAGTCCACAAATGTGTAAAAACCAGCCAAAAATTCATTTTGCTGTCAGTGGTAAGGAGATTTGAGTTGATAAAAAAATTCAATTTTTTATTATTGAACGTAGGAATGGCCCTATCAGCTATTTAAATGTTATGCAATAATGGAGCTAGGTATAGAGCTAAATTTAACGCTTTTGTGCCTTTAAATTCTGATGAGTCCGTAAATAAAATTAAAAATTCAATTTAACAAAAACAACCTTATCCTGTCTAATCGCAAGCTAACGAAGTTTTTACATATTGCACTACCAATATTTTGACTATTTTTCAAACCGCAAAATGCTAAAAAGTGAAAAAGGGAAAAACACGATTTAGCAATTTTTTCACTTTTTGTACAATTTTTTGTCTAATATTGTTCGGTTTTGGTTTTTTATTTTCGAGCCTTTGACTGATTGATTATTTTCCTCAGGAAAAAACGTAAAACACGACGATGATGAACCAGTGACTTTTGAGAGTTCATGCAACTGCAACCTATTATGTATCTAGTATGCAAATTGACATTTATAAGTTGGCAACAAAGTCGTTCGGTCGCTTCAGTCAAGTCGGTTCTAATGAGAGCGCGAGCGAGCACTCCATTCTGATATTTAGGCCATTTAAATTCCTGTTCGTTTTGACGTTTGACTTGAGCTCAATGTCGATCGATTTCTGCACTTAAGCGAGCGATCGAAGCGAGAAGCGGAATAACTCACACCGAGTTTGGCAAAATCGCCTTGTAGCAAAGGCAAAAAATTGAGGTCTATGATATGGTAGTACTCACAAGAAATTTCAAGCCCGTCGCCAAGTAGTGTAAAGTAGTAGTTTGCTTTGCAAGAGCGGGAGCGCAATCTCCCAAGTAGAGGATGTGTGTCTGTGTATCGGCCTCTTCTGCTTCAGGCGTAGGATTTAAGTTCCATAAATAGAACAATGATCGATGATATCCGCAAAGTGCTGATTGGGCCAAATGAATGAGTGTGTTTTGCCGAAAATAGGTACAGCTCGGCACAAGACGTCGAACAAGTATTCACAAAAATTTTTAGAAGGCCGAGGAACTGCTGCCGGGATCACTTTGAGAGGCGTGTTGGTGAAAAGGGGGCGTGTCACTTGAGAATCAGCGGATCTGATGTAAACAAACCAAAAATGCTCACGTCCAGGTCCCAGGTCCAACTGGGTACAACGGTACAACTCACAATAAGACTCAAAAGTAAATTCAAATGTAAATGAATCTGGAATTTTTGCCATTGTTCGTGCCTTGCTACCAGGAACCAATTAATATATTTTTATACTTTTTAGCGCTTAGCAAATTAACATTGACCGAAGCACCTAAATTAGATGCGAATACATAGGGGCTGAAGATCACTGCAGACACATCTAGTTAGGGCGATTTTAAAAATAAAATATCACAAAATTTCATGTTTTTTAGACCAGTATAAAAATTAAATGAGAACATATCAAAATATACAGGGCAGCAGGGTTACCTTCATCCTATTCGCACCAAATTTAGGTGATTATACCTTTAAAGGATTTAAAATTTAGATTTTGTGGTCCAGTAAAAATTAAGTTTTGCTAACAAAATAATATTTAAAATCCGACAGGACGTGATTTTGCATAATGTCCTCTTTCAACATGCGATATTACTTCACGATTTTCAGAAACAAAGCCTCCTTTGAAGTTAAAAGCAGTTAGTTGAAAAATTGTTAGCAGTGGACAAGTGTAACCGAGTACAATGCATTCAGTTCTGTTGGATAGGAAAGGAAATTAAAAACTTTTTATCCCCTCTACAGCTATAGCACGAATCGTTCTGAGTAACTGAACTCTGATAGCTACTATGATAAAAAGTATTAAGGGAAAAATATAATATTTTAGCAATAAAGGACAAAAGACTGGTGGCCATTCTTGATGAAAATTTGTCTCATTTATTATTTGAATTTAACACGCACAAACGCTACACATTAGGCAGTCGTCATTTAATAAATGAAATATATAGTGACAGTTTGTAAATTAGAATACTAAAAAAGGACTAGATAAAAAACATCTATAATGACTGAACAACAGCATAAATTGACTTAGACAGTGTTATAAGTACGTTGTGCAGAACACGCGTACACTGTAGTAGAAAAAAATGCTACCATGTTACATTCAGATTTTCCTCATTCAATCAAGTGGGAGCTAATTTTGAGCAGCTTTTTGTGTGTATTGCCCTGCGCAATAATTTGCAAAATAATACGCGTTTCATTTGACAACGAAAATAATACTTTTCCAACTGACAGCCTTCTTGGGTTGGTTGAGATTTTAAAGTTTTAGAGTCCACTATTGTAATCCATGTCGGAGACCTTTCGATATTGGTTGTACCGCGTTTCGTAGTGCAGCGGCGGCGTCAGGTTGTTGGTTTCCTTGGGCACGATGGGGAAGCAACACCACAGCACAAACGCCACGAACGCAACAAACGTCCCAATCAGCAGAATAAAATCTTCCACAGACTAGAAAAAATTAACATACATAGTAATCTTGGGGATCATGTTTGAAATTAATGAACTCTTACGGGCTCTTCTCCTAAGAGAATGGAATTGACCAAATACAGAAAATCGTCAAACGGAGTCATCGCTCTGCTCAAATCAGTTAGTGCATATTGACTGGAAGTGAGGATGTGCTGCAAATATTATAGAAACTGTTACTATCAATTGAAATTTGCAAAATTGTATTACATATAAACAATATGTATATATACATACATATGTAGTGGTAAAAACCATTTTTGTTTTTGAAACAATTTACTGCTTTTTAATCCGGTTTTTACCTGTTCATTTTAGTTCAGTACTCTCTGGAAGGGTTTCCCTTCCCTTAGATGTTGGTTTCAGCCTCAAAGTTGTAGAATGTTTACGTAAATTAGTAATAAAATGCATAAATTGTTGCTCCCCGCATAAACAAGCAAGCTGCCCTCACAGTACTCTCCCGCTGATCGATGACGATCGCTGTTGCTGGCTGACAAGGGGGCGTGGCTGACCGTCCTTTGACACACCAGCGGTCGAAAGTAAACATTGCTGGAAGCTGCAAAACTCCCATATCTTCTAGAAGAAAATTTTTGCTCATTTAATTGTCAACCTCTCTTTAAGAGATTTTCTTTTAATAGTTGGGAAAGCTGTCACTGAAAATCTGAATGAATACAGCAGCTAAAATAATGGCTCGTAAGTGAATTTACTAAAGCCGGCTTTAGATCTTAATCCTTTTTTCATTTTTTAAATTTGTAAAATTGTGTCACAGGTACCCTGAAGCTGGCTTTGATCCAGATGGAAGTGTCTGCAGTGAAAGCAGATAATTTGATGCGAGCAATGAGTCTCGTGGGAGAAGCGAAGAAACAAAATGCAGATGTTGTTGTTTTACCTGAATGTTTCAACTCACCTTATGGGACAAGTACATATATAGATACACATAATATTTTATACTGTTAATATATATGTATAAATTTTATTCTGCAATGTGTTTAATAGATTATTATTTTCAGAACATTTTGAGCCCAATGCAGAAGAAGTTCCCACTGGAGAGAGCTGCACCTCACTCTCTGATGCAGCTAAAACCAATAAAGTGCATTTGATTGGTGGCTCCATTCCCGAGAGACTTGTGGAGAATGGAACCGCCAAGTTGTTCAATACGTCCACTGTTTGGTCCCCTGAAGGGACACTGATGGCCAAGCACCAGAAAGTGAGCATAGTTTTTCTTCGTCGACATGTTTAAAATTTGATTTATTCGATAGGTGCATTTGTTTGATATTGACATTCCTGGAAAGATCACTTTCAAGGAGTCGGAGACTCTATCTCCTGGTAGAGGTCTCACTACTTTTGATATTGGCAGCTGGAAAGTGGGCTTGGGCATTTGCTATGATTTGCGTTTCAACGAAATGGCCACAATTTATAGAAAAATGGGTAAGAAATTAGTCATGTATGGAAAACTAAGAATTTTTGAAAAGGTATGTTTCTTCATAAATAGAAATTATACTCAAAAGATAATTATATTCTATTAAAGAGCTTGATTCATAGCTAGTTAGTATCAAGAAACTCCATCTCTTCATAGCCTTCTAAAGGATTTTGAGAACTTTATATTTTTTATTTAAAATTACAAAAAATAAAGAATTAGTGCATTAAAAGGAGCTTAACGAAATTTAAAAATAAAATATTTTTTATGTTCAGCCTGGTATCCAGATAAATCTAATTTGAACGACATAATTTTAATGCACTCTAGCATGAATTCATTTGTCATTTCATGTGACATTTTTTTTTTAAATAGGAAATGCAACAGGGTTTGTTAAGTCAAGAAAAAAACGTGAATGATGGTTTTATTTAATGGTTTTATGAATGGTTTTATTTAACATATATTAACTCTGCTCAACTGATGTCCAGAATAATTTGGACACTGCAATCTTAGAATTTCGCAACAAACTGTCAATTTTTTACTTTCAATGAAAATTAAAAATTTTAGGATTTAATTCCATTTAAGCTTTTCCACAAAATTCTGCTAAAATCCATCTATTGCATTATCACCCTTTTTTCATTTTTCATCATGGAATAATATATTTGGAAGGATCTAAATCAAGTGACACCCCCCTTGGCAAGTGGTCTTCAGATTTTGATAAAATTCGGTGGAGATGTTGCCCTAGGGGACCTAAGTTGAACCCTAAAATATTAGGTGAAAATTCCAAAAATTGCCCATTTTACAGGGGTTCAAAATTTGAGATTTTTGAAAAAGGTGATGTTTTCGGCGATTTGTAACTTTGACCCTGTTTGTGGTAAACACAAAAATTTGGTATCCAAAATAATCTACGTTTAATGCCAAACAACTTCCCCACGACAACCAACTTCGTAGGTCAAAGGTCAAGGTCACTAAATTCGGGTCACATTTTTCAAAAAAATCCCACATACCCTAGTACATAAAATTTTGAAAATTCAAAATAGCCAAAATGTGCCTCATATTCATGGTAACAACATATAAAAAATTGGTGAGACTTATTTTTTTCTTTTTCGAGATATTTTGAATTGAGTGTTAAAAACCGGTGTTTTCCGGGTCTTCTGATCGCAAATAAAAACACGTTTTCCGCTTAATCTCAGCTTCTATGGGTCCGATTTAGAAAAACCGCACACCATTTGATACGTAATGACCTCCCCTAGGTAATGCAAGGGATCATAAGGGTGCCCACCCCCTTCGAACCCTTAACCACCCCCTGGAAATCCGAAAAATTTTTTTTTTTCAAATATTTACTCTCTAACTCGATTAATTAAGCAAAATACTAATCAAACATGTTTTAAAATAATTAAAATATAAAATATTTTCATTTACTTTGTAGAAAAATAACTTTAAAAAAGTAAAATTACTATTAATAAAATAATTTAAGTTTATTTTAAATATATAATTATTTTCGGTTTTTGTTTATTCAAAATAGCTGATTTTTTTATTTTTTTTAAAGAATCTTAAAATATATTTTATATTTTACAGTGTTTCTTTATAAATACAAAGAAATGCAACCAATATCAATAATTTGTTAAACACACAATTTTCACCAAATGCTTATGGTTTTACAAATATTAATGGTTGCATTTATTTATAATAATAAAAGAACACTCTAAAATATAAAATATATTTTAAGATTCTTTAAAAAAAAATAAAAAAATCAGCTATTTTGAATAAACAAAAACCGAAAATAATTTTATATTTAAAATAAACTTAAATTATTTTATTAATAGCAATTTTACCTTTTTAAAGTTATTTTTCTACAAAGTAAATGAAAATATTTTATATTTTAATTATTTTAAAACATGTTTGATTAGTATTTTGCTTAATTAATCGAGTTAGAGAGTAAATATTTGAAAAAAAATTTTTTCGGATTTCCAGGGGGTGGTTAAGGGTTCGAAGGGGGTGGGCACCCTTATGATCCCTTGCATTACCTAGGGGAGGTCATTACGTATCAAATGGTGTGCGGTTTTTCTAAATCGGACCCATAGAAGCTGAGATTAAGCGGAAAACGTGTTTTTATTTGCGATCAGAAGACCCGGAAAACACCGGTTTTTAACACTCAATTCAAAATATCTCGAAAAAGAAAAAAATAAGTCTCGCCAATTTTTTATATGTTGTTACCATGAATATGAGGCACATTTTGGCTATTTTGAATTTTCAAAATTTTATGTACTAGGGTATGTGGGATTTTTTTGAAAAATGTGACCCGAATTTAGTGACCTTGACCTTTGACCTACGAAGTTGGTTGTCGTGGGGAAGTTGTTTGGCATTAAACGTAGATTATTTTGGATACCAAATTTTTGTGTTTACCACAAACAGGGTCAAAGTTACAAATCGCCGAAAACATCACCTTTTTCAAAAATCTCAAATTTTGAACCCCTGTAAAATGGGCAATTTTTGGAATTTTCACCTAATATTTTAGGGTTCAACTTAGGTCCCCTAGGGCAACATCTCCACCGAATTTTATCAAAATCTGAAGACCACTTGCCAAGGGGGGTGTCACTTGATTTAGATCCTTCCATTTGGTTCATGCATTTTGGTTATGTTTCAGGATGCAGTCTGCTTTTGTACCCTGGTGCGTTCAACATGACCACTGGACCGCTGCACTGGGAGCTGTTGATCAGGGCCAGGGCCGTGGATACGCAGTGCTACGTCGCAGCGATCGCTCCCGCCAGGACTAAGGGCGCTGGCTATCAGAGCTACGGCAACTCCATGCTTGTGGATCCTTGGGGAAAGATTCTCTGCAGGGCTGATGCTGACGAGGAAATCATCTACGCTGACATAGGTAGGAATTAACTATTTATTTGTTTTTTTTTTCTTCAGCCTGAGAAATTTTCTCATAAGCTGACTTTCAACAGAGATGCGTTGTTTTGTGTATTGCTAATTTTCTTACACAAGAAATTTTATATTCAGAGGCTCTAAGGGCTATTTTCTTTAACTGATTTTCTTTACAAGTATAGTATGGTTGGTTTTAATTTGAAAGATATTTAATCTGTGACTTAAAAAATTAAAAGTATTTTCCTAAGTTGGAAATGGAAAATTTAAATTTGCTTGTATGATCAGGAATTGCAAACTTTAATAAATTGTGCAGTGATAGTGATAGGAATTAAATAATCAGTCGCAGTACTGGTTTGCATTGAAATTTTGGCTAATCCCAAGCCTCATCAGAAAACCTGGCTCTAGAAACACTTACCTAGTCCTTCTCCCGCCAAATGGGGAAATATTTTCATGGCAGTGCGAGTGACTCCAGAAGCCTCTT
Source organism: Cloeon dipterum (assembly GCF_949628265.1). NCBI lineage: Eukaryota > Metazoa > Arthropoda > Insecta > Ephemeroptera > Baetidae > Cloeon > Cloeon dipterum. The sequence continues at coordinate 12,620,403 of NC_088790.1, forward strand.
TGGTGTCTGTCGCCACCCCTTTCTATTTGATTCTGTTATATGCAGCAATTTAAGAAAATTTCTTATGTTTATTTATTTATTAAAAACTAAAAAAATCTATACCTTTTGCAGACCTGTCTACTGTAGAAGAATTCAGACAGCAAATTCCAGTCTACTCTCAAAGGAGGACTGACCTCTATGATACTGTCGAAAAGTGAGCAAACTCTTTATCCTACTTATTGAGATTTAGCTGATCCTAAGGGCTGACCTAAAAGGTCAGATGTGCTGCCTGAATTGCAAATCAATATGAGATCTTGTCTTTGTGAAATACTTGAAAATATATATTTTGATTTGATAAAATCCAACATTCTTCTTTAGAATTTTCTAGACTTTCGTCCTCTCCTTATTTGCAAATTAGGTATTTTGCCGCTGGGTTTGTCGCGAGAGAATGGAATACGTGGAAGCATGTGTGTTGGTGGGTCGTTTTCGTTTAGTTCTTGACATTGGCGTGTTTAAGTTTGTTGACATCAGCAAGGGGCATTAATTTCATCTGCGCGGCTTGAGCATAAGTGGGCCAACAACTGGTGGTATTTCGAAATGCGTGCGAGAGGAGAGGTCGCGAGAAATGAGCAAGAAAGATGAAACCCGCCCGGCAGGTAGTGGTGGCCACCTGACCGGCCATTTCACATTAAAAAAAAAATCGGCTCTCACGCAGCAGCGGTGCCGGCAAGACCCACTTGAATACTGATCTGCAGCTTGAGATGCTCTCTCAAGTACAGTTATCTGTCGGATTATGTAAATTACTCGAGATTGGCCGTTTAGATTGTTTTAGCGTCCAATTATTCACGCCGGGCCACCGAAAAATTGGGTGAACGGAGCGAGTTAGCAATGAAATACACGTTTTATGGCTTTTGTACACTTTATTACATAATAAGAAAAGACAGAGGCGCTTCGGAAACAGAAGGGAAACAACATTTTCAGCCACCGCGCCTGCTGCAATTTGAGCAGACGACAAAGTGGGCACCGGTGTGATTATTTTTAATTTTAAATAATTGCAATAAATTAATTAATTAATAAATAACGCACAGTCCGAGTCAATAGAGAGAGTGATTGAGTGAGAAAAAACAGTTCGGAAGAAAGTCTGTGAGCAGAGGTGGTTGAAGAGGGCAAGATTGAGCAATGTGTTGGTGGTTTTTGATTTTCTGGCAGTCCTGAGGTTTTGTTTGTAAACGGTAGAGAGTTTGGAGAGGGTGCAGTCAGTCGAAATGCCGGCGTCAGTCCGTCATTTTAGGTTTGGAAGAGAGACATAGAGCAGGGAGAAAAAGTCGGGAAAAGTCAAGAGTCTGCTGCCGCTGGTTGCTGGCGCTTTACTGGGGAGCGTGGGCGCTGTAGGCCAGGTTGTCGGCGGAGCGGCCGTAGTGGTGGTCGCTTTCGTAGCCGTGGGAGGACACAACCTCAACGGTCTTGTGGCCGCCAAGCAACTTCTGCAGGCCGATCAGGGCGGAGAGGACGAGAGCGATCTTGCCGACGACCAGAGCCTTGAAGGCCAGGATGAAGAGGGCACCGATGATGAGGGGAACCAGGGCGATGGCCTTGAGCTTCAGGGCCAACAGAAGGGGCAGCAGGAACTTCTTCTTCTTCTTGCGGCCTGCGGACGAAAGTAGAGGAAAGTGTTTTGAATGAAATGCATTTTTAAAATAGAAAATGTAGTATTTTGAAAATGTGATGCTTACCCTCCTCAACAGAGCGCTTCATTTCATCGATGGACTCCTCGGGCAGTTTGACCTGCAGGGTGTGGGTGGAGAGGAAACGGGCGACGCGTTCGACCAGCAGCTGCTGGACCTGGTTCTCGCGCTCATCGGCGTCGGAGGGCAGGGAGTCTTCCAAGTTGTTGAGGGCACGGCCGGCCTTAGCGGGCTCTCCGACGAGGACAACACCGTCGGTGAGCTCAACCTTTCCTTGCTGGTTGAGGTTGTCGACGAACTTGAGGGCCCTCATCTGCAGGCACAGGCTCAAGCCCTGGCCGCCGCAGCCCATCCAGTCGGGCTGCTGCGAAGGCAGAGCCATGGCGCCGACCGCCATCAAACACAAGACACCAGCGATTCTGTTCATCCTTAATTTTGGACCGAAACTGATGCAACAATCAGTCTCGACGGCTCTTTTATTCCCTTGGTACGCCGGGGCAAGAGGAAGGAGAGAGAGAGAGAGAAAGAGCGCGCGCGGCGGAAAGCATGTCAAGAAGGGGGCCGAGGTAAGGCACCGCGCGCCAGCGATGGACCCTGCCGCGGAAGCCAGCCGCCAGGCCCCTCTTCTCCCCGGCAGCGCGCGGATGCTGCTCCGCACACCTATGAACTTCACCTTGGCCTCCATCGGCACGCAGATTCATTTTCATACGCCGTGATTATAATAACCCACATTGACGACTGGCTGCTGTTTTTGCTCCAGAGGCGATACATTCCGCTGCCGTTGCTAGCTCGGCGGTGATCGCACTCGATTCATCTGCTGCTACTGATATGCATCATGCACTTTCTTTTTCGCTGCTTTGTCTGACTTCTTGGGCAGATTCACTAACCTGTTCTTGTCTGTCCAGATCAACGCGTTTGCATTAAAAGCAGTTCAGTGAACCTATTGATCAAAGCTACTTACGCGTACAAAAGAAAAGCAACAACTTTAGACGACAAACCAGGGTTTGGGAAGAGGGCGCATTGTGAAAATAATTTCCCGTGTTTATTTATTTATTTATTTTAACTGGAAATTTTTTACTCACGTTTTCGGAATAATTAAAACATCAGGAATAATACTTTCCCATGATGATTCACTGATGTAATTTAGAAATTTATGCACCAACAAATTCTATTAAAATCAATTAAAAATGTTAATTCTTAAAGAGTGTTGAAGTTGAGTGAACTTTTATACTGTTGATTTTTTTTTCATTTTGGACCAGTCAACATAAAAAAATGGAATTTAGGACTAATGCAAAATTTTGCTCCATTGACGATATTTCAACAAAGCTATTTTTCAAGTGTAATTTTATTAGAATTTTGTATTATGTACAGTTTTAGTAACTTAACTGGAAATATTTTCTGTTGCTTAACTTTCTTTCACAGTTTTAAGATTTGCTTTTGACTTTTATGATAACTAAAAATAATGAACACTAACTACGCCCAGCTTTTTTAAAAATAAGTTTTAGTCAATAAATCTTCCAAAAAACACATTTGCCCGTTTTTTAGAGAATAATTTACGTTAAAAGTTCAAACAATTGTTTTGAAGCGATCGTACTTTTCTTGCTGTTTTGTTAAAAAAAAAGACTGAGAATACTGCAAATCTGGCGGGGAACGAGCTGATTTGATGATATCAGACAATTCTACTCATAATTTTACTTAGTTAACAATAAAATAATCATACGCCCATCATTCTCTCATCATTGGCAATTTATGCATCCATCCATTCAGGTATTCTATTATTTGCTTCCTTTCGCCGGCTCAATAACAATCAGTTGGCAAACAATAAAACAACTTTCGGCTCTCGCATGCACTTATATAAATCAAATTCGCGCCCGGCGTGAATCGAATTTTCCCGTGCACGATTCGGCGTCGATAAATCACTGCGTGCAGAGCAGAGGTCTGAAATACGAAAAGGCGTATTGGAGAAAAGGATCTGCGCCGCGCTCGTCTGCATCCTGCTGAAATAAAAGAGATATGCTCTGCGCGAAATTCAGGTCAGCAGCCCCGCGTGCGTCGTCTGCCTGCTTTTCTCTAGGATATGTGTCGCGGCGATTTCAGACTAATTGTTGCCGCGGCCAACAATCGGCCGAAATGGAAACCGAAGCGAATTTTCTCTTTTTTTCATTGAAGCAGAGAATGAAAAATAGTAGTAGCAGCAGCATCCAGCCAGCCTGATGTAACTTCACACAAACTCGCACGCTTCTTTTTGCCATTGCAGCACGTGGACTGTAGAAAGTGTATCAGTCGAGGAGTAAAATTCGACGCCGCCGGGCCTTTCCGCCCAGCAGCACTGCGGCCCCGCAGTAAAATTTACTGTAATTGCTTCCGAAGCTGGTTTTATGAATGAAATTGAAGGCACCTCTCAAATCAACGTGAAATTTCAGCCTTCAGGTCCAAATATACTGCCTCTTAAAAAGGATCTTCCTCATTTGCTTTTGTGGCACAGAAATCAGAGAAGCAAATTACATGCGTTTGGGACATTGAATTAGGCTAATCTCATACAAGTCTATTAACTCATGCAAATGGCGCTACACGTCCCTTCAAGAGACGGTCAACTCAGCTTGAATTATAATACTAACAATTATTTGAATTTCACCATGTAATTACCAAACCTAAGACCAAACTACGCAAAAAATGGTCTAGCAATAATTGATTTCTTTAAAAATAGTTGTAAACAACTGAAATAATATCTAAAATTTGTTGAAATATAGTATTTTTCTTGAACGTTATCTTTTACTATCATGATTTGGACTGTAAAATTTAAGTCATTTTTTCGGGTTTTTGGTCGATTTTTAGAGCCTAAAACAAGCACGAATTTAATCTATCTTAGACAATATTAATCAGTATTTCCCTATTCTATTCTTAGAGGTGTATCGGTGTACAGATCGAAATAAAATATTATCTTTGTTTAATTTGATAACAGGCAAGACCTTCCTAAAACTGAAAAACCCTCAGCTAATTTTTAATTATGGTTAAAATCAGTTCAAATGTCTTAAAACTGAATTATATCCGTGCAATTCCCTTTGATGTACTGGAAAATGCGGTGGTCTTAATTGAACACTAAAAAAATGCCGCACAATAATTGCACGTAGAGATTTTTAAACTTTTCAAATCTCCAGAACAATTTATCTTTTTAGTCATATTCTAATTTAGAAATTTTAAACTGTGTTCCAAATCGGGCTGACTGGTGCAATAAATGTGTTTTCTAAGATCACGAAGACGAGTCGTGCCTGCGATTTTGGCCGCAAATTCGGTCATAAAAGCGTGAGCGCGTACGCGACCCATAACCGAGCAAGCACGAGCTGGAGGTGCCCAATTAAAAGATTTTGGGAGAGCAGTAAACCGACTCCAGCCCCTCGGAATCGGATCGCGCGGCTTGCTCTCCGCGGCGATAATCCCGAAGCGAACGCTAGTTAGGCCCGGTCCAAAGTGTGTGTGTGTGTTCCTCTGCTGCGGTGGCGCGAAATGAGATGCTTAATGAGCGAGAATGTGGAGCGCATTGCTACTTTTACGAGAGCAAACGCGCACCGGCCGGCCGCGTGTGCGCGCTAATTATGAAAATGATACTGCGCATAATTACACGCGCTCACTCACTCAGCAATGGCACGCGGTTAATTACTATTCTCAAAGCCTCTTCTTTCTGCTTTGATCGTTTTCATGAGCATTCGCCTATTTCCTAGGCGTGACCGAAGAAATGAGAGTTTTTAACACGCTCCTTGCTGACTGTCTGCGATTTTTATGGTTAAGTTTTACTCCAATTATGGCTATTGGATATTGTTCGTCGTCGCAAACCAGAGTTTTCTCAATTTAAAACTGAGCCTTCTTCTGCTAAAATATTTGTTTTATTACGGCAAACACTACAATTTTAGAGAGCTCATCTGCTAGTGGAAAATTAAAAAAAATCAGAAACTATATATCAATGTGATAAAGGTGTATCATTCTAAACAAAAAATTTATTTAATAAAGTTTTTTAAATTCTTACTTTTATAGCCGAAAGAACAGAAAATAATTTTTTCTTTGCCTGCCTTTTTTGGTAAAATCTCAAATTTTAGGTAATTGCTCATTATTGAAGAATAAATTTAAGCGTTTCTACTCTTATCTGAAAAAATGGTCAAAATTAAATCATAGCAACCAGGAAAAGAACATGATAAAGTTACGAAATACAACCTATTTTATAACAGCTTGTTTTTCCTCTTGCTTTTCCTTTACCAGGAGAGGTGAGATTTTGGATTCTGCGTAAAAAGCAATCATTTATAATAGCGTGTGCGCCAAACTAATATCTTTTCAGGATCATTATGTTAAATACATGCTTAATAGTAATCCACGATTTTTAATTAACTCTCTTGCATTCATTTTGTCATTCTGGATGCCTTTCCTCGAATCGACCTGGAAAATGGGGCGCACAGAAAACAAAAGGAATGTGCGAATCACGCAGCGAACACACCGCAATTAAATCGTAATCATTTATTATACAGGGAGTGAAGAGACAATGTAAATCAGCGTCTTGCGTTTCTTCTTTCGCACCATACTCACGACATAGATGGAGGATCCAGATTAGACCGGGTCACATTTTTGCGGTGCTGGCAACAGGTGGGAACACGAGACTAAAAATAGTACCGGTGAAATTTCCGCACGAATCTGTTTCATTTTGTGATTTCTCTTTGCGAAAATATTTTAGCAATAAGTATAGTTATTGAAGTTCAAACACAAAAAATTTGTTTATGTAATTCAGCACTTTCAACTAAGTCTTCTTTAAATCGTAATTATTCAAGGTTGAATTTTTGACCGCCCTGTATTATTCGCCACTAGACTTAAATGTGAAATTATTGATGAATGAAAAACGCATTCAACAAAACTTAAGAAAAAATCAATATGGAGTAAAATATTGGTTAATTTTTAAAATTTGCTTATCGAAAAATTCAGTTCCCACTTTTTTGATGACTTCGCGCAATGTTAAAACGTATATTTTCGTCTTCAATTTTATTTTTCGCACTCCTAACCATTCACTAAAAAAATTAATACATTTAACAAAGAAATTGGTAAAAATTAAAAAAATATCTGCATTAATTAAATTTCAAAACGACCTTCGAATAAAAAATATTGCTTTTTATACATTAATTAGTTGCATTTAGATAATTTTTGAATCGGCAAAGCAGGCCATTGGTACAACTCTTTGGTTAACGAGGAATGAAACCCAGGAAATCCTTGCTGCCAATGCGTAATTTGATCCCTAAGGATTCAGTAAAAATTGACCAAGCTTTGTAAATGTTTGAGAAAAGTGGCTGCAAAGTTAGCATGCTTCTCAAACGCATTTTCTCCACTTCAATTTTAACTGTAGAGAGTTCCTTTTTTATTATTACACCTTGTAGAGTAAATTATTGTTAAAACAATCAATTTGATATCCCCTTATTAAAGCTACAAATTGAAATAGTAGTTTTCAATTCAACACTTTTGATTGTTTAAAGGATGTAACATTTAACGATGAAATCATAAAATTAATCTGGTGCTGTATTACCACTTAACGTTAGTTTCTTCATCGCGTGTGCTCATCTCGCACTTAACATTTTTGTATCAAAATCAACAAGTTAAAAAGATAATAAAAGAGTGCGAAGAGTTTTTATATGTTGCACCTCTCATCATTCTTCTCTATTCTGATCCCAATCTCTCTCGCGTTTTGTCTGCCTATGTGTGCGCGTGTGCCATTATACACATCCATTTTCTCTCATGCATTATTCAACGCAAACTCCGCCTTTGTGTTTTGCAGTTGTTGAAACGCAGGCAATTACACAGAGAAGATACATGTCTCTCGCGCGTATTAGAACAGCAATATAGACGCGTCCGATGAGGAGAAAGAGCAATTAGGAAGGAAAATGCTCAAACAAGCACATGCGAATTAAACCGAATTAAGCAATTGAACCAGTTTGCCGGCGAGAAATTAAACATAACGCATCGCGAATATGACGTGCTTGAGAATGAGAGCAATTTTTTTAATCCCATGTTATTAAAACTTAAACGCAGCGGTATGATTTTTAAGTAAAATGCATCGATCCGTAATAGTATTTTGTTGGATATATCAATCTTCTCTGCGAGTCTCATCACAAACAGACGGGGAGAAAATCGAGTGAGGCTTCGTATATTATGCTTCCTCGTTTAGTGGAACACTTGTGCATTCATCTTGTAAACAAAACATCCGCCGACCGTAAGAAAGATAATTATCCGCGCCGCGCAATTGCATTCTTGGCGCGATTTGCATTGTGAATAATGGGCAAAGGTAGCTTTGCGGGGTCGGAGTTGAGCCGGGTCGAACGTGACTCAAACGCCTTACTCGCCATCAAAGGAAACATCAAACGACTCTCTCGCGAAACCGTTTATTCAAATGAGATGGGAATTGTTCAAAATCTCGCCTGCCAGATGTGGAACACAAAGAAAATCACATTTTTTTCCTAAAATTACTGTCAAAACACGAGCACTATTTATATTATGTGATATCTCTGTTAAATGCTAATTTTAATTTGAAATTCATGAGCGGCACAAATCTCACGGTTTTGCACTGAGTGTCTCTCCCATCATTTGCCTATGCAAATTTTCTCGATAACGTTCCCGCTGAAAACACTTGTGGCGATGTATCATTATAATTTAAGAATATTTTTCTTGTGGACAACGTTGACACGTACTAATGAGGATAAATTAATTATATTTAAATTGAAAAAAACTAATTTAACCCAAACTAATTTAAACCAAAATTTTTGATACAGTAAACCGTGTTTTGAACGGGGGTTTTATTCAAAATAGCATAAGGGTCGTCAACTCTTTTCCTGATCTTAAGGAATGGTGCCTTTTCTCACTATGTGCTTCCTATTTTTAATTTTTGACAAATTGTTTTTTAACATGTATGTACATATCTTTCGGCGAGAATAAACAAGCAATAAATGAATAAATGAATATGTTTTAAAAGCATGACTTTGCTTTCTATGTTGCAATTTAAAATCCTTGCAAACCACATTAAACAATATTTAACGGTTAAAGCTGTCTATATTAATGGTCATTAAGTGTGTGAGCCGTTTTGAACAGTAAAAAATCAGCCAAATTAAGGTCGATTTTATTTTAATATTTGGTGCTTAAAATTTATCTTTCAAACACAAAAATAAACAACTTTTCATATTGTTGGTCAGCAAGTAAAACCTTTTCCACGATTTGCAGTACAGATTGATCATTGATCCATTTCAAAATATATAGCATCAAATCCTATTTTTAACAAAAAATTTAAAGCAAGTTTTTTTCCCAAATTTTGTATCAAAAATTGTTTTAAAGCTGATTTTTTAAATTCTAAGTGAAGAAACAATATTGACAGTATGGACAAGCAGTATCTGAAGTTAAACAGTCTATTTTACGAACGGAGCGAAGATCGTGGAGAGCTACCGCACATTTCGAAAAATATTGCCGGTGGAGCGGCCAATTGGAGCGTTTGCCGCCATAAAAGCCAATCATTCAAGACGAAGTACGGGCTTGAATTAAGTGCGCGAGGTGTACGCAACGCACATAACACACGCTACTTATGGCGGACAAAGCGAGTCAGTGAGTCAGTAGGTAGTGAGGAGCGGGTTTACTTCATTTCGGACTTTTCACCACTTCCGCGTTGCTGCATCTCCGCTGCCGTAGCGGTTTTTCTCACACGCGCGTGCTCCTCTAGAAATATTTCACCAAAAATTTAGTATTATATATGTAAAGACGAGGCGTGAGCTTTTGCTGCTGGCCAGGTCAATGTGTGCAGACCAAGCCCTCGTTTTCGGACCGTTCGTTTGCTGCTCTTTTCTAGCTTTTCTTGATCGGGTCGGTCGGTCTGTAGTCTGTGCCCAAGATATTCATCTCTGCCGGCCCTCTCGCATTCCGCGCCTGCCGAAAGCATACTTTTGGCGCGACCATTACGGTTTTAACCGGTTTGGCGCCGCGTCGCCTAATTCCTCCTTAATGGATCGCTAAAAAAGCACACGTTTTCCCCCAACTGACACGTCCCTATTAAGCGGTGAAATCATTTTGAAATAATTGCTTATTTAAACGTCTCGTTAGTCTGATTTTGTAAAATAATACAATTTGGCAGAGTAAGAATCTATTTTTCATTCAGTTTTTGGACTGTTATTTGGCTCTTTAAATCAATATCTATGGGCGGTCCAAACTGTCAGGCAACAGCTCATATTAATTTTATATATAATGCAATAACCTACTACTTTTAAACAGTTTAATGCTTTTTTAAATTGGTATATGATAGGAAGAGGTTAAAAAACTGTTAGAAGTCAAGCTATAGTAGCATTCAATTTAAAATTCACCTCGGTCAGCTCACAATCAATTTGATCCCCAACAACAACTAAAGAAGATCGTTGGTGTGCGAAACCCGTCAAAAGGATAAACCTTAGTTGAAAGTAGGAATCGAAATATGCCATAAAAATTATCAAGCGTTTCAATTTTTTTTTTGGAAAACGAGCAAATTCTGAGTTGTTGTTGAAGCTTCAGTGGTCCACCTTGTATTATTGCGCATTAATTTTTCACTAAACCATCAAAGGGAAAAAATAATTAATATTAATAAATCCACTTTAAATTTTTTGGCAGAAACCACCAGTTAGGTTGCAATAAGTTTTAATAACTTAATCAGGAAAATGAAATAAACAAGCGCTACGTTTTGTTGGACAAATTCGGTTGATTTAGATATTGTCAGATTTTCTATAGATGGATTTAAAATGCTTCATAGTTGCTTTCAAAACATTTTGCCTGCAACAGCATTTAACTCAGTTTGAAATACCATAATCTTCTATCCGGCATAATGTGTGTTTTTACAAATTAAAACGTTGAAGCCATGGCAGGAATGTCGTGTGAACAAATTTCTCTTAGTTTTAGTGTTAGGATCTATTTGGAACATTTTAAAAAGCTGGTTTTGAATGAAAGAGAGAGAGAGAGAACATTTAGTATGCGAAGATCATCTACAAAGAAGCTGGAGTCAGCCTAGATTTAAAGAATTTAGACAGAGAGAGTGCCTGCTACGCTATTCAAGCCATCTGGCCATATTGAATATTAAATATTTGCAAAAAAATTAGATTAAGTTAAAACTAGATTTTTAAGAAATTTAATATTTCAACTCTGATTTATTTTGATTTCCCTGAATCACTCGTTTTTTCATCAATATCAAGAAAAATTTAGCCCCCTAACAGAATATTAGCTTGTTAAAATCTTTTTCAAATTGATAACAAACTCGGCTTTTCTTTAATTATAACTTTTCGTTTCATCTGGAACATATGTAGAATAAAAAATAATGCATTTTTATATGTCAATCAACTTTAATTTACGGGAAAAATTGCTTATTTGCCATCCGTAGCATCTTCCTTTTAGAGAAGTGAGTACATGGAAAGGTTTTGATACAATATAATCATAGTCGTGATTCGTGAAAGTACACTTCTCGCAGCGACTGGCAGTGCAACTGAGAGGGACAGCACTTTTTTCACGGGATGCTCGCTGTGACCCGCATGTTTTTGACCAAGGAGAGTAAAATTATGTTAGCGACCGATGCTGGGTGGGATTCTGTTGCTTGGACCGCACCGTTACGCGCGCATGAGACCCAGATTTTCGGCCGCAACCTGCTGCTAGTGGCCATTTACGAACTTTTCTCTGCTTGCGGCCCAAATGAATGAGAAGAAACCGTTGGCGAGCAGGCCGAAAAGAGCAGAAGCGGCCAACAAAAATTAATGGCCGCGCGATGCGAGTTTCGTAATTACGTCCGAGAGATTATGCATGCCAGTCGAGTCCGGCCGAGGAATTCCTCGCGCCAACCGGAATTGCTTGTGTATAAAATCTGAAAAAGCGGCAGAAGTGTTCAATTCGAGATAAAATTTGATTCAGCAGTTGATTGATTTTTTTTAATTTCCTCACGGGATAAACCTAAGTGTCCAGGATGAGAATTAATATTTTACCGCCATATATTTTAACGGAAGGCATCTGAGGTGAATTATGTGATGAAAATTGATTTTATTTGCTTCAAGCTTCTACTTTTCAATTCGAACCGTAAAAAGGTATTTTTGAATTCAAAATTGCTAAAATAGAGTTTTTTATACTTTGAATGTGAAAGTATCTTCCAATTTTTACCTTCAAATCGGCTTTGATTGTTGTTTGAGAAGCTGAACCATCCATCTCATATCAATTTGTACGAACAAAATTACGATCAGTTGTGGCTAATTGGATTTTTATACCTCCAATTACGGGAGTTAAACCCTACTCAAATTGTAGCGTAAACAATAATAAGTTGAAAAATATTTTTACAGGCAAACCACTGTTTTGTGGCTGAACCTCTAATTAACTACACCATAAATCAAATTGATATTAACCGAATGCCCTACGGCCGTGCAGCCGTCAAATTATCTTTTTGATTGTTCAAATCATTTTTCTCTAGGAAAAGAAATATTAACCTAACTGTGTCTAGCCGTCTTAGAGAGACCGATGCAAAGGAGATAAGAAACCGTGAATCACAAATAGGCATTCCTGCGTAATACAAATTATACGATTTTTTTTATTTATAGCCATAAGCCATAAGGGTTTTAATCTGACAATATTTCATCCAAACAACGTGTTTCAATGAATGAAAGACCTTAATGCTTTGCAAATTTACCCTTATTAATGAATACACCAATTAAATACAAACAATTCAAATGTTTTAGATTTGATTTACTGCTGGTCAAACAATTAGAATTTTGGTGAAACAGGCTGCAAAAGGAGGAAAAATAAAATTCAACATTTTTTTACATCAGATTTTTCTTCCCTTTCCTTTTAATGTAATATATATATATATATATATATATATATATATATATATATATATATATATATATATTACATGTTTTTGTATTTTATTCAAAATGCAATACGACTCGGTCCGTTAGCTTTTATTACGCGGGAACTTGACAATGGAATGGCTTTGTGTGTGCGTTATGTTAAACGCGTTCATTCCACTTACTCACAACAGCTGTGAATGGATTGATTACCTCTCAAGGAAGTGACACGGTGCCTTTGATATAGTTCCATTTAACATAATTACGTCAGCAAATCCCGAAATTTATTTGACACTACACCGTCAAGAATTGAGCTGTTGAATTTGAGTGGCACGCCTATAGCGAGGATAATAAAATTCTATGGGTTCCATTGTTCAGACTGTTGAAAGAGCGATTGCTTGGTAAAATCAAATTTGCTAAGACAGATAGATGATATTTTCATCGTGATTCAAAGATTGCAGCCTAGGTAAATTATCATCTTTATAGTAGGCATTAAATAATTTTTTTCTCACATTTCAAATCTGCTGGAAATTAAACACTTTTGATTTTTTTTAGTGCTAAAAACTCTCATTGAAATTCCGATTTTAGATTGAAATGCTTGCTAGCAAGTTAATTAATACCGATTGCAGAGACAAATTGTGCTCATGAAAGATATCAAGCGATAAAACTCCGTTTTATCCGTTCATCTGCAACGATTAACGCTTGACTTTGATCGATTACTCATGTCAAAGAACATATTTTTTATTTCTTACAACACCAAAAATTGTTGCAGGGATTTTGTTTTAGTAATTTTAGACGTTCTTTTTAAAAATTTAAGCCTAGAGAAAATATTGAAAATTATAACTTAAAATATTATTGGTATGCGAGCCCATGAATTAAATAAAAGTTTTCAGTTAGGATTTAATTAAAAGGTTTTATGTTTGCTGCATTTTTACTTCTTCTCAATGTAAAAGTTGCAAGATGCTGCTTTGAAATGGTAAAGGAGAAGTTTCTGTGAAACAAGTCGCGCTAAATGAATTGCATATGCAACCCGGTGAACACGCACACAGCGCTGGTTGCCGACCTCAAAGAACCGACGAAACATTCATCCTACTGACATTGAACTAGACATCCAAGAAGAGAATTGAACCGCTCATCGCTAGTGTTTGCTGAACGCTTTGCCGTGTTGTTATGAAAACTGATCACTAAAAGACGCTTTTCTTTGTGTGCGAGAAAAAAAGCCGGGTTTGGTTCTATTGGGAAAACTCGTTTAGCGCGCGTCTTTCTTTTGTGGGCGGTGAAAGTGGACGCGGTGGAAGAAAAAGACGACTGTTTGTTTTTCCGTGAAGTGCATCTGGGTCAGCGGGGTGTGCGTTTGAACGAGTCAGACAGGATGCACCGCGCGCATACTCTGGATTTCCTACCTAGAATTGACTTTGATTCACGAGTGAAAAGCGAAATGCGAGATTCTCAATTATGATATGTGCGGAAAAAGAATGATAAATGCTGCGTGGGCGTGGGTAGAAGGACGGGTCACGACCATCACGAGAGGTGTGAAAGTAAAATTCTTAAAATGAGAATGTGAATCAAAACTGTGCTGCTTCTAAATTAATTTCAACGGTTACGAAACAGACTTAACGGTAAAAAGACAGGACAGATCGCATGCTGCCGCGTGTGTTTATAAAATTAGCACGAATTTGAATTGGACCGCTGGCTCAGAATAATTTACTGTTCCAACTTAACGCCTATAGAAGAGTTATCATGTATCAGCTCGAATCTATTTTAATTGCTTGCAAATTAAAGTGTTACAAAAAAATCTCTTGAAAGAATTTTTCTCTTCCTTGTCACCAGCCTTGCCCTTTGGCAGGTAGCTTCGGAAGTGGAATTCCAGAGACATCTTCCAGCAGAGCCAGATGGGTGTGCTGGCAGCGAGCGAGATACATTCATTATTTGATGTGTGTGCGTGCGTGTGCCGAAATCCTGTTATCCAGCTGCAGCATCGGACACCAGCTCACCTACTTTCGGCCACCTGCCGCTCTGTCAGTGGCCCACGGCTGGGCGGGCCCTGATCTCATGCATCACGTGACACGAAATACGCGTCTCCTTACAATTAGGAAGAAGCGTCGCGATTGATGGAGAGGAAGGAAATAGAAGATCAACGGCCTCCACGGGCGGTCTCACTGGGTCAGTGTAACACTCGCCGCTTAATTATTATTTTGCGTACGATTCAGTGAGTTTTATTTCTTTTTCTTTTCTTTTTTCGTGGGTTTCGATGAAATGAAAATTCACGGTCAGTTTCACAGGCATTCTTCATCTTTTGTCTCTGAGTTTTATTCTGTACAAAAATAATAAATTAAGGTTCTTATTGGTTTGTATAAAAAAGGACTATTGCATTTGAGTGGTGTGTGTACGATGTGTGTAGTAGGCGTCGACTTATAAAAATAAATTATTCAATAAATTAAGTTTGGGGGGAACGAGGGATTGGTCTAGTGTGGGTATAACAAAAGCGTCGGTCGTCTCAACAACGGGGGCTCGGAGGGGTAGTCTTAACGGCTAGGAATTTTTCTCTCGTGTAAAAAATAAATTAAGCGACGGTACAATTTAGTTGGCGTGCGCACTGTAGGCGAGGTTCTGGGCCTCCTCGGAGCGTCCCCAGCCGTGGCTGGCGCCGCTGCTGACGTAAGCGGTCTCGACGTGTCCGTGTCCGCTGAACAGCTTCTTCAGGCCGATGATACCAGACAGCAGGAGGGCCAGCTTGCTGATGATCAGGGCCTTGCCGGCGAGCAGGAAGAGGGCCACCACGGCCAGAGGGATGAGCAGACCAGCCTTCAGCAGGGGCAGAAGGAGCAGGGGAGCGATCTTCTTGATCTTGCCACGGGCTAAAATTGGAATGTTTTTATTAGAAATCTTTTCTGGTGGTGAAACGGGGCTGGAACTCACCATCTCCGGCGGAGAGGCTGCGCTCGGCGAACTCGGGCACCTTGACGGAGAGCGAGTGGGTCTGGAAGAACTGGGTGGCGCGCTCGAGGATCAGGGCGCTGAGGGTGTCGTCGCGGGCGTCAGCGCTGCGGGGCAGGGCGGACTCGACGGCCTCCTCAGAGGGCTCGGGGGTGGCGTCAACGGGGGCGGTGCGGACGAAAGTGACTCCGTCGAACACGGTGAGGTCGTTCATGCGGGCGGCGCGGCTGACGGCGGTGGCCAGCTTGACCTTGAGGCACGAGGTCAGGTCCAGGTCGGCCTTGTTGTTGCAGTCGTCCCACACGCGGTACACGAAGCCCAGTGTGTCTTCGGGCAGGCCAGCGGCCATGGTGGCCGCCACCAGGCAGCTGAGAACAACAAACAACCTCATGTTTCGGTCTTGAGTGGCTTGAGTGTGCGTTCACTAGGCAAGCAGCGAGCCAGTTGTAAGCGATCCTCAGGCCAGCCTGTCTTTTTATCCAGCGGCCGCGACAGGTGGAGGGGCTCCGGATACCTCGCCCGTACCCTCCAGATGAGCAGGCCTCTGCTCGCACACACGAGGTACGCGCGCGCGTACTATGTGAAAACCGACCAAATTGTACGTATATGCCGGCTGACTGACTGACAAGAGAAGTGGGCCGATAGAGGATGACACTTCTTCTTCTTCGAGGGTCACCGTGCTTGTGCATTTAATATTCCAAGAATCCACTTAATTTTGGTTTCAACGGCACGGAAATTACGATGCAATGATTCCACCGTTTATTTTTATTTTATCAGGTGGTTTTTCATACATTAATGAGTTACTTTTGAAAGCTGTGGGTTCTATAAAGAGAAATTACCCAAATACTTATTGAGATTTAATAAATTTAGAGTAGTTGGTAATCTCAAAATCGATATATTTATGAAAATGAAGCTACAGATTACAATTGCCGCGTCTTTTTAAGTCTTTATTCTTTTTTTTTTGTTTTGAGAAATAGAAAGTTAAAATTCGAGTTTAGTCTATTTTTTCTAAATGGAATTTTTTAAAACAATTATTTACACTGTTGCGCAATGAAGTTAGATTTTGCTAATTTCTAAAAAAGCCTGGATAACAGTTATAAACAAAATCCCCCAATTTGTGATGCATTTTGTAGAAAATAATTAAAATTCAACGGCGAAAGAGCATCTGAATTTGACCATGAGACTCTTTAGAGAATACAAAACTACGTATTTATAAGAATTGCTGCCCCTGAAACTATGAAATTATGGCCAAAAAACCGTCTAAAATTCACTTATTAAACCGTTCACTTTTTGGCTGAAAGGAGAGTTGAAAAGGTTCTGCAAGATTTCTTTCCCATGATAAGTCATTCGAATTTTACATCATTTTAAATTTAAAATCAAGTCAATGTGATGCAAAAAATCATGAGCAATCCAATTCTGTGATCGCCTGACTGTGTGTGTCCCTCGGCGATGTGCATTAATTGAATCCATTTCAGCTCAGGATTTTTCGACGAGCGCGGGCTACCCCGTTTCGCTTCTTACTTTTATTGTGCGTTCGCAGGTTTCATTGGACGCGGATGGGATGATGAAATCAGCACATCTTGGTCTCAAATGTGGACCACTCGATCGGTTTGCATGCTCACCGCGGCCCGGCGGCTCAATCAACGAGCGAGCACTTCCTTTAATTCAGCCGCACCGATTGGACCACGTCTCTCTTTGATACGAACCCAATTTTGCTCGTTTGCTTTCGCTGAAATGGATTCGCGATACCAAAGCCGGGAGAAAACGACGACGCTCGCAATTGAAAACTAGCGAGGAGAAATTAACTGCGCCGCATTCTGCAGTGACATCACGCCTCTCCTGCATTCCACGTGCAGAAAAAAACAGATTTTTGCACTTGCGGTTTCAAATCATTTAGTACGTTGACTGGGGGCCAAATTTACTCTTGCTCTCTGCGTCAATTTCACTCTCTTGCTTTGTCGCGTGCTCTTTGGTTCGTTTCGTTCGTTGTTATGTCACTGAAGGCTCGCCGCCGTCGTCGGCGGTTCGTTTGTTTTGCTGCTTTTTGTGGTGCATCCAGCATCAATCGCGGCGCGCGTGCACTCGCTCTCAGTCACAAAAGCTGAATGTAATTGCGTTCGCCACACGTCGCGAGCGACCAGCCGTGTGGAACAATCGCTTTTTTGCATTAAACGCCGCCGAAAGCAGCCGCGTGCCCCAAAACCTCAAATTGATTGTCGATTGTGCTGCTCTGCGGCTTAGCTTTTTGGCGGTTGCTGCAGATTAAGTATTGCGGTTATTAAACAACCTAAGTTGCATCCATAATTAAAAAAGCTTGTGTATTATTGCTTGAATTTCGTCGTTACATAATTTGTGATTAAAATATATATTTTGTTTTTTAGCCATAAAGAGGCACATTAAGAGATTGATGATTGAAATTCTGCCTTATAAATGATCGTTTTAACAGAGCTAATTAAAGATTGTTCCATTTTTCCTAAGAGAGATTTGGATTTTAATGATCTGAACAGAGATTTAGTGATATTTGATTAATTTAAGAACCATTTTTTGTCCCAATTCAAGTATCCTGACTCTATATGAGTTACAAATTTTATCTGTGTTTCTACGATTTCAAGACTTGTGAATTTCAGTCAATCAACTGTTTATTGGATCTTGTTGACAGAAAGAGTGAATATAACAAATTATTAATTTAAACTCTATGAATTACTGAAATGTTTTTGCACTACAAATACTTAAGATCCTAGAAATCAAAGTTTTTTTCTCCCCGGTGGCCATATGCGCGTTGAAATTGGTTCCAAAATGGTGTATAAACTTTGAAATCCTTAAGTCCTTTTTAAATATTCTGTACTAAGTGTTTTTTCCGATCGAATCGGCGTAACGCAATGCAAATTTCATCACATTATTGTCGAAATATATCCTCTTTATACCACACTTTCAATTGCATGTTTCAAAGTGCCGTACCCTACCCGACGCCATACCGGCGCGTCACGAAAATCTGGCTCCAGGTTTTTTACCCTCTATTGTTTATTTATTCTCGAAAGGGAACGAGATATTCGAAAAATCCACAAGGACTGTGGAGCCAAACATGAAAGAATAGAAGAAAAATGTTGAGAATGATTCATGTGTGAGCTCAATCCCCGGAATTGTGTATATTTGAGACCGGCTGTTTCAGCAGCAAATAAGGCAACTCTGAAAAATACCGAAAAAAAATCCAAAAGTCCACAGATTGTCAGTTTCATATTTTGAGAGCTAAGAAATTTTCTAATTTTCACTAATTTCATAAAAATAAGCTACCACAGTTTGTACGAGTTGAAACTTTTTAATTGTAAATCACGAGAAATTCCGAGTGTGCCCCGTTTCCGAGCGGTTTTCTGTGGTATGCAAACAACGGCTCTAGTTTCGTCCAAATTCTGGAGCAATGAGCGAGGAAATTGGACGCAAATTGCGGATTTTTTCTCAGCGCTCGGTCAAATTGGCCATTGTCAACACCGCGCGTTTCCACCGAGCTCGTGCACATATAATTAATTTAAGGTCCGTTTTTCCGGTGCTCGCGCGCGGGGCCAATTAAGTCGGAGGATTCGCGGTCTAATTGAGAGTATGTTTCCTAAAAAATTTGGAGTAGCCCCAGTGACAAGAGCAGTGCGTGATTATTTCGAGCAAGGTCAGGACTACAACGCGTGGAAAAGTACCGTTGCTTTCTCTTTCTCCTCTTCGTTTGGCTTCTTCTTTTCTCTCGATCACTCGCTCGCTCGTGTGTCGTTAGCATTCGGCTGCTTTTTCCATCGTCAGCAGAGGTGTGACTTTTCACTTGTCGCAATTCGACCCACAAACAAACGCAAGCAAAGAGAGGAGGAAATGAAAACAATTTCCACATACGCACACCGAGACGTCCGCAGCGTGAAAAAGAAAAAGAAGCGTGGAATTTGCCGGCGATCCGAGTGGAATGCGCGCAATGCAGGGAAAAACGGGCCAAAGCAGCGTAACACGCCCTTGAACGCAAACACATTCCAGCTTAAGTTGGTCAGAAGTCAGAAATCACGAGCTAAACGGCACTCTTAGCACATTGGTCCTCCGCTAGTTTGATATTATGGTGCGCTGAGAGTTATTTCTTTAATTGCCGAGGAAAGGGTTTTGTCGAGCCAGATAGTGACGTAGATTCGCAGAGAGCCCGCGTTCATTACCAGAAACATTCCCATTTGCGAGTCAAATCCCAAAAACCGGTATTAAAATACATCGCAGGCTTCTTCGAAATGTTTTTATTAAAAGAATTTGGATTTCTCTATACGAACCTGACACGACCAGAAAAATATTACGTAAGCCCATTTACAAAATATTGGCATAGAACAGAAAATTTCAAACATTCTAATTTCAAATAAAATTATTATGCATTTTATTCATTCTGTGTGTTTTATTTGGGTAAATTTATTTGTACAATTATATGGTGATCGGTATTTTTGTTTTCATCGAATAAAGCGTATCTGGGATACCGAGAATGGTCGAGAGTTATAAACTCTTAAGATGTTAAGTAGAAAATAAATTTCTGGATGGAGCGAGAAATTTTCAAGATTAAACGGTCAATCAGTATTGAAATAGTAAAAAATATAAGAAAAAAATAATTAAAATTTTCAACATTGGCCGCACAGGCTTGGAAACTCTAGGCTCACTCTATCTAGAGATTGCTTTTCTTATACTTACCATTTTTTAAGGACCGGCCAAGTCTTTGAATTCCTAGCGGGTAATTTTGGGATTTTATAGCTTCAAGTTAACAGATTTAAAGATCTATTAATGGGGCCGGATGACGCCTGATTTCCATTTCCCGTGAACAATGATGCAAACCTTGAGTAAGCTACTTTTCTCAAAATTGAAATATCAAGTTGAATTTTCTCTAGTTTTTAAAGCCAAAATATCGCATATTTATTTTCTTTCATTTAAACCTGTGTCAACATTCTAGAAAAAGTTAAAATTTATTTTGGTTAAATTTTACCGCTGAAAATTTGGGCATGCCTTAAAAGTTTTATTAGAAAGGATGTTCAAGCATTACATTTATAATCTCTATCGTGGTAACATTCAACGCACGTGTGCGTATCTTGTGTTCTAGTCAGTCTCACGTCTTTATCAGACGAGAGAGCTCAAGAGGCACGATTCTGGAAGGAATAAATTCGCTTGATGCCAGCGAAAAGCAAAACAGAAAGCGTTCTGTTCGCAAGCCGACTACCGGAGTTCGTGAATGGAATGGAGCGCGGATGAATGAATGAAAAGTCATGCAGGGAGAAATGCAATTCGCAGCCAAAGGCTCCGAGGGCAGGCAGACGCAGACAGTGAAATGATTCTGGCCGAGAGACGAGAGCTTTTTCTATCAATGAATGTCGCGCGCATCCGGCTCTCTTTTATAACTAATTCCGCACCGAAGCGAGAGCAGCCTATTTTCCGATGCCTCTCGCAGACGCATCTTCAGTCAGACGAACAAAAAAAGAGTGAAATCGATGTAAAATAGTCGAGCACGCGCCGGTCAAAATGGCCTCTTTTGATACGGGCTCGTCTAGTTCTACACACGGCACACACGCATTTTCTCAACCCTTGCGGTAAATCCAGCCGGGCCTCTTTTACAGTTTGCTCCACGCCAAAGATGCAATTGCGATGAATCACCTAGCGGCCTCTTTGTCACCAGTCAGCCAGTCAGTGAAATCAAATGATGCATGCTGTCGGTACTACCACGCAATACCGACGTTTGGATATTTTTAACTAGAACTTATTAGAAATTTAAACGAGAAAATATGATTTTTTATTTTCGTGATTTATATTCAAGATAATAAAAAACTGCTTCACATCTTTCGACTCTAATTAATTTTTTTTAAATAAAAAGTAATAGATAATATCAATGCCTGGATCATAAAAATAAAGTAGCAAGAATTTCACAGTCATTAGCACGTGAAAGCATGTATGTTTTTTATAAAATTAATAACGCTTGAGAACTGATTAATTCGCAGCACAAATTCGGCTTAAGTTTGAACACACGCATTCACTCTTGGAAGATAAAAGATAACGCAGTGTTCTACTAAAGCGATCTGTCGGCTCTAATAATAGCCCTGCAGAACCATAATAAAGATTACTTTGAAACTAATATTTAATTTGCTGGCCGTTCCGCTGCTCTGCTCGACTGCCTTATGCGACGTGTGTGTGTTTTAAATTTTACAGCAGGGGCCGAAAGAATACTCAGCAAAATTATTGCTTTGTGCTGCGAAAATGGATTCTCACACACCAACCGAAAGCGTCAGCTGGGCGCTTCGTTCCAATGACCCTCATTTCTGGACCGAGTGCGAACCAGCAGTAAATTCGGTGACGTCGTAATTGGCTTACGTCGGCGCTACAAAAAACGCCGCTGTATTGAACAATGAATAACACTGTGCATATTGAGGACGTTCAAAGCAAATTTTTGGTCGGGCTTCTAGAACTTACATTTTGAGATGTGTGCTGAGATTTATACACTAGATTTGAATATTTTTTGAAAATAAATTGTATTTTGTGTTTGTGAAAACATATTAAGTAACGATTCAGGGAAAATTTACTACAGTGATACTTCAAATTGTAGAATTTGTCACAGAAAATGAGGGAAATTTTTCTTTTGGAAATTTGTAGTTTTTTTTATCAAATAGCCGGGTATTTCATAGAAACTTGCTTAGATACTTGCAAAATTAACCACTTTGTAATGAATCATAGCTTCAGTTGCATTTGGCAGTATATAAATTACTGTATCCTTCAGAAACCACTGAAAATTATCGGAAGATTTTGTGTTAATTATAAATCCACCATTTTCGCATAGAAGTGCCGTTTTCTAATCAGCAATATGTTGAGTTGCTTACTGTAAAAAATCGTCCCACTCTTGGACTGCTGTCTGCAAATCGATAAATTACGCGCGCGCCGCTGATGCCACTTCCCACCTTTTTGGAGGTTTGTTCATCGCACGGATTAAATAAGAGTCGGATATCTTTGGGCGAGTTGATTTTTATATTTAATAACGGGACCAACGAATGCTGGCCGCGTCAAGCAGCAATCTACGTTCGTAATCTGTTAATAGAGACGGTCAAACTTCGAATTCCTCACGTCGAGATGATGGCTAAAATACTAACTCTTCTACAGATACGAAATTCGCCGTTTTTATTTTCCAATCCTTTTTTAAACGACATGAAAAGACAGGTTGCTGCACTAATTAATGAATTTTAGAGAAATTTTATCAGAAAAATTACAAGTTGTCTGATTTTCAAATTGATTTGGTTCCGCATCTGCCTGATTTTGACCCAGTTTCATGAGGTACATCGTAAAAATATCTCAACGACGCGAGGCCGATCAATTACGACTCGAAAACGCTATCGGCATCTGTAATAGGACGAAACACACTATTTCCCCGCGTTGATTGATCGATCAGAGAGAACTCTCGTGTCGCCCAAACAAATCCGGCTTGACTATATTAATTACACCCTTTACTGTAACTGTAAAAATGCACTACGAAGCGAGGCTTTTTTCGAAAAAGCGGTACACTTTCTTTTTCGAGTCGGAAAGGACTTTGTTTGTACATATGGAGGTTACTCTCGTATTATTTGTCCTGTTGGCCGGTGCTGGAGCATAGTATGTGCGCATTCACAGGCTATCTGGGTCACTCAGCTCTCCGCTCATATCAAGTACAGGTACGCGTAAACACACGCTCTTCCTTCCTCCTCGCATTCTCATCCTCAAACCCATCTTCACCGGACCCATGACTAAAAAAATAGTCAAAAACTTCATTTTTTCAAAATAAAATAATTTTTTTATTTACATTTCCCTGATTAGGTGAATTTAAATAAAATGTGCTACAAATCAGATATATTATAATTTTTGAATGAAACCCATTTTTACTACATTGACGTTCTTTTTTAGTCTGATCTTTTTATTCATAGCAAACTAGCATATTTTACAAAATGGCTAATTTTTTTAGATTTTACACAGAAAAAACTAGACAAATTTTGAAAAGTAGAGCTTTATAGGTCAATAATGAAAGACATTTTACAATTTTGACGATAATAAGTAGTTCATCGAGCTTATTGTTTGTGACATGTACCAACAGTTTATCTCTATAAAGTGAAATAATGAAATCAGGACCAAGGATAAGTTAAATTTTAGATTTTTTAAATTTCTCGAATTGTTAAACAGTTTGCTAATGATATTTTCACTTGATTTTCGATTCGCGATCTATCCAATAGTGTGCGAATTATGAGGTAAATTTTCATTCTGGCAACATTAATTATGATTTCCAATAAAGGAGACAATGCTCGCTTCTTGATTAGTATGCAAACCTTTGAGCTGATTTTCGCAGAAATTTAAATGGCAGGCTGGGAAAATTGTAGCTAGTTTTGAATTATCTGCTTATATATTTAATGTAAATAAGGTACAAAAATTATTTTTCATAGTTCATAGAATTTAAAACATTTCAATAATATGTATTTATTTGGCACTTACTTACGATTTAGCAAAAGTAGGTCTGAATAAACAAAAAATGAAACTAATATAATATAGTAGTCGCTTTATTTATTATGACTTAAATCCACTTTCAATCGTCTGCGTCTGCACGATGGTGAAAAGTAAATTATTATAGTCGATTGTACAGGCTGCTGTTGAAAGAAGTTGGGTTGAATCGCGGCGAGACCGATTTTGCTGCTTGCGGCAGGCGAGTCACTCTTTCTGCTCTCGCCGTAACGATTACCATCTCGTTTATTCTTCGTTATGGCCATTCTGCGCGCGCGGTGCGGCCGGGACCAATTACTCGCTGTGAAGTAACAACTTGCTTGCTCTGCTCTTCGCCGGCCGTCTCGCGGAGCGTCTCTCGGAATTCCCACCGTTCAAATCACTGGATGGATGCGGATGGGCGACGAGCGAGCAGCAGCCAACAAACACGCACGCGGCTAACCACAAAATGCTGTGCTACATTTTAAAAATAGTATATTATATATTATTTACGATACACTCACTCACTCGAGCATTGAGACGGAAATTCATCGCTCCAAAAGGAGCAACGAGGAAGTGGAAAATCTCTCACGTGTGTGTCTCTTTCTTTCTCTAATTTCGATTTTTCCTCTTCAAGTAGGTCAGTTCTTCGGAGAATGCATGAACGACGATACTCCTTTTTTGTCACGGCGTGACTCACAAAATTCATTGTTGGGCTTGCTGCCTCCGTGTTTGCTTTTTTCACTGTGCCGTTCCGTAAAAGGTCATGTCTGGGTTCGAACAGGAAACAGTCTAACTCAAAGCTGACGAAGTCAGATTTTTCAAACTAGGCAAACGAGGAGGAAAAAATACTAAATTTAAAGAAGATTAAAATTAACAATCGTCAACTGGTGAGCTACAAAGAAAAGATTTATTTTATATAATATAAATTCGAAGTCAATATTTGACTGCCGGTTTCCTAATTTTAATGATATTTTGATTTGTTTGATGAACCAATGTGCAATGATCAAATTTTGATAAAGCTGTTTTGATTTAGTAGTAGAACGCTTCGAAATTGCAGGTTTTCTGCTTTGCATGATTGTTGCCATTTTGAACTAGCAAATCAAATCATAAAAAAACTGTTGAAGGGTGGGGGACAATTATTTAAAAAAAAAAACTGCTGGACTTCCTTGCTATTGGAATTAAAAATGGAAATAATCATATTAGAGACACACATTTTTGCTGTTAAAATAAAACGAAATTTTCCCAATTAAAAATTCGGGATTTCGATTTGAATCGTGTGTTTACTTATAATTTGTTGAAACCTGATCATGGGTTTGAAATGATGGGCTTAAAAATTTAAGGATATAGTCCTTAGTTTTTAATTTGGAACTTCATTTTAATTACACATTGCTGGAAATCATGCACTTCAGGGCAAGATTAAAATAAAAACACGACTTAAGCTTAAATATTAGGGCAGGAGAGACCAAGATAAGACATTAGGTCTAGATTCTTTTTATTTTGCTGGCTATGTGCTACAAAAATGTTTCAAAAGAAAAACCTACGCAGTAGATCTCAAAAATAGCGACCAGACGAACTATAATTATTGCTGATGGGTTCGAACTATCATTTCCTGATCTCTATACTTCCATACTCCAATAAATGTAATATGTATGTATTAAGATTTGGCAAAAATATATCGAAAATTCATCACTTGTCCTTTTTCATGGAAAATTTCATTTCCTCTTGATGGTGAACATGCTTTCTGGTTGTTAAAATGCATGTAGGTTCCAAATGGTGACCATTTTGAGCTTCTGTGGGTGTTTTAATTCATGAAAATTTCATTCTGTTGATAAAAATCTGAGAAATTGGTCCTTTTTTTAAAAGATTCTCGTCTTGAAGCGAAGTAAATTGTGACAAAAAGCAAACGGTTGTTGCCACAAATTTTTTTGTTTAATTTCTTGAAAACTTCTGATCTTACGAATTCTTCAAAACCCCGAGAGTGATTGAAGAATAGAAAAATTACTTTTCCTGCATAAAAAAATTCCAACTATACATAATCACAGTTTTAGAGCAATCGACTATGCATTAAATTGAGCTAACTGAAAACCGAATTTTTTTTTTGCCACGTGTGGTTGTTGTGTGTGTGATGCATTTCCCTTTCAATTATTCGCTGCTCGGGCACGTCGCACTTTCATTGTCGTGCCGATTCTCGGTCGCAGGCAGCGCAAGCAGGCTGATTGAAATTCCGCGGACGAAAGGCGCGTCCGTTTCGAGTGGCCAAAACAAAAGTTTACTTTCGTCGCGCGGCGCAAAAAACGCACGGCTGCCGCAGTGGATTTGATGAGGCGGCGCGTGCATTACGCGAGCCAGGCTGCTGACCCTTGCGCGACCTTCTCTCTCTCTCTCTCTCTCTCTCTCTCTCTCGCGCAGTCAGAGTCACTTTCCGCGCGCTACTCCCACGCCTTCTCTTTCATCTTCTCACTTTTCGAATCCTTTCGCTGCCACTCTCTGCGTTTGCACGTACGCCATAAACACACCGAGCAATAATCCCCTGCTCAAGTGACCCCCCGGGAATCAGGTCACCGGGGAAATGGGACGATTTAAAAGCGGCCGCTAATTTATTGGTTTATCGTCGTCTCTCTATACGTGCCCCCCTCCCTCCGCCCGCCCGGCCAGAGATGCTCACAATCAGCGTTTAATTACGCCAGAGAAGAAATTCGCTTCCTCTCAAACCCGTTCGACGGCCTGCCTTAGTTCCGTTTGCCACGCCGCCGAAGAAGAGCGAAATTGTTGCACAAAGCTCACGATGAAGTCGAGAAAAATGACCGTATTATTTGTTTTCTTCGCAAAACAAGTTTTAGATTTGAGGGAAATTTCGGGCAGGCACACTTTCCAACCTTTCATAGTTGAAATATCTTCTTAATATATGTTAGGAATGAAATGATAATGCCAGATTATAACTTTTCAATCATTTTAATTATCAGGAAGTAAGATAAACTAATATTTTCTTACAACTCACCTATAGCGATTATTTTTTCCTAGAAATTGTCATTTGTGGCCGATAATTTAGAATAATTTCTTTTTCTTAATCGTTTTTTAAAGATATTGTCACTCAAGAATTAAAAAAATTTATATATATTTCTAAAGGTAACGTTTATATACTACTGGTTGTTTCCTTCCGTTACTTTTTACAAAAAGTTCTAATAAAAACTTATTCCTTCTCCCCTAAAGTGTTCGTTTTTGTAATTAAAAAAAAAACTAAATAAAAATTATTTCTAATTGGTAAAATATTGATGAAAACGAGCAGTAATATAACTCATTCATCTATGAGTTGGAAGACATTAGTTAGAATACAGCCTTTATGAATCATCAATTACTATATAAAAGCTAATAAATCCTCCCAACAGAGTAGTGTATTTTCTCGTTCTGTGCGGTCATCACTTAAAGAAAATCTGCGCTCGGCAGAAGGAAGCCGGCGTCAGGTGCTCACTTTGAATGATTATCTGCGTTTTCGCACGTGTGTTGTCTTGCTGGCGAAAATTAAATGTGCAGCTGTTGCTGCTGATGCTCCGGCCGGTGTCGTCGGTTGGGAATTTCGAGGCCAGCGCCTCGCTCTTGGCCATTTGCATTGCTTGCTTCCGTTAGAAAAAATCGGGTTAGTCTGCAGCAGCATCATCCATCGTGGATTCTTCTGGCTTCGAAAAATCACGTGTGCGTGCCTCTCTCGCAACAAGTTATTAGATGATTATTGCTGAGCTGGACGAGCGGGTAATTAAAAGAGCAATCGTGATCAATCGAGTTTTGCTTCTTCGGCAGCAGCTGCTTCGGAAGGAAGTGACCCAGATTTGGGATTTTTGGAGTGATTTATGAGAAGACATAGTTCTGCTGAATTTAAAGAAAATCCCTTCACTCTTTAGAAAACTTTCATTTGAGTATTTTCAAAATCCTTTAAATCGAAACCAATGCTTACAAGGCTGTCTCGTTTACGGGATATATTTAACGTGCTAATCGATTTTCACATAACAAACCGATTTGAATGACGCAGTTCTCGACGTTCCCGTTACATACATAGTCCAAATTAAATTACAAAACATTACGTAAGTTCACTTTTCAGTTGCTCGTTAAATTCAAATTTAATTAATGGAGAGAGGTTCGATTTGAAATCTGAGTGGGTTCCCACACATACATGACAACTGTAGCTCTGGCTACCTGGAAAACCTACTGACCTTAAAAGAAAGGCGGTGAAAGAAGAGCTCTCTTTCTTCTCTTTTCAAAGAGCAGTTTTCTCCGCACAGACCTTGAACTCGCACCGCTGCTGGCCATGACCATAGCGCATTCGTATTCACTCGCTCGCCGTGTTGGCGCGGCGCGAGACAATCGCTGCGATTTGTCCTGATTTCTACCAGCAATCGATATGCTAATATCATAATCAGAGTTGAAGCTACCGAACGGGACCTCACTGATCAGCAGACCTTTTCGCGTTTGTTCCTCTGTGGACACCGCAAAAGTTGGCAAAATCGCAATCGTGGCGCCCTCTAGGGCAGAAAGACCGCACTTTTCGCTCAGAATTTGCTCGAAAAGCGCTAAGTGGAAAGATACAGCATGAGAGTTAACCTTGATTCTTTAAGATAAGGATTTTTTTAAATAATTTTCTTTGATTTTTATTTTTTGATTGAGCATTTTTATTTAATTTCGTCGATAGGTACAAGTAATCTCCATTGGATATATTCATAAATTACAACAAGTTTGTAAAAAAAGAGTCGTGTCACATGGCGTCTCGATCTAAACTCACTACAGTCACGAGTCGGTGTGTTTGTGGAAAGAGAACACAGAAAACCTCTAGAGTCAGTCTTTCTTACGGAAAAGTGGAAGAGAGAAGGCGTTTGAAGGGTGGAAAATAAAGAACTAATTTCTACGATTGGAAGGCACGGTGGAAAATTGAAAAATAGAAATTCAGACTAGAGAGGACGACACTATGCGTAGGGGCATATAAAATTAAGAAGAGCTGTGAAAGAGAGGTCGAGTCGATTGAGCAGGTTACACGCGAGGCAAATTTGGCATCTCGAGTAAAAATAGCTTTGGTAGTCGCGTAAATCAGAAGAAAAAGGAAGATAGAGAAAAAGAGAGAAAGATAGAGAGAGAGAGAAAATGAGCGGCAGAATAAGAGTGGCAGTCGGTTTTTTTATATGGAGTCGTCAGTCGTTTCGTAAAAAACACTCACATAATCGGGAATAAATTAACAAAACAATAAGTTAAAATTCGAAAGGGATAGAGAGCGGCAAACGATTGTTGTACCCGTATTTGCGAAAATCATCAGAGGGAAGACGAAGAGGGAGCGGGAGGAGACAGTCGAAGTATTTGAAAGAGTTGAGAAAGTGGTTGAAGGGCGGCAGCGACAGGGTGGTTTCTTAATAAATTACTAATGTTATGATTGGCTCAGCAACAACCTGGCAACCTGCAAAAATAAGGAAAACAAAGCATTAGATTCATTAGGCCGGAACTCGAGTTGATTCGAGGACGCACCT
Source organism: Cloeon dipterum (assembly GCF_949628265.1). NCBI lineage: Eukaryota > Metazoa > Arthropoda > Insecta > Ephemeroptera > Baetidae > Cloeon > Cloeon dipterum. The sequence goes on from NC_088790.1 coordinate 12,649,830, forward strand.
TAGGGCTTCTGGGCACCGTATGCCATCTGGTGGGCGTCGGAGCTGCGTCCCCATCCGCTGGAGGAACCACCGGAGTAGGATCCAGGCGAGCTGGCGGCGATGGATGCGCCGCTGCTGCTGCCAGCAGAGTAGGTATCGTGGCTGCTGTACGAGTGAGGGTGCGACACAACCTCGTAGGTCACGGCCTTGTGCTGACCTCCCAGGAGCTTCTTCAGGGCGATCACGGCGGAGAGCAGCAGAGCGATCTTGCCGATGATCAGGGCCTTACCGGCGATCAGGGCGATGGCACCAAGAACAAGAGGAGCGAGCAGGGCGGCCTTGAGCAGAACTCCGATCAGGAGGGGTCCAAGCAGCTTGCCGGCTTTCTTGACTGTAAACGAAAACGGATTGTTATATTTTGTGTCTTTTTCGATATGAAAAATAAAATATAATTATGGTTTTGGCTTGATTGGGCAAAAAATTGTTGATGGTGCTGGAGTACCTAACTTTCTTTCCAAGGCATCTTTATTAAATTTTTATACCAACCGAGCAAAGATTAACTTTGGCAGAAAGTCTCTTTCTTCTATGCCACTAGTTAGCAGAAAAACTGAAAGAGATCTTGATAAAAAAGAGCTCAAAATATAAGTGAAAACAACGTTTAATGAGCACTCCGATTGTGAATATTGACTATTGAAATTATGGAAATATAAGCGTTGTTCTATTTATAAAAATAAGAAAATTGTGGTATGGAGAAAGCAATGCAACCCGCTGGGCCGGCACGTCAGCGGGGTTGCCTATAGTGGCGGAATTAACAGCTAGGCGGCGAGATGATTAGCCGCGATAGCACGCGGGCCGAGAAACAACTTGGAACAATGAGCGCCGTCATTTATCAGCCGGCGGGCGGGCAGGCTGAGTACATGTGTTGGTAAGACGCACCCGGCACCTGACCCACATTCTGCCGAGTAATAAACGAGACGCATTCTAGTTGTTTTATAGGCCGGCTCATTAATATGTATTAATGCGAGATGCATCCGCGAGGAGAGGATTATGCGCGGACAGCGCCAAGTGCTGATGGGTGCGTCCGCTCGCATTGTCAGGAGCAGCGGGCACCGAGCCAAAGGTCTTTTCAACCCGATCCAACCGTTATGTAAAGCAACAGTGCGGCTAATTAAGAGCCGAGACTTATCTCTCGAGGAGGAAAAATCAGATCGGTTCGTCTGAGGAAACGCTATTAATTTAGCTAATTACGATTTTACGAGCAATTAGGAAGTGGCGATTGGCATCTCGCGCCCGCCGCCGGCACCAATTAGCCGAATTGCGTGAGAAACGACGGTCATCGCGCATTGTAATAGAGCACCGGCGGTGTTTTCTTTTTTTATATTTTACTGCCAGGTTCAAGGTGCGGCTACAGTTACGTCAGCCCGCAGCGGGCAAGCATGTGGCGGCGTGACTAGCGCACCGGCTACCGTTAACTTCTTGTCAAACAAATAGTAACATAAAGATGCTATTAATTATGGAAAGTATCAATGCGTTTGGCCACTCATCCTCGGTTTCATCTTACGACCGAATTCTTTCGAGCAGTATAGCGTTATATTTTTTAACTGGAAATGTGACAAAGCGATTCCGGCCCGAGAGTGGTGGGGGATGGGGTGCAAGGATGTGATATTTATACCTTTGACACCCTTCCTGGCCTCCTCGACCTCCTCGCCGTTAAGAGCACGGCCGACAGCAGAGACGGCATCGACAACGTCAGCGCCCTTCAGGTCCAAGTGCAGGGAGTGGGTCTGGAGGAAACGAGCGGCGCGGCCGATCAGGGAATCGTCAATGGCACGGGGGGCTCCTTCCTTTTCCTGCACCTCGGCTTCCTCATTGCGCACCACGGTGATGCCTTCAGCCAGCTGAATCTCAGAGGCAGCAGCTAAAAATCAAAACCATAAATTGTAATTCCATAAAATCCTAAGATATTTATCGATATAATTTTCCCCTGGATGTACAGAGAATCATATCCATCCCTGAAGGGGGTATAGCACCCTATTAGAACTCACCCTGGGGCTGGTTGGCCTCCTGCTCGGTAGTAGGCAGCGCTGTGGCGGCTGCGACGGCCAGAAGAACGATGAACAACTTCATTCTAGTGCGTGGAGATTGGCTGGCTCTGCTGGCTGCTTGCTGCTCGATTGTTGCTCAGGTGGTGAGTGCGTTGTTGCAACGGCGTGCCGAAGCTATTTATACCTGGCGCGGGTCCCTGCTCTTCTCGGCCGCCCCACTCGGCCGTGTGCCGCTGCCGCCCGAGATGCACCGCGCATACATACATACATACATATACACACACAAATCCATACACATACACACACAATGACCAAACACAAATTGCACTTATATGGATCTCTTTCAGCGGCACCTTTTCTCCCTTTGTCGTCTTTTTACTCCGCAGGTGCGATCCGCGCCACAAAAGGACGCCCGTTTTCGGTTTTGCCAAAGTACCCGCGAGCTGCATATTGACCCCGATCCTCGCTGCGCGTGAAAACACGTGTTCTAGTATGAGTATGACGCCGCCTTGCATTCCACCCTCTTCAACAGGTCCTACTTTCCGCTGTTCAAATTTGCACACAACGCCTTTTGACTCGACAAGCGGCAATTGTTTGCGTAAGCACACACAAATTTTACGCGTCTAATGAACGAATAACCAAGAGGAGGTTACAAAATAAATTGGAATGATAACGTTATAGGCTTCACTTTTCTTTCAATATTTAAAACTAGTGTGCAAACTCTTGCAACAGTAAAAATTAAAATTCTACTAATTTACTCCGAAAATTTACAGTGCTTGACCATAATTCCATGACAAATTTCGATTATTCTCGTCGAGATCTATCCTACGGTGTTAGCCACTATTCCGTGAAACTCTTTGTCATGGAATAAAATAAGATTTCAAGTAGGGAGACGGTGCTTACCATTTAAAAAGAATGCTAACTTAGCACCTAATTTTCTCAAAAATGTAACTCAAACCTCAAGGGCTAGTTTATTCAGTAGCAACTAGGAAACATCATAAAAAGCTGTCAAATGATATCTATCCACTCAAATAAAAAAGCAAATAATTTATTTAATGCAAATCATCACTCCTGTCGAATATCTCAATTTAGAAGTCTTAGTCATGATTACATCCGCGTCATCAGACCGTTTTTTGACACAAATATGACATAACCAAAGGATTAAATAAGACAAACTAGCTCGGTTTATTTTGACTGCACGCTAAACTGGCCCAACGAGTGCGGCGCGATTCCATTGTCCGCGTGTCTCAAGAGTGAAACCGACGTGCATGCAGGTCGCGCTTCTGCCTCGATTCGTCGCATGGGGCGCGCAATAAAGAGAGAAGAAGCGAGCCGCTCAAAATCCGGTTTTCGTCGTTTTCTCAAGTGCATTTGCTCCTTGAAAAGTGCATCCTCCGACAGGCCGGCAGCTTTCCCAACCTCGATTCCGTCTCACGGATATGCACTCACCAATTTCGATTACAAACATCCTGATAGTGCAAGCACTTGTTGATCTTCCTGCGCAAAAAGCGGTCTGTTCGCTCAGATCGATTGATTTCGACTTTAGAAAGCCAGTTCCAAGTACGTACCTGAGATAAAACTCAAACTGGATCTTTTTGTTTGTATCTTTGTTTTGAGTTATTTCAATTTAAATGTTTTATTAATTATATTATGCTAGTTTCAATGGTTCTCACCACGATAGCGTGAATTTTTTTCTCTGATCAGGACAAAATATTTTGTAAAAAGAAAATATAATATAATAGATATAAATAGATAATTGCTTAGCTCAGAAATAGATTATCAATAGTACGTTTAATGCACTAAACAAATCAAGACCGGAACAAACAGGAATCATCGTTGACCTTTACAGCCTTGCAATTATAAAATACAGTTATATCTTCTACTGAAAATCGAAGAGTTAAGTGCCTAAAATACCTAAAATGCATTGAAATTCGTCCGAATTGTCCACCCCCTAAATTGGAAATCCGTTCTCTCAATTAAAATCATCTCATCAAATGACAAAAGGCGTGGAAATTGTCCTCATATTGATTTCCGCATTCGTCGTCTCGTCCTCAGAAAAGTCAGCTGGGGGATCTGCTGCTCCACATTCTGCATTTCCTAGCGGAGCAATTACAGATCAATTATTCTAATACGTACGTAGGCTAACGCGCGTGCAGTGAAATTACCTGCTACGACGCGTCCAGCGAACTGACCTGAATTCGTTTCGTCAGGGCAGCAAACGCGCGAGAAGCTGTTGGCCGGCACCGGTGCAATATAAAATATAATTTAATCATAATAATAACAACAGCAATAACAAGCGTCTGAAGCGACTCGCTGAGAGCGGCCAACGCTGCTGATGCCGAGAGATGCCTCGACCCGCACGCCTCGAAACTTTTTCGCCTCGTTTGAGATGTAAAATGCAGCTCTGCAATGCCTCTCGGATGAGATGTAACGAGATTGGTCTTTTTTCCTTCCAATGTAATAAGGCAATTCGCCATCATGAAATAAAAACATTATTCCGTTTTTTCATTTTTATTGTTGGGAATTTTAGGCAACTTGTACAATGGAAAGTCAGTTCTTTTACAGTATTTAACATTTTGAGTTCTCATATTTAATATTTGGAGTTTTAAATTTAGGACTATTGTTTCCTGCTCATGAAAAAATTAGTCCAGGCTGCATTCAAATCTTTCAAAAACATTTCTTAACGAACTGCCAATAAATTTAATTCTCACCGTTGAAGTTTTTAACTTTCAGTTGGATATAAAGTCACTATCTGAAGACTGCTTCAAACGTTAATAATTTACAAGCAAATTGAATTCAGGCAAATAAAAACTTACGATTAATATTTGCAAATTTTCTTAAACAATAGATTTTATACAATTCATTTTTTAACTAAAAAATTTAACATAAAATAAGTATTTTGAGTAAGAAAAATGATCACTGTGAAATTGCTCTTAATTAGGATGGGCGGCTGCAAGTGAACATTTGAAGAAACGCCCTTCCTGGCTTCTGGATTCTCCCTTAGAATAGAGCGCTATTGTGTTCAAATTTGGTAAAAAGAATCAGCGTATAAAAATTAAAAATACTGAAACTAATTAAAAATTCTGACTTAGGTTCAATTTAGGTTAAGTATAGGCTTATATTTAGACGATATATTGAAAAAAAACAATTGGTGAGTCAATTTTGACACTCTGAAACTAAATTAATATAAGGTTTTTGCTGCAAATTGAATTTGTAAAAAAGAAGATAAAACAGTTGAATAGAAAAAAAAACTGATCCACAGTCTGATTTTCTCAAAGCTAGTAAAATTAACTACATTTTTCATGTTAAAAAATTTTCTTTCAGTCTTCTTTATTTAAAACCTTAAAAAAAAGGAAATAAAACGTATTTTAAAAACAATTTAAAAGTAAATCATCATAAAAAAGTAAAGCTCAGACTATTTGGAAAAATTATTGCAAGCATTCTTAACAAGCTTTTTGTTATTTTCCAGGTAAAAGTCTTAAATCTAAGAATTACACTAATATCCAGTAAGAATATGACGTAATATCGATTTTAATATGACTTATCAAGTAGAGTATGGCCTATAAAATCATCTCGGTTGAACGAAAAACTGGCTTCAAAATTCGACTGTTAAACAATTCCTATTAACTTTTTTATAGGATTTTATTCATTCTGAGCTCGAAACGCAGCATTCCAAAAATTCCTAGATATAATTAGATTAAATACCACATTTTATTATTATTTCTATATATTTAACGTTTTATGTATGCACTGCCGAATAATCTTACAAGTATATACTTCCTTAATATATTCCATGAATATTGAGGTTGGTTCATTCTTAACATTAAAATGAATACGAATTTCTGCAGCTGTTGTTGATTTATTCTCAGAGTGCGGATCAATTCATTAAAATTTAGAACGGATTTCGCAGAGAGCAGAAAAGAATCGGCAACAATCGAATCTCGTGCTGGCGGTGAGAACAAAAATCGACTCGCGGGTGAACTTTGATCTAATTTTCGCCGCTGCCTGAATCAAGTGCTTTTGTCGAGTGCGCCGCATGCTTTCTCAGTGACCCAGAAAGAAAGCAGGCAAAAAATCGCCCACAAGTGAATGCGATGATGTGGCTGGCGACTCTTTTATTATTTTTTCTTTTCAATGCGCGCTAGCTCGCGGCACCCACTCTGCAACGAGCGCAGGAGGCGCGAGACGGCGAGTAAATAAGCCGCGCGCGGCGAGTACTGCTTCGACCCACAGACCGAGCGCGGAGCAAAGCAAGCATGCCTCGTGTGCGAGAATTCATTATCAAGATCACGGTCGGCGAGGAGAAAGACGCGGGGCGTGTTCGCCGCGCGAGAATTCCTGACCACATTTCCAAGATTAATTAGCTACTTGACCTGTCCAATAAATCGAATCATGTCAATCGCCTTAAACAGTTCGGCGAAAATGATTGCGGCGCCGAATCATGGTTTCATTCGCATGCATATTTCAATGACTCTTCAAGTTTTCATTCATTATTGCCATTTAGAGCCGAGATTACCGTCACTTGTACAGCTATTTAATCAATTAAACGCGCGCGAGATGCAAAATAGGCCTAGAAAGGCAGTCGCGGCGGCCATCTGCCTACTTATTAATCTATTATGGAGAAGAAGCTGCAACTGGAACTGCAGTGAGAAGAGAGAGAGAGAAAGAGAGGTGTGTTCCTCTGGTTGCACCGACCCAATGACCGCGTGCAGTGCGTTTAATTCTCGGCTCGCTCGCACATATAAATATTTATCCCAGGCCGAGGGAATTGCATTCCATTGCATATGAATGCGCGGCTCATTTCGCAGCAAACGCGAACAAACCGAGCCTCATTTTCCTAACAGAGATATTTTATACCGTTGTTTGCCGACCGAAGCATCTTTGACACGTTTTAATATAATTTCCATCGTAATCGCAACTCTTTCCCTCCTCTTCCGCGAATGCTCGCTTACTTTGCCAATACCCATTTGTCACAAGCTCTTTTCAATCGGTCTCTTCCTCACTACGGATGTGGTCGAGAATGATTAGGAGTCGCACAATTTCTTACATACCTCGCGATACAAGTTGCATCAAGGTGTCTCACTCAGCATTATCCTGCAGCTTAAATTTTCGACTATAGTTCTAATCTAAAAATGGCCGACAAAGTTAAATAATCTGTCATGCTTATGACATCTTGGGCCTTTAAATTATAACGAGACGTGCATGGTGTGAACTAGTTCACCTTGTATTTTTCAGGGATATGGGATATCAATTGTATAATTAAGAGCTCATCAGGTATTGCATTGTTTAAACAGCATACCTTTACAGTAAGACCCAGAAATGAATTTCGTGTATTTTAAAATCAACAATTTGAAATTTTTAAAATTGCAAGCGTGTATCTATTTAAATAAAAATTCAAAATAATTCATTTTATTAAACCTTTCCACGTGCACCTTTCTAAATTAAGAAATTCACACAAATATAAATAAATATGCACTTTTCAACAGTATTTAGCTTTAGCATGGTTAAAAAACTGTAAAACGGCATATTTTACTTGTTTTCATGACGTTTGGAAGTTCAGATATATCCTTTTAAGACAATTTATTGTTTGAAACTTGCTACTGAAAAAAATTAAGGTGAAATTTCGCAAGCCTCAGAAACATGATTTTACAAACAAATTGCGAAAAGGGTTATAGGGCGTCAATTTTTGCTATTAGGAACCTTAGAAATTTTTCAAATATTCTCTATCAGCAAACAGCCACAAAATTATTCAATTTAGCTACATTTTCTCCATACGGCATTGAAGAACTGTTGCTATTTTTTACTCCGAAATACTTAGTTATTCTATTTTGTGTTGAATATAGAGTTTTATATAAAAAAATACGTCTGTCGATAAAATTATGAAGTCTTGGGTTGCAGAAAAATTAGTTCCAAATGGTTATTTTGTAGACGATGCAAAAAATTCTCACTCCCTATATCACAGACGCTTTGTAACGAACATGAACTTTAAAGCCGATTCAATTGATTGTAGATGTTACAATACGCCAGCAAGGTCTATAGAATCCTGGAAACAAGCAAAGTTCAAAGACAGATAATTGTTCACTTGTCTCTCACGGATATAATTTTTTTTACATTATTCAAGCGTTTGTTTCTATCTCGAATCATTCCCGACCTGTGTATGCAAATTTCGTAAAAGTACCCACATCAGCATGCATAATATTTTTTCAAATACAATGCTGATTGTCTATCTCTAAAGAATGCAGTGTAACATATAAGAAACAATGTTAGGATATTATGTCTTTTGTAAACTTTTGCATCGCCGGAGTTCGTTGATTAATAAATTTATATTCTAAAAATATTGACGTGGAAAACTCCACACTTTGAATGTTAAATGAAGTTATCAAAATTTCTTGGCTAGCCCCTCATTCCCAGATTGTGCTGTTTTAAATTGGCAATTATTATCTTTATGGTTTTGATGCTCCAATAGTTCAATTTGAAATGCATGCTAATTTTTCTGCACAATGTTAAAAATGCTGAAAACTGAGACTTATTAGAGCATAGATCATCAAATTTTCCTAATTTTGTGATAAAATTTAATTGCATTTCCCACAGGAGTGTTTCACTTGTGTATCGCACCTGCAGCTCTTTGATTCGATCCGCTGCTGCTTTTGTAATTTGATAATTTGCTGTGCGTCCTCAAGCGCGTACAGCACACCAGGTGAGAAGGTGCGAAGAATCGAGGCCGACGCGGCTGTCTTTTCAACCCAAAACGACGACATGTTGCTGCGAAGAGTAATTTTATTTCGCAATTAAAGGTGAACTTTACCGCTTGAGGTTAATCGATGGAATTCGTGTGGGCTTGCAAACGAGTTAGCCTACATCCTTTTCACCCGTTCGGTTCATTTTCGCGTCTCGCCAAAATTTACCGATCAGGTTGAAAATCCAGCTTAACGTGCGAAAAAACGAACGAGAAAACAATACGCTGATATGTGTTACTTTCTCGTTGGCTTTGCCGGGATTTCATTTTTGTTTCGATATGATACACAACTCGCGCGTCCATGCAGTATGGCAATGCTTGGCTGATTCATTTCCTCTCGCGTTCTGCGGCCTATTTCTGCGGCCGACTGCATGCAGTGGATGACTTTCAATGCTGCTCTCGCCAAGAAAAGGCGAACAAAGTGCTAAATGCATTCATTGTCCGGCGGCTGTGGGGCCATAGCTTCCATTCAGGAACCTCCTTTGCTGCCAGAACAGTTTCTGTTTCGTTTTCAGATCAGAAAAAATAGTCACGATGCATTCTGTGAATCAATTAAATATTTTAAAATTTACCTTTCTCTTATATAGAAAAAAATTTAATCACCTGGATTTCTTTTGTATAGGTGTCATCAAATTTTTTTACCATCCCAGTGCAGGATAGATTTGCGTGACATGACAAGAAAATTATTTACATAGATGTATATGAATTATTTGTATTTTTGTTATTCCCTTCCTTTCTTTTTAGCTCCATTTTACCCACAGGTGTTTTTCAGTGTAAGAAACAGTTAGTCCTAATATGTGTTTTATTTTTAGAGAGTAGGTATTATATATAAATAAAAATTTTTATTTTATTAATTTTTTAAATCAACCAATACAACGTTTTACTAGTTTAAATATTTTGATCATAGGAAAATACTAAATTTTGATCAACCAACTGCACCAAATTCCTCAAATTTTGTTCTTTCTTACTTATTAAATTGCTATCATTATTTTTATCCTTAACACATTAAAATTTTTTACATGTAACTTCGGCTTTGGAATTATTTAAGCAAACTATCTAACGACATTTGAAACAGAATGGGCGACATCAATTCACCTTTTTAATCAAGGAACCAAAGCGTCACTGGCCCAAGAGCCTGTCCTTGTTGCGTGTTTGGCACAAAAATCGACATTTTTTGGACCGACCCAGATCCAAACGCTGAACAAGTATATTTATTTTCCTGCCTGCTGCCAGTCTCGTCTTATTGCGAATGCTAATTTCTTTCCCACCGAGAGTTCGTGCGACGACATAGCTGTCACGGGCATGACGCGAATCAGCAATAACAACGCCGGTGCCAAAACCGTGCTGATTGCACTTGTTGTTACAACCTTGCGTGATATGTCAGCGCACACAAGAGAGGTGGGTGGGAACGCATTCCACCGCGTAGTCATTTTTTATTTTAAGCTCATTAAATTATTCGCACATGCCACAATATGGAATTGCTGGTGAACGCTAACTGTCAACTTGCCGCTCTGACCGTGACGTTTTCTGAATGAAATGTTGCGCTCGTTTCATTAACATTTTATAGCGGATTGAAACAGGACGAAAACTGAAATTTATTATTTATAATTTTGCCAAGTTTTTTTTTCTCGTTGAGATCTATGTAACGGTATATATGCCATATTTTAAGAAATTTAAATGCAGTATATATGCCAACAAATTAGTTTGTCAAAAGAGATAAGTTCTTCATGTTATATAGTTGTCTGGATATAAAGATCGATAGAGTGAAGTGTTTTTTATTTAATGTCAAGATAGAGTGTATAAAGGGGCTTTTTGCTTTCATGAACTGCTTCCTGGATTTCATTTATAACAATTCGAACAGCCTCTGTTGAATTGAGCAGCCCTTTATAAATAGGAATTGATTCTGTAGAATGTCAGTTTTTGGTATTGATTCGATTAAAATTACTACCCTGTCGAGTAAATTGTAAAGCGAGCAACATAAAGTATTTTTTCGGCAGCTATTCATGTCCAAAACACTCCCCTTACCCGGTGCACTAAAGTTTTTTGACTTGATGTTCTCCAAACAGATGGGAACCACCCCTGCCCGAGACAAATGTTAAAGAACGCGGTGATTTTATCAGGGATCGCTTTTTTGCTCTTTTTATCCCTGTCTGAGGACCGGGAAGGGCGCGCACTGCAATAGCACGAATGCTGAAACCCGGGTCCCAATAACACCGCGAACGGATAACATGGGCGCACCAGGCCGCACAGGGACCCAGCCCACTCAAGGGCCACTTGCCTCCGCACCGAGGACTGCATTGAAACGCTAGACATTTAATTTGTCCCGTGAAGCCAAATCACGCATGCTGGAAAGGTGCAAACCAGCAAGTAGCGAGTCGGCGCCGGTGCGCCTCCCAGCCCGTTGAGCAATTTGAGCATTTCGAGTCACTAAACTAACCACTTTTTTGTTATCTCTAACATTAGGTAGCCAGTATTAGAACTCCGAACTGCTCAAATACCTCCTATTGCTTTGACACTCCTGAGAATGCCTTAACAATGCGAGCCAGCGGGCTTGCCACAGAAATTTACAACATTTTTATTAAACAATCTTCCACTTCAGTTGTGGATGCCTTTTATTAGGTATTATTTATTAGAATGGCAGATGATCCAAAATTAACTCCCAAATTTCCTTTTTCCTCATTTTCATAGCATATACCGCGAGCTCATTTTCATCTTTTATGAAACTAATATTATCACACACACGGCTGAGTAATCTTTTAAAATATAGCCTATCATGCTCTTGCAGTCCCTCCGAACCAAACAGCACGCCCAAAAAGTGTGCACAAGTGTCTATACTGATGTCGTTGGATACACTATTCAGACTTCTGTCATTCAAACTGAATGCCTTAGCATTAAAATTCCGCCTTACGCTATATTTTTTCGTCTAGCCTTTTTTTAGAACCTCTGCACAGCACTTCCCGTGGGCTATGAGCTCACTGGGTCCCAGGCCCCAATAACACCGCCGAGCGGATAACATGGTGCCTGAGTGGCCCGAGTGGCGGCAAAGGAGATGGGCCCAATGTGGCCATCTTTTCGCCTCCACGCACCGAGGTCTTTTAATTTAAACGCCAGAAATTTGTCCATAAAGCCGCTGGCAAGGTGCGCAAACCAGCAAGTGGCGAGTCGGCGCCGGAGCGCCTCCCAGTCCGTCGAGCAATTTGAACATTTCGAGTCACTAACCTAACCACTTTTTGCCATCTCTGACATTGGGTAGCCAGTATTAGATCTTCGAACTGCTCAAATACCTCCCATTGCTTTGAAACTCCTAAGAATGCCTTAACAATGCGAGCCAACGGGCTGGTTTGATTTTCCCGGAGGCTAAAACTTTTTCCTTTACAGAGCTTGCGATTGTCATAATTTCTTTCTGTGTCTGCAAGAAAAAAATCCGTATCACGGAAGTCTTTCAAAATTTTGAAGTCCTCTTTACACTAAAATCACCCAGAATCGAATCATGGTTCACTAGTTCTGCTCTTAAATTTAGAAGTCAATTTTGATTCATCTACCACTCCAAAAAACAATAGCTACGATATGAAAGGAATCCACATCGGAAGTGGAAGATTAAAAAAAATAGTGGTTTTATTTTGCTCTTCTTTTATCCACCTATTTGTTTTTCAATAAATGGTATAAGCCAGCTTAAAATTTTATCTTGAGGTTTTGATGATTTTACAAATAAAAAATTCTTTAATGTTTTTTGCATCGTCTCGCATAGCGTCTAATGGAAAAATAAAGGTCAGAATCAGAAAGTACTGCGGCAACCTGTAACACTTGCAAGTCCAGCTGGTTGCATACTTTGGAGTTGCGGAAACATCTCTACTAACTGGTCCAAATCAACTTTTGTTCAACTCAGGTATTACAAATTTGAGGTATTGAAGTAAAACAGGATGGTATTGGGTTGGAAATATTAATCGTTTATTAATAAATAGCAATAAATTAAATTTTTGGAAACGTTAAGTGACTATTTTGGCATCATCAGCGGGACTGGCGGTGACCAGAATTGTCCGGTGTTCACGTTCAGTTGGTAACAGAGAGGAAGAGGGGTGTATTTTGTTTGGGGTGGGTTCTTCAGTGCTTCCAGCCGCCGTAGGGGAGGTGGTTCAGGGCTGAGGCAGCCTGCTGAGCGGCGATGCTGTTGGCGATGTCGTGCGTGGCCGCGATATTATGATACCTGAAAGCGAACGGACCGTTAAGAGCCACCGACAAAAGTCGCACTTGGCGAAGAGAGTAGAGAGACAGGAAAGTGACAGTGAACTTTTCGCCCTGGGCAAAAACCCAAACAAAGGGAAGCGGCTATATTGCGTCGTATTGCGTTAAGGAGTGTGTGATTAGTGATTATGAGCGAATTCAGCTCTTCTCAATTGTAAGCTAGCTTTTGAGCAGGGCGTCTGTGAGTTTAAAGTGTAAAAGTGTGTTGTGACTTACGCGGAGACCTGTCCAGCAAGGGCACCCAGAAGTTGAGCCTGTTCATGGTGCTTGGCATGTTTACTTACGATTAGACTCCTGATAAAAGTGACAATGGAGATGGCGATCGCAATCAAGGAGCCAATCGCGGCCTTCTTAGCCAGCAGACCCATGCCGATGTACGAGATCACCACCAGGGTGGCCACCTTCAGGATAAATCCAACAATCACGGGCAACAGACTCTTGATGATCTTCTTGATGGCACGACCTGCTTTGCCAAAATGTTATCAAAAAGTGCTAACAATTAAAATTGTAGAATTTTTTGTTTATTTGAGCCAAAGGCAGAATAAAAACAGGGTTGAATGAGGTTAATTTTGAGGGAAGGTAAGTTTTTATAATAAATAAATTAAATAAATAAGTTTTTTTAAAACTTATGTTTTTTCTGTAGTAATTTGAATTATCTCCTTTTTCATGGGATGCTTTACTCTGCGTAGGTTGATTTTTCCAGCTTTCGTTTGCCTTTGATCACACAATTTTAAACATACCTTGTCCATTGGTCAGAGCCTTGACGGTGTCGTACATTCTGCCAGCGACAGTGTCCACCTGCACGGACAGCCTTCTCTCGGAAGCAGCCTCCTGAACCTTGTCGGCGACATACTGCTGCAAGATCTCTTGCCTTTGCTCCAAGTCACCCTTCTCCTGGCTCAGCACAGCTTCAGCGGCCACGTCCTCAGCCTTGCGGGCACCGGTAGGTTTCACAGGTCGCACCAATTCGATGCCCTGGCTCAGGACGATGGTCTCTTCAGCCACCAAATCACGAACATGTCTGTTTCAAAAGACAATCAATGAATTACCTCGTAATGGAATTATATAGCAAAAAACCTAGCAGGTTTATTTAAAAATATAAAATCTTTAAGCTAAATGTGTCTGATAGGACTGATAAAAGAATCTTTAAATTTGCCAAATTGAATTTTTGAGAATAATTGAAATCAAAATTGTTCCTACCTGTACGCAGTGCTCTGGAGGCAGGCGGCCGGGGACTTTGCATGGAGGCAGTCCTGAATGTCGGAGGCGGCCGCAGAGGCAGCAATCAGCAGCACCACGAATGACCACGAGTTCATGTTTGTGTGACTGCAGCACAGCGAGAAATAATGATGGACACTGGGATAGTGTTGGCTTTTAAATGATCTCGACCCTTCTCCTAGGCTGGCTGGCAAAACTAGTTGCACCTAGAGTAGTGCATTCGCATTACAGGACTACCCCAACGCGGATGGACGCCGTCGCCGCCGCCGCAGCAGCAGCAGCCGTGTTTAGCAAACTGGACAGACCAGTTTTGCTCCATAGTCAGATGCAATTTGCACTTGCCGCCGTGCATATGGATAAAGGGGTCGCGATCCAGATCCACACAGCTTGCAAAGGCGATTATCTAAGGCATTTTGCACGCATTTCTCTTTTCTTTTATTTTTCCGTTTGCACGGACATCGTATTTCATTCCCAAATGAGTAACGACAACGATTAAGGCGAGGCAAACTCGACTCTGATGGCCGCAGCAGACGCACTCATTAGGTTTACAATTATTCTAATTTAGAGTTTGTTTTTTTCTCAAACGGGACAAATCTCGCATTAATTAATTAATTCTAACAGGTTTAATTCCACGAGTTAAGAAGATAATTAATTACCATGACACTTTTTGTGCATCGAACACCGATCCTTGTTTATTTAATTTTAAAGTGACAAACGCATTGAAAATTTGCAATGCAAAGTGATCATTAAAGATGAAGTATACACTCGAACACTATTTTAGAATTTAAACTTCCAACATCTTGTCAACCTAGAAGGTATTTACGCAGCTAAAGGGTATGGTGGTCTGTAGTTACGATGAATGAAGCGAGTGGACGTGCAAGAGGTGGTGAATGGCGACATGTGTGGCTATAGAGTAAAATTAACCGACTAGCTGACACTTGTATTAAGCAATTATTGCCACGCCGAAATATGGAGTGGTACTATTCTTCCTCAATAAATGCTTAATAAGGAAAATAGTTGTGCCTCTTAAAATGTAAATCGTTCTGTTTCATATTTAAAGCCCAAAACAGTCAACATTGCCATGTACAATTGATTCACTCTTTAAAACGAGGACAAAACATTACACTCTGTCGAAAATTAATGGTTTCTCTACCAAATATATTCCTTTTAGTGTTCAAATAAAATTGCACAGTTAGTGCCAACTTGAAATTACGCGTAAAATTACAATAATCAAGTTTTCCTTTAAGGCTTTAATTAGAATAAGTTTGCTCAGACAAGTTTAATTTTGAAAAATAATTTTCAACTAGATTTTGATAATCCCATATATGCATTGAGCTATGCTGTCGAATTATACAGAGCTTGGGAAAAGTTTAGCCATACTAGCCTAGTGATTGTATTAATTAATATGAAATTTACCACTGAAACAATTTGACAATGAGCTTGACAAGCATACAAACTATAACAAAATATGAGATTTTTTAAAGAAAAATGGGGAGAACAAACGCATTAGAAGTATCAAATCCTTCTTAATGGTAATCTTTCGGTCAAAATCCGTTTAAAATTAAAATTAAATTCTCAACGACGAAAAAGTTAAAACCATAAAATAGTTTGATACAAATAATTTATTATTCAATAATAAATACAATAAGTTAGCGTCAACAATTATCAAAGTCACTTAGTCTGGCGTCAAAGGAGGAACATATAAATCGTTTGATCGTCACGAGTCGCACAAGTATTGATTGTCACTCAGTCTTCTCCTGAGAGAGGTGGTCACAGATGAAAAGGAAGATAGAAGAAAAAGGAGAAATATGGCAGAAGAAGTCTTAAGTCCTTAAGCACACACGCTAAGTTGTGATTCACGCCGTCGCCTGGGCCTGGCCGTTGTAGGCGAGGTCATGGGCCGCCAGGTCGAGCGCCCTGCGGTGGTGGTAGTCGCCGTGGTGTCCGTGCACCTGCACCACCTCGTGTCCGCCGTCGTCGCCCTTGCTGAGCAGCTTCTTCAGGCCGACGATGGCTGAGAGCAGGAAGGCCAGCGAGCTGACGGTCAGCGCCTTCATAGCCAGAAGTCCCAGGGCGCCGAGGGCCATCGCCTTCATCATGCCGGCCATCATCATCGCGAGCATCATGGCACCGCCGTCCTTCTTCTTGCCGCCGCCGAAGCCGCCCTTACGAGCTGTTAAAAATAAATGGGATTTAATAGAATAAACAAGTATTTAAAACCAATAAATCTTGAGCTGTCCAGAAATTTTAATTTGAGTATAGAACACCATGTAATCAATATGGAAAATTGAGGGTTATTTTTCGACTTTTAGAACCAATTTGTAGTTTTTATTAATTTTTGAGGTTGAACTGAAAGAGTTTTAAGGCAGCAAGCGCTGAACCTTAGAATTAAAATTAGACTTTGCAGTGGTTTGGTATAGTTTTTAACTCAAAAATGTATTTGCTTTGTAAATTTAGATTCATAGTGAAAGGAAAAATTTAGAAATAAGTTTAAGGTGGCTTTCAGGAACAAAGCTCTTGGGAACTTCTTAAGTTGGTTTCCATTTTATATTTTTATAATTCATTTAAATGTTCATTTTTAAGTTTTTCAATGGTGCCTTGATTCTTTATAGTTCATAACTAATTTTTAAAGAAATTCTTTCTTATGACAGGTAATTCAAACAAAACACCATAATGTTGCTAGGATGAAAAATAATGAGCCAAGAGAGCTTTGATGATCTTGAACTCAACATTCAAGAGACAAATATAGTGAAGATCATGTTTATCTACGTTCGTTACTTTTTACTTTGGCTATTTTGATATCAAATATAATTTAACCTTTAGATCTAATCTGAGTACATCTCTTACAAGTAATTTCATATCGATTATGAAAAGTGGAAAGAGTATAGTTATAACATTGCAACTGAAAAAGTACTCAGTATATTTAAATCTTTTTTTATTTTTTACTTGTCGATTATAAATAAAAATACTTTTTATAACAAACTGTTATATTTAATTAAACAAAATAAATTAAAAAATATAAATTATATATTTTTTAATAAATTAAAAAATATATATTATGTTTTTTAATTTATTAAAAAATTGTATGTAACTATAATGAATTAATTATTTATACTAAAAAGTACTTCTGTTACTTTAGTAAATTTCTAGTTTTTAGTTATTAAAAATTAAAAAAAAATATGAAAAAACGTTATCAAACCTTCAGAGATATCCTTGATGGCTCCATCAACAACGTCCTGCAGCCTGAGACGCACCTCGTATCCAGAGGCGAACTTCCTGACTGTGTGCAAGAGGGACGAGGAGAGGTCCCTGGCGTTGTCCATGCCCTCGAGGGGCTCCTCGATTTTCTGTGCCTCGACCTTGACGAGCTCGACGCCGTCCCAGAGTCGGCGGACGAGCGGCAGGGCTTCGTCGGCCTCGTTGGACAGTTCGGAGACTACGTTGCGGGCGACGCATCCGACCGACTCAGAGCCCGGCGGACACACCTCGGCGGGCAAACCGGCGACGAGCCCCAGCAGGGCGACGAACAGGAGGATGCTACGAGATGATTGCATGTTGAGCAAAAGACTGATGCATTCGGTGCAGCCCGTCGCCGTTTTATACCTCGGACACGAGGGGACAAAAAGGAAGGCGGAGGAGTGTGCAGTGCACAAATTCGGCTGCAGGGAAATGGAGCGCGGACGAATCGCCTCTACAGGCGACAAAGCCTCGCGCCCGCGAATTAGGAGCACCGACCACGCGCCATTGCCCGCCGCATTGTTCACTTTTCTTCCTCACTTTTCGACGTGGTCCTCTCCTGAGAATGCATTATTCGCTGATTCTCCATGCAATTAGAAGAGGAATGGCCGGCCACTTGCACGGCCCGAGCGTGGAATTAGGTGACATAGTGGTACACATCCAGATTCGACAATCTGGACTTTGGTCACATGCGAAAGCTAGCTCATTGTTTGTGTTTGTTTATGAGAATCTCGTTTGGCGAAATATGTATATTTGATATTTTTTTGTGAATTCCAGTTGTTGGTGGTGGTGTGGATTTAAAAAGCTGCCAAAACTCACTTGACGAAAAAATAAAACATCAAGTTTTCCAAATTATATTTTTTATTATTTCGTTGTTTCTCTTTGGATAGAGAAGTAAACTATTTGAAAACTTTTGAAATCATTAAAATATGCAGTTTGATTTTTCAGAAAGAAAAATTGAATATTATACAAAAATAGCACTAATAAATATCTTGACCAGCAACACCAGCATGTCTTGCATCATCCACCTCCCTATTTTATACAAAAAAAGAACAAATAAAGATATGTGTGCGTTTACCTCAAGCCGTTTTAATTTTATGCATCATTTTATTTTTGCTAATAACATTTTAATTACCCTTTTAACATTAACTTTGTTAAATATGCATCAATCGTCCAAAGTCGTTAATTTAGCTTGACAGCATCTAATAGAGAAGTAGCTTGAGGTAAAAATCATTCAAGAGGAATGATGCTGCAAAACCTAGAAAAATCCTTTTGTTGCCAGTGAATTCTAAAGGAATGAATTTAATGCAGAATTTGATATGCTACAAAGTAATCTTGTAAAAAAGAGGCTGCAGGTATGTTACACTGTTTTTTTCTAATTGTAGGAAACATCTCTTTATAATATTATTAATATAATATGTCTTATTTTATTTTATAACTAAAAGTTTCCATGTCAAAAGACCCACACAGTTGGGCGTTGGATAAAGAAATCGAAATCAGCTTTACAGAGATGGCAGAGTGTGGCGTAAATATTTGAAAAACATTTTATGTTACTTGGTTCTGTTTCAATTATTTCACATTATATTTTGTTCTGTGGTCGAGGCAATCACTTTATACCAACACGTGTCTTGCTATGGAGCATTCAATGCAAATAATTTCGAATTTTTGTAAAGAAGGTACCTTAGATTTTTTATGCTACTTTATCTGCAAATCGGAAGATCTCAAATGTTACACCTTATTAAAGTGTAAAGCAGTACCGATAAACCATTTTACCTTTACATGAAATACCTCTAAAAATTGGGAAAGAACTAAAACTTTTGCAGGTTACCGTTTATATTTGCGAGAAGATTGGCTCCAAAGTTTGCATAATATATATTTGTTTATTCTCACATTAAGAATAATCAAGCGGCGAGCATTGTCATCCTATTGAAAATCAGGATTTTTTTCCCTATTCCAGAAATTTGTCTCATAGTCCGCACACCGTTGAATAGATCGCGCCGAGAGGAACCAAAACTAAGCAAATGACAAACTGTTTTTTCGATTAAATTTGGTGTCCTAAAATTTACTTGGTCTTGTTTTCATTATTGCTCACTGTAGAGATAAACTGTTGCTAAATTCCACAAACAATAGACTAAATAAACCACTTGCTGTAGCGACCAACGCAAAATGTAATTAGTCGTTGACCTGCCAAACTCAACTTTAAATACATCGAGATGGCCTAAAATAACCGAAATTATTTAAGTAAAATTTAGGAGCTTATCTTAAAAAGCTTTCACATTTCACAGGTGGCTTCAGCATTATAAAAGCTCAAAGATTTTTTGCGAGCACTGCTTAGAATCGGATTACCGCTTTTTCGCCACAAAAACTATTTCTACTTCAGAGCCAGAAATAGCCGTCTTTTTGCTGAGCTGTTCGTGCTAATTGCATTATTCACTGCTGTGCTCAAGGGCAATGATGGGAGAGCCCCTGGCGCATATAATTGCACTTGTTGTCGGGATCTAAATTGGCTAGTCGACGGAGCAGTGCAGCCGGTTCGCGCTTGATTTGCGGCGCGCATTAGTCAAGGTGCATCATTTTCACACGATCTCATCGAACTTGAACTTTCTCCGCGCGCTGTGTGTCTGTCGCCGCCACCCGTGAAGAGTCAAGCAGGTTAATCCTTTTTACTTTTTCGGGTGAAAAGATTTCTGCTCCAGTTTGGGTCAGAAACAAAATAACTGGACGCAAATTAGGCAAATCGTCGCCAGAGGCGGACTGCGGACATAACTGAATTTTTGATAAACTGTTACCATTTCACGAATTTACGAGAGCCACGGGCGCAGACGTTTGCCGTTTTTTATTGCTCGCGCTGACGAGCACAACTTTATTACGTGCAAACCCAAGCGATCGAATTCCAGCTAAATTTAAAACTCCCGCAGTTGATGTGGGATACTCAGTGGAGCGAGCCGCGCAAAATAAATTGCTTCCGTTTTTTTCTTTAATTCACTGAGGACCATTTGAAATTAAACATCTCAATTTCTTGTACTGATCAGAGTCTTTAATATAAATAACAATTCCGTACAGATTTGGATATGAGGCATACAATTATTTATCTTTCCTGTAGACCAGGAAACATTGGCAGAATAAACAGCGTCGGTCGTAAATGAAAAAGGGAATTAGTCTTGGTATCGGTTGAGCGGAGAGAACAGAAGAGATGAGAGAATGAGTCGTTGGGCATATTGTATGGTCGTCTCGTTGGGAGCATCGGAGGAAACGAAGAGAAGAGTATCTAGCCATATGTACACAAAAGCTTCACAGTTCATATAAGAGTGGAATTCACTGAGAAACAGATGGACAGCAGAGAGGCTTACAGTAAGGAAGAGAAGCGGAAGAGAAACAGTCTTTCGTCCGTTAAAAAAGGTCGGCGTCGGTCATTTTGATTGTTTGCTGGAGGACTATGCGTCCTCCTCTGTGGCTTAAAACTAAGGTAATAAATTAAGGGGGAGGGGGTTGATTCTTTATCTTTGATGAGCCGTTTAGGGCTTGCGGGGAGCGTAGGCGCGGTAGGGTTGCTGGTCGGCGCGGGCGTAGCCGGTGGAGGCGGCGGCCGCGGCGCCGCTGTAGCTGGTGCCTGCCGAGAAGGTGTCGTGGTGGTCGAGCACGTGCGGGTGCGACACGACCTCGTAGGTCACGGCGTGCGGTTGCGACAGGTGGCGGATGCCGAGCAGCACGGCGGCGGCCAAAGCAAGCTTGGACACAACCACGGCCTTGAACACCAGGATGGCCAGAGCGATGAACTTGAGGACGGCGAAGATGCTGATCTTGGTGATGGCGGCGGCGCCCAAGGCGTACAGGGTCTTGAACTTGTGCAGACGTCCTAAAACACGTGAGATAGCGGTTGAAAATTTAATTGTTATACAACAATTTATAGAATAGAGCTAATTACACCACACCTGCTTTAATACCCTGTCGAATTTAAGCAACTGTTTATTTTTAATTAAAAACGATATTTTTTAGGAGCAAAAAATCCTTGCAATTTTTTGTTCCGGACAATATTTTTGCTTGCTAATAACTGGTTCAAATTCAAAAGATTATTTTGCTTGTTCGGTCGAGATTGAGCATAAAAATAGGACAAAAATTATTTTAACAATGAAGATAAAAAATATGATATTTAAGTAAATTAAAAATCCAATTTTTAAAAATGGTTGGATTCCAACTGTCAGGAGCTCTTCCGGTGGTTCTAATGCAACAATTAATTCATTTGTTAGCTCAAAAATGTGACAATCATTCACTTTAGGGGGCCTTTCCAAGGAAGGTAGACACCATGATTAATCCTTTCAATGAGATAATATACACACGATATTTGCAATTGAGTTGTGTTCAAGCCTATACATAGAAAGATTTTAAGACATTAATCAGGAACCTACATATTTAGATGGAGCGAAAAATCTTTCAAGATTTTACAGCCAGTATTGAAAATTTTAAAACAAACGTGTTAAAAGAATAGTATGGATTTTTTGTTTATAATATTCTCTGCACAAGTTATATTGAATAATTTACAAACTGCTCTTATTTTTTCACTTCATTGAGATATTTACTTTCCTATTTAGCACCTTAAATTTTATCTTAATACCGGTATAGCCTTTATTACATACATTTCTAAGCGGGAAAATTAGTGTTTTAGCACGATTTTGAAGCCTTTAACGACATCAATTTAAATTTATAACTAGTAATGAGTTAAGTCCTAATTGTATATTTTATTTTATAATGATGAAGTTTTGTCACTTCGAGGAAAATGTCCGGAATTTCAATTATGCTCAGAAAAAACCTTGATAGAATTAATTAATCAACAGTAATCTAGGCATTGTAAAGTACCAGTTGAAAATTCTTTTCACAGGTTTTATCTCAAATTTTATTCACTTGACTATGAAATTAAGGTTCAACCCCACCTATAAAAATCTGCCCTGTGTTGAGTGAATCTTTAGGGAAAACATTAAAAACGATTTCCTTGAGAATCTACACTGTCACTGCGTAAACACAGTTTTTAAAAAGCCCAGTGACTAAAAAAAACAGACGCATTCTGATTAAAAAGACATTTTGCACGGTTAATTTTGGAGAATACTGAAAATTAAAATAATAATTTCTGCTGTGTGTTATGGTTGGAAATTAAAACAGAATGGAATGTTACCAGTTTCGCTAGAGCGGGCAGTTTCAGCCAGCTTGAAATTGATGCTGGAGGCGTCCTTGTCGGTGGAGACGACGACGTCGGTGTCGGGGGCGACGGTCCAGTGCAGCTCACGCGACTTGATGAAATTCTTAACCTTGCTGGCCATCAGGACGATGCCGTCCTCGGTGCCGACCTCGCGGGGGCTGGTCAGCTCGAGCACCTCGGTGACCGACTCCGAGTTGGGGGTGACGACGATGTCGTCAGCGACCCTGATGGATGACTTCTTCATCAACTTCTGGAGGTAAGCGAAGGCCTGCAAATTCCGCAATTACGGAAAATCGAGGGTGGAAAACGGATTGAACTAACCTTGAGTTGGAGGCAGGCGGTGGCTGCCTTTTGGTGGGCGCAGGCGTTGTTCAATTTTGCCAGGACCTCGGTTTCGTAGTCCGACTGGGGGGCGGCCAGGGCCGCTGCGGCCACCAACACCACGACGACACACGTGCTCACTGCTCTCATTGCGTTTTGATGCGTTTTGTCGGTGGGTCGGGCTCTTTTATACGCGACCTCCGCGGGGGCAGGCCGAAATTCGCTCGTGTTGGGAGAAAAAAATTGCCGAGGAAGAAGCAGTCAGACCGGTGGCTCGAAATTAAGGATGGATGGGTGTCGCCTTCCGAATCTGGGGCCGGCCGGCTTGTTTGCTCCGTTCGCTCAGCACGAGGGGCCATCAAACCGATCGGCAGACGCAATAGATGCGTGCGGAACCTTTCATGTGGTCGACCACTTTGTGGAACGCGGGCAAAAAGCACTCGATTTGCGGCCGGAAACACTTATTATTGCTTATCGGTTTGTGGGCACGCTTCACGGCTTCCGATTGGAACACACTCAAATTGATTCAATTGATCCAAGCAATTCTGCTTTATAGTTTTAGCGGTGTAATTGAAGCTCGCAAAAACAGTTACGGAATTCGTATATAGCGGATTGCCTGAAGATTTTAAATGCACATATTTCCTCTAGATATGTGGCACAATCGGTCTAACCTTAATCCGATCCATGTAAATGAAGTCGGGCATGGAACGGGATGGATAACAATAGTTTCAATTACAAAGTCTGAATTACAAACACAAACTCTATAAGCAATGTTATTTAAATAAGTCGAACCAATTTTCGACACTCCTTAGATAACGATTTGCGTGACGCTTTTCTTGGGAAGCCATTACTTCAAGCAATTATCAGATCAATTTCGGAGAATTTTAACCAGTGAGCGGCTTTACTCTATTTTCCGTTTCTTTTTAAGAAGTAATCTAAAAAAATGGGTATCCCTTTGGTAGGAAAATACACTAAAAGGTTCACCAGCCAACAATTAAATAAACGATGTATGCCATGGATCAGATAATTAATTTTAAGTGTATATCTTTCTGAATAGATTTTAATGTGTCCTAAATTGGCAGATTACAATCTGTATAAAATGAGTTAGATGAAAATTGTACTGTAATATTCATAATTCCGATAATTCCATGAAAAAGAACTGCAGTTGATAACCGAAACTATAGGAGGAAAATAAATGACGACTTCCAACGAGGAATGTCCGATGTTTTTCTTCTTATACAACCGAATCCTTTTGAGTGCCTCCTTTATAAACATAATAAAGGTATTTTTCTTATATTTTAATTACAGCTTAATCGCTTTATTTTAAATTCAAACGTGTTTTAGAACATCTAACATTTTTCATCTTTTACAGAGGTGCAAATTGTTGGGGATTTGATTTATCTGCATTTGCGGGCGGCTTCCTTGTTTCCGTCGACAGCTGCCAACAAGTGCCGACGACGCTGGGTCATCTAAACCAGTTCTGTTGGGCAATTTTAAAATAGGGAAGACACGTAACGGCCCATCCACGATATATTATAGTTGAGGAACGGAAACGTGTGAAAATAGAATCTTAAGCTTCGCCCGAATATTTGGTCTCACTCCATATTTGTAAACCTGCTCTCATCTTGTTTACACCTGTAAAATGTGTTAACAAATTTTGACGCAGTGTGTGTAAATTTAAGCTCAATTTTTCTGTGTGTAGTACGACTTCTCATGCAGCTCTAAATAATAAAAACACTGGTCTTCATTAAGATGAAGTGACGTTAGGTCGAAAAGGTGCGTGCGAATCGAAGCAAACGAGCCACGACCGACCACAAGCATGCGACTTTTCTCCGCCCGTGTCTCTCATTGTTTTGTGCTTAAGGCTCTTCTTGCGGCTTAAAAACTGGAGAACCGCACAGATTGTGGGACCAAATACCTCCATGACAGTTTTGAGGAAATTTTATTTGCCATTCTTGCTCGTCTTGACAGAAGAAAGAAATTTAATTTTTGGCAAAGAAATGCTCTAATTAATCATTACTCTTTGTCGCCGCATTTTTAATGCCCCATAATTAAGGAAGAAACGAGCGGCACCATAGCAATTTCGCAGGAATTATCCAACAAGGCTCGTTAGCAATATTTGCACGTGGTTTTTTATCTTGCTGCGGTTTGTTATTGTTGTCAGGCATAATTGCACGCGCGGCAGGCCAGCGCCTGCTCGATTTGTGGAGCAAAATTATTAATGAAAACAAGCGGCGCAGACCCAATTCGACGGTTCCGTTGCTCGTGGCAATAAAACCATTTCGTGCACGCTTTTCAAAGATAATTAATATATATTTTAATGTACGAATTTTAGTCTCTGTTTATTCTACGAGATTCTGGAAGCAGAAAGACGAGAAGGATGGCATAGTTAAAAACGGAATGTGAAGGTAAAAATTGAACTTGTTTGAAATGATTTTCATGGCCGAGAAAACTCAGTGAGTTAATATATGCAAACTAAATGTAGCTTAAGTTGTTGTAAGTGTGAAAGGCAAAGTGCCTATGCTTTGATGTATGTCATCAAGACGTAAATGAATTATTTTTATCACGCGGGTAGATGTTTGAGCTGTATGGCAGCAAGGAACAAATAGAGCTTTAGTCATAACATGATATTCTTATTTGGCAAGAAGTAAATAAGTTTATGTTGTAAATATCTCCACCAAAATGAAACACTGTAGATTTCATGGATTGTGAATGTGAAGCTGTGCTGCAGCATTTTGGAATTAAGCTCATCAGTGTCACTGATCAACTGCTTGACACGCTCTCAACAGAGGGCAACGAAGAAATCAGAATCTTTGTGCAAGTCCCATTTGGTTAGTTTAAAATATTATCTTATATTATTTCTTAAATGAGTGAATATTTCACTTTGGGATAGCAATGTAGTCATACAACGCAAGAGTCTTCCAAAAAGTTTAGAAAATCTGTTTTTTTAAGTTAGACAAATAGAAAGAAATACACACGCAGGTATAATTTTATGAAATTTTAAAATAACGGATGGCGCGAATGGCTAAGCTCTTCGCGATTTGATTCAATATTATTTTTAGCTGTTGTGAAATAACTCGCTCTCGCACTGGTGGGATTGATAATATTTTCTCTTTTCGTTTGATGTTCAGCAATGCAACATTCGTCTAGATTGTTAGAGGAAAATTTTAATTATGTTTACCATCAATTTTCCTATCTGTATCAAAAACAACTATAGGAACGGGTGGTTATTTCCGAAAAAATGCTGTCTTTTTGTCCATAACCTTTTCTTTTGTTAAATTATGCCTTATTGAGATACTCAGCCAGACGACGGGCGGCTGAGACTTAGTGAAAACGGTGAAAACGAGTTTCTGGACGGCGGCAAGGGTGCGCTGGCCAATACCGATTCGGCGGGCATGACCGCGTGAGCCCGTTGGACTTGCAGGACGTATTCTTGGACACGATGAACCCCGCGCAACGCTGGTTCGTGCCTCGTCGTCGCCACATCAAACAGTCCGTTTGGTGTGCGGCAGTTCCTGTGCTCGTCGACCAGTGGCTACTTCGCCTGCCAGAAAGAAGACGCAAAGATCGCGGACTTGATCAACGACGATATTAATTTGCTATCAGTGTGGTGAGAGATATCCACGTAATTAATCGTTTTAGCAGTATTTTACTAACTCTGTTTGCCCTTTTATTGGACTTCTTAATTAGTTGCAAAAAGTTAACTCGCTCAATTGCCTGAATCAATAATTTAGTGGCAATTTTTCTTTCTAAACTGAAAAACCTTCTGGTATCATAAATGCAAGTAGTAAAACATTTGAAAAAAAAAATAATAAATTCAATGCTTTAAATTACAAAAAAAAAACTGAATGGCTCCACTCTGTGTGGAAAATAATTCAAGACGGTTTAATTACAGTGAAAATTCTACGAGGAAAAATTAAATATCACGTTATCGGACTGTGAAACGGATGTTCCGGCCCCACAGGCCTCAACGGCATTAATTTACCTCCAAAACAAAATTCCTATCCTAGCAGTGCCAAATTAAAACCGTGCATATTAATCTCATTTTATTAATAATGCCTGCCAGTATTGTCTAATTGCTATAGTATAGTGTTTTTGAATTCTGCAGGCAGAGAAAACAATTTAAATGGGATAAAAGAGAAACCATTTTCCCTGATTATATGAATAACCACATTCACTCATTCGATAACCAGCAGCAACTACTCTACTCCACTCCACTGACACACTAGACGCGTTCAGGGATAAATTAAAATATATAATTCTGCTTGATGGTGCTGAGATGAGTGTATATAAGTTGCATGTAGTTAACACTATAAGCCTGGCTGGCTGGCCAGTGAGACACAATTATTAACACCTGAAGACATTCCTACTGACACAGAGAAAATAAATATAGTTTTATATAAGCCTATAAAAATCAGAAACTTTTCAAAGAAAGGGTTCAGAAATATTCAAGCATTATTTTAGTCTCAAAAATGATCTCTATTAAGGTTCTGGAGGGCTGTTTTGCCCCATACATTTCCATATCCAGACAAATTAATTCAAAGGGACATAATTGTTAAAAGAGAGGTGAGACGTTGGTTCGATATTTCTTGAGGAACTGCATGTTCTTTTAAGAAATCTTTAAATACGCTTAGGTTTTATTAACATTTTTAGTCACTGTGAAAAAAATGCTACTATTAGTTTTTTAAATCGTGTTCTTGGAAACAAAGAAAATACCTTCTCTTTTTAAGTTATACGATTCAGGAGCAGTCTTTCGATTTTTCGTTCAAGCTCTTTGTTTCTGATGTATCTTTCGTCTAGAATTATTCATTGGTTTATAAATGTTTAAGTCATGCGTACAAATATTCCGTTTTTAATGTCATAAAAAATACCAAAAATATTTCAATTGCCGAGTGCGAGGTGTCGGCCTTGACCGCGACACAGTGGGCAGGACCAATTGTTGTTGTTCCCCTGATACTGAGTGATTGTGAGAAATGAAGCGGCCGACCCAGTTTGCGTGCGTCCAGCGGAAAGCAATACACTCTCCGTTGCGGCGTGGCGGTGCTGTCCAACAACGTCTTCCTCTCCTTTTCCTCCGCCACAGAGCTAGAGCAGGCAAGCAGCCTAACGGGATCACCGCATCATTGATCCTCGTCCGCTCGCTGCTCCACACATTTCAATTATTCATTTGCAGCCACGATCTGTTTTACGTCAGTCACTATTTATTTGATGAATTTTTCACGACTTTTAAATTTATCTACCCGCTTTTAATGACAATTAATTGCTCACAACAAATGCATGCCACTAATTGCACATCGACTGCTACCAGGATCGATAGAATGAGATATGCTTGGTTTTTCATACAATCAAATGCGTTTATGAAAATGATTTTTGTTTTCAAACTCGCAGTGACTACTTATAAAGAAGAAAAGGCTGAAATTTATTGATTCAAAATCAAAATTTTCAAGGCTGAAAGATCAATGCAAAGGAGCATACACTAAAAAAAGTTTGTTGATTTCATTTTTTAATGCTTGTTAGCTCTGTTTAATTCTATTCGCATTCCTTATGTTTGAAAAGGCAGCACTTTTTATTCCTGATTTTCATGCAAATTGCGTGTTGTGCCAATTGTAGCTGCGGGGCACTGATATTATCGCCTTATTCGAGTGCTCTCTGTGATTTTTTTGTCGCCGCTGGTCAGTCTCTCTTCTGCAACACTGCGAGTGATTGCGCGGCCTACTTATTTGGTACACTTCTCCGTATCTCTTTCACTCGCGCCTGCTCTCGCGCACTTCCAAGTAACTCCTCTTCTATATTATTATTTCTTTACACCTTGTTGTACTGGTATAATTTTTCAGTGAGATTGAAGTTTAGACCGACACGTTTTCTTGTGACACAAGATGGGTGAAATGAATAAAAATAGTATGGATTTTTTTCCTTTAATTCAATTTAACCTAGTCCACGCCGTATCTCTCCGAAAGCGGCGCAGTCAGGTCTCGCCACCTCCTGAATGAATTTGAAAGCTCCAGAAAGTGAGCGGACACCTGTAGCATCCAGAGACGGCGGATCTTTGAACTTTTAGTCTAGGAAAATCACTGTCGTATATATTTATTATAACTCCTTTTTGTATTAGCCAAATTTGTTTAGTCATAAAAAATCGATTAAAAAATTTTACCTTAATTTTTTTCCGACGCAGAAACAATTTTAAACTTGGAAATAAAATAAAATAATTACAGGATTGGCTTAAATTGGCAACACGAGACCAAAAATTCAAGAAAAGAACTGCGTGTTGAGTGTGGTGCCCAAAATACTGCTATTATTTAAATCATCTCAGAGTGCAATGGCTAGCTTTGAGTATAAATTATCAAAATATTCATACATATTATATAAACTTTATTTGCAAATTATACAGAAATAACTCTTTGCAGGAATTTATATACTCTAAAACAACCAAACAAATCTGGTCTTTGCAGCTGTAATACAGGAAAGTTCTTTTCGTTTTTGTTCACAGAATTGTTAGAAATCTTTGCAGTCGAGATTTCGAGTACTTATTTATACTAAATCCAGTCGAGCAGAACACAAAGAAACTCAAGTAAGACGATGCAACAAAGTAAAAACGAAGTAGGAATTAAACTTTAAAGCGCCTTTGTTAGCAGTGGCTTATATTTAAAAATATCGAGGAAGAACTATAAATGAAGATTTGTTGCATGCGCGATACAGAGAAAATGATTTATTTATAATTTGACTAGTTTAACTTTCTTTAAACTATTGGAAATATTGATTTCATAGTTTTAGATATACCTTTCTAATTTGTTTTATTTTTTGCTTTCAAGACAGTAAGGTGGATGTGACGTGGTTTTCAAAAGTCTGTTGATATTTCTGGGAATAAAGTTTCATATTTTTATTTTTGTTGTTTGCTCTAAAACACATTTCTGTACAGAAGCAGTCAGAGAAAACTTATGAATCTATCATAACAGTCAAAACACGGTTGCAAGAGGAAAATGAAATCTAACATAATTTAAATATGTACTTTACTTCAATGAGTCAAAATTTTTAAATGCACTTTTGAGGCTCTCTAATCAAAGCATCAGTGCAGTCTTGGTCGCTGTGTTAATGTCTGTAATGCATACTCCTCCTCCGCACCAGTCCACGTCTGCTTCTTCGTTGCTTTTTTACTTTCTGCTTGGCTGTTAGCGATTCTGCAGAGGAAAATATAGCTGGTCGTTTTTGCACCGCAGCATGTGGAGACGGTAGCGACACAACATATTTGATGTGTTTCTGCGGTGTATAGGAAACATAGTACGGGGGTGACGCGTGTAGACCCTCAGGGCCAATACCTATAAAATTATTAATTAAGATAAACTGTCCACCTGATGCATTACTTTAAATAATTGCAAAAAATGTATATCATCAAAGATTTTATGTTTGAATTAAATTTTGGAAACAGATCACCACGTAAAATAGGTTGTTTTTATTCAGAGGTAATTTCCATTAGGTTTCAAAGAATTTAGAATTTTAATGAAAATTAAATACTTAACGAAATGGCTGCACTGATCTTAATTAGGGGCCATTAGATTAATTTTCTTCAATAAAAATTAAATCCCCATTTCCGTTTTCTTCGATTCGTTTTACTTAGGGCGTTTAATAAAAAAACCACCTTATTAGAAATTGTTTTCTTGAATTGGCGTTTATGATAAATACATATGGTACCTGAAATCATTAAGCGGACGTATCCATTTGGAAGATGGACGTCGTTGGGCACTGTGCGTTGCTTCATGATGGAGTCAGCGTTGGGCCGTGCTGCCGCGGCCGCAGCGGCCAGCAGAAGCGCGACGATGGTAGTACACCAGCAGGCTCTCATCACGTTTTGATAAGGTTCGGAGGAGCGAGGGCCGTTTTTATTCTGAGCCCATCGACTTATTATGCCAATTAAACTAAACTGGTCGGACCAGACGAGCAATTTTTCGACTAAAAAGGTCTTAAAGCTTCTTCAAAATACGAATATTATTCTCATTCCCCGTTAATTTCGCAAAAACTGGAGGGTCACTTACATGAGTTTAGGCCTGTAAAAGACGTTTCTTGTGCCGCGACATTCCCCTGTTCTACTTCAAATCGATTGCAACCCGCTCTTAATTAAATTTCCCGGAATAGAGAAATATTCAGGGGTTGCCGGTGCGGTTGAAATTCTAAGAAGGTTTTTTGTTTAGCTCCTGCGAAGCACCGCAGCACGTACGCAGATTACGATTCACTCTCAAACAGAATTCTTTTCTTTCCTTTGTGACTATTGTTAAGGCTTCGTATTCAAAGTGTACAAAACAAAGGAACCATCTTTTGGCAGTTTTTTATCCGTTGCAGACAGCTTTGTGGTTTCGCAATCGATTTACTTCAAATGAGTCTCGGGAAAAAATCGTCTGGATGCAAAAGGTAGTGAATATCATCAATTTTTAAGTATTAAAACCAATGAAATTTCGTTTTATGTGCTTTAATAATAAATATATAATAACAACTAGCAGGTAAAAATATCAATTATGGATAGAAATTTCTGAGCTGGCGGCACCGAATTGGCTCAACGCCACTGCGCTGCCCGCTCTGTTGACGTCTGTGTTGGTCTCAGGCTGTGAGGATGAAAACGAGGAGCACGAAGACACAAACTGTCGCTGCGGCTGCTGCTGGTCTTGTGTGGTAACGATTTGGACCTGGCTGGCGCTCACCACTGGTACAGGGGGAGGGTTTTTCGCGTTAAGGGGGCTCACTGAGCTTTTCACCCCTTGACGAAACTGAGCAGCTGCAAAGAGAATTTTTGTTTTGGTTAGTTCAACTGATCTTCATTTGAAGAAAATATGTCCAGTTTCCTTATTATTTAGTAGTTTAACTAAAAATAGCATGGCATGCGGGATTATATTTCATTTGGGTGGTAAATTCTGAAATTAAAATACAAGGAATATTTATTGTCAAACCGAATGATATTTTTTAATTGAACCAAATATAATCGAAAAAGCTTTGTAAATTTTAGAAAAAAATTGAGCTTCATTAATGTTTTAATGATTTAATGCGGACGGAGCCCTTAAAAATGATTTATTTATCCAACGGTAAGCCTTATGACGGAGAAGCCCCCCTCTTTATGAAATAAATAATATTCTTAGCACGGAAACAGAGCTCGCCTTTTGAAAGGCAGACAAACTTGCTCTCCCTCTTTTTTCGAGACTTTAGTGCCACCAAGTAAATGTTGTTTTTCGTTGGCGCATTTGAGCTTTTCTATGATATATAGTATTGTTATCTTTAATAAAATTAGCTTTTAATTAATAAGTGATAAATTTCTAGCTCAAATAATGAATCATGATTATTTTTCTGATTGAATTTTTCTAGGAAAATGTTTTTTGAGCGAATTACACAAAATAGTTTAATTTACTGACCAGGTTTACCAGCTGGATCTCTAGCGGCATTGTCTGCCTCCTCCTCGAGAACCTTGTTCGTTTCCGGCACGGTGGTGGTTGCGGATGCGGCCTCTTCATCTTCGCGCAGGGGCACGGCTGCGGCCACAGCCAGCGTCAAAAGCAAGGCACAGGCGGCGACCCTCATTGCTTTTCGACGCAGACTGGCCCGTCGCACGTCTTTTTATACCGGCTTGGTGCGATTTGTACGAAAATTGGAACAATTAAAGGAAGGGGCCGTCGGACCGGTCACCAACCAGGTCATCCGATCGCTTATCAATACATCTAGGCGATGTCAACCTATTTCGCTGATAATTTGCGATGTCGCTTGATTTGCAAAATCCGCGATTCACATGATGTTTTGGTGATATTTATAGAAATGATACCTGTTTTAACGGTTTTCTGTCGTGATTGGATAAAAAAATGATTCTGCCTCATTGCACTTTCAAAAAACATGCACGAGGTGGAATGGACCAATGGTGTTTATATTTATTCCGGTTTGAACTTGTAATCCTCCTTTTTTCGGCTAAACGACGAGTCATTAGCTTCCTTTTCATCCAGCCCGCCTAGAATGAAACTCTCGCCAGAAGTTTCCATAAAAACTTGTTGGTGCGACGGTCTCCAGTACTTTTTTTATTTCCCTCTGCGCCGCATAGCTGAGCCGCGAATATTTGTATAACGGTGGCAAATCCACTCGGCAGCCCAGTTTTACTATGCGCACGCACGTTTCCCCAAACAAAGATCTTAATTAAATTTCCCTGCGCGGAAATTCTGTTGCTTGCCAGGTGGAATTAGAGAAAAAATGTGGGAAAATTAGATTTTGTCTATATATTATTATACAAGCATTTTTACAGCAGGCATACACAATATAAATTACATAAGGCAGCTAGATTACAACACGGGTAACAGTAAAAAAGGCACTCGAAAGACATCAATAAATAAGCCATGCAATCCAAGAGACGTGCAAGTCTTAAATTTACATCCGAGTTTCATCAACTCATCACAAACTGAGCAGTTTTTTGACGAAATTCTGGCACGATTTGAAAAGGACGGCGCAGCCCAACAGCTTTTTTTTTAAAAAAAAAAATAATTTACTGGTACTGCGGGTAGCCAGAGTAGGCGAACTGGTGCGAGTCTCTGTGGTCATCGGGGTCGCGGAAGGCGACGGGGGCGGCGTTCACGGCGGAGGCGGCCACCTGAAGGTTGTTGGTGTCGCGGCCGTAGAAGGGGCCGCTGCCGCCTCCGGAGCCGTAGTAGGGGTAGTGAGGGCCGGAGCTCTGCGGCTGGTTGTAGTAGCTGCTGTGGCCGAAGTTGTTGTAAGGGCTGTGCAGATTCGGCTTGCACAGCTTGTAGAAGCCGATCAGACCGGGAACGACCAGCGCCAGCAGGCCAAGGATTTTCTTGAAAGATGCCAGGCCCAGGATGAAGGGCAGGAAGAGCAGCAGCTTCAGCTTGAACAGCTTCAGGATGATCAGCAGGGGGATGAACAGCTTCTTCAGCTTGGTGCGTGCTGCAAAATCGAATTATTGATTAGATTTTACTGTCTAAATATAGCAAAAGAAGAATGTATTTAACTGATTTGGTCGGAAAAAGATTAAATTTGAAAAAAACTTATTTACTACGTAACTAAGTTATTATCGTGAAAATGTTCCAAAGGCTATACCATCGCTAATGAGAGGCTTGGAAGGTATTAAAGCCAATTTTAGGACCACTTGAGAGGAATCTAATGCACTATAATTAGCGTTGTGCTAACCAAGTAGGCTAAACAAAAAATAATTAATATCCTAAAAGCAAATATCACTGTGGCAGAGGTGATTGCCGGTAACTGATCATAACAAAACACAAATTTGAGTGAGCAAAAATCGCTGAACAATTAATGTAAAATTAAAATTCAACTATTTTTCGAAAGTTACTAGCAATTGCTGTTGATACAGCGTTTTGCTTTGTAGTGAAATAAAGAATTTATTTAAAGCACTAGGCGCTCAACACTAAAATTATTACAGTTTCAAGTTTTGCACAGTTTTGAAGCTTCTCTATCCTATTTGTGATTAAATGTATTTACTATTCTAGAAAGTGATGTTATAAATTAAGCTCACTTTTTTTCTTTGAGCGCAGGAAATTAAATCAATGTGCACTCTACACATGCCTTATTGTATTTGTTGCACTGTCTTTCATATTGTATGTAACTCTATTAAGCTCTATTTTCTCGAATATTTAATATAAAACGTTTATATTGTTTTCTAGACTAGATATTGCATTTCTGGTTAATTCTGCATCGCTGCTTCTAGTACGTATATGATTCAATCTGCGGTGAAAAATATTGATTATGTGTATGAGCGTTTGCTTTGTGAACCCGAGATAAACAGCGGCGGCGCTGGAGGCATCGTGATGGAAATTGGTGGCCGCAATCGAAACTCGGCACACTTGAGCGCAACAAAAGCCGTAATTGAGCGTCTTACTTTCGCGGTCATTGTCGGGGCCGGCCAGCAAAGCCGGCATGGATGCACTCACGTACGCAATGGCTGCACCCACGTGCGATGTAATCCGTCGAATGTGGCACACGCTCGTTCAATGGCACGCCGCACAAGTGTAAATTTTGCAAAATCGCAACCGACCAGACGGAAAAAATATAGCTAATTTTATCTGGCCAGTGATTTTGCCCCCAGACACATAAGTCTGCGGTGGCGGTTTGTGCCCCCTCTGACAGCAATTAGGCTCTTTCCTAGCTAAATCAATCAAATCATCAATTTCCTGCGATTTCCAATCAGCATTCCGGTGGCGAGGGGGAGAAAGCGTCTCTGATGATGATGATTTACGCGCTCGCACTCGCATTTTAATCAGACGCGTCGTTTCGCACTCTGCTCTGATGAGTCGAGGCGAAATCAACAAAACGAGAGAGACTGCCAATCGATATGTGCGGCTGACAAGTTTAGTGTATCAGAGGCTTCACGTGGCAGAAGAGGAAACGCAGCCAGAACCGATAATAAATTATAAAGTCAGGCAACCCGCGCCACACGAGGGATGAAAGTGTTGCATAAGCCAAATCTGTGGCAGGGGCCGGGTTAAAATTTAAAATCCCACAGACAAGCTTGGCACGTTTTTTAGGACAGACTTACGAACAATATCACTAAAAACGTGGAAGTTGCTGAAATGATTGCATTTTTTCAAGAAAGACAAAAATGGAGTAAATTACGTTAAATTGGCAAACTCTCCTTCTATTTTTTGCAATTCTAATTGTGTAGGGATACATATTAAGATAATTTTTGTTATGTAATAGCTGCTATCTAGCATTTGCATATTTTATGTAAAAAATAAATATATCTTTAAAAATTGTTTTGGTGGTTCTAAAAATTTGCTCTGAGATTAAATATTAACTATCTGCTGTTCAGAAGTATCTTAGGCTAAAATTTTCTTCTACCTTACACGTTAACTTAACTTTTAAAAAAAAAACTTTGGCAAACCCTACTGCCCTGGCTAGGATCCTAACAAAATACTCACAGAAAGAGTTTTCAGTCTTGTCCTCAATGAGGTCGATCTCGGTTGCGATCTCGTCGACGAATCTGGGTGCAAATCGACCCTGCTCCTGTCCCAGCAGCTCCTGGGGCACGTTGACTTCGAAGGCGGTCGAGCGGATGAAGTCCTCGGCCTTGCGCATCATGAATTTGGTGAACTGGTCCCATTCGGACTCTTCCGATCTGGGGGTTGAGGAGAATTCGTACTGCTTTCCTACTCTCTGCTTCCAACCTGGAAAATAAGAAGAAGTGAGAATGGTACTGATATTGCTAGAATGTAAATTTTGATGATTTTTAAACACATTTTAGGTTATTTTTTTCTTGAAAGGAAAGTGGCTCAAATGAAATTTGCTGTGCCGAAAAAGATGCACGTGCACCGTAAAGGAGCAAAGAAAGTTTATAAATATTATGATGAATGATCAACATTTTTTAACCTCTTTGGTATCTAGCACAATGGCTTTACTGGTCAGCGTGCCATTTTAAGGGGTTGCTGAATTTCTCTGAAGCTTGTGATTTTTTTATATATTTTTAGACCTTGGTTGCATTCCATATTTTGATTTGTATTTATAATAATTTATTTTTGAAGTTTTGTGTACAACGTGTGCCCTTCTTTTATTATAATGTATTAAGAATGGGAATCAATTAAAAAAAAAACAATGACTATCTATTCCTTGTCAGAGTCAGATCCAAAAATGAATATCAATTTTATGACCTCCTTCATGGCCTACTTTGAAATAAAATTTTAACCAACCCGTCGTTTTGCATTTTATTACAACCTTAAGAACTGACCTGGCATCCTGACAACCTTAGCGTGGTCGCCGAACTGGTATCGCTCCTGCTGGAAGAATTCATCCATCGAGGCGAGGGCCCTGGACTTGAAGCACTCGGCCAGGTCACCGTTGAGGCACTGTCCATTGGCAGACGCCATGTAGGGGTCCAAGTCTGGTCCGGTGCCGAGCCCGATGAGGTCACCAAGCAGGCTCTTGCCCTCGCGGTTCCTGCCCTCGGGGCTAGCCTGGGCCGGCTGCGGGGCCGGCTGGGGGGCGGCGGCCGGGGAGTCGCCGGCCGACTTCCACTTTGGGGGCTCGT
The DNA here is from genome assembly GCF_949628265.1 of Cloeon dipterum. NCBI lineage: Eukaryota > Metazoa > Arthropoda > Insecta > Ephemeroptera > Baetidae > Cloeon > Cloeon dipterum. Next base: position 12,686,807 of record NC_088790.1, read on the forward strand.
CGTCGCCGTACGAGATGGCTACCAGCACAAGCAGCAGGCCCAAAAGCCGCGTGGCTTTACCCATGGCAAAGGTTGTCTTTTAGTCTTCTTCCTTTTGCTCGCTTCTCCAGCTACTCTCTGCTGCGCGCGCTCTCAGGTGCGGACGTGCTCTCTCTTGCTGCCTTTTGCTGCCGGTCCCGTTACTCCAGATGGCGCGGCACTGCGGAAATAATACAGTAAGTAACGTCCTGACTCACGGTTTTTCACATTATTTGGAGCCTGCTTGCTTTTTAATTTGCGATAAGACAAAGTCATTGTTAGTGAAAATAAATATTGAATAACAGAGCTGAGCAAGTTTTTAGATATAAAGTTTGCCTGTTGTATTTTGCAATTCGATTGAAAACAGCAATTGAAATGATCTATTTGATTTTAGATACGAATTGTTGTGAAAATTAAATAAATGGAATCCAGCATAATATGAATCTCCAGCAGCAGTTAATAACTGATGCAGAGATTTCGACTTCAGTTTTCAATTTCTTAGTCACGAGTCGCTTGCAAATAATGCTCACAGAGCACTCTCCACTTTCAAATGTTTAAGTTGGAAAGTATCTAGACACTCTATCAACATATAAATCTTACATATCACCTGCTGGCTACGACAGGACGTGAAATGTTTGTATATAATGCACCATAATGCTTTTAAATCACGCGGGGGAGGAGCAATAAGCTTTTTGCGATGAAATCATCTTCAGAAATTATTGTATTTAAGATATTTAAGGGATTATTCGGGCAAACATCCTTGATTTGATAATGATTACAATAATAACACAAATATGAAAACAAAAATTGAAACTTCAAAGTGATCTTTTTTTGTGAGTGTATACTGCCGAGGTAGATACTTTTTTTTAGAAAGAAAGATATATCGTGAGGTTAAAATTTAAGGGCTGCTTTTAAAATTAAAGCACATTATGAATGAGTAAGAGAAAAATGAGCTGAATGATAAACAGAGAATCGTTTCTTACATTTCAGACCAATCAGATATTTTTCACAATCATTGTTCTTCCGGGTCATTATGGCGAGAGTGAAGAATGCAAATTTGGTGACGTCAAGTGCAATAAATATCATATTGTATAATAAAAAAAAACTTTAAGAGGTGGTCAAAATTGATTTGTTTACAGATGGAGTGTTGTATGGCTACTACATTAATTAGATTATCTCTCTCTTTAACCAATTTATGCAGAGGATCTAGTTTATTTGATAGTACTTTTTAGGCGAAAAACACCATTTAAACCAAAAATAAAATAAAAATAATGGTTCAACTCTTATCAACATTAAAAATTAAATTTCAAAAACGAAAATATGCACAGCTGAACAAATAAAAAAATTGAATTAGCATTGCCATGAAGATTTCTGAGCAAAATGACTATGTTTAAGTATTTCAACTTATAATGCAACATATCAACATAAATAAGCAGTGTGCTTCCAAGTCATGACTGTGGAACAACTTGTCGCCGAATCTGTGTATATGAACGAGAACTCAAGTGCATTCAAACAAAAAATTAGCCAGATATTTTTTGTTGAATACTGAATTGATTGAATGGTTATTTTTCCCTCTGTTATCGAAACAAAATAAAAAGTGCTTCTTTGTGTGTTCTGAATGTGGGGATGTATGGGGAATAGCTAGTTGCTCTGCTGATCCGCAATAAAATTACTTTTGAAATAATTTCTATCGGCTGTAAAAAAATCAAATGTGGAGTTCATAAATGCTCCTATTTCCTAATTTAGATTCAAAATGATTTTATCGAAAATTTATAATAGCTTAAATAAATTGAAATCATAACTCGATAAAAAATTAAAATCTTTTAGCCCAAAACTGTTCATTTTAATTAATTCTTACTCTTAATAAATAAATAGCAAACAATAAATTAATTAAAATATAGTAGTCCTACCTGAGTTGGTTTCGAGAGGATTGAGTGCTGCCTGTTCACCTCAGCCGGGTGGATTTGGAGGCAAGAGCGAGTATGGAGTGTCTTTGGGCAGGCGGCGCAGCTTTTATACCAGCTCCCACTTTCACTCTCGGCCAGAGCGAGCGAGCGAGACTGTTTGGTTGGGCACACGCGGGGATTGCCCCTTTGATTTTGCATGGAGCCAGGTGAGGTGATAATACACTTAATGACCGCGCCAAGCTGCGTAAGACACGGCGCAAGAAAGTCCCGCGCGCCCGAGGAAAGCACTTTCACTGCGCTGCTCCTACGCCTGCCTCCTGCATGATAATTGTCTTCGGTGCATCACTGCGCTCTTTTTTCATCACAAGGCCACCCCTCGAAATCCTGTTGCTGCGGCCGAATTCGGAGCTCGTGCTCATGCTGACGCGGCTTTGTGATAATCCCGAGATCCGGGTTCGGTTCTTCAACAGACCGGAATATTTTGAAAGTGAACTATATTCGTGCATTCGTCAGAAAAAAGGTTCCAATAAATCTCGAAACAGCCGGTACAGTCTTTGTCAAATATTTTGTTTAGAAGTGGAACTCGGATATCGGTCATCTATTTTGAAATGAATATTAATTACAAATAATAGATTAGATAGAGATATTAGCTCTTCCCGTAGGCAAACAATTTAAAATAAAATAGCCCCATTTGGTTTTCTTGTCTTTTTATTGACTGCACGTTTAGTTCAATCAACATTTTTTAAAACTGGCATGAAATGAGCAGCATTTATTTAATTTTAAAATTAAACAATTTGGATATCTTCACCGTAAAATCTCAATTTAGCAATTATTTAAATAGAAGAAATGTTTAATATTTTATATTTGGTGAAATTAAGTTTGGATTAGAACTCAGGAAACCTGAGCCACTCGACCTTTTTCTGTAAGCCCTATAAACTCATATTCTCAAAACATGAATGAGTTTATTCTTGTTTATGAAATTTGGATCACACTCCCTCGTCTATGAAGTCACCTTACTTTGTTTACTGTATGATCATTGGAAAAAATATTTTTGAATAATCATTTCTTTGTATTTTTGGCTAATTACAAAATATATAAACATTATAATTAATAACTGTGCTATCTTTATTTCATGGAAATCATCTCATTACTGAAAATATTTTTCTGTTCACCACTGAGTGAACATTCTGGCTTTTGGGTTGTAAATAATTTCAACATTAAATCCCCCTGAGGCTGTGTTGCGGAGGAAAACTTTTCCACAGCTTTGGCTGTTTACAGAAAATTGGATTTTTGATTGCACAAAATGGAGTTCGCAATTTAATCAAATAAAGAGAGAGTGATGGCGAAGTTTCCTCCAAAGGCACTCCATATATTGCTGCTGAATTGAAAGGACTGTTCAACTCCTTCATGTGACTTGATCAAAAAGCTCTTGAAAATATGAGGTGCATATATAATATGCATTAAACTCATATATGAACTAAAATAAAGTATTTACCCAGCTACCCGCAGCGTGAGCGATTGTGACTGTTAAAATGGTTACATAATCTTATTCATATTACACGGATTATATGATAAAATTAACAAACGAGCACAAATGATGACATTTTTGAGTTTTTAAAAATACAGATACAGTTTGAAAATCAATTTTTCAACAAAATCAACTAATTTTTAAAAATCAAATTTTACTGCGATTTTTTCTGCTTGATTTGTCAACGGTCACGTTCTTTTCCCCCACTTATTCATGTGTTATTTTAAGTGAATTCAGAGTAGGTGTTCTGTATAAACTATCAAGTATCTGCGGAAAATTTGTGGTGAGACAAAAGTAGTGAATTTTCCATATTTAGATTTGAATGAAAAATATCTGACGATTCCCTGTGAAAATCAAATAAGCCTCATCTTATAAACCTGCATTATCAAACAAATAGTTGAATCACCTTTTAAAGTACAAGGCTATTTAAAATAATTAAAACTTAAATTAGTCTGAAGCCATTTTTCCAAAAATTTGCTGCAAGGGCTACAATTGGTTTTTAAAAATAAACTCACTTTTCTTGAGCACGCTAAAAATGGTTTAAAAAGTAAAGTAACTCCTAAAATATTTTACTGCTAATTTTTTTAAGAATGATATTTACTCTATCCTTCTTCTTTTCTATATATAGGTGATGTGTTTCGTTAAGAATAAAAAATAGCGTTTGAAATGATTCAATTTTATTAAAAAAAATATTTTGTTTTGTATAACTATAGACATTAATAAAACAATTAAGCCAGAAGCATCTTCAAGCAACAGAAAGAAATCTCTTAAGCATTCAATGAAGACGTTTGGAGCGTGTTTTCTCATTATTATTTCCACTTTTATTACACTTTTCCCCCGTGCCATATTTTCCGGCCTAAAACAATATAGGTGCCGCCGCCGACGAGCACGAAAGAGAGATGCGCCGCATTCACGCTTGAGGCTATAAGTTCTTTGCTCATAACCGTCTCTGGGATAACGAATATAATAATAAAAGACGAACGGCGAACACAACAACAAATGAAAGTTAATAAAAGCAGGGGAGCAATGGCACCGAGGCAGCCATTGATCCCTTTACGAGCGTCGAGAGTGAAAGCTTTCTTTCTTTTTCCTCGTGCTCTCCCATTTCCAGCGCATCGCCGCCACAATAAGCGAGAATTGATGGCGGTATGGCACTCACAGCCTCTCTGCCTCTTTGATTTCGGCCAACTGGGACATGAAGCGCGCAACATTGACACTCGAATAATCACTTTAACAGTCCGAGCGGAAAATCGGCAAACAAAACAGCGACAGCAACAGATGGCACAATCCTGCAGTGAGTTTGGGAATTAAATGTGCTTTCACGAACAGTTTATTGAGAAAAAATTAACCTCTAAAGCTCAATTCTCTTGCTTTGCCTTGTTCTTATACAGAAATCGCAAATTTTTGATGGGATAAAAATAAAAAGAAATTATGGAGGTTCTCTTGCGACTAGAAGGAGCTCCTTTCTCCTAGTTTTGAATGTATTTCTAGCATTACAACCTTCACTTTTCTCGAAAAGAAATATTCTATGAAAAAAATTCTTGTATATGAGTCAAAAGAACATATTTTTAATAAGCTTGTTAAATGCGGGAAACATGACGTGAAACACGAAGTTAACGATCGGTTTGTTTGTTTACGAATCGTTTGTTATTTTTTAACAAACATATTGATGTATGACAATTTCCTCCATATCAAAACATCCTCATTTGAATACTTCGAGGAAACGTCCATCAGTTGATCGGACGGGTTTGTTTTGGGACATCAACGGAAAAACATGCAAAAAAATTAGAATATTGAACTAAAAACACACAAAATCTTTCTCAGTTTCTTTACCCATCTATCAATACAATGTTTAGAGAACATTCCAAAAATTTCAGTTTTGAAATGAGACGGAGGAAAGCAATTAATTAAAGGTTGCCTCAGACTGCTATGAAAAGATCGAGGCATCTTCAACACAAAATTACCCTCTCTATGGATTGACACTGCGTACTTCAGCAAAGCCATTTGTATTTACATTTACATAATCTGAAATACAAATCGAGGATACCGAGGTTACCGTATAAATTACCCAGAAAATCGGCTTTAAAGTTTGTATGCCTTTCGAATGGATAACACTCTTTACCTACTGCAAAATCATTATTTATTTAGATAAGGAGAATTTACTTTACAAGTCGCAAACTTTTGGACCAAAGTCGATACTGGAAATTCGAAATGAAACGCAAAAACATTGTCAAGCCGTGTAATTTTCCATGCATTTTAGAAAAAGCTGGATATTTTGACATCTGCAAACTGTGGTAAAAACTTTTGCTTCATTCCATCAAAGATGATTGATACTAAAAACCCAGCAAACACCCTTCATGCCAATGTGTAAAGAAAGCTGAGCCTAATCCTTTAGAGTTTAAAATAGTCTGGTATATAAATATATTTGTTTTTTTTTTGCAATTAACTCTTTGTTTCGGATATACTGGCAAAAAATTATCATTCGCTTTAAAATCTGATCACAAAATAATCAGCTTTGCGAAATTGATCTCACGTCATATTTTTTTCGCTAGGCTCGCATTGTTGAGCTTCTGCAAAGTCTGAGATATTTTGAGCGATATTTGGGGGTGAGTGCGGGCTGCTTGCTTAAGTGTGATTAGCTTTGCTTTGCCCTTTGGGTTTAACAAAAGGGGTGAACAATTTTAAAGAATCTAAATAGGAAATTTAAATTACTTTTAACGCTTTTAACAACTCTTACTTTTAAATTTAGCATCCTGTATTTTTTCAATTGCACACAACTGGTCCTTTTCTAGACTGGGCTTCCTTTAGTGAGGCCCGAGCACAAATGTTATTCGTTCGCGATGATATCGGCATATATGTTTTCGTGAGTTGGGATCGCCCATCTCAAAAGAGGTGAACCGATCATAAAAATCCCTTTTATTTCCAATAATGGAATAAGAATTAATTTTATTTTAAAGACGTGTTCCCCTCTGAGCTTCTGACTTCTGACCTGCACCCTTCGGTAATATTTCATATGCTGAGAAAAAAATAGCATGAAATATTTACATATTATTATCTGGTATAACTGACCATGGAAAACCCGAACGCACCCTGGTATTCCATGTCTATTCGATAGAACTCCCAACTCTAGACTTTTTCTAATAGAATAAGACGTATCCATTTATCCCATTTATTGAAACATCCTTAATGAGACATAATTTGACGAAACATCCATCTCAACCATTCCTATATTGCTCATATGTGTCACCGGGACCCGCAATATATCCGCAGAGCAGATGAATTGATGACTCATGAGTTCGATCGGTGGCCCTAGTGATTGGCACTGGGTCCGACCAGTCGTCAATTCTACAATATGTTTGCCAGACAGACAGACAGAGCAGTGTGGATGTGGACGTGAATGTGTGCTTTATCATTGTCAAGGGGCCGTGATCGGCTCACACAACACACGGCAATTTCTCTTCTGGCGGCAGATCCTGCTTCTCGCAAGTCGTGTGTGTGTGATTCATACATACGAGCGAACCCACTGCCGACGCTCGCTCGCTCGTTTCCAAAGTGGGATTTCCTTTGCAGTTATAGAGAGTGTGCGCGCGTTGTGTGTGTGAGTATTATTATCGCAGCTCATTAGGTAACCCTTTTATTACGGCACCCAAGTAGGGATTCCACGCACAGCGTTGAATAACATGCATATTTCTCGGCTGCTATTTCAAGTCAAAGGAATGAATGGTTGTGGGGGAGGACCTGCGATTTGTGCAGGGATTTTGTGCTCAATGGGTTGTACTATTTCTGTCAGAGTGAACTGCTTGCTGGCGCCGCACAATCAACGCAAACTAAATCCGTATGTTGGGGAATCCCTGCAAGAGCGCGGTTTGTGTAGGAAAGATCTATTATTTGCTAACGGTTTAATGGTTGCATAAACGCAAGGAGGCCTAACACTTGTTGACCCGGTTTTTTTTAATCCAGAAGGAGGAAAAAGACTGGATCGATTGTACAATAGCACACGCTCTTCCAGTGAAATTCTTAAGGAAAAATACGTGAAACTTGTAAACATTTCTACATCGCAATGTGCAACACAGTTAAAATGGATTTTATTTGTGCTATATTTAGACTCAGGAATTCGATTAGAATCATTTGCCAAAACATCACGTTTTTAGTATGAATTCCAATTTGAGTGGAAAATTTAGAAATTTTCGAACCAAGATTTTACTTTTACAGCACCTCACTTCTGTGTTGCAGTGTTGACGTCGAAGAGGAACGGGAACTCAAAGATGGTCATTATTTGCTGCGCGTCTGATTTTCTTTTAAGTAAATCACGAGCACTTAATTTGTACACTTGAGATTCATACCTTATACCGTCCAAAACCTTCTAATACTGCCGGAAACCTTACAAAAGCACCTGGTATACACCTAAAATTGTGTACAAATCCTTTGACAAAAATGTATGTAACTAACAAAATTTCTTGTTTCGGCTGTTGCAAAATTTGAGAGTTGCTATATTTAAGTCTGGAAAAAGAAAGAAGAGTGTCATAATTTGAGTAGAGTATATATTTTAGTGGCTTAAATTTTAAACGCAAATTTCTCTAAAAACAAAAATAAAATGGAGCAATATCAACGATCGATTTTTCAACGAGCTATGGGAAAAGCTGATGGGCTATGCTTTCAAAATCTGAATCATCATTTATCAACGAAAAAGGAAGATTTAAATGAAGAATATATGAAAGTCCTAAAATTTAATTTAATTGGTGAGACAATCGTTTCGAAAAACATCCTAAAACCGTCATGTTAAACATTAAATTTGATCCTTCTGGGCATACAATTATATTTGATTAAAATGATTTTACAATGGCTTCTCCCACCGGCGAACAATAAGGTATGGAAGACTAACAAAGTGAAATTGATATCACGTGCTCTCGTAATGTTTCTGCCCCGCATGCCTCATCAGCAGTACTTAACCTCCAAAAAATTTTTTTTAACGATGCCATAAAATGATAATATTTCGACAAATTTGAGAATAAACAACTGTAAATACACAAAATTCGTAACTAAAGTATCAGTTGCAGACAATCTACTCTTCTTATTGTTAGGGCAAATGAAAAGAGAAAAGAGCAACGAAATAGAAAACCCCGTAACTCGATACAAACTCCTTTATCATTTCTATCTACTATTTTTAGTGCTCCGAGTATGAATCTACTCACATTTATTTTAAGTATAGTGGCTCATATCATTTAATTTATGGAGTAAAATTGAGTTTTACAAATGCATATAACAATGACTAACTAACCTTGAAAAATTAAATACGTAGTGCAATTTCAAAGGAAATTTCAAGACATTTTCTCACAATCAGCAGCGAAATGGATAGTATACCTCTAATCATACTGGTAATTTTATTAATAGAAAAAATAGACAAATTTATTCATTGACATTTTCCGAACCCAACTTATTTATTGCAAAATATTCTGACGACAGAATGAATACATCTCGAGTAATTTTGAACAAAAATATTAAATACAGTAAATAAATTAGCTATATATGTAATAAATAAATAAATTAACTTACAGTCTATTCAAATAAATTATTAAACTCTATTTAAACTGCGTGAAACGTTTGTTGGCACAGAATTGTTTGTTTGGTTTATTAAGACGCGTTGGGAGTGTGAGCAATTCGCGCATTTTCCTGTTTCTCCTCTTTTTGATTATTCTCTCCATGGCAAATATGCGCAGGTCCCCAAGCGAGGGCTGGGGAGATTTGTTTGGAGCATCGTTATCAATTTAGAATACTGTCTATCACTGCGTTTCAGACAACACGCCGTGCTCTGAGCAAAAAATAAGGAAAGATTGCACAAAAAGCATATTTATCTTTCACGACATTTTTTCCGTGAATGCTTATTATTCTAAAATGCTGTTTTCTTTTTTTTCTCCAAAGCATTATATTTTCCGTTGGACAAATCATGCTGAGGCCGGCGCGGAGCTATCGGCTCTCTTATCTTTTTCCTTTTCATCGGCGAGCTGCTTGGCCAGGCGTCTGGCCTGCACCAGTTTGTTGATTTCGTGGTAGGTTTTCACCATGGGTGGACTGGCGGCGCCGAAGAGCGTTGACTGTTCCGACTTGGCGCCGTCCAGCTGATAATGCGACTGGTCTTCAGGCGTGTCTTCCGTCGAGTCGCAGTCAGGGTAGAGGGCCGAGCAGTCGGAGCCCTCCTGGCCGTCCTTGGCCGCCTTCATGTACGCGAAGAACTGCGTGCTGTCTTCGCCTCCAGCAACCGGCTTTTGCAGTTCACTCAGGTCTCTGGGAAAGGCAAAGTCTGTTAATTTTCGTCCTCGTGGTTAGCCCTCTAAGAAATTAACTTTGTTCCGAAAACTCCAACTGTGAGCTTTAATAATGGTGATGAAAATCTTGTCCTATTACTTAACGCAATGAATTCTACAGATTTTTAAGGTGCGTAAATTGGTCCCAGGTTCAGACGGACTTAATAATATATTTGATGCCATATTCAGTATTATCAATTATTGATTTCAATAGCTTAAAAATTAATTACCTTGGAAAGTATGTTCGGCTGTGGGGGACAAAAAATTTAAAAGTCACCTCTGTCAAATTTGGGCGTGTTTTTGTTAAATTGAAAAATCCATTTTGATAATTGAAACACTCTCTGACAGATTAAAATGGATTTCATTATTTTAAAAAAGAAAATTTATATATTTTCTCTATTCTGCGTGGAATTATTTCAAGAATAATATAGAACAGTCAACCAATTGTTACCGCAGGTGACTCAACCTTGCAGCTAACACTGCAGCGTTTAAGTTTTGTTTTATATTCTAGGTACGGCTGATGAGACATGAGAGGCAGAAATGGCGTGCCCAGTACGAAAAGGTGTGAGATAATGTTTCTCTTCATAATTAATCCAATGCCGCCCATCCTAAACTTAAAAGCTCCGGGTGGAGTAGTATTATTTTTGGTTTTTCCTTTCTTTTAATTAATATAAGGGCAAAAAGAAGTAACAAAAAAATGTATTTCATATTCATTATTTGCTCTGTGGTTTTTCATTACTGACACACTATTGACTGCACCTAGTGACCCAATCTGCCGAATCGTAAATACGGCGTTAATGAGGTGCAAACAAATGGACAGGCGACAAACTCGACCTCGACCGAGAGACGCGTGTTAATGAACAAGGGGCACGCCTTTTTAGCGGTACCTCTTGCGTGTGCTGCCTTTGTTTGTGCCGCACTGATAAGAACGCAAAATTATACTCGGGTGTACTTGGTCATTTGATCCATTTAAATACAGATTAATCTATTTTAATTAGCAAATTTAAAATTAATCGTAAAAAATGTTTTGCAAAAACAATATATATATATATATATATATATATATATATATATATATATATATATATATATATATCTTTGTTTAGAGCATGATATTGAAGCTAAAATTTTGAATTGTTCGATAAAATTGCAGGAAATCCTTTGTTTTTATATTTCCGCCTCTGTCCCAGAGCCTTTCATAGAAACCAACATTAAATCAGAATTATGTATTTATATATTAATTAGAGACTCTAACACATTAATTAGAGTGTGAGGATTGTTGCGAGCTGCTCATTTCGAGCATATTCTGTAACACAAGACACAAGCTCATTATTTGCAACTGATTCCTGACTGAATTCGCGATAGCTCCTTCACTATAAAAAACGCCAACGCGGATGCAATTTCCAGGAGTCGTTAAAATCGACACCGTTAAAGCTGATGAGACGCTCATTTTCTGCAATGAAATGGGGAGACGACAACAAAGTTAGTGTGTCGTTCTCTAGTCTAATTGCCGCGCGCAGCAGTTACAATTCCGGCCGTGCGAAGTGAGATGCGTGGATTAAACAGCATAATAAGAGGCGGAAGCTAATCTTCGTCGAGAGATGAATGGATGGACGCGCGCATCTCATTCACGAATAAAATACCGTGGCGGCTATCAAAATAATGGGCCGGCCGCCGCACACTTGACCCACTAACAGGCGTGGAGAAACAAAAGCAGCGATGAGCAGGATGCTTTCCGCTTTTGTTTCAGCCCATGAACGAGTATGATTGCGTGAACACATCTAAGTATTCCTCTCTTTACTGCAGAAAAGAAAATAAACGGAGCGACATCGCCACTACGCAGAGAAAAAATTAGTTGGTCAAGTACATCTCACCTAAAAATTCTGAAATCAAGTTTGCATTCTTAAAATACACTTGATTACAGGTACAAAAATCTTCAATTTGATAATTTTTAAAAATATATTCAATTAAAAATGTTTTCATTAAAAACAGTTATTTTCTAGAATTTAGTCAATTAGCTACTTTAAGTTTCTATTTCTTATATCAATACTTAATCTGCATGAATTTATACCCGAAGCACCCATTTTAAAAAGTTTTTTGACTGCTTAATAATGACAACGCGTTTTAAATCCATTGTTTTAACACTTACAAAGTGTCAGGTACTTTAACATTTAGTTTTGTCTGATAGTTATAGTTATAATCAAGTGTCTTTTAAGAAATTACTTTTTTCCGAATTTCCATCTCCATATTTAACTAATACTCCATCAAAATCTGAATTATTTCCTCGCAACCACAGTTTTTCAATGGATATCACATTGATCTGAACCTCATGCTCAATATCCAAGTAGAATAATATATTAAATATTTTGATTTTAAAATGTTTCTTATTTTACAAGAAATTAAACTTCGATTTGGTCTGATCACTAGATCAATTTCCAAATGAGCTAAAACTATCTAAATTTAATGATTTTTTTTACTTTATTGAAAGTCTGAGTTTGTAAAAAAAATAATAGTAAGAATATATGGATAGGCCAATAATTTAATTCACCTGCTGAGTTGCGCCGAGACGAGGTTACTGTAGGGGGCGTATTTCCCAGGCTGCTTATACATATTGCACACGAGTCGCTTTGTGCACTCCTTGGACTTTTTCTCGTAGCCGAGCTGCTTGAAGACCACGTCCAGCCTGGACACGATGGGGCTGTAGTAGGGGTCGAACCCGTTCATGATCAGCGAGTGGCCGGGCACCTGCTGGAAATGGTTGAACTTGGACGGCATCAGCGGCCGCTTAAATGGCCACTGAGTTAGGGGACGCTTTCCGTACAAACTGCCGTAGCCGGCGGGCACGTACGACGGCGAGCCCAGAAGGCTGTCTCGTCTGTTCTGTGGGTAGTTGGTGAATGCGGCCACGTTGCTCGTTGCCGACGTGTCGTAGTTTGGGTCGAAATTGTCCTGCAACCATTATAGAGCCGATTAGTTTAATAGCACCCCATGACATTAAATTGGGATTATATTGAATATTTTACATAAGCCCCTTAACTTCAAATAGAGGCTGAGAAACTGAAGACAGTGAAGACCGTCGCCTATTTTTCCTCAGAGAAAGAGATAAAATTTAATGAGGACATTCGGGACATTCTAAAACGACTGAAATCGAAAAACGTCATAATATATTGTGTACTAAAATTTTCTGGTTAAGACATAAAAAACACCAAACTTTGGTCCATAACACGCATACATTAAAAATTTTAATCAAAACTTCTATTTGGAAATTTATAAATTTCCAATAAGTTGAAATTTTGTAAGTTTGAACCCCTAATTCAATCATATTTAATTAGGTTACAATTTAAAAATTAAATTGACTTGTCCATTTTTTACGTGACAAGTCTGTCCTTTTAAATTTCTTTTAAATTGGCACGAGAAAGAAAAATATGTTCCTAGCCTTTATATTTCAATTAAAAAATTATTATTCTATCTCGTTTCTTATTACAAAATACCTTAAAGTCGAACTCGTCTTCTCCGCCGCTGTGTCCGTGTCCGGCAGAGGCCTGGAAGATGCTGGCACCGCTCTTGCCCAGGAATTTACCGATGGAGGTCAGAATGGTGGGCAGGAAGATGGCCAGCAGAATTGACTTGACAACCTGCGCGCCGATAAAGAACGGCAGCAGCAGCTTTTTCAGGCCGAATGCTAGGAAACCCAGGCCGAATCCAGTCAGGAAAGTGTTGGCGCTCGCGGTTCGGGCTGAAATTGAATGCGCCACGTAAGTTGATACAGTTCAAACAGGAGCAAATGGAAAGGGAAAGTCAAAAGTAGACAGGCAAGAGTAGTTTGGTGAAATCGGAATTTCGAAAAAGTTCGATTGTTCCAGCTACCAAAGCCAGAAGTTGGTTGATTTGGAAATTGAAAATTTTGGGCAAAGCTGCGTTTGTAAAGTGGCTTGTTTAAAGGTTATTCTGAGAAATACGCAAAATATGGCATCATCATTAATTGTATAACGAACTTAATTGGTTCTATATATGGCATCATTTTGATCAAAACGGCTCAAAGAACAACTCTTTTTAAGACATCTGTGCTAACGTCAGAGGAATTTTGAAGGTATTTGACATTTAACGCTCAATAATTATTTTATGAAGCAACTTCAGCAATACTAAACATTTGCATGTATTTCTCCAGGAAACTTCTTATACAGTTGCTTAGAACCAAACTTAATTAATAATGACTATGTCGTTTTCTTCCACATTTAACATTAGTAACAAACTCACAAACAATCTCTGAATCAGAAATTCAGGTGCGTTATGAACGGAAGATGGATATTTCGATCCGAATCGGCTTCCTGGCGAATTTGATGGGCGCGTGCACACACGCATACTCATAATATATTTTTGTCAGTCCGTTAGATGACCGAGAGAGAAAAGGCTGCAGGCTCTGGCATTAAAGCTATGGTGGCCAATCGCGGAAAAAACCGAAAACCGCATTAGTGGTATCGAATTGGTAAATTGGGCGTGGAAATCGACTTTTCTTATCACCGTGCTACTTTGCTGCGGCCACATCAAGAACAAATAAATTCAACCGATTGACAAAAAGTTGAAAATAAAATCAATATTGCTGGTAAGGTCTGGAGTTTTTTTTCGAATCGGTCTATTGAAAATCCATAATATTGGAAATTGGGATATTGAAAAAGTGACAGATGCATAATTTGCAGATAATATATATCTGACTCCAGAGTAGGTTTAAAAAGCGTGAGTCTGATGTTGAGTGGCCCTATAGACGAATAATTCTCAGGCCACAAAGAACTTGGCCCTCAGACAAAAAATAAAAATAATTACTTATTGTGGCTCAAAGACTGAGTTCAGCCAAGGGGAACCGAACACTCCCACGTGATCCACCATACGCTGGATAATTTTAATCCTCCACTCCTTTCACCTTTCGCATTCTTTCACTCCGCTTCTCTCCGAATAATATTACGTTAACACACTTTTGGTCAAACAAACGACTGATCTGAGCCAGCGAGCGAGCGTCTCTTTTTCAAGTACTGTATTGCCACTCGAGTGGTCAATAAGCTAAATTTGCTTAAGCTGGAGCACAGGTCGGTTGGAAATAATCGCCACCGGCTATTCACTTTGTACGCATACACACACAGTGCTCTCGGGATACCCCACATTTGCATAATCGAGCCCTTGTAATGATGATAAGGTATACGTGATAAAAGAGGGTCTGAATGGGCACGAAAGTATCTAAATTCATAGAGCGGAAAATTCACGCAAATGAGGCAGAAACGAGCAGGACAGTGAAAGAATCATTCGAATTTTTTTAACACAAAGGCAAAAGCGATGTTCTTTCATTAGACTCGCCCGCCGACCTTTTTATCTCTGTGCAAAATTGGGACGGACTGAAAAGCATTAGGAGCAAATTAATCTCCGAGCTACAACAATTTGATTTTTTTGTTCTTTTGTCCGGCTGCTACGATTATCTCCTTTGATGACCCAAATTCCTGCGCACATTTTTGCTCACTGCCCTGGGTCGGCCCTTTGTGAGTGCATCACGCAGTGGCTGCTGCTTTATTGATTTTGGCTAACGATTCTGTTCGCAACCACCATTTAACTATGCATGTGCTGCCATACGGAAACGGAGGGCCATTTAAATATCAATTTTTCATCCACTATCAACTTTCCGGACCGGTATATTAAGTGAGTTAAGAGAAAGAAATTTGACAAACAGTGAAAAAGACATGAAACCAGGTCATAGTGTAAATACGGAGAAGAGAGCTTTAAATAGCCAACACAAAGAAGTTGTACACATCCAACGTTAGAGGAAACAAGAAGAGAGGAAAGTAGTCGCGCGGGTTTGAAGTGTGCGACAAAGACTAAAACGCACACCAAACTGGCAAAGACAGAGTATTCACATGCGCTCGACTTACCTATTCGAGCCAAAAATTCTATCGGATTTGAAAACGTTCCTGCAAATACGAGAAGAAAAATACTTCAAGAAAAGACAGAAGATTTACACTCGCGCAGTCAGTGCAAAGTGGCGGAAATATTAAGACTACACTAATAATTGCAACAAATATTTGTGCGGGAGACTACACAAAGAAAGTTACAAAATGCATCAATACAGATACACCAAATCAAATTTTCGGGAAAAATCAAATGGGACCAATTAAGCGGTAAAAATTTATTTAAGGAATGAGAAATTTGGATTGATCAAAATGTTTCCTAAAATAATTTAAAAATGATGTTTTTCACCGCTTTATCAATTATTTTAAATGTAAAGACTTACGTGCACCGCTCTCAAGGTCGCTGAAGGAGATTACCAGCTCGTGGCCTTTCAGGTAGTCCCAGGTGCGGTCGACTAGGTACTGGTCAGGGTCTTCGAGGCTCCTGTTGCTTCCTTCGTGGAGGCCCTCCACCCTGTGCACTTGGTAGCCCGACACGTACTCAGTGATGGGCTTCTCGTCCTCCTCGACCAAACTCTTGAGGGCCTGTTCCTGCAGGCAGGACCAGTCCACCTTTTCGGCGCATTTCTCGTGCAGCTTAGCCAGCATCAGCTGGTCTACTTGGTCCGCCCTGACGACGGCCAACACCAGCAGGGTCAGAAGCACCAAAGGTCTCATTTTTTTCGGGAAAGTAGGAGAGGAGATAGGATAGAGAGAAAGAGGGGAGGGGCTAAGGGCGCCTCACATGCGGCCGCCGATTCACACGTCCCTCTGAAAATAAAAAGAAGAAAGTTTGATATCAACCCTTTTTTAACTGACACGAAAGTAGCGACGGAAACAAAAATCAATCCTTCCTTGTTACTTGTTAAAGGGAAAGAGTAGCGAGTATGACGATTTACTGGTCAAGAGAAGAGCCCTCATTAGGTGAATACGACCCTAATGCAAAAACGACTTCTCTGAACTTGTCAGATTTACGACATTCGACAAATTGCTGCCTTTTATTCCAGCGCAAAGGAAAAATGAATTTCACGACAAAATTTCCTCGTCGAAGTGCGATAAATATCCGAACACTGCTAATAATAAACTTTCCCATCGTTTTGATCGTTACCTTTTAGCCTGACCAAATAACCAAATAAAAACACTGCAATTCAAAACCAGTGCTAGGAGAACAAAGCGATTGGAAGAAATCGCCGTGTTTGGTTTTGCTGGGTCGACGCTCTAGAATTTCATCTCATTTGCAATACGTAGGGACAACTGGGTAATTCCATCAAGAGTCGCTGGACGTGCGCGAACGTGATTATTCGCAGCAGGCAAAACAGGTATTTTTATCCGCTATGTTCGCGATGGCGATTATTTATGAGGGTATGTGGAGCACCAAGTGCGAGCAGCGCCCTTGACCTTGCAGAGAAATCAATGGCTAGCAGTCAGTGGCAGGATGCATTCTGCGCGGAAATCAGGAACATTTTCACACCCATCCAATGCGGAAAAACTTTCGATTTAATTAACTTATTTCCCTCCTGTGACACATTTTTAAATTCCAATTAGTATCTTGTGCGTAGATAAACAAATATTCAGAGAAATTTTTCATCTTAAGAGAGAAAAGTGATGGGGAAATCACTCGATTGCTCCTGTCAATAATTTTTATGTAGGATGAATGTTCTTTTGAAAAATTGATCCTATCTATTTTAAAATTTGTACTCCTTAATGTCTTATTTTGAGGCTTTATCAAATATCTCTAGCACTTAGAATGCCTTGCTGACATTTTAGTTGTTGAACATAAAATTAATAATGAATCTTTGGGCTTTACTGTTATCATTAGTTGCAAAAAGCTGGGGAAGCATTAAACGTCGTTGCGTAAGAGAAAAGTTATGATTATCTGCTAAAAATGTGTTATTTTTTTTAAAAAAAAAGTAAGAAATATTGTTTAATGGGGATAATATATCCTGCCTGAAAGTTTATTTGAAAATATTTTGAAATTTAAGAATAAATTAGAGCCGTAAAAGAGCAAAAAAGTTTTTTCGAAATGAGTAGCTCATAAAAATAATTAAATTATGGCTCATTGGTGTACCGACCTGTTTGGTAAACTTTTAAGTTGAACTCCGACCATAATTTGTAAATAATTATTAGGAAACAACAAACAAAAGCCCAATTTTTAGCGGCTTCGACGTAATTAACTTCTGTGTCTTAATAAGAGATCAGATTTTTGGGGTATCCTTCTCGACCTATTAACTTGCTCGTCGTCATTTTCCAGCAGTACTTGCGTGAAAGATGCTGCTGAGCATCAGATAGAAATTTGCCGCTTCACGGCACGTGCGTTTCTTGTAAAGGCAGCCACAGGCACTGTTAAGTAAGCAAAATGCAACAATATGCCGGGAAGCAGCAATAAATTCATCAACAGCCTGCGTCCTGATTGCTCGGATAAAAAACGCTGTTACGCAATTGAGGTGAGGCAGAGGCTCATTTTTGGTCTAATTAGGGTCACTCGAACTAACATAAAATAAAATAAAAATATCTCACAATCAATGATGTATTCAGTTTAAAAATGTTGGCAAGGATTTATTGCGTTTTTGAACACGTGCAGATTCCAATTTATATATTTTTCACTCAGCTGATTTCAACATTCGTATTTCCAGTTGCAAAACGCTATAATCAAAACGCTGTTTGTGTGTTTGGCAGCAATCATTGACGTTTTTTGTTTTTGATTTTGAACAAGTAAAACCAAATCAATTTCCTGTCTGATGAGAGCCGCTGAAAAATTGTGCAATTACAAATCACTTTCACAAAGGGCTGAATTGGTCGTTGTTCTAAACAAAACCTCTTTGATCTGTGCGTCCATTAGTCATTCGCCTGGCAATAAAAAATTCCATCGAATAATAAGCGGCGCCCGTCTGATTGCCAGCGAAATGGTATTTAATAAATTTTTCGTCGCTTCTTTTCCCTTTCGTACCATTGTATCCATAAATAGGTTTTTGTGCACGCGCGCGATGCCAATTTGCGATCACAATCGACCCTTTGACTTGCGAAGAGGCCTCAAGGGCTTTGTATTTTCCGGCTGACGCAAAAGAATGTAGAACACGCTCGCGGTGAGTCGGCGGCAGCCGCCTTTTGTGCTGGCCGGCCTGTCTGAGTGGATTTAACACACATATTATGCCTCGCCACTCGGTTTTAATGTGTATGTGCACCGCTTGCACATCCGCGTCCTGCTTCGTTCTGGCGGAAAGGAACGAAAAATTTGGTTTAATAAATCACGAGGAGAATTTTTCGGCTGGCTGCCGGGACAACACAGCGCGGCTAAACTGGGATTGTCGTGAATTTATGATTACGTCGGAATTTTCGTATGAGGGTCACGTCCGGCGAAATAGGAAAGCGAACAGGTGCAAAGGTTAAGCAAGGGTTTATAGGGGAAAGTAGACAAATGCGTCTCTCTGGAATCTACCTACATTCTTTTCACATAGATGTGCTAATGGGAACCTTGATGGTGTTAGTCCAAGAATTAAATATTCTAATTTTGGAATAGGAGATAATTATTTTAAGATGGTCAGTTAAAATTTTCACAGAGAAATAAAATTAAATGGCAAATATATTCCTAGCAATGAATACCAATTCTTAGGAAAAATTTAAAATGTAGGTTTTGAAGAAATGATCCGATTATCTCTGCCCTTTATTGTTTCGTTTCTATGGCATATATCCTGCTTACTTCCGTTTCCCTCTCTCCTACAATTTTTATCTGCAAAATTTGGAAAAAATTGAATAAATCATTTTGAATAGTATTTTTACAATGTTCCTTCCATAAAACTAAAAGTATTAACAAAATTAAAATATGATTCGACAAACCTTTGAGAATTGCCTTATTTGATGTATTTATTGTTGTTTTTGTATGTTTTGAAAGACGAAAAAAGAAAATAACGGACGGGGAGATTTAATTTATAAAATTGTTTTTACACTGGACACTCCCAAAGGCAAACAAACATGGAATAAAATTAAATGCCTAAACAATTGAGAAAAATTACAATTGTGTACGTTCGCCAATTGTGTTAGGAGCAGCCATTTTAAAATCAATATTTTTATAAATACATAATTTAATTCAATTGGATCCTACATAACTAATTAAAAGATTAAATTATAGCTATCGGGCACACAATGTTCCTCTTTTAATTTCTTCCTAGACAAAGCTTTGAAGCATTTCAAGTGACACGTAAACACGCCTTAACAGCTTTTACCACGCGATTGAACTTCAATACAATATAAAGGGCTCCAAGGAAATGGCTCGCTATATAGGGACTAGAAAACTTAAAATTTCGTGTACAGCCACGATCCTTTTAGCAACATGATATTTTCGCGCAAAACGGAATGGATAAGTAAAATTCCGGCGGCACCCACGCCTTATAAATTTCGCACTGGCAAACAATGAAATCAGATTACAGGAGGCACGCAAAGCAGAGCGTGCGGTTTTACTGTTGCACGTTGGCTTACCTGGAATGCGTGTACGGAAGGTGCGTGAGCGAGTCTTCTGCTGGGTAACGGCCCTGCGTGCGAGCTTCCAGGTCGATTGCTTCTCACTTTGCCTGAGTTGGGCGCGAACTGAGCAGACCGACAGCGGTGAGTCCGCCTGGCGCGAGCCGTCAGAGGAAGGGGTTCCATTCCTACTCCGCATCTCAGGTGCCGGCTAACGAGGTTACCAGGCCTCCAACAGCTTCCTCCAGACCAGCTCTCAGCTGACGTAAAAACGAAACCAACGTACGTTCTAAACACGTACCTGAGCTTGCCTTTTGCATGCACACCTCGCTCGCTCGGGATGCTGAAGCACTGACCGCCTCTAGTCCAGTTCCCACTGTCGAGTCATTTCTCTGGCACGTCAGAGTGGACAGTAAGCAATGGCTAGTGTTGAAGGACTTGGATTAAAAATATATCCAATGCATAGACAAATAAGTATTTTTTTATCTGCAAAATATCAAACAGGTTTCGAGTATTTTAAGCTGAAATTAGATGTAGCTTCCTAAATTCCTTGGTGTATGGTAAGCTTTTTATTTTTCCACACATAAATGTTTTGCTCTATTCGACTGCAGGTCGCATCCCTAATTCGTTAGCTAGAATGACTTATGAGTTACAAATTAGTATTAGTTGAAAATTGCAAGACATGAATTTTACTTCAATGTGTATTAAGAAGTGCAACAAAGTGAATTAGAAATTCCCTTTAACATTGCAGAATTTGTGAAGTTTGCAAAATTCAACATTGTTTCCTGAAATTGTAAAAACCAAAATGTAATTTAAAAATTGTCTGGAGCATTTCAAACGCATGGTACATAAATAATAGTATGTAGTTTTATTGTGGAGAATAGAAGTGGAACAACAATCCACTTTTGTATTTACGAACTGGTCGCAACACAATCAATTGTTTGTGGAATCCAGTACCAATAAATACATATAATATCAGGAAATAATTAATTTAAATAGGAACAGAATCCAGATTAAGGATGGTTTGGATTAATTAAGATTCGACTATATGTTAGGTCAGAAATCCTGCTATCCCACCTAATAATAAAAAATATTATTGCATCGGGTATAAAGCATTGTCATATCCTAATCTCTACCATCCCTAATCCAGATTACGCCAGTTTTATAAAAACAAAATACTCAGCTCTACCATGTTTGTGATTTTTCTTGTCACAATAATTCCAACGTTGAGCGGCTTCTGAAGGAAATACTGTTTCGAAGGACGGATTTTGCCTGAAATTCTTGTGGCAGCATTTTAGGTTTGACCTAAATTTAAAATAAAGATAAAATTGATTTAGCTGTAGGTTTGGTTACACGCTCTCATACGCAATTTTAAAATTTAGAGAGGCACTGTTTTTCATTCTAAATTATTTAATAAGAACGTAAGCAGAAATAACATGATTATTGATGAGCTTTCACGAGGAATCATTCAATTTTAAAAAGTTTTTGGACCAAAAATATTATGGTAGTATCTCGATCTTGAATATTATATATTTATCATGATGACTTGCACGCAGAAAAATGTATTGGCTCGTTCTAGTTGAGACGAGTAAAAGTGAAGTGAACGCGAAGGAAAATAAATTGTATTAATATGTTGCACGCTGTGCATGTGTGCAAGCTTTGATGTCACACCTGCGGTGAGAGACACAATGGCAGAGTGAGTTGTAATGCGTTCACTCTACGAATTCTTTTAGAGATTTTAGGTGCATGATTTGTCAGAAAACATCTAAGCCACGTGACGTTACAAGCAGAGCCACTATAGTTGTATTTTATTAATCTAAGCAAACTCGTCCTAGTTAAATGTGCCACTGTGACATTTATTACCCAAATAGGAAAATTTCTTGGAAGTGATTTTGTAGCAAATAATGAGAATTCCGTTCAAAGTCTCAATTAAAACTGGGAAGTTAAATTCTAAAGAAGGTGAAATGCAAATTGATGCAAATCATGAAGTGGACTGATTGACTGAACAGGCGTGGCCTGATTATATTACATTAACTGCAGTTTTCTATTTCTCTAGCTGATTATACCGGCTGTGAACTTGCATGCAACGCGTCGTATGCAGTTTGCAGAACCAGTTTGGTCTAGCACGCCATTACCATTCAGTATTAAAAGTGCGAAAAGCGAATTGGAACTGCTTTCTATCAAAGGAGCTTACGCTCATTTTGATCGTTTTCCAGAAGAGTCGTTCAACCAGTGAGCCGCATTTTTCCAATTCAGCCATCAGGAAACACGCATTCAGAACACTCCAAGTTTCTCTGGCAATAAATGATTCAGAATAGCCTTTTAACCCAAAAAATAAAATTACAATACCATTTTACATACAAGTGTGTTTGTGTACGACGCATGGAAGACACATTGTACAAAAGCCTCTACTCTCATCAGTTTTTTTAGGTACCATACTTCGTCCGAAATATACAAAGTTCTAAATATAAAGTTTTACGAAATTTCCGTACGTCCTCTAGTGTCCTGGAAAAATAATTTTGCAAAAAATACAAATTGTCCCAGGATTTAATCATATTTCAAATTTCGCTTCCTCTCTGTTGTCAATGTAATAATTAAAACTGACTGAAATAATGTTTGCGTTATTGTTATAGCATCGCTTCTTATGTATTACAGAATTGTAAATATTTAGACGGTCTTTTTCATTTGCAATATTTTTATCCATAAAAAATTGACTGTCATATATTTAAAGCATTTGTCGGTCGAAGTTATTTCACTTCAAAATCGCTTTCCAGTAAGGAATGTGTTTTTTTGCCGTGAAACGTGTGTAGGACAGCATCAATAAAGTTGTAGCTCATGACAGTCAACAAGTCGTCATATCCATTGCTTCTACATATTAATTGTGCTCTGGATTAACATAAATAACCGTGAGAAAATAGATAAGCTGTAAAAAAGGTACATATTGCTCTACATTTGCTAACAACTATAAACAATCCAGTAACGACAGAAAAGAAATGTTTATATGCATAAAATTAAAATGCGTAAAATGTTTTATTCAAAGAGAAAAGGTATGAAGATTGATCAGCCTATAAATAAATATTAAAACTCTTAATGATACATAACATGAAAATAAAAAGGCCCTGCAAAGCTCATTCTTGATAATTGTGTTATGTCTGTTTTTAGAGCAGTGCTGAGATTAATTTCAACTCCCACTCGAAGCAGAAATAAACTTTACTCTCGTGAAGCCGTAAAAATTTATGTCTACTGAAACCAGGCCTGAATAATCCACTCTAATTAAAGCTCAATTTTCTTTACGTTCATATGAAACTTAAAAAACAGTAATATTTCTTCTACAAGTGGTATGCATTTAGATCTATCCCAGAAGCAAAGACGTCATTTCTGTGTAACAAAAATGGATTTGAAAGTATATTTTGAGTTTATTTTATTGTTCCTGCCACGATTCCGAGAAATTTCAGGACCCACATTGTTATACTATACATATAATTCAGCATACGTGTTTTTATTTCTTAAAATAATGTGCGGAACATTTCAAGTACAAGCGATCATTACAAAAAAATCGCTGCTAGAATAACGTTGCAACTTTATTTGATAAGATATTAGATATAAATAAAAAAACAGTAAAACTCATATTTTTCCTTTCTTGGATTTGACATGAATCGACGAGTCAAAATAATGTGCAAGCCCATAAAACGTGTCGTTTCACGAATGACAAAAGCTGTGGTCCAACATTTGCACTGCAATAAAAGTTGTTTCCACTGGCCTTTTATTGCACTTTGGCGAGTTTACCTGACGGGCGAGCGGCGCCGCAGCTGACTGGAAAAGTCGGTCGCGCGTCAAAAGTTCTTTCGGTCGTGAGGGCGCATGCATCGACGGCTTTCGCGACCGGGGCAGCCACCTCCGCCGCCGCATGCCCTTGGCCCCCGCGGAGACGGAGGGGGTCGGGGCTGTGGGGTGAGAGAGCGCGAGTGGTGACCGCCCCCTCAGCCCAGTAGCTTCAGTCGCAGCTGGCATGGCGGTGGCGCCGAGTGCACCCATCCTCCTCTTCCTCCTGCTGGCGCTGCTCGTGGCCGCCGACGCCGCTGAAGCCGCCGCCGACGACGACCTCGACCACGAGCACTATGACGAGGACGACTACGACGACGATGCAGACTACCCCGTGGTAGTGTTGGACGCTTTCATTCCTCGTGCACTTGACTAACGTGGATCTTTTCCATTACTCTTGTATCTGATTTCGTTTTGCTAGAAAAGCGGATATTTATTATCATAATTATTTTTCTTACAAGCACTCTTGAGTAGAGCTTGTCACGGCCATCAATTTAACTTTTTACATTTTTTTAAATATTATTTAAATATTTTGAATAATTGCCGGGGAAATATTGTAGGACTGTGCTGTAAACGAGGCAAAACAGCGCAGAGTTTATAATAGCACCTCCGACTATGATTTAGTTTTCCTCTAAATAACCATGTGCTTAAGATTTTGTTCCTTTTTATCATCTTTAATAGATATTAGTTTGACCATCAACAACATCTAGTTATTTAATTTTTGAGGAGAAGCAACTTTTTTTATAGCTTCTTTCCCAGCCATTTTTTTTACAATTTGTTTATAAGAATATGCGTAAAATAGCCTAAATAACATTTTTTTTTTATACGGAGAAACTCAGGAAAAATTAAAATATAATAATTGCAATTGCCTGAATCTTTATCAAGATGATGACTTCAAATGACCTAGACATTAAAAGATTTGTTGATTTTAATAATAAATTACAATTAACGTTTTTGAAATTAAATGAGCGGCAGAATATTTTTTAAAGAGTTAAGTTGAAAATACATACGACTTGCAACAAACAAATAAATGCCACAGGTTAAAATATTGAAACAAAACTAAAAATCTATATTTAAAATTACAAAAAAAAAGTTGAAACCCGATTAAAGTTGGGCAAATATCTGACTAAAGTGATAGCCTTGGAAAAATATCCTCAATTAGAGCAAATTCTGCGGTTTCCCACACATATTTTGCTAGTTTAGATGGTTTGCCAGTATTTTTATTTGTTGCTTTTTACTTAATCATTGATCGGAAGCTCAGAACCCGTCTAAATTTCACAACCCTATTTTTCTATCAATGGTAGGAATAAAAATCTAATTTCCCAACGCATGCCTCGGGGTAGGATCTACCTCCTGCTGTTCCTGACACAACAACCGTAACTTCTGTTGCTCCGACTGAGGGAGGAACTAGCCCAATTATTGCAACGTCAGAGAATCCCACTGTTATCTTCCAAGCTACAACCACAGAGGGCAACTTAACCGACGAAGATGAAAAAGCTCTGCACAGGTGAGACGTATATGTGATTTTTTAATTAAATTAGATTTTATTTAATTTAATTTAAACTCAGGCAAAATATTGTGCAAAGCTCCTTTTACGTGCTACATGAATGTGGGAAAGTTAATCAAGTATAGTTTACTCAAAGCAAGTAAATTTAATCAAGGACATGCTGCAGATTGCTCAGGTTTCCAGTCGGAAGGAATAAATAACAAAGCAATTTTCCTCCGTGGGCCCTCGAGAGTGATACATAGGCAAATCCCTATTCACCATTATGTACGGAAGCAAGGCAGCAAATTTTAATTGCCTGCGATGAGTTTTCACGTCCCTTGTGAAAATCGAGCGTCTGCGTTCGACGCCCTTTGACCTTTGGCCCGACGCATGGTCCATTTTATTTAGCCGCACCCGGCATATAGCGGTCAGCGGGGGCTCCTCGTCTGCCTGCTTTCGGTCCAAAAAAAAGTTGTGAATTATTCATTGTGAATAAGAGTGACGATGGTCCATTCACGAGCACTTACCGCTCCCAAAAGTGATGCACGTCCAATTTGCTGCTCTTCATATGTGCAAAAGGTGGCAAAAGTTGATCTACTTTGTCATCCCTCGTCCTTTTGAAGAGTGAGAAAAGTCGAGAGGCGTTTGCTTTGCCAATCTGACAGATTTATCTTTTCG
Organism: Cloeon dipterum; assembly: GCF_949628265.1. Taxonomy (NCBI): domain Eukaryota; kingdom Metazoa; phylum Arthropoda; class Insecta; order Ephemeroptera; family Baetidae; genus Cloeon; species Cloeon dipterum. Next base: position 12,712,930 of record NC_088790.1, read on the forward strand.
CTGATCGACGGGGACGGAAAAGAGGAGTGAAGGGAGTTTCCGCTCGCAAAATTGCGCACTGCGTAACATTTTTATATAGTTTGAAATATTTGTTGTGTAGCAACCAAGCAGAAAGCACCTGACAGAGTACAGCCTAAAAGAAAATAAATTATTGCCGTGCTGCGCGCTTCAATGGGCTGAAAAATAATGTTTCTGATAATATGAATATTTTAAGAACACGCACTTGGAAATCACGAGGCAAATATTTTTCCAATGCAAAGTTGCTGTATACGATGGATGCAAAAATATTGTTTGGTTTTTAATTGAAAGAATTATATTTTCGTTGAGTTCGTTTTTTACTAATATCGATAGCATATTAACGATGATTTTTCCAAAAATGTCAACGTTTTTATGAATTAGTCGTATTTTTTTATTTAATAGTGATATCTACACAGAAGAAAATTTCACACATAATAAACAGTTTCTAATGTTTCTCACAGCTAAACTAATTACTAAAACATTACCTGGTATCTCCTATCAAATTTCCATCCCACTATTGGTTTCAGCAAATTAGAGCTGGAGATGTGGAGATGCTGTACAAATAAGGAAAGTAATTTAAATATCTCGGGCTTAGTAATGAGAATGGCGGGTTGTGTGCTCAAACTTTTGTTTAATGAGTTTTTTACGTCGTAAATCGCACTTTTTGCTGCACTCTTTCTTTTGTTATGAAGCAGCAGCGTGTTACATTTCATTAAAAGCTCGACCTCTCACGAATTTAATGAGTTACAAATGACCTGGTTTCAGAAGATCTTATTACAGCACCCACGCAGGAAATTGTTTTTATCTGAAAAGCTTATATTTTTCCAGTGGGTTAAAATGAATGTCAGCTTTTAGCTATGAGCAGGGGATTGAATTTGTAAACAATTTCGACGAAAGGCGTAAGTATTGGCGTAAGTATTGTTTTCAAGGGTCAGTGCGGTCAGTCTATCAAGTTGCTATGAGAGAGCTGAATCAATTACAAACTTTCACTCCGTATTGGCACGATTCTGAATTTTCTGATGAATTTAACTAAATTCAATTGACATTTTGTCAGTTACGGAAATTGCAGAAACACAATATAATCAAAGTTTTATATATAATAATTTACAATCAATTTTCAATTGGCACTAGGTCATTTTTTAGATGTGGAATGGAAAAGTTAAATCGCAAGAATATATAGTTTTCCAAGATGTCTATTGCCAGGAAATTGAAATACAATTCGATAAATTAATTTGAAACGAAAAGAGACTAACAACAACATTGATCCTGCACTTCGAAAATATTCATTCCATCTTGAGATTTAATTTTTCCATTCAACATCTTAAAAATAAGGTATCCGGCCTGGGCTTGCGGGTAAAATTGGAATGCTAATATCTATTCAACATACTCTGCCATGTATTCATTTTCTATTAACGTGTTCTTTGCAATTTTTTTTTTTAAAAAAAGAGAAAATAATGTTCCACCATTTTTAATCCAGGCATAAAATAAGCATTGGAAACTCGTGTTATCATCAAGGATGGTCTTTGAGAGTACGATTTAAAATTCTAAGTCGGAAACACGGAAACAAAACAAATTATATTCCCCTTAAAATTCATCTTTCCGCTGACACATATTTTTTTTAATTTACTGACAAAATCCACTATTTTGCACATAAGTTTCCATCTAAGAAAGACATTAAGTAAATTTACTTCAGCCATTTGAGTAAAATTTATTTGAAAATAAGGGACCAACGCATAAAAGTGAACGTTGGGGTAATAGCTTCCAATTTGCCTCGGCATTTATTTGCAATCACGCGGTGGGTCGTTTGATTTCGCAGTTTGGTGGTGGACGGCAGCGAGAAGGAGGAGCACGAGGGCAGCAAGCGGGCCGGCTCGACCCAGGCCAAGGGGGCGGCCACCATCACCAGAGCCATGCACAACAAACCAGCCAAAGGCATCAAGGACAAGGGTGCGCATTCCAGGTCCAACAACAAACACGGCGGTGAGTGGCAATCATTTGGCAGTAAAAGGATATGCAACCGGCACGACGCTTGAGAAAAGCCGGTTGCATACCTACCCAAGCCTTTTTATATTTGAGTAGTGCAAAACCTGTTTTCGATGGTTGTCTTAAGAGGCTATATTTGGATTATTAGTAACACCGCACATCACCGCTAGAATCCCCTCCTGGTGCCAATCCACCGCGGCATTGGGAAAAATACATTAAATCCACCGGGATTGGCACCTGCCCTTGACCTCTCGCGTGTGTCTGAAAGGGTTTTGGGTTCCACCCCTTCAAAACCAGCTTTTGCACACTAACAATAATAACATTTTGAACTTTTTTGTTTGATCGCACCGCACTGCGCACAGGAGTTGAGTTTTTGACGCACTAAAACCATAGCCATATAAATAATCTTAAGATGTCAAAATAGCCAGCCCAATGGCGTATTGAAACTAAGATGACAAATTCATATTTGCTTATTTGCCGAAGAAAATCAGCTAGTATTAAAATTTCCAAATTGATGCTCATTTATCAGATGCGACGAAAATTTTTGACAGTTAAATTCTCAAACTTTATTAATTAATTAACTGTTTATTCCTCTCCAATGTCATTTACATACATACATACATATATACATATATATACATATAAAAAGAGTTTTTTTTTTTTGCTCTTTTTATCCTTGTCCGTCCGAGGACCGGGAAGGGCGCGCACTGCACTAGCACGAATGCTGAAACCCGGGTCCCAATAACACCGCGAACGGATAACATGGGCGCACCAGGCCGCACAGGGACCCAGCCCACTGAAGGGCCACTTGCCTCTGCACCGAGGACTGCATTGAAACGCTAGACATTTGTCCCGTGAAGCCAAATCACGCATGCTGGAAAGGTGCAAACCAGCAAGTAGCGAGTCGGCGCCGGTGCGCCTCCCAGCCCGTCGAGCAATTTGAGCAATTCGAGTCACTAAACTAACCACTTTTTGCCATCTCTGACATTGGGTAGCCAGTATTAGATCTCCGAACTGCTCAAATACCTCACATTGCTTTGACACTCCTGAGAGTGCCTTAACAATGCGAGCCAACGGGCTGGTTTTGCCCTATACTGGAACCCCGTTACCGCCTAACGCATGTATTGTTGTTCATATTCTGAATCACCTGCTTAAAAGATATAATTGTTGGATTTTTTTTTCGCTCTTTCTATCCATACCCGAGGACCGGGAAGGGCGCGCACTGCACTAGCACGGATGCTGAAACCCGGGTTTTTATCAGACATAAAAATTCTTACTTACGTCTTACAAGCTTAAATTTGCATTAAAATAATGGTCGATTTGCTTCTGAATTTTATAAATGTTAAACATATTATCTGTTAGTAGTTTACATAAATCTGTTTATCATCGTCTGAGCAAGTCACGATTGCTTCAGAAGAGATTAAATTTGATGTTTCCAAATGTGGCAGATTATTTTTATTTTGCATCTGCATCATGGTTTGGATTTATAATGAAGACAATCTTACTTGTGATTGTGTTTAATGCATTCTACCGATCTTTAACGATTGAAACCTTTTTAACCGTGATGTAGGAGAAACCTTTCGAAATAAAGAGCTTTTCGAAGATACAAAACAATTATTGGTGGGGATCACCGACAATGAATAACGAAACATGAACTCACTGAGGAAGTCTTACATTTGCAGGAACGATGAATAAATTATGACCAGCTCTACAAATAACCACTAAAAGGCTTCCCAATAAATAAAGTTAATTGTCTTTGAATAACTTATCTTCAAACTACATCCATCTCATTTTAAAATATATATTAACGACTCATTTTCTATTCCAACGCTTCTCTCGTTTAGTTTGATCATGCGTGAAATCTAGGTTTGCAGAAAATACGAGCTATTCAAGACTCGTTTCTCTTTTTTTTATCGAGGAAGCAAGCGAACACTTCTCGAGCCAATAAAGAGCGTTAAACATTTTAGAAGGCATGAAAAGGTGAGCCAGTCATCGATTTGGCTGCTTTTTCCTCTTTTTGCGCGCTTTCCTCTCCGCGGATCCAGCCACGCTTGCAAACAAAATAATCCACCACGTTCGCAGCAGCAGGCATATTTCATCATCGCAGTCTCCATTCTGCGAGCAAAGACTGGAATACAAATCAGTTTTCGGAAACTTCTCTTTCAAAGGTTGATTTTCTTATTCCAAGAGTCTGCATAGTTCGTGTGATGGTTTCTGCGAATGCGTCGTTCCTTTTAATGGTTACCGTCGAGAGCAAACATTGGAATTTCAATGGAAATGCCTCTTTTATAAATGGCACCGTTTCTTCAAAATGCTCCAGCTCTTGTGTGTTTAATATCTTTTAAATGCTGCGATGTCACAAACACGAACGAATTTTAATCTGATGCCAGCTTGCATACCATGCTATGCTGTATCGTGGGATTTCCTTGATCGCGTTTATTTAAAAAGTGAAAAAGAAGCGAAAGAAAAGAAATCCGAACGTATCCTTCTTGACAAAAGATCTTTTTCCTCGATTTGTCCAAATACTGTTGTTCTATAACGTGATAAAAAATTGCAGTTTTTGTTACATTAAAGGTTTGGGTGATATTTTTATAAAATTTAAAATGGTTTCAAGATTGTTAAAAAGCAGACGTTATTGATGACTGTGAACGTGAAATGAGCCTTATGTAGGGCTCAAACAAATAATTTTCAAATAAAGGATTAGCCATTGGACACCGTTCTAACCCGTTTTTCCCTTTTATCACTTGGAATTTAAAAATACATGGTTGTATGACATCATTGGATTCAAGTAGAAATACCGCAACGTTATCTTTTAACTGGATAGAACAAAATGTGGTGTTTCTCTGGCAATAATTACCCAAAACAGCTTGGGACAAATTAGTGTTATTTTTATTTTATATCTTATGAAATTCCATCTATATAATTTTGCTTTAAATCTTCCACGCAGATATGGAAAATACTGATTTCATTTGCAAGTTCGTTAGTTCATAAAATGTGTTGAAAAGGTCAGCAGCCACGTAAACCTGCATTTTACTTATTCATTATTGACATGAGAGCCACCATATGAAATGGGTCACACATCACACGTACATAACTCCACAAGCGCGGTCGGCCGTGTTTCATTGGTCGTCATGAGGCACTGAAACAATTAATTCCTCGCCTATGCTTCTCCATCTGCAGCTAAATTATCCTTGCATCTCACCGGCAGGCTCGCCATAAACACACGAAATTTGCATAGCTCGTTGTTGTTGCTATCGTCAGAGGGAGTTGAGTTAATTGCAATATGGAGGGAACAAACACGCTCCATAAACTGTCTGTCGCAGCAGACCTATATATTCTACTGCTGAGAACTGCTCTCCACAAAGCTATTCGTGTATAGTTTCGCAAGATTTGAACAATTGACGTTGCAGCATAATAGAAATAAGGATTAAACAGAGCTTTCCATCCTTACAATTCCTGCAGATGTTTGGAAAGTTAGAACGCTTTTATTCAAATTAAACAAGCTCAAAGAAATTAATTAATAATACATGTTTTTGGGAAAATTTTCACGATATAACTATTTTTATATTGAGGGAAAAGAATTAGTTTTTCTATTATTTCCCGGTATTTTTCCTTTTTTAATCATTTTTAAATATTTTCCCTATTAAATATATATGAGTTTCCTTATAACATAAGTTACGACCACGTTTAAAAAAATATCCATTCAGGATATTCATTTCCTAAATGGTAGCGCCAAATTTAAGTTTGTAAAAGAGATTTGCCATTTTTGGTTCAGTAAATCAACAAAACGATCTTATGCCTGAAATATTTGATGTTTTTTTTGTTTCAAAATATTTGTTAATAGTTTGAACTGACTGAAATTTCATAATTTGTGGCTCCTTTTATAACTGCATGGAATCAGAGAAAATTCACCTAAAACATCTCTTTCCACTTGTTACAATAATAGAAATGATCAAAAACTTCAACCCTTGTGAGACTGACAGGAAACCCCAAAAATATTGACAATTTTAGTTGATTCGGACGAGGCAACAAACACAATTTGGGGCTATACTCCGACCACTCCCATCGACCATGAGGACGAAGACGAAGACGAGGACGAGGAGGAGCAGCAGGCCAAGAAGGTTCTGACGCCGTTTGAGCTGGTCACGCGCCGACCTATCGTACCGACTCAACATCTCGGGCGTGAGAAGGAGGAAAAGAGCCGACTTCCAACCGACTTGCAGATGCGCCTCCGCAAGCTTGATTTTTACTTCACGCAGTTGGCAGTAATGTCCGAGGACTGCAGACGCCGACTCCTCTGCCAGCTGGCTGACCAGCCAAACGAGTTCCAGCCTCTGAGCTTCATTCTCCTCGAGGAAACCAGGTTAGTGATTTAATTTATTGATTTTTTAGTGTTTATGGTGCGTTAATTTTTCAATTTAGTTGTGGAAAAATCCAATAAATCATAAAAATAAGTAAATTAAGCTCCAATGAGTGATACCTAACAGTTCTAACTGTTTAGCAGAAAAATATCTGATTAATATTTGGAATAATTTTTAATAACTGAAAGTTTGTGACAAAAACTGGATAGTTTTCTAGCAGTCCCTTCTAACCCTGAACATAACATTGAGAAAAATAACTGAATGAAAACTACATACGAATTAAATTTTTCATTTTTCAAATCAGCCATCAATTGATTTAACTTTAGTGTGGCTTTTTTGTAAAGATCGGAATGTTCAAAAACGTTTTTTAAGTTCCTCTTTGACGAAGTTTCTGAGCACACCAATTGATTCTTGAGGGTCGAATTAGGTAAAGTGCGCAGTCCACGCTTATAGGTTCATATTGTTTTGGCGATAAATAAAGTTCTACTTGTGCTACGCACATCGCACTGGACTTTTTGGTCCGAAAAATATCCAATTTTCCTAATTCGACCCTCAAGAATCGATTGGTGTGCTCAGAAACTTCGTCAAAGATGGTCACAAAGTGAATAATGAGCACTTAATTTTAAAGACTTTAGAGTCATACCTTTAACCATCCAAAACCGTCTAATATACTGCCGGAAACCAACAAAAGCAACTGTAAATCCTGATATAAACCCAAAAAGCCTAAAATTGAGTACAAATATTTTGACAAAAAATTAAAATACTAAAAACATTTCTTGTTTCGACTGTTGCAAAATTTGAGAGTTGCTACTTAAAGTCTTTAAAGTTTAACCTTTCCTTTCCATCTTTCAAGTTGAATACTACTCTGATGATTCATTGTTGAATTTTCTGCGTTCATTGTCCCCGAGCTTTCGTTGGTCGGTAAAGATCGAACTTTATGTCTGTATGCCATTTGCATGCGCTGCTCTCGGACTATGTATCCCATCTGGCACGCATGCAGTGCGCTCAAGCTCGAGTGCGCGTTGGCTGTGTAAGCGGGGCCGCTTGTTTGCCATTCGTGTCGTGCCGGTTGCTTCTCATGCGAAAGAGCAGGCGCTCGATCTGCTTGCTAAAGAGGCACGCACCACTCTGCCGTGCAAGCGCAATTTTTCACACGAGAAGTGTCGTCGTGCAGATGAAAAATAGTCTGAATGAATTTGCAATCGTTTTCCTCCTTTTCTACGTGATTCATAAGCCGCGTGGAACTTTCCTCTTTTACGTGTCGTGATGAAAAGTTGTTTCCCAGGACGCTTCTGCTCAGTTTCAGAGGTGATTATGGCGGCGTGCGCGCGAGTTTGATGAGTTCGACTAATGGAGCGAGGCTGCTTACGTACATGGAGGCCACTGCCAGTGGGCAAGACAGGTAAGGCTTTCGCAATCAAGCTGATTGCAAACCGCACAGTTGATTCTCGCTGGAATCATGCTGGGCAGATCATTTCCGATTAATTCTGCGGCGAAGTAGAAATATCAATTTCAAGCAAACAAATAACTAACGAAATTAATAAACGTCTTTACGCGCATTTGCCGTTTTCGGCTATTCATTTTTCAATCAGATCGCGCGGATGCAGTGGATTCGCGTACCGTTGTCCAACGAAAGCGCACGACATGATTGACATGGAGGCCCTTGGCTTGTGGCGCGACATGTTGCGCTGGATGAGCGTCCAGGTGGTGGCCCTGCGCTCGACGGCCGCATCAACCTGACGGCAGCAGCCGCCGAGGCCCGCGCCAGCAGCCTCGGCAATCAACGATCTCCTCTCCAACCACATCCAACAAGTTATCTTCAAACAACGAAAGTAATCCGAAAATTCAACGTCTCCGTTTCTTTTTATTGGCCATTAATGGCGGAAATCAAATTTATTTTTATTTTACCCTCTCCAAGATGATTGCAGGAGCCGCAATCAGAGATATCATCTTAATAAACTAATTTTACTAGTGTTAAAATAAATTTCAGAGGCTTCTATTATTCTTAATTATACTTTCTTCAACAAGTATAAGTTCCGATGAAGAATATGGAAGGATTTATTTTTATTTCCTTCTTCCGAGGTACGAAATTTTTTCGATAGCAGTTAAATGAAAAGAAACAAATCAGGACTATATATATGTAACAGAAAATAGAATGGTCTAATGTAATATCAAATTTTGTGTCCAAGTGTAATATAACATGCTATTTTAATTAGTGAGAATTAATCTGTGATGCACCTGCGAACGATACATATCATTAAAATGTATTCTGAGGATATGCTCCAAATACATATGTATGTATAAATGTCAAAAATACTAACGAAACTCTGTAATAGCAATGGGCAATATCTTCAGCAGTAGTGGCCAGATTCACACGACGCGCAGGTATATGGTGGTAGCCGGGGTGTGAAAAAACGGTGAATAAGCGAGTCTTCTCAAATATTGAGTGTAAAATTTCGTTACACAAATTAATACCGTTGATTGGATCGAAAAACATACTCGCGATAGTTCAACAAAAAAGCAAAAGAGAGGTTTCAGCTGCCCATATTTCGACGCGGCGGGAAACTATTTTAACGCGAATCTGACCCAGCTGATCTTTTGTTTGCTTCTCATTACTTTTAAGTCTCTTGAGGTGAGAGGGTCTGATGCTCTTGCGGATTAAAAGTTTCGTTCGTGACTTTGTTTCCTTGAGAAAATAATTTTTGTTATAAACTGTTTAATTTAAAAAGTCATTTTAGGGGATGTGCAAAAGCAGTTGATTTTGTATTTAAGAAAATACTGAAAGCCGAAAATTTGGTTTTAGTTATTTTTAGATAAAATCTGGGCAAATCATCAATCAATCTGTCGAACCGAGTATAATTATTCGGACAAAATTTGTTTTGTGGCAAAAAACAATATCTTTAAATTCATATAAATTGTTTGTTTTCGCACATCCCACATTTATTCTGAAATTGTGCTGAAAGCAATTTTGTATTTCTATTTCAATCACATTTGTTGACAATTAATTTCATTCCAAATGGTGTCTCGATGTAGATCAAATTTTCGTTCTGTCAAATTTTAATTACGTTAAAATTGTGTCATGATAGGGGAGGGGCCTAAACTGTCTAGTCTAGTCCATATATAAGAGTCCTATTAGTACGTTAAGCAAGATACAATAATCCAAAAACTATAGCAAATTATGTGAAGAACACCAACTGGCATAGTAACAAAATACCTCAATAATTATATTAACACTAAACAGCAATAAAAAGGTGCAAATTAATTGAGTTAAAGATTGTTTCCTTTAATCGAACCCTCGCGGCTTCTCATCTTTCCTCGGCACCGACAAAAGTTTTGTGCTCATCGTTTATCTGACGCATTAGGAGTGTTGCCCCGCAAATAAGTTGGTGCAGCGCGGACGACGTGCCTTGGGGTTTGTTCCCAAAGTCTGCTGCCTCAAAGGATAACCGATGCGCAAGATAGAGCAGGCTGTGTGGCGGCCAACCTCTTTATTTGCTGGCAGCTACCTTTAATTAGCGCTCCAGAGGCGAATTTTCCGAAAAGAGAGCGATGGCGGATCGAGGCGGATAATTGCGACTTGGATGGAATTCAACCGGCCGAGGCACGCACAAAAGCACTTCTCAGAACAAAATCGTGCCCTTTGTTCGCATTCATAGGCTAATTAGTCACCTTGCTTCAATTCAATTAGAGACTCCCGTACTACTTGATATGCGCGTGAATTCCAAGGCCAAATGAAAATCAGGAAAATCACAAAACAGAACGCTTTCAGTTGTTGCTGTGTAAATTTAATTTCTCGGTTATTCGCAGTGTTTGAAGCAGTTTATAATAATAATGAAATACCTCACAGACTACAAAAGGAAGACCAACTAATTTAATTATGTAATGGTATATAATTTGTTATTCTCAAAAGTTTACTGTTAAGAGCCTCCATCCTAATGAAGATAAGTGCAGTTGTATTTTTCATTTTAATCTTCAAAACGATGGCAGTCACTTAATTTGGAAAGTGCATCTCCGTACCTCCGGACTGAAATTTTAGAGTGGCATTTAACATATATATCTAATACAGAGACTATTTTAATTTTCTTCTCATTATCAAGGAATTAATAATTATATTTAATTAAATATTGTTCAGCGCGTGATAACATTTGCGTAGATTTATAATTGCAACCTAACAAACATATAAAACTCCAACGCTCATGATTTAATGATATTGAAATGACAGCAATATTGCTCTTTATCTCTGTTATTTTTATTTCGGACACATAATAGGGATGGGCAGCTAAAAGTGTCAAGTACATGTTCATTTTCCTCATCGATATTTTCATTGTAGCTACCCATCCCGAGTCAAAGCGTTTGATATTGCTTTTTAAAATACAACGCTATCAGGACTTCTCAGATGATGATCTATGACAACGGCAGTGTGCAGCAGTTATTACTTATTTCGATTTTTAATTAATGCATTGCTTTAAGCGATATCACAGTTAAAAGGCAGAAGTATTCGCATTCTAAATAAATTTATCTTTAATTAGTTCGTGATGGAGTTGTGTGGTCGGAATGAATGACAACCAGGATAAGTTTTTTTCTAGCGGGACTGTGATGTGTATATATAGAAACACAATAATCATTTTCTTGTCCCACTTCTTTGAAAAGCTGCCGGCAAACAAAATGATGACAAAAGAGCGGTTCCATGTCAAAGGCTGAGCGCAATATGTTTCCATTATTCATAATCAAAACTCCAAAGGTATGGATGGATCTACAAACGAAGAAAAATATCCTTCTTCTTTCGCAGCATCTGCAGCAGCCACTAGCAGCGTGTTTTATTTATTCATCTATTCTCTCTGAGTGAGACATGTAATGTTTTCTACGTATGACTGGTGGAAGCTTTAATGAATAATTATAACCAACTTCAAGATGTTCTATCATTGTACATATATAATGCTTATAAGCAATATAATAATAGTGTAAGAATCAAATTCTCGTTTTTGGTCTATCTTTTCTATTCTCTTATCTTATAATGCCTGTTCCTCGATATAACGCAATTCAACAATTCAAATTTTATGAAACTAGAGTTCTTTATATAGAACGAAATCAATTAACTGTACCAGTAATCTGTTAAGACCGAAAAAACTCTTACAGGGTTTATAAATTTCGATGTTATCATTTTTTATGGAAACCAGAGTTAAAGCGTAAATACAAATTGGATTAAGGAATCTAGATTAGGCCATTTGTTAAGCATGTGTGTCGAGATGGCTGCATACACGATATTAATTTACGTTTTTACTCGCCACAATTCCCTTCCTCTGGCCTTAATGATCATAACTGCGCAAATATATTTTAAGCTAGCACGGTTAAAACTTTTTGTAAAAAAATATTGTAATTTCAGGATAGCTATTGTACTTTAACTTTGAATTTAATTTAAATAAATTATGTTCAACGGTGAAAGAGTTTTTGTTACTTTCTTGTTAGATGTTAATGAAGATGGTACTGGATCTAAACTTTAAATTGCCCTGCAAATCAGCCTTAAATAGAACCAATTTAAGCAGCCCTTTCGCAAGTTTTGCCTCCTGCGAAAGCTTGTTTCCATCTCGGTTTTCGCGCAGTGCAGCCCTACACACAAAAGCTGCCGAAACACGAGCCAAGCAGAAACAACGCTAGCTAGGGTTCATGCATGAAATGTTCACTCTCTTTACGACAACTGGTGGGCATCGAGCTGTGCGGGTGAGACGGCAAAGCAACTCCATTTCCGCCCACCCTGCTTCTGCTGCTGCTGGGCTATTTTCCTTGCGCTGCAAATTGAGGTTTTATTACGGCCCAAAACAGAGACGCCGCAGATATTGAGCAGAACACACAGGTGCACAATTAATGGGCACTGAATGAGAGCGATGTACGCAACACTGAGTTCTTTATCTTCGATCGAGGCAAATTTAAAGAAAATAATGTTCCGGACAAATGATGGCTGACGTTGACGAGCTATTCGGAAACTGAATAAAATTTATTCTTTCAACTTCAGATTTGTGTGCGCGAAGAGAGTGCATAGTACGAAATAAATTAGTCTGTTTTTTGCCACGAAACAGTGAGGTTCATTGCTTCCCTCCCTGAGTGGCCACCCCGCAACACGTTAATTTCATACACAAATATTCAAAAGCCACGTGTACATATTCTGGTTTAATGTATTAAAAACGAATTGCTTTGAGAAATTTAATGAGTTATGACTTGTATCTAGTTAGACGAAGAAAAATTTCCTGTCTCTGTGATTTTGCAATTTGTAAAAAAAATGAAGCAAATCTGAACTTGTTTAAACTATCAAACGTATTTTTGCTGAAATCACAACTTAGTTTTTATTTTTTAAATATATTGAAACTAACTAAACTAACTATTGTGATTTTAACTTACTAACACAACTTCTAGGAAGTACATTTTTCAAAATGAAACTACCAAAAGAGTAAGAATAAACACTTTTATTGGAATATACAATACACAACAAGAAGTTTCACGAACAAACAAATCACATCAAGTTCTCACATCATATTCTGTCAGAGTCAGACGCAGAGGGTAAATAAAAACGTGTCTCGACTGCAATTCGCGGCGCGTCAGCAGTTACGCGCTTTTGCCACTTGAAAAAACGGCGTCACCGCGCGCTGGGGCCCAGATTCCGTTTTCTGGCTGGCGCGCCGTGAGTGAGAGCCACCCTCGAAAGGGTCGATACGACGGACGATGGACGAGTACAAACGATTAAATCTCAAAGTTATAGCGTCGAATCCAGCCAACATTAATCACATTGAATAACGTGCTCCATATTTAATGGAGCTTTGAACGGTCTATTTGCACAGCAACATATGCGGAGAGGGACGAGAGTCATTCATGAGCACAGCAAAGATGGAATATCCCTGGAACAAATCCAATTTGAAATGTAAATTAGGGCTTTAAGTAAATCTGATAGCGCTGATCACAAAATGCTATTTAGCTTAATTAAGGAATGTAAGCTCTGGTTTGTATCTCTAGAACAACTAAAATAATTTTCACAACTTGCTTTTCCATTAAATATTTAAATTCACTGCATCGTCAACCAACGAGATCACGAAATATATCTGCTTTCAGGTCCCAAGCTGTTATTGGCGTGATGAACTATTAAAATTTATTCCGGAACCGATTTTCTTCGTATTTACAGTGATGGATGTCGCATCAATCGAATGCTAATTATTAATTATATCTGATACGGGGTAAATTAAATATGCGTAAGTTTTGATTTACTTGCACTGTTGATTGCACAATTACAAGGTAAGTTTTAAATGATTAAAAATTATTTTTCAGGGCTGCGGAAGCTTTGAAGCGGATATTCAAAAACGGGATTGGCAATTGTAATACTTTTTTACGTATTACGATTGATACGTACGATATGGTATCCAGCAGTGATTAACATGCAAACCTTGCAGCCCATTCTTTAATAAATTTTAACGGCAATTCAAACTGCAACAACTCACCTTGGAATCGTCTATCAGACCTGATGCAGCGTGGCAGGGCTGTGGTTGGTGAGAACGGTCATCTCGGTGAGTCCGGACAGGTTCTCGGCGACCATGACGCTGGTGTCGAGGGCCTTGCGGTACGCTAGCTGCGTGTCGACGCTGAGGCCGCAGTGCTGCTGCGACTCCCTGCTCGCCACCACCACGTTGGTTATCATGGGCTCCTCGCTTGGTCCGACGGCCGTCGGGCTGTCGCATTCACGTGTCCGGTTGTTGCCGCCGCCGCACCCGATGCCGCTGTCCGCCGACGCCTTGGCGTTGCCGCCGCCGCTGCGTGCCTGCGACACATCGCGCTCGGCGCGTCGCCGACGCCGGCTCTCTCGCATGCTCGAGCGGATGGAGTTGACGCGTTCTTGCACAGCCTCCACAGGAATCCACGGGCAGAATACCGCCAGGATTTCTTTGAACTCCTGCACAAAATTTGAAATCTTGGTGAGCAGGTTTTCTAATTTCAGTTTTGATAAAAATTGGTTGGTTGAGATAGTAATAAATTGCCTACTTTTTCTTGTGTTACATAAAAACAAAATTGCTCTGCACGGAGGTAGCTAATTTTTTAGAAAAGAGAAATGTTCATTTTTTTACATTTCAAGTCTGGTGCTTAACAAGTCTGGTGCTTGCTCACCTGCTATTCGCAGCTAAATATCACTAAACAAAAAATATACCCAGAAAAATATTGCGTCTTCACAAAAAACGGTGTTGCAAAAAAATCGGACACAGATTAATCCAAGGAGAGGAGCCACTTTATACTTTTTTCCATTCATTTTTGACTCCGAGTTATTTTAAATCACGATAGGTAGCTTCCACTTCTTGGAGCAAAATATTTATGTACTATTCATTATTGTTTCGTTTCAGGATTCAGACAGTCATTTAAATTTCCCGCTATATATACATATATATATATATATATATATATATATATATATATATATATATATATATATATATATATTTCCACTGATTATTCGGCCAAAATATCTGTCTTTTCGGGAATTGTTTGGATCAGACTTATGAAAATAGGTGTGCAAATTTAATTTTTGTGGTATGCTCGTCCCGTTACACACTCATTGTGACTTAGAAACTGCGAATTTGATGATAATTTGTACATATTTAATGAGATTTTTACGCAAAATATTGTGTGGAAACATGTTTTTTATCTTTTAATTATGAGATTTTATGAAAATTTGAGTTTTTTTTCTGGCAGCTTAATTTCCATTGATTTATAATTTTCCCTAGACCCACACTGCAAAATACGCTTCACCTGTCTCATCCAGTTTCCTAGATGTAGCAGAGCTTCTTCAAACTTCTGCGGGTGGAATTGCGGGACAAGGCATTGGCCATCGTGACGGTGAATTTTATTTTACTTTATGGAGAGTAGCTTCAATACTGTCTGATTTTTTAATTAACTTATAAGCCTGTTCGTCTTGCTAAGAGCAAATCAATAACAGTTTTGAATATAATCTTACAATTTTATTAAAATATATGCTGTTTACGTGATTTTTTTTTTTATTTTTTACGCGAATTTTCACGAATAATTTTGAGTGGTTTTAATATTTTAAAATGAAGCTTTGAAAGCAATTTTTTAGCCGCAATAAAACTTTTGGAATAAAGGCTAAACATCTAAAATTTTTAAACTACATATCAAATCGGAAAACAAATCTTTGGATGGAGAACAAAATCCAAGATTGTGCGGCCAGTGTTTATATAATGCAAAAATGTATGCAGAGACGCGATATTGACAAAATTGAACCACTGTTTTTTTCAATTACTCCCAATCAGCCGCAAAATCTGGGAATATTTTATTACTCCATAGAGAGATTTATTTTCTAATTTAACAGCTTAATGATTTATACGTGTTGCATTTAAAAATATGAAAACAATTAACACGCACCTTTCGGAAGTTTTCGTTGAGCCAGCCGTAGAGGAGTGGATTTGAGCAAGCGGAAGACATGCCGATCATGTGGCAAACGGCGTAGGAGATGAGCATATTCTGCCTCTCTTCGAAAGGGTCATAGAGATCAACGCAGACGTTGAAGACGTTGAGCGGCAGCCAGCTGACGCAGAAGATGAGCGCAATGGCGACTAGCAGCGAGTTGGTGCGCCGCATGCGCCGGTCCTCCTTGCGTCGCGACGCTTCGCGCCGCACCGACGCCAGGTAGCGGTTGCGCAGCTTGCGGCAGATGCGCGAGTAAGCCACGGTGACGGTCGCGATCGGAAGCAAGTACTGCACCACCAGCGACACGATCGAGTACACGGCCCGGCCGTGCTCGATGGGCCACTCCTCGACGCAGAAGGCGATCGTGTCGATTCCAGCAGCGTGCAGGTTCAGCTCGTGCACCTCCAGGATGCGCCAGATGAAAAGTGGCGCCGCGAGCACGATCGCCAGCAGCCAGATTATGATTAGGAAGCCCGCAGCGCCGACCACCTGCAGCGCCGGTCGCGTCGGATACACTATCACGTGGTACCTGAAAAAAATTTCGGATTTCTTCACTCCTCAAGCAATAATAAAACATGGATAATGTAGTTCGAATAAAAAAATCAAAAGTAATTTTTATGTTATGCAAGCTGTTTTTTCTAAATCTATCGAGGAGAAGAGTTAGTTAAAGGCGTCCCAGAAATGTTTTTGCGTTAAAATGAAGTCAAACTTCTGTAGTCATTTCCGCACTTGCGGGAAAAACTCTCCCAGAGTTGGCGAATTTAAAAGGAAAGTTTCGATCTACATTCCAATCTGAATTATTGGTTGAAATATACCACTTGAGAGGAAATTTTCTGACGTTTCGATTGATTTAATAGAAAAACCAATGTCGTTCCTTCGAATTCCAAGCTAGAAGCTTAAATATCCAAATCCACCTCATTTAACATTATTTTTCATTCCAGGACCCTTTGCGATAGAAATTTTGATTCATATCATAAATTTAAATAGAAAGTAAATTTAATAAATATAACGTTTCAATTGATGTACAAAAAAGTGAAATATTATCTCTGAGAATTTTAAGTTGTGGGCTGCATAACGTCCAAAAAAAACAACAGAGACGCGAAATAAATCGCTCTATAAACGCATGCTGAAAATTTCCATGTGAGCTCTTGGAATATAGATTAAATGCCAACTTCAGTCAAAATGCCGCTCTGATATCCGCTGACCACGGCAAAGCCAAAAATACTTCGGTGTGACCAAAGGACTCTACACTTCTTGTTACCAGCTGCCACCGCCAGGAGATTAGAGGAACATTAGTCAAATTGCAGGCGCGAGCTGCTAGAATCGGCGGGGGCTGCATTTTCCCCATTTTCACTAACTATGGCCGAAAATTCGTGAAATTTACATAAATCGCTAAAACTGTCAAACTTAAAATTTCTGGCCACTGAACCAATTGTAAGCTCACATCGGGGTATCCATTTCAATAAGATAGAAAAACTTTTCAAATGATAAATTTATTTTTATTACATTCCTCCTGTAAGGACTAGAACAGCTCAACCGTCTTTACGCGTGATTCCATTAATATATTATAAGCCTCCCTTTATCGTCATCTTGCATTAATTTCACAGGCGAGTGAATGCCACACCCCTGTTTCGTCAGTAGTTGTGGCATTATTGATTTCTCACCGCCAAAATTAATTAACTCAAAAAACGCGTGCTGCTGGAGCGCAAAAAAACACGTGGCGTTCAAACCTGTCAAGCGCGATTGCCGTGATGGATATGGTGGAGACGAAGATGCTGGTGGCCTGGAGCGCGCCGAGCATTTTGCAAGGCAGCTGGTGCGTGCCGAGAGGCCAGTAGATGGTGAGCACCTCCATCAGGGTCAGCGGCATGGTGACCAGACAGAGCAGCAGGTCAGACACGGCCAGGTTGACGATGAAAAGGTTGCGAGCGGTGCGCATGGCCGGCTTCCTGACCACTGCTACCACCACGAGGCCGTTGCCGCACGAGCCGAGAAGAATCAGCGTCGAGTAAGCGAACACCAGCACGCCGAAGATCACGTCCGAGTCGATGCTGCGGTTGCGCTTGTACATCTCCACCAGCTCAGGGTCGATCAGGTGCTTTGAGTTATTGATCAGTTGCGACAACTCGTACAAAAAGCCTGAAAGGTTGGTCGAAAGGTTGTAGCGCTGCAGCAGCCGCAGCGCCAGTTCCGTTTCGTCCTCCCCCATCTGCAACAATTCATTAAAGGATTTTTTAAAAAATATATAAAGCCTGAAACATTCAAATTATGATTAAAATTGTTTTACTCGCAAATTTTTAATCAGGATTTCTAAAGAGATAAACCAATTTAAAAAAATGAACTTCTATTTTCTGAAATAAAAAATGGAGAGAAGACTTACAGGCCATTTAACTATTTTAAATGATATTTTTTCTTCAATTAAAGAGCAAAACTTTAAGCCACCCAAGCCTTATATTTTGTTTGCTTATGGAAGTGGTCATTGTAAATGAAATATCCCAAGACAATATTTTCAAACGTAAAGCATTTGACTAGTTCTTCCAAAATACTACATTGGCTCCAGTTCTTGTACCTGCTTCTTTTTCAATTTTTCAAACTGAGGCAGCTGTATGATTTTGTGCTAGAAGGTTCGGAATTCAATATGGTCTAAACTATTTAAATCCTTGTGCCTGATTCACTTTTAGACCCACCAAATGGGTTTGTCTTTCGCAATTTTAAGACTCTAAAGCCACATTAAAAATCTTGTAACACCGCTGTTAAAGCCCAAACCGTCTTGTAATTGCCAAACACCGAGCAAATCGCTCGTTAAACCTTCTTAACACAAATATAATGCTTACAATGTACTGATCTACTTAATCGGTGCAAAAATAGCCTTTGAATTAAAAAAGAAACGAACCCGTCCTCGTTGCAAACAGTCAGCTTCATCCACCTCAACCAAAGATATTTTTCCTACCTAAAACTAATTGTTTTTTACATTCGGTTTTTAAGGTAAATGTTGTTTTGTGATCTTTGTATTGGTTCTAGAATAAAAGAAAGGCTTAATTACTTCTATTCATTTAAAAAATAGTATGATTTTTAAAATACGAAATTCACAACATTTGTTTTGGCCTAAAACTCACCAGGAAGCTATCGTTTTTTAATAAATATATTTATATTATATTATATACATTTTGGACCTATGTAAAGTCTGAATAAAATATTCTGAAGTCAAAATTGAATGGCGGGGCATGCCTTATGTTTTGATAATTTTAAAATAAATATATTGAAATTTACACATAATTCGAATTATTTTTTGCAAGAGCTTTCTGAAAAACTGCAAGTTTGTCTTTGTTCAATGAGAAATTAACTTACTGGCGCTTTTTGATGTTAAATTTTAGTACGAAAGAAAATCATACTTTACGGGGAAATAATGGTGTTGGCAATCCCATTCTTGATAAAAAAAATGAAACCATAAGTAATCATTTGTCTGACTAGAAATTATTCCGGGGCCAGGGAAATGGAGATGAAACGATTTTTACTGAATTGGCTCTCTCGACAAATCTGGTTATTACTGATGGGGCATTCACAATCATACGACGAGCGATCGCGATTGGTGATTGAGTCGATGTGAAACGGCAGGAGTGTGCGTGTATGTGTTTGTATGAAAATCACCCACACGCCCAGTAAGAGGGAGTTTCTCTCTCATTTGAATACGCGGGCGGCGGTGGCGAGGACACTGATGTACTGCCAGCCGGCGTCTCTGAAGCTGACGGCTGCACTTTTGAGAATAGAAAGGGTGTGCTGTGCGCACACACACTCACAAACGACACATTATTTTCTACCCCTCTGTCAAAGCAGAAAATAATATCGATTGGCAGTGGAGCGTGAAGGCCATTTGGCGCGGCGTGCGTTTGATTGGCGTGTCACACCGAATTGCTTTCTGCTGTTGCCTCCTCCCTTTGTCTCCCTTACATTTTTTTCACCGTCGGTATTTTGACAAGAAAAGTGGCTACTGTCCGACACCGCGATTGAAATTCGATCCAACGCAATATACACTTCGGAACGCTCAGAGCGAAATTAGACTTGATTGAGAGCATATGTCTCATGCGTTTGTTTATTTTGGCCAACTCGAACATCAAAGGCCACCTGCGTCTCTGGCGGACATCCAATTATTTGTCCAGTCGGCCATAAACGACATAAATTGTGGCCGAAGGGAGTGTACGACCAAAATTTTATTGGACGGTGAGTTCTGCGTGCCCTGCACTATACCTTTTCACCAGTTCACCGTTCAATATGGCCGGAGCAGCAATAATAAATGAGTTTCGCTCTGGGCAGAGTTTGATGGGCTCCTGGGAAAAATATTAATAGCGCCACAAAAATTGCGAGATCCTTTCAATGCGTTTATCGATTTAAGAGGAATTTTCTGTTTATTTTTCCTCAAAATTCCATTAAAATTGGAATTGGTTTGGAGCTACCTATTTTTATGTGCAACCCTGAAATTTATTTATTCCCCAAATGCTCTAATAATGACTATACTCAATAAGTGACATGAAGGAAGGAAAGGAATCTTGTGACTTTTGCACGTGGTAGTTTCTTTGTTCAAAGTAACCAATTAACATATGTTTTAATTAGAGCTATACACAGCCCAACAGTTAAGAACATTTTGCATTGTTGGTTCATTGAGTTTACTGTATATGTGAAATTTAGCTAGAGTGTATCTCTACTATGTACATATAATTAATGAAATTAGGACCAAGGAAAGTCGAATTTCAGATTTTGCCATTTTCTCGAAAAATTAAACTCTTTGTCAATGATTTTTTAGTTTTATTTTGATCCCTCTCGTCGCGAATTATGAGATAAATTCCCCTTCTGGCGAAAAAATCATGATTTCCAATAAGTAGACACCGCTTGATTAGCATGAAAATTGTGGAGCCGATTTTCTCAAAGAGGTAACCTGGGAAATATTGAGCTTTTTCCTCATTTTTGATAGCTAAGGTGTAAAAATGATGTTTTATTATTTTTTAAATTTACTTTAACTGTTTAATCATTCCAAAAAATTTTAAGTTGTTTCTCGCAAAGTTTAAATACAATAGATGTATGTATTTATACTTGCGTGTTTAATTATTATTTTTTCGGAAAAAAATATAAGCAACGAACAGAAATACAAGGATTGATGAAATGTGGTTATAATAAAAGCCTCATTCTCAGTAATGTGAAAAACAATCGACGTCAAAGGTTCTGCATTAAGATGGTACAGCAGGTACAAACATCTCTCTCGCCACAGACAACGTGCACTCTATTCCACATAGGCGACGGCGGATAAATTGGAGTGCCATGTGTGTGTCTCTGACACGTTGCGCTATTGGCAGGTGCGGTGTTATGCCGAACAGCTCGTTGCACATCTCGGGAACACCTTTGAGGTTTCACACCTGACCACTTTCCAACCAAGATATTTTTCTCGGACAGGATGAGTAAATGATGTGGAGGGCGAGGGTCAGGATAAATTAAATCCGAGTTTTTCTCTCTACAAAATAGGATCTGCACGCTGGGTTATGTTTCGAGCACTGAGCTGGAGAATAATTTAATGAAATTTCTGGCTCGCGGAAAACTTATCCAATCGCGCTAAAAATCCCCAATCATGTTTTACGCGGCGAAGTTAAAATTAAGTTTCGCTTATTTCAAAAGTTTCCGCGGCTCCATCAGGAGATTAGCCGCGGACTTTGTTCGTAAGCACGGGTGACAGAGACTGTTTCGCTCCCGGGAGACAAACAAATATTTGCAGCCAAATTCAATTAATTCGCCGACGGTTGGTGCGGTACCACGGTAATGTTATACCCTAATGCATTTCGCGGCTAATTCTGTTTCCCAGCAGTGTCAGTCGCTCTTCCAGTCACAAATGAAAATAAACGACCAGCCCTCTCGTCGCCAAGCAAACTCTCACTAATCAATACTTCAACAGGCGGCAAAAATAACATTAATTACAGTAATTTGATCAAAAGGTAGCATGATTGAACGAAGAAACACGAAGACTTAAAGTAATTTTCCTTCGCAGCCACGAGGAAAGGACGACCAAATATTTAGAGAACGTCAGAAAAGTGAGGTCAATATCAAAGGAGATGATTTTAAAATATATTTTCCAACTTAAACTGTCAATTTTTTACCGACTTAATTTCAGTAGACCGACTATACTTTAAAAGCCCCTGTAAATTTAATATTTCAACCCTATTAAGAAATTTGCGAACGGTCAATATTGAATAGCATATTTTTACTTTTTACCACCGTTTAAATTCAAAAAGAAAAAAGTATTTCAGCCATTAAAACCCCATTTACGGCAGTTTGGTCTTCAAAAACAATTTATGAATTGAATGCTGGTGTTTTCGCCGTGTGCACAGATTTCCCTCAATCTGGCAGCAATTACGCTGGGTTTTTCAGGCCCGTCAGTGCAAATCCCTCTTGAAAATCTCTTTTAAAAACGCTTTACGCTCTGACGATGATTTTATGGAAAGCGTGTTTTGAGAAAGTTTTAATAGCTTTCCAGTTTACATTCATGTCCAACTTCTCAGCCAACCGTTACTGTGCACAAAAGTATTTTCACTGTGTTTCTTACCTTTCAAACAAGGGCAAAAATAATGTATCATGTAATATGTGCGTTATAAAAAAACAACTAAAATACTGCCCATATTTCAAAATAAAATTTGTTAGCATTCTTCCATACAGTTCCACCTGATAAAAAAAATTAAGAGATTTTAAATATAATTTTTCCGAGAAAATTTTGTCCTCGAGTTTTATTTCTCTATTCCACCACCGCACTGGTTTCTGCGCCAAAGCCCTATTTAATGAGTGTGCTTTGGTTGGCTCGAAGGCCAAATGATATAATTGCAAAATTTTCAGTGACCTTTTTTTACAGCAAACGCCCTTTCATAGCTAGCTTTATCATTTCCACTCTTTTAATATAGGGCAATCACTGTTTATGACGGTTGTGTGCTTATTTTAATTATAATGAAAAGAGCTCGCCGTTTCATTGGCCTGGAAAGATGTTATGCTTTTAGCTTCCTGAGATTAACTCATTTCCACAGAAGTAGTGTAGCATTCAATTTCCTTTCTTTTGCACTTTGATAATCAACAAATTAACTGAAAAGCAATATCCCTTTCATAAACTGTAATGAGAAATTCTCATTTAAATATGCATATTTTCCAGCTCGTTTTCCCCCCGGAAACAGTCCATCAACGTCACTTTTATCATTTGTTTACTTTTGAGTCGAATAGGCTATTCCCGCAGTCAGCAAAGGTGGGTCATCAAAAAGCACTCCATGCTGACATTTTCCAGTCCCTACAGCTTTTTTCCGCTTCTCTCAGTATTTACAAGTTAAGCTTGATTTAATTAAAAAAAAGCTATCATCGATGAGGGTGAAAGAGCTGAATCAACTTCTCTGATGAAGATGCTATATTTATTTCTGGCGTGTGTGTGGTCTTTTGCGACGAAGGCTCGCCATTAAATTTTTTACTTCTTAAAAGTTTTATAAATGTTGTAAATTTTAGGTCCATCGTAACTACGATAAGTTTTTTCTTAAATATGTTTCCCATTAATATAAATTTACCATCTTTCAGACATTTCTGGTTTTGATATAAAATTCTCCAAAATCCTCTCCAAACTGTAATCTCTTTCGTAAATTAAGCTAATACACATATGACTGGAATGCTATTTTAAGCTATTGGCCTAGCAGCAATGAGTTTTGGAAGCCAAGATCAACAAGTGTGTAATAACGCCGGTGGTGTCAAACGCTTACCTCGGCTCGGAGGGTTGGCGAACGGAAGGTTTCGAGCTCGCCGAATGTCCACCGAGGACGAAGGGCGGCGAGGAAGTGTCAGCAACAGTGGCGAGCAGAGAGAGGACGGAACCCTCGGCAGGGAGGAGCACATGCGCGCAACAGGCGCCCTCGGCTCCGCACAAGCACACAGCAACGAACGCCCAAATGCTGCGCTGCAAGCTGTGCGTACTCTGCTTCAAGCCAGCCGGAAAATATGGGAAAAACGGAAAAAAACTATCTAGCTATTCTCTTAAATTTAGAAGCCAAGGGCTGGCAGGCAGCCCATATTATAGACCTAAACACTCATATTTCCTGTATTTCCGGAAAGGAAATGTTTTAAATAATGGAGCTTTGTACCCTAAAAGTGTCATGTCTATTTTTTCAAATTTAGATTAAAAATTACGTTTGTTGCGGATCTATATCCCAACACTTCCACGTCCAAATGAAACAGCAGAATAACATAATTTTAATTATATATCAGGAAAAATCAGTCGGTTCAGTTAGTAAATTGAAAATACATTTTTTATAAAACAATTATTGCGTGTATAGCTCGATTGATCACTCAAACAAACTTTAAATACATTAATGTTCCGGTGGGTTTGCTTTGAAGCAAAACAGGTAAGGGGCTTCCAAGGCATTAGCAACATTTCTCTATTCAGAAACCAAAGTTCAGGCGGTGGTCAGTTCTAAATTGAGCTCAACGCGGGTTTCGTGGAACGAACATTTATTCCAACGTCATGCCCGATGAAATTGTTCACTTTTGGACGTTCTAGCATTCAAAATTAATTTACTTGTGCCTCAATTACGATATAAATTAAATAAACTGAACTTTAACTGTCAGCTGGTGCTTTTCCAAATGACGAGTAGATGATTCAATTTAAAGGATGCAAATTCCCTAAAAATATCTTGTTAAATAGGAGAAATGAAAAATTAATTTTCAGTTACAGTAGCTTTTATAAATTAGAGGAACCTATTTATGTGAGAGATGGAGAGATTCGGGTTTCGAATATCCTTGTCTCATTAGTGCCAGAATAAAAGTTAACAAAATTCGACAAGCTCTATAATGATTAAATATGGGCAAACTTTTGCTAATTAGGTATTTAAGGGAGAAAGTTTACTGAAAAAAAACTCAGTTACGTTAGCTAAGCACTTTCCGCAGGCATAGCATGAAAAGACAAAAATTCCAACATCCTGCCAATGCACGCACATACTCTAACATTTTCCATTCCTCTTGGGCTGCCTCTGTCGCATTCGAGCGAAAAAATCAGCTTTTGTGTGAGCTTTTCTCCGCGGAACGCCAAGCACAGCTCGGATTTGAGCGTTGCTCGAACGAGAGATAGAGGTTTCTCAGAGGCTGGCTGTAAACCTTCCATGAGATCTTTGTGCCGAAGTTAAATGCGTGTGTTGCCATGACTATATCTAAGATATATAATCCCTCGTCGCTGCTCTGTTTTGCTCAGTACTTAAAAGCAGCCTGATTGTCAGCCGCGCGTCTTGCGACTTTCTCTCGTCAAAAGTATCTCTATACATATCGCTCTCACTTTAAGGCAAGTTTTCCATCCGCGGCATATTTAGCATCACGTGAAATTTTAACTCATTAACTCGTCGTAATTTGCACTCTTGTTGCTTTTGATCAATGATTAGAATTGTAATATCTTATTGTTTCTATTGACGTTAGTTTATCTAATTCTACGTTGAAGTTTTTAAAGCGAATATATTGAATTGTAATTGAAATTATATATCACCAGATAAAATATTTAACTAAGTTGTTAAATAAAACTCTCTGATCAATTTATCTCAAACAAAACGGGCCTAAATGTAACAAAAAATCACTATTTCGTCAATTTTTCATTTTTATTTAATTTTTAAAAGTTACTTTAATTAATAATAATTGACATATCGAATGATTTTGCCCACTATCTAGTTCACAACACGACAGTATACACGAACCCTAAATGCAATGATCAAAACGTAGAATCTCAACAAATTCTTTGTTAGCAACCTGTAGGACATGCATGTCGTGCGGGCTTGCTGAAACTGACTTGAAAGGGGCGATTTCACTGACTTTCAGCTGAGCATAAAACAACATTAACGGGAAATAACTGATCGAGGTTTCAAAATATTATAATTAGAATTAAATTTTTGTAGATGAAATAGCATTGAATTTTATATTTTGCTAAAGGTTACCAATTTTAATTTCCCATTTATATTTTGGTACTGATATTGCAATAGAAATAATGCATTTATTATCATTCAAATCTTTGGATTTATTTTATTCAGAACATTAGATAAAAGAATTTATTTTTTTTAAACAATATACGTCCAGCCATTTCACACGAATAGATCGAATAGATAGTGCTCATTCATGTGCAATTCTAAATTGCAACCATCACATACAACGTTAAGAGATCATACAAAATTAGTTAATTAGATCCACGTTTGAACTAAAAAAATGTCACAAAAGACCCGTTAAAAGATTCATCCAATAATGAGAGTAGCCATTTTTTACTTTCTTCAGTTTTGTGTCTAAGTTATTTTAAACTGCGATGTAGCTTTTTTACTGTCTTGGTCACACATAATGAGAATGAAAAATATTTACTACTCATCTCATTGGTGTCATTAAAAGACTACATTCAATTATAGCGTGTTACTATGATGTTGTCAAATTACCATCATATTTTTAATTCAATTTGGCTGATTTAAAAATTTTATCTATCGACATAATTCTCAAAATTTTAAAGAATAAAGAAATTTTAATTTTTCATGGTGCTATGAAGCGAATAAAATGGAAAACTCCTTCCGAGAAAACTTTGATTTTTTATTGTTAAACATTGATATAATTTGTATGGTGCTCTTGAAACATACATATTTGTGTTGAGCTGTACCAGAGTTAAAAAATTCCTCTGACTCACAATGAAACGCAATTCCTTGCTTCGTTGGTGATGAAGAAAAAGTTAGAAAACTTGATAAACTTGATGCCTGCATTTGCAAAATTGCATTTTTCCCGAACAAATTATTGATTGGCTGCACGAGGAACTCTTCTTGCGCTCTGTTTCATGATATTTATTACGAAAGGGAATATTCATTAATCAGAAACTAATTGTAAGCAGATTCTCTCCGCACCCGCCGAGGGAATATTATATAAAAACCCAAAGCCAGGCAAATCCGTCAAGGGAAACACAGCGTTGATGATGCTTGGACAACACAAAAGTAGTTTGTAGAATTTTGTTTCGCCACTTTTCGAGGAAGGAAAACTATTCGAGGCCCTCGGGCAAAAGAAACATGAGCTATACTCGTTAAACGCCTCGATAACTTGTAAAAGCGTCTCAGAGTGTAAGGGGAACGCCGCTCGTGTGTAATCTAATTTTCATCTGCACTTTCAAGCTAATAGGGTTACGCCAAACACAGGCCCATGCATGGGCCTCATGAGAGCTTGGTTGTTCTTGAAGTTTATTTTCCAAAACACATTTTAGGCTGATGAATGAAATTTCCCACCCTACTTCCAAATTAACTGCATTTCTCCCAACGCATTACGCTTCGATTCCCCTCAGTAGCAAAATTGAGAAATAATTTTAAAAGGTATAGTTTCCCTGCTTGTGAAACACCTCAAATTCTTACGAAAATAATTTTAAAAAAAATCGTTAAATTTTCAAATTAAGTGTATGCATCAATATAATTATATTTTCCGTATTTAACAACTCCTTTTCACAAGCAAAGCACTCAATTAAAGAACTTTTTTACTCGATCAAAACAATTTTTATTCTTAAGTTTAATACAGCAGCAATGTTATTGTCATTCTTTATTTAATTTTGCCTTTCATTTCAATCCTATCAGAATTTCACAGTTGCCTTAAATTTCGATCAAATGATCGCAACTGATGTGGTGATGTGGGGGGTTTGTATCATGCTTTATTGTCCAATTGATTATCCAATCTTTAGTAATATAGAAGCTGCTCAAAGAGAGCACCAATTTCCATTTGTTTGTTTGATTTTGGAATCAGTTTTGCTGATGAGTCTTCCTGCTTTTCAATTTTTTGTTACATTGAAAAATGAACGACAAGAATAATAATTGCTGCCTAATGGTGAACACACAAACAACAACTAAAATACTTCTGTGGCCGAGAGGGCAGAACTTGGTGCTGGGAAAAACTGAATTGTTGGTATATTCGTCTTTATTTAATCCCAACAAGCAACATTTTACAGATAAATCTATCCCAAATAATCTGTTCTAAAACCAAAATAGTGAAAAATGTTCACCATTAGGTTTTAAATTACCATACATTTTTTCATTTCAACTATACACGTCCAGAAATTTGTCAAACGTTATTGGTGCCGTCAGTCAACATTGGCTTCAAACACTGAAATTTTCAACTAAAAATTGTAGACAATTTATCATTATTCACATATCACATTCATTTTTGTTGGGGTAGAAATCCTTCCTTGACGAAGGCCTCGATGAGCGTTTTGAGCTGTTCCTTGGTTACGGGAGCGAGTGGCTCTCTGCACGGGCCCCCATACAGTTGACCGCCGGCGTCCATGACCGCCTTAGTTGCAGGTACGTTCCAGATTCGCGTAATCTATGTGGTGAATAAACCCAACGTTACAAACACACGGCGAGCGCATTAATATTAATTTAAGTCTTCACCAGCGCGTTGGGATGCATAATTTTCCGTTGCAGTTCGCCAGCTTCCTCTAGTTTTCCCTCTTTGAAAAGACTGATCAGCTGGCACAGTTCCGCTCCATTCGTGTTAGCGAAGCCATTTATTCCACCAACACAACCTGAATTTAATTAAAAAGAGTCGTGTGAAACAGAGAAAAATGTATCTATAATATTTTAAAGCAATTACATAAAAAATTAGAATATGTTTGAAAATATTTATCTTGATTATACAAAATTAATTGGTTAGGCACCGTGTTTGCTGTTTCTATTTGTCTAACATATTAATTGAATGCTCTTTGAACCGTCAAAGTGAATAGACAGGCAATAATATCAGGTAGAATCAGGTAACACGAGCAAAACTTCTCTCAGCGTTAATCAATTGCTCAATATTTGCATACAATTTAAATTCTTAAACAACTGGGGCTCTGAAATCAATAGAATGTCGACAGTTTAATTAACATTCTGAGCTTCTATTCGCGATTGTTTAACGAAATAAACTATAATGAAATTTTCAACTATTTTAGTAGTTATTTACACTTACAATTAATTAATTTAATTAAAATAATCGGCAAATCTAGGGTACCGTTTATTTCACACTGAAATATATGAAAAGGATTTTTTTTGCAAAACTAAAATCCCCCTGAATGATACTGAATTTTGTATGTGAGTTAAAAATGCTTGTTGGTTACTGCCCAACGCTGAATCATATTAAAGAAAAGCCCAAATTTATTAAAAACTTTAATTATTTGATTTGCAATTTAGTTAAAAACAAATTTCTTAGCTCTTAGTTTCAAATTATACTCAAATTATTACGTTTAGTGTTTTTTAAGGAATATCAAGAGCAAAAAAATCCAAATTTTTTATAGTTTGGAAAAAACGGGCTATTCTCGCCTGAGATTGTGATCGCACATTAGTTCAGATGTCTTATTTCGCAGCTTTTAATGCGAGCTGGCTAATTTTTTTTATAAATTTTCGTTCAAGAACACCTATAAATAGGCAATGCACCATTAAGGAACCATTTATCATCTTTAACTTTGCGTGCACTAAAACAAAGACATTACCCACAACAAGCGCGGGAAGGAGCAGTCCAGCCGAACCCGACAAAACCTGGAAACCGAGTCCCTTTGTCGTGTGCACCACTTGTGCCATTTTGCCCACCTGCAAACAAAAATTTGGATTCTTGAGTAGGAGATTATGTGTCCCACACGAGGGAGAGAAGCTTCAAAGGAGACGGTCGCATGACAAAGAAGCAAAAAAACGACGCGCGTGCTTGCGAACGCACACAACGCATCATCCCTCTCTAAATAAAATTTGCACCTCTCTCCACCGGCAAATGCGAATTTCAGACGGCGCACATACAATATGTAGCTAGGGAATATTAAATTTGGACAAAGTGAGACAAGCGCGTTGAGTGCTTTCAGGCAAATGTTCTCGCGTTCCAATGTGAACTAGGAATTCAGAAACAAGCTGATAAGAGCAAAACCCCGGGAAAGCAATATTCTGTCGTTGGATCCTAGAATGATGTTCATTTCGACGCTGGCAAATTACGGTAGATGCAAATTGTTGAGCAGGATGAAATATTTCACACGCCTGAGTGATCTGTTTTAATGAGAGAGTAATATTGATGGAAAAAAATGTGCTAAAGAAATTAATATGTAATAATGCAGCCATATTTTTTTCAAGATGATGTGATGTACAGTATTGTAATTTTTTTACTATTTTTTAGTCTTCTAAAGAAATTACATAACACGCTTCAAAAGGCAGCAGAATCTTTGTCATGGGTGTCTTTCACGCGCATAATTGAACTATTAGAACAACGACGAAAGTTAAAGAATCGATTGCCTGAAATTTTAGCGAATTCACCAGTTGCATAGACCCTAAGTGTTCGAAGCCGCCAACAGATGGCGCCACCGTAGACTTTCAATTTTGAGGCACTTCCGCTGCGATTTCAGACTCAATCTAGCTACTGTGTATTCTTCAATTAATTTGCTCTCTTTTGACCAGCTGAAAACCAAAATCAGTCCAGCCAATCACCGTAGAATCGTGAAAAACTATTTTTGAATTAAAAAAATCTTTTCCAACGTTTCTACGGCGAATGGCTGAACCGATTTTGATTTTCAGCACGTCAAAAAAAGCAAATTAATTAAAAAAAGCAAAATAGCTAGATTGAGTCTGAAATCGCAGCGAAAATGCCTTAAAACCGCTTAAAACAAAATTTCTAAGAAAGTCTGTGGTTGCGCCATCTGTTGGCGGCTTCAATAACTAAGGGTTTATGCAACTGGTCAATTTGAAAAAAATTTTAAACTGTCAAAAAATCTAAAGCGCCTTTCATGCGTGTAGTTTCAGAAATAATTATAATTTTCTTATTTTTTTTGCAGTTTGACAATCAAATGCGAAATATGGTTTAGTTTTAATTTTTCTGGGATATTGTTAAATATTTTAAGCAGGCTTAGTTGTGAGAACATCCTGGAATATATTTTCAGATCTTCCCCTAATGAAAATACACATTAAGAAATGGGAGCTACAGGACTAAGGGGAGGAAACTGAAATTTTTAGCACGATGATTAAGATCGTGGTGTATTCAAATTAAAAAATTGGCATCAAAATAAATCCACTAAAATTAGCTCTCTTACATCGGCACCGCTGTCTTTGAGCCCGGCGATATTGGGATGTTGGGCGAGTTTGGTGATGAGAGGGACGCTCAGGTCGATGCCGGTGTTTGCTGGCATGTTGTAGAGCACCACGGGCATACGGCACTCGTCGGCCACGCGCCAGAAATACTTGAGCAGCGTCTCCTCCTGTCGACCCAAAGAGATTTCGTGTAATATGAAAGAGCACACGCTGGCATAATGAATATTTATGACCGCGCGCGCAAAACACGTAATAAACGCTCGACGCGGGGAGAAACACGAGCCCCGAGCACAGTGGCCGATTATTATATAATGTGCAAAATAGAAATGTATGAATATGATACCAAGCGCGTTTGCGTTGCGCAATCTCTCCGCAAAACGGCGAGGATGTTGAGAATATGATCCGACTTTTCTTTTCTGCTCAAATAAACTCGAAAGGAAAGTCGAGTGCATTTTCAAGGAGATATTTATCTCGTTCACCAAAGCGAAAATAAATAGCACGCAGTTGATTCTAGATTATTTGAACTTAAAAGATGCTGTAGTCTCGTCTTGAAAAATTTTTAGATGTGTTTATCAATTATCATTTTGCTGGGGGTATTAAAACGTTGAAAAACTGATTGAAATCTAGAAAATATTTCAACTAAGTTTAGGCAAGTGTCTGAGGATAGTAACGAAAGTTATTTTTAACCAAAACTAGGCTCTATTTGACCAAAAGGCCAAAGAATTTGCCGAATTTACCACATTTGCGGAGACTTATTTAATTTGGAGTTTTTGAATTTTTGTCTCCAAATCGGTTTAAATTGGTTGTAGAACAGAAATTCAGACACCGTTGAACTCATCTCTTCAAACGGAACAACTTTTCTGTAGCCTCAAAGTGGTAGGCCAAAGATAAAGGTAACAGTTGATATTTCGAAATAGAACTCAAATTCTCAAATGAAGTATTGAACTTTTTAATTTTGATGATGCCATCTCGTAGAGCTCATAAATTTAGGTTAGACAAGTCAAGTTATGGAATGACGTTTTTTTGCATAAAGTTTTCAGTAAAAAATAAAAACTTTAAAATTACATAATTTTTTTGTATTCGAGGAGAGTTCCTAATGTTGAAACAAAATCCAGAAATTGACTTTCCTCGTTGCCAAGAGCGTCAATTTATTTGCTGATTTGACAAGATCGCCTTATTTTTTTTTTAATTTTAACCTCCAGCAGAAGATGAGTTCGGCGTCTTCAAAATTTTTCTAACAATTCTCAATTGAACATTTAAATTAATTTTCAATCAATGGATTTGAAATTCAAATATCTGGACAGATCAGGCAATATTTTGATTTTCATATGTTTTAAAATTGTTAGATTGGTATTATTTGTATTTTTAATCACTGCTGAAGTTTCTTCGCTATTAGACAGGAGACGGAGTACGGTGTATATATATAAAAGCCAGTTTGGTGGTTTTGGGTGATTAATTAATTATGAAAATATTAGTTGAACAGAAAAATGAAATATTAACGCACAGATCGAGGAGGGTCATTACGTTAATTTTCAGTTTCAGTTAATATTTACGTTCATTGCAGATTTGTAGTAACAGGGGTTGATGATGAGGACGGCATCAGCACCTGCGTCGGCCATGAGGTTGCTCATTTCGATGGTGGCCCGGGTGGCTGCGGAAGATGCAGAGTGGCGAATTAGGCCAGGTGGACATAATAGGCGGCCAGCAACAAAAGAGGCCTTAATTAAAAAAGCGGTCGCGCGGCAAAACGAGCGCGCGTCCAAAGGTGGCAAAAATGTCAGCGGGCTAAAAATGTTGGTGCTTTTGTGCCCATCGCGCTCGCTGTTGCTTGTGAGCGCGGGCGAGGTCAGTCGCGCGAGACGCGCCACAATAATGAGCCGCGAATTAAAGGCGAAACTCGCTCGCACGTTCCATTATACCAAAGTAAGCGGACGTGTCTGCCTGCATTCACGTGCGTTTCGCGTTTGTTGTAATGCGTCCGACGGCCTAATTTTCGCGTCTGCAGACAATTGCTGCCTAGCTGGCATTGCATTAATTAGCTCTCCGTGCGTTACTTTTCATATTTCCAAGAGACGAGTTACGAAAGTTATAAAAAATTAGGTCAAATGGGTACTTCTTTTTCATATTTTTAAAGATGGCAACGTTGAGTCACGTATTGTGATTCAATGCAACATTATATTTAAATAAAGATAGTTAATTTAACATTGCGTCATTACATTATTTAAACTATAACAAATAAACTTTAATACAAACAGTTTATAATTAAAAAATTCATAGATTTTTGACAAGGGGACGTTTTTTCGATTGTGAGACTTCTTTGCCATTCATTTTCTATAATATCAATACATCAAATTTTTCATATTTGATTACGATAAAATTTTTAAAATGAAAATTTAGTGTTAATAAGTATAATCCATTTTTTTTATTGGTTTTGAAAACTGGCTAAAAGCTCTGCCATGCATTTTTCATATTCGTTTTGAGAGGGCAAAAATCATCTTTCGAAATTTCCAGAGTTAACGTGCTCCTTAAAATACTTTCGCCGTTTTTAGTAATCAATGTAAATTGGCAGTAAGTCTCGTAGTCTTAATTTAGCATTAAATATCGAAATTGAACATTTCCTGTATAATCACTTTCCAGATAATATTTCAGTTGAACAATTTTTATTAGATTATCTCTTTCGAGATGGGTGACACGCAGAAAGAGAACACCTCGCGAAAAACAAACAACCAATAACATCGCGAAAGAATAACATGGGCCTCATTGGATGAAGCCCAGTCCAGAAAAGGACCAGCTCATCGTGTTCCTGCCTGGGCTCTTTCTTTTGGAAAAGCCAGACACTCATCCCGTAAAATAAAATCACGCATGCGAGAGTCAAATTTAATATCAAATGTGACTTTGGCACAAATCAGCCCGCACTCGACCTCCAAACATCGCTCGGACTCTCGCAAATTTAAACCTGAGAAAATAGCATTTCCCCAACTTTTATAGACCACTTAAAAATGATTTTTAAAACTCTATAATTAAACTATAAATGATTTCAGGCTCAAAAGTCTGTGATTTATAATTGCGTGATTTTTGCTCATTTGTAGCCTTCGAGTCAGTGGCATAATAATACAAATAAAAGGTTTCAAAAAATTAATGGACTCGCTCTAAAATTACTAAAAATTTAATTGTAAATTTATCGCTTAAAACCGATTGTGTTTCTAAGAAATTAATCCTTACACCGGTTTTGCTTTTTTCTTGAGACACCAGGTAAAATGTTATCGTATTATCTTTGCTAAAAAAGGAATCTCGGTTTGAAAAATGGCGCCAAACTCACATTCGCAGGCGGAGCCAGCGAGTAGAAGTTTATCCTTGGAAATGAAGTGCCGAGAGCGGCGCACCATCTCAACCCGCTCGTCATCCTTGAGCAGCTTGAACTCGCCGTTCGAGCCCTGCACCAAATAACCTGAAAACAACTCCTTTAATGTATTCGTCGGTCGCGCGCTGACGGAAAACAAAAGTTTAAAAGTTCCGGCCGGATGACCTCTGAGCGGAATTTTCTGCCAGACACCCAAGTTGTGCTCCAACTTGTCAAAGGCGAGGCTCTCGTCCGGGTTGAAGGGCGTAGGGATGGGCGCAAAAATGCCCGACAAGTCAAGCTGGCTGCTTGCCGCGCCGCTCAATTTGCGGAAAACACAACTTTTCGGCCCGGAGAAGAGGCCAGCCACACTCTTGCTCAATGCCATCTTCACTCGTTTTCTTATTTGTTTATACTCTCCTCGGCCCGGCTGCTTTTTTTGACTCGCGGCCGCGCCGGTGCTCCGCCCAACTGACCACGTGTCCCATGACTAACTGTTTTTTGAAATCTAAAGTCCATTGATAACTACCTCTTACAGAGATTAACAGTGAGAGCTAAGATGACCTGATTAATGGTAAAATGTCACAAATAATAATTCTAGCCTAAAATTAAGTCATAACATATTACTATTGGTGGCATAGAGCAAAATTTAAAGAGGTAAAATCATATTTATCAAGAAAAAGGATCACAAATGTATCAATTAGGGAGGATTTAAGGTCATCAGTTTTTTAATTAATTTTGGAAGTGATAAATGGACTTTACTTTAAGAAAAACTTAATGGCTTTTCTATGTGTGGAAAATTTAATCTTGGATGGTCCGCTTTTAGTGAAAATTAGATGAAGAAAATTCAAATGACACGTTTTTGTAATGTGCAGCAGCTGTTTCGGCCTTGCAGGCTTCATCAGAAGAACTTTACCTTCAACTCTAAAGATTCAACCTGGTGTGTGTCCGTCTTCTTCGATTTTAAATAATAAGACTTTCACTGTTTGGAGTCGTTCAGAGACAGTTATTTTTCTTGTTCTTGTTTTTCGTAAGAATTCATTTCTCGTGTAAAATGTAGTCTAAAAGATTGTTTAGTCTCCACTCCCGCCAAAAATGCAGTAAATTTTGAACTTTCATCTTTAAAAAAAGAATCTATCTGTTTGACTATCAGTCTATACCCAACCAAAGATATAAAACTATATAGATGGTACTTTCTAATGGCCCAATACAATTTTTCCAAAGTAAGACAGATGACACTGCTGAAGCAGCAGTCTGTAGTAAGCAATTTGCACCTAAGTACATCGCTAACAAATTGCACGGGACAGCACACAGCACACGCACAAGGAATGAGCCTTTGTGATGGACCGCCTTGCCTTAGAGTCTTTTATTGAAAAGCAAATGGTTTTTACGTTAAATTCATTCACGCATATTTAAAAGAACTTATAAATTTCAAAATTTTTGTAGACGAATTTGAAATTAACTTATCTCAAAATCAATAAATGAAGAAAAATATTTTGTTTGTTTCCCTAAAGAAATACACACTGCTTGAAGATAAGTTCATATTTTTTGATATCTACGCCTGAATTATTAGATGATTTACTAAAGGGTCACTTTATTGCAAACAGTTCAAAGAACGACAAGTAGTCGTTTGAGAGCTTCGATCTTTACTATTATTATGAGGAAATTGTACGCTTTCTTTATCGATTAAATATGGAAACTCTACAGCTCCTAAGACTTATTCGTTGCTATACTGCGTGAAATAAGACAGAAAATATTTCTCTTGATTATGCATAATTTATAAATATTACTCCTTGAGGTTATTAATTGCAAATTATTATAAAATTTGTTCAACGGCTTTATTTTGGAGTTTTTTTCCGTTTCGTCTAAATTACTGGGGTATTTTATAGTGAATGAAAGTCTATGAAAGGTATTTTTCTAGCAACAAAAGCATTTCTCGTCTCTTCGACGTATTTATTCCTTAATTCCAGTTATAATCGTTCGTTTCGCCTACCAACCAATGTGTGTTTACACGTGCACAACGCATGCATGTTTTCAGAAAACACGTACGAATAGAACATATGTGTGTGTTTGTGTGTGGGTGTATAGTAGGTTCAACAGAGCATCAACGGGACAGTCGGTGTCCCTTTATTCGTCATCATCAATAATATGAGTCAATCAACATCTTTAATACACAGCAGTTATCGTGGCAAAAAGTGTGATTCCACAACCTTGATTGATACACAGTACTCGCATTGTCAGCAGAATATAAGCCGTTAATAGTTTTACTCGTCTTGTGTGTGTCCTTACACTTGTGTCAACATTATCATATACAATGCGCTTTTCGCAGCAAGTTTAATAGCCATCTCCGCAAAAATAGTACATATATTATGCATTATTTAAATACGAATAATAATGTTACCCTTCACACGCCGTAACTTGTTTTAATCAGTTCTCACAGAGTTTAAGGGCTTCGGAAAATACGAAAAGTAATTTAAAAAGTGGTGGCGACGATCGCTGATAAAAGAAAAATATGTCGGTGTGAAGTCGATTTTTAAAACTCAAAATCAGCAAAAAGACACGCAAACGCTCACGCGGAACATAGAAGGTTACAAAATTCACAAGTAAAAACAAAATAAAAAGGAAGAAAGTTATTAAAAAGGTTTAAAATCTAAATCTCACGTATATAAACGCGTAATTAAAACTTAAGGCTCGTAAACGTATGGTGTGGGTCATAACATCTAAAAGCGAAATTTTGTATTTTTCGTTTTGGTAGGCGAGTGGTATCCAGTTTAAGAAGATCAAGTCCAGGATTGATATTGAGAAATCTTGAATTTTATCACAATACACGGCTCCATTAAAAGACCAAATGAGGAATTGGGAGGTGCTTCAAAAAGTACCACTCGCCGCGTTCACTTGCCAGGGGCTACGGCACTAGAATATACTCGCGCGCAATTTTAAGAAATTCTCAGCAGTCTCTTAATTCTAAAACTGTTCAAATACACAAAGTCAACAGAAATTATTCACAAAATGATAGCAAAGCTTGCTGATGCGAACTATGTATGCGCAACTAATCCGGTCATATGATTCAAATCATCTGCTACCGTCTCTCTAAATGGATTATTAATGTTACAATCGATCTCACTAAAAGAATGCCCAATATTATCTCGTGATTCATCTACAGACTCTCTATGTTAGAAGATGCGTTTTTCTATATTGATTTATAAGTGGTGTCGTGTGTGAGATTTTGCCTAATTGATGCATTCGTATAACGTTTCTCTAAAAAAAACTAATTTGTATGTAATGCAGCATGAAAAACGTCAACCAACAATATAAATATTTCAAAAGCAGCAGGTTTTTAATCATTTCCAATAGTGCCTTTGTTAACATAATTAATTTTTGGTACAAAATCTGTGGCTGTTCCTATTTAATATTATTATGCCTGAGATTATTTTTTTCCGAGTTGAGCTGTGACAAAAAGATTTTCATTCATAATTCACAATTTCACATATCAAGGTGTTTTATTATTTTAAGAGTTTTGAGGCCGTGATATTTTTTATCATTTTTATATCTCAGCGAAATGCAGTCACTCTGCATTGAAGCTTTTCCACACAAAAGTTGATCGACACAGCTATTTTTATTGTATTTTTTAAAGCCAGTTTTGGCGCTACATTCAGTTCTATATTTTTTTTCAGTAAACATTTACCAGAGGGTAGACAATAATTGAATGGGGTCCCTACATTGATGCAACACATTGTGGCTAGTACAATAATACACGTCTATATAAATATGTGTTTTTATGTAAGTGATTTTTTACTTTTACACACTAATGTGGTGGGCCACCAACAATTGAATTTTCGTCATACTTCTCAACATCTCAACAAAAAAGCAATTATAAAATAGTTTTTTATTGTAATGACGAGCATGAAACACGTTTCGAAAATTTCTCTCGTTCAGGTTCAATTCACTTTGGTTTTTGCATAAATCAACGGCATAACAAGTCAGTCCTTTATTATCTTATTCAGTCAGCGCCTCTGTGGCTTGTAGATCATTGCATGGCGCACCAAATGAAAAAACAAAAGTTAAATTTTTATTCTTTATCGAGATAGAAACTCGAAGAAGCCGCAGAGGGACCAAGTGGATAGAGTGTGAAAATGGAGGATTCGAGAAAAATAAGAGAAGGGTGCGGAAATCAACAGCACAAAAACCTTTAATTGAGTGCAACAGTGGTCAACAGAGCACAAAAAGTATATAGTAAGAGACAATAATTAATAAGCATAATGTTTCCCATCTTCGTGAAAAGTTAAATGGTTCGAGCTCAACGGCTCTGATCGGATTCGATCGTGGGCGCCGCTCTGGGCCCCGAAACGCGTCATTTATTGGACGGTTGGTCGGTGAGGGGTTAAAGCCAATTCCTCCTTTTGCGAACAAACAAAATCGCGTGTGTGTGTCTGCCGTGGGGTGAGTTAGAGGCAGTGATTCAGCAGCTAAGCCGACGGATCAGCTGCAGTTTTGGCCAGCACTTAAACCATCCGATTCGATCGTTTGAGCCAGCAGAGAGAGTCCTTCAAAAGAACAACAACGTTGCCAAAAGATATGTGTTCATAACAGTTTTGCAAATATCCTACGGCCAGAACTGCAGAATCCAAACCAAACTTGTAACTAATCAAAGTGGCCGAATTGTTAGTAACTCACAAGCAAATTCGCAGCCGGACACACAATTTCCGGTCAAAAATGCAAATATACAGATAATCTGCAGCGTCAGTTCATCTCGTGTAAGTGTGTGTATGTGTGTGTCTCTCGTTATAATAAATACGCTTGAGCCGTGTATGTGTGTGTGTGTGTGTGTGTATGAGAAATATGCATGCATACATTATTTCGCTAAGGCCACCACAACAAGAACAATAATATGAATCAATCAACCAAGCGCTGGATAAGGAAGACTTGCGTCGCCGATCTTCCTTCGTCGTCGTGTATGTGTGAGAGTGTGTCTTCTTCGGGCCTATCACAGCAGCAGTTAGTCTCTATGTCGTCGTTCAGGGGGATGGGGGCGCTGTGGGGTCACTGGATGCTGCAGCAGACGGCACCAGCGCATGGCAGCGGCTCCTGGTCGGGCAGGTGGCGCACGAACTTAGCCGGAGGCGGCTCGTCGCCCGACTCGATGCCCGAGTCGGTCAGCTGGTGCACATCTAGCCACCCCTCACCCGTGAGACGCACCACCCCCGTCCCTCCCCCTCCTGCTGTGCCGCCGCCGCCTCCTCCTCCACCATCCCACGAGGCGTCCCACTCGGGATCGGAGCAACTGCAGCTGTCCGGTCCGGCAATTCCGAGGCTTGCAACCCTTGTACCTGCTGTTCCATCCGGCACGCTACTGGATGGAGCAGGCAAAGGGTTGCCTAGCGCGTTTTTTGAACCGGCATCCGAGTCTCCTAGGTCGTCCTCCTCCTCGATATCGCTGTCCAAAGACAGCGGGGGGTTAGTCGCGTGCAGCCACTCAGTCACGGCCTCCGTGATGGGCCGCTTCGAGGGCTCCACGGCAGTTTCAGGCTCCGAAATCTCGGCAGGGGTAGCGTCCACGACGGCCACGGCCTCGCACACGATCTGCTCGGAGAGGTCGGCGGCCACCGAGTCCTCGTCGCCACTGAGGGGCAGCGGCGTGGGCGGCCGGTGCTGGCGTGACTTGGGCCGGCGCCGCGGGGGCGGCACCGGGCTCGGGCTGCCCACCTCGCTCAGACTTTCTTCGGAAGACGCCTTATTCGGCGTGGGGGAGGGCGCCGGCGGCGCCCTCGCCTTGCGGGACCCCTTCCTCGCAATCTTGCCTGGTTTCTTCTCGCAGACGACGGGCTCGGGGGCCACCACGGCCTCCAGCACCGGCTCCTCGACCGCCTCCTTGATCAGCTGCTGGATGGTTTCAGCCTGGCTGCGTGGCGTGATGACCATGGCGGCCGTCACCACGGCCTCCTCCTCGCCATCATCCACAGTCGTCTCCTCCTCCTGCTTCACCACCACGGTGTTCTGCGGCTCCGCCTCCACCCTTGCGGGCTTTGGCTCGGTGGACATCTCGTCCTGCGAGTTGTGTGACGACGTCAGTGCTGACGACGCCGGCGACAACTCGCTGCAGCTCTCTGATGGGCCGCCGAGACCAGGGCTCGACGAGCTCATTTTGTCGGGCTCTTTTGGCCCGTTTGTGGCTTCTTTGTTGTGCTCCTTCTCATCTGCACCCTCTTCGGAGCTGGTCTCTTCAGACCCTTCGTCAGTACCCTGCAAATACATGTGATTGATTAGAAACTACGTTTTATTCAATATACAATTTTTTATGAAGAGATAGTTCTTTTTGAGGAAGGATTGCAAAAACATTCAATGCATCACATAAAAAATGTTGAGAGAAAATTAATTTTTCCTCCTCCCTGATGGAACTTTTTAAATCCCAAACAGATATCGTTATAAGTTAGAGAGAGACAGTAAGGCAGATTTTTCCTGGATTTTCATGCTGACGACTTACAAAGTTCTTTTTTTTGCTTATTATGCAGAGCTTGGGCTCTGGTTGTATAATGTCTAATGCTAAGACATAAATTATAATTAAAATAAAGATAAGAAGTACGGTTTTTTTAAATGCTGGTCGTACATCAAATAGAAAAATTATAATTCTGCATATTATGCTACTGATCAGAAATGCATTCAATAAATTCCCGTTTATGTACAATTTTGAGATTCAAATTGACATTTCTACATAAAATGAATCATCTTCAAACTTATTCGCTTGAAACTATCAGCATTCTTAAGAAAAATCTCAACCTCCTGCACAGGCTTAAGAAATTCAATTTATTTTAAACAAATCTGAACTCCAAAGTTCATGTCGACCTAGCAAAGATAATGAATTTAAATTTATGCCACCCCCTCCCCTCCCAACCACCGACATAGTCAGCTAATTACCGCTTTTTCGCCGCGGGTCCTGCGCTTCCTCCTCCTCTTCTTCTTGCGCTTTTTGCTCGACTGTGATGTGGCAGTAGAAAGGTTGTTTACCGGCTGCTCGGCCACCTGATTTCCGTGGCCGTTGACCGCCGGATGGTGGCCGTTTGTCTGGGTTTGACCAGCCTCGCTGCTGTGGCCGTTGGTGCAGGCCACCGAGCCGTTGGTACTGCCACCAGTGCCGTTGCTCGCTGGCGGCAAAGGCTGGACAGTCGCCCCTAAAATAAGATTTCTTTTAACCTCCGTAAATTCTTCACTAATGCTTATTTAGCTGAGAAGGACATAAGAAGATAAAATGAAAAAATAAATTAGGATATATAAATTAAAATATACTAGTCTTTTCAATTATGATGTGTTTTTAGAAAAAAAAAATATTTGAATAGAAGACATTTTAGTGATAGACATAGTACTCATAATGGTACCTGTGAATATTTCACCATAGAATTATATATTTTTTAATTTGAAAAGTCTCAGAGCACAAATTCACAGTATTTTGGTTATATAGTTTCGCATTTTGAGATCCTCCGTGCGAAGGATTTGTCAGCCCAAAATAATATGTCAAGATGTTTGTT
Source organism: Cloeon dipterum (assembly GCF_949628265.1). Classification (NCBI taxonomy): domain Eukaryota; kingdom Metazoa; phylum Arthropoda; class Insecta; order Ephemeroptera; family Baetidae; genus Cloeon; species Cloeon dipterum. The sequence continues at coordinate 12,754,679 of NC_088790.1, forward strand.
CAATGATCTGGCTAAGTAAGAAACCCTTGAAGGGTCGTTGAACCATTCTGCCGGCTTGACTTTCTGCTTGTTTTTTGGCTAGGCAGGCACTCGGCCGGAAAGCAAGCACTCGGATTCAAGCCTACCCGCCAAACATTAGCATCGTGCCGGTTGCCTACACATCAAAGCCCTCAGGCGCAAGTCAGGCAAATTCTCACTCCGGAATTGCGAATGCAAAATGCATGTTTTCACAGCAAGCATACAAAAGTCGGAGCCAAGAAAAGAGGCTGATGGCATTTTGCGCCGCGAGGCTATTTTCGGAATGAGTGCGAGGGGCTGTGTGAGACTCGATGAAGCATTCAACGCCAGCCTTACACACTTCACCGTGTCATTGCTTCCAAGAGAAATATCATTTGATAATATTCCTGGTAATAATTATTTAAACACAAGAACTCTCGAGATCGAAAGAAAAAATCTAAATCTTTGTTATAGGTCTTGTTTAAAAGTAGCCCTAAACATTGTGAAATTTTCCTTTTTTATGTTTATATTATAACTAGTACCAATGTGTCTTTTTGGACAACTTCCAAATAACTTGTATGCACGTCTAGAAACTTATAATAATTGTTGCAAGTTAGCAGCAATTGATGCCAAAATTTAAAACAAGGTATTACTTGTAATTGGGAGTCTTACCAAAAGCGCGGAGCCAACGGCCGGCGGTGTGAATGCGAGTGCAAAAGCGGGACTTGTGGCGAGCGATGGCTGTCTCCGCCAGAGGGCTGGAGTGCTAGGCGGCAGGGCTAAAACTGTCCGCCCCACCGCGAGATAGAGCGTGCGTGTGTTCGCCAAGCACACCGACTAATAATACTCATCTCAGCGGGAGACTGAAGCGATATCGCCTTTCGAAATGCCAATCGAATGGTCGCAGCCGATTATGCAACACTAAAGTTCGCATCTGGCAGGAGAGCTCAGCAAAAAGTTCAATCAACCCCAAGTGCCGCCGGCGACGGAAGCACGCAAAATGAATAAAAGTTTCGGCTGAATAGAACGAGTTTGCGAAATGGCCCGGTGAAAAGTCGTCTGCATTAATTAACACTCTCCGGGGAGCAATATGGATTGCGCAAACTGGCACCGGCAAGCACCAAGCATGCCGCATCGAGCTGACTTATTAATTGGCCGCTGATAATTACGATTAGGGGATCTGCCGTGTCAACCAAAGCTGAGCTCTCGCGGGAGTTGGATAATAAATCGCGAAATGTCAATCATTTACGTACCATTAACATTGTAGACTGCGGCTCCAAACATGTAACCAGGGTAAACGTAGGGTGGGGGCTGCTGATAAGCGGAAGGGTCGATTCCGTCCAACTCCTCCTCTTCCTCTTCTTCCTCCTCGTGCTGAGGACTGCCAGGTGGGCCCGTTGACTCGGAACTGTTTGGACTGCAATTCTGAAACCGCAATTCAAAAATCAAAATTTCGCACACTATAAAATCATTTTGTTAAAAAAATCCTTGAACCTGATATGAGTTTTAAATATTTAATTAACAGCTTTCATGTTTTTGAATTTATGTATATGGAAAGATAGATAACTAAATTATGATAAAGAAAAAACTTAACCTTGACGCTTGGCAAACAGTTTCAATAAATTTCTTTGGAAATTAGAATCAATTCGGATTAAGTTTCTACTAAAAAAATATAATACGCCAACAGAGCTCTGGCTTTGTCTTTAATAAATTCTTGTTTTACTCTGCAAGCGATTAAGGCAAGGCAGCAGCCAAACCTTTGACTCTGCCTGATAGAGCATCATGCAATAAGCCAGGTGACGGACACCGGCGTCTCGCTCTTTCCTTTATTCCCACTAACTATCGAGAGTGAACAGCCGGCCTATGTTGGTGCCAACCCTTTTGGCGCCGTCATCCCTCTCTACTAACCCGTTAGGCTTCCGACTGCTCACATACCCCTGGACACCGCGTGATATATGTTTAACAAAATTTGCGATTTTTCACATAATCATGGTAAATTTACCTGAGAGTCTGTGGAGTACCTCTTCTTCCTGGGAGCGAGTGATCCATTGGGAATGGGGGCTTGTTGGCACTGGGGTGGCACGAAGCACCAGCCGTCGGGGGTGGCGCGGGGGCTAAACCACTCGAGCGGCTGCAGGGGCAGCGGCTGGCATGGCACGGCAGTCAGTACGCCCCCACCCTGCGGGGGGAAGCCGGCCGGCACCATGAACGACGTGTACGCGCCCGTGTAAGGGTCGTACACTTCGTACGCTCCTGCAAAAATATGCACACACAATATAGTGGAATTCAAATGAGATGTATATATTATTATTTAAATCTTATCGGGAGTAAAAATTACAATATTTATATGACGCGAAAATGAGCCATGGTAATTGCATAAACGCGCTAATTAAAATTAAAATGTGCACATTTTAATTTAAGTTACGTAAAAGATAAAAACGTGCTAAATTGAGTATAAAATTTGCATTTAAAACCTCGTGTTGAGCATAATAAATAAAACATACTATAAACAATGACAACTGTTGATTTTTTTAATTTCGACTCTTTTAATTTGAAGATATATTTCCGAATTCGTTTTTGGTTACATAATTTTTAGAAGAAAATGGGTATTCTCTTAAAGAAAAATTTTCCCATAACAAAAAAAATCTAAACATTCAAGAGGGATATAATCTTTTTAAAAATATCAACGACCTGCATCTCCAATAACAAAAAAGTATCTGAATTGTGGAAATTCTGATATTGATCAAAAGCCAAGCTAGTTTTACGCACCATTGAGGTAGAAAACTGGTCCTCCTTGAGGATCGATGTATCCATTCGTGTAGACCAGTTGGGGCTGCTGCTCCTGCGAGGTCACCGTCTCTGAACTCGCTTCGCTCTGGTTGTCAGGGCACTCTGCAGAAAATAGAAACCATTGCTTTGAGGTGATAAATGGTTCACCGATGAAAAGTTGTAATTATCTTTATTGTAAACAAACAGTTTAAGTGAGCGTAAAATCTTTGTGGGTTTGAGTCCGTCATATTTTATCCATCCTAAAATAAACGTCAGGAATTTAAATTTGAGACAACGCGCGACTGACGTCAGCAAGTCACGCGCACAGTTGGAAAGAAAAAGTAACGCACGCCTTCGCCTACATCAGCCAAGTTTGTTCGCGGCGATTTTTCTTTCGTTCGGTAGACTGCGACTAGAAGAAAAATTTGCTTTTATTTCCGTGACACCAAGGGCTCTTAGTCTAATGGTGTGTCTTCTGCGTCATTGCGTGTATGTGATCTATATGATTCGAGCTGCGCGTTTAGTTTTTTCAATAATTTTTCATTCACGTGCTATACGAAGTATGAGGGAATTTAAACATAGTATTTCAATTATCCTAGACCAATATCAAAATCAACTAATATCAAACGGGTTTTCACAGGTCCAGGGAACTTTCCTACAAACTTGGCGTCTTCCCCGGATTATTTCATTTATTTTGTCCAATTTTTTTTCGATCTATCTGCATTGTTTGCATCTTAAAAACTGTCCCTGTAATATTTTTAACTTCTTAATAGTAAAATAACATTATTGTTTTTTGACCTGTCAAATTTAAAGAAAATAAATTAATATTTTTTCAATATATACTAGGAATGGGTTATCCAATAATAATATGCAAATTCTTCTATTCAAAAAGCTTCAGGATTCTTTGAACGATCCGAATTCGTCAATTCTAATAAATAATAGAAATTCAACATATAACTGGTTGAAACAAATTATGAATTTTATAAAAGTTCCACATTGTCTTTCTCCATATCTAAGAACCAAAGTCAACGATCAAAATTAGACGAGGTCACGCAAAAAAAGAGACCGATTTTACATAGCAATTTCCTGTGTGGCCTCCGCGTTTTGTTGTTTCCGCTTTTCTCAACGTGCCAACAGCTCTTTGACATTGTGAGTGTCTGTTGTGCACGATTATTTGTTTTGGCATCCGCTGAAGCAGGCAGAGAAAGAGCAGAAAGCCTCGACTTTCTCTCTGCTTTTCATTCTCGTTCATCCCACACAGATCGGAACTGATTGCGCCCCATGCAGCGTTACATAATCCGCGTGATCTGAGCAGCAGAACGTTTATGATGTCACTCCCTTACTCGAGGCGTCTGCGGTCTATTTCTAAATCGGAAAGCAGGTGACAATGCACGGCGCTCACCTTGCTCTGACGTAACCGACATACGAACCTCCATTGTCGTTGGCGGCATTGTCGTCGACGCCGTTGCTGCTGCTCACTAAGGGGGTGGCGCGGCGCCGTCCCAGGTAGCCCTTCTTGAACAGCACGTCCTGGCGCGGAGTCGTGATTTTTGTGTACTCGTCTGTAAACAAAGGAATATTTCATTTATTTCACTCATCTCTGTGACTATTTTTGTACCATTAATGTACATTGTGGCTTAGATTACAATAAACAACGGTAATAACCATCTTTTTAAAGATTTGCATGGTCATTTATAAAATTACCCATTTCACCGTATATTTGGTTGACTTTTCGCATGGTCTCTTATTTCTAAACTTTTGGCACCAATATTGAGTGTGCCGGCAGCCACTTTTCACGCACTTACATAATGCTTTACACAGGCCATAAAATTTAACAACTTGTTTAACGCATTCCAGAAGTTCGCTTATTCTCGTTTTAATTTTAGCTTGAAAGCGGCATTCCACGTCCAGGAAATGTTCAAAACATTAACGCAACCAAGCAGTCCCCGCCAAGTAAAATAATACATGCATATTGTTGACTTCAAGTTTAACAGTGCCAATTTTCGAAAATTGAAATAAATATATTTATTTTTACTCCGTTAATCTATTAAAACAATCTAATATCTTAGAATAAATTCTACAGTTTTCTGTTAACATAGTTTGGAATTAACATAAAATGCGGTAAAATTTACTTTTTAATATTTATGTTGCACGAACCATTGCCATCCCAAGAAATGCTGCTTAGTCAGTGATTTAACTAATCCTTCCTCCCAATTCAGATTTTAAGGAAAATGCTTGCTTTTTGAGTTCTTCGTCTCTGAAGATAGATAAATTCATGGTTATGTAACCAGCTCTTTTACGCCTCTGACATCAACCAAGTGTTTTGCAATCCCAACTATGGTCTACCAAAAATGTAAGGAAGCCTTTATACTGACAATCGCATGTCGTCGAGACATGATTATCACGTTTCTCGTTACTTAATTTGTAAAAAAAATGACTAATCACCCTTACATGAGTGAGGGCTGAATCGGCAAATTCTGTGCCCAATAAAAATCAAGTGTGATAAGAAAATCAAAATTTGTCTCAAGCCGCTAAATTATTCAGCTTCATATTTTATTCTTGTCTGTTGTTGTTCACTGGTTTGTTTTCATACATTTTTAGGGATAGTAAAATAGAAAACGGGACTGCTATAAACATCAACCGAGATTAACAGTTGCGGAAAGAAAACGCGAATGATTTTGCGTTGGTTCTGGTGCGGCGCCAAAAGGTCAAGGGTCGGCGGCGAGTCTGCATGTGTACGGTATTTATCTCAATCTGCGAAGAGCTATTTTCGCGCGCATCTCGCATACAATCACGAGCAAACACGCGGGGCGGCGGGGATGGGTGGGGGTGGCGTCTGCTGCAGGAGGAGCTGCAGAGTGGTGCAGTGTGAGTGTGGATGACATTGTCTGGGGCCGTGACATTGGGTCACCGACGGGGGTGCGCTGGTGAGCGGGGGCGGCGCTGGAAACGGGCGCGCGGACGGTCGGCTGGCTGGCTGGCCTACTTTCCACCTGCGAATCGATACGCCGAGTCCGACGTCTGCTCGGCGGCTGCGGCTGCAGCGGCACACGGCATGCAAACAGGAAGTGAGGACTCTTCCAGAACTACTGCACTACAATCAGTCCGGCGAATCCGGAAGGGAAGTGGGGGGGGGGGGGTCTCGATTTTAGCCACCTCAAGAAGTTATTTTTGAAAAAAACATTTAACGGAAAATTGTACCAGAGACGGTGCTTTTCTAATTGTTTTGGTAAATTGTTATGTCATCAGTGATCACGGATGTAAAGCTAAAAGGATGCATTCACTTATGCCCTGATAGCAAGTTTCTTACCAAATTGTTTGGGATGCAACCAAACCAAAAAATAAATATGTACAATGAACATCCCAACAATCAGGGATTGTTACTGCGAAATAAAGAGAAAAAACAAGTTTCAATAGTTGATTAATCAAAGGTTGTTGATCTTAAACCAAAATTTACCCAATTGGCACTGCATAAATTTCAAGAAATGTTAGTGAGCTTTTTCTGATCGAAATCTCATAGAGAATAATAAAAAATCTGCCATGAAAAACTAGTCAAAGCAGGGGGCTATATATTTCCGAAAAAAGTACATTTTAAAATATCTGTTGTAGCATGGTTTTATTTTGTTGTGTTCTGATATTTTTACTTTGCACCAGTTTTCATTTGTTGGCGCTACGATGAAAAAAGTTTTACTAAAAAATTTCAAAAAAGAACAAATAAAACTAATCTTTCACTTTTGAGGTCTCACGATAATCCTTTCAGCCTGAAAAAAATCACTTTGGTATTTTTTCTGCGAATTTCTTCCACTTCCCACTCGAGGACAGAGTCGATTATTATTTGGAAGCCATATAGGAAACTATGCACTGAGGGGTTTTGCGTTGATATCTCGGTGTGGCACTTTTTACGCCCGAATCTTTCAACGTGCAAAATGAGATTCGTGTTTGTTACAACTGAATAAATCACCTGAATTTTATGCAAAGAAATATTATATGTATTGATCATAGTCAATAATTTTTTATTTCTTCGTCTTCATCGGTGTGTAGACAGAATTTTTACTTTCCAAATCAGCAGTACTAATTTCTTAAATGGTTTCCATCAAATTTTGAATTTGCCACTATATTTGTCTGCAGAAAACATCTATGTGTGCTCAACAAGCCGTGATTAATTTAATATTCATGGAGTGAAGCTCTTTCTCTGCGGTGGTTTGAAGCTCGAACCCGGACCCTTCCTAAGCAAATCAAGCTTGCAGCGACCCCCTTCAGATTGTCGGTCTAAATTGAGTGCGAGACCCAGGAATAACCCCGGTTTGGAGGTCGTGTACTTAATTACCGACGGGGCTAAATGTCAAACCGACTCTTGGCTCGCACACTCGCGAAATCTGCTTTTTGCTCGGTAAGAATTTTTATATTGCCGGCCCGTTAACTTCTGTTTGTTCTTTGCTTGCGCAATTCGCAACGCAGAAATTCAATTTACACTTGCTCGACGCAGAACTTGTTTTCGCCTTTCGCCTCGTCTGTATGCGACCTAATTCCACTCTGCATTTTCTGCACGCTCTTTTCGCTGTATCATAATGAGAAAATTCCCGTTCAAGCCAGAGAAATCCACCTCGATTAAAATTCAAAATCCAATAAAAAGTGAAATAAACACTGAAAGATTTATGCATTTTTAGAACGAAAGATAATATGGAATGTGTAATACACTCCAAAGATTACAGACCCTTCCGAGGACAAATTAATCGATGACTTTTGATGCTTTGAAGATCAGACTTTCAAGTTTCAATACTTGTTTTATTTATTTTCAAGTGAACTGTAGCATTCGATTTAGATTATTTAAATGATTTATATTTTTCGCTGCCAATTTTGTATTTATAATGGTCAAATAAGTTAAACAAGCATTTTTAATCCCCTCTCCACCTACATCAGCCATGACAGCGAAATTCAGCGTCTAGACGCGAGAAACCCTCGGAGACTTGTGTCTTTTTCAATTATCGCCGAGTCCATATATCTTTGAGTTGCAAGAAGACGCGAGCGCGGCTAAAACCGTGCGCTAATTCGGCTAGCACGCGAGCGCAGCTTTTATGTATATTATGTACTTGCCTTCATTGAACAGTTTTTTCTCGGAGCCTTGCTGCGAAGCCGGCTGCGAGGCTGAGTATCGGTTGTAATGGTGGCCGCCGTGGTACTTTGAGTAACCGTTCGGCCGGTACTTGCGGTAGCCATTGTGCTGCGCCGGCGACTCGGAGCCGCCGTTTTCTTCAATCTCATCTCCATCTTCTTCGTTTTGAGAGGAGGCATCTGCGAATCAAAAGAAAGGCACGAACTGAACATACTGTGGAAATGCAAGACAATTCATAATCTCTGGAGGAAATATAGTAAAATATCCCTTGACAGACCAAAGAAAATCAGATTCAGGGGAGCATAGCGCTTCCTTATCAAATTTTCCACTCTGCTGAGGGTAAACCGTCAGTGGTACTGCCTCCCACACTAGGCTCTATTGATTTTCAGGACCGCGTGTGCTCTGCCTCTATTTTTCAATTTACGTCATCGGCTTGAAATGCCGTAAAGAAAGTGTACGCCGCAATAATATCAGAGAGAAATCATCAGCGGAAAACGCCTGCCAGGCATAAAGGGAGGCAACCCGCGTGGTTCTTTTGTTACGCTGGCTGCCTAACTAAAAATGAGCAACAAAAACGTTTTAACTGATCGTGAGTAGAAATTACCAGCATTTCGCACTTCTTGTAGTCAAATATTTTTAAAATTGCTTGGCTTTTTATTACATGTTCATACACAGAAGTGAACTTGCTTAGATATTTGTTATTGTTTATTTTTACGTGAAACGAGTTAAAATGTATATTTTGGTGATGTTATATTCGACAAGAAATCTCGTAAATGAATGAAACGTTTTAGCATGATTTTTTGCCCAGAACTCAAATCAAAACAGTAAATTGATCCAGCATTTTTTTTATTCTCTCTGCGCAAGAGACTATCATTGTCAAATTATTCAATAAAATTAGATCTTCCGAAAATAAAACTTTGTTGTGACATTTAAATAGACCCATTACACGAAAATTACTTTCAATCAGAAATTGATGGCTGTTGTGTTGCGAAAACTGCCATAAAAGCAGGATGTATGATATTGCTATGCGTCGCATTTTGGAAGTGGCCCGCAAGAGGCAATTAATGCGTCTGTGAGGCCAATTTTATTGCCTAGCTTGCTAGCTGTTTGTGTACGAAAGCTGATTTACGAGGCAATTGTGTTGTGTTTCATCGCAAGTTATTTGGCACACGCATTATTATCTTGTTTGCATTTCGCACAACTACACACGTGACTTGTCATTTGACGCTGGAGTGAACATTGAACCCTGGCGGGATGCAAGTAAAAAAAAATAATGCGGTTCCTCGCACGTAGGCGCGATTGAACGACGGTTTTTGTTTACTGTGTGGTGAAAATACACTGCAAAAAGATCTGCGCAAGCGACTGGTGGGGTGGGGGTTGGCACGGCGCGTGAAGAGTGGGGGTATATCCCCTCGAACCTTCTCCGGCAGCCGCACACTGGAGCTGGCCGAGCAGCAGCCGCCTGATCAGCTCCAAGTGGGCATCGACGGCCGACGTCGGCCCGTCCGGCGTCGACGGGGGGTGGGCGTCGTCGCCGAACAGCAACCGGTACTGACGCAGCAGCAGGGCGCGTTTGCCCGAGCCGATGACGTAGTGCACACGCCTGCGTCGCTTCCACTGCATGGTCGGCAACTGAAACAGCACGCCGGCCGCGACGCCACCGCCTCACACAATCCGACGCCTTCCCCTCTGTCGGTCGGACAGCGGCCGCCCGCGCGCTTCCCGGCCCTCACCATGCGCACTCCACTCGGCCAAGAGTTGTTGGAGAGCCGGCCGGCAGCGCGTCTTGTTTGCAGACTCGCGAGGTGAAAATTACACCCGCCGTCACACCACCGCGCCGCTACTTTTTCCACTAGACGAGCAAAGAGCGTTTGTGTGTCATGTGTGTGCCAGCCGCACTCTTTGTTTTTCACGCTCGTTAATTAGCTGGCCTCTTAAGATGGTCAAAAAGGAATAATACTTCCAAAAATCCACGGATTTTGAGTCAAAATAAAAATTTACCTAAAAAACAGATTAATTTTTCTAGAAAATTGAGTTGGAGAGATTTTCTGATGGCTTTTCTCTCTTTAAAATCTAACACAGACAGAGAGAAAATAAATGTAATTAGATCCTAGGTAAATCAGTTCGATTTCCAGATTATTATTATTATAGAGGAATTTCATGGTTTGACTGAGAGTTGAATCAAAGGCAGATTCAAGAGCTTATCACTCTCTGCAGCTAACAAGTTTAGCATAGATGTTCACCAGTAAATATATCAGTTATGTTTTCAATACTACTGCTGTAATAATTTGCTCGATTCATTCCTCTTAATCGAGATGCGCTCCGAAAAAATTGAAGATGTTGAGCAAAATATTCGGGAAATCTGATCGCCATTTAAATTTTGGTATCGGCCACCACATTGGTGACCAATCGCTGTACGTCATGAGTCATGACGTCACTACTGTTCAGGGTGGCAAAGATAAAACGTCAACTGCTGCGGATATTTTGGCCGCCTGCTTGTTTTCTAGGGTGTTAGTTGTACTAAGCAGTAAGAACAACAGAAGTGGTGTCCACTAATCCTTGCCAGCTTTAACCCTGATGAAATCACGAAGTACACTGGCTGCTCTATGTGTTCAGAGCTTATTCACTAAAGCGGTGACTGAGTTGGAAAATTCCAACAACTCTGATTTTCGTATTTTTAGTCAACCATCTGATATTAAATTTATTTGAAGTTCATGATCTAAAAGATTGCGATCTTAACGGCTATCTCGAGCATGAGTTGAGATATTGAATAGTTTTTCAATTCTTTCGCCCTATGTTCTGATTAAATGTTCCGAACTTCAGTGGACCTAGAATAAAAACGATTCACTGCACACAAATAAGATAATGCAATTTCTTGAACAAATGTCAGATATAAAACATGAACGCAAATTGCAAGAAATTAAATTGTTTCCTTTTGACGTAACAGGTTTGCAATAAATATAAAACTTTGCCGAGTGAAAAAATCTGCTGGACTGGAAACTCAAGCTTAACTCTGAACTCCCAATTCTCAGTGACGGGAATTGGATTTCTCGTCGGCATGGTCGACTGGCAGCTTCGATATCTTCCAAAGAGCAAAATGTCAAACGACTCGTCAGCTCCAATCTTTTTCCACTCTTGCGAGCTCACTCGCACCAGAAGATGAGAAAATGAGTTAAAAAGAACTCGCATAACTCACGCCGCTGCTCGACTTGGACTCTTCGGCCCTCTAAACAACTCGTTTCATCCCTCGCGGCGGAAACATTCTCCGGCGAAAATCGATCAAACCTACCCGATCCACTGTGACTTTAAAGGGGCACTTTGCGTGCGAAACGGAAGCCCGGAACTTTTGTTCGGTCTGTCTTTAAAGGACGAGTTTCGCCGCGCCTAACTTCGTTTCAAACGGCTGTAAAACGGTGGGGGCAAACGCGAAATAATAAAAATGACAGAGGGTGGCGAACAGACGGCCGCATCAATAATTCAACACTGGCCTATCATTTCTCTCGGATCAAGAAGCTTTGTTTTTTGTTGGCCAGCCGTCAATTCGGATAACTATTTTAGTAATGAAGCCTTAACATCGAACAGTTGAAATCTATTTACAAACATGTGATCATTGTCCGCTGAGAGGAGGGTCAAACTGAATTAAGCATTGATCCCTTTCAATTTGGATGTAGTCCCAAAGATCTAGGCTCAACAACAATCTAGAATGTCTATATTTGAAAAATCAAGTGTAATGTATTTTATAACACACGAAAGGATGGAAATCGTTGCGGGATGCGAGCTAATTTATCTTAAGCAATCCTGTGACCTAAATTATCAGTGTAAAGTCACACCTTTATTACTGATTCGTAAATCTAACCGTTTATCAGACACCGACAATAAAGTAAATTTCAGCAGCCGTAATAAAATATTTTTAGTGCCATTTCATAAAAAAATTTTACGGCGACGCTGAAAATAGGTAAACATGCGATTATGTGAATGCGTGCGTTCGGTCTTGAGCTCTAAAGTCAATCTTCAGGACTCGCATCTATGCTCGATGCGTGGACACTAAATAAAAGAAACAAGCAGGCGAAGCGGATAATTAAGAGAGGCTGCGTTTGTCAACAACGCGAGCAGATGTGAGAACCCTTTGTGATTTTTCTTCGCGCTCGACCCCCGCATAGAAAATGAGCGATCCTTTTAATTTATAGTGTCAGTTGGAATAATAAATAGCTGAGCAAGCTGAGCAGGCGTGCGTCACGTTGATGACCTGCAGCAGTTGCTCGTCGTTTCCTAATTATAAAATGTTTTGCTTCTTAATTTATCAACAAATTTGATACGAGTTTCCCCTTTTATTATCAAGACCCCTAATTGCAAGACACACCGCCGGGTTTTCTGACTGCTTCCAACCAAACAATTTACAGTGATTTATCTTCATCACAAATTGTCTTACTTCAACAGGAGATTTCATAGAAGGCCATAGTAATGGAATATCTAAATGCAGATTTTGTGTTGCACGCGAGATACGTTTAATAAATAAAAAATGGTATATTTTATAGATGCAGCTTCACTGTAATAACTATTCTGATCAAAAATAGGTGTTATGTTTCAAATATCATTAGCTTTTATTTGAATTTTTTTAAATGGAAATAAATGAGATATTAGTTATTTGCTAGCAATTATGTTTATCTCCGCAGTTATTGTCGTGTTTGCTACGTAATGAGGCAAAAAACAATCAGCCTAATGCGCTGCTTGGGCGGGATGCACGCCTGGGGGCAACTTTAAGGGGATGCACGGCGCTGGAGGGGCGGTCAATACTTGCCACAACGCGCACTCACTGCGAAAGTACGTCAGCCAGGCAGAGCTCCCAATTGCAACTGACGTCACACCGGCTTTCAGGACAAAAGCCGCAAATTATCGTCTTGTCGAGCCTCCGTTTGTTCTCCCTGGAGGGAGGTTGAAACAAAGCAGCAAAGAGCGAAGGCAACACGCTAATTTCTACCGTCGCAGAGGTGCTTTTACCCAATCGCTAATCAAAATTTTATGGCGTAACTATTCTATTGTGCAACTAAACCTAATTGTTTTTTTCAGTTGGTTTGCTGTGAATGAAGCAGCCGCCTGCCAGAAGATTTTATTCATTTCGGTTTGGCTGTTTTTTTCTGGCCCGCGTGCGTAAAACAAATTCTTGTGGGGGCTCGTGATTGAGATAAAAAAGCAACCACGTGCTCGCCGCCCTGCTAATTTTGAACCCACTCTGATGCGGCCGCGAGCACAAAACACGAGGGTTAACACACACTCAGAGTCACATGAGCGAACGCTTTTTCTTGATCTTACTTCAAACCCAACGAGAGCACTCTCACTAGCATACATCTTCTTTGCACCATGGTTTTGTTTAAATCGAAATGGGCCAGAACTTTGCTTGAAATTCAATGGGATTCCCATACCCCCATTAAAACGTTTCCCGCCACATTTTGTTCTCTACTGAGCCCCAAAAGTCACAACAAGATGATCAATTTAGAAATGAAATAAAAAAATCAAAATATTTCCAATCAGTTTCAGTATGTGTTCCCCTTCTTTTAAATCTGTCGCTCAACTGTTATTTTTATTAGAACCCCTTGTGTAGAGCCATCTACTTGGCACACTTGACGGCCGCAAATCCGTCGTCAAACCGTTCGATCGGCTTCTTAATTGGATCGCACTTGTTGTGGAGTGGAATTAAACCAACGCGAGCTCTCGTCAGGCGCAGAGATCACGTCGACATCTTGACAACCCTTCGCATTCTGTGCAGCTCTTTTTTGCGTGTAAAATGAAGAAAGCGCCGGGGTATTGATTTTTAAACGGCTGGATATGATGCACTTCGCTTCAAAACCTTTCTTTGGTAGATTTTAGTTTCAATGGAGTATTAAAATTTAAGAATAAAATTGCAATAATCAATTTCAAACTTAGAGCAAAATAGGAGACGACTTCAATTTTAAACAGTTATTTCAGCAGTCTTATTATGTTCGCTATCTTCTTAACTAAAATATTATTTATTTTTAATTTAATTTGATAAGATGAAAACTAGAAAAGGCATGCTTTGGCAAACATTATTGTGCTGTAAAATTTAGACGATCGACTTTTCCGGACTTTTCTTATCGTTGGAGGAGTGTCAAATAAACACACAAAAATCCAATTTTAGTCTGTTTGAACCACACACCCAAAAATTTTCAGCAAACATAAAATTATCATGCCGGTTTCCCATCAAAATTATTAATTTTATCACTGGAAAGTTACTTTTATTGCTAATTAGCATATCGGAAAACCTGAAAATGAATTTTAATTTTAACTGGATTATGTATTCAGAAGATCAAACATTTCTCCAGATCTTCTCTTTTAATCGGCAAAAAAGCAGCTTCATTCATCTCTTCATTATTATCTTCCCCATGCTATATTAAAATGATTTAGTGGCATGACTTGAACAAATGTTCTAAAATTAGATCGACAAAGGTGAATAGAATCTGCTTCAGTAATGCACTTCTTACTTAAATTAAATTTCAAATAATCATTATTCTGTTATGGCTCTTAAACTAAGGTCTTCTCTTGATTGAAATTTGCATTGAAAAATAAAATCAAATTCATCAATGTATCATCGTCCAAATTAAAATCATGCAGTGCATTTGAATACGCCAACAGACGGAATCAAATAATGGTTTCAACTTGAGCTTGGTGGTCTCTGCCTAATGCTGGAACAGATGGCGTCTGCGGTGAAAAATAATTAGAGGCGCTTGCTCATCGCAGCCGTTCCCTCTGCACTCTTTCGGCTGTGGTTCGGCGCCGCGGGCCCGGTAAAAATAGGAAGACCGGCTGCATTGTTGCTTACATTAGAGGGAACAAGGTATGGAGCGTGTGTTTGTTGGCAAGGGGGCTCGCGGGGCGGCCAGAAATAATCGCCCCTTCGCGCGAGAAGAGCATAGCGTCGCGGCAGCGAAAGAGCAGCGCCGCGCGCACCGTGGCCGCTCTGCACCACATCAATTAAATCCGCGCGCGATTAATGTGCCGCTTTTAGATGCGTGCGAAACCACGAGGTGTTTTTTGCCGAGAAAAACGTGACTACCACGCGCTGCGGTGACAAAAAAAACAAACTTGTATCGACTGAAACAGACAATCATGTTAATTTGACCGTGGACTGAAAGAGTTGTGAACTCGAGAACAGCTCTTTTTTAAATAAATGATTTTTTTTCTTTGAACGTTAGCCAAAGGTTACGTTATTATTATTTTCTGTCAAACTTTCAAGTGATTATGTCCCATTCAAATGAGGATTTCAGTAAAAGATATATTTTGGTGGGCCCGTTCTAGAGATCTTTCTCTTCATTCCAAAGGTCTTGAAAAATGTTAAAATTATAGGAATTTCAAGTAATAGAGTGTCTCATGAACCTTAAAAAAATACTTTTACTCTAACAAAACTGTGCAGGAAGTTTTTAATTTTTGGAGGATACACAACAAACCATGGATAGATTCATCTCATTAATAATAATCTACGAACCAAATTTTATTTTAATCTTAAGCTTTCTTTTTAAATATTTTTAAATATTATAACCATTTAATTCAAAGCTCTGAAAATCGCTCAAATATAAACATCTAAAAAACAATGAACTCGATTCACATCATGACAGGCTACACGAATCCAATGAGTCAAAACGTAAAATCCTAACATGTCCCATATGTCAACCAACAGGCCTAAAATACATTATATGAACGGTGCCGAACTTTAATTTGACGGGTGTCACCTCCCCGCGGGCCGCACTTAATGGGTACTGTGTACTGTGCGGAAGTCACGTAAGCACGTTTGGAACAATAGAAAATTAGCCGTTTGTCCAGTGAAGAGCCGCAAAACCAGTTCATCAACACGCTGATTTTTTCTGCTCACTCTCCTGTTGAGGCGAACAGTTTATAATTACGCCATACTGCTCATCTCAAAGGAAGACAAAACGCTCTTCACCGCGAAAAGAATATCGCGAGAAGTGCGTGCACTGAAGATGATTGTCCCTTATTTGGCCCTGACAAAAGATATATGATGCGAGAGCTGGTAATTCGCACCCTCTCTCATCTCAAGCCAGACCCGTTGGTAGAGTGTGCTTGTGAGATGAATTAACTTTACTTCAAAACAAACATCACGGTGGAGCACAAGTTAGCCCTCGTAATTCATACGCGTCTGCTTGTGAGAACACCAAATGCTGCTTCGAGACGAGGCGGAAATAGAATTTTAAGCACCTTCTCAGCTCAACACGCAGCTTGTTGTGCCAATGTTTCAGTAATAATACACTGGCTAAAAATTATTTTGAGACTAAAAAATATGTGTGGTTAATCATTGTGATGGCCGAATTATTTTAAATTTTAAGATTTCTTCATTTTGCTTATATCTTGTTCATTTTTTATTAAAGGTAAAAATATATCGTTTATTTCAATAACATAACTGGAAACTCCCAGACCTGAAATTATCAAACATTTCGTCCAATCATAAAGGTCCAGCCACAATATATGCATTTAATGCTCAACAAATTTAATATGTTTAACCTCAAATTAACATGAATTTAAGTTTTATTTTTCCAATGATTATTAAATTTTTTGTTTAAAAATTTGTTTTTTCATAGATTTTTTCAGGAAAATCCAATTAAAACAAGCACATTCAAAAAATGGTGAAAAATGTTATCACAGGACTAGTTCCAGTCTATCTCATTCCCACAAGCAGACTATGCATGGAATAATAAAGACTTAAGGTTATGCATACAAATAAACAAATATATATCACTTCCTTATCGCGCTGAAAACGGGAGGCCGCATGGTATGGTAAGCGATAAACACGCATAATAATGCTACTTGAGTGCAAGCATATGTTACGAGCCGTGCAAGACGTGGAACAAGCACCATAAAAAAGCCTGGAAATCTCCCCGTGTGCTGTGCACCAAATTGAGAACGCGGCAGACGCGACGCCGGAAGGAGTAGAAAAAGGCTAAATAAAAGGTAGATTAGAGAAAAGGCAGCGAGATTGCCGTCGAATCATAAAACGCGGCTATAGGGCTATTAGTGCAAGGAATAAAAAGCCGCCGACTGTTGACTTAGTGGTTCCGAGTTTATCGTCTCTAATTCTATGTGCCTACAGTTTAATCTCTTTCATATGGCCAGTGATTGAGGCAAATATTAGAAAAAGGAATCTAGTAAAAAATAAAAAAAATTTATAATGAGTATAATTTGGTTTGTGACAACTTTAAAATGCTGATTGATGAACATTTTGACCTTTGAATGCAATTAAAATTATTCTAGAACCGCAGATGCAATCCATTTGCTACTTTTCTTCGGCGTAATTTCAATTCAAAGGAATTGCTGCGGGCTGTGTCACAGACACGTTTTGCAACCGAATTGTAAATTGTATTTGCATTGACTTTGCGACTCGTAAAATGTCAAATTACTCTCTTGCTCACCACGTCTTCTTGGCGACTTTTGCACCGACACGTTAAATAAATAAATGCACGCAATCCGACGGCTCGGAACGAATCAAACAAACAGAGACGCGGAGCACGCTGAGAAACGCATCTGGCCTTTTGGCACGAGTCTCACGATTTCAGATATTTTCACGAGTGGCTTGGGACAGGGAATCACATGACTAATTAAACCACGTCGTCATAGAGGAATTACACCGCAAATCCCAGAAAATCCTAGATGAAATTACATAACAGTCCTTAAAGATTGAGTTAAAACTAAAACTAATCTTTTGGTAGAACTAAAATTTGTATTTAGATTTATTCTTCCATAAACGCCATAAATGTAATTTAAAATAATCTAGACCCTTAAAATTTAGATGAAAATAGCAAAAAAGTTCATGACATTTTAAAATGTGTTAAAATCCGATTTTTAAGTTATTCATCATGAGACAAGACACAGTTCGATAGATCTTGAAGAGAGGATTAGAAAAAAATGGTCTAGCGATGAAATTTATCTAACAAAAGATTGGCAAAACCCGAAACTTTCATGAATGTATTAACTTGGTCTAATTTTGACTGATATGAATTCCTATAATTTGATTGGTTAAATATACAAATAAAATTTTCAAATTCAGCCCACTCTGTTTTCACTTAAACGCGCTGGCTTACTTTAATCATAATCACCGTGAAATTAAAATATTTTAAATCATTTTTCTTAGAGAAATGCGGAGTCTTCCCTTATTTTAAAAGTGCTTCGCAACTGTCAAGTGTACGCGACCTAAAGGTCCTACGTTGTGAAGAGCAGTTAAATTTGGACTGCGAACTGCGGGTCGTCTTGTCTTGTACAACGCACGTGCTCGCGGAAAATCCACCTGCTAAAGGAAACGGGTCAGTTGCCCCCTGACGCGGCACACTAACAACTTCCTTAGATAAAAAAGGGGATTTCTTTCGGCAGAACGTAAATAGTTAGCTGTATGTCGAAATTGAATATTTAAAAGGATTATCTAATTATTTGACGCACACGTGGGCATTACTAAACAGAATTTTTAAATGAGCAGACCGTTGCTGATTCCACGCAGCTATTTACGCTGACGAGAGAGCGAAGAATAATGAGTGCGGCCTGTCAAAAAGGTGGTCTCGAACAAAAATAAGTGGCCTCGCGGTGTCCAAAGTGTCAAAGAAGCCTCCCTTGGCGAGAGGAGATATATCCGTACGTGCGCTCGCGCGGAAAAAGGGGTGAAAACTTTGTCGCGTGCGGCCTTTCATTTCACACACACACGATCTGAAGAAATCCCATCCGAGGCTCAAATAAAGACGGCAAACAGTCGAATTTGAGGTCGACGCTGCTTGCTTTTTCACGACAGGCCGATAATCACAAGTGGCGGCGTGCGAACCACTGTGCGTGAACTGACGAAAAAATTTCGGCTCCCCAGGCCAAAGGACAGACGCCGGCAGGGCGACACCGTGTTTGCACGCCCAATTATGCTGCCACGAGCGGCAGCAAGGCTCCTTTTTCATTCAAAGGCTCCAAATTGTCGGCCTGACGACTGACAACGTAAGCTGTTGCACGGACCTATAACCACATTTTGTGTTCCAGCTAGCATTTCTAAGTTTCAATCATGGTGAAACACAAATAATGTTTATTTAGGATTTTTTGCACAGAGTGAGCAAATATTTATAGATTTTTTTATCAACGAGATTTCTGAAAAATCTCATTTCATGAGGACAATAAAAAACTCTTGCGACAGCGACAATAATTTATCAAAAATTTCTAGTCCACATTTTAGAAACTCTTAGGATTGCCACTTTTCATTTCCAGATTATTTAACATTACAAATTTTCGTGTCTACTATTATCTCTCCAAGCCCTAGAGTGACTCAGGTGAAATTTTCCGAGTTAAAAAAGAAGTCATTGACCAGATGTCTCTGTTGCGAGCCTCAAAAAATATTGTGTCGATATCTCCGCTATATAATTCACAGCCCATGATAGGGGAATTTCCCATTCAAAACAAGAATAATTCAAGGTATGTCAGCTGGTACAATTTAATAATTTAATTAAGAAAGATATTTTTTCCAATAGACAAAATTAGCAGCAAAATGGATAAGTTTTATTGCTTTTGATATTTTTACAGCTAAAGAATTAATTTTCCAGCAGAATAAAGACGTCTATTTGCAACAGCACGAGGCCATTTCATCGGCACTTCTCGTTTCATAACAGAAATACACACGCAGTGAGAGTCAAAGACGAGTTCACATAAATAACTCATAAAGCGCTGAGCAAGAACAATGGCTGCCGCGCGTGCCGAAAAGTGAATAGGAAGTAGAGAGAGGAAAATTCGTCGCGCACACAGCAGCAATATATACATATGTAATCTATTTTTGAAGCGTCCAGAGGAGCATTCTTCGGATTTGTATTGTGTCACTCGCTGGCGGGTAATTGGCTCCTTTGAGCAGGGTAGCCCTTTAATTTTATGAGCACGACGCGTGTCGGGAATTAAAAAAGTTCCCAATGTCTCAGAGGCGAGGAAGTCGTTCATTAACGCACGCTCAAAATGAGCCTCGACCCAAAATTTCAATTTATTTGCTAAGCAAAATTACAAGCCTCTTTTCACACATCTATTCGAAGCATATTTGTTTTTATTGATTATGAAATATTTAAAAATAAACCTCTTTATAACTTGAACCGCAAGGCTGGAGAAAAACTTCGCTAGTCTTCTGTACATTAAAAATATGAATGATGCTGTGTAACCTGCAGAAAATTCCTTCTTGCCGTTTGTGCAAACCAAATAAAATACTTAGGTAACAGAATTTAGGCAGTTTCCCCACCATAAAGCACACCTGTTTGGATAAATCTATTCATAAGTAATTGGCATTAAAAAGTGTTAATGTGCTCAATAGGTTTTGATGCAATTTAATAATATTTAATTTTTTCTTTTCAATTTACTCGAAATTTTATTTTAAAATTAACAATACCATTGATTTCCTATTCAAAACATAAATTTCTAATATAATAAAGAGGTGAATCGCAGACAAACCTCAGATTGTTTCACTAATTCAGAAAAATGTGGTCAATGCTAAGAATTCAAGTGGCAGCCAGAATTCCTGTTATGCTATTTAGAAATCGACGGAGCTTGTCCAAGAGTCGCCGACACGTCCACTATAGTGTATCGAAATTTACCAGAATCAAGCAAGAGCTTATCAAAACTGTGAAAGTCTATGGGGTATCTATCTGCGGTGATCTTCCCTTAAAAAAGCATTGCTTTTAAAGAATATTATCTCCCACCAGCTCAGTTTGGTTCAAGCCCGGGTCGTCCGCATATGGGCCCTTCGATGCTGTTTGCTAATGTAAAAAATGCCGCCGCGCTCCTCCTTATCTCCCTCGCTCTGCTTGCACACCAGTTATACACGATACGAAAAGTTGAGAGGCTGATATTTCTTTGGACCACACGACGAGCCCTCTCTCTCTCCCCACGAAAATTTCGAGAGCAAACAGCCGCGAATAATTAGGCGCAGTTTACAATGTCGTAAATTTACTGCAGTGGCAACTTTTTCTTTTTCTTATCGGTCTCGGAACAGAGAAATTTAACCATATACCTGTGTATGGTCAAACGAATGCTGCTGACGACGTGAATGATGATGCGCGGATTTTGAGCCGACGCATTCACATAATGTGAGCACGTGTTTAGCCCGCCGGCCAAAGAGCATGAACAGGATTACTCGCACTTTTTGAGATTAGGCGCTCACGCTTTTGTGTGAGTGTGCGTGTGTACTTTCCAAGGACACACCAAATGTTTCATCACAGGTGCAGCTTGATTGCTGTGTGCTCAATGTTCATTACTTGATATATATATATGTCTTACAAGTGAAATAAAATAAATTACTGAAAACAGCAAGATTTTAAAGATCTTTTGGCTGATTTGAATCAAATTTCATAAAAATTCTTACAAAGAATTAAGAAATGATCTGCTGTTTATCGTCGTAGATTTTCGGTGTCAAAATATTCCAACTTAAAAAAATAAGCCGAACTCTAATTTCCTTTGAAAAGAAAGTAAATTGCTTATATATTCTATACGCATAATCTAAGTAAGTGCGTGTGTTGCAAGTCGAATGTCACGCACCAATCATTTTTTCTGTCGATCGCACTTTGGGACCATTGAGATCAAGTTATTTCCCCCTGGTTAAAAATAGACAAATTTTCTAACTGATTCGCTCCCCTCCTCCCGGGGTGCAACAGAGCAATGCGTTTTCTTTCCGCGCACGCTATCAAGAGATTTGAGAGGAGACGATCGGTGTCTACTCCCCTAGACTCGGACGCACCCCTTTGAAATAGTGTGCAAATAATCACGCCTTCAGAGTGGGCAACCAGCGCGGCACAATCACATGGTCGATCGCCGCCGGCTGCGCGGGAGGCACTCGAACCTTCACAAAGCACGTGGTCACGGATCTGGCTGCTGCGCGGAATATATGGCGAAATCCGCTTGTTCTCCGGCTTTATTTTTAGCGTAAAAGAGCGAGGTGTGAATTAAAGTTGCGTTGATGAGTTGGGAAAAAAACAATGTACATGCTCCGCTAGGCCGAAACCGAAACTGAATGAGTCGCGTAAAAATAGTACCACGACAAAGGGGCACAATTATTTGCGAAGAGTAAATTTGAAGTCAGTTTGAAATTGTTACAATTTTTAAAATTGTCTGGAGAAAAATTAACCCGAAGGAAAGGGTACAATAAAGAAATGTAGTTGGTCACTCACCGATCGGAAGAGAACGCCATCGTGTCTTCCTCTTGGTTTTCTTGCCCATGTCGGGCGTCCGCTCAACTCCTGGCTTTTCCTTCTGCTCGAGGGGCAACACGGCGGGGCGAGTGTGACCCGGCGGGGCTCCTCTCAGCCGCTCCTCATCGGCAAGCTGCGTGACGGGCGCACTGCTGCTTCTGCTGTGTGTTTGTATGCCGGCGGCCGGTGAGCTGCTTCTGCTCTGCTCTGCTGACGGTCTGCTCGCTCGGCGGGCCTCCTCAATAAGTCCTAAGTCCTCCCGCCAGCCAGCCCGCTCGCTCACCACCGGCCCAAGCAGCACCAACGACGCGCCTCCTCAGACAGCGACATTATCGGAGCTCTCCTTAAACACACACACACGCATTCACGTTTCGAGTCACAATCGCAGGTGCAGCTGCTGTTTTTATACTTGTCAGGGGTTGCCACACGCGGCTTTTCCTTTTAACTAAATTGACTTATTTTATAATCAACTGAATAAAGGCCGGGCCTTCTTGATAATTGGCTTTTAAAAAGGCTTAAAAAGGGGAATGAACCAAAATGTTTTTTTATGAAGTAAAAAAAGGAAACACAAGCATTTCTGACTGAACAAAAGGCAGAGTTTAGGCACTAAAAACAATCATTTTTGTCAAAATGCACCTCATAAATTATTTATTTCATTTCGGGATGTCAAAAATCGGTACAATCCTAACGGAGTGCAGTTTTTGCAATTCGTTAAGTTTGGCGGCGAAATTATTTCCGAAAATTCAAAATATCCGAGTTTAGGTATCAAAGGGAAATTTCTCGAAAACGACATCGAACAGCCCCCATGAACTTTACACACAAATTTACGTGTGTATTGGGAATTATTTTGAGGGGATTTTTAAATTTTAAAAAAATAGAAATTGTTTCAAAAGCTCAAAACTTGAAGAAAATTGTCCTTGACCTATGATTGAAAATTTTGTGTTCGCTCGATCAGTTTTGCCGATAGCAATCTATGCACATACCTTTTTTATCAAGAAATATTGCGTTTTCTATTGTTTTCAAAAATGTTTTGCAAATTTTGCAAAAAAAAATAATACGTGCAAACTTTACCTTATATTAGAGTTGTAACTAATCAAATTCGTTGATTCTTATTCAAATCAGGCAAAATGGAGAACTTTTAAAACGTTTTGGAATAAAAATTTAGGAACTAAAACAAAAAGGTGTCAGAAATTTTAATACAGCGGAAAATATATTTGTCTGGTTATTAACTAACTCCACAAATTCGTACATGTACACTCTCCGAGTTTGATAAAAATGATGAACCGGAAATGATTTTAATCAATTAAAATAGAAATTGGGAACATCTTAACTTTGGTCCAATTGATGAATCCCCTTTAGCCCCATCCTCAACCGACAAATTTCAGTTCGTTTATGAAATACGCATGAATTCGCAATACATTTTGCGCGATCGTTCTGTATACCCTTCCTAAATTTGCGCAATTATTGATAACCAAATCGAGTGTGCAAGTGTAAAGAGTCACGTCTTTCCATTGACCCCATTATCATAGTTATTTTCGGACACTTTTCGACATTTTTTAATTAGTTCAGCAGATAAGAGGAGATTATACAAAGTTCCTTTGATACAAAATGTAGCCAAATGTTTTCATAAAGGAAAAATTTTAACCCAAAATCCTTGACACACCTCGATAAAATTAAGTATAACAGCAATAATAACATAAAGTTAGCGAGAGAGTTAGTTATTTCTATGCATGCAAAACAGCTATACTAATTTCGAAGGGCTCATGGCAACCGTGCTTGAAAATGCCGCTTAAGAGATACCTCAATACCATCTGCCGGTTGCGTCAGCTTAGCTAGGGCTTCTCATTATTATTGCTATGCATTAGCGAACCGCAGAGCAGGCCAGACAAAAGACTCTTATGCACACACAGACATCCCGGCTAAAAAAATGTTCGGACCTTGGGCAACATTTTTTGGATTACGTAACAGTGCTCTTATTTCCATATGTTCATGCTTGTTAGATCAAAGCGAAATAAGTTGAAGGGAATCTATTGGGAAAACAAACAAATGAAAAAATGCACTAAAATAATTTTTTACACTTTCTCCTTTTTTATGAGGCATAACAAAATAAAATTATTCAAAATGTGTTATTTTTTGCAGATTCACTATACTCTGCAATTGCACATTCATCATCAGAGGGGTTGCCAAAACTTACATTTCGCGATATAGCTCAAAATATATGTTAGCGGACACGTAACAGCTGCGTGTTTTGGAAACTTCCATTGTGAAACGTTTTATTTTGCAATTCACAATGTCAGATGAAATTGCAGTGCAAAGTTTAAATAACGATATTTTGTTATTTTCTAAAGAGTTCTGATTTCTTTTGAAGAAATGGTGCTCATTTTCAACTTTATCTTAAAAAGCTAAACTTTTCGTGAATGAATAAAAAGTGCAGTTTGATTAAAAATCCATCAAAAAATACTCACATGCATTTCCAGGCACTCTTAGTCTAATTAAAATATGGCAAAAAGAAAAGATTTTAATAATTGGACGATTTCCAAGCGAAAAAAATAATAATTAAAAGTGCGCCAAAACCCAGAGGTAATTTTATCTGATCTTTCATCAAGAACGCTGGTTGGAGATTAACGCGCAATGGACTATACAAGCTTGTGTCCGTGTCTCTCATTTATTGAATGCTGCTTCAGTCTGCGGGTCGGCGGATTAACGTTTGCACGTCTCGTTGGGACCGAAGGATGGCCTGATTTATAATTAGACCCATCCGTTTGGGCCCCGAGTTGAATGCAGCCGCGCACCGCACCGCACAGCTGAAAGCTGCTTATACACTTTTATTGCACTGCGCCGCGGAATAGCTCATCACTATCCGCGATGCTTTTGTATTTTCCCTTTATCCGCCTGCATGCATCAACTTGAGTGCGAGAGGACTTATGTATCTGAGGACATCTGCTTAACACTTGCCCCACAAATAATACGGTGCTGTCAGGATATTTGTTCAAATGGGCTCGTTCACGCTGCGGCTAATTAGTTTGCTAATGGAATACGGGCGGTCTGAGTGAATTTATGCTTTTGCTGCATATAACATATAGAGGCCTGCTAGATGCGGCAATTTGTCCCTTGCTACCAATGAAAAGAATTTTAATATCTCAAGAAAATTAATAGTAGTAGCAGTTCCCGTATAAAATGGTTAACCTATTACTTTAATATTTAAGTTTATTGTTCATGCGTATAAAAATAATTATAGGCAATGAATATTATCAGTTAAAATATCATTAAAGGCAATATTGTATTAAGGAATATAATAAAAGTCTGTGCAAAATCAATGATACAAATAAACCTTTTGCATATAAAAGGACTTAAAATTCATTAGGCTGCTCTCCAATACGTTGATTTAAAATGAATATAATGGAAATGGAAATTCTGTCACAAATTCTAAATTGAAACTCATTTTCAATTCTCATGAATAAGGGCTGCAACCAGCAACCGAAAATATACTTGAGCAAGACGTTTCTGTAGAAAGATAAAAAATAAATAGCTCGGTTACACAACAAGGAAGCTAAATTTAATTTCAACCGGAAAATAAACAATTTTATGATGCAGAAATAAATTAAACCAAAAAGAGAGTATGATTAATATGATTTTCGTTTTTTATATTAAGAAATTTTTTCTGTCAGCTTCACGGGAAATGAGCCGTTGGGGGCAAATGACTTTAGTGCTATCGCGCTCTCTCGATCATCGGAATGCAATCAGCGGGGCGACCAACGCACTGCTGCGTGGCCAATTAAATTACTGCGCGATCTGACAGCCTTGTGATTGCCACCAGCAAAGCACGCCTCCCATAATCATGCCCCGTGTGCTGACACAATTAACGCAATATATTCAGTTCAAATTGGATTTTATGCATGCTTGTTACCGTGTGACAGTTTTATAAATAAAAATGCGACAGGTCAATCCAAAACGCTTACATCATATTTTATGAGTGATAATTATCATTGCACTTTTTTGTTGTTGAAATTAATGTGTTTAATTGTCAAACAAACAAACAGAGGGAAATTTAATTTATCTTTACGTATCATTAAAAAACTAAACATCTGCCACATTAGTTAAATATATAGCAGCAAAAAAATCTTCAAACCAGTTTCCGTTCTGATAGGATAGGAACAATTTCTTCTTGTGTTTTCGACGAAGAATAGAGGAACGATTTCTAGCGTGTCCGGCCATTCATTAAAAGACTAACGAGATCTGATATATCTGAGGAAAGATCAAAGTTTATCGAAAGCAGGTGAAATTGGGCTTTGGCTTTTCGGTGCTGTGCGCCAGGATGAATTATGGACCACGTGCGAGTTCACTTTGGAGCACGAGACCGAATCTTCAGCTGACTGTGACTGCGACGGCTAAATTTAAACAGGCTTGCGGCAGACGCCTTCCAAAACAATAATTCACACAAGCCGTTGCGACAGACGCACCCGCCAGCTTTTCAATAATGAAAACTGATGATTTCCCTGTTTTCATTCTGCTCGGAGCCAACGACGCAATTTGCGTGCTAATTAACCCGACTTGAATGCACTCTCGAGTCGCAGGAAAAAGCAGATTCTTCTACATAAATGATATATTTAACACAGACGAGAGCTATCAAGTTGTTTTTATGGTGTCTCTCACAACAGTTATGAGTTTGACCCGCGCGATCACTCATTATTTTTTAGTACAATATATATGAAGATAAAAATGAGGATGAATCAAAACAACTCTCGCATGTTTCAACGCTTTCCAATCAGCGTTCTGACGAGATTTCGAAGGACTTTGAGCCGAGTGTGCGCGTGAACTACATACATACAATTACTGCGCATTGATTTTATCTTCACCAGACGAAATTATCTCACAGAGAAAATATGCGCTAGCATTTTTCATACCATTCATGCGAAAATTTGTTTGCACATTTTGCAGTTTAGCTCGCTTAAGTACTTACGATAAGATTAATATATTTTCAAGCCCTCTTGGGTACGTAATTCTAATTGATATTAATTGCACTCTATTGACTAAAACGGTTAGATAAAGGGTTCAAGGATGAAAAAATTTGGAATTTTTGACAGGCATATTCAAAATTTCGAAGCCAGAGTATTTTTGACAACCACTAACATTTGATGTGACACTCGCAATTTGGGCAACTGGCCAAGATTTCCCCCTCCAACGCAAAGTACTGAGGATTTTCCACGCACAAAAGCCACAAAACTTTTTATGTAGCATTAAAAAGCATTACAGCGTGAAGAGGGGGACTGGTCGCGGTTTTCAACTCAATTAGAATGGTAAGCAGATTTCCGTAATAATTGTCGTGAGTGAATACAGAGCGTAATTATGGAAATTAAGTACCCCGAGTTTAATTACCGCATGTTTCTAGTTCTCAGCGTTGCGTGCTTCTTTTCTGCATAATTTCGCCAGATATGGAAGAGGAAGGATCGGCACCGGGGTGTAGCAGAGGGAAACAGAAAAATGGCAGCTACTAGGGGGTGGAATTAGTTTCAGCTTGTTTGCAACCCTCGTGTGCCCGAGGGAATCGAGAAGAAAATAACAATAACCAACTTTTCTTATAGCTGGAAAAGAGAAGAGTTTTTCTCCGAGTGTCACATTTTTTGTGATTTTATACATGCGAATAAAAATTGAGCAACGTAGCAGCCCGGGTGAAAATCAACCAAATATTAAATTCATGTGCCCACGTAAAAATTATCTTCGTTTTGTTTTACTCCTTCTTTTGTTTATGCAAAGTTTACTGCAGGGCTAAACAGATTTCTCCGATATTTGAGGCGCGAGAGTGAGTACTCGCTTTTCGCAAAATCCTTTGATCTGTCGTTTTAACTTTTGCTGCCGAGCAGACACAATAGTAAGCAGACTTTCTTACGTCGATGTCCATTCAGCTTTTTGTTCTCGCGACAGACACCGGCCCGCAGCGTGCTTGAGCTCTTAGCCGGCTGTTTAGAGCTAGGACGAATGGTCGATACCACCGTCGAGGACTCTCGCGGGGGTGGAAACCGGCAGCCCTGCGCTTCAATCAGTCGGCAAGCTCGATATCTGCGGTGCCAAGTGAGCGTTTATTCTGCAAATTCCGAAGCCTTTGAAGGACCGACGCGAGGCTCATCGTACCTTTTTCGCTCTATTTTTACAGCATTTTCTAAAAAAGAAATGCCGGTAGAATTGAAAAACTTGCTCACTAATGATTCTTCCACACGTTGATTTATTTCGAACGAGGGGAAAAATTATTGCTCCCTTTTTAATCAGGTGCACAAGCAGGAGTGCGAAAACGCGACCCAAGAGCAGCCCCCTTGCGCTGTCGGGACAGCCGAAACGCGGTCGAATCAATACCTTCCCGGCTGCACTTGCACAAAAGTTAGCTAGAAAATTCTCTTTCTCTCTCCTCGTTCAGACATTAGGTGCGTGAGTCGAAAAGGTATGCTGCACTTTAGTTTGATAGGGTGACATGTCCAATGGTCACGCTGAGTTACTGCATTTTTAATGATGTCGATTGCGTGAGTTCTATCAATGCGCAGTTAAAGAATTTGAATTTTTATTGATGTGAAATGTGTTCATCGAAAAAAAGTCCTTTTGAGAACAATTTCAAGCGCAATTCCACCGTTAGTTTAATATAGTATGCTATTATTATAGCCTATATGAAACAGATGAAACACGTATTTTGCATCTCAAAACGGCATTTTTCTTACAAAAGGTTTTTAAAATTTTAGTTCTAATTTTTGTTAAATCAATTTTCTTAGAAAATATGACAATATGCACTGACACTCAGATAAATATAAATTTTTTAATTTACAACTTCAACCTAAGTTAATATAAAATGTTTAAATGCGTTGAATTTCCTGGTACATTAACTACATGCATACCAGCCGTTGAAAGACATTTTCTTTGCTATTATTTGCTCAGAAAGAAAGGATTTTCGAGCTTGAAACTTGCAACTCTGAAAATATTAGCTGAAAAAGCTGTATTTCTGGCTAGAAAACTGATCATAATCTATTTTTACCCAGAGATGTTCAACTAAGTGAGCATCCATTGAAAACGAAGCAAAATAGGTGGTTATCCACACAGAATTTGGTTTGGCTTTAGTAGATAAGTTTTTACTAACTGTCCTAGAAGATTTTGGCGGTCTTAGATTAAATTTGGATGTTTTTAAGAATGGTTAAAAAGTGATTAAAATTTAAAATTGGGTGCTCATTTGGTGTGTTTTTATTACGACTGAAAGCTCATGAAAAAATGGGTAGTCTGAATTACTTAGAGACACTTATAGACAAGGCGCATATGATAGAAGCAAATTGTGAAAATATCTCTAAAAATAATTCCTGGTTACCATAATCTTTTTTAAAATTCTGTTATTATATTATGTATGAATCAACCGCTTATCGCGTCCGCACGGTTACTTTAAATTCGCGGCACACAACGTGCACTGGAGACTATATCGATTGCAATTCACTGCTCGCTTCTTCGCTCCCTCAGCCTTTCTCGACGCATACACTCGTGCCGGCCAGTCTTTCCAATCCAAATAACACACATCCACGAATAGTCAATCTTGCAGCAAATCCAGCTGTCAGTCAAAATGAAATTCATATGTTCGTATAATTTAGATTTAAATAATTCTTTAAATTGAACTAAGCCGGTGAAATTTCAGATTAAAATCGTGATGATTGCTTTTAACAACATGAAATATTCCAGTTTTATAATCATGATACTTTTAAATAGTTAACCTCATTCTGAGAGAGTTTAAGAGCAACCAGGAATTATCAAATCCTTTCTCCTGAAACCTGCTATGAGCGATTTCAATTCAGTATTGCGTGTTTTTTATGGCGAAATCGATTCAGAGTTTCTTCCCTCTTCGGGACTTGGGATCGATGCGTCCGCCCGGTAAAATTGCCAGGCAGCGTTCATTTTATGCTGCTCTGGGTTGTTCTGTCGTGATTTATGGTGTTTGCTACCGCATACACAACGTAGAATCGAGCTGAGAGATATTAAGTCGGGCAGTGGCACCAAAAGCAAAAGCAGAAGGTCTTGCTTATTTGACGCGAGCAGCGTGTAACAACGCGACTCAATGAGATAAAGCAGCCCTAAAACGAGGGTCTTTTGTCTGTTCAGTAATTTAATTGCACAAGAACAAGGCGTTAGTTGGAGCAAACGAGAAAGCTACGGCATAGCAGTATAGCAGGTACACTCCCTGATTGCTCTGTTCTGTGTTATATAGTTATTACTGTCACATAAAAGATAAAAAATTCAACCCATTCGATCTGAATGATTTTGATTTATTTGATTCAACTAGATTCACGCAGATTTTCCTTTTCTTTTGAACGGTTATTCCTTTTCTACTGAATCCTTCAATCGATCAAAAAATACTGATGTGATCCCGGATAGTTCAAAAATTTTTGCTTCACTTTTCAATACATGCCTCCATTTTTCCGTTCACGTGAATGGTTACTGTGTATGAATACTGATTGATAAAGCGAGATTTAATCTTCGTATTTTTGCTGCCGCAATGGATTAAGTTCAAACCGTAAAGAGAAAAATTACTATAATACTGAAGAAAAAACGTGTAGACAAATTTAAAAGATAGGGTTCAGTTTACAATCAGATTAAGAGAAATAAATTTTGTTTCCTTGGAATTTTTACAATATAAATGCAAGCTGCCAAAAATATACTTTTAATTGTTATTGAATAACAATAATAATAATTGTTATTCTACTAACATTTTTGTACACATCTGTCTCGATTTTCCACCCCGATTCTCCTCCGATAAGCACGCAAGTTGAAAAAAAACAGTTCACTATTATCTCACAAATTAATTGTGCAGTATTCCAAAAGCAGCTTAATAGTGCACATAAGAAAACAAGTAACCATAATAAGCAACACAAGAGGAAAGTTAAAAGATTGGAAAGAAAACAACGCTAGCCGGCAAATCTGCATTTCACAGTTTCAGTTTCTATACAATTTAATGATATGAAATTATTTTTCACCAGGCCACTTCGAAATAAAAATTGGTTATGATAGTTTAAAAATAAGATAATTCCCCCAACATTAAAAATTCAAGCCCCACCGAAGTGACAACAGATCTCACGTGATTGATATTGTAATTATAAAGTAAATAACAATATCACTCACGTGCTTTTGAATGCAGGTAGCCGGTCAGTTTCTGAAGCGGCGCAAGATTGGAAATCTGCCAGTGCAGTCTTAAGGGAATAAAAGATTCTCTCGTGATTATCTGTTCAGATTTTCGTTCACAGCCAGAATGTTGGGGGGTTATGCAAGGCAGATTCGGCGGAAGATGTTGTTGCTGCGGCGCGCGGCCACGATAGACTGAAGGCAGCGGTATGGGTGACCTTTCGCCGCCTCTTATCGCGCCCATGCCGTGCAGCATGTAGAGCCAACACCACCAGCGGCACCGGGCTAGGCCCGTTCAACCCCAGCGCCACCCTGTCGTTCACCCTACAAACATGAATGAGCACAAAACCTAGCTTGTGCCAAAATACCAACCACTGCCGCTCCTCTTGGGTGGGGAAAAATTGATGTAGGGTCGTCAGAAACGAATTTGACTAGTTTTTTCACTGATTGTGAGAGAAACACGATTAATTTACACAAGTAAAAACTGCAAAAAAAAAACAAGAAAAATTTCATGTTGTTTCCCTCTGTCATTTGATTACTTTGACTGATATTTGCGATATTTGTCATGAAAGTTACGAAAATTCAAGTGCAAAAATTGATCCTTTAGGGAAACAATGTATAGATGGTGGATTCCGCCTTCTTAAGACATAGAAAATCATAGATGAAACCCAATTTTGACTTATCTCTCTGGCTTAAAACCAGGTTTTGAAATTTTCTTCTAGGCTCGTGGTCTCTTTTCAGGGGGGCATCTGTTGTATCTACAATATTAATAAATTTAAGAGAAATGAAAACGTTTTCCAAATTTTACAATATCGTGGTAAAGTGGGATTTGTGTTTTCAATGATTCCAAAAACCTATGTCTGGTTATTTCCAGAAAGAGATTACTGGACAGTCTTGTCAACTGACTACCCTTTTGCCAAACACAGCTATAAAATAACTAATTAATTTAACAAAAACTATGAACTAATGAACTTTAAACAATTTCAATAGACAAAATGTAAAATATTGCTATGAACATTAGACATTTATATTCAAACCCTTTCTGGCATTTTTAAATAGATAAAAAGACTGATAAACTGGAAATTCAATTATAGCTTAAGAGTTTAACTCTTTAGTTATAAATTTGAAGATATTAAAATATGACATTTTTGGAGGGAAATCCCTACAGAAGAGTGCCATTCTTAAATTTAAACATAAAGTTTTGCAGCTATCAATTTGAAGACTGGATCAAAGAATTATAAGACGAATTGTGTGCTTTGCACCTTTGCCTGCTCTTTATTTCACACTTTGGATAACTTGAAAACACCACAGGAAGAGAGCAGTTTCAGTACAAAATGTTTTCCTATGCCAGCTAGCAAAATACTGCATATTTAACAGTTAAAATGATTAACAATCAAACCTTGATATCTTATAAAGCCAAGATTAATAGTGTTTTATTTGGAATATATAAGGAATATATACGGATTTATGGATGTAACAGAACTTGGAGATTCAGATGTATCAAAATTAATTATTCATCTCTTATGAATGTGATTGCAGTAGTTTTTTTCTCGAAAATAAGTTTAATGAAAATAAATCAGTCCACTCATCATGCGAAAGTCAGTTAAAATCTGCATGGTGATGAGAGCAAATAATATTTTTCTATAATTTCCAAAAATTGAGCTGTTCTCAGGGTGTAAATTAAAGATGGTTGTTGGGTCAAAGTACTTAATGCATTTTCACAAGTTAGGATCGCCTGATTCACGTGCGCAAACCTCATCAGACTAGACGCAACTGGAGAGGGACACTATCTTTCGCAGTTCATTTTTAAGTCTTCGCCTCCTCATTGTCGAAAAACAATCAACCCCGTGCGCGCTGACGGGAAGCCACTCAAAAGCGGGCGTCCCGACCATTCAATTAAAAGTTTGCATACCCTCCCCTCCCCGTCTAGGCAAACGGAAGGAACTTAACGTGTGGACTTGTTGTTGTAACTTCTCTTACTTGGGCTTAAAGGAAACATTTTGATACAAGATGTTCCGCCTGAATGTTGAGAGGGCACAAACTTGGATGAAACCCACCATGTACTTGAAATGATAAAAGGACAGGTCGTGTCTCAGGCTTACAATTATTTACTTGATAAAGGCGAAGAATGAAACGCAATCTAATTGTTAAATTAAATTTCAAAACTTGCATGAAAGGATACCTTTAATTTACGACATTTTAACCAAAAAACAATATTAACAATAACAAAATAATTGATATGGATAGGTTTCATCCAAGTCATCAGCAGTTTTGTTAGTATTAAATGTTACAACGCATGACCTCTCCAACAAAAGAGGCACAGTTTTCTAGCATTTAATGGTTAATCTTCAGACTATTCGGATCAACAGAAAAGCCACGTGTCAGTCGCTGCGAATTTCCTTTTCTCATACTTTGGTAAAATCAGAGATAGTAAAACTGGTGGTGGTATAGTGGCTCCACTGGCTCCTCCACGTCTGGTAACGAGAGTGAGAACGGCAAGGAAAACTTTGATTGCGTATTTTCTTTTTCTTGGCTCTCAGCCTGCTTCTCCTCCAGGCGCTTCTTTTCCTCTTTCTCCTCCTCCAGGCGTCTGACCTTTTCCTGCTCGAACCGCTCGTCCATCAGCACAATGGCGGCCCGTCGCAGTTTGGTCAGATACTCTGGCAAAGCTGAAATCACGCGAGATTAACACTATGAGACTAAACTTGCTGATTTTTCACATCATTGATTGCAAGCTTCAGAATACAATCTGCGATCTTTATATAAAATCCGAAGGAAATTTCAACCTAAGAGCTCCCATAATACACAAAAACTAAATTAGATTGGTTGAATGCCAATCTAAATTGCTGAAAACCGTCAAAAAGTAAACAAGTTGGAAATAATTAAGCTTAGCAGTTAATTAATTCAATTTGTAAAAAGGTGCAAGCGATGCAAGTATGTTTTTGACTTGCCATGTTGTAAGCTCAGCAGGGATGCATTTGCTAACCACCCAGCTTTTTTCATAAATGGTTTATAACGGTTTTACCACTCAATTTTTAACAAATTCTTGCACAAGAAATGCAAACAATGAATTTTCGGAATTTTTCCCATTTTCCCATTGTGAAAATCTAAAATTTGTGGTCCAAGTGGCCAAAATTTCCTCCACTGTGCAGTTTTTACTTTTAAATTGCTATTTGCTGCCTCAATTTCTCAAACAATTCATCTCTGACCATTTATCAAGTCAAGGTCATGAGCAAATAATAAGAAAATTATTGAAAACTGTGGTGCAAACATGGCCTTCAAGAAACTTGAAAAAATTGATAAAAACCACTGAACTGCATTACAAAAAATTCAGGTATTTGCAACCCTAATTCTCAGGCACCCTACGAATTTTTGGCTACTTTCACCCTTTTATTTGGTCTTATTTATTTAATTCAAAAATTTCAACTTTTCAAAACGGCATTCATGCTTTACTCACAATCAGAATTATCTATATTGCAGCAGAATCAGATTGGATTAAACAAATCCTTACCACTCATGGCAACCCAGGAAGTAAAGGCTGACGGTATGGAGAGTCCAGGATTGTCAAAGTACGTCAAACTAAATTCCAGTCCAGGAGCATCCATGTCCGAGTTGACGGGCTTGATCACCCAGTAGGACCAGTACTCGTCCACCCTGTGACACTGTTTCAGCACAGGGCAGTTTGGGTGGGAAGTGCTCTCAGCTCGTATCACGATGTCTCCGCTCTTCTCGTCCACCAGAGTTCGCCGCTTGAAGACATAGTCTCGGTTGGTGAAAAACCGCTGTCAATTTTTGTCAGTCAATCACATTGTTTGGGGAATAAGCTTGCTTTAAAACTTACAGGCCATTCTGCTTCCCAGTAGAGTACTTCACTGCCAGAAGTTGGATCCGAGTCAACTACTTCAAGCTGGATTGCAGTCTGGTCCCATTTCCTTTGACATTGGATAGAAATAAGTAAACTAGTTGCTCAATATTCTTCAATAATATTACTTTCTGTATTCATTATCTAGTTGAACTTTCAGAAAATCTCGGGCTGCCACGTCAGAGTAATTTCCATAAACTGTGAACACAAACGCAAGCAAAAATTTAACTAACTTAATAATATTCAGCAAATCAAATCAAAACATATCAATTATTGATAAATTTATAACCCCATGAATCTAACTTAGTCTTTGTCTGTTTGTCAAACAAATATTTGCTTCTCTGACTGTCTCTTAACTATACAATATAATTGATGAATTCTGTCAAGCTAGTTTTTCTGCGTTACCTTTGTAAACGTAATGACCCTTGTGTTCTTTGTGTTCCTGTCTCCAAATGATTACATCTTCACGCTCAATAAAGGGCACCCATTCTTCATCTGAAAAATAAAACCAAGTTTGTGACACAGGTAAATTAGTTTTCAAATACTAGTACCTGAAGCCAACGTAGATTGCCAGTCTTCAAGAACTGCTCTGGCAGAAGTGGTGTTGTTAGCGCACCGGCAGTATGACACACCAGGGGCTCTTGCGTCTATCAGTAGGCGAAGACCACACTTTTGACAAGTGATGGTGGTCGACTTCAATTTGCTTACTAACTCGAGTTCGTTTTTATGCCTGAGAAAAATTAATGTAAATCTAGAGATAAGAATAAAATCAAGACAAACCTCAAGAGCACTTCTTCAGGAATATTCTCCTTCTCCCAGTCAAAGACAGCAGCCAGGCAGGTGGCTAACAAGGCATTTTTGCTCCTCCTGGACATGCTTTTTATCACGAACTCAGCGGTCCTGGCCTCCCACGTGCGAGAATACAATGTTAGAATCTGCTGTCCTCTCCGAATTCTGTCAAATATGTAGCGAATGAAAATCACAGCTTTAGCAGCAATATTGTATGTGCAAACTTTTATCTAAATAGACAAATATTTGAATTTGAAAATACACAAAGCACGCACCTCTGGGCCATTATATACTCGATTTGCTTTGCCCAAATTCCAGCAAGAACTACGGACTTTTCCTTCATGGCATTGCTGATGATTTTGAGACCAATCTTTTTAAACTTGTCCAGTCTGAGGTTGCTCCTGAGCGACTCGATCAGTTCTCGGCGGCAGGTGGTGCAGCACAGAACGTTGATTCCTGCTGCAACCGGCAAGGATGAATGAAAACAGCTGACTTGGACATGCAGTTTTGAATGAACTTACAGCAAAGGTTGCGGTTTAGGGCTCGCATGTGTTGCGCCGTGCTGAGGATGGTTTTGGACACTCCGCCACACTGTGGCCGCACCATGGCGCACTGCAATTTAGCCAACGCCTTTTTCAACCCGATCGGCAGCATTTTACTCTCAGCAAACCGGCAAAGTCAGTCCATTCTTCTTTTTGTATCCGCGCTGAAATCACATTTCGTTGAAGCCAACCCAATGTGTGCTGCAGTGCCTTGCCTGCACGAAAATTAAAATCCTGAAAACAGTGCGCATGGCGGCTGTCATTTGTTTCCAGCCAGCGAGAAAAATGGCGCAATGCGAGAGGTTGATCGAAAGTATGATACAGAAGAGCGAGAAGAGCTAAAACTCGCAGAGTGAAAAGAACAGGGAAACAAATTTTGGATTTTCCATTACTCTAATATTTTAAAAGGTTGGATTGAGGTTAAAGTTGTAGCTGCAAGCTATTAAAATTAATTAAAGAAGATGAAACAGATGGAAAAATTTTCCCTTCGCGCCAAGAGCAACAAATTCATAAATTACGCTCCATACCCTCTTCTCTGATTGGTTGGCAACTGGTCGAGCCCCTTCCCTTAAGTCTGAAATCCCACCATTGGTCGATCCTCGATCGCAGACTCACTCAGACTCCAAACTTGTTTTGGAGGACATTGTTAACGCCATACCCACTCCATGACTCCAGTCTGCAGCCAGGAAATGTATTGAAAGCAGGCGAACTTCAAGGCCGAGTTCTTCGATGGATTATTATTTGCGCTTATGCGTATTTTGAAAAGGTAATTATGTAAGACGACTTGTCGAATATATCTGGCTCCATAGGGTCTATTACTTTCTATTAATACCGATGCCGCATTGTGCTCGAACTTTCACACATGCACTCATAGGGTTGGACTACATACTTTAGTGTTTGAGAATTATGTGGGTCGTAAACTTTGATTTTTACCTCATGCCGGTTCGGCTTTCAATTATGCCGTGCGTGGACCCCAGTATCTCACGCACTAACGAACGAACGACAAGCAAAATAGTCGAGCTGATAAGCGGAATTATTATCTCGAAAATTGCAGTGCGAGCAAAGTCCGCACCATCAGTCACGTACACATTGCTATGCCTGTCTGTTTTAACCCGTGTGTCCGGTCGCAGGGTGCTCGAAGGAAGTGGTCAGCATGAAGTTTTTTGAGAGCTCTTCCGTCTTCAACTACTCGTGGGACCAAGTGGCTCAGAGCTTCTGGTGCCGCTACCCCAACCCCTTCAGCACGCACGTTCTGTCTGAGGACACGGTCTTCCGGCAGGTAGACAGCAAGGGCCAGCTCAGGTCGCTGCGGCTACTGACCAAGACGAACCTGCCGCCTAAATGGGGCGAGCACGTCGTCTCGAACCGCACAGTCAAGATCATCGAGGAATCAGTGGTGGACCCCAAAACCAAGACCATGACCACTTATACCAGGAATATTGGATACACGAAAGTCATGGTAAAGGTTCTATTTCTGTCACTGTGCCGTAATATAAAAAATGCAATGAAGAAAAGGCTTCACTGAAGACCTAGTGGGGCTTGTCGCGCAATCAGTTACACACTAAGGACTCATTTTTTTTAAAGCCAATATAATAAAGCAAGCTGTTATTTGGTCTCCAAACTATCTATTTAAAATTGTTTAATTATTTACGCCGTTCACTGGGATTATCTAGCCGATAAAAATATTTTCTTGTGATTAGGCCAATTTAAAGTTGTATTAACAATGTAGCGGCCACTCACTGACC
The DNA here is from genome assembly GCF_949628265.1 of Cloeon dipterum. Taxonomy (NCBI): domain Eukaryota; kingdom Metazoa; phylum Arthropoda; class Insecta; order Ephemeroptera; family Baetidae; genus Cloeon; species Cloeon dipterum. Next base: position 12,792,832 of record NC_088790.1, read on the forward strand.
TGATTTGCATCAAAATTTAAAACAGCTATTTTGGTTTTTCAACAAGAGACCATTATTGGATGTTTGACCTAAAATGCTATGTTGCTTTGATTTTTTTAAGTCAACAATCAACTCCATGCTCAGGTGTCTGTAAAAGTATAAAACATTGTAATTGCTACAAAGCAACCAAAGATAGTTGGAGGCTTAACATATTAAATTTTCTGTTCCTTAATGAAAATAAATTAATGTAAACGCTAACATAATTATTTTCTCCGATTTTGCTCTTCCAACATAAAAGGTAAAAAAATTGTTGCAGCTAACTGTTTTTCTACTTAAAAACAAAGGTGTTAAAAAATTAAGAAAATATTTTTGTCCTGAACAGAAAAAGAAATACACTCAGATTATCTTACGAAAAACTTTCAAAATGGCAAAGATCTGCGCAAATTAATTCAGGATGGATAGCTAGTTGTGAAATTTTGACTGTAGCTCGCTCACCTACTGTTCAGTGGCCGCTTCGCCTGTTTCAGCCCCTTGGGCTTCACCTACAGTACTTAAACTTCAAAACAAAGCTCTTACCTGATTATTAGCCGCGGAGAATAATATTTACGAATCAGCTGATTGTTGAAAACGTCCGACAGTTCATTGCTGACAGAAATTAAAAATTTAAAATTGGAAACGAGTAACAAAACCTCGTCAACCTTGCCTTTTGCCTTCTCTGTGATTTAACCTTCCCTCTCTAAAATGAGCAAACTCTAAATTCCATCCTTGATAGCATAAAGCCAATTTCAAAGAGTGTCCAAGAAAGAAAATTCCCTTGCACTTTTCTGATGGTACAAATTTTACTTATCTACCCATCCTGAATTACTCTGCACGGGATTTAATTGATCATATCTTTGCTTTTTCATTGATTGGTTAGTAATTGACTGACAATGCTGACTTCAGAGGGAGAGAAGAGATAATTAAGTGTCTATAAATAGAGAATAAGAGCATTCTTTGCAGATTACATTAAAAAAAAACTTGAGAATTTTATTTTCTAGTGAAAATATTGAAATATTTAATCTGATTCAATAGATTTCTGTCTAAAACCAGTGTTGAGAATGCAGGGTCGATTATCACACAGAAATTTCTTATATGCATTGTTCTGTTTCTAATTTAATGTTATATTTGTATGCAAACAATTTCCCCCTGGTTTGTCAGTTTTTACCGTTATCACGGACTTGAGCTAGAGAGTGGTAAATTAGGATATTATTAATTTTGAACAAAATTGTTGAAAAAATTTCTGAAAAAAAAACTAACTCTTACATTCATTTACTTAAAAAGTACTTGCAAGGTTGATGATGTAATCCAGTAATGAAAAATGAATGGTAATAAAATATGGGGCGGCCTTATTTGAGTTTGAACAAAATAAAATCAACTAATACTTCAGCTTCTAAAGTCGATTTTTGGTTCAACGAAATCAAATGTACTAACTTCGACCTTTTGTTCACATTACAGAGCATCACTGAGAAGGTTGTGTATAGACAGAGCTCGGAGAGCAGCAATCAGACTGTGGCCGAGCGTACGGCGTGGATTGACTCGCAGGTATTTGGCCTGAGCAGGCCGATCCAGGCTTTTGGTCTGGAGCGCTTCAAGAAAAACTGTGTCAAGGCTGAGAACGGATTCCACCATGTTCTGAATCTGATGTTCCCTGGGCATTTGGCGCCGGCCGTGGTGCATACACACAAGCACTCGGTGCTCTCCGAGCAGAAGGAGAAGCTGCGAGAATCGGCCAAACGGGCCACTGAGATGGCCAAAGCCAAGGCGCGGCCGGTCGTGGCCGCCTGCCAACCTGAAGTGGAGTAAAAATAGTGCGGCTGTCTTCTTTCTTCTGGCAGTAATTTGCCTCAGGGCGCTGAATTTCTCATCAAACTTTCGTTCCACTGATAATTCAACTGACAGACTTTGAATCACGCCTCTGGCACTTAATCCTCAGAAGTAGCTGCAGTTTGATTTTCCAACTCTCTGTGAATTTCACTGATAGATATATTCTCTCCGCGCTGGTAACTCCAAAGGAAACAAACACACTCGCAATTATCTCGGGCGTTGTCTCTTCCTTGTTTTCTTTTATTGAAAATTAAACTAATCGGTAGGAAAACTTTTAAATTTTTTGGTTGGGATGGGTGTCTTAATCATTGCCATTGCTACTATTGTGATTTCCCCTGAACCTGCTAGTTTCAGAATATAGAAGTTCATTGTACGCGCCACAGATTGTAAGCCAGGTCTGGGCCACTTTAGTGCATGGATGGATTTAAATCTTACAACATTCTGTGCTGTGTTAGCATTTTTGAGTAAACCAAAAGTCGATAATAAATACTGTATAAGAGCTTTCTAAAGGTTACCATTAGGATTTTATTTCTTAAGAATCCTCAGCATATCAAGATATAAGCGGTAAATAGTTTTATTCAGTACATAAGTAAAAAATGATTGGCATGCAAACATTCAAATACAGCTAGACAAGATACATGATATAATTTAATCGAGTCAATTACAACACTCACAGAGGCTTCAGATAAATGCCCGAGCTACAGATTTGACAAAAAGCTAATAAATATTACGCCTAGTATACATGAAATTTATTTGTGCGTCGAGGTACATTCCTTAAAATGCGTGAAGACTGAATATATCGCTCAAAAGAAAAGAAAGTATATAAAAAAAACACAAGTGCACCTGATAATAATAAATTATTGCACCGCTGTAGGCATCGATTTAAAAACGAGTATTCGATGGTGATTGCTTTCTCACACATGATCAAATTGAATTCAATGCAACAAAATGACTTAAATCTTTGGTAAGTAACTAATGCATGATGGCTTGTTGCCTGCTGCCTTGTCTTGAGCGCACGTCTTCGTCGCTCGACGCCTCCGAGCCTTCTTCCTCCTCCCTTGGCCTGCTCCATTTAATCAATGTCGAAGGAGAGCGGAACAGGAATATCAACTTGGCTGCAAGCGCCTCCTCTAAGCTCAGTTCGCCAGATTCTCGCACCAGATAGATGTCCAGACACAACTAGAAAAGTAAAAAGGAAATGATATTAAATGAAGAGTTGAAATTCTATACAACCAGTTCAACAGTGTCATTGAAAAAACGCTGCCAACAATCAAATATAAAACGTCTCAAACAAAAATTGCCGACTTCTATAAACCAAATCAATTAATTTTTTTAAAGGTAAATTTAATAAAAAATTATCTGTTGTAGACGTTCAGTATGTAAACTTAAGCTTTTAAAGGAAAGCATTTTCGTCAATCATTAGATCTATTAAAAAATCAAAAATAATAATTGTAAAATATTTTTGCAAAACCAAAAAGTTAAAAATATATAAAACACTCAGCGAGGTTCATAAACCACAAACGGCTCACACAGGAGTCTCCGCGTTTTCAGGAAGAGATCATAATTTTCGCTACAAAACTTCTAGTTGTGTTAAAACCCCTTAGTGGAGTGTTAAATTTTTGTAGCCATTAAAACAACGGGAAAAATCATTATTTTTGATGGAAAATGTCACAAAATTCAAATTTTTCGCAATAAAAATAGACCAAATTCTTTTATAGCATCTGCTCAGCACTTCCTGTGGGCTATGAGCTCACCAGGTCCAAATAACACTGCCAAGCGAATAACAAGGCCTGCGTGGCCGCAGAGGAGCTTAGGCCAAATGTGGAAAACTTATCGCCTCCCTCAAATATTAAATTTTTTGCTAGTTTAAGTTACTACTGACCTGAAGAATCCTATCTACATCTGGCAAGTCATCAAACATGATTGTGAAGCAAACTCCAGAGAAGAAGCCGCGCATAAACTTGGAGGCCACCAAAACAAGAGTGGTGTACAATCCGATGATGCTGTAAGCAATTAGGAAATTGATTTAGTATTTGCTCAGCGTTTTATTTTTATTTTTTATTTTACCCGCCACCAGAGAAGAAGCTGAGGCCGGCTGGGAACGCTTTGTCGTTGAATGTGTACATCTGGAGCGACCTGCAGCGGTCGTTCAAGGGCAGGTGGGACAAAGTGTCCCTGTATTCATTGTCGGTGCAGCTTTCCCCGACCTCCCACCAATGTTCCCTGTTTTCCTCATCTCTGTCTAAGGTCAGCAAAAGGTCTCGGTATGCTTCTTCTGCGCTATCTAAAAATGAGGAATTTTCAAATTATTAAAAATACTAATCAGTGGAACATGATGTGCTACAATTTGACAAGTGGAGATAACTTATTGAAATTGTGTACTTTTGATCACCAAGTCAAAATTTTTAGTTCCAGAATATCAATCAGCAGCTATTCATATTAAAATCTGTCTCTTAAAAATTAATTACAGAAAGCAAAATTAAGAGTACAGATTGCAGAAGAAAACTAAATTTCACATATATTTAAAACCAATGTTGAAAACATTTGGCATTAATATTTAAATAAAAATCTCTCCATACCGCAAAAATTAACTAATTAAAATTTTAAACCATTGAACTTGATTGAAATTACCACAATCTACATAAATCCAATGAGATTCCCCACCAACTGGAAGGACGTAGGAAATAAACATTTTTTCCTCTGAAATATCTAAAATTCTCCTTAAAAACCTTTCGTACCTTTCTGTTTCATCAATTGCGTGACGACAGTGGCTTTGCCCCGGTTAGACACTTTGACAAACTTTGGGAAGAGGTTTTGCAATCGCAACGGCCGAATTGTGCCGTTGAACGTGTCGTTCAGCATGTTGGCCAGGGTCAGTCGCTCAGGATTCCGTTCCCCGTTGGGAAGAGTGGACGCCAAAAAGTTTGTCTGCGTTTCAGTTACTATGGGCACGACGGCAGGATTGTCTGAGTGTCTAGACACCGTCCACAAAAATTTAACGAGCAAGGGCTCATCTGAAACAAACAGTTTAAGCCCCGAGTGTTTAGAACTTAAAATCTCATCTACCAGACAGGACCAAAGCCATCATCTTCTTCTGTGCCTGCTCAGATATCGTCCACACGGACATGGAGAAGTTGTCTATTTTTGCCACCTGCACATCAGACCAGTCGTAGTTGGAGAGGAACGTCTGAGCCGCCCTGTCTCTTTTGTAGACGTTGCTCATAGCTTCCCAGTTACTCTCAGAGAATCTAATTATCGCCATTGTAAAGTCTTCAGATAAATTTTGAGTTAAAGGCTTACGGGACAAGAGAGCTATTTTGAGCTGAAGTGCGGAAAACCGGCTGGTACGGTCCAATTGTGAGTTCTACAGAGACGTCATAGGGCAGATTGGGCTGGCCAACCGTGTTTCCGAGAGCGAACAGCACCATTGGGAACCAGATGATGAAGATCACCACCAGCAGAGAGCATCCGCCGACTACATATTTAATCAAGGGACGCTGCTCTTCTCCAGGAGGGCGCGGGTAGGCAGCCTCTGCCCTTCTTTGACACTGCAAAAAGACCGTCAACAGTCGTGGGATTAATCACATTTTGACATGAGGCTCACCTTCAACTGGAAAATGTGGGCGAAGATGTCTTCCATTTTGATCCACTCGCCGAGAGTCATGCTGGTCTTGGTCCACATCCAATCCATCAAGGTGCGCAGCTCAAAGAGGAATGGCACAGCCATGAACCTGAAAATCACTTTCTTGATTTTTAATTCAAGGAATAGTTTCAGTTTTTACCCTTTAAAGAGGAACATGTTGAGGTAGTTGTACTTCTTGCACAAGAAATTTCCAAGGATCCTCGTTGGGTAGCCACACCTGATCTGGTAGGCTGAGAGCAGCAGGTAAAGGCACTTCACTAAATACCAAATCTGAGGAGGTAGAGCTCCGCTAAAAGGCCTGGAAATTTAAAATTGTCGTAATAGCATTATTTTAATTTGAAGGAAAAAAAAGAAGAAAATTCTTAATAATTTTGCCTAGATTGATTAAATTAGGAAAAAGGCATGTTCTAGTGAACATTTTACAGGAAACTCAGTTGAAACCAAACCTGGGATCAAACAATAAAAATTGGATTGCTTCGACAAAACGTATTGAGGTCAATAATTGAGTGTATTGTAAATTATTTGAGGAAAAAAATCTGCACCTTTCAGTGAGTCCAGGCAGAAGGAAGAACATCCAAAGGTGAACGCCAAAGACAAGGCCAACTTGGAACATGATCTTGCCTAGTATGAACTTGCGCAAGAATAAGGCCCTGTCAACGACCATTAAGGCGAACTGGAGGATCAGCATGACCAAAAAGGCCACCGGCACCTTGTTTTCCTCAAGGTAGGCAGACACGCCACCGTCTCCTTGCTGAGTCTGCAGGAAAGCCGCGTTTAAGATAGAGCAAAAATTTGGAGGAGGACAAGACTTACACCAAATGAGGCAAAGCCAAAGATGACCACCATGAAGTTGAAGAAGTCACACATAAACATGAAGGCGTACACGTCAGCAGTAACTCTGCTGCTCGGCTCAAGAAGGGTTGCAAAGAACTGCATAATGCTTGAGAAAAGCTTTTTCGGTCTGCAAACATAAAAGAGTGTAAATTACCACGAACTAATGTTTAAATAGATATTGCTAAAAAACTAAAAGCCATTCACTGTTTTTTCAATACTTGGTAAAAACTTAAGGGCCAATAATTTCAAGGCTAGCGAATTTTAATTTCAATCAAAAGCTGCTGAACCAAAAGAGGTAGTATAAAATCAAAAAACACATTAATAAAGAATTAGAAACGAGAGATTTAAAATTATATTTTAATGATCTTCATAACGATTTATTCTTAAAAAAAGCACAAAAACTAAAAAAATGTTTTATTATCTCATTTCAACAATGATCTGCTCTATTGAAATTTAAGGTAATAATTGTATTGACCGATTTGGTCTAAAATCTAAGCGAATTTGTTGTTCTAATAGAAACACTCACGCTTGTTTCAAGGGTGCTGGCAAGTTGGCAGCCGTCTTTATTACTCTATTGGTGACCGCGGTGCCGCAGCCCTCGGCGGGCGCTGAAGATATTTCGCTGGTCTCCTCCTCCCTTACAGAAGTGGACTTCAGTGAGGGCTCAGGCGACTTTGCGATCTCTGTAGCGGGGCTGCTGCAGCTCTCAGCTTGTGTTTCCACGGATTTGGTGTCGTCGCAGTCGCCCCACAGGCCCAGCGACTTGAGCATAAAGCGATGGAAGAATACGACCAGCAGCAGCATCAAATCGTACAGGGCGTACACCTCCTTGCGCTCCACTCCGATGATCCTGGGCGTCCAGAAGGGCTGGTTGTAGGGGATGGCCTGCTGGTTCCACGGCAGGTACTCAAACTGGCACAGGTACTTGGCAACCACCACTAACTGTATCAGGCAAAGTGTACAACGTGTTTAATGGAATTGTGGGTTCTTTATCTAGTGCCAATTTTAATTGAAAGTATTTTTTTATTTGCCAAATTATCATTTTGTCAAATCGAATTTCGGTAGAAATTGGCCAATGAAAAGTTTATATAGCATATAGGTGAGCTATGTAAATAAACCTCAGCATGGGGTCTTATTGGGAGATTTTCATGTTAATTACTAAAATAATTTATTTTCGTTTAATCACTGCGAAATTTTGTATGCACACTTTCCTCAAGGAGACGCATCAATCGATAGGTAATTTGGACTTTTTCTAGATTTTTTACGAACTTTAAAGGTATTAATATTTGAAAAATGCGACCACTTGAGGTTGTTTTCATGTTCAATATAATTAAAGGTATTCTTTATGTTTTCTAAGTAAAGAAGTAGGAAACTTGTCAACAGAGTGAAATCATCGTGATTGAACGGAACTTTGGATTTTTTAAATCGATTTCAAAGTTTTCCAAAAAATGTTGTGTTGTCGAAAGCAGTGTTAGAAAATTATGACTGGTGGTTCATTTTTAAAACTGCAATCCAAAGGCGTTGAAGTTTTTTTCAAGCTAAATATGGCGCATTTTTATTATTGAATGTTTTTTCTAATTTAAACCACCAGGAGATTTGACTTAAAAATAAAAACTTGTTTAAATTTATTCAAATCACTATGAATATTTATAATTAAAAATGTTCCCCTTTTTGGCCGATTCTGATACATGTTATTGGTGAAAATTCGATTTAAGGTGCGAACTTTCAATCTGATGATCATGAGATGAAGCTTACCTCAGTGTATCCGATGATAGTGACCCAGAAGACCTTTGATGGTCGGGGCACTGAGAGCGAGCCCCAGAGGAAGACCATCAGTGGTAGCGGCAGCGAGAGGATGGACGCCGATTTTACCTGGTGCAAAAACACCATGCCGTAGCACACGAGTTCTGAGTGCGCGAGAACGGCGAACCACAACGCGTGGAAAAGGGCGGTAGTCAGAGAAGTCGGCTCTCCGTCCTTCTGGAAGGCGGTTCCGCGACCGTCGATGTCTGATATGGATATCGGGCTGAAATTTCGCGGAAATTAGGATGGATAACCAGGAAAGATCCAGCTGAGTACAAAATTGTGGCTTATTAAACGCGAAAGGTTAGATTACAGAATATGGTACAAGTTTAAGAAGAGTTGAAATGTTCGAGATCACAGTTATTTACAAGACGTAAAATTTAAAAAGCCCCAAAAAGCACCGACAACAGCTCACTCTCGGTCAACGCTGGAAGATTGAGTGATTGGTTATTTACAAAAGAGCGAATAGATTTGGTTAAAGAGAGATAGTTACCAGACAGCCTGAGTCGATTTGAGAGCGATTTAATGCGAGAAGAGCGAACGACAATCACAGGTTTACTTGATGCGGATTGTCTGCAAAAACCGTGCTGTGCACAAGCGGAAAACACGCCACGCATGTGTGTGATCGATTGTCCAGTAGGGAAACACAGACAGCACGCCACTTTTCGAGTCTCAAGGACACTGCTTTACCTGTCCGCTCTGTCCGAGTCAAGGCCTCGCTCAAGACTGGCTGCCCAAATTTTAATAGTTGGGATCACAATTTTCTCCTCGCTGCTGACACATACAATGGTCAAACTGATTAACAAGTCCCATGCACCAAAAACACAACGAAAACTGAAGCGCCTTCTAGCCACTAAAGCAGCTCGAAATTTACACTACTTTGTTATACTCAAGTGATATCTATCGCCTATTGATTTATTCTGCATTTTGTGCACTCTGACAAGCCTCCAGCGCGGCTCTCACCTGGGATCGGCGCAAACGGCTTCCTGCTGTGCGTTTCCATCGTGGTCCACATTCAAAGTGGCTTCGTCGCTCGCACCCACAATTCTGATCTCCAAACCAGCGCTTCTGCATGCACACCATCACCATTTTCAACCAATAATTGTTAGTACAGTAAAATTTTATCCATATGTTATGGTCATAATGTTTGAAATTGTCAAAAAAGAGCACCAAGATTCTCCCGAGAGCAACTTACCCTTCTACTTTCTCTGGCAGAACTGAAGGAAGGGGTCGCCACATGCCTCGATCAACCCGAGTTCCAATCCTGTAGTCCCCTTTTTCCTGAAAAATTAATTAAAGTTTAGGGAGATTAACTTATTGTTAGAAAAACATCTTGTGAGTAAAAGATGAAACCCTAAAAAAATCTTTGTGCCAGTGCAAAAAACAATCATTGAATTAAGTTAAAGCCAAAAATTTGCCTAGCACTAAACACTTCAGAGAAATGTTTCTGCAAAGTTTGCATGCTTTTCGAGCATTCAGCTCACCCCTACTTGAAATCGTATCAAATATCATTACAAAGAGTTTCTCTGAAAATTGGAACACGCTGTTGAATAATTTTAAACAAAGAAGAACCGAAATCTATTATGAAACTGGCCAAAATAAAGCACTTGTAAATTTGGGGGAAAACGTTTTCACTGTAGAAGGGGCGTAATTGATTATTGCTAACTATGGAGTTTTATTATTAAAAATTATAGTCAAAATCAAATGATTAAAAATTGCATGTGTTTAATAATGAAATTATACTTAAAATATGGCTAAAATAAAGTTTTGCCACACAGCTAATTGAGCTGTAAGATGGTAGCTCTTATTATATAATATGTAATGGAAGCTACATAATAGGCATTGCAGTTTGGTCGTAGCCACTAAATATAATTTAAATCTCACCTTGAGAGAAAGGGTTTCTGCTTCCAGGCACTGTGCCACGTATCTGTAATCTCTGGACAGTTTGTTGAGTCGCTTAGTGGCACTGACGACGCCACTCTGCAGAAGGGCCCAGACAAATTTCATGTAGACGAACAGTTTGCTTGCCCAGCTATCCTCCTCTGCAAAGTTATGATGTAACAATTGGATAAGTGCGGAATTTGAGAAACGTACTGATTTTTGCATCCTCTCCATCTGCAGTGGCACCACCAGAGCCTCCTGGAGGTGGAGGGGGAGGAGACGGAGATGCGGGTTCGTCGTCTTCGTTTAGGGGTGGAATGCGGGTTGATTGGAAGCTGGACCTTGCACTCACACTCGTAGAAGGCTGACCCTGGAGAAAAATGGATATATAATATCAAATTTTTAATTTAGAGAAGCAATTGAGTGTTTCATATAAATTTATTTTTTCCGGAAACAAGGCAATCAATTTAAATTTTCCAACGGTCAACTCCCCAACAATAATTTGCATGCTGATGTAAAATGTCGAGAAATATTTTTGATTAATATCATAGATAGATCAAATTAATGTACTTAAGGAAAAAAACGTTACTAATTCCTGAGTCTGGGACAGAAGTCTGGGCCAAAATTAGTATAGCATCTCGCCTGTCCTAGTGGGTCTGTTCCAATTGTCTTTGATATTGAGCGGGTGAGGAGTAACTTTTTCAATGTTACAAAGTATTTAGCTAAAAACGAGGGAATACCTCTGCAGCAGAGGAGAACAGACAGGCAAAAATTAATTGCATAGCAAGATAAGTTTACCAATTTCCACACTTATATAGAATAAACAGACCGAGAATTTCCTCTTCGTTCCGCACAAAACTAAAAACGCATCTGTATTCTTTTAAATACCATAAAGCAACACAAAATGATTCTTTTTTTTTTTTTAAAAAAAGAGCAATCTTCAAAGAGGTACTAAAGCCAGACTTGTTCTCAATTAAAGAATAATATCAAAGCAAAAAATACAAAATTTATAAGTGAAATTATCAGATAGCTTGAAGATAAAAAATTGATCTCATAATTAATTTAAAAAATTCAGTTTCAAATAACTATCTATTTTATATGATGCAAATAAGTACGCAAATCATAAATAGAAAATAACGAAGAATGCAAACGCCAGTATTTCTCCCTGGCAAAATTTACCAGCTCGGATCTGCCCGAGAGATAAGAGACGGAGCTCTTTTTCCTCCTTCTGGGCATGGGGGTGGGCTCGTCAGCCATGGGAATGGGCGAATCCTGGAGGTTGGCCACCAGTGCTTGGTCGGCGGCAGTCTCGATGTCCGTCTTCAGAGCGGTACTGAGCAACTGCGGACGAAGAGACGAGGTGTGGGATGATGAGGGGAGTTTGCGAATGCGAAAGCGGTTGCAGTGCAGGTAGGGGGATGCGATCAGCACGTACGGGTACACAGGGTACTGCGCTCATTAACCAAGGGTGGCAAGCGGATTGTACATAAGCAAAACAGCATGTATGTGAAGAACAAATAAGGTCATCCAATCAAAATTAAAAAGATCGATAGGTCCAGAGAGACAAATATTTTTGGTGGTGATATTTCGATAGAAAAACAAGCAGTTTTGTGAGGTGGTAGAGGAGGGTAGTGTGAGAAAAGCAGCTAGATTACACTTTTGTACAGAAGAAGTTTGACAGGAATTTAGAAAAGTTCAGAGAGTTTGAAATTTTGTATTTACAGGCGAATGATCCATTCCCAGAGTTGCTGTGTTGTTGAGAATTTTGTTACATGTTTTAAAAGAGGAAATCAGATTTTTGAATAATTTTCCCATGAAATTTTGGGAGCCAGCCAACACCTTAAGCGAGAAAATCATTTGTATAAACACTGCACCAGACGCAATTGTTAATTACAAACAACACAAACAAAAAGGCTGCATTAGTCTCTGCTCTAAAATATGCCAATTTTTATACAGGTTTGAATTCTGGCTGCGGATTATGAGATGGATGGAAAGAATACCTTGCTGACAGTGACTTTGTTTTCATCTTCCTCGTCGTCAACGTCCTCGACCGTCGCCCGAGCTGGGTCCAGGCTCAAATCCAGAAGGTCGTCATCAAAGTCCTCAAACATGTAGTAGTCACCAGAGCGGATCGCTAAAAATGAAGATATATTAATAACTGGTAAAAATTTAGAAGGAAGCAAATTAGGCAGCTTACAAGAAGATTAGATAGATTGTGTATAGACAGTTTAAATATGTATACATCGTGTCCTTTAAAGAAGAAAATGTATGTATATGGGAAGAGAAGAACATTAATAATATACAAACATTCAGGATAAAAACCCTTTCAATTGTTTGTTTCATACAGATTTTCTCGTCTAATAAGCACATCAATGATTTCAGCACCACCATACATAATGTTTACCTGAGTCCAAAGACGTTGTATTATTTAAACTAATTGATGATATTCATAGTCTGTGTATAAAGTGAAAGATTATTTCATCAAGTAAAACAAATTATGCCAACAAAATAGATATAATACATAGTGTTAACATTTATTGATGTCAAAAAGCGTTATTAAAAATAAAATTCTTTTATGGACTGTGAAGTAATGACATTGTTGACTGCATCGATGTTAATTTCGGAGATAATGAGATGAAAATAATTTTGTAAAAAAGTATAGTTTCTTTTTTTACTTCAATATGCTTCTGAGAATATATCATGATCAAAGATTAGCACATTTCTTAAGAATGATAGACACAGCCATCCATGTTTCACGGACCTTTAACTACATTAGCCATTTTTAGGGATTAAGTTAATGCAGGCTAAACTAAAACACTGCAGATATTACATAAAATATGAATATAACAGCTCCCTACTGTTACTTTTTTAGTTTCTATAAGCTTTTATTGGTCAGTAGTGGTAGCAGTTTTTGTTAGAGAAAAAAAGTTCACACCTTTCACTTTTTTTGATTGACGTCTTTGCAATACCCCTGGCTTGAAAACATCTGGTAGGAAAAATAAAGAAGTAATATAAACATTGAACAATTCACAAATGAGCAGAACTGAAAATATAAATGAAACCCTAAAAAATTAATTCTAATATTAACATTAATATCATAAGCACATATGTCGCTATTCTATTAAAGATTTGAAAATGTTATATACATAAAATGCCTGAAAATAATACTATTGGATGCAAATATATTACGATCAATAAGTAGTATAGCAAATTATGATGGAATATTCAAAAAGCACAATCTAGGATCATTTACAATGCGAATATTTATGTACATATAAACTATAAGATATTTTTAAGTTTTCAGTGAATTACAAATAACATCAGGAAAATAAACCGAAATTTAACTATATAATTAAATAGTGTAAAGTTGTAGTGCAAGACATCAACTTTTTACATTGCGCTCACTCTCTCAGATTAAAGAGGTACATTACAAGTGTGGTGCGACTGCGAGGGCGACACGGGCGTTGAGAGTCTGCGTTCTTGCGGCTGCCAGGGCGGCACGCGGGGAATGGGTGGCGGGATGAGCGCCCTGCGACGCCTGGCCATGCTCCGGCGGTTGAATGGGTGGCTGAGGCTGCGTCGGTGGCCCTTAATGCGCGGATAGATGGCCTCCTCGTAAGGCGGTGGCGAGAACACGGGGAACGACTCTTCCTCGTCCGATGCAATGTGCCGGTGCGAGTCCGAGTGCGGTGGAGAGCCGATCGAGATGCGGCCAGGATCCATGTAGCCGTCCAGCGAGATTGTGTACGCGCCCGAGGTGGGCGTCGGTGCATTCACGTTCGCCGACAGCAACTGCGACAGCCGCTGCGGCGTCAGGGACGCTTGGTAGCAGTCGTCGTCGTCGACAGGCGTGTGGTAGCCCTGAGGCGTGTGCGGCGAGGAGAGGCCTGAGTGCGACTCCATCACCTCTAACGGAGCCACTGGCTCAGCTTCAAACTCTGCCGGTTGCACGTCTGATTGTGAGCCACAAATACACGCGTGTGGCAGCAATTAATTGCAACAAATTCAGTCGGTCGATGCATTAGACAGGAACCATTTTTAATTGTATAAACCAAAATCGCTTCAAAACTAAAAATAAACAATTAAGGAGACCCTACCTCTTTGATGTGACTGTGGCTCCCTGTAGTTTTCGCCCTGCATCTTGCGCTGGTTCTCCTTGATTCTCTCCATTTTGGTCCTGATCTTGTCCAGCACTCGTTGCTCCTCTTCCTTCTGAGCAGCTACTCTCTTTTTCCTCAGTTGCTCGATCAACTCCGCTCCTCTGAAAATATCAAATTGTATTATATAATCCATCAACATACTACTATTTCTTGCCTGGAGGCGAGGATGGTCTGTGCCTTGGCCTCATCGACGATTCTGGCAAAGTAGTAGCTTGAGAAAAGCCTCCTTTGCAACAGCAAAAAGCAAAAACAGACGCCGTCCCACACAAGGCCAGTTTGGTCTGCCGACACGGTGCACTCGCCAGTGTCCCTCACGTTTGCCCTTGACGTCTCGCTGCCGAATTTGCTTAGGCACGTTATGCTTAATAACTGTACAAACCAGCAGGCGTGAGTTTGCAATTCCTGTGAAAAAGATCAATGTGATTCTCTGCATAGCAATTAGAAATGTATATTTCGATTGTTAAAATATTAAATTAATGTGAGGTGAAAATTTGCATGTGTCATTGTCACGTTTTTGTGGAAGGAAAATTTGTTCCAAAATTGTCAGCAAAAATCAAAAGAAAAAAAATTTATACCTGAACGAATAGGCAGCCAAGCATTTGAGTCACTGCTTTGAGGCCAATCACAGCCACATTATAGCTGAGCAGGATATTCCAAAAGTAGAGTATCCTTCTGACAGGGAAGAGGTAGATGTCGTTGCCAAAGTGCAGAAAGATGAAGGCACCCAGTAAGTAGCCCAGGGAGAAGATGTTGTTTCGGTTCACGCCAGTGACGAGGACGATTATCAAGGTGAACCAGTAGGAGTGTCGAAGGACGCCCCTCTTCATATTGTCCAACAAAGACCTGAATTCAGGTGAATTAATCGATTCCAATCTCTGTCAATGATATTTACTTGGTGTAGGTGATGAAGTCAGGGACAGGATTGTCCTCCAAGTCGTCGAGCTGGTCAAAAACTTCGGCGTTGCTGCCTCCGATAAAAGTGGAAGAGTCAGACGATCTTTCCACCCTGAACACAATCTGCTGCCGACATATTAGCATCAAAACCACAAAGTCACCTGTATATAAAATCAAATTTCAAAGAGTGCTAAAAATGCAGGTTTGTAAACTTGCATATCAGTTTCTGGCACTCTGGAGGGTGGACGTAATCGGACATGAAGAGCCAAATCTGCAGACGTCTCAGGGTTTCACTGTTGTCCCAAGGCCAATCTGCACATAATGGATAGCACATTATTACGAGGAAAAGCAGGAAAAGAAATAACATAATTTTAGATTAGGCACTTAAACAAATTTTTTATAGTATGTATTAAAAACTTTTTACAAAACAAAATAAACATTTTGATTGTTTGTCACGAAAAATTATAAGTAAGAACATGTGCACGTGCTAGATAAATTAAACTTGACCCTTTCAAACCATAGTTTTGACGCTCATAAAATGAAAAAAAAATCGTATATTAGGCAGTTTTCATTGAAATTTACGAATTGTGAAAGTTTCATAGCTTCTGTTTAACTGAGTATATTTTTTTCATTGAAATGATTTTAAAAATTATGAAATACTTTGACTGATTAAATCAAATAATGAACTTTTGTTTCTACTCACCAATGCATAACCCAGGTGGCAGGCCAACGCAGAGAAGATACTGCAGCGGAGTGAGCACACACACAAAGAGAATGAACCACTTCCACACGAGACTCAGTTTAGTCCTCTGTCTCTTGAACAGGAATGCCAGCCATACAGAGTAGACGATGGAGTACATGTCGAGTCGCGTGCCAATCAGGATGACGATCATGATCAGCGACACCTCGACGCCAAACTTGTAGAAGCCGTAATTGAGGAGGTACTTAGCGCACGGCAGCAGTCCATCATCCGCGTTTGCTCGAGACACGCCACCAAAAAGGACGGGAATGGGTGTGAACGTAGTCGATGAGGTATCCCTGGACGTGGGCGATGACGGCGGGTCAGAGCTCATTGTTGACCGCCGCTGGTACTGCTGCCGAGTTCGCACCACGGCCTGGAACGTGAACACCAGCACCAGACCTGCAATCAGTCATGAATAAATATTACATATTTTTGTATTATTATTTTCAATTTATTACCAATGTAGCCTTTAAGCAGTTCTGGCAGGCTGGACGACTTTTTCAATCCGAGCCACTCAGCATCGTTCATGTGGAAGCTTTCATTGGCAGAGCTAGAGTTCCAAAGAGGCAGGTTCTGCAAAAATTAAAAAATACGGTTTTATCTTCAATTTATGATGGGATTAATCTCTGCATTATGTGGTATAAAAGTAATATATCTGGAAACTTTTTGTGTTGGGGTAAAAATCCTGACAGTTAGTCCAGATTTTTCCAAAATTTCTTAGTCCTAAAATGGATTCAATTTGATTAATCTAATCTTATTCATCTTAAATATTGTTGCTACTCCTCTAGCTTTCATCATGAATTTTACTCAAGCATTGATCATTTTATAATATCACTCACTGTGCAGTTGACGTCCCAGTATGAGTGGTTGATGTATTTGATCTGGTAAGTCATCTGAGTCAAAATAAGCAGGCAGACCAAGCCAGAACAGACGTGCAGCAACGCCCTCTGCAAACTGGTGCCCAGAGGCATTGCAGCGACAATCAGGACAACAAGAATCGCGTGCGCCCCACACACCTGAATAAAAAACCTGGTTGAAGGGAATTTAAATATATCACAAAACCAATTTACATCGTTGACAGCCATGAGCATCACAGAGATAAGGGTGATTTTCACCATGTGCAGCTCGAGCAGACGCCACAGCAGTTCTTGCAGCTCGTAAGCAAGGTTTTTGGTCTGGTTCGCCAGTTTGGCCAGTTGTGCCGTGGACATTTCTACAAATTTTTCATAATAAATGATCAAATTTTTTTTTCAAACTCACTTCTGATGGCCTCATATGACAAGTCTTTTGGAGTGATTGGCTCCTCCAGAGGTAGCTTTTTGGGTTTGGTCAGTGGCCCTGTCGGCTGAACAGGAGTAGTCAAGGAATTGAGTCCGCTCTCTGGATCATTGTCGGTTAGAACCCTGACCGAGAGAAAAGTTAAGAACGATTGCGGAGTTTTATGAGCTTTTAAGACCTGTATCGAATGTCTGATATTGCTAGGAAGTCTTTATGGAAGTAGTGCAGCTGAATTACGGTGATGATGACAAAGAAGGTCGGTGTCAGCAGCCGGACAAAGAGTGAGCCCGTGTCATAGATTTCTAGGCCTATATCATGTTGCCTGAAAATTTAGCAAGTCAATGGAGTGTGAAAATTGCTACCAACTCAAAACTCACAGCTCATCAGGGATGCCGGTGTAGTTGTACCAGTAAGCGGGAAAATTGTCGAATTGATAAGTGTAGATCATGACGAGGACTAGCATTGAGTAGACTATCACAGTCAGCCAGAAGCCGTACATCATGGACCGCCAAATCCGATATGATAACTGAATTTGGAAAAAATTTTTATAGAAAGAGACAGGTAACAAAAAAATTGTCTCGTTAATTTTATCTATCAAAATATTTAAAAACTAAATCTACGACCCTGAATAGAACCATCCCTTACTTGGAATGTGAGTACAAAGATGAGAAAGAGAGCCATGTAGACGATTCGGTAGAGGACCACCTGTCCAGAGCCAAGCCCAATCACAAACAGCATGATGGCGACCACCCAGATCCAGAACTTGGTGAGAAAGCCCTGCACCCAGGAACCGACCCGGTTCATCATTTGAGACTTGCCGCCCGCCTGTTGTGACTCTGCTGGTTCGGCCAACTCTGCACGCACGGGATGACGATTAGATCAAAATTATTCCTACAGAATGCAACCGTTCATGCACATTTGGCAGGCTCGCGAGCATTATAGTGCAGATTATTTTTTTGAGATAATGTACAATTGCACGGCACAGGTTGTGCATGCCGGACTTGGCACAAAAATGGCTATAAAATAAACATGCTGGATTCATGCTGCACTATACAGAACTCGTTACGAGACCAACCATTGCTCTGCAGACCTGATGTCAGCCCGCTGGCAGTAGTGGTCACCGTGATGTTGAACGGCTCTGCTACGCCCCCGACGAGAGCCGACGAGTGCTTTGCCTCGTATCGTTCCTGCATGTACTGCCGCAAAGTCACCCAAAACATGAGTGTGAACAGACTCTGGAAAATTGCAAATAAAAAAATTAATTTTGAATATTCAAAATTGAATTTTTGTAAAAAAATGTGCTTGCTGGTAAATTAAATAGTTTTGTTTGTTACTTTGTTGAAAAAATAAGTATCGTCAAGATAAGATAAAAATATTCTTTTGGCATGATCAAAGTCATGGGAATTATTTCTTCCGCACAAAATACATTTTTTCGAAATTTATATTTTAAATGTTAATTGTGATGATCCTGCAAAGTTTATCGTCCAACTGAATAAGTGCTATCCTATACAAACTCACTTTTACAACTAGGGGCTTGACAGGCAAAGTGTCTGGCTTGATGAGACCGATTTGTCTCAGGTTGACCCAATCGACTGCCTCAGGCAACTCCTCGTTAGTCAGGTCCAGACTGTAAATGTACTGGGCAATAAGTAAAAGTTGTGCGTAAACTGCCAGGGCTGGGGAGCAGCGCAACATGGCTCGTCTTTGGTTTGGAGTGATCCACAGCAGGCTGGCCCACAGTAGAAGGACAAAAGTCAGCCAGCTGTGGTAAGCTATGCTCCAGGCCTGAATTAAGATAAAAAAAAATGCAACAAAGTTAGTGAAGTTTCTCAAATTTTAGAGGTTTTTGATACATTCGTACCATCATAATAATATTGGTGGCGATGTAGGAGGAACGAATTATCATGTTCAACAAGCTAAGGACGGCATCTAAAAGTATTTCAAAGACACTGGTTTCTTCTTGCTCCTCTAAGGCATCTTCGACTGTGAAAAGGGTAAATATGCATAATTTAAGTCAGCGAATGTTTGGATTGTGCGACAGGAAACTAACAGTGAATTTTCTACAGCGACGTGGAGTTAATTAAAAGCTTATGCTGGGCATGCTGTTATTAATTTTATTACAAAAATTCCCTTCAAAGCTCCCAAACACATGATATTTCCTCTTGCTCTAAACACAGATATTGGTTAAGAAAGCCGTCAGCGTTTGCGTCTATTTTAGATAAACCAACACACAAAAATAGTATAGATTCTTACAACGTTCTCCCTGACCGAGAAGTTGGCTTTCATTATTTTTGATAGGTTTCAACGCGATATCATCGGGACACCAAATTCTGCTACCTGTCGAGTCCTGCAGGTTGACGGCGCTGCCCTCTTGGCTGGTGCCGTTAGCCGCATTTGGGCCTTCCGAAGACACGGCCTCGTAGTTTGATGGTGTCTGGCCCTTCATGAGCTGCAATCGGGAAAACTGGAGTTTGAAATCCAGCAGGCAGGCACAATATTTGCTAATAAATATGAATTGGGAAAGAAACCTCAACAGTTAGGGAAGTGTAAAAGGGGTGCATAAATTATGGGAGTTGAGTGCAAATTCTGTTACATACAGGCGTTTCATCAGTGATTGGATCTTCCATGCAATTATTTAGAGAAGCAGGTGGCATACTAATAACCTAAAACAGCAGAAAGGTGTGAAGCAAATGAATATAATAGCAAGCGAAATCAGAAAAAAGTTTCAAGTGTGTTTTAATCCAAATAGAAAATCAAGACTTTGGTCAGAATTTATTGCTATTTCAATTTACTGTTTTGCATTTTTAATTTAAAGAATTGATTTTCAAAGTGGACTATCAGACAGAAATAAATAATAACTCCTATATAGATCTAATTAGCAAAGTATACTCTGCGCTGGTTGGCCAGGGCGTTGGGTCCCTTCCACCTGAGGGTTCTCCTGCGAGAGGTTTGCCTTTTGTGGTTCAGCGAGTTGCTGCCCTGGCGCCGCAGAAGCGAGTTTTGCTTGCTGCTGCCCAGTGACAGCGGCCCGTTGGACATTTCCTTACGCAAGCCAACCTCCACCTCCTTATTTTCCATTGTTAGCGTGTGAGTGTTAAGAAAGAGTTACTTTTCATCAGTTGAGCTCAGAGTTTAAGGAATCGCAAATAGAAGAAATTACACAACTTACGGCTGGGTCCAGGATCATTTTCGACTCGTAGATGAGGATATAGTAGAGCCAAATCAGCACCAGTGGATTCACGAAGGTGGCCCACTCGGAATCTATAATGTGTACATGTCTCGGCTCTTCACATGACGATGACGTCCACGGAGTCAAGCCAAGCAGTCTGGGAGCCATAAAACAAAAATAGTATCAAAAACCTAGAAGTAATCACATTTTGTGATATTCGTGGAAAAAAATAAAATAATGGCCGTGTCATTGTGGGTTTACCAAAATTTGCAATCGCATTCTGGCTTAATTTTATTTTTGTACCTTGCGGTGAGGTTTGAGGGCCCGAGTCCGTCGATCTGCTGGAACCACTCCACCTGATAGGTGAAGAGGGTGAGGACGTGCAGCACCACCAAGAAGACGCAACCCCTCATCATGAAGGCGAATCCTCGTTGGAGAGGACTGCGACAGGCCCATGCAGTGGCACCGCCGAGAAAGCAAACAAAGTAGACAGCGCCTGGTAGAGATGGACGCATGCTGCCCGCCACGCATAATGATCCCAAAGCAACGAATTTACCTAAATATCGAAAATTTGAATAAAATTAATAATTATTTACATAGACAATTTTTCAATTTACAAACGCCACCAAAAGGAATTTAAAACATAGTTTTTTGCTACATAAGTTAATAAAGCGAGAGAGAATTTCATAAATGTTGGTTGCCTTTTGGCCTAATTAAGGCAACCAATGACCAATAATGTGGGGCAATTTGAAAACTTTCCCACAACAGTTTTATCGTTAGCCAATTATGTTAATTTATTGAAAAATATTCGAAATGTGAATGTGTTTATGAGACCTTAGGGCCAAAACAGCTGCTGATCAACGCTAAACAATTTTCCCTTAAATTTTTCACTTATAGCAGCCATAATTCCATTTGAAAACCTCATAAAGATAATTTACTTTTTTTAAGTTCAGGTCCAGTTCAGACTTATCGCATTGAGAAAAAACAGCGACCCGATTAAATTTGTCACTATGCATTTCTCTTAATCAACTGTTTTTTTTTATCGACTTGCTATTTAATCTATAATGACACATCTTAAAACATTGATAGTAGTGATAATGACAATAGAGGGAACGTCAAGAAAAAATTTAGGTGTAAGCAATAATAATAATTGCAATTGTTAAAAAAGACGTTGAAGATAAATATTTTTTTCTTTTGATAAGGACGACAAAGCTTTGCTAAGCCAGTTCCTAATCGGATTTAATTTAACATATACATTGCGTATGTCTGTCATTTTGCATAATCTTAAGTGAAACTTTTAACCTCATTATTCAATCGAATATTAGGTTTATCCGATTGATTTAACACACTAAAGAAGATTAAACATGCGAGAGAATGTCTTGACTACAGAGGGAATTCCTGGCATTTGATGCTCTAAAAATCATTGAAAGTCACAACTCAAGGGTAAAATGATTTCGGGGCAGGGAAAATAAAAGGGGTATATGATAAATGGTTTTAAAAATTGGCTAATCATATTTTTGGGACTTCTCAAAATTGTTGAATTTCTTGAATTCATGTACAGACAAGCTTAAAAGCTTTTATGTCTCTATAAATATACTGACAGATTTGTTAAAAGTCCGCGAAATATTTTTTTTTTAATTCAACTACTCTAACAATAAGTAGCAGTAAATTATTGAATTAATCACAACAATCGGTTAATTCGTGTCTCACCCAAGGAGGTAAGGATGTGGACGAGATTCTTGCTCGACTGCTGCTCTTCGTTGAGGACTGGCGGTGGATCTGGCTGCTTGCACATGCCTTTGCAGACGGCGAGCACGACGATGGACACGACTAGGGCGACCAGGTCGGGCCCAATGAGACGGGCCGCGTCTGGAAAGGAGATGTCGTCGAAGCGGACAAGGCCGAGGGCACGGAGCAACACCTCGAGCCACTCGCAGTTGGTGAGGAAGTGCGCGTAGGGCGGCATCGCCAGCAGCAGCACTTGGAAGGCAACTTGCGCGATCACATTCAGCAGACTTAACCCAATCACTGCCTTCAGGTAGCGGCCGGTGTGACCTGGGTCAAGGACAGACGCACAAGGTTTTGACAATCGTATGTGGAAGAAATTTTTATATTTCTTTCAGGGGCAAATCCTGCTGGGCGAGTTTCATATTACAGACTTCTTACCTTTCATGGTGGCATGTGTGGGAACGGGGAAGAGCGGAAGGCAAAGTAGCAGCAGCAGGTACACCAGGGACAGGCCATTCTGTCTCACCGACACAACTGCAACACGAAATTCTAGCATAAATTGATGTTGAAAGAACTATTTGCAAAGTAAAACAAAGCAGGACGAATGATTAAATACATATAACTCTATACATTTGGCTTGACCAAAAAATGAAGAAATACTTGAAACAAAAATTTCTATTGCTATCCAATATTATGATAAAATTTTGAAAATTTTTGGTTAAGAGCGTTTATATGAGTTGGTAAGCTTCCCAATAATTATTAACAAGATTTGTCAAATGAAAATCTCATAAATAAAGATGTTTCATCTCATTCGTTTTTACACCCACCAAACGTTAGAATTAACTTTCTTTTGTGTTCAGTTGTTTTGATTGTGTAAAATAATTTTTGAGCAGTGATTTCTGCAATGCAAAAAGGGACCGACAATACCCGACCCAAAAGAAAGCAATTCATCAAAATAACTATAATATAATTGAGTTCAAATAGTCCTGAAATGAATATCTAAAATATTACGATTTCAAAATAATTGAACTGTCACAGCACTCAAGTTTCTACCCGCATCATTAAAAATTTCAAAATTTAACCAACCCGTTGACTCGCATTGTTAAGGCATTCTCAGGAGTTTCAAAGCAATGAGAGATATTTGAGATGTTCGAGGATCCAATACTAGTTAGTGGCTGCCCAATGTCAGAGATGGCAAAAAGTAGTCAGTTTCTTGACTCGAAAATGCTCAAATAACTCAATCGGATAGGAGGCACACCAGCACCGACTCGCCACTTGCTGATTTTCGCACCTTACCAGCGGCTTTAAGGACAAATGTCTGGCGTTGCAATGAAAGACCTCGGTGTGGGGAGACGAAAAGATGGCCCCGATTGGGCCCAAGCTCCTCTGCGGGCCCCATATTTTCCACTCAGCGGTGTTATTTGTACCCCGTGATAGAGCTCATAGCCCACGGGTTGTGCTGAGAAGAGGTAAAAACATTTTTTGAAACAAAAACTAATTTTTTTTCTTGTGACAACAGCGAGGAAAAGGGCGGCAAGAAATTGTTCCCAATGCAGATCTAGTAGAGTGGGCGAGTACAGAAAAAGTAGAGCTCTTTTTTTCAACGTAAATGAAAAATGGCTTGTAAGTGCGACTGGATTTGAGCCAAAATGTGCCGCAACACGAGAGGGACTGGCTGATGAAAAAGCGCGTTGGCGAACACAGTCTGAGCTAAATGCAAATCAAGAAAAAAGAAATTAGCTCCTCCACAGCAGCATCAAGCACACCATTCCATTCGATCGTTCGCGGATTATCTTTTACTGACCGAAATAGAATTTCGAGTAACCAACACTTGAGCACAAGAGCAAGTCTGATGATTTTATTTTCATGATATTAAATAAAGGCAATTTCGATTGGTCATTGAAAATTAGTGCTGATAGTCCATTGTAGAAAAAATATTTTTAATGGTAAATTACCTTTGATTCAGTGGGGAATCTTCGGATTTAAGAAACTATTAGAATTAAATTCATGTTTTGTGACTTCACAGATGAAATATTTGAAGTAAGTAGGTTATTAGCAATTTAAGGGCATGGATTTCGAAAGAAATACTTTCATACGCTTGGAAAAAATTCTAACAGTCAGGGGGCCGTTTGAATTTTCGGAAACGGTTGCCACGTTAGCAGAAAAGCGCTTGACAAAGAGCGGCCAGTTTATAGAAGAGTGTTAGTATGTTATATAGTTTAAAGATAAGGACGAACACCATTCTTTTGGCCTGCATTTTGGTCCTTGTTTGGATAAAAAAACATTAAAAACAAAAATCTAACAAGTACTCAACTAATCACTGTGCCAATAATTGACGCATCTATGAAAAGACAGAGCATCCTTATCTTTGTTAACCTGCGATTGGCGTCACAATGCAATATAGTACTGGCCGCTTCCTCAGTATTTTTGACTGCTAAATATTAAAAATTCTAGCGTGCAGTTTTCTTTATATGATTCGACCTCCATGTCTTTGAGACGTTTTTTACGTTTTGCAAGGGGAAATTGTTTGATATCTTCCTGTACATATACAAAGATAAATAATATGCATGGATGGCTTAAATGAAACGAAACAATTGCGTTTAAATCAATTGCATTAAATTCACTTGCAGAAGATTCTAGTGACTCTCCAGCTAAAATTTTTTGGTATTTTTAGTGGCAAAAGCGAGGTCGGCCGTGGCCAGAGGGTGAGAAATTGACGCGGGCACGGAAGCAAATAATAATAATGAGCGGGAGGTTGATCCCCTGCTGACTTTCTCTCATCGCTCGCGCGAGCTGAAGGCGCAGGGGGATAGGGTCTGTTATTAGCACGATAGAGGCAGCTCATGAATTTAAGGGCCCCGTGGGAATGTGTGTGTTCTCCAGCGCTGCAACCACACCCCTTGACGAGCAAAAGTGGAGCACCAGCGGCGAACCAGCTCCCCCTTCTTGCTGATGAATCGGTCGGTGCACCCCCGCGTGCAGCGAAATCCCTTCCAATCTCATACTTTTAATTCCCTGAAAGTGATGCACCAAGATAAAATACATCTTTCTGCCATTTGAGTTCAATTTAAGTTTGCATGCTGACAACTAGAGTGAGTGAATTTATTTCTGTTGAAGAGCATTTTTTGTCCATCGTATCAAAATGCCTACTATTTTTTTCAAATATTTTGGAGAAATAGTCAGCTGTTTATAATTTGATTAAATTGTGCAAATAGTAACACATTTTCCAAATAATTTCACACAAGGCGTCTTGGGCGATGAATCGACGCGCCCATTCATGATTTTCCCCTCTGCCTTATACCCGGTGTCTTCACCCTCGTGCGAAAATGAGACTGCTCGTCTAAGGGAGAGGACAGCGCCCTAACACCCTAAAGGGCATCGGCTTATTTTCTCTGTCGTAAACCGATCAGACGTCTTCTGAAGCCTGGCAAACTTAAAAGAAACAATAATTGTACACACTATATACGTACAAGATTAAGGAAAATATTCAATTAGATGTGTATGTCATGTATATTACTAAAAATTTGTTAAAAATATTATTATTAAGTATAATATATTGTTGGTAATATTTTAGAAACTTATTTCGAACAGGTCTCGTACGTAAACTAGTCGTACTGCTGGGCGTCATTCATTCACGGGCAAGAGCAAAACGAAAACGGAGGCGTTTGTATCCACAACTCTAATTTATCAGAAGCAGAAAGCGGCAACGCTGACCCAATTAACCAAAAGATAAAGCCCAGCTCTTGTCCTACCGCAGTTGCTTGACCGCTCTTCATAGATATAAAACTCGCTTCCTACAGTAATTTGTAGATTTACAACTAGAGATTTGTGGTTTGTTGGGATGGCTGCTAAAAATTGCTTTGCTTGACTTCATACAAACTTAAAAACGAAAACCATCCAAATGTGTGGCATACATATCTGCACGTAAAAAAACTCCATATAAGAATTATTTTTTAACATCCAGATAAAGATATATTTATGTACTAATTTTTATTGACATAAATTACAGCTAAGCGGCACAGAGAAGATTAAAACTTTATATAAATTGAACAATCTGTCACAAGAACAACGAGCTAAACAAGCTGGATTTTTGAGTTTAACGGAATTATGTAGCGAAGAAGCTCAAAAATAACCAGCCCATAGCCAAATACCTGCAAAAAGGATTTAATTATTTGGTGCTCATTTCTCATAAGAACTGCATTATACCCTTTTTAGCGTGTCAGTATCAAATTTAGAAGTGAAGAAAATCCATTTGACTTTAATGCACATTCCTAAATTTGCTCTGGCGGTCAACACTTCAACGCTTCTCCAGTCAGGATGTTTTCTATCTCTCGGCGGTCGCGGATATGCCATATTGTATTGCAGACATTTCGTGAGTTGATCATTCTACAGAAAGATTCTCTTTTCAAAAAAGAGCCACGAATCTTTGCAACTAAAAATGTTCAGGTTGCCGATCCAATACAGGAGTTGACACATTGGCATAACTATAATACCTTGATACAAACCATGCTGCCATAATAACAGCAAAAAATGAGAGAGACAAAGTAGGCTAAGAATTGATGAAACGGCAGCAGCAATCGTAGAGGTTGGGATATCTAGAGAATACAAAATAATAACATTTTTTATAATAGATTTTGCTTGTAAAAATACGTGTGAAAAAACTGCAGTCATCAAGTTTGAGGTCAGCACAATGACCCGTATGTACGCCCAGACTATGATGGGACTGATAATGTGTCCCAGCTCGTCAGCAAAGCTGTAAAAAATGTAAAGTAGAGAGATCTGCTTTTCTGTATTATGTTTAGTGCAACCCTACCTAATGGTGTACTTGTGAGTTTCAACAATATACTTGATATCAAACACCTGGAAACAGATATTTGTAAAAACTATACTCTAAGAACAAATTTTGGTTATGCCAGATTTAAAATGTGCCTTTTATTCTTGATATAATTATTCAATTTTATCATATGAATCGTAACATACTGAACTCACGTCTTGATCAATGTCACTGAGCCATCGGCGCTGAACAACACATCTCCTATTCCTGATGTGCATGTTCTCGACTACGTGTATCAAGTGGTCTTGCCAAGCTAACAAATGATTCACCAGGTAGAAGTATAGAGTTAAAAGAGTCAAGTCGAGAATTGAAATTGAGAGCGGCAATGAAAGCCAGCCAATCCTGCACACCACGTACAGAAAATAGGACGGCGCTAGTTTACTTAAACTTTCCAAGCTGTTAACTATTTCACTAGAGTCTGGCACATGTTTCATGGCGAATAGGGCTAACCATGTGGCGGAACACAAGTTGAACATTACTAGAACAGGAAGAAATCTGGTTGTTGAAATTTTTCATCAAACATGTTTTTATTCTTCAAAGTATGAGGCACTAGGGTTCTACTGAACACCTTTTAAACAATTAAACAAAATGAAGGAAATCAGTAAAATACATAATATTTTACCTCTCCTTGCTCAATTGGAACTTACAAAAAATGAGGCTGATACGCTTGGCCCTTTGCGTGTAATTACCCAGGTGACAGCGGAGGGACAGAGAAGAGTAAGGAGACGCGCTCCACAACAGTTTCTTCAGCCGCTTGGCGCTCTTGTACATGGACATCGAGCTCTGCACGTGGGCCAGGCATATTCCAACCAGGCCGTAGTGCACGGCCACAGGGTCATCATCCAGCAACCTGACGACGATGACGTAGATGACAGTGCACCAGAAAATGCAGAAAAAGGCATGCGTAGCTAACTGGTAGTAGCGGTACGCGACGCTCCTCAATGAGTCGTAGTCGTCGACGTACCAGAGAGTGGTGAGAGCGAGGACAAATTTGCTCGGACCGAGGAACTCTAGTGGAGTCATTGCGTCTGGACGCGAAGACTTCGCCAGTACAGCTTTTATAGCTTTATATCATTGATTTCTGGGAGGGAGTAACTTTAATTGTGATGGGTCATTGTTAATTCTCTTTGAATTAATCCATGAGAAAATGACAGGTGACGATCAAATGGTTGCATGATTAATTTCTTGACTACTTAAATGAACATATTCTTGAACCATTAATCAGTCAAAACTGGCATGCTATTTTCCAGTCCTAAAATCTAACATACATACATACATACATACATGCATATTATATACAATTAGGATTTTTCTTTTGCCATTTTCCATCGAGGTTTTCCCCCTGATTCTTTTTAACAAAGCGACGAACAACATGAAAACTAGTTTGTGCACTTATTTGTTATTCTGATTTTAATTTTAACTTCCTCCGAGAAAATTATAGAAAAGGATAGGCTGGATAATTTAACGGCTGTTTAATTGTGTCAAAAATGTTCTTGGTACCGCATACATCTCTTAAAATAACGAACGGAAAGTTTCATCTGAAATCCCAAAAATCAAGCTCCAATTTAATTTTTAATTCATTATTTAAATCATAAAAATGAAAGAAATGTACACGGCGGATTGCTTCTTACAAGTTTCAAAGTACATATTTTTTCCAAGCAAAAGAGCAAAACCTGACTATTAAAATATAGATAGCAAACATTAGTTAAAAATATTCCACGTAGAACACTATGAACAAAACTAGATAATTTTTCTTACAAAAATCAATGTCAGTCAGTCAAATCAAGTGCAAAACATCCAATACTCCACCAATCAAGTCCAGTATTGAAAACCCTGCGACTTAAATCGCATATATAGCCATGTGTTTATTTGCTTCCCGATGAGAAATCATCGAGCCATTTGATCATGGATTCCAAGTCAGTTGCATCATCAGCGTACCATTTGTCTAGATCGACAGCTCGTTTTAATTCGGGGTTGCTGAGATGCGTTTGTTCGCCCTTCCGGTACGGGTGGACGAAATGCCGCCACACCCTTTTCCCTCGAGCACCACCAAAGGGGTTGATGAAAATCATCCACCTCACTTTCGGCCCGCCGCCGAACGACTAGCCGCAGTCACGTTTATAATAAACACGCTTTGTTTGCCTTAATCCGAGATTAATTTGCTGCGCAAACAGGCTGACACGCAGGAGAAGGACGAGCACGAAAAATATTTACAATAGACTATCACAAAGTGCGAGAAAAAGTGCACCGACACGCCATCAGCCGCAGCTTAGAGCGCAGCACGCAAACACACGCATTGCTGTGCACACTCGCCAAATTGTTTGCGATAACATCCTGAATTTAAGGCTGTTATGGATTGGAAAGCCAGTATGGTGCTGTTGGCAAAAAAGTGAATTGTTTTATGGTAATAATTTGCCGATACTTTAGACACTCAGACGCTTAAAAGAAAAATTTAGCTGGCTTTTGCTATTTGTACGTCAGTTTTTGAAACCTTGAATTTTATCTGTTGGCCATCATGTCCATATACTTTCAAACAAAACATTCATTGCGGGGAATACTCGACACACAAAACCTCTTAGACAATGCACAGTTCAAAATAAATTAAGTGGACGAGTATTTAAATTTTTCCGCAGCATTTTATGCTATTGAAGATAGATTTATGCATAGTTTAACTCAAAGACTAAAGATTGGAAATTGTAATGAATCAAGAGTTCAACTTCTGAAAGCATTTCTAAGCAAATGTGCCATTTCCTTTCATGCAGAGACACGCCCAGTTCACGTTTATTTGTCTGTGCTAAAGACGTCGAAGCTGCGCCGCTGCGGAGAACAAAGGGGTTTCGCGTCTCTTTCGAAATGCGGAGTCTTCACACTTCCTCAGTCCTCAGGCGGCGAGCAGAAAAAGAATTTAGTGTTCTGCATGCTAATCAGGTAATGATATTCCGGGAACGAGAAGTGAAGAGAAACCGCGAGCTACTGCACCGTGGCCTTTTTTGGGCTGACTTTTGACATGTGGAAGAGACTCTACTGCAAGAGCATCTAACTTTTTAATGTGCTTTCACGTACGATGAAAGGAGCAGGGAAATATTTGTGTCTCATTTTGTAACATACCCGATAATAAACCATACTTCAACGAAAAATAAATACATTTTTGCTGAAGTATATACTGATTATGTTAAATAAAAATCAGCCCAATAAATATGTCGTAATACATGGTTATGATATCAAATGTCTGATCGTATGATTGCCGTTTCGTTAGTAATTTAATATTTTAAAAGAAAAATTTCACATGAAAAATGCAGGAAAGGAAAGGGGAAAATTCGATAACGCACCCATCATATATAATAATCTGTTTATTTCTGGTGTCTGTTGTTTCATCCTTTCCAACAATTTCCAATGGAATTTTTTTAAATGTTAAGGAAGGTTCTTGGATAATTATTTCTTTAAAATAGTCATATTCCATTTCAAAAATATACACATGTCCCCATTTAATTTCAATAAATTGTGTTTAGAGAGTTTAGAGTAAATATTTCTCTTCTAAAATACTCCTCTCAACAGAAGAATTACTTTACCCACTGTAAATTCTTACTGCATATATTTTGTATTAATCTTCATTTTAGCCCCAAATAATATTGCATCAATAGAAAAACTGTAATAAAAATAACCGAACATTATTTGAATATTCGATTTGAATCTCTGAATTTGTCAAAGAATGTCTAAAAAGATGTACTCACAGGTGGCGAGACATAATGGCAGGAAGAGTCTGAAGAGAGCGAAGCATACTAGTTGGCTGGTGGTCATCGTGCTATCATGGCCTCGTCTTCCCGCCAGCAGCCCATCACTTTGCTATCTGCAAGCAAACAAAAACAACAATGATACATATTATAATCACCTTGCCCTTCGACGTCAGCTTCTATTTATCTTAAAAAGTTTTATCTGTACATTTTCAGTGATTTTTAATGTGTCGTTATATAACAGTTGCTATTTTGAGAAAACGTAACTTTAGAGAAAATTAAAATTAACGAATGGCTATACTCTACGCGGAAATCAATTCAGGGTGGTCAGCTAATGCTTTCTTCCTTTTCTTTTCTCTTCAAGAGTTTTCAAAGCATTTTACACTGATTGGAAAACTTTAGCGAGTGTTGAGTTTGAGGCCAAACAAGTAGGTTCATTGCTCCAAAGTCGATGAATGTTACAGAACAACGCAAGAACGGTGGATTTTTCTGCGGATAATTTGACACGGCGGAACGAGTATACGCGCTATGACTAGCTATTCACAGGAAACGGTCGCATGTCTGCGACGAAAGGTTGTTATTATAATAGAATTGACTGGTGGAAACGCAAACTGGCACATCATGCACAGGGAGTGTATCGCACGACTGATACATATTTAAATCAACGTCAGCCACGCGATGACATACGACGTCAAAATAATACTTATAATTTAATATCACCGCATTTTCAAAAATTGCAAAATTTTTATCGTGATGTGAAAATTCATAAATATAAATAATGCCGAGCAGTCATTCTGAAAAATTCGCAAGTCCAAATCATCAAATTTACCAAAACAATTAATTCCCAGAGTCTAAAATTGCTTCTTGCAACCGTATGAAACCATTTAATTAGGATTCTAGAAAAAAATTACTTGTTTAGCCATACCCAGACAAAAGAAAAAATGTAGGCGATGAAATCGTACCGCGATCATTGTAGCAAAAATAATCTATTTTTAGCCAACCAAAACTGCGCCACCTGAACAACAAACGATCGATTGGCGAAGACGTCAGAAGGTTGTAATTATGATCCAAGAGCGTAATAAAATAGCTGACGGTCGGTTTTGTGGCGCCGAGTCTTTTCGTGTGTGCTCATTATTTCTTCCGAGAAGTTGCTTCAGCGTGCAACCAACTCACTGGATCCACAAAACAGCCCTTTGCCATCGGTCGACCCAGTGCCAAGGACGATGCCAACAATCACACGCAAATCGATGCCGCGTGCGCGTGCAATTACTCCAACTCTCGTGACTGCCAAAAGCAGCAGTCTCAATTGCAAACCTACGATTTGGTTGGGAAAGGCTCAATGTCAGTCTTTTTTTAAGAAGTCAAAAACTTAATGTTGACCAGCATTATTGTGCTATTTAATTACAAGTGTAATTTATCTAATTTATATTTTAATTTCACAGCATTGTTCACATGATTTTTAATTAAAATTTGATTTTATGAATAGCAAAGCACTTGGAATCAAGGACAAATATTTTATTGACTTATATCTTGCAGGAAACATAGTATCCTGTTTTTACTATGATTCATTTTGCCGATATAAGATAGTGGAACGAGCAGATTTATAGGTTAGCATGACGCCAAATCCAGCAAACACTAGTACTAAAAAGTGCGAAGAAGCGGAATTATTTACACTCGTCAGCAAATAAAAAAGTGTTTCAGCAATTTAGTGTAGAAATACTATTTTAGTCCAATGTAGGTTAGGTCTTCAGCAGGTTGTAAAATTCGCAATGAATTTTCTTCGGCAAAGTAAGCTATATTTACATTGGTCCACGTAAGATGTTGATGTTCCAGGCAAAGCGTTCGCTGATTGATCCTTGTAAGCTTTGTGCTTGGTTTGGTTTTCCGCTGCAGAGGCTCAGACGAGGGCTTTTGGGGGCAGACCAAACCAACCGTTCTAGCACGTAAATGTCAAATTTTAAAAGGTTACCACCAGGGAAGTGCCGTAAATAAAAACACACCAGGCAGACTTGCAGCAAGTTGCGAAACTGCCAAAATCACCACTGACCAAACCAGAGCCATTCAGTACCTACTCAATTATCGAATAAAAAAGGATTTAATAGAAAAACTTTAACTTTAGAAGTGCATAACAGCAACAAAGTATCAGGTTACTTTAATTCCCGTTCACGTCAAACCTTTTTGTTTTCAACAATGGTTTTGATATTTTTATCTATACGCATTTTCTTTTATTTTTAATAAATTAATTTACAGCAATATTTCGTTAATTCATCAAATAAAAATCAGGAAATTATGACTCTTTTGTTGATCTAGGCTTAGCCATAAGTAACTCCTGACCGTGCAACAACAGTGTTAAATGAGTCTCGCGAGTGTGGCAATTAATTACTCACTCTCGTTTGTCTCAGCAGCAGCCCGCACAAACAAGACAGGTCGGAAGTAAACAGAGAGCTTCACTGCAGATAAGATAGAAACGAACGAAGAAGAGGAAAAAACAGTGCGTGTTTTACTGATGACACCTGCTCTAGCAAACATTTCCCTGAATGCAGATAGAATCGTTGAAAATTTAATAAGCCTGGTGAAAAATTCGATCCCTCCATGGCGCAAAATAAAAGCAAAATAGGAAGTCACACTCTCCCCGCACGTTCCTTCCTAAATATCGGGAAGCTTAAATTCTTGCGGTCACCGTGATAAAAATATTTCAAGTAAAAAACAAACACGTTACCAACTCATCCAAGCTGTCTTTTTGGCTGTGTGCCTTCCTTGCACTGCTCAGACAACGGAATGCGCTTATTGGATTTGACTCGTAATATTACGGAATTGCATAGAAATTCAACCAGATGAAGTTTACAGCTTTTTAAAATGCTATGCGAGTTTTATGATACTTTCTGTAAAATGATAAGGTAATTATTAAATTATTGTACATTAAAATTTTCGTATTTAATTTTTTGGAATTCTACTGTTTTTTACTTCCAGTTGTTGCGTAATGTTTATTTGCCGTAATAAAATGTCTGGTTTAATTTAATATTAATATTGATAATGATAAAAAAAACCTGTGAGCACTATGACAATATTTAAATTAATTTCCTTCAAAAAAAATGGCTCCCACTTTCATATGAGATAAGAGAAAATTCGCAAACCTTCCGCTCTATTTATTGAAACCTAGTTTCGACAAAAAATATTAAATCAGCTTATTTACCACGGGAAATTTAATATATGTTGTTGCTCTGAATTAAGTACTTACATTCCAGTCAGTTTAAGCCTTGCGGTGTTATTAACTCGTAAGAGAAGCAATAATTTGAACCAGTTCTAATTACCACAAAACAATTTTATTCTTTGGTAAAACGGGTAAAATGAACAGCTGGTAGAGTGCCTTCAGTAAAAATAGGGCAGCTCAAGAAGCAGAATTGTTTCCTTACACCAGATACGTGA
Source organism: Cloeon dipterum (assembly GCF_949628265.1). Classification (NCBI taxonomy): domain Eukaryota; kingdom Metazoa; phylum Arthropoda; class Insecta; order Ephemeroptera; family Baetidae; genus Cloeon; species Cloeon dipterum. The sequence goes on from NC_088790.1 coordinate 12,826,797, forward strand.
CTGTTAAATCAGGCTTTAACCTTTCTAAAGATTCACAAGGTACTGCTAAGAATTTTAAGGCGTTAAAAAAATGCAAAACCTGTACTTTTGGTTAATCTTCTACTAACTATTTGGATTTTCCAGGTACAACCAGTCAGAATGCAGTTTAGCATGCATATTTTTGCCACATATTATGGTTCCAAGTAAGAAAATCTCCACGCATTTCCACCTCAAATTCCTCATGCAGCTGGTGAACAGGCATAGATAGTTCTTTTTAAAAGTGGTCAGTCACAACGGACGGCTTGTACTGATATTGCTCAACTGCGATGCATCACCTGATTTTAATAGGTAGGGACATGAATAAACACACAACACGCCTTGCACACAGTTAGCATTACGCAGGGGTTGGACACACGACGCATGAGGTGGTTGGGAAATCACCGTGAGTCATGTTTCATTTATCGACGTGGTAATTGCGGGGCGCCCCTTCGATCCAACTTCCGAGAAGCGAGTCTAACACTTTTCCAGGTAGAGAAAGTCTCGGGTGAAGTTTGGAAATAGTCTCGAACAGGGCAGGGAGGAAGAATAAAAGGAAAAAGGGTTGCGTGTTAATTCTCGCTCGCTCTTCTCTGCGTCACTCGCGAACAAATGTGCCATTCCAGCTGTCACACGACGGACAATATACACACAAAAGCAGGGGCGTGCGCCCGCTAATTAAAGAGGATTCCGCGAGCAGAAATATCGTGCTGATAGCGATCCACACCCTAAAACGGCAGTGCGGCCCGCAGGCATTGCATGACATTCCACCTGACCGCCACGCTTATTCGCAGCTCGCTTGTTCAAACAGTCTAATTATCTTGTCCGAACACGCGAAATATTGCAAAAGGTGCCGATTGCCATATATACAAGTTGTGTCTGTGTTTTTGAACAACAACTTAAAATTTTTATCTTCGACTGCAGTATGATATATTTCTAAGAACAAAAAGACCAACTTTTCTATTAGGTGCATTAAACTTGTAAAATAATTTTTAAAATTCATATATATATATATATATATATATATATATATATATATATATATATATTAATAGAACAGCCATATATATATATATATATATATATATATATATATATATATATATATATATATATATATATATATATTATGTCTATCGCTTAGCAGCTGCAAGGCACGCTTTCAATCTTCATAAACGTATACCGCCCTTAAAAATAGTCCCCAGCACTGCTATAATAACCCCACTCGTAAAAGCCCAAAATATTTATTTTATCCTCAGGCACGCGCGTGACTCTCAGCTGATTGTCCAACGCGTTTTTGTGTAAGCATTTTGAATTTGTTTGTCTCTCTCACAACTCGACAAGGGCAAATAATATTTATCAAAAATACTATTATCATTAACAAGCATTATTAATTGTTGTTGTTTATATGTATAATAAATACAGACTTTCAAAAAAAATATGATTTCAAAATTGATAACATCAACGTCACTGCCGAATCCCAATTTCATCGTTGGCAGCCTTTTGGGGCCACGTCCGAACAAAAAGGTCAGCGTAAAATTGAGGGCCACCCTACTGCTAGGAAATTATAGTGTAAAAAATGGGCAGCGGCAGGTGCCAACGATGCCGGTCTCTTTGCGGTGGCGCGAAAAGCGTAGTGCAGACACATTGACGAGTCAAAAAGTTTTACTTTCCGGTTTGTAAACTCACCCAATTTGAGTTTGACGATGCGGCGTTAGCAATTTTCTGAAAAGCAGGACCAGACAGGGCGAAATAAGAGCACACACACTGGGATAAACACACGCCTCTTCTGGCACCGATTGTCTACTGCTGATGTTAGGGTTGGCAATATCAATATCGATATATCAAAAAAATTTGATATGTCAAATATCATATCAGTTATCATGGCTGATATTTGATATATCATATCAGGCTGATATTGATATCTAAGTCGGATATCAAGGTTGATATTAGTTGACATTTTTGACCGACAGATGGCATTTTTCATGCCGGTTTTCGCATAAAAGTTTAGGATCAAACTGTACTTTCCGTCCCCAAACATGGGCGTAACCGATATTGAAGTTTTCGCAATGCACAAAGGCGCGAAAAATGTCTCAGCTGATCGATCACAGATGATCTCTCAGCTGTGGTCAGCTTATAGTAGCTTTTGTGTTGAATGAAAATTAAATTAAATTGTTTGTAAACAATGGTCAGCAACGTCAGGTAGGTCAGGTAAAACCCTGACAACAATAAAGGCCACCCACGCCAGCTGATCGGTCACAGATGACCTCTGTCAGCTGGCAGTACCACATTTATTTTACTTGTTGAATTAAAATGATAATATGTAACAAATTGTTTGTAAACAATGATTTTAGATTTCAATGGTGAATAATTAAGAACTTATTGTAACTAATCCAATCAAAATGTGTACAAATAGCGCAAATAATATTGCGAAAATTGCTCTGATGATGGCATAGCCCCAAATTAAAAATTGAAATACTTAATACAAAACAGCTGCTACGGTTTAAAGTAATTTCATTCTGATTTCTCTTATGTGTATCTATTAAACTCAATTATTTATTACCAGATAAAGGTTGAAAAGCACATTATGATGTGGAGAAAAACACCCCAATATTTTAATTTGAAGAAAAATTGACGCTCTCACATTATCAGCTGATATGTAAACATCAAACTCAAAAATTAATTTTAAATGGCACAATTAAATTATAATATTTTATTTATTACCTAATAATAGCTATTAATTAATTAATTAGACACCCATGTGGCGGGTAGGGGGGAAGGGAAAGCAGCCAGATGCAAATTTTGGCGCCATATGGTGGGATCCGACACACCCCCTTCTCAAACATCTGTTTTAAAGGCGCGCAACATTTAAATTATTTGAATACTCATCCCATATGCCTGCGGAAAACCGCCATTTTTCAAATGTTTTCTTATTTAACCGATATTTATGATAAAACCGGTGAAAAATGCTTAAAAAATCGGTTTTTAAGCCTTAAAAATAGCCATATCCGGTTTCGGTTCATCCGGCAGCCATTTTTTGATCATCTGGAAATATCATCGTTGATATATCAAATTTTGATATTTTTTCGCTGATATATCAGTGATATTGATATTTCAAATATCATATCAAATATCGATAATTGATATTGTTTTTTTCACAAAGTCACAACCCTAGCTGATGTGCCGATGAGAAGAAACGGAGGGCGGGGCATCCTACCAATGCCAACATGATTTTGGTGTTGCGTTAGTTACATTAGGGGTCACCTAAAGGCGCTCTGACTAGAGAGTAAAAATCTTAAAAAGGAGACGAATGGCTGCCATCTTAATGTGGATCACAGAATTAGTTTTAATAAAAAACATGGCAGATAATCACGTCTCTTCTTATCAACGCGGATGTTGTGCGTCAAGTGGCGCCAGCTGACGACAGGCACCACAGTCAGATTTTGCGACGAGTTCGGGCCTCCGACGAGTTGGACTGAGACCGTGATGGCGGCGCAGTGACGTCTTGGTGACGGTTCTAGTCGCGTTTGAAGACGGACTCGGCTGGCTGCACGTTAGCTGGCCGCCGCGCGAGGTGCAGTCGACCATCGGCCATCGACGCTCGAGCCCCCGCCGCGGCCCGTCGGCCGCATCAACGCGCTAAAACCAAGAGGTGAGTGCCGAAAGGCGACGGCCTTGCTTTCTACTCGTCCCCGTCGTATGAACATCGTGTGCTGCCCAGTACGATCATACTTTCCTTGCAATGCACAACATTTGTATGGCCTGCTATGCTGCGTTTTATTTCGTAAATAATTCGTCGCTAACTCTTTCTTTCGGCACCTTCGGCCGATTATCCAATTAGCCAATGTTTGAGTCCACTTTGCACCTGCTTGCCGCCCGACCTCTGCGTATGTGGCGGGAATTCGCGTCCGACTCGCTTTTGAAATGACATTAGACGGCGGAATGCGGACAAATTCGCAACGATCGAGCCAGCTGTGGCCTGTGGCTCGCCTAGCCTGCGACCGTAAGGCATTGCCTTTTTCGCTGCACCACGCCAATATTTGTAGATGATACTCTTGGTGGAGCTAAAACTACACGAATCTTCGAAAATTTGCTCTCAAATTGTTGTTCATTAGCGCCTTGCCACAGAAAATTAGGCGTCAACTTGGTATTATTATTTTTCCACAAAGCCAATGCGGACATTTGGGGAGTTTCTTTTCAATGAATTTCAGCTATTCTGGACCTATATAAAAGTGAATATTTGATAATAACAGTAAACAAATTTGTATACTTGATCTAGTGCTCTTAAATTCTATATTGAGGATTGCTTAGCAAGCTCCGCGACACGGTTTTGATGGAAAGAACGTGTCGAACGTGTATTTCCGAAATAAGCCGCGAAATTATCTTATCAGCAAAGCGTACAAGTGCCAGTTCGCAGCCGCCGTATGTGTGTATGTCCTCGCAAAATAATGAACCTCGCTTGTTTATCTCAGTCTGGAATCACGTGCTAACTACAGCAGCGAAATTTCGAAATTCTCGTAATGAATTAATATGAATTCTGTGAATGAAAAACGGGAGGAGGAATATATTTTATGCGATTAGAACGCGCACATACAGTTAGAAAACGCACTACTTCTACTTGTGGAACTATAATAGTACCGTTTTCTGAGCTATAATCGAGCTGATTTTCTTCTAAAGTAGAACAATTACGACAATCACAATGATATTGAATAAGACTAGAGTCAGAACAATGGAACTGCTGTTTAGATTCATTTAGAGTGTCTTGCTCAGAAACCATAAACCATAAATTTATTTTATTCTGACAAACAGTTATATTTATAGTTCAAAGACCCTTGAATTTTACAGATGATTGACATTGTTGAACTCTTAATAAGGAACATTTTTGTTATCCTCGGATTTGGTTCGAGAAAATGGGAGAAAAAATGCACGAAACTGAGCAGTTTCCTTGTTTAAATTTTAATTTTTAATTTTCTATAAAAATCTTATTTCGAAATTTTTATTTGCTCTAAAAATCAGTTTTGCATTTTCTTACCACCCGGTATTTTTTACGGTTGCTACCATTTTTACCAATTTGATGAGCAAGTAATTTTATAAATAATTTTTCATCTTCTGCTACTTTGTAGAATTATTAATTTTAAAATACTATCCCTACCTTCAATTTTGCCAGAATTTTCTGCTGACTTCCCGTTGCTCAAGTTGATTGACAAATAAATGACAACTTATTTTTAACTTCAGTGCAAATGATGCCAACGAAATATTGGTAAAACCTAAAATAAAATCAGTACATAAATAATTTCTGTTTTTTGAAACTCTGCTAGTTTTAAATACAGCCTTTTTCAGATTTAAATTTCTATTGCTTGGTTCCACGGCAAATTAGCTAAACGGACCCATTTTAATGAGAGAAAAAACGAGTTTAAGAACGAACATAGTATTTGATTTCTGTTGAGCTGCACCTGCTTTACAAAAATCCAAAGGCAAAAATCCTGGTGGCCCAAACTAGCCTTTGAGAATGAATTTGAAAAAAATTTGCTCAGAAATTTTTTTCGAAATATTTGGCATATTTTTTATAGATTTTGTTTCACCATGTTTTGTAGAGTTTAATTTTCAAATAACCGGTAACTAGCCAGCACATCCATTCAATTTTAGCCCTTTATCGATCCACTTTCAACTTAAAGCAGTAACTTTTGTGAGTGATAATAGATCTGTCCTGTCGTCACGTCAAAAGTTGCGTGTCTCAATTTAGGACAGAGAAAAGCTTAATGTTTTTAATCTGCACTCACATTATCAATAATTATATGAATCATTTGAAGTGCTTTTAGTAGATATAAATTTTACAGTTATAAAGTCTCTTTTCCAGTGTTTTCTTTTTTATCAATCACACGAATTCTTTTTAATAGTTCTTGACGTTCGTTAGTGCAAAAAATATGGGAAATGTGGGAATTTTTTTATAATCATAGCCGAATATATACTATACATATATATGACACACTTGAGAATGCCTTATACAACGCTCCTAGTTATTTCGAAGTATCCCCAAATGATCGGTGACGCAAGTGTCCGTGTCGTCAGCATGAATGGAAAATGTATGCAATCCGATCCGGGCGGAAAATCGCCGCGGTGACGCGCTGATCCATTTTCTGCCCGCGCGTCACCCAATCTGGTTGAGATCGTAGGCGCATCGCATCGATCGGTGTGCATTGTCGGCTAATAATGCACGCGCGAACAAATATTTGTTGCTCCGCGCCCGTGAAGATTTGATTACGCCTCTGCTGCGGCACAACGGAAATTATCCTCGCAGCGATTTTCGCCGCTCGCTCGTGATTGTTTGGATACCCTGCACTTTTTCGATGGGCAATATCCGATTCAAAAATTGGCACTTCCTGAAAATTTGTTCCGTGGAAAAGACAGGCAATGAGCGGTATGAACAATTGATTATTTTCAGGATAAATAAGTATCATGGTATCAATTAGTTAGCTTTCTTACAAATGTATGTTTGTCGTGTCTATTGAGGTGAACGTGAAGCTGTGAAAACTCTCTGCAACTTGTCAACGCGACCATTGATAAGTTTCACAAATTGCTTGTCTAAAAAATTAGCGTCATTCTAATGAAAGTGAATTGACCGTATTGTTGCGATAAATTTAACTTTACTAAAGAGAAAATCAAATCTTTAAATTTTAGATTAAGTGTCTCTTAATATAACTTACTTATCTCCGTCTGTGGAACAATCTGTTGCCAAATGTGTGTATGAACAAAGAACGAGAACTTAAATGTATTAAAACAAAAAGCCAGCCAAATATTTTCTCTCAGAATATTGTCTAATTTTCATATTTGTTTTCTAGAAAGTGATTAATTCTTAATTGAAAAATTTTAGAGTTTGATAGATTTTAAAGCACCAAAAGATAGTGTACATTCTGAAAGTTTCACCTTTGCCTCTTGAATGGTGAACTGAATTTTTTACCACCGACTTATTTACGATTCAACATCATCAACGAACTGTAGCAAAACGCTTTCCTATTGTCATGCAGCATTATCATACGAAAGTGGCACCGTTAAAATTCCTCCTGGTAGTATCAGTTTTCCTTTTTTCGGCCAGAACCGTTTAAACAGTGGCTCTTCGTTCTTAGAAGTTTGTAATTACAACACCTTTCCTCTTAAACCTTGAAGCCAAATGATAACGCGAACGCAGACACTCACTAGTAAAAACTGCTGCGTATAGTGGACATAAGTGGAACGTTCATTTCATAGGAAATTAAAGCCAGTCACGGCAAATAACATACTATTATGATAAAATACTTGCCAAAAAATTATTTCTCGCGATTCTTGTGCCAAAAATTTGGTAAAAAAATTTACTAGAAATACCAGCATTATGGTATAACAATTCCGAAAATCTACTTATCAACAAATAATATAAATGGCTGGCGATGATGCTTTTTTTGGGATTGATATATTTTGAAAAGGACAAAAACGTCCATCTTCCTCCATGAACTGGAACGAGGCGCGCGTCCTATTATAATTACTAAATAATCAAAGATGCTGGCCGTCTCTAATTTTGTGCGAGCAAGGGTCAAATGCCGGCTGCTCTGGTCGGCGGCTTCGGTCTACTCACTGCGCGCACGCGGCATGAAGTAAAGAGCATTCTCGCTCGTTCAAGTGGCCGAGCAGCATGTATGATAACTCGCTCTCTCGTGAATTCGCTCTCGCTAATAGCACCCGCGTACTATAGGCGCGTCTATTATTTGTTGTCGGCAAAGTCACCTCTCCGAGTGCGCACACAGCTGCATTTTAATCGCGATTCCCGCGAGCTCAAGGGCGTCCCTTTCGCGGTGAGCCTCGCCAAATCAACACCGCGATTGTTGTAAATCAGCCCAACTTGATAAACAATCACACCGCTGTGTTGTAATTTAATATCTGATCATAGAGCAAGTAAATGTTGACGTTGATATTTGTAATTTGCACTTATGAACATAAATTTTCTAAAATTAAAAATTGAACGGGATAAATTTTGATGTGAGAATTTAAAATGTAAGAAGGAGAACACAATTTATACCCCTAGAAGTTTAAAAGTAGTAGATCGTGCATAAATAATGACTTCTTAAACTGATTTCGATTGTAATACGGGTATTCAAAATTAATTAAGATCTCTTCCTCTTACGATTCAAACTTATTTTTGTTAAGGAATCGATAGCCACTACCACTTAGAGTATGTTCTCGCACGCCAGTAATAGTCCGCAATGCAGTTAAAATGTGCTTGAACAGCAACCTTGAAAGCGTCTTTGTGCCCATCTCGAAGAGGCAAAAAGATGCGCTGCGACAAACGGACACGCGGAATTATTCATTTCGCCACCAACTCGAAGCGAAAGCACGAGACAAGTCAGCCGGAAAGTTTGCCAAGTTCAACGATCCTCGCTCTTGGACTGACCAAGAAAACCAAGTGCATAGAGCCAGCAGCCAGCTCACTTGGTTTGGAAAATTTTTCTCGAATCTAGGCCACTGCTCTGCTCAGGGAAAAATGTGGGTCTTTCTTCTCTCTCAAAGCTTAAGTTTGTCTTGGCTGTAACAATTAACGACATAATTATGTCATTGATTCCTCTTATAGGGAGTTTGAAAATTTGTAGGTTCTGAAAAAATTATTAGTGAAGGAGGTGGTTTGCAGCTCAGCTCAAATTTTAAACCAATTCGGTATACTTCTCACATTTTTCCTCTCAAAGGGTTAAAATTAGCTTCCACTCTGCGCAGATAAAAGCTTCGTCGAAAAGCTCCAACCGTCAATACAAAATTAATGAGCATGTCTGCTCTGTGATTCAAAGCACGTCCATGCGCAAAAATGAAACTTTGCCATGCTACCGCGGACGCTGAGCTGGCTTGGTAGTTTTGGCATTTTGAGGGAGCCACGTCAAAGGAAACTCGTCGCCAGGCAGAGATAAAAACAAAGAGAGAGCCAGGAGCTCTAATTGATCTGTTTATTGCACGCAGCGCGCACGCACATCTGCTTTTCTTCTTATCGGCTCGCCTTACTCGATTCAAACACTAGCGCTGCCAGTGTAATTAAACAAATGGGCGGCCGCTGCCACACACACACACACACACACACACACACACACTCACACACGTGTTTCGTAAGTTTAGCAAACTCTCTCAATCAACCACTTGATAGTGGAAGACGATTTGCTGGGAAAATGTCATCTTAACGGATTTAAAGTTTAAAGTGGACATTTTTGTAATTTCCAGAGACGTAAACTTTTACCTAGAATTTGCTCACTTCTTGTCATCAATATTGTTATTTAACTGTTAAATTAAGCTATCCGTCAGGACATATTATAAAATCTGGAAAGAGCAGGCTATAAACTCTTGAATCGATTTTAGACGCGAAATCAATTTCATCCAGTATTCCTCAACATTCCTGGAACAACCAATTCGGTGTTTTTCTCTTTGCGAGAATATTGTGTAGGTAGGCATTGCTCCCATCTCCCGAGATAATTAGATCTTACTGCAAACTGCGTGGATTTCTGTCGACAGATCGTGAGTGGGTGTGGAAATTTTTTCTGGAAATAGACTCAGCGACTGGCTAGAAAATCGTTAAAAACAGGGACGTTGCAACAATACAAATCGCTTGAAATAACGCTAAATAAAATGCCAATTTGATGTCAATGTCGCGGCGGATTGGTTTAGACTTAATATAAAATGGTTTGCTGTCGCCGTGTTAGTCGCTCGCTGGTGGATTTTGCAAGTGGGAAACAGCATCACTGGCCAGGCTCGTGTTTTGGTCCGCGAAACTGGTATTTCCAGTCGTGCTGGTCACGTGCGAGGACACCAGATCGTGCAAAATATCACGAAACTACGACGAACATGTGTATGTCCAGCTGCTCGCCCAATACAAAAGCCAAACGCACGTAAAATTCCTACTTAATTACCAATTAAGCACAGACTAACCACCAACATTTTTTGTCTGTCACCGTAAAATTATAAAATTAATATGAGTTTTTCTTAAAAAGTAATACTATTGTAACGTATTTCAATATCACGGCCTTGTTAAATTGAAACAAATCAAACAAAGAAACTTATTTCCATGCCAACGATCGTGCCATCGTATTTTTTCACAACAGAAACATTCGTCACTGTACTGTTTGCACTTCCCTTCAACACATCCCTCTGAAAGTAGAGCAAGGGGGCTTTGCATTATTCCTGTGTTTCTGCGAAACGTGCTCGCTCGAAATAAACTCTTTGCGCTGTGTTGTTAGCAAAGCTTATAACTATTTCCCAGCGGCATAGCCTATGTAGAGTGCTGTACACGCGTGGCCGCGTGGGCGAAAAATTAATTGCGAATGCCAACTCATGCTACCTCTCTTAATCCATTACTAACGAAGCGCTTTTTTCCTACTTGCAGAGTAAATGACGGAAAGGGCAATAATATTAATTTCACTAGATAATGTTTTAATGCATACAAATTCTTTTGCAAACTCTGAAATTTCAAACACTCTCATATTATATGCGTGCTGTTAATTGACCTGATTTCAAATATTAAAGTTAAAAGATTCTTTTAGTCAAAACTCAAACTTATAATTTTCAAAAAAAAAAAAAAATAAATAGATATTTCATCAAAACCCAACATTTACTAATATTTTCCTAAATAAATAAAGGGGTTAAAAGTAGAAAGTATTTTCTTTTTGACAAACAAATTTAAAATCTAGATAAATGTGTAAAATACCCTGAAAGGAAATTTAAAAAAAAATCTTCCAAGCTGCTTCCGTGTTATTATCTGCCTAAGAGTTTCTGCTTCCTGGGTAAATAAACAAGAAACCCGTTCAGTTCCTAATTGTAACAAATTTAACGCACACTCCGTGTTTATCTGAGTGCAAGTTGACAGTTACTTGATTAATTTTCTTAGCGCAGTAACATTGTAAGTAATTATACAGTTTTGATAACGAAATCGTTAAAAGCGTACGCATAAACCAGTTCAGAGTTTCAGTGCCTGATGGTGAAAACTAAACAAACAAATACGTGCATGATAAATTTAACTCTTTTCAGCACGTTGCTCGAATAAAATTCACGCTTGTGCGTTGCCGGTAGTCTTGCTAACTCGAGCAAGGATTTTTCCCTTAATTAGTACAACTAATTTTCTTATGATCGCCCTCTCGATACTTTTGACTTTGCATCCGAGCCAACAACTTTTACTTCAGCTCTAATTGAGAAACATAAGCCTTTTTGCTGGCGTTTTTTGTGGCAATCTCATTTTAGTCAGTCTTTTTCAACCCATTCAGCAGATAAACAAGTGTCCATTTTCCTCCTCAATATCTGCAGTAAAATTGCTCAACTCCGGCAATTTATGAGTTTTGTGACAGTGAAATCGTGGGTTTAATTTCCTTTGATTTTATAAATTCTTGCTTAAAATATGAAATTTCTCAAAATTTTCTAATTTTTAAAGCACAAATTACTTAACAACGTAATTTTCCATTTATAGGCTGAATTATATTAGGCAAATTATCAAAGTTATGTGAAATATTAAAACTCTGGAAACATACCATTTGAGGATAGAGCAGCAGCTTAGTTTGAAAAAATTCAGCTGGTAATTGATGCCATTGAGGAAGTTCTCCTCTCAAGAAACCCCAAGCCAGTCTTATCTTGAATTCTGATCGGCCGCCAAGAAATTTAATTCTTAGTTAAATGAGTCAAGGTTCAGTTTCTTTCTGCGGTTTGAATGGCTCGTATTTTCAGTGGCACCAGTGTTGGCCACTAGGCCTTGAAAGAGTAATGTTTATTGTACAACTTTCTCCAAAATAGTGCAAAAATACAATGCGAATTTTTTCTCACTTTTTCCCTCTCACTCTCTGGTGCGTTCGAAATTTAAATTAATGTGCAAATCTTAGTGCTCTTGTCCTTTAAAACTGAAAAAGGCTCGAATCGCAAATTGTTCCATGTCCATGGTGTCGAGAACGTGCTTGAACTTGCACGCTGTTGACAACATCGGCCTTGTAGTATGTACTTGTTGCACAGAGTGAGTCACGTATTGTTGATGTGCCTCGAGTTCCATGGTTGAGCCACTGCCTTTGCGCGAAACAAACGCCGTATTTTCCAAGCTCCTCCACTCGAGAGCGCAGACTTGGTGCGTAGCCGTATAACCTACACCTGCATGCGTGACTCGGCGTGTGCCCGATCTCTTTCAAGCTCTTCCGCATGGCTACTGCAAAAAAGCGCGTTACTGTTTACCGAGAGAGTTTGTCCATCAGGTTCTTAACTACATTTATTTTGCAAGACAACTCACCGTGAATACTTAGTTCGATTATTCCGAATCTTTTATTAGATGACTAGGGACTTTATATCTGTGACTAATTCCCTCTTGGTCTAGAGTTTGTTTTTAAAAATAAATTATTAAAAATTAAAAATTTAGTTTAAATATTTTGGCTTTTCCTGTGCTTCTAATTTTCATTTACGACGGGATATTTAATACTTTTGGCTTCTGAAAGAGTTTGTTTTTATTTTAAAAATGATTGAGAAAAGAATATTTCAACACAATTGTCATTTTTCTAAAGCGTTATGGTTATGCAATAACATAATTCATTGCCACGTTTTATGCTTAAGGAATGCATTATTTCCATTGTTAATGAGAAACTAGAATCGTATTAATTTCGATTCGAGTGTTTTGAAAAGTCTGCGTTTTATTTTCACCATAACTTTTCAATGGTGAGCGTGTGTGAGACAAGATTGGTAACAAATCTCGGTTGCGCCAGAACAGAATAATGCAAATCGTCGACGCATTGCAAGACACATTATTGATTGTATGCAAACGCGAATCCGCTCGAACGGAATAAATTAACGCATTCTGCCGCTCTAGGGAGGGAGACGCGCGAGAAACAGCTGTTACTGGCATGAAGCCGTACTTTGACTCGCTGATCGAGAGCTTGCATGAGCTAATTTTAGCTAGAATTGTCCACTCGGAAATAAAGCACCTTTAAATGCATCTCTCGCGAAACCATACGTACGTTTAGCGAAAGTTGCATGTCTGTGGCACATTTTAGGTCGCGCGTAGTTAGAGCTTGTATGCTCGTTAGACGCAACTTACGTAGACGTAATACATTATTAGGCAGTTTGACAGCATTTCGTGGTTTTGCGTAGGCGTCGCGCGCGCCGAGATGTTCTACAGTCAGGCGTTGGACGCGGGCGAGTCGCTCAACTTGCTGCAAAAATCGCCGATTGGCGCCAGAGAAAAGCGAAGGTAACATCTGCGAGTAGTTAGGAAAAAACGATATTATTTTGTTGGACAGTACTCTCGCAAAGCGTGATTCCGCAAAAATTAAACGGGTGATTGTCTTAACGTTTCACTTTACAGTGTTGTCAGAGTATAACAACCAACCGTTTTCTGTCACAGCATGGCACAACAGCCAAAGAGTCCCAACTAAATTCGAACAAAATTTTGAAATTAAAACTTATTATGTCATCTTCAAAGTGTAAGAGAAAGACCTGAAAAAGGAAAGGCTCGCCTTTCTACATTGCGGAAAAGTTTCAAGAGACTGATTGTGCGAGCTGAGAAGTCACAAAAAATTAAAGATATATGCGATCGAATAAACAATACAAACCGGACCAATTCCTGGAAATTGGATATCGACGAGACAATTTCTAAATCGGGCGGCAAAAGAATTATTTTGTTTTTAAAAGATACGCCCAGAACGTGTCCCTCTCATGACAATGTCTGTCACTGACATCATCGAAGAAAAGACATAGCCCCAGATTAAACCTCATTGTTTCCGTTTTGCAGGCAACTAGTGATGCCCAGCTTCCGGTCGCTAGTGTCTTCGTCGCCGTCGGCTGCGCCAGTCGCCGTACAGCAGCCGCTGAAGGCGGCTAAACTCGCCATGGGATCCGCGGCCAGCAGCAGCAGCCCCCTGGAAGCAAACAACACAGGGGAGGAGTCCCCCTCGGTGGGGCCCACGAGTAGACTGATTGCCCCCAGGCCTGCCATTATTCCCTCCCTTGCCTCGCCAAAGGTACAACAGCAATAATTGCTTTTTTAATCTGTTCTGTTTTTTTCCCAGCAAATTTTCTCCTCTTTTAGTTATTTAAAAAAATCACGCTTCAAATAATTTGTTTATCTTTCATTAGCGTACTCTCATAGTTTTAATTTGTATTTTTAAGGAAGTTGCTTCAAACAGATTATATTGCTTTTCAAAATCTCATTTTTACAGCTTTTGGAGTTTTTTTTAGATTTAGATTTGATGACAAGACAAAAAACAAATTTTTTTATTAATTTATATATTTAAACAAAAATCGTGATTGACGCGGATCTTTATTTTCAGCGGCCAATGAAAAGAGACTCGTCATGCGGGAGTCTGCTGTTGGGACTGCGGCCCTCTCTCAACCCTGGCAGGTCCAGTTTGTCCATGAGAAAGTGCGAAACCGTAATGGCCCTATCGTCATTGGAGCCAATCAAGCCGCTCAACAGGTAAAGAGATATTATTGATTGCTATGCAAACGCATTGCTTGTCAGAGATAACAGTCAACTGAGGTCGCTTAGATTTATCAAGTGGTAACTGCAAAACGCAGTGGGAATTTCTTTCAGACTTAAGCCGGATGAGTTACATACATATTCGTTGAATTAAAGTGTCTGCAAAGGATGTAAATCAACTCATACCTTTTGAATATTTTATTTCGTTTGTCATGTACTTTTTTATTATTTTTAGAGTCAATCTCGACATTAAGTCTCTATTTAACAGAAAGATGGATTTCAATTTCTCTTCATATCTAATTGGCTTAAACGTTATTTCAGGCTGCGCGTGGCGTCGTCGCGGAATTTGCACTGTTCGCGCTGTTCCAGTTTGGCTTCAATGCGGTTCAGCTCGCGCTACTCAATCAACACGGTGGTCGAGTCACCAACAACTCAAAATCTGCTCTGCAAAATCTGCCTGACCGAAGTGCCTCAAGCGCAAACCACCACTCTGCAGCTGTGCCAGTGTGTTTTCTGCACAGAGGTAATCAAACAGCGCTCCACGTGTTCACGTGTGTTTATTTATTTGCTATGAATATTTACAGTGCTTAAGGCAGTACGTCAGTTTCGAGATCCAGGAGGCAGCCTACGACATCGCATGTCCAGACGCAGGTTGCGAGAAGCAAGGCGTCCTTGGCCTCCAGGAAATCGAATCATTAGTTAGCACCGATCTCATGGAAAAGCACCAAAAGTTCAGATTAGACAAAGGTAAATAAAAAAATACTAATAGATAAACTTAACCATGTTAAAAACCAGATTATAATGTTACGATGATCTTTTTTTAATTTGCACATTAGTGACACAAATATCAACTATTTTAAAAAATAGTTTTCATATACTAATTTTTAAAATATTTTTTTTTTATTAATATTTATAATCTTTGTTTGTTTGTTTTTTTCGCTCTGATAATTATAAATCTATTTGTGCTACAGAGGTAGACTTGGACTCGGGCCGAACGTGGTGTCCGCGCGCTGGCTGTGAAACCATCTGCACCATCTGCCCTGGGTGTCAGCCGCAGTGCGTCAGCTGCCCATCATGCAGCGACGCCTTCTGCTCAAGCTGCAAGAAACCTTGGCACCCTGGAGCCCAGTGCAGTCTGGAAAAGTATGTCCTCGTAACACCACCACTTACCACCATAGTGTAACTGATATAATTAATTGCAGGAGTGAGAGCTCGTTGATATTCGACCCCGAGAGAATCAAACTCTGTCCTATGTGCAAAGTGCCGATCGAGAAGGACGAGGGTTGCGCCCAAATGATGTGCAAGCGGTGCAAACACGTCTTCTGCTGGTACTGCCTCGCCTCCCTTGATGTAAGCACCATTACTTCTTCCTGCTTCTCTGCTGTTTATTTTATTTTAGTGCTCCGTTTGATTATTTTGCTGGGGAAATTGTCACATTATTCAAAAGCAAATCTTGATTGAGGCGTAATTTATCATTTGAAACTCAATAATTTTATATTCGTGGTAGGGTTGTCACGTATCTGCCTCAGCAACAACAGGATAAAAACGAATTTGTTGAAGAAAATTTATCTTCAATATACTACATTTTATTCTTTGATACTTAACTTAATGCAATCTACAACCGGAATCAGCTGATGATGAGAAAGGAGGAATTATTCATAAATGAAATTTATGATTTTAAATTATATTTTTATATTTTTCAATATAGATTAAAGATGGCCTAATTACAGAATGTATGTGTGGGCAGTGCCTTCTTCATTGCAAAAGGGCACGGACTGACAAGACCTAACATCTAACCTTGGGTCTAATAAAAAATCTCAAATTGTATTAACATTCAAAACCAATTATGTTTAAACTCATCACAACTTGTGTCAAAGCTGAAAATATGGAGCAGAAAGCTTTTAAAAATTTCTGAGCCGACAAAGAAATTGCGAGGTGATTTTATTTTATTAGTTGCAACAGGAAAGCTAGAAGGGCTGTTCATTTCCATTCAATGCACAAACCAACTAATGGAATATAAATTTGATCATATAATCAAAATTTGAATATCCTCGCGTTCTTATTTATAAGGCATTCTCAAGCAACAATAACTAATGTGCATCATTATTAAAATTTATAATGCCTTGCAAATTTTCATCCTTAAAGTGTAAATTGTTGATAATAGAAAATGCCTCTGTTTCAGGACGACTTCCTCTTGCGCCACTACGACAAGGGACCGTGCAAAAACAAGTTGGGCCATTCAAGGGCGTCGGTGATCTGGCACCGGACGCAGGTGATCGCCATCTTTGCCGGCTTTGGCATTCTGTTGCTGGTGGCGTCTCCGCTGCTCTTGCTGGCCGCGCCCTGCATCGTCTGCTGCAAGTGCCGCGTCTGTCAGGAAAAGTACGACGAGACATCAGAGAACGCGGCCACCAACCCTGAGTCGGAGCACTTGCAACCCAACCCGCTATGAGAGTATTTTCTGTTGTTTCATATGCGTCTGTTGAGCAGAAACAATTTGCTGATGTATTTTTGTAAAAAAAAAACTGGTGGTTTCCGACTTGTTTGCGTTATGTGATTGCAATCAGACGAGCAGGTGTGCGACTTCCAGCGACATCCGCGTTGCAGGTCTCAAAGCGTTTAGTTAGATTTTGCTGAGAGACTGAGAAAGATTCGACCAGGCCTGCAATTCTGATGATCCGCGAGTTCCATCCTCAAACCATTTTATCCACAGCTTTGGTGACGCGCTAAAATTGCTTGGATATTTTAAGATGCATGCGTACTTACAGGCTGATTTAGAAAACGGAATCGTACATTGAACTCTTTGAAATCCAAGGGCAATAACTTGCTTTATGCTGATAACATCGTGATTGGTGCATGAGGCAAAGGCACCGCGCGAATTTATCTATCTAACTCTTGCCACTTTGAATTTCTCCGCCCAAATCGCGCTCTCGTGAATTTTCTGTACTTAAATGTGATGTCGATTATTATGAAATATATTACCGCCGCAGTTAACCAAACAGATCGGTGTTGAGCGTGTATGCGATTGATTTAAAAACTTTCCATTAGTTAATACAACGGCAGAAAAGTGACAGATACATGTGAAATACATACAAATCTTATTCTTTAGTTTGTGCGTTGAAAATGAATACAACTGTTTATTTTAATATTCAATATTTATAACGTGATATTTTAAATACTATGCTTTAGCGCAGTTGAATTGTACTTATCGTACCGAGGACAAACTCTGTCGCATGTGTGTTGAGGTGAAACATTGTTCCTACATGATCTTGTGCGTACTTTGAGAAGGGATGTCAATCATGTGAACAGAACTTGCAGTTGATTTGGTCGAAACTGTGAAAATGGTGTATTGAATGGAAGGTATAAAGAGACCATTTAAATATTGTACATGATCACCACGTTAAATAATAATGTGTATGTCTTTGATATTATTTAATCGCTTCAAAAATGGTTTTCGTAAATAAAACGTAATTCAATTGCAATCACTAATTTTCTAGTTTTTGTTTTCTTTTCACTCCGTCTGCCCTAATAAGGCGTGTCACATATTTTTCAATGAAAATTAGTTCCACTATATTCGCTTTTTAATCGCCTTCTTACAAAATTTTGTCGAGTCTGCCAAAGTACAGGAAGGCACTACCTAAAAATATTTTCTAAGTTATTCAATCTTAATTAAGGAAATTAATTCATCATATTTTCATCTTGTTCGTCTTTGATGATCCCGGTTGTTGAGTGTACTATTGCTATGAAAGTTTTAAATTGTTATTAGAAATCAAATTTTAGTTTGATGCTCAAGCGTGCGTTGGTTGCAAAACCAAGTTTTTCAGGACAAGGTCATTATTGCCTGCGTATATCTGACTAACTTCCTGCCCGCCATCACAGTAACCAATTGAGAGAAACACAAACCAGAAGCAAACTTTGAGCTATGATATCTATGAAAATGTGAAACAAACCAGCTGGAACATGCCACTTAAGTTTTTGTTATTAATTTTAGCGTTAGGATTAGTGCATAAAGAAGTATGGACAGGGAAGAGTTGAAAATAGAAAATTTAAGTAATTTTTAATTCATTTTTAGGCACAATCTGCGGGCATCCAAGGCAATTCCAACGTGAATCTGCACAACACGCGACGACGTAATATATTTAATACGTTGCTTAACATTAACAACATGCACGTTTTATATTTTCCTCTAAGTGTCGGCCAAAAGTAATGAAATGGTAATGCATAATTTAATTTAGATCTTGAGAAAAGGGCCAGGCGTGCCTTTATAATCACGTGCTGCAACCAAAATTGTCAGGACATGTACACCAAAGTCTACCCTGAACTCTACGGCCCGCCACCTGACACAAACGACACCAACTCGTCCAACAAAGATTACGCCGAGAGTAAAAATGCTGATCTTGATGAAAGCCCTCACGAGCAAGACAGAAACGATGAAAAAAGTGATGAGGGCGAGCAAAACGATGACGTTGTTGAGAAAGAGGAAAACGATTTTGAAGGAAAAAGCAGCACTGACGAGACACCAGGCGTAATGACAGCGTCACCAATAATAAAGTTGGAGGAGATGAAGGCTGCCCCGAAACCAGCCGCGAAGGCTGCACCAAAAGCGGCTGCGAAACCAGCCGCAAAGCCTGCACCAAAAGCGGCTGCAAAACCAGCTGCAAAGCCAGTGGCAAAGACGGCTGCAAAGACAGCCGTGAAACCTGCAGCCAAGCCCGCAGCAAAACCTGCTGCGAAACCAGCCGCCAAGCCAGCAGCAAAATCAGCCGCGAAACCTGCATCAAAAGCACTACCTAAGCCAGCCGCGAAGCCAGCCGCAAAGCCAGCCGCAAAGCCAGCCGCAAAGCCAGCCGCGAAGCCAGCTGCAAAGCCAGCCGCGAAGCCAGCTGCAAAGCCAGCCGCCAAACCTGCTGCTAAGTCAGCCGCCAAACCGGCAGCAAAGCCTGCAGCACAACCAGCCGCAAAGGCCAAAGTGGCTGCCAAATCAGCCGTCGTGAACAAGCCATCAGCAGCGAAGCCGGCGTCGAAATCGATACCAAAGCCAGCCGCCAAACCCGCGGCCAAACCAGCCGCCAAACCAGCTGCTAAGCCTGCGGCCAAACCTGCTGCCAAACCTGCTGCCAAGCCAGCCGTGAAGGCTCCAGCACCAGTCAAACCCGCCGTTGTGCCGACTAAAGCGGCTGTTGTTCAAGCGGTCAAGACAACAGCCGCCCCTGCCAAGGCTCCAGCAGGAGACGAAACCGTGGATATTGATATTCTTGTTGGTGCAGAAATTTTTATTGTATCAAAAAGCTCCATACTGATCATTGGGATGGTAATTTTTCAGGAATGGTGGACAATGGAGAAGACAGTAAGGCAACTTTTACAACATAAAATATACATCATCAAAAAACATAAAAATGTGCAGTTTTAAATTTATATAGCGACGACAGCAGTAGAAATTGCATTTAGTACAACGAGCCTGTAATTTTACAAATATTTATTGTTATATATTCTATATAATTTATGAGAGAAACAGACTTGCTTAAAAACAAGGCCTATATCTTTATTCTCTCCGACGAGTTTCTGATATTTTAGTGTCACATAGTAGCGTTGTATTTCATGATAAAAATCGAAACACTTTTCCTCTATACATTTTTTAATTCCTTTTTGCTTTTCTTAGAACATTTTTCTATTTATTCTGTTGTTGGCTGCTGCTGGCAACAGACGTGTTTTCCATGATATAGGTATTTGTGCTTCAGTGTGTGTTTGAAAAGCTGTATGATTGTTTGCTACTGATTTTATATTAAAATGCGTTTTACGATCTTTATCATGAAATAGGGCGCTACGGAGACGTCGCTGACAGAAGACCAAAGGAGGAAATTTTTAAGCAACGGAGGATAAAGCCCGTTTCTCTCATAATAAGAAACAACTAACGTCGATTTTTGACATCTTAATTTAAAAATTATTATATCCACATATTTTGCCTTAAATATATTCCGTGATCTTAATCTGCATGGGAAGTGCGGTATAGATTTTCCAAAGTGCATACACATTTCTGGCTATTTTTTTTTTTAATTTTTATTAGCGTTTTTTGTTCTAAAGAAATACGTGCACAAATATTTTCATTAAACAAAAACCTTTACTCACAGATGAAGGAAAATGGTGAATACTCTTATCAACTGAATTTTATTCAATGTATTTCAACCTTTTGACTTATAGTAAATTTATATTGTCAATTTTTTCAGTCATTTAACATTTTGACTGAAAGTGTTAATCCTTTTGTGATTTTCATACTTAAATAATAACTGTAAATTGTATTGAAACATTGAAACCAATTCCTTGACCTTTAAGAACTCTTAACCTATAATCACATTCTATATGTATTTTTTGTGGTTTATGGACTGAATACCAAATTCTAATTGTTTGGATAACCCGCACTAGATCAGCATAAAAAAATCGGACGGATATAAAACTGCAAATCCAGCACCATCCAGTCACTAACAAAAAATCTTCCACTTTGCGCAGCTACTTTTTAAAGAAACCCCTTCATTTTAAAGCCCTAAACTTGGGCAATTGCTTAATTAAATCAAAATCTTTCGACAGCAACGACGACGACGACAACAACAACAACCACTCTGCGGCCGACACAAAGGGCGTTCATTCCACCTGTGTTCAACGTGCCCGCGGCCCCACCGCCCACGGCGGCACCAGCTGCGACCCCTCCGCCATTCAGGCCGCCGGTGTTTGTGCCTGCGACTCCGCCGCCGATCGTCGCGCAGCCGGTGCCGGCGGCCACTCCGCCGCCGTTCAGGCCTCCCGTATTCCAGCCGGCGGCGCCGCCGGCCCCCGTTTTCGTGCCGCCGGTGAACACGCCGCCACCGTTCGTGCCGCCCACGCAGCCGCCCTTCAGGCCACCCGTGGCCAACCCCGCGCCCCCAGCGCCCGTGGTAACCGCGGCGGCGCCGCCGCCCTTCCGGCCGCCGGGGGCTAACCCCTTCCCGATTGCCACCGCGCCACCCCCGGCTCCAGGCGGCCCGCCGCAGCAGGCGTGGCGGCCCCCGGGCGGCCCCGTCCCCGCGCCGGCTGGCGCAACCACCGGAAAGGGGTCGTTGGAGACCACCACAAAGTTTGACTACGTCGACATTGACCAGATGGTCAACGAGCTAGAGGCGGAAACCACGCCGCCACCCAGCGCCGATAAGGACGCATTTGGAGGCCTGGACATCGGAGGCATGGTCGGAGGGTTCTTGGGCGGTTTTGCAAGCTCCAACTCAAAGGACGGAAAAAATGATGCCCCCGGGGATGCACCGCCAGAGTAATTTTTTATTATCAATATAACCGCTGAGAGAAATAAATTTTATGAATTGTACGTTCATTCACTAATTGTTTTCTCAAGATAAAACCTGATTTTTAACTAAATATAATTTTTCACCGAAAAATGTTCTTAATAAAACCTTTTTTATATTCCCTCACTGTTTAAACTAATAACCATATCTAAGAGAGACATCAAGCATTGAGCAATCTTTTAAGAGAAAATCCTTTACGATTGCATTGTGTCAATGGAAACAACAACACGTTATATCATTTTGTCTGATTATTTCTTGAAAAACTGTACACAAAACCCGACGGGCCTACAATAGATGCCAAGTCGAGAAATGGGGAGTAAATCAGAATAGCCGGGGTCGTCTCTGAAGGCGGGCTTATTATTATTACGCTACGCGTAGAGCATGGATTTCAATCATGATAAAGAAAAAAAGCTTTGCAGAAAATTGGTGAAAAATACTTTTTACGTTAACTTGAAAATTATCTAAAATTAAGAAAATGCTAAGAATTGAAATCAATTAACTTACAAAACCCCGTTTAACATATTTCGAGAAAATGGCGAATCTGAAATTTAACATTTCTTCGCGGTTCTAATTTCATTATTGCACCACCGCAGAGACAAAAAAACTCAATGAAACTTTTGCTACGAACGTATCACAAAATGTTCTTAATTGATGGTCTGTAAAGCTTTTCTTAAATTAATTGTTGATTAATAGAATACTATACTTGTCAAAAAAAGTAACGAATCGGATCTCACTAGGAAAATAAGATAATTTCATAATTTTAAAATACTCAATAGCTATATACATAGATCTCATGAACTGGACTTAAAAAATTACACTCTTCTGTTGAAATTTGTTTTCCATTGCGTAAGATCTGCGTTACAGAAAATTATTAATTAAAATAAAGTTTAATTTTATATTATATCAGAGTTATCAGATCATATTAAATAACAATTGATAAATCTCAAGTCTCAACTAATACAAAAATCATGGCTGCAATCATTTATTAAAAATTTGAGGCAGTTGATATTTGCGTGGCAAATTTTTTAGAATTCGAAAATATCAGTAACATGCATATATATTGACAAGGCCGATCACTCTACATATTAACAGGCCAACTTCCGGAGCGGCCATCATTTTTATTTTACTCGCAGAGGACAAAAGAGTTTTAATGTGAAATATTTGCTCCATGTCCACCGAACATTCAACATGAAACCCTTAATTATGCTTTCGATTTTCGGTGTGATAATGGGATTGATTTTAGTTGAGGTTAATTAAGATATAAGAGCAGTTTTAATCTTAATTGTCTGAATATTATACATAATCAGGCGAAACCAGCAAACAACCAGCTAAAACCAAACATTACGAGCAGCACTCAAGCACGTAATTGTGAAATGACGAGTTGCTTGACGAATAACCTGTGTGCCATTTTATTTGCAAGTGTCTGCCAAACCAAAGCCCAACTTGACCACCAAAGCAACCAGCACGAAAAATGCGACTAAGCCGACCAGGAAATCAGCAGCAATTCAACCGTTGAAATCTTTAAAGCCAGCCAATAAACCTGCGGCCAAGGCTGTGGCGAAAACAGCCGTTAGGAAACCAGCCGTAAAGCCTGCATCGCGCTCTGCCCCAAAAACAGCCGCAAAGCAGCAAGTTAAACCAGCCGCAAAGCAGCAAGTTAAACCAGCCGCAAAGCAGCAAGCAAAGCCAGCTGTAAAGCAGCCGGCAAAACTAGCCGTAAACGCACCTGTACAAAAAGCAGCAAGGTCGGGAGTTGTTAAGCCACTATGGAAATCGAAGAATAAGTCAAACGGTCGGAAAAAACCTAACGTTGTAGCGGTCATTGTTGAATATGACCTTCCTGACAAAAACTTTAGAAAAAATGGCAGAAAAGGGAAACATTCCCTGATGTCAAAGAACATGACAAAGAAAGGTAAGTTCAATGTTTATTTGTAGACAGTTCACACTAGTTTTTTTTTCAACAAATGAGCTTATTTCTAAAAAAAAAATCTCCCGGCACTATTCCTCTTGATTGGGCAGCAGTTGGAAAAGGCTTTAGGAAGGTTCACGCAATTTGCTATTTTTCTATGGATTGGGTTGTCAAGATTATACTCGTTTACTCTTTGTTTGTGCCCAAGGACGATTTTGTTAAATTTTTGAGATAATAATAAGCTTATTTTTTGAGAAAATAATAATATTTTCATCTGTATAAGGAAGTTAATTAATCTAGAATACATAATTAGTTTAAATATTTCAAATTATATTTCCCCAACCCTTTTATTAAAATATTTTCAGCCTCGTCAACTGCAAACACAATTCAGAATATTGGTTTGGAGCTGTCTGAGAATAAAACTACCACTAAAGAACCAGCAAGCACAGTCTCCGAATACATCAGCGTTAACAAAATGATCAATTTGGAAATGACACCTGCTCCAAGCACCGAAAAAAATCCCTTGGTCACCTCTTATGAAAGCAACACGTCTACGTTAAACGTTGGCCCTTCCGCCGAAGAGTGGAATCCGTGGTATGTACCCCCTGAAGAGCTTATCAAGACCACTACAAGAAGCGTGTTTGATGCATACATGGACGTGGACCAAATGATCAGGGATGCGGAATACGAATTTGAAACGACGCCACCGCCAAACGCGGAGAAAGAAGCTTTTGGAGGCTTGGTCATTGGAGGCATGGTTGGGGGATTCTTGGGCGGATTTGCCTCAAATACCATGGAAGTCTATGAGGAAACAACTACCGAATCAACGCCCCTACCACAAGCTACTGAACACTTGGACACTGAGGAACGTTTTACAGTTACTGAAGCTGAGGTGGAAACAACTACCAGCCAGGACCAAGAAAAAAGCGCTTTTGGAGGCTTAGATATTGGCAGCATGATTGGAGGATTCTTGGGCGGTTTTAAAACCGAAAATGAACAAGAATAGATCATTATTGAATATTTCGTAATGAGGAAAGGAAATGATAAGGTGATTTTAAATATTTGGAAAAAATGAATTTTAAAACACTTCCCCGGCGATTAAATTTGGTGGAAACAATTAAAGCTTGTATTTTGGACGCATTTGTTTAAAATAAATGAATATTTGAATTATACTAGTTGCAGTTATCTTAAATTAACCCATTGAACTTTTATTTACAACTCAACTTATGCGGCTTTACACTTACTCTTTGCAGCAGTAGCCTCAATTGGCTGCCACGGGGTACGTGTTATTTTCTACAAAGCTGACAAAGTCGACAACCTTCGTGTGGCAATTCAATCCAGCGCCGTTGCTGCTGTGGAGACAGCCGAGCACGCTGTCCTTTTGGCTCGACTCTGAAGCGGATTTGCTGCCAACAGAGGCGACCGGTTTACCATCAAAGGCCTTCGCAGCTGCGCTGAGCTTTTTGCCTAAGCTTTGCATCTGCAGCTCGTTGATCTTGTCCTGCTTTTCGAATTCCTGCGGTGGTTCACCAAATGAGTTACATGTGCTTTAAATAAAAAATTATAATTTACGTTGTATACATCCTCTCCAATTACGCTAGGGTCCCTCTTGAAGGGCTTTGCTTTGGCAGGAGCAGCAGAAGCTTCTGACGCAGCAGGCGACTGTTATACACGAATTAATATTTTACAATTTTTCTCAACACTTTTTTAAACGACTAAAAGGGAGTTTTTTATTTGTGTATAACCTACCTCTATAATTAGGGTGCGTGTCTGCGGCTCTCTCTGCACAAGCAATCTCTGCGCGACCGATTCTGAAATCTTGATCACCCTAGAGTCAAGGGCCGCTTCTTCATTGGACGCGTGCGTTGACGTATTTCCCATTTTTAGCGATGCTGCTAAAGAGAAATAGTTGATCTGTAGCAAGAGCAAGTTAAATAGCTTCCCAATTTCTTACTTCTCCAAAATAATCTTTTTTTAAACTCTTCTACCGCTGACGTCTTTTTGTTATTGGCATCAAACTCTTACAGCTGTTGTCGGAAAAGGGGAGTGGCGTCAAGTAAAAACAAAGGCACGCCCATGCATCTCATGTGATGTTTTAATTGTTTTTTTTTCAGTCGCGGTTTTCAATTACATAATCTGCCATGCGGCCAGGGCCAGGACAAGAACCTGACTAGGTCTCAATGCGGTAATACAATATACATAAATACACATATATGTTTTTATGCATTTATGCATTAGAAGCGTATGTATGTACATACGTAGTTCTCGATCACACTCACACTTTCATTAGCCAAATTAATAGTGCTCTCCGTGTTATACTTAAGGGGAAAACGAGAAGTGTGAAGTGAACGATTTTAGTGATTTTATCATAATAATTATATTGTAATAAGATGATGACGAGGAATTTAAATGTGAACAAATAGAGTTCCATCAAATATATGCTAGAAAGCAATTTATTGACCTGAAATCGTGGTTAGTTTCATACATTCCAAATTGTTCATGTTTTATATATATTTTTTATTTTGCAATGAGGGCAAATTGTCTGTTTAATTTTAAGTTATGCTCTCACATGCGTAAGATTGCAGCGTGTTGCAGCTTAAGTCGTACCACTTTCCTCCGTCTGTTTGCGATCTATTTTTTTTTAATTTAAAAATGGAAAGCACATAAAAATGTAAGCGGCATACATTATTATAACACATTGCTCTACAGTAGGAGCTTGTGGCTGTAATAAGCCCCACCAAGAATAAGTGTCATTTGCACCGTTTATCCACACATACTTCTGGTCTGCTCTGCCTAGATTATCCTTTCCGATCCAAATCCACGCTCCAGCATGGACTAAATTTACACAGTCATTTCAAAGAATAAAAGTAATTTGCGTTATAAATACATGCAGTGTCCACTTTAGGCATGGTGCACGTCCGTTCTAACTCAGTCTCGAAAACGGCCAGATCCATTCTTTTACTTTGACATGCCTTCCTCGAATCTGCGTAGGTGGACTGTTGAACAGGTTGTTAACAAAAAAATTAAGTTGGTCAGATAAGATTAAATTCTATAAATGTATTATCCACCTACCACTGTCGATCCAAAAAAATATCTCGATGCAGGAAAATCTAAAAGGTGTTCATTATTGACTTTTAAACATTTTTCATGGTATTTGGTTAGAAAATTAACTGTAAAGAATGGCACGTTAACTTTTTTTAATAAGAAAGATAATGTTTATGCAGGCACCCTTCAGCTTTCTTTTCAAGCGCAATTTTAAGTGATCTTAGTGATTTTATAAAAACAACATCAAAAATCACGGTCGCAATATTATCCTATGCGAAGTAAAATTTTTCTATTTTTTCGCAATTAACGCCTCAATACGCCGGTGTCTTGTACTGAGCTTTAGTTTTTGTTTTCATTCTACGATTAATGTAGATATATACTTTAATTTATTTAACTTGCAAAATAATTCACGATATAAATTGAAACTAGCATATACCAGCACAAGTAAGCGTCCGGGTCGTGGTCGTAGTTAAAGTTGTAGTAGTCGTGCTGGTGGATGTTGAAGCTGGTGCCGTAGTGGTACTAGTAGTGGTTGTTGTTGTTGCCCCTGTCGTAACTGCAGTGGTTGCTGTTGTTGTTGTTTCAGGTGAAGTGGTTGTGGTTAAGGAAGGTTCCTTAGTTGTGGTTGATTCAGATGTTAAAGTAAACGTGGTTGTTGTTGAGGTGGCAGAGGTTGTGTCTTCCGTGGATGCGGACGTCGTCATCGTCGTGAAATCAACTTGAGTTGGCGCTGGAGCTTCTGTTGAGGTCACCACAGTTTCGGTTTTTGTTTCCGTATCTATTTTAAAAAATTATTTCTTTTAGTTGTTATACCGTAAGGAGATAAACTCGTTTTTCGATACCTATCGGTGCTGGTTGTGTATTAATTTCTGTCGGCATGTCTTTAAAAGGGGTTACTCCTTCGCTGGCAACTTCGCCGTTTCCAGTTGCGTCTCCTTCACTTGTAGCTTGATCGTGTTTAGTTATCATTTTTGCTTCTGATGGGTCAGTTTCTGATGGCACCTCTGCTGATTTTTACAAAATAATCAAAATTTCCAAAAATATTATGTAATACCTGTTGGAGTTGTTGCCAAAGTTTTTACTATTGTAAGTGTTGTATTTTTCGCAATTTTATTCGGAGAGGAACATCTGGATTTTCCACAACATCTAATTATTGTCCGTAGTTTTTTCTGTCGGAGGTACACTACTATTTTGTTGTCCGCCTTTTTTATCCGTCGTATTTCCATTGATGCTTTAAATAATTATATCAATAAACGAGCAATTCAATGTTGAGTCGTCTGAATTTGGTATCATCTTAATTTATTAACCTCCTTACAATTTAAAAAAATTAGATTTGTATTCCGGACAAAGGAAAATGGATTTAAATTTGGAACTTCATGAAAATACCTTAAAGATAATGAAATTTAACGGTCCCGATTTGACTCCTATTGCTGCCAATTTAAGTTTGGCTCTTTGATTTCTAGTTTAATGCCATGAAATCAGCAGGAAAATATTCTCATTTTAGAGGTACCTTCTTGTATTCATTAAAAAATGCCCGCTATGGACGGCGTGGCTAGCATATTGATCTTTAAATATGATAAATAAAATAATTGAACTTTAAATCAATTGTTGGATTTGTATGGCTGTTTATTCTTCATTTCTAACTTAATTTTTAGATTAATGGGTACAACCTGATGCCTGATGTGAAGATGAACTAAAGGTATGCAGCAGAATTAAAAACTGTACCTATATAAACCAAAAATTTAAATATATAATCTCTAAGTACGATTTTTTAACGTATTAGTCGTTGCTTACCGTCAATTCACATATCACTGCAATGTTTTGAACTTTCATTTTTACAATTCGTTCGTTCGTTCTGTTCTCTATCGATTGTAAAGCAAAACTATTTCAAAATGGACATAATGGATATATTCTTTTCATATCCGTTTTGCCCGTTTTAGTTGGACACCAACATCCTTTGGGGAAGCACAAGCTGGGGCACTAGAATCGCGCAGCGTTCAACGCAATGACAGCGTTATTATAAATCTCATTATATTTCATTTATAAAATACTGTATTATATCATTAAATTACAAAATTTAATAGGCATGCATGCCAAATGCCTAATTTGTTAAGGAAAATATCCTATTCAATAAATATCAAGAAAATATAGTTCATAGCAGTGGTTTGTTACTCTGGTGTTGTAGAGTTAAGTAAGATAAATTACTTTTCGAAATTTAAAATGTCCCTTTGTAATATTAAAATGCCCTAAATATTTCAATGCTGGCTGATCTCTTCTTATGTTCATGGACCGACAGCGCAATTGTTGCCAACCTATTGGCCTGTCAAAAGCCAATTTGCTCCGAAGAAGTGTCATATTTATGTAGCACTCTGATTGTTAAATTCCATATTATAAGAATGTTTTTAATTCGGTGACATATTTGCTAACCAGTATTTCCTTCAGATATTTTTATTAAAGATTCAAGTATTAAAAATTTCAGCTTCCGTTTTAATATTGTTGTATAATTTTTCATCTGGATGCGTGGCTGAAAATAAAATATTTTGGAGCCTTTATTTCCGTGAATTAGCTTTGCTCTCCATTAGGACTTGCTCTCGCACACATAGAATTGCTCTGTGTAGCAGGAATAATCGAACCATTTCCCGCTGTGTAATTGTGCCCTATTAGCTCAAATTAATAACCGGCAACTACAGTCGAACATCTCATACATTATTAAGACGCAATGCTCAGTAGCAGGATACTGGGGCTCACCAGGATTCCACCAGGTGTAAGTGTCGTTCGCACCGTTGATCCAAACGTAATTCTGGTCAGCTCTGCCGATATTATCCTTCCCAATCCACACGAATGACCCGGAGGAGACTTCAAATGTGAACTTTTTAGATAAGGCTTATATGTGATTAAAGTTAATTTCAATTTCACATGCGTTATCCACAAAAGGCATCATGCAATCCCGTTCAAATTCAGTTTCAAAAACTACCAAATCCATCCCCTTGTTTTGACATGCTGTTCTCGATACAAGATAAGTGGCCTATTAAATGATAAAAAGGTATTTGAAAGCCGATTTCTTAAATTAATTATTGGAGCACACCTTTTTGTCCTCAAAAGTGTATCTCGTTGCGGGAAACACTGAGATTTAGGTAAAACACAATTTATTTCCGAGGCGCGTTTCATTAAAAATATGGAATTCATACCAGCACATGTGAAAAGTGTTGTTGCAGTTGGTGTGGTGGTTGTTGTCATTGTGCTGCTGCTGGTGCCAGTGGAAATGGTGATAAAAGAACTCATTTTTTCTGTTGGGGTTGCTGATGTCGTCATCGTGGAATGATCAATAGTTGTTAATGTTGCTGCGTCGGTTTCTATTGAATTTTGTCAGATTCGACTTTTTGTTAAATCACACATTACATATTTCAATTACTTTTTGCTTCAGCGATACTCTCTAACAACATATTTTCATCAGGAGTTGTTTTTCGGGTGGAAACGTTTTTAACTTTTTCATAGGTTGTCCCTGTAAATGTTATGTTTTTGATTTAACCAAAATGTAGGTTCTAACGGTCTCCCTTGACGCAGGTATTTTGAAGGCAGAAAAAGGACTTTTGGTTTTGGTCCAAAATCCATATCTCGTTAGTTCAGCCTATTTTCTTAAAAAAATAGCACCACATAATAACCTGGATTCGCTGTCGTGACTGTTGTATTTGCAGCTGTGTCTGAAATAGAGCATCTGAAGTTTCCACAACATTTGATAATTTTCTGCCGTTTGAGCTGACGTAGGTACACAATTAATCTGTCATCGACCTGTTTTATCCGACTTATTTGGACTAAAGATGCTGTAAATTATAGAATTTTGATCATTCCTTATATTGCTTTTAATTTAAAATATGTAAATTTAAAGATTCAAAATGAACTAAATGACATTGATATAATAATAATAGGTTTATTATTACGTTTTCAGATATTGTAAAAGTATATTGATTTATAGTGCATTATTGATCTTATTTTTTGTAATTATTTCATATTTTTGTTAATTAATTATGATCCCTTGAATTTGATGTCATATTTAATTTTATATGTTAGCAATTTTTCTCGATTGTTTTTTAAACTCATGCTGACTTGAAGGATTTTTACTAAAAATGAATTAGTCGATCTTGCTTATAGTTATGACTATGATTAAATATTATTAATATAATAACCTGACGTCTCAAGGGAAAAAAGATCTGATGTAACAAGGAGAGTTAAGCAAGCAAGCTGAAATTCAACTGTTTTAATATTTGCAGAATGATAATAATTATATATCTACCGTTGTTTTGCATTTTACTGCAAAGATGTGTGCTTTCATTGTAGAAATGAGTTGTACGATCGTGTGAAACGTGTTCCTTTTCACTTGATTAAATATGAAACAGCGTGGCTCAATTTCCGTTTGCAGTCATCAACGCTTAGTGGGTTGTCAGGGTTTTACCGGACGAAAATAATATCGTCAGGTTATAACAATAATTATAAAAATCACAATCATTATTTAATTTACCACATATCGTTATAAGGTAAAACCCTGACATGGGTTCAATTGTGTTTTACAGAAATTAAAATTCTACACCCAAGTAACAAATAACTCATGAAATTTCCCATACAATTACTTTATTTTCCTGCAACACATGCTGAACTAACTGTCAAATGCATTACCTTTAGTCATAGTAGGCCTTCAGGAATTCCAAAGCAGATTAATGAATTTAAAATTAAATTTTTGCTATGTGTATTAATTAATTTATTTTGCTGATACTTTGAATGCATATCTTTTAAAGACGAAAATTCCCCAGTTCGCAGTGTATAATAATTTTGTTTTATCATAAGGTTATTTGCCTAAATTCATATTTTTTTCATTGTGCCTAGGAGATTTTAAATTTCAAAGACAGGAAGTCAGTAAACAAAGTGTGTTCGGCGCTCTCGATGCTTGTGCAGCCTCCCAAAATCATCCCGGAAAGGCAACCGAGCTCTCCGATTGATTTTCCAACTCTTGGGGCCCACTTTGGCGCTCCACCTTTTCAACGACTCCTTTCTTTTCCTCTTATCTCTTGACTCAAAGTAGAGCCTCACCGTGAAAAAATACACAAATTCCACCACGCTCAGCAAACTGAACCCCATGAACAGTCCAAACAGACCACCAGCGTTGCCTGAAGAAACATTTTTTAGTTAATTGGAATTTTTAAATTTCAAAAATTGAATAACAAACTTAGCATAGTGTCAGCAGAAAGGAGGAGGTCTCTTTTGTACCTTGTGCCAGTCATTTTCCCGTAAAACACGTAGAAAACAGAGTAATTTTCTGGTTCATATTTGTTGCTGTTGAAAAAATTATGAGACACTGATCACATACTCTGTGAACTTATTTACAAATAAGAAAGCTTCAGATTTCCAGCCGTTGACTCGACTCTGTAGTTAACTTCATTGCATTGCGGAAAGCAGTCGCAATCCATTCCCTCCTGTCCATTCCAAACTTGCTCTCCGTCTTCCTGCAGCTCCCTTTTCAACGGCCGCACACGACTCAAATGAGCTGTATATTATAGCATTCCAAAATCGTTAGGTTCATTGGTCTTTAAATTCGGCAAAAAAATATTACCTTTGTACTTAAAAATGCAAGGTAAATCACTTAAGTCGCAAAATCTGACGTCATCTGTGAATTGAAGAGTTAATAATTGTCCTGCTTCAATTGGTTTAAAGATTTGAAAGCTACATGCCCATGAAAATATTCCAAATTAGAATTATTTAGTTTAACACATCAAAATGACTGTCAGCACGTGCATGAAACTTACAAATCCCATATATGAAGTTATTTATTCTATCAAATTGAGATGGTTAATATTATTTCTCCACAAAATGTGTTATTTTTCAATTACAATACAATGCAACAACTACTACAAGAAAATGTTTAATTTCATATTTTATATTATAACCTGTCGTTGGATAATAGTAGGGTTGGCAGTTGCACAAAAAGATCATATTT
This sequence comes from Cloeon dipterum, assembly GCF_949628265.1. Classification (NCBI taxonomy): domain Eukaryota; kingdom Metazoa; phylum Arthropoda; class Insecta; order Ephemeroptera; family Baetidae; genus Cloeon; species Cloeon dipterum. Next base: position 12,859,514 of record NC_088790.1, read on the forward strand.
TCCCTCCTACAGTTCACGATGCAGTTGTCTCGGCTGTATTTTGACACGGGAGCACTCGACTAGAATTGGATCTGAAGAAGTTTCAAAGTATTCGGTAAACAAAACCTCACGTCATCCGAGTGGCCTGAAGACGTTTTCTCCTCTTCTTCGTAAATGCAACCACTCTTAGCTAAAGGAAGCTTTTTCACTGGATCGCTCGACGAGGTGGTTTCAGTGGTCACCCTCATGAATGTGTACATGCCCCGCGGAACGAGCTGGTCTAACGCGGACCACTGATTTGGATATGTGTACCAATTGTGCAACATCACCTATTTCACCATAATTGAATTTTTTAACACAATATTAGTGATAAATCATAAAAAAACTAAATTTCAAATGCAGACACTAACATTATATCGATTTAATTTTTTTTTTTTGCTAATGGACATTACTTTTGTATTATAGTCTTTAGGAACCAACTTTAACCATTTTTATCGCAAAGTTAAATCGATGTAAAATTAAGTAAAATAACGATTTAAAAAATTATTAACACTTATTTTTCAAACCCTCATAGCGTCAGTTGAAATTGATGGTACTAATCTTTCGTGCAGATTGTACTTGAGCGTGATTCTGAGGCCGAATTTGTTTCCCACCGCGGTGGTGTAGGTTGGAATTACGGGCGTCGGTTGTGCCCTGTTCGCTGTGCAGTTTCTACATTTTAATATTTATTTCAGTGATAATTATATTTCGTTTTTGGAAACGCACTTTCCCAGGCACGGAGGCGCGTAATTGAACGAGCAGCACATGCCGTTGTCGCTGTAGCTGCGGCTGAACAGTTGGTTGCACGGCTGCTCCACTCCTTTCCACTGGCAGTTCACCATGATATCAGAACAACTCGGAGAAACCTTCGATGGTTTGTATCGGTTAATAATTTTAACAAAATTTGTCTAATTTAAATGAAACTAATCAAAGCTTCAAAATAATTTGCATTACATAACTTAACCAAATTTTATAAGACGTTCCTCGGTACCATCATAGACATTGAAATGCAGAAAAATAAAAATTCATACATCTCTCATGAATTCCGGCAGTGACAATCCATACTTTCTCATGGCGTTGTGCAATACACTAACGTTAGAAAACGGGACAAAATTGTGTTTAAGTAGATCACGCAAATTGGGAAACGCACTCAGGATCTCAGCTTCTAAGGCTTTGTTGCCTTCGCTCCTGCGTAAGAGATGAGAAATAAGCGAGCACACTCTTTTAAATATAAAATTACATTCTCTGAGCAACTTTCACAGCGTTGGATACCGTAACCTGGTTGGGGTCGCAAATGGTCACGGCCGGAAAGGGCACCTTCCACACAGGAAAATTGGTTGTCTCCACTGCAGTCGCGGTTGGAGACTGCGAATAGCGCGTCCACGTGGCGTAAATCATTACGCTGGCCACGGTGATTGCACAGCAGTGGCACAGGAGCCAAATAATCCTGTCAAAATGTTGTGGAGAGTTTTTAATGGCGCTGAATTATGATTGAACTAATTTTCATTTCAATTACTAGGGTGATACATTTGAAAAAAAAAAGATTTCAAAATCTTTTTTAAATAAAAAGTGATCCGTCTATTTTCTTTAAAATTTTAAACATGTAAATCATAGGAAAGGAGGGAGAAAATAGAGATAACCACCATTGGTGAAAATCAAATCATATGGAAATAAATACATTGGCCATAAGGAAATTAAATATACACATAAAAGAAAGATTTTAAATGGTTTATATGAAAAGGTCTGTCTCATTACTCATTATTTAAAAATATCAAAGGAAAATTAATATGCGGAGCAATATTATATGAGATCATGGCTGATCGAATGAATTATTTTCAAAAAATGTTGAGGTAACTTATATTGGGGCTGGAACAGTGACTATCCAATACAAGGGCGTGCGAGATTATTTTCCTCTTTAAAATTCCACCCTCCACCTCTTACCCTTGACTAATCCTCGCTGATAGTCAATTTTACTTTTTTTTCCATTGTTTCATATTGTCCAATAAAAAGACTCATGTTCAACTTTGTACCTTTCAATCAACGGCCTGCCTGGCTCTGTGATGTACTGATACCCATGCAGGGCAGTGCAGCTGCAGTATTTGCAGAATTGGCGCCACAGCACCAACCCTGCTGAACGCACGACTTTCGCAGAATTTTTCTTCCTCCCAGACATATTTTCAGCACTCATGACAGCTCGGGGGACAGAGGAAAAGTGCACGCATTCCCTTACACCCTCCCAGACGAATACTTTTAGATCCGATCTGATTTCGTCAGTCAAGAAAGAGTGACAGGTTGATCAAAAAGCAAAAGGTGCACACAGACCGAAATGTCCAAAGCGGCAGCTGTCAAGTCTGTTTCGTGATAACCCCTGCTTGACGTGAAGATAGGCAGCCCGCACGAACCGATTGACAAGCCGATTGCTTACCTGATCAGCGCTTTCAGTGCAAACAGGAGCGAAAGTGCATGGCTTATAAGATTAAAACCAATGACAGTTTTACACAAAATATCTCTTTAATTTGCACAAAAGCAACTCTCAATTTTGTGCCGGCATCATCAGTATCACACTTTCAGTCAAAAAATTATTTTCACGGAAGCGCGTGGTCATTTATTTAGTTTTCGTCTGGTTTTCATGCAGCGGCCACACAAAAAAAATTACTCAGCTGAATTGACATCTTCGTTGAGTAAACGTGAACAACCACAAACATGAGTGTGTATGTGTGTGTAGTGTAGTCTCTCACTTTCATTTTGCACGTCGAGGGACGCTTCATAACATTATCTTTTGCATATCACTTTCATTATAATGCAATCTGGTGCTCGCGAGAGCAAAAGTAGGACAGCACTTGCACGCACAGGTGCGATTTGAATGACAAAAACCTCACATATGGTCTACATATTGGCCAGCAGACTCAATCAAAACACAAACAGAAAATACACTCAACTCTTTTGTTTGGAATATTTAATCTCGTGGAATAAATTATTTAAAATTGCCGCGCTCTCCTGATGCATCTGATTTCAAGACGAGTGATGGGGCTGTGGAAGACAAAGAGAAGACGGATTCGGTGGGAATGGTTGCTCCACCGTTTCCGTGCAGGAGTTTCACCTCGGAGTCGCACTTGTGGTACTCGTCAAAGGATGGGTGGTCGGCCATGGTCGTGTCCAGCTGCATGTTCCAACCACAGTCCATTTCACGCACCCAATGCGGCCTGTAGATCTCCAGCAGAGTGAGCAAGTCCTGAGAAAACACAAAGTTGTGCGTGATCATGGCCATAAATGATAAATTGCTCTGTTTAATTGTTTCTGATGCGTGATCCAACGCAATTTTTGGCGTTCTGGCTCTGTGTTTATTTAAAATAATTATATATGAGATAATCTTATAATCAAGTTTTACTTTTCAAGTTCGAAACAATTTCCATGAATTATGCTTTGGAGCTTCATATTAGCTCACTGTAGCACAGTAGATAAAAAAATGATTTACGCTGATTTTAAATCAATTTAAGATACAGTAATAATTCTTTAAAAAATGAGGTCAGTGTATAAATTTGGTGCAAGTGCGAATTCTCCATAACTTAAAATGATATCAGAAGAAATTAAATGCAGCTCCACTATTATAGATATATAAACAGCTCGCTACACACCACGACGAAGCTGCATTTATTTAATTTCTTCTGACAATTATGACAACCTTGCATGCTTCTGCATTCAATGGCATGTGTCAATATATATTTAAAGCAAAATCTAACTCTCAATAAAATTAATATATCTACCTGGTCGCCGACCGCGGCACCCCTGTAAAATCCGTACTTGTTACAGAGGTCCTCCAGGGCGCCAGGTTGATCAATGAGTGCGTTGTAGTCGGCGTTGGCACGCATGTGGCCTAGGTGGTATAACACGACGCCCGAGTTGAAACCTTGGAAGCCACCTTTTGACTTAGGCAGGCCCGCCATGCTCTTCGGCGCCTCCGCCCTGAGTTTTCTGAAGGGTGCGTCATAGAGCGGCGACAGTTCGAGCGCCAGGGCCATCATCTCGTCGGGCTCGAAGGTGAGCAGTTGCCTGTAAAGGTCGGCGACGTCGGCCCTGAAACGCACGTCGGCGTCGATGACCAGGAGGCGCGAGGTGGCGGTTGGCAGCAGTCGGTGGTAGATGGGCGCGATGTGGAACAGCCTCTTGTGGTACTTGCTTGAAGGACTTGACGGCGCGAACAGGGCGTGCATCCGGCCTATCACGGAACTGTGGTTGCGGGTTGACTCCTCTAGATTCACGTAGTCCACCTGCAGACAGACAAACGGATTCGGTATTTTAGTGACAAAAAAAAATAATTAATACATCTACGCCCTAATTATGTCTAATAATGTTTTGGAGTTTAATTAATTTGTTTTCAAAATTATTTATTAAAATTTCTAATGTTCCACATCTGTGTTCCCTAAATGCGTATTACAATTTTTTACGTGACCCCGAAGAAAAAATAAGCCTTTGAAGACAGTGTATAAGTTGTAATTAATTTAAGAATGTGTAATATTAAAAGTAAAAAATTGAATCAGCTATTCTTAATTTTGTCCATATTTTTTAGATCGTTTTTTAAATGTCTGCGTTTAATTTTTCCCTTATAATGAGCGCATTGATCATGCTGACGGTCAATTGCCTCTGCACTGGAAGTTCAATAAAACTACACTAAGCCTAACAGGAAAGTATACAAGCGGCGGCATTCTTCCCAATACACACCGAGAGCTGCACTTGCTTCTCGTTAATCCGCGTCCGCAGTGCGACGACTCTTTCTCATGTGTGCATTTTAATCTATGTGTGCTGATTTTCTCATTGCAAGCTCCGCGCGTCTGGACGTTTAACGAGAGCACAAACACACATGGGAGCGGAGCACAGCAAAGGAAGCAATAACAATAACGACGAACCAACCGTCTGGCTCCTTCTGCGGGTGCGAATGATTGGCCTCCTGATGGATGCATGGTGTGGTTCAGTTGGAGCGGAAGCGTTTGAAAACAAATAACAATGAATCTGCCATTCACGCCGCTCTGTTACTCCATGACAAAGGGCGCTTCTATTTAATTTCCATTCACGCGATTTATTTTGTGTGGTACGCGTCGTTCAATATATTGAGCAGGAGAGCAATGGGAAAATTTCTTTATGACTCTAGACTCTAGAAGAGTAAAATTTGACACTGGCGGGCAACAGTGTTTGAATGCGGGAGCGTTGAAGAAATAACTACATTGTTGGAAGATATAAATACAATTTTTGCTTCCTTTGTGATGCAGCAGAAATACTGCAATGAATTTGAAAGCATCTTTTGGGAGATTAAACCTTATGAAATTGCCCTTGTCTGCATTTAACACGATTTTCAAAGAACCAACTTTGCTGTTTGCTATACGTAAGACGTCTGCGTTTTTATCTCTGCAGCGACAAAATATTTACATTTTCAATATAATTATATGTTTATATTGCACGGAACAGTGGCAGGCATTAAAGCTAATCATAATAAAGTCTCTTGTTTCTTCGTACTAGTAAAAATATGAAATTCAAAAAAAGTAATTTTTAGTAGATATTTATTTTTGTTTATTCAGTTGTTTCAGAGTTTTCCAACAGCCGCGTGCCATGTGGTAAACCAAAATCAGCAACTAAATTGTCTACTTTTCCAACAGTCACTTTCGAAATGACGAGTCAGACTTTCGTCAGTTACCTAATTAAACAAAAGCAGAAATTGACTTGAAATTAGCTTTTCATTACAAAGGAAAAGGCGTTTTGAACTTCTAAATTTTTGAGAGGGAAGGTTAAATAGTGTGGAAGGTGAGTGACGGGGTTGACAAGATTTCACTGGTCACTCGTTTCCTATTTTATACTTTGCTCAACAAAAAGTAAAGCCGGACGTTTTCAACGATCACTGATACAGAATTCTCCACAGCTAATTTGCGGTATGAATTTTGTTTCGAAGGTTAAGTATACTGTTGATCCGAGGCCTACAGGGCCGAATCAGTACAGTACGAGAACAATCTTGTTAATATTTTTTTCAATTCAATTCAATTCAATTGTTTTGTTTCTTTAAACAGGTCAATATAAATTGAAATAAAAATAATAAATGTTCCTTTCGAAATTAAGAAAAAATCACTAATATATCTAACCATCATAAATTAACCCAAGGAAGGCCTTTGCCGTGCGATAATTTTCAATTTCCTAAAATACCTGCGTTTGCATTATATATTCCATTTTCTGTTCTAAAAACTTAAACAGTTTGAAAAAAAAAATACTTTTATAAACTAATGAATTTCTATAACCAGTTCATTAACTTTGATAAAAAAAAACAAATCGAATTTTTCAAGTCTATAAAAAATTACAAGCAGCGAAATAAACCTCTGCATATTATTTAATTTTGTTAACTTCAATTTGTTGCAAAATTTTCTGTTTTTTAAAGATTCGTATTAAATTTACAACCCAATAAGGCATACCAAAAACCTATTGTTGCAACGATTTCAAAGTCACTGCACATCACGTACAGTGGGGAAAATTATGCAATATCCACTTCACCGCTCGCATAAAACCTGACGACCTTGAGAAGGTTCAACCGCCTTTTGAATTAAAAATGAAGATTAATCAAACTGCAAGCCAGACGTCATTCACCGTTAAATGGCGAGGCACGGAGAGTTTCCGCCAAAATCTCCGCGCGCTGGCGAATTTCGCGAGTGTGCTAGTAAATGGAATTCCGCGAGGGACATTTCGAGTGTTCGATTTTGCCGCGGCAGCTAGGGAATGCCCCTGAATAAAGGGTCATTGCACCGAGAGCGACTACTCGAGTCGGCCACATCCTTGCTCTGCCGTGCGAGAGTTACGCATACGCACATCTGCATCCACAGAAACAGACAGTAGTGCGATTGTAAACTCAATCTCGGGAGCTAGCAGGAGACCATGCAGCTTCCAATCTCATCTCACGCATTCCAACCCGTTTGTTCCTCGCTGACAATGGTCATAGCAGTTCGATGATGCGTACATACCTGTTTTTCATTTCGAAACACGATAATGATGAGGTTGGCGCATTGATTGCTTTTTTACGGAGCCTCACAGAACCAATAATTTAGTTGGAACATTTTCAAACTTTTAGGGGATGTAGCACACAGGGACAGTTTTTGAGGGGATGGAATGAATTTTAAACGATCTTGACCACCTTGTCAAGTTCAATATAAGTAAATTAATGTTTTAACATTCGCAAAATCGTTAGGCATTACACAGGGGAGAAAAAACAAAAATTAATATTTGGGGTAATTTTTCACGTTTAAAAGATGCGAAAATGCATAATGTAAATATGTACTTCAGTTACCTAAAGCCTGAAGGAGGTAAAAGCGATTCAAACGTTGAGCGGAATTTGTATTTTGGCGCTTGAAATGGTATATTTTACACAAACAATGAAGGACAACGTTTTTTGTCATATTTTTATAGCCACAGGCACAATGATACACATTAAACATGCATTGCATCCTATCTATGCCACTCAATTCAATTCTGTTTTTTTCTCCATAACAGGTCAAAACATTTAAAACGTGATAACACAAAAAATCACATTATTGGAGAAACTGACTTTTGCCTAATCCACCGCAAACCCATGCTTTTTGTGTTTTAATGTTAAAAATTGGATAGACGCTGTGGTACAATTGAATAAAAAGGCATCAAAGAATAACCTTGTACCACTTCTGACCCTACCGAGTGCATTAATCAATCATGACACCACCAATGCCTCCCAAAGCTTGTAAATATGTTCGTGGCGAATAATGTGCATGTCATATACATATTATGGTGCAGAATTTCCGGTATGTATAACAATTTAAGGAAATACAGTCCCCTACGGAACAGTGTGGTTTTGATAAAGCCTAAGAAAATGTTTTCCCCAAAGCGTTGAGTTAGATAAGACGAAAACAATTTGAGACTAATACTCCACGTTATCTTAAATTGGGTTTTTTAGTAAAGCTATATCTTAAGCAGCTAAGCATAAATGCAACTAATTGAATTCGTAACTCGTACTCGTGCGACAGAAGTTGTTTCCAAGTGGCAGTCTGAGGGTAATTGTTGCAATTTAAGAGGCACTCTCTCAATATATTATTTATTATTTCCTTCTCGTTTCAAAAGTCCAGCCGATTCGCGGCCACGCAACCTTTCCTTTCTCCAATATACGTACTGCGTCGCTAATAATGAAGTAGAAAAGTTGCAAAATCGTGCAACGTGTCTTGAACGTAAAGTGACTCTATATTATATATGCTCGCGTGTCAGGTTTCCTTTCGGTTAAGTGTCGCTAAAAAAACGAGGAGACACATACTATTTTAGGCAAATCAATGTGAGTAATGCAAGCATAAAATTAACTGCTATACTTTTCTTGGTTTCAAACAACTAGGTCAAATAACATTTTTTTAACAAACACCAGATAAGTTTTTTCTCAACATGAAAGTAACGTTTAAGGAGGAAAGGAAATTAAAATAGCATAGAACGATATTGTGCGAGTGATAAAATTAATCTTTTTTATCGGCCAGAACGTAAACTATACAGCGCAACTGATGGACACGTAACAAAAAAGAATGCAAGTTAATTTGGTAATTGCCTGCATCATTCATCAGATTTCGCCGTTATCAATGCCATTCGCGTAAAAATCACGTCATTTTAAAATAAATTTAACCATATATTGCATCACTGCATCGTCCACAAGTGTGCAATAAATTACGTAATTTAATATTTTTGTTTGTTGTGATAAGCCGAAAGACGCTTCGTCACGAGTCGAGTTTTTTTGCGTCTGCATGCATTATTCCGCAAATAAACGGTCGTTAATATTTAGACAGAGCCAAGGATGTGACAAGAAAAAGCTTTCCACTTACGGTGACAGGAACCTTTGCTCGAATCCTGGCCAAATTTCGAATCACTTCGCTTAACACCGGCACACTGGAGTCATCAGTCAGGAGCACAAAGTGCAGAGGAAGCTGAGAGGAATGCCGCACAATGCTTTCAGCACAGCCCTGGAATCAGAAATAAAATGCATTTTTTTTTCGTTTTTACAATGCAATTAGCCTCATATCATGAAGTTTTGATTTTTTGCCATCCACCGCAGATAGATTCACATTAGAAACAGATGTGTCTCTCGCTTGCATTTCTTTTCATCTCGTGATCGAAGGCGCACGTGCAGATGCAGACATATATGTACAAAGGAGCGTGGTGCGGGAGGAAGATGAGTCCACCAGTTGTATACATTAATGTTCAGCCTCTAATTTGAGCGACTGACGGACGGATCAGTGGCGGCAGGGAACACAAGGCCGAAAGTCAGATTCGCAGCCCCAAGGTGAGGAAAAGAGAAAAGGATAAAAGAAGCCAAACGCATCCTATGATCTCACACTCTCGGATCTAAAATTATCCTCCAATGCCGAGATTTCGATTGGTAAATTACGTTTGCGTCAGGAGAAACGAATGCTTTATTTGCATCACAATTTCAAAACATTTCCCGTCTGGAAAAAATAGCCCCTTATGTTCAAGTTTGTTTTATTGATATTGTCCTGTTTAAAAGCAACTGAGAATTTTAATTTAAGGAGAGTACACTAACCTTATTTTAAATAAGATACAGAAATCAATAAACTTTACACTATACATACATATTGCTGTAGAAAGGAGCAACAATTTTACCAGACAATTTTCAAATACCATACGTATAAAAATTTTGTTTCTTGAAAAGGTGCCAAACAGCTCGCTACACATCGATGAAGCTGCACTTAATTTCTTCTGTTTACCATACAAATTTCACATAAAAAAACCCTTCATATTCATATTTTACCGATAAAATGACTATTGACCACGTTGCTAAGCTTAATTTTAATCGCACCTGTCGCAAGATTTATCTAATTTTCTGGTGACTCATGCATGACCTGGGTAAATTTTATCTTTGACTCAATTTAATTTTTATAGATAATTTTTAAGTTAGGCTATAAAATGCTTAAATGATTGACGCATTATCAATCAACATTAATTTTTTAAGACTCAAAACTGGACTGGGCTCCTTGCAATGATATTCTTAAGCTCAAATGTGAATCGTTTCATTCGAAGAAACCAATGAAATTCCAAACTCAATACTTTCTGTGTAATTATTCATGAAAATCCTTGGTGACAGGATATATACATACACAACTTGGACAGCTAGAAAAAATCATTTATCTTGAAATGTGAAAAGGCTGTGAGAAAATGTCAAACGACAACTTCCCAATGTGCATCCCTTAAGGAAGAATATAATATTGTTGACGATCATACATCCATACAGTGCTTTTACCAGGGAATGCTTGTTTTGTGTTTTAAAGTAGAAATTCAAAAGTGACCGGTCTGACCTCCTGCAAATTAAAAAGGACTGAATTCGACGCGCACATCTGGTTGGTTGTATGTATAAATAACAATTACACCAATGTAAGATTTATGACCGAGAAAGGGTGACTGACCCTTTTGACAAGACGCTGCATTTCGGTAGAGAGTAGATCATTCATTAATACATATATGTGAACCAATGAGATAGTACGACTCAGCAATTATTATTTTTAAAGATATTTTGACCAACAGGATATTGATTATGACGAGAAAAGAGAAAACAAAGTGGGTATTGCATTGAAAGGTCTGTAGGGAGATTCAATTGAGTGGGGGAAAATACGCAAAGATTTTTTTATGAAGAAAAGAAAATCTATTCATAAAAAAACAATAATGAATAATATAAAATGAACACCAACCTTGAAGTTGTTGAGCAGTTTTTTATTGTTGCTGGCATTGACCATAATGATGCCAACGTTGACGGCCTGCAACTCGGCGGGGGCGTCGGCGGAGGGAGGCATGGCCAGGGGCAGTCCTTCAGTGGGGGTGGCATTCGCCACGTTCCAGCTGCCCCACGAGTAGTAGTAGTCCTCGCCGGTGCTGACGGGGCCTCCGTACATGTCGTTGTCTACGATGGACGTCAGCAACGACGACACCATCAGCACGCCCAACACAAACATCACCACCGACGTCATCAGGCGGCGCCGCGTGTTAAACCTGCACAAGGGTGGCCTAACGTCAGAGAGACAATTTCCGTCTTCCAGCGCGATAAACTTCACGGAAAATTTTTAATATTTGAATAAGTTCAAGTATCGCAATCTTGGTAGTCAAGCGTTTAGTAGAAATCTGGAGCGATGATTTTCTTCCCGCTTAATGTTTAACGCTCCGGGAAAAAGTGTTTGTCAAAAGAAAAAATTAAAGAAGACCAATTTTGCAACCGTAACTGTGCTGACTGTAATGTTTCGATTAAAACAATTTATTTGGCAAAATCATTTTGAACCTGAAATGAAAGAGAGGCCTTTATTTAATTTTATTGTTATCGATATTCGTTTGCTAAATCAAGACGACTTTGCCAAAAATTTGAAAATTCAGATTTTAATGAAAAATTTAAACGACATGATACAGAACAAAAAAGGGTCTCTTTTCGTCAACATAATATCTCATCTTTTTAATAGTAGTTTTTCTTAAACATTGAGACAAACTAGAATTTTATGTTAAAAAATTACCTTTCTTGGCTTGGACACATCAAATTCAAATTAAAAAATTCAGACTTAAAAATCTTTTGCGCATATGACAAGCTTAAAAATTATTAACGAGGAAGAATACGAGATAATTCACGTGGAGATGTGTCTGCTGCGCTAGGACAAGGATAAAATATCCTAACCCTTTCCAGGAAAGGTTGGATCGTTAATCATATAAAATGTAATAGCTATATATACGCTCGTATTTATTTCCAACATATCCACGCCTACAGATAGGTAGCGAATAATAAACAAAAAATATTTACGTATTCATGAAGTCATTCAGCAGTATAAAATCTTTTAATCGATAAATTGTGGCGTTTAATAAATATACTTTTCAACCTATATTTCCTTATCGCAGGTGTTTACCAGCGAATAAAAGTGGAAAATATCCGCAAAAAAAGACCGAAACATTTTTTGTGTGAGCAGAAAAACAATATTTTTCCAGAGTACTAGGTAAACAATATTATTTGTTACCTTATTTTGAACCAAAAATAAAAAAATTAATCTTTTTGATATATTTGTTTATCTAAAACAAAAATTTATGAATTTTTACCTGAAGGCCATTGTGGTCTACTGTTAACAGTTACAACATGTCAAAGTGGAAAATGCGCCTCTCGTTGCCTGGAGAAAAGACACACACATGCACAACAGTGCCATCAAGTCGGAAAAGTCAGCCTATCGTCCACATTGTTCCGACGCAGGAAGCTTGATAAGCACGGTGAATAGCACTCCAATTGCACGTGTCGATGGTGGAGCACCGAAACAATTCACCTCGACGCACCACGGCACCAACACCGACTACATATACTCCTCAACTCTCGCCGGCTAAACAAACTGAGTTTACGTTGACGTCGCCTCCGCTCTGCCGTTCGGTTTGCTGACCGGCCAGAGCAGGAGAGTCTGACGTCTGCGAAACTGTTTCTCCTCTTCTCCCTGCTCTCGCGTATAATTATTTCCCCTTCTTGCATTATGTGCACATATGAGCTTGCAATGCTTCCTTAATTCATTTAAAATTAACATTTTTTAAATATTCAGACTCTGGAATTAACATAAAGGGATCTTTAAATTTTTTACCAAAGAAAAAAATAGCTAACTAAAACCAAATGACAATAATGATTATTAAAAAGCTTGTTAACTCCACGTTACAGGGTTAGTAAAATTTTCCAAGACAGTATTTTTCTTCCCTTTTATTGCCTTTACAAAATTAGAAAAAAAATCAGTCGTTAAATTAGGCCAAATAATTTGAGAAAAATTTTCAGTAGATTTTGAACTTATGATAATTTTAATTCAAAGTTATTCAGGACAGTTGGTACAATTTCAGTTTGGGCTTAAAATTTCTTTCAAAACTTGGTCTGATATTCAAATTTTATCCATTTTAATAGTTTTATTTGCTAAATTTTTCATTCTCTTGTTAATTGTTAAATTTAAAAATTCATTTACAGTTGCTTTCAAACCTTCTTTTTAATACTTCTCTTTTTCAAGTTTAAACAAATTGCCACGTCTATTGTGCAGAAATGTATTTTAGCTAAAAATCTGGCAGAAATCAAGTCCTTAAAAATGCGGGTTCGTCTTGAAAAAGTTTGAAAATGAAAACCAAAACAATATTTCATCAAACATTTCTAAGGTGATCAGTACTAATTTTTTTTACTAATATCATTCAAATAGAAATAAAGAATAGCAAAATATTTTTGTGGAAAACTATAGCAGGACAAAAAACAGGTCAGAAAGCTTTTGGGAGCAATGAAAAGTCGGTAGTCGGTAGATGAAGCCCCGAAAGTAGCTGTTGCCGGCAAGTGCGACAAGCTCGCCCGGTTGCCTACCAATCCGGCGACTTTTCTCAGTCAGGCGGGCGACGAACGCGGCGGGCAGGCAGGCAAGCGCAAGGGCGTCTGTGGTGGTAAACGGCGGGCCGCGCTTTACTCCATTCAGTCTTCAGTCGCATTTGGAACGCGCGGCGGTGCACACGCCGTCCTCGTCATCGCCACAGCTCGAAACAACACGTCCCCCTCGTCGGTCATGTGAGCATTGTTCCTTAAATTGAAGGGTGTGTTACAATATTTAAAACTAAAAAATGGACCAACAATCAATTAAAGGCCCCCTGACGGTGAACGTATTTCGCCATTTCGTAATAATTAAAACAAATTGTTTGGATAGATGGTTGAGTGAAAATTGCTTATTGGGATTGAATTTTTGGCGATCGCCGACAGTTAAATAAAACCTATTGTTTTCTAACCTCAAATTGCCGACAGAAGTTCACCGACAGGGGGCCATTCAAAACAGACCACCTTCATTAAATTTTGTTTAAATTGCATCGTAAATTGTTAATAATTAAGAACTGCCCTCTGCAGCCAAGAAGCACCAGCCGAAAATTTTTCAGTTCATTACTATACTCTATTTCTTCAAAAATGCGTCGCTCCCAACTGTTTTAGCTTCCCTCTATTATCTTATGTTTTAAAAATTACAGTTTCCTTTGCAATAAATAACTTTGGAATCGTTGCAGTAAGGTTTTTACACTGTTAATTTAATAAGGATGTTTTTGCTATAGTTTAATATCTTGAATCTAGATTATAGTGATGATTCTGTTAATCTCACATGTTTGCTTGTGGAATTGAAGCGTGAAACTGCTAAGGCCATTTTAGACTAGAAAATTACACATATTTAACGTTTATCACCGCAGCGTGAATTTGACTAATTATGAACACTTCTTGGCGTTTACAAGAGTTTGGCTCAAGGGCTGTACAATCAAACAACACCGTTTGCGTGATGCTCTCGCTCAATATTTTTTTCCTCCAAATTTGTATCACGATGATGCTGTTATTAAAAGCAAACACAACTCGGCGATATCCCGAACTGACACACCAACCGTAAAGCATAAAATTGGAGAGCTTGCACGCGTGTGTTATTTTTTAGTATCGGGAAAAATCAAATTGACATGCTTTTATAGAAAGTAAAAAAATTAATATAAAAATACCGAGTTGCTGTCATGTGCCGTGTTTTGTGTTTGTACAACGGAACCTGTTTATGTAATTTTGGACTGATCTTTGTTGTGTTGACAAATGAGAGAAATAATATTTTCAAGAGACAAACAACTGATTATAGTATTTCAAAAAGGATACATTTCTTTAACGAAGAAAATGAGAGAACATATAATAAATAACATAAATTGTTCAGCTCATTCTCTTTACTTATTTTATATTCATTGATTTTTTGTTCTTTTATCGTAATTTGAAGTTTAGGGAAGTGCACCCACAGAGTATCTCACTGGATATTAATTGGTTCCAGAAGAGACAATTTTTAGGAGTAAATTAATTCTTCTTTTATAAAAGCTCTCGCGGTGGCATGAGAGGAAGCATTCGCGAGGGCTGATTGTTGTCTCGTGATCATTAGCAGATAATTAGGCGGGGCAAACGCTGAAGAGCGGTGACACCGACATTTTTCGGAACTGCTGTTCATTGGATGTGACGAGGAAGCTCGCTAAAATTTGTCGGAGAACGTTGATTATGAACGCTCCACACAACGTTTTTTATTTCCAAAAAAAGAGGAAGATCGAGTAAAAATAGCTCAGTTTTCAAAGTGAATTTCTAGGTGTTGGAGGCTGAAATTGTTTATTTTTAATTAACATTTTAATTAATTTACCTCATAAAGAAATTAATTCGTGGATACAAAATATTTGGATTTTCTCTGGGAAGTAATTTTTGGAATTAATCTACTGCCCTCTTTGAGACGCGTATTTATTAACTAATGTTTTATCAGTTATGCCTGCCGTGGTGATTTTATGGTTTGCCAAAATCGATCACTTTTGTCTTCTTAAAATACTATCCGTTTTTGCAAACATTTTTATGTGTGTTCAGTGCATGAACTTTCAATTAATTAAGGTGAAAACTCGGGATTTTGAAACAGCGTATTTCGCGTGCGTCAAAAGTGCATATAGGAAGCCTCAAAGTTAGATAACTATGAAGCCCCACAAATTGATTTCACGCAACGTATTGCATTTTCCCTCACACCCCTTAGGGAGAGAGAAATCGACTCTCAAAGGTAGCCAGTGCGCTTACCCTCGCATTGAAAGAAAACACAGTATTAAAAAAAATCGTTGTATATGCTGGGTTATTTTTAATCAAAGCGAATGGAAAGATTTTCATTTTGAGATGCACGAAAAAATAATATGAAGGCGCGCAGTCGTCTGGAACTCTTTTCGTCTAAATTTAGCTCCTTGTGAGCATGTGAAATGGAGCCGCAGCAAAAGGAAACTGTGAAATGATCTATTTTGGTGCATATCAAAAGCACTTTGGATGCTGAAATTGTCTTGGCCTATAAATGTTTAAATTTAAGCTCAAAACATGCAGAGAAAGGTTAGATTTTCTTACCCAAACAAAGTGCTAAAAGCATTTCACATACAAATTATAAAACCTTGGCCTTCTAATAAAGATCAAAAACGAATTCCCCGCCGACGTATTTTAATTATTACCAGAGTCCACATGGTCCGGTGAATCATTTTGCAAAACGGACTAATTGGCTCTTGTGTACACTGCAGAAAGGCCGTGTGAATTTCTCAATGGGTGCCTCATTGCGCGTTCGGCAGCCAAGAGAACAAAAACAAAGGTGAATCAGTTTTCTCGTTTCAGAGCAAGTTCTAATTAAGAGAGCCTAGCCAGATGTTGAGAGCATAAATTTTGGCTCGGATACGCTCTCTCTCTCTCTCTCTCTCTCTCTCTCTCTCTCTCTCTCTCTCTCTTTCTTTCTCTCTCACAGAAGCCTATATACCAACTCGAGCCCTACGTAGACTAAACTTTTGTATTTATTTCTACACAGAACTGCTCATTAAAGGGTTGTGCAATTTATTTTATAATTGAAATATTTTGTTTTGGATGGTATTATGTAAACTAAAACCGTTTTTAAAAATAAATAACTAGAATTGCGGTTGTAAGCTGGAAGATTTTCAATTTAAAGTCAATTATAAGAGTCAATTTAAACATTTATTTATGGAGAAAATTCCTTTTTATAGTCACCTTCACGATATTCACTTGTTATCCATTTAAGATTTTAAGCCTACAGGATATTTCAGTAAATTTTCAGCTGGTTACTTGATCAAATTTTGATCATTTTAAGGTGTATAAATATTTTAGGGGAAACCGGTTAATGTTTAAAGGAATCCTAAAAATCTTGGGATATTATTTTATCGGTTCACTTCTTATGAGTTGGGTGACCACCTGGTAGACAACAACTCGCGAAATCTCCGCGTCCCAATAAAATCACGAACGAATAACATTGGTGCATGCTGCATGGGCCTCATTGGAGGAAGCCCAGACCAGAAAAGGGTCAGCTCGTGTTAATGTCCCTAAATTTTAACGCTATATGTAGATATTTTATGCCATGAAATAATATAATTTCATGCATGCTGTAAAAGTGCAACTTTCGCAATTCTACCAAATCCAAATGGACTCTTTATTGTAATGCAAAAATGGAGTCAAATGTAGGCGCAAATCAGCCCACACTCGACCCCTGAATTCTCCCCGGATTCTCACACAGCAAGTGCACGCAAAGCATAAACTATACAATGCGAGCCAACGGCTTGGTAAATTTGCACGATTTACTGTTCAAGATTTCAAAAAATAACTATTATCTTTATTCCACTTAACGATAGGTCTTAATAACAGATGAATCCGTGAACAAATTAAATTTTTGCTGCTTCGTTAATCATAATATCTAGATAAAAAATCTTTCATGGACAATATATATTATAAACAATTTTTTTATTTTATGAGTAGAGTTGTTGGGAATTTGGCGAAAAAATAATATCCTAAAAATCTTTACCATTGCATCCACACTATAATTCGTTTTGAGCGATGCACTTATATTGTGTGAAATTCCAGGGTTTGTGTTCATTTAAGGTCAGTTTTGTTTATACAAATACTTTGAGAAAAATAGTTGAAAAACTATATGCGTAGCCCTTTAAGCATAATTTATTAATTAAACAAATTCGATCGAGACTGGATGAGGTTGACTCATTGTCAGTCAGACTGACACGTATTTACATTTAGTCGGATTCGGATAGCATATAGGCCGTCGGTTAAAATCGAACCGCTCAGGAGTTAAGCCGCAAAGCCGTTGTGTGCGAGAGGGGTATTTTTAAAACTGAACCATATCTGCAAAGCATCAAACACAGCGGCACCAGAGCTAGGGCCGTGAGTAAAAAGTCGCTTCTTGCAGCCAAAAATTGTAACCAAATTAATGAGCTGAACTTTGAAACTATATTTAATTCTGGCTGGTCGCGCGCAAGACACAAAGAAATCTGAACTCGAAACGCTCTTCACCTGTGCTGTTGAGCAATTTCCCCCTTTTGCTTATGCCAACAACAAAGAGACACTTGAGACTTGAGGAAGACTGAGGACTAAAGCGAGACAAATTTTCAAAGAGAAAATAGGTATTCAGTTACAAAAGGTTTTTTGGCCTTATTTATTATAGGTTAGGAATTTTCTAGTGCTGTTTCGGTCTCGTTATATATTAAATAAATTATTTTTAATGCATGCCAGAGCTTTTGTCCTCTCTCCGACAGTAATTATGGAATAAAGTTATGCTGGGGGGATCGAAAACATACGATTAGCTTCAATGAAATGATTGACCCGATCAGCCCGAAGGGTTCACACTTACGCAATAGGCGACAAAATATTGCGCATTTCCCTTCTGCACATAGTGCACAGACAATTGCAGTGCTGTATTTTTTAATGTCCCCAACTTCTTTAAAAACTAATTTAAAACGCGCTTGACATTTCTTTCTTCAAAGAACTGTCTTTTTATGTATCTGAAGGCAATGGATTTTCTGTAAAAGTTTATGAAATACGTTTTACCACAAACATATAATACCATACTATTTAATAATTATTTGACGCTTAAAACGCCATGTTAATAGTTTTGTTAATAGCAATCAGAATTCTATTAAAGACTCACACTTTGACTTGCTTAATTTATTGATTTTGAGAAACAATTAATCCCTTGAAAAATCTGTTTTTCAAAGTTAATACGGTTAAGTACGAGCTAATATTTTTCGTGGCTCGAATGAAATATTACAAAATTTTAATTTATTGCAATGTAACAAACTCTAAGACATTTTGCCCCTGAAAACCAACTGAAAATCTTTTTAGAGCAAAAAATCAACCAATTAATAGGTCTAATCAAAACTTGGAAATAAATTTTTCAAAATCGCAGTGAAACAGGTGGGCTTGTGTGGATCTTCAGCTAAATTATAAAGATTGATTTTGAGATGTTCAAATGACGTAATTTGAATGGAGGTTAAAAATTTTGGCTATTCGTCAAAATTTCACAAACCGCCGATTACAAACTAGACAAAAAATTAATTTATCTCTTTGTCCTCTTGAAATCAGAGACAGAAGAAACAAGTGGTGGTGTCGTGAGGATTGGGGTGTTTACGTTTACGCTGCACGTGATTTTGCGACCGCTGTTTCAGCTCGTTTGGCTCTGCTCAACCCTTTTCTCTTCGCACGGCAGTTTTCTTGTTGCTTTTGAGTCTGAGGGCGACGAGGGTCGCAGACCAGCCGGCGGGGGCGTTTACGTGCGACGCACTGACGTCAACGTGCGTTCGCTTGGCACCCAAATACGCTGCTGGGCTGTCAACTCTCACTCAGAACGCAGAAATCAGCTCGCAGCGTCGGTTGCGCGTGCTCTTTAATTTTCGTTACATTACACTCTGTCTCCCCCTCGAATATTCTTCCTCGCCGTCGCGCTAATACGCTTCTTGTATTTTATTTTAATTTTGCGGCGTAGAAAAGCGGCTATTCTGAGCCGACAGCTGCCGCTGGAGCTGTTAAATTAGCCACGAATAATAATCTGCGAGCACGAGCGAGCGAAAACACTACTTGAGCTTGATTCGCACTCACATGCACACGCTCATGACCTCGCAAAAAAGACATACATTTCCTGAGCGTTCCGATAGCTTCCAAAGGGTTGAATTGGATATAATTTGAAAGATCTTGATTTGGCTGTTATAACGGTGAGCAGAACGATTCAATACACAGAGCTCGTCATGCGTCGGAATCGGGAGAAACGGATCTTCTTAAATAAAATATTTGTACAAAGGAAAAGCCATTGCCTAAATTAAAAATTTGAAAAAAATAATATGCATGCGGTGTTCTGTTTTTCTAATTCAAGTTGAGGTTTGATCAAAAATTTAATAAAAAAAATAATCAATTTCATGCCCACCTTGTGTAATTTCAGGCGTCGCTCAGCGTAGTGTTGCAAGAAGTGCCGTAGAGCGGCGAAAATGATGCTGTACGTGCGGTCACGCAGCAGAAAGATCACCCTGGCGATGATCACGGCCGTGGTGATCGTATATCTCGTGAATATCGCCTCCGTGAGCAACGAAGTCTGGAAGAACCCGCTCTGGTTCGCCAGACCAAATCCGCCACAGCAGCAGCAACAGAATAGGCGTCACGACAATCGCTTCTTCGTTGGTCACAATGGCAAGAAGAACATCAGCGTTGAGAAAATCGAGGGGGCGAGCAAACTCAACCACAACCTTCCACCCGAGTACAGGGTTGTCCACCTCGACCTCAAGGGTGCACCTCCCAAGGTGAAGAAATTTACGGGATATTCTCTATGTTTTTTTTCATCTGATAAGTTTATTTTTAAATTAAGTGGATTTTAATTTTTCTATCGCTTAGACGTTGACCTGCGTAAAAATATAGATTGGTATTAAAAATGTACATATTTTAAAAACTGATGGCCATCAAAATCGAAATTAAAAATTGAATACACATAGATGATTAATTTTGCTACATTGATTTAATTGAAATTGAAATTAAATAGCTTACTGTATTTTACAGTTGAGTTTCTTGCGAGTTCTGTTTCCCCTGATTGCGTCGGCCGGCGCCAACGCTGTCCTGATCGAGTACGAGGATATGTTCCCCTTCGTAAACAACCTGCGCAACGTGAGCGCCCGCAACGCTTACACCAAGTCTGACGTTCAGGAAATCAACCGGATGGCGGCCAAGAGCCAGCTCGAGGTGATTCCGCTCGTGCAGACCTTTGGACACCTCGAGTTCGTCCTCAAGCTGGAGGAATTTGCGCATTTCCGAGAGTCCATAGACTTTCCTCAGGAAGTCTGTCCGAATCACCCTGAAGTCATGACCCTCATAAAAGACTTGGTGCTGCAGGTGAATATTTCAAACATAGATGTTCAATTTATTTTAACAAACAGTTGTAAAAATTTCCATACTAAATTGAAACCGAATTCATCCTCAGTTTGAAAAACTTTATTTTATTGACAATTTGTTTTAAAAATTTAAATTACGAAAATTGTACAACTGTGCTCCACTTCTTTTATTTTTTTTTTTTTTAATAATAGTTTATTAACTGATGCATCAAAATTGGAAACTTTTTGCATAGAATAATTTCTTATTTCTTAAGTAATTTTCTGTATGCTAAACTTGTTTTCACATCACAATTAAAAGATTAAACTTAGATTCTTATATAAATTTACAAAATTAAACAAAAATAATGTTTCATAAAAAATACGAAAATTACCCATCAATTTTCCTCAATTGATCATTATATTCATTATCTACTAATATCAGATGTATACTTTTATTTCTCAGGTTCGTGCCTTGCACCCTGAATCTCGTTACCTGCACATTGGCTGTGACGAGGTGTTCCACTTGGCAATGTGCGCCCGGTGCTCGGCGGAGTTGCGGGCGTCCCAAATGCACCAAAAAGAACACAACGTGTTCGCCACCGACCCGAGATTCAATATTTTCGCGGCACACGTCGCCAGGGTCGCTAGACTGGTGAGAAAACCCAACAAATCGCTTTTCCTAATCTTTGAGATCTAAATTGACGTCAGCAGAGAAAAGAAAATTATTGTTATAGACACGGTAAAAAACGTGCGATCAAAAGCAATCTGCTGCACGATCAAAATCTATTGCGCGTTACACTGCACGTATGAGCGCTTTTCGGCTACAAATCGATTATAAAAACCGCAGAGCTTGGGGAGTTTCATTCCCACAATTCATATATGCATTATATTGAATATGTCTGCGGAGTACATATATGCATAGAGTCTTTACCTCTATTGCCACTGTCGAAAACGCATAAACCTTTACGCACGCAATTATTTTGCTAGCCATCGTGTGCCTATAATTTTTACATTTTTGCCCATGAACTAAACATAACTTATATATATATATATGATTCCTAGAAGACGAAAGTGAGTTGAAAAAATCGTTAACATAGAATAAGCTTTTCTGTGGTTTTAAGCTCCAGTTTTATTATTTATAATTTTCTTTCTTCGTTAATGTTCTAGGTTCGAGACGAGCTGGGCATGATCCCCATTATTTGGGACGATATGCTTAGACAACAAGGTCCGAGACTAATCGGCTCCGAACTGACTAACTTAGTGGAGCCCATGGTTTGGGTTTACACAGACGACATCACGAGACTGGTACCACACTATGTGTGGCACTCTTATGCTTCCATGTTCCCTAATATTTGGGTCGCTAGTGCTTTTAAGGTAAGAATAAAAGCGAACGTAAAAAGGGAGCTTGACGAGGGATGGAAAGATTTTTTAGAGAGACCTTGATACTTTAACAACCTTTCCTTGTTTTTCTTTTCTTTTGGTCGGACTAAGACATTGTATGGTTTTCTGTGCCTTAATTGGTAGTGCAGAAGGCACTGGCCAAAATATAGTTAGGTTTTCTAAAGCATTTTTAATAATTGATATTTTATTTACGGAGAAAAAAGTGCTTGAAATATTTTATCCGCGGCACAATGAAAACAAAGACAAATTCAAATGTGAAAAATAATGAGAGAAAAATCAGATCATTTTTATGTAAATTCAATACGTTCCTTGAAATAAAATTAAGCTTTTTGCCATC
Organism: Cloeon dipterum; assembly: GCF_949628265.1. NCBI lineage: Eukaryota > Metazoa > Arthropoda > Insecta > Ephemeroptera > Baetidae > Cloeon > Cloeon dipterum. The sequence continues at coordinate 12,881,973 of NC_088790.1, forward strand.
ATGTTGAGAGTTTTATACAAATTTTTTAAAATATATATATCTGTGTAACGCCTCTTTCTCTCCCTCTAAAACAACCGTTTCATATTATTTCTCATAAATTAGACTATTTCATTTCCCTTCCTACTAAAAAAATTAACCTTTGCCTATGATTTCAGGGCGCCTCAGGCGAGCAAGCGCTGGTGCCCGACGTGGAGCGGCGGATGGCCAACACGGCCGCCTGGCTGCGTATCCTGAGCGGTGAGGAGGTGACCGGTCGCAAGGTGCGCCATTTTCGCGGCCTCGTGCTGACTGGCTGGTCGCGCTACGACCACTTCGCCGTGCTGTGCGAGTTGCTGCCATCGGCGGTGCCTTCGCTGGTGCTGGCCCTCGCCATGACCAACTCGGGCCACGGGCACCACTCCGACACCGTGGCCCAAACCGCGATTTCCCTGCTTGGGTGTGGCATGGACATGAGGTACAATAGAAGCCAATTTAAAAAAATAATAAGAAACACAAAATGGACACACATGAATACATTAATTTACAGTATTTTTAGTCATAAAATCATAAACAATTTTTATGAATTTAAGCAAATTGCGTGTTTATATAAAAAGGAGATGTTTGGATAAAACTATAATTCAAAGATTTGATCCAATAATTGATCTGGATCCGATTGGTACATTTTTAGACAAGATTTTACATATTTTTTAGGATTTAAAAGCACAATTTTCAAATCCAGACATAACAAAACCATCATTAAAAATTGTTTTTAACTTGTATTATAAGATAATTTTTTTCATTTTGCTGTCTTCAGCTGTCATTTTGTGTCTTCAACGAGGCATATGTTTATATATAGGGAAATATTTATTATTTGACTCAACACTATATAACACATAGTTATACATGAGTTTCATTTTAAATTATTTTCACACGCATTGGGAAAAATGTATTTAAATTTTCGCATCATAAATTATTACATATGGAATGGAAAAGTTTGAATTTTGGTTTCAGACTTCGGGCGGATGGTTCGCCGGCGTTAATGTCAGCTGAGTCTTTGGTGATGGAGCCGCAGCAGCTCAGCCTGGGAGACATCTGTGCCTTTCCAGGTGCAAACGCGCTGTCCGTGATGCGGCAGTATGCCACCCTCAAGCAGCAGGTAGACGAACTCTTCTGGGAGCTGACCGAGAAGCAGGGCTGGCTCACCCCTTACAATGTGCGCCACGGCTTTTCAAGCCCCTGGAGAGTCGCCGAAGGACTTGGTAAGCAAATATCAACTCTTTCGCATTTTGTTTTAAATTTTTATAAAATGAATTGCCAATCTGATTTAACATTTCAATAAATGCTTAAATGAGCACTTTTCTTGTTCTAAAATCAAACAGAAATATTACTAAAATACCGCGCTATAGAATTTCGTATTTTTATGCCACAAAAATGTTTAACTTAAGAAGTATCTTTTTTCCTGTAGCAATTTTGATGTATTTTTTGTATTATTATTTTTTTTCGAGCTATAGCTGTTTTTTTTAAATTTAAGTACCATAGTTTGGAAATTCGACAATTATTCATTCAGTCAGCTGTCGTAAAAATATAGCAAATAAAACGGTTGCTTGAAAAATCATGATTAATAATTCAATGATTTTGAAATAATTTCAGCAACCTATTTTCTCCGTTCAACCATTTTTTTTATTTTCAATCCCCAGTAAATAGAAAAAAACGTTTCTCATTTCAGCGAAGCAGCCATTCTTGATGTCCAACCTGGAGGCCCTGCGCAACTCTAGCCAGAAGGTGCTGAGCCAGTACCTGGACTCGAGTTCTGTGCGCGAATGGGTGGAACAACGCATCCAGCCCCTTTTCCTCAAGCTGAACGGTCTGCAGAGGGACGCGCAGTCCCTGATGGCGCGCACCCACTGGCCCAGAAGACCCCTCGATTAGACAAAATGTATGACGCGCGCGTGAATATGAGCTTTTTGCGTTTGACCGGCCGGCGTGTGCATGAGCGTGTTTTGAGATTATTCTCGCTGTCCACCTCTGATCTCTCTCTTTTATTTTTATTTAGTCGTACCGTATAAATAAGTCCGACTGTGTATTTTCGTCTGGCGGACACTCTCGACTTTGATAAATACTCTGGCGAGGCAATTATTTTTACCTGCACACAAACACTATAATACTTGTACAACAGTAGTAATTCTCACTTGCTTTAGTTTGCTGATCTCTCTGTCGCAACCAAAAGATTTTGAGTTTTTTTGCCGATTCCCAAAACGCCGGCTCGGATGATTTTCAAGTTTATGTGCATATGTCGATTATGACAAGACAAAAAGCAGACTATACGACGATCGATTCTCCGCATTCTCTCAGGATGACTTTGTATTCCACGACAAATATAAGTGCTGATTATTACATTTAAATAAATCTTCGTGTTTTTAAATGTTCAAAAATAATTGTAAATTTTGTATTAAAAGCCTATAAATTATTTAAAAAATCATGGTAATAAAGGAAAAAAATTGCGTTATGTATTGATGTTGTGTGAACATTTATTTTGTGCTATTTCCAGTGCTTCAATACATATATTTTTTTTGGAAACAAAAATTATTCAGTATAATCTGAGAACCTATATACCCCTAATAAAACAGTGAAACTTTTAAAAATAAGATAACGCTGGCAGCTGTTGCATGCACGTATATTTATATTTTGCATCCATGCCATGTGTGTCCGTGCACACACCAACGCACGCTCTTGTGAGTATATGCTAATATTAGCTCTCATTTTGACGTAATTGGCCTGAAGCCATTCAACTCTTCTCGCGCGCCCCTCAATCAAAGAGTTTGGCTCGAAAATAATTTCATTAGTGCGCAACATTGCCTCTTCTCTCCTTTGCATCATGCCATTTCAATAGATTAATCGCTCTCTTGATTAGTCCATGGTTGTCCACTATAAAATATCTTTCAATAAATATGTTATAAAAAACATAAAAAATAAAAATTGACTGACGTTGTGATTCTTAAACAAAAATTGAAAATTAAAAAGCAAAAAAATCAAAGATTTTGCATTTTTTCACTTTAAAATATAAATATCAACTATATACAGAAGAACCGGAAGATACATACTATGGTATATAGGGTGGAATATGGTGCAAGATCGGAAACTTGACTGCATAGGCTATTAAAAATGCATTAATTTTCTCAAATAACGTTAAATTATTTAGCTGAAAATGTTTCTAACTTGATAGTTAAAATAAAAATCATAAGTCGCCTTAATCTTAATCATAACGAATAATGCGTCGATTGCGTGGTGTAAGGAAATCTACGCAGAACGCATTTTGCCGCGGTACGTTTTAAAAAGAGTGTAAAGAGTACCAACAAGAGTCAGAATATTTGAGCGCCACGAATCCTAGGAGGTTCACCAACCTAACGCGAAAAACACTGGGCAAGCTTGAGTGAAGAGCTGGTGAAGAGTGAAGTCATTACGCCGGGTCACCTCGTGCTCTTGTCAATTTTTCGCTAATTGCGAAGTGATTGTGAATTCTGCTGCGATCGGTGGTGTAAATTAGCCAAGTAGACGCGCGTGCAAGATATTCTCCGCCTCCACCATGGGTAACTACCGCAGCAAAGCGGCCACCGACATCGAAAATCAAGAAGGCGCTGGCCCTTTCTACAAATTCGCGGCGGCTTCCATGCAGGGCTGGCGTATTAATCAAGAGGCGAGTTACACACTTCATTAATTATGTAAACTCGCACGGCAATGAGTGACTCTCGATGACTGCATAAGATATAATACATTATTGGCATCATCTAAATGTGCTTGGAAGGCAATCACAATTTTTTGACATCAAAGAGCGCGGTTTGCTGTTCTTGATAACAATAATATGCATATATAATACTCATGTGACCAGATCAGTTTACCTCATAATATATATACATTCATCAATTTCAAATTAGCCATTTAATAACTCAACCCCATAAAATTACTTCCGGAACTAACATTATCTATATTTTTACATCTTTTTATTCTAGGACGCCCATGCGTGCTTGCCAGAGTTTGACATGGAGAAAGGGATTGCCCTTTTCGCTGTTTTTGATGGGCACGGCGGCCCAGAGGTTTCACAGTATTGTGCATCTCATTTGGCTGACCATATAAAAAATGATCTGGCTTACAAGACTGGGGACTTGAAAGAAGCCCTAGAAGAATCTTTCATGACATTTGACAAGTCCTTGAGAACCCCAGAGGTCATAAAAAAGCTGAAGGAAATTTTGAAGACAAGCTTAAGTGGTTCAGATGACGGTACATATTTGTCTTATTTAATATGATAAACATGGAACTTAACATTTAAATGACCGCAAAATTTTATTTGCACAGATTCTGAGGTAGAGCAAGAGGACATGCAAGGACTGCTGGAGGATGCTTGCGCCCCACTCGAAAAAGTCCTGCAGAATTATGCTCTTAAAAAGCTTGAAGGTAATTCTTGCCTAATTTTTTTGGTATAATAATTGTACTATTGGGACCTGAAAATTTTAGAGCATGGAAAATTGCCCAATGGATCTGACTCCAAAGAGGAAGGAAAAACTGATGACGTTGCCAATGCTGGTGCTGAAGGAACCTCCATTGCTGGTAGTACCTCCAGCTCGGCCGGGGGATCTTCAGGTGCTGGAGGCTCGGGTAGTGGCGGCAGCATCAAAGCTGGAGGAAGTGGCACCTCACCATCGCGACCTGGAGTAAGTCTTGCATTACCCACAAATCACCGTCTATATTTTCTATTTGCAGAGAGGCCAAAGAAAAGCAGTAGAGCCGAAAGAAGGTGTTGCTGAAGCTTCCGCAGACAAGTAAAACCAAGTTGAACATTTTAGTAGCTTTTTCATTCAATCTGTTCTACATCTCAAGGGATTCAAGTGATGAAGACAGTGAGGATGAAACATTTGACACTGAAGATGAATCTGAAGAAGATGACAGCAGTGAAGGTGGCTCAGGCAGTGAGGGAGGTGAAGACGAGGAAGATGAGGATGAGTCAGAGGAGGATGATGACGATGAAGATGAAGGAATGATGAAAAGCCGTGACTTGCTCATGAAGTTGCTGAAGAGGAAGAGAAAAGCGGTCGAGGCTTGTGATGATGAAGAAGAGGATGAATCAGGTCCAAAGAAGAAAATCTTTTGCGGCCTCTCTTCAACTGTGAGTTTCTGATTTAACATGCTGAAAATTACAGAAAATATCCTTCAAAAGTTTTTCTCTTAAATTTTGTTGAAATATTGTGCTATCATATATATTAATAATAAGGGGCAAAAGAAAGTTTGCCAATATTGGAGTGGGCTTTAAGACACCTGGGATTTAGAGTTCTTTAATCACATATTCTCACGTTTCGTTTTGTCCGTTCAATAATACTACAAACTATTGCTGTTGATTGCGAAAAATATATAAGAAACAGACAAAGAGTAAACTACGTTAAACAATAACCTTGTTCCTAGTGATGGCACATTTAGACAGTATTTTTAGGATGCAAACAACAGCTTGTTCTAAACATTTGCATTTTTGATTATATTAATCACATCACAACCAGTTGTTAAACTGATGTGTATGATTTTCACAATTTTCAGTTTGATTTATTCGGATTTCAGCCAGAAATAGAACAAATTTAATCATTGAGTAATGAGTGCAATTAATTGTGCTGCAGATGATATATTACATTTTAATTGTAGAAATTGCATAAATCTACTATATATATAAAGTATTCAAAATATCATAAATTTATCCATCTTATATTTTCACAGCCTGCTATGGAGTCAGGAACAACTGCAGTCGTCGCTTTGCTGGGCAAAGAGAAGGTGACAGTGGCCAACATCGGCGATTCAAGAGCCATCCTGGGCCGTTTGGTCAAAACAGAAAATGGACATGAAATGAAGGTTATTGAGTTGAGCAACGATCACAAGCCAGAGCTGCCCGAGGAAAAGGAGAGAATTGAAAATGCTGGAGGAGTGGTGGACGACGACGGCAGGGTTGACGGAGGATTAAATTTGTCGAGGGCGTTTGGAGACTTTGTTTTCAAGTCGAACAAGGACATGCCTGCCGAAAAGCAGGAAGTCATTGCTTTCCCTGACGTGATCAGTGTTGACCTCAAATTTGAGCAAGATGAAGCAGGTTTGTCTTGAAGATTTTTCAGAGGTTCAATAATTTTGTGCATGTTTGGTTGATTATTGTTTGGTATCTCTTTGGTATTTTTGATGGTTTCTATGAAAATCAATCAAGTGTCATTAATTTTTAATTTACAGTCATTTAATGGGAATTTTTTGGGAGGAAATGAGACCATCCTTTTTCCCGCTGTACTACATGGATAATTATAAGAAAAATGATTCCATGCTTTCAGATCAGTTCCTATTTGTAGCATGTGATGGAATTTGGAATGACATGAGCTCTGATAATGTAGCGGATTTCATCTGGACTCGCCTGGAGAAACACGTCCCTATGAAAGATATCCTAGAGCAGGTATGTGTCATTTTTTGGCTTAATCATAAGTGAGCATCATATTGATTAAAAATAAAATATAATCTTGCAGATGTTCAAACACATACTTGCACCAAACATGAGCGGAGATGGCACTGGATGTGACAACATGACTGCAGTAATTGTACGCTTTGATGGTCCAGAAAAAGCAGAGCAGTCTGAAAACAATTCTAGCAGCACAAAGGAAGAATCGGATATGAAATGAGTGTGTCTGCATTCATATAAAAAGAACTTGAAATTGCAGTACAATTATGAAAGCATATTTATTGCAATTTGCGATTTTGTTCTGTACGTATGGATTTTTTTATTAATTACTTATTTCTCTGATGTACCAGTACTGGTCTTATTTTTATACCACATTACATGAATGAATGAATATCAGAAATAAAAATAATTATTGAAATTATAAAACAGCATTGTCTGATAATGAATGTGGATTGGATCCTCAAATTCTCGAGATAATAATATTGATTTTGATCTATGATGAAATGGAGAAGATATAGATACAAATGGATATATATACGATGAACATATCATTTCTAAAAAAATATTGGGATTGTCATGTAGAGCAAACTTTACAACATGCCTGAAACTTTTTCAAAATTTGGGAAGCGGTACTATGTACTTTGATGTGCCACGTTATTCGTCTGGACAAAAAGAAAATTAGCATTGTGCGTCAGTGGGCAAATGGTACATCTGTCAAAAGGTAAATCGTGCAAATGGTAAATATGCACTTTTGACGCGAAACGATTGTTGCACCAATGAAACATTTGGGTCAAAATACATGGGGTGACGTTCATTTTTGCCTCAGTAGTGACTTCCATATTCAAATAAAGGAAATTTTTAATTCGGCTTATAGACACAAAAGGTGTCATTTGCAAAAATCTGTGAAAAGCAAAAGATTTTTATCCAGGGGTCAATGGATTTAAAAGAACAATTTTTTGCGCAAACTTTGCCCTAATTGACCGTAAAAACAGTTGAGAAAACTCCGACGTTATAATATTTGCGGGCGTTTAAAGGTAAAAATTTGGGAATTTTGAGTGCTTCGTAACTTTGCTCAGGGTAGTTCTAGAATAAAAATTAAAAAAACGTTTAACTTGTCTCAACAAGGCAAACAACTTTTATGTCAACCTCGAAGTGGTAGGTGAAGGTCATAAAATATATTTGAAATTGGATATATATTGAAATTTTTTATTATTTTCATGGCCATTTTAAAGACCACAAAAAATTGAGTTAAAAACGTTCAAATTTGGAATGGAGCTTTACCTCACTTTAATTAAAAAAATGGAAACTTCGAAAACCCTTGCTTTTCGAGGTTGTTAAAAAACAATGATCGACCAAATCTCGACTTCTGATTTTGAAAACCGCATACCGTTAGACTCCTCTCGACGTCCCTTAGTGCACTAAAGGGGTATAAGACCCACCAACCCCCTTTTAACCCCCTTAATAACGTGAAATTTAGCATTTTTCGTCCGGTTTAACACCTTTAAGCACGACGTTGACTGTTAAATTGTCTTCTTAAAACCAATTTAGTTATGATACTTAATTCATTTCAAGACGAGTCAAACGGTGCGTATTTATTGTAAATAGGGCGACTATCTATACAACCCTAGATTCGGGTGCCATAAAGTTTTTTTTATCGAGATGGACACAATAATATGCTCGATAAGCACCAAATCTCGAGTTCTACACTAAAAATCTCTTTATATAATTATAAAATAAAAAGAACTCCACTCAACTTGCGTGGTTACTAAAAGCTAAAAGCTTTTTGTGCGGACGCGTAACATCATTTTTAAATATTCGCGCTCTTGTTTTTCGCGCTTAAGCAGCAGGCCATTGTGTTTAAGACGCTGGCTAGAATGAAACTGAAACATCTAGTTTTAAAAACTTAGCACATTTTTCACAGATGGCGCTACCGAAGGCCATGGATAGCTTTGCGAACGCGAACGTCGGCCATCTGACAATTAGACCTGATTGGGCAAAAACGCTTTTGCTACCTCTGGTGAGTATCTTTCACATCATATTTTCAATGGCTGCGTTCATTTGTTTCATGCGCTCGTAATTCAACTTCAGTTAGTTCTCAGCCTGCTCGTCTTGTGTCCGTGTCGCGGTGCCTGCTTGCAGCAACTCCTGAACGTAATATCGGCTATCGGCATCGCCGTGTCATGGTAGTTAAGAGAAGAGCAAGCGCGTGTCGTGCCTGAAATTTGTCAACAAACGCTTATCAATTACTTTAACAATTAGCTGTGCAGACATTACTGATCCACGGTTATCAGTGATATCTTTCCCTGACTTAGGAAGGCAACGGACTTGATACATCCTCAGGTAATAAAAATTAAATACATACATACATATTTCGACCTAAACGGCCATCATCGAAATCAGAGCCTTGAGTAAAACGAGCTGAGCGACCTCGCTTTGTGCTCTACATACAAATTAGTGCCGAAAGAAATATTGGAATTCTCATCTGTTCCGTTTTGTAGGTGAAATGGAGGCCAAGACATGGCCTCCATTTAATTTGCGGAAATTGGTCACGGGACTCTCAGCGGTTCCAAAGCCTATTGTCATCGATCGTTCCGCGGCCATGAAGAGAACTCTGGAAAGCGGCGACGAAAACTCAATGGAAGGGGAGCCGTCTGAAAAAAAGGATAGGATCGTCAACGGCGATGAGTCTCCCTGCAAGTCGAAAACCGCGGTCGTAGACCTCCTATTTCTGCAAAGCATGCATCCGCAGATGGACAAAATGGAGATTCAGGACGTTCTCGTGCAGAACGATTGGAACCCCGCCAAGGCAGGCCGAGTACTAAAAGCGAGGAGCGAGGAGCGGAACAAAAAGAAACCTTGCGGAGAGGACAAAGAATCAGACGATGAGCAACCTCCAAAGACATACCGGCGGATAAAGAAGGCGTCCCCCACGAGGACCAAGTCCAAGGAGGACTACCGGGAGCATGAGGCACTCTTTGCTAAGATGTGCAAGACGTTCCCTCTGCGCGATCGCATGTTCATCCAGCAGTGCCTTGTGCAGGCCAAGTGGAGCGAGGAGACAGCCGCCAACATGATCCGCGCTGGCCCCAAGAATGCACGTCCGGTGCTGCTGACTGACGAAGAAAAGGAGCTGGTGTTGAAGCAGCAGCAGTTTGACGCTGAGCAGAAAAAAATTGAAGATGCCAGTGAATTCGCGCGGAAGAGACAGGAGATCAGTAAGGCCATCAACGCCTCCTTCAAGAACATCACCAGCGTCAGGTATAAAGGGTCATTGACACGGCATATATATATATGTATATAATGTCAAGGGGTTATTTTTGTACTGATAAATCTTTGATTGTTGATAGCAAATTTTATGCTTCTTACTATTTGACTTGTTAATTTCATTAAGAAAAAGTTAGCCTTTTAGGTTTCGTTTGGTATTAAAAATTGCTAATCGTTCTGTATTATATCACATTTTAATGAGAAAAAGATGAAGATTAATTCACTTCTCAAGGGAAGTGCACCAATTGACCCAAAATTTTTAATTTGTTTTGCCAACCAAAAGATGATTTAAAAACATAATAGGTTTTCACCCTCCAAGACTAATTTCCATGTTATGATTGGTTATCGAGTATTCGCTGTCCAAAAGGGGTCTAATTTCACGCGGTGGAGGGCTTTGGACGTTCTCATCGCGCGACAATGACATATTACCTTTGGCTAATAACTGTGGCAGCGGTGATTGCCAGTAACCTCCGAAAAAGGTTGAATTATAATGTTTTGGTAATATAATATATCCGGTTGAAAAAACAATTTAAAACTTTTGGTACAATTGGTGTACTTATCTTGCCTGATAAACTTGAATTGAATTAAGAACAGAACTTGCATTCTAGAGTCAAATTAAAATTTGAGGAATGTTTGATATTTGAACTGGTCAACAGCTGTTTTGGTCCTAATTCTTGAAAAATGGTTTGCTGTGCCATTTAGAATTCATGATTTTATTTATTATATTTATTTCGTAGTTTTCTTCCAAACCTAATGAATGAATAAATATCAGAAACTCTGAACTTGCATTTTGACCTTAAGTTTGCTTTGCAAACCCTTCAGGTTGCAGGCTGAGGAGGAGGAGGAGAAGGTGGACCCTGGCTACCGTCAAGACGTCAAGAAGCGCATTCTTGACCTGCTGAAGACTGGAACCCTGGAGGAATTAGCTGCCCTGCCAGGTTTCTCAAAGAAAAAGGCTGAGCAGGTGATGAAGGTGAAGCCATTTTGCATGTGGAGCGAGATCCGTGGCAAGCTAGATCGCGCGATAGCAAGTGCATTGATTGACGCCGCCGAGGAAATGTTCCGGGTCAGGGATGACGTCACTGACCTGATGCAGCGCTGCACCAAGCTTTCTAAGCAGATGGCCGGCAAGGTGCGGCAAATCGTGTCCTCCAACGCGTCTGACCTAGCCGAGCAGCCGAAATCGCTGGGTGGCTCCGACCTCAAGCTGGCGCCCTACCAGCTTGTTGGACTCAACTGGCTCATCCTGCTGCACAAACACGGCATCAATGGAATACTCGCTGATGAAATGGGTCTTGGAAAGACAATTCAGGTGCCGTATTTAATATTTCAAACTCATGTTTGTCTTTGATGTGAATTTAAAGCATTGAAATGATTTTCACGCGTTCATGCTACTTTGAATTGGGTGTTCTGAATTTTCCTTGCGAAACCATTCATTGAAAATATTCTCTTGAGCTGAGATATTACCGAGAAAAATCGAACTGGTAAAACGCTGACAGTAAAACAAGGCAGTCTGTAAACAAATTTAATTTGAAGTTGATCAAATCTGAGATTTTAAAATATTTCATTCAACGGGTTGAAAAATGCGCCAGTGACATTAGCATTCAATTTATCTCGCCTATCAATTATTCTGATTTTTTATTCATTTTCCAGGTCATCTCATTCCTAGCATACCTCAAAGAGCAAGGACTGAAGAAAGGCGTGCACACAATTGTTGTGCCAGCGTCAACCCTTGACAACTGGTCCAACGAGCTTACTCGTTGGTGTCCCGAGCTTAAAGTAATTTACTACTCAGGAAGTCAGGAAGAGCGCAAGCAGATCCGCCTGTGGTGGAAAAACGAGAAGAATAAAGCTGAGGTGGAGTCTTACGACATTATCCTCACCACTTACAACCAAATCAACAGCAGCAAGCAAGACAGGGCCTTCTACCGCACCATTAAATTGCATTACATTATTTTTGATGAGGCGCACATGCTGAAAAACATGGCCACGCAGAGATACACCTCGTTGATGCAGATCAGGGCTGACCGACGCATTCTGTTGACCGGCACACCACTGCAGAACAATTTGATTGAACTGATGTCTTTGCTGATTTTCGTCATGCCTCAGATGCTTGGAGAGATGCAGGAAGAACTTGTCACACTGTTTAAAATGGCCAATAGGTAATGAACCTTTTAGAAGTTGTTTTTAATTATGAGACCGGGATAGAGAGCCTGGGATTTTAGGCTTGTATTAATTTTAACAGAAGTCTAGGCAGAATTTTTATACAAGTATATTTTAATTATATTAATTTCTTGAAATCTTGGGCTAGATTAATTTAATTTTTGGAGCTAATATTTAAATTTTACGTGTTCGCTAAAGTGGAATGATGCCGCGACCAATTGATAATCGATAATGATGATAAAACAAACTGAGAAATTTCTTTTAGTTAGTCGAAAGTGTAAATTTTCTATTTGCTTCTACGGTTAAGAATTGAAATTTGAATAATTCCCAAACTCTCCATCAAAATTAGCTGGTACGTTTTATGTTAATGTAAAATTTACACTTTTTCAACTCAGAAATTCCACTCAATTTGGTTTGGAGTCTTTAAATATATGGTACAAGTAAATGCATATTGCAAACAAATACTTAATTCTATTTTTGAAATTATTTGTTCCAGAGCTGAGGGTTGCAATGAATTTGAGAAGAAGAAAATCGAACAGGCCAAAAAAATCATGGAGCCGTTTGTGCTGAGGCGTCTTAAGAGAGACGTGCTGAAGGACCTGGCTGCTAAAACGAGCCACATCCTCAACGTGGATCTGCTTCTGCACCAAAGAGCTCTCTACAAGGATCTCGTCACTGAGTTCTTTTCAAGCGCGACGGAAGAGGACACTCCTCCACCATCAGAGGCTCAGTCTGAGAACGGAGACGTCGACCCTGACCAGCCAGAGCCAGAGGACACGGCGAGCAGCCAGGGCGGCAGCACCCTTGGTGGCAGCATGGGCATGATGATGCAGCTGCGTAGGGCCGCCAATCACCCGGCCCTGCTGCGGCACGAATACACGGAACGCAAGATCAAGGCTATAGCAAAGAAGCTGCAGAAGGATAAGACTTACAAGGAGAACCGCGAGGCTTCCATCCAGATGGACTTGAGGGAGATGTCCGACCACCAGATCCACATGCTTTGCAGGCAGCACCCCTGCATTGAAAACTACGCGCTGTCCAACGACGTCATCGTCAACTCAGGCAAGTTCCACGAGTTGGATCGACTGCTGCCCCAACTGCATGAGGCAGGCCACCGCTTGCTGATGTTTAGCCAGTTCACGCAGATGATGGACATCCTGGAGGACTACCTCTCCATCAGGGGCTTCCGCTACTTCAGACTGGATGGACAGACGCCAGTGCACGAACGCCAGAGCATGGTCGACGAGTTCAATCAGGACCAGACTGTCTTCATCTTCATGCTGTCCACCAGGGCGGGCGGCCTGGGGATCAACCTGACCGCTGCCGACACCGTTATAATCCATGACATAGATCTCAATCCGTACAATGACAAGCAGGCTGAGGACCGGTGCCACAGAGTCGGTCAAACCCGGCCTGTGACCATCTACAAAATGGTGGCCAAAGACACGATCGAGGACGCAATGTACACGGTCGCGCAGCACAAGCTCAATTTGGAACAGGAAATATCTGGAGGATCGTCTGGTGGCAAGCAGAACGAAAAAAAGCTGTATCACTTACTTAAAGAGGCGTTGATGGCGTCAAATGAGACTTCACAATAAACTGCTTATTCACAATGTGATTGATATTGATGCATGGAATGTAATTGCTGTAGTGTACTGCCGTGTAATGAATCACAGTTACAATTTCCTATTCTTTTCAATCTATGATTGTGATAACTCACCACAATTCAACTGCAAAGGACTCTGTTGATCAATAATTTTTACTTAAACCTTACGCTATCAGTGCGCTTTGATGATTTTAAGAACCAATTGTGTATTTTTTTGTAATATCCAATTAGTTTTCAATTCAGTGTCACTTCAATTTGAATATTATAATAAAAAGTAATTTATCTGTAAAATGACCGATTTTATTTTTTCATCCTTTTCTTCTAGCATGTAAATATAAATATACACAAATACCCAAAATGATGCATGACTAATGTATTTTTAGAAAATGTTCTTACAGCCAATTTGAGCTAAATAAAACTTAGCAGGAAGAATATAAATTATTTTCCAGAAAAATCAATTAGTCTGAAATTAAGTCGCGCTGCTGCTGCAACCTGGCTGCAACTTCAAGAGAATTTCCTTTCTGCTCAAAGAGGGCCTAATCAGTGCGGCCAATGGGAATGACGATTGACGGAACTGAAGCGCCACAGTTTAACGAATCTAACACTGGTAAACAAGATCCACCTGTGCGCCGATTGAATGTCTCTTTAAAAAGTTTAGCGACCGGAGTTGGCACTCCACTCAATTGTGATTTTTCTCGCCATTGCTTTTAACCGATCAAAAGGTTTGTTTTACAATAGCAATACACATTTTCTCAGGAACACAAATTTATTGATGGCATTGTCATTGAATCTGCCTGTATGAGTCACTTATCATATGATACACCCTTCAGAGTGCTCTCTCTTGATTGACAGTAAAGTTGTTTGTTACCAAAGACCATAATATTAGTTTGGAATAAAACTAATTTCCGTTTTTAGATCAGGAGTATTTAGTACATAAACTATGGATAAGGTTCAACATCAATCTCATCCATCGGTGGAGCCGAACCTGAGGCTGCGTTACTTGACACAGCTTGGAGACAGTATTGAAATTGATGCAAACATTCCAGCCAGAAGGTAAAATGAAAAATACATAATGTCTGTTATTTTCTATATACAACCCTTAGGTATTTTCGATCGGGCCTTGAAATGGTCCGGATGGCGAACTGCTACAGTGAAGAAGGAAACTTGGAGAGCGCTTTTATTATCTACATGAAGTTTATTGTGTAAGACCTTCTATAATTCAATGGATCGGATTTTGATCGATTAATCATTTCAAATACCAGCCTTTTCCTGGAGAAGATTAGAAATCATCCAGATTTGAGCTCTGTGAAACCGGTCGATAGAGAAATCAACAAGCAAAAATTAAAGGAAGTCTTGCCAGTTGCTGAAAAAATCAAAACGCAGTTACTTGTTCGATTTACTGAAGAATATGAGCTGTATATGGCAAGTCCTTGACCGAAAAAAATAGTCTATATTTTTATAATTAATATTTTTTAGAGAGAGGTAGAAAAGAGAAGGATTATGGAGGAAAAGGCTAGAAGAGAAGAAATGGCCAGAAAAGAAAAGGAGCTGTCTGAAAAACTGGCTGCGTTAGAAATGAAGGAGGCAACAAATTATCATAAGCAGCCACCCTATGGCCCCAAAGAAAGCAAATTAATTGTTCCGATCGCTCCTCTTCCAAGCGACATTAACTACCCAAGCGATCCAGACGCTCTGGAGGATGACGATGAAGAAAAATATGCAGCTGAGAGTTATGACAAAAATTTGGGTCCTATGTATCCTGTTCCAGACCGGTCACTTAAGCCTTCTAAACTGGACATTCCAACTGGGTTTGTTTATGTGCACTTTGTAATTTCGTGAAAAAAAAACAAGAATGTTTCTTGCAGTTCAATTCTAAAGCCCAATGTAGACCGGTCAACAAAGCCGCTTTCACTTTTGAGCCCATCCCTTCACAACCAGCTAGGCCTAAGAAAAGTCATCATTCCTTCGAAGCTAATGCCAAAATTCATGAGTCTCGCGCAGAAGAACACAGACCAAAACACCGAAACATGTGGTATTCTTGCCGGAAGCATGGTTTGTAATTTTTCAAATAATCTAGTTCATAATTAGAACAACCACGTTAAATTGCAGGTCAAAAATCAACTCTACATCACTCACTTACTTGTTCCAAAGCAAAAGGGCACGCCGGACTCATGCACAACAATGAGCGAAGAAGAAATTTTCGACTTCCAAGACCGGCAAGATTTGATAACTTTTGGTTGGATCCACGTAAGTGATTATGACTTAGAGTGTAAATGATCAGGGACTTAAAAAAATCTTCCTTGCAGACTCACCCAAGTCAGACATCTTTTTTGTCCAGCGTGGATTTGCACACCCACTGTTCTTATCAAAGGATGATGCCTGAAGCGGTCGCTATAGTCTGTGCCCCTCGTTACAAAGAGTGGGTGTTTTAATTAAATTCAGAACCGTAGCTTAAGTAGAATAATTTAATTTTTATAATTTTGGTTGCGGAATTTGAGAGCAGGCAATGAGTAACTTGAATTTTAATGGTACTAGTAATGTTTGGGAGTTAAATTCAAACATATACAATAACAATTATGTTTGAATCATATTTATTTGGAATTGATAATGAGCCAATTACATAAAAACCTATTTTTATTCTAAAAAATGTCTTAATGAAAGGTCATATTTATGCTTATTACTCTCCATCTTTCATTTTATTGCTACGCATTTTTCATACAGTTTAACTTTCTATGGTTTATGGGAATCTGTTTTAATACTGCCAATTTGCCCTAAAAGTAAACAACTATTTTTTGCAGAACTGGCATTTACATGCTGACCACCAATTATGGACTGGACTTCATTGCGAACTGCAAGAGCACTGGGTTTCACCCCCACCCATCAGAACCTCCCTTGTTCACCGTAAGTTTGCCAGACAAATATTTAAAATCTAAATTTACTGACTTTTTCTTTTACAGACTGCAGAGCATGCGGTGTTTGATGATTACGCGCCCATTGAAGTGGTTGACCTAAGACGATGATTTGAAACTTGATGAGACAAAAGCACTCTAATAGTAGGCACCGAGTTTGGTGATGTGTATGCTTTGGGCAAATAGTGAAACGTTTTGACAAAATGCAGTCCTTCTCACCTAGTTTGGTATCAATCAAATCAACTATTGGTTTAAAAACTTGATATTATGAGCCTTCTTGCTTGTGATGCTAAAGAGTTATATTACTGTAAAAACATGTTGCTTAATCTATCTGTGCCCTGCACAGTCAACTATATTGTTGAAGCTAATTTTCCGCAAAATAAACAATCTGATTGCCATCGCAGTTGAAACCTGTTTCAGTCCCACGCTCTTTATATCTTATCTAATCATCTTCGACTGACACCTCATCTCGCACGATCGACTGCAATACTCGCTTTCTGCGTTCTGGAAATAATAACTATTTTGTGCATCGATTAAAGCCATTCCCTAGAGCAAGTTTAGTGCATCGCTTTAAGCTGCGGTTCAAATATTTGTTTTCAAATAGTTGTTACTTGATAGTGTGTGGGTCGGAGAGAGGTGGCTGCGGCAGAGTAGTGCTGTCATTCTAGCACACACGCTGCTCAGTGCTCACTTCACCTCGGTTGTGCAACACACTCATTGATTTGTGGTCAATCTATAGCTAGTTCACCGTGCTGCAATTATTCGCAATTAGTCAGAATGAGGCTCACTTCGATCTCCGCTGCTGTGTGCTCCATCATATTTGCTCAAGCAATTTTTTCGCAAGGTAAATAATTAACAATCCAAAATATTTTTCCAACATTCATCATCAAATCAGTGGGTTCAGTCGCTAAATTGAGTTTAAATTACGGTATTCGTCTCCTCCTAGCGCATTCAAATTTAAGTTGGCCTCGAAGAGAAAAGAAAAAAAGATAAGGTAGAGTCTAATTGTTTGAACACGGTTGTTTGAAATTGAGCCTTATCGAAAAGTCACAACAATTTAAAAGAACCATAATGTAGTCATAATAACCAAACTTAATTTCCAGTTTTAGCTCAAACGCAGTCAACTGAATCAGCATCTATCGTTCCTTCCGAGTTGATTAACTCTACAGAAGCGCCAACTAGTCAAAATAAGACGCAAATTATTGCTATACCGTCGCCAGTCCCTTATGACACAGTGACCAATGTCACCGAGACAAGCCAGGCACAGCAAACAAATTCCACTCCAGCAATTGGAATTGTTATTGATGGATTTGTCACCAGCACCGATAAGGTGGAGTTGGTCACCCAAAACGACATGATAACCATGACCGACCCCACAATCGCTACAACCACAATTTACAACGTAACTGACGACAAAAAAAGGTAACTATTGTCATTGTTTTTCAAAATTTCAAAAACTGCGACGATATCGTGCAACGCTGAAACAAGAGTTTTGTAGATCAAACCAAAACCTAAATAATAAATTTTCCCGTTAGCAACAAAATATATTTAAGCATTAATAAAAATTTCCTGAACAAGTTGAGTGAATCTAAAAAAAATTGCAATCTTTAAAACTTAAGCAAAAGAATTTATTCTGCCCTGATAAAACATTCTTCCATCAGCGAATTCAATCCTGACAAAGAGATTTCTCATTAAAGGAATACCTCAGTCTTCATAGACTCAAGCGAGCAGAAGGAGGACGACTTGACCCTGAGCTTCCTCTCTTCCTCATCTCACTTTAAAGCAGCCGAAGCCTACTTGCCGTCGGCCCTTTCTGCGTTAGTACTAACTACCACTTTTATCATTTTGGCAGTGACAACCTACACAGGCCTCCTCATTTGGCGGAAAGTCGTTGAGTAAGACGATCAAGATCAAATAGAAACGAAAACTAAAATTTAATTTCAGGAGGAGATACGGAAACAGGGAGCTGCTGGTGAATGAGGAATTTTACGACGTCAATGGACTGAAATACTTTGAGGTGAGTTTGCTTTTCAGTAACAGTTTATTTGTCATTTTCAACAGCGTAAGATTAAAAGTCTACCTCTGTCTTAAATTGCAGCTGTGACCGATATAACATTTTGCCATCAATCAACGCACCAAATGTTATTAAGTAAATTATGTAAACGAATAATGTGTGATTCAATCAATAAAATTCGGAACAAAAATCCAGTTAATCCAACACCACAAAAATATTACTTTTATCTACCGGGGAGGGGGGGGGGGGGTTGAAGGCAATGAGCAAGTGTACTACTACAGCACTGGAAAAATACGCCTGTTGTGCAAAATATAACTTTGCACTTAACTGATTGAGAAAAATACAGCCAATGTGAGCTTATAAAAAAAGAGAGTGGCGTCTTTTTGTACAACCGAAATTAAGGGAAATGCTGTGTTTTTGGTTGGCACCTTCTAATGAAATAATACTGCGCAACCAACAAAAGAGGTTTCTTAATGGCGTCTAGTGGCTGAGGGGTGTCTTACTCGCCAGGCAAGGCAGGTGTGACTACTTGTGTTTGACAATGATGGGTCCAACATTGTCTCCCAGCTCCTTATTCATTGGGCCGTGGCTTCCATCACAATAGGGGAACTGCGAAATCACAATAAACATTTGACGTTATGTAGTGTTATGCAGTCACCGGCGAATAGATCATCTTTAGAATGTGGAAGGATAAAAATGTTTTGATATTTGATATTGTATGAATGCAACTACCACCCGTGAAATTATGTAACCTCTGCAATTACGCAAAATATCACGTTACCTTCTTGCTTCTCCAGCACCGGCAGAAAGCAGCCTTTTCGGTAATATCCTCAATATCGACCGAGTCCACTACCTTTGCCACGTCCTTCTTGATGTTAGGATTAACTTTTCCCTAAGCAGAAAAACGTTTTTATAAAAAAGCATGATGAGCAAATCTTAAGCGGCAGCTAACCTGGCAGCGGCGGCCCTTCGGACAGAAGGCTCTGTAGGACATGTAGCCGAGGCCTCCAACAGCGGCACCGAAGGGAACGAGTCGAAGCCAATCCTTGACTGTAATTCAGAAACATCGGAAAAACATTAAAAAAAGAGTCATTCAAGCAATGAAGTGCGGTGGTCCAAGAAATGTGAAAGGCCACGTTTTAATGTCTAAATTGCGGCGTTTTTCGAGAAGGATGCAGCAGATTTAACAGAGAGAATCATAAGTTTAGACAATTATGCTTACATCCCAGTCGGAACCATCCTCCGATCGAATCCGGAAGTGGCAAATTCGACAAATAATTCGGCAAGGAAACTTTGACGAGATGCGAGATAGGCTCCATTTTTATTGCAAACTGCTGCCAACAAAACTAGTTTTGCAAAATTGCACTCTATTTGCATTAAGCTTATTAATGAACTACAGTCCATAATCCAGAGCAATCTTGTTATGAGGTGTTTTTTTTATTAATACATATTCCATTCGCAAAACTTATTTTCATAAGCACACAAAATTCCAAAATGGAGAGCCGTCTGTGTTTTGTCTGAAAAATCGTGGGGCGCGTAAGTTGGTAAGACTGGCGGTTAAGGTGATCTGGTCGAGTCAGTTCGTCAGTTGGTGTTGCGACTGCCGTCGATACAAACCCCTTACGGACCCCTTTCTTTCAAAAATCGGCCCTATTCGGGCTTTACGGGTGGCTCTCGGTGGTGCCGACGCGTGCAGCGGGCGGCGGCTACGTCGACCAGGCGCCGACCGAGCGTCGAAGAGGCGAGGCCGACTGTCGGCGGGCGACAGTGACTAATGAGAGCGAGCGAAAATGGACGAGGGTGTGCGGATTGTTTCTCTCCGCCGTAGTGATTCCTTCGGCTTAGGATTCTCCATCCTCGGCGGCGCCGGCTCTCAGCTGCCGCCCATCATTTACGACATCATCGAGAACTCGCCGGCGGCCGAAAGTGGACAGGTGAGTCGGTGGCCGAATGAAAGCAAGCTGCGGCAGCGGCGGCCCACACTTTGTTCTTCTCTGTTGTGTTTGCCGTTTTTACGCCAAGGCCTTGCTCTCGGCTCCTATAACCCATTACTTACATGTTGTGCATATCTATGTATCGCAAAACAGCCTTGATCGAAAAGCGAATTATCACATAAACAAGGTGACCGCCCTTTCTTTCTGTCCGGTTTGTTTTTACTTCTCGGCGAAAAGAATTTTCGCTTGCTCTCGGATGAAAGCTAAGGAGAAAGAAAGTGCATCTCTGGCGCAAAAAATGATGCTGATGTCGTGTTTATTTTTAGGCGTTTGGGAATTTTCGGTGATTGGCTCCAGCGGCGTCGAGATTTCTCACGGCTTAATTTTTTACTAAAAGAAAGAAAACAACCACACACAACCACATAATATTATGCAGAGGAAGCCACCAAACGTTTCTAATGCAATTTGCTTGAGTCAATTAGATCGACAAGTTTTAAGACTTTTGAACAAATAATGGATTACAAAAGCATGTGTAATCTGCTCCTTGCGCCAGCTTTTTTAAACCTGTTTTTTGGGATGGATTGGTTGAATGAGAAATTGGTTTTCCTTGTCTGACCGACTTTTGTCGATCTCTTAATGTTTAAGTTTCTGCATCTTTTCATGCTATGGATAGATAAATTCCCACGGAGATAAATTTAAATTGATCTTTTGAATAAATGTGACTCAATTCCCAGGACGCATCATTTCCCCATGATGTGTTTTCATTTCCCCTTTCCCTATTAAAACCAAATTGAAAGAAAGTTGTGCGCGGCGCGGAATCATTTTCAGCAAAGCAAATTGATTGCGTCGGGAATGAGTATGAAGTCGCACGAGCGACAGGAAATTAGATGCGGAGGCGGTCGTGGATCCCTCTTTGCCTGCTGGCTAATAATAAATTAAACGCGTTCCCACTTGCAAATGCACGAAATAGTTGCGGCAAGTGGTCTCGCAGTAATAACCGACCCCTTTGTTTCGCTCAATAAAGAGCGCTGATCGCGTTTAAATATGTTCGCTCAAGGCCGGAGAAGCGCAACTTTAAGGTTGGGAAACACTGATTTTTCATTTTTGCTTCTTGACTTTGCCAGCGTCTGTCATGTCATGTTGAAAAATTAAAAATTGTGCAGTCAGCAGGAAAATGTTAATTGACCTTTTTTGAATTGTGTATGTGTCGAAACTCACGTTGGAAGCGCTGAAGAGATTTTTTATTACAATAATTTTTTCTGAAAGAGAAAAATCACGATTCCATTGAAAAGGCTAAATTGATTTGGTAGATGTTTGCTGGAAAATCAGTCAAATTAGTCAAATATGAATTGTTTATAAATTAAAAAATAAGAAGCACAATATATAATTATACTGCGTCAAAATTTTTAATTCTTGACCATGAAAATACAAATGTCTAGAGGGAATAAATTTAAAATTTAGAGCTTTAGTGTGGTAATTTTTATATCAACATAACCAACATAAAATCGCAGCTATACTTTGGTTCGATAATGCCCGGGGGTTCCAAATTTTTGGATGCCAATTAAATTTTTTTGTGCTGCGTAAATTCACGCGTTCCTTATCTGAGAAATTCATTAAGCTAGCGGGTATTATTTTTCGAATGTTAGTTTCCAGTCCATCAAATTCGTTATCAGTGGCATTGACGCCAAACACAGGGTTCATGATGGGTCTCAAGCGAAAAATATTAATGATTTCCAACCATAACGCCATTGCTTCAACTTATAGTAGCCACTTTAGATCAAGATTTACAATTCGTACTTGGCACGTGCAACTAATTAGTAAATTCTCGATATGGTGTGCGACTTGTGGAAGCAGAAGCCCCCACCCCACAATAATTAGCATGTTTGCTTCGTGCATGTTATTTTCATTGGTTTCAATGTGATAATTTTTGGATGCAGTGGAAAACCATGCGTCGTATTTCTGCCGCGGTGGACTCATTGCCTCCCTGATAACGAGTAAATGAAAAATAAATCGGGCTCCTTCTTGAAAATATTTCTTGTGTGATAATTCTCGAACAAAGTTTTTAATCTTTGGTTTGATCTTTCTTGTATAAAAACGCTACGCAACACGCCATGTGCGTCCTTCTAGGCTGTTAAAGTTGAAAAATTCGTGATCTTGCAAGATCAATTTTATAGATTTTTCCACAACAGGAAAAAATGTTCTTCACAAATTTTAATTTCACATGTTCATAATAATCATTATTTGAAACCTGTATTCTGAGTTAAAACATCGTAATCTTTTTTACCAGGGTGGTTTTAAAAAAATTATAAAACGAGTTAAAAACGGCAACGGCAATCACTTTACCAAACGAAGATAAATGGCCTGTTTACCGAACCCAGAAATATCAATATTTTTCAATATTTTCAAAGTGCCATTGCCATCGACACAGAATTTAAAACTTGATTAATGGCTAGAGCAGTAGAGCAACACTGAAACTCACTAAAAAATCAGCTTTCTTACATAAAGAAGCTTCGTTCCATATTCTCACACACCCTCTTCTTTGTTTATTTCCTCTAGACCTAGACGCCAGCACACTTGTGATGTCGATAAGGGACCTCTTAATGACACATAATCGTTCAAACCGCAAGAAAATGCATAGAACAATAAAATAACAAACTGGTTGAGAGTAAATTGTTAAAAGACAATACTAATATTAAACTGTGACTAAACGAGGAATAGATTTCTAAAATTATTGATTTTCGTGTGCGGCTTATTGTAACTAGATAAATAATAATTAAGTAAAATGGAAAATGAAATTAAGGTCATAGTATAGGTTCAAATTTGTTGAGTCCTTTAGAAGGTTAAGTTTTAAAATTAATTGAGCAACATCATGTGCGCAGTTTTTTTTACAAAGGCTGGGCTTGTGCACAGCAAAGAAGTAATTTTCATGTTGGCTTTTGGCTTGGCGAGTCTGGCGTGCAGAAGCCGGCTGGCTCGACGAGACGCGTGCTCTCCAGGCCCTAATCAAGGCGGCAAACACGCGGGGGTGTGGGCATCGATTCTTGTCCGCCCGACACCGACACACACACACACACATACACAACGTAATGCCTCCTCGACAAAATAAACGCGGAGCGGAGGGCGCACAACTTGTGTCAGACTCTCGGTGCGTACGTTCATACTGCGCCTCTTGAGCGTTGCCGCGCGCTTTGTACGTACGATTCGCGTGTTTGGAAACACGGGAGCTTAGCCTTAAGGTGTTTGTCCAGGCTTTGAAATGTTCGAGGCTGCTTCGGTACGCGTTTATAAGTGAAATATACTGGTCTGAAGTTTGGAAAAAAGGCAGGAAATGGTGCGTCATTTTTCTGACGTGGACCTGAAGCGTCGACTCGCATAAAAATCGATTTGTTGCTAAAAAGAGCAAGCCGCCTGCTGCACCATTAAATTTGCATCTTTAGACATTACCCATTGTTAATATTTAAAAAGGTTTCAACTCTCTGGCTGTTCCAAGCACCCGTTGAAAGTTTGCATTTAATATCTCGACAAGAAGTACATATTCAACATGTTTTGTGTTAGTTTATTATTTAAACTCAGGAGGAATGAATTCGAAGCTGACAACAGATGGCACTACCGTTCATTTCCAATTTTCGGGCAATGCGAAAATGCGATTTCAGATTCAATCCTGCTACTGTGCTTTCTTCGCGTAAAATATTATGTTTGACAATTTGACGAGCTTAAAACCAGATTCAGTTCAGTTAATTGTGGTAAAAACAACAACAGTTAATTTTGTATTGAAAGATTGTTTTGTACGTTTCTATTGCGACAGGCACAACCGATCTGGGTTTCCTACACACATCTCTTTTTATGTACAGAAGCAGGATTGAATCCGAAAACACAGTGGTCGGAAATTGTAAATTAACCGTGGTGCCATCTCTGTAGGCGGCTTCAAACACCAAAGAATTTCCTGATTGGCGAAAGGTAAAAAATGTTTATGCTTTGGGGATATTTTTGGAAATTCAAAACATTGTTGCATCAATCTATATCAATTTGTGACTGTCTTCAAACCGAATTTCACCTAAATTATCTAAAACTTGGTTTTAGATCAAGTTTGAAATATTTTGCCAAATTTTCAATGCTTTACAATCGCCAATTTTGGTATTGAAAAACGTTCGACCACTGGGCTTGTTTCACATCACGTCACTCACGACAGCCTGCACGAATCCAATGAGATCGTTACACTTAGCTTTTTTAAAATCTTTTTATAATTCTTTAATGTTTTTTTCTCACAGACTCTGAAATTTATTGCTGGTTAAGCTCACGAGCAAATAATGACGAGTAGTTATTTTCATATTTTATGAAAATTTGAACATATATGAAATGATTAAATGCATCCCTGAACCCTGAAGCTAATTCCCAGGACTGCCGTTACACTGTTTGCATTTTCTATAAAATTTCTGGTGCAAGAAAAAAGGGAATCCCATTGAAAAGACATATTATGCTAGGTTTAAGGGTATGGCGAGTGTTATTGTTCGGGTCGTCGCGCCCCGCGAGGACCGTTGTTTCTGTAGCGTCATTCTCTGGCTCGGCAGACACCCCAAGAGAGACGATGAGTTGCGAAGGCCAGACGCCATCAGCTTTGGGTGTAAATTGACAAACAGTGGCAGAGGAGGCACGACCCGGGGCAGGCACAACTCTCGAGTGGATATTTAGTCGCAAACACGGGTTAATAGTGGCGGAGAGGCAGCTGAAATGGCTTATCGCGCCAGCCTCGTTTAAACGACCGCGTCATTAGTTTTTACGTTATTTGGCGCACGGAGATGCATCTGACAGCAGTAATTTTGCCGCCTTCTGCACCCTCAGGACCAATTAGACTGATTAAATTTCTAAATATCGATAAATCCTGAAATGGGCAGTTTTAAAATTCTTTTGTCACGCTCGCTATTCTCATTGGGGCATTGTTCCATGCAACTTCTTCAATTGAGTACTTTGTTACGGAAAGACAATGCTCCTATAGAACTTGTGGTTTCAATAAGGTCTCATGCATAAAACACCCTCTGTATTACATACCTCTGCAATGAACCTCGTGACAAAATAAACAGAAAGTTGACTTTAGCTCAAAAGGATTTTCGACTGTTGCACCAACGTATCGAATTTTCTTTGGTGCATTATGCGTATCTTTATTTAAATTAAATTGTCTACGTGCTATTTCAAAACGCAACTCTTCTGAATTTTCTGAACTTGAAACGTTCCAAATAATAAATTTACTTAAATAAAGTAAAGCAGTAACAGCAATCCATTATTCAACTAATAACAAATGCAATCAATTGAAATAAGTTATCTATTGGCATACTAGCCAAGAAAATAGCAGTTTCTTCTCACATAAAAAAACAGTTTGTCACAATTTAAAGCCTCCAAGATCTTCTAGGAAAGCACGGCAGCGTGAAGATTTCTCTACGTGCAATCGAAAGAGCGGAACTAAGTCGGCCTCGCTATAAAGTCGCAAACGTCTGCAAATAGATTTTTCCGCGAGCGCAGCCGGCCAGAAGGGTGGTGCGCTGGAAAAACAATGAATGGCGCAAGCTATTTCGGTCCGGCGAAAAGGTCATCGTGTCGGTGACGGCGGCGGCGTGGTGGATCTGGTCTTTGGCGTGACATTTGCACCAGTAAAAACTCGCGAGCGCGGTCTTCCTGTTTATGTGCGGATTAGCCGCTGCACTCTTGGCTAATGACATCACTGCCAGATGGAACCGGCAAAAAGGGAGAACGCCTAAAATATAATTTAATTTACGTCAACGGGTTAATGCTCAAAACTTTGCGTCGTAAAGTGCTAAATTAACACCGACCGAAATAGAACCTGCGTGCCTGAAAAACTGCATGGTTGCTAATTCATTTAATATTTAATATTTTTATAAGGGCATCATTGAATAGAGCAGCAGTCTGCTTTGAAACTTTAAACACGTCTTTGGGGTCGTGTGCCAAGTCCGGCATGGTCTAGTGGCTAGGATACTCGGCTCTCACCCGAGAGGCCCGGGTTCAATTCCCGGTGCCGGAAACCCTCTTTTTCTTTATCCTAGTCACGTTTAATATAGCTCATGACACGGTGCTGACAGTTGCAGGGTTTTTTAAGGACTTGTGATTTATTGAGAGTGGTGGTAGCATTTTTTGTCAACTCTAACATGATTTCTGATTGCAAAAAACGGAAGAAAACGAGAAACACGTGTTGGTTTGGGCGCAGCTTTGGCTGATATATGAAGTAGGAGGAAGCTAGCAGCCTTGCGCCGGTCTAATAGGTTTTTTCTGCATTTTATTCTATATTTATTTTTGCCCCATCCTCAAAATTTAGTACTATTTAAAACTTTTGTGTATTAAACGTATGATTCTATGATTTAAAAAAAATCAAACTATGTGTAAGCAGCTTGCCTATCTTTTATTTCAAAACCAAAAACGGTCAAACAGAACAGTTCCAAATAATGACACGAGACACGACGTCTTTCTTTAGAGATCATCAAATCACCCAACAATTTGGTTGTTGTGTTGACAACAAGGACCGCTACTGACGAACAACATTTTAGAACAACTTAAAGCGCTCAAGTATGATTTTACGTGAACTTAAATTGAATGAACCCTGGCAGCGTTGGTGTTGTCTTGTGTCACTCGCCACTTGCATTGGATGGACATCTGTTATTATTAGGCTTGAGCACGCAAACGGCAGCGTTAACCTTTTTCGCCAACAGCCGGATGATCATATCCAAGTTCGCCTCGACGAAGCGTGTTTTTACATAAATTATCGCACCCCCTTTTCTCTCCCAGCGTTTAATCCAGGGGGCAATCAGTCGGTGACAATCGCATTCTGGTGAGAAATTGCCCGTAACGGACGCCGCAAAAGTTTTTCAATTAAGTCTGACACGGACTTGCTCCTGCGTGATCCTGCAAGTGGCTACGGAGCTGCTTTTTAATCCAATATGCTTGCGTGTGTTCTCTAGAGACGCTGGTATGATAGATCTGATTTAAATTACAAGGGAAACGTGCAGCTCTCAGTGCACAAATTATTTAAATATTAAAGGAAATGCCCCAATTTACATATTTCACGAATGAGTACTGAACCTCGTATTTTATTTTTTTCCCCACCACTTGTTTTTAACGATATTTACCACTCAAGTTTTACCAATTTCTTGCGCAAGAAATGAATTATTTGTTCCATTTTCCCCTGTGAAAATCTAAAATTTGCAGTCGGAGTACTCAACATTATCACTAATGTGCAGATCTTGTAAATTGCCATGTGCTGCCTCAATTTCTCCAAAAATTTCTCTCTGACAATTTTTAAAGTCGAGATCATGAGCAAAAAATTAGAAAATTATTGAAAGCGGAGATGCAAACATTGCCTGCAAGAAACAGGTTTAAAGTGAAAAAAGCGCTTTTTACCACTGCACTGCATTTGTTTAAATGTGGGTTTTTTGCAACCCTGTTAAACGTTAATGCGAGAAGCTACAACTATCATGCAATGAATATTTTCTGAATTTACCACTATAAAATGCCGTGCCAACCGATCTGATAATGCAGTGCGGCATTTCTCGCTGTCTTTTTCCCCGAGAGCAATTTTCGGAAACGAGCAGCATTTTTAGGGCTGCGTGAAAAGAGCCCACTTGCTCGGCGCTCATGCCCGTTCTATATAATTTCCGTCCTGCCCGGCAGTTGGTGTAAATTGAATTCTCCGCACATCGGCCCGACATTTACTTTCGTACGTGATCTGCACGAGAGGAGCAGCGCAAGAAAACAGCCGCAAATAAAAATAACGCGCGCGCGGACAATTACACGCGTCCGGCGGCCACACGATGACATTCTATATTTAAGTAATTCACCTGCACGTAACGCACTCCACTTTGGTCGTCATTGTCGCGACCTTGCCGCTGCTAATCATGCAAGCGTGAGCGCGAAACTTAATATTACCGCCGCGAACTTAGTACAGGGCGCGTCCAAAATAGCGATTTCCAGAATAAAAATCACCCTCCGTTCCGACGTGCGAATTTGAATTTCAGATTGGGCAAGCTGTGCTGTGCTTGTGTTGCATCACGAAAGTGGAAAACTGTTGCGAAAGCGCGTCCTTGCTTGGAAAATGGTTTCTGCAAGCAGAGAAAAGATCGCATTTGCATGTCCCGAGGCCAGGAGGACAATAAACGCGCCCCCCCCCCCCCCCGCCAAACTTGCAGAAGTTATTTTTTGTATGCATCTTGGCTCTCAAAAGGCGTCTTGTCCTTTTTTGTGCCTCCCTTACAATTTTGGATTGAAGGGACAAAGATAATATTCATTTGCAAATAGAGTGGCTGTATAATTATGTAAGATTACTTGTAGCAACAACACTAGCACCGTAATAATAATCTAGCTAATTAAGAAGCAGCGTCTTTATTAACAATGTTGACGAGTGCACGATAATTAAGAGCCTATTATCGCAGTTTATGCAAGCTTAAGTTTGTCAGTCATAATGATTCAAATCAGTAAGCTTTATTTTTTGCTGTGCGGCATTCTGTAAATGCTGTTTTTTCCTCCCGAAACTGATCCATGTTTTCGCTGAAGAAAAGTTTTGTCTCTACACAAAGTATAGGATTTATATCTCCACGTGTGCACTATGGCGGCCCGGCTTAAATAATACAAAAACGCATTAGGAAAATGTAATAAAAGAAAAACTCCCGGTGCCGAGTTTCAGGAGAGATAAATTTTTGCAGATCACGCAGCCGTAAACAAAGAAAATTGCCTGATGAAAAATAAATGGTGGCGCATTTTTACGACGAGTTGCCTCTGCCTTTTTCAGCTCTCGAAATATTCGACTTGTAAATGCTCGAGAAATCAAAGTGAATAAAATCTGCACGAGGAAAACTGTGAAGAAAAAATCAGCACTTAGCTTGTTTTTCTGATTCGAATAAAAATGAAATTATTTGCTTGTAGCGTATAATTAAGCTATTATGCAATTTTTTTTACTTGTGTTTAATGGCTGCATTTTACAAACAATTGAGGCTTCATTGCCTACTTAACCTGTTTTTATGATTGTTATGAAAATCTCTTTGCATCAAAATAAAAGGCAGCTGCTACAACATAATAAATCCAAAAGGAAAAGATACTCATCGGTGTGAAGAAATCTCAGCTGATAAAAAGCTAGTTGCGCCTGATTAAAGATTTAACTGGTGTTTTTCCATTATTGGTAGCTGCTGTTGGCAATCCTTAAAAAATATAACCATTTGCAACCAGAATAAATCAGTTTGTTCGATCATGCCAAAATAATTCATTCTCGGTGATTTTTGCTCTGTTTGGCTCTGAAATAATCCGCCGTCATCCTGACATCCTCCAATCAGTCGGATTGCGAAAAGGGCTTTCGTGCTGGACGCGAGCAGACGAAAACGCGGTCGAAAGTATGAAATTGCTCATGTCAATCAGAGAGGCATGCACGCGCTTGCCTGTGTATTGACTGGCACATCAAACTTTTAGTGGGTCGACTGGCGTACGCTGCTCTGGGTACCTGCGCGCATATTTTTTTCCCTAATGGCGCTGCGTCATTTGTTGGTCAAAAACAAAAGCAACTGCTGCGCCTTTCACGGATTTGCAAAAACGATCCTTATGTCTTCCTTTTTTCTGTTTCAGTTGGAAGCTGGTGACATCATCTTAGAAATAAATAGAAAAGATGTTCATTCTTGTACAACTAAAGAAGGTAAGCACTAACGAGAAGAAGGAAAATGTCTTATGTTTCAACAAATTTTATTATATTTTAGTTTTGAGATGTTTAAGACTGTCTGGTGATGAAGTGACGTTAAAACTCAAGAGAGGTAAAACGGTCTTTGTTTAACTCAAGAAACAAACTGATTCCAAATTTATTCCCTCTGCAGATCCTCTTGTCAAGGCTGGTGTTTTAAAATACTTAGAATCTCCCGGTTGTAGCATCGATGATCTGCAAGCGCTTTTAGAAAAGGAGCACTCCCACAACAGAGGCAGCAACAGCCGGACGGGCGAGAAGAGACGCAACTCGTCGCCACTCTCCTCCAGCAACAATGGCAGCTACGCAAAATTATATGAAGAGGAGGAGGACTTCTGCAACAACGACCACCGGCGCAACCCGCAGCAACAGCAGCAGGCGCAGCAGGAGAACAAACCTCCGCAGCCGCGCTTCGAGGCCTTCATGATGACCGGTGACCTCATCCTCAACCTGTCCCGCCAGCAGCAGACCTCTGGCTTCATTCCTCCAAAGCAGAAGGCTGTCGATAGCCTTAGGTAAGAGAGAGTTTAAAGTCCTTATCTACTGATTTTTGTTTGTTTTTGTTTGAAATGATATGATCCTTACTGCATAAAGAAAAACACGTTTATGCCTTTATTTGAAATGATCTTTAAATTGGAAAAAATGTCCACGCTGACTTGTGAATTTAAGAGAAAACAGAAAATTGGCTCTGAAAGTTGCATGCTAATGAAGGGGCGAACATTGTATTGGTTTATTTTATCAGGGGGAAATTTTGTCTTACAATCTGCACAGCGTCGGACAGATCGCGACATGAGTAATTAAAATTAAGCGAAAACGTATAAAAGCCATTTGATTTTGGCTAAATTTGTATCTTAATTATTTTTGCCTGGTCCTGAGCGCTGATTCAAACTATCAAACATTGTAGAAGTTGCTAGAATTATCAAAAGATTTTTGACAGCATATTCAATCGGTCCAGGCATCATTCAACAAAATATCGCATGTTGAAATATGAGCGCCCCAATTTAACAAATATTCACATTACTGTCAGGCCAGATTTCAAATTTTAAAATTTAATAAATGAAGAGGTGGCTCTATTTTTTATCATTTCTTGTCCTTGATCCCCTTGCCAGAGGATTTTAGGGTATTTTTCAAATGCCTCCGTCATTCTAGCAAAACGCACATTCAATCAGATCTAAATTTCTGAACTACAAAGCATAAGTTAAGTCCTCAAAACTAACTCTTAACAATCAGAAAGTCTATTTTTTCGAACATCCAAAGTGTGTTTTAGCACAAGCTGTGTACAACTCAACGATCTTTTAATTTGCTGACGTTTCAGCGACTTGACCGCATTTTTTCACTTTTTTACTATCATTAATGCGTAAATTTTGAAAATTATATGATGCAGTGAAAAAAATCAAATTGAAAAATTTAAACCCAGTCGCAGTAACAATTTTAATTGATATTTCCTGAAATCACGTAAGCAATTGACAGCAAGATTATTATTTCATATTATTTAACCAAAATCCGTTTCCGCTAAATTTATTTTTTCTAGACGGAAGCATGAAGCGCTCCATTTTGTATACAAGCCGCAATCAATTTATCCGAATTTCCTAACTTCCGGCTCGCACCACAATCACACAATTGCGTTGACACATTCACAGATACCACAACTCAGTGCCAACGAGCCCCAACGAGTCGGAGCTGGGCATGAAGTCGAAGGAGAAGTCCCCGCCGGAGGAGGGCAGCGCGTCGTCCTGCGCCAAAGGCATCAACCCGCCAAACATGGGCTGCTACTCAAGCAGCAGCGGCGGCTTTGTGCGGACGTCAAAGTCCGAGGACCACCTGCAGCTGCAGAAGGACAGCCTGAGCGCGGTGGACATCGACATCGATGAGGACACGACGTCGTCGCTTAACAACCTGCTGGACACGCGGCAGGATGCTGAGAGCAGCTGCTCGTCGCTGGCCACGGTGGCGCAGGCCAAGGACAGCGACCGCATCGTTTGGACGTACAACGCGCCGCTGTCGGACCTGCAGCAACAACAGCAGCTACAGCGAATGCAGGAGCAGTACTCGTCCGAGTCCAACTCGATCTCGCCCAACTCGCCGACGTCTGTCTCCTCGTCGGTCATGTCGAGCGACAACAGCAGCTCGAAGCGCATCATGCTACTCAACTCGATGGACGGAGAGGTGAATAACGGGGACTACTCCGAGGCCATTTCCAGCCCCGATTTCCAGGTATTTTTTGCCAATGACTCCGCCCGCTGCAACGGAACGGATGTCTCTGGTGTCTGTCCTCCCCGCTGCCCCCGCTGCTTCTTGCCTGTGACTCACGCTTGGCCTCTTACTCGTCAGCTCTGCCTTGGGTTTTTACTTGTCGACTCAACTGCCTGTTTTTCTTGATATAACAATGCTCGTTTGACTTTTACATACTTGACTCTTGACAAAGGGCTGTACAACACTGCTTTGTCAATTATTTTTAAGTAGCTGGTATTTTTGAAAAGATAGGCTAATTGACACACAGTGATAGGGGTTGTGATTTTCTAAATTTTGTTATAAGTATTATTTTTTAATTAATAACATGGGACCAGATGCACGTTGGAATTGTTTCCCACCGGTCAGATCCAAGATGGCGTCATAATATGCGTAAATTTTGCTCTCTTTTGCTTTCAGTACGAGTATCGTGAGTGTGTTTTCCTGAGTCAATCGCTGTATTTAATTCACGTTATATGCAACATGATTTTGTTGAAAACTCACTTCTTTACCACATTTTTACTAGCCCAATTCAAAGTAGTGCTGTACCTCAGCTGACGCCATACACGCGCGTCGCGCGAATCTGGCCCCTATGGTTTATTTTAATTTATTACAGGGACAAATTAATTCCACTCTAGATTAGTTTAATGATAATTTCATGAGATGATAAATTTCAAAAATTAATATAAACACACGGTACATTCAGTAAAACCTGATACTATTTTGGCGAATAAAGCCAAAATAGGTTTTTTAACATTCTGGAAAATGTATATCGTTTTGAGTAAAATAGTTAATTAATCATGGGCTTAAATTGATTGAAATTACATGATTCGTGCTCATTTGAAGGCTATTCTTTTGCATGAACCAGAAAAATAGTTAAATTAAATTAACCTGCAGGCCTAGAAATAATTTAAAAAACGTGAATCTAAAGATAAAAATACAAATAGTTGCTCTTTCTCAATAACTTTTATCTGTTTATGATTTTAACGTTCTAAATATCTTTTCGTCAATGACATGCTCATGAAAATCATTATACCGCCGTTCTTAATTAAAATCTCCAATATCAAGCATTTGCCCTGTAATCTGCTGTGAAACCACAAATATCAAACATAAACAATTAATTGCAACTGCTTCTAATGTTTGCATTTCAATGCATTTTATTATTTGTCTCTCTCAATTCTAACTTAGCTATTAATAAAAAATTCATCATTTGACTATACAGCTCTATTTAAACAGAAATCTAACTCACAGATTAGTGTTATTTCTTTCTTGTACATGCACAGATAATCTTTAATCTTTGATGAATTTTCTTCTAGGAAAGCAAAAGAGCTCAAGAATTCCTATAAATTTTCCTGATATTATTGCAGGAGGAAGAGTCAATGGATATTCTTTGCGCGAAGGAGCTGATGGAGTTGAGCGACCCGAGCGATAGTGACAGCACCATCCTAGTGAGCGAGCGGACAGCGCAGAAGCGGGCCAAGGTGTCCCTGCAGGCGGCGGCTACCGTGGCCCAACAGCGACGGGCAGACCACGGTCGCATGCTACAAGTGAAGGGGTCTGATCGGCTGCGGCCCTCTGACTCGCCACCACCCAGCTCGGGAAACATCACTCCCGACCACGTGGCCTACCAAGAGCTGAGTGAGGACGAGGCGCACGAAGACGATGACAAACTGACTAGCACGGCCACCAAGTCACTGTCACCACCGTCTTCCATCACCGAGGACGACAGCGACATTGAGTCACTGCACAGCTTTCACTACAGCCCCAAGGCAGTCGATATGCCTTCCGTTCTCAGGCTGGCGAAACGGCTTTTTGAGCTGCAAGGTTTCAAGAAGTCAGACGTTTCTAGGCATCTTAGCAAAAAGTGAGCATTATTTGTTGGTAATGATTAGGACTGTCAATCAAAGATATTTTGTATATGAGCAGTTATTCGCGAGATTGGAGGTGGATTGGACGCGATTTTTCAGCGTTGAAATTTTTATGTGGCAGTCATATTTGCTTAAAGTACTTGTTAATAGATGGCGAAATTCCAAATTTGAAGCTCGGGAATGGGGGCGTTCCCTATTTTTTCGGTATCTCAAAAATACCCAAAAAACGAATTCTGTAAATGAATACTAAACTGCAACTCTTGACTGCGTTGAGGTATCACCTTAAAATTTTCACTGCCCAACCTAGTTTTTAATCCTGAACAACTTTTGCATTTACAAAAAATTCGCAGGTCGAAGGTCAAGGTCACCTTTTGCGACCTTTTTTTGAAAATTCAAAATTAAGGGATGATAGCCCCCTACGATGTTTTTGGGGTTCAGGGCTGAAATGTAGCCCGTGAAATTCTACACAAGTACACCAAGTTTCATAGGTGCAATCGCGATACTTTTGCTGCAATTCGAATTTGAAGTTTGAAAACCAGCTCGAGGCCGCTTTACCGCGCGTGGACTTTGAGCAGCGAGCTCACCTCTTGTTCTTCAAATTGATTTTTTTCGCATTTCACTTGCTTAGAAACACCAATGGGGCCTCGGGTAGACCAAGGAAGGTCAAAATCGACCTTCAGGGTCTGTCCCTGACGTGACCCTGAGATCCGAAATATCGAAAATTTCCAATTTGATCGAACTTGGTGTCCTTTAATAGGTTTTCACCACCGTAGAGCTCAAATATACAGCCAAAACTGCCGAATGACAATCCTGAAACCGGTTCTTGAAATAATTGTGGTAGCCATTCATCCAGACGTGATGTGTGAAATGGTCAAAATTTTGAAATTTTTAATGTATGAAAAGATTCTTCTGTTTTGTACACACGAAATTTATATTGAGTTTTAAAAAAACCAATCGTTTTTTTTTACAAAGTAAACAAATTTATTTAGAGCAATAATAAATAAATTACATCTTTAAAATTTTTACTTAAAAATGTAAGGAAACAAATTTTTTTAGTTTTTAAAAGTAGATTATTTGTTATTGCATTTAATAACATTTTTTCATAGTATTAAGCATATAAGATCCTTTATTATCAGCACATATTATACTTCATATGTGCAAATAAGAAGTATCTTTTCATAATTAAAAATTTCAAAATTTTGACCATTTCTCACATCACGTCTGGATGAATGTCTACCACAATTATTTCAAGAACCGGTTTCAGGATTGTCATTCGGCAGTTTTGGCTGTATATTTGAGCTCTACGGTGGTGAAAACCTATTAAAGGACACCAAGTTCGATCAAATTGGAAATTTTCGATATTTCGGATCTCAGGGTCACGTCAGGAACAGACCCTGAAGGTCGATTTTGACCTTCCTTGGTCTACCCGAGGCCCCATTGGTGTTTCTAAGCAAGTGAAATGCGAAAAAAATCAATTTGAAGAACAAGAGGTGAGCTCGCTGCTCAAAGTCCACGCGCGGTAAAGCGGCCTC
Organism: Cloeon dipterum; assembly: GCF_949628265.1. Taxonomy (NCBI): domain Eukaryota; kingdom Metazoa; phylum Arthropoda; class Insecta; order Ephemeroptera; family Baetidae; genus Cloeon; species Cloeon dipterum. The sequence goes on from NC_088790.1 coordinate 12,917,658, forward strand.
GAGCCGGTTTTAAAACTTCAAATTCGAATTGCAGCAAAAGTATCGCGATTGCACCTATGAAACTTGGTGTACTTGTGTAGAATTTCACGGGCTACATTTCAGCCATGAACCCCAAAAACATCGTAGGGGGCTATCATCCCTTAATTTAGAATTTTCAAAAAAAGGTCGCAAAAGGTGACCTTGACCTTCGACCTGCGAATTTTTTGTAAATGCAAAAGTTGTTCAGGATCAAAAACTAGGTTGGGCAGTGAAAATTTCAAGGTGATACCTCAATGCAGTCAAGAGTTGCAGTATTCAATTCATTAACACAATTTGTTTTTCGGGTATTTTTTAGATACCGAAAAAATAGGGAACGCCCCCATTCCCGAGCTTCAAATTTGGAATTTCACCATCTATTAACAAGTACTTTAAGCAAATATAACTGCCACCTAAAAATTTCTACGCTGAAAAATCGCGTCCAATTGACCTCCAATCTCGCGAATAACTGCTATATGTTTTGTTTACTTTTGGACACTTCAGTAAAACAAATATTGGAATCAAGAGACTTAAGAGCTATTATCAAGAACATCAAAAAGCATTTTTGGAGCACTTGATCGCTTAAAAAGACAGTCTAACACCTTATATAACTAAAAAAAATTGTCTTAAATAATTTTCGGTTCCACAAAAATTTTATGAAATCAAAACACGTATTTATTGACTCAGCTCTGTGCGGAGTTAGTCAATTTTGGAGAAGAAAAAAACATGCTCTCACACTTTACAGCAGGTGTTTTGGCAACGCAGGTCTCATCAGTTCTATTTTACACAGCAGCTAAATTCGTGTCATGAATTTGGTTAAATAATGCTGATGAGGCCTAAATAGCCGATTTACAATACTAAAACATGGTATTTAATTTATGTTATCAAAATTTCACTAATAATTGTTACCCATCCTGAGTAGCACTGCGTGGAGCTGAGCAATTGCGCATATTTAAATCTCATAAAACTACCTATTCTTTCTTACTCTACAAAAATGATTTTCAGACAATTTTGCAAAAAAATGCGTTTTTTAACGTTGGTTCCACGCATGAATCCTCGCGCGATCATGCCCATTCCAACAATTTGGTAAATTTTTTAAGATACATTGACTTTTTTGCTACATAAATCGTTCTCTATGTGCAAAAAATATTCGACTTGGAATTATGTTTCAGTAACGACTTCAGCAGGGCTGTAGCAGAGGAATACCTCAGGTTCTTCATCTTTGAGGGGGACACTCTTGATGCTGCGCTGCGCAAGTTCCTCAAGCAGTTTAGTTTAGCTGGCGAGACGCAAGAAAGAGAGCGTGTGCTAGTTCACTTCTCCAAGCGCTTCCTCGACTGCAATCCAGGCACCTTTCGTTCACAGGGTACAAAATCTGTGCCTTAAATAATACCAAGACTCAATCTTGAATTTACAGATGCTGTTCATACGCTTACATGTGCCATTATGTTGTTGAACACGGACCTGCATGCGCAGAATGTGGGCCGCAAGATGACGTGTCTTGAGTTTGTTGACAATTTGTCGGAGCTAAACGACGGTGATAATTTTCCTAGGGATGTACTTAAGTCACTCTACCATGCCATCAAGTCGCAGCCCCTCGAATGGGCCATGTAAGCCGCTCCTCTTGGGCTGTTTTTATAATTAACACACTCATGTTTCGCAGGGATGAAGAGAGTGAGGAACTGCAAGCATTGCAAGCTCAAAACAAATCGCAGGAACCCTCTGGGCTCGGCCACAACCCGTTCCTGGACATTCCCGATGTCACCACCGCAATTGAATACAAAAAAGGCTATGTGATGAGAAAGTGTTGTGTGGATCCCAACGGCAAAAAGAGTAAGAAGTGACAGTTTGTGATATTTTAAAAACAACACATTAAGTTTTTAGATTTTAAATATATTAAACAAAATTGATCTCTCTACATATCTTTTAAATTGGTATTCCAATACTAGCTATAGAATCTTGGAAAGATTTCTCTTTACAATGAGAAACTTGTTTTCCCATTCATTATAATAATTTGTACACCGGTCTAATCTTCCATTAAACAATCCTTTTGCGGGTAGAATTGAAATCTGTGCTTAATTTGAACTTAATAGGTTAATTAAATAAAAAAGCTCGTAAATCTTGAAAACAATTACTCAAATTGTTATTAATTATTGCAGCCCCCTTTGGTAAGCGGAGCTGGAAGATGTTTTACTGCACGCTGCGGGATATGGTGTTGTACCTGCACAAAGATGAGCACGGCTTCCGCAAGAGTCAGATGTATGACAACTTGCACAATGCGATACGAATTCACCATGCATTGGCCACAAAGGCCGCCGACTACAATAAGAAGCAGCATGTCTTCAGGCTGCAAACGGCTGACCAGGCCGAGTACCTTTTCCAGACTAGGTAAATTGAAAATTACTCTGCATAATATGATTGAATTCATGCATTTTCCTCTACAGTGATTCAAAAGAACTTCAGTCTTGGATCGACACCATCAACTTTGTGGCTGCTAGTTTCTCAGCACAGCCGTTGGCCAGTGCTGTCGGATCTCAAAGAAAATTCCAAAGGCCACTCCTGCCTTGTAGTCACTCAAAACTCAATTTGGTAATTAATTTTAACCCAATGCTTTTCGTTCGAACTCAAACTGATCGAAATATCCAGAGAGAGCAGCTGAGGGACCACGAAGAACGTGTTTCCAGGTTGGAGAATGAGCTGGAGGACCACAGAAGACATGTTCCTGAGCGAGGTGCCAAGTCTTTGAGCATACAGAACCACAGAGAAAAGGACGCTTTTCTGCAATACGAAGTATGAGTTTTCGCTTTTGATACATTAATAAGAACAATCGATTATAGAAATTGAATGTTCAGACTAAAAGTTTCTTCATGTGGAAATGAGAAACATTTTCCTTGAAGTAACCAATGTCTGTATTACGCAATTTTAGTCTTCTACCTACTAAATTTTATATGAATAGAAAATTTAACAGAACATTAAAATAATCTAAATTTTCTGTTCATGAAAATGGGCTTCGGGTAGAAGCGGAAGCTAGTAGAGAGTAATAAAGACATCAAGAGCTTTTAGGAAAATGTCCAGTATTTTAATTCAACGTGATAAAAGAGCTCATGAAAATTTTTGAATATAGAAGTTTCTTCTTGGATCCTAAATTTTGACGGCATTATATCTGATTGACTGAGTTTCGTAGCAGTTCTTTAAATTAGCCTTTTGTACATGAAAAGCAAACCTATTTAAACTTAACCAGGCACTTTTTGCAGGCGTGCGTGTCTTTTTATGTAATTTTGCATCACAATTGTTTAGTAACACACTATACTAATAGCTTTTTCACATCCGCAAAACTCTACTGTGTGTAGCATAGCTTGGTATATTGCCGTACTTGTAATTCTGGCCCAAAGTCACTTGATCCTGGATTTCTGAATCCTAATATTTGTGTTTGGTCATTTTTTGATTAGACTTTAACTAGCGCGTAAAGGTGATCTTGTTTACTCCGTTTAAGGTCGAAGTCGACCTTCAGGGCCTCTCTGTGATGTGCCCCTGATTGTAAATGCTATAAAGGAGAGCTTGGTGTCTTAGGTTTCTAACCTTTTTAACGCGTTTTTTAAAATATTCTCCAATTGTTCAACGTTTCTTCGAACAAGCAATTTTTTTAAAAATCTTTCCGGTTGTAAACTTTTCACCGTTTCTGTTGTTGCTGAAAAATTCTCAATGTAGTTGTAAATTTCCGTCTGTAATGACTCACAAATTTTGCAGTTGAAGAGATACAAGACATACGCCTACTTGCTGCGCTCGAAGATGGCGCAGTATCCTGAGCTGGAGCCTTCGTTGGTGGAAACCTCAATCGGCGAGGTGGACGAGCGAGTAGACTGTGAGCTGGGCGGCTCGATTGTGCCGCCGCCCATCCCCGACCGACCTGTGCCGCGAGCCAACCCAACCAATAGGTATAGTTACCGAGCAGCTATCTACAATAGTAGCCGGGGCAGTAGTGGTGGTGGTGCTTCCCCGTCGGACGATATCGGCTGACGGATGTTGGGTGTCTTTTCAGCTTGTGTGCTCTGAGCGAGACTGCAGCGTTCTAAAACTCGTTGTGTCTTTTCTGCCCTTGCTTTGCTTCCCCTCGCGCCGAGGGACCGTTTTTGTAATATTGCGTTGCGCTTTGACTCGTTCCGACTTCTTGTTTGTTACGCGCGGCTTCAAACACGCTCTTCCAAGGCCTTCTGAACGGATCAGACTGAAAACTGGGAGGGACATTGGTTTAAATTCTGACTTGAAGATGCAGACTCCCGGTGTTTTGATACTAACGCTTCTAATGAAAATATTACTAGGATACGAGTAAAAGTATAACGATTGATATTTCAAAATCCTTAAATTTAAGTTTTTATCAGAGCAAACTGCTATTTGACCATGCAGTTTAACTCTTTTATGCTTAATGCAAAAAATTAATTATTTGAGGTGCAAATTGGGCGTACTACAGCATATTGCGAACGAAATTTTTAACAATATAATATATCCACCGCAATCCACCTAAAAGATTTATTTTTACCGCCAGAAAATTATTATTTGTATCAAGAATGCACAGCAGCTGATGTTTGTGGAAATTCAAAATTTAAATTGACTGTGACAATATTTAATTTACCGACAACATTATTTAATATTAATTATAGGGAATTGAGCAAACTTTCTAGCAACCAGCGCTGTATAAAACAATTAGTTCCAAAATATTAAATATTTCGCCCTTTTCATTCAAAAATTCTCCAGTTATATCAGACACGTTTTCCCTTTTGATTTCTTCTTGATTTACCTCAGATCCAGCTGAAGGGAGACGGCATTATTTGTACAGAAAATTCTGTAATAATATAATTCAGTCATTGCCATAATCTCTCGTGAATTGCAAGATATTGCTAGATATTAACTAGTAGAAATGGTTGAAACCCTTGAATAGTTAGAAAATGCTACCCTGGCTGCCCAAACTCTGCTCTGCCATTTGCAGTGAGGAGTGCGAATTGCATTAAAACGATTTTTACACGTAATTTTGATTAAAAGAGGTTTCCTATCTCAGGAATCATTAGAAGTAAGCGCCAAAAATTGAATCTGCGTAGAGCATTCAATCTAAAGTAGAATTCTCCCTGTCCCTCACTTTTCCTCAGCTGATTCTCGTTGTTCAGAAGACCTTGACCCTCTGTATTTCATCTGTCTTTAGGTATGTGCCTTTTTGTGGTCGCTTATGATTTGTGTGGAGTGTGAACCTTTGAAAGAGTCGTATTTTTTGTACGTTCTTATCTGGCTCTTTATTCAAGTCTTCCTATGTGCTGCTTCATTGTTAAACGAAAACCTAGCGTTACTTTTTTTACTTTCGTCGCTGCAACTAAAGGCAATCCTTTCCAACTGGGTAAGAGAAAAACTTGATGTGTATCATGTTGTAAACGTAAATAACAATATAGCGCTATTCTAATAACTAAAACAAACACACACATGCGAATGGAGGAAGTCACATATGTACCTGTAATTAACTCTGATCTTACATGTGTGAGTTGGACAGCATTAACTTTGCGCTGAAATCCACGAGTCGTTGCATTTCTAGATGATAAGGTTCGATTGATTTGTTTGTGAACAGGACTAAAAAGGAGAAAGCTCTCACATCGCAAGTGTAGCCTTTCTGGACCGCAATAGTGCTGCCGATGACCGGACAATTCCTTCAACATGCATTTATCGTCAAGAGGATTTTACGATTTCATTTTGCTAAATGCAGATACTGGGAGAATGAAGAAAGAGTGAGATTTTCGGGTGGAGCAGGCTGATTGAATTTTGCGTTGCGGCAGTTCAGCCGAGATTTTTTGTAATTTCTTTCTTCATCTGTTATGTTGAAACTCATTGCTTATATATTTTAATTAATTGTTAAAGTGATTGATTAAATTTTTTATCGATATGTATCTCTCTAGTCGGGGCATTACGCAATAATAACACAAACATGCTTGTATATTTTACGCATGTGGGTCAAGCAGCTACGAGTGAGCCCACTGTCGCCCGGAAATGAATTTTTTGAACAGAAAGTTGCCAAATTCAAGTAATAATTTTGAGAATTACATCTGTTGAACGTGACTGTGGTTAATAAATGTGGGGTTTTTGAGGAAAGTGTGTGTTCATGAGAATAATAACAGTAAAAACTAAACTTAAACGGGAACGAGGGAGCTATACTGGAGGAGACAAGCAAAATTCTCTCTTAAACTAGACACAAGCAGGCAACTTCTCTTCTGTGCTCCCTCGCCGTAAAAATGGTGATTCATTAGAAACTGTTGCGATTATTTTTCAATCGATGTCTCTCACAACCATTGTTACGAACGAATGCATTTAAAGCTGCAAAATTACTTCATTAATAATTTCAAACAGTTCCAGTTTGTTCGTCTGGAAATTACCCTCTCTGTATTCGTAAGGTTTTGTTCTCCTTGAAATGAGCATTACATAATTAAAGTTAGAGACGAAACGTTGTGACACGTTCTCCTTTCTTGGGTTTAATACCGATTCACTATCAGTGACCGCAAATATTTGATCTTGGAAGAAAACGCTGCATTTTGTCGCCGCATTCTGATTTTCAAACTCCTGCCAAAAATTCCATTTCCTCTCGTTCCACATTCAAGACATAATAATTATTATCATTCGCTCTGCATTTTTCAGTGTCAAAACGAACGAGTAATAAAAAGAAAATGTGTACTAAATAAAATGTAATAAAAGAACAAAAATAACGTTTGGTATTTTACACATGAGTGCACAAGAGATGAGTTGAGAGCAATCATGATGTAAGCAAATAAGAGAATGATGAAAGATCATTAAACTTGCCCTTATACATATATAGAATGTACTGATGAACAATTATTTATTCTTAATAAAACTGCGATGTTATTCATGAATCAATGCATTTGATTTTGTTTAACCTTATCATTCAAGTTTGTCATGGTTCCACTCAAAAGTGTAATAAACAAAATTAATAAGCTCAATGTCGCCGTGGGGCGTCTGCGATTGATTTTGCCTGTCCAGCTTTTAATTGAGTTTTGGCCAAAACTTTTTCAAAGCAACGTGGGAGCTTAATTATGGGACCAACTTCATTTTCCCCGCCGTTTGTCGATGGTTTCTGATATATAATTAGTTCAGGTTTCAAATTTGTCTTTAAAAAGTTAGCAAGAAGAATGTACTACCAAATATGGACTTCTCGTGGGATTGCTTCAGAATTCAAAATTCTTTCAAGTAAACGATGAAAATGGGCTATAAAGATATAGTGTGCTTCGTTTAGTTCTCTAACCCAGCCAGTGGCTCGCATTGTTGAGCTTTGCAAAGTGCGAATCCAAGCGTTTTTTAGGGGTCAAGAGCGGGCTGGTTGGCGCCTACAATTGACTCTCTTTCTTTGCAATGACGTGTCCATTCAGATTAATTGGGAGGGTTGCGAAAGCTTTCCAACTCGCTATTTGCTGGTTTGCGCTTTTCCAGCATGTGTGAATTAATATCACAGCGCGAAGTCTTAACGCCTCAATTAAAGACCCCAGTTCAGAGGCAATAACACAAACTGATTCTTCTCTGGACTGGGCTTCCTCCAATGAGGCCCGAGCTTGATGTTATTGGGAAGTGAAGTTTTTGCGAGTTTTTCATTTTTCACTTATCAAAAAAAGGAAAAAAACTGGAAGAAAAATTTCAACGATTAAAATCAAGAAAACAGGATTAACAGCTTTGAAGGTGAAAATTCTAAAGAAAATCAACAAATTAGATTATTTTCTTTCCCAACTTCCTAAGTGCCAATAGTAGACCCCTTCAAATATTTGCTATGTTTTCTCAAGTTGATTGCAAGGGCTCGAAAGGGATCTCGGGGTTTTGCAAAGAGAAACCGGAGCGTGTGATAATTTAGCAGCATATAGTAGCAAGGTCATGGTCGACCCTCGCCGAAATTAAACTGGTTGGTCGCAATTTTCGCGTCAAGTTCTCGGTCGGAGCGCGCACGTGTTTGCAAAGAGGAAGCTGCAACAAACAACTCTCCCCCTTGGCATTTCCTCGAGAGGAATCATCAGAGGTAATGACACTCGCGTTCGCTGTGTACTGCCGAAGGTCGGCAAATGGCAAATGGAGAGCGAGCAATCAAATCAGCACTCTGGTGTTTATGTTCCATGCAGCTGACACAACCAACATTATAAACGCACACTCTGTGATCGGAATAGCTCATCGTCAGTACAAGCTCTTCACTTCCCCTAGAGAACTGCTGTGTACCGCATTCGCAAGCAAGAATACTTACTAAAATATACTTAACTTCCAAAATAAAAGATAAACGCTTACAATTCAAATGAATACACATTTGGTTTTACTATTTCTATTAAACAGTGATCAATTAATAATTTAAATTTTAGATGATTGGCTACTTTTACTGAGATTACAATCATCACGTGAGCTTCAAATGAGCACAAAGCAAGGAATATTTAAGTTATATATTTGAATTACTCTGACAAATTTCTTTTAAAGTAAGTTTAAAAGTGTCTAAAATGGCCAAAACCATCTAGGCATGACTGAACTTTTGTGAAAATTTCAGAATGGTGTGTTTGGTTTTAATTTTGGGAAATAAAAATTTGAATTAAAAAAATTACTTAATTATCCGTCGAAAATGCAGTAAACAAAACACTGGTCAACTTTTCCCAACCTATTCTGATGCACTCATGTTTTTTGGGGATGCGTTCAAAATAATAGACATCACTAAAAAAAACTCGTATTAAAAATATATTATTTATTTTGGAGCGGGTGTGGCCTGTCCTCCAATCTCCTATAAATTAGATAGCTTATATACCACTATAAAAAGCCGTGCCACCTCAGCGATAGCTATATTTGACTTCTTTCATTCATTGAACAATATCTATTATTAATATTGACAGGTTGTATTTGTCTTGGGTTAAGCAAACAGCATTAAGTTCGCTCCAAAATAAGGCTTCGCTTATCGTATACTGTCTCATGCAATGACCAGAGCCGATTTCAGCGATAAAAATAGAAAAATTGCCGTGCCCATGATTAAGGAAATCTGTGTCAAATGTCATGAGAGAAGATTCTCAAATAGGAAGTAGGCTGGGGATCGTTGCAATATTGCGCGCGAGATGATAACGATTTATGCTCTCTCACCTAATTGTGTCGCAAGGTCGGTGGAGATATGGCAATTTTGTCATTATCATCAACGGAGGGATGCCGTCGAGTGCAGAGAAAAGTCTCTGGGCGGTCACATCTTCGTTGGCTGCAGCGCCGCTGAGAGGTCAGCCTTACGCACTCTTCGCCTTTCACAACCAGGTATGCAAATTTATATTTTTACTGCACTGCTAGGCAAATCTTAAGATCAAATCCACCACGATCAGAGAAGAGGAAAAAAAATCAAAACTGAAAATTTTGTTTTCATTAGAAACTCTTATTGAAGATTATATTAAATATATCCTCACATTAATTTAGCAATTAAGAATATAAAATATTTGCAGGAATAGAGCATTAGTAAAAGTTTCTGGAAAATAATGTTGAAATAAGAGATTGCAAATAATTTTTAATTGATGTCCAATCTGCCGTTGCAAGGCGCGGACAAGCATTTATGCATGATTTCTGCTTTGGCCACAGAAAATCCGTATATTTTCCATTGTTCTGCTACATAACTAAATGTAATATTGACTTAAACGATAACAAATCGAATTGAAAAAGGTTAAAATTCATTATTTCACTGACAATTGAATATTTTTTTTCTTAACCAAAGATCAATTTTAATTTGTATGAACCACTCTAAATAAAATTAATGCGATAATAAGTCAATCACAAAAAAGTTCCCTTAATTTCCATTGCACTCGTTCAGTTCGTGCTGAAAAATTACAAAAGTTACAGTCGAGTTAAAGATAAACAAATCAGTACCGTTTGCAATTTATTTTCTTAAAAATCTCTAACATAAAGACGAAAATTTACAACTGCGACAGATAAATGTCGTTCCTATCTGGCGCGAGACGCCGTAAATAATCGAGTTGTTATAACTCCTGCTCGCTGGCAACCTTTTTTGTTTGAAAACCTAACTCCGGGAAAGAGGTGATTGTTCTGTTGTAAATTATTGTCTCTATGGTGCGACGATTTACGACCGTCGTAGGGCAACAAGAAAGACTGTACCACGTGCGTTCAAGGTTTTTTTGTACAATTTTCCAACTTGCCTCAAATATTGGACTGCGCTTTGCGATGACTGTGCAATTTCAGAAGGTTACCTAACATAGTCTCTTGGCAAAAATTGCACGGTTTATAGCAAGAAAGTTACTTTAGAGTTGTCGTGCAAAATCAAAAACAGCAACACCCCAGTTAAGGGAGTTAAAAAATTACCATGGTTAATCAACTGTCATTAAAATTATGTAATTAGTGAAGTCAAGCAATTTCGGTTTACGCAATAGTTAGACTCAGTTATGTAATAGAAATTTGTTGCAAAGAGCGACCAAAACAAAAAATATTTTCACATTGCCTCTATCTTACTGATTTTTTTTTAAAGAAATTCACATATTTAACGAGTGAAATTTTGGGGGGAAACAATGTAATCGGTAATGGTTTTTAACATGTGTAATCCTAATAAACTTTAAAACTTTAAAAAATTTAATTTTTATTCACTTCGGAAAGTATACATATTATAAAATGGTTAATAATTGGATCAGAGCTGATTTAAAACGATTATTGCGATCTAAAAACTGACTCATAATGCCTATTCAGGGGAAAAATTTTACATCACATAATTAGGAAAAATCGGAGGAATAGGATGGTAGGGATTGTTGCAAAAATATCCGTTATGGGAACTTGGATATCTACTATTTTTATTGTGAAACTCAAGCTGGTCGAATGAAACCAATAAATTTCCAATTGTGCATCCCTTAAATATTTTTAATTGCATCAAGATGTTTTAATCCAATGAATTTGCAAATAAAAGGTTGAAAATAAAACGGAAGAATGAGTGGTGACGGAGGCTTCGGCGAGGATCTGATCATGGTGGACGAGCAGCTGTCGTCGTCGACGCTGCGGGGCGACAGTTTTATCTCGCCATCGTCACCGCTGCTGATGGACGACCTGTCCCTGGGGCCGGACGCCCCCTCGACGACCCCCGGCACGGCGCAACTACCCTCGCAACTGGCCATGTTCGGACTGCTCGACTATACAGTTTTCAGCGCCATGCTGGCCATGTCGGCGCTCATCGGCGTCTATTTTGCCTTCTTCGCCAAACAGAAGCAGAATACCACCGCCGAGTACCTGATGGGTGGCAAGAATATGGGCATTTTTCCCGTTTCAATGTCCCTCATTGCCAGGTATACAGATTTTAATAAATTTTAAATGGCATTTATGGAGTGACTGGGTGTGGTTTTTCCAGTTCAGCAATCACAGTCATGGAATAACCCATTTTTTAATGTATTTGAAGTTACACCTCTTTTATATTTATTGTGACATTTAGGAAAATAAGATTAATTTAAATTATCTAATCATTCGTTCAATTCAAAGCTAATAAAATGAATAACCATTTGCTAAAATAGAGAAAAGAACTTGACCTAAAATTACGTTAAAAAAATACATTTTTCGTATCTGTTTTCATCCTTTTTGATTAAAAATGATTAAAATACAACAATAACAAAATTAAGAAATTTATCGGAATTCTCAGACTGAAGCTTTAACTTAAATCGTTTATAATTTATCAGCATAATTCAGTGCTTGTGTGCAAATTTCATTTTCAAACAGCCTTTTGAGAACTTCAATTTAAAGCTTTATTGTCAAATGCAAATCAGTTTAGATTATAACCCTTGTTATGCTAGGGCTTTATTTTTAACTCGTTTGCAGCTAACAAAAGCAATTGAAAGTCATGATTGCTGCAAATTGTTTCAGCTATATCTCTGGGATCACGTTGCTAGGCATGCCGGCTGAGATTTACGTCTACGGAACGCAGTACTGGTCGGTGTTAATCGCGATTCTGCTCATGTCCATTGGCTGCGGAGTCTTCTTCCTACCCGTCTTCTACAAACTGCAGCTCAACACGTCCTACGAAGTAGGTTTAGTTTTGTGCAAGCCAATATTATTAATTCAATTTTATTTAAAGGAAAATCTCGTAATTCAGTTTGCACAGTTTCAAATTCAGCGTTTGAAACTAGTGGGTACATTTTTGAAAATGAATAATAATTGGAGAACGTTGTAGGGGGAGTTTTGGAAGTTTTTTCTTTAAATTTTTTTAATTACAAGAAGGTTTATTTGCAGGGATTAAATTAGAAAGGTAAAAATTGGCGTTTGTCCCATGCGGCGAGTGCCGTTTATTCTAAATATTCCAATGACTTAAGAGTTTGCTGGCCAGCGACAGTGATTATTTTTTTAAAATATATAGAGATTATGCAACTGGCTTGGCTTGTATGCATTCGGGTTGCATAGCTTGCAATTTTTGCAGGCGTTTCAATGACCGCTACCCCCTAACCTACGCATGCAGTCGATGCAAGTTTGTTTAGAATATAGAGCAGCTAAAGAAAATTCACTAATTGGTCTGGATAATATTTTATTGCTTTAAACGAGTAACCACCGGAAAAAATCCGGCATTGATCTGCACTTTGAAATTTATTTTCCAACGATAGTAAATTGAAATCTTTTTCATAACATATAAAAATATAAATAAATAATTTTCTCACGAACAGACCAAGCTATTAACATAAAGTTTGAGCTGTTTATCAGAGAAATACCCCGTCTCAACTCTAAGTTACTCCTTTTTTCTCTCTTTTGATAGAGTGAATGGAAAACCAATTATTCTTTTTTCCCAGTATCTGCAGCTGCGATTCGACCGTCGTGTTCGCCTGCTCGGCTCGTTCCTCTACATAATCAGCACGGTATTTGCATTATTTAGAACTCACGTCCCCTCGGGACTCGGTGTGCAATATGACTTGACGTCTCCTCTAACTCGACTTTCATTTCTTTGTTTCCTACGGCCAGTTGCTGTACATTCCGATTGTGGTCTACATTCCGGCTCTTGCATTTAGCCAAGGTAAACATACAAACAATCCGACAAAAAGCAATAATGAGAATCCCTTTTCTGTCGTTCGCAGTCACCGGCGTGAATTTGCACTTGGTTACACCGCTCGTGTGTCTCGTCTGCATTTTCTACACAAGCCTGGTGACAATTTCCGCTGCTTGTTTGTACGAGCTGTTTTGTATTCTAGCTTTGTTTTATTATTTAGGGCGGAATGAAGGCGGTTGTTTGGACGGACGCCCTGCAGACAATTCTCATGTTTGGTGGCGCAATTGTGGTTGTTGTCGTTGGCACAGTCGCTGTCGGAGGCATCGATGTTGTTTGGCGCCGCAGCGAAATGAGTGAACGCATCGAATTCTTCAAGTAAGGATGACATTTAATTTTAAACCGCGAAATCTCCACCTCAAATTAATTGCCAATTCACAAATAAATTATTTCGTATTTAGATAAAAACTAAAATTAAAGAAATTTGATTTCAACTTACAATTTTTTTAATTTAAAATTAAATTTTCAGCATGGATCCCAGCCCAACTGTGAGGCACACGTTTTGGAACATTGCGTTTGGAAGTTTCTTTGGCTGGATAACCCATATTTCCGTCAACCAAGGCATGGTGCAACGCTTTTTGGCCATGCCTTCGATTAATAAGGCTAGAACGTAAGGCACCAAAGCATACTATACGACGTCTAAAAATTCCCAAACACCAACAAATATCTTCTGTTTTACAAGTAAAAACTTATGCATATCCCAAACACCATAAACCATAACTTGTAAACAATAAAAGAAAATTAGGGAGAAAACATTAGGTAAAATTTATAATTCGAGTGATGAAGAATTTTCCTCGCGTTTTTGGAATAATGAAAGTTCATATCTCTTTCCTCTATTATAAATAATTCCAACTTTTTGACATTTAAATATACTGTTTGTGCGTAGCATGCTATTTATTTTTTGCGTGGGTGTGATGGTGATCGTGTCTGTGAGCTGCTACACCGGACTTTTAATTTACGCCACATACCACGACTGCGATCGAGTGACCACCAAAGTACGTGTCCAACAAAAACAGCCGGCAATTATTAACGCTTGGCATAAACACCCGCAGATCATTCACGCGAGCGACCAACTGCTGCCCTACTTTGTGATGGACGTCACCGGCTTCATCCCGGGTCTACCAGGTCTTTTCATGGCTGGTGTTTTTAGCGCTGCATTGAGGTAAAAAAACACACACACACACACACAAAACCAAAGCTTTTTCTTTTACTCCCTCGGTTCAAAAACACAAACCAGACAGAGCGAGTGGGAGTCGCTTATTTCTACCCGATTAATTTATTTGCTTGTTCTCTACATCTCTACTTTCCTCGTCGGAACAAAAACTGACATTAGTGAAATTGGTTTCCGCCTACAGCTCCATGTCCACTGGCCTGAACTCGATGGCTGGTGTTATCTTCGAGGACTACATCAAACCCCGCTTGAGTGGAAAAGTTTCCGAGGCTAGAGCCAGCTTAATGATGAAAATCATTTGCGCGGCGATAGGCGTCTTTTGTGTCTGCATGGTGTTCATCGTGGAGAATCTCGGTGGCGTGCTGCAGGTTGCCTACCCCTTAAATCACCCTCTAGTAGTTTTAATCAAAAGGATTTGGCAGGTGTCAGGCAGCTTGGGCGGAGTTACCAACGGCCCCATGCTGGGCATCTTCACCCTCGGCATGTTTTTCCCGTGGGCCAACTCGATTGTGAGCGAACTATTTCCAGGGGTTGCCCTTTATTAAAAATTAAAACCACAACAAGCTAGGCCCTTTCATAATGTGGTTTTCGAAACTTTTTGTTAACAATTGTTTTATGTAAATATGGAATCTCTATTAACTTAGAAAAAATTGACTTTTCAATGAATAAATTATTTTTTTATAATTTTCAAATTAAGACAGCTTCTTTGCCCAAATGATAACTATTCAATTATTCATAAATATATCTGATAAAAATGATTCCATTGAGCAGATGATGAAATATAATTTTTTGAGCCGTTTTTCCAATCACCAAAAGCAATTTTATTTTTGCAGAATTGAATATTCCATGAATTCAAAGCTGATTTTGGCCACGTTATGAAAACAGGGATGGTTTCTTTCTGCACGATAGTATTATTAAATACATATTATACAATACATCTCTGGCCTTATCTCCCCCGACGTCATTTCGTGCAGAAAATTCTAATTTCCTTATTCGGCAGGGCACGTTCGTCGGAGGGGTCGCCGGGCTGCTCGTTATGAGCTGGATTTCATTTGGCACGCAGGCGGCAATTGCTGCGAAATTGATAACTTTCCCAAAGAAGCCAGTTTCCGTCGCCGGCTGCACGCACCTCTATCCCGACGCTTTGAGCAGCATCGTGGACGATCCCCTGCTTCCTGTCGAAGTCCAGTAAGCAAGATTTTTAAATTAAATATTATAAAACATCAGTAGATCTCTGAGACATATTTAGTGCCTATGAAATAATTTCTTCAATATCAAAAACCGAAAAGAGTGAATTTTAGACAGATGACAGTTTCCTGAGCGTCCAATTATCACGCATCATTAAAGTTACACGTCATTATTACATAACCAAAACCATTTTAAAACGTCTAAAATCCACGCAGTTATATATAAGTTCTGGTTGGTTGAGTGATTTTTTTTTCAAAATATAAGGTTTCATGTCGATTTTTTCAGCTCTTGGAAATGTTCTTTTCGTTAATAAAAGGAAGTGGGATTTATTGCAGTTTTTTTTAATTACATTTGAACGAAGTAAGCTACAAACAAGATGTGCCAAGAAACCACCAAAATAAACAATTTTGCGTGTCTAAATTTCACAGCCCTAATTATCTGTTATCACAAAAAAGACATATAATTTTTGTTTTGTTCTGATTCTTAAAATTTTCCTCACAAAGTAGATGAATTAATCTTTTCCTTTCAAAACTTCTTAATCTAAATTTTACAGTCACACAAAAATTTCAAATGCGTGTGGATTTTTGTTTGGATAGGGAAGAGCCGCTGTCAATTTACAACCTGTCGTACACGTTGTACTCGCTGACAGGCCTAGTCGTGGTGCTGGTGGTCGGATTGCTGGTGAGCTACGTGACCGGCTTCCAGGACCCAGAGCAGCTCGACCTTGACCTGCTGACCCCACCGATTCAGCGATTCTTCCGAAAGAAGGGAGACGAGCAAGGCAAGGCCAACGGTCGGCCTGCCCGCGCTAATGGAGATGTCGAGAACCCGAAGCTGATGGAGGCGTTGCTCTCGAGTGCTGATAACGATGACAAGCGTGGCAGGACGGAGCAGCAAGGCGCGACGGACGAAGAGCCGCAAGCAAGCTGAAAATAAAATGTAACCTGGAAAGAACTGATCTTTATTTTGAAAATTAAAGTATTATCATGTTATAACTGATTAAAGTGGTACTTTAACTTTAATTCCTTTTTATATATTAAAATTCAACGCTTTGCGTAATTTGTAAGTAAGCATTAGGTATAAATAAATCAGTGAGATAATATTAGAATAAAAAGGATTCGAAATTTGATGTATAAAAAAACTGACAGAAAAAGAGAAGTAATTTCATAGGATTATTAGTAAATGAAATATGTATTCAAAATACAAAATTTTTATAATTTTATTTAAATAGGAAAAAACATCGTCAAGTTGTAAAATATTGTTGATTGTTAATAATATTGGAGAGCTCTTTTACAATCCTGTCAGCAGGGAGTCTCACTATCAAATGTTAAAAATTATAAGCAAACCTTGCTGCTCCACATTTTATCATGGAATGGGAAAAGATTACTATAAAAATTGCACCCATCCTATCATCGCGAAAAATCATGGACACAAATTTTCAAATTTGTCAGAATAAAACAGCCAACCCGGCTTTAATATCTTCTCAATCGATTATTATTCTACAATATTCTAGATAGCATTATGTATTTATTCTTTCCTTCTCGACCTCGACTCTGTTTAGTGTCTAAAATAATATCCTTTTTCAGACTGATGAGATATGATACAGTCGGTTTTCGAGCGTTTAGAAGAATTCCCCTCCCTCCAAAATGTTCAACTTGAGTGGTCCTAAAGTTTCAACCAATAGCGGCTTGCAAAGACCACGTGGGTGGATTTTGCCACCTCTTGCTACAGCTGGTTCTGCTAGTAAACAACAAACTACCCACGAATTCGCTATAACACAAAGTTGTATTTATTTCAAAACAAAACACAAACAGACCCTATAAACAAACACTGAGAGAGGTAGAGTTGATTTCGCTTTGGTTACTAGATTCTAAAGCTATCATTTTAATTATATGTAATTATCAGGAATATTTTTTGTCTCAGAACTCACAACATATGTAATTATCGTAAACATCATAGTTACACACAAAGATCAAGAGAGGTAAACCCAAGTTGAAATTGATTTGCGGCGACATGAGTGACGACGAGGAGCCGCAGTTGTCGGCCTCTACCTTTGCCGCCCTGCAGGAGTTCTACAACGAGGAGAAGGAGCGGCAGGACAAGCTGCAGAGGATCCTTGAGAGCACCAGAGACGCTCAGGAGCTGCCGCAGTTTCAGGAAGACTGGGTATAAAAATAAGAATTTAACTATTTGCACCTAAAATCGGTGCGAATAGGATGGACAAAAAGCATGCAGCTTCTAAATTCGCATCTAATTTGATAATCATAGCGATCGAAATTTAAGAATTTGTGACATTCATTTCTGGATTATAATGGACATGTCAGTCGTGACTACCAGCCACTTATTTGCACCTAATTTAGGCCCCCTAAAATATACACATTTTTTCCATAGATTTTGTTTTTGATTTTACAATATACATATAACAGCAATTGAGCCAGTTTTGGTACGATGACGAAACTGCAGACAGACTCGCCCAAGAAGTCCTCACTGCTGCAGGTCCTGAGGGGAAAATTGCCCTTGTTTCGTGCCCCACCCTGTTCACTAGGATCAGGAAAGCCAACCCAAATGGTATTTGACATCGACATAAATATCTGTCTCCTTTTATATGAACTGATATGAACCTTCTAGTCACCCTGTTTGAGTATGATGAGAGATTCGCAGCATACGGCACAAATTTCTGCTTTTTCGACTACAAAAGCCCGTTGAAAATCCCTATCGAGATGGCCAGCGCCTTCGACCTTGTGGTGGCTGACCCCCCTTTCCTCTCAGAGGAATGCCTCACGAAAACAGCAGTCACCATCAGATACCTGGCCAAGGAAAAGATTCTCCTCTGCACAGGTAAGAGCGTAATAATGAATTAAATAACAATCATTAAACTCAATCATTGCAGGGGCAGTGATGTCCGAGCTTGCACAACGACTGCTTCAACTGAGGGTGCTTGATTTCATACCGGGTCATAAAAACAATTTGGGCAACGAATTCAGGTGTTTTGCAAACTTTCAGTGTGGATTGTGACGTAATTAAAACTTTTATCTAATTTTATATAAAATGTATATGTTTATATCTATCACATTTAAAGTTGCACTAACTCAAGCCCAAGTTGGTAACCGTGACTCTGGTGAAGTCGTAGATTCCAAAAAAGACTGCACCTCCGATTGATATCCACATCACTCTCGGAACTATCCCAGCAAACAAGCTGAAGGATTCACATTAGAATAAATTAAAGGTATCATTTCCAGTGGCATTACCCTCGAACGCCTTTTTCCGAATAGACAGTTTTGAGCACCTTTGATATCGATCCATGGTTGCCAGAATCAGACAACATTATTCTGGTCTTTGCAACATCCAAAGGTGTTGTTACAGCAGCAGAAATCCCGCCTTATGAAAATTTAATAGAGAAATTAATTTAAAACTATGATTTTACCTGCCAACGCCCCGCAAAGTGAGGTAATTCCTGGGTCGACATGTTCAACACCTTTAATAGCAGCCAGCTCCTTTTTAAAAGCCTCCCATAGCGAAAACTGGATCACTGAAAAAGGAATTTCTCTGGCAACTGTACTTCCGAAGCCGCGATAAAGGCCGCGGACGCCATCCTTCCGAACAGCCTCCCTGGCTACAGTCAGGGCGGAAAGGTGTCTCGCGGTTGTTTGTCTTCGTTGCTTGACAACCTCCACCGGAACTCTCACCACGCACGCTGCCTAAAGATTTACTAATTTAATCCGTGAACAGGACCAATAAATTTGTAAACAAACCAATTCTCCAAGGCTAGCGGCTGCCATGTGGACAAGAAAAGCATGCTGAGGAGGCAATAGAGGAAGGCCAAACCTTTTCACCGTGTCGTAAGTGCAGAAAAATACGGCGGCTGTAATTGTTATCATACAAAAATTGAAATTAATCACCCTCGCCATTGAGATATTATGCAAACCATTGGGCGCAGAGCCGAGTGCAGCCGGTCCAACGCCGGAGTAGATTCCGCGGAAACCGCCGGATTTCCAAAAGCCAGCATGGCTCTGCAGACGCGTCTTTAATGTGTCCAATGGAAATAGGGCAATGTCCACTGCCGTTCCTGCCGCACCACCTGACTGAAAGAAGTGTTTAACTCGTTTAACTTAAGTTTCTTGGGGAAGATTGAGAAAAGGGAGAAAAGCAATCTTTTTACCGCCAAGGAGACGAGAAAAGTTGGTTCAATCGCAGTCATTTCTTGGTTGGGGCCAAGGAAAACCCGGAGTGTTTAAAGTTTTTGTTGAATCCATAACATTATGAGTCAGAATTGTCTTGTAATTTGAATGTAAAATGAGTGGCGAGCGTGAAGCTGTTGATGGAGGATGGTCTCTATTGATTTTTATACCAGCTGAAATGCACGTGGTAGGCTTGCCGGAATTTTGGCGCCAAATCTGGACAAAGTTTGAAAATTGAACACTTGAAGGTCCTCTGTATAATCCCTATGGCACAACTGGCACAACAACTATACAGGGAGCAAAATACGTTCGCGCATAATTTTTTCAACCTTTTCAAGAAATGATGCAGATTATAATTTTATTAGCTGTGAATGGGAGGGAATTTGGGTGGGGAGAGAGAAAGAGTTGACTATTTTTAGACTTTCCCAGCTTCCGTACCAGACGCTTTTAAAATATTATTTGTCTTAAATATAACATGACATTTAAATTTCATATTACTGGTACAAATTTTGCTCAATTAATATATGACATATTTTTCAATCTATTATTATATAATAAAATCATCTTAGTTCAAGCTGATCCCAAACAAAAGAGATACGGAGAATTATTGATTTTGTTATATAGCTATTTATTATTAAAATGCATGCTCTTCCCATATTTACTTATCCATGCTATTATATTTAGAAAATAAAATTTTATTACAATCCGAGATTGATTACATAATGTTAATAATTTATTTAAAAAAATATTCGCTAGCTCCAGCGTGTACATCAGTGTCAACAAAATATGCCATCCAATTAACTTAATGGATTGCCTGTGTCGTACACCAGCAATATTATTATAAAAGTATGAGAGGTGATGCATAGATAAAATTTTTAATTTTGTCACAGCAATCTGCGCTCCGACGATGAACGATCGTTTTTATCCGCAGCGCCTGTCAACAACACCCGATCGATGCGCGCGATGATGTCCTGCAGGCGCAAGTGGTCCACGTTTAATTGATGCGGAGACGGTTGTTGCAGCTGCCGCTGTGCCGTGTCTGCGGCAATCGATGCCCTGTCTGCCGCTGCACAGATTAGAACCGATGTTGAATAGAGTGGAGATTAAATAAAAAAATTACAGCTGGGCATCCAAAGTTGCACTGGGCTCGGACCGAAGTAGCCGACGGCCATCAGGTGCGCGTGAGGGTGGAAACACAAAGCGGTCGCCGGCGGACACTCGCCTCCCCCGCCGGACACACTGGCCAGAACTTTGCCAGTGTCCGCCTGCCAGACAACAAAGGAGCCGTCCTCGCTTCCCCCGATCAGCAGCGAGCCGCACGGGCTTAAACACAAGCCCGTCTGGATTCTGAAAATTTATTTTATGAATTTATTAATATCTATTTGCTCGTTTTCAGAAAATATAGGAATTCTGCTTTCTTTATCACGAAAAATCGTTGAATGTTTAATCCAGAAAACTACTAAAAGACTGCACTGTTTTAAGTGCTTTCCAAAATGTAAATAATCCCTCAAAATCACTGGATTGAAATTAAAATATTTAAAAATTATCGAATTACAGTTTAGTAACGTATACTTTCCGAATAACCATTCCAAATTTTATGATTTTTTATTATTTAATAAATCCGGGAAAATAAAAACCTGCACTTTGCCTCCTGAACTCTGCATTAAATTTAAAGAAACATTAAATATATTTGAATTAAAATTTTAAACTTAAAGTCTACCGAGAAATCACAGCGTATTACGCGAATTTTTTGGCCATGCGGCACAAAATTCGCAGCGCCACATATTTTCACATTCCTTCTTAACTTTTGGAGCGTCAAATATGCGAAAAACATATTCATTCTCGGGAGCAGAAGAATGTTTCATTAGTGGAATTAAGGTTGTTTGAATTGTTAAGAAATTAAATTTTCTCACGCAAGAAATTCCACCTCGCTGCTGCAATGGCAGCCGCTCATTTTGAATCAATGGCCGCACGATTCATGCCCAGTCTTGAAATAGTTCACAGAGAGCAGAGGTAGTGTATCAAAAGAGCCGCACTGCGTAGTTTAATCACAAACGATGCACTTAGCTTTGCTATAGGCTTGAATGTAGGCCGCGGTTTTTTTCAAGCTCAAAGCTTAACATACTCTTTCAGCAGTTTATAGAAGGCAAAAAAAAAGACTAACTGACAGGAAATTAAAAGAATATTTTTAATTTGCAAAGCTTACAACTTTAATTTGAAAATATAATTTTAGATTTGAGTTTAGAAACGTCCTGTCAGTAAAATCTGCGGAAATTACTTACTTATGCGAAAGGGCGCCTAAAAAACTCTGCAGCATGACTCCAGTGAGGACATCAATCATGCGGACAACGCTGTCCCGCGCCGATATGAAAATGCGTTTTCCGCTGGGGTGCACCTGAATTGCACTGATAGAAACGCCTCTCAGGTCGGCAAGCAAAAACTCGCGTTGCAGTGTCCACTCGAGTCCGTCACTGCTTGTCCACGAAAGGACGTGGCCCTCGCTATCTGCCGAGTAAAGCGTCTTGTTGCAGTCAAAGCAAATCGAGGTCACAAAACCTTGGTGGCCGTCTAGTTCCTGCCACAGCTGTGCGAAATTTATAGATTAATCTATGCAAAGACTAAACCCAAGCTAACAATACAAATTTGACCTATTAATTTCATTCGCTCACTGATGTTTTTTTGTAAATATTTTACTTTTTAGAACTGAGGGAACGAAACTTTTGATACTTGTAATCGAGGTCACTCTAATAAAAGTTTCTGATTGAATATATATGTTAAATTCTGAAAAAATGCATCTGATCTATTCCTGCACATTGCAAGAAACTCGGTCAACTGTTTCTTTCAAATTTAAATAATTATCGAATGGAAATTTCCAATGAAAAAGACTTTTCACTTTTCATGTGGCTTTTGCTTGATTTACCACCGCTGAAAGGAGGGAGAAAAAATCCTACTTGAAAGCACGGAAGTTTTCTAATAGTGATAGAGTAGAAATCACTAGGTGACGTCTTGCTAGAGGGAGTTGATTGGAATTTACTTACATCGAACTCGTCGTCATCCTGATCATTACATTTCCACACCCGTAGAGTTTTATCTTTGCTGCCGCTGACGATGGCATTCCTCTCGCCTGGTACGAACTTTGCGCAGTAGACAAACGAGGGATGTGGAAGCATCTAGACGGGTGAGAGGCGACAAAACTTACACTTCACAAAAGTAAATCTTGAATACTCAGGTAAACGAAACGAGAGCTAAGCTGTAAACTTTCGCTGCGCTTTTAAACTTCCGTGAGACACGTTCAAAGGGAATTGAACTATTGTTGAAATAGACTTAATTGAAGGTTGACGAAATCCCGAAAAAGCGGATAGAATAGAAAGGGAAGGAATAGAACAATATCTGGCACTCGAAGACCTTCATGATTTCGTAGTAAATAAAACATAGATCCATAAATAATTTTTGCTGTCATATATTATATTGTTTTAAGAAAATTAAATTGGCACTGTGCCTGCCAAATCCTGCATTAAAATCGGTAAAATGTTTTTAAAATCACAATTTTAATTATGAACTCTACAAAAGAAATATTGTGTGATAAGAGGCAAAACCACTTTTCAGGCGAAGATGTGAAGGATTCGGTGCAAAAATAAATGCATGAAAACAGTATGAATTTTGTTGAAATCCTGCAATCAATAGTTTCTTTCGCTCCCTGATTTAAAAAAATCAGCGTGAAATTAAAAAAAAACATTTCTTTCGTTTTTCCTTGTTAGAGGAAATCAGAGTTCATCTGGTTAGGGTTTGTTTCCTCGTATAGTTTGGGCGAGCAGGGATAAAGAGATGGATTTTGTCGTACCTTAGCAATGATCTCATTTTGCACGTCCCATACAATGGCGAGGCAGTCTGCGGAGGAAGAGACGAGCCATTTATCATCGTGCAGCCAGGAGAGGCAGTAGATCAGTCCCTCGTGGCCCTCCAGGCAGCTTTTGAGCCCAAAGTCGGCAGCCTGCGTGTGCGAGTTGGAAATAAAGTAGTGCGCCTCGCAAATTTAGATCATAAAAGTTATCCATTATGCATACTTGGAAGACGTGGATAGTTTGGTTGGTGGCGGCCGCCAAAAAGTTGCCCGACGGCGCAAAAGCCAAGTTGAGGCAGGGAAACGTCACGGCTGCAAGCGATTTGTTCAGCTTGTCCGGCACTTTGCACAAGTGGCCATCCTTCCGCGCCAACGCTGGATCAAAGTCCTAGCAGAGATAAATGAATTTCAAACCTATTCGAGCTGACAATGAGCGTCGCGAACTGACATTTAGAATAGCGTCAGGTGGAAAATAGAAAACCAGATATTAAAATTTGTCGGGGTTTGGGCAATCGTTTTTGTTTGCAAATGAGCAATAATCAGACTTTAGAGCCTCGGAACCCTTAAGAAGACTTAAGATTTTCTTTTATAAAAACCGAAATAACATCCACCCAATCGACTCCAAGAGCTATGTTGTCTTCTCAAAACGTCAAAAATTGCTAACGCCTATATGAACGAAATAAAAGTACGATCGAGAAAGGAATGGGACATTTAACATAAATACATGAACATAAATAAGAATGAGAAAGTTTTTAAAGCAGCTGATATAAGCATAGGAAAAGAAAATTATATTGTGGATTTCAACTCATATTTTCAATTCTATAGAGGCCTGTTTGCTCCTTTTTAATTAATTAATTTCCTTGTAAAAGGCTTTAAAAAACTCTTTCTTTATGTTTAATAGTTAATTTGAAGGCTAATTTTACTTTCTTATCATTTTGCTCTTCTGCGCTTGGAGCTAAAAAGTTTATAAATAGAGTCCCTGAGGTACCTAAAAAAATGGAAAACTAATTTTGTGTTCTCGTCGGAGAAAATAAAAGGCGCTGCGCTGGAAGTTTCCAGTTCTCTCATTTCCCCGACAGCAAATCCTCAACTTAACGAACTAGTCATTAAAAACTCCATCGCAACAAATCCGTAACAGCCGCAGAGACGAATCATTTGGAAGCTCATTTGAAGAATCAAAAGGCGGAAAACGGGTCACGCACCTTGTTAACTCGCGATCCGTTTTGTACGTCTATTCTACTGCCGCTTGCAGGCCGTCCATCATCGACGATGTCACGGCCATTGTTGATGCGTTGTATGCCACCGTTATTGTTGTTGGTGCTGCTGTTGCTGATTTCGCGGGTCCTGTGAGCCTCCGTTCCGCGAACAGTGACAAAGACGGAGAACCGCGTCTTCTTCCATGGACCGCGGTTCCACCAGCCAAACACGGTCTTTTAAACAGAAAGGAAAAATGCTTTATTTTGTGTTTGCGACGAAGTCATCTCCAATTTATATAGCTCAATTTATAGGATTTGATTTAGTTATAAAAATGTTGGAGGGACAAATTCTAACAGTAGATTTTCTTCTCTGAAGCAAAAAATATTATCTTAAAATAACCAGACGAATATGATATATAACAACGGTCTTACGTCAATCATTATTTTTTTACCAGGTCTGAAGCAAATATTTTGCTGATCAAGTTTCACATTTTACGTCGTTGAAAGATAAAGGAGCAAGATACTTACTTTGAAACTGTGCGATGAAGAGAATTTCGGCAGGCTGAGTGGCTCGTAAATCTGCAGGCGCAGTTTGGAGCTAATATTGTACTCTCCGGTTGATGCTCTCAATTTGAGAAATGCCCAGCCGATGCAACGCTCTTGCAGGTCTAAAAGCAACAGATTTATTTATTTCAATCCAATATTAATAGAAACTGGAGGCAAACAATTTCTCATATGAAGTGGAAAGTGAAAAGGGATATTAATATATTGATATCAAGACAACCTTTCACTTGAAAATGTTCATTGTTTAAATTATTTGCCATGTTATATGTTCCAAGAATATTTCTCAAATATACAAGCAGTTTCCATGCGATAAATAACCATCCCTCGAAAACTTCGCTCCAAACTTAAACATCACTTGTGTTGTGTAAAATTATTCACCTGAACTAGGGACTCTTACCTATCTTTGTGTAACACGAGGAATACGAGCTCAGTTTGGGCACAAACAACTCCAGAAATAGCACAGTGTTGCTCTCCAAAGCCTGTTTTAAAGGCAAACAAAACACCAAGTCCTCTTCCACGGTGGCTAGTTTTCCTTTGAATTTTGAGACGAGCCCCGTAGACGACGCCGTTATCGTGTCTTCATGACTGGTTTTGAATTCACACCCACTCTCAACGTCCAAAACGTGCACCCGGAGGAAAATCCCGGCCGCCGGCATCGACGGCAGAGGCACTTCGCACACGTGAACAGACACCTTCAACAACGTGTCTGTGCTCTCAGGAAGTTGTGCTGGAAAAATTAATTTGAATATTGATTTCTCACAATAAGTAGCTCGGAAACTTAATCTAGAACTTCGAAAGTCTTCTTTTTTGGTCATACCATACGACCAGACTTGTAAATCATTTTTAAATATTTAAAAAATGTTGTCGCAGTTAAAAAATATTTAAACTGAAAAATCCTTTACATTAATATCATTTGATCAGAGGCAAATCTGGCCTTGCACCTTACAATAGTGAAAAACATAATTAAATCTCAACTGGCTTTATTTTTCAATTTAAATCAGTCCTTGAAGACCTCTTAATGCGTCAATCACAGAAATTGCTAAATAAATTCAGTTAACTCCCATAGCACATAGCAAAGCCTTAGAGAAACGTTTGAGTGACATTCAAAGCCGCGACTAATCTGATTTCAAAAAGCTTTTAACAGCTTCATTCTGCTAGTAAAATGGAAAATTCTGCACGCAATATGATTAGATGCCAGATAGGCCACCTGCTCCACATGGGAGTCGACTCTTTTGCATATCTCTTTCAAATGCAGGCGCTCGTGTGTAGCGCTGCCTATGCTCACGCTTCAACGTCCTGCTGGCACGTTTCCCTCTTTTTAAATTCAATTTCAGGGTTTCCTTCCAAGCCGGCAACACAAAAAGAAGCAAGAATAGCGAACAAGACCGAAAATGCACTAAGAGGAAAAGAACGACTTTCCGCACTTCACTGTGCTTTGTGGGAATACTTTTAACGGCCTTCTCAACTTTCCAGATGCAAAGTGACTCAAATTTGTCGTTAAAACTTTTACTTAATGCTAAGAAAGATGATTTAGAGTGTGTTGCTAATTTTTAGCAAATTGAAAAAGGTGCATATTTTTCTGAAACAGTCCTAAAAATCAGAAGTTATGTATTTTTAAGAAAAAGAAGAAAAAGAATACAATTTTGAGGAATAGGGTTTAAATTAATTTACAATGATCTTGAAAATATAATCGTTGAGTTGTTCGAAATTTTAATAGAGTTTGGCTTATTTTTAGGTATGCAATAGATTACAAAAATTTTGTCTTCAAAGTTCAATAAAATTGTTCCCCGAAGAACTTTGTATCCCCTTTATATAAAAGCGGAATATATTGCTGCCCACTGGATTAATTACTGACAAGATAAATTGAGCTGATGAAGAGAGAAGGAAAAGGAGAAGTAAAAGCAAAAACAGGGCAACGAGAGTGAAAAGATGAAACGGAGCGGACAAACGCTGGCAGTCGATCTAATTAAAGCACTTTGGGCTGCGAAAGAGAAGAAAACAGATTGTTAAAGTTGATCAACCCTTACATTTCGGCACTGCCTGTACACTCGGGCTCATTGGTTTCAGCTCAATCGATGCCTCCTGTTGCTGCTGCTCTTCCAATTTGCGTCTCCGCCGTTTTGACTGAAGAGCCGGTTGCTTCTCAGCCACTGGCGACGAGCAGACAGAAGCAGCGCTAAGCGAATTCCTCGAATCCGTGATTTTCAAAGGTGACTGGCAGGGCAAAAGAAAGTAAGCAAGATCGCAATTGATTTGAGCTGAACAAGCAATTACCGACGCTACAAAGGACCGTCTGGGATGACGTTTTAGGCGATAGCAAAACATGTTCTCTCAACTCCAGAGATGTTTTATCAAAGCCCGGCTTATTTCAATTTTGCGTTCACTATTTTTTACTCTCCGGGAATATACACGTCGATAGCGTTCATTCAAAAAGACAGATTATATTTTTGTTTAAGCTCACAACAATTTTACTTCTGAAAATAATTTCAAGATAAAAGAAAAAATATTTTTGATCCTTTTTGGTTTAGTTACAACCGGTTTAATAAGAACTCTTGCTTGCCTTAATTGCTGGAAATTTTCAGGGGCTGCTAAGTCTTGACTTTTTGATCCTTGAGAACGTGAATTCAAGGTCACATCCGAATGTATTTTGCTACAGATCTATTTATTTGTTTTAGCAACCCCCCGCCCTCCTCCCCTCGACAGACCGGCGAAACGCGAACTTGTCCTACTCTTTCCAGACCCATCACACCAGAGTCGAATTTTCCTATTTCGTCAACCCATACCTACCCCAAAAGCGATTCGATATTAGTTATTTACCAACCACCCCAATCATCCCCAACCCACCTCCCCCGACCCCCACCCTTCCTCCAAAATCTGGATCGCTTTAACGCGAACTCGTCCTTAGCTCCGCAGACGCATAAAACCGCGCAGAGTCGAATTTCCCTCTTCAGTCAACCCCGACCTACCCCAAAAGTGATTCGATATTCGTTCTCTACCTGGAATCCTGATCATCCCCCACCCCCCTGACCCCTCCACCTTCCCTCCCCAAATTGGATAGCCTATAAGCGAACTCAACTTTAAAATGCCTAAAACTATGCTGAAGTTTTTGGGAAAAGTCATCACAGCCTCGACAGTATTAAACGTTTTTTACTGCTTAATTTTTCTTAAATATTAGACAATTTCAAGCATTTCATAGCTTTTCAGAGCAATAATCATAATAAATATAAATCATAATAATATATTTTTGGTACGTAAAAGCTACTAGGGATGATGCACAAAAAATAGTCGACCGTCTAAAAATCCCAATCCTATACTCACAACCAGCAAAATATAATGCTTCTTTATTTTTCAACTGACTATTTTCAATTGGTAGAAATAGATCAAGGATCTTTCAAGCGCTGCGATCAATAAAGCCAATTTATAGGGCCACGTAATGACTCGTTTCCTAGGCAGCACGTTTTCAATTCACTTCAAATAATATTTTCCATACCTTATCCGCACTGCTGCAGCTCTTCGCCGGACTGCTGCTGACCCTGATGCCTTCCTCCTCGAGCGAATTTAAAACAGTCGGGTCCAGTGGGACTCCTTCCCCACTCGATATGTCTGAAAGTTCTCTCTGGTCCATTGGCGACATGTGTTGTTGGCGCCGAATCGGTTTAATTGGTGCCAAAACTCGAGGACCACCTGCAAGCAATTTGCTTGGCGTTCTGCTTGTAAAAAAGCAATTTTCGGTTACAAAATTTGTCCCCTCGTTCGCGTCGATATCATTATACCGTGCAAATTGATCGTCGTCATCAAGCTCGGCGCCCAAGTTAAAAACACCTGCTTCCGCACGTTCCAGTGCCATGTCCTCGCGCACATTTTGGGTTGAAATCAAAGTTTGCTGTGCGTGAGAATTAATTAAAAATTTTACAACAATTATGATTTTTTTATTTTATGGCTATTTAAAAAATATTCAATTAAATATCAAAATTATGCGTTACGTGCAAACTAAAAGTAAACACACGCAAACCATTGACGTGTGCATACTTGAATAATTTATTCAACTGTGGTGACATTCTGCGCTGCTAAATATCTAATTTAGAGATGAATAGCGTGTTTCAACATAACCACACGCAGAGGCTATAATCGAGTGCTTATAGAACTGGAATTCACAGCAGCATTGTGCAATTAATGTTGTGCTTAATGACGTAAATTCCTAGCTCCTTCATCGATCACCCAAAATAGGCGGAGGTATTCAACTAACGTCAAATTATGAAAGTTTCTTTTGCTGTTAAAAACCGATGAAGACCGGAGCACACGAATTTTTCATGATTTTTCGTTTGAAATTAAACGCAGCTTCCTTGGTGTTTTTATCTTTCCGTATTTTTATAGAAATTTCCAGCTCACTTGTTTCGGCTACTGCTTGCATTCCATTATAGCTAATGAATTATAGGGCTTAAATAATCTGCAGCCGATAACAGTTGAGCAGGAAGTTTCTGTTACTCATTTATTTGAATAAAATATTTAAAAAAATCCTTTTCTTTTGTGTTGTGCATGAAGCAAGCTGCTTTATTTGGAATCAATATGTATGTGTGTGTGTATATTTATAAATTTCAACGCTTTAATGGATTTCCCAGATACAGAACAATGTTGATGTCTAAAAGAATTCGGAGGAAAATCTCGAAATGATGAGAACGATCGTTTGCATGATATTTAATCATTCTTCTCAGTTGAATTAATATAAATGCTCGTCTGCTGCAGCAAGCAGTGGCTGAGTGCGAAAACGAGATATACGTGCTTTTTATACGCCAAAAGCTGCCTCATTTTTCTCATCTTCTAATGACAATGAAACGAGATCCACGCGGAGCATATTTCGTACAGAGGAGCCCAAAGCACAAAGAGGAAATTGCAAAACGTCTTATCTCTATTTTGGGAATATATTCACTCTTATTAGATATAACTTAATCCACGAATTTAAACTAATAATAATTATCTCGGTATTGGAGGAATTAGCAACAAAAACTAGTGTTTTGCGCAGACTTAAAATTAATGCAAACTTTTGCTTGCTTGATTGTGGGCCAGTCTGTTCCACATTTCATACCGCAGGCGTCCGTTTCTTCTTTCTTCTTCTCCCCTTCTTGCTCGCGCTGACAGCCTCGTCCAGCAAATCCTCAAAACTTTTGCCCTGCTGGGATGAAACAATTATTTTTTCGCCGCGTGCTCGCGGACTGAGCGCAATTTCGTCCTCTGCCATCTCCATTGGTGCGATTTCACTGTTTAGCCACTCACGCGAAAGAGTAAACACGAAGTGGAATGTGAATTTTGAATTGTGAGGGCGGCCGCGCGTCACGGCTCACATGGGGTGCTCACCCTTGCGTGACTGGACACCCCTGACGCCCGCTGCCACCCTCTGCTGAGCGTGCAAGCAACTACTTTTATAGGTGAAAAATAAGCTCTATACTTCTGGAGGAAGAGGATAGCATATTAATATATTTTAAACTAAATTTTAATAGATCATTTTTTACATTGAACAACAAATAGTATTTTAATATTGTATTTGTAATGAATGATGGAATTAGAAGCTGTGTGTGTGAAAAACAATCTATCATTTTCATTAAATACAAAATAAGATTTTTAAAACAAAGAGCAAGGAAAAGAAACGTGAGCCTTTTGCGTGCCTTCAATATTTTTGATTACGTTACTCAGGGCATTTTCTTAGCCAAATCGTTGCGGACATCCATGATTAATTTTTCAAGCTAAGTCGAGTTTTTTCATTGCCGTTTTTTGAATTAGGATCGATCGGCCGAATAACAGTTAAAATTTATAAATAAAGGGGTTAAAATGTAAATTATTGATTAAATCCAACGCGATGTAGTTTCAAACGCCTCTCTGAATGAGAGGTCCACAGGGACTCAATGTACGTTTTGCACATCCACTACCAAATACAGGATTAGTCAAGCAAATTAATTCGGTTGAATTTCCACGTTATGCTGAAAATAATATCACGTTCGTGCACACGTTTTTGCCAATATGCTGTAGAATTAAGTGAAAGTGTTGGCTGTTGGTTAGGTCACATGACAGAAGATATTAAGTGGAGTTTAATTGATGCTGTACAGAGGCAATGAATTGATATTTATGGTAAATAATGCTGGCGTATGAGAGCCGGGACCCTGCTAACTCAATTTCAATGTAATTGGTATTCTGAAATTGTTTTCTGCCTCTAGTAGCTATATACTTGAATTAATTAACATTTATATGCAAATCACGTTTGCCAAATACATTTTTCTGCTTTAAAAACCAATTTAATTCACATCTCTAAAATGGGCTCAAGCGTGGTAGGGTAGTAGGTTTCCACCGCTATTTAAATGCACTTTCCATGTATTATATCTCTGTGGATAAAGAAGCCGCTTCATTCAATCAGCGGTTTAAAAACCAACTTGCACGTGAAAGAAGTAGAGCACATTTTCCAGTTGCGCTTTCCTGACTACGCATTTTCCCCACATGAAAATTGCACTTTATACCCCAGCTATACGATATTGCTCTATGGGAAATATTCACACTCAATGCTTTTTCCAGCCTTGTTGATGCAAAGATTGCGTTGAAAAAGTACAGGACGAGATTCTTATGGAAAAATGTTTCTAAGGAATTTCTGCAGTGATTTTTCCAATAAAATGAAAATCTGATGAAAAATATTTTTGTTTCCTCAGTTTCAGGATTCTTTGAAAAACCGCCTGAACATGTAAACCATACAACAAGCGAAATTTAACACATTTAACCGTCTTAATCTTTGCACTTCTTGCTATTAACGTAAAAAAAAACTCAACTTAAAGATGAAGGAAAAATCAATCGTGAAAATGGCGGAGAAAACTTACACTTACGGCACTATCTCACAATGTGATGTTTAATAACCAACAAAACAAGTGTTTTCCATTGACTTTGAACACCTCAATAGTGTGAAGGTTATTTGATTTAGCAAGAATATTATTGTTAAAAAAGATAAATTAGAATAACTTTAAATTTAAGTCAAAACGACTTACATTTGCTGAAAATTTGTTTTAAGACATTTTACTTACTCTTCCATAATTAATAAAAATAAATTAAATGTGTCCCTTTTTAAACCCATTTTTAGAATCAATAGGAAGTTTTAAACGCCAGGCGAGTTTGGCGCGTGGCGTGAAGGAATCTGGTGTGCGTGGAGCGGGATTAAGAGATACCTTCGGCGCGCGGCGGCCAGATTCGTAACCTTGGAGCCGAGGTGCAGGTATTCGACTAATCACGGTTGGAGCCGGACGCAGAGAAGATCGCACCGATTGGCCGGTCGAAGGCTCCTCAGCCAATCACGAAGCCACTCTCAGCACGTCTCAGGTCGCTCCGCAGAAGGAAGGGAAAGTCAACCAGCGGGCCTGCTTAGGTTCCGTGTCGTTCTTTGTTGTTTTGAGTCCAGTTTGTGGACCAGTCGCGGCCTGCACCCCGTCGAAATGCGCTTTCGGCACCCTGCTGAGCCAGAGATTTATCGACTGCGGCGATGAGGTGAATGATCCAAGTGTGCCGTGATCAAATAGTGTGCGTGTGAGGACAGTGATTTGCATCGGCTCGCCAATTAGTGTGTGATTGGGCACGATGACGCGCAGAGTCGACTCAATTATCGGCTCGCTCTTTTTTTGGGCTGTGCTCGTCCATAATGCCGCGGGTGAGTAGCCTTTTCCTCCCCATCGAGTATATCGTTTGTTTCAATTTTCGCCAGCCTGTTGAACGCAGGTGCGAATCTTGCCTGGCCATGAGAGCGTGTGTGCCACTTTTGGTGCTGCTGCGGAATTTATGTTTTCATACTCGTGCACTTTAGTGCGATTGTGAAAGAGGGCGTGAAGAGGAAGGACGTGAGAAAAATTCAACTCGGTTTTGGTCTAGTTGTCGTTGTTCAAAATGAGATAATACCAAAAGTTCAAAATTAATCCACGCAATGTTGCGAGTAAAAATTATAATGGAGCTATTACGTGGAAGCAATTTTATGAACGCACATCCACGCAGAATTTGCCTGACGTCAAGAGCAGTTGTTAATTAATTTGAAACAAAGGGCAACAAAACGTTCCTGCTAATTGTCTTCCTCCGGGTAGTTGCGGATTTTTGCAGTGAATTACAAAGTAAGTGATATTCGCATTGGTGTGGGCTGTTTTAAATTTTTAAACATATATATTAAATTTCTGTGAAGCGAGATGATGAGCAAATGCCAGTGCAGTGACGGTTTCGATTGTGAAAAGAGGTTACAAGAGTGTTCGTACATAGCACACAATGGTGTCGGCGCCGGATAGCTCTCCTTTCTCTCTTTGAGCAGTTATTGAACTCATCGTCACGAAAGTTAAACTAAAATACATACCGTGAGGCCTAAACTTTATAGAGAGTGTTTATTTATATAAAACGGATGACTTTAAAAATGAAAGAAAAGGTTTCCATTCCAATTTTTGTGCGAAACTCCTTATTGTTTGCAATTTTTTTAGTATGGTGGTGCAAGCTTTTATGAAAGGTTGAGCCCTCATGGTGTTTTTGTGCTCATATTATGACTATATTATCAGCTTTGTTTTGTGTGTTTGCGAGGCATTACTTTCTTTGAATCGCATCTTTTGTTGTGTTGCCTCCCAGCGTCTGGCAGATTTTGGGGGTACGACTGCACTGCCATATCTGCAGCTTCTTTTATTCCTACTCCTTTTGTTTTATGACCTTTGTTTTGAGACCTCCTCCCAAATCTTTCTGTTACGTCCACTTTTCTTCTTGAAGTAAGCGAATAATTCAATTTATATCAGTGTTTCGTTTAGCCTTTTGAGCTTTTGAGACCAAGTTCAGAAAACATTCCCTAAAAAGGATTTCACAAATTTTACTGTGCCTTTTTGATCAATTTAATCGTTTGAGAGAATAATGGATGTGAAATATCGACAAGCAACAATGTTCCTTTTTACTTGACTTTTCTTTGTAATTTTTCCACCAAACAATGACGTTGCCATCCCCACGCACAAGCAGCTTCTATGCGCACAGCTCTTGTTTTTATCAGCCATTCGTTGGATTTTCCCAATTATTCCTTCCCTCCGCTTGTGCTCGAGAGGAACGGCTATCAAAAAAGATGGCTCATACTTGCGAACGCAAAACACTTAACATGTATCATCAAGAGCTATAGAGCTAGAGTATCATCAATGCATCCACTCTCGTAACTAAGCAATATATATAAAAATCAATAAATAAATTTTTGATATTTCTTAAAAAAAAATCTCCATGGTAGCTCGCATTGATTTTGGTTATATTCCAATCCTAACATAACATGACCAGAAATTTAATAAAGAATTATATAGTGGTTGCGGAGCCGAGCTCCCACTCCTTTTTCACTTTTGGTCTAGGGTATTGTTATCAATGATTGTTAGACGGTATCTGTTGGAAATTCGTTAAAGCAACATAGAGAGATTTTGAATTTAAATTAGTTTTCGACGGAAACACGAGCTAACAAGTCGCATCTAAAAGAGTTCCGAGCGTTTAATTGAGAAGTACCCGACTCATTCGGGTAAATTCTTTTCTAATTTTAAATTGTTCTTCAAGTCAATTCTCCTTAATTGTTAATTCTAAAGTCGATTATGAATTCTGTTTAAAGGTCCTTGTATTCTGTTAGACTTAGTCACCAAGTGACTGTCTTATTAAATAGAAGAATTGTTCAAGATCCCGCAAGGTTTATTTTTCACCTCAGAACCCCAAAATATATAATATTTTCATTTCTCAATAAAACTGAACGAATATAATTCAATTCAATTTCTTTATTTGTATTACACAGCCGTACAAAAATCGAAGCTCCTCCATTTCTGTCCGCGCATTTACAAATGAGTCTCATATAACAAAATTTCAATAGCAATAAATAAATAGAAGAAGCATAGTGTAAACATTTCGTTGTTTGTGTCGCAAGCGAGTATGCATGTTTCGCTACGTAGGTGCCCTGTAATCGAGAAATTCATCACAAGTATAAAATTTGTTTGCATAAACAAAAATCTTTAACTGCTTCTCGAATTCGTCTAACTGCGGCACACCTCGAATCTGCGCTGGAAGTTTATTATATACAAATTCAACATGTAAATCTTTGGATTTCGAGAAGACGCCGCTGACACCTGGGAGGGCACAAAATAATTATCTCTGGAGCGAGTGTTATGTCCATTCATGTCCCTTACTAGCTGAAAATAGTGATGATGACGACGCACAAATTTGCAACACTCCAATAGAAATATGGAGAAGAGACAGGCAACAAATTAAACTTCTCGAACCATGGTTTCGCTTTTTTGGAATTGGCGCAAATATGCATATATATATTTCATTTTAGCTTCCGTAAAATTAAATTTAAAATAGGTCCAATATCACAGTTCCCAAAATAAACCCGAGCTTCAAAGGAGCTCTGCCAGCGTCCACTTGATCATTGGTGCCAATGTCCCCTAATTAGCACTCGCACACAAACGTGCGTCTGAAATCCCCGGTAGTCTGGCGCTCATCTCTGTGCGCGGAAAAACGAAAAGGGGCAGCAAGGAAATTGTGTGCAAGCGCAAGCTGCCGTTGGGCCCACCCTTTCCCTCATTAGTAAGTGCGTCAACAGCTGTTGCCGAGATGGGATCTGAAAGGAGGAAAACAATTATAAAGGGAGAATATTTCCTCCATTTGTTTAGCTTTGAATACGAGAGAGTTATGAGATCTGCTCTTATGATGAGAACAAAAATTCTTTTATATTTGGGTCGATATGCCATTTCAAAAGAGAACTGTTTTATCTTTTCATACAAAAATAATCTTCAAATTTCGGTTAAGGCAGATTTCAACAAAATTTTCATGGATATTGGCCTGAAAGTTTTCATGCTAACCATGCAGTGAGGACTTCTCTTTACTGATAATAACTTAAAATAAATTGCAACAACAGTAATTATATCCCAGCAAAAACCTTTTTTACTGAATAATACCCCAAAACTGGATTTAGATTTTCACTCTGCCCTGACTCAAGTTTACGTAACATTTTATCACAGATCACACAAAAAATAAATTGCCATTATTTGCTAGAGGTAACAATGCAGCAAAATAATTGTTGGCAGCACGGAAAATGATTTTGTTTTTATATTCAGCTGCTTGCGAACTTGCGAATGATGAGACAGAATTCCAAATCTTCGTTCAATCAGTGGTAGCTGCCAAGTGCTTGAAGTTGATGTTACACACGCTGCTACATTTTCCGTTTGCCGAATGTTCCTACCGCAACGCCGCTGCTGTCGCTTCTCATGAACGGTGTGGAATAATTATTCCCTTGCGCAAATCTGTCTGGCGATGAAAGATTCCACTCATGCCTTCTGCAGATTGGCGCAGAAACCAGATTCCTAGGCACCTGCGTGAGCATCGAATAGAGCACACATCTTCACCTTACTTAAACGCATCACAGCGCTTTATATTTCAGGGGGAACAAGCAGTTCGTTACACTAACCATATTATTGGTAATTATTTACTCAAATAGCGCATTGAGCTCGAGATCGAATATTTTACAAATGTAAACTATTAGCAAGCAGCCGACAGGTTAGTTCCAAATGTGTTAAATTTCAGCGGGAAATATTTCTGACACATTTAGAACTGTATTGAACGCGAAAATAGCTTGATTCAAACTGGTGATATTTGATTCGATTTAAACTGTGATTTGGATTTTAAAAAAAGAATTCGTTTGAAAATGTGAAATCTTTTGCAGCTTTGCGAAAAATTAATTTTATATCGATCATCAATGAGTGTACTCTATCTATTTCTCAAAATTATCTGCAATTAACTTTCACGAAAACGATTTTGTTTGCAATAGTCATTATCGTTGATTTAATATTTTTTAAATTTAAGAATTAAAGCACAATATTTCAATTCATTTATTTTACTGACAAAAATGTCACATAATTTTGAACACATTGACAAGAGATAAAAATTACTAAGTACAATATTCAAAAACATGTAATCAAATCATCTAATGTACAGACTAATGCCGTTTATTGCAAAAGCACAAAAACATATTTTACCCAAGCTCAAACACACGCTATTTTCCTCTATTTGATGGCTCTTTCTCGAGCGAGCGAGTGCAAGATCGTTAATCTCCATAAATAGGCTGTTCTTCGTTTCCGAGCCAGAAGATTTCCCATCGCTCGTTCCACTGCACCCTGTAATGAAAATCTGTCAGCACCGACTGCAGAGAAAAAACGCGCAGTACGCGAGATTCAACCTGCTGGATTTTCATTCCATATATAGCTCACAGAGCAAAAGCTCCTTTGCGGAAGGGTTGACTCTTGAGGAAAGGATATGAATGTTATCTCATCTGAAGACAGTAATGAGTTCTGCATTGTGTAATTTTATCATGCATCACGCTCAAGACTGTCGTGCATGGTATGGAGAAAATTGCCCTCACTATAATCATATAAGTTTCAACAGGAATTATATGAAGAGTTTGTTATCCATTTGATGAATTGAGTTTAAGAAAAAAGAGCATATCTCAGACTAATTTCGAATTTGTGAACCTTTGGCCGTGTTGTACTAATTTATGATGAATCATAATCATCATCAATATTGATCAAGATAGAAGATAGAAAATGAGAGAGAATGAAACATACTTTATTAGACACTTATATTCTTATTTGCGCCCAGCCCAGTGTCTCTTGCTGAAAGTTCGGAAAAAATGCTGTCTAAATAAAAAAAACTCCATTCTTCTCTACATATTTTCAACTCTAATGGCCAGCTTTATAATTTTATTTAATCAATTAAAAGAAAAGCCTCAGGTTATTAAATCCAATAAGTAATTTAGAATAATAAAAATTCCATTAGCACAAGGTCGCTTGAAAATAAAATTGATTAACTCGTTCAAGTCAGATAATCAACATTCTCAGTGGAGTGACCGCAGTGCAGGTGACCTTGTTGAACGCCAGGTCACAATTTATTACTGACAATTATTACATATTCGAGAGGAATAAGGCAACTATGAAGAGGGGAAAAGCGCTGACACAATGAACTCTATGGTGCACGCGCGCAACAATCTCTTTATCCTAGCTCCACTTCGCACACAAGAGCCAGTCTATCACCGTTAATGGCACCCTTAATCACGGATCTCGACTGACGGAGGTATTTTGCCAAGAACCCGCCTCCCTAAGTCAGTCAGAATAGTAGTTTTGCAGGATCTTATATAAGGGAAAAGGCAGAAGGCCCAACTTTGCCGTAATTGCAAAACGGGTATTAACCCTATGCAATTTTAGTCAGTAAATAATTTGCCTCGTAGTTTGATATAATTGGCAGAGTTACAACTTCTTCGGAATTTAATTTTGTGAATTCTCTCAGTCAGAAGTCGGAGAGAAATCTACGCGCTTAGAAAAACTGCTGATCAGATTAGATATTTTTCATTGCAAGCCTGTTCTTGCGTTTGTTGTGTTTTTGAGTTGTGTCATTGCTTTGATGAAAGAATGTGAATTCCTGAATTGTGTTTTCCCTTTTCAATTTTATGTAGGAAAGCTTAGTCCAGTTGGAGCTGGATTCAGGTAGCGTCATACTGGGTAGCAGTGTAATCATTTTTGTTTCCTCCTAGAAAGCAGTGCGTGCTTTTCAGTGAACATTATTAATTGAAAAATGCACTTTCCTCTGGAGTCATAAAAAAATGAATCCAGTTTTTTTTTGCTTAATCGTCTGAGTCATTGCTTTTAATAAATACTAAAAAGAAGTGGTGTCACGTTGTTCTTTACACAAAACAAACATATTTACCCACCGCTGGATATTTATTCTTCCTAATAGAAGAAATAAACATGTTATTTGCTGAAAAGTGAAGCTCTGCTGCCCAATCTAATATTGCTCTTTGCCCTTCAACTCTCCGTGAGGAAATCAGTGGAAAAGCAATGCGGAAATGTGCTTCTGATATCAAGAAGTCAGTCTTTTCCTTATTTCGATTCTTCATTGGAAACTGGAGAATGTTGAAAGAAGTTTGCGGAAGTTAGTTCGATATGAGTTTCAGGAGGGTTGAAAAGCCGTTTTTGATCTCGTTCCATAGCGTATATTGAGTACCACTCTTTAAATGACATTTCCTTCACGTGGTTGAATATGATTGAAAACACATTTCATTAAAACAGATAGCTTGCCAATAGGCAAATCTCTCAGACGGGAGTGACGACGGCTGGCGGATATCGCATCTACGCACGCATCGTCAAAGAGAGTAGCGATCATGCGCGCGATGAAGTTTTAATTAAATTTCACCCAAGATTGCGTGGCAGATGGTAGCGTAAAAATTCTTCGTGGCGCCCCACTTGAGAGTGAACAAAAAGTTCTAGTAAACCGCAAAACGCCTGCTGTCTAGACTCAGCTGCATTCCAGACGATGGAAAGGTGCCACCACAACGCTGGAAAATCTGCACTAGACTAGACTAATGATGCCAAGTAAAGTTTGAGATTAACCCTCGCTTTTTTCCCTTGTATGAAACACGACCACGTATTAAGCAGTGAAATTACTGATAAAATTTATTTTTAGCTCCCTGTGATGAACTTGCATTCAGTAAATGGTTTTTAGTGAAAAAGTTAAGGAATATTTTGCTTTAACAATTATTTTTTCGATTTAATATAGGCAGGTTAAGGAATTCAGGGCTGTTAACATTAATGTCAATAATTTTGCCTTTAGGCATTGATTTCGCTATAAAAATCTTCTGCGACTCTTAAAACCGAGAAAAACTGCCATAAACCACATAGGACACGTTATATAATGATTAAATTGTTCTACATGGCGTCGACGCATGTTTGGAAGGTTTTCTAGCCATTAAGAAATTGGTATTCTATATCCTTTGATCGGTTCACCTCCTTTGAGATTAGTGACACTAAAAAGAACAACTCGCGAAAACTCCGTATTCCAATAGCATCGTGAACGAATAACATAGGCGCACAGATCTCATTGAAGGAAGCCCAGTTCAGTAAAGGACCAGCTTAAGCTGTTGGTTCTACTTAAGGAGAAAAATTTATTCACTGCTGTATTTAAACCAGTTCATTTATATTTAGTATGAAAAAATGCCTTAAATATAAATCCACTTATTTTTTTACCACAATACATCATATTGTATTAATTTCATCGTTTGGTTGTTGTTGTTGTAGAAGCATGTGGTTTAGTCAATTGTTTTTAAACAATAACTCATTGTCAGTCAAATATTTATATAACATTCTGAGCGCACTGATTTCCCCATATTTTTTCGATAGACATTTTTTCTGTTACAGGTAAAGTGATTAATGCGCAGTATTTCCTATAGTAAATTTTATTAAATTTGTTGAGGGCTTGCGTGTTGATGGACTGCGACTTCTAGTTGTTGTAGAATTGTGTCGCGTCCGTTTATATTGGCTCGTCAAACAAAGTAATGTGTCACTGTTGTGTGATTTTTGTGTGTTGTACTTGGTCATTGTTTATTAATGGGATGTAGCTATTACACTGTAATAATTAAAAATACTATTTTGTTCTATAGTTGAAAGGGTGATAAATTACACACATACACTATGTACATCCTACATATATCATCTGTCAACTTCAGTTTACCTTGAATCTGTTTGTTGGTTAAAACAAGAACTTTGACGGATATTGTTTGAAATAAAGCTCAAGTCAAAATGACTATGTATGCAAATTTCTTTATTTTGCTCTCCAAAAACAGTAATAAATTTTATAGCTGTCCCAAGGGAGCACTGAAACTGATTAAATCTAGCCGTGAAACAGCCCTTGTCTTTGCGCTTAACAAACAGAAATTTCACTGCTTTCGAATGAATCCTGGTGCGAGACCGCGGGAATCTCTCGAGGAGAGAGTGCTTTTAACACGCGACGCGTGCACGCATTTCAATCCGAGCGCCAGGTCCGCTCACCGCGGCGTTCCTGCAGGCAGGCAAGGTCATGGAATCGAGTGACGTCAGCTGGGCCTTTCCTTTTCAGCGGCGAGACGCGGATGTCAAACAACGCACTCACGGTTCCTGATCCAGAGAGGGACACGCCGCGTGTAAATCCAAACGCCGTCATCATTCATCATCTTACAACCTGGCCGCGCATCCGCGTTCGCTGCCTGTTAATAATGGACCAATACATCGCGCGCTAAAAAGTCAAGGCTTGAGCGACGCGTATAGTTAAATGTTTCTAAGCTTGAAGGCTGAACGTCAAAGAAGCTTTTTACATCACGCCTCTTTTATCTTTGCTTGAATTTTGGCTATTAAAAAAATTATTTTTAATGGCGCTCTCAAGCATAAATTATTCTCTAATATATTTCTAAAAAAGAAAGGTAAAATTGTATTATTTCGAATAGACATAAAAAGTGGTCATTTATCAAAAGAAAATTTGACTGGTTCATTTTTTTATATAAAATGTTGTACTTCCTCGACCGTTAATCGGTTTCCTCAAATTGAATACTACCGTGATTTACCGGAAAGTTAACTTTTAAGACACAGCAAATTGCTTTTCTTTATAAATTTTGATTATTTCAACGAAATTTGTAGGAGAACTAAGCTCTAAAAACCTTAAAAGAACTCGCGACGAAATTAGATTTTTCTTGAAAGCTAAATGCAACGTTGCGGTGGGAAATTAAATTACAAAGAGGTTGGCAAGTTAACTGCAAACGGCGCTAAAGTACATTTTTTTCCTGCTGCCTGTTATTACAAACGACATGTCACGCGTCACGCAACATTCACCCCGTTATTTATGTCTAATTCTGTAAACACAACAGTCAGTTGAGCCTCGCAGCTCTGTTGATGACATAAAGTGAATTAATTTTTCCAGGCCTATATTGCAAACTCCACATTCAATCTCTACAATTTTGCAGATGATCTAGTTATTTTTTTTAAGTTGACCCACTCTTGGATTTCTGAGTTTTTACTTAAAATGCTTGTTTATTCTTGCTAAGTCAATACCTAAAAACATATTAGAGAAAATAAACCCATGAAAAGGCGAACAAGGCTAGCATATTTAATGCAAAAAAATAAACAAGAACAGTCTCCGGCAGCATTGAGTCAAAAATTAACACGTAATTAATCACCGATGATCATTCGAAATTCGTTACAGGTGCTTTTTGCCCAAGGAAGGGAATCCGGCAACATAGCAGTCCTTTATTTCGCTTGGCAGATTGTTCCAAGGTTTTACCACCACGAAACACGTGCGTCCCGGCGGTGGCTGCAGATTTGTTTGGATATAATTATCAGTAACTTATTCCGAATTTCATTCGTTTTCGTTTCAATTCTTTTTTATTTCTCCAAAATAAGTCATAATATATTACAAACATTTAAAGTCGAGAAAATCACATTAAGAGAAATAAGGCATTTGTAGTGTTAGCAAAAAAACTCGCTGAAACTCGATCTTTTCCTTCTTTTTATTCCTCATAAATTCTCCCGAGGGAATGAATCAGAAAAGTGCTTTTGTTATAGTGAAAACTATTTATACACTGATACATAAAATGTGCAACGTTAAATTACAACCTATTAATTCCGACTCAAGCGATTTGTCAATTTATGCTTGCCCGGCTTGCCCTTGTTACATTCACCCAGATGCAGTGCACAACATAATTAGTTAAACAGCCACATTATTCAAAGAGATTTTAATTAGAGAGCAACCTCTCATGCCTCACTCAATTAATGATTCTGCCAATTGCCACGAGGCAGTCAATTAATAAAATGCAGAGAGCTATGTCGAGTGTGCGACGTTAGAACCAAGTAGCAGTGGTTGTAGAGGGAGAGTGGGAATAAATGAAAA
This sequence comes from Cloeon dipterum, assembly GCF_949628265.1. NCBI lineage: Eukaryota > Metazoa > Arthropoda > Insecta > Ephemeroptera > Baetidae > Cloeon > Cloeon dipterum. Next base: position 12,960,586 of record NC_088790.1, read on the forward strand.
ATTAATTTGGGGGCTGCTACATTGCATTTACGCTCAACTCTGGTGATTGCGGTGAGAATTGATTAGTTGGCATTTAGTGTGCGGACCGAGAGAATTGGTCGAGGAGGACGCTTTGCCCTTTTTGTAATTAATTAAGCAAACATTGGATGCGTGGTCAACATTCGGTACCGTTTGGTTTTTGTTCCAATCTGTTTGAAGGCTAGATAGTGTTTCAAGCGAAATTTCAAGCACTAATTTTCCCTGGAATTGTTGGCCGGAAAATGGATTATTAAATCAATTTTTAGCTTTAGCGATGAGCCCATGTCTAGTTGCTTATTCCTACAGAAGCAAGAAAATGGTGCAGAACAAATAGGTTTTCGCCGGAATAAATTAATTGGGGTTGAATTGGTTTAGTACCGTGGAAGAAGCCTTTAGCAGCGAAACGCCCTCAACGAGGAAAATTTTAATTACTAAGCGGGCGCTGTGGTTGCTCACCTCGTCGTGTTCCACTCGATCTGGCAAAAAAGCAGCAGACTTTGCTCGCTCGCTCTCTCAACTCCACTCGCAGCAAACAAAAGGCTGGTGTGTTGACTTGCCGTAGGCCATCCGGGGCTCCAAAGGCGCCGTTCCGCTGCGTGTGCTGTGTAACCTCTATGACGGTTAATGAGCTCCACCAGCACTTTTCCTGCCATCCCACACGCTCTCTTCTTTTTTCCTTCCTTTACCCCTGTAAACGAGATAAATTTGTTTGCCAAACAGCTGCATTTTTGCCTAAATAAATATAGTGTTCTTTTAACTAAGCGAAAATTGAATTTTTTTCAGGCGTGTTCAGCTTCAATTCGCCGCCGCTGGTGGTCGTCAATCGCGAATGGCAGGTGCCGGCGACCGATCCGATTGGCAGCGTGGTGGTGCGTGCCGACGCCAGGGACGCGGACGGTGACGCCGTCACGTTCGGCCTCGAGCAGACGTCGCCCGACCACTTCGGACACCTGGACGCACCGGCACCATTCCGCATCGACAATCAGACCGGCGTCGTCTACGTCAATGAGTCGCTTGTGGATTATGTGAGCCTAAATATCATAAGCAGAATTTTAAAAATATAAAAAATTGGCATTTAATTGATCTGATGGGAAGTTTTCACATCAATCTATACCATAAAACGTCTGAAAGCTGCTCGTTAGCAAATTTCTGCGTAAAGGATAAGGAAAAGTTTGCATAGAATTAACGGGAAGTTAAGTTTTCATTGCTGTATTTTTTTTTTTTTTGAAAAATTAAACAGCTCAGTAAATATGAAGCAGCCATACCAGAAAAAGAGATCTCTTGTCATTTATGAGTTATTTGTGTTTTCCCCCGACTCTAACTAACAGAAAGCACAAAAAAATAAATTTTGTATTATGTTATGCAGGACAACAAACAGTTTTTCCTGTACGTGACTGTGAACGACTCGTTCGCGAGCTCCAAAACGGAGGTCAGGGTGCGCATCGGACCTCAAAAAACAGGGCCAAGCTTCCTTCCTCCCCCTCCACCACCGGTTCCTCCCTTTCCTGCAATTCCAAGCTTCAACCCAACAGTTCCGCCTGCAACCAGATCGACTGGAAAGAGAAGGAAGAGCACCACAACCACCACTACAACGACGACGACGGAGATCCCCAAGGAAATCAGTAAATACCCATTTCCATTTTCAAACTCTCTAGACAGCATAAAATTATAAAGTAAAATCCAAGGGCGTGCAAATTAATGTAAAGCAATCAAATTTAACGTAGGTGAAAAAAATGCTAAGTCAGCCCGAGAGGCGTAATATTCATAATGAGAATGCAATTAATGTTAATTTCCGCTGTGCAGCCGAGTTGCCGGCGGTGCGATCCACTTCGACGCTCAGCAATCTGAGCATCCAGAACGCCACAGACCAGCAGAAGCCGCCTCCAACGCCCTCGAGCGACAGTTTGGCTAGCACAATCCTGCCTGCTGTGGCCATCGGAGCCGTTCTAGCCATTGCTGCTACCAGCATCCTCTACATCTTCAGACAACGCATCTGCAGGAAAGCCGAAACCAAAGACCAATTGGTCAGTCCCTTCAAACAAGTATTAAATTAAACGAGTTTTGTGTTTTGAAAATTACATTTTTTTTTCAATTTTAATATATTTTAATTCAAGGAAATTCTTTTTTCTTGTTTAATGATAGCCCAGAATTTAAACAAGTTTGGCTTTCCTACTTTTTGATTTCGATTCTGTAATTCTTGAATATCTTTTTTACATTACTAATTATTTTACAACGGCCACTCTCATTTTTTAACTAATATGATATCTTTATTTAATTGAAAAATGAGAAAATTCATTGGCGCCAAAGATTTTAAATTTAATTTAATATATTTAATATATTTTTAATAAACAAAGCATTTTTGCTTTAGTAAAAATTAACTTTCTTCCAATTTTTGGAGCAGAGGAAGGACTCTGGAGGCATGGCTTTGCAGACGTCCACGGGCAACTGGAGTAGTCAGAGGCCGCCACTCAATAGATACGAATCTGCCTGGAGCAGAGATACCACAATTTCGCAGGTACGCATTTTCCGAAGCCGCAACAGCCGCATTGATTCGCATTAGTACATAATTGGTGCTCATCAACTCTGGTTTTGACAGCTGTTGTGAAAGCTAAAATTGTTGCATCATTTCGACGGCACCACTACTCGCGGATTAGCGTGCGATAAATCCATAAATCAAATAATATCCCTTTGTGAAACGAGTTCCGCCTGTTGCTATTGGTCCCGAAAGTGCCTGTGGTAAAGTCGTTATGCAACCCGCGCCTCCCATCGATCGCGCAGGTTGCATACCCCATCTCTTTCTGATCCCACGCCACCCACCACGTTCAAGCTATTAAATTTCCTAAATTTCAAAAATCAATAATCGCACTTCTTCAGAAGTTCCTTTTAGCAGTGGCATTAGTTATTTTTCTAAACTAGTTTCACTTATCTCGTGTCTGTCTGTGATTAATTTTCTGTTATTATGATAGCATTATTTGGGTTTTCATTGTAGAGGAAAAATGGATGATACTATAAAAACCCACAATTCCAACAAGGAGCCTCAATAAATCACTTTGAGAAAAGTTTTGTAGTTTGGAAAAGCTATGTGGGAGGAACTAACGCAAAAAAATGAATTTCCTATGGTATATTACCACCGTTGCGTAGTATTCCAACATTATTGAATAAAATGTTGCTTCCTCGCGCTTTCAAACTTCCCCAAATATTTCGACGCCTTAGTTGATTAAGTTTTGCCTCTCGATTTTGCAGTTGGAGCCTGGTTTGGCGGAAAAGGCGGCTCAAGAAGATCGCTGGGAGTTTCCACGTCACCGGCTAAAAGTGTTCCACATTCTGGGCGAAGGCTGTTTCGGCCAGGTCTGGAAGTGCGAAGCAATCGATATTGATGGTGTGTATTAGCATGATGCAGAAATACCCTCAGATGATGTAGTTGCCTGCCATTATCTTGGTTATATTGCCTTTGATGCCAAATTTTCATTTCCGACCTCTCTATTTGGCAAAGAAAAGGCTTGATTAAATTCAAAATTAATGAACCCCAATTTGGAACGATCAAAGTGTTGTCTCAGCGCATAATTTAAAATATACGCACTCATTGTGAGGTCGTGAGGCGTCAAAAATGCGGAGCCAAACTGGGTGAAATGAAAGCACAATTTTGTCTGCATCTGCCAAAAATGAAAATTTCTGCGTCTTATGGAGTTGATTAAATTTTTTCATATTTCTCTGAAGGATTCTACAAGATGATTCAAGTCTGAGCTCAAATAAGGAATAATATGTGTTTTACCCTTTGCATGACTCGGATTTGAACCGTTTCTCACCAATTCACAAAGAAACCATTTAAAATTATAAAAATATCTCAATACTAAGCAAGACTCAATGTTTCGCTCTAAATAATGAAGCAGGCGTGTTTTAACTCAACAGTTAGTTTACCCCTGACATCTCATTCCTAGTTTATTGATATGTTCATGTCATTAAGTTTTTGACTGACTGATGCGAAATGAAAGTGTGATTTGTACAAAAGCAAATTTTGACAAGCATCTCCCAGTTCTAACAAATTTCCCAAGAGCTGAGACTACAAATAGATATGTCAAATTCTACTCACTAGCTGGCCGAGCACAGCTCCAATTTGCGCACAAACAAAGAGCAAAAAGGTTGCAGCCCTCTCTTTTACTGCTTTCCTCGAAAACACGTGATAGGACCCTCAGCAGTGTACTGGCTTGGAAAAGGCACCAAGAATTTGCCTTTAATTTTAGAAGCAGGTATAGAGTTCACTGATTATAGAGTTCAAGACCAAAAATAGAGCTGAAAGAAAAATCTGTCTTGAGTTTAATGTGTCGAAGAATTTTTGATTCCAGCATCACTATTCAGTAAATGCAGTTTCAATCTTTACACGAGAAAAAGTCCATTCAATTCATGTTATGATTCTCCGTACACAAAAGGGAAAAACAGGAAGTTCCTCTCGTGTTATCCTTTAACAAATCATTGGAAATGCAAATGGGAAATTTGTCCGCGAGTGCTGTTTTATTTTATCAATCTTGCTGTTCACATGGAAGTCAGCAACGATTCAGAATTTCTTATTTACTGTACGAGCTATCCTAATTTAGCATTTCCTGATTTCTGATTTTAAATTTCATAGCCTTCTGGCGGCAAGTTTGAAATGTATGTTATACACATATCATTTCACTGTGGAGAAAAATGATATTGAGTGAGCTACGCCCCGAAAGCCATGGAAGCTGCGCGTGCCACCCCCCAGGCGACGAGGCTTTGCCAAACGCAGCTTCTTAATTAGAAAATCGGCTTTTTGCAGGCCGAGAGGGCCCGTCTGTGGTAGCTGTGAAAACGCTTAAGGACAACGCTGGTGACAAGGAGCGCGAAGACCTGCAACAGGAGCTGCAGGTGATGAAAACGCTCGATCCGCATCCCAACGTGGTCCGCCTGCTGGGATGCTGCACCGAGAAGGGTGAGTTTGCCACCGATTTTAATGGGGGCCGCTGTTCTGAAGGGGACGGATATTAATTTTGGTGGCGACGTGATGGGCGTTTTGCCTTCCCAGAAGAAGCAATATTAATGAGCAAAGCGTAGTTTTGTGTTTAATTAGTTTCATGAGCTATAAAGCTTAGAAGAACTTGCACCCCTAAAAACTTATTATTTTAGCCAGCAGGAAAATTAAAATAAAATAGTTGTTCAAGCAACCGCATGGGAGGAGAGTTTCAAATAAATGGCATTTTAATTGGGGTTAATTATGAGGTTAATTATGTACATTTTTTATCCGAAAAAATCAACAAAATCAGCGTAACTGGCAATTCTCTGATCATTTATGACTCTTGTATGTTAAGGATCAATAATTCATCTTTTAACAGGGGTTGGCATTTTTTTGCATTAAAGTTATAATACATTTGTGAAATTTGAAAAATAGTAATCAACCTAGAAAACATACCTTAAAAACATGCCGGTTCAAAAATGTTTTGATAAAAAAATTAACAATAAAGTTTTATACAACATCTTCTTAAAAAAATTTGATAAATAATATTCTTGATTTCCAGAGTAGTGTTCAAAATGTCGAAAAATAAGAACTTTCGCACTGATTTTGAGAAGGTTTTCCAAGAAAGCGGACTTTTATGTTCTCAGTACTCAAAGCAAAATGCTCGCTAGAGAAATTCCATGAGCAATATTTGTTTCACTTTGATACGAGTCTCCCGACAATATGCCTTTCTTCCTCGCGGCTGTTTAGCATCAAAATAGTACCCAAATGGTTAAATGGGTTCATATATATGCAAATTAAATTGAACACGCGTTGCGAGGTGGCTGCTCAGGGAAGAAAAGGAATGAACCTCAATGTCTCATGGCAAAAGACAGACTAATTTATTTTATTTCATTCTATGCACTCTCTGCGCGCACGCATTGATAAAATAACCTTTATTAAAACCTGGGATGATCAAAATGATCGCTTCAAAATTTCATCCCTTGGGAGCACAATTTTGCTCTAATTTTTCCAGAATTCTAGAACGAACCCAGAATTTGATTTCATTTCCTTAATTGGTTAGATATATTGGCCCCAGGGGGTATATATATAAACACGAAATCTCTTGACTTTTTGCAGAGCCACTGTTTGTCATCATGGAGTACGCGTCCTTGGGCAAATTGCAAAGTTTTTTGCGCAACTCGAGGGCCGACCGGCAGTATGGCAACTTGCACGGTCGCAGCGACAGCCTCACCTCCAGAGAGCTCACCAGCTTCATGTACCAGGTGGCCCGAGGCATGGAGTACCTCTCGTCCAAAGGGGTGAGAATTATACGCACGCATATCGTATTTATTCAGTCCAACTTATGGCATAAATAATGAACGCCAAACACACGTGCGGGCTAATTAGTTAGTTTATACGTCCTCCCACTTTCCTGTTTGCTTGAAAAAATGAATTTAAAGGCCGGATGTGGGTTGGGGTATTATCCCTGTTGCTCCCACGCTCTCTGACATTTCAGTAAAATGTTTGGAACAGGTCTCTTCTGAGTACTCATTTTCCTTCACTTTGGATGTTTCATCAGGAAAAATATCCAGAAACTTTTTACGTCTCCTCATTAAATTTGTTAGGCACTGGAAGGGCGTAGGACACGTCAATACACCTCCATTGTAACCATACGTCAATGTCGATGATAGCAACATTTCAATGTTTCATAGATATGTTTTACGTATAAAAAATAAGCCATTTTTAACTTTCGGCCAAAGAAAAATATAAATATTGTATTATTTTATATATGAATTTTACAGTTGAAAATCTAAATCCGCTGCCTGTGTTGAAAAGTTAGTAAAATTCCTATTTAGATTCAAAATTAAATTTTATTAAAAGAAGTTAAAGTATTTTGTTGAAGCACCAAAAAACATTTTTTATGAATAATTTTAAAATGACTATTTTCATAGGAGAACGAGGGGTACACACAAACGATGAGCGTGTTTTCATTGTTTTTATCCTCAATTAATCTTCAAATTCAAAATCAAATTTTATTTTTGCTTGGATTCACATCTGAAACTGCTTAGATATTAACATTCAATTCAACTTGATGGGATTGAAATTTTCTAACTGCTCTTGAAACTCCGAAGAAAAGCAATTAATTTGTTCCTTTTATTTATTAGCGTTTTGTTAGAAAAACCACTCTGGCTCTAGATCGAGAAATTTTATTTTTTCATCTTTCGAACTTAACAGGTCAAAAAACTAACGTTATTTGTTACAAAAGTTAACCGAACCCCAAGCTGGTCCTCTGGCACTTTTTTTACCGTTTCGGTCCTATCGGACCGAATTTTTGTTGACTGGGATATATCTCGAATAAAACCGTCATTTCTATTAAAAGTTTGTTGGTTTTTGATCCAAATTGTTGATTTTAACATGGACTTAAATCGTCTACTCAACCAGCACATGTGTCAAGAGTTTTAAAGTGTTTGTGATCTATCTCACGGGCGCATTGCGATGACTATATGGTCTGTTTTATCGGTTTGGCTAGCTTTGTTGCCTTTTACTAATCGATTTTCTGTATACGCCTATTATTTTAAATTAATTACTCCATATAATGTACCTACCATAAAATATAAACTAAACGCGCAGGCCTGTGTGATTACTTCTTCCGCTGGAAAACTGAGCGATGAAAGAATGTACAATGTAAATATTCAAGTGAGAATGGCTTTGTGTTGCAGATCGTGCACCGCGACCTCGCCGCACGAAACGTGCTGCTGACGACGGATCGCGTGTGCAAAGTGGCCGACTTCGGGTTCGCACGCGACCTTGCCTCCAAGCTGGTGTACGAGCGCAAGTCGGAGGGCCGCCTGCCGATCCGGTGGATGGCGCCGGAAAGTCTGTACGACAACATCTTCTCGGCCAAGTCGGACGTGTGGAGCTTCGGCGTGTTCATGTGGGAGGTGGTGACCCTGGGTTCGACGCCCTATCCTGGCCTGGCGGCCGCTGAGGTGGTCAAGAAAGTGCGCGACGGTGTGCGGCTCGAGAAGCCGGAGCACTGCCGCCGCGAGATCTACAACATCATGTTCTACTGCTGGGACAAATCACCCCAGGAGCGGCCCTCGTTCAGCGAGACGGTCGAGCTGCTCGAGAAATTGCTCGTCTCCGAAACGGACTACATCGAACTCGAACGCTTCCCCGACCACTCATACTACAACATGGTCAGCCTCAGTGGCGAGAAAATTTAATCAAACTCGATTACGGACAGTGCGAGAATTGGTGCGGGTGAAAATCTGTGAATATATTTAGTCGGAAGATTTCAGCGCGGAAATATTTATCAGGGGAAAATCTGAAAATAAATTCAAGCAGAGGGTTATAGACCATCGCGTTGAAAAACAAGAGTTGTTCGAAGAATTTACTCAAGGATAACATTGTGAAGAAATCTTTGTTGGGAAACACCAAGTTTGTTTATATCGACCTAGTTCCGGCTAGTCTTCCAGCCCAAATCACGATAAAAAAATCATTTTTATAGTCAAAGTACATTTAATTTGTATTATTCGGTAATATCATTTTGGTCAATGTTTCCCAGCTAGGATAAATCTATTATAATTTTTATAATTATCCTTTTATTAGAAAACCCCGCATACCTTCCAACTTTAAAACCATTTTTTGCATTGACATTCGTAAAATTAGAAGAAAACGAACGATAAAAAATTGCAATATATTGCACTTAATAGCGTCTCATGGGAAATTCCATATTAATTATTACAAATTTGATATTTTAAAATTATGATATTTTTTAATTGTTTTTATTCTTCATTCAAACGAATTTAAATGAAAATGATCAATTGCTTTTCAATTCGATCGGTATGTGGAATTTCATTGTTGAAAAAAATGCTCTTGGTGACGTCCTCCTAAATTCTTGATTTTTTCTTCTTTAGATTGAGACATTTCTTCTTATTTGCAAAACATTGATATTAAAACGTGATTCTAGATATTTCAATATCAAAAGAACATTCCACTGTGAAACAGAGTTGTGACGGGTCGTAAAAGAGAAGCCAATTGATTTGTATTCCGTCGCGAAACAGCACGCAGCTGTATTTTGCTTTTTCCAGCACCAAAGTTTGTTGTTCTTGCTCGCGCTTAGTTCGCGTGTCGCAGTTCTCTTTGTTCTCTTTCGATCTTTTGTGTTCGGAAATAAAAAGGACCACGCTCAAAGAGAATACTGAAGGGAATACAGGTGCCAACATTCCGAAGCTAATTTCTCCCTTTTAACTGCCGTGTTGGAGCTCAATGATAGTTATTCGGATTTCGGATTCTTTGACTTCTTTCTTGCTCAAAATTATTTCGGCAATTTCCTGTTGGGCGAACCGTTGGCTTGGAAAATAAATGCAACGACGAAGGAAGCAGACGCGGACTTCCACTCCGGTGAGCGCCGATTTCATTTTAAATTATTCGGTGCATTTTAATTTGTGCGAGTACGGCAATCATGGAAAGCGAATGGGCGTTTACTGCGGATGTATAAAAGAATTAATGTGATGTCTGATTTTTACTTTGTCTGGCAGGAGAGAGAGAATGATATCTTAGTAATTTATTGAGTCCCGCAGCACTTGTTTATCAATCGTCTCGGCACCATTTCCATTGTTTTGTAACGCAACCTCTTTATGTTATGTCTTCTTAACTCAAATAATAAAGAAATAAGGTAATATAAAACCAACCCAAGTGATATGAACCAGGATACACATAAATTTAAAGCTTGTTTGTACACATAAAATCTATTATCAATGGAAAACCTTGTTAGATTGTCAACAAGACTGCCTTGAAATGATAAAAGATTATATTCATACAACTGTTGAAAATAAAACATTTATATTGTAAAAAAGCCTTTTTTTATTGGCAAATCAAACATTTGTGCCTCAAATCGAATTTCCTCTGCACAAGCAACGCAATTTATTTATTTGGAACAAATTTGTATTCAGTTGAAAGCGTTTACAATCGCAATCCTTTTTGCTACGATAATTTTTGATCAGATGTTTTAATTGCCTCTGTTCAAATAAGCTAAATAAACAGCTTTACCGCTGAACTTCAGGCAATAATAAACATACTGATTTTGAGCACTGAGCGTGAATAATCGATGTAAATATATTTGCACCATACTGCCTACTACCTCTCCTGCGTGTTTTCTGGCGTATTACACATTGATAGGCGATCTAAATCGAGATTTCCACCATCTTAATAAGAGGATTTTATATATGAAAACAGAAAACACCGCCTTTTTTTATTACCGTGTTTATTATTTTAATCAACGACAACACACTGGAGAAGATAAACATGAGAAATTGTTTTTACATGAGCACATTTCTTAAAGTTATGAATGTACATGTGAATCCGTACATTTCTCTTTTTTAAGGGGTTTTCTAAAAATAATAGCCAGATAATTTTTATGCAACCAGTTTTCATAAAAATTCAGAATTCACAATGGCATGCGAAAAAAATCTTGTAAAGCAATACTATGCAGTATACAACAGATTTCTTTTGATGTGCTGGAAACGAAAATCAGTCCAGCCAATCACCGTAAAAACGTCGGGAAAGATTCTTTTTTGTATCAAAAATTTGTTTTTCACGTTTCTACGGCGGTCGGCTGAACCGATTTTGGTTTTTAGCACACTAAGAGAAATGGCAACCACAAAATCTGAGGGCTTTCGTATAATATGGTGAATTTTGTATACATAAAATTCATATCAGTGCTAAGGTTAATTTACATGCAGCCAAGCGGATATTCAATTAAAAAGCAATTTCTGCTCTTGAAAACACTTGGCGCTCTCACAATCTCGCGTAATTATATTAAAATCGATTTGTTATCATAAAATTCAATGCTACGGTTTATTAATTCTCCGATATAGAATGGCTTATTGTTTGAAATCGAATTATCATTTTAAACTCTGATTTTTTTACTGTAACAAAGATTGATACGCATGATTGTTTTTGGCTGTTAGTTTTGAAAATGGGGATGCTAACAAGTGATAGCAGAATATGGGGTTTTCGTACCGATGAGCCGGTACAAGTTTGATGGAAGTTGTTCAAGCAAAATTTGGGATGAAGCGAGGTAAGAAGCTGCAGCTTCTTTTCTCAATTTCCGCCATCGCCATAAATTTTCTCGAGGATGAGTTAATGCTATGTGGTTTATTTATCGGCTTCGTCCAGTTTACGAGAGGCTGTAAACCTCAAGAGCTTAAACAGCTTAACGAGCTTAACGAACAAATGCACTGTGCGTTTGAAATTTGTTCCCGAAACCATTCAGCAAGATATGCACGTATCAATCGATAGAAAATGGTTTGAATTTGAGAAGGTAATTTTTTTTCTAAAGTGGGCCATTGCTTGATCAATTGGAAAATAATAACAATAAAAAATACTTAAAGCATTAATTAATGTTATAAAGTTATAAAATTTTAGTTAGATATCCACTGTTATATTAACCTCAATTGAATTGAAACATAGGAAATTTAGATTTTTTATAAGGATTACCATATTATCCCCCAGATTTGTAATCAGAAAAAGAAAATTAAATCAAGCAGGTAAAATTAGTTCCAAAAGGGAAAATAAATCTTCATTTGTGTGTATATATTTGAGAACGAAAAAACAGCTAGGGTTGGATCAGAAATAAAATTATGACCTGACTATTTCCCAATCCCAGATATTTTTCTACGGATCACGTCTCCCGGGAACTCTGCACGTAATCTGGTTGATATGGTGTGCGAAATTCCACACACTTACACTCGCAGATCATCCAGCGTCAACAATGCGATATTCCATGTGAATCCGTGCGATCTAATCTCGTGGGGAAAAGAGTTTGTACTGTTACCTACACACGGCAGATGATGCTGATAGAAATAACAAGGCGGCGCCTTTCCCTTGAGTGGGAAAATCTGAAGATTTTCCCCGCCGGTTAATAATATATAGTGGCGAGGCTAGCAGAGATCTTTCCAGTCTGTTTGCAGACTGCTTGGAAAAAGTATTGGAATGGGATCTACATCAACGATACATTCCCTAGCTGCTTCTGAAGCTATTATATTGTGTTTTAATAGGTTAATCAAGGCACCTTCTCTGTACTGTTACATTAAATGCATTCAATCGATATAAGTGGGATTAAAATTTCACAATTATTTACGTGTACTAAATTTACCTATTAGCCAAGCTGTTGGCTCGCGTTGGTGTCAAATGCAGGTTGCGCCTGTGTTTGACTCTATTTCATTGCAATGACGAATCCATTCAGATTTTAAAGGATTGCGGAAGCTTTCCAACTAGCTACTCGTTGGTTTGTGTGTTTCCAGCATGCGTAAATTAATTGCATGGACGAATTTCTAGCGTTTCAATAAAAAGACCAAGGTGTGGATGCAGCAACATCCTTTTCTAGACTGGGCTTCCTCCAAAATGAGTTGTTCGATATCTATCTTGATGAAGGTGTGAACCGAAAAAAACGTCACAAATGCACAACATTATTAACTGGTGCTAACATGAGTTTAAAATGTTTCTAACTAATTCATGATTTAAATATTTATAAAGACCACTAATTTTTAAATTAAGCCGCAGGGAACAGACGTACAGTTTGTGCAAACTACACCAAATTTTCATAATTTTTATCTTCCTCAGATAAACCAGAATTTCTCATTCCTGTGACCATATGAGAGATCTAATGGAGATTTAAGATAATTGTGATAAAAGGAAACATCGCATGTCTAGTATGGTTTGAGTAATTAAGAAGAGTTGCACAGACATGGTGAGCCTTTTCGCGTGATTATGGTGCTATCTTCCACCTGGGATGGCGCACGTTTTCAGCCTCTTAATTCGCTGAAAACGCACCACTGGAAATTAAAAGGAGTTAGAGGCTTTTAAACATGCTTGAGTGCAGCTGCAGCGCCATTGAAGCTGAAAACGAATTGCGTTTTAGCGGCAGTGCGACAGAAAATGTTTTGTTCGGAGCATAAAACGAGCAGGCTTTAAATCCTCTTTTCCTCATCTCCTGTGCTATATGCTCATCAGAGTAAAGCAAACTTGAATTTTACGCAGTAATGTAGTTCCCCGTAAATACACATGTGAGTTATGACACTTCCAGTGAGTTAAATTGGAGAATTAATTAACCAGAGCATGTGAACTGCAAAGCAGTCTGGTTAGCTTTGATGAATGTTTCGTTTAGATCATACTGAGGACAAAAAAGATTTTTGAGGGTCCATTAATTTTTAGATATATAAAATTGCACATTTATTTATGTCTATGAAATTAATCTTAATATATATTGTAGTAAGTAGAAACTTGTAGAAATCATAATTTTTACCTAACAAGGAAAAAAGGGGGCATTCATGGATTTTATAGCTATAGATTATGAAAAGAAATATGCTTCTATAGTTCTGCAGGTAAGAATATAGTTTTAAAAATTTCAAAATAATTATTGTGTCTGTGATTGAACTTTCTAAATAACTATCGGAATTTCAGTTTGCACTAGGAAAGTTATTATCTCGTCATTAGAAAATTCATTGGAAAATTTTTTGAATGAAAACAGCTATAACATTGCGTTTGTCTATCTTTTAGCACAAGCAATATATAGATGTCGATGACTGTAAAAGACGCGAAAGACATAACTTTCTGGTCGCGTGCAGCTGCAAAAGGCCGTTTCGCAAAAAGATATCTCACGCCATCCGTTAAAAGCGGAAAGCCGCTGTCATATAATTGCCCAGCTCTTTCGGAATGATTAAGTATATACACATAGGCACTACTTGCTTCGGGTGTGACACACATTAACTCGCGTTTAAACAGCGGCGCCAGCACCTCGCAATCAACGTCATGGTCTCCGTAAATTCGTTATGAACGAGGCAATTGTGCGTACGCGAATATATAATTCACTCATTTTCCATTTTAGGCATTTTGGTCACGCCACCTGTCGCCGCGCGTTCGCTTAACACGCGGGGCCAATTCGTGATCATATATCGGCGATGACTGCAAATGTAAGCGAGCGCGGTTTCCAAACTAAAAGTTATTGATTTCCAAGAGCAAATATCATTTTCCAATACTGTGCGATGAAACCGTTGGAATAAAACGCAGATTTATTGTGAGGTTTTTCTGCCCTCCCGGCACCACCAGAGATGTATGTGTATATTTTCAGAGTGATTACGTTATGAATAAACGCAAAATTTGATGTGAGTGAGTTTTGACTCGAATCACTGACAACAATACATTAAGTTAAATACAAATGAATGAAATCTTCGTGATTAAATCACGACTTTAAAAAATATGACATTTCCCTAACTGCAACGGCCAAATTTATGTTTCAATTTAGAAATTTTTTAATTTAATATCGCATACTCAATTAAATTATTTGTGTTTGGCAAATTTGTTAGTAGAAAACGAGTTAAAATCAAAATTAGCAAAAGTGAGTAAGAAACAATAATTCAATCTTTTTTGTCAATTTTAAATAAATTATGTTTCAAGCACTAATTAAGCAAAATTTAAAACATAAAAATCAACATTATATGACAAATTCGGTGTTTCAAGTTTATAGCACACTTCAAGAATCTGGGTGATTTTTGACTGGCAAATGCGTGTGCCATAATATGCCTTTGATTGACTCGTTTTAATTATCATTAATAGTCCATTTGGACTTGGGACTTGGGAGGAGTGCGAAAGCGCTTTAACTTGTTGGTATGCAGCTTTCCAGCGATAAGTCAATAATTTCGTCTTAACAGTTAACACACTATGTCTAAAATAAAATAAGTTAAAAAACAAACAACTAATGTTATAAACTGATTAAAAATAATTTACATACAATCTGGAAGTGTCTTCCACTCCCTTTCTCTTACACATATATATTGCTAAAATTTATTATAAAACAAACTTTTTAGGTTATTTCTCCTCAAGGTCATGTAATTTTTAAGCATTTTTGTGGTCCTCTAATGCATGATTGTCTTTGTAAAAGTGCCTGCTGATAGAAATATTCTGAATTTGCTGGATTTGACGATCAAAAGAATAAACGTAATTAGAAGATAAAAGATTCTAGGGAGGAGGCTCTGGAATTCATTCGCGGGATTGGGCGTATGTTATCTTATTTTATTCATTTGTGATGTCATTGGGTGCACATGGCTTTTAACTAGCATGGGCCCCCATTCCGAGCATTCGGTCAAACCGATCAATCAATCAACTAACCTCACACGACAAATAAATTTACCTCCGCAGTTGCGATCGTATTTTTTACGTTTAATTGGTCAGCTCCTGTTTATTTTTTACTACAACAGTAGCATTTATCACAGCATGATCAACAAAATTTACTACAGAGAGTTCGTGAAAATCCATCAAAAAGGAAATATACGCGACGAGTATTTTTACGCCAACAGCCGTAAATAAACATTTGTTGAGCAAACACGCGTGTTGGCTACGCAAATAAACAAAAATCAGAAAGAGAAATTTCGCTGAGACTGGCGATAAATGTGAGGGAGTAAATCGAAAAGATGCATTCCCTCAGCAAGCTAATTACTTAATTAGAAATTGATATAGCAGGATAAACTGCAACGTGAGAGGAATAGAAGCAGATGATTAAAATGCCTTGTTTGTAGGATTTTGCATTAAGTAATGCTAGGGCCTTTGATCTTTTCATACAAATCCTCTTGCAAAGTTCATTCGCATCTGCTGGCTTGCAGCCGGAGGCTGCAGTGCAATGAGAGGAGAAGATGCTTTCATGTTAAAAGTTGTTTTAATCAGAAGGTTTGATGGCATATTGTTGGCGGATGCTAAAACATTTTCACGCACATTAAGAAGATTGATTTAGAAAAACACACTGGATTCGATCTTTACTTTGATAAATCAAAGCAAAGCAAAGAAAATAACACACAGACGCTGTTGCTTTCAACTGAATGATCTAGTTGTAAGGAAGTTTAAATACCAGCTACATACGTAACACAATTTATTTTCCTCAATTTCATCCTCTCCTGCGGCTGACACTGAGTTTCTAGCGTGGGAAAAATATCTAATTAAAACCAACAGGAAGAAGAAAAGCTTGCCCCAGTACACTATTAGCAAATCAAATCCTAGTTGACTTTTAGTTGTACGCTGGAAGATTTACCTTGTTTAGCTGAAGAGAAAAGTCGGAATAAAAAATGCTCCCACTGTGATTAAAAGCTGTTCCGTTGTGTATTCCTCAGCAGGCATGCATTTTTTTTAAAGTGGTGCCTTATTTCAACTTCATAAACAGACGTTGTTGCCCAGAGGGAATATTTAATTCTCGAAGCATATAACAAGGAAAAATCCATTACGTTTCTCACAAGTCTAATTTGCATTTAAATAAATCTAATTTTGATAAGAGCAGAGGGTAATTAAATTTGTTATGTTTGCTGCCCATCCTCGCAGGAATCGCTTTAAATTAATAAATTACCCTTTATCAAATGATTTCCAAGTAAAGGTGGTAGAAGAATATATAGCTCTGCTGTAATTAAATATTGTCAACTGGTAAAACTGTCAGTTTGAGTTAGGTGCTACGTTTTTAAACTGATCTTCACTAGAAAAGAGCGTGCGCTCTGCTGTGTGAAAGAAAATCATGAAACTATGAGGTGGAAGAACAGGTCGATAAATTTGCGATCAGTTTTAAAACATATAATTATATATATTAGCTTAAATAAAAGAAAAAAAAAACAAAATATAGAAACCATATTAATGAAATAGATATTTTAAAGCAGAAGATTCCTCTTCAGAAATACAACTTTATTTTAAATCAAGAGAATAAATCCATTTTGGAAACCTGATCAATGTTATGGGCTAAGTGAATAAAGGAAAATGCTCTTAGAAAGAGGTCACATTATGTACTTGAAACGCGAGAATGGCAGATGCTTGCAGAACTTTTCCAATCATATAGTGCGGTGCTGATAAAATGGTTCTCATCTGCACCTCAACCCCGCGCTGGCCGACGCCTTTCTCTTTAATTTGCCAGCTACAATCTGTTTTATTGGAACCAGATGAGCTGTTTTCTCGGTCCCCCCCCCCCCCCCGGCAATCTCGCTGCCATTATTTAAGAGAGCTAATACCACGAAAAAATACTATTCAATCAAATAGGACTTCTCCAGCATAATATGAGAGATTTACTGCGGCTTCTGTAATTTGTAAAAACATTGTTTTTATCAAATATGGTGTTCCTTATATTTACGGTGTTAAAATTGAAACGGACAATAACAGGAATGTGTCAAAGTGTAACGCAAGCATGATTGTTCCTTACTCATGTCACTCTGATGATTGCATTGATAAGTCTTCTTGAGCGACGATATATTATATTGCATGTACGAATCAACGTTACCATTGTAATATACCCATGCTCTTGTAGCAGGTAAAATAATAAATTTTCGCAATTAATAATGGAATGGATAGGTAATTAAGTTGACGTATATTGTAAAAATTAAATATTCTCAATACTTGTGCATTATTATTTACAAATTAATATTATTTTCCGAATTTGCGCGTTTTTACTCGATTTAATTACCTATTTTAGTGCACCATTTATAGCGAAAATTCTTTTATATTTGCTAAAATAGCATAGGTACATTATACTACATACATAATATACAGACTAAGATTTTTTAGCTGTTCATTCAGAAAACAACAGCCAATACAAAAAATTTGAGGATTCTTCAGTATACATTTGTGTTTTTAGTTTTTTTTATCTGCTAGAGTGTTAGTTAATTGAGATAATTTATTCTCTAAAATGGATCATATAAACAGGAAAATTCTGAAACATTGCTTTTATGCCTTCACAAAAAGATTGGAAAATTGCTTCAGTTTATCAACAGTGCCACTTCAATTTAAGAGACAATCAGCTCCATGGTTTGCATGAATATTAAGCGGTGATTTAATTAATTTACATACCACTTGATTCGCACACCGATAAATTGAACAGGTCGCAATGAGAGGAATCGAAATCAAGTAGCAAAACATGGATGAGCACTTTAATTTCTTTCGTGAAATTCGGTAAAATATGAAACCCTACTTTATAAGCTAGTTGTTTCTTGGCCCTTATTTGAATTTTAGCACATTTTAGACTAGAATTCTTCTAGATTCCATGGAACACTATTTTCTAGCGGAAATACACATGGAAACTAGATGTTAAACTCTGACCTAGTTTTTTTAAAAAACATTCCTGGTAAATTAAGTGGACCCACAATTTATTGAATCGTGCAGCACTTTTAAAATGCAAATATATGTTCCATGTTGCAATTTTGCTTTGAAAAGTTGCAATTGAAACGCGAGTCAAACAATGCACGAATTGTTCATTTGGAAGCAACAACAAACGAACACTATAGGCAGCAGCGAGTGCTCATCTGGCTGTGGTGTGCATCCGGTGTCGGGGGCGGCGCGTGCGCCGCCTCCTGCCGAGGACCGACACTGGATCGGCGGCCGCGGCCCGGCAGCAGTTGGTCTACGCTCGCCGCGAACCCACGGTGTGACCTGCGTCTCACGAAAAACTGGCAGCCAGGCCGGGGATCAGTTTCTGGTTTCGGGGCTACAGCATGGCCGTCGACTGAGTGAGCCACGCAAACGGTGCGTGCTGTGCTGCTGAATCGACGACGCACGCTGTCTCGCCAAGCCATTTTTTCCGCCGCAAAGTGGCAAGTTGCGCGCTTCAAAGTGTCGGCCCACAAAGTGGATGCGCTCGTTTTCCGAGCCGTTATCTTCATGCACTTCTTCAGCATGCTCGAGTTTACGACCGTAAGTAGAGAACGGCGGAACCACCCGTCGAATCTATCCACTCGGAAAATTACCGGCAAAAGTTTTGTCTCTCTGATTCAAAACGTTTTATCACAATCGTGTTTCATTCCAATGCTTTATGCCCAAAAGGATTGCTCAAGATTAAATTAAACAATGACGTTTTAAAGACCTCTATAAATTTATACAATTTATTGCTTTGGAGCGTAAAAAGCTTATCCGCGATTTAGCTCATTTTAAAGCTGTCACTAGAGCAAAATTTATGTGCGCTCAGGTGATACTTTGTTAAAAAATATACTGCTGGTGAGTGTAAATTGTTTAAAACAACTGAGCGAGCTTAAATAGGTTGTTTGGTTTCACCTAATGATATGGTCATAGTTTTCATAGTAAATAGTGAGCTCCTCGTCTGTGATTCACGATAGTTATAATATAATGAAAATTCATAAATGGGCACTCTGTAGCAACAGGAAAACGTCCGTCTGAATTTTTGGTTGCAAAGTTAATACAGAAGAGCAATACATAATTTTGCTCTTTAATTTTTCTAAATGGCTCAAAATATTTACAAAAAAGAAAGGCACCCAAATTTAAATCGAATAAGTAATTTTGTTTCATCAAACCAATCACCCAAACCATATTGTGAAAGCTAATTGAAAAGAGCAACCTTTCATGCGAGATTTTTTTGGAAATGTTTTGGAATTTGATATAACTAACAAAAAAACTCTTTAGATGCGGTTTACATTGTTGGCGAGTCTATCAAATTTGTTTAACCAGACCTAATTTATGAGCTAAGGTCAACATCAAATATCTAATTACAATATTTTAGTGATTTACGATGCTTCGAAAATTGGTTAAATACACAAATTATTTGATTGAAATAACTTCATTTCTTGCAGTGTTGATGTTTGGTTTGTTTGTATGCCATTTTTGTTAAGAACGGAAGGTGATTTTTGACACACCGATAAAAAAAAGGTTTTTTCCATATTGAACGTTTGTGAATAGTTCTCAAATTTATATCTTGATGACATAATTATAAATAAAGGAAAAATGTCATATTTTCCGAAATCTGATCCATACTCTTATGAATTAAACAAAATTCCCAATAAATGCAAGGTACAATTTCGAGTTTTTTTCCTAGTGGTAAAAAATGGAGCTAGCTGGTTTGCTTAAATAAACTCATTTTTTCAGGCCAAATTTTAAAATAACATTTTCCGGAAAGGAAAAAAAGAAACAGTTGAACAATTCATTTCGTCAAAAAGTGAATAGATTATATAAACGTAATGATTGATCAAAAACTGGCTTCAAATTTTGGTTTGCAAACAATTTCCATTCCAAAATGATTTCCTCATTGGGAACTTCACATTCGAATTAAAAATTTCATCCATTGATCTTTGTATTCGCCGTAGAAACGAGCAAAAATTCAACACGGTCCTCACAACTAATAAAAACAGTATCCTAAGAGTTTCCATATAAGCGCATGCTCTTTTTTTACTTGGACTTGATTGTGCTTTCATGTACGGTCATTACTTTATGTTGAGTCCACTTTTTTCTAGTTTAAGCCTTGTCTGCGTGCGTAAATAGAATTCACCGGATGAATGACCAGCGTTTCAATAAAAGTGGAGGAAAACAGGCCCCTTATTGTCGGAAGAATTGTGGATCAGCATGCTTTTTGCTTCACGCGACTCAAAAGAGGTATCTAATAAGGAATAACTAGATATATTGAAAAAGACTTAAAATATTCCCCAAAATTCCTTAATAGCACCTTAGAGCGTCTTTTTGTACAAAGCTCATTAAATAATCAGTCGTGATTGAGGTTTATTAGGTTCTGTCGAGAGCGTAATTAAGGGCTCCTCTCGGTCCGCTGCTTTCTCGAAATCTATTACACCGCGTGAATGTGCTGCTGCGGCCTATTTACGTCAAATGAGAACTTTTGGTGACCTTGCAGTTTGAATCTTGGCTTTCTCGCTCGCTGCAGATGCTTTCCGAGATTTTATGCCGTCCAAGGCAGCAGCAATGCAGTCATTCCACCAGTTCCACGTAATAAAACAACAATTCTGCCTTGGTATCTCGACATTAATAAACTGATATTACTGTGTTAGTGTGCGATCCTAACATAAATTCACAGTGGAATACATAAAAAAAGGAGAAAAAGCAACGTTCAGTCACATGGTAAATTACTTTAAATCTAAATTATGTTTCCAATTTTATACCTTTCCGTAGTTCAACCCCTTCGTTAGGACAAGGAACATATAGAGCTTGAATAGTGTGTAGTCAGTGTAGTCAAACAGGAAGAGCAAATAAATTACGCTTGGTTTGTTGGAATTGCCTAGTAGCACGGATGAAGGAATTAGTGTTTGTTGAAGAAGCAATTTTACACTGTCTCCTCCTTTTTGCTGCACTCGCTACACACACTGCACACACTTTTCACATTCGTCGCGCGGCGCAATTTCACAAAAAAAGTAGAGGGACAGGGTAAGGGATAATCGCAAGTATTATTATAAAATACCACAAACCGGTTTAATACTACATTTATTAGTTTCCTGAATCATAACGGAAACAATATTATTTAATACGTTAATGTTACCTGCGTAATCACATTAAAATATATTGAATGACACTAGAGAATTGATTTTGATTACTGTCAAGAGAGAGTCCTGTTATTGAATGCTAAAAAATAGAAAATAAATTGGATTCTAGTTCAATAATGTGCTTCAGTAAAAGGGATTTTAACTAACATTTCATTAATTACAAAGATTTGCCTACAGATTCAATGCACTATATATCTCCATGCAGAACGATCGGCCTGTAAATCAAATTTGGCTGGGAATAGCGTGGGCTCGAAATAAACGAAAATCCGATTTCTGGTTCAGATAATTAAGCTGGCCGAATTCCTCTGTCCGCTCGCAAACAGCATCTAAAATAATTGAGTCTCGCCTGATTTGGCGTCAAACTTTACTGTGCATGTGCACCACCCTCCAAGTGTTGCTAACTGAATTGTGAGTTTCTCGCGAGTTCCTCGCCGACCCAAAGGGATAAATCTCGCTTACTTTAATTAAGTCTCAGACAGATGATGCATTTCTGCGTGCCAGACCAGGCACGCAATGTGCTGCCGTGGCAATTGGTGTACACGATTTTTCTGATTTTTCCACGTTAAAATTAAGCAGAAAATATTTGCTATACCTCTGGGATGTGACGCAAATCTAACAGGAAACAGCATATTTCACGGAATTATAGTTGAATTTTGTAGGTTGCTGCGAGCTGTAGGGATCAAACATACCCTAGTAAGGGTTCTTGGAACAATTATAAAGTTAATCAAACTTGGTTTTAAAGAAAAAGCCATACACAGGAGTTCGTTAATATCAATAAACAATTGGCTACCGTCGGTACAAGTTTCCCTCTTGAACTGTTGAGTCCATTATGCGAGATTCCAGTAAATTATTGCCAGTGATTTGATCAAGCCATATATAGTATAAACATTTTTTTATTGCAATGACCTGATATATTGCGCAGAACTCCTAAGAATGTCGCAAATAATCTCATCACCCAGAAAAACAATTCTTTGCTCATTTTTGTTTTTCATGTATAAAAGAGAAAGTTTTTTATTGTGGTTTGCAGATTAAAACTCCGGAAAGATGTCGCACTGCTGCATGCGTGGCGCAAAAAACAAACCACCGGAAAGATAAACCGCGACGACACTTTCGTGGCTATTTGCCTGCGCGACAGGGATTTTTGTTGAAAATGTAAGCTCGCGGTATCCCGACTCGCACTTGCAAAGCTCTACAGCGCGTTGAGGAAAACGCACGTTTAACGCTGCGTTTGAATTAAATATCCCGGCTTGAATATGCTTTTCACGGCAATATTTTTACTGCTGCTGGCGAACTTTGCAACCCTCACTCATGCAACCACCAGGTCTCCGCAATCGTGAGTGTTTTCTTCACATTTTATATGAATTTTGAATATTATTTTTCTTTTTCTTGTAAAATCCGCTAAACAGCTCCAACAGGAACGCAACCAGAACTGGAAAGGTTAAGACCCTTTTGCTTCTGGCTTATGGTGGTGAGGACATGGAAATTTTCCTAACAGCTGACGTCCTGGCAAAGACGAAAGAAGTATTTTCCGATTTTTTAAACTATACACACACACACACACACACACACACTAATGCCAACACTAAAATTAAAACAGTTTGATGTGACGGTGGCTGGTGTGACCGGACCAGAAATGGTGATAACAGGGGCAGATGTACGATGCATTCCGGACCAAAGCCTTGACTCCGCCATGCAGAGAGGTCCTTACGACCTGATCGTCCTCCCAGGTGGCCTTTACGGAGCGCCGGTTTTGGTTGCGGTTGGTGCTTCAACACGATTTCGATTATACTAATTTAATTAAACTTTATTTCCCCTGTCAGTCTGATAAAGTGGGTGGATTTGTGCGGCAACATGTAGCCAGAGGTGGGGTGGTCGCTGCCATTTGCGGCGGGAATTGGGCTCTGATGAAGTACGGCGTTTTCAAAGGAAAAAGAATCACGTCTTTCCCTTACTTCAGGATGCTCATGCGACAGTTTGATGTTCGAAAAGAATGGAAAATCGTTGACGAGGACCGCGTCTTGGTTGACGGTACATAAAAATAGCTTCCTTTATTCTGCTTGTAAAAATAAATGCCTTCAAGCGTGTTCGTTATTTGGCAATTTAATTTGCTCATACACGTAATTTATATTCCAGGTAAGCTCATTTCGAGCCAGGGCCCCGCAACCACGGCTGAATTTTCATTCGCCATTGTCGAGTACTTCCTTGGAAAACCGCAAGCCGAGCTCCTGGCTAACTTCTTCCTGTTTAAAAATGATTTGTTTCCTTTATCTTAAGACAAACAATTTCTTGATAGATAAATATTATTCTAATTATTTTTAACAGTTGAAATATGCGAATTTTCGCGCGGTCAGGCAAAAAATATGAAAAATAATCCTATAGATCCCTTTCATTAACTCATACAGAAAAATATATGATAATGTCCTAACGAAAATATTAAACAAAATTAAAGAAAAAACTAAACTCTATTTTTCCTGCTTTAAAAGCTTGTCAAATGGCTTGCAAATCCAGTTTGAAAATCACAAGATATAAAGTAATAATATACTGCAAATTGATTAACGTTTTGCTCAAGCTGAACGCACAAAATTCTGCGAACAGAGCACTTGCGCAGCATGCGCACAGGATTCTGCATGCATAAACATTATTATCAGTCTATATTCAAACTCCAAAAGCAAACACCCTACAAGAGCCTACGATTTTGCAATGTGTGTCTCGATTTGCTCAGAACCCCGCGTAGCGGTGACATTTTAATACGAATTATGGGACGGTTGTTGTGGCTTTGTCACTTCAATAAGCATTCTGTTATACGCTATTAATTAATGTCCCATTATCCGCGAACATGAGCGCAGCGCCTGTTTTCGGTCCAATGTGTGCTTGCTCATGCAGCGTTTGAGCCAGCACTCGTAAACCCTGCTATGAAATTGTAAGATGCTTTACGCGTCTGCTATAAATAGCGCAAATGTTCACCATTTGAGCTGCGGTTTTAATTGCAGATTTAAACCAATCAAAATCTCATTACAAAAGCTCTTTGTTATTCATGTTGAAATAATTTACAAGTTTTCCCTTTTGGCTGAAGCATTCGTCAAAATTCATTGTTCACTCAAAGCAATCAGAACTAAACAAATTAATCTTTTTGGTATTGGTTTTAATTCTAGTCTAATTATGCTTTTTAAGAACTTATGATCTCGTTTTATTTTCCTTTGTTCATTGCGTGGAATAATAGTGCATTATATTATAACGAATTGCATGAGAGTTTAAATAAAACGTTTTATTTTTTGAAAAAATCTTAAAACGAGTCTGATTCACCTTAAATACACTTGGAACATTCTATAGCATAACAGAGTTTTCTCGAAAACTAATAACAGCGGCAGAGCATCAATTACGCTCTATTTAACTATAAGACGTGTCTCCGCGATTAATGATCGCCTTAAGCAGAAGGTACTTTGATTCTTGTCTAATATTAGATAATCCATAACGTAACTTGCAACTTGCGGCGCTTATGCAATTTGCTGCATGGCGAGATAATAAGTATTTCCAACTTGATATCTACAGAGTAGTTAATGAAATTGCTCGTTGCCGTGTTATCCTCATCCACTGCAAAATATTGATCCAATAATCGGGTATGGTTGTCGTGTTGCACGACTTCTCTGGACTGTGAGTGCGAATATAAATTTATTGTTGCCAAATAAGTTATTGAGGCCATGAATCGGGAAATAATCAATTACATGCCAATCACCTATATAGAAATTAAAATTAGCAGATATTTCCAAAAGAGAAAATAATATACAAAAGGCTCAATGAGCCACCCAGAACCTTTTTGGGAAACGGGAGGGTAAAGAAACCAATAAGCAAAAACTTTTGATCAGGAGTTTCACCATGGTCGAAGGCCAAAAATTGAGAGGAAGAGCAACAGGGTGTTTTACTTTGTCGGATTCAATTAAAAAACAAGAGTGGAACGCGCACCAACTTAGCCTTTGCTGAAACACCCAATTACTCACCCACTTGGAAGCGGATCAGGAAACAATCCGTCCATCAACTCCTTGCGAAATGGTTTACACGGTGGAGAGGACCAATTCTATACCGAGGAAACAAAGGAGAAAATCTCAAGCGATGAAAGAGATTTTATGGACACTTGTATACGCACTCGCAAGCTTTGCCAGCATGAGAGTCGCTCTCATTGTGTGCGATCGGCTGGCGTGTAATTTATTTCGCCTCCAACGCGCACAAGGGCTGAGCTATTTCCTTCCTGCTGCGTTATCTTCTATTTTTTGTTTCCATACAATCGATCGCGTGTAAAAAGTTGCGTGGTTAATTGCTTCCAGGTAATAACCATCTCTTTTTTGTAATCTACCTCACGATGTACGTATTTTCAAACTTTGAAAATGCTTTTAGTAGTCAGTAGAGAATTATATTAGTAAAAACGTTACTTCCTGACAGCATACAATACATCCTTACTAAAATCCTTAGTGCCATTACATTGGCACTAAAAACTTGAACATTGGCTGAAAGCTCATGCGCTTTTCATAATATGGCGAGAACTGTAATTTTCAAGAAAATATGGTAAATTAACTGGAACATTTTCTGCCCTTCTCTTACCCATCCCAACATCTCCCATGGCATCTCCGCTTAGTCATTGTCAGCAAGACTGGATTAAAGCACTAACAACAATAATCAAGGCTAGAAGATCAACAGGAAGACTTGTATCCTGTTTGACCAATGAAAATGCATTTTGAATAATTCCTTTTCAAACCACTGCGAAAGGGAACGGGCTTAAAATAATTTACATCTTTAGAAAAAATCAATAGAAATGACAATAAAATTATTGCCCTGCAATAATCTTAGGGTTGAAAATTGAAGCCGAAAATTTTCCTGCGAATCTGATTTACTTCTTGACATCAAAGAAGCTTAGAATCATGCAAATAAAATCGTCTAAAGCCATCTTTGGAGCCCAAAACCGACTGAAAAATGACCAAATACCGTCTAAATATCTAAATCCCTGGTGAAGTCTTTTAGATACATTATAAAACGCGTGACGCATGGTCTGAATTATCGGTGTTCTTATGATTTTCCTAAAATATTCATCTCTCAGCCGGTTAATTAATTGATTGAAACCCTTCTTTGTGAAACTAAGTGGTTCTGGAATAAATGAAAAGTTAAATGTATTTAGATTTAAAAATTTTAGTCAGTTACTAATTTTCAACCTTTTAAATAGCTAGAGCCATGTTAAAGAATGGCTCATCCCATTTAAATTTTACAGTGAACTAAATTAATTTCTTGTTCGTGTATTGTAATAAGAAAGAAGAAGTATTGATCCTTGAAGCATGGAACAATAGAGGCGCAGCAATTTAGCATTTTAATCTACGTCGCGTGAGTGTTACTCAGCCAATATTGAATATTGCGGTCACTCTCTTATCATGCGACCAATATAGGCTTCAACGATGGCTTTTTCTTCCGCAGCCAGCACTAAAGAAAATCAAACCGCGACCTGCTCTTCCTTCCGCAATCGAAAGCCTGGGGCCTGCAGAAATTTCAAAGGGCGCGTTTGTCAATGCGTGGCCTTGGGTTAACAGCAAATCACTTACTAGGTTCGCATTTTTTTCGTCCCCCGGCATGTCATCATCTCAAGGCAATCGCTCGAAATTGACTGGGACATCCGAGTAATGGAAAAACTTTGGTGCCGCGGGTAGATTGCCATTTCGCTCGGAACTCCAGATTCTCAAGTGCGTACCAGGATAAAACGGACTTTTCGCTTCACTGACAATGAGAAGACCAAGTGACAGCATCCTTGCTTTTATCTAAAGATTTATAAAAGCAATGCATGTTACGGAGTTAAAAAAAATAAGATTTGTCCTTCCATGAAAAGAAAATGGCTCTTAAAATGAGCATATTGGGATTGGACGTATTTGTCAAGTGGAACTCATTGAATTAGTCGTGTAACCTGTCTGTATATTAACCAGGCATTCTGTCAATCTCTGTCGATTTTTTAACCCTCAGTAATTGAGGCGATGCATAAACATTAAAATGTCTCTACTTAAATTTAATTTTAAAAATGCTGTTTATTCGACACAAATTTTTTGTTTTCGTCAAGATTTGTTCTGGACTCTTCATCATTTTAGCATTCCACAATCTATAAATTCGTATTGCCTGAAAATTTCATGCAATTTACAATTTTACGAAATATTAAAAGTAGCTAGAAACTACCAAATTTCAATATTTTTGCCATTTTAATTAAAAAAATAATTGCCCTTATAATAATTCGATTGTAGCCTTAGCGACTTTCAACTAAATTTCCTAACATCAATATTGTGACAATCATGAACTTTAGAGGGCCGTTCTATTTCAAATAAGCAGTGAGAAATTACGATATTTTATTTTAAGTGGTGAGAAGGAACTAAGTTTCCTATTAGTTGGCCTAGAAAATTTGAGCATATATCTAAAAAATATTATTGCAACATAATTCGCAATGATTCCAGGTAAAATTCATAATTCCCAAATCAAAACGAAAAATTCAATAGATTTTCGCAAACAATTTATTTGACTGGCCATGACATGACTGACTTCAAAGATGTAGAGAGCTTTTTCCCCAGAGGGGAGACGAATTCCATGAGCAGGAGGGCGTTTTATTTTTTTTATCAGCAATTTCTAAAAATGGTATGTAAGTTTACTAAACTTTCCTTAAAAGAACTAGATAGCTTAAATTTATAAAGAAAAATCTGAATTAGATATTCTTCTGAATAAAACTTCTTGGATTTCATTTTTCAAGAAGTGAAAATCTTTTCTTAATTTTGGTCTGGTATTGCTGCTAAAACCACAAAAAAAATTAACGTCATCCTACTTCCGACAGAGGGCATTGTAAACTCAATTGTGGAATAAAACTGCCAGACATTTTCCTCATGCTAAAACGTGAAAAAATTAAAAATTCGCTCGACAGTGCTTAGCATGCTTGGTATTCTCTGGCAGAGACAAGTTTATAAAATTAATGACTGACTGAGCATAGTATGTTACCCCGTCCTCTTTTAATCCAAACATTTATGCCCGACGACATATGCTCTGCCAGCACTATTTTAATTGCTCGTTGGTTTGGCACACATCTCGTCGGGTCGCGAGAGTCGACAATTATTTATAACAGGGTCCGCTATCTGCAGAACCACCTGCGCCTATTAATCATGGTGGTGCAATTTGTACATGCGCTGCAGGCGTTTGACGCGTGTAATGAAAGCCGTAAATTCAGATGTTTTGTGCCTGGTCGCCTGTTTCGCTTCGGATTCCGCGCGATCAGCCAAATCGAAGCTGGCTGCCTCTGCGTAGCGGATATCTCATTAGCCGCCGAGCACGCCCCTGCATATATCACTGGCTGCTGACTTTCCGCTTCAACTCTGAAGGCGGCAAAGATCAAACAGAAATTCGTCTCTACACGCGGTAGAAGCGGGTGACACCTCTGGCGGGCGCAGAAGTGCCAGGCAAACCGCAAAATCATGCCGTGTAATGAGTTTCAGCTTGAAGTAGAACGAACTTTGGTGGTTAATCCTTCTTGTTTTGATTCATTAACTCTGCTTGGTGAGTAAAATGACTGTGTTCACTGGGCTAAAATCACATTGTCAGTTCGTGCAAAAACATTTTTTCTTGTTAAAATAGAGCTTTAAAATTAGTCTATTTCCCAGAAAAATGTTTTTCTGTGTGAATTCCTGCTTTCAAAACATATGCAAATTATTGAACTTACCAAACCCAGATTTTTAATATTATTTTACCAGTTTATTTCCGAACAGAGCTCTTCGTTTCATCTAAAAATTTCAACTACCTTTTTCAATAAACATTTTGAAAACAGGATGGGCAATAATTGTAAATCTGGAATAGATAGGCGCATGTATATACAGTTTTTTTTTATAAGAAAAACAATAATCATTACCACAGATATAATGATTAAGTGTTATGAATCATAACGTTCAAGGAAAACAATTTTTACTCTCTACCGCGTGCACAAAAAAAGGACGAAATAAATTTTTACTGAGGCAGAGTAGTAGTTTTAAAAATCGCCTAATATTGTTTTTCTCACCTCCGTGTGATGATTGATTGTGAGATTTTATAATTTCTCACACTGGTTTTTGTTGCTTGAGAATGCCTTCTGTTGTAAGTTCGAGTATATCCAATTTACTGTTAAATTAATCGTTTTCTCCTTAGTCACTGACGAGAAGGAATGCTACTCCCTCTTGACTAATTGATTTCCCACCCATTTCCTCGAGCGATGTAACGAACAATGAAAATGCCATCGCGCAACTTTCACAGATTTGCCCTCGCTCACTTGCAATTTTGGAGAGGCCGAATTTTAAAAGGTTATTTTGATATTTCTCCCTTGACATAAACAGTCTTACATGATATGTCATGTGGAGCCCCAGTTATTAAATAATATTATATCTATACACACAATGAGGAAGAAGGCTTTTCTCAACGTCATGCGGCTTCCGCTCGTTAAGTCAAAGAGGAGGCTGAATCTCGAGAGAATAAAAAGGGAACCGTACTGAGCAGATAAAAAGCAGAAATAAATAAATCGCAAGCCAATTTGGTTCTGGCCCCTTCCGATTCGATCTTTGCAACGTCGCCAAGGCACTTCAAACTTATCCGTTCTTCAGTTCTAATGACGAAGTTTTTCCAGGAGATGACCGGGGAAAAAAATAAGGTCGGCATATTGCTCTGTGAAAGTGTGATTTACGACAGTGCAATTTGCTGGATTTTCTTGAATCTATTTAACGCTCGTATTATAATAGATTTATTTTATTTTCAATTTAAAATGGGATAGGAGTGTTTCTGGATCTTCTTCAAATAAATGTAAAGGGAAACAATGAATGAGCGGAGTATTGTATGCTTATTTTGAGCGGAAAATTAGTTTCTGGAGAGCTTTACAAAAATAGCTGCTAGTCAAATTAGATGCAGGCCCACATAATGAAAGCCTGCGTATTCATATTACCTAATTACCATACTCACAGAATCAAATTTCGCACTGCTCCCGCAGCCAATTAAGACTCATTTCAAGCAGACTCACACGCCTCCCACTCGCAGAGTTATGCAATCAGCTTGTCACTCGCATCAAGCGGGATGCATAATTTAGTAATCTACAACTCTCGCGGGGCTAACTATAGTACATTGTTGCCTTGCGAGAGTTTCAATTTGCACAGCCCCGCCGGCTGCTTAGTTGGTGTTAATAATTAACTCGTGAACCGTGCACCGTCCAAGCTGCTTAACAAGCACTGGATGAGTAGAAATGGAATCGTATAATGGCAATATCATTTAATTTAAGTTCATATTCCATTGCACTTGTGACAACATGCGGGCCTTATTTGAGCTGCGATCCTCTGTTACGTACTCTATTTATCTAAAACTTCCAGTGCACTCATGCATAGTGAGCTGCGTACGAATTGTGCAAATAAGCTGATATGTGTTTAATTGTGTAACTTTTGTTTGAAGAGAGAAGTGAGGTGGGTGTAAATTCATTAATTCTATTATTAAAATTATTTTAAAAGATATTGAAAGGATTTTAACAAACACTCACAATCAATAATTTTCTCTATTAATTCGTCATTGAATCTGGTATTTTAAACTATTTATACGTAAAATTTGTCTTTTACAGGCGTGAAATTTTATAAATTGTTATTTAGTTTGTTTAAAGAGACTGCGTTTAATTTATAGTGAATCGTGTGATTCGTAATAAACAATGCAAATTGCATGGCCAGCCAGGGATTCAAAGGGAAAATTACTCGGTGAGGAAGCCAAGCACTCTTTAGAGCTCGCTCACACACTCGAAATGATAATTAACTGGGGACGCTTAAGCTAAATTGACGCCTCAGCAACCGTTTGCAACGCAGAGATGAATTGGCTTGTGGGCTGAGCGTGTGGACTCGCTCATTTCTCTCGCTCACCAAGCCTCTTGGTGTCACTCATTTCTCGGTATTCGTTCCCATTCATGCACGGGCGCTGCTGGGGATTTGAATATGGACACCCAACGAAAGCTTTGTTTACCGAGAAGAGGATTATTAAACATTCTGTATGCCGCCGCTACCTAATGGGGCCCCCACGCTTGCGGCTCGACAAAAGAGGAGTTTGGCACCGGGAAATTGGACGGCCTGCAAGACCATTCCTGATGGCATATATACTTGCTTTAGGGCCAAAAAGAAATTGCATGGCATTTCTAATTAGTTCACAATTTATTAATGAGCATGGTTTAGAATTCCAGACCATCTGACTAATTTTTCCCGAAAGTCTGATATATACCCAAATACACCAATAATGAGAAAATATCACATATAATTTTAAGCAACCATTGAACATGTCTAGAGCTCAAAAACCACCTCAAACCTCACAAAATCGACTGAACTGCTTACAAATCCATTAAAAACGCAAAAGGTCTAGAATTGCGTAACTGCATTTTTCAACCTTTTTTCCTAACTAAAATTAAAATACGGTTTAATAACCTTTGACATTAGTTCCAGGAATACAAAAAAGCTAAATTTAATCTTTATATTGCCATTTTTAGCCGTTATAGAGTTTTCAAACCGATATTCAAGAAAATTTAGGCCTCGATTCACAATATTTACGTTATTCGATTTATTTTAAATTTTGTCGGTCATGTAAACAAAACAGGTTGTTAAAATCCAAGATTTTCAGGAATTTATTTTAAAAGAAATTTTTTTTAAATTTATTCATGTTTTTGCCTTGGTGATCTAAGTAGTCAAATGCAAAGTCAAATGCATATATTAAATTAAATATTGGAAAAGCAAACATCCACAATTTATTGTTAATTTTTCAACAGAAAAATCCTCACTGATTAATATTGTAAACGTAGGTTTCAAGCAGGAAAGCCACCTACAGAAATTGCAAAAAAAACACGGTTGGCTGCTTTAGCATGCAGAGGCCGTGCGAATGTGTTATTGATGTCTCTCCTTGCACAGAACAGAAAAAGATGAGTCTGCTATGTAGAAACCAGCCAATCAGTCGTTGAATGTTTGCATTTATTCAGAGGAAAAATGTCTCGCGGAAAATTCTGCTGGAGATCGTGTGTTGTAGCAGGCACGCCATTCCTTGGAATTTGTTCAGAATATTTGTTTTGTTAACTTGTGACTGAATCTTATTTTTTGCGTTGCATTGATCGTTGTTTCCCTTTGAGCATGGTCGCAATCGAGCTTCTTTTCACGGGCAGATGGGAAGTATTTTGAGCACAGAGCAAGAGAATGAGCTGATTCCGCACATTGCTGAATGGATCGAATTCTTCATTTATATTGAATGGTGCGGGTTTTCGCTCTGGCAAAGCATTGGCAGAATCAGAGGCGCACCCAACAATAAAGAAAAGGGAATTTTCATTCCTCGCCTGCTGGTAAATTTGGCTCCCCCATCCAGTATGAGTCTTGCTTGAATGCCATATAGTTAGGAGTCACATACACAATAACCTGCTGTGCATGACTCGGATTTTTAGGGTGGGAATCGCCAAAAATAGCAATAGACTAACAAATTGCATTTGCGAGCGAAGATTCGGCGCCAACACCACGGGCCATGTAGCAGAATGTTGACTGACTTATCGGCTTGTTTGTGTTCCTGTGACGCAAATATCGCTAATCCGTTTTGCTTGGATGGGAAACCAAAGTCCTGATTTGGATTTTCTGTTTTATGAATTTTTTCGAGGTTCAGTCGGTGGAAGTTCACTCCGATTAATGTTTATTATCGAATGAAGGCATACAATTATTGGCAAAAAATCCAATTAATTTTCCCAGGCACAGCCATATATATATACAAAACATTTTTTGACGCTGATATCAGCAGAATAAGGAAACGCGTGGTTAAAAATTCGCTTTGATTCAAGCAATCATATTGTTCCAAATTCACATTTCCTAGTTCACAAGTGCATATTAAATCGAATTGAATGCGAATGTATAATAATGCAAAGTGTTGGCACATGGATAACTTTAACGAGAGGATCACGTTATCTGTAGCGTGCAGAGATAAAAAGCCGGCAGTCACGAAGCGAATAAGACGAAAACGCATTCGTCTTCTGATTTGATCAACGACGTGAATGCCAATAGCGCTCCGGATAAAAAAGAAAGCCCAATGCACGTCGTCGTTGTAGCACACATACCATCCGCGACACATTTTACATGGATTCACTTGAAAGCATCTGAAATACGCATTCGTATCGAGTTTTTTGCTCACAATCTTGCAGAGCGAAATACATCACTAATGTTAATACCAATCCAGAAATCCACGAGTCTCTTATGAGACGGACAGAAATAAAATTCTATAAATTAGCAAATCAACCAAAAGTTGGAATATCTAAATTCCAATAGTATAGCATTGATGACATCACCCCTTTTACACACACCAAAGCCAGTTCATTAACATGTTTTGGCATTCCTTTTTGTTTAATGAAATTGGAACAGGTTTATCAGGATATTTCTGTGTGATTGAGAAAAATCATTATATCCTTACGATATTAGTTAATCATTAAGATATATTTTGTGTAGAATTAAATCATACAGTTTGAAAGTACTTGACGTTTGAGTTGTGAATTCCCTGTTACATGGAATGTTTTATGTTAAAAGTATACTTCTCATTGCAATCATAAACTTTTGTGCTTTGTTTGTTCACGAACGGTATGAAAGCAAAAGCGTGTGAATCAATAAAGCCGGAAAGGCCCAGGAGCAAACAAAATGAAGAGGATTTATCTTCACTTCCACATTTTAAGATTCTAAAACGGATGTGAAATGCTCTACAACAAATTTTAAAGGAATAACATAAAATGTTAACAAAAAATGTATCAATTAATGGTCTTTATAATACTTAATTTCGATTTATTTTTTTTCACTCGACTGCTTTCATGTGTGTTTCCATCTATTTAATCAGAAGCACCAAAAATTCAATGTACTCCTTGCTCTCAGAAATACGAGTTTCCTTCCTTTGTACCGGTTGGAACAAACAGCAGGGAAATTTTACACGCTAAAGTGCTCCTCAAACAGAGATGCTACGCAGAAACCTCAAAAATTGTGGCGATGGAACAGGACTAGTTGGATAAAAGTTACATCAGCCAGCCCAAAGCGACGAACAGCATGTAAACGAGTTTTGACTTGAATAGCTACCTGATTCTAAATAT
The DNA here is from genome assembly GCF_949628265.1 of Cloeon dipterum. Taxonomy (NCBI): domain Eukaryota; kingdom Metazoa; phylum Arthropoda; class Insecta; order Ephemeroptera; family Baetidae; genus Cloeon; species Cloeon dipterum. The sequence goes on from NC_088790.1 coordinate 12,994,976, forward strand.
GAATGCTACGGGGATGGACGTGGCGTCAATTGTATACTGATTTGCAATTATTGTGAGTCAAGAACACGCTGTAGAACATAAATTGAGTTGCAAAACTGGACACAGTTCTGGCGACTAGGTCTTATAAAATGTTTTTCCTGTAGTTTGAGAGGTTTGAAGAAAATACTTTTTAGTATTTATGGCTCAGATTACCGATATAGCGAGAGTAAATGGCAACAAGTAGTACTCTTATTACAGGTTATTTAGCCGTAAAGAGCATTTGTCAGACTTCCAATAATATTACTGCCCAAATTAATCACAAGGACCAGAAGTACTGGCTCAATATTGCACGCACGTTTTATCCGTCGCCTTGAGAAAAAATAGCACAATGAAATCCTGGAAATCCTATTTTCTGAAAAAAGACAGGGGCCATTCGATTTGGACTACGACCCCAAGAAGCATATAGAGCTGGCTTTTTGAGTGAAATTTAATCTGGAGCAGCAGCGGGAACGTGACTGGAATAATAAACGATCCAAAAATCATACATATATCAGATGTTGGAGGGAAATAGTGTCATAAAATTCTTGGTTTAACGAAGACGAAAATACAGATATGAATGGCATTAAACGAGTATATGATTTTTATTTAAATTTTAGACCCGATTTAGTTGGGTGATGAAAATGGGATGTAAAATTAACCTTAACGTTTTATGATGCTCTGAAATCAATTAATAAAAATGGATTCCTCTTTAAAATTTGATAGGCCTTCCTGATTAATTTTATACATAAAATTTATTAATCGTGTAATCAATCTATGAAGGGTTTCTGCAAGATAAATTTTCTTTTCTCAGTGTTTCTTGCGGAGGGACAAAGTGCATGTGTAATCAATTTGTTCCACTTGCTGAGCGCAGAATCTTCATCTTTTCGTGCTACCCTTAAAGCCAAGACGAAGGGGCTCTGTTGTACAATTCGTTGAAAATGAGAGTGATTTATTTAATTAACTCCGACGAAAGTGTAGGCTCTTGGCTGCGAAAAGTGATTATAAAGTTCCTGAAGGCACACAGTCTTTTATCTAATCAAACAAGATAACCACTAATTTACTTCGTACATGCTTAAAAGTTTAAAAACTTTTCCGCACAACGGATTGTAATATGAGATTGAGGCGCAAAAATCTGTTTCACTTCTATGCTCACTTCTAAACTGAAAAAGAGAAAAGACTTAGTATATTTTTAAAAATATTTAGATTTCTTTTCACAACCTGATTAAATTGAATGCAAATCCGTCTTCTCTAGAAACGCTGTAACACCACTTTCATTCTTGACAACCCTCTCGCCTGAACCTTCGGAAAAACGGTCAAATTTGCATGTAATCTTTTAACGATAGAGCTGCTAAAATACGCCGATTTATATGCCGGAAGCGATAATCAAGTCGCGTTGAGTCCGTGGCCTCCCGCAGGATTTGAGAGTTGTGGTCGGTGCGTATACGCATAATACTCTAAGAGTGAATGAGGGCTTTGACTATAGTGAGAGGGTGTATGAATTATTCACGCATCACTTGTTTGGCCCGATCTCAAGAGGAAATGTAAATGTTTGCCACCTTGCTGAATCTTTTGTCCCGGCAATAAGCTCCATATTTGCACTTGGAACTTGGCAAAAATGCAACTCGGCGCTCTCAAGAGGGTTGGCCTAAACTCTACCGTGGTTTTAGCAAAGTTTTGCTTTGGGGAAATATTTTAGCAGCTGCGCAAGTGTTCAGGTTTATTTGGAGTTTGATCTAAAACTCATTTCCAAAACAATACCAGCAAATCTCTGCAAACAACAGGAGCACTTTATTCCTATTTTTTCGACTTTTTGAGCTTGAAATATTAAAACAGCGTTATTAAATCTATGATATTAAAACTCAGCTTTACGCTCTCCACATTTAATTAAATTCGGAAGAAAAACTGGATTTCCACGCTCCTTGTGCAATTTACGCAAGAGAAGATTGATTTTTCATGAAAAATGTGAAAATAGCCTCTTCTTTTTCCTTTAATCTAGAAAAAGTTGTGATAAGTGGGGAAGTCTTCATTTTTCACCATCGTCAAAAAATTGGAAGCGCGTGATCCGCACCTAAATTATGCAAGCTGCTGCGCGCAACAGATTTGATTAATTCAACAGATGCGCTCTGCTCATCAACTAGCTGAAAAACAAGTTTATTTGACGGCGGAAGCATCTACATACAAATTAAAGCCGAAATGAAACCAGCTCCACAATTCGCAATTTTCCGTTTTTGTTTGCGCAATTTCTAGAATTTGGTTTGCTTATTTATTATTTCAATTTGCTGCGTGGGCTTTGGAAACCGCCGGAAACTAAGCAATTCCACTCACAAACTGAAGCACTCCACAGTATGATAATTCTCGTGTGCACAATTTCATTTGCGGTTCTGTTCACACACCACAGGCATTTGTCTTGAGCTCGACATTTATAGTTTCTAGGGTTGGGAATTTAAGAATAGAAATTTTAAAATATGAATTCAATTTTCTTCTAGCCATAAAAAAGAATGAGATCTATGCAATTTAATGGCTTTTGAACCCTAATTAAAATCGCCTAAATCGCACTTGAAATCACTTGAAAATTATATTTTTTTCTGACTGTTCTAATTCTTTTAGTTGTTTTGGCACCTGTGATTTTTTTAAATTTCGCTGCTAGTTCTAGACCTAAGGATTAGGCTTGAAATTAACCCCCCCTTTTTAACGAAATCTCTTAAAACCTGACCGTGAGGTCAACAAATCGACCTGAGATCGATGGATCTACCTATCTAAAAATCCATACCCTATTTGTAAGACAAGGCAATGTCATATATTTCCTAATGTTTACAGTAATACCGTTCAAGCTGCAAGCCAATCTTTTTTGCTCTCAAGGCATACGTGTGTTGGGAAGAAATTGTTCTTTTATAGTTACAACGCAATTTCCGTTCCGCCTTTGGTATTCCGCTTGATTTGAGCACTTTACTAGATAGAGAAACATTTTTCAGCAGTGCGTGAGGAAAAGGCAAGAGGCCGCCAGACATAAAAAAGTACCTTTTTTATCCCTACTCTATACATTACGGATGGCGCACTCTGCGTCAGGAAAATTGCAATGGAACCCAAGTTTTACACCTTTTCCTCGCACCTAAAACATCTTAAAAATATGTCATTTTATATACATTTCGCCCCTGCATAGTCGACCGGTAAAAATTTCTCGCCAGCCATAGCATGCTGGCGTTGAAAGGGACAAACGAACCGCAGATAAGAAAACGCTGCGTTCAGAAGTCAATAAGCGCATTCGCTGTTTCCCGCTCTTTGATTAGCGGCGACAGCATAATGTCTATGACGGCGCCAAGCGCAGATTATAGCGAGCACGGCACATCTGCAAATGGCGTGAAATTCAATGTTTTAATGGCGCTAATAGCATAGCGAGGTCTAATTACGTCACCAGCAGCTCCCTTTACACGGACTAATCGCGGCGCTTTAAATGTGTCACACTGACAAGACCAGACCTCGCCTTTTCGTTTCAAAAGCGAAAGGCATCCTTCACAAACGCGCTCGCAAAATTAGCTTAAAGATAATTGACTTCGACACACTGTTCGTTTTGTAAGTTAGGCAGATTTGGCACACATTTCAAATACCAAAGCAATTTATTGACACTTTATTGAAACTTGTTCAAAATTTGCATTCGTCCTGGTCCCGGCAAAATTGCGTAACTTTCAACAACCAAACGCGAATTTCCTTGTTGCAAGAAAAGGTCAACAATCAATTCGACAATGAAAATTTGGGTGTTTGTTGAGCGTTGCGCAATTTTTCCGGGACCAGGACGCATTGTTATTTTAGTCTAAAAGTAATTTTTTATTGCAGATCAGCAGAGAAAATATACTCCATACATACCCATATTTAAAACGACAGTAAAATAACAAAAATATCGTTTTGTATTATTTATTCGAGACGATTTTTTTAGATTTAAGTGCAGAAATGCATTGGAGTATCCAGAGCTCTATGAACGGTTAAGATTTAAATTCACTCAACCTGAAAAGGAGTGATTGAATAATCGTTTGTGATCCTCGCTACGCTTTACAAGAAAAGAACAAAGGGGATGAACAAATGCAATTTTATGCAATACTTTTATTTCTGGAACGAAGCTCTCACTACCGTTATTAAAGCTACAGTTTAAGAATAACAACAACTTTCATTCTGCAATATGCAACGGGATCCAAGAACAAAGCCATTTCTTTATCAATTTGCTGGATTTTGGATCGTTCAAATTACTCTGCATTTTATTGCAAAAATCATCCGAATCCCTCGATCGCATTTAAATATGTATATATGTATATACGCGATGTCAACAAAAGACAGTCCTTGGACCTAGTACTTTGTTACAAGCTACAATCAGTTGTTAAATCTATTTTTTAAATTCCAAGAAAATGTATGGCTCTTGACCATTGTTAATGGCCGCGGTGACCCCGACTTCTCCCATCCAGATTAATTTAAAAGTGTTCGTTGTGACGGTGAGACTTTTCGAAAGGAAATAAAAAAATAAGTTTCTCAGCGAGGAGTCAGTGCTCACCATTTGAATAGCACACAAACTTGCAGCCAATTACAATTATTGAAAATTAACCGAGGATTACAAGCATCACTCATGTTCACCGTCAGTAAGGAATGTAGAAATGGGTTAAAACAGGGACCGGCATTCTCGTAGTTTGATTGTTAGGCATTTGACTGTATGGTATATGATAAACACAGACAGCAAAAAAGAAAACTCTTTAATGAACCAACAATCGAGTAACTAGGATTAAGGAGAGTATAGCTTGTTACTCTCCTTAACTAGGATCTAAATCCATAGACGCATCCTGTGTCTACCATCAGGGGCCTTTAAACAAAACGACCATAATTATTTTTAATGTATAGTATAATAATTTGTTTCAGGTCCATCCGCCGCCATTAGAAAAAATCGCGAGCGAGGTAAACCGCAGCCTGCTGTGTCTGGGCTGGAATGCATCGCTGAACCGCAGCGACTTGAATGCAAGCTTGGACAGTAGCAGCGGCCCCCCTGAAGATTCGGACTGTCAAAGTGCGGCGGTCCCCAGGGGCACAACGGCGGCGCCGCCGACTCGCAAACGCTCCTCCACGCAGCACCACATGGCCTGGTGGCAGCAGCTCGCCTGGAGCACCGTGTTTGCGGTCATGGTGTTCGTCGCCGTCGGCGGAAACTCAATTGTCATGTGGATCGTATTAGGTGAGTTCTGCAGTTTTGGAGGAAAATTTTAAAATCACAAAAAGTCATATAATAAACTAAGTTTTTTTCTATTGATATTAGAATCGTATAAAAGTACAAATGAAATTTTTCGACCGGTTAACAAAGTTTTATAGCTCCAAACACTGGTTCAATTAAAAGAAAATTTAAGAACTGTATATAATTGCATTGCATCAAGCAGGGTTCGGAAAAACCAGCATTTTTTTCGGAAAAACGCACTGCAGCGCAAAAACTGTTTTCTTTTTGCGGGTTCCTGCATTTTTTTAATCACGTGAATTTGTATAGGAGATATTTTTGTGCCACTGATTAGAAAAAATGGATCAATTTAAATTTAGTGGAATTTTTCATATCGTCTGTTATGTTTGTCGCAAACCTTATTGGAGAACAAATTCAGCAAAACTCGGAAATATGTGAAAAAAACTCCAAAATTGGAAGGAGGTTTCCAGTTGTTTTTTTGTGGAAAAACCAGTGGTGTATTTTTGCGTATTGCAAATGTGGAAAACCCTGTTTTTATTCCCATCTTCATCACAATCTTTGACTAATGATTCCTATACGTTCATTTCATAATGGCGGCTAGATGATCCTAAATAAAATGAGATCAGTTTATTTTTATCTAATAATAACATTATTTGAAGAATGAGTTGAATGAACAAGCAAGCAATAGAGTATATTTGATGATACGAAATAAATTTCTTAATTAATTTGTTTCTTAAATGAGCATTTCAAAGAGCTCATCCCAGGCTGCTCACAAATTGCGCATCTCTCTGCGTACGCAATATATAAAAACTTTCCCATGCTTTTTGCGCATCACGCAGAATATGCAAATGAGATGCATAATGCTGAAGTAGTTTTTGTCCAGTTTTCTTGCTTCAAAGAAAACTAACAAGTTCTTTCCATCCTTCACGCGCTGATTGCGATGATTCAATTTTAATTGCAGCTCATCGTCGTATGCGGACCGTGACAAATTACTTTCTCGTCAACCTGAGTGTTGCCGACCTCTTCATGGCCGTCTTCAACTGCATTTTCAACTTCGTCTACATGATCAACAGGTTCGTTAGCAAACAAACTGTGCAAATAAGCCAGAGATTTTTGCGAAATCAAGCTTCCATTGAACCCTAAGTCAAAGTGCTTCATTTTTCCTGAAAATACTTTCAACTAATAATAAAAGCTCAAAAAGTATGATGAATAAGTATCATTAAAAATGATAATGATAATTTGTCTGACTTCCTCCAAAAGTTAACAACAGTAGCAAAAAAATCTTGTAATTTGAATTAAATTGAATCAAAATTTAACGTGGAGTATCCTGAACAAATTGGAAAATAATATATCAGTAACAAATATCTGGGAATAGAAGTTGCTTTGGCGTTCAGTTGCTCAAGGTATTATGATTTCCCATAAACTTTCCCTTACCCAAACAAACAAAATATATATGGATGCAAAATACATATTTCCATCAGGAGCAACTCATCTCTATGCTGCTGGAGTCTTTCCCCTACCGAAGTTAACGCTACATGATTTTGTATGGCATTTTGACAGTATATCCGAGATTGAAACTCTCGTTTGAGCAATAGCAGATAGAGGGATACTTCCGAAAAGCGATCTGCTGTACCGTGGGCGGAACAAATTGTTTGCAAGTTAACAAACTTTAAAGAGTAAATTCGCAAAAATGGCACAAAACTCGCGATCAACTAACGTAGTGTACTCTCGCCGAGAGGCAAGGAAAAACGGAATAAAAAGAAAATGAGTAGAGCGCCGCTGCTCCTCTGTCAGCATAATTCATGCCTCAATTTGGACTTCTGGAAGCTTCCTCCTATGTCTTTTTTTGCTAGCAAGCGAAAAAAGTTTGTGCCGTGTGACTGAATAATTCTTTTTCGGACGGGATCTAATTTTTTTCCGCGCGCGGACAGCATTTCGTGCATATTTCACCATTATGCCGAGGCGAGAGCAGGAAACAGCGGTACCCACTTAGCGCAAACTGTTGTACAACCGCATACATTTTCCAGAAGCACAAAGTTTTGCTAGCTAGCACAAAAAGTACACTCGAATTCGGCAACTCCATCCAACTGTCCAAACTAGAGGCTCGTCCTCCCTCTCAAGGAAAGTGCAAGTGGCAGCTCTTCGAAAACGCAGAAAATAAAACTTTCGCATAGAAATGGCAGGTCTTACTGTATAATTTAATGAGCTTTTTTGTAAGTCACTTTCCCCGAAATAGAATTTACTTCTCTTCAAATCCTGCAAATCAAAACGTCTCATTTTCTGGAAATGAAAATTCCAGGACTTCAGCAATAATACGCCAAGTGTACAGCTAAGCCCAAATAAGTGGGAAAACATATCAAATAATAAGAGTGGTAGTACTCACAATCAGCCTAGTTTTTTTAATTAATATTTAAAGAAATAAACAAAGATATTTGCCACTCGTCAAAATTTGAATCTTTAATCAAACCTTCGTTTAAATTTAGTTTAGAGAACATGAGAACTCTCATGGCCACATTAATTGAAAGGAAATCAATGAGGGAGCATAATTTGATTTTTGCTAAACAAATTTTTAATTCCTAGGTTAGAAGAAATACACATAATGAGAGATAAAAAATGTTTTTGCTGCTGAGATGAATTTTGGCGATGGCATGTTTATATGCGTCACGCTAAAACAAACTTTTTAGTTTTTACCCCGCATTCTGCCAAGCTAAAGACAAGATGCCTGCTCTCTCTCTCTCTCTCTCTCTCTCTCTCTCTCTCTCTCTCTCTCTCTCTCTCCTCTCTCTCTCTCTCTCTCTCTCTCTCTCTCTCTCTCTCTCTCTCTCTCTCTCTCTCTCTCTCTCTCTCTCTCTCTCTCTCTCTCTCTCTCTCTCTCTCTCTCTCTCTCTCTCTCTCTCTCTCTCTCTCTCTCTCTCTCTCCAAACTGTCCAACTCTCCAAACACTTATGTCTCAAGTAAAAACTGCCAACGACAGCCCACTCGGCGAACAATTTACGTTTGCTCGCCCCTACAACACAAAAACTGCGATGTGACAAGCGCAAAAAACTATTTTTTACTCCTCGATTTGATTAATTAATGAGAAAATTGGTACGTCTGTTCGCAGCGACTGGCAGTTCGGCACGTCTTATTGCACAATAAACAACTTCGTGGCGAACGTCACGGTTGCTGCCAGCGTGTTCACCCTGACTGGCATCTCGATGGATCGGTACGTATACAGTGTGTGTGTTTGTGTGCTCAGCAGAGACTTTTCGTCTGCTAGAACGTGCTTATAAAATGTTCCGAGATACGTGCACTCCCGAGATGTTTTTAGTTTGCCTTTCCGCGTGGCAAGAAGACGACTTCTGAGCTTAAAATATTCAACAATGATGCTTTTCCGCCACACACTCGAACTCGCTCAGGTCAGAATTTAGAAACAAAACTATCCTACCTACCTGGGCGCATTGGTCATGAATAATGTTTTGCAACGAGTTGGAAGAATGTCACTGGAAGAAGATAAATTATTCAACTTGCCATAAATATTTTAGATGAAAATACAAGCTTAGAAAATCTTACGTGACCTCTCTTTGACATTGCTGCGAAAACGAGTTGTATGATTTAAAAATACAAACTGCAATTTTCCCGTCTGGTGCTTCCTCTCTTCCCCGTTCACGCTTTGATGAACTTGTTTTAATGAAAAGATGAACGAATCTGTCACTTTTAAAAAGTTGATAATGCAGAACTTATTTCTGATTATGATTTTGAAAGGTTTTTAACAAATAAATTCACGAAAAATTAAGGAAACCAGAATGAGAAACTTATTTATATAAAATGATCAACTAAGAAAAAAGCCACAAATAAATTTAAAAATCAAATTTATTTGTAATATTTTGTATATGGATTACTTTCTTTAAAAAAATTAATGTACAGTTCATGATATATATCTTGGCTAAATTGGTTTTAAATCAGAAAGTGCCTGGCCCTCCATTTTCATCAGTTCGACACCCCAGGGAGAATCTGCCTCTTTCCACCCATGACGGCGAGCTTTGTCGGTGTTGTGCACACACGAAGCACTTCTTTTGCCGAGTTCGGATTAACCTTGGTGTTAGTGAGGCGAGTGAGCAAACAAGAGGCAATTTGTCTTACTTTCGTGCCTCATCTTTTCGCCTTTGCGCCACAGACCTCCGAAAAGACGGAGAATAATCTCGGGCCCTCGCCCTCATACCTAAGGCTTAGACTGCGATTTTGCCGCTGATGAGAGGCCTGCGCAGCAGACGTTTTACCGGATTACTTGTCTTACAAAAATTGCAGCAAAGCACGAAACTTCCAAATACAAGTTATATGGTAATTTATTTCATTTAACCAGACATCATGCTAAAGGTTGTTTACACCTTTAGTTTTTTATGCGCTGTCATCTTCAATGCTCCATTCATCGGGAGATTTTTTGTAGTTAAATGCTACTTAATTAAAACAAGTATTTGAAAATCTAGTTACCCCGCGATGCGATAGCAAGGTAACAAGATATCCGACCTATTATTGCTGGATCCTAATGTCTGCAATCCTCAGTAATTTAGTAGCAGTTTGAACAATTTGAGTGGATGGTTTGAGTCAAGTTACTATAAAAAATCAGATTAAAAAAATATCTACAAAGATTTGGCCGATGTAGATTTTTCGACATGATTCATACAAAATCACCTAGCTCTACATCATTTCCTCACAATTATGCATTTTTAACTATGTTTTTAATCGAAAAGTAACATAATACGAATGATGAATTAATTTTATTCATTTCTGTATGTTATTTCTTACACGTCATACTAAATAGTTGAAAACACGTGATTATAATATAGGTGTGGTTTTAGAGGGTGTAAAATAGAATCAAGATGACCTTGACCGCACAATCAAGAAGAAAATGTATCGATTTACATTCAGTTATGCTAAAACGGTGATTTTTTAGTTGTTATCAATTTTTAATTGATATGAAATCTTGCATTCTATAGGGGTTACTTTAATAAATAATTGATAAGATTGAATTTAGAGTTTTTTAATTGTTCACATGCTCAGTTTAATGCATACAGACATTGTTCAACTTTTGAAAAAGGCACAAAACTAAGCAGCTTTTGGAGGCTTATGTTTTATTGGTCACCTGTCAGCTTTAACGAAAATAACTTTGCACGCATTTGCCTGGATTTAGAGTTATTTGGGTTGAAGGGCACGTCGCGGTGCTCTTTTCCAGGAAAGCATTTTCACCGTGGTCACTGGCCGAGGCTTAATTCAATTACCATTGCTGTGCTCACTTTGCCCCGGCAGCGTGCATCTCGTTCTGAATTTTACAAAAACTGCTGCGAGGTTTCCAGCATCACATGTAACATTAATTAAATTTCGTCCGCGCTCAGTCCTAGAATATTAACATCTGGTGCCGCTTTGCATTGCACATCGTTCAACGAGTAGCAGTAGAGATGAATAAATCGGAATGCTGAACAGAGAGCGTTACAAATTTTAATCAAAAGTTGTGTTAATTTCGCGACACCGTGAGAGTACGTTTGCATGATGAAAATGCAATAAAAGCCGTCATTGAAGCAACGAAAATACGAATAATCCTTTGATATCCTTGATGGAGAAAGGTAAAATATGGCTGTTCGGGTTGTTGGATTGCGTAGCTCATGTTGACGCCCCCGCACCGGTGTCTTTTATTGAAACGATACACATTCATCCCGTGAAAGGCATGCTGGTGTGGCCCCCAGCCTCAAAGAAGGAGCCCACGATAGCCGCTGCAGCGACGAGTGGGGAGCAAAAGTGACCTGTCGTACAGGTTGCGTGCGCCGACACCCCATACTGGAAAAGAAAGTAGCGATACAGAAGCAGTAAAAAATTTTAATTGTGTGAGGAGCTGTAAAAATTTTATCCTTCTCTCGCGGATCCGATTAATCTAGGGGAGCTATTTTATGAGTGACGCAGTAAAAGTAGTTGTTGCTGAAACACGCTAAAAACATTCAGCAAGCGTAACAGCTGATTTTTTAAACAAAGCTTATTCTCTTGCTTCTTGTCAGCATAGAAGGCAAGGTTTTAATTTTGTGTAAAATACAACGTATGCAGCTTTCAAATTAATGTGCGCTGTTGCGTCTTCATTGTAAAAATGTTGCTTGGAAAAGTATGAATCGCGAAGAACCAACGGAGCGGAAAGCATCAGATGCCAAGTTGCGTTGAAGTTCCTACAAACTAGACGTGTAATAATATGATGGGTATGTTGTGACCGGCGTTTGTGGTATGATGACAGTCCCTGTTTCCTCTCTCGCCTGAAATAGCTACGTATAGGTGTGTGTTTTGCCCGAGTCTCGGTGGCGGTGATCGCTAATTGGTTTACGCTCTGTAGAACTTTTTGATGAAACAATTTAGCAGCCCAATGTGGGAAACCAAGCGAAGAAAAAGCCAATGCGCAAACAAATTTTGCCGCAAGAAGAAAAATTAGCAATAGAGTCAATTTTTAGGAAGAGCTGCACAGATTTTCTTTTCTTGACAATAAGCTTAAAAAAATGAAGAAAAATATCTTTTCATGTAACCTCTGCTGTAATATAAGGTTTGAGAAACACTGAAAATGAACTGGTTTGGCCGTAGAGAGTGCACTTTTGTTCCTGAAAAAAAATTCGCTGGCGTGAGCCAAAGTGCAAGACAAGTAAAGTATAGGCGGACAACTGAAGGATAGGAGGGCTAATATTGTCTCTTGACTGCCAAATTGATCGTGAATTAAATATTTTGTACAAATTGCCGAAATTTGGGTCATAGTGCATTAGCACGAACAATCAGTGTCTTTTTTATAATTTAATTTTTTAAGCAATAAACTTGATAATGATTGCAAAGAAATTAATGATTCTAATTTTATCTGCATTACTACTTGAAACACATTTATTGAAGCGCATAAGTCCAAGATGCAAAAAAACAGCTTAGTATAATTTAATTCATTATTATTAACAGGCAAAGAGAAACCCACATTATAGAACTATAAAAACAATAAAACAGCATAATTTCATATTTTTGAACACCAAATTGCTTGACGGACAATAAATGATACTCGCATTAATTACCGGCCATAACAAATCAGAATACCCAGAGATATTTTCTTTCATGGACGGTGATAGTTAAGTGAAGTTTGATGACGCTATGAGACTCCATTATTAAATGCCTTTTTTGCTAGAGATCTAGTGAATAAAAGACGTTATATTTTCGTCAATTTATAGTTAGCAAGTTAATTTTCTTTGAATGTTGATTTTTTTACATCAATTGACCAGTTGCATAAACCCTTCGTTATTGAAGCCGCCAACAGATGGCGCAACCACAGACTTTCTAAAAAATTTTGATTGAAGCGGTTTTAAGGCATTTCTGCTGCGATTTCAGACTCAATCTAGCTATTTTGCTTTTTTTAATTGATTTGCTTTTTTTTGACGCGCTGAAAACCAAAATCGGTTCAGCCGTTCGCCGTAGAAACGTTGGAAAAGATTTTTTTATTTCTTAAAATAGTTTTTCACGATTCTACGGCGATTGGCTGAACCGATTTTGGTTTTCAGCACGTCAAAAATTAGCAAATTAATTGAAGAATACACAGTAGCTAGATTGAGTCTGAAATCGCAGCGGAAGTGCCTTAAAATCGAAAGTCTACGGTGGCGCCATCTGTTGGCGGCTTCGAACACTTAGGGTTTATGCAACTGGTGAATTCAATATAATGATATTCGATGCTATCAATTTTTATTCAGTCAGCGAAGCTAAAAAAGGATATAACGGCTTATTTATTTTCCATACTAGATTGGATTGAAACCTATTGAAAGGACGCCTCTTTTCATCACAATAGAATTTTCCGCGAATTTGAAGGTGCCTAATAACCGAATTCGGGGTTGTGCTGCTCAATCAATACACATTGCCGACAGGCACGTTCATTTCTGAGAATGGAGCAAAGCACTTCATTTTATATCCATTTTTATTTGTGGGGAATGCTGAAAGCATTGACTCATCTCAATCTCATTCCGCAGAAGAGAGTTTTGAGCCTGGAGAAATGAGCCTGCTTGAAAAAAATTTGCATGTCGCCTACCAAATGAATAATTCAAGCGTGTGCAAAGCCGGCGTTAGATACGATTTATGGTGCCTGCGTAGCAAAAAAGGTTTTTCCCGAATATAAGGGAGATAAGTCGGAAAATGGCCTTAATACTTTTCTGACCTCCGTTATTGTGTCGCAATATCACAGTTTTAGTGCTATTTGTTATGGACCGAGAAATTTGAAGAGCATGAAAGCTGGTGCAATATATTGCAACGTCATCTGGCGTGTAATAAATAGGAAGAACTGGAAATTTATCTTTTATGGATAAACCAATCATTCGATCGTTCTTTAAGGCATGATAGCAAAGAGAATTATTGACAAGAAAACTAGTTGAGAAAAATTATTTAACTTGATCAGTTCCAATTTAGTCTTTTAAAAAGTAAATTTTATTTTACACCACATGACACAAACGGTTAGTGGAAAATTGAATAATACACATATTAATTTACTTATAAACATTTTGGTGACCACCCGACGTGACCTTGGGCATCAGGTCACGTCGGGTGGTCACCAAAATGTTTATAAGTAAATTAAGTTAATACCCAAAATGATAAAAATAGCAGTCGAGTGCCATCTACAATACTAGAGAGTCAAGACTCTGGCTTGGCCTGGCCTGGATAAAAAATTATTAAAAGCTTTGAAATTGGGCTGAGATTTACGAAAGGTCTTAAATAGTTTCGAATTCATTTTGATGTGGGAAAATATTTCATATTAACACTTTCCCACAATATCCTATATGATTTAAACAATAATTAATGGTACACCGAATTTCCCATCAAAAGAATCAGAAATAGCTTCAAAACGAGGATCGATTTCTGGGGCTTGCAATTTTTCGCACGGAGAGAAAATGTGCTGGCGGAGTTTTCCAGGCGGAGTTTCCATTTTACGCGAATTTGTCACGTTTCATTCTCTCTTTGATCGTGCTTAGTAATGAGAAACCGAAACAGTCAATCACTTTCAACGGCTGGCTAGGTAAAATGCTTTCCTGTTTGTACCATAAAGGGGGAATTCATTTATAGCTGCTCATCCTGACTTCATTCCACGCAAATTAATGTTTTTGTCATGAATTTTCAAGTTAATATAAACCCGGCAATATTCATGAAGGGAATCCTAGCTCTGGCTTTCAACATCTCTCAAGATGTAAACATTAACTTCGTTTAGAAATTTCCCTCTCTCGCGGTGTAAAAGTTAATAAAATTTCTGGCTTCGCCGAAAACTTTGAAACCCCTTCTAGATATGTAGCTAGAGAGGTACAGAAGAAAGAGTTAATTTTTAATGAAGTTCCCCAAATGCATGTCGGGTGCGAGTATGTAAATCGACCAAGTGTAAACTAGGAAAAAGATTCATAAAAAGTTATATTTCAAAAATTACACTGCTACTTAAAATTTTGCCAGCAGGGATACGCCTAGTTTACAAAACAAAGTAAATAGACTCTTTTAGCGTGAAATGTTAAAGCTAAACATACATGTATTTTGTTGTTTGCACAAACTCTAATTTCTCGCAGTGATTTAGTTGAAACCAAGGATATTGTTTTTCTTGGTATTAATCTGGAGGTTTCTTTGCCATTATTTATTTTCCCAATTTAATGGTACTCTTTTAGTTATTTTTCATTCTATAAAATGACTGTTGTTTTAAAATCAAGAAATTCACCGTGTTGCTAAAAATAAGCAAGAAAGCGTCAAGAAAAGGTTGCTTTTTCCATAAAACGGCACCATAACCACGCACGTGTCACACTCACCCCCGCGTATTAATATTCATGGTGTCAAGCCGCATTCGCTTTGTTTATGACTCCACAGTGAAATGAGAAAAGGAGGAAGTGGAAAAGAAAGGAAGAAAGACGGCGCCAAATCGAGTAAGCTGCGCATTCCACAGATATTTCGCCCCCCATTTCATTACTGATCGCATCTCTTCCGCTCCTTCCTTTTTTATGTCGGTCGACGGTCGACCCTTTGATGATATCAGTCTCAGTCACGCCGCCACTCTATTCGGCTTTTACGCAACGCCGCTATCTCAATACTGTTTCACTTTGATCCATTACAGTTGACGGATCTTTTTCTAACGCGCGCACATCAATTTCATATAAATCTGAAGCTTGGAATCAAGTGAAGTCAAATATTTGAACTTCACTAACAATGAAGATGAATAAGAAAAGTTTTAAGATGCGCTTTCATCACAGCAGACTAAAGATTGGTAAAAATAGATGTCTAGAAGTGACTGGAAGTAGAGTGAAAATACAAGTTTGGTGATTGATTAAAACCATTAAAAATATTATATAAAAGTTAAATATCAAAATAACATACTCATAAAATTTAGTACCAAACACTCACAAGTAAAAATTTAAAAATCAAATCAAGTTAATCGTTTGGGACATAATCTTCTGTCTAACCACAATTGTAATCAGACTACGAGAAAAATCATCTATTGCGAGTGTTACAGCTTTACACATGAGCTTAGCTTGGAAAAAATATATCAGCAAATTGTAAGCGTACACGTCCCTTTCATAACTTTCTGATCATATGACGTCCTTGTTGACCATAAATGTTGTGCTGACGTGAACGCAACAGCAAAAATAATATCATTTTTGTGCTTCCTCGTGTTGCAGTCAAACAACAAACTGGGAAAGTCACGTCAGCCTACAATTTTTTATCTTTTGGTAGTTTGATAAAACAAACGACAAAGGTGGGGAACAGTCACATCGGAGAGGTAGAAAAAATCACATAGGGTGACCGGGAATCTGAAAGAGTTAGGAATGATATCATAATTGGGAAAATTTTATTCTGTGCGTGTGTTACGAAACTTAAGTCGGGGAATTTAAAGAACTTTCACAGGCTCTAGCGTGCTTCCTGGCTTGTTTTTAATAAAGACCGAAATGACAGCTACCAGAATTTTATTAAATTAAATCTTCAGAAGAATGCACTAAATAGAAGCCCTCCCATTTTTCATGATTCTGAAACGTGTCTTAAAATTGGCTCTGATGGAGCTTTCAAGGACAAAAAATATTTTGCGCTAAACAAGCAACCAACTCGTTTGTGTGGTCACTGATAGAATACTAGCAACAATTACTTAACTTCGGAGCGACTTTTTATCAAAGCCAACAAAATTCAACCAAAAAAATATGTTCACAATTTATCAAAGCACCCTAGTCGTTGCGGAATATTCAATCGATGTTTTGTGGACCGTTACTCAAACTGGCTCTTAGCGAGTTTTCCATTGAAAATGAGCTCGTAATAGGATTATTTCACGATTTATTTTCCTTTCATCCCTTTGCGCAACCAGGCGCGGCTGGTAAACCTGCGAGTTTTGGTGGTAATATGCGTCGTGATAATATTGGACCGAAAATAGCAACTGGGCGTGGAGTTTTGGCAAAGCCGATATACGCGTCAGTGGAATAGTTTTAGCAAATTCAGCGCAAACATACTGGGCTGACTTTGTTTACTTAATTCCTCTTTTTGAATGAACGTTCTTGATAATAATATCCTCCAAGTAAAATGCCCTAAAAAGGAGGAATATGCTCATTTTTAGGAATTGTCGCCGAACTAGATGTGTTAAAATGTAGAGGCTTTTAAACAGTTTTGGCAATTTCAGACGATTTTAGAAAATTTCGCATAAAATTGCATTATTTGCCCCGTGAAGATTTGAAGCTCGCAGAAATATAGATGGTGATGACCGTGACTTCAATTAACAGCCTAATAGTAATAATTGAATTGAAAGCACATACCGTTTCCAAGCGGGAGTGTAATTAAAAACCTTGTAAGCTAATCCAGACCGTATGTGGATGTTTCCTGCAGGCAGGTATAATGCAGTGCTCTTGTGGCTCTAAGCCATGCTGCCAACAGCGAACAAAAGCCTCTTGGCGATTTAAGTTCATTGCGCCAGAGAAAAGAGCAAACACATCAAGAGCTTTTCCTCTCCCGCCTGCCATTCACAAGAGACAATTTTTGACTCAATGTGCGCCCATCAATCGGAGACCACTAAACATTTGGCCCCGTTTGCCGGCAGGTACTTGGCCATTGTTCGCCCCTTGCAGCCCCGGATGTCCAAGCTCAGCGCCCGAGTGACAATAGTCGTGATATGGGTAGCGTCTGCCACACTCGGCTTTCCATGCCTCCTCTACTCCGAGACCATCACACGCAAGTAAGTGTTTTTTCTCTATCAGTTCATTCGATCCACTCTGATGAAATCGCTTTATTTAGTTGGTGAAAATACAATAATGAATTTATTTCACTTATTGTATTTTTAGGATTTTTCGATGAATAAAAAACATGGTTCCCATCTATCTAGAACGAGGGAATCTCTTGAAGCGGCAGTCCATGTCACTGATTTTTAGGTCCGTTCTTGATTATTTTAAGGGCTTATCGATTTTACAATTTTTGATAGAAATTAATGGTCTTAAAATAAGCAATAATTTCGAGAAATCTATGTAAATTTAAAAATCTATGTATTATTGCTAAATAAAAGGCTAAAATTACTCAGAAATTAGCTAAGATAAACTATTTTGGCATTTTTCAACAAATTGCTCTTCATCTTATCCGATTTCTGTTTTATTTTTTTTTTACATTTAAAACGCAATTAACTCAATCTTAAAATAAACTGTGATCGAAATTATATCAATTATACATGTTAGATTAAAACTTTTTATATCTTGCCGAAATGATAAACGCAAAAAAACGAAGATTTTCGAACCAAATAAAATATGCGCAGCCCTACTTATTTTCAAGGGTTGGAATAATCTTATCAAGTTCAAATCTGGCTTGTTTTGTGTCCCTTACTTTTGTCAATATCTTTCTCCGATTCCGATCCATATTTCCGGCCAAAGTGAACCACTCAGTTAGCAATCTTGTTTATGGGCACAAAACTGTGCAAACAGCGGCTGCAAACACGCAGCAGAATATTGCTCGCTGGCCAGGTGTATTATGCGCGAATAATGCCTTGTGTGCTCGATTGTGGCCAAACACTGATTGAAAGGCCCCGTTTACTTAGTGGCTCATTTTGTTTGGTCTAGCACTGTAGCAATGACGCATATGTGTTTGCACATTCGCCAATCATCAAATCCATCAAATCGCTACTTTGGAGGGCTTTGTATTATTTATATTCTCCGCTGCTAAGACGTGCATTGCTTACAAACAGCACAGCACAGAACGTCAAGACAGAGACGTGGTTACGTGTTTTCTGTACTGTCAATCAGCTTCGGCACATGCAAAATCAAATCGTGATGCACTGTACGTGCTCGATATCGCATGTACTCCACGCAAAAATCACGCTCACCAAAATTGATTCAATTCGAAAATCAATTTAAATATGTGCAGAGTTGTATTTTCTTAGCACGCTGCTTTTTCACCGCTTGTTTTACCATTTCTTAAACCTACATTTCTTGCACAAGAAAAATTATATTTCATGTCAATTTTATTTTGCTAGTAGCAAAATTTAGGTTATATTTTAGCATTTTGTTTCACACAAATAATTGCTTTTCAACTTTACCACACACCTCAATTCATACTGTAATTCATAAAATTGTCAGGAAAAGATCAATTTTTTTCTTTTGGGCCGCGTGAAAAGATATTTGTTAATATTTCAATAAAATGGTACACACCAGTTCACTGCTAATTAGAAAATGCAAATTTGTTGCAAGAAATAGCATTAATAATGTGGTTTGTTCACAGGTCAAGCAGCGGTCAAGTGCGGACATCATGCATCCTGAAGTGGCCGGACGGGTACCAAATGAACTCCACAATGGACTACGTGTAAGTACCGCACATTTACTGCATTGTGTAGATGCTATTGATATGACACGAGCGCACGCAACAATGGACATACGCTGAATGCACCCCCATTATTCCATGTAACGTGATGCGCCGGGCAATTAGTTTCCCCCATTTGAGCATTCTACACTGTAAACTGGCTTTGTTGGTGCGAAACGGCGAGCTGGAGGGTCCTGATTAAATTGCCAGTAACGACATTAGTTTGTTAAACATTTGCTCCGCGAGAGGCAATTTTTTCCTCGACGCGGAAAGAATGGGAGGCGACTTTGGATTGAATAATTCAGTAGTGGTTCAGTTGGTTGGACTGTAACACTTTATGTTTAAAAAATATACAAAAAGCATAAAATGTAATGCAGCAGAAATATTTTTGAATAGTATTTAAACATTACTCTTATATACTATTCCAATCTTATAAAGCAGCTTTTAATATTTTAAAGCAAGCTTATTTCCTGTTCTACAGTTAACTAAACTTTTTTGTGACAGAACGTTAAGTCCTTACATCTTTGTGAATTGAAAACGTTTTTAATTAATACAAAGAGCAATTTCACATACGGGTTAAAAATAGATCCCTCCCTCCTTCATCAGCTCTGATCTCTGACAAAGGCAATTTCCTTGATGTTATTAGCAATGTTAGTTGGAACGAATCATTAAATATGAGCAATAATTAAGCTCAAATTTTACAAGAAGAAAGAATAATTAATGATGGAAATTTAATACTTAATACTCCCTCGAAGTATGTTTCGAGGTCATTAGTTAGCAAATTTTAATACAAACAGTAAAGCACTAACTGACTTTTGTAATGGAAAAACCACAAAAAAATGTTTTTTTCTTCTTCAGGAATACTATTATGCCATTAAATTTGTTTATCATAAGCGGATGGTGAATTTCCTGCAGCTTTCTCAGTATTGCAGATAAAAGAAAAATAATTTTGCTTGCAGTTACAACGTGGTGCTGTTCATCGTGACCTACGTGGTGCCGATGGTCGCTATGGCCGGCTGCTACTCTGCGATGGGGCGCGAACTCTGGGGCAGCAGGTCAATTGGCGAACTGACGCAACGCCAGATCGATTCCATCCGGTCTAAGAGAAAGGTAAAACACCCGCAGACGCATGTCCATTAAATATCCAATGCCTCTGACTTCAGATATCTGCATTTTTGTTGGGGTGTTGAAAAATTATTCGGTCAGACAAGGAAATCCAGAGGAGACGAAGTGAAAAAGCGCTGGAAGTGCTCGGAAGTTCTCATGAATTTATAGGAAAGGCTGAATAAATTTGTGTGTGCAAAATAAGTATGCAAAATTTCGGACGGAGAGCAGAGAAGAGAAAAGGGAAAGCTCTCAAATATACAGAGAGAGTTAAGTAAGGAAAGGCCTTGGGGAGGGCGAATGAGATCAAAATTGCTGCTAATTTTAAGTGGATAATGTTACTGTTTCTTGCTCGAACACCGACATAATTGCATTCCACTTGGTTTCTTGCACAATTGAATTAGAATCGTAATCAAGTACAAGATTAATCGAGACTTAAATATTTAAATTGGAGCGATGAGACTCCCTGCTTTCCAGGAAGAAAAGCGGGAATTTTAACACATCTTCGTTTTCTTGTGCCACCTTATACTCATGATATTGTTCAAAAGACGTCTGCTTAGTAAGTTTTTGTTCCTTTGAACAATCGACGCCGCAGCCCGGCAGAGAACAAAAGTGTCTTGTCTCATTAAGTGTAAGCGAAAAGCTATAAAATATTTTCCGCCTCGTTGTGTCACATGACGTTAGACACATACGAGTAACGTTTAATTGACAGTCATCTCGTTTCACCTTCGTCTCAACAACGCACCCAGCAGTGCAGGAATTTCACCGAAATGGCGCCCAGGGGCATGAGCGCGTGGTCGTTAAATCATCAAAATTGCTCCACCGAGCGAGCAATTTGTGTTTAGCTAACTTTTACGACTTACCGGCAGGCTCAACTCTTTCCAGCGTGCTAACTCTTTTATAACGATCCGCGCTAATTATGAGTAGCTAGATGTTCAGCCGCAGGAGAGACATAAACAGAGAGTCATTTATTTATTTTTTTCCTACAAATCTTAAGTAAACTTTTCTAGCAATGTAGCAACAAATAGCTTGAAAAAATCGACAGCATTTTATTTTGAGCCTTTAAGTTGTAATCCTGGGATGAATATTTTTCATTTTAGTTTTCTAAGCCAATTTCTCGCAGGTAAAATTATTTTAGGCCCCTTGTCTGTTAAATCCTACATGGATAGGGCAGCAGTTGCAGCCGTCGAAATGGTATACGGAATATTTCCTTCTGGAATTCGTAATATTGAAAGCAGAATGTCCCTCTGAATATTGGATGGTGAATTTCAGGCGGGTGAATTTTGTGATGGAAGGGGGTAAATCACATGGAAGGCGAGTGGTGGGTTGGGACGATCTACCTCTATATTTGTCATTAAAAAAATGAGTGTTGTTGGACGTTTTCAACTACAATTAATTCAGAATTCTCTGCAAGAAATGCTGTGTGCAGTGTAATAATAAGTTTTTAAGATAAAAGCACTTTTGATTATGCTTGTGGGGCCAAAATAGCGAGCTGTGCAGAGCGAAAATTTGAATTTTTTTCTAAAAAATTCCCAATACCTTTCATCCTAATTAAGATGAAAGCAGAGAATGATACCCATCTTGTAATTTATTGGTTTTCATAAAATATAACAATACTAGTGATTTTCATCTGTTTAAAAACGCGATGAAATATACTCAAATGAGACCGTCCTGACGAAATGTTTTCGTTTCCGTCTTTTACCAGCAGACTGAACTGGCTTTCTAAATCAGTCTCATTTCTATTTTCACATAATGGTCGGTGAACGCGCTTTTAATCCACAAAATGTCCCTCTGCGAACATTTGGCGAGCAATCCGTTCCAACTGGCGCCTATTCAAATCGAGGATTTTCAACCACCTAGCTTGTGCCGTTGAGGAAAGGCAAACGCACTCAGCCTGTTTAATTTTTGGGACACCGCACACGTAATCCCCGCGCACACGGAAACCTGTGTTCATCGCTTTTCACGGCTGTGGAGCAGAAAAAGAGCAGTGAAATGCTACAGCCGCTGCCATCCCCTTTAACGGCAGGGAGGAAGTGTCCGCCCACAGACCTGCTCGCGCCACCCTGCCCGAAATGTAACGTAAAGAGATAACCGTGCCCGCTAATGCCACCGAGTCATATAATGCATGTCCTTCCTCACTCATACCTTTTGCTTTTCTGGTGACGCGCCAGGACCGCCCACGCACTCACCAGAGAAAAACTGGCAAACACCCCTTCATGCATTATTCCTATTGGATTTCGGCATATCTGATTGCGAGTACAATAGCCACTTCTTTTGTGCTCTTAATGCTACACTCTCATTAAAACTTTGCCGGAAGCAGCTGTAAAATTGTGCGAAGCTCTGAAGTTAATTAATTTAATAAACGAGACATATTGTGCAGCACTGTGGATCCAGAAATTAACATTTTTGGGTAGCAAACTTTTCAAAACTTACCCTGTCATCTGTTAATACTCTCCCACGAAAAACCGCACCGACAATCAATAATATTAATCCTGAAAACCAAAAACAAATTAGCAATGAAAGAATTGACTTGAAAATTTTTGAATAGATTTCGTAAGTAAAAATTTGACAACATTGATTTGAAAGTTGAAATCATATTGCTTTAATCGTTAGCTAATAAGTCTCCAAAATTTATTGATCCTGACTTTCTCTTTTTAAATTACAGTAAGAGTATCTTAAGATGATCGTTAACCAGGAGACATCCACGTTCATGACTTGGAGGAGAATATACAAAAAACAATAATCAATACGTAATTAGAACATTATTTTTATATTTAATTGATTTGGGAGCTTAATGAAGCAAAAACTTTCTAAAAAAAAAATTTTAGTAGCAAGGCTGTTGATGAAATAACGACTAGAACGGAACAAAAATTTCAAAGATCTTCAAAAGGAAAAAAACGGATTTTTTTTCTTTATTTCATTTTCAGAATTGTAAGAATTCTGATAACTCTAAACATTTTACTAAATAATTTATTCGGTTATTGCTCTCTATGCACAAGTTTTCAAAGTTATTTTGATGTTGGCCATACAACGATTTAAAAACAAAATATCCGATTGCATCTAGAGATTTTTTTTAACTTGAATGATTTGGGATCTGTTTGTAATATAAACACCAAAAAAATAAAAAAATTGTAAATTGGAGAATCTATTTGAAAATCTTCAATTTAAAAAACAAACTTCCAGCTTTTAAAATGACGAAAAGATCCTTTTTTTCTCATTTTAATTACTGGTTCTGTCAATTGAGCACTTAAAAGGCCGTTATTCTGGCTCTTCTCCCCGGCATTATTGTTTTCATCGCACTCGAAGGAATAATTAGATCAAGAAGGGCTGTCGCGCGGAAGCCATTAGCGATTACGTATAGAGTGGCACGTAGGCACATGGCACGCACGTCTATCGGCGCTAAGCAGCTGAGGAGATGGAGCTACAAAAGCGGCGCGATTTATACGCTCCCCAATTACTCGGCGCAAGTCTCACGAGAACACTCCAGCGCGTGAATTTATTTCAACGAGTGTATTCCCTTTTGCGTGCTAATACCCACTCGGTGAACGATGGCTAATTGATGAGCGGATTGGCAGACGTCAATGAGAGAGCAACTCGTTGAAATCTGTGTGGTGGTTCTGCTTTTAAAGCTTAACGGGCCTAATTATTGAGAGATCAAAGGAATAAATATCCTCAGAGGAAACAAATGAGGAAAATATGCTTTTCGTTCAGAAGAAGAACACTCAAAAACAGGGAAACGTCAATACAGTGAGGAAAATTTTCTGTTACTTCGGAAATATGGTATTTTTTCACATCCTGTACATATCCCTTTTTAACAAGCAAATTCTACATATTTAAAATATTCTCTGAGTGTTGAGCATCCGGCCACACGTGCATCAGTGGAAACTGAAGAATGCAATGTTAACACATTTGTTTCAATTTTCTACTAGTAGCAGTGAATCACTAAAATGTCAACAGTGAAAGATCTACAGCTATATTTTGTCATTTTCTCGAGCTTTTCAACAGCTACCAAATCCCTTTAACGGCCGCCAAGATGCAGTCTATTTGTTTTCTATGCCAGAGGGAAGAGGACAAAAAAGTTGGCTTCCTTCGCCAACAAAAGGAAAAAACTAAATATATATTTATAGTCTCCTTGGTTGCAGTCTTTGACATAAAATTTTTATCAGAACAAAAGCTGTGTTTCCAATTATTTTAATGGGTGTCATTAATGCAAATGCTCTGAAATGTTTTCAACTATTTTTTTTCACACTAAAGTATATCAATTGGGAGTTACAAGCAAACCTTTTAACAGTGGCATCCTACGGGTGCCCAAAATGCTTTCTATCTTTTGGATCGAGTTCAACTAAAAAACTTTATTTCCTGCTGGCCAGTTTCTGCGCTAGAACTCCCCAGGCAAAATTCGAGCAAAGCGAATGGAGCCTAAATTGTTGCATCCTTGGCTCAGATTCGCATTCAGGGCAGAAAATGTATCCAGCCTTGGGTCTACATTTAGCCGTTGAATACACAACTGTTGAGAGAGAAATTTCGTATCGGCCACTCGAGGGATTTTTATTATTTCCAGCGCCAAATGCCAAACTTTCGTCACTGATTGCCGATCAAATGAATAAACTTTTCGTGCTATTGCAGAGAGCACTCCTGCAAACTTATTGGGAAGCGAAATTACGGATAAGAGAGGAAATGTGATATCGTTTTCTAATCTATGTTTTTTGAACTTGAAAGTTGTAACTGAAATAATGCGTCATTCACTTTTATTATCTTTGAGATTTTCTGAGATGAATTTTGCCTTATGATTTTAAAAAATGGTAAGCTGAAATAGAACAGCTAAAAAAACGAGGATTGTTGCCCACAAAACAGCAATAAAACTAAGAATATTAATTACTTTCATTACAAACTTCAGTAGGAAACATTATCCGTTTTTTTTTTGCGAAGAATCACGCACCATGCCAATGTGTTTGTTTTCCGTTCCAGGTAGTGCGAATGTTCATAATCATTGTACTGATCTTCGCCGTGTGCTGGCTGCCATACCACGCCTACTTCATTTACATACACCACTACAGCGAGTTCGCTTACACCAAGTACGTGCAACACCTCTACCTGGCTTTCTACTGGCTCGCAATGGCCAATTCGATGGTCAACCCACTCATCTACTACTGGATGAACGCCAGGTAGGCGCCAAAACTCTTCCTTGTCGTATCTATTAAAAATATAATGTATATATTAATTCCAAGGTTGGCAACCTTAGTTTTCAATAGTTAATAATTACACGGCGTCTCGGAGTTACAGACTGGCTTGTGTTGATGCACAAATAATAAATATTACGCTTGAAATCAACATAGCACAGACCAAATTTTCTATGCCAATGCGACCATAAAACGCACTGTTAATGCTGTCTGCTCGTAAAGTTTATTTTTATTTCTTTACTTCTTTTATGATAAGATTTATCGATTGTTTGCAGATGAAATTTATGACCTAATTATCATAAAAATAGCTTTAATTTTTATATGACCGTGATAAGAGACTTAAGGACTTAAGATTTACGTATTTTCTCATGCTATAATTATAGCCCTATTTAAGAGAAAAATGGGGAAGCAATCAATGTCCGGTTTTGGAGACTGTATGGCTATGGAAAATTTCGCCAAAAGGCCGTATTTCACGCTGACAACCCTTGTGACCCACGCAATTTGCACAACTATGTCGCAAAGCATGGACACACAGGGTGCGGACAGCAGTCCCCGTCGTAAATCACACAAGAGAGGAATCCTCTCATTCATGCCTCTTGTCGCAGAAATTGCAGCACTGATTTATAGCTCCATTGCGGTTTGATGGTCTCCCAAAAGTGAAATGAAATACCACAAATCGTGATTCCCTTCTAGAGAAAGGCAACATAATCTTGCCAGAAGGCCAGCACAATTTAATTCTAAAATTCTGCTCGTAATAAGGTTGGTTTTTGTTTGGAATTTTCATTTAAGGGGGTCGGCTGGTTGAAACCCGTCAAAAATTCCACCAAAATTTCAAACTAAAAAAACATAATATATTTAATATAATGTATTATACTGTACAAAATAGCTGGCGAGAAATTTTGTCAAATCGTGTTCAACTGATTTTTTGATATATTATATATCGTTTGATAGTTCTTAAAAACACTTGGCCATAAATCTTCTGTTAATATGATTTCGATTGGTTTTTCACCACAATTTTAATTCAGAAGTTAGGATATGTGAGGGTTTTACATCTTTTCCCATTCAACAAAATTCCCCTTGCATTGTTCTTTTCAATTAAGAATGAGAGTTTACTCTCTGATAAAAATACGATTCCCTGTTGTATGGCAAAAGACAGTATTACTTTACATTGTGGTACAGCGCACTTGAGGTTTATAAGCGCAGAATGTTGTGCACAGACCATTGTCCTCTGACACCTGCTTCAGCTTGAAATACAAATAGAATAATGGAGTCTCTCGTCAGAAAACGCAATTAAATAGACGAGCTTCTGGGCAGAGCGCGCACTGTCGGCTAGAAAAAAATCTCCATCCAACTTGTTGAATAATGCAGACTTGTGAAACGTGCGAGAGTACTTGGTCAAGGGTTAATCAAGCTAAGTGCGATGCGGCTTGTCCGGCAAAGTATACTACAAACGCGCACCACAATGCTACACACCTTTCTCCACTAAGTTGCCAGAGATAAAATGCATTTTCAAAGGAGAAACGGAATCCTTGAGAAGTGCAAATTTAGATTGTTTGCAGCTTCGTGAGACTTTTCAATTCAGCCAAGTGCGTTCACGAGAGAGCGTATTGGGAATTTTTTTAAACAACGAACCGTTCCATTAAAATAAGTTTCATTAATTCAAACGTTTTAGGGTGTATAAATCTATAATATATATTATCTCGAATTCATTTTTCAAATGTTAATACAATTTTTTGTATTGTATCAAACACAAAAAGCACCCGACAGATAATTATTGCAAATTATTTATAAATCAAGCGGACCTTTAGGTGACATTTAATTTTTAACTTGAACTAAGGAAAATTGAAATAATGCTTCATAGGTGTTTCGCCTGATGTTTTTTTACAATTATATCCATGGTCAAACTGTAAATAAATAAATGCATTTATAGAAATAGATTATAAATTTTTATTAAACGCACCCGGCGTACAACGCTAAAATTATTACGTTGCATGACGTATATAGAAATTTTATTTATTTATTTTTTATTCCTCCTACAAGTCATTATACAGTTTCAAAACAATTTTTAACCATTTAATTCTCCGAGTGAAAATGGCTCTCATGAATTAGGCTTCAGAATTAAAGCTCAAACTGTTTAAGAAATAAATTCTGCGAACGAGGAAATAGAATTTCCATATTTATTTCAACTATATCATTGCCGTGAGCATTTGTGAAACATCCGTGGGCATGCAATTTAGCGCAAAAAGTGAAATTTCTGGATTCCAAAATTTGTTTATCTCGAAGAGCCATTGAGATGAATTCCCTCATGCTCATATCTCATCTACCTCGTTCATCACGTCGACATGAATAACGCTAACGCACTTCCGCAGACCAGAGTCAGTATAGCTCAAAAGAGTGAAAAACATGAACCTGCGACTCGTTATGATGGTTCGTTCATCCGTTGAAAAGAAAAATGTTATTTTTTTTGCGCTGCCAAGCAAATGTATCACAACATTTATTAATATCTCCTGAAACTCCTGCGGCCTGGTGAAATTCTGGCCTATCTTTAAACCAGTTTCTAACTTGGATCAGAAATGATCGGTTCAGGCAGTGTGTTAAAAGGGAAAGCCTTTCCAGGCGTAAATGGCTTTTAATCCATTTGGAAGAGCCGAAGCCATTTGCTACAAAAAAAGGGCGGAAAGGTGCCAAAAGTCACTGCTACACTGCTGGTCTAAAAAAGGCAGTCTTGTGATTTTGCAGCTTCCCTCGAGCAGGCTGTGAAAGCTAGTCTAATAAATTCCAAATGCTTTGATTTTTATTTGCACTGGAAACGAGCCGGCTGTTGAGGCCAAACAATTCAATTCTTTATGGTTCCGCTGCCGTCACGATATATTTCGGCGGCTGCAATACTTGTGCTTCGCGGAGCGTTTTCTATTACAGATTACAGCCGCGCGCACTTTTATTTCACGGACTCCATCTGGAAGCAGGAGAAAGCGCGGCTAAGATAACGAGTTTGGCCTCAAGCAATGACAGCCGAGAATTCAACTTTCGTTGCTTTCGAGAGCAAAGAGAAATGGAGTTTGCATTCAAACGAGATTTCTCATCTGTCAAAATTACATTTAAGAACCTAATTAAGCTTATTTGTAAAAAATCTCCCAAAAAGTTAAGTGAATTGAACAGTCGACTCCAATTATTTTCATTTGATTTCAAATTAACTTAAAAATGAAGCCAGATTTTTTCCTTGTTCATTTTTAAGTTGCATTTCTAAATAGGTTTCAGTCGATCATTTAACCAATTTTGAGTTTCAATAACCACAAAATAAAAATAAATAGCTTTATAAAATGAATTGTGATATAATTGACAAACATATTATGTATTTTTATATGATATTTTAGTGAGAATAAACAAATATATGAATTAAGAAATTGCAGTAGAAATTAAAAATTAGTAATTGATTTTACAATAAATTGCTACTCCCAATAGGCAGTTAACATGGAATAAGTCGTAAAAAACTGAGCATCCTAATTTTCGTTGAGTTATTTGTTGGTAAATTCCTTTGTACAAACTCATTTCAACAGATGCTGAGTGGTTGGATTATACATTTCCAGGAGCAACTCCAGTTGGAGATAACGCACTTTGTAACCAACACACAGCAATACGGGCATTGTTTTTGATTGCTGTACGGAGGTCTGAATCGCTGTTACACGCGGTTAGCCGCGCTGAAAATTGCTTTGAGTCTCAGGCCGAGCATAAAATTAATCTTGCTGGGAATGCTGGGCACAAAATAAAATTAATCAGAGACGCAGTCGAAGAGCAAGACCCTTCAGGGAGGAGAAAGTTTTTGCAAGGCCAAAGCTGCTGCTGCTTGCCGCGAGGAGCAAACTTCTTAAGCTGCAAATAACCCTTTTGTGTTTTGACGAGGCACTCAACCGCACGCAGTAAATATTAATGTCCAAAGCTGCCGCTTATAATTGAGGTTCAAACACTCACGAAGCACACAGCTCAGCGTGAGCAAAGTCGCGGCAGAGAGATGGTATATTGCTGTTGCAGCGGCGCGGTGACTTGTGTTTTTGCCAGCTCAGATTTCAAACAAAACCGCAAAATGATCACCTGCACGCGTCCTTTGACAGGCGACACTCGGCAAAAGGCGAATTTCCATAATATTGCGTCAAATTCTTGCCGCATTCGTTATGAGGCGTGTCGTTTGTCTGGATAGCGTGTGTGTGATGAAATTACGTTTCTTGTTGCAGGTTCCGACAATATTTCAAGCACGCCGTGTGCGAGTGGAACTGCCAGAAGTTCAAGCGGAAGAAGCCAGTGGTGCATGGAGTGGAAACGCCGCCCATGCTCGCGAGGTACAGCCACTCGTACTCCAGATCAAGATCAGGTGAGTGCTTTTCTCTTTCTCGCAGAGTTTTGCTGGCAACCCGCACGACCAGCATGCTCAGCGGGTCGCATACGAATTACCGCCAAACACGTAATTTTGCACAAAAGTGCCTAGTACATAGTTTTCTTAGAATTCGAAATAAGCTGTACTCCAAATAAATATTTTTGTATTAATTTGTTTAGAAACCTTGCGCACATATTGTAATTAATTTCTGTTTAGTAATTTTGTTCAGGATTTGTAAAGTTCCATTACCAAAAATAAAGAGATATCTCACTAATGATTCCCGTTTGGTTGATAAAAAATCAAGCGAACTTTCCTCAGAAAAATCTTTTGGAAATATTTCCTTTGCATTTTTTGTTGCTTATATTATATTTCCTAACATTATAATTATCTGTTGTCATAACTTGACATGGTTTCCACGGGTATCCACGGTTTCACTCCAAAACAATATTTATTATTGCAGAAAATTTTATGTCTCGTTGGGACGAGGCGAATCATATTTTTAATCAGGTCCACGCACTCACTTTTGCTTTTGGTTGATTTGATTCACATTCAGGATATTTAGTTTGTACCCCACCGCCATTAAGCTTGTCAAGAGCAATGCGGCCCGCAAACCATCGCCGAAATGTTTTTTATGTTCAAAGGAAAACATTGGTGTGTCTGTAAGTTGTAAACTACGCTCCCTATACACTTGTGTTTAATAAACAAAGGATTCCAGGAACTTATATTCGAGCAACAGCAAAAAAAAATTCAATTTCCAATTCTCAATTGTAATATGTCAAATGCTTTTGATTCGAAATTAAACGCATTTGATAGCAATATTGGCCTATTTTACGTGATATTTCGAATGAACATAAGAGATTCCATTTTTATTGCCTTTATGTAGTAAAATATCGGCACCAAAAAAGCAATATAATGATTTACGATCGTAGCGTAGTAGCAAAATTCTAACGTGCGTAATTGATGGAAAGAATTCAGATTTAACGAGCAAAATTTGATACGGAACATCAGCATGCATCAACTTTTTTGTCCGTAACAAAAGCTGCTGTTGAGAAATAAAGGGTATAACTAAATAAAAAGACATTTCCCAATTTCCCCTTTTGGCTATGTTTGTTTTACGAAGTTTTACAGTCACAAAATATCTTTCGCCATGGGGATCAAACAATTTTTCGCGTGTCACGGAAAACAACGGAGCAAAATCGATTCATGTTGTTTATCTAGGACAGGCAAAAATCGGTAATACTTCCTTCTCGCAGTGAGCAGCCTAAAGCGTTTTTCGATCTATATCGATGCTTGTTTGAGCGTTTCGTGGATATCTGAAAATAGAATTTCTGCTCACGTACAAAAAAGGAACATAGGAGGCACGTTATCCATATTAAAATGAGCTGTCGGATTTTAATAGCGTTTTTTGCATCACTGACTTCAGCTCGCGACGATGGAGCAGCTTTTCGAAATGCTCGCAATGTTTGTATTTTTCGTCTCTGACGAAGCTTCACACGCAAGCATATTGTGAACGTGCGTTACGTGCGGTTCTCGCTCACATTTTGTATTCCCAGCAACAATGACAGTGGCAAGGATTTATTTCCTCGACGCTACTTATTTGCTCTTTCATATGAATGCAAATTGCAGTGCTTTACACATTCAGCACATTTTATTATGTGCTCGATAATATTCAACTAATGCAACGTGACGCTTGAAAACTGTTCACTCTCTTGTTAAGACATGGTTTTATATTGTTCATTCATTTTTTACAAGATCATCCATTTTCAAACTTCATGGTAAAAACATTTCAAATTTTCTCTCATTCAACAACAGTAAAAACTAAAAGCTTAAAAGCCAGGGATAGCACAAGGAACAATTATTTTAATGGTTGAATTCTACACAATACAAATCTTGCGCCTTCTTCAGCTTGCTCAGGAATATTCCTATCAACTTTCATTCATATACAGTATATTCATAAAATCCATTCTGCGCTCTATAATGTTTAAAACTCACCATTTGCGAAAACTTAATAATTTAAAATTTCTGTAACAAAATGATCGGTTATACCAAATATAACACTAAAAATACCCGTTTTTTTATCTGCATCACAAGTAAATTTGATCCTCGTGGATTGAGTAAGGTTAGCAATAAAATTGATTCTCTTCTACCACAAATTAAAGAGTCATTTGAAAGGACGCATTAACTTTTGAAAAATACTCAATTCACCCAATTTTTTTTCATGAGCAGGATCCAGAAAATAGAATCATTGGGTACTGAAACAAAGAAGACTTATAAGAAAAAATAAACTGGTAGGAAAATGTAATGAATGAATTTAAAATAAGTGAACTACTTTGTACCGTGACGATTGAAAGCTATAGAATTTTTCAATCAATCATTTCACAGCCATTAATTAATATTTATATCTACTCAAATTTTTTTCACAAAACTGTTACATACAACATGCAAATAGCCACTTCTGCATTGATCATGAAACCAAAATGATTTGTTTCAGGAACAGCGGACGATGGGCAGGTGCGAAATGGCGGAGGCAATCGCGGCAGCAGCAACGGCAACAACAACCCCGGTCGGCAGGTTTGCGTGTGCATCGAGCACCCTCCGGCGACGGTGCGCGTCGGTCAGAACAGCAGCCGGCCGATCCACGACCTGAGCGGCAACGGCACGTCCAATAGCCGCTCAGGCCGCCACCTGCACCACTCGAGTAGGCGTTGTCGTTTCGCCGGGCGGAACAACAACGGCGGCACGATCAACAACGGCCGGCGCGATGGCCGCCGCGATCCCGACTACTGGCGTAACCGCAACAAGTTGCTCTTCGAGATTAACGAACGCAAAGAGGGCAGCAGCGCTGGCGGCGGTAGCAGCGGGGAGGCCTCCAAAGGGTCCAAGGAAGAGATAGAGTTTAAGGAAGTCCCGGCTCGGATACCGACCGCCAGCAGGAAGGAAACGCTAGAGACGTCGATCGACGTATGACGTCGATATTAGTTAGTGGCCCTGCAACCTTTTGTCTCTCCAACCGACGATGCTTTAAAAATAAATTACTGATTCAAAATGATGTTACAAAGACGTCGCCGATTTTTTGAGTGTTTACGTGTCTGTTTTATGGATAATTGTTGTGTTGATCAAGGTTTCAATATTGCATGCAGGAAAAAAGGTAAATTTTTTCGGTAATAATTAGAGATCTAGAAAAAATGTCAAGTGCAGCGTACGTAACCGTATGTGCCGGGTCCAGAATTTTATATGCATAAATGACTGTACAAAAGGCGGGTTATTGGCTTGAACAATAATTTCAGATAAAATATTTTAAAAAGAAGATGAATGAAGACCTAATGAAGATGTTCCTACACAAGGGAATTATTACTATTTTAAACAGTGGTTGGGTAGTTCAAGAATTTAGAACAAGATGTTGATTACAGCAAGATTGTTCGTTTCACTTTCCATCTGTTAATATGAGTAATACAAAATATTGGTATACACGTAAAATGAGAAAATATCATGAATTTTTTTTATTTTTTAATTATATTATCAACAGACGCATCGAATGTTGGAATTTCTCCTCACATTTAGGGCATTTTTCAGATTTTACCTGGGCAGTATTTTATGATTTTGTAAAATTTATAGGGTGCATTGCGATCGTGACAATTTATAGATATTTATAAACATAAAAATAATTTTACAAATTCATGATATTTTCTCATTTTTGTGTATGCCAATGTTTATTGCTCGAATTAACAATACCTTGTTACATTGTTTTACCTTCTGGACCTCTAGTTGAAATTCAGGATGAAAGTTTGAAGAGCGTACAGGGAGCCTTCCTGAAACTCGCAATTCAGCGATCGTGAGCGCCACTCGTTCCGAGAAACCAATTCTCATTCCGCAAATTAAATTAGTTGTATGTATTAGAAAGAAATTAAGTCGTCTAATTTATTTCGCTTTATAATAATGCTTGAATTCAGTGAAAACGTTTGCTTTTAATATATTGATTGTTGGGACATGCGTGAGGGCAGAAGCACGTTTATATCTACGCCACTGTATATTGTTTCGAGTTAATTTAAGATTACTTTAAAACTAATTTACGAAGGGCTTTTTAACACATTTGTTTTTATCACCTTTTGGATTTAACAAAAAATACAACTGGCGTTTCAAAAATTTAATCTTTGCACGCGTAACATTACAAATTTGAGGGGCATAAACTTTTCCTTTTCCATTTCAAAGGTATAATGCGATCCTGCAAAGCTGTGTGCGGATTTTCGCACCCATTCTATTTTTCGGAGTATGTATATGTACTTCTTTCGCTATTTTAACGTGCTGGTGATATTCACAGCTGTGCATAAGAGATAACGCGTGGAACATTTGTCAGAATTTTATGTGCGGAGCTGGCGAAAACGCTTAAAAATATAGCAGGCAGACGACCATCTCTGTCACACACTCACAACAGAGGAGAGAATATTCAGCTGTTGAGTGCATGCAGACGGCGGAATTGATGTCAAAAAGTATAAAAAACATTTCTGCGTAAGAGATGAAAGCGAACTGATTCACGCAAGCTCAATCTCGATGCTTTTTAAGTCCTGAATCGACTAAGTCTACATGTGTGTGTTGAAATCAAAAAGATTAGTTTGCTCAAGTTGATTGCCAATATAAGAATTGTTTGAAGGTTTGCTGATCGATGAGCAAGTATTTGATCTCTTTGTTGTTTCCATGTACTCTTTTAACTGATGCGTGGAAGGTTGAGATCGCTGTTGTGTTCAAAGCACGAAAGTTTAACTGTAAACGACTGAACCAATGAATATTTAATTTAAGAAATAAATACGTGAGTGAATATACAGCGAAAATGAACAGAAATCAGATTCTTAAAATGATAAAATTGAAAATATTGAATGCGATTATAGGTCAATATGAAGAGCATTTTAAAAACAGTTAATTTCTAGATGCAACAGCAAAAACTGAATGAAAAATATTCATGAAATGTTTTTATCTGAGAAAAATAGAAAATGTTTAAAATTTGCTCATAATAGGTGTCAGTCTGTGAAATCTTCCATTTCGTTAAATAGTGTTGCCTGTGAAGGTGAGACTGGCGCTTGAAATTTTGACGTAGCAGGGAAATAAAAGATGTTCATTTAATAAATGGAAAACGTGACATTCAAACAGACCATGTGTGGCGTGTACGAGGAGAGATATAAACTAATTCAAATCGAAGCTCCAAAGGTATATTGTTGAACTGAGACAGGGTAATAAAACATCTAAAAATGCTTCTGTATGAAACGCTTTTCATTTATTTTCGTGATCCCCTCAATTTTGTAAGAATAGTGTAACAGCAGGGAGTATAAGATCTTTTTATAATTTAAACACATTTGAATATGTTTGTTTTCTTAAAAATAATATATACACATGAATTTAAATCACAACAACTGTTTCAATCTTTTTCCTGTCACTTGACAACAACAAAATATTTCAAAGCATAGATTGAACTCGGCAAAAAAATTATACAGAGGTAAATCAAATAAATGACAGAACGTGCAAAAAGCTACTTGTGATTGCACAGGAAACACCAATTTGTTTGCCCCGCGGGCGCAATCAGTGTGAAAGCGACTTTTTTTCAATGCTCGCAGCAAATTAATGAAGCCCAACACATGCTGCAAATACCATTACGGTTATTATTTGCTCGTTATTTACGTTCATAAATATAGGCTGGATCCACACAAACGAGTTGCAACCTAATCAGGCCGTTTTAAACATGATCTATAATGAAGGATGGTTTCATTTTACGCGCGTTGGCAGCTATCATTTTTGGGTTCTATAAAAATTGAACAAAAGAAAAATTGAGTGATAATTTTTCTCAAGCAAAATTTTCCTCAAAGTCCCTTTTAGTGCTCTTGAAAAAGCTTTCACAACCAAGATGCTGAAATTCAAGAGAAGGTTGTAATTGTTCATGAACATAATAATTATAATCAATATTGAAATATAGGCTTCAGGTTTGACTGAAATGATGCGCGGGTTGTCTATATTCCAACCATTCTAACTTATCAACAGCAGAGGAACAAAACAGTTCGTCCGCAAGAATAACACTGATTTTTGCTTTCAATCTGTTTCAATCGATTTTATTTCTTACAGATCTAGACTGAATCGTTTATTCATACAGAAAGCCACTGCCCAATTTTCTTGATGAAAAACTTTATAAATATCAAGTTTGATAACGAAATGGCACAAATACAATCAACGCAACTCATCGATTTCAACTGGAATAGTTTGAACCCCTTGTGTGCAGCTGTATTAATTTAAATGTACCAACAGTTCAAACACTCTGTTTGTTTTATTCTGGGGCATGAGATGATGTGGATGAGAAAACTTTTCAACAATTTCTATGCCAATATAATCTTTGGCCAAAACCACGCATGGAATTGAATAAATGCGTATGGCCATCTCATGCACGTAAAAGAAGTTCGCGTCAGAGGCTATCAATGACCCTTTTCTCATTGCCGACTGATTAGATAGAAAGCCAGCCAGTGAGGGGAGAGGGGAGTTAGAGGCCCCGTCGAGGAATTCCAGCGCGTCAGGCGATGTGTCCCAATATCATCGGCACTCTCAATGCTAATCTCGAGTGGTCAACCGAACGCCGACGCAAAATTTGGTGGTGTGACGCAATTATTGTTGTAATTATTCCAAAGCGAATGAACAAGTCGCTAATGTGGGAGTATATTGATCTCTTTCATACATCTTTCCCTTTTTTCAAATTTGTAGTTCCACACTTTATCGAGATTTTGTTTATATATCCAGCAGAATGTGCGTTTAAGCAAATTGTAATTTTCGCCTTCCATTGATGAGGATAGAAGGACTAAAAATTATTTAGCTAAGAAGGTTTATTGCCTTGAGAGTGCACAGATGCAAATTTTGCAATAAAAAGGCTCAAGAAAATGTTTAATCTATAAACAGCAGATTGTATTGATTATCTTTCGGACTGAAGAGTGAAGTCAACATGCTTGAAAAACTGACAGCTCATTGGTGGAAATACGAGCAGGAAAACAAAATTGAAATATCTTTTTAAAGTTTGCTATGAAACAGTGTGAGTAAATTTGTGGTTTTAAAGCAATAAATTTCTTTGAAAATATAGCACTTAGTGTTGAAAACAGTACTAATATTTGCTCAGTAACTATTCTCTGTGTGGATTAAATTTAAAGCCAGGATGGCAGCGCAATTTTACTAACTTTTAACAATTAATTCAACTTTTTGGATTTATAAATCACTTTCGATCTTACTTTAAAATAAAATTTGCGTTAATATGAATTATTATAACCAAGAGACATGATCTCTGCAGGTAGCAAATGGTTGGTCTATTTAAATTCGTGTTAATTGATTACATTAAATCAATTTCAAGCTACTTTGAATTGCTGTCTTACTATTTAAGTTGAATAATTGTATAATTTTTGGATTAAATAAACAAATCTATTGCATCTAGGTTGAAATGATTATATTATTATAAATAATGACATATTATATTTTGAGCTATCAAACCAGACTCCCTTCAACCAGGTATTTCACAAAAGTAAAGATCGAAGTATCAATTTAAAGCTGAGTCATTTGCAGCGAAAACTCTAACGCGATTATTTGCAATATTGCATGAAGTACTTTTGATTCATTACTCAAAAAGAATCAAATCAAGACCCAGCAACGAGCGGCTCTTTTCAATCAGCACTAATATCGCTAATCTGTCGTGTTATTGAATTCGAACGGGCACGGCATAATTGTTATTGATAGATTTGGCCTCGATAAGGAAAGTAACGAGTACTTTATAACTGATTGGGGAAAACAACACGAGACTGATTCTGCTTGAGAGGCATCACGGTGTCGCCCACGTCACTACGCTACCAAATAATCTTACACATGTAGCAGTAACGTGCAACTGCAAATTGCAACATTAAATGTTATAATATCACGAATGCATTACGTCAGAACATGTGTAGTTATAGAGCTATGTTCTCATGTAAAAAGTACCGCTGGTTATTTTTATGATTGATTATTTTAAGAAGTCAAATATTTACTATAGGATACAAAATCTGTTTCCATCCTCTTCGTCGACACTGGATGTGATAAATGGATGAGAATGGAGTCAGCTGATGAAGGAGTATGTTTTATAAAATATTAATAAAAACAAATTTTATGTATTTATTTACAGTGATCCTGAGGTCACAATTTTTTTGACAGTGCCATTCCCTACTGCACTGAAGAAGGGAATGGACCGACAAGGCTTAACCTTGGTCCGACCTCTAAAAATAATAAATTCCGGAAACCAGATGCCATGCATGTATAAAAATCAAAGCGTTAGATAAAGAGAAAGGGTAACTTGCAAAGAGATCAATAACTGAGGCAGTAGAGCTCTGATTGGAAACATTGATTGACAGTTCCCTTTTCCGACTATTGTTTTACTTTCCCTATAATTCTATTTGTAGATGTAATTTGAATTTGTCCATTAGCAAGAAACATCAAGATAACTGTGTTGCAAGCCATTAAATATTTCGCAGTCCCATCTTCGGCTAAAAGCAAAACAAGATCCCATTTACTCCCATGCTTGCTAGTGTACGTAATATTTTATACAGTATTCATGCCCCTGTCTGTTGTACACCGTTGGTATTTCTTTAAAAAATAAATAAAAATTTAATCTAAAGCAAAGTAGATCAGAAGAACCGAAGATTTATTTTATAACAAGTTTTTCAATCCAGAAATTTCACTCTGATAGAGTTTACCAAGTTGATAAAAATTGCTCTGCTGCCACTGGCTGACCCTTCAAAGCACATTTCAGCAACAGGTCAACTTGTGTCTGCTTGTAATGTGCCATTTTCATTGAGTTCAATAAAAAATAATGATAGATAGCTTATTTAACACCAACGGATTAATTTTTTACAGACAGGAAATATCTACTAAACACATCATCAAAATTTACACATTCTTTGAAGTGATTTGACACGTCTAAATGAAAACTTTTAGAACTTTTATTGGTACAAATGAGAAAATAGTATCCATGGAAAGAGTATCATATTACTACATGTAGCTCAATCTTTGCAATTTTTCCATTATTTTGTTATTTTACATTTCTGGAGTAAGATAAAAGGGACAAAAGTTATAGGACTGAATTGATTAATTTTTTATCCTCCTGCTCAGTACTTCCCATGGGCTATAAGCTCACCGGATCCCAGGTCCCGATAACACCGCCAAGCGCAGAACATGGAACAAGTGGCCCGAGTGGCCGCAGAGCAGAAGCTTAGGCCCAATGTGGCCATATTTTTGCTTCCTTGCACCGAGGTCTTTTATTGAAACGCCAGAAATTTCCCCCTAAAGCAAATGGAAAAACAGCACGTGGCGAGTCGGCGCCGGTGCGCCTACCAACCCGTTGAGCTATTATTTGTACCTTTCGAGTCGCTTGGCAGCCAGTATTAGATCTCCGAACTACTAAAATATCTCCCATTACTTTGACACTCTTGAGAATGTCTTTACAATGCGAGCCAACGCGCTGGTTCTAATTCATGTTAGAGAACAATGTTCATAGTCTGTTGCACAAGCCAGAGAATATTTTGATTTTAAATCGATTACAAAAAGGTCTGTTCAAACAAGATGAGGCCAAATAGCCATGTGGAGCAATTGGCGAAGTTACTAAATTTAAAAAAATGAATGAAGTACTAACGGAAGACCTTGACAAAATATTACATATTAATTTTTTATCTATATTTTAATTTGTGACACATATCGAATATACTGCGCTCCGATTAATTAGCAGCTTTAAAATATTTTGGCCAAGGCTGCTGATAATTTTTAGCAGATCACGAAAACTTATGAAAATTATCTCGCAGATTTAGACAGATTTCCATCCATCATAGCTGACATGGAAAATTATGAAGATGGAGGCAGTATAACTTTGAAGCATATTAGGGATTTAAAAGAAAAAAATGTCCCTTGCACCGTCAAGGTTTACCCAATGCAATTCAATTTCAGTTTTATTTCTCCATACAAATCAATTATAAATTAAAATTAGAACAATAAATATTACATTAACATTTGGGAGAAATAATGCCTTTTTTAATCTAATGCTTTTAATATTAGCGAACAACTCGCTGCTGATCAACTTGTCAGCATATAAGTCCTATTCCACTCAAACGGACTCTTCACTTATTTAATGAAATTATCGGTTCTCTATCAAGCAAAAATATTGCATCAAAGTGAAATTTCCAGACGATTTATATCAATAGCATAAATAATTAGGTCGTACCATAATTGCCTTAATCAAAATGATCAAAATCAATAGTAATCAGGCAAATAGACTGAAGTACATTATTATTTTCTTTATGAAAATCAGATTTACTCACTGGACTTCAATTTGATTGACACGTTATCAGATTAATTGACAGTATCGTGAACCATATCGAATCCTTTGGGCAATAATCAAATTAATTTTTAGGGGAAGGTAATTTCACACTTGACATCATTCACCACGGAATTGTTCAGTTAGCTAGTTGGCCATTTCTTCATGCTCTGCGACACCGCAATCAAAAATTGTTTGTGAGAGGTAAAGGTGAGATAATTTCAAGGTTGATTAAGAGCCCGTAGCGCTTTAAATGTAAACATTTCTTTATATGCTCGTACCAACGTAAAATTAATGAGAGTATTAGGTCACTAATAATTAGCAATTCAAACTAACATATTTGTTCTATTATTATCTATCGACCTTTAAGGCAATGACTTGAAGTCCACAGAGCATTATAAATTAATTAAAAGTCAGGCAGATTAAAAATCAATCAACATATTCGACATGTGTCCATCATGAAAATAGGATTTTACGCGAATCCTAGATTATAATGTGATTCTAATGACGTGCGCTAATCTGACGGTCGTGCATTCTAAAAGTGACGATTGTTAACACCTAATCAGCCGGACTGGTTTCAGGTGTGAACATATGTTATCAAATTCTAGAGAGAGGTGTCAGCTTTTGATCATCGCCGAAGCTATAAAAGGAAAACAGTCCACGTTATATTCCAGATCGAGAACAGAGAAGTCTAGAGCAGTTCTCGAGTCCTGTTCCAAAAAGAGGCCGAAATGAGAGGTAGCGCAGTGAAATTGTTCTTAACGTGACGATCAGTATGACACCCTCTTTATCTACAGGCCTCAAGGTGGTGTTCTTGTGTGTCCTGCTGGTGACAGCAGTTTCCTGCCAGGGTGGAGGCGGTGGCGGAGGAGGTAGTGGAGGAGGTGGCGGTGGAGGTGGTGGAGGCGGCGGAGGTGGAGGCGGTAACTACATAGATTTATTTACACTCTCAAAATTATATATTTTCAAAGATAATTTCTTCAAATTAAATTATTATTAGAACGAAAAGATTTGATTTATTAATTTGCAGGCGGCGGTGGGGGAGGCGGAGGCGGCGGAGGCGGTGGCGGTGGAGGAGGTGAGTAAAATATTTTAGATTGAAAATGGTAAAAATATTGCCTGAAATGATTGATAGCGAATTATTTGAGTACAAATACAAACTTTTTGCTTTATTAGTTTGAATTTGCAAGTGTGAGGAATTGTAATATTGCGAAACATTAGTTTAATATCAAAAATGCTATTTTCAAGATGTAGCACGTTAAACTATATAAAATAGAAATCTTTGGAAAGTTAAATTAATATGCTCTGGGATAAACAGGAGGCGGTGGAGGAGGTGGAGGCGGCGGCGGCGGAGGAGGTGGAGGCGGCGGCGGAGGTAATTTATATAAATGCATAATAGTTTATATAAATTACATATTAAATGATAATCTACTCCACCTTCAATTGACCTTGAACATTTTGATGTGATTAGATTTGAGCTTATCCCTGAATCCAATTTCCAGGTGGTGGAGAAGTAACGGATCCTCCGTGCAACTGCGTTACAACAACCACTCCTGCACCGTAAGACTTGCTTTGTTGAGATATTAACGAACAAAAATTCGGCTAAAAAAATCGCAAACAATAAATTACAGTTGCCTCACGACGACAGTTTGCCCGACAACTGCCCCTCCTTGTCCAACACCTACTACAACTACACCAACAACCACAACAACTAGGTATCCAAAGAGACACGTGAAACGAAACCATGAGTCAATAGTCACAATTATACATTTATAGGACAGAAAAAACATTGTAATTCGTCACTGCTAGCAATAGTTTTGAAACTACTTGCCTATTAATAACAAAAGATATACTCTTACTGACAAATAATCAAGCCCTTCCTTTCAGAACTACAACCACCACTACGCCGACAACTACTACCACCAGGTATACATGCGGTCAAAAAAAAAACATAATTTAATCAAGGCTTTTTTTCGGTGCTCTAATCATATCTTTCACTTAAATTAAAATCAAATTAAAAATATAATATTTTATACATTTTTTTGTTTACTCATGATGTACAAGAGGTAGAACACATAACATCTTAAAAGTTTTTAATGATACTATTCACACCAGAGCAAATTTTTGGTTCGATTTAAAAACACATTTCAAGTAAAATACTCTCACAAACATTGAGTTTGAAATCTTAAATAATTTCCAACATTTACCTACTTGTTAAATTTTCTTCAAAACTTTACAAAATTTTCAACTGCACAAATTTCCAAAATAACTTCCTTAATTTCAGAACAACAACAACGCCAACAACAACTACAACAACACCAACAACTACCACAACTCGTACGACAACTACCACGAGAACAACTACCACTACCACTACACCTACAACAACTACAACTAGGTAGATTTTCAACGCATGTGAAGGCGACGAGCATGATTGAAATTCATGATATAATTTGTCGCCTTCAAATACACACATATAACTACACTTTTCACACTCAATCACTCTAATTACACATTTCTACAGTGCAACAACTAAATCCACATTACCAAATTATTATTATTATGGATTAATTTTTACTCTATGAGACTCTCAGATTCTCTTTTTCTTACCCAAGTTTGAAACAAACTGAGGGAGAAAAATGTTTCTGTCTCGAGAGCCATTTACAAAACAACTGCAAGCACTACCACAACGCCGTAAATAGTTTAAATCAACTCAGATGAAAACATAAATCACAAAAACATTGCTTAATGTTGCTAAATTTCAAAATATTTTCCTGTCTAAAAAGTTTCATATTGACAAAATTACATAAAAATTACTGCTACTACAATTCCAAACTATGCATGTCCAATATATCTGAACTTGCAAAATTACAAATTTACGGCATTTTTTCCTAATTTGTTTGAAAAAAAATTTTAATTGGACAAAGCACACACTAATAACACAATCCACGAACACTTTGACAGAACAACTACAACACCAACTACAACAACTACAACGCCGACCACAACAACTACAACCCCAACCACAACAACCACTCCAACCACAACCACAACCACCCCAACCACAACCACCCCAACCACAACTACCACCCCAACCACAACTACCACCCCAACCACAACTACCACCCCAACCACAACGACTACCACAGCCACAACTACCACCCCAACCACAACCACCCCAACCACAACTACTACCACAACCACAACTACCACCCCAACCACAACCACCACCCCAACCACAACAACTACACCAACAACAACCACTACACCGTAGGTTTCCTTTTATACATCACGAAGACAGGTTAAGATTCATAACTTCACGAGAAAGTTTCTTGATTTTTCTTTCTCTATTGCCAAACAATTATTATTATGGTACAAAATCGAGGGGGATATATTCAGAGAGATTTTATTTTTCTCTTAAACATTACCTATATTAAATGTTTAACAAACACATTTTACACCTCTATAAAAAGCTCGACAACGTACGTCATTACAAATATATTATTTGTATATGGCAGTATCTTAAAATTATTTGGGGACGTTTAGAAAAATTGGCTGCTTCCATCATCGTGATTTATTTATTTTTTCCTTTTTTGTTGATGATGTAGTCATGCAGACAATTTCAATTTAACATTAAGACTGTAAAATACACTTATTCAAAAACTATTTTACAGAACAACCACTACCACAACCCCGACCACAACAACCACAACACCAACCACAACAACCACAACACCGTAAATATTTTAAAACTATTTTTGTTTAATAATTGCGAAATACACATGATTCAAAAATGCTCTATCGAGCGTCAAAGTGACTAAATTATTAAAATCTTGCACAAAACCAACAGTGCAGGTATCAAAACTAAAATTTCTACACTTCTAGGACGACAACAACAACAACTCCAACCACGACGACAACAACTCCTACCACGACAACCACAACACCGTAAATACATTACCATTACACATACAAACACATATTTTAAACCAACAAAAAAAAGGTTTCAAATTAATCCGAATTCAGGGATCAAGTTTGCGTCGGTGGAACCTTTATTATTAGCACATGATGACCTTAACTTTAATACAATATTTTTTTTTAGGTTTGTATGAGGAGCAATTTAAGGTTACATCATGGCTTAAATCAGTACTTTTTTATATTACGTTTTCACACTTTAGTCAAAAATTATATTTAGAGATCTGAAAATTAGCCGTAAATCAACGCGAAATGTCTATCAACTAGACTTTGAACAAATGATTAGGAGGACTTTGAACCAGTGCACACCTGATATCTTA
Organism: Cloeon dipterum; assembly: GCF_949628265.1. Lineage (NCBI taxonomy): Eukaryota > Metazoa > Arthropoda > Insecta > Ephemeroptera > Baetidae > Cloeon > Cloeon dipterum. Next base: position 13,039,284 of record NC_088790.1, read on the forward strand.
TGATAAAATCAAATCGGTTCTAGAGAAGAATTCAATCTATTTTGCCATCACGAGGGAAACATGTTTTCAAATTTATACCATCAAAGAGCAAAATTTCCGACATCTTGTAAAATTCCCTTGATTTGAAGAGTTTGAAAATACGCTAACTTCCTAATCTGATCTACCTCATCTTGAAATTTAGCTATTTAAATGTTCTAATTGGCCTCTAGTAGTGAGCTATCTTGCATATTAATTTTTATCATTAATTCTGCATGGAAACTCAATTTTTTAGGCTATTTAAATTTATAAGTACCATTATTTGGACACATTTAAAAAAGAGATAAATAACATGAGGTTTGGAGAGGACTGCGAATGCTTGCAAATAATTAAACAAATTGTCTTCTATAGACAAAATAAAAATATTAAATAATCGATTTTTACAACAGGACTACCACAACTACCACACCGACAACGACCACCCCGACAACAACGACCGAGGGTGACCCACCGACCGATCCTGATCCATTCTGCCCAAGGATGGTCCTTGAGAAGTGCGGCCAGGCCGAGACGGTGACCTACTTCAACAAGTTGTTGCTGCCCTATCCAGGTGACTGCTCGCGCTTCTGCCGCTGTGTGTCCCAGATGGCGACGCAACACGCGTGTCCCAAGGGTCTGCACTTCAACGCCGACATCCAGGCGTGCGACCTGCCCAACCTGGCCAGGTGCTCCGCGACAGGCACCATGTCCAGGTACCAGTGATCAACAAGAAGATGTAATCTTTTACGTAACTGTAAGCCTGTTTGCTGTAAGTAGTTTTACTAAACGTGCATGATGTTAATTTGTAAGACGTGAAGTGTTATTTATTGAATAAAGAATAAGGCTAAAATTGGCTCATTTTTAACTCAAACAACCCTTGCTGTTTTTTCACAGCATAAAACTAACCGCATTATATTTATTAGTCAGAAAACTTGCCCCACCAAAAAAATAAAAAAATGGCGGATATATAAAAAAATAATCATCTGCATTACTCAGAATCATTCAGAGGTGTGAATAATTTTTCTCGCATTGATAAAAAATCTGTTCATCTTGTTCAATTCCAAACTAAAGTTTCAAGAACAATAAAAAATACGCAGATTCAAATTCGCGTATCAGCTAACAAAGTAGACTTTTTTGTCTTGTACGATAAAAACGCTCATACATGACATTTAATCTAATCTTCCTATGAGGCACTTGAAGGTGATTCTTATTTTGAATTCTTTTTGGCATTGAGGGACGGCGCGTGCTGTGATTGTCATTGTATGAGTGACAGGCACAAGCTTTTAAAATAGATTTCAATGAAATCCATCTCCACACCTCAGAAATTATCTTGCGAAACTCTGGCTGCGTAGTAGAGGGCGTTGTCGTCACAATGCAGGGTACAACAGGTAATATTATACCGACGGTGTGATGATTTCCTACTCATTTTTAACAGATTTCATCAGATAAGAATATCGGTTGCACTTCAATTGACGAGCACATATAAGTGTTTAAGTTGTTCAGATTTTAATTAGGTTGTTTTTAAGGTCAGAAAAATGTTAAGTGGGGCGCAATATGAATTTTTGTTTGTGGTGGGGATTCCAGGAAATGCACTCAGCGTTTGAATGACTTTATTTCACAATTTTCAATAATCACCAGACTAGATCTCTATATTAAAAAGATTCTATTTTAGGCAAGCCTGAGCGATTATCAAAAATTGTCAGTGAAACAATAGACATGACATGCATAATATGACAAAGATTGTAAGATAAACAGGTTTTTAATGACATTTATTAGAAGTGACAAAATAGTCATCAAGGGGAATAAATATTGGGTTTCTTTCTGATTGTGAATAAGAGGGATTAAAAAAACCACTGGTCTTTTAGACCAAATTACGTATTTTTATCGATTGGGAATCCCTTAAAACATTATATCATTTAAAACTTAATAAAATGATAAAAAAATCGCATTTTTTGGTTAAATTTTTTGCACTTCTTTGCTATTCAATTGATCTTTCATTACAGCTTAAAATTGCATGATTCAATCATGCTAAATAGATAAATATCTCATAGATTGGAAAGCTATCAGAAATATACTGAGTTCGGTAGACTAAATTTGATGACCTACTTTACTTTAAATAAAGTAATATATATACCCAATGCCATTTTTGTTCCACTTTTGATTGACTTCTTACAGGTGTTTATTTATTTTTAATAATGATCGTTATCAGATCCTGTAATGGAATTAGACGGAAATTTTGGAAATTGATAAGTGCGCAAATCCGTTTTCTTTTCAGATACGATTGATGGTTGTTTCCTTTTAGCTCGAAATGCGCTCTTCCAATCTTCGAAGAGCTCGTAAAAAGGGATAAATCATGATGGCAATTTTATAAATTGCAGGATGCTGGATTTTGATGTTTTTACTACCGGTAATGATTTCGCCAATTGCTGAAAACTACGCTGGGGGAGGCGGCGGAGGCGGGGGTGGTGGAGGCGTAGGTGGAGGTGGTGGCGGCGGTGGCGGATGGGGTTAGTCGTAAATTTGTTCATTGAAATTACTCTAAATATGCGCACATTTCTTACGTCTTTTATTGCCGCTGCCATTATTTCGAATTCCAGGTGGAGCTAGCACCTACCACAATCAATACCATCCCCAACAGCAGCCGAACGCGAACGAGACTCCAAAAAGCAGTCTAGATTCTACTCTTAACAACTTTGTTGATATAGTAAAATATATTTTTGAAACTATTGTTAAATACGTGGTGAAACAATTATTTGCAGGGATCTGAAGTTAAAAATGAGGTTCCTTTACCAAATAAAAAAAATGGTAACTGTGATGTAATCAACGCAGTGTGTAAAGATATTTTATAAAGTACACAACATGTATTTCTGTTGGAATTTAAATGAATAAATTTTTATTATGAGAAATTAAAATTATTTTAATAAAATATGAATGATGTCACATTTTACCAACGAAGAAAAATAATACGGTGTAAGTTAAATAAATACAAAAGGGATTCGATTGTGGCAAACACAAAATCTATTATTTTTAGCTAATCTATTTAAGATGGAAGGAAAAGCTCAGAACTTGATAATATTACAATAATAACGTTTGTCGTTAATTACCCAACGATATCACCGGGAACGAGAAAAATTCCTAGCCATAAGCTAACACTGAAACAAAAATAATGTTATATAACCAGTAAACTGAAAGGATTATCGTGTATTTATAGCATAAATCGGTCATAAAAACCGTCAATGAAAATGCTCCAAAGAGGAGAAATCTTCAATCAAATTAATCTAGTGACATTTTCTTTGAATTGTGGAAATTGAAAACCTAAATAAATCAATCGAGGCCACAGTTTTTCTTCATTTTTGGAAAGCAGTTAACTAAACCATCACGAAAACTAAATATTTAACTGCTTACTTTTATTAATAAAACCTTGAAACAACAAAGGACGTGTCCAAAAGTCTAATTTCAAATCTAAAAATTATGTCTAACACACGAAATCACTTGTACACATATGTTTTTCAATTAGATTAAATAATCTGATATGTAAAACCTGTCACACAGAGACAAGCAAGGATATGCTTTTTTCTCGTGCCGACAATATAATTACAGGTGCAATTCAACTTATCTTATTTGCTATTATCAACTGTGTGCTAAATAAATGAATTAATATTGAGCAATTTTAGTAAAAAAAAACTCCTCTTGAAATAGATTTCAAACTATCGCTTGTATATAACTGATTAGTTCCGCAGCGATTGGGTCCAAATCTATTTAGCTATTAGAATAGTATAATAGAGTTAGTCTAACACGAAAATTAGTGCTAATCGACGGCGGCCTCTCGACAGGAGCGAATTATCAATTTGATTGACATAACTAAGATGTGATATCAGTAGTAATTCAACGTTCAATTGGCATAGTTCAATTGGCCGTTGATTAAGGCAATTAAGGCGTTTGAATTCTTAAATTTTTGCGGGGGTAAATAATCGCGTATATAAACTGATGCAAAACATGTATTCGGCACAGTCGGTGGATTTACTCTCAGACCTGCTGTGCGGAGGATTTCCGATAACATCATGAGAGGTACTGATCATTATTTTTATCTTGCCATCTTTAAAGGAATTACGATTCCACCCCCATTTATATCATTTTGATCTGCTTATTCCATATCTGGTTAACGTAGGTATGGTCAGAAAAATCAGCATATATCAATAGTATTTTTGATAGCCTTAACTTTTAATAATTATATTGACAATATAGTGATATAAAATTTACCATGTTTGAACAACATAGTTACACACATCAATTAGCTTTCAAATTTAATGCTATAAATGTGATTGCGGAAGTACAGATGAAAATATGTTTATATTGAGTTTCGGTTTTTAATTGCATCTAAGTTCCAAACTAAAAATTGAGCAAAATTGCAGAAGATAAATAGTGATTTTTTCAGCAAAAAAAAATGCTGCAGTTTTTACAGATTTTCTATGTGTATAAAAAATAGATCGATCTTCATATAGATAAATATAATTTTAGCTCGGATGTTATTTACATTGGCTAGACAATAATAGACTGAACCCAATTTTTGTTCCAGCTTACAGGCTAGCAGTAGTTGCCCTGCTTTGCGTTGCAGTTGCCACTGGTGTCAGTGGAAAGGCAGCGATGCTCAAAAGCGGAGGAGGAGGAGGCGGTAAATGCAAAGCAGCATAATGTAGTGCAATGTTACATTTGATTGTTTTAATAGGAGGAGGCGGAGGAGGAGGAGGCGGAGGTGGAGGCGGCGGCGGTGGAGGCGGAGGAGGTAAAGATTGATACTTGTCAAATGCATCATAAACTTGTGTGATCAATGCAAAAAAAATTTCCTTGAGATAAGTGCGAAGTCTATTGATTAAATTACAGCATATCTTTTTAAAATAAATGTCAGAAACAAAAAAAAATGTGGCTGGATTAATGACTAATTTGAAACATTATCAACAATAGATATTTTGCAATTAAGTAAATTAATGAAATATATTAAATTGATTTTTCTTACTGATTTAATAAATCTATTCTTAAGGTGGTGGAGGCGGCGGCGGAGGCGGTGGAGGCGGCGGCGGAGGTGGCGGAGGCGGAGCAGTTGGTAAGTTACATGTTGTGAAAATCATTTATGGTGAATCTAGCAAAATTTTAATGTTGCAAGATAACGAGCAACAATTAAAGGCCATTTTGCTACAATATTTAAATTTTGAGAAACGTGTTTATTTTAATTTGGTTAAATATGAATTAAAATTGATTTCAGATCCCCCACCACCAACATCTTGCCCAACAACAACACCACCATGCACTCCAACAACCACCCAATGCACCAAACCACCAACCTCTTGCACCACAACACCCCCTTGCACCACAACCACCACCACTTGTACACCAAAACCCACTTGCACCACCACCACTTGTACACCAAAACCCACTTGCACCACCACCACCACTTGTACACCAAAACCCACTTGCACCACACCAACCCCCACTTGCACCACACCGAAACCCACTTGCAGCACAACAACCCCCACTTGCACACCGAAACCCACTTGCACCACAACATCCCCTTGCACCACGAAACCCACTTGCACCACAACATCCCCTTGCACCACACCAACCCGCACTTGCACCACCACCCGATGCACCCCGAAACCAACCTCTTGCACCCCGCCAAGACCAACTTGCACCACCACCCGATGCACCCCGAAACCCACTTGCACGACGAAGCCGCCATGCCCGCCGGAAAAGTGCCCTGAATGCGTCAACTACAACTGCACACCAGGCGATTGTGACTGGGGTAGAAATTTGCCCCACCCTGGTGACTGCAGCAAGTTCTGCAAGTGTGACGTCACGGGAGCCATAGCATTCAAGTGTCCGGCAGGACTTCACTTCAACGCCGCGCTTGAAGTTTGCGACTGGCCGAGCAACTCCTGCTGCACCTATTCCAGCACCTTCGTCGGAAGATGTTCCGCATAGTTCAACACGCCCACAATAAAGGCGAACTATGTCCCTGTGAACAACCGTGTTTATTTATTTTCTATTACACTATATTACACTACTGCTGAATAAAAGCTTATCTTAACTTTAGTTGAAGGTTTGAATTACTTGAGAGTTTAAAACCCTATAAAAATGGATGATTCCGAAAATTTCTTAACTTACATTTCTGGGTCGAAATCAGGGTGTACTCAAGAGAGAGCTTGAAAAAAATTGGGATGGAACGAAATTAAATATTAGCTATACATATCAAACAAGAGTTGGAAAATCCTACCAGTAGCCTGGCTACTCAAAGATGTTGGCCATTTTTAATTTTAAAAGTGGTACTCATCAGGTGCAATTCAAGTGGATTATATGGTTATCAGTGAGTACACTTCAAATCAATTCAGTAGCGTATTGTGGCTGCAAATGCGCGTCATTGCGAATGGCGAGTGACTATAATTTGGAAATCAAATCACTAATCACCTCTTCGGTTATCATCTCTCATTATACAGTTTTTGTCAGGGTAAAATCGAAACCACTGACAGCATTAAATTTTATAGAAGTATTTTTGGATTGAATTAGCAGGGTGATTTAAAAAATCGTTATTAAAATCTACGTTATATAATACGGCTATTTCATATATATAAAAATATGTATGCATTCAACTTTTCTATTTATTTTTTTCTTTCTGGAATTGGAAATTATTGGTAGTATTTTTGAAGTTTCCACGTTATGCCACCTAACAGAGTGAACTGACATTGATGAAAGAGTGATTTACCACTGCAACGCCCTTGTCACCCCAATGATAAAAAGGCTGAAGAGCAAAAGTCACGGGTCGCAGCGTCGCATGATGGTTCTAGCGGTGCCAAGACAATCTGACGAAATTCACTGAATCGATCAGTCTTAACTCAAAGAATATTCATGAAAATATTTCAACATCAATATTTTTTGCAGGTTTTACGGGACATTTTCAACGAATTTTGATAATGCAATAAATTAATTTGAGTTGGTACAACTTAAGGTATGCATCGAACTTCTCTCGTCAAGCTCAATTAAATGAACACCGAATTTGAGGTCAACGTTAAAGATAAAAGTTCACCAAGGGTCATTTCGAAACTTTCCGGGTATTTTTTTGGTATTTTGAAAACCAGAACCATACTTTAAAATTCCGACACTCTCCTCAAAAGTGGTCACAGGGTACGTGAAAACCTTTGTGAAAATTTCAAGGTTGTGTTTGGCTTCGTTTTCGAGAAGTTAATTTTTAAACCTTAAAAAACACGAATTTTTCAAAATTTGCAAATATTGTGACCATCCAATATCGGGTTATGCAAAATTGAATAATGTTCGACTTGGCCTGACTTGAGCCCCTGGTGAGCTGAATGGTTTTTGGAGTGCTCACTCCTCAACCCCTATCGGCCCCCGAGTTGAAAAGCTAATATTTTAAATCATTTTATTTTATTTTGTGTTTTATTATATTATCTAAAATTGGGAAATTTGACGCCCCTGTTTTTAAAATAGGTAGAGGGTAATAATACAGGATAATTTTACACATTTTTTAATTGGTAAGATGTATAAGACGTTTTAACTGCCAACGCACCTGACTGTGAAGCGTTAGACAGGGTAGACTCTTGAAAAGTTGAGACCAGCAATAAAATAAATAAAAGTAGTAAACCACTGCATAATTATAATATTTAATATCCATGCTTTACTTAAGCCTTGAAAAAGCTTAATTATGGATGCTAGAACAATGAAACCATCTCTAGCTGCAAAAACTCCTGAAGGATCAAATCGTCTTGGCGGTCTCTAACGGAACAGAGCAGTTTTAGGGTGCCACTCGGCCCTCAAACCAAGTGAAATTAAAATAAATTGACCATCTACTCACAATGAAGGACAGGCTTAAATATCACAGCGTAGTATCCTTATGCTCTTGTAGCAGGCATAAGAATAAGAAGTATCAATAGCACTGCTCAATTATAATAAAGATCAATTTTAAATTTAAGTACAATTTGAACGCATCATAAAACTAATAAATGAATAAAGTTCTGAAACATCTTGATTTAATAGTGAATCAAAGTTTAGGAAAATACACTTCCTGAAACTCGAAGTAAACCACACTTCCCGAAATCCTTCACTCATCTGAGTGAGAAATAGACAAACTTTTAGCTTTGATTAGCTTTAAAGTGCAAATTCCTAATTATGTTATTTTTCTCACGCGCGTTTCGCAAACTGTTCTGTCCTTTTAATCTATTTTTTCTTATTAGTTAAGTGCGGGAAAGGATCTCAAAATATCCAAAACATAATAAAGTTAATTGAGCCATCATAATATTTGCTAAACCTCTTTAATGCGTCAAAAAACTTCCATTTGTGCAATAACAACAATTAATTGCAGCATGCTGCTTTCCATTGGAGCAAAAAGTGAACGTTCACAACAAAAACAATCTTACACGTGTACATTGTGAGTGGTGCTTTTAAACCTTTGATCTCGTCATCTCAACCTCAATGTTTGTTCTTACGACTTGCCAATCATTAAAAAAATTACATTTAATCTAATTTGATTAGCGAAATTTGTACAGCGTAAAACAATCAATTGAATTGGTTTTACATAAATCGAGATAAGAGTAATTTGGCATTATATAAAAGACGTGAAAAAGAATGGGCACACTCAAAGCTTATTTGTTGGTGGTGGATTCTGTCAAACTAGCAGAGGACGGATCAGGAAATGAAAGGTTTGTTACTAAAAACATTTTTGACGTTTCATTGATATGACTTTATGTACTAGTATATTTTTCCTAAATTTTTATCAAAGTGTTTTAAACTATATGGGCAGTCGTTTGCAAAAAATCATATATCATATACATAAAATTACTTTTGTTCCAAAACTAAACAGGTAGATTGTAAGTGAACTGTAACTGCACTTAGGTCAAATGTTCAACAAGATCACTTTGGTTGTTCTGATCGCAGGATTAAAATTTATATCTAATGGATCAGAGTTTATTTAATTATAAATTATTTTCGATTCTATAAGTGAATTATATCAAACATTTTGCAGCCCTCAGGCTCGCAGCAGTGGCCTTACTCTGCGTCGCTACCGTCAGCATCAATGCTGCGAAGTTGCCAATGAAAATAGGTAGACATGGGGGTAACGAATGAAACCAAAAGGTTTTTTGTGGTATTCATATTACTCCCTTTCAGGTGACCTAATCACAACTCCTTGCCCGACGCCGACGCCGCAAAAAATGAGGTCAGGTGTCAAAATTACAACTCCTTGCACGCCTCCAGCTCCGCAAAGGAGGAGGTCAGATGACCAAATCACAAACACTCCCATGAGGCCGACACCAACACCGCAAGAAATTAGGTCAGGAAACAAAATTTCAACTCCTTGTACACCACCAGTTCCACACAAAAAGGTGTCAGGAGACCAAATCACAACTCCTTGCCCGACGCCGACGCCACAGAAAACGATGCCAAAAGCTGAAGTTTTAGGCGGTTCTTCGGGTAAGACATTTTTTTCTCGAAAAAAAAGAAAATGTTAAGTCTTTTAACTCAATCTTTCAGATAATGATGTAACAATCCCTTATCCAACAACAACACGAACACCTTCTTCAAACGCTAAAATTTCTTCTAGAGGTAAAAATAGTCCCTATGAAATTTTACATCTCCACAAATGGTGAAAGGGGGACTCTCATTGAGATATTAGCCTAACTGGTAGTGATAATAACCGTTAAAATTATAATAGATTTATATTTTCAATTTAGAACCACTTCCGGTTAAAATAAATTGGATTTTTTTTTGAAAAATTGGGAAAACACCAAATCCCTACAGCTAATGAAACTGGCCTTAATTTTTTCCCTTTACTATGTGACTAACAAACATAAAGGATATCCAAATAAACAAGCCCTTTTTTCAAGGTGGAGGCGGAGGTGGAGGAGGCGGAGGAGGTGGCGGCGGCGGTGGTTTGTAGTCTGTTATTGATAAATGTACTTAATAAAAAAGGTTCACAGGTGGTGGTGGTGGTGGAGGTGGAGGCGGTGGGAGGTGATTTTTGAACTTGATTTTGAGAACTAAAAAGCTTCATTTCCAACACCTATATCGGCTTTTGTACTCCATAAAATATATTGCTATTAAGAACTGAATAAAAGAAATTTATCCGTCAAACAACAATACTTTTGATTTTATTAAATAAAATTTACCTGGTCAAGAAAATAAATAAAAAAGACTTCATGCTAATTGATTGGAAGATTTTTGGTTAGTAACTTTAAATTTCTTGAAGTCTCAGTCAGCCGCACTACGCCGTGCCAGCTGGTAAATTTTTGGTCACGTACACAAGTCGCCAGCCACCATGAATTTGGCCAAGCTGTGCAGCCTACGCCAGCCGCCACATAAAATTACGCTGCTGAAAGTAGTGTGACTTCTATACAAATAAAACGCACTCTATTTCATGAGCGAGCCACGGTTGTTTTTTTTTTCGCGGAAACCTTGAATGGAACTCTTTTCAAGTATAATAATATATTCTTTAAGTCAGAAGTGCTAGGATTTTTTTCTAAATGATTATTTTCCAAACAAATATATAACAGCGTGCTGCTTTTGAAATTTAATCGAACTGAGAAAGTTAGAAAGTTAAGAGGAGTTAACACTTGATAGTGATAATTTGATATATCAGATCAATTGTCAACTGGGACGTTTATGAAAAAAATTTCAAAGTTGACATTGAATGTGTTATTGTTTAACTTATGATTTCATCTCAATATGGCATGTCAATCATATAAAAATTTGAATTTTATCGTATTTGATAGGCAATTATGACTGCCAATAACAATAAATTGAATTGGTTACACTTGAACCGAGATAAGCTTTATTTGGCATATAAAAAGACTTGAAAAGAAGGCTCATTCACACATTCACAGGATTCTATTGGTGAATATTGTCGGATCAACTAGCAGTATAGTCCACCTTTGGAAATGAAAGGTTTGAGATATCAATTCTTTGCTACAAGATTTGGCCTAGTTCGATCTAATTTCTTTCAATTCAATTGATCAAATTGCTTCATTATGTCTGCAAATAGGTATTTTTAAACTTAAATTTGTTAAGAAACTTGCAGATTTGAATGCGTAGTTACGCACGGATTAAGTTTTCATTAAAAATTTAAAAAGCTGAAGTTTAGAAAATTATGTGACTGTATAATTACATTGATCTTTTCACTGGATTACTCATTGATTGATAACATTATACAACAAATTTTATTGATTTTTGTATAGTGAAAAAGTTAATTGAAAGAAATTTGCTGTTCACAGCCTTTAGGCTCGCAGCAGTGGCCTTGCTCTGCGTCGCTATTGTTAGCATCAACGCTGAAAAGGTTACGGAGGAGATAAGAGGAGGTGGAGGTAAGATATATTAAAAGAGGATCAAATTTTGAGCTAAAGAATGGTCATTCCTTGGCCAACCTCACTAAAAATTTAACTGAAAATCCCTTAATCTATGAAGCAACAAACAAAAATTATTTTTGAATAATCAAAATATCATTGCTTTCAAGGAGGAGGTGGTGGCGGCGGTGGCGGCGGTGGTAAGTTACTTTGTCATTGAGCGAACTTAGATATTTAAAGATACATATTTATAGGTGGTGGCGGTGGAGGTGGTCAGTCACGATGAAACATTTTTATACCTTGGTTATTTAAAAAAAATATATATATATATTTACAGGCGGCGGCGGCGGCGGCGGCGGCGGCGGCGGCGGCGGAGGAGGAGGAGGAGGAGGAGGTGGTGGTGGAGGAGGAGGTGGCGGTGGAGGCAGAGGTGATTTTGTCCATTTCGTTTTCAGATAATTATAGTAGTAAAAATAGATACGACGATAAAATACTTAACAATTTAATCTAAATTAATCACAATTAAAAAAATAAGTCAAGTGCGAAAATAATGAACATAAGTACAAATGAATGAATTTAACTTATCGTTTCGATATTATTCCCAGCCGACTCCCAAGTCAACCCCCTTTGTGACCCGATCTGCGAGCCCACACCACCACCTTGCCCCCCAAAGCTCTGCCCTGACTGTGTGAACTGCGCATGCACCCCCCACGACTGCGACCGTGCTAGGCTTCTGTACTACCCCGGAGACTGCACCAAATTCTGCATGTGCGACCACTTAGGCGCCAAGGAGTTTGACTGTCCGGCTGGTCTGCATTTCAACGCAGCACTCGAGGTCTGCGACTGGCCACACTCGGCCAATTGCTGCATTCCCAACACCTACATTGGCACCTGCACAATGTAATATAGTCTACTGTCACTGCCCATATGTTGATGTCGGATCTACAAATAAAGTTATGTAGAACTTCATGTCATTTCTAACGAAAAGTTTTATTAAATAAAATTGAACAAAAATGAATACGATGAAATTTGATTCTAAAGGAAGATATGGGAAAAGGAAAAAAAATGATTTGCATGATTGCCACGTGGCGAGTATGATTTCTCTTTCAACAAATGAATCGAAAAAAATACAAAAAGAGTAGAAATGACGCAACTAATGCATGAAAAACCACGTCAGAATAATACACATATTGCACGCACATAACCAATAATAAATGCACCCAGTTTAGCTGAATTGTTGTCTTACAGTTAGACAGTGTTTTTTTTTTTAATTTGAAGCAACAAAATTCTATAATACTACCATTTTACCATTCCATTTTTCGTAACAAAAATAAAGATTTTGAGACATTTTAAGTCAGTTTCTTTTCCTTTTCTATATGTTTGTGTCAAATGAGAACGCAAAATCGAGTTGAAAATTAAATCATCATGCATTTGACCTTGGATTGGAAGCTGATCTCAATCAGTCATCATTGCACGGCATATATCAATTGAATTCGGCTGTCTAAACGACTGAGATATCACCTCTGGGATACAAAAACGATGACTGAAATGATAGACTTTTCTTAATTCAGTTTGATGGACCTAAGATAATGGGATGACACACATCTCCTGGAAGCCATTGATTTTGAGAAATTTATCGACTATTTTTTGCCATTTCAAGTCTGCTTAAATGTTTTTCTTTCCAGTTTATGGAGATGAAATACTAAACAGTTTCAAGGACGCTTGTCATTTCGAGATTTGAATGATCTGACAAAGAGAGTTCTAGTAGGGGTGATTATTACTTGCGATAATTTTGCACCTCAAATCAATCGGAGCGAGTGACACATATGCAAAAAACTCCTTAATTGTTGACATTGAATGAGTAGCTATTAATCTTTGGAACCCATCTCAACCTTAATACGGGTATTCAATCTCAAAAGAATATGTCAATCATTACGATAATTTAAATTTTATCTAGTTGGATTGGCAATACAAATAATAATTCGGACAGCCAATAACAATCAATTGAATTGGTTTTACACAGATTGAGATAAGAGTAATTTGGTATATAAAAGAGGCGAAAAAGGACAAGTGCACTCATAGGTTTTTTGTTGGTGGATATTGTCAGACCAACTTGCGCATAGGACGTCTTTCAAAATGAAAGGTATTTGTGCTCGTTTCTTTCCAACTAGCAGTTTTATCTGCGTACTATTGTTTCATTTTACAGATTTTGAGTTGCATTGAAATTATTGATAATTTGCTTCAGGTCGTTGGCATCAAATGTCTCACAATTTTAAAATGGGAATTGTGATTTAGCTTTGAAAGGGGTCTGAAGCAGTTATGCTTTTCACAAGCAACAAAAATTTTGCTTCTCACAAAATACTCTAAATTTTTAAAGATATAATGCATTAATTAAACTTATCGATTTTTCGTTATATGAGCTTGCTAAATGAAAGAAATTTGACCATTTGCAGCCTTCAGGCTCGCGGCAGTGGCCTTGCTCTGCGTCGCAATCGTCAGCATCAATGCGGAAAAGGTGACAGAGGAAATTAAAGGAGGCGGAGGTAAGGAATCATTATATATGGATTGTCCCTTTTCCAATGAGTAAATTAAAAATTTTCTCCGTGCATCTTTCTTCTACCCAAATTTGTAGCTACGATATAATTTCTGATTAGCTTTTGCAGTCTCTTTAATTAGATTCTTTATCAAAATTCGATTGAAAGATTTCAATCAGTTCCACTGCTATATCAATTTTAATTATTCATCTAGAATTTATTTTTGAACGGGATTATTTCACGTCAATTTTGAACTCCAGGAGGAGGCGGCGGCGGTGGTGGTGGCGGAGGAGGAGGAGGAGGAGGTGGTGGTGGAGGAGGTGGAGGCGGCGGCGGAGGTACGATATTTTGAAAAATTAGCAGTTTCAAATATCAAAGTAAAATTTTGAGCTTTAACTCTTTAAAAATTAGTCAGAGAAAACGTCAAAAATAAACGGTAAAACTAAGATTTAAGGCAGTTTGAGTAAACCGAAATATCGTTCACTGTTGCCAAAAGTGGTGACAAAAATTAAATTTAATCTGATATTAGTTTGTCGTTGAAGTCAAGGGGCATAAACTTTATTACGAACTATTCAAGGACAGAAAAAGGATAAAGAAGAAAATTGGCAAACACCACATCCCTCTCAAGTGGAAAAATAGAAGGTTATAATCTATAGTTATCATTGATTTTAAGGAGGCGGAGGCGGAGGCGGAGGTGGAGGTGGAGGCGGAGGTGGAGGTGGAGGTGGAGGCGGCGGCGGCGGTGGCGGTGGTGGTAAGATCTTCCTAAGTTTGCATACCTTTTGCTCTTTACTCATTTCACTATCAAATTTACAGGTGGCGGCGGAGGCGGAGGCGGAGGCGGTGGTGGCGGCGGCGGCGGTGGCGGTGGCGGTGGCGGTGGAGGCGGCGGAGGAGGTGGCGGTGGAGGTGGAGGCGGAGGTAATTTTGTTAATTCCTTATATCCAACTTAATATCAAAGTGCTAATTTTGCGCATCAAATATCATTTGGGTGAAAAAATGGCCCACTACGAGTCCAAAATTTCTGGAAATCGAATGAGTTGAGCTTATGAGACCAATTTGATCCACAGTCGATCCCCCGCCCCCGGTCGATCCAACCTGCGAACCCACTCCCCCACCATGCACCCCAACTCCCCCACCTTGCCCCCCGAAACTCTGCCCTGACTGCGTGAACTGCGCGTGCACCCCCAACGACTGCAACCATGCCGTGCTCCTGCCTTACCCCGGCGACTGCACCAAATTCTGCATGTGCGACCACTTGGGCGCTAAGGAGTTTGACTGCCCTGCTGGTCTGCATTTCAACGCAGCAATTCAGGTCTGCGACTGGCCGCACTCGGCCAATTGCTGCATTCCTAACACCTATGTTGGCACCTGTACTCCTTGAGATGTATTCTTAATTGCCCCTTTAAATAAATGCGGCATGTATCTATCAAATAAACTTAAATATTTATTATATAAAAATATATTTGAGAGTATACTTATGGTTCATAATTCAAGATGTTCTTATCTTCACGTGGGAGTCCACAAAAACAGTTGATAATTAGATGTACTACATTTGACTTTGGACATAGAGATGATCTCAATCGTGAGGAAAAACGCTAAATATCCATCGGTAACATCCATAGCTGGCACTCTCAACTAAAATAAATTGAAATTTGATTGAAATTATTGCTCGTGGACCCAGCATGGAAATCCCAACTTAAAATGAATGGTAAGTTGTTTTTGTTATACATTACTTAACGAGGACCATTATATTTACAAATTTTAAACGATAAATCCATAGTGTTTAACTAATAAACCAATATTTTTACAGCCCTAATTTGAACAGCTGTTGCCATTGGCAAGATCAAATCTGAGAGACGGTGATGGAGGTTATGGAGGTAGGAATAATTTAGTTCAATAAATTTACTAGATTTAACAAAATTTTGGAATAAGTTCAATCGTGGCTTGCGTCTACTAAATGAAATTCTATATTGAGAACAAGAACAAATTCATTACAAAACATTGTTTCAAGGTCCTCTGACAGTTGCAGTTTATTACGACTCAATAGAAGTCATTTGAAATTGGAATAACACATCAGTCGGCTGTTATCGAGGCTGCTTAATTTGTGAATAAATATGTGCTCCATGGCGAATCTTCTGGATTTGTATCCACGCCATAGACTTATTGCACATCTTGCCATTCACTATGATCCATTTTTCTACACATCCAACATATAAATGAGAGTTTATGAAGCTTTTCTTCTTTCATTAACCTCTTAAAATAATTCTACCTAGCGATAAACTAGATTAATTTTGGTGAACTGATTACGCCAAGGATCTTTGACAATTGCTGCTTAAGCCTTGCGACTGCATGCATTTTCTGGCCTGTAAAATCTCCCCCCTCTCACTCATCAAACGATTTTGCAATCAATATGACACTGATATTATTTACCATTATCATTAATGAAATTATTAATAAACCAACTTTTTACACCATTTCACTGGAAAGCGGCCACTATCGTGAGTAGTTTATTTGAAGTCAAGTGACTTAATGGCCAATTCCTGAATATGCAATTGACGCAAGCGCAGCGCTAAACAAGATGTCTCAATTAAAATTAATCATTAATCAATTACGAGCAAGCAGTAACATTTGAGATTTTAGCAATCTGAGAGGAGGGGATCATTTTAATTTCAACATTTTGGTTTATTGAATTGATTGAGGGCAAGTGACGTATGCAAAAAACAGACCATGCACCGTGCATATTAAGTGTGTTGTTAAGCTTTGGATCACATGATAATTGGAATTTTATCTCGCTTGATTAGCATTATTAGTGGCATATTGGACAGCCAATAACAATCAATTGAATAGGTTGTACATAGATGGAGATAAGAGTAGGGAGGCATATAAAAGACGTGAGAAATCGGGTTCATCCAATAGGTTATTTGTTGGTGGATATTCTCAGACCAACCAGAATAGGACACATTTGGAAATGAAAGGTATGCATGCTTCTTCGTTTTCCCTCCAGCAATATTCTCCATTACGCTATTTCACGATTTTTTTTAAATTGGTGTTCTAGAATGGAATAATTTACTGCTGTTTTTTCAAATTTAATTCATAGCTAAATTAATTTTATTTTTCAATTTAAGTTATCTGTTAGCCATCGAAGGAAAAAAATATCAAAGAAAATGATTTAGTCTAATGCTGTGTTTATCGATTTTTTGTCCAATAGCTATTATATCTAACAACATGAATTTATGCAGCTTTCAGGCTCGCAGCAGTAGCCTTGCTCTGCGTCGCTATTGTCAGCATCAATGCTGAAAAGGTGACACAGGAAGGAGGCGGTGGAGGTACGCAAAAATGATCAGTTGCTACTGGTTAGGAAGTTTCTCTTTTTCCTCTCTTTCTGAAGATTTGACGGACTTTCAGTGATTACTAAATTGTGTATTCACACATGAAAACTAATTTTTTTCTTGAATAAAAACTAAAATACTTTTTTGCAAGGTATATTTAGTTGTGAAAATTTAAAAAAAAAACTAAATCAATCCTTCAGGAGGAGGCGGTGGAGGTGGAGGAGGCGGCGGAGGAGGTAATCAAATGTTTATTTATTATATTTTTTCTATTCAAGCACATAAAGTTACTAAATATAAAACCGAAAAGATTACGCATTTTGAGTTATTTATTTCAAAATTTAAGTTCGAAACATTGAATGATCCACAATTTTAAAATACGAAACAAAAGACTGATTTTTATTTCCATGAACCTAAGGTCTAGGGAAAAGTATATATCAATGAAAAGAGGAATATTCAGAGCACATTTAATTTTTTCGTCTAAAATGTCCCATTACTTTAAGGTGGCGGTGGAGGCGGCGGTGGAGGAGGTGGTGGTAAGTTGCACCATTACCAGAAAAAAATTATTTTTCTAAAACAAAATACAGGTGGTGGCGGAGGTGGAGGTGGTGGTGGCGGCGGCGGAGGAGGAGGTGGTGGAGGCGGCGGCGGAGGAGGTGGTGGAGGCGGCGGCGGTGGCGGTGGCGGAGGAGGAGGAGGTGGTGGTGGAGGCGGCGGAGGTGGAGGCGGCGGTGGTGGCGGCGGTGGTGGTAAGTTCTTCAAATTTTTTTAACCTCACTTTATGCTCATGAGTCATGTGTAAAAAAATTACAGGCGGAGGCGGCGGCGGCGGCGGAGGCGGCGGTGGAGGTGGCGGTGGTGGAGGTGATTACACTGATTTCTTTATCCCGACTAATGAACAAATAGTGATATCTCTGACGCATTGAATGAATGTCAAAAAAGTTAACAAGTCGAAGACCCCATGATATTAAACTGATAAGTCCACTCTCATCCACAGTTGGTCCCCCGGTCGATCCCCCAGTCGACCCTCCGGTCGACCCTGGTACTGAGGCACCACCATGCGCGACCGACCCTCCTGCACCCCCGAAATACTGCCCGGATTGCGTGAACGCCGCGTGCTCTCCCAACGCGTGCAACCTAGCCGTGCACTTGCCCTACCCCGGTGACTGCACCAAATTCTGCCAGTGCGACCACGACGGCGCCAAGGAATTCAACTGCCCGGGTGGCTTGCATTTCAACGCTGTACTGGAGGTCTGCGACTGGCCTAGTGCGGCCAAGTGCACTGTCGCGAACACCTACGTCGGCACCTGCACAGCTTAAGATGTATTTTGATAATTGCCACTATATAAATGCGGCATTTATCCATCAAATAAATTGTAATATTTATTAAAATCTAAATTTTATATTTTGGACCCAACATTTCTGATTTTAAGTGAGATATTCTTATCTGCACATTTGTGCGTCAAGAGAGACCGCAATATGCGTCGATATTCAGATATTCCGCAAGAGTTTGACTTTATACTTGATACTGATCTCTATTTGAGTGCCAATAATCTGTCACGTTTGAGAGGTGCTAAATATCAATTGACTTTGGATTGCACCGATAAGCACACTCGGTCGATTCTTGATGCCTATTGGCTAAAATTTAAATAACACCTAGAGGTGTCAAATATAAATAGACAAAAATCTAGGGAATTCATAGAGTTTTTGTTGGTGGATTTTGTCAGACCAACTTGAGCATCGGAGACCGTATCTTAAGATGAATGGTAATAGTTCTTTTCTTATATGTCTTTAAAATTCTCTAGAACCCTAGAAAAATACTGTTTATATATTTCTGAATAATTGAAACACACTTATTTATTGATTTGCAGCCCTCAGGCTCGCAGCAGTCGCCTTACTCTGCGTCGCCATCGTCAGTGTCAATGCTGAAAAGGTGACAGTGGAAGGAGGCGGTGGAGGAGGTAAGAGAATCGACTCTGAATTTTTACTTTTTTAAATCGATATTAAAAGTGTGTAAGTCTATTAAATGTTTTTTTATTTTTCTAATTTTTTTTGGGGTATTTAAATAAAACATTTTCAGGTGGAGGAGGTGGTGGCGGCGGCGGAGGAGGAGGTATGATTTTGATTCATTTTTTTATTCTTCCTCTAGAAGTCACACATTTTAGAAATGCTACACGAGCTCAAGATAAAGGAAATGTCCACCCCATGAATTGTTTTTAGCCCTTAACTAGAGCCAATTCTACCAAAATTTTAATGACATATTTCAAAACAGTTGAAAAACTGTATTCAAAAATGTTTCGAGTATTCACCATTATAGCACACATTTAATTATTAATAATGCAGTGTATATTATTTTAAATTAAAGTCAAGAAGAGTGCTGCAGATACTCTTTTAATACATTCATTGGACAAAAATATGAAAAGCAATGTCTTGTTCAGACAATTTGAAAATTAAAAATAAATCTTGCATTAATCTCACCATACATGCGATTAGTTGAAAGCTTTTGGTAAAGCAAGGTGACTACCAATAAGTGATAATATAACGCAACCGTGCTCAAAATCTCTTTAAATTTTAGATCAATATAATTCTAACAGTAGTTTCACTTAAACTGAACTTG
This sequence comes from Cloeon dipterum, assembly GCF_949628265.1. Taxonomy (NCBI): domain Eukaryota; kingdom Metazoa; phylum Arthropoda; class Insecta; order Ephemeroptera; family Baetidae; genus Cloeon; species Cloeon dipterum. Next base: position 13,059,115 of record NC_088790.1, read on the forward strand.
AATTTAAAGGTGGAGGAGGTGGTGGCGGTGGAGGAGGAGGTGGTGGCGGCGGTGGAGGTAAGTTTTTGTTTCAAGTTTGTTTCGATTGGAAAATTAGACAGTAAATTAAAACGAACATTTCATTCTAATAAAATTATTTGCAATGATTATTGATTGAGAGAATATCAAGGTTGAAAAGATTGTAAAATAATAGACTTAAATACTGACTAGTAAAAATATGTTTGAAATGCAGCTGATTGTTTCCTATATTTTGTGTCTCTTAACAAATTTAACGAATCTCTTAACATAATATTATTTATTGTATATTAGTTTGATGCAATTACAAAAATAAAAAAGGTAAATACAGAAAATGTATTTTAGGCGGAGGAGGTGGAGGAGGAGGAGCAGGTGCTGGAGGTGGTGGCGGTGGAGGTAAGAGTTTGTGAATTTTTTTAAAATGAAATGGTGGATTTTAGGTAGTCAGTGACCACACTATCTTCAAGTGATACTTACGCCGTACTATCCAGATACTATAAATATTTTAAATAAATCTATGGATTGAAATCCACCACTCTATTATGCTTTCAAACATTTTTTAACAAACTGTTTTTAAAATATGTGTATCTAAGGTGGAGGAGGTGGTGGTGGTGGAGCAGGAGGTGGAGGTAAGCAAACTCTTTCTGCTGATATTTTGAAATTATTTTGGGCATGCATTTGAGTAATTTTTATAAATTTAAGACAGACAATGTATTTATATTTATTGGAAGCCCATAAAAGCAAGTACATTCAATGGTGTCATACTGTTCAGTTTAAATTAAACACGAGCTGTTTTAATTTCTACAATAATTTTCTGCTTAACTAGATAAACAGCTCGCTATACACCGAGGAAACTGCATTTAATCTCAACTGAAACAATTTAATTATTTTCTAGGATTATACTTCTTCTAAATAAAAAAAAGAATTAAATTTGAAGGTGGTGGAGGCGGAGGAGGAGGCGGTGGAGGAGGAGGTGGAGGAGGAGGTGGAGGCGGCGGAGGTAAGATTAACAATTTTTCAAGGCTAGGAAAATTTATTGAAATTTGCATTGGAATGGCAATGACCTTATGCTTTACTTTGAAAGGACAACATATATTGTCCCGTAAATTACGTAATTCATCGTAAGCACAAAACAATAAAATATTAATAATTCGCAGGTTTTAAACAAAACTTTAAACTTTAAGTTAGTTAATTTTGCCACGCTTCCTAGCATAATTAATCAATTTAGATTTTTTAAGTTTAGTTTTTAATTAATGCATGTACTTAATTTCTAGGAGGAGGAGGAGGAGGAGGAGCAGGAGGGGGTGGTGGAGGTATTTAAGCAACAATTTTCAGCATAAAGTTAAATTCAAAATTAAATTTATCTTGATTAGTATTATTTGTCATATAAAAATAATGATAATAATCATGTTCTATCTCAATATTGAATCAACTTGCTTCAGTGTAAGAAAAACATTTAAAAAAAACTCCTTTAAATCTTAATGCTTTTAATAAATATATCCTTCTCTGATTACTGTCGCCAAGTTGTCAATATAGTGAGACTTGCGAAAGCAACACACTTGATCTAATGATATGTTTTCCCTATATAAAAAGCAATTAGCCACTCTGTATGACCTTGGATTTGTTACGGGTGTCGCGTGCATTGTCCCATAATTATCAGTCTGAAATTTAAACTCTAATATAGAGAGAAAATATTGAAATAATAATTGTTAAAACTTCTAGGTGGTGGAGGAGGTGGTGGAGGTAATACTGGAGGTGAGAATGATTTACTTTTAACGAGCTCTGACAAAAATCTGTTTTAATTTTTTCCAAATTTGACCCTAAGAGATATAAATATACACATTAAATAACTAACACAATTTTAGGTGCAGGCGGAGGAGGTGGTGGAAGTGGAAATGGAGGCGGAGGAGGTGGCGGGGGTGGCGGAGGTGGGTCTGGAAACGGCGGCGGCGGCGTCGGCGGTGGTGGTGGTGGAGGAAGTGGAAACGGAAGCGGTGGAGGCGGTGGGGGTGGTGGAGGCGGGTCTGGAAACGGCGGAGGGGGTGGCGGAGGCGGTGGGGGCGGCGGATCTGGAACCGGAAGTGGAGGCGGCGGAGGAGGTGGGGGTGGAGGAAGTGGAAACGGAGGAGGTGGGGGTGGAGGAAGTGGAAACGGAGGTGGTGGGGGCGGAGGCGGTGGGGGCGGCGGATCTGGAACCGGAAGTGGAGGCGGCGGAGGAGGTGGGGGTGGAGGAAGTGGAAACGGAGGTGGCGGTGGCGGAGGTGGTGGGGGCGGTGGATCTGGAACCGGAAGTGGAGGCGGCGGAGGAGGTGGGGGTGGAGGAAGTGGAAACGGAGGTGGTGGGAGCGGAGGCGGTGGGGGAGGTGGTTCAGGAAATGGAGGTGGTGGAGGAGGAGGCGGCGGCGGTGGCGGCTCTGGAAGTGGTGGAGGAGGTGGTGGCGGGGGTGGAGGTGGAGGAATTGGAAACGGAGGCGGTGGAGGTGGCGGTGGAGGCGGCGGTGGCTCTGGAAATGGCGGAGGGGGTGGTGGCGGAGGCGGCGGTGGAGGAAGTGGAAACGGAGGTGGTGGAGGCGGAGGCGGTGGGGGTGGTGGCTCCGGAAACGGTGGAGGGGGCGGTGGAGGTGGAGGGGGCGGCGGAAGTGGAATTGGAAATGGAGGCGGTGGAGGCGGCGGTGGTAGTGGGAACGGTGGTGGCGGCGGCGCAGGCGGAGGTGGCGGAGGTAGTGGAGGCGGAGGCGGAGGTGGTGGCGGAATAGGAGGTAATTGAAAATTTATGTGGAACGAATGTTCTCATTATTCTAAGACCCTAATTTAAATCTTAAATGTGATTAAAATGTTAAACCCCTAATGATATGGAAAATATTTTATTTGACTTTCAATTCCAGTCGACCCTGGCATTCCCACGGTCAAACCACCCAGCCCAACTAACCCACCTTCGGACACCTGCCCTGATTGTGTGAAATCAGCGTGCTACCCTGATCCCCTCGGTGTGCACCTCCCCTTCCCTGGCGACTGCACAAAGTTCTGCCAATGCGATAACGACAGAGTCGTTGCATTTAACTGCCCATCTGGACTGCACTTCAACGCTGTATTAGAAGTGTGCGACTGGCCACAAAATGCTCGATGCACCGTGTCAAACACTTATGTTGGCTCCTGCTCAGCACCCATGATTGTTCGATAATCCTGAATTAAAGCGGCATTTATCTTCTAACTACATTTAGCTAATAAACTCTCTGATATTACAATATATATAGCTTTTTTATTTTTTTTGAGACTTTGAATTCTAATCTTGACCAAAGACTCTGTATTTTTAAAGAGTTAATTGAGACAAAAAAGAGCATACAAAATGCGTAATGCATGAAAGAACGCAGTAACTGATATCTAATCACGACAACGAATCTAAAATCGCGCCTTTGATGTGTGTGTGTGTGTGTGTGTGTGTGTGTGTGTGTGTGTGTGTGTGTGTGTGTGTGTGTGTGTGTGTGTGTGTGTTCGATGAAATGTTGATTTCAGTTTTTTTCTGTTGTGTGCCGACGAATGATAAAGATCACTGGTACTTGAAGGCCACATCATGCATCAGAAAATTTTAACAAAACAGGACTAGACGTTGGCATCAAATAATAAAATGCGTCAACAGAACTCTTCTAGAATGATAAATAGGCTGATAGATAAAACTAGAGAACTTTTAACAACTCTTTCTGGGTCAGACCAAACATTTTGGCTAATCAACACACAAGGCTTGATAATTATGTATTAGCCTTTTGCAAGTCGCTAAAAGATGCGTATATTCGGTTTATACACAAAAATATTGAATATGTAATGCCTTCTGCATTGCCCAAAAGGGCACACACCTCTTAGTCTGAACCAAATAGAAAATATGAGTTAATAATTCCGACAGAAATTATTAATATTTATCTCTGGTATTATAGAAATTAACGGGTTTGTGAATTTTTTTGCGGTGATGAGAGGGACCACTGTCTATCGTTCTCTCTTTGTTATATTGTACTAATGTACTCACAGAATCAAGTAGAGTAAATCGTTTTAGAAAGCCAGAGAAACGAATATCTTTGCGTTCAGAGGTTTTTTTGTAAATGTTGTACTTCTGTCACTGCTGATGAGGCCTGAAACACCGACGTTCTTGATATTCGATAAAAAAAACAATTCTGCATCTTTAATTTGTAACTTTACTGCCCATCGATCCTGGTAACAGAGCCAGCCGAAAAATTGGCTTGAAATAAATACTTGATTCGTCTAATTTTTATATTCCCGTTGTTATCAATCAATGCTATCGAAAGATATAAAGATTTTAATTTGCATGAGCCACAAAAGAGGACGCTACAAGTGCTGGTGCTATAAAACTATCTTCTCTAATCTTTATAAAAATTAATTCGAGTTTTCCCCTGATAAAAAATAATTGGTATCAGAGGTCCGTTCAAATTTCAATCGCAATCCATACATCAGCTCGTGGAATCAAAACTGATTAACAATCAGTTCTCTCCGATTGTGATAGATCGATTTAGCAAAACTGTCCAAACATTATTAATGTACGTTTTAGCAAGAGTAAACCCCATTAAAGGACAGGCGCGTGCTTGAGCAGAAACTTAATTAAAATGTTCCCTTCAGGAATACAAAGTAAAAAAAAAACAGATCGATTATTTTTTACACTCATTTGGAGGAATCGGCTCTTTGGTTTTCATTAGGGATTCCGTGCCTGTACACTGACAAGTAGGGCTCTTTCTCGCAAAATCAACACTGCGCACAGCAATTAATTGAGTTTAAAACGCCGCTGGCAGAGAAAGAGAGTAAAGTCGCTCAGCCAAGTTGATTTTGTCTTAGTTGTTGGCTTGAAACTCTTTTAAGAAAAATTTTGCCCAAATCATTTTGGAAGGAGTTACGTAAAACTTATTTTGAAGAAAAACAACCAAATTTTAAAAAGTTATTGATTGCGCAGCTAGTTAGTATGTAAATTCTCTCACAAAGGATAGAGCAAATATTTTGCTATATTGAATTAAAGAAATAGAAAAATTAGATGCAAGGGAATTTGAATTACAAAAACGAAAATAATTGTGCATAGTCCAAGGACGACACGCAAGATTATTTTTCCCTTCAATTGTTTGCTTTTAGCCAGCAACAACAATCATAATTTTTAAAATCAGAACAATAGCGAGCCATTCCGTTGATTCAAAAACACATTTTCCCTGCAAATATTTCATTTCAATATGAAATGTGTGAAGGCCAAATAATTTGAAATTATTAGAGCTTACTGCGTGGAACTTTAATATATATGCGGTTGTTGGCAAACTAGATTAATTCTTTTGAATTTGACATGGCTCGTCACTATCCGAATAATACAGCAATCGCGTAAGACACGGGATTAAAAAGATTAAAGTCCTAATCTAGCGAGAACATTCGCGTCAAATCATTCGTCACCAGGAATTATGACGGCTTTGCGCTGCCTTCGTTTCACTGTGTCGAGATTAGTAAAAAAAATCTAGTCGACTGCCGCAATAGCTCGATTTTTGACGTCACTGGACAACACGACCAAGCCACGCATAAACGGCACACTTCTGAATTTAGGGAGGAAATTTGCATGCCGAGCTGAAAACGATGCGTTAAACCTGTTGGTGTGTCGCATTACCCAGCCATGAAAAGAAGTCATTAAAAATTGAATGCCGAGTAAAACTGCTTTTTATGGTCTCGCCTCTCGCCGTAAAATTTTTGATTCATCTGACGTCAAACGTTTTGAGTGGCGTTAGCAGCTGCGTTTTCTTATTTATATTTGTATACATATACACCTATAGGTGCACGTAGCCTAAAGAAAATACATATTAATTCAGTGAGTATAACAGAACTGTAAAATTATATCCTACTCAAACGTCTGCACGAATAATACAAAATAATCGAAGTGTTTTCACTTCAAATATACGCAGTGAAACCCCTGGAAGTGATTGGTGCGCGCAGATAAATCGCACAGATAAATTTATTAATCCAATTTTTAAAATATTGACTCTACTAATTGTTAGTTTGTTTGATATTAATTAAATACAAATTATTTTAAGGTTGTTCCTATCTTAATCGCAAATTGTGCTGTCATTTTAGCTGCTGTACAGTGAATGACATATTTCTAGATTAAATTATCATTGATTTGACACCTGAAACTGCAGCAAAGAATAATGTACTAAAATCTCACAGCTTTTTTCTTAGCACTTAAATTCGAACTAAGGAAAATGACCATGAAAGATTTGGAAGGAGATAAAACATATTGCATCCCAAATCATACGAGAAAAGTGTAAAAATGATGAATAATTTATGTGTAGGTTTGATGAATCAATATCTTGACTGCGATCTAAATCAAGAAAAGAAAGGATTTTCAGGTACGTGTCATCAACGAGTAAAAATGTGAAGATCTGCAAATCGCAGTTCATTGCTGAGAATATTCCTATTAAATGCTCTTCGCTGAAAGAGAAAAGCAAATATAGAGTCACCTCAATCTATTTGCTCATTAGTTCTCATATCAGAATAAATAACGTTGCATATCGCGAATCTTTAAATTTAGAGTGCTAAAATGCCTTAAAAGGGGTCAAAAATTAAAAATTTAGTCTGCACACAAAAACCTGATTTTGATCGGCAATCTTATCTATGTCAATTAAATGTTAATTTCACTGTGTCTTCTGTCGCTCTAATGGGAAAGGAATATTTGATATGCACTTAATAATCTGTAGGGGCAGAGGTGGGGCCTCGGATTAATGACAAATTATGATTGATTAGAGGGATAAGCCAGATGGTATAAAAAGGAATGTCAAGAAAGGCTGAAGACAAGTTAACTCATTTACTCATTGCATATACAATCGGTGGGTGTCTCTCCGTAGAACCAGTACCCTTTGTGTCAGCATCAAGCCAAATTTGATTAGCCATGCGAGGTGAGTAGATTAACTGTGGAAGAAAATCACATTGGGCCTCGGGGATAATTAAAGGGGAAGCTTCGCCGGTAACTTTCTGAAAATCGGCAAGCACGTCTTAAGCGGGAGCTGAATTCTCAAAGGACCAAAATAGTTAGCTTCGTTTTACATCTAATCCGCGGGACAGTGGAGGGACGAAAATCCACTTTTCCAAAACTTGACACGGCGAAGAAAATTGTCAGAGGAAAGCTGGTGTTGATCATCATCAAATTTCAATTTAACACTTTTCGATGGCTAAATTTTGAACGTAAAAAAATTTGAAGCAAATTATATTTCAGTTGCCATTGTTGGGTTCATCCTTTTCGTTGGGATTGCCAGCGGTCAATACAGACACCCTGGTCAGGGTCGCGATTTCACGTTGACGACGCCGCAATGCCCTCCTTGTGACTGCGCCACCACAACCACCACAACCACCACGACCACACGCCGCCCGACCACCACGCGCACAACCACACGTCCAACCACCACGCGTACAACAACCACGCGTCCAACCACTACGACTACACCAACAACCACAATTGGTGATGAGCCACCTACACCACCCTGCGCTACTCCCCCAACTAGTCCTCCAAGGTTAGTTTACGCTTCCTGCTATTTTTCTCTTTCACAGCAAATCAAGTTTTTCTTACATTAAAACTAATTTAAATTAAAATTTTCACTTATTAATATTTTCTGAAAACATTATATTTCACATTTTGTAATTCTCAACCTGGTAGCTAAAATTCCCTATTGTTGCTCCAGGTACTGCCCGGATTGCGTGATGGCAAAGTGCACACCTAATGCGTGCAACCAGGGCGTGCAGGTGCCTTACCCGGGTGATTGTACCAAATTCTGCAAGTGCGAGCTTGACGGAGCTAAGGAATTCCTTTGCCCTGGAGGACTTGAATTCAACGAGGGATTGCAGGTGTGCGACTGGCCCAGCACTGCTGGATGCACCATTCCAGGCACTTACCTCGGTGGCTGCGAGGGCCTGGCGCCTTAACTCTTAGTTGCCCAGGAAGCTAAGTCCTCATAAAATTTTAATTCTTATATACTATATGCTTACTCTAATGAAATAAAGGTCTCGTGCTGGTAATTTATTTATTTATTTCAAATTCTTCTCTCATTATTTTCTTAACCCGTTTTAAGCTAAATTAAACACATTCAAATACGGTAAAAAATAAAGCGTTCAATAATTACGGCTTATCTTTAGAGAAGGTTCATCAATTACATCTTAATTTTGTCACCAGTCTGCGAACAATAATTGCCACCTTGTATATCGATAATTAAGTGGAGTGGTGGTGGGGCTTGCAGTAGGAGTAAATACAATCAAATTGAGACAAACAGATTGACGACTATGATTGATTAGCTGATAAGTCGCCATGGACAAATATATTTTATTATATTTAATTATTTTTGTTTACAATTGTTGCAAAATCCATCGAATTTAATGTTTCCTTAATTTCTAAAATTTGGAAACTTTATGAACGATATTGAGACCATTAATAATTATGCCTTGATTTTTGGGCAAATCATCAAAGGGTGTGGTACTATTTTCTCTGCAATTCATTCACTCTTAGCCAACCATTCGAAATTTTTGTTTTGCATTTAGCCATTACAAAATCTTTAGCGTACTACCATATTGTTTTAATATAATTTTTTAAAGGAAATCTCCCCTTCATGTTTAATAAAACATTTTGAGAGGCAGTACGTTACTCTCTCTGGTTGTGTGAAGATTTGTTGCAATGTTACATTTTAGATGCAGGAAGCTCTTAAAGTGTGCCCGTGGCAGCTCAGATGAACTTGACTTGGTATAAATTACACAAGTGGCTTTTGCTTGCAAGGTAAAAGGCGAAATTCAGGTAGATTCTATACGATGGCTTAAATTTGAAGAAATAATTTTTCTTGAACAGTGGTAATTGCAATCTCATTTTTTTACGTTAAAAACGAGTTAACTATATCTTAAATTAGTCCTTAATTTAGCTTACAGAAACAATAATAATTTGAGTGTTATTTACATATTCTAAATTTAAATTAAGTTGAATAATTCAGAACAACTCATAGTTGTTTTCAATGTAACGATTGTTTTGATTGATATCTAATACTGGTACTTGAAAAGCTTTTGGAGGAAAATAATAGTATTTGTTCTATAAATTAAATTCAATAAAAAATATGGTTTTCAAGTTTAGGGAAACAATCGTAATTTTTTTTATTGAGAGATAATCACTTTTTAATTTGCATATCATTTCTGATGCGAAGGTTTTTGATATGAGTAGAGACAAATCACGAAACATGTCAATCTTGTGTGTCGAGCTTGTCACCGTTGATTTTTATCAATTGACAACCTTTATTGTCTATGTTTTCGCAGGTTTACACATTTTTTAGACAAAAACCAACAAGTGGGGAGAAAAACACTCAAGCTGAATTGCAAAATGCGGCAACATAAAGGGAACGTCAATTTGTATAAATAGGGAACTTCTATCTGGATGAAATAGTAAAAAACGGCAGTTGCTGATTCGCTTTCAATCATTCTAATAGCAAACGGTGGGTGTTTGCCAGACCTTTTGCGCAGCAGAAATGAAAGGTAATTAAGTGTTTGTCAACTTGCTTATGGGCCCTGCAAATCCACTTCTCTAATGCTCCCCGTCCGGCAAAATCTCAAAAGTTTTGGGCCAGATTTTGAAGGTATTAATAAGAATGGAGTATTTCTGATAGTTTGCATTTTTGTGACGGAAATCTTTTAGAATAGAATAGAATATTTATTAAACGCCAACGGCGTACAACTATTTCCAGCATTTATTTGAGGCAGCTTTGGTTAAAGTCAAAGGTTTTAAAGGACAATCAAGAATGTGGTACATACTATACAGATCAGCATTACAATAACTACATTTACATTTGTCGGTAACATCCAGGTGAAAACAAGAATTTGTGCAAATAAGAAAATGATACCCATGAAATGAATATCTGGTTAACATGGAACGATCCTTACAATTCGTTTTCTTCCAATCGGTATTTAACATTGCGGGAGTATAATAGAATTTTGGATCAATATTTTGCTTTTTAATATTCATATTACTTACAAACTTGACAAAAGCTTCGGAACAATTGAGAGCGACGGAAATCTTTTATAATCCCTTTTAATGTTAATCTTGTCAGAGAGTATTATGAATTGAATTTTACTATTTCAGTTGCCATTTTGAGTTTCGCTTTCCTGGTGGTGGCCGTCAGCGGCTACTCCATGTTTGATGACAAGTCCATCACATTGACAACCCCTGCTTGTCCTCCATGCGAATGTATCACCACAACCTCGACTACCACTACTACGACCACATCCACGACGACTACCCCGAGACCGACGATCAAGCCTGACGAGTAAGTTTTAAGTACGAGTAAAATTTGGTTGAATTAAAAATTGCAAACTTTTCAAATTGAAGTGTAATATTTAAACTTCTAAGTTCCATAAATTCCTTGCAATTTTTCATCAGGTGTGAATCTCTAAACTATTTTCAGTAAAGTAATACCACTTTTTTGCTTGGTTTAGCTACTGCCACTCGTGCGTCAGCAGCAGGTGCAACCCAGAAGGCGGCATCGACTACTCAATTCAGCTATCCTATCCAGGCGATTGCTCCAGGTTCTGCAAATGCGACAAGCCAAACTCGGCCATAGCTTTTAACTGCCCAGGAGGTCTGCACTTCAACCGTGAACTGCAGCTGTGCGACTGGCCCACTGCATCCAAGTGCTCTGTCCAGAGCACTTACGAGGGTGGATGCGAATCCTTGATCATCCCTTGAAAGTACCGCATGTGTCAAAATTATAAAATATAAATAATTCAAAAGAACAATAAACATATCAATGTTATTTACGTGAAAACAAATATTTTGATTAAGCTTATTTTTTCAAATCTCAATAAAGTTATTGAAAGTGAATAAATAGTAACAATAATAGCAATAACTAACAACGCCCATTGGCTCGCATTACGAAGGCATTCCCAGCAATTTCAATGCAATGGGAGATATTTGAGCATATCATCGGAGATCTGTTCCTGGCTGCCCAATGTCAGAGATGACAAAAGGGGGTCTATACAAAATGACTCAAAATTCTCAAATTATTGCTCAACGGGCTGGGAGGAATCGCAACTTGCTGATTTTGCACCTATCCAGTTGCTTTAGGCAAAAATGTCTGGCGTTTAAATAAAATTCATTGGTGCGGGGAGGTGCAAAGATGGCCACATTCGGCCCAAGCTCCTCTGCGGCCTCTCGTGCCCCATGTTATCCGCTCGATGGTGTTGTTGGGACCCGATGATGTGCTGATGGGCAGAGGTTCAAGAAGAGAAAAAATAATGATCAATTCTTTCTAGCGTGGTGGCCTATCATGATTAAGAGTATAATAGATTGAAGAATTATTAATTAGAAACACTCATTTGTTGAGATTTATTGTGGCATGTTCATTAGAAGAATAATCAAGAAATGACGTTTACAGATAACAGGGCATGCCAAAACACCAAATATCTGGACGAGTCGATTTAATTTAATGAAGAAACGCACCAGGGATCACTATAAGATTGTGCGCCATAGAGGTGTGAAGTGCGGGCGGTAATCAAAAAATTCTACCCGATATCGGCTAAGCATTGATTGACAGAAAGGCTGTAGCTGCTTAGCTCGACTGTCGCATCATCTAAGCACGATAATGATGCATGTTGCAACGTCACCCACCAACAAAACGTGTGTTTGACAACCTGGCATTAAATTGCCTCTCGCATGCGACATGAGAGCTTTGCTCAATTCGTTTACTGTGATGGAATGATGCGTTTCATGGAGATATTCTTCGCTGTTTTAATAATGCAATATGTGAAAAGTACACTGTTGTCACAGCGATCACGCTGCGATGTAGGTAACGAGAAAAATATACCTTGGCACAAAACTGACATATTAAAATTATGAGCAAATAATTTGTTTAATATCACAATGAATTCCAATCACGAACAAAACATAAATTATAAATAATAATATGTATACCTGCTGGATTTTTCTCTTAGTATGTGCATTTTAAATTCGAAACCTAATATGTATCAACAAATACAATAATTTTATTTTTAAAATAATTTGTCTTCGGCCATTCTACTGAATTTATAATCAAAGTGGAAATATATACTCCCACGTGTAAAAAATTCAGTCATGAAAGGCTTACAAGTAAAAAAATTGTAAAGTAAAAAATTAATATCACATGTTCTCGTATAACCGTTAAGATATTTTGCTTGTGGGAGTAGCTATTAAAAATTCAAAAGAAGTAAGATCACCTCGCTTGATTTTTGTTTCTTTATTTTTAACAGAGTTTGTCTTAACATGATCAAATTCTAAAATTCTAAACTTGAAAGATTTAAAATGAACTAGATATCAAGTATTTCATATTTTTTTCGCTGAGTAGAGGAAATATAATCCTATTTTGCTAGGCTCCTATCTGTAGGGTTTCCATTTTCATCAAGGAGTATAGAGTCTGATAAGAATTGTCTATCTGCAAAAATATACCGCATTGTGTCTCATGTGGAGTTGAACAATATGAAACAACCAATTTACTAATAGAGGAGTGAGAAGGAGGCCATTATTAAGTTGGCGAAACGATTTGATAAGATTTAATCGTTTTAATGACAGTGATACGCGAACATGAGTGTAACATGGGATAAAGAGTCACCAGTCTATGTGAAGGAGTTTGTGAATACAATTTATACATGTACAATGTGTAGTTGATTTTATACAGAGCTCGATAATTAATTTACATAACCGTTAAGGATTCAGACAGTACAGGTTTGATAAAAAAAGCTAACAGAAGGCGTCGTTCGTCATTCTTTATTTAAGAAATGGAAATTGAAATAATATATATGGAGAAATATAATAAATGCTAAGATTAATTTTAGATCTTTAGACCTACAGTAATAGTAACATCCATTGGAGCGAGAATTACACAAACTAGTTTTACGCCAAGGAGTACGGGAACCGCTTTAAACCAAAAATGGAACAGCAGGACCTGGTAGCCGGCTCGAATTTTGTTAGAAACATAATCTTCAAGCGTTAATGAGCCAACAAAAAAATCCCGACAAAAATCTAATATTGGATGTTTATAGGGACTTATCAAGAAAGTCGTAAATTACCCATTGATCGATTAGAGTCTACCTATAAAATTTTCATCACGATTAAAAAAGTGGCTCTACATTTTTATTTTTTAACGTTTCCCATGTTAAATCCCGCAAGGATTTTTAACATTCGGAACCCCAGCATAATTCGTAAACTCCGTCGAATCCGTTGAATATAATTTTTCTCCGGCATATCTCCTAGCTCGTTTGATGCTACACGTTTTCGAAAAAATTGATCGTCACTTTTCAGTCCCGAAATTTTCTCTAGCATTTCTAATTTTTGACTAAATGGCGTGGCTGACTGAGACCTCATAAATGAATTTGAGGCATTCTCACTAGATTGTATAATTTTTAGGCCAACTATAAATTTTTAAATAAAGTTTGAATATATTTCTCTTAAGCATAAAAGATGATAGAAAAACAACCAAGCCTTTTAAACCTTTTTGAAGCAAATTCCTCTGCACACTAATTTTTACAGTAAAAATAATGTTACGGAGCAGCATACAACTAGAATCGCTTTTTTCTAAATCCAACCCTGTGGCCCCTGCGCACGCTTCTTTCCTGATCTGATTGCTTTGTGTAGGGCGCGAGAAGAGATCTTTTTTCGATATCGGTTTACACTTGACACAAAATGTATTATGTATGTGATGCCGATGCCGAAATCAGCTCGTTCTAATTTCCCTTGAGCGTCTGCGCGCTACTCCAGCGAAAAATTCGATTCATCGTCCGTCGGTGCGCAGCAGAGAGCTATTTACTTTTTGTTTTTGTGCTCTCATTCAGCTCGGACACTTTCGCTCTCGACCCAAGCACCGGCACAATCGTAAAACGAGCGAGACATTTATTTGCTGCTTCTGCCCGGCGAGAGGGAGTAAATTGATTGCGATTTCACCAGTCATGGAATGCACTTTGCAGCCGAGGGCTCTATTGGCCTAGCCGGCGCTGAAGGGCCGATAAAAGCAGCTGACCGCTTTTATTAATATTACACAGGCTCACATTTCGTTTTATGGTACCTGTATTTTCGGTCGGATTTACGTTCCAATGTGGCAATAATTAGTCGGATTTAGCGTCAATTATAGCCCTATATTCACGCCATCCCTTGCAATGGTCTGTTTAGCTAATTAGCTGGTATAGGTCGCTTCAAGCAATATTGACGAATTGAAATGTGTCGGCTAGTTATAAATTCACCAAGTGTTTTACTGAGACTGCAAATTGGCCTGCAGTTGGTACGCTCGAGCTACGCAACTTGCAATTCCATCTCATTTAGTAGGTCACACAGGAGCAGATTTTCAAAGCACAAACAGAAACACACACACACACACACACACACACACACACACACACACACACACACACACACACAATCTATTTGCCCATGAAGCGCAGTTAGTGCTTCTTTAATGAAGGAGTGCAAATATGGTAGGATGGCTAGCAGAACACATAGAAGTGCATTTACTGCTTTTCATGGCAAGTTGCTTTTCAAGGCTGGTAACAAGGAGCGAGTTAGAACCACAAACAGATCTCAAAACCACATCCCGGCCAGGGTTCGCAATAACCCGCATTTTTCCGGAAAATTCCACTGCTTTGCAAAAAACTGATTTTTGCGGGGGTTTCTGCAATTTTGCGCATTTGTCCGAAACCCATGCATTCTTATGGGAGATAAAAAATTCTCATGATAAATGACCAAAATTAGGGATTTAAAAAAATCAGTATTTTAGCCACTGGTTTCACCAAGAGAGCGAAAATTTTAACTCTCTACGTAATTTTCCCAAAATTTCTGAATTTTACGGAGCGAAATCTGACTATTTTCGGGTTAAATCCGGAAAAATGCGGAAAAATCCAAAACTGGTGGGGTTTTCCAGCTGTTTTATGCGCAAAAAAACAGTGGCGCATTTTTGCGCATTGCAAAATTGGCGAACCCTGATCCCGGCGCTAGCAGAAAATGGAAAAAAATTATTTTACTTGGCCTTTGTGGGAGAAAAAAAGCAGTTGGATCCCGTCTCATTAATTTCAAGCTTATAGTTCAAGTCACTCTGAAGAAAAAAAACGTAAAAGGGTATCAAATCATAAATATATACTTGAAAATTATGCATCCTTCATAAATTATTACATACACCACGTGCTTTGTTAGCTACCGGTTAACTGTATGCATGTTTATTCTTACATTTAGTCTCGTGAATAAATTAATGAATCTCAGTCAAAGTCGAAATCAAAAGCACGTGAGAAAGGGCAACACTTCAGACAAACTTTTAGTTAAGACCCTGTCCAGGAGAACAAAGTCAAAGTGAGCTCAGACTAGTAAAATGCAAAAAGCAAAATGACATTCGCTCAAAATCACACTTTAAAATTTCGCTGTCTCATATGCGTCACGCGCCTTACAAATAATAAGATGACAAACAGTAAAAATTAAAAATGAACTATAAAAATGAAAATTTACTAAAAAAACGTCACTTTTTTACCAAATTCGATTTTATCAAATATTTTTTTTATCATTTTTATGATGTTATAAATAAGGGAATAAATTTATCCACTTTCGCACGGTCAGTAATCAGTTATTGAAATTAACAGCTCTTAATGTAAGATAAATTTGGTTGAAATAAAAAAAATCAATTTTAAACGATACTATAATGGAAAATTTCCTTTTCAATACATAAAGAAGGTAATTTATTTCCCCTTAAAAATCTTACAATTTTAATTCTTGTTTAGTCTTCAAACCATAATATTCCCTGGTGGAAGAATTGTAATTTTAGCTTCATTTTAACATATTTAGAAATCTTTAGATCAGTTATAAGAGATGATCGAGTACCGATAACAAATTCTTTTGATCTCCCTTATTTTTAGGAAATAATTATTTCTTGGGAGAGTTAAATTTTACATTGATTTAGTGACAGCTCCAGTTATATTGGCAAAACAAATAATTCAGTTATGTAAACAATTGTTCTTGAAGTAGAAGCAACTCTGCTTTTAAAAACAATTCAGTCTTTGCAAACTTTTATTTAGACTTTATCAAAGCCAGGCGCGTGAATTTCCATTTCCACGTTCCTCGCACCGCAGGCGAATATAATTTGCAATTAAATGTAATCGGCACGTTTTCGTGGAATGTGCGAATCGGATCGCACCTCCAATTGTATGGTAATTGCTGCGATAAAGGCAGGGCTTCAGATTCGGCGAAACGGCGACTCTCGTACACATCCCAAGTCGCGCAGTTGCCGCCGTAAGACGCGTGTGCTGTTATCATGCTAATGGCTTTTCAATGGCGTGATTAAACGGTTTGGCCTCTTTTGTTTTGAGAAGGACCTGCCAACATTAGTGGTAATTGAGCAGCAATTCTAATCTAATCAAAGTATGCGATTTATGTTTGCCGGTGTGTTTCTTCGGACGTGCGATACAAGTAGCAGAAGCTATATAGAGAACCCGATTCACCTTAGCGCTGACAGTCCGCCGCAGACCCGTTGAAAAGTTTAAGCTGCACCAGGTGCGCTGTAATTACTAAGCATCGCCGGCCTGCTAATTACCTCGGAGGTGGCCATGAAAAGTAAGTCGCTCATCGTGGATATTTATTTAAATCTCGTAGCTGCTGGCCTAGCGAAGCGGCCGGTGAAATTACTTCTTCTTAGTTAATTAATATTGCAAAACTTCATAAGATTTCACTCAAAGAGATGACGCAAGTTCCCCTTCGCAAATTTTGCCAGCAAAAATACAGAAGTTGATGGTGAGCAGGCAGATTCCCGGTTTATTTCATTTCAAAAGTGTGTGTGTATATAGGGTATATTATATAGTAGCCTTGCCAATTCACATTGCACAAATTAATTCGTCTTTTGCGTAAGCATCAGAAACTGCACAGCCTCAACAAGTTTCAGACACTCATAAACTGCGTTCTAAGTTCAAAGCTGACTCACTCACAAAGTTGCTTGTGCAATCCGTGAATGAATACTCATGAGTCATGCTAGAAGTCTTAAAACGAGTGTATTTATAAATGAAAATTCACCAAAACTCTTTAGGCTTGTCCATTTATTTTTATTTCATTCAGTGTTAGAAACATTTTACTTTTGTTTTTTCCATGGCCTAATATTTCCAATAAAAAGCAGAATTGTTCTAGACAAGATAGATACTTAAAATAAAATGTTTGTTAAATTTCTTGAAAATTACCAGAAAAGTGTAGATCAAAAGCTTAGAGTGGAGAAAATATATTCTGACCAGAATAATAATATATAATATTTTATCCCTTTCCTGTACATGAAAATGCCTCGTTTAGACTGACAATTTGGTGACCCAAAGGTTAACGTCATCAGGTAGCGAGCACTGCAACAAAAGTTTGTAAATAACTTTTTGAATGTCACCAAATTCTAAAATTGTAGGGTTATGTAATTTTGATAAATATTAAAATAAATTATTGCAGAACAGGGGAATCGTTTAACAGTATTATTGTCGTTTTCCATCCTTTTGTCAAACCCTGATTGTAAGGAGTAGTTGCAAAACTGTTAATTAAAATCCATACTATATTGAAACTTCGAAAAAGAGTTCTGATTTTTAAATATTCCATTCGTTTTCAGAACTCATTCTGTGCACCGTCTTCCTCGCGTTGGCAGTCTCAGCGCACGCGTGGTCCTGGTCCTGGCTTCTGCCGTGGAGCGCCAACGATCAGGACGCAGGACCATGGGACGGTTACGGAGGAGGTGGCGGCGGATTCCGGCCTAACACCACGACCGCTGATCCAGGTCCGACGACCACGGACGCAGCAACAACAACAGAGGAAGCAACAACTACTGAAGAAGCAACAACCACGGAGGAAGCAACGACAACCGAGGAGGCAACAACCACGGAGGAAGCAACGACAACCGAAGAGGCAACAACCACGGAGGAAGCAACGACAACCGAGGAGGCAACAACCACGGAAGAGGTGACAACCACGGACTACCCAACTGAAAGTCCGACAACCACCGAGGACCCATGGGGTACCACCACAAGCGAATGGTCCACGACGCCTGCTGAAGAAACCACAACTGAATTCTGGCCCAGCTGTCCGACGCAAGAGCCCTGTCCGACGTGCGAGCCTGCCACCTGTCCCCCGCTGGTGTGTCCGACCCCTCCGCCGTGCGAGTGCTCCTCCACTTCCAACCTTTGGACGTCAACGACGGAGCTGAACTCGAGTCCAGTGAGCCCGTCCTCGGCGACCGAGGAATCTCCAGGCACCACCACCACCTCTTTACCCCAGGGCGGGGAACTGCGGTACTGTGACCCCTGCGTGATGGCCAGGTGTCCGCAGAGTCCGTGGACCACCAACGTGTACGCCCCTGGCTCGTGCGGACAGTACTGCAAGTGCCAACCCGACAAGGCCATCCTGTACGAATGTCCCACTGGACTCCATTTCAACGGCGTGCTTGAAGTGTGCGACTGGCCAGCAAGGGCCAAGTGCACCTTGGAACTCACCTACCGCGATGGCTGCGAGCATATGATGTCCGGACGCATAGCAATTTAATAAACAGGGAATGAACCTTGATAACATAATAAAACTGTCAACGCCAAAAAACGCATATATGCTCACAGTGGAGGGAGGGTAAACAGGGAGTCGCTTCTTTGCTTCATGATTGCTGCTGTGGTGGACAAGAAGACTACTTTATTTTATCTCTATCACATCGAGTCGTTGTTGAATTTTGTAAATCTGTTGCCAGGCGCCTCGCTGTTTACTTTCTCTCTTCTCTGAGAAGTCACAATCTCAAACAACATTTATATTTATAACGCAACTATCCGCATTTAACAGCCTCAATCATTTTTCAGCAATATCTGTTTACAATAGCACGACCAATCTAAATACCTGATTTTCATGATTAAAATTTCAAATTTCAATGTTTATTGTTTTATTAGATCAATTTACTTCTGTCTTTCCCAAGTTGATTGAAACGATTATGATATTGTTAATAAGCGTGTTAAGTATTTATAATAATTTATTAAGGTTATTATGGCATAAGTGATTAGATTACTGATGATTAATTAAACCGCACATTATAATCGACAAGAAATCCACAGCTTACGTTTTTATTTCATAAAACTGATAAAAATATTTTCATATCAAGACTACTCGTAGTCTTGTAAGTTTGTGTCCGTTTGTAAAGCAGAATAAAGAAAATCATTTTGAATGAAAATTGAATGAAATTCGCAAAAATCCAGAAAATTCTTTTTGTTGAAGTAATAACATAAACAGAGATCCTATAGTAATGAGCTCAAGCAAAACATTTCCCAGAACTTTTTTTGCTGTGAAATTGTGATATTTTCAAATTGAAATCGATTTCCAGCAATTTGCGGAATTATTTTCCATTTTTCCTTGAATCAATCAATCAAGTCATGATTTGGATCTTAATTCATTGGTTTAGAAAAACTTTGTTTAAGTTAAGGAAAAATAGGGCTCATATATTTATTTAGATTTATTTTTCCGCTAAACCACAGGTCCCATAAAGTCATTTTTAAGCGTGACTCAAATCGCTTTTTTATTAAGAATCTTAGGCACAAATATTTTTTTATAACGATTAAAAATTAGGTTGGTTGCGAATATCAATGGGGTATTTCTAGTGTTAAACGTAATTTTATTAATTTGTCATATCTTTTAAACACAACTGTGTCAGTCTTCTTTCACAGGGAAAATGTTACTACACATACGAATAATAGTTTAAGACAAGTGCACCTTGATGGACCTCATTCCAAAAGCTTGACAGTAACAGAACAAATATTAAATCTTATCAATGGTGCACGATTGGCGGTACTGATTTGATTGAAGTAATATCGGTAGCATCAATTTAAATAATTCGTCCAACGAATGTGATACTAAATTAATACATACAGTATAGAGAACATCAAATTTTATACAAGAAAAACCGAATTACACTGATTGCTGATTAGATTAATTGCAGCGCCTTCCAGTAGCTATAGCGGTATGATTCATGTCCGTACCCTTGAACTTCGCCTCTCTCCCGAATTCATCGCGATGAGTGAGAGTATGCATCCCGCTCGCCAAGACAGTAGCGCGTGTTGCATGTCTTTGGATTTAGCAGGCGCTCGAGAGGACGCAGCACCAGCTGTTGGCGCCGCTACTCCCTGGATAAGTAGTTTGTCAGCCATCCACGAGGTGGTGCAGGCGTGCGAGTGTCGCAACCAGCATCGCGCAATGCGGCTCGGAGGCGAATCAGGTGTGCGTGTGCGGATCACATGGTTATTGATGTTTTCCTTGCTGCAGCAGCCCACCTCTTGTTAGCGCCGCCGTCGCCGCCGAAATTCAGCGTCGGCCACCGGCCACCGTGATTTGGCGATTCGGCCGCGTGACTCGCCAACTCGACCATGGACATCCAGCCGAATGGCATTCCCTTCAGCAAGTCCGGAGATAACGACCAGGACAAGGTGGATTTTAATTTAAATTTTAAAATTTCCTTTGAAATCATCGTATGCTTAAAGTTTTTTTTTAAGATTTAGTATTGATTTTTTTCTGTGGAGCCTTGTTTTATCGACTAAGAATCGCTATTTAGAGAAAATAATCAAGTAAATTAACCCTATGAAATTTTTTCCAAATCAAAGTGATTCATGTTGTATCATATCTAGCAGCTTTTGCGCAATAAATGAGTCATGAGTCATGACAGTGCGATTAATATTTACGTTTTGCTACAGAAATTGCTGCAGCCGTTCTCGTACATCCTGCAAGTACCTGGCAAACAAATCAGAGCGAAATTGGCTCACGCTTTCAATTACTGGCTCAAAATTCCCGACGAGAAACTGTTTGTCGTTGGCGACATCGTACAAATGCTGCACAACTCAAGTCTTCTGTGAGTGCTGGCTCTTGTGTACATACTCTGATTCCTTCGTCTTTTTTACCGACTCGGCAAAATGCATGACATGCTTTTTTTCTGCAGAATCGACGATATACAAGACAACTCCATACTTCGCAGAGGCATTCCAGTCGCTCACTCAATTTACGGTGTGGCAAGCACCATCAACGCGGCCAACTACGTTTTGTTCCTAGCTCTAGAAAGGGTTCTCGGCCTCGGACATGCAGAAGTAAGGATTAAATTAAATAAGGACAGTCTGGCAATAGGCTCTTACTCTAAATATTTAATAGTTTTTGCTTGCTATTGCAGCAAAACATTTCTGACGCATAAATAACAATTTGCGGTTGAAATTATAATTATCTATTGGCCGGTTTTAATTCAATGCGAAATCTAAATTAAAAAATTTAAACTAAACCTAAAAACTTATTGATATTTTAGATTTATTATTGAAGTTGAAGAAAATTACTCATTTCCTCTGCCAATCATTTCTAGACAATAATTGATAAATTATTTTATAAAGTAAGACCTATTTGATTTAAATGTCAACTAATACAATTTCATCCTTATTTAAATGACCAAAAGCAAATCCTACATGACACAAACTTTAATTTCAGGCAACAACTGTGTATACGGAGCAACTGCTCGAGCTCCACCGTGGCCAGGGAATGGAAATATACTGGCGGGACAACTACGCCTGCCCAACAGAAGAGGAATATAAAGAAATGACAAAAAGAAGTGAGCCCTTTGACCGAAGTAATGAAGAAACGATTTAACTTGATGTTGTTGTCACAGAGACTGGCGGTCTGTTCATGCTTGCCATTCGCTTGATGCAGCTGTTCAGCGAATGCAAAGCTGACTTCACCAAGCTGGCCGGCATCATCGGTTTGTACTTCCAAATAAGGGATGACTATGGCAATCTGTGTTTAATGGAGGTAGGAATGATCAGGTCTGAAGGTGAATTACGAGCTGAAGAATGTATATTTTTCAGTACTCGGAGAATAAGAGTTTCTGCGAGGATTTGACAGAGGGAAAATTCAGCTTCCCAATTATCCACGCCATCCACAGCCGGCCTGATGACAGACAAGTGATTCGTATCCTTTCAAATATTCAGGAAAAACTTGCCCAAATAGATAAATTTGAATATTTATAACTTATAACTCTTTTGTTTTGACAAGTGAGCACGTTGAAATGGAAATATGACGGGGAATTATTCAAACCCTTTTTGAATGGCCAATTTTTGTTCTATCAGGAAGAAATAATATTTTATGTATACTCCATTTGATGAGTTTAGACCCACCAATTATAAATCATTTTAGAATTCTAGGAAAATTCCCTAAATTCAAGATCACTGAGGAAACCGCAAAGTTTGTAAAAATGAGTTCAAGATAATTCTGAGATGACTTGTTGGAACCCTCGCTCTAATTTCATTAATAGGAAACAATACATTATTCAAAATTTAAGTTATCAAATGGCTTAGCTCTGCGTGGATTTTTCCAAGGATGAATAGAGTTATTAGTCAAAATTTCAAAGAAAAATTTAAATTACATGCTTGTAATAAATTGGCCGTTTTTTAAATTGAGTTTGACTTTTATCGATAATTTAAACTGCAACGAATTTTTCCATGACATGTGCAATAGCTAGGATACATCACCAGCTTTCCCTTTTCTTAATGTTTGTAGTTTAAGAGCAAAAAGAACCATAAACTTAACTTTTGGACACATTTTATATGCATTTTCATATTGGAATTCATTAATTTTTCTGGCCAAACATTGTTTTTCTACCCCATATTACACCAATTTTGAACATTAACCGGATTTAATGAACCAATTTCCATAGTGTAAAACAAATTAGTACCCCTAAATTGACAAATCCAAAATTTTGACTCTGACAGGATTCACTAATTTGACTAATTCTGAGCTTGCTGTTGTTTTCCTCGCATGGCATATTTTTCAGGGGTTTTCTGCAAGTTTCCTAAACATCTATTAATTTTTATAGTAGATCATATAACAAAATATAATAAATATAAATATATATATATATAATAAATGTCAATTCAAGTATTTTCAAGTTTATTTAAGTATTTTCATAAAATGTGATAAAAAGTAATATCTCATACTATCTGTCTTGATTCGTTCACATTGTAATCATTTAAAGAATCAAATTAAGAAAGAACGCGAAAAATTGCCAAAATTGTTGGATATTCCAACTGGTTTTATGCACTGAAAATCTGTAGTGCTCTTTTGTTGATTGCTAAATTGCCGACCGCTGTTTTTCCTTTTCTACTGGACCTCTTGTGACTTAAATATATCGCTATTTAAAAAATGCGTGCTAATAAATAGAGGTGTCAAATTAGTAGAACAGTAGAAAAATTTAATTATTGCTTCTTAGCAGTATTTTCCTTCCTTTAAATTTCATCATACAATGATAATCCTAAAATTGTTACTAACCATACATATAAAGGGCAAATATTTTACTAACTAGCATTGAAATATTTCACAGTAAAGATTGTTTCCTTGACTCACAATTTGCAGACATTATACGACAGCGAACCAAAGACACCGAGGTGAAAAAGTACTGCGTCAACTTGTTGGACAAATTCGGCTCGTTCGACTACACTCGCCAGGTGCTGGCCCAGTTGGACGCTGAGGCCAGAGAAGAGGTGGCTCACCTGGGGGGAAACCCCCTGATGGAAGCTCTGCTCGATGAGCTGCTCAGCTGGAAGGAAACCCCTGAGAGTCCATCGAAGAGAAACTAGCCCCAGGTTGTGTAACTTATTTGGTCACCATACTTAAGAATCTCCCTCTTTGGATAATCATGCTTTCTAGATGAGTTTAGAGTTTCGTAAGAAACTTCTTTTAAAAGACAAGCCCAAGAACCTCAGCCCTGTTGAGCATTTGTTACGGAATTTTGATAGTATTCCTCGCACGAGTTGTTTTTCTCTAAATTGAAAGTTTGAGTAAACTTTACTAAGCTTCTATTTAATCCAGTCAAAACTCTCTTGGACCCCCTTGCCTCTGTATATGAGGATCAATCGTTAGCTAATCAAAAGAATGATGCACCACTTTTTCTATAATGTATAGCTTTTGAGAAAATCCCTATTTGCAACGATGTGTAAAGCGTCAATGGCGCTAAGAAGCTACGTTTGTCTCTGCTCAATCCACTCGGATGGACTAAGATAAGTTTTAATTTTCAATAATTATTATTGTTAGACTATATCCAGAGTGTTGTTGTTTTAATTTTTTCCTATTCCAAGATCTCTATATTAATTTTACGCGAAATGCATAAATACATATTGTAACCGTATCGAACCAACACTTTGAGCTTGAAAATTCTAAATAACTTTGTGTGCATATTAGTCATTCCTGTAGAAGACGGCCTCCCAGCTATCCACACGCAGTACACACAATGAAATGAATATGCATATCTATCGGCGCGCGCACTTCTGATGAATTATTCACTCTTGTTTGCATACTGCTTTCGGCCAAATGAGGGAAGGAGAGGAGGCAAACTCCAAAACTGCTCTTTTCCCGAATTTAATTACGCAAATTGTGTGCCGCGTAGAATTTGCAGACATATCGGAAGTGTAACTAGCTCCTCAGCCTAGGCGCCTTGGCTCTCCCAAAATGGCGTATGTATTGTCTCTATAGTGCCAATTAAAACTTGCACAACAACTTGTCTCTTGCCAACTTGCAGCCCAACAACGGCAAGTAATTTAGATCTTCACGAGACAGTGCGCAATTTAACCAGATAGATTAGAATTGGAGGCTATTTCAATTTACTCGTTTTTGCAAAACTTTGATAAGTGAGAGACAATAACAATTTAATCAATTAATGTATCTACGTGAACAGGAACAGACAATATTCGAGCGTGAATTCTGCATCTCGTTTTGCAATTTCATGCTTTCACTTCGGGCCCCCACTATTTACACAATCGAGTCAATTTAGCGCGAATTAATAAATTAGATGTTTGCGAATTTTCTCTAAAATGATTGCGTCATGTTATGAAAAATAGGAGAACTGCACTATATATGCTACTGCAATACGACTTCGGTTATTTAGGTGCTAAGTTTTGAAATCTCAAGACAAATAAAGTAATATGCTTGTTAGAACAAAATAATTGTGTTTGATTAAGTTACACCCAATACAGCTAAGTTTACAGATGAATAATTTACTTTGGGCTGGGTAAAATTATTAATAAATAAAGTAACTAAGGGTGAAGCTAATTTAAAAAAAAATCGATTGATGTGTTTAAATGCCATATTTTGCTGGCTCATTTACAAAAACGGTGGCTAGAAATATAAATGAATTTTAACTGTCAAGTTTTCCAATTGAGCATTTAAATCAGAAGCACGGATTTAACTTTTAGATTTGTGATACCAACACAAAAATCGTTTATTATACAATTTAAGGCTAAATTTATCTAGGGTGTCTCTTTTATTTTGCTCTGGATTTAATTGATGGCAACGTTTTCCAGTTGCCATAACTGTCTCATACTGTATAAAATTTTATTTCCTCGTAAGGAGATAATTCGTTACCTTACAACTCAGTAATTAAATTCTTTGAAACTAAATTCACCCATATGGATAATTTGTGTTTTCAATTTTAAAAGTAAACGCTTATTTCTAAATGGGAGAAAAATTAATTTCGTACGGCACTTCTCCATTAGCCATTTTAATCTATATTTTCCCTCGATATTTTTTCTCGTGTTATTAGGAGAAGATTTTCACTCTTTTTAAAATATCTCACAATAGAAATGATGGAATTTTTGTTGCCTATTGTTAGTTATAATGAGAAATAGACAGATTATCGCAGCAGGGCAGAACGAAAACTGTAAATTTGGAATTATTTAATAAAATATCCTTAATTTTTGCTGAGAAACCTGCAATGACTTTGAATGAAAATTTTAAATCCAACAGAGTGGCAGCTGCAGCAGTGGGATCTCTGCTCTCACTGTCTGAAAGCATACCGCAGTGTATCGACGAGAATTGTAAGCGTTGCATTCAGCGACGACCACGTATCTCTTCAAAGTACACGGCGTGTATTATCCTGCTCAGCACTCAGCAGTTGAAAATAATACCGTTCGGTCCGTGCATATGTGGCGCACATCTGCAAAGGCTGTGTGTTAATTGTGTTGGCCGAGTTGTGCAGGCATAATATCGGGTCAAGAGCCGCGCGTGTGTTTGCCAGAGCGCCGTCTGTGCGGTGGCCGGTGGGCGGTGGCGAAAGAGAGGGTGCGGTGCGCCCAGATTCCGACCGGCAGTGGCAGTGGGTGGCGAACCGCGGCCTGCACCCTGGATAAGACGAACTACATCAAGCGTGGCCGGCCCGAACAAGCACCCTCTCTGCACTCATCCATCTCTGCCCCTCTCGGCTCGTGGTCACTCTTGTGTAGCGCAAATGACCAAGATATGCTCCGTATCACCGCCGCCGCGCGTGCAATTATTGCAGCAGGGCTTCACCCCTACACCCCATCGTGCCGGGTTGGGATCCGAACATGATAGCATCGACTGCTACATTATTGCTTCTGCTATGGCTGCAGAGAACTCGCGAATTATACTAGAAATTTGAACTGTTCAATTACATAACTACCGCAATAATTAATACATATAGCTCACTACCCTTCTTTCCCGCAAAATAATTTTAAGGGCTGGGAAATTAAGATAATAGGTATATTTTATGTATTTTATCAAACTTCCCATCGTTATAGGAGCAATAATTTTGCAAGAATCATGCAATTTCCATTTAAACCAGATTAAAATTATCTGAAAAAATAATTATAACTATTAAAAGTCAGTTGAACCAAGTGAAATCATCAAATCAAATTATTTCGTAGGTGGAAATCAGGTCACTTTTCCAATTTAGGGTTAACTTTTAGTTGATATTTTTTCATTTATCTTTTCATGCCTCACTCAGATAAATACTTTATTTTACGTGCAAAAAACTTTGGCTGTACACCACAAGCGTTGTATTTTATTATTTTTAACCGCTACCTCTGTTGCCATTTGTGGTTACAAAATGTTATTAAAAAATAATAGGTTCACCGCATGATTTACAATTGAATTAACTTCTAATATTTAATTTCCTGAAATAGTTCAGATTTTAACGAAATCTAACAGTGAAAATACATACATACTAAGTTAGAACAAATTCTTTATTTATTAGAATAGCAAAAAAAGATCGCAAAATTGATGAAATGCCAAAAGGACAAGAACACTATCAAAACAAAGCCGCATGCAAAAATTCTGCAAATCCATATCGCAATATTTTCTTTTGCTTTCGGGGTTTAACGATTTCCACATTAAGTTCGAGTTGAATTGCTAACGTGCGACGCGTATATAACTCGCGGTATGTGCGGCAAGAGGGTAGAAAAGGGGTCTCACTCTCTCCAGTTTCCTCGGAACCAAGGGGGATATAATTTGGGCTGACCTCAGCGCTTTAATTTAGCTGCTGACGTAACACTCTGCCGCCAACCGGTGAGACTTTAATATAAAATATTTCGTGCGCCAGTTCTTTTTTCGTCAAAATGCAAAATTTTGCGGAGGAAGCTGATGTTTCACTTTTTGCCCGACACATTTCTGTTTAATTAATTGATCTGTTTTATTTGGTCTCCTGACGAGAAGTCCATATTATATGCTCAAATAAAATATTAACTCCCTAATAAATTTGCTGAAGTAAAAAATTAACCAGTTAGCCGGGTACGTTTTAATAAAATCAATTCGTGATTCTCTTGAGAATTACTTTATTGTTAAATAATCCAGTAAAATACAATGTCCCTTAATAACCATGTGTTAATTTTTACAGGCATTCTAATTACTATTTGACACATTCACAATAATGTTGAGAAATGCATGTCCCATTGTCAGCTGATTCAGAGTCACTTTGAATGATAAAGTGACAGCACATAAATTTGAACGGCGTTGCGAACGTGTCAATGGACTAATGGGCTCGGGAGCGAGGTGAGGGTCAGTTTGATATGGTAATTCTCCTGCGGGCATGGGCTCGTCAGAAGAGGCGCAATTTAAGCGGTCGGCCGTAGGTGAATTAGTGCGGCCGGCGCACGCTCTACAGCAGGCCGTGATAGTGAGACTGTGTTTGAAGAGATTTGAGGATTGAAAATTAGTTGGGGCAACCGGCTGCTCATCTTGTTCCTGCCTCGAAACTTTCCCGTTGATTTTGCACACATCGTATTATGTACTCAGGCTTGTATTTACTGCGTCAAACTCGACCAGGTTTGTTAAAACTTATCGAGAGCGCACAAAAGCCGTTCTTGCTTGTTTAGTTTGGCTCCTGGCGAAGGAAAAGGGAAGCAGTTATAGTCGGCACTTTTTCCTTGCTTTTGTTGACGCCTGACATGAAACCATGGGGCCTGAGTAAATCTCATTTTATTTCAAGGCACTGAGGAGAAATGATTGGTTAAGAAATTATAAGAGATTGTGTTAACAATGCTATTTATCTACCGTTTACTTGCTTTTTAAATAAAAACATGTAATTATAATCTCTGCAATCTTCGACTTCTTTTCATTTTTGCACTAATTTCTTTCAAAAATTCTGTAGGTTTGAGTTTCTAGTTCTTTTGGGAGTTAAAAAAATTATAATCATGATTTTATGGAAATTGTAAATTTCTCCCCCTTCTTCCATTACTTGTTTTATAGACATAAATTTACAAACACGTTTTATCAATTGAAATTTATTAAAGTCTAAGAGAACTTTCATTCCGTGAAGTTGCTAGCCGTTTATTTAAGAGTTGAAGCCATATTACGAACATATCTCGCACTGTAATATAATATGAAATTTTAAACATTCATTTGGTGCGACACATTTAATTAAAATCCAGCACATTTTAACACAGTTGAAATTTTTAATGACTTTCCCTTCAGCGAACTGTAAGGAAAAAAATATGAAATCTGAGGAATGTTCTCACTCCTTTGTTCTCGGCGGCTCACAATTTTGGTGCGAGAGAGAGCGGAGCGCTGGGCCGAAAGAGACGCCTTTATCATTTGTCAGCTGGCAAAAGTCTCCTTTTTGGACTGGCGGTTCCCGGGGAGTTTTCACATTATTTTGGCTTTGCGGGGGATGTGGCAGAGTTTAGGCCGCCACCAGCAGCGGCATGTGACAGCCCGCGAATGGGGAAGAATTGGGAAAGAAAGGCACGCCTGGGAGAAAAATAAGGCGCGCACTGCACGTCTCTTTTCCTCTCGTTCTGGATGAAAAGAAACCAAGCCAGCCAGTCCTTTTGATCTGCTCTTCCCCATTCCCCAACACGGTCTAGTTAATTTAAAAAAGGGTGCTGCAAAAGAAACCGCAATTAACGCTGCCTTGTATACAGACCGGCACAATGTGTCTAATTAAAATGTTTCTCAGTTGAATTGAATAGTTGGAAATGTGTAGCCAAGGCGAGAAAAAATAGAAATCTACAGTTGCGTTGCATTTGCTAACCCTCTTTCCGGAAATCTCGACTCTTGAGAAGTGTTTATAGTTCTGGAACTCAGAGATTGATATAAATTTTTTACTAACTAAAATAGCAAATTTTATGAGGAATAGTTGATCGATTTAAGATTCTAAATATTTTTCCAGAAGACCTACAAGAGATATTGCTAATTGCAATAAAATTAAATGATGGCAATTGCAATGTACCAGTTAAATCAAAGTTAAATCAAATTGTGAGCTATTGTTGTTGCTGCAGCAGGCAGTCTGGACCAGTTTGGTTTAATCCCTCTGCGTGCAAACGATCTTAATCTTGTTTGAAAGAAGCTGTGCAGCAGAAAGTTTGCTCCAGTGACACAGATAAACTTTTCACCGGCAGCGAACAATAAATTACAATCCTATCCCCGTGCAAGTTTCTAACGGGACACATAAATATCGTCCATGACAAATTCCAAGAGTATTTTATAAATCTCAATGAAGGAGGCGAAATTTCGTGCCATAAGCACAAACTTTTAAATTCATGCAAATGGGAAAACTCAAAAGCGACATTCGAGGAACAAATTCATCGCGCGGTAAAATATTTACATTTGCATGATTTTGTGAGGAATAATTTCAATTTTCTTCCCCTCGCAGCATCAGAAGTTTCATCTGCTGGGATGGTTGCTGCCAGCCTGTCGTCTTAACGGAAATTCAATCTGGCAGGTAAACTTTTCACATTTTATTAGCATTCGCGCTGAACTCGGTCCCCGTGAGAGTTTCTCTTCGCCGTTTCCAATCTCATTTCTGCACAGGATTTTCGATCGTGTGCACGCAAATCTGTTCTCATATACCTGGCATTGCGCTCCGGAACTTGGTAAGAACGAGCTGCGGCAAGCCGAAGACGGAGTAAAAATTCATCAGGAATCTGCAGGGAGAAGACGAGGAGAAGAAGAGGCAGAGTAATCCATCCATCTTTGATATCGAGAACTAGTCGCGGAAATCCGCTTTCGAGAAAATTCCATAAAAGCATCTTTGGAGCAGGAGAGTATAAGAGCAGGGACGGCGGCGGTTGCAAAGAGGAGCTGACGTGCGGTGAGAGTAAAAAAAAGTTCCGCCTCCTGCGAGTTGTAAAAGGTAACTGAGCAAAGAAACTGAGTTCGGAAACTCTTCGCGCGTGAGCCTTTCTGCGTCTGAATAAAACACCTTAAAAGCCGAAGATATTGCAGAATTTAAAATTCAAAAACTTAAATATATTACCTAATAACTTAGCTCGACTGCAGCTTCTGCACTAAGCGCTCTTTTATCTTAACTTTTGGTAATCAAAGATACAATTCAAGTGAAATCCCCAGAAAAGTCCTTACATAAATTGTTATTAAAAGCTTCGTTCAAGCCAAACTTAGCCAAGCAATTTTTAGAAAGAGGTTCATTGATTTTCCTATGACGATTAACAAAAAGGTGAACTACCATAACTACAAAAAAACTGAAAAACACACATTTTGGGCTTGCCTCTGTTTTGATTATTGCATATATTAGAGTTTAATTACTCAGAAAAATAATTTAAATGAATGCTCATTAAAAAGCATAATGTTTTAATTTTCAAATATTTCCCATGGATTTCCGCATCTTTTTTGTATTAAAGTATCTTTTATGTTGCCTTATTTTTAGATTGCGTTTTCAGACGGGTGTGAAGCTAATTAATAAGGGTTTAGATGATTATTTCACATTATATCACAGCGATTTTCTAATTATTTTCTACAAATAAACTCACATTTTCATAGCTTAAGCTTTTCATGTTTTTTTTTTCAGGTTTCCTTAAAAATAGGAAATTGAAGTCAAATTCAGATTTATACAAAAATTGATTTATTTGATTAGGAATTTAAGTTCATCAGCAATTTCCAAGTTCTGCACATTTTATTAGTTGCTTCATCGATTGACGTCAAAATCAGTTGTCGATTTGTTATCAAATTAAAATTTTTGAAGCGTTCCAGATTTCCCTAGTTTTATGCTGTGACTCTACACGAAAGACATAATATATTCAACGCTATTTGGTGATCACCAGTACATTTTAAAGGAAAGTATTTTACTATTTAATAAAGTGGCAGTAAAGATGAAAAATACGCGAGCTTGAAATTTCGCATTCGGGTGGCGTTTTAAGAAAGAAGTGCACCATTTGGTGCAGATGCCTGGTGCTGCAACACCTCCGGCGTAGGTAGCACACGCACCACTTTTTCATTTCAAACTTTTACGCCAGCATGTAATAAAACATAAAAATTTTATTTTCCGTCAAAACGCCGGGGCGTGCGAAGCTAGCGAAGAATGAGCCCGGCAGCTCTTTCAGCTGCCATATTTACTTGCTTCCCAGCGCGCCGTACATAAATAATAAATTCGGCGGCGCGCGGGCCGAAGAGCAAAAGGTGTTCTCCTTGCTTCGTATTCTTTACTGCCGCCTCCGCTCGGGGGCGGTATGTTTGCCTGCTCGAATTTATGAATTATGAACGGCGGCTGGCAATTTCCGCCGCTTCGGCAAATTGCAACTCACGCAGCTAAATTCTAGCGATTTATCCCGGCTCTCACCTCAACCAGGTCGCGCGCGATTTTTTTGCTCGGCCAGGTTCGCCACGCGCCGTGAGGCTTAAAAGCCGAGAAAAATATACGGCCGATGGTCATTGGCGCTCGTAAATCTTGGAATAATGCCTCTTTCTGAGCGCACACAGCCCCGATGAACTGACTTTCTGCTCTCGAAAGGACTGCTACTCTCTGCGATGAAAAATTTATGTCCGTCCGCGCGTAAGTACATTTGCGGCTTGTGCTCAGCAACCATTCGGCATGATTTGATTTAGAAAGCTTTCGACGCCACTGAAGAATTTTCGTGCTATCATCGGCGAAAATCTCGGATTAAGGCAAGCAAAAGGTTGCATGACCCTACACGTGGAGAAACAAAAAAATACGTCAATAAAATCTGACGAAATAGATAGAGATTGTATTAGTTGAAGTCGGTGGAATGTTTTTTTTATTGATACTGGTTTCAATGGTATATAGATTTACGATATTTTCCAAAAAATACAAATAAATCTGTTTCATTTTCATAATTTTTATTACGAAAAAAACTGCAGGAATATGAACTATTAAGATGGATTTATCACGTTCATCTAAAACCGTCAGTATTTATTTATTCTTGTAATCGTTTCGTTTATTTTCTTTAAAAATGAATATTGATGAGGTTAGAGGTTCCTCGCTCTAATAGGTTCTCACGTAGAAAAACCTTCCTAATAAGTTCATTGTGGGAATATCAGTGGTTGATTACAGTAATCCAGAATCCAGAGCCGATGTATACTTTTAATAACAATGATGATTTGGCTCAACCAAGATTGGTGGTTAACAATAAAATTTAAAATTTAAATCGTCTAGAAAAATCCAGCACGTTCGCTTCACTAGACAGAGGATTCGAAATCACCGGCCATAAATAATAATTGAGGCGTTTCTTTGATCAATATTTCTTTCATCACAATAATTGGAGATAAACGGAACTCAATGAACAGTGTGGTTCAGCACGAGAGCAAGGAAACGCAGAGGTCTTAAGTCAAGTCCAATTCAATTAAATGACATCCTCTTGTCTCAACTTTAACTTGAAAAAGGGAGACAGGTACGAGCCAGGTGGCAGGCGGCTCGTCACGTCTGTATAAGTTTTAAGTGGGTCGTCCCCTCCAAATTCTCCAGATTAATCATTTACAGCCTGAAGAACCATTCAAGGCAACCAACGCTAATCGGCGAATTTCGCAGGCCAACCCTCGGCCCCTTAATTGCTACCATTAATAATGAAACAAAAACGCCGGATGTGCGAAATAGTGCGGATAAGCGCGCGTGCCGTCTGACTCGAGTCGAACGCATGTGTGTACCTTTGGAGCGGCGGCACGCGCGTGTTTTGTTTGCTAAAGAGGTTAATTTGGGCCCCTTGTCTCTTTGACTGCTGCTCTATTTGCAGAGGACAGGTCGAAATAACAATAACACACACCACTCCGGCATGCATTTGCCACTCGCTCAGCATCAGCAGCGGGTTGTATACTATGTACCAACGAACGCACGTGTACATACATGCATGAGTGGTGCTCATCGCCGGGTCGAGGGCGACACACAACACAGTAGCAGCGGTGTGCAATCGTACTCGCAGCTGCACACATTTACATAGGCCTGGTGGGACGTGTCTCGCAGATGTACCGCTAAATGGACAACATGACCTCCCACAGTGCAATTTCGGCGGGCAAGAGACTTCATTTCGCAAATTTACGGGACATGAATGGTCCATTTACGTGCTAGAAACGGTTCCTAAATGGAAAAAGCCGGGTTTTAAAAAAAGGAAATGGCAATGAATAAATAGAGGGTTGTGTCGCAGAGTGGGGGGGGGGGGGTGAGTGGCGAGGTTTTACAAAATTTCGTCACCTTTTTATTGAGCTCGGCACGAGCAATAGGTGCTTTTTTTAAAGTCCTGCAATCAATTCAGTTCTTGTGGATTTGATTAGTGCTACGCTGGTCCGATGTCTGAGGGTCCAACATAGCTGGTTGTGCATATATGAAACTCACAAATTTAATAGAAGCAAAATTTACCAGTATTATTCTATTCTATAGCCTATAGCCCATATTGCACAACATTCAACTGATTAGGAATCTATTGCCTTCAATAAAATTTGGTTTTCAGTCTACTTGAATATTTATATATAATTATAGGATATCTGCATTAAAACTATCTGTGACTTCATCTTAATATAATCTTATTAAAACAACGAGGAGAGTCACAGCTTTCAGCATCTCAAATTTGAGCAGTTTCGTCCAGGGTAAGCAGCTTCAGCACTAAACTTGCTTATTATGTAAGCGTCGAAAACTATACACAATTCGAGACGACGACAAACGGTTTATCGCCCCTAAAGTTTCATTTGGAGCAAAAGGCGCGCGCGGCAGGCGCGATAATTCACACAGCAATTCTCAACAGACCCAGCCACGCGTTTCCACATCCACCCCCGTCTTGATAAAATTTTCTCGCGAGGCCAAGTACGATTTTCAAATAATAACATTTCAGCCCTCCAGAGAAAATTCCCTCTCGGCTCTGATATATTTATGTCTTTTGCAGTAAATGCTTTCTTTTATTTCTTAAAGTGGCTTTGCATGTGCTGCGTTTTATTTTTTGCATTACTCCGGGAGTATGGTAAAAAGAATGAAATTATTTTAAAGGAAAAATGAAGAGAATGCGATTTTGATAAACTGATTTTGTCCTCAAATTGTATTTACTATATTTACAAAATAACAGGAAATAGTGCGATCGTATAAACCGCACGCTTCCCTAATGCAAAATATTGCACGCTTTTTTGCTTATATGTAGAGAGAAGAGCTAGCTCTAAGTTTATAAACATCCGAGATTCAGGCCACTGCACTTGATTACCCTCTCGTAATGCACAGATAAGCGAGAGACATGGCCGCTTGTGGAAGCTTTTGCAAACACACTCACCGGAGCAGAACGGGAAACAGCTATGTACGTAAGGTAATCGAATAAAATGCTCTATTTGCCGCGAGAAGCAGCGTTTGTGGATTTTTTCTGCTATTTTTCCCATGTACCTCTGCGGTCGTTAAAACTGTTTTTACTTCTCTTAGGCGCTACTCTTATCAAACTTATGCATATTGCTTACTCTCGAGAAACAATGCTTGCCAGATCTACAGCCCGTCCTCGCTCACTTTCCAGCTGCAAGTGTGTGAGAAGCTATTTGTATATTGAAAACAGCGTCCTTTCAGCTCGAAAGCTTTCAATTTTCGCTCCTTCCTCGAGTCCTAATGCAAAGGAGTTGTTTGGCAAACACAAGCAACGTCTGTGCGTTTCAAACTTCCACTGCAATGCTTTTCCCGCTGGCGTGCTATCAGCGTCGATCCTGCTCACTCACACTCCAACAAGTTTAAATAGTACTTTCAGAGCAAATGCAAACCCTCCTCAGAGCTGCTGACAAAACTGAACATCCGACCGTACTTGAATTTGTAATTGCCCCCGATATTGTATAGCTAAAGGATTGCTTAAGAAAATATTTCGTACAGCAGCCGAGTAAAGAAACAATCTGGAAAAAATTTCTTTCGAACAAGATGCTTCTCCACAGTTGGTGCTTTATTGGGTTTCTGCCAAAACCTCAGCTTTTAAACGTTGTATTTTCAAAAATTACACATCACTAGACTCATCTTTACCTAACCTATAAATTCAAGTAGTTTCTGGGTGCCAAAACCCCTTTTTCCACCTTAAAAATGGAGTTTTTTCACTTTTATATAATTATCTGCACCTCTGTGCACAACGGAGTGAGGTGGTTAATGGCCCTAGAACCAATTCAGAAAATCATAAGATTGGAAGACTAATCGAACGGTACGTAGTTTTTGTAGTTGTGAACGTTGGAACCCGAAATTTACTTCCAGAAGTAATTCCAGGAATTTTTCCGAACTCTGCAAAGGGAATCAAATTCTTGGAATGAACCGAATGAACAAACAACGAGCCCTGCCTTTTAAAACTGGGCGCGAGAACGGAAAATAAATTCCCTGGCAGAAGCTTTTAAAACGTCTCTTTGCAGCTGAAAGGACTATTCGCGCGCGATTGCAGAGCCAAATAAATCTCTGCAGAGGCTGTTGAGACGCGATGAATGGTGTCTGAATGCAGCATTCGAGGTGCGAGAGGCAATTCCAGCGTGTAAAAATCCGTTGAAACGGGAAGCTGAACGCTGCTCCTTTCCCTTTGAATGTGTCTCACGTAGGCATGAGAAAGTGTGTCTGCGAGTGCGAGCGGCGGACACGCGGCGGGCAGAAGCCGTGAATTATTATTATGTGCCGGGGAGTGAGAATAAGAGCCAAATCTTGTCGGCAGCTTATTTGCCTAAGATAGCTTACTCTCGAGACGCTAGCGGCTCCTGCTGCAAACAAGCTCGCAGCAGGAAAACCGCAAGAGCTGAAATTCTGTTTCCACGAAAATCCACTCAATCTCTCAAATGGAAGGAATTGATTTATGTGCTTTATTTATTTGGGACGAGCCAAGCGTGTCCATCCATGGGTAGTCGCTTTTTTATTAAGGAAAGTATGCTGACCTTTTAATCACATCCATCAGTTACTGGCGTGCCAGACGTGAGAGTAAAATTAATAATTGACCCTTTCCAAGGGCTATGCTAGGTTTCCTTCACATCCGGGAGTATTCTAAATTATTATCAGATTTTGGACCTTTAAACACAATAATTTTTAGAGAATGAGCCATGATCTTTTTCGATTGGAGATTAATTTGAAATAAATATTTTCATGTTAGAAAATGGCTTAATATAGGCAAATTTCATAGTTTTGGGAACAACGGACGGTATTAAATCATTTAAAATATAGCACAAAAATCTTAACATTTTGCGATTGGTGCTCATTTACGTGTCTTAAAGTGACGCAGGGAAAAATAGTTGATCACTTCAAATTATGAAAGCTATCCATCCATTGCGATCAGAAATAAACAAAAAATTGATCATTTTAATTTCTTAGCTAGTCTTGTCAAGGCCACATAATTTGCTTTACAAAAAAGGAACCATCGATCGTACTTTTGTTTAGATGCAGCCGTGGCATAAAGTCGATTATTTCACCTATCAATCTTCAGCCAAGGGGGAAAATGATGAAGCAGCTCCGGCTGGCAAGGAATCCACTCCTCTTTCCCTTGGAATTTTTCATTTGGCTCATCCGCGTGGGAGCGAAGAGAGCGAAAAACACAGCGGAGATTTGCAGCACCAAAATGAAAATGAGATTCCACGTGTCGGTTGGAGCGAGGGACGAACAATTTTCGCCTTTGTTTAGAAATTTTGGAATTGAGCTGGAATGCGAAATTAATTTTTCGGGCCTAAGTCTGCCACGGTTTTAATAAAATTTTCAACACAATTAGTTTGGGGAAAATTTTGAAGTATTTACCGCCGAATTTTTAGAAGAGATGAAAAGGATTCATAAATATTTCATGAGATTATTATGAGGAGGGGAGCTCTCCCGTCCCCCTCACGCAGTGAAAATAAAGACTATGCAACCTGTGTAACACCAACGAACGACGCGTTGCATAAATTCTCTTTTGACCATCTCAAATCTCCTCAAAAACACATCAAACCGAATCGATAATTATTTCCAGTAGGTTCTAGTGAAGCCAGAAAACTTAATCGAACGCAATTTTAGCAATCGTGTAACGCGAGAGGAAATTAAATGTAACCTTGAGCAGGGTCGTTTCGGCATTAAGTCGTTTTGTTGCTTCTTTACGATTGAACGAACGCTTTGCCGCGACCAAAGTTTGCTCCATAAAAGACGAAACTAAAGATCAAGCCGTAAAACCAACAAACAAATTGCACGGCCCACTCGCAACAGCCAGACGGGGACCACTGGTATAATTATTTTTAAACTTTGACCGTCGTCGCTGCAGTGGAAAGGCGCGCAGCAGCCAAGTGGAACTCTTATGTATTTACATGCGCAGCACAGGGACGTAAAATTTGATCCGAAAAGTTTGAACGAGCACTGGGTACAGAAGTACAAAAAAGCACGACTAACTCCTAACTCGAGTGGCGCCTGGTAATCGGAAAAAATGGACCAGTTCTGAATTTCAAGCAGGCACGGATGAGATTAGAAAATCCACAAATCACGTTACCTTAAAAAAGATAAATAATTCATACAAGACTCTTTTAATGATTATCTGGGCTATATTTACCTCTCCAAATAATACGGAACCTCCCTTATCCAATATAAAATAGTTTTCAAAATAGAAATATCAAAAATGAAAGTATTTTTTGTCATCATGTTAAAAATTATTTTACTTTGCATGTTTTCGTAATTTGGTTAAAAAAATTGGGCTCATGAAGTTTCATTATGCCAATTATACATTTTTGTATTCTCCAAAATTTAAATGTAATGTTGTAGAACCTTACACGAGACGATTGTTTTAGAGATTCTGCGAAATCAACATCAAAAGTTTCTATTATAACCATTTTTGTTTTATGTAAACTGAAATTTCATCCTCTTTAATTTGTGTTGCCTGGTATATGCTCCTGCATCGAGTTTTCAGAAACGCTTCTTAAAGTGCATGTTTTGAGGCTGGTGCCTTTCCTCGCGTGTATTGCTTCGGGTGGTAAGGCTGCCATCTCTTCCTCGCCGCTGTATCCAGCCTCCCAGTGGTATACACATACATTTGTATGTATGCATTTAATTATACCCTTACTGCCGTGAACGCTTTACGACGAGCGAGTTTCAGCAGCGGCTCTTTGAAATGACGAGAAGTGCCGTGAGCCAATTTTGCGAGTGAGTAAAATTCTGTGCACACCACACACAGTGCGTACGTATATACGCACTAAAACCGCGACACCGTTTCCACATTACGCAAGTCTGCGTGAGAGAGAAAAGAACTGTCTCTATTTTTTTAGCACGTGAAGAACGTTTTGCTGACGCGTCTCCGTAAAATGATCGTTCGCAACCAGCTATAAAATTGCAATTCCTCTCTTTTTGCGATAGGTGCATAAAGTTTTTTTATGTAACACGAAACGATAGTGCATTTCAGAGATTACCACAAGCCAATCTGGATGAGCAGCTATATACTCTTCAGTTTTTTAATTATCGTATTCAAATTGTGGGATTAAAAATCATACAATATCAAAAGATAATTAAAAATAAAACTATACACTGGAATCAATGGATTATGGAAATTCATAGTATGTGGATCAAAGAATATAAATCAAAACAGAGTACTCATATTTATTCAATTATTTAGCTTGCATATATTAGCTTTGAGCTGTTCATCAGAGTGCATGAATCGTAAATTTAATATTCCATCGTAAACTCGATTTGCAGTGATGGAACAGATATATCACACTTATGCAGGCAAGGGAATGGGAGCGTAAAATTCTCGATTCTGTTTATCCTGTGATTTTTAATAAGCATTCGTTGAAAAGCTTTGTGAGAGTATCACATCACATGTTACTCGCAAAGCCGAGTTAGCAATAAAAACACCTCTCTCATCGCTGATATTTTGCTACCAGAATTTGACACCCACTCTGTGATCTAAATCAACACAATATCCAAATCCTATTACTTTTGCTTTCACGCGATTACCCCCAAGGACCATTAACGTCAAATATGTAGAAAATCACGTCAATATCAATATTTATTTTGCTTCATCGCAATTATAAACATAATTCAATTTACAGCAAATGTTTATTTATGTTCATATCCAAAATTAAACAAAAATAAAGTTACTTATTTGTAGCAGTGCCATCTACACTGCTAAAAGGGCACAGACAAACAAGACTCTGTCTTGGACCGACAAAAATTTGAAAAAAATTAAGTGAAATCAACACATAAAATCAATATTTTCACCATACAAATAAAATGCTTGCAATTATTGTGTGTATTTCTATCAATTTTTTTTCGGTGTTGTAAATAAATACAATCTACTTGCTAAAATTTTAATGTTTTGTGACAATTTAAATGACCCATCCCCGTTAAAATATACAATCAGTTTGTCAATAAATTCATAAGAATGGTAAAATCGCTCAAATTTAAATTAAGTTCATTCAACACCATCTCACTGGCAGCACAGCATCATTTCTTTTAACAAGATTTGAAAGGAGTTTACAGCTGCTGTAAATGACGCTGGTCGTGATTGGATAAAAATAGAAAACTATTTCAAGGACAAATATACTCTATTTGAAACACTCATGATCCATTTCGAAGCAATTTTCCGCCGCTTAATTTCATTCTCTAGGCGTCTGAGTGTGTAGCAAAGCTTGTCACACTAGCGCAGCTGGAAGTCAGAGCCAGAGAAATAGCGATACAAACGTGCTTTCTGGCTCCAGGCGTCTCCTCCATCTCGTCTCGCCATCCTATATCATGTGACCGTGTACGTATATATGACGGCATACGCATGTAATGATGCGTTCGTTTTCATTGTGCTGCGAAAAGAGGCAAAAGAGGCGCAGAGGCAGCAGCAGGCAAAACTGCCAGCCAAGCCTCTTTTGTGACGAATTCAAAAGCCGTGCTCGCTCCGCAATATTATTGTCAAATGCCGAGAGACAAAAGATTAAGCATCAGTCGTATTGCGTGCCACGCTAAAATATACTCAAATTTTTCTTCTTCTAGAGTTCAATTTTTGTTTTTTCCTCGCTGTTAAAAATGTTTTTTATTGTATTTTTCGCAAATTTATTAATTTATGCCTTTTCTAGCTAAACATACTATCTGATGCCATTAAAGGTACACACTTGTTTTGAAAATTCAACCTCGGGAATTTTTGTTTCACATCAGAAACATTTCATGATCGAATTTTGAAGAAAATTAAAAAGAGTCAGTTTTGTTACAAAATATGGAAATCACCAAAGAGCTCTTCTTACAAATATAGCTGCAGGTTTAAAAACATCAGTGCTAACTAAGAATTTTTTCTCTCCAGCTAGTGACGTAAAGGGCGCGTGAGAATCGTTTAACTGGAAGCTGCACAGAGAGCAATAAATGGGCGTTATACGACAACGCTGGCTGGGCAAGTTTATTGCTCGCCGTTGCGATTTCTATTCGACTCTGGGGCAGTAAAATTTTAAGGCCGCTGATTCCAACCGAGTTGCGACGAAGCACGTACTCGCCGCCTTCTGTTTTATCTACCACTCTGTTTGCGTTCAATTATTAAGTGCATGCACTCTCTTGCATTCAATATTCACCGAGCAAGTTTCTTTTCACCAGGGATCCTGTGTACATGTTATATTTTAAACGGGAAAATCTCGACTGGCAATTGTTGAGGGAATTGTCGGCGATGATAATTCTCTCCATGCGGCAAGAGCAAAGTGGCATCTGAATTGCGAAAGTATAACGGAGTTTGTTTACAATGCAATGCATTAATTATCACTTAAAGTAAAAGCTCTTAAACAAAGCAGTTCACTATTTTTCTCTTGAGAAACCATTTCTAATTGTGTTCAATTTTCTTATGAAAGAAACAAAACGAAAAGGTAACTCATCGAATAAAATAAATTGGAGAGTTAAAACCAATAATTTCTTTTATTTCTCTCTACTTGCGTTATGATGTATTCGGACCATAATATGAACACCGATTTATATTGCTCCTTTTCGTTTGCATTGAAAACAGTTAAGAGATTATTTTTTGTGGAAACCACTAGAAAACATCAGTTAAGCGTAATTTGCTCATGCATATGCTTTTCCCAATTATTATAAAAATAATGCATCAAAATTTGCCGTTTGGAAATTTGATTAAAACCTAAGTAAATGTTACTATTTAAAGCTTGGAATTTTACATTATGTACATATTTTATTTGGAGAAAGGATTTTCTTCATTCCTCTCTAAGATGCATAAAATATTGAGGCACACGTACGTTTTCATGATGGCTGTAACCCTCACGAGTCGTTGGGGGTGCACAACAGGCTTAGCACTGCGAGTCTTTAGAAAATCCCGAGGCATTCCCAGGATTAGGATTGGTCAGAGGGTCAGGACTAGTTCTGCCGTAAAATCCCCTCTTGCGGGCGGGGCCCCCTAGCTTCTTCAAGCGTCTTATTTCTCGTCTGGGGCTAGAGAAGAATATTTTTGCTGTGCAAGAGAAATAGAGAGAGAGAGAGAGAGAGAGAGAGAGAGAGAGAGAGAGATTTGCGTACCAATCAGGCTTCGCATATTTCCGCAAAAAGGCCATTACGCATGCAGAACGGCTGACAGGGAAGTTTCCACTCGATTTGAGAGCGGCCAATAATCCCGGATGACAAATATATCGGCACATTCGCCGATGCCTTCCGAGTCCGGTTCGGATCGGAAAATTAACGTGGCGCACGTCGGCCTGCCTCGGCGGACCCTTTGGAGCAGACGCACACGCCGCTATTCACCGCACACGCACGAGTGACGTGTACGCTGGCCGCTATCTGGAAATGCCCAAGGAGTGTGTCGCAAGAATTGGCCCGTCCGCTGGGGAAAATCTTCATTCGGAGGCGCTGCAGGACGAGTGCACCGCCGAAAATGAAGATTAATCGCGC
Source organism: Cloeon dipterum (assembly GCF_949628265.1). Lineage (NCBI taxonomy): Eukaryota > Metazoa > Arthropoda > Insecta > Ephemeroptera > Baetidae > Cloeon > Cloeon dipterum. The sequence continues at coordinate 13,101,423 of NC_088790.1, forward strand.
CTGTGCTCCACTCCTGATTTACGATCTCGCCGACCCGCTTCATTTTTTATGCCCAAATCCGTGCGCACACTCGCAAGGGCATCATCTGGGAATATATAAAGTTTTTCATCGTTATGTCCTTTGATGTTACCCATTAATAATTGTTAGAATTATTTCAGGTCGCATTAAATTAGCTCTCCGAGTTTACAGCTTGATCTATTTAACTGATGAGCTAAGAAGATAGTCATGCCAAGGGAGTTGTAAAACGTAATAAAAAGCCATATTATTCAATTATAAATTGCTGTTTAAAGTACATTGCATTTAAATTTCTTTTAATCAATTTGATTTTGAAAAACCAAAATATTTAAACTCAAAGATATATAGTGTTAACTATTAAGAAAAACTATTATCGATCGTGTTAATGATTTGTGATGTGGAAATTATATAATGTAGATAATATTAATTTGAATATTTGAGTGAGTCATCAATTTAACGATTTGAATTAATGGAATTAATATAAAAATTAGTAAATGTTTTAATTTAATTTAGGATGTAAATGAATCTCGTTAAGTCAAGGCTGACTTTTTATTTAAAATCAATTCCAACATTAAAAATGTTTGTTGACAGAGATGATTTAATTAACCATAAGTACTCACACATTGATGGCATTTCCTCAATGTGTTTCAACCTGGATGGATATAAAATCCTCTTTCATACCCAAGATCTTGATTTTTGAACTGAGAGAAACTTTAAACTCAAACTGTCTTGCACAATAATTTTTTGCAGCTATATTTTGGTCCCTCAGTTGTCAGTTCAGCAGTGATTCATTTCATTTATTAAAAATAATGAATAACTGACTGTTGGAAACAAATAGATTTTATTAGTTGCCAAGCATGATTTAAAAAATTCTGATATAGAACCAATTAGAGAGATTGGATTAAAAGAAAAAAACAGCACACTAATTAGTATACTACATAAAAGCTTCCATCAAATAATTAGTTCAACACACATGCATTAGTAAAAAATATACTAATGGCAATTAAACTAAGTTGAGTGATTATTCAATACTCATCACAATAACAAGCCTCTCCGGCCCAATTGCCGTTAAACATGTATCCACCTGATGAATGATGAATTTGCGCACTTGAGCGGTTTCAGCAATGAGTGAGTGAGAAGGGTGGGTTGGGAGGGCTGTCCCGTGCTTTGCACGCGTCATTTGCACTGCGCATAATTGCCTTGTGCGTTTTGAGCAGCCGCGGCTGCAAGGACGGATGGTTGACGTGCGCTTGCGATGACAAGTTGTAAAATGCTCGTGATTTATGCCGCTAAATTGCCGTGCGCCCGCACCGCGACGGATTTGCGAACGAAGCTCTTGAGTCATTAATTTTTGGACAAAACACCGTGCGCCAGCCAGAGGGTGAGCGGCTCATAATTTACGGCTGGCTTTTCGAAGCGATCGATGTGTATCCTGCCCCGCGTAAAACACCGAATCGCGCGCCTTTCGCTGTTCCGCGTCTGTTTACATTAGCGAAATTGAGATTTCCCAACGATAATTAGAGTTTGGCAAAATATTGTTTTTGGATTTTCGGCATGACCCCAAATGAGACTCAGGGCAGCAAAGTGAAATATGCACGCAGTTTTGCCGGGTTAAACCTGGATCAAACATTTAGCCCCGAAGGCCTGTGCATATTTTTGATGCCAACAAACACTGTGTAGATTTTTGTTGTACCTCGTTAAAGTGGATTCATAATTCAAATAGAGCTTCGGTTGAAAGTGATTTATGTTGTAGGCTTTGAACAGGCAGGTAGATCAATCCAACGGGAATCTTTTTACGTGCGAAAGGCATGCGTTGTCGAAGAATGGTTTTAGCTCATCTCCAACAAAGTTAACGAGTTTCAATCCAATTTTCAGTCTATTTTTTAGAATCTGCAAAAAATGATGCACCCTAAAATATTTGATATTTAGATTTTAGATACATATTAACCTCTCTTAATGAGCTGAAAGAAGGTGCTACTTCCCATTACTTGTATCCACCTGCTATAGTTTATAGCAAAACATCATACCAAATGTGTTCACTCACCACCCAATATATATATTTTTAACTTTAAAAACTCGCTCTAAATTACTTTTGTTTACTTATTTCTAAAATTTAATTGACTAATTCTTTACTGTGAGAAAAGAACGGCAATTTCAGCAAAGCATAATATTTACTTTATTTGAGAAATATTTCGTAGCAGATTATGTGTCGAAAATTGACTTTTCTCTTTTTGCTTATTTGCAGCTTTAATTATTTATAAAATCAATAAAACTGTATTGGTTTTTTTTAAGAATCTCTTACGCTATTCAGATAAATAATAGAAATTATAAGCTTTTCATTCTCAAATCCTTGTTGCAATCTCCAGACAGAATTCCCATCTGTCCATAGAGAAATGTTGCAAGCTTGTTCGTATTATTTTTTAATACATCGATTCCCCGGTTGCATTGGCATTATTATGTACGTGCGTTCGACAAAAGAGCCGTCCAAATGCAAACACTCGGGAGAGCGAGCACCAGCCTGACCGGCTTGTCATGCAGGTTGCATAGCCATTTTCTGCCGGCTTGCAGCATTGTCTGGCAGCTGACGAGCGTAATACTGCTTTGTGTGCCCGTTCGGTGCGGACCTCGATATGTGCACATGATGGAAAAGAGATCGAGCCAGGGGATTGAGGTTTATGACATGCATGTTTCCTTGTCTGGCTCCAGGAAAATGTGTGTTTGTGTTTCGAACGGCCGCAGCCTCAATAAAATTGCGAGACAGCGCTGGAAAATGTGTAACAAAGAGGCGATCGTGAATTGAGGCAGCAGGCGTAGAGGAAATTGAAGGAATATCTATTGTGTCCCGTAAAAGCTGATGAAATCCGTGACGATGAATTTTTATGCCGTTCGATCTCGTTATCCTGTGCCAACGCGTATACTAAAGTCCAGCACGATTCTGCTAGAAGGGTCATTTATTCCTGTGATATAATCACTTAATTTTGAAATCTGTTAAAAAGGCATGAGATTGAGACTGCGTTTATTTCAAGATAGTTCATGACGTTCATTAACTTAAAGTATGCGCCCCAAAACAATGGCGGGTCACAATTAAATCTGGCCAAAGTTGACGTGAAAATGGAAGGTTTGACTGGTGGAAATTGTCTTGGTAGTGTTATTTGTAATATTTTTATGCACACTGTATTTTTGTAAACGACAAAACTACCATGCACATTATTTTTTATTAAATTGCTGCTGATGTAGCTGCTGAGCGAGAACCAGCCGATATTTCATTCTGAATTGGCTGGACTTGTATAATTTTCTAAATAAATACATATATACTTTCAAATTGCAAAAAGCTCTACAACAAAACGCGAATTTCCATGTTGCAAGGAAAAGAAAACAATCAATTCGACAATAAAAATATAAGTAGCCAGAAACCTGCAATACAATCCAAATTTAAAATGTTTTAGACCACATAATATATAATACTCGATTCGGAAACTTTCTCTTCTAGAGCTTTGTCTGATGAAAAAATGCAATTTTTGGTGGCTCCCTCTTAAAAAATATATATTTAGTCCAGAGGAAACATTCTTCAATGAAATTAAACCTTTTAAAAATGATGAAAAATGTATATTTTCCGTTGATAATTGTAAGTTACAAATTAATTATATTAAAGGCAAAGCAAAATTATCTAAGAAACCGTCTAAAACCAACTGTTTTACTCCAAAATCAGTCTAAAAAATTTCTATTAATGTATGCAAAGAATGTCCACTTGATATCAATTGTTTTTTGGTATTATTTTGATTAGATTCCAATCGACCCACAAAGTACAATTGTTACCATTTCACTACTTCCTTTTTAGGAGAGTATTTTCCCTTTTAGGAATGCAGATGTCCCCAAACTGATTATTTAAAGGGGGTTTCCTTCGATTTGCAAAAGCGGTCCTTGGAGCATTTCTTTCAGGGCCGAGGCTTTTCTGTTCTTCTCTCATGAAAATTAGGTTTGTGATGAAATCTGTATTGTATTGTGTGATAAAAAGTACTGCGCTTCACTCTCCCGTGGCCTTTCGCCCTATCAGCCAGCATCTGCCTTGCTTACAAGTGGAGAGAGCACATGAGGCAATCTCGGCTGGGAATAATTAGATCTAGATTGAAGGCACCGGCCAATGAAAACGCGGCCGAGCTTGAAATTGCCCGTGCTGTACACTCTAAACATGAAATGGGTGTAATATTCACAAAACTGATATGCATAGTTGCGATACTCTTGAAAGCAAGGTTGTGCAATCTGCTAGGGTCATAACATTGCTTTTTACTCCTTTGCATCCGTGTATTGGGCGTGGACGTGGATGTTTAAATATTTAATATTAATTTTTTACTGGCACACAATAGTTTGAAAATGACGATTCCGACGGAACCAGCCACCACAGTACATTTGGCGTCTTCATCATTTTTAAAGCAGGTGAAGATCAGCACACGCTTATTCTGTTGCCCTGATAGTTGGTCCTTGTCTCTTGCTTGGTAAAAAATGTATGAAAGAGGGAAGCTTGTTTCGATGTGTGTTTTTTTAAAATTTTATACGCATTTGTCGAAAATCCAGCTAACAGTTTTTCCTCAAACAGCCTTGTTCAAGGAAAAATGGCAGATTGTCTTGATTTGAAAGGATTGTCTGTAATTTTAAAATTAAATTCCCAAAAAATGTTGTATTTTCACCTTTTTCCCTGCAGCGGTTCCTGCACAACTTCATTCTCCGTCTGAATAAAAAGTGACCAGTATTTTTTGTCAAACGTGTGTAAATAATGAATGCCAGCTTTTCACGTTGCAAGTTCGTCCGCTAAACCTCCAATTCTGCGAGCACCAATTGTATTTTTCCCGTCGAAAAGGGCAAAACCGACGGCTGTGGTATTGTGCATGCATAATAGAAGTCGCAAAATCCCCGCGGAACAAATGCAAGTCAGGCGTGGCTTTTGAAACGACGAGCGGATGGCAAAACAAACCAGAGATGACCTACTTTGTTATGTTGGTTCTTTGCTCCCCCCAACTTGCGCCGCGCTTTTACCCACCACGACACCACTGCAGGTATGCTAATGTTCGTTCCGATGGCACATACACTTTGAATGAATGGAGTAGTGTACACTCCCCAGGGTTAGCCGCGGCCGAGGGGGAGAGCTAAGAAAGCTCTCAGCTCTTCACGCAATGCTTTTTCGATCTCGACGGTACTACGTGCGAATCATCAGTTTCTGCCAAGGATTTCAAGTATTGCTGAACTTGCTCCTGCTGACAAGCTATTTTCCCTCTTCACTGGCACTACTGGCAGTTGAAAACTAATATTAAAGATTTACTGAAATTTAAGGAAGAGGAAGATTCAGGGAAATCTCGAATTGTAACATGAGGGTTGTCTTTTCTGTATTGATTGATGTCCTGGTTATTAGCGCTGCGTGTTAGGGAACATCGATCAGTTTAAAAAAATTGATTGGAGGACATTATCTGCCTTGCCTCTGCCTCTGGTCCATCTCCAAGAGAGGGAAGGTACATCATAAATTTTAAAAAAGAACAATAAAGTTGTATCTAAAATTTTCCAAATGTGCCGTAACAAATTGGATTTCAAATTTGCACAATTTTAAAGCGACAGTTCCATTATTGTTAGCATTCTGCAAATCGGCAGTTTTTTGCTTTAGGGGGAATTACCTAACAAGTTGCACCCTATTTGGTGGTTAACCACTCTTGTTAAATTGAAATAATCTCAAGAAAAAATGATGCCAACTATTTTTTGAGAAGATCTGCATTATCTGATTTTTAATTATTTTTTGTTTGTGGCCATATTTTTAGATTTAGACAAGAGTTAGTAAAACGTACAAATTCAATCCACGTATTGCTCAAGCGAAAAACATGAATAGTTAAGAAAACATTTGCCCTGTAAAATAATCTTGAAATTTCACACAGCTGACTATTTTTTTATTTGCTAGATAATGACGCAATCAAAAATGTAGGAATAGGACCCGAAGTTCAGTATAACAACATGGATTACGCACGACTCATGGAAACGCTACATTAAAGTTGCTGAAAACAGTCTCTCTCATCTGTACTATAAATCGATTAAATTGGTTAAACATGAAAGTTGATCAATGGGAAAAAGGCAAGAATGTTCACAATTGCGTCAATCCCGCTCGAGAATTATTGGGCGCTAAATTTTAGTATTTTTAAACATTGCCCTTTTTTACCCTAAAACAACTGCCAATAATTTATTTCAATTAAAAATCAAATAGCTTGGTTGTGGAGTTACGAAATTCGAACCTAGCACCTGAATACATAAAAAAGCTCAATAGTTGAAATTCGTGCTGCATACTCATTAAAATAATTACACTCTGGCCTGTCTGTTAATCTGTCGTTAAATTTCAATCTAATCTAATTCTAGTATTGAATCAAACGACCACATTGTTCTTCCTCGTGAAATCCAAAATTTGTAAATATTCAACTGCAAAGTGCACACATTACGCGGTGTTGATGACTTTCCGGCAGCATATAGACGAGCTTGCTTGGGCCATCAAAGCAGTGCAAAGTATACCCGTCTTCATGATCATCATGTATATATGCGTGGTAAGCTACAAACCTAATTCTGGCGCAATCCAGTTTGTGAGAGAGTAATTGGATTCAGGGCCAACGCGGCACCACATCAAACCGAGAATTCTGCGGAGCGAAAGCACTCGACGCGCGCTGATGGTGCGGCGTGCGCGGTGATTTTTGGAAAATTTGGCCGCCTCCGGCAGAAAATTCAATTAAAAGCAGTCTATTGAGGCGCTTTGATGGCGAATCGTTCAGGGCCCATCAATTATTGTCAGCCAATAAACGCACAAGCTCCATCAGGCAAACGCAAAAAGCAGCCTCTCGACACGCCATCCAAGCGTGCGTACATTATAAGGCCCGCACGCGCTAGGGATGCACGAGAGTTCCTTGCTAAGGCTGCCAGATGAAATAAAATGTGTAAGAAATACGGTTTACTCAATCATGTTTAATATTTTTCAGAAGATAAAGAGAAATTTTGATCTGAATTAAAAAAAATCAATAAATTCGATAAAAAACATTAATAGCTATGGAGGAAAACCCGTTTATTTAAAATTCTAAAACTCTAAATTTCTAAAATCAGAATCAACTCATGCATCGCATATTCTATGGTAGAACAAGTAGTTCAATAATTTACCAAGCCGTTGGCTCACATTGTTGAACGCATGCAATGTTGAGTACACTTGCAGTGTGAGAATCCGATCAATGTTTAGGTTAAAAGTGATTTGATTGCGGATCAGCAGAGCAAGATGTTGCGGGTTGATTTGCGCCTACATTTTTCTCTCTTGCCTTGCATTGACGAGTCCATTCGGATTTGGGAGTTTTCTTCCTACTCACTTCTTTCTGGTTTGCACCTTTACATAAATATTTTCACGGGAAGTCCAGCGTTTGAATAAATGACCCTGGTGCGGGGGCTGGAATATGAGTAGGTGATCCTTTTCTGGACTGGGCTTCCTCCAATGAGGCCCGAACGTTCTTGTAACTCGTACACCATGTTATTAGGTCACGGATTATTCGCGAGTTGTTCGCTATCAAGGGGTCACCAATCTTATTGTTACATAAAATAAATTTATCCGTCAATTTGTAGGAGAATGAGCTAAGATGGCGTTTGTCCTTGCTGAATTGTTTGCTTTTTCAAATCAATTGAAATACCATAATTGATGTCTAAAATTTTATTTCCTCAACAAATTTAGTTCTGTTGAATCATTGCACTGATGGGCCTCCGTTTGCTGCGATCCACTTGTAGGATGAATCGATCTGGTGAATAAATCTGGAGTGTTGAAGTAAGTCGCCGATGAGTTTTGAGGACAAAGATTGTCCCGATCCTGGGCTGCCAAACCGACGAGAAAAGGTTTAAAAACCTTGGTTTTTGTATCCTGTGCGTATCCAATGAGTGGGTAACCATTGTCCCTCTAAAAATTAAATACCATCAGACGATCAGTCGCTTTTTGACATTCATTGGTGGAATTAGGGGGAATAAAAATGACTTGAATCGGTCGCTTGGGCATAGAAATCTAAATGTCAAGAGAAACAAAATTAATTTCTATAGGAGTTGTCACAAAGCTTTCGTAGCGGATAGCAAGGTTTTTAGTAAAATTGTGATCGCGTCAAGAAATAACTTAACTTCAAGTAGCCCAGTGAAAATTAAATAAATTCTTACATCGCAGTATCCAATTTCCGTTAAATTCAAACACAACATCGAAGCAGGAACGCTGAACCAATAGGGAGGCTTGTTGTAAAAGGCGTTGCAAGCCTTTGAAGACATGTATGTAACTTTGGCAAATTTCATTGTAAACTGGTCATTATCTGCAGTATTATTGTTGGAACCAAAGGAGAACCAAGTCAAGTTGCCCACTTTGGCCACGGCATCACCCTTGACTACTGAACTTTTTGGTAAGGCGATCGGATACACGTATTCTAAGAATAAAAAAATGAACATGGTTTAAAATCATTTCTAAAAAGAAAAAACTCATTACTGACCATTAAAGTAGAATGGGGGGGGGGGGAAACTCTAACCAAAGCGATATCGTTCAGCCCTGTGTTCATTTCCCAATTTGGATTGATGACTTTATCAACCATGTACACCACCTGGGCGTTGGCTGAATTGTTTGTCTGAGGAGATGCGTCCTGAATTCCAGCATACAACAGGGCTATTTGCTTCCTGATGGAAAAGTGTTGATATATTTGCTATTTTATTTGTATTAATTGTGCACGAGATCATTCTTATTCAATTAAATAAGTATAATATTTAAAATCCAATATGTTTCAGAAAAAATGTGAGTTTGCAGCTTCATCTAAAGTATTTGACCAAATTTCCTGAGGACTAAAAGCAATAATTATCGTTTCATTTTTTTAGAACAAAAATCTTTGAAAAGTGTTTCGATATTGTTCTGAAGGAGTGCAAATAAATATTTTTATACTTTTTTATTAGGTATAACACTCTCCCAAAATTTGAATTTTCACTGTTCTATTAATTCTGCTATCCACATTTAAAATTAGTATTATTTAGAACATGTTAACCAAATATATTTATTACATACTTGTACATGCAAGTTGCTGTAGTCAGGACCAAAGTTGTGTTGATTATAACACCGCCGCAAATAGAGGTGCCTGCTCAAGATACTATGCTTGATGCCATAATAGTTGCGACGTACCCAGTCTCCTGGAGTGAAGTAACATTAGCACCTCCAGTGAATCGTCCTGTATAGCATAAAATAAATAAAATGGAATATTCAGGCACGAATAACTCACCTTCAAAGGCTTCATCGAAGTCTATAACTCCTGCATGGGCACCTACAAGGAGGGCGAAACCGACGATTAAGGTTCGTAACATATCTCTGTCCGTGTAACGATGTCTACGTTGAAACTGAAGTTTTTGAGTTTGTCCAGTCCTTTTTATACCTCACTCAGTACCAAGGGACACGTACACCTAAAAATTGACCAATGACGCTCCCCCTCGTGTCGCTATAGTACGTTTGACTTCCTTTCTCACTAACTAATTACAACGCGATAACAAATAACGAGTAGTGCGCTTAAATAACACGTGCTGTATTGTTTGTTCTACTGGTGGCCTTCAACTTTTTTGCTGAAGGAGTTGTACGTAATTCTCTACAGGGTTTTTATATTTCCAAAATTAATTTTTATTGAATTGCATTGAGCAAGCATATATAATTATTTCCGCTTCATTTGAATTTTTTACATTCCGAAATAAATTACTTTTTCTGTGTGAAAAATTATGGAAAAATATCAAAACGCTTTTAATTGCAAGAAATTCTGAAAGTGAAAACTTTGACATGTTTCTTGGATTTTTTTCTAATTCACATTTTATTTAACCTGCTTGTTTCAGTTATTGCGTTTTTTTAGACTGGCGAGTTTGGTCTCAACTGTAAAGTTTTCTTGATATCCTTTGAAAATAATGCTGATGGATTATGACTGTTTTAACTAAATTTTTAGTTTGACACATTTCAAAATATGTTTACAGAATATAGCCAGCAAATGTTAGCTCTTCGCATTTAAAACTCTCATTGTAGGCATTGATTGCGGTTTAATCTAAAATGTAATGAGATGTTTGAAATATATTCGTGTATAACCTATTACTAAATTGATTTAGGCATAAGAATATAATGTTAAAAACGTAAACACATGAAAAAATCACGACTTCTGTTGACTCCGTTTACTAAAATTGTCCCGTGAGACCATTCAGGCATTCTGGATTGGTAAAAACCAGCACTTCCAAATTTTTACTGCTCCAAACAGACCAAAACACATTACTTTAGCTACAATGCAACGCAATAAGCAAGATATCCATCGCACTAGTGCACATTTTTTTATCATATTTAAACAAAAAGTATAATATATCCACGAGCTTCTTGCTCGCCAAATTGTGATAGTGAACACTACTCGATAACTTGAAACTTGATAACAACACGTACACTTTTCAGAGCACCAATTGCATGCTTACTTTTATCTTAATGACTATGCCCTCTTTCTGAAAATATACGAAAAAAGCGAAAATGGTAGGTTTATTCACAATTCTAGCTTTAAAAATGTTGACAAATAGATTTGGAATCACACCACAATTTTTTTGAGCATAATAAAACATGCACGCAATTATGTGAGTCTTGAGACGTCTCAACTCCCTCTATTTAGTTTCAAATGATCTTTATTATGGTTCTGCAGGGCTATTTTGCCCCATACATTGCTATATCCAGACAATTAAATTCAATAATAGGAACATAATTATTAGACAGTGAGACATTGATTCAATATTTCTTGAAAAACTGTTCTTTTAAGAGTTCTTTAAATGCACTTAAGTTTTCGTTGAGACACAGATTCGGTGGGAGGTCATTCCACCGGCGGTAGCTTTGAACTTGAAAACAGTTTTCGGGCACTTCAACACTTACACTATTTAAATGCAAAGATGGACTAGATTTACTCTTTTCAACGAGTAATTTTTATGAAAAGTAACTCGTTTTGCTTATAATTCCAACTATTTTCTCTGCAGATCTTTATTCAGTCGATATTTTTGTCTATATTTATTTTCCTGGCGCACTGCTCCTATCACCACTCAACCCGCAAATACACGTTGCTGTGCAGGTGAAATTGACCTTCGCAGCTCGTCAGGCAGCACAGCCTTTGTGGCCATTTGAGATAAAATTTCATTTAGTGTACCAAAAACTAAATTGATTTCACACAGTGAGGAGAATAAACAATTATTAATGATTTCACAAAGCCCAACGCGATTAAATCGAGTAAGTTTTGTGCTGAATTTTATACATTAAATATATGTTTTAGTTGCGATTGGAAGGATTAATTTTTGTTTCAAATTAGCAATAGCAGGAATTATTCGAAAACATCGGTTTAGTAGGGTCCTAAAATTTTAAATAAATGGTGGCACGCATTTTTTAAATTTAACAAAAGTTGCTCTCTCGCCCCATGACTGAAACATTTATTGTGTCTTTAACCAAATTAAAAAAGGCACGTTTATGCAGTTAACTGCTTGTAATTTTCTTGAATATTGTTTGTACACTTTTCATTTAATTCAGTTCTGATTTTCAGCATGAACAATCACCCATTTAAATAATATTACATTTTTATTCCACTTTTAGCCAGGATCGGGAATTCCGGTCTGTACCCTTTTTGGCATGCAGAGAAGGTACCTAAAAATCATTTTTGGATACTAATTCTCTTTTCTTAAGAACAATTTTTATGATATCATTCTTGTAATTTATTCAGCATGCTTCAACATCATCAGGTGTATCCAGGTCATCATTTAGAGTTAAAAATCCACAATGCAGTAAATTTCCTTCCATTAAGATTAAACTCGTTTCGTGAATGGTTTTATTCCCTTTAAAACTACATTTAATTTTCTACCTGGACAAACACACGTCAAGCTAATTTGGCAGAAAATTTACCACATAATTATGCACTACGTTCAAACAAATGTTTCGATTAAAAACTCATTTGGCTGCATGCTTTGTCCGCAAAATTCCATTTCCACCTTCCAGGCTGATGCTTTCAGTGCAGCGCAAATTTCACGCGGTTGTGGCATGCGGCAACCCTTGAAGTCGGCCGCTTTTGTGCCTCCACCAGCCCGAAATTATCAAGTGCACTCTAAAATTCATGGAAAAATTCCGGCGTATTTTTGTATGTGTATGTGTGTGTGTGTGTGTGTGTGTGTGTGTGTGTGTGTGTGTGTGTGTGTGTGTGTGTGTGTGTGTGTGTGTGTGTGTGTGTGTGTGTGTGTGTGTGTGTGTGTGTGTGTGTGTGTGTGTGTGTGTGTGTGTGTGTGTGTGTGTGTGTGTGTGTGTGTGTGTGTGTGTGTGTGTGTGTGTGTGTGTGTGTGTGTGTGTGTGTGTGTGTGTGTGTGTGTGTGTGTGTGTGTGTGTGTGTGTGTGCGTGTGTGTGTGTGTGGGTGTGTGTGTGTGTGTGTGTGTGTGTGTGTGTGTGTGTGTGTGTGTGTGTGTGTGTGTGTGTGTGTGTGTGTGTGTGTGTGTGTGTGTGTGTGTGTGTGTGTGTGTGTGTGTGTGTGTGTGTGTGTGTGTGTGTGTGTGTGTGTGTGTGTGTGTGTGTGTGTGTGTGTGTGTGTGTGTGTGTGTGTGTGTGTGTGTGTGTGTGTGTGTGTGTGTGTGTGTGTGTGTGTGTGTGTGTGTGTGTGTGTGTGTGTGTGTGTGTGTGTGTGTGTGTGTGTGTGTGTGTGTGTGTGTGTGTGTGTGTGTGTGTGTGTGTGTGTGTGTGTGTGTGTGTGTGTGTGTGTGTGTGTGTGTCGGTGTGTGTATATGTGTGTGTTGTTGTTGTTGTTGTTGCTGCTGCCGCGTCACTCTCAATTTGTTGCCCAGAGGAACTATGCTGAACTTTATGCTTTTGCATGGCGGAGATAAGCCGGCACGCGCTGCCTGTTTGAGTTAATTTAAATTCAAGAGGGCCCATCATTGTAGCCTTAGGCGAGATTTCATTGGCCACCGCTGGGAGTCAGTGATTAATTTTTCCAATGGTGAAATATTTCCCCCTTCGTTGAATGAAAATAACATAACAAAGAGATCGTTGAAAGGGAGTTTCGGCGCTTTGGAAAAAAATCCTACCCAGCAGCGCTTTGTAAAAAGGTGAAAATAAAAGTAATTTATCTTTTCAGCATCCCAGCATAAATCAATTTTTTTTGTCAGTGAACAAACAACAATATGCTGTATTTTTATCCAGAAGAAATGAAATTGAGGGAAGTATGATTAAAAAACTTGGAAATTCAGTAGAGTACAAAGCAGATACACGCACTGAAATATTTGTTTTGAATCGTATCGAGCAAAACTTTCGCGCCCACACATATTACGCACACAAATTTGGCATCACGGCCGAAGAGAGCCCCGTGCTTATCGGGCCAGCACACCCACTAAAACTTCTGACAAAAGTAGGTCACTTAGTACGCTCGAGAAAATACGGAATATCGAGAATCAATGTGGCCCATAAGTTATTTAGGGCTTTGCTTTGGACGTTTTTACAGTCGGACTGAAATGGACAGAAAAAAGTGCGATTGGATTCAGACCACAGAACAATCGGTTTTCCCATCAAACTCTTTTAATCAATACACAGTAAACTTATTGTTTCCATGAGAGCCTTGATATGAAATGGAAACTTTATTAAAAATTCAAAGAGTACAACAGTCAAGAAAAAAAGATAAGACATATTATAAGGAGATAATTGAATTGATATTATCGACATTTTTTTTTTATCAGCATTGCATTTTTCGTTTCGGTCTATTCACAAATTTTGAGTGGAAATTTTAAGGAAAATCAGAAGAAACGATCTTGTTCTAGTCATAAAATAAAATTAAATCTTGAACTCATATAAATGTAGAATAATATCTAATATTCCTTTAATTCTAGTTTTTTTATGGATAATAACAACATCAATATCTGCTGAAATATACCTTTAGAATTTTGTAGTTTTGAGCCTCTTACCAGCAGCCAAGATCAGTCAATTGTTTTAAACTGCATGGTCCACATGCCGTTCCACATCTTTTGTAGGTTTGATTTTGCAAATTGAGAGCGGATAAGCCCGGAAAGTCAAATCAGCTGATATTCAGAATGCATATAAGGGATTAATTTAAATTATGCCACCCATCCAAAAGTTTAAAATTAATAGAATAAAAAAGAATAGAATGTTCACAAATGCACGTTCCATTCATAAATCTAAAAGCAATTAAGGACACACCATTTTTCATCTTGTAATTCCTTCTTAAAATTTGTTAAGTTTAACCACGTGCTAAGAATATTAAAGCTATGCTACCCGCGGGACAGTTGTGTCGAGACGGTTGCATAATTTTCTCTGTGGTCGAATCAAACCAAAAATGCGGAAACTGGATGAGACAGTGAAACGGGTCTTTTACGACATTCCAAATCTGATGGGACCGAAAATCTGACCACACTGTTTATCGCTGAATGGGAAATCAATGCCAGCAGTTTATGACGCTCATAACGTTAGCGCTTTACACTAACTATCGTGATAATTTGCTTTAGCTAGAAGCTGCGCATTGGGGGCATCAGCGCAAAGCTTTTAAAGTGAAATTCGGGGAAATGCGGGTAGGTGGTTCAAAAAAAATTATTGGCATTGCCGGGTCCAGTTCAAAGAGAATAGGTGCGATGAACCGGTTATTAATCAGCCGATTATTTCGGCAGGCCGCGCGCTGGTGCGCGCATCCCCTCGCGTGTCTCACGGTCGGGGTGGTCGATAGCGGGGCGAAGGGGGCGGGAGAGGGTCGCGCGCGCCGCCTCCGTTCGCCGGCGCTGCCCGCTGCTGCCGCCTGCCAAGCGCGTTCGGCTCGTGCTCTCGCTCAAAATTTCGCCGAGCAGCGAGAGAAGCAAAAGCGTTGTGCGCTCCCTCTGCTCCCGACTGCAATCTTGACCCTGGTGAGTGTCGATCGATAGCAGCACGCGCCGGCCCCGTCGGCGGCCCCCCACGGGGTTCCGGGGCCCACCCCTGGACCCCAACGGTGCCGTCGGCCCGCCGCGGCGGCGCCGCCGGCGCCGACGGGGCCGCCCAGGCGGGGTTGCGCGCCTCCATTTTGCCTTGCCTGCCTGCCTTCTCTCTCTGCCAGTCTGTCGCCCGCCGGTCACACCCCCTTCCCCATGTGCATGCTGCAAATAGATGACCCGCCATATCCGTCCGTCTTGCCTCCTCGTGTGCCTCTGCCTCTGACCCCGAACGACGATGGGCCCGCTCTTTCGGTTTGCTCCCCCCGTCGGCGGACGGGCCCACCCCTTGCTCCTGTCCGCTCGCGGCTGTTGACATTTGACCTACTAAATTTGTGAGAATTTCGGCTGCCCTTTTCCCCCCGTCGGCCTTCATTACGCATGCCTCCCGCAGAAAGGACCCACCAACGTGTCTCATTATTAATGCCTGGGGCGTAAGAAACTTTGATGAGACCTCGTGCAATAACAAAAGATATGGAAAGAAAACAAAAATCCGCCGTCGTGGTGGCCCGTCGCTACACTGCTCTCAATTGAAAAATCCATACCCTCATTATACCGACTGCTCCATCGCGTACGAGATTTGCCCCTTTTTGCCTATCTTCCACGGCTTCTTACCGAGTTTATTAATTAGAGAAGACACGACCGACTATTTTTATATCATTTTCAGAGGTTTTTTCACGGCACTCAGAATGTTTCCTCACCACTCGAAACGTGAATGCCGAGCTAAGCTCTTTACAGACCATAATCTCATTAACTTGGGGAACAGAAAAATGTTTATGCACATACAGAAACTTGATCTTAGAGAATTGAAATAACGAGGGTGTTTTTCCGGAGATTTCTGGAAATAACCACTCTTTTAACCATTGAATTTGATACTATTATAAATAGGAAACCCCCTACCTATTCTGCGATTGAAAATATGAAGATAGTATCAGACTTTCCCCCAACAGTATTCACTGAGCATTATACAGATATGTTTTATTTTGCTGAAAATTTTGCAATCGAGAATTCATTCATTGAAAAAGAAGAATCGGACATTCCGTGTTGAAAGTCTACTCTATATTTATGCTTAATAGTTTCGGCTGCCAAGTTAATTTTTCCAAAAAGATTTAAATTTTTCCTATCGCAATTTTGTTTTTGCATTCTGTATGTTTTAGACTATGTATTATATATGCTAAAAACAGTTGTGGAAATTCAGACAAACAATTTTTGTAAATCCTTTGAAATATCCCAATTAATCAAGTACTTCAAGATTTTAAAAAAGTAAAAGAATGGAAAAGTAAATAATAATAGCTTTAATAAAACGTACAAAAACTGTGCTTGCCCTAGTATGTCACTTAAGCCCAAGCTCTTTTCTGCAGCTGTCCGTTTGTTGTACACACCAAGTGCCTCTTCGCGTCCTCCTACGCATCGTCCCTTATATTTAGGTTGCGAAAATACGGTGCACACAAAAGCCTTCGTGCAGCGTCGGAGATTAAAACTCACGCACCTCTGTTGACTGGCAGCTCTCGAGTTGTTTCCCTTTGTTTTTGTTTGATAACGTCGTAGCCAGCAGCCAGCCGCCAAGCGTGAGTGGTCATCTCACCTGAGCACGATAACGTAGCACATAATTAATTAATAAATTGGAGCATCGAGTGCATTTGTGTAAGCAGATCTCTAGTCGGTTCGCTCGCGGTTATTACTAATTAATTACAGAACTGCCGCTAGCTGCACAGCCGCTCTTAATTGATAGTTTGTTCCGACGAGCTTGTGGCTGCTGCTTACAAACGAGTGATGACGTTGATTAATTAGAGCAAAAGCGACCGCCCGAGCGCACGATTTGAGGCGCTGATTTATCTAGCTTTTGTTCTTGACGCGACTGCCAAATCGACTTTGCTGGGTGTTTACGTTACGTTTGCTAGCATTAGAGGAGAGTGACGTGATTTATTCGCCGTGGGATTCAAATAGGAAATTATGGCATTTCGTGCAGCTCGCTTCTCTTCTTGACGCCGTTTTTCATGGAAACTTATTAGCTGGCGACGATGCACGATCGATTTTTGTGCGTATCAAGTGAAATTTATTGCCTTAATTACATGTCTTGAAGAATTTTCAGACAAGATTCCTTTGAAAGTCTAAGCACGTTTTGCTGGCTTATATTGCATTTCGAAAGACATTAATTTGAAATGCTCTAAGAATTAACAGTTCAAAGAGTAGGGATATGGAAGGAATGATGAAAAATCCTCTTACCCTTGACAAAAAGAGGATTAAAACTGTCTGCCTGTTCATGTATTTTGCTTTCAGAAAAGTCTTTCATAGATCACCATATGGAGCAGATATCGACCAGAGAGTATGAGAAAACTAGCAAAATCTTATTAGTATGCCCTCCAAATTTGGACAATCTGCTAATTGGGGAAGTACTATATTATTCAAAGCAGCCAACAGATGGCACCACTATTCATTTATGATTTTTCGGTAACTTTGCACTGTAATTTCAGATTCAATCCTGCTAATGTCTATTTTTGATGTAAAATAATTAACTTTTAGTTTCCAGGACATCAAATAAAACATTTTTACGGCAAGAATGCATTTTTAGAAGCAGGATCGAATAGCATGATATTGCTGAGTAACTATTAAAAAATTGTAAATGAACAGTCGCACCATCTGTTGACGGCTTCGAACAATACGTAATTTACCAACTGGCGGAATCCTGTTATAAAACACTAGTTGTACCTCTGTAATTGGGAAAGCCTGATTCTCGAAAAACAATTATCTTCGTGATGTTGGAGAAACCCTGCTCCAGCGAGAGGATTATGATAAAATAATCCACAACTTTCGAGTCTTAATCAGGAGCGCTCACGGAGCAACGTGGCATTAATTAATCACCTCTCCGCAATTAGTGCGGGTCGCCCGCGCCACTCATTCCGTTGTTAATCAAAAGAAGAGCGGCGGCATCGTCAAGTGCGCGTCTCGAGATCGTGGTTTCCGACTCGCAGCGGACGGTGATTAAGTTTCGCAAGGGAATAGTCGTCATTATGCATGTGAAACCGCAAACGGGCGCTCGCATAAGAGATTTCATGTCTATTCGACATTTATATGAATACACCGCGCGCGCGGAATATGCCTGCAGACACTTGTAATAATGCGAGAGCCTACTGCTGCCGCCTCTGCTTTGTGGTGAGCGACGTGAGCTCTTATAATAATTATAGTGATTGCTATACCATGCATACCGACTGCCGAGAATCATATATCCCATGTCAACGCAAAACTTTGCAATGTGAGCGGAAAGTAATTAGTAGGATGGAATTTTTGATTGGATGAAATTCTGGAAAATATCAAACTTTGGTCGAACTTCTTTTGCCCATTCATATTTAAACGAAATGAGCTGCTTGAGGAGCTTTCATATTGTCGTTTCTGGTAAAAAATTTGAAAGAAAATGTGCCCTAAAGAGAATAATCGCACAGTCATTTCTTTAAATTTTGAAGTGCGCTACTCTTAAAAAAATCTATTTATGAGATCGAAAAATCGGATCTCAATTGAGACCGAACACTTTCCTCTCACCTTGAGATCGGTTGTGGGCTTTGATCTCGAAGCCGCGATTTTTCGGTCGCAATGGAGCACCTCGTGAAGGGTGCACTTTGTCCGCGGCGCTGTGCCTCCCTTTTGAGACTGGAAGTTGTGAAAAGAAAATATATCTCGTTCAAGTTGCCATCCTGAGGTGACCACCATAATCATTAGACGAAATTTTTCTGTCTCAGGTGAGAACCGGTTTTTTAAGATTTTTTTTAGTGTAACAATCCAAAATTTGACGAAATTATTCAAATTATTATATTCAGGTAATTTTGGTACTGAACAATCGCACCAAAATTGTACCAGACTGATTGAACTTTATCCTGTATAACAAAACAAATTATGAATATAGTGAATATTTTACTTCTACTTCTAATCATTTACCACCAAAAGACCGGGGAAATCGCTACCTCTCGATTAAAAAGAAGAGAGCCAGAAATGGAGCGATTTTTAAAACAAAAAACAACATGCACTGAAACAAGGAAAAAAGTGTTTTCAGAGAATTACTCCAATAGGACCAAAAAAATTTAATGGTTTGCAAATAAGACCTTTTTTAGAAGGGTGCCTTGATACGAAGCCTGAAAATGTCGTTGTTAGTTCTTGCATGTTTGCCCGGCAGAGATTACGCTCAGCCAGAAACTCTGGGGCTCGTCGGTTGCGCGATCAAGCAAATTTTGCAGCTCGCCGGAGCGCGTGGTCGGATTTTCTGGTGAGTTTTGGCCGGCTAGCTGCACATATTTATTTCGCAAACAGATCCAGCAGCAAAAGCAAGCCGCTCGCCTCGCGCAAGCAAAAGCAGGTTTGTTTGTGCGGCTTACATAGTTATAATGCGCGAGCGTCTCTGTAAATTATTCGCGGCCTCCACACTTTCCTACTCGTTGCTCTTTCGAAGGTTTTTGGGCGTGATTCAAGCAAAACGCATCTTTAAAACTGACCCTAGAATAAAGAAGAGGAAAACTCAGAAAGAATGATGACTCTGGATCTCATACTGTCGTTCAAAAATATTTCAATAGGTGATATAATTGATTTATAATTGTTTTAATGACATCATTTGGAAACATTTATTAGATTGCTCAACACACCATCTGCTAACGCGATGATCGAAATTAAACTTGACACCAAAGCATCCGCACATAATAGATAGACGAGAAGGGAATGGACATGTGTGTAATTATTGCTTCCCTTTGAAATTGAATATGACTATAGATCAATGGAATATTCCCATCCCATCGTCGATATGATGTTAAATAATTCATATTTCCAAGTTACTAAAGTTGTTCAAACAAAAACCGAGTGTTTTATCAAACAACAGGAATTTCCTTGTTGACAGAGAATTTTTATTTATATTTAGCTTCAATTGGGGTAGAAACCTCTGACGCACTCAGAGTCAACATATCGCAATTTGGCCAATCACCCAAAAAGGTTTGGCTGGCCAAAATTTACGGTCAGAAGGGTGAACAGCGCGCACTCACTCTCGCTATCTCTAGAATTGGAATATATTTCGGTGTGCTGCGCTTTGCCGGGATGGAATTAAGTGCGAAATCTGGCTCCATCGGGCTCCACTGGGCATAAGTAGCACGTCGCTAATGGCAGATGCGTCGGCAACCCTTTCAACGGCGATGTATTCTTTCACACTTTGATGTGCACGCGGTCGACAGAGTGAATCTGTCCGGCTTTTCACTTAAAACACCAGCTCAAAATGAAAAGAGGATTTGATGCTGCTGTGTGCGCGCGTGTCGTTTGAAATTCGAATCTTATGTGCCCGTGCCCGGCCAGCTAACTTAGTGTCCGGTCCACTCTCGCAAATGAAACGTGGAAAATCACGCCGGCCCACTCTCCCGCCGAGATAAAAGGGACGTCGGGATGCCGGGCCACGGCGAAAAGATCAATTCTGGAAAAGGAGAGCGACTCCATTGGACTGTAGTGAGCGAGCGAGAGGTGGAAAAAGTGCCCATAAAGTTTGTTGCAGCACCAACGGTGAGCGTATATATATTATTTCTTTTTTCCCCGTCGCTTGCTTGGGGCGAACCGTGAGTGAGAGCGTCGGCAGCACTGCTCTCCACTTGATTAATAATACCAATGAGAAAACGTGCCTCTTCTCCGCCCGAGTGCATCTCCTGCAGCAACAGGAGCGGAAAAATCTGAAAAAATGCACTTGAGTACGCTTTAATTGCAGGGCGGAATTAAATGATGGTGCATTCGGATGCACTGGAAATTACGAGACCATTTTCAGAGAGGCTCATCAATCAATTCATTCCATTTTCTAGTCTGAGAGTTATGTTAATAGAGGGACAGATTGCACAGTTTCATATTTATTTCATGCTGAATAAGGTGCACGAAAATTATAAATAAGTTTGTTAAGTTAACTAAGAAAATGATTTTAATGCTTTAACCTGTTTGAATTTAATCTCATGCTAAAATAAAAAGAAAAAATAGTACAACTGACGAAATCTATCTTATAAAATTTAGAAGTTCAAAATGTGATCCTTATTTTGAGGCTATATCTGTTATATTTTAAAGCCCCATGTTTTGCGTTGACCTGCCAAAATTTCAAATCGCTGTATTATCAGCAAGCATTCTTTAAAAAGGACAAAACTACAATTTTATCTGTAAATTTATGTTAAGACAAGAATAGAAAAATAATTCAGATACAGCATTAAAGATTTTTGTGTTTTTGAAATTGTTGAGAGGTGATATGATACCCTTCATTCGCAAGTTTTAACCAACATACGTGCTCTTATTTCTGACTCAAAATTAGTTTCTGTAGAGAAACAATTTTTGAAAATTGCAAAAACGTTGTTATCTCAGATTTTACTTTATAAACCAATATTATGAAGTGACAAGGATCAAACTCGGAGTCAAAGCAGAACTTACCAATGAATGGTTGATGTTGGTGCCTGTCGGCCGCTTAAAACACTATAGCCAGTATCGCAAACAGTGACTTCCAAAAACATTTGCTTTATTTCCTGGGTACGCAGAGGATGTATTTCATCCACTTATCCTTTTGCTTTCATTCTTCTCCCCTTGCTTTAGGCAAGGGCTTATATTAAAACGACGGCAAATGGGAAAGCTGCACCGACAACAATAATGTGATATACGAAAACAGAAGACGGATCGTCCACAAAAAGGTTGGGCGGCTTTAATAATTTATGATTCAATACGCGCTGCAGGAAAGGGGATATCCATTCAGTGCGTGCGGCTGCAAAATGGATGAGCTGGAATTGGCTGCCGCGCTTTTTATACGACGGAGGAGAGAAAAAATGACAACGGGAAATGCTCTTTGACCGGCCAGTTAATTGAAAATACCTCTTGCCATTGGGTCGAGTGCCGTTGGCATTCACCGTCCCGGTCAATCTCCGCACAGGCCGGCTTTCCTGCCATTTCTTCCGGGCGCTGCGAAATCCGGGCCCAACCAAGTTGTTCGCAACGCCTGACAGCCGGATCGGAGCGGATGTGTATCGCTGCTGCTTGACAGACACACTGATTGCTTTCATGAACTGCAGCTAATAAATTGGCGATCGCGTTTTATTCTCCCGGGGCTGCGCTGCCATTATTTTAGCAGCCGGGCAGCAAACAAGCGAAATCCACCAAGTGGCCTTTTCTGTAGTTTGTTAAACGCAAGCAACTTGTTTACGGCAACGACAGCCATTGTCAGCGAGTGCCAATTAGTGAGTGTTTCCTTTTTTTAATTATAATTGGCCAGAAACTGTCGGATTTGCCAGACTCTCTGTGCCACTAATTAGAGCGCGCATGTCAAAAATAAATCCGTCGAATCCTAATTTATATTTGGGTTGGACTTTTATTCCAATTTATCTGATGAAATCGTCTTGACCCAAGTTTCCGGGTTTTTCTCGCGTTCGATGCGTGTCTTTCGAGCAAAAACGCTCGTTTTCGCTGATTCGCGAGCGAAAGGCTGTTAATAAAATGGATTTGCGTTAAATTCAATAAAAAGCCTTTTTGCGTGCCGCACCATCTCCCGCCTTTCAACTCTTTTTATCTCTCGCATCGCGCCGGCTCGCTGAGCGGAATGAGGCGGCGGCTGCTGCTGCAGCTGGTTATCTCTTTCACGCGGCGTGTTGTAAGTAGATTTTTTTCTGAATGACAAAAGACTCGAAAGAGCGGCGGAGTGAGAATTGCACACAAAGCCGGAGAAGGACTGCGTGTAATGAGATGCCAAACTTCCTCGCATTGCGAATTTCTTTCCTCAGTGCCAAATGGTTTGAGTTCTGTTTAGGAGAAGTAGTAAACATCAATGCATTTAATTTATTCCTGAGGAAAGCGAAGATTGCGCCAATCGAGCGTTTTGAGTCTCTCATCTCATTAGAAGCAAAGTTGAGAGCACGCCAAACATAGTTAACCCTTTCCAAATGCTTCGTACACACGACGCTAACTAAGCCATAACTTGAGTTGCTGCTCAGCGAATTGCATACTTCGCAACAAAATTTCCGCTTAACAGCTCCTGATTATTTTCACTGATCAGCGTTTTGGTTTTATTTTCGAGTTACATCGTCGTGCACGCTTTATAATCAAATTAGCGCCGTGTCTTTGTGTTGTTGATCCTTTCGCACTGCTGTCGGGGCGAAACTTTCAGCGACGCAAACTCGAGCCAAACTTGCATCGCTGACAAGATCCCAACTGTCGCTAATCTAGTTTCTATGCGGCTTCTTGACGGAATAAAGGGAGTAAAAAGAAGTGGTTTCATATTTTCTGCATGGTAACAACGTCAATACATTTTAAGTTACTTTATGTAATTCATATTAAAACATAAAACAACAGCCATTAGTAGATTGGGAATTTTATGCGATTTTCGTTGAAAAAAGAATAATTTTAACAATATATTTTAATAATCGGATTTGATATGTAATTATTTGCTTAAAAATTAGTTACGTAGTGGAAAATCATTAAGTTTCGTTGAAAAATCCGAGTTTGTTTATTTAATACAGACAAAGGAACTAAAATAATATGATTTGATTATATACTCAATATGTTTGTGAATAAATAATTAACTCAAATGGATAAACCAAACCATGGTTTTTTCAGATTTCTTTAACCCATGTACAGATTTTAGAAAAATAAGCCTTTTAATGCCTCAGAAAGTATCCAAAATAGTTTTTGTTTCCCTGCTGCAATTCATAAATATCACGATTAATAAACAAGCAATATCACTTGATATGCTAAAGAGCAGAGCAATTTCCTGCTGCAGTTATCGCACTTTGCGTGATAAGATATCTGCCACATGGTTTCCTTTATTTCATTACGACTATAGTAGAACATAGACGGAGAGTCTGATTTACATCAACATCACTTCCCGTAAGTAATAAAAATCCCGATCGTAATATTGCGTCCGGACAAGGAGATCCTGCTCGAGAAGACAGGCGTGAAATATCTGTGCAGCTTGTTGGAAATTTTTTTATTCCTTTCCTTGTTCGGCGCGCTTAATAACAGGGAAAATGCGAGCCTTGCAGAAAATTATGTTGGGAGTATCGAGAGAGCGCTCGACGCTTGGTTTTTGAATTGTTTGCCTCGCACAAATTGAATCCGGTGGCCTGGAAATGCGAGCGATTGATGACGAGGGAATTGCAGCAGACTTGCAGATGAGGTCGTTGTGTTCCTTGAACGAGCAGGCGTATTAAATTAAGTTTTATAGATTGCGGAATGAATTGAAATGCATGAAGTCTCGTGAGATTGGTAAGGCTGCGCAATCAATTGAAAGGGTATTATTTATTTTTCAATTGCTCCCGTGGAATCCTGAGAGTTGCGCTGGCGAATAAATTGCTCTCATATTTCCACAAGGAATGAGTTCAAAATGGTATTTTTTATTTCCCATCTACAATCATTTCGGTTTTTTCCAACTACATATAGAAATCATCGTTTCACTTCATGAAATTCAATTATAATCTAGGTTAAATTAAATGTAAATATCTGCTTTTTTAGGTATAAAATATGAGAATACAACTCTAGATTGTGAGATTTTTCCAATTATGCAGCCATTATTAAAATTATTCATATAATAACAGATAAATATGTTTGTCATTTATTCCGATTTTTTTTCTTCAAAATAACTTATGACAAATTTGTGCAGCGAAGAGAATAATTTAAAATCGATCCAGTAGAGGATAGTTATTATTCTCTATGCATAAATTATGTTGAAAAATTACAGTATTGGCCTTATACTCTTGGAAACTTTTTCACATCCATCTAGAGATTAATTTTCCTATTGTACATCTTACATTTTTTTAGTCTTCTTTCCATAATTTCCTTTTTGGGTAAATTTTTGTTATATAACTTCATTATTATAGCAACTTAATTAATGCTCTTCCACCCCAATTCAAACCAATTTTTATTTTGGTATAAGTTTTGGAATTTTTTCATGATGAAAAACAAAAGATGAAAGTAAAAAAGTCTTTCCCCTTTTAAGAAAAATTCAGCTGAGTGTGGTGCACAAAAGACGGCACCCCGCTAAGCTCGTTAGCGACTCCGCCTCGGCAGCGCAGATAATTCTGCTTGAGAACACCTGCCGTTTTAATGAAAAAATCTGTGCGCACACTCAGCTAATCCGTGCGCTCCAGTGGACAGGCGCTGACAAATCGAGAGGAAAAAGTGATTTTTCTCCTGGGCCGTTAGAATTTTCACCTTTGATTTGCAGGAGAGAGAGAGAAAGAGTGAAAATTTCAGCTCCGCTGAAGCGGATAAGGCCGTTCGGATAAAAAAATCATTCGTCAGCTTTTAATAAAAATTCAGATTAAAAGGTGAAAGGGCGGCAACAAATGTAACCACAGCCGATCAATTCGTCCGCTTTAGTCGCCGTTTGGACGAATCATTTAAAGCTGTTGAATGAGCTCCAATTACGACTAATCCGGCACCATAATTGTCTGGCTGCCAACCGACATGCAAATTAATCCTTCTATTAGTGGATTCCACACGCCCTTAGTTCGGGACGTGCGTGTGCGGTGACAAACGCTCAAGCGTGCCCGACGCACCGGCAGCAAAACCTTATTAACGAGTCCACACGACATGATGGTGTGTCCTTTTTCGTGCTTTCAAACAGCAGCCGTCTTTTTAAGGCTTCCTCTCTTGCCTCGGCCAGTGCTCTTGGAAATCAGAGTTCACTGCGCTGCCCGACGGTTTTATTTACTACAGGAAAAGAATAAGGCGGATGGGATTTCTTTTTGAATGGCGCCAAGCAGGTGAATGTGCGAGGTTTGAAATTGGATGGGTCAAAATGGATGAAGTGCTTTCCGATTGATGCGAGGGTCTGATTCGTTTCCTGAACTCTCAGAAAAAAATGCTCTTGTCTGACCCGCTCCTTTGATTTGATTTTTGATATAACTTTATTTATAAGCTTTAAAAAGCTGGTACATATGCATCAATTCTAAAAACACAGATGAATGGACAATATATTCACAATCAGAGTGATCATTGCACGTAATTTTACAATTAACTTTCAACTCAATGGCGATCAAGATCTCTTTAAATTGTTATGGTAAGGAGTTGAGTAGTTTATTTTATTTATTTTTTTTGGATAAATTTACTCATTGTTTGGTTGGTATCAAAATTACGATCAGTCTGAACTCCTTAACTATGAACACTATACTCGTAAGACGAGCTTGTTTGTAAGGATTGTCAAGAACCTTACCGTTTGTTAACCAATTACAATGCCCAGTCACGAAATATTTTTTTTGACTGAGTCGTAAACCAGTACTGAGTCGTAAACCAGCCTAGCATTTTCAATATTCGTAATATTCGCTCTAAGCCATCTGATATTCTGTAAGAGGAAAGTTTTTGATCAACCTTTGAGGCAAAACGCGCAGCAATTATTGAACAATAGAACCACCTAGAAGACCTAAGAGCTGCAAATTACGGCACTCCATCTCATGTATCACATTAAATTTGATGCTCGTCGGTGCTTTGTCGCCACTTTTCCCCTCGTTCACCCCTTTTACTGCAGCGGAATCGGCGGTGCCGGAGGCCGCAGGACCTCTCGAGTTACCTACTACGCGAGCGCCAAGATTTTCCCGAGTCAAATTGCCGTTCCGGAACAAGCGCGCGCACCGCATTCCGAAATGAAGTTTCGCTAACTTTCGACCCCAAAAGCCGCCTTTATTGTTCGTCTGGGAGCACACGTCTGTGCGTGCCCTTGCAAAAGTAGTGTTTCCATGCTCGCGGTGGTTCTCGAACAGGTCCGAAAAATGAGCAAGTTAAGCTGCTTACTTTTACGCACAGAGTTTCGTTAAAAGAAACAGAGTGAGAGAGTTTACTGTTTTCCTTAATTAACAGTTCCCACTTCTGGCCAGCTAAAATATGTTTGTAGCTGAAACTAGAACATTCATTTTCATGGAGAAAGGACAGCTGCTTTAAGGATAATTGTGATCTTGGAGAAAATTTAATGCTTTGCCTGTGACGAAATTCAAATGGTAGACCTATTATTTTTAAGAACTATCAAACGAAATCTTTTGGAATATCAAGTATTGATTTCAAGAGAAGTTCATTTGTTTCAACAACTTGACAGTTTTTTCACCCGCAATTTTATTTTACAAATAATTATAACGATATTTTAAGTTAGCAATTTTGACGTATTTTAAATAGTTTCATTTTACATTTGTAAAAAAGGCTTAAGAAAAAAGCAACGGTGTTTAAAAAAATTAATCTTACTCTCCTGGTATAGATATCAGTGTCGAGACATTATCACATGCATATTGGAAATGTGAAAACCAGCAAGTAGCGAGTCGGAATGCTTTCGTATTCCTCCCAACTTTGAATGAACTCGTGAGTCAAACTTATCCATTAACCCGCGTTGCCCTCCAGACATCGCTCAAATTTTCGCATTGCGAGTTCACGAATAGTAAATGCGCTAAACAATGGCTTGGCTAAACAGAGAACTAAGAAAACAAACGAACATCCCATCATTTGTTAGAATGAAAGGTTCTTTCAGAGTTGAAAATCTCCTGAACATTAGACAATTTATTTGAATTGAATGAGGTGGCATTCTAAGCTGAAATAGAACTGTCCTCATTGAACAGACTCCTTTTTCTCATTTCTAGAACTTTTGTTCACGTGCGTTTACACACCTTTTTGAAAGCCCGTGTGTGCGGGGAGCTCCTTTGGTGCGTCGGTTTGCACCATTGATTTCCAGCAGAAAGGGCTGATGCAAGACTCTACAGCCTTTGATCTCCGACCGTCTTCCGCCTGATATTTACATTTCATACAAATTGAACAGTTAGTTTGCCCACCGAGCGTTTTTCTCTCTCGGCAGGCAGGTCGACGAAAGCATAAAAATACAGAAAGAGCAGAAGAGACGCAATTTCACGATCCACGTTCAAAATTAAATTCGAGCGCGTTCTCCCTGTTTGGCATTTCTGCTGTTCGTATATACTAAACATAAATTTAATATCAAGTTTGCCGCCGGATATTTATGGCACTTTCCCTTACGCTTTTAATTAATTTTTAGCAACAAACGCTTCATGCTGGAGACATGTTTTCACAACAAATACATTCGTTTGAATAGTGTACTAATTATTTATTGCATTCAGACGTTGCTTTGAATATACATGCTGAAACTCCCAACTCCCTTTTTCGATTGCCACTGCTGGACTAAATACGACCAGATGGCGCATGTTCCCATTATTTGACACCGAAAGAAACGTTTCGACATTTGCACACAAGCCACTATTATTGTACCGCGCGTAACAAAACAAACATGCCTTCACTATTTATTGCCGCAGTTCACGGCAAAAATATGTTGGTACTCGCTTTAATCTAGCGAAGGGAAAAGAAAAAGCAAATCGCGTGTGATTAAAAAGGCTGCACCTCTCGTAGTAGCAGAAAAACGTGAACAATCGGGGCTTCTCGGGAAGTACACTGTCCGCAACTCCATCGGAATGAAAGGAAAAAGCGTTTGAGAGTTTTTCTAAGGTGATCAGAGTATATAGGAATGTTGAACCCTGGAATTAAACTGCATTGCAGCTTCAAATTATCGGAAATTATTCCGCACCAGGGTAAGTAATTACGAATATGAAAATTCTAACCATATTTAAACATATTAATTTTTGCAGCTGTTCATTTGGTAATATTTTAATTTATAATGTTTATCATACAGTTGGTAATTCACTGATGTTTAGATTATACATTACATATTAAATAATAGAGGAAAGGTGGGAAGAGGGCATAGCATTTCAGGCATACAACTTGAGAAAACTACATCTTTAACAAAAATAAACATATGTTACGATACATTAGGAAACTATTTCTTTCCTTCCATTCTTATCAAAATAAATTAAAGATATGCTATTGCTAAAATGTACAACAAGCTAATTTAATGTTTCAGTCAAGGAGGCGTCTCACGGGTTATTTTAACGGATCCATGTACTACTGCAGAAAATATTCTGTAATAAGATGAAGGGTATTTGAAATGAGATAGACTGGAATTTCATTAATGATGAAGTTTCAATTTTTTTCCATCCCACTCACGCCTCACTCAAGATCTGATTGTGAGATAATATTTTATGAATTGGAATTTTGTGAGATGAGTGTAGGGTACTGTTACTATCGAACAGTCGTAACAATTGAATGAAAATTTGATTTTCGGACTCTTTGAAGAGAGAAAATTCCCAAATTTGATCATAAGTCAATCCGTGTCATCAAACAATAGAGCACGTTACAGCTAAGTTTGCTTCTCTTGGTCGCGTTAGGGGCGCAACCTATCCCCTTGTGTGTTTATCCACAAACACACCGAGCTGGCGGCTTTTTTCCAGCACGGCGAACAATACTTTCCAATTATACACCTGCACCGGCCTCGAGCTTAATTGCAGCTCCACGCACCGGCGAGCAGAAAGCAAAGAAAAGCGAGTGCCTGCCTAGAGCCGGGGGAGGGAAAAAACGGCGAGAAAAGCGCGTGCGAAAGACACACGATCCCCGTGCGAGTGGCCCGAGTGCTTGTTAAAAGGCATTCCGTGTAATCAATTCTTCGGTGCCGAGCGTTTGTGTGTGTACACTGCCATACAAAGAGTGAGGTCGGCGTGTTTGCCGAGAATTCTTAAGACGCTGGACAAGCTGCTTTTATATTTTTGTCGGTCGGTCCCTCTCGGTCGGCTTGGCCATACCAAAATCAATAGACGTGCGCGCGAAACCCCTTCTTTGCCTGCTGATGTGCTTTCGACCGCGTGTATACAAACTACGCGAGTGCGAACTGCACACAGCACTCAATAAATGCGAGCTAGGGGTGTGCAAAAAGGTCCTTTGGCAATTGGGTTTCTGGCCCTTCTGTGAAAATTTAGTTGCTGATTGACTCGGGAAATTCCAGAATATTTGTTATTTGAGTTTTTTGATTGATAAATATTTTAATTTAACTTGAACGGTACAGGGAATTATTTAAAAAGTATCCTCATTATTGGTTTCAGCAGTATGGAGTCAATCAAATTAAAAGTATGAAACACTCATAAAGGACCAAGCTTCATTATAAATTTAGATCTATTTGCTATATTTTACAGCACCCTGGTCATTTCTCATGGAAACTATAGGGTTGTAGGGTTGTGAATTTTGGGCGTTTTTTGTAGCTGAGATTTCCAGCAAAAAACTGTTATTTCCCTCATTTTTGTGAGGCAGATGTTTAAATTTTTAGGTTAATAAGATTATTTTTAAATAAATTTAGACATAATGTACTTAACAGTCTCATCAATTAATAATTCACACCCAGCTACACGATAAATCCTGATTTTTTTTACACAAAATTACAAACAGATTTCTGTTCGTCCCGACAAGATCTATCCACCGTTGTACGCCTGATGACAGGGAAACACACTTCGAAAATCAATAAAATAAGATATCCAGTAGGGAGACAGCGCTGGCCGTTTATTGATAAGCATTCAAGCTCTGCCTGTGCAATCACTTTTTTACAGAGCTATTGCAAGGGGAGTTTTAGCTCTAATTTCGTTTGCGGTCCTCGTAAAACATTCATCATGATTTCCAACTAGAGAAAATTCATCATCCATTCAAATGATTTCGGTTCTGTGCGTCCCAACACGTAAAGGATTTAATTTCCGGAGCAGCCATCAAGTGGTGACGGCTTCCTGAGATGATAATAATAAATATATTAAACCTTCTAAAATCTGGATTATATATTATAGGCTTGAAAGTTGAGTCAGGATCTAAATTAGGTTTTTTCCAGCTGGTTTTTTATCTTTCATTGAATGATATTCCCTTTCACCAAGTGAAATCCTGTCAAACCTTATAGAAAAAGTATCATTAACCACTTTGATGAGTCATTAATACATTATTTTGTTTAAATAAATACACTTTGTTATATAATTCCAAGTCAAAGCCTTCAGTTTTGCACGTCCCCCAAAGGTGCGTGTGTTGGTGCCTCTGACTGATGAGCTTCGGTCGCCTTTGTGCGCGGCCGTCGACCACCGGCCAGAATTAATTAGCCGCAGTCAAGATTGCCTTCGCCTGGTGACGCCTCGAGAGAGAGAGAGAGAGAGAGAGAGAGAGAGAGAGAGAGAGAGAGAGAGAGTGCGAGAGCCGCCGTTTTAATGAAACGTACAAACTTTCCTCGTCCTCTCGCTCGCTCCGCGTGTGTGCCGATCGTTTTCAAGCCTTATTAATGGCGACCGTCCGAAAGCGGGTGGCGCAAGGGTGCGTCGGGGTTGTTTTGCTTTGATGTAAAATGGACGCAGTGTGGTTTTATGGACTGACTGAACAACAACATAAGCAAAAGCACACGCGATTCTGTGAGCTGAACATAAAAGCTCTACTCTGAGTGACTTTGCTCTGACGGGGTTGATTTTGAAAATGTTTGCCGTGAGTTTTGCGTTTGATTCCTGGAGGGGAAAACATGTTGGCACGGGACGCAAATGATCTTTGGGAAAGTTTCTCAATTTAATACTATTTTAATGGATATATCTGAAAATTATGGAACATTAAATAATGCACAAATTGGGAACTTTAGACGTTAAAATTTTTGTTTCATAGTTAAAAGGTTTCTAAAAAGAGCTAAAAGGCTAAAGTCGGATGATTTTCACAGCTGAATCACAATCGTGTATTTTTCTTGGTTCAAAATTACTTCCCAATAGCACTTAAGAACCAGCAACTGTCTTTAAAAACTAGTAATGGCTTAATTAGAAATTTTCCCCGCACATTGAATGGTCTCTCCATAATAGAGTTTTTAACTATTATGTATTTTAGTACACAGCAGACACGTGTAAAAGTTTTGGTAAAAAATTGTTTCAATTTAATTCTATATATAGGTTGAGCTTACCGCAAAACTCTGTTTCCAAGAAGAGCTCTCGCCGCAACAAAAGTTCATTCTGAAAATTGGGCTGGAAAATTGATAAATATGAGATTTTTATGTTAAAATTCTGTCTCTTGCAGGGTTCTCGGGGATGGGACCTATTATTCAAAGCTGCCCCACTTCACAAAAAGCGCCTTTTCCGCCGAAAGAGAGACGTTATCCTCCCTCCGCACTTTAACTCGCGAGCCGCGCCGTTGTAAAAGCTTCCAGCTGGAAAACGTTTGCGGTCTGGAACTAGAACGATCGTTAACTTGCTTTTATGATTTTCGAGGCAGGGGGAGAGCACCGAATGTTGCAAATGCGATATTGCGCAGATTATGGCGCGGTGCTTTTTGCCATCCCATAATGCTTGCGAACACGTGTGCCACTGGCCTTTCGCAGCCGCAAAAAGATAAACAAAGTCAAGAAGAGCACTTCTTCCTCCTCGAATACCCAGAATATTAAATTGACTTGCTTCTTGTTTCCACGAAAATTTTAACCACGTCTGCAGTAATTGAAGAAACAGGGAACACTTTAATCTCAAGCAACGATTCAAACATTCCCTGTTTGAATTATTATTAATGACATCTCCGACGGAGGATTTGTGTCTCTTGTTTGTTGACGTGGCAGCGACGCGCTTCCATTTCCAGAATATACAAATATTTGGGGCGGGGACATCTCCGAATCGAACAACTTCTCCGGCATGAGAACACCAAATTTGTCCTTTCTATTCTCTCTCACTCTCTTTCTCGTTTCATGGATCTGTTTTTGCATCGTGCTGTCACACTCTATATATACACTATGTTTTACGCCCTCTCTCTCTCTCTCTCTCTCTCTCTCTCTTTCTTCCTATATCACCATAAATCTCTCTCGCAATCTGTCTACACTCTCCTCTTTTCTCACTCAGATCTACTGATTGATGAGACTTCCATTCTCACTTTCCTTTTTGTGCAGCGTGCTGTGTGTAATCAAATGTCCTGTGTCGACTTTGTTGCAGGTTCTTAAACTCGAGCTCTAGCAGCAAATTATTAGTTTTAGTTTTAGTTAATGGTAAGTGCCTAAATTATAGTCACACTCTAACCATTTCACCACCTGTGTGTTATGTGTGTCGTTCTACCCCCACCCCTAATTCCACGTGATTTTTCATAGCAGTTTATCCCAACTCAGCCTCAGCAGGTTATTTTGCCGAAAGGCAGGTGCTGTCGCGTCCCCTATCTCGCTTGAAAAGTGTGTTGCACTTTCGCTCCCGGGCAAAGCTACTTCATGCGAATGAATTTTTCAAAAATAGAAATGTTTCGCCCTCCAAGCCCTGACACAAAGACGCCTTTGAAACGGATGACTGCGTTCAAACGATGGAAATGTGACAACGGGATGTTCATTCCTTTTGACGTTTAACCAAGTTTAAAACATGAATGAGGCGGAATTTTTGTGCAGAACTTGATTCCCGATCGCAAGGAATATGAAGCGAAAATGCGGACGGTTTTGTTCCCTGATGTTTTTGTTTATCTTGGGTGTTTTTGAAGGCCTCCTATTCTTCAAAGGGAGGGCCAACTTCAAACGATTATGCTGCGTCTGAAGTTTTCCGCCTCAAATTTCATCATTTTTCGCCATTGGCCCCGTGAAAAACAATTTCCCAGCCTTTGACCCCGGAGCTAAAAGAGCCGCCGTCTGCTCTCACCGATGTAATCCCTTTTCTTCAATTTCGCAAATCCGACCGGTGCTCTAATCCGCGGGCGGCGCGAGAAAAACTTGTCCAATTTCACGGCCTTTCAGCTCGGAGTTAATTAAACGCAGCGAGTTTGGTTCGCTGCTCGCATTCATCACGGCAATTAAAATAATTTCGCAACCCCTCGCTCGCTCACGCCCACCCCATTCTCTCATTTCCGCGACTTCCGCTTCCTGCCCGCTCATGCATGCGTGCGCGACTGCCTCTTCACGTATGCGCCCGCGACGCGAGAGGCGATTTTCGCGTCTACGTGCACTCGCCGTCCTATCTCTTCAGCTCGGGGTGGCGCTGCACGCCGTGCTGAACACAAATAATGCAGTGGAAATGAACTCTGTGACGCTCGAGGCACCCTCACGTCGAAACTCGCACCCTGTACACACGTGTATGTTAGGTCGTTGGTGCCTTTGCGGAACGTTGCAGATAAGTCTGTCGCGTAGAATGGAATTGCTTGTGTGTACACCTGGCTGCCGCTGAAAAAGTTCCAAATGGGTCGAGCGCGGATCTGATAAGTAGAAATGGTTTTCTTCGTACCGCGGAACAATCTCTTCCCTGATGATTCAATAAAGTAGAAATCTGAATGGGAGATTCAAAGGAAATGGTTTTACTAAAGGAATTTTATATGACCACTGCATATGGTGAATGAGCACGAAAATGTGTATTAATAAGTCAAGTTAATGTTGAATATAAGGTTTTTTATAACAATATACACTTTTTGAAAAAAACATACTTATCAATTCTAATTTTATCGTGCTAGGTTGCAGCTGTTCCAGCCCCTCAGGCCTCGGATCAGCAATACTTTTCTTGCAAAACATAATCCATACCTCAGAGTCGATTGTAGAGGATCACCAGCCGTTGAAAATGATTGACTGCAATCGTTGCTACAATTGAACTCTATGTTTGCCCGCCGCTAATCAACCTCCATTGGGAGCTGTGACACAAATCTCTCACAAAACTCACAAGTTTCTTTATGCTTTTTGCTTCTCAAATTTTTATCAAAGGGTAGGCGACTGATAAAGCAGCTAACAAAATTTCGTCACTCATTTCTTTTTCTTAAAAGTGCTTTCAAACTTAATGCAGTTCAACGTTTTCATTGTTATCCATCCGGAACTGTCCTCAGCTAAACCTGTGGTGTGGATTTGGTTTTGAAGTTGAAGCTACTGCTGATCTAAGGGCTGCTGGACCTAAAACAGCTGGTGGTGGCTGTACAATAAGAGAACGTACGGTTACATTTTCTTTTTGAACCTTCACTCATAGCCCTTATAGTCATATCTGGGCAGAATGGATGAAAAATTTCATATTTCCTAGGTTTTCGTCAATTGAGTAAAAAAAACGCCAAAAGTAAAATCACGTAAGATCGTCAGAATGAACAACCAAAATATGCCTGTTTGACTTAAATATAAATTGAACATCGATTTTAATGAATTTAGATGCTGCAGTGAATAGTCGAATTCTCTTAATGAATAATTTAAAGACGATTAATATGAAAATAAAAGAGATATAGAATGAGAAATTTATCCAATGATGATTTTATTTTCTGTATTGTATTGTATCATACAACGAATTTAGATTTAATTTTAAGTTTTTAGTTTCAAGATACACCCCGCATAATGAACATGACATAAATCGAGACACATATAATACTTCAAATTTTGTAATTAATGGCAGTATGTATCATGAGCGACTAAGATTGCGCAAGAAGCTCTATAGATGTTCAAAACAAACTTTTAATTAGTGGCCTCGCACGTCGAGTGCGTGTTTTCGCCATGTTCGGAAAAGCCCTCCTTCACTTCACAGCCAGTGCCGTTAATTAACATCAGGACGTGGAAATTCGAGATCGGGGCGCTGCCTTTTAAAATTCATTTAGCTGGCAGTGCAGGAGGGATCTGCATAGCCCTTGAAAATTTGCTCCGCCAGTCTAATTGGCGATCGATAGCGGCGCCACTCGACGCGCGGACGTGTAATTACAGTTTTCGCATTTGCATTCCGTAACTGGAGAGTTAGCAAACAAACGCGCAGCGGGTAAAACACTCGTTGATTGCTTCCCGGATTTGTTACAACTAACTATAAGGGCACAACAGAACACGTTCGCCCCGAGTGAGTGTGGCTGGCATACTTGGTGCAGAAATTTCTCATTTGCCAATGTTGTCTATGCCAGGCATTGCTGCAAGTATATGCAAGGTGAGTTGAGGAAAGTAATTGAAACTGCGCTTGGCAGGATTTATTCGACGAGTGCTCGGAATAACTAATTACTGCGGGGAATTAGTATCTAAAGGGTTTTACTTTGCCATCTACGTGTGCTCTAAATAGTCAATTAAAAAGCACTCTAATTAAAAAGGAATCATTCTTTCCACTGCAAAAAATCATTATTGCAATTTCTTCTATCAGATAAAATGACAGGTAATTTTAATATAGCTTCATTTTGGCTAATGGGGAAAAATTTAAATAATAGATTTAAAAAATTTTCTCCTATTTTACATTTATAATTAACATAGCTTTTCGGAAGTAAAAATTGATAAACAAAAATGATTGCCAGCTTGTAAAAATTGTATCATTAGATATTTTTACAATATAACTACGAGAAACTTACAAAGCCTCTGGAACCCTTTTAGGAAATTTTTATTTTTCCCGGGAACGTCATAAATGACCTACCGATCGATTTGTGTCACTCAACAGTGTTTACAAAGCTAATTTAAGCTAAAACTATATTTTTAAATCAATTTTGAAAATTTGGCCCATGTTCTATAGATCTAAAAAATTCGCTCAAATCATCGAATCGAGTAATTTAGTTTCAAAATTAAGTTTATTATGGGCTGACAGAGCAACTCTGCCCCAAATCAGCACACATCCATAAAGTAATGAGACAATTATGTAGGAAATATATTTGGAGGGAAGTAATGATTAATGGTAGCTTGAGATTATTGCTTCTTCAATTTTCTTCTTAAACGAACTTGAATTCTCGTTCATACACAAATTTGGTGAAAGACTATTCCACTGACGATAGCACTGCACTTGGAAGCACTGTTCAGGCACAGTAACATTTACACGCGGAGCCAAAAGCCTCAATCGATGAGCTCTGGACCTGCCTATCAAGTCAACATCGCGCATGGTGGTAACATAACATTTTACATTAATTACATTTAACATTATTTACACAAATGTACATGGTTTATTCACATCGGGAAAGGCTTCACACATTCATTAGCTTCAATAAAAACTAATTCACCAAATCTCCTTGTTAATTAAAATAATTTTAAAAATTTCCACCTTGAAACTATTGCCTTTCGATCCAATTTCCCTTCTCCCTCAATGAACTTGTCTTTTTTTCATTTGTAGTGGATGAGAGCAACAGTGTTGATGTGGATCAAATGACTCACAAGAGAACGAGGGTGTATGATCTTGTTGCGAGCTTTTTTGTAGCTGCAAAATACAGCTCAAAGGGTCTCAATTACGGCGTCTACGGCGTCTAATGTTCTCGTTCTTGTCGCGCTGTCATTTCACCGC
Source organism: Cloeon dipterum (assembly GCF_949628265.1). Taxonomy (NCBI): domain Eukaryota; kingdom Metazoa; phylum Arthropoda; class Insecta; order Ephemeroptera; family Baetidae; genus Cloeon; species Cloeon dipterum. Next base: position 13,138,470 of record NC_088790.1, read on the forward strand.
ACTCACCTTCCAACACATGCAGTTATATACCCCGGGTGGCTCTCTGACACCCGTCTTTTGGCGCAACTTTTGCGCGGACGCAAGACAAATAGTCTCTATTAGACGCGAGTCTCGCGGCACTTATTTGATTATGATTGATGGTGGAACGCCTTTTCTGGCAGACTTATCGTCGCTTTTATTTCCCCGAGGCCGCAGAAATAACCTTCGTGCGCCAGCCAGCTTGTCACCCCCGGCCGCGCGCAAATGTGTACGTTTCACGCCGCAAAAAGTGCTTGAGAGATAGGCGGAACCGCTGGACTAATGACGCCCGGAATGGCTCACGTAGAGTTTTTCAATTCGCGGACGGTGAAAAATCGCGTTGTGTCTTGAGAGTCGAGAAGCCAGAAGGGTAAATGGACCTCAATTCAGACATGTATACTGTGCAGCAATTTTTTCTTAAAATAGAGAGCTAAAGAAATTTTAGAAACACGCACTTAACTGAATGGATTTAAGGGTTAGAAGTACAAGAAATGAAACAATTCTATCAATAAAAGTTCAAAAAATTATATAAAAAATGCAAAACAAAAAAGATTATTTATAATTACATTTCTCTCATATTAATATCGTTGTTTTCAAATGGAGAAACTAGTTGGATAAATAAGTTGAATCTCTTTGTCAACGAGGAAAAAATACAATTTACGTTCTTCATTGCAACAATGGAACATTCTTCGAGTGACCTCTTCGTTTTAAACGACCTATCATCATCTTTTGGCCAGTAACACCCTGAAAATTTCAGCTGTTATGAAGTTCAGCTTAAACCTCTTAGACTTTGAGAACTAATAGTACAGTTTTTCTGTACAATAGTCCTAATTTACAGACGGTTCCAAGTTGTGATATTTACCTTGTTATTTTTAAATAAAATCTGGTTTTATAAATAGGGATAAAAGAGTCAGTTGCTTCTTTTATTCCTAATCAGATTTTTAATAGTTTCGAGCAGTTTCTATCACAAAAAAAGTCACTCAACAAGCTTTCAACAATATTCATAAAACTCCGACAAAACAAACGGATTATTGAAACTTTCCAGCCGTCAAGGGTATGCTACATACAGCCCTTAAAAGTTGTCCTCTTTGCTTTCAAGTTGTTTGCAAAATTGTTGAATACAACTCATTAATATCGTAGTTTGTGTAATTTTAAAAATACAAAATTACAAGCAACTTCTTCAAATATTAGTTTTCTGTTTTATAAATGACCAAGAAGCGAACGAAACTTTTAATTCAATCTCAGCTTGATCTTGTTTAGCTTCTCAGCTGGCTAGTCAGAACGCATTTAGCGCCGGCAACTTTCCTCTAATGACTTTTCTCTGCCTGGCAGGAAAAAAAGAAAAAAGAACGAGGCGACAAAATCCGCGTTCTCACTGCACGCTGGCTGGCAGATCTCATTTCAGCGCATTAATTACACGAGAGACGCTGCGAAACAAAAAGTAGGCCGCTTTGCTGCTGCTTGTCGCGCCCTCCAGTTTGCAGCGGAGAGGAAATTGCACAGTATGCGGATTACGCGAAAATCATCTCGAGCGCTATTATTCTCACTGCAGCGCGCGGCTGCATGACGTTTGATTAAAGTCGGTTTTACCGGCGGCTCACAAAAGACTTTGCAGCCAGCTAATAATTACGAGAGCGTGTGTGCCTCAGCATAGCGAAATAATGCTCAAAACCCTGCAGCTGCTGCTGCACATGAACGAACAAAACTAACTTGCGGCCGCCGCACAACTGGCGCCGAGTTTGTGTGCGAAGAATGAAAAGGGGTCGGCAGCCTTCTCTTTAATTCCGCGTGTAAACAGAGGGAGACAGAGATTGAGACACAACTTAATGGGATAGTCAGCGCGTGTGTCTGGCCTTTTGTTGTCCTAGCTTGTTAAAAAGGAATTGGGTTTTAAACTGCAAATGGGGACACCCTTGTTTATGTCTCATTTTACAAAGTTTGTTTTACCCAGGAGCCCTGGAGCTGAGATATATTGGAAACAATTGAAACTTCTTGCAGTATAGGTGTATTTAACTTAGAAATCATACAAGAGGATGAGCTAAGAGCTCATTATGGACCTTTTTACAGTCACTATTTATTGAATACGACGATGCTTAAGTTTTTAACGCTATCCCAACTTCCAAAGCTCCCTAATTTGCATAACATTTTTTAAACTAATAAATTTCGAAATTTAACCAGCTCGTTGGCTCACATTGTTAAGGCATTCTCAGGAGTGTCGAAGCAGTAGGAGATGTCAGGAAAAATAGAATATTATATATATTTTCTCTTCTTGCGCAAATTCTATCAATTGCTTTTGCATAATGGTTTCATTGCCAGAGTGAAAAGAATAAAACCGTAAGGAATATATCCTCCGATAATGGTTTTATCCTCCTCCTGGGAGGCATTCTCACTTTTAAACAAAAATTTGATCACTAATTGTTTCAAGCTGATAGGAGAGAGCTTTTAAATTGCGCCATCAACCAGAAGATTCCTGGGGCGAAACGCAGAAACGCAGGAGAGGCGTCGAAGCCAAGGCCGAATTCTCGGCGCGCGTGGGGCGAAAATGGCTTTTGCATGCGGATGCCATTGTGCTGGTAAAAGCCGTGCCCCGCAATTACCGCGTGCCACCAGCCTCCCCATCCATCCAGCCAGCCATCCATCTGCAGGGTTCAAACAGAGGCCAATGGAGCTGCCATTTTCAGCGCCGCTTCCCTCTTGAAACGCAATTTAAGTTGGTCGGGGGCGTATCTCTCAGCCGCAGCCGTGCAGGCATCTCTCCAGCATCATGCACTAAATTAATTCAATCATCCAATTGACAATAAACTAGCATGGGCGCCACTCGAGCGTGTGCCACTCCACCGCCTCGCAATAAGTGCGAAATAAAAGCACGTATGACACTCCTCTCCGCCGGGAGTCGAGGCGGAAAAGTCGTTCGCGAGATGGAAAATGAGCAAGGCCGGCGAATCGAGTTATCGCGTCTGAACACGTCCGTCCAGCCGTTTTTCATTTCTCGGCCAGCCGCCCATTGAGCAAAATCGAGTGCAACATGTTGACATTGGAATTGCAATATCGAGCGCAACACCAGTGATTTCTTTCCAATTTTTCGCCTGTCACAACTCGCAACTCACGATCGGCGTAGCCTACAAAAAGTTCAATCGTGCTGTTAAAAGAGAGGAGCGTGTTATGTACTTTGATACTGAACTGCTGTTGCAAAGTTTTTGTTGCTCGGAAATTCACTGTAGAAAATTATTTGAACACACCGTATGGAGGAATATTCGCACTAGGGTTGGGAATTTGACACGCTCGAATTTTATTTTCTGAGAATCTGAATTGCTTCTAGACATCCCATGAGCAATGACAACGCAATCTCAAAGCTTTAGAGCCATATTAAAAATTGGCAAACATTTCTTTGGATTTAAAAATCATCCTAAATACAGAAATATTATTTTATTATTATTTATGTTCCAAATTATCCCTGCTCAAAACAATTTTTGAACATGCTGAGCAACGTAAAGTAAGCAATTAATTAGTGACTTGAGAAATGTTTTGTACCAAGAAAAATCTCGCTCTTAATTTTTGATAATTTTAATCCAAATTTTCCGTTAAAAAGCATCTTACACATATGTTTTTTTAAAAGGAACCAACGACCGTCTAAAAATAGTCTTTTATTCGGTCAGAAACACGGTCTAAAATTCCCAACCCTAATGCGCTCTGAAAAACATTCTGCATTCTGCCTCTCACACGATATGACTGGAGATCATACTTTTTGATATTAAAAACGCGTCGTTGTAACACACCCTGTGATTTCAAATGTCCCTAGTGGCTCGAGTGAAAAATTGTTTTTTGCCTCCAATTTTCTTTTTCGTCTGTTCGCATTGTCTTTTTGTCGAGCTCTCCACTGTGAGTGGCAAACAAACAATCAGGGAATATTCCTTCCAACTTTTGCTGTTTGCGCCATCAAAACTTTCCGCGTCTCCAAAATTGATTTTTGATAGTGGCAAATCTAACGTTACAGGACCAAAAAGGATATTCTTTGTAACTCGTCAAAAGTCTCTTTTTGGAGTTATTGGAAAAACTTTTTGAAATGGCGACAGTTGTGTGCCATCCTCGTTAATTGCAGGGTTAAAAAGGGAGAGGAAACTAAGCTGGAAATGGCCTAAAATGAGTCAATTTCGTCGAGTGCAGTGATTTTCCCATCGGCGCAGAAACATTTGCATACATTTGACTTTCCACGAAACTTCGGAGCGGCCGAGAGCTACACTTGGGATGAGAAGATGCGTCGGCATCTTCAGCAACGTGATACATCCTGATTTGAATTGCAAAGACCTTTATTTCATTTGCAAAAGAATGACTGACTTGATTGAAAGTGTCTTCCTGCCCCGGCTGGTAACCTCCTCCTCCTCCTCGGGCAAGTCGGCGAAAATGACGTTTGCAAACAATTTCTGCACGAGTAAATTTCCGCTCGGGTGGACGCCAATGACGAAAGAATCACCAGCATAAATTTGAATGTGTAAATAAACGTGGTGCCTGCTCAAGAGACGCGCAAGTCCCACTTCCGGTCGTCCAAGTGCGACACTATCGGCGTGCGATCATGTCACACCAAGAATTATTGTGTAGCTGATTTATTTTCGAGACGCGAAGACAAGCGAACTCAAATCAGCATCGCAACCTCCGCTCCATTTCCTGCTAAAGCAACCCGGCGTTTCATTTCGCACCGCCGGGGCCGCCGTAAAGAAGGTGGCTCTCTCTTTTTCAACATTGATGCGTGCGGTGTAAAATATTTTTTTAAACAATAAAATGTTTCAAGTTAGCCAATTCAGAACAGAATTATCGGCTGGTGCTCTTTCTAATAGCACGTAGGTAGCTTTCATTTTATAAGGAAAGATCTTGCGCAAAATTTTATGGTGTTGAAGAGAAAAGATTCTTCAGCTACAGAAGTTAATAAATTTTAAAGGGGCTTATTTGCGTGAGAGAAGCAAAGGAGAATGTTCTTGCAGATCTTCTAGAATTTACCTTAATTGGTTTCTTCAAAGAAAAATAATTTAAAATGCGAAAGGAGCTTTTTTCACGTGGATTCTGGAAGCTGAATTATTTTTCGGCGTTGTTTTTTGATGCAATCTTTCTGAATGGACACAAACCATGCTATTTTGAGAGTATTAAACTAAATTTCCATCCATCAACGAGAGCTTATAATTGCAAAATTCAAATTTAACCATCATAACAGAGACGGGTTTATATCAGCAAAAGAGAACCGCCTACAAGGGTTTTAAAATAAAATACCCAAAATTATCATGTCTTAATTTCATTTTTTGTCGAAACTGTCTCAATTTCAGAATCTTAGTTTGCATCATTTCTTTCAGAAACGCTTACCTCACGTGTAGAATTAATAGAGTTGGGAACCTCAAGTCATTTTTTAAGCAAAAAGGACTAAAATCATCTATCAACTGTACAACAAAACATTTATTGTTTAAACTTTTTCTCCAAAAATCTGTTCCTTATTTAAAAGTTAAAAGTGAAGCCAAAAACAGTCAAACGTCATCAATTTCCACTCCTACAAGAGTGAAAAATGGATTATCATTATCTGTTAATTGCAGTACACTTTTGCGGGTAACTAATGAAAATCGCTAAAACTCTCTTTGAGGCGAATTTTGCCCTGGTGGAGGCTGACCATTTTACCAACTTCTGACAAACGTCTTATTGTGTCATCAATATACTATAATATCAGCTCAAAGTGCCGTATGCCTATTTTACCTCCTTGAATTTTTAGTTGATGGCTACTGAGACCAATGAAACCTCAACGAAGTCACAAAAGCTGATCGCATGACCCATTTGTCATCTGGCGCGAATGAGGTCTCTCATTGTGAGGAGGCCTGTATTTGCTAGTTGGTCCTGGTGTCGTTGATCGATTCGACACACGAAGAGAGCATACGTCGTCTCGCAAATTAAAACGGCGACACTCGCATGGATGCATCACGTAGCACCAATATTTGCCTGCCAGTTCTCGTTCGCCCCGAGCTGGTGCGTGTTATGCGTCGTCTTCCGTGCAATCTGATCCGAAAGTCGCCCAGAATGCACGTCGGCTTGCGGCGCGCAAATAATTGCGGGGCGCTTGCTTCGCAAAACGAAACTCGCTTTGCTTTCGGTTAAAACGCAATTTTCTAGGGGTTTGTGGTGTGGTTGCGGCGGACGAATTGATTGTTACCCAATCTGCCAGCCTAAGGCGGGATTACACATGTGTGTAGCTGGGCCAACGTTCATTACCGAAAATTGGATCCGGCTTTTGATGTGCCGGGCGAATTTGCATGTTTGTTTATATAAACAACTGAATTTCCAACGTTGCTGGAGAACAAAACATTTATCTGGCATCTGCAGCGGCTTGTTTGTACATAGGCCTGTTCAGTTATTTTTTGTCCCTACAAAAATTATATGCGTGTCTCTATTTGGTCCCCTCCATTATCTGTGTTTATTTGTTCTCCATTAGAAAAATGAAACCGTTCGACTGTTGATATATTACACACAAAACAATTTTTCAGCCATAACATATTTTTTTGCAGTATAATCCAAATTGATTTTGTTGACAAAATTGTTTCCTTGGAGCGTGGAAAGTTCATTTATTAACATTATTTATTTTATGATATTATACAAATTTACTAATTCACCCAATTACAATTTAAATCACTAATAAAATAGCACACGAAAGGAAATCGGGTTTTGTAGGAAAATCAATTAAAACACGCTTGCCAGATCAGCTAGAAAATCCCGGCACTCGCAATCTTGACTTTCAGACTGGGTCAAGTTGCTCGAAGATCACACTGATTTTTAGACTAATTGTAAATAGCACAGCAGATCCAATTTCATATACTTTTAAACAATAATTTCTATTTAGTAACAGTATTAAAAAATTTTAAAGAAAGTTTATAAAAGTAAAAATCAAATTTGTAATTAATAAGAAGTTTTTTCTGGTTTGTGACTACATTTGGAAGAAATTGATATTTTTTTAAAATCGTTTAAATTATTAAGTTTTTTCCCTAAAATATGACAAAATTATCTTGCTGAATAGTTGACAGATAAAATTTTACCCGGATAGAGAGGGTTTGGAACATTTCTTTTCTACTTTTCAATAAAAAAAATCAATTACTTTCCCCTGCAGACACTAAAGACATAAAGTGGAACGCAATATCATTCACAAAATAATCATTCACGTCGTGCCGGAGAGATTGAAAGTAATTTAAAAGCAGCGTTCTTCGCCTTCTTGAATATTGCTACACGTCGGGAATTCCATCATCTCACTTTGATGTAGTCTCATCCATAAATTATGAACTTTCTTGTTCCACGAAGGGAACAAGCCAGCCGAAAGCAGCTAGCAGCTCAACGGTGGCTCCGCTATTTCTATTGTTATTACTCAGCATATTGTGCAAACGCCGATCCGTGTGTTTGCTCAGTTATTACGCTCGCGAGATGGAAAGGAAAGAGTCTCTTCGTGTGCTGAGTAAATTGTTATGTAACCTCACTCTGCAGCTCGTGTACTTCTCGCGTAGCTCGCGTGTAGAAATACATCTCATTTTGATGAAGTTCCATGCGTTTTCTACGACGCACAAATTGAAAATGATGCATGTTTAACAATGTACTCAGTTTCCTATTCATCCCAGTGCAATTTGCTGTTTAAAAGTAAATTGATATTGGAATATCATACTTTCTTCTCAAAAGCTTTGCTTCTGTAAGAAGAGAACCTCTATAAAATCATACTTCAGTGTTTATTTTTTTTACTTTTACAAAGTGATTTGTGAAGATATTGTTTTTTTTCAAAGAGTTGGGATATTTTACGTTCACTAAAAATAAATGAGAATGTGAAAAGTCGAATATTTAGATTGTTTTCTGAATGAGTATAGTAAATAATTTGATTCCAACTATCGAAATAAATATTCGGTGACTTTTCATCACGGATTTTCCTCACCAGGCAAATAAATGTTAGCTTTTATAATTTTCACTTATACCGTTCAAAAGGTGACTTCAAACATTTATTTATCTGAGATAATATTGTCAAATTTTATATTTTTCTGTGTTCTTTGCGGTTAAATCGTTACTCGTGTAAAAAGTGGCCTTATAGAAGAGGATGGGATACGCAGGAATTTTTATAAATGGAACGGAGAGTGGTTCCAGGAAATTTTGAGAAATACATATGTAAGAAATTTAAGAATTCGAAATTTTCTGGTTAGCCCCCAGATAATCATTTTTCTAAAAATAACCTATTATTACAAAATATCCGACCGGTACTTAACATGAATATGATAAAAATTGATATTTATTTTTGCCAATTTGTTTTCCACTCCTTGTATGTATAGTGCTGTGAACATTGAACGTTTTCGCTTTTACTACATTTAACTTTAGTATCGTCAAACTCCAACTTTTTTATGCTTGTGGCTAACGTATCCCATGCAACTTTTCAAGCAACTGCCCATTTATAAATTAGGAATTGTACTAACGATAAATTTTAAAATAAACTAGAATATAATATGGCGTTCCGTTTAGAACATGGTGGACTCCTTAGAAGAGGAACTTTATATTTTTCAGCAAAAAGACAGTGATATCATACTAGTTTTCAAATGGGCACAAAGAATTTTCGACCATCAATAATTCGAGATAATAGTGCTATCGAACCCGATTTCCATCATTGTTAGAGGTAGGGTGAATTTCCCTCTTGGTAGCTTCATCTTCTCCCAATTCACATACATCCACACGAGCAATAATCCGACAAATGAAACTGTTTGCAAATCCAGCCTGTACACCCTATGCGAGCGAGCACCCTCTCCCGAAATGCGGAGGGTATGCTATGCAACCGGCATGATGGATACGGGGAGCAGGTTGTCTAACTTGCTCTCGCCTCCCGCCGCGCGCGCGAGTCGGTTCGCAGCCCTTTCGCAAATTAACTCGCGCACGCAGCCAGACAGATTGGATTCGCCTGCAATAAATTTCATCTTCATCAAGCGGCGAAAATTCTATTTAATCAATCTACGAGTTGAAACACAGCTGCGATTTGAAGAAGGATGACGAGCGCACTGCAGCTGCTGCCTTTCCATCTGGGACCTTTTTCTTTTTATTGCTTATAATTTTTAAAGAACCGACCCCCGCGCTCGCTTAAATTATGCGCGTGGTGGCTTCTTCTTTTGCGATTCAATTGGCCCTATCTATCTTGAACATGCACACACACGCCTCCCTGGCTCTGCATCTTAATTTATGTGCATACTTCGCGTGCATGTTCTTGGCGTTGTTCTACTCGAGGCAGTTTCCCAGCAGCCTCGTAAATTACGCGCTCCGCTTAAGCCCGCGCGGGAAAACTCGAGTTTTCTCATTTCCATGAGTTAATAGAATTATCGAATTGCGTAAGATCTGCGCCGTGTGCCGCTGCATGCAACGTGAAACCTACTTTGCCGCTAGAGACGAGTAATTTAGTCATTTTCACAGCGAGCGCTACATGTCTTTTTTTGCAGATTTAAAACTATTAGTCTGCGTTTCGAGCAGCATAAATTATTTAGTCTGAATTCAAGCTTGAGACAAAGTTTTTTCCAGAAAAACCCAAACAAAATGGTCTAGTTTTTACCAGACAGTATATATTTTATTTTAAATTTGCTAAAATCCATGGAATATTAAATTACCGAGCATCTGAGAGGTGAAAAAATGCTCATACAGCTCAGCGGGCTGGGAGGCGAACCGGTACCGACTCGTCACTTGCTGGTTTACGTACCTTTCCAGCGGCTTTAGGGACAAATGTCTGACCACATTGGGCCCAAGCTCCTCTGCGATCACTCTGGCCCATGTTGTCCGCTTAGCAGTGTTATTGGGACCTGGTGAACTCATAGTCCACGGGAAAGGGCTGAGAAAAGGTTAAAAAAATTAAAAATAAATACATAAAAACTTTAAAATTGACTAATCAAAAATGATTTCTATTTTGAATGGAGTATACTCATTATGAGCCTTGGAAACCTTCATGAAGATGATGATCAATTTTAAAGTGAAGACATAATTTTAAGTAGATTAAATTCCCTGCTTTAAATATGTGTAACAAAAACTCATAATGCTGGAAAGCTGTTGAAAAAATTGTTTGAAATAAAATAAATGCGCCAGTTAAAAATATTTTGATTTACAATTTTTCAGTTTAATAAGTTTAAATTATTCTTCTCATGTAGGACACACGATGCTAAATTTAAATTGGAAAGATTACGTCACGTATCCATAAGATTTTTTTGAATATTAGTTAACATTTTCTTAATAAAACCATAAAAAAATAGAAGATTTTACTATTTTTCACGTTATGAAATCAATTGTAAAAAGCGTGGTTATTTTTATCTAGATGGTCATTTTATTAATTATCCGTCATTTTAGTCAAACTTTGATCTTGGGACCCACAACAGCAATGAATTTAAAATATAAAATTAGTGCACGGTTATGAAATGCAAACGATGCTGAAAAGTTTCCATTTTTATGTAGGCTAAAATTTGCAATGCATGAGTTCGTTTCCCGCAGCGTTGACCCACATATCAGGTTGCACAATTTACTTCCTGAATTGCATTTGTGCGCGAATGCAAATCTTTCGTAAGATGTCATAAGCAAGCGGTGAGATTAGTCAAGAGCACCAGCGAGAGATTTCCTCATTTTTCATTCCCGAAACAGTGTATGCAAATTCGCGGCACACACTAACGAGCAAGCACCGGCGACGACGACTCGCGTTTTGTTAATTTATTCATGCAAAAAGTTGTTCATAACACACAAAGGGCGATATTAAATTTCTCTGTAGAGAGCAGCTTATGAAATTCGCTCATTTCACTCACAAATTTCGCACAAAAAGTTTCTTGCACATTTATCTTAATTTTGGTTGCCTCTTTCCGTTGCAGCTGGGCATAAACTCCACTTGACTGTGTGAGAAGAGCAGAGATCGAGGATGGCTGCGTTCGTGGCGAAGCAAATGGTCGGCAATAAGCTCAACGCCGTCAAAGGTAAGCGAAAATTCGATCCTCCCCCTTTTTTGCGTGGTGGAAACTTTCGACGAAGACGGAGGTCCACTTTTTTAGGGCTATTTGTCTCCGTGTACAGGACGGACCGTAATCAGACGCCAAGTTACGAACTTGGGGTCATTTGCGAAAAAAAACTGGAAGTCAGAGCGGGAAAGAAACCAGACAACAACGTAAAAAAGTTTGGAGTTTGGAAAACCACTTTTACATATTTTTTCCTTAAAATTTAAAATTAAGGAGCTATCCAAAACGCCAATGAAATCTTAATTTTTTCCACTGGTAGGTTATGGAATCCATTGAATTCCTGGATCTTGGAACAAATTTGATGGAAGTGTTTCTTGGTTGAGGCTTTAAGGGCTAGAAATAGCAAATTTTGCATGGGTTTGGTCATAAATCAGATCGGAAATAAGCATAGGGGTCATTTATTTTTTTGCATTTCTGTGCTGCAAGCACAGGGGTCATTTTTTTGCTGCAAGCACAGGGGTCGCTTTTTACCTAACTCGAAAAACAAAGGTTTTCGAAGTTTTCATTTTTTATCAAAAAAATGAGGAAAAACGCCATTCCAAAATTTAACGTTTTTAACTTAATTTTTGTGTTCTTTGAAAAAAATAAAAAAATTCTATATATTCATTTTCAAATTTGAGTTTAAATTCCAAAAACTAATTTTTGTGACCTTGACCTTTGACCTACCACTTTGAGATCAATATAAAAGTTGTTTGCCTCGTTGAGACGAGTTTACGGGCTTTTTTTAATTTTTGTTCTAGGACCACCCTGAGCAAAGTTATGAAGTACTCAAAATTCCCAGACTTTAACCTTTGAACGCCCGCGAAACCCGCAAAAATTGGAAAGTCGGGGTTTTCTCAACTGTTTGGCGCGGGTCGCGGGTTTGAGGGTTGAACCCGCAAAACCCGCACCAAACTCGCGGGTGCGGGTCCAGATTTTGCAAAATCCAATATGGTGGATTGCGGGTGCGGGTTGACGTAGTGCGGTTTGGTGCGGGTGCGGGTTCAATTTTTGAAAAAAGATAAGGGTGCGGTTTGGGTGCGGAACGAAATAAGCGGGTTCGGTGCGGGTTTGGGTTGAAAATTTGTACCCGCGCAAAGCACTATGGGAATCTGTTAAAAATATTTATACCATCATCAATATGAGAATGATTAAACAACAATAAATAAATTTAAATTAAAAGACCCATCATAAAATTTCACAGGTGCAGAAGAAATGCAACAACTTTTTTAAAAAAAAATTAATTTTTTCTCACAGATTAAAATAGTTAATTATAACCTGCAAAACACTTGTAAGGAATAGCTATACAGAATGAGCAAGGACAAAATTAATTCAACAAAATGATTGGCGTCAAGCAGCTAGTAAAAAAATTGTTTTCGATCTCACGGTTTTTGGACCAGCCTGTATGGTGACGAAAGAACGCATTTTCTCTTTTCCTCCTTCTGTGTATAATACACTCAGAAACTTGATAAATTTTGTTCTAACAGACGAGGCGATTCTCCTGCGATAGAATTTCCTCCCGCGGCCCAAAAACACATGGCACGCTTGCGGATCGAATCAAATGTCAGAATTCCTCAACTGGGGCAAGACACACATCTGCTTGTCCCGGAATATTTTCTTACTGCCCGCAGCGTGCATCTATCTGCCTATTTACGAGCGATCGAAATGCGTTCTTGCCGAGCCGGAAAATTTCCTGCCGAGTGCGAATAAAAATTCATGTTTATGTGCGACGGTTTTATCCTCGAGTTCTTTTTTCGGAAAAGCCATATATACGCGACTAACGCGATGCTGAGAACATTTATCCGAACATGAAGGCGAGCCAGGCCGACTACGTAATCGGCAATATTGGCAGGAATCTCAAAGGAGAGCGAGGGTTTTATCACAACAAAGTCGAAATCCAGCCCATTATGATATTAAAATCACCTGGGGAAGAAGCTGCGAAGTGGAAATTTGTTTACTTTACCCGAACCGAGCGATGAAACAAAGGATTTGCAGGCTTTCTTGTTGATTAAAAAGGCTCCAATTAACGCAGGAAGAAACTCTGCGGCAAAAAGCTGCCCAATATTCTACCCATCGAGGTGAAAGTCCGTGCTGTGATGTAAAAATTATCTCTTTCGCGCCTCTTGATGAAACAATTTCCTGTCTGGCGCCGCGAGCAATTTGCGAGAACAATTGAAATCACTCGGCAAGAGGTCACTTTGATGAATCCGGCGTGCTGCAAAATAAAACGGGGGGAGACGAGACGAATTCTCGCCACCGATTGAACCCAATAAAAAGTTTTCGGAGCCTGCTCGTCCCATAAAAGCATTCCAGCAGTTTGATCCAATTCCCGTCCGCCTGCGCTAAATCGCATTAGTTGAAAGAGGAGCGAGCAGGTGGAGAGATGGGAAGAGGAAAAGAGTGCCGCTGGATCGCAGTGGCGGCTCTTGCTTCTGTATTTTGATTTCTTGGGGCTCAATCTTCAAAAGAAAAGTTTTGCGGAGATGCGTGTATATCATTATTTGTTAGTATTTTATTTTATTGTAGCGTGACCAGAAACTTTATCCTTTTCAAATATCATTTTGTCAACAGTTGGCCCCCTAACCCCAAACTTTATAAAAATTACATGTTGAATACATCTTCACTGGAGTTTCTTGTTCCCAAAGATGATTGTTACTACCGATTAAAGCAAAATATTTTGCGTAGCCAATTTTTTATTGCGTTTCATTCAAATCTCTGGTACGCATAACATCAAATTAGAGTGTTCATTTTTATTTTAAAATTTTGGAAATACTGAATTTTGATTACGTATGCGTATTCTAAACGTGTATTTTTTTCACAATAAAACACCAGTTAAAATTCCTTAATCTTGCTCGGGTCAAAACTACTGAAAAGTCGACAATAATTGATATGTGTTTTAAAAATATTTTTAGTCCATCAGAAATATTGCAATTTAATTTAAGATGAAAAAAAATCAAACTCCATACAATAAAACACAAGGGCCCATCAAAATTAAGTACTTTGGAACTGCTGCTCTGCAAAGGCCACCCGATTCTAAACGTTCGCCTCGAAAATCCTGGCCTTGCTCTTTCTAATTTAATGAGTAGTGCTGCTGGGCACGCCACTGCACGCAGGAGTCCATAAATAAGAAGGGCCGATTTGCAGGCGCACAAAATTAATGGCAGGCGGTGCGGGTTAAGAAATAATTTAGCGGCAAAAGCGGGGATGAGCCTGCTAAATTGGTTGCCGGAGACGGAGGAGCGTGGAATTCGCGGCATCTTTCGCCGCCGCCGCCTCCACCGCTGCTGCTGCCCCTCGTGGGACGCATCAATATGGAAAAGGAGCAATACAAGAGGAATTCTCATTCTTGGCGGGTCGCATGAAAGCATTTCTATTGGATCAGCTGGGCGAAATCCAGAGAGTGTCTGCTCGCCGAGCAAAAATTCCGTCGTAAATGCTTTCCATTCCGAATAATCCGCTTAGACCACTTTTCCAGCTCGGAAAAATTATTTCCTGACTCCACTGCTCTGCTCCACTCGCTCTCTTTCCCTTTTCCCGGAGCACGCACCGTGGCCAAGTAATTGCACGTGAATTTTCAATGTGTGTGTCTCCCTTTCCTCTCGCGCGAGAGGAAAGGCACGTTCGACTCGGCAGAGTGCTGACTCTTGTCCTTGTTATAAGCATAATTTCGGATAAATGATGATCTCGCCGCTCGCCTCAGTAAGGATGCACACGCGTGTGTCTTTCACAAAGCATGCTTCTATGGTGCGATAAATCAAGTCAATTTATCTCCTGCTGCGTACAAAGGCAACTGGTGGAATTTCAGAAAATATCCATCGCAATTCGTCTTAAGAAGAAAATCTGGCCTCAAATAGATTGTTACATAAAAAATTATGCAGTCAAAAATTTGATTAAATTTTGATATATAAAATTTCAATTTATAGCAGGTTTGTCTCCCAGTTTTTTTTAATAAAACATTGATTCGTTTCTAGTTGCAGGTATAACAAATATTTTTCATTTTAATAAACAGCTTTGATCTTATTCGTCTAATTTTACCATCCTTATCGCGAAAAATAAAGACTTCAACTTCTGCAATTTTAACAGAAAAGTTAGAGAGGAGTTAAATTTCACTTATAAAAAATAAAACACAATGGCTCTGATAGCAATGGCAGTATATCTCCTTCATTGAGCTACACGTTGACTTTTTCGAGTTGTGATAAGTAGAACATTTTGGGGCGTGTTATTTTTTTGTCGCAGGAAGGGGGATTGACGGGATTTCAAATGATGTGACTATTTTGCTCTTGTTAATTGTGCTCAGCAATGAGTGCAATAAATCCTTTTTAACCGTTGGTGATTCAGAATTCACTTCATATTCCTTAAACTACTATCCAGTACGATGGCGTGCGAGAAATGTCTTTAATGTTTGCCATTTAGCAGGTTAAGATACACATGCAGAGCAGAGACGTGAAGTTCATTTTTTTCTTTTTGACTGCTCAATTGGCAGTAGGACTGGCCGAAAATCCACTCAACCACGGAGAATAAAGTCACTTGAAAGAGAGACGTGTTGCTTCTTTCCCAACGTGCATGTGGGCAGCCTGCGTACGAATCCCAAAGGGTCAAAAGTAAATACGAATGACCATCGCATGAGCTGCCCTCGCTCTCTCACTCACTCACTCTTTTTCGCGCACCGTGCGAACGTGCCAGCTGCTCTTTTTATGAGAATAATTACACGGGCACACGACACTTTTTCCAGCCGCGCGCCGCAGAACAAACACAAGCCGCCCTGTGAATTAGCCTGCGTGTGTTAGTATGGCCCGGAAATTCACACCACATGGGAAGAGACGGGTAATTGTTTAAAGAGCACGCGCCTGTTGACTTCCGTAGAGTGATTGCCAAGTGAAGGAGATGGAAAGTAAATGAGCTCCACACCATAACTTCAGTACATTACAGAATTCTCTGTCTGTATCATATGATTTGAATCACATCGTGTTTGGTTTTGGTCATTCTATTTCAGAGCACCAAATATAATATTTTCCAATAATTTTTGTAACGTTTGTGGCAAATTTTATATTATACACAGTTTTGAATCGGATTCAAGTTAAACAGTTTTCCATGTCTGTGGAATTAATTACTAAATCCAGGTATATTTTAACCTGATAATTTTAGCACTGAACGAACGCACTAATGTAATTACTAGACTGATCGAGCTTATTCCTGTAATAGAACCAATTATTAGTATTTTTCTAGAACTTCAAATTATGTACTACCAAGATTGTAGAACTTGTGATTAAAAAAGGCTCAATCAAAAATTAAATGAAGCAGACAATTTATCTCTTTGAATAAATTTGTTTTTTTATTGTATTTTAGTGTCTTTCAGGCCCCCTCTCTGGGATTTTTTTGCCTTATTGTAATTAAAACAAACTGTTGGGATAAATTGTTAAGTAAAAACTACTTGTTGGAAAATAATTATAGGTGGTTGAATGCTGAATTGGATGCTAACAAGCGTTTTCAAACTTCAAAGTGCTGAAAAACGTTCATCTCAGTCAGGGGTCCTTTAATGTATTAAACGCGGTCTTAAAAGATTTCATTTCATCAAAATACTAGAAGGAAACCGATGGCATGGTACGGCGTGGAAATGTTTAAAAAGGCGAGAAATAGCCAAATCAACGTTGGCTTTTGATCACGATCAGTGAGAACAAAGACAAAAATGCAGTGCGTGCGAGACAAAGCAGGATCTACGTGCAAAACTTTTTCCCCGCAGCTGAAGCGCCCTTAGTTGGACGAATGCTCATCTCTTTGGCGGGTGAAATGGAGGAAAAGTTGGTTGCCAGCCGGATCGAGAGCAGTTTTCTGTCGTTCCGCACCGAGCGCATTTTTACGCCTTCTGAAGTTAGGAATTTAATTAAAATATTATAAAACGTGCTAGAACTCGAGCCAAACTTTCCATGAATTTATTTATAAACGCACACCATTCAGCGTTTCCTGGCTCAGAGTTGGAGCGCGTTTTCATCCTTTTTTTTCTCACTCTGTCTGTTTGGTCGGGAAGGATGTGCGCGTTCGGGAAACACGAGAGCTGCCTTTTGGTTTGCCAAGCATTCGTTTGCCGCTGCTCTCGTGAATTTCGTATTGTGCTTTATTTGGATGTTTCTACACGGGTGAAACAACCTTGGCGGAAAAATTGCGCAATTTGCTAAGCTCCCGTTACATTTTCACTGCGTTATGGATTAGCTGTGCATGAATGAAATATGAGCTGAAAAGAGGAAACGTGACATTTCAGAATTACACAGCCGCACTTTTTAAATTGGATTGCGACCTCATGTTGCCCGTGGGCGTCATTTACGCGCTGCGAAACTGGATTTCGGTGATAAGATCGAGAGCATTTATCTCTGGCTGGGACATCTGTATTTGATCATTTAAATTATATATGATTTTTTGTGAATTTCTGTGATACATTTTCGTATATGCTTTAAACTTATGCAATCAATACAGAGCACTCAAACAATTGTGACTCGATATAAAAATTATAACATTGTATTTCTGGTCACAAATGATTAATTGACGCGACAAAATGCTTCGCAGACATTCAAAAAATTCGAGAGAAGAGACCGAATCGCCTCGCAAATTTTCGTTTGCTGAATTTCCAGCCATGTCGATCGTCTTTTCGGTTCAAATTTTTATTTTTAATGTTAGCTGATATGAACCTGTACACCAGCTTTATTCTATCTACATGAGCTTTTAATTTCAGTATTATGTTGATGGGGTGATCAAGTGATGTACGTTACAACAAATTTACAACGAAAATATTTTCCACTTTAGGCGATACTGAAAATTTATCCTTTGAAATTAAAAATCGATATTTACCCCACTCCACATTTCAGCGGCTGCCACCTCTTTTTGTTTTCTAAGTGCGGCCCAAAGCTTTTTAGAAACTTCCTTCTTACCGCTTGTTGATAAACTCAAATTCGTTCGTAAATAAATTGAAAACAATCATTTTACAATTATTAAAGATCGTTCTCTCAGCTTTTCAGCAATTTCTTAAGAATAGGCTTCCTCACTGAAAGCTGTGGAACAAAATCAGATTCTCCGTCCGAAGAATGTTTAATTTTGCATTATTTCGCCTTCTGAAATTCCTGGATTTATTCACGAGGACTAAGGCAAGCAGCAAACTTGCAAAACTTGCTATTCGAATGAGGCTGCCTGCAATTTTCATGTCCAGTTAGCGTTTCCACCTGCTGCTGGACAAATTGCTGTGCATATTTTTCACTTGGGCCGGCATAAATCCTCATTCCCAGCGTGTGTCGTTTCGCAGGCGCTAACAGCCGCCTTAAATTTCGATTACGTGCGGCTTAATGAGGCTGCGGCTGGAAAAAAGGGACATCAAAATTAACGCGCTGTTTTTAAGGTGGCCGGAGGCGAACAGGGCGGATAGGCTCACGACGGCGAGCCAAACTTCTTAACTGCAGCGTGCCGGCTAACGTGCGAGACGGGATTATTCCCGGCCCGACGGTGCAAATCTACGTATCCATTACTAATTCAACGCCCCGGGGCCGCCGTTCTCGCCGCTCCGTGCTCGTACAATTACGGTCGGATTATCGATCAAGCCGTTTTGCCAACTCACAGAGGCGTGAGATGGTCCAATAATTATGATCGCCTGTCACACTCTGCGTTCGCACGTTTGTTTGTTTCTCAGTGCGGTCGTTTAATTAATTAGTTTCACGAACTCGCGGTTTTGTTTTTTGTGCGACCGAACCCACTCCAATGTTGGATTATTATTCCGGGACGCATAAACACACGCAAATAATTACGAGCGTGTACCCCGGCCGGCCGATGATGAATTGAGAGCCTACCTGGAAGTGACATGCGCATAATAATATTTGTTTTGGCCGAACGCAGCGGCTCAATCGAGGCGCTTTACCCCTGGCTCGATTAATTTGCCGAGTGACTTCGACCCTGCACAATTACCGCACGTCATTTTCACATTTACCGTCCCAACGGATGGAAACAAACTTTCCCGTGCCGCGCAAAAGGCTTTTGTGCGACTCAATAGATAGTTAGTTTAATTGAAATGTGATGTGTTAGAAACTTTCGGATCGTGGTATAATACACGCAACCTTGCTTAATTAATTATTGGTCGAGAGTAGGGCTGCGCATTTAATTTTCCTACAGAGAACCCTACAAACTGAATTTTTGGAAACAATAACTCTTTGGGAACATTGAAAGTATTTTGGATTTTTTTATTGATTCACTTCATTTGTGATGGGCAACCTCCTGTAGCGAACCACTCGCGAAAACTCCGTGTCCCGATAAAGTCGCGAACTAATAACATAAATATTTCATAAAACAAACTACAATCAACTAGCCTAAGGAGCAAAAACAAACTTAAACTCGCAACTCGAATTGTGAACATCAAGCAATCAATGAGGCGCAAACCCATTCAAATGGATAAATCAGCAACTCTCTGCGTTAATTATTAAGTGTTTATTTTAAATAAAAATGGCTGCTGCGAGAAACAGGTCAGCCAGATCGAAAAAATGTCAAAGTCGGCGGCGGAAGGTTGTTATTTCTGCCTGCCAACTGACACGTGCGAGACTCAGTGAATATTTTCGTGTCCAGTGGAGCGGAATCGTATCAATTGTGGACAATATACAAAACCGACTGCGACACAGCATTGATTTTTTCAGCTCTAATTAACTTGCTGCCGACTCTTTTGAATGGCTGTAAACATCTCCTGCCACTGGATTAAACAATACTCATTTTTCACAAACTTTGCCACGGAGATAAATAATGTGACGTTGAAAAACGCCAGACATCTTTCTCTCTCGTTGTTCTGTGGTGGCGGATGAATTTCCTTCCTCACAGACAGAGTGGCGCGAGAGTGGAGGATGTAAACAATAATTGTTTGCCCAAGATATTCGCTCGCCTCCTGCCTGCGCTCATAAAGACGGCTTTCCTTTTTCATTCCTAATTGTGAGAGGGCCATAACTCGGACTTACAGGAGCGGTCTGAATAGCTTTTGCGACACGACAATAATTATTTTTACGAGTTTCGTGCTGCAGAGATTTGTAATGCAAATAAAGCATATTTCCGTCGGCCTTAACAACGTCCAATGCATGAACAATAAAAGTGGAGATTTTTAAATGCGAAAAATCCATCATTCCCAGGCTGATTGTCAGAGAACTCAAACTCCTTTATTTTTTAATGAGTTGATCCCCCCGAAAAATCCTCGCAAGAAGTTCTGCAAACATTGCCGCTGCTGATAATTTATTGCCAAACTTTCGCTTCCGTTAATATGCTCCCCTGCAGCAAGGAGAAAAGCTTTTAAAATGCCTAATGAAAACATGGCCCGTAAAACCTCATTAAACAGGCATCGCATCAACAGAGCTTTGAAAGCACTTCTGTCGATTTGGGTCTGAGTCCAAAACAAATACAAAGCTGGAATTTTCGGAATTTTTTGTAAAATGATCACGAAAATAGATTTTTTACAAATATATGGTATTTTTTGTTTGAAAATATAGCTTTTATCTCTAATTCCACTAAATTATCCCCCGCTTTGACACTTCTCCACAGTCGCTGGAGTGGAAACAGCACAGATATACACTAACTAAACAAAAATAAATTTTTGGTGCACGGTGACAAAATTCGCTGCATCGATTTTGTGTGCAAACACTCAGCCACACACCAAAATAACGCGTTTGATCTGCACGGCCGGCCGCAGTGGCCAGATTTTGGTGTTTACATTTTGCCTCTAGCAAATAATGCTTGCGTACTCTCTATGTGATAGACTGGGCCCGCTGACCGTTGTGGCAAAATCCGGTAAATTTCGCACCCGGCAAAAACATAATTATGATCCATCATTCCGAGGCAAATAACTCGTGCAGCAGAGTGAGATCAGGCCAAAGTCATTCCGACGGACAAAGTGACGAATTGGCTCATTTGCGCACGACCGATCTATCGAAAACCAATGAAGGGGGCCTATCGAGACTCTCTCAAGCTTACGGGCCCTTTTAGACAGAATCTTCAAACCGAAATTTGTTATTTGCTAAAATGTAATACGAAACGATTGACAAAAATAAAATCGAAAAATTTTCATGATTCCAAATTAAAAATTTATGTATTTTATAGGTATGAATCTTGTTTATTTGTTCTTTAAAGAATTATATTAAAATTAGAAGACACAAGATTCAAATCAGAAATCTTGCATTCTTGATGTGGGACATGTTGTATAGTGAAAATAACTTGAACGTTTTCTTTTCAAAAATGTTCTGTATCGTCTTTATAGCGTAAGTGTAGCGAATAGCACAAACACAAATTTTCTTGTTGCAAGAAAATGACAACGATCATTTCGACAGTGAAATTGTAGGGTGTTTGTTGAGCGATGTGCAATTTCTGCACTACAAAGGATGAATTCAAATGTATAATATGAAATATGAACTGCGAGCTTATCATAAATAAAGAACTACAACTGCTCATTGTCAGAGGAATTGATTAATAATGTTTGGATTTCTGGAAAAATGAACACTTGGTGCTAGCTTTTCTATATCCCATGTCATTTAGATGCATTTATCGGGATTCATATTTGCCAGAGAGTTATTGAAATCCTATATGTGAAAATGAGAAATCAACTATACCCAGAATACAATTTCAATAGTTTCTAGGATTGAAGTAATTGATATTTGCGTTGCAACCACTCTCTTGCATCAATATATTTTTCCCAATATCCAGTTCAGTTGATTCTGATTTCCTTGTTACTCTCCGTTCCGTGAACTTCTCGCATTCATTGTTGCTTGCACACTGAGTTAATGCACCTCTCTACT
Source organism: Cloeon dipterum (assembly GCF_949628265.1). Lineage (NCBI taxonomy): Eukaryota > Metazoa > Arthropoda > Insecta > Ephemeroptera > Baetidae > Cloeon > Cloeon dipterum. The sequence continues at coordinate 13,160,269 of NC_088790.1, forward strand.
TCAACGACTACGGCCTGCTGTCAAGAAGGCCTTGGATTTGCAAATCTCACCCTCTCAGTCAGGGTGGCGTGGCACTCTTTACAATTCGTGAGTAGGCAGCCTCTTCGCCGATAAATAACCGCTGGCTGCCTTTTTGCAGTGATGGGGCGAAAAACGACCGCCAAATCGCAGGCAAAATATTTATTCGCCTCTCACAATTGCCTGTCACGAGGTAATCTCGCCGCAGCTGAGTTTAGCACGCAGCTTCGATTTTTCTCTTTACTCGAGTCGAGTTGCAGCAGATCCGCATCACCTCAGCCCCTGCTCTCCCTCTCGGTTGCGGCCACACGATAAAAAAAGAGCGCCACTGCCCGTCTTTGACGAATATTAATGACTCGTGACGTCATTAGGCCGGCTTCACTCTTTTTTGCCAAACGAGCGACATGCGGACTAAGGGTGCTCTTTAGTTCTCGCGCATACTCGTAATTGATATTGCACGGCGCCACTTGAAAAGTTAAAACTTTACTGCCGTTTTTTTACTCAGAACTGCGTTTCGGGATTATTCCCGCGGGCGGGTTTTTTGTCTTTGCTACGAGCTGAGTATAATAAAGACGCACGCATTGTTCCTCTCCCGCTTCGTACAAGAAGCAAGCAGCGCAGACGGAGTTTAGCAACTTGCTTTTCAAAAGACGAAACACAGCACCAGCAGTCTGGGCTTGTGTGCATGGAAAGTGTCCTTTTTGAAGAACACATTTCCTTCACAGAATCGTTCTCGATATTTGAATAAAGTGTTAGCGAAGAAATTCTCGATTCCTCTCCAACAAATAACCAACTACTCGCTAGAGAAATTTTCGCAGCATAAAAACCTCGGTCCGCATGCATTGTTGGAAATTTTAGTCACGCACCCCCATTCGGCGGAGTGGAGCAAAAAATCTCCAGCGAGCCAAAAGCGCTGACTGGGACAGCAAGTTGGCGGCGCTCCTTGACGTCAGTCGGCGTCCCGGCTTAAACGCTCGAGACAAGAAACGCAACCCTCGCGGCCCTACGCGAGCAAAAACAAGTCCAAAGTGCAGCTCCTACTTGCCTCGAAATCCCGAAAGAGGCTCTTTCCACGCACAGGCCGGTCAGGTGAAACTGATCTTACGGGGCAAACCTTTTACATGTGCCAGAACAAGTTTCATCCAGCCAATCGTGTAGGGATGTAGTCGGGCGGGCTTCGCAGGGAGAAGACCGCACTGCGTGGGACGAGCAATTAAATTCGAGTTAATTGCAGGCAAAGCCGCAGCCGCTGGTTTCCACGCACTTAATGCTAGCAGTCCGTGCTGTGGGATTGGAGAAAAATTCAACACGCTCGTCGACCACACGATTTTTGTTTTGAATATGTATTTGGATAGACTTTTGTTGGGACGTGTAAATTGAATAATAACGGAGCCACAAAGCTTGCAAATATGTAATGTGTAATAATTAAGGTGTAGCAGTAAAAACTCATTTTCCAGGGATTAAAACAATGTTTCTGTGGTTCATTAAGTTTAACTTTGTTCAATTTATCTTGGTTTAGAGCTTTCGAATTAAAACTTTAGCTTCCATTTTTACTCCTTTTCACAGCAAAATAGATTTAAACAAAAGTTTAGAATTAATTAATAAATGAATTTCGGTGTTATGGAACCAACCGTTGTTAAACTCATGAAATAGGCCACACTACTGCACGATACGTAGAAACTTGTTAAATTGATAAAAAAATATTACAATGACATTTAATTTTCATTTGCCAGTCAAAAAATGAAAATTCCCCAAATTGCAATTAATTTTAATTACGAAAAGTCATTCTGGATTCGACGAAAATTCAATGCAAATAAATTACCTATTTCCCCCAACAGAATTATACCTCATGCTTTGAATAGAAATAGGAGCAGCAAGGATGCGTACAGATGTTGCCAGTTCCGTATCAGATTTTGACTTGACTGCTTGTATGAACGTGTATATGCATAAGTAGTGTATACGCATATAAACATTTCACCGCAACTGATATTCCGCTGGAACGTGAGCCATTGTTGAGCATTGTCAGCATTGACATTGCAAATAGCTTTGAATGCTTCAGTTGCGGTTCGAAATTCAATACGGACAAATTTATTCCGTTCGATGCGAGAGCGGATAGGAGTCATTTCCCATCACTTTCATTGATTCCATCAAACGCTGCCAAATTAGACCAAATCCGAGTATTTTTTTCAGCATGGGTCGTGTCGGCGGTATACTATTAAATAAAAAATATGGGGAAAGGTTCTTTTTCTGAATTTTGGACCCCCACTCGCCTTCAACTAGAACAGAATATATTTCCTTTAGTTTCAAAATTTAAGTTTATTATGGGCTGACAGGGCAACTCTGCCCCAAATCAGCACACATCCATAAAGTAATGATACAATTATGTAGGAACAACATTTGGAAGGAAGTAATAATTAATGGTAGCTTGAGAATATTGCTTCTTCAATTTTCTTCTTAAATGCACTTGAATTCTCGTTCATACACAAATTTGGTGAAAGACTATTCCAATGACGATAGCACTGCACTTGGAAGCACTGTTCAGGCACAGTAACATTTACACGCGGAGCCAGAAGCCTCAATCGATGAGCTCTGGACCTGCCTATCAAGTCAACATCGCGCATGGGGGTAACATAACATTTTAAATATTCAGGGCAATTATTGTACAAAATCTTATGTGTTTGTGTTAATACATGCAATTGACGTCTGTCTGTAATCTTTAAGATACGACACTTTTTATACAAAGATGACAAGTTTTGCCCGCGTTTGACGTCAAATATATACCTCATGAGGTTGTTCTGTAAAACTTGCAGCTTATTCAGTTGCTCCGCGCTAAGGTTACAGAACACGATATCACCATAATCAAAATGGGGTAGCATTAGAGTTTTTACTAGTTTAATTCTTATTTTTTCTGGCGTGACATTTCGAAATTTTTCTACATTTTTAAGTGAACCATAAACTTTTTGAAATATTTTAGAAATTTGACCCACCCACTTCAGATGCTTGTCAAAAACAACTCCTAAATTTTTTACTTTGTCACTATAGTCAAATTCAACACAGCCAGTTTCCACTTCATCACTGAATTGAATTTCAGTGTCGTTCATTTTAACTTTACTTAACTGCGCCAAGTTTAGCTTTGAGTGCGATCTCTCAGAGCCAACAACTAGCACCTGCGTCTTGCGCGGATTGAGCTTTAAACCGTGCTTTTCCGACCAGGCGACCACGTCGCACAAAATATTGTTCATAACCGCAATAGCGTGCTCCAACTCCTCAGGCTTGCAATTAATATACAATTGAATATCATCTGCGTACATATGGTACTTACACCGATTTTGAAAGAGATACACTACGTCGTGGGTATAGACGGAAAACAAAAGCGGACCGAGCACCGACCCCTGAGGAACTCCGGCCTCGATGCGGACCCACCTTGAGAATTTTCCGTCCTTGTCACGAATCGCGTGTTCTCTCTCACTTAGAAAGTTTTTAAAAAAATTTAAAACTGAATCAGAAAAATTTAGCTGCGTCAGCTTCCTGAGCAGCAGAGCGTGATCGACCAAATCAAACGCCTTTGAAAAATCAAGGAAAACCATAAGGGTTACCTCACCACGGAAATTAGAAATCCGCAAGTCCTCAGAGATTTTCAAAAGCGCTGTGGTCGTGCTATGCTGCCTGCGGAAGCCGGACTGGAACTCGTCTATCACGTTATGTATATTTAAGTACGTAATCAGCTGGTCGTGGACGATTTTTTCAAGCACTTTAGACGCAGTGCACAGGACGCTAATAGGCCGAAAATCATTACAAGCAACCGCGTGTCTAACTTTAGGTAGAGGCATTAAAATAGCTTTTTTCCACTCGGACGGGAAGTGACCTGTTTGTAAAGAGGCATTTACAATATTTGTTAACGATGGCAAAATTGAGTCAGCTGTCAATTTAAGCATTTTGGTACAAATTGCGTCCACTCCTTCAGCAGAGGAGACTATTCCGCGAAGTGCGTATTTTACCTCCAGTGGAATGACATGACTAAAATATAATTTCTCACCGCCCACGATTGCATGAGGCAGGCGAAAGTCCAAGTCAATACGACTCAAAACTTCCGCCCGCCGCCGCACCGTGAGCCCAACAACCAGCTCATCCACTGGAATAGGAAAATCCGCACCTCCCGTCTTTCCTCTCATCAGCCCTAGCTCACGCAATTTGCCCCACATGTGCTTAGTTGAAGCAACCTCATTTAAGGACTGGAAAATTATTGACTTTTTGAAATTAAGCGTTTTTTGTTTAACCTTATTGCGGAGTGATTTATACTTATTAAATGACTCGAGACACTTGTTCTTCTCGGCTACCTTGCGCGCTTTGTCCCGCTCTCTCGCAAGCTCATCAATGTCTCTTTTTAATTTGGGTTTAAATTTTACCGATTTTACGATTTTCTTTGTGGGCGCGACTTCATCAAAAAGAGAAATTAGTTTTTTTGAAAAATTTGAGACGCGCTGATCAAGAGAAGCCACGTCCATTCCCTCATGCCACTCGATCTCATGCGATCTCTGCTGAAGTTTTTCAAGATCAATTTTGTGAAACTCGCGAATGGATCTCACAACTTGATCTTTCAAAACAATCTTGGCGTTTAAAATCGCAAAGAGAGCACTATGGTGAGAGAGTGGATTAGCTAACTTCCCAAAAGCGGCGCATGACAAATTAGACGAGAGAAAAATTGCATCTATTGTGGTAGTCGAATTAAAAGCTACATGAGTATCATTAATTGGCAAACGATTCAATGCGAAATCACTAAAATTATTTAATAGGCCATCGAGTTGTCCAGACTGCTCCGCGAAGTTAACATTGAAATCACCCATTATTACGCAATTATCAAAAAGTGGAAATAGGCTGTGCAACGTCTGAAAAAAAGCGTCAAAATTAACGCATCTCATAGGGCGACGGTAAACTATGGCTGTCAGTAAACTTTTGGATTCTGTCTTAATTTCAAGAAAAATGAATTCAGCTGAACTAGAAAGTGTACACTCTGACTGCAGCACGATTTTAAAATTAATACCCTCTTTAACATAAAAAGCAACGCCGCCGCCACGTGTTTTAGGCCGGTCATGCCGCACTAACTTGTAACCCTCAATTTTAAATTGTTGGTCGATATCATGCTTTTCTTTTAGCCATGTTTCCGAGATTCCGATTATGTCTACGCAATTATTAGATACGAAGTGTCTGAGCAACCTCATGTGATTAATATTTGCAATAGATTGTGCGTTCAAACAAATGATTTTGATAAAATCGGTAGGCAAAAACTGTTTATCACACTGAAAATGAATTGATTCACCTTTGACAAAGAGCTCAGGCTTCTTTATTCCCCGTCCGACTGGCCGCTGCTGTTCGCCGCCTCGGTGGTCTTCAGCCTCTCGATGCTCCGCGCCGACCTGCCCCTCCGAGGATTGCCCACCGCCTTTGTCTGGCTTTGTTCTGGCTGATTGAGGGGCGCAGTGGCAAAACCCGAATGGGACGGGCCAGCTTGGGGCTCAGGAGGCCCATGCAGCTCTTCAGGAGAGAGCTGCGCTGCTGCACGGTTCCGCTTTTTCCTCTTGGTCACTGGTCGGTCAGCAGCTGGGGCCGACGCACTCTCACACTCGTCTGCATCATCATCATGGTGGAGGACTCCCGGTTGTTTGTACTTTTCGACCCAACCAAGCACTCGCGTATCCTGGACATAAACTTTTTTGCCAGCGACGAGCAGATGGTCGCGGCGCATCTTCACTTGTACGCTTGCTTGGAGGGCCGACTTTCTCGCTGTGTTTAATTCCCGTTTTACTGCTCGCTCTTCCGGTGTGAGATCGTCCGAAATCACCACATTCGTCCCTTTCAACTTGTAGGCAATCCGCAGCGCTCTAACTTTGTATTCCTGACTGAAAAAGCGGACCACAATGGGACGAACACGACCGTCCGGCCTGCCAGTGCGAAATGCAGATTCTACCAGCTGCTCCTGTGGGCGCTTCTCCAGTTCCAGGTGCTTGAACAGAACGTCTTCAAGGGCTTGTTCCAGTGTAACGTTAGACGGGATCCCAAAAATAACCATATTTCGGCGACGATTTTCAGATTCCTGCACGGCCAGTCGCTTTTCCAGATGAACGACACGGCTGGCGAGTTCATTTTTCTCTGCTCTCAGCTCTTCAACTTCGGTCTTGATTTCATTTAGCTGATCGCCGAATCCTTCAACCACGCCGCGCAGATCCCCAATCGCATCGTTAGTCACTTTCAGTTTCTCGTCCAGCAGCTTACTCAGGGTCTCAATCAGTTCAGATGTCGGTCCAGGGTTCCGTTCGATGTCCCCCATTGCGAGCAAGAGGATGAGAAAATAAATTCCCATACCGCAAAACACTTTCACTATAGTAGCTGTTGTTATTATTTTGGCACTTAGCAGGAATTGCAACGGTGAGCGGGTCGAGCGAATTCCAGGAAGGTAAATCATGTCTAGACCTGCACGTAGCCTTGGTAACTCGCACCTGCATTGCCGGTGTCGCCTGCGTGCCATGCGATTTTCTCTAGAATCAAAGCGTCCGAAGTGCAGCAGCAAAATCCAGACCGGAAAACTCGGCCCTCGGACAGTGTCGGCATCATCCATCCCGTCCGACGGCTGTTTCCACACCAGCAGACGTTCATGGACACAGTTGACACGCCGCACCACCTGGTTAGGTTGAAAAACCGCTGAAATCGCAAGGTAAAGCAGGAGCTGCTTTACCTTGCGTGCTGTAGCCATTGCGTACTCCCCTCAATTTACGTCAAGAAATTTACATGAATTGGATTTTGCCTGGAAAAAGATTTTGATATGTAAAATAACTTTATTTTAATTAAATCCTTAGTGAAATGCTTTATCAAAGCATGTTGTCAGGCAGACCTCTGTCAGAATCTGGTTGAAGAGGTGAAACAGGTTATTAATTATGTCGAAAACTGTTGCAAATCAGCTCTGGCTGGATTGGATGTGTGCAAACTAATTTTTCCATTCAATTCCCTAATGGAGAATTTATAGATTTTATAATCATCCAACTTTGTGTTGGGGGTACGATGCTTGCGTATTCCCCACTAGTATCAACTTATTCCCATTTCTGACACTTTTGTTAATGCACTGGTAAATTTGATTTTTACATTATTTTTCAATTTATAATTGCTGTTTATTTTTCAAGGTTAAAATATTGCAGTCTAAAATAATGTATTTGCAATTAATTCTTGCACATAATCGATTGATACTACTTAGAAGCTGTCTCATCAGTAGCCACTCTATTTTTCGGAAAATTTCTTCTTGGCCTTCTTCCTTTCGATCCAATATAATCACACAATTCGGACAAAGTGCAGCAACCCAAATAAAATTATCGTTTTGATCGCTCCCTGCTGAGGATTACGTTCCACACTGTGGCGAAAGAAAATCAGAGCGCGGCTGTTTGGCTTTCGCCTTCTGCCTGTGTGTGTTTTAACTGAAATATTATCGATTGGGGGACGAGGCGCCCCTCGCTCATCGGGAGCACACTGCTCACACACAAAAACGGAATTTGGCGCGACGCCAGAAAGGCGCTGGGAATAATACACGAGCGGGCCGGCGGCCTCGATTCCGCTGCGAACGAGCGAGCTGCCGCCGCCGTTGCCGCTCTTCCTCCTTTCAGCCCTTGTGTTTGCCACTGTCTGTCAGACCGATATTGAATTTGTAAAAAAATTCCGCTGCTTGCTGCCCGCCCGCCCGTCCACCCACCCACCCGATGACGACGATTTAAATGAGGCTTGAAAGACGTCTGCGAGATGACAGACGTGCGAATGATAATCTGAATTTGTCGTTTTCCTCCGCCAACCGCCGCCTGCATCTAATTTGACGATGGTGTTGGAATTTTCTCGGTTGCATCTTACTGCCGGCGTTGCTGTCACCAGATGACACGTTCCTGTCATGAAACGTGAAATGCACACTTGCAGGAGATGGAATTTGAATCGTTTTCAATTATAATACATGTTGGAAATCTCAGCTCCCAGCAAAATCGAAGGGTAACCCGAGCTTTTCACTCTTGAGCCTGGAGGGCTGGAAAAAGGGAGGGTTTCAAGTTTGGGGAGTTAATCATTGAGTGAAATTTTTCCTCAATCTCATGTTACAACATGAAAACCAATTTTCCATTTAATTAGATATGTATTGTGCTTCTTTATGTAATATATGAGTAAATAAAAACCATGTTTCGTCAAACTTAATAAACCTTAAATTTGTTCGCTCGTAAAATGTAATTTGACTCACTAAAGGATTGTAGAGTATGTTATTCAAAACACTGATGAGCGTTGGTAATGCGAAACGACGAAAAAATCCTTGTTACCAATGCATAAACTTATCTTTAAGGATGGAGTTAAAGCTTAAAGTTTCCTAATGTGCATTTAAAGTAAAATGTGCTGTTAAATTGAGAAGCTTTTCAAGTGGCTAGCACAGTCTCACTACTCGAAATAATGTTTAATTTCAAAATAAAGTTTGAACAACGTTGAATGGTTCTCTCGACGAGAGAGGAATCAAAATCTGCGGCATGCAAATGTGGTCAAAAAATATATGTATACATTCTGGAGGGATTTGGAAAAGTTCGAATTTTCTGAAGCAAGATCCTGTTATGTTTTTTTTCATATTGTAGAACAATATTGTTTTATCTGAAAATTCAATCAACTGCTTGCTATTGCCTAAGGATAGTAGAGACTAGGATACGATGTCGATTTAGGACCTATATTCATGATTGCTTAGTTACTGCTTGTTGATTACCTTTTTTTGCCAATACTTCTCTTATGGCATGGTTAAAAAACCAACAATTATTGTTGCTCAGTGTAAATCCGCTTCAAAGGTAAAGCCACCTCTCCAGAGTTTTTCCACTCAATATAGAGATAACGCAATGACCATCAATTTGTAATTTAAAATGAGCCGTGAGCCCGAAACGATTGCAGTAATGGAAATTTATTAGAGAAAATTTTCAAACAATGAAGCCATAGCAGAATCATTTAAAATGCTACATTTCAAAGTTAGAAATCCACAATTATTCTGTCAGTCCTCGTCGCGCGGCCTAGAGTTCACTGACGTCAATCGCGCAATAAATCGATTGTGGACTAAAGCTTCCTGTGTGTATGTGTGTTTTAAACTCGCTTATTTACGCGACGACGTAAAATTGCAAGAGAGAAGAGAGTGAGAGAAACAAATCCAGGGTCGCATATAAAGAGTGATAATACCGAGCTCGTTCCTTTTTATTTCGCACCGAGGATTGAAATCTCGCACTTCGCACATGTGTGTCGACAGCGCAATGCAAAGCTTATCAATCTTTATTATTTTCCACGCGCGTATACACATAGACAGTGGATTTACGTTTTATGGAATTTCGGCGTTGTAATGTTATTGCCTTTGAATAAATTCCCAGTGGACAGCGGACTACGTGTCTTTTTCGGGCCTGACGCAAAAGACGGAAACTTTATTGGAACTGATGCTGCGTCTAGTAAACAGAATTCGTGGAATTGAATTTATGCTAAACAAGCAGTCTGATGCCAAGATGTATTTTCCTTAGGATCACCATCAGTTTGATTTTTTTAGAGCTTGGTTTGCCAGCTAAATTTAACGGGAAGCAATAGGGGTAATATTTAAATTTCAAATTATAATTAGATAATTATAGCAAAACTTGAGAGCAAAAAACGAGAATTGTATTTCGAAACATGTCTTTCATTTTATCAAATTAGAAATATCCTTTTGGTGACTCATTTTATTTTATTAGTTCATTTTTTAACCTCTGTCAGCACATCCCGTGCACTATGATCGAGCTCACCGGGTCCCAATAATATAATCTGAGCAGATAACATGGGACCCGTCAAGATTCAGGGTTTGGAACTGCTTGTTTGAAAGGCATAATTAAATGACCGAGAAATGACAGACAATTGAAAAATTATTCTTATTTAGGCTGCTTAAACTTCACGCCTCCGACAAATAAAAAGAGAGATAGAGCTTCCCCTTTGAAGATTTTCATTTTTGGGCAGCAATTTGCCTGGTAGGAGTTAAAGGTGCGCAAAAAGGGCAAGAAAATGAGGCATGAAACGAGCGGAGCAGTAATTCAGGGTCGGGCGCTTCGGGGACTATGTGTGTGCCTTTAGTGTGCGGCCGAATGGAACGACAAAACCGAACGCTGCATGCACCTGACACTGACACCCACACAAAGTTAGTTCCCAGGATTCAATTTCCTGCTCTCCCTGCACCGCTTTGTGGCCGCCGAGACTTTCGAATTTCGGTGGTTAAACCTGCGTTCTCGCTATCAATTATCACCGTCTTTGTGTGGGGACATTATTATAATTCGCCGGGGAAATTGCTGCTCCGACTGACGCTTTCTTTGCACTGCCCTCTGGCGCAACTTTCGAATTTATTTCGTGCTTTCACGCTTTGAACGCTATGTCAACGTGACACTACTTTTGATGAAAACTTCGTTTGCAGCAGTCTTGCTGCAGGAGTTTTCCGGTTAATTTGTGACTGAGAAATTCAATTTCATAAAAAATGTCTCTGACTGCCTCACTGCCTTATACATAATATTTTAGTTTGGTTGAATATTGAGAAATTGATAAGCATCTGAATGGAATTCTGATTTTTATACTATTTTCCGCACGAGAGGAAAATAACAAACTTATAAACAAAATATAATTTTACTTCAATTGAAAATTATCGATATTTTATTTTGTATCTTTACGAGATACAAAATTCAATTTCACAAAAAGTTTTAATTCTGCATGCTATGTACAGTGCTCTCTTAGCTAAGAATCTTTTAGTTAAAAGTTTTTTGCCGTCTTGGACGGTAATGCAATGAACCGTTTAAAGTTTCAAAGCATCTGCTCGTCTGCTCTTGCCTTTGAACTCGCACTTTGCGCTCTCTGATCGAGTTTCGCGAGCGTGTCGCGAAATTTCATTTGTGCTCCGCCCCACACCTTTTCTCGCAATTAAAGCGTACAAAATGAGGCGGCACTCGCGGCCCTAATTGAATTACATATACTCCATCTGCGCCCGATTGAAAATGGCGGCCGAGGGAGGCAAGAGCAGTCGCGAGAATAAGCACCATTAATTAAACCCTTTAAACCGTGAAATTCGCATTTCCTGCGTTCACTGAGTGTATATTTGTGTGTTCCAATTCTGCAATAGGGGAGTGGCAACAGTCCGCAGTTTTGTCGTGTTATAAACGAGACACGCTCGCTCCACATAAATTCCACTTAGCGCACTTAGCGACCGGCCACGACTGCTGTGTCTCCCAGCCCGCTTAATTAATTTTGCACGCACGCCGCACGATTTTTTACCACAAGTGAGTGTTCGTATTATATCGATGCATTTACACTTTGTAGTCGGAAACCAGCCAAATACAATTTTAAGCTTTCAAGTGCTACATGAAATTTTAATATTAGCATGGCCTTTGGCGAGAAGTTTCATTTTTAAGTTCTTCTCTTTGTATAATATTATATGATAAGGGTTTTAGAAATTCCATGATTTTTTTGACGAGAAAGATGATAATTTTTGTTTTACAACGCATTAGATGGGTTATTTAGGAAAATGTATTCTAAAAATAGTAAATTTTAATGGTTGGAGTTCTCTCCCATGGTTTAAGCTTTAAAAAAGAAATTTAAGATGATTTCATTGGCAAATTTTGATCATATTTCATGAAATTAAATACTTTAGTCTTTGTCTCAACCTTTCTCCCAAGCTCAACAGGAACAAAAAACAAATATATTGACAATTTCCTGGAAAATATTGTAACAACTTGAAATTTATAGGCTAAACTCCGCTAGACCATCTGCGATATCGATTCTAAATTCAAAAGAACTGAAAAAATAGTATTAACGAACGAGAAAATTTTTATTTTATGCCAAATTTTCATCAAGATCACATTGTACACTAGAAAAGGCTAAAATAGGTAAAAATAATCCCTTCGCCTGAAAACTGGGAATATCTTGTCACTGCAGAGGGTCAAGACAAAGAGGTGAAGATTAATCGGTGCTAAATTTAGTTACAGCTTTGAAGGCGAATTAGAAGTTGCAAAGTTAGACAACCAAAGCTGTGCGTGAGTCAAGCAGGTTGCATAACTTCGTCAAGCACCGTGCACAATTTATAACTCTCTCTGGCCACTTAGAAAATGATCTACGAGATGAGAGCTAAAAGTTTGAGGAAAATTTTGAGCTCCACGTGGTGCATGGAAATTAGTAGACAGCTGAAGAGGATATTTTCCAAACAGGACAAAGCGCTTGTCCTCTCATGTTTGCTGTCCCCGACCAAAATAATTTTTGCATTTCACGGTATTCGTAATCCACTTTATTAAAATACACTCTGTATATAATATTTAAATCCATAATAGACGTCTGGTGGCACACTTTGCTGGCTTCGCCGCGTATGACATAACCGACCGACCGACCAATTTCAATGGGAAAAATTGCACGCGCGAGTTGCGATGGCAGCGCCGGGTAATAAATAATCGGCTCTCGGCGCATTCGGCTCACGCGCGCCGGGTTGCAGGCAGCGAAAATGCAGGGGTGATGAAATTGGTCCCGGCGCAGGGATACTTTGCTAATTCTGTTTGACCTAATAAAGAGTGACACCTCGGCCAGCACTGCCGCCGCCGCACCTAACGCAATAATAATGGACGCGCTCCATTTCATCCCCAACCCTCTACTATGCCACCCTCAAAGTGCGCGCCCGAAAACACATTTGAATCAGTTTTGTGAGTTTCTCTCACGCATGGCTGGGTGGCTGATCAACATTATTGATTCCTTCCACATGTTTCTGTTGATATATTGGATTTGAGGTAAAAAAATGAGTAACTGATAAAATTCATTGATGATGCCTCAGAAAAAATTCTCTGTTTCGGATTTCAAAATGTATAGATTGAATATTGATATAACAACGTAACTATTGTGTTTCCTGAACCACAAGTTAAAAAGGTTTCAAGAAAAATCTTTACTGCGTATGCTAGTACTTCCAAATAAAAATAGTAACCAGCCCGCTAGCTCTCATTCTTTAGGCAATGGGAGATAATTTAGCATATCGAGGACCTCTTACTGGCTGCCTCATGTCACAGATGGTAGATTTGATGACTCAAAAATGCTAAAATAGCTAGACGGGTTATGGATCGCCACCAGACGGTTTTGACATCGTCCCAGAGGCTTTCGGGAACAATATCTGACTTAAGCTTTCGTTGCGGGGAGGCGAAAAGATGGCCACATTGAACCCCCCAAGCTCCCCTGCGTTTTTTGGGCCCCATGTTATCTGCTTGGCGGTGCTACTGGGATCCAGTGAGCTCGTAGCCCATGGGCAGTGCTGAGCAGAGGTTAAAGTAACAAATACATAATTCTTGTAGTAGCATCTTTTATTTACCATTCATTATTTCATATTGTCCTACCGCCGGCTTTCAGAGAGCTGCTATCAAAACTGCTCTGTGCACATCCTGAAGCGCGTGTTATAAAATTTATTTTTGCTGTTTTTCAATTTATTTAAAATATTTGGACACATCGTAAAACCAACAATTCCAATCAATTTCAAGGTTTGCATAAAGTAGGCAACCTGCTCGAGAGGCGATCTCGCGCCACGAGAACAACTGGTATCGCTGCCGGTGGTCTAAATTTAATTGAGAACAAATACCAATCGAGGTAAGAAATGCGCTCGGGATAGCGATCGGGAATTTCAGGCAATAGATTGAATCGACCACTGGACGTGCACCATCTGTAGTCCGAGGGGTCTGAGGCGCCAAGTCTGCTCGCCGCTACCCATGTGTGGATCCATTCTTCTCTAAAGTTCATTCCTAGAAAAAAGGAATGGTTCTTAGAATTTTGTTTTGTATTAAACGAAAGCGCAGCTCACCCATTGATGAGCGGTTGATGCAAAAAAGTTCCTCGGCGTTTTCGATTGAAGCCAGTTTAAGACCGTATTTGCAGCATAGTGATGAGGCGTCTTGATAAGAACGCTATGAACGTGGAAATGCTTATATGAAACGACGTTATCTCGATTTTGACCATTAGATCATACGGCTTGATAATCAAGGAGGTATTTTATTCCACAAGCAGTGAAAGTTTCTGCATTTGTTGTTACTAAACATTACATAAATTGATGATTACCATTTGTTTAATAAAAATTTTGGTATCAAACCTCGGTTGTTCAAGTAATCGTCTCTCATACTTTGCTATATTTTTAATAAGATCTTAAACAAAATTTCTTTCGATTGCAATTAGGTGCTTACATCGATCACACAGCTGAAATCGGTAAGGCACTTGGGCGCAATTCTAGGGAGAGGAACTGATTCCTATTAAATCATTTTCCACTTCATTTGCTGAATAATGTGAAAATAAACTTAGTATACTGCTGTTGTGTCCAGTTGCGCTGTGTTAATCAAGTTGGTGACTAATTGTGGAGCAGTTTCTTGGCCGCATTGAAAAATTAAAGCAGCTGTGTCGCACTCATCCATTCCCTCTGATTATTATTTTTTTACTTTGACTGGAAAAAATGTATTGGCTAACTTTTTGAGCTGCAGGTTGAGATGGCAATCATGTTTTCTTGCAATAATTCGTCAGAACTTTCAGCAAACATCTCCGCCAGCAACAAAACCCTCTCGTCGTTTACCATTCCACATCTAACTTGAATTTGGTTTGAAAATTCTTTTTCGTAATTCCAAAACTTACAAATCCTCCGTTTTCTCCAACACATTTTAGGAAGCACTTGAAAATTATTTTAATGAATATAAAATAGTGTAGGACATACTCACTTCCATGCCAATCTCATCAAAATAAAAAAAAATAGTTTCTTGTGGTTACTTTTAGGAAGATGTTAAAAAAGCACCACAAACCAATTTAGACAATTTGATACACCATTCAAATTTACGGTGCATCTGGATTTAAAAATTTCTCGTGTATCAGTTTGGCATTTGAATGCCTTTCCTATTCAGTACGAGTGGTTTATATATTTGTGTATGATTTTTAAGAATTTATTTCATTACGGAATTTATGAAATCAAGAAAGTATATTTACCTTTAATTGAAGAGTAAATTTCGTCATATTAAATATTGCCTGGGTTTCTTCTGATAACACAACATATTTAAAATATTTGGTGTTAAAATCATTATTTTTACTATGACAATACTTGCCTTTAGAAACATTGAACACCGCAGCGCATTCCTCAACTATTGCATCGGAATTGACCGGAGTATTTCTCGTATCCCTCGCCTCGCAAATGTACCTGTTACTGCTTGAGCAGTCCACATCACTAAGTAGTGCTACAGTTTTGCTCAAGCCTATAGTAACACAGTTTTCCTTTCCCCCGAAATTGTCTGGTTGCTGAGGGAACCACTTGGCCTCTTGATTTCTGACCAGTTTTTTCACCGAGCACCAACTAAATTTACCTTCGCAACCCTCGTCGCTTCCAGAAGTCCAAAATGTGCCTTTAGCAACTGATGAATCTAAAATAGTATAGATAAAATATTAAGCTTTGAGCCATATTATTATACGAAAATGTTTATACTTATGGCTGCTGAAATCAAATTATTGTATTCGTAGTCAAATTCTATGCTCAGAATCTTCATTCCTATTGCACAACACGTGTTAACCGCTTCCAGCCACTACGATATAATTAAGAAAGAGACCTAATAAGCAAAATTTTAATTTACGGTATTTTTCGCTGAGCTGAAAAGGTAGGATCTTCCATTGATTGAAAACCAAAACCCGTAATTGCTTGCATCTATGTGGATTTGAGGCAATATTAAAATTTCCAACTTGTTACAAAATGAAACTTACTCGTTAGGTATGGGGTAACGTTGTCAGCAACGTATGTACTGAACAATGACGCCTTGCATATATTTCGTTTTTAATGTTAATCATTATTCAAATTCTAGTAAATTACATTTTTATCACAGAATTCTGGACATTTTGGAGCGGAGCAAGGTGGAGGACTTGTTGTCGGTCCCTTGTTAAGTTAGTTTTCAATAAATATAAAATAAGACCACATTCACACAAACTTGGCATCCGAAAACGTAAAAATTGGAACAGTTCTTGCTGGTTAAAAATACCCTGCCGATGCTTTTTTCCACTCGCAGATGAACACAATTGGACCAAACTGAGTTGTTTGGCTGTCCACGCAGCCAATACGACGACGTGTTGTCAATTGTCGTTATGAAATTTGTGGCATTTCGCAAACGCCATTGGAACGTTCCATTAACCGTTTTGTGAGCCGCGCTCCAGTAGTTAGCATTTAACTTCCACAAAGATGCTGCTGAAAATGCTTTAAATCAAACTAAAACAAATTCTATACCACTATTTCATTTACGCTTGGTCATAATTTCTAAGCAATTCCTTTTGGTGTCGTTTTCAATGGCAATTGGTGTCATTCCCAAACTACAGCATTTTTCGTAATTTGTTTGCCAATCAACCTGGTAATTATTGAAAATATATTATTTATACGGGATTTATCACAAATTTATCAGTTAAAGAACCACAGTTTTGCCCCACAAAAACGATGTACCGCAGGCCTCGGTCCAGGCGCCATATTTGTCGATGTCTAAGAAAATTTCCTGTAAATTACTCAGCAAAATACCTAATCTCTACAAAAGCACCAATGAGTCGACCGTCCGTGTTAAACAGAGAGGCCTAATGAACAAGTTAAGAGTCAACGAGCATTGAACATTTTACGTGCAAAATTAATTCTTACGTTTTTCTCGCATGTAATTTTGTCAAAATCCAGAAGTATCTAGTACGAAATGACCATTTTTTTAATTTAACTGACAATAAATAGCAATTAGCACAGTAGTTACCTGATTAATGGTTGTTGTGGTGGTGGCAGAGGTGGCTGCAGTGGTGGTTGTCGTCGTTTGGGTTGGTGTTGGGGTGGTTGTAGTGGTGGGTACTGCAGTTGGGATATATGTTTTAGAGTTTGGGTTCAAGGCGTTTTCTGTCATCTGCGAGGTAGTATCTGTCGCGAAATTTTAATATTACCTTTCTCAGTCACAGTGGGTTGTTTCGCTGTATTAAGAGAAGAAGTGTGAGCAAAATTTTAAGATTTTAATCTGAATGTATCAATTTTATTGTGTTACTAGAAAATTCTATCGTTGTTGTTAACGAAGATAGCTCTGTATTTGTCTCCTCTGTCATTGATGTTTGCCCCGCGATTTTTGTAGACTCATCAATCGGGATGTCATTCCGTACAGTAGTTGGTGTTGGATTATTCTCTGCAACAATTGAAAGTTAAAATTTTTCTGAATTATGTATCCAAACGTTGTCTGCTTTGCTAACTAACCGATTTTGATCAGGTTGGTGGTGGAAAGGATTGCTGGTGTTGATGTTATTGATTCCTTTTTTAGTAACATTTTTGCACAGATTTATTTATATAAACTGTTTCTATAACTCTCACTTGTGAAGAAGTACTGATAATTCGTGAACGATTTGGTGATCCTTCGGAACACGATAATTTCCCGCAGCACTTAATTATATAATTCTTTTTGTGCTCACGAGCTGCAAAATTTTTAAAGGAATCCAAGAAAATTAAAGTAGTATTATATTTTCAACACACATCGCCAAGGCTTTCTAACTGCTCCAATTTTTTGTTGTTTTCTATTCACATTTTTCGCGTTGGTCAATAGCAAGCAGCAAGCTATACTCTATGATTTCACTGTTATTTCCATACTCGAAGTTACTAGAAATATTCACTTACCGAAATCAGAATTATGCATAAAATTGTCCTAAGTTGAACCATTTTTGCCGTGACGAGTAGCAAACTCTATCACACGCAGGCCTGACAAATTGCTTGTTTCACAATCAATTCCGGTTTTGGTAGCATTTAATGTGTCGAGTTTCGAGGCGCCTGCCATGACGTTTTTCCTGCCTCCGCGGTATTCCCCCATACCCAAATTTTAGAGCTTTAGTGACCAGTGTAGCGCCGCATAATTTGTTCTTGAAGGTTCTTGAGGCGACCACCATACTCAAAAGAGGACAAAAACAAAATTTAAGACCTTTGGAAGGATTGATGTTGTTTTTTTTTCAATAATTTTAGGCATACTACAAAATAAAAAGATGAATTTTCATGCATCTGGGGATTGTTTACATTTCCAATTTATAGTGCTGGAGATAATTTACAATTTCATTTTTTCCTAACGTTTAATTTATTCATATATATACTATCTGCTTGTGTGACTGTATCATTTTGTTGCGTTGTATGGGTATCCTGCCGTATCGTCACATCCCGAGTTGACAGGATTTTGACGCTTACATCAGCCATGTTTGAAGCCTTTAAAGCTATAAAGTGATCATACTTTTGCTGTTGTCAAGGACTACAAAAAAATTAGTTTTACTTCTATGGCTCATTCAGAAGCAATTATGGTCAACAATAATTAATAAAAGTTTAAAACCATAACAACCTGCTGGGAAATGTTTATTTTATATCTAGTTCCAAGAAATAAGGAGGCCAGGTATTCGTCATTTATGTAGAAATACAGAGAAGTAAGCAGCTCGATCGCTAGTCTTCAGCCTTCAGATCGATAGCTGATAGCTTTTAGGTAGAAGGTCACCTTAAGGTGTTTTTCTGAAATCCAAAAATTTCCTAACTTACAGGGACTAAAAGTTATATCTTATTTAAAAACACTACTTGTATTTTGCAATTTAAGACTACTCTTGATTTGAAAAGAGATCGATTTTTTTAAAGAAGCAGAGGAGCAAAAAATACCTAAAAACGTTTATACGGATATTTAAATAGTATAAAACCGATGAAATTACCCACTTCGTGAAAATATGTATTTTAATATTTTTTTTTGAATTTTCCTAACTCAATGCAGTTTGTTTCAGTTCAAACAGTCGCGCTCGAATTTTTATTCAGTAAGACTATACCTAGCTGGCTAATTTTCTCACGTGGAAAGAAACTTTTTTCCGCGTCGAGTTTGACGTTTATTTTTTAACTAGCTTAGGGAAAAACACACTGATATAAACATCCGATTACAAACATGGCGTGACATTTGCACCCGTGGGTGGGCACCCTGGGCCAAAGGGTGGCCACGACTCGTACACACGCGTGCTGCATAAGCAAGCGCGGAGGGAAATGAGGCGCGCGCGAGAGCGGCGGCGGCAGCGGCGTTTTCGCCCGAAGCCCGACTCGTGCGGCGGCTCGGCAAATCAATGCACGGCGGTCCTCACACAGTGGCGGCGGCAGGGGGTGGCGCCTGCCCCATCTGCTGGGGCGCAGGCCCTTGCGGCAGGGTCGGCCGCCTGCCTCCTGCCGCCCGCCAACAACGGCCGCCGCTGCTTTTTCTCTCTCTCTCTCGCGCACTCACTGACAAACACCCCGACCTTCTTCTTCTACCTCTTCTGCCTCTCTGCCTGCCTGCCTCTCTCTCTCTCTTTTCTGATCTCATCGGCAAACTGCCGCCGCTTCTTTCCGCGCCGCGCGCTAATTTGCCCGCTCGGCAAACATTTTCGCGGCTGAATGGCCCGATAGCGATATAATTCCGCAGTCAATAGCGGAAAAACGACGCAGAGGACTGCATTAGGCGGCGACTGCAAACACAGAGAGAGCAGAGTGCATGAACTTTGTACTCGTAGCGGGCCACTCGTGATTTTCAGCCAAACATGGACTTACTAGGTAGGACCTCTTTCCTTTCTCTCTAGCAATATTTATTTATTCAAAATGGATATCTGTGTTTTGCTTCAATCACAATGTAATTAATAATCAAAACAAACGAGTTCGGGAATTAATTAATCTGACGATTTTCGCAAACACTCGCCGTGAGTGTGTTCAGTCGGCGTGCCAATTATTTCCCTCTTTGCCTCCCTCCGCCGGGCCGCCTGCCGCATTGTTTGCCGCCGCTGTGTCGTCGCAGCGCCGCAATCCGCATTACCATTGATCATTTCCATTGTTGGGGGGGCCAAACTTGGCGCTTTATTTCGTGAGCCCGTGTGTTTATGTGTTGATAGATCGAAAAGGTCGCCACCGCCTCAGCCGAGCCACTTTGGGGCTGAAACTCGATTTGGCACAATTTTCAGTTGATATCGACGGCGGCCGGCCGGCCGGCACGCTAGTTGTATAAGTGGAAATTGCGTTACGAGCGGTAAAGTGGCTTTGTCGGAACGGAAAAAACTTTATATTCACTCCGTCGATTTCCTCGTTTGTTGGACCTGTGCTATGAAATAAATTGTAGGCACGTCGTACTATCAAACAGCCTCATTTTTTATAATCTCTCACTAGGAATGATTGAAATTTTATTTTGTTTTAAATGTCGACTTTCTAGACGGTAAATATTGTGGCTTCAGTCAAAGTGTTTTTTATTTTTACTCACAATCAGCAGAGAATCAGTTCTAATTAATATTTATACCAGTAAAATCCCTTAAGCAAATAAACTGGGAAAGAGAAAATGTAAATATATAATTTTAACCGACACGAATCTCCCTGAAATTATAATTTTCCTATCTGAGTGCAAATTTGAAATAAAGGTTTAGATAAGTGGTAGATGCCAACGGAGGCAGAAGCACTGGTGGTTTTAATCAGTTTCAGTTGATATTAAATGCAGCTTCCTCGGTGCATTCCGAGCTATTTATTATTTCAACAGAAATTCCCCTCCTGTTTCTGTTATGTTTAAATACGGAAAAACAAACAACTCGCTATACACCGAGGAATTTGCATTTAATTACAACTGAAAAGTATTAATATCCTCAGGATATCTGTTTTTTTTGCAGTATTCTAGACGGTGAGATTTTTTGTTGGACTATCTAATTTATAGTCACACATATTCAAAAATTAGAATTTCGTAATGTCATTCACAGAGCTGATCTGCTAGAATTTTGCATGGAAAACACTAATGAGGTGATTTCAGCTAACACTAGCTTAATCTCCTTTCTTCTAACTTTCTTTTTCGCCTTCGCCTGCTCCAAATTAAAACTTTGCCTTGGCAACAAACTATTTTTTTTCTCCCGGCAAACTCGCCTCATTTAAAGTACCCAACTTTCCGCTCCGGCTAGCTTATCGCTATGATACTGCGGCATTGATTTTTCATTCGTAAGCCAACGCGAAAATCCCGGCGGGTCACGCGGCTGTTCGGGAAATATTTATATATTTTCGATCGTCTCGCGCGTCGAGCCAGACTTTGAGGCCTATTTTCCTTGGCTTCCCATTTATTTCTGCGCGAGCGAGGATCGATTCAGTCCGCACGACGCCGAAACGATCACTTGGCCTGCAAATGAGGCGAAGAATATGAAGGATTGCGAGCAAATATTGCGCTGCGGAAGAAATTTCCCCTCTGTAACTACAACTGCAGAATTTCCATCGATTTTGGCGCATCACTCTCGTCTACAAGCTTTCAAATATCCATCACAATTGTTTTCTTATGGAATTTAAAAAACGCACTTGCAAATAATGAAAAAAATAAGAAAAATATGCAATAAATCAGAATTTACAGAACAATTCCTGCGGTGAATGCAGCTAGGAATTTAAAAGTAGTTTTTTGTTTATGAAAAAGACGTCCATATGTTCTCATTCTATTTTTTTTAGCTATATTTCACTCATTTAACATAATATCCAGGTTAAGAAAGTTTTGACTTATAATGGTTCCGTAATCCGTACGCATATTTTGATGTTTTGATAAAATTATCGCATTAAATTGCCGTGGAAAAATCATTAAAATTTTCTGCGTCTGTAAATAATTTATTTTCAATTGGGGGACAAAATGCCTTAAAATCTTTGTAAATCCATGCTCTTCTCGATGAATTCGACTAACCCTCTGAATTTGATAGGTATTGTATAAATAGGGATTGATAAAAATAAAGAAAAATTTTAAAGTAACTTTAAAGTTGTCTGAAACTGAATTTTGGTTTAGTAATTTTTAATGTAGTATGTTTACAACGTTTCAAATGTGTTGAAAAGCGGATTGTTTTATTGTAAGTTTGTGTTTAATTTTTACGGTATTCATGGACTTTAAAATATATCTTAAGATTTTCCTAGAGGAAATAATCAGTCCAATGAAAATGATTTAATGTAACCAAGGATTTTCTTAGAAACAATTTAACCTGCTCAAAAGGTATTATTTTGTGATAGAAATCCGATATTTTCACCCTCTGCATAGCAATAATTACTGTTAAAGGAAGTTTAACTAAAGAATCATCGAAAGTTTCTCTTGCGATGAATTCCGCTCAATCAGACGAACCCAGTGCGAAAGGCAGAGTGAGGGCGAGCAGTGTGCCATAATGATCAGGCGAAAGAAATTGCTTTATCCTTGCACCAATCTCCAGCAGCTATAATTACATGGCGCAAGCAGCGCAGTTTCAATTAGCATGCACCTGGGAATTGTCGAGCGTTCGCTCTTTTGCTCGAGCCATTCAATCTTTCTCGCTTTGCTGCAGTGTGGCCTCTCGCTCAAAGGGTTCTTTTTGCCGCTCTCTCCGTGTATCAAGGGGCCAAAGACGCTAGCACTGCGGCACCACGACTGCAGCACTCGCCACCGCTGCTGCCGCCGCCGCCGGCTCCAAAGCCGAAAAGCATCGCACCCCCTCGTCAAAACGGCGGCTCGGCCAAACGGCCTAATGCGTGCACCACGCCTGCATATTTAGTGTTAATTAAACGCGGACGCAACACTGGATTCCAGCCAAATTAAACGCGCCGAGCGGGAATTTACGCTCTTGCCACTGTTCACGGGGCCCTCAAAAAGACCGGCCTCGCTCTATTTTGGTTAAAAAATAAGATTTGATGAAATCCATTTTTAATCAAAACAGCATAAAGAAACGTTAATGACCTCAATTGTTGGTGTATATGCTTTTAGAACCGAATAATTTGTTTTTCGTTTTGTAGTGTAAAATCCAGTCACTGGTTTACATTTATATTCCCTCTTTGAAGCACCAAAGGGATATATGCATGCATAATATTGTATTTGCTCGGTGCTGCGTTTAAGCAGCGTGTAAAAGCAGACAGGCAGGTAACACTCACGCACGCAACACTGACTCCGCAGACATGAATCCGTTTTGAAGCTTTTCATTTTTTTAATTGAAAGAACCACCGAACACTCGCTCTACAAAGTTGTGGCGCTGTTTTATTTTATTTTGGAGAGCTCGTTTGGAAATCTCACATGGAATGCGCGTCAGCAGCTCGCAATTTTAGCGCACACCGGTGGAATTTTGTTTATTTTTCGTTTGCCCGGGATTTTATCGACGCAGCCGCTTAAATTGTAAAATAAACACAGCGAAAAATTGGAAGGAATTTATGCTTTGTTGGAAAAAAAACTTTGGTCTGGATTTTATTAAACTATGGTTGTACTTTTCATACGCAGTTTAAAATTCACAGTCCTCATGCATGTTTGAGCAAGTTGAGCCGCAAAAATCAGATTTCGTGACTGGAAAATCCAACAAACGAAAAGCGGCGGTTCGTGACATTCATTATTCATCCACTCGTTGACCGCACGGCGGCTGGCTGGCTGGCGGTCGGCGATGAGAAATCAAAAAGGTCCAGGAAACACGCCAAATTAAAACATTACGCGCCAGCTAATGGGCGAATAATGCAAATTCCGTGCGGCGAAAGCGGCGCGAACGGCATATCTAATATATGCGTCCGACGTAAAGGACCAGCAATTACAGTGAGGTCTCAATTTTGCTCTAAACGCCACACGTCCACGTACGTCCATTATATGTATGTGGGTTACATGCAGTAATTTCCTGCATACAACAGTAAAATTGATAATAATTATGCAACCAATCCACGAAAAAAAACACTTATACGAATTTTTTTAAATACGTTTTATAATATTTATTTATGCGCTACAGCATTATTTTGGTCTAGTTTACAAAATGCAAGAATAATGCTTCCTGGAAAGTATACACACACAAGGAGTGGTATCTTTTAACATTGGACATTTTTTATAAAATTGGTAAAGCAAGATTATTATTGTATGGAAACTTTTTACGTTAATTTTGGAACTCAATCAACGATCATACTAATTTGGCACCAGAAAACATGATTGAATTTAATCCTATAATAGAATAAATGGAAGATATTTTGCCTTCACTTCCAATTAAGTACAACCAAAACAACAGAACCAACTACCTCGAGATTTAAAAAGATTGTTCATTTGATTTATTTGTCTCCGTTTTTGCCCCTTCCGATTGTTCTTCTTAATTGGATTGATTATAATTTTTCAAAATTAAAAAATTATTTTCTTATAAAAATGCTATGCGTTTGCTCTTCAAATGATTCTTTACGACGCTCTTTCACTTTTTATTGACCATTAATGTGATTTGATGTCGTCAGTTATTAAAGAACTTGTTTGCAACAGGCAACTTTTGCTGTCGTATTACTCCTGATTGGCATCCTTCTTGAAATTCATTCCACCAAAGAGACAAAAAGCGAGGCGAAATGGTGTACAGTCTGCTGCATGTCAATTAGCACGTATGCAAATTGAGCGAGTGCCGTCCGTGCTCGCGTTTCAAAAATGGACGCCAGGGAGATGGATGGATGGCCATCAATTCATCGGTGGCTGCGTTCATTCCTAATCGCGTAATCCTGTATGCAGCAGCCCCCTCTCGGCGCCGGCAAAGCAAAAGGTTCGGCCGGCCCCATAAATAACACGCGTGCCTCGAATGCCGGCACCGCGACTCACGCTTCAACTGCGGTCGGCCGCCGGGCCGAGTTATGCAACCGTTGCGTTGCGTCCGCTGCACTGGTTGCATAACTCGCCCCAGAATAACCAACCTGCCCGCCCGCACTCGCCTCGAAGGCTATTATGGGGATTTACGTCTTGTTTTTCTTGTCGTGGAAAGGAAGGAGTTGGCGCCAAGCGCAGAATTTGGCACGAGATCGACGGTCTGTGCTGCGGTCCCGAAGAAGGAGGGACGGCGTTTTTTTCCTTTTGTCCTGCGGAAAGTAAAAGTCTGGCTTTTATCTGGAGATTGTGTTTCACTTCGTTACAAAAAGGCTATAAGTTGTCTAAAATACAGACCTTGCCAACACTTGAGTTGCAGAAAACTTAGAGACATAATTACGAAGACCAGAAAAATTACTCTGGATATTCTGAAGAAACACAAATTTTAAAATATTGATGATTAATTTAAAATTGGACCGTATTTAATTATTGTCAATCACTTAGAGCTAAATATAGTTTTTTTCTCTCGTTTTATTTTGTTTGATTTTCTTCAAGCAGACAATAAAGGCATAATAAATAATGAAATTACTTTTCAATCCGTACAGTCTAATTTTCTATTGTTTTTCATCAGTCAAGAAGAGTGAAAAAATTGAAAAACATGATTTTTCTTCATCGTCTATCATATAGAACACAAAAGCAACTTTGTAAAAACAGTCCACAAATCTAAATCTTCAGACAAATATTTAACAAAAATTTCATTTGATTTTATCCAATTCAATTGGTTCAATTGTGTTTAATAATGAGGCTCGAGTAAATACCACGTTCAGACTTTCCCTCCAGATAATGATGTAAATTTAATTCAACCTTTGCCATTTCCCAGAAATTTTGACAGTCAAAGATAATCGTATTAAGAATCGACCCATTCAGTGCGAGGCTAACAAGGCCTGAAAGTTCATCTTGCCGTACATTCATTCACATTAATTAATGAACTGACGTAACTATCTGCATGGCAAATACCATAAACGACTTGAAACTTTCCTGGGGATTAATTGCTCGTCATTAGGCGTAAAAATAACGTGCGCAGAGCGAATTTCACGGTATAATTGGCTGGCGTTTTAACGCTGGCGAGCAATAATTATCAGCACGCAGACGCCCGAGACGCATTAGCATGAATAATTGGCCGCAATTCGAGACAATTGCCGCGAGGCGTGAGCGAAAAGACGAGCCATTACCACGACAATTAGAGTGCTGCGAATGTGTATGTGTGTGTGTCGAGCTGGTATTGCCGTGATCGATGTTTGCGCAAAATTTGCGCTGGATTTCACGGTTTATTTGGCTGCAGCAATCGGTTCGACGAGAGTGCGCCCGCTTTTCCGCTGCCGCAGGCTTATGTTTGATTTCAAAAGAGACGCGCCTACTACTGTGTTTGAACTGCCGCTGTCTCGGCGTTCGTGCCTAATAAGCCAAGTGGAAATCTTGATTCGCTCCTCCGCGCCCGCCGACCGTCTTAATTAAGGGGCTGCACAGACGGTGGGTGCGATTGTTTCGTTTTGCCCTTTCTATTTGTTCACCGGCATGTTTGAGCTTGCTTAGGCTTGCACAACAGCGCACGGATTTGTCAGGCAAAAATATATGACTGAAGGATCAATTTGAAGCGGGGGCTGGATTGATTTTTTTTTAATTTGTTTGGAGTGCCTTTCGAGTTCTTTGTGTTTGTGTTTCACGTTCTCGAGCTTTGTTTTGTTTCATTTCTATTTTTAAGGGCTTAAGTTCAAAGGACTTGTAAAGACAGTGATTTTTTTCAGCAGTGGAAAATTCTGCATTGCAAATAATTTCAACGATTGAGAGAGATTGATTGACACTTCTACTGAACTGATGAGAATTTTTAACTAAACCGTGAAAATTTGACTTAAGGTCATATAAGATAAAAAAATCCCTTAAGAGACACACCGTTGGATAGATTACAATCAGAAGAATTGAAATGAGCCATCTAAATATCAATTTTTAGTCTTATCAGTCCTATTTAAATTTTATTGTGTTTGTATTCAAACTTATGGTACAATCAAGATTCTGACAGAGGTATTTGCATCTCCAACCTTTTCTCTCACAGAAGGAGAAATTATCTTTTGTCTGAAGCCAACAAACAAAAATCCCAAAATATCGGGCTAACTTGGATCTCATTTATTTAACCTATCATGTGTCTATTAAACTTACTTTGAAGTCTCTACTATCCTTAAAAGACTATAAACAAAGATATTTGATTACTTTTAAAAATTTGCTGGTTAACTCTACCCCGTCTCACAACCTCTCTTCTCTAAGTGACCCTGGCCAGTTCCCGTATTTCATTTTACTCTATTCTGTTTATTTTCAAATGGGTCTTTATTATGGTTCAGCCGGCCTATTTTGATCTGGATACATTTCTATACAGACAAATAAATCATATAACAACAATTAATAAAATTAATATTAAAATGCTTAGTCTATTCATTTTAGGTCATCAATACTCAGGGAAGACACCTACTTGTAAAGATGGGATCTCTACTCTCCTTGCCCTGCTTGTTATTCAGTTATCTAGTTTTGTTTTGTTTTAATCAAACCAAATACAAAAAATGCAACCTATGATTCACAAATCAGGGCAGCATATTCTTTTCGCAGGAATTATTTTTTCCACGCAATTGCAGTCCTTTTTCATTTAAGAATTTTCTCCAGCCATCCATTACGTCCAAATCTATTGTTATAATATAATTTGAAAGCCATGAAAGACTCTGTCCGTTAAAGTTTAACAAGCGTGAAAACCATTGATGAACACGAATTAAAGTTATCACCTGACAACTCTGAATGGAAACGATTTTCACTATTCAAAAACCAGTTATGAACGCTCTATTAGAGTGGTGTTCTCCGTCCGCGAGTGGACGAAATTAAATTCATTATTCACGCCACTCATCAAGCAAATGCGAAAACGGGGAGCATAGTCAATTGCACGTCAATTAGAGTAAATGTCAAACGAACAAAGCAATTCATGCGGGAAAAAAGTTCGGCTCACTGCTCGTGCAGCAAATTCTCAAAGGGAAAATGCCGATGTGAAAGGCGAAACCACCTGAGGGCTGCTCCTCTTAACAAATCGCGGGGAAAAATATCGGGCTCGCTTTCTCCCCGAGTTCCTGCGCGCCTGCCGCCGCCTTCGTTAGCAGTGCAAATATTAATTTGCCATTCTCTCCGGCTGCAGATTCCCTCAATAATGAACTGCCGCGCTTGCCACGTCTTGCTGCGAGCTGGTAATTGAATTTTAAAAGCTGTCGCCGGTAATGAGAAAGTCGATAGCGACGAGGGAAACCCACCAACAACGCGCGCTTGTTACACTCCCAAAGCGGCAAAATGCACCAAATGCTTATCCAAACTGTTGGCCTCACTATCCACTGCAGCTTTGGCAAAGTGGAATCATGTATTAATCTTATAAGCTGAAAGCCATATAGAATAATCTCATAAACCAGCCTTTGTGAATCGAAACGAGCGCCTACACTATGAATTTTATACTTAATTCGACAGTTTTCGATTGTGTTTGCTCCTTATAGTCCATTCACAACACCATACAAGTTTGTCAAAATACACACTTTCTCCTAAATTATTGTAAATCATTCATTCGGATTAGATTTCTGCATGACTAACTAGTTCAAATTTTAGAAGCATTATGTTTTCAAATGAATGAAACTGAGCTGACTAGAAATATCTATTTTATTTTGTAAAATTAAAAATACGATGATTTTTGTACTCTTAGAATTACAACTCGGATTTTTATTCCTTCTTATAATTCATGTATCGGAATGTGTAAGAAGTAAGATTTTTTTTTTTTAAATCGGTTCTCAATATTTGGGCGCGTGCATTTTTGAAAAGGGGATAAACTTGTGTTTCAGGGGTGGTGGGTGTCTCTCAAGATTTCGTTACTTGCTCTCTTTTTTATTGTACTCTGCAATAACAGCTGACGGTTGTTTTCAAAGCCATTGATTAAAAAATCAGTGCAGCGGAAAGTACTGCTGATGAGGCCGCTGCTCAAAATTAGAATGTGTGTCAATTGAAATTTTAATGCATATCTTGAGTATGGATTGATATGATTTTCATGATGGTATTTTCAATGATTGCATTTTTTCCGGAAGTTCTTTCAAATAAATATGAGATTTTCGGGGCAAGAGTTTTAACTGATTAAATCAATTTAAACCAATTCAAAACCAAGATTTTCGAATAGTGGAGCAATGTTTTAGTAGCGTTTTAGGTTGATAACGGTGAAGCAGAAATGAGGGTTTTTTCTTTGCGCCCGCGCCCGCGAATCGATAAAATCATTAGCAGCCGCTAAGCTTCTGGGATCGTTGCCAAATTCTCTTGGCTCCTTATCTGGAAAGCGGCGCGAAATATTATATTCGAGAGAGCACTGTTTTTGCAAAGGCCTAATTCATTATTAGCGCAGACGCAAACGTACATTATGTACATAGATATAGAATGCGGAGAAGGACCTCTCGGTGCGGCGCCAGCTGGGGCAGACTTGCCTAGCTTTTTATTAAAAATGGAAGTTGACAGTTTTCTTTATCTTTTTCTGTACGCCCTCTATGAGGTCGTAATAGCTTGCAGTATGGCACTCAAAATTTTGTTAATATCCTGCGGACGGCCAGCTCGGGATGTGTATAATGCGACACGTCTGTAAAGCGCAGATAAAAATCGGATTTTAGCACACCAGGCGTGCGGCTGAAATGAACGTGGACAATCGACTTTTTCCAATCGTATCGCAGCTCCTCCTCAAATTAGCTTTTAAAAGGACCGCTGCCGTGTGGGCACATCTTTTCACTCCAGGCTATTTATTTTTATAACTACAAATGTTCAATAAAGAAGTTACTCGGAGGCACTCAAGGATTTGATCAAAGAAGAGGAAAAAGCATTGGGCATTCCTCGTTGAAAGTCATATTTTATTTTTCCTAATAGTTTTGGCTCTCTACTGTAGCCCTATATTTCATGGAGTAATAAAAAGAGTAAATTCAAACAGACTCTTACACTAAATTACAGTTACGACAAGCTAAAATCTTTTCAGAAAAATATTCTTGCAATAAATTATACATATGTAAATCTGCCTGTATGAATTTATCCTAGTTCTTTTTATTACTCTGTGAAATAGGGCTAAAGTTGACAGGCGAAACTAGTGGGCAAAATAAACATTCAACGAGGAATGTCTGGTTCTTCTTCTTTCTATACACACAAATAATGCACATTTATTTTAACACCCAAACAAGATTCTTGCGCTTCTTATAGGGTTTCTTTCGGTCAACGACTGGATTTGCTGTGTCTCTTTTCCTCGAACGATCGCGGAAAATGCTTCTAAAAATAAAAATAAAATGTAGGCAGAACTTTCACGTTGTCTGCGTACACACAAAAAGTTAGATGGCTTTAATGTTTTTCCACTCTGCCGGTTTTGCAACTTTTGCCTGGAGCATGCAGACGTTGTATCAGAAAATGTTTTTCACCGCTCGAGAAATTGAATAGAGGGGATTTTTTAATTGTGAAAAGCTGCAAACATTTTAGCCGAGCAAATTTTCACCTGGGTAAATTTTTGCTGCGCCCAAACTGAAAAGCCGCATTTTGTAAACACGGCAGCGAGCTCCGAGTACTCTTGACTAATTGCTTCCACTGGGAATACGCAATCCGCATTTGGCTTCTTCTCAAGCTCATATGCAAATATTCCGAGGTCGAAACGCGCAATTTTCTTTGCAAGATGCGAAAGAGAGAAAAAGCACTGGGGCGAGGAGCAGAAAAATGAGCTCGGTCGTCGCATGCTGTGAAAAGTCTGCGGGCCATATTGATTGCTCGTGTGGCCCCATGCTATAAATACTCACACTCACTCACACGCTCGCCCAGTGTACATATAGACGCCATGTACATGCACATACATATGCATGCAGTGCGATAAAACATGCCTGCGCCTGACCCACATATCAATATGCCTTTCTTGCTGCCTTTTTCCCCTCTGGCCATGCTGTGCCGCCGTGGCCACCGCCGAGGTGTAATTAAAAATTTATACATCTCGTTTGCAGTCGAGGGAGGCAAGAGAAAAGCATAAGCCAGAAGTCTAGACACGCATGCCGTTCGTATTCGCGGGCACCACTTTTTGCCCTGCTCGTTTTATTGTACGCACGAACTCGGCCTTTTTATTACTTTTAAAAAGAGGGCGTTTTTACATTCATTCTAATTTGAGGAAATGGTGTTCATGCTAAACGGCCGCATAATTACACGCACAAAAAGATAGGTTTGGACCCTCTTTTCAAACTTGAATCATTTTTTGAACAGTTTTTCAGCCGGTAACTTTTTGTGGTGAGTGACGCACTTCCCTGCTTTTATTAATGCTTTTAGTTAACGGTCTCACGCGTGCACGCACGTGGATATGCGCCTCGTGTTTATTATGCATTAAAAAAGTCCGCTGCAAAGGTCTCGACTGTATCACCAGCGCATACTTATTATTATATACCAACACACATTATTTCCTCCGTGTATGCTGCATGTGCGCACGGATATCGGCAGTAATTATTCGGGCGAGATGGAATTTTTGATGATAATGTGCTCCCCGCTGCGGATGTATATTTTAATAAAAACGCATGAGAAGCTGGGAAAGAGGGTAACTGCTATAAACGTGCTGGAATTTCTGGAAATGAATTTATCCAGGTCAGATGATAAGTAGATAACGTGTAATTGATATTTCAAAGTTGTTCCCATTTGGGGCCATAAGTGCGGCAAATGTGCTTTTAACAAAGATAACTGCAAGCGGTTTATTTTGGATAATTTTATATGGTGATTACGTGCAGGTAATCTATCCATCAAATCACGAGTTTGACTCGAGTTTTCGTGAAATATCTATTTGCGCAATTTATTGTGTGACGCTTTCAATAGATTGCAAGTGTCTTTCTGCCCTATACTGATTTTTGTTCTGCTTGTGGACGATAAGTGGGTTTACTTGAAGTGGACACATATCAATCACAACAGCTAAGACCGATTTTTTAGAAACATAAATAATTTAAACTGATTCTAGATAAAGAAAAATCTGATAAAATAAGTCTACTGTATTCAGACCCATAAATTAACACACTGTCTAGTAGAAATAATAGAAAAAAACTAACAATTTGTTCAAATTAATTAAAGAACTTAATTTCCAATCTTTTGGAGAGTCTCTTACAAATATTATAATTTATTTGTTCAAAGTCAGCTGAAACTGAAGATTATTTGCTGGTTCTACTCAATATCATATAATTGTTATATGCATTTTATTTCCTAATCAACATAATAAGTAATCAATAATTCAAACATGAAATCCACTTTTAGACCGCAACTATATCAGATAAAAAATATTCTATAAAGCTGAATGGTGGGTCGGCCGTAGCTTTCGAAAGCGATTCAATTTACCCCTTCAGGCATAAATTGCAGGCAACCCAAAAAGCAAACACAATTGTTGACGTGTCGAGAGCTCTGTGGGCGAGACGATTGGCCGGTCGAGTGGCCCGCATTTGGTGCACCGCGACAGACCGTCTATAATGAAACGAGCGAATTAAGCACGTCGTCGGTGTCGCTCAGCCAGCACAAAAAATGAATCACCGTGGCGGTCAGATGGACTTAACGAGTGCTTTGTATGCGCGGACGGGCGTCCCTCTTCTGATTCACTCGCCCCCAGTGCAATTTCGCTAATTTCGCAGTCGGCTAAGTGGCTCCATTGTGGCCCATTACGCCAGCTCTCCGTTTCAATTGTTTGCCGATACAAACCGTACTGCAGCGAGCAGCATTGTCTGCTGCAGCCAGCAGGGAGACTCGACTTCCGCCGACTGGCTGGAGGATGTTTTCTCCGGTGGTTTGCTACCGCTCTTGCTCTGCCTTTGGGATCCGACGCCTTTGTTGCTGGATGATTCGTGACTAGCCTGGCTTTCCAATCAGCGAAGACTGTTTGCTTGTCTCAAGATAAATTGGACCAGTGATTGAATGGACGGCCCCATCAGATTTCTGTTTTCAAGCCATATAGTGGAAAGTTTTTGAATTGTTTGCAGAGTTGCCAAATTAAACTTTCCCCCAAACTAATCTTCATGCCAGAGGAAAAATTCAGTGGCTTCTGATGAAATCTTCTGAAAGAGTTTTCAGTTCGATTTCTTCCAGAGCTAGTTTCTTCCTAAAACGTCAGCATGAAAAGTACGTTTTCTTTCAGACTAAGGAAATTATTGGAATTTGCACCCAAAAGCTCTAAAAATAGTGCAACTTGCATACTTTGAGGTTATAAGCTCTTTTTTAAAAGGTCAAAAGATTAAAATTCATGAAAATTCAAACTTTTTGAAGCAGTAGTTTTTAGCGTCTTTGATGCCTGCATCTACAAGAAATACCATATTTTCAACTTCCAGAGAAATATCTTAAAGTTTTTTTTCTTATTTTCCAAACGTGGAAAGAGGGTTATCCCTATTTTTGTCATTTGATAAAATTTCATTTCCGGAAAACACGTGAAAGTCTCTTTGTCAAAGAGACCTACCCTGGTTCGTGTTTGCAACTACTTGCGGTAGCATGTTGATTAATTTTGTCAAAAGGAGCAAGTTGATTATCGGTAGAAATTGGTTGGTTTATCAAGAAAGCAGGCAAACCTGAAAGACTTTCGATTTCTCCTCTGGGCTCCACTGAATTTGTCGCCTTCCTTTCAAGAAGTCGAAAACGCATGTCACGACGTTTGAACGGCACTACTTGCTGTATGTCGTGACTTGCACCAATTTGTTATTACTCCTAAAAGGCAGCCTGGTAACAATGTGAAAATACATTTATCAGGAAATAAATCGAGTCAGGTGGACCAAAAAATCACAAATGAACCTTTATTTTGTAATTTAATCAATCAATCAACATCCAACACCGATGTCAACATGAAAAATGCATCAATTCCACGTACACGTGTGCTCTGTCGAATCATGACACGGGAAACAAAACCAAAACTCTCTTGTCTCTTGCCGGCCGAATTAATTTCCATGACGTTCGTGTCGGACGCAAATAAATGCAAATCAAAACTGGCGCTTGGATAACGAAGTAACATTTCAGCCGGAACTAATAAGTCACATGCATGTATTGTTTTTGCCTGGGGAGAAATTCCATGAACGTGTGGGATAATTTAATGAAGCTCCGTGCTAACGTTCAAATTGCTTTATGTGTGTACAGAGACACTCGAGCCGCGCGCAAAACCAGAGCTCGCCGCATTTCGCAATATTAACTGCGGTCGAGTCCATCATGTTGAATAATGTGCTGAGCTATGCATCGTCTATTCTGCGCATGAAAACCAAATTAAAAATGAAACCCAAACGCTCCTTTCGAGGGGTAGATATAGGGAGGAAATTGCGTCTGGCTGGGAATAATTGCGTTTTGTATCACAATCCAATTCGTGGACAAAAATGAGCAATCTGCTTGCTCCAGTATGGGGGGCGAGGACTGAGTTTGATTAGCTTTTTCTCGCCGGCCGGCGAAGCAGCTAGCGAAATTGAAATTTCTGGCTTGCAATTATCCCGGTCGGTCCCATGTGGCACTCGGGAATCCGCTCAAAGTTTTAACAAACGCCCAATTACTCGAGACGAGAGCCGCCGAAGTAATTTTGTTGTGCCGTTCAGCTGCAGCTGCCGGGGTTATTTATTTGGCCGCCGCAGCTGAGATGACGTCGCGCAGCTCAATTATTTCGCCGCTGATTGGAAGCGTCATTAGCGGCAAAATTCGGGCAGCGTGAGCAACAGGGCGGGCCAATTTGGCCTGCGAAAGACGGCTTTTTGTGCGTTTTTTTGCGCTGCCGTGTTGATACTTGGATTAAAAGACTTAGCGTTGAAAATTAAAGGGCGAGCGAGAAACACACGCCCTTTCATACCGCTCATTTTACACGCCTGCATAGCAGCCGTAATTTCTGGCCCACCAAGAATCGATTTTAGCAACGACCCTGTGTGTATATGTTTTCTCTCGTACTTCCTGTCGTTTTATTTTTAATAAATTAGATGGGTTGTGCCATCTGGTCACGAAACCGGCACGCGCCTAGTTTTTTCTGAACTTGAGGGCGCTCAGAACGCGATCCATGTCTCACTGCCGTACTGCTGCGGCTTCTTTCTTGAATTCTCGCCACTGCTGTTTATATATTGATTCGGCGGAAAAGCGGTAATGTATGAAATGTCGCTTTTGTTCGATTGAATCGCCTTATCTAGAAAGAATTCCTCCATGAAATTTAATGCAGTTATTACAGGAATAAAGTGTTCATAAATAACTGATTAAGGCAGAAGCGTGTAGTGTATTTCTACCTTCATTGTTTTTTCTTCTTTAGATAAAATCAACAGCCTGGACCCGAAACGTTCCAAATAAAAAATTAAATTAAAAATCCCAATCACATTCTGAAAAGTAAAAATTAAGATAAAAGTGTAATAAATCAGCGTCGTTAGCAGCTCCATCCAAAACGAGAGCTATCTTTCAATTGGACCTCCCTTGCGTGCATCACGATCAATCGATGCTGCTTTTCACGCAGCAAATCGTGACTTGTCATACATCTCTCTTTAACGCCTGCGAACACACTCAATAGAAGCCGCATCCTTTTTTCACTCGCTCCTCTCCACGGATGAGCACGCTCTCTCGCGAGTCGATATTTTATATTTTTTCCGCCTCGCAGGCAAATCCGCATCATTCGTCGATAATCTCATTTGCTCTCGTCGGCACGTGAGAGGAGCTTTTTATTGATTTGCGGACGGCTAACTATCATTCATTAAAAAGAGCCATAGCTCTCTCTGCGTGTCATTTTTCTTCACAAATCCCGCATTTTTCAATCACACTCTCGCCGCCATTAGCGATGCCGGTCGTAAATCGCAAATGGAGGCCATAAATCTTTTGTTCATCATCATCAGGACTGTGGAAATTCGCGCTATACTTTTTCCCGGGACGATACTAACGCAGATCAGCGTTTTCGGGGATAGAGAGAAACAGAGGATGATCCAATCAGATCGTCTGACCCTTAGTTGTCTACAATACAAGCTGGAGGGGCGCGGGAATAATAAAGTTTGACGGACAGCTCTCTTTTTCTTGCATCGGGAGCGACGGGCAGTAAAATAAAAAAAGCTGTACAGAAGGCGGCCGGCCTTGCTTCTCAAGAGCAAGGAAAAAGGAGTTATTCGCGTTTGTTATTCTCTCTTGGAGGCAGCAGGCCAGAAGTGGCAAAAAAGAAAGAAAGCAGCAGGCTTGTTACGCCAGCCGAATAAAGTGAGTGAGTGAGTTTGGCCTGGATTCTCTAGCTGCTGCTGCTGCAGCAGCAGCTTAAACAAGTTGCACCGAGCAGATTAACCCGGCGGGTGGCTGCTTTCTTTATTTGCCGCCCTCTTTTCTTTCTTCCCTTTCTTTCTTATGTGCACCTGTGCACACATATAACGTACAAACAACTCGTCTTTGAAGTCTGTCGAATGGCGCAGGTCTGTTCGTCCGAACGGTCCGACGGTCGCCTACCTTCCGCTATGCGACGCTTTTAAATTGGGAAGATTTGCGGTCCAGGTGGTTGCCCGCACCCAGCC
Organism: Cloeon dipterum; assembly: GCF_949628265.1. Lineage (NCBI taxonomy): Eukaryota > Metazoa > Arthropoda > Insecta > Ephemeroptera > Baetidae > Cloeon > Cloeon dipterum. The sequence continues at coordinate 13,196,429 of NC_088790.1, forward strand.
ATTGATTTTGCGTGACTCCGGTCTGTATCAGGCCGCAGGGGGATCGTCCCGACAGCGCCGAAATTGGAAAGGACGCAAATATCGACACGTTTTTGGTCCTTTGCCAGTGGATTAAGGCTGCTACGTGGGTACCAGGGCTCTCAGAAAAGCCATGGAGCTCGAAAGCGTGGAAGTGCAGACTAAAAAATACATATTTTTATCATTTTTGGCTCTCAGTGAATACCTCCATCTGAAATTACCTCGTTCATTTTTTTGCTATAAATTAGAAGAGGACAAAAAATGTGCAGCTTCCAGGAAGCGAAATTTGGTATAGGGTTTCTGCGATGCTATTACAATGAACTTGTTAAATTTAATTCGGTTGCAGGACTAATAAAAATGGCGAAAAAAAGCATTCACGATTTTATTATATTTCGCAAGGAAATATAAATAATTTTCCATTTAAAATCCAGAATGTTTTAATTCTTTGAGCGTTCAAAACTTGTGGTAAACATTATATTGATCAATTTTTCAAGAAGAAACCTATTACGTAATTAGAAATTTTTCAAAGACTTTACGGTCAATATTATAATGATTTGAAAAATAAAGTTAAGGTCCTTTACAAATATTTTACTGGTCTACATAGTTATCACTCCTTGCGGATGAAATGATAAAAATTCAAATAAATAACAATTGAAAATCTCGTATATTTAAAGCTATTGAAAAAAGAAAATTATGAAAATACACAGGTTTAACAATGAGGTAAATTTAATATTCTTTGCGTAAAATTATTAATTTTTTCTCATTGTGGCCAATCCATTTTGAAAGGGCAGTATATAAGCTGCTGTCCATCCTGTAGCGGTTCCCGCTCACACTCGCGTTAACTCAGTTTGTAACAAATTTCCTGCAGCCTCAATCCCATCAAGTTTAATTTAATTTCTAACTACTTCCAACGTTTTTTTAATTGGGTCAAAATTAAAATTGGCTAACAATAAGAAATCGTGCCATAATAATGATATCCAGTCCAATATTTTCATCATTAACGAATTTTCCGCTTTTCCTTAACATTCACTTACGCTAGCAATTAGGAGAGCCATTGCATTCCGAACTTTCTCGAAAAATGTCTTGTGTTGAAATCAACTTCATCAGCGGTAGGCAATTTATTTCTCCTTTCTTTGATACGGAAAGTGGTGGTGGCTGCTCCGAGGAAAATTACCGTCGTAAAACTGCCGACGAGCGCGGGTGGGCTCGTCCCAGTTGGCCCAGCGGCGTACTGCAAGCCTTGCGAGATGTTATCTCCGGGGCCACTTACAAGTTGTCCCTGGTTGTGCAAAGCCCCAGAAAACACACCACTCATTCTCGCTCTCACGTTCCCCCGCTTATCTCTCGCCTACAAATCGCCTTCGTTGAGAGAGAGAGAGAGAGAGAGAGAGAGAGAGAGAGAGAGAGAGAGAGAGAGAGAGAGAGAGAGAGGGACTGCGCTAAAAAAGAAAGGAAGCGTCAGTGGAGCAAAAATGTTGGCCAGACGCGCGAAAAAACCAGGCGTATATAATTCAAATTATTAAAAGCGGCTGCGGAGGTCGTGTTTCGCGGGGGGAGCCTGAGTGAAATTTATGGAGCAGCTGCTGCTGGTGTGAATTGCACATAATTTTTTCTTACGACCAATTTGGAACTTTGCCGCGCCAGGTACAAAATGGAATTCCGTCTCATCCTACATATGTGTGCTATAGGCAAGAGAAAAAGTCACTCTGCGGTGATGGAGAAGTTGACAAAACTCCATCGCTCAAGGCAAATAGCGGCACTCGTTGTTTCCCGATGTGGAGCGTTGCGGCTCGCGTGAAAAGAGAGCTGACACGATTGATTTTCACGGTGCCATTAATCACGCCTTGAATATATTTGCATCCAGCCCGACACTCGATTTGAACTTTTCGTGCAGGCTTGAGTGACGCGTGTTTAACACGTACACGCATAAAATGGGGTCAAAGCTAAAAAGTAATTAGAAAGAGAGAGTTTTCAAGCTTAGCAAATGATGGAAAGGGAAAATCAAAACTAAATTTGGTCAATATACTTTAATACGGTTTTGGGCTCCAAAGAAGGTTTTAGACATGCTTTAGTTTGGCTTAAAATCACATGATTTGGTGTCTAAAAAGTTAATGAAATGCCCAGAAAAATGGTTGGACGTCTCTCATCTTCCATCAGACACAAATTTCTCTCAGAAAATTTACTATATTCCAATAAATTTCACAGAGATGGAGATGGAGGAATTCCTCGAATGAAAAAACTTTTAACCGGACCTTTTGTTTGCAATTCCAATCAAATCAGTTTCAAGCTATACTTTTATTTCGCAAGCACTAAATTAAAAGTTTCACTGGGATATTCTAAGCTTACTTACTTAACTCTCTTCGCTGACTGCGCTAAATCGCGTACGTCGAGCAGGGATGGTTGGCCAGACCACACAATCCCACTAGAGAATGCGCTTGAAATGAACTTCAGCCGAGTAAGTTCTGATCGAAGGCAGCAGTAATCAGCGTTAAAAGCAGTCCGGTGCTAAGTAAGGCCGAGAAGCTATTTGCGGCCGATCAACTCTCAATTCAGATCACACACACTCAAGTTCTCTCTCTTTCATTTTGTTCACCGTACTGAATGAACAAAGGAAATCGATCCTGATATTTATTGGAGACGACACGCAACGAATTCGTAATTCACACCAGCCACGTTAATTTTTCGTTGGAGATATTCCGAGAAAGTTATCATGGCAAAATAAATGGTTGGAAATAATCAGGAAATTTAGGAAAGCCGCCAAAAGACTTTCTGGCCCTGATTTCAGGTTAAATGCATTTTAGACGCACGTGATCCTGAAAAAAATCAATGCCCTTAAATCCAAAACCAGCTCAGCCAACCGCGTATAAACCTTTTTTCCCCTAGAACTCTAGAACGCACACAAAATATCTGTTGGTGGCCTCAAGCAAAATGCTTTCTACGATTGCAAATTATAAAATTGAAACCTGATGATTGAAACATTGAGAAAATCCACAATTTTGCCACATGTACATCAGTCATGCAGGAGACGATTTTGAGAAAATTTATTTCCATGACATGCAAAAATACGCAGAAAATAATTTACGCCGCTGACAAGCAACTTAATGCTAAGGAAACAACTTTTGCGTTGCTTGAATTAAGTGGCCTTGATCGATTCGGGTGCACCCCTGACAATGAACAAGGTATCAAAGAAAAGCCATCGGGCAATTTCCCCTCGCCACTATGCGAGCCCATACACATGCCGGATTATGCACTAGAGTAGTAGTTGTTAGCCTGGAAGATTAATGACGCTAACGTATGCACGCGTGCTTGCTTGTTGCTGCAGGAGCGGTCGGCGGCGACGATGACGGCGACGACAAGGAGAAGGAGGAGGAGGCCGAAAGAGAACGCCAGGAGGCGATCCGCGAGGCCGAGGAGCGGCGCAAGGAGAAGCACCGGAAAATGGAAGAGGAGCGTGAGAAGATGAGGCAGGAAATCAGAGACAAGGTAGGCACCAGTCCTTTTCACCCACTGTCGAAAAAAGAAGCGTGGCTCGAGGGCGAGAAGAAGTTTTTGTTTATAATTTGTTGATGCTCCCGCGTTATGAGGAAATTTTGTTTAAGGCTTTTTTACTCCACAAAGTTGGAAAGTTGAAGGGTAAATCCAAACGAAGTCTCCCGGGAGTATTGATAAAAGCGCCAATATTGAACTTGGGAATTGAAATAAACTTTTCAGTTTTCTCTCGCTCTCTCATCGACAGGCTGCAGTTGGAAATAAAAATACAAACTTAGTAAATAATTTGTTGACAGCTTTTATTATTGATTAACGAAGATAAACAAGTTTCAACTTATGAAACTTGGTTATTAAAAAACAAATAATAGGTTTTAGCGTAAATTATTTTTTGGTCTGGAAAAGGGCATTTTAGTCTTGCTTATTTTGCACTACTTGTTATTTTAAGCTTTGAGGTTGAGCCCATGCTAGATAAAATTCTACCAAAAATCATTTTATATTAGATTTGAAAATTTATTGAATACCATTCGGTGTACTACCGCACACGTACATAATACATAAAGCAGCGGCGACCAGCGAGAGATGAGATAATTATAATTTTAGTAATTAAATTTTGTACATGAGTGTCATGAGTTTGAAATATCAAAATCTGGTCCAAATTTAGCTCCACCTTGTCAAAACTGCTGTTAATGGATTGCAAAATTCAGGCTAAAATGGTTTCCTTTTGCATAGTAATTTTAGAAAGATTAACAATTTTAAAAATACCAAACAATACCTTACAAAATAGTTAACTATGACTTACATATATAAATTTTACCCTTTGAAGTAAACTAAAATAAACTATTTCATTGAAAACCCAATCAAAAACCAAACCATTTTAGGGGGAACAAACAAAAAACCTAGTAGTCTTTTTAGAATAACTAATTAATTTGCCTAAAAAATAAAACTAAAACGCGCAGCTCTAACAAAAACGTTTTCGGACATTTGCGGGATGAGAGTCCGTTTGTTCGATGAATTGGGAAATGTCGGCAAAAACCGTTTACCACACGACGTATCACTTTTTTCTTCTCCTCCATCTTAGGCCCAAATCGATCAATCCACTTCTCTCTCTTGGATGTAGCCGAAAACAGTAAAAGTGCAAAAAGCAGGACGGTTCAGAGGTCGGAGAGGCGTGAGAGCCTCAATTCATTCCACACTCGTCGTTAAAAGCGTCAATTCTCACACACCAGCACCATCAGCCGTAATCAAATTTAATCAGCGAAATGCTTTTTTCTACTCGACTTATTCGGCGACGGGTGGAATAAATAAAGCGAGGGGGATGAATTTGCTGAATAAAACATGCAACAAGCCTTTTTCCAGTCGAATTTATCTGCGAGCAGCGGACGGTCCATCCATTTCTCGCGCGCAATGGATGAATTTCCGGCTGTCTCCGGGCTGGGCCGCAGCGGAAGAGGCCGCTTTTTCACCCAGCCCGCATTCGGATAATGACTCGAGGCATCTGAGGTGCCGAATTTATTTTCTCCTGCTTTTTTTTTGCTTCGTCCCAGCCAGCATTTACTCAGTACCATTTGTGGGGCCGCTCTCGGATGGGAATCCGCCACCAATTTCGCTCTAAAAGCAACCGACCGACCGACCGCCGCCACACACACGCGCGCGTTACAGTTTTCGCGCCTTTGTCGCAGCCGCTCGCTCTTTTCCTACGAAATTGGCTTTTGCTGTCGTTGCGGCTCTAGCGTTTTTTCTTCTCTCTCTCTCTCTCTCTCTTCAATTTTCAGGCAATTTTCTCGCAAAAGTACTACTCTCAGCGACTTAATTCGAGTCATTTCCTTTCTGTCTTGGGGCAAGAGCAAATCTCCTTTTCTAGTGGATGTCTATTAAGGTCAATTTTCAAAATCGTCGAAAAATGGAAAATGTCAGAGAGGGAATAGCTTCTTCTGCCAAAACGACGAGGGTTACAAATATCTGACCGTATAATAGAAGCGTTGAATTAAACTGCTTATTATGTTTAAAAATATAACTCCTGAGGATGACAGAAGTATTAAGAATGGACTTTTCCTCGTTGGAAACTACTAGTGTTTGGGGCTAAGTCTATTTTGGGCCTACATATTATGACTCTCTTGCATTGCAATGACGAGTCCATTCGGATTTGGAAAGATTTCGAAAGCTATCCGACCTACTACTTGCTGGTTTGCACCATTCCAGCATGTGTGAATTAATATCACGGGACGAATATCTATCGTTTCCATGAAAACAGAGGCAGTGACATGAGCTGGTCCTTATCTGGAGTGGGCTTCCTCCAAGGTAGACTGTAGCGGTGTTATTGGGACACAAAGTTTACGCGAGTTGTTCGCTATCATCTCGAAAGAGGTTAACCAATTGAAAAATAATATAATAAGAACTTTAATATTTTAGAATTGACAGGAAGTTTTTAAAATAATGCAATTTTTTGTTGTATCTTCACTGTAACGAAAGGTGTCCAAGATTTGGGTTTTTACACCAATTTACAGTGGCTGTAAAAATTGTTTTAGAAAATAGCACTTCAATATTCACGATAATGTCGACCATTGAAAGTGTACCAAAATTTGAATCATTTCACGTCTATTTTCGTGAGTGTTTTCTAGAAGAGGACAATAGTTAGTCAATGGCTTACCATCAAAGCTCTGATTTTGCTGGTCTCAAGTTTCAGACCCATTGTTTTGCTGCTTGGAAGCCTCTCATTGTTCTCGTTAAAACAATTGCTTGAATTATTAACTATGTGTCTCGTCGGACAGCATTCATTGTTCTGCGTATTGTCTAATGATCATCGGACGGAAGTGATTAATCAAATTTCCCTAGACATATCTCGGCGCGCCTTAATTATCACTGATCGTCACTGAAATAACAAAGCACGTTGCCTTCTCAAGTTACGTTGCGTTGTTTGTCAGTGTCTGGTTCAATCTCGATTATGAAAATTGCGTCGACGTTTTAATGCGGGCTGCCGCGCGCCATTAATTTCCGCAGCAGCAACGCCGCGTTGCCGCTTCGATCAGGCTATAATTTACGCAAACAAAAAATAAAATAGCCTGCCTTCCTGCTGATCGGATTGCATTAATTGCGCTTTAACGCTGCGCCAGCCGTACATACAATAAATCTGCACTCGCTAATGCAAACCCATTGCTGCTCGCGTCGTTGATTTGCAGTTATGAGAGTGGGCTGCTGCTTCAGTTGGAGAGTTTAACTTTTGTTGCGAGGGAGTAGTTTTTCCATTTGTACCGGTGGAAATTGCAGCTCTATATTGCAGTCCAGATCCAGAGTAACTCTATTGTAAAAGAGATAATCACTTTTCATTGTGTTTTATGCAAACAATGAGCGCCGATGTTTTTGTTTGGGTAGCTGGTAATAACTTTTCGCGTAATTGATGCTGGAAATTATATATGTATCATATATTTGATATCGGACACGACATTATTTGCAGCATAAAATTTATCATCGAACCTAGAGATTTATGCTTTCATTTTTTGTTGTAATTTTTATAACGGTTAGGGGATCTGACTTTTCAAAAATAATCTTCTTTGAGCCATATTTATTAAAATTACCTATTTAATTTTTTTAATATTAAACGAAGTAAATAAACCAAAAACTAGTTTCTCAGGCAACACGTAAAAAACCTATTGGTCTAGAAACCAAGCAAAGAAAATTTGTTGTAATCATGGAAAACTCTCAAGTTAAAGAACAAAATCGGTTAGTGAACGTGCCTTAAAATAATTTATAAAATAATGATTGGAAACAATACTCTGAAAACTGAAAACACAAAATATTAATTTTTCCTCGGCTTTTTAGACTGTTTTATGAAGTTTTATGTTCATTTCAAAAGGCTCTGCTCTAACTGATGATCCCAAAACGATTAGGAAACTCAAAAAAGTTGTTGATCAACTTAACACAGCCTATGTGGGAGTTTAGAAAAACCTAACAATTGCGTTAGTCAAAATTTGCATGACTTTCATCTACCTTAATTAAAAAAATACGGGCTTATTTGGAGCAGCAAAACACAAAGTTCAAAATGATCCGTGTGACCGCAAATTACGCGCTCTAAATAATTAATGCGACCTCAAACAAGCCTGCTGGAAATTCGCCCTGACAGACAGAATGCCAATGGCGCATAATCCACTCTGCGGGCATCGCTCCCTCGGAATGCAGCCGCCACCACAGCAGATATTATCCCCGCCGCCAGCAGCCCATCTAATCCATTTGCCACACACGCTGCAGACCTAAATCCGGCCGGTGCTGATCAAACGTCCGAGTAATCGCATCGAAATGCACCTACATGGCTAATGGACGCAAAAAAAGACACGAGCCACGCTGCACATTTTGTCTTTGACAGCGTTAATCCAGCGATCTCGCTGCTGCATCGCAATCAATCTCATGAAATATTCAGCTCAACTCGCGCTCTCCACACTTTGTCGTCTGTTGTGCAGTTTGTTTGTTTGTTTGTTTGCTCTCTCAGTCAGTCGACGGGCACAAGTTTGCTAACGAAGAAGACTTCAGCCTCAATCGGGGTCAAATTGACTCTAGTAGGGAGTCCGGTTTTTAACAGGTGACTCCCTAACGGAGTCAGATTGACCCCTTTCTGAGAAAGAACGACTCGCCGCCTCCACACAAGAAGAGACCTCGCAGCACAAGTGTGAAATGTAGTGGAAATCCTGACTACGAAATGCAATTAGGATAGTCCAGCAAGTTAGCTTCGGATTTGTTTCAGAATTTCATTGCTGTGTTCTTCGAACGATATTTGCTGTTGAAATAAAAAAAATGTGATCGATCTGAAAAGCATAAAAATATACTTTGGCTAACTTTTAAATTTTGGAATGTTTTATCTGCGCGGATAAAATTAACTTATCTAGTTTATTGACTAAAATATTTGTATGGTAATTTGGCACAGAACGAATGCAAGACCGGTTGAACTCAATCCTGTAATAGAACCAATGATGAATCCATTCATCATGCGCAACTTCTAATTATGCACTTCCAAGACTGTGGAACTCATGGTTCCAAAGAATTCAGAGACGAGAATGAAGTGAAACAGAAAGTTAAAAATAAGCTTTTTTCCTTGAATTAGTCTGTTTTCGTTTAAAACTATTTTTGGCGTACTCAGGAGTACTTTTGTGTTTTAGCAGAGCGAGCTAAAGGCAACAATTCTCAATTGACTCGATTTGTAATGTTTCAGTAAATAAATATTGCTTTTCATGTTTCTGTAAAGTGATGTAGTCTACTATTAATTTAAAAATTGATTGAAAACTGGACATTGGAGCTGATTATTTTATTTGACTGCATTTATGCCCTTTAAATTTTGTTTGGTTTTCAGCTGTAATTAAAATCGTTTTTTTTTCAATTGGTTTCTCCTCGTTGTATAGCAAAAAAGGACAGAAATTCAATGGCAAATTAAATGAGCTAGAAAAGCAATAAAGAGCAAAGCGACACTTCATTTCTCTCCATGTTGATGTGAGCTGCTTTTGACAAACGCGTCCGTCAATTAACAAGCTTTCAAAGCTACATGTCGCACCCAGTTAACAATATCACCGACTACGCAACAAAAATGCATTTAACCAGCAGGTTTGCATATACATACAGTATAAGCAGCCAGCTGCACACTAATTACTCCCAGGTCTCTGCGCGCTTGCTGAATAATTCCTCTCGCGCCTCGGCATTGCATCAAAGTCGCTAAATTAGCAGCTAAACACGGCTGCCTATATGCACTTCCAACGACGTACACACACACGTACACAGGCTGCAATTAGCTGGCAAACAAGCAGCTGAGTGTGTGCGCCGCTTGTTTACTACCTGTACAAATTGCACGAAATATGTGCTTTTGATTGCCACCACTGTGCAATGTGTGAAAAATCAGTCCATATTTCACTCTTTTTCATCTGAAATTAAATCATAAAAATGTAGGGTTTAATGTTTAAAAAAATATTTGTAATTTTTAGAAAATCCTCTTTTATCTCCAGAAGATTATCTATTTCGATACCAAGAATATTCAACGTTGAAAATACTTTTTATTATTATTCTTGTTTATTATAACAAATTTTGTTTCATCAAAACTGTGCTTGGACAAAGTGTATAATTCGTATGTGAATCTCATCAAACTAAAACAAAAAACATAATGGAATTGAGCATTGATGAATAATTAAAACGCATAATCATTGCACAATGTTAAATTTACCGCTGCCACAGGATGAAAGTGTGCACACCTCTATTCTTTTCCATCCCATAATTGGCTAAATAAATTGATTGATTTTCCTCTCCTCTGAGCAGATAATTCCGCTGCACGCACGGCTGCCCGCGGGTGAAATTCAGTTGAGGACGCAGCCAAAAACTCGATTCTCTCGCTGATGATTCGATTAACGCTTTTCAGCCCACTGCAGTTTGATTTAATGGGCTGCTGCGGACGATTTTTATGATTCATGTGTGTGTGTAGCACGCGAGTGTATGCCTTTAAAAAATTAAATGTCCGCTTGGCTGCCTCGAACCGCAGCAGCGCTGGATGACCGGTTTTACTGGATTATTAGGACGAAATATCGTGCCGTGAAAAATTCCAATTGGTTTGGAATTCCTGATAATTGAATTATCCGTAGGCCCACTTAGTCAGGGAATTTTTACTACGCGAAACTAATTTCGGTTTATTTAAATAATTTTGAGATATTTTTATATCTTCTAACAAACAATTTTAAAGCATCAAAAAAGTTTGAACAGCTAATTTAATCCACGCTCTGTTCAATATTAACTGGCATTCTTGATTAATGAAAAGCTTGTTTGATATCTAATCAATGACGCTCGGAATAAATTTCTGACGAGGCAATATCAGCCTCTCATTCCTAAAATCAATTATTCTGTTTGAAAAGTTCTCGGAACCTTGACGGCACGGTGGCATGAAGTTTTTATCGCGACGCAATTAATATAAATGGGATTATCTCTGGCAGCGAGCAGCTTGTCATTCGCAGAATTAGTCGTTAAAGCTTCAAACATAAAACCGGATGGCAGCACCGATGCGATGGGTAATGCACTTCACGAGGTCCATTTCCAGGCCTTTATCGTCCTTTTTTCATAATCATCACGCATGCCGTGTCCTCGAGCGAAATTGATTTTCAACGCAACGGACATTAGAGATAAAAAGTTTTGCTAAGTGTATAAAAAGTTATGGATCGATTTGTTTTTCTAAGCTCTGTTATCGACATCTAACTAACGAGACTTCATGAGTTTTGGAATGTCGGCGACTTAGAGCCAAAAAAGATCGAATGTTCTAAAACTAAAATAATTTTGAACCGAAAAACATGCAAAAAATGTGAAATTAAGAAAATTTACATCAAAGGGACCTTTATACATTTTAAACTGAGGAAAATTTACGGAATTGAGACATCTGCGATTTTTTTTTAATTCGGAAGCCAAAGCTGTGCACGATTCGGACAACTGTCGGAACCGAAAAAAATACAAAGGAATAAAATCCCCCGATTCAGTAAAAGTAAAGGACAAGTCCAATTTTCATTTCCGTTTATAGAATATGACTTAATCTCGTATGGTAATTGTCTCAGATTTATTTTTCTAGGTTTAAAAAAATTAGTTTTGGTAGAATTGAAACTTTTCTTACTCTTTGCCGATTGGGTCGTTGAAAAATTTAAACTGAAAAAATTTCAGTATTAAAATTTATTGCTTAAAATATTGAAAATAACTCACTAGAAGCTAAAAAATGCAAAATTTAAAATTACGTTCCCAATATGTATCAAATCAAAATCACCCATAAACGTATATTTTTTCCAAAAAAGAGGTGAGTCCAAGTTTAGATCTTCCGTAAATTAAATATTTTTCCACCTCTCACTGCAAAAATCATTTGCTACTGAAGCATTAGTGACGTCATAATTCTCGATATTTGCGTTGCTCGTGCATAATTGATAGTTTCATTCGGTTTCACGGTCATTTGTTTTGCGTTTGTGCGCTCATTCGCGCAGCAGTCAGTGCTTTTGAGCAATTACACTGTGCTCCCCTCTAATTGAATTGCACACGGCGCATATAATTCGATTGTTTGCTCAAAATGACATTATTAGCGATGTCGACCAAATGCGCGCACTCCCGCCATGTCCAATTGCTTTTTGCACACTCTCGCTGAGTGAGTGAGTGGCCTTTTGATGGAGCTTGCCTGACTATGAAATTACGTACATGGAACAATGGAGCCCAGTTGTTGTCATGTGCAGGCCCGAAATTGGATTTTTGGAAATATGGGCGTAATCGATTTGTGCTGCTGCTTTTGCGTCTAGCGGTTTTATAGAGCGGCCAAATGGGCGCCAGCTTTGATTGGTGCCCGCTAATGGGATTGATAGGCAAACACATAATTACTAATCAATCCACTCAGGGATGAAATGGGATGATTCAAAATGGCAGCTCTTGTGGCAGGCTGGGCCGAGATTTCCATTCAATCGAGTTCGTGACTTTTCCCCTGTATCCCTATTAAAATCTGTCCATTTTGTGTTTCAGTATAAAATTGTAAAGAAGGAGGAAATCCAGGAGATGATGCCTCAGGAGGAGCCAAATCCATTAATGCGCAAGAAAAAGACGCCCGAGGAACTGGCCCGCGAAGCCGAAGCTGAGGATGAAGATGAGTTAACGAGTCAGTCCCACCGCTGTCTTCTTTTCTCTTCTACTCATTTCACTTTCCACTCCTCCATTCTAAAGACTTGTTTTCCTTTTTCGCGGAAAATACACACAACGCGCAATGCATTCTTAATTAGCTGAGCCAGGGTTGCCAGGTGGTAATTTCATCATGATACACTATTAAAAGAAAAAACAACATCGGATATTCCTCGCTGAAATTCGTCTAATTATTTTGCCTACTTATTTCGGCTGTTTATGTCAAATTATCCCGTTTTTATCTTTTCATGAAATAGGGATGCAGTTGACAGCCGAAAAAAAAGAAAGAAAAGATTAATCGAGGAATATCCCTACGATCGAACCATTGAGTGCCTCATTTATATCATTGACATTATAATAGAAGGCAATTTCGATCACATTTCGGTCCAAAGGACGACTGGCAACCCTGGGAGGAAAGCACTTTAATTTTTTTCGATTATCATTATTTAACACTGTACACGACATTCCACTCTCGGCGTGGTTTAATTATTTTGCGGCTGCCAGCCGACGTTTTCAATTATTCCACCCGCGCGCAAAATGAAAGGAAAATAAGGTTTTAGATTGCGACGCTTTAGAAACACTCGAGCACTTTGGCCTGACACTTTATTTAGCCGCCCGCGCATTGAGAAACGCACGCCGCAATACACAAACACTCCAAAACACACTCGCCCGCCCAGCCATAGTCAGACAGATACACAAACACTGCGGCCGGAGGCGACGAAATTTCCTCCCGCGGGGAGCTGAAGCAACATTAGCCCGCCCGTTTTTCCTCGTTCTGGCTTTGAATTATTGTTGCAAACTCTCTTTAGCGAGAGCCTGCACTTTGCATATTTTTTTCGTCCTGAAACAACAAAATCTAAATGTAAAAGCAACTCAGCTGGGAATTTTAACTTTGCCTTTTCAGGATTTTTCAGCCGACGTTTTTGTTTCTGGCTATTTAATTGGACTTTTTGGCTCTTTCTAAATTTTAAAATCTCGAATCTGATTCGCAGTGGTTCATTTTTTCCCCTGTAAACTTTAAGATCATTCCACAAATTGTATTTTAATATATTCCTCAAGCGTTTCCCTTTTGTTAAAAAAGCTGTCGAGCTATCAGGTTGAAATTTGAGTTGGCTTTTCAACTCATTAGCATGCATCTCGACTCTTAGCCCTTCAACCAAATCATAGTGTCAAATTAATTAACTGTTGGGCCCTCCACAAGCCGTTGGCATTCGAAAGTAATATTGCATTCCAGCAGTCTGTCGCATTCATTTTCCTAAACTGAATCAGGCTCACGCAGAGCGTATTTCCTTGCGGCTTAATGCATCGCGCAGACAAAGCCAGAACTCTGCAAGCTGTTTTACACTTGTGAAAACCACCGGACTTAAACTTGTCCGCTAATGGAAACATTGTCGGCCGCAGACGCCGAGCAGAGATAAAATAATTAGGAAAACTTTGACGAAAATGCGCCTGGCGCACTAAAGCCACTTCACATCTGTTCCCGCCATTTGCATAATGTTGTTTCAGGCAACCTGCTCGGCACTGCCGACCGCCCCGTTGCATACTGCGCCAACATACAGGCGCTATTGTGCAGGCGACGTGTGTGTACAGGGTGGGCTAAAGTTCGACTTGCGAACCACAATGACCTATTGTTGACCTCGAAAAGCGGTCAGTCGAGTCAATTGTCCATAAAATCTATTGTATAGACCGACGACCGAGCTTTTAAAATACATATGTTAATGTAACAAAAATCATAGTTTGCCGATTTTCTTGTAATTTCCTTTACTTGATATAATTTCCCTAGCCGATTCTAATGCTATTTGCCAATTACAAAGATTATTTCAAAGGAAAAAATATATCTGCAGACTCAAAAATTTGATCTGACAACTACAAGTAGCATGGTTTCAATGTTCTAATTTAATTCGTGCTCGTTTTAACGAATTTAACTTTTAAAAACAATGTATTTATCGAATCGTAGTGTTTTTAAGGAAAAAATCCTCACACGATTTATTTAATTCATAAATATGGTTAGCAAATAGATGCTGAAAAATTAGCTCAGAACAAATCCTAAATTAATTTTAGTAAAAACATGCATCTATTTTTCTCTAAAAATTTTGTGTTGCTACTGTCTTACAGCTTTGGTAGCATCATTATTAATTTATTTAACACTAATACATTATCGGACTGTTTGAAATAAAGATCCTGAAGTAGGACAATTGTAGGTGTTTTTTTTTCACAAAGAAAATTTTGCGTTTGGGCCACCCTGTACACTGTCGGCTGCAATAGAAATTCAGATTTCGCAAGGTTTCCTCGCCTCCACGCTGGAAGAAAACAAAAACACCAACCTTGGCTTGATTTTACACAAAGCTTGAATCATTTCGCTCGGAATAATTTTCGATGGCAAAACGCGTGCTAGCGGTTTTTGCGCTGTGTAAATAGCGCGCAAAAGGCCAGAATTAGCTGCCTGCATGCGCGCGGCTGATAAAATCTGCACTTGAGCGGCGTTTCGGCCGTGCAAACAGGCAGATTTCATCAGCCGGCAGATATTCTGCATTCAAAGCATTATTTTATTCTCTCTCCATTATTTGCTCGCAGCTCCCGGCGGGTGAATTTTTAATTTCGCCCCGGGTTCCGAGCATATTTGATTCGACGTCAAGTTTCTTTTTGCTCCACTCTGCACGCTTTTGCAAGTAGAAAATATTTGGTCAGAGCAAACACACGCTTATACACAGAGACACTCGCCGACATTCACACAAACGTTTATCCCCCAACGCTCGCCGATTTTTCGTTTCCAATCACAGCCGCTGAGCAAATACCCCAGAATCGACACTCATTCGGTTTCGCTGGGCCCTTTCAGCGGCCGAATCACTCGGACGCAAACATAAACACACTCCAAACGTTTGCAACAGCGGATTTACCTTGTTCAAAAGGCATTATTTCCAGCAGTTAAAGCAGATTTCGTCTGATAGATAGCATCGGAGTTATAAAATCGATCCGATCAAATAATATTGAACAAAAAATCTTAAGTATTATTGATAGTAATAATATATTTGTTCATTTACCATATAAGCTCATTCCGCCAATAGAGGCGCTGTTAAAAGTAGGATAAAAATATGCTGTTTTCATACGGGAGTTTACGTGATTAAGACTGAGCTATATCAATTTTAAAACGATGTTAAATATAATAAATACCCTTAATGAAATGATAATTTTTCCATTATTATGTGCGACCAGTTTTGAAATAATTGAAAAAAATGCATACAATGTATTAATTTTTTTCATTGATCTATCCGCTTAATTTTTAGTAAGCTCAATACTGGCTGTTCGATCTTAGGGAAATTTCCATTCGAGAAATTAATTTTCCTGTCTATCATCTCTTATATAAATATTTTGTTGATTTAAGCACATTTTTTAATTTACACAACAAAAGATTTTTCGCGCAAGTACCGTTGATGTAAAAATTTATAGCAACAGTTTAAGCGCATTATACTGCTGTTTCCCTCTTTTCTAAAACATGCATATTATGTCTATTATCATGGGAGCAGTCTTTTGTTTTCACGATATAATGGCCCTTAAGAGCTCTCTGCTTCAAAATTTAGTCCATTATATTTTTATTACGCGGGCATTTTCCGATAATGCCATTTTTTCTCCCGTTCAAAGTTAACATATACTGACTTTAAACAATTTAGCTGAGCGCTTTTTATCACGCAAGGCAATAAAAATGTCAGTCTAATCAGTCTGCTGCATCTAAACTGCAGGTACAGGCTTGGAAAAGTGTCATTTTTGTTACAAAGCTTTTTGACCTCTGAACCGGCAGTTCATTACGGTGTTGTTGGACAAAAACTGTTATTTCCCAGTTAGAAGGGAAAAGCGAGCGGCAAAAACGGCCTCTCATTAAATTATTTTCAAATTACGCCGAGCGTGTGGGTGAGTTTGCAATTAAATTTTAATTAGAGCGAAAAACTGCTGGGATGGCGGGGCGAGCAAACGCATCGATTTTCGCTCGTTGTCGGCGGCTCGCACTCGCGCTGCCAGAATAATGCCTTTTTGACAAAACAACAAAGGAGCGCGCTGCAACGACGACCGACTCGTCTGCTACACAAATAGAAGGAGGAGCACTTCTTCTTCTGAGTGTGTCTTACATTTTAACTTTCCTGTCCTTTTTTGTGCGCGGCGCAGCGGATTTGCATCGCCGCTGCCGCCCGACTATCCGAATGACTACTCTTCACCTAGCGGATTTCATCTGTCTTATCTTCTCTCTTCTGTCGTGGCACATTCTTCGCCGTGCCACATTTTCCGACCCCCACACCCAAATCAGTCTCGACGTATACCAAAAACAATGAGTGTCTGTGTGTCTGCACGTAGTTTGCTTGCTTGCTCGCTCGCATGGAACAGCACGAAAATGCCTGCACTCCGCAACCATTTTTGCCCGAAACAACTTTCCACCAAGGAGCCGTTCCCCTGATTCTCAAAGTCCCTAAAACTTCCTGAAATAATGTGTTAAAATATTGCTAAAATTTCAGTTTTACCCGCAAAGGAGTTATAAAATTTTATTCATTTCTCATTTCATCAAGAGCTGTATTTCCTAATAAGCACCTGAAAATTCCTGATATAAATTTTAAATTTACTCTGTAAATATCAAAACCCCTGTATGCATTCTGTGAAATAGTATATTTATATGGAAAGTTGATTGCAGGCAAAATTTGGGCGTGGACAAACTAATCCTCCGTGGTGTCATCCCTTGCCTAATTGACCTTTTCGGTCCCTTTACGTTTTTTTGCAGAGTTAAAGAATTCCATAGAAACGCAAGTAGCGGAGATCAAGACGCAAATTGAAAGTAAATGTGTTCTTCAGTAATTGAGACGGCTAGCTGATGCGGTTAACTACTAAAATTGCGAGATATAAACAGTAACAATTAAAAAGAATTAGACACACAAAGTACCCCCATGAAATGCGTTAATGAAAAGAAGTATCAAGTATAACAGAACAATTCGATTGAAAATAGAACGTTGTAAAAGTGTGTGCCGAGAGTGATGGGCTGCACTTGCTAAACACGGCAGAATCAAGAGTGATGATAGTAATGTTAAGTAACACTTAACTGACTCAGCAGGCTAGCCGCTCGAATCGCAACTTCCCGGCACGAGAAATGCATATTTTCCTTGTTGATAAACCGTTCTATTCTTAAAAATAAAGTGTTGAAATAGTTGTTTCGAAAGGTGAGCACGGGAAATTGCGACTGGATCGGCGGAGTAGAGTAGGATTGACGATTTCAGAAAGTGTGTGTGATGAAAAACAACGCATATTTCCCCGTTTTTTTATCATTTCTCACGGGCCCAAGTGTTACGTTTTACGCATTGTGTACGATAATGTTGAAGAGTTGAAAAATGTTGTGTACGTGTATACATACATATTTACAGAATCCGCACCCTCATGCAAGAGAAGTAGTCGAGCGCCAACAAATGCATACACTCTCATACAAACAAAGATACATGCAAACACTCACAAACACACTTAAAAAGACCGAGAGAGAAATTTCGTTCAAATATAATTCGATCGTGCAAATTCGGAAACAATCCACAGCAGTTTTTAAATTAAAAGCTAAACAAAAGAAGCAAAAAACGAATCAAAATTCGCCTGATGTGTCAGCAGCGGTGTAAAAACGGATGAGAATAACAAAAATCGAGATCCGACTAAAACGAGGAATTCTTTGTGATGCCAACGTTACTGATAAATAATATTAAAAATATTATTAACAGAGTTAACGACATCAGGAACTGAAAAATATTGCTACAATATTGTAACCCAGGGAACTATTAAATGGGAGTTTAAAAAAATGATGATGAAGTTGATGATGATAATGATGAGAAATTGATTGTTTGAATTTAATACTGAATGTCCTTTGTCATTTTATACCCGCGAATATATTGTTGTAGTCGTTGTGTAATTAAAAATGAGTATGAAAAAGATGGAAAGAAAATAACCTTTTTGTTACTCGTACGATCACATAGACTGAGTCCAAAGGAGTAAAGACGAAAATATTCACGATGAAATGCACTTATTTTTTTCACCGCTTTCAATTCAGATAGTAGGAAAAGAAAGTGCAAAAGAAACTAAATGCGTTCTCGTTGGTACAGACGAACAAAAAGAAGAATCAAATTGCTGCTGAGAAACCGTTCTTTGTTAACTGTTGAAAAATTTGCTGTGTGTACACTTCATCTCTCACGCGAAAAATAATACAATCTTTGAATGTATGGTACGTGTTTTTAAAAACTGAATTTTCAACCGAAACTCGCCGTGTGGTTCGAGCCTCCGAGGCGGGAGTAATACATGCACGTAAGCAAAAGATCTGGAACCACCGCGCGGCGCCGGGCGTTTTAGCAGGACAAAAAACGAAGAAACGTTCAGCGCAATTTGCAATAGGTGTTTGATGCGAATCAATTTCTACGTCGTGTGTTCTCTCCGTTATTTATTTGCACGTTATCTCGATGGTTCAAACGTCATGAAGATCATCAATCTTGCTGTGCGTCACTGGGTTTGCATCGAAAACCGACCGACCGACCGACCTAAGGGTGGGAAAAGCTCCGGAATGCAGGAGGCCGACTCGCTCCGGCCTCTGACCGCCCGCGGCCTTTTCCCCTCGGAATATTTGGGCAACATTAAGCGTTAATATTGAATGTTCTTCTCTTGCATGCTCTTCTCTCTCACGCAATTAAACTCTCTCACTATCGCTCCTTTCTGCCTGCTCTCTTCCTCCACCACCTTTTGGCGGAGAAAGTTGGGATTTTCGCGACCGGCGCGCCTCAACTTTTTTCATTAGCTTAAAAACAGCTCTCAACTTTTTTCCACTCCTTCTAATTCATAATTTATCACGTGCTGTTAAGAGAGAAAGAGAAACAAACTTGTTTGCGGAACGACGAAAGCGGCCAACTTTCCCCATCAAACTACAGTATAGCTCTTGATCAGCCACCAGCCCGTTTATGATATGAATTTTCAGTCGAAAAGCTGACTTGCGGATATTGGAGAGTCAATTATTTACACACTATATCTCTACGATTAAATATGCTGATTTGAACTAAATGTTTTCGGTAAATTTATGATTCTAGGATGAGATACGAATTTAGATTCGGTCGGCCGCCTCCCGGCCCTCCCCCCTCTAGCCCCTATCTCTATTCACCCTTGCATAAGTCTCTCTCTTTGCTTCGAGAAACCCGAGCATAAGGAAAATAAAAACAAAAAACACAGTAATCGTCTAACGAGTAAGTTTAAAAGAGGAATAAAATCACAAAAGTATCTAGTCTATAAGCTACTGGATGTCAATAATATCGATGAAAACCTTACTTTAGGATCAGAAAAAAGAAAAGCTTTTTGCAACACACATAAACATACACACACTCTCTCGCACGTGTGACGGAAAAATTTCTCTCTATCTCCAACTTCGCTCACTCTTCTCTCTCTCTCTCTCTATACTGCGCTGTCCTGGCAAACCACGCGACTTCATCTCCCTTGTTGACTCCAAGCAGCAGCAAATTTCGCGTCTTTGGCGGAGATCGGCGCCGTGGGAAAAGGTCCTTTGTCGGCTGCAGAGGCGGCCGTCGCCTTTGTGCCCGCCAAACTTCTTCTGCATAGGCAGCGAGGACTGGGCCGATCGGAACGGTGCTATTTCTGCGAAATACCAACTTTGCCCTTCGAATCAAACAAAAAATATGTAACGGATTTGCCGGGGAAATTCTCTCTTGTCTGTCTCGACAATGATTTTCGACCGATGACTCCTTCGAGCAGGTCAAACTGTGCCGCCATCTGCCGGACTAAATAAAAGATCTCAAACTGCTGTGTTCTGACGCGAGAATCGATGTTGATTAAAACTGGAAAAATCTGTTATCGCCCCCTCTTTGGCTGCGTGCTGGCTTTTTTCGCGTGCGCCGCAGCCGTTGTTGAATACAAGAGTTGTTAAAAAGTGTGTAAAAAAAAGAAAATAAGCATCGCTGTGTCTTTCTCTGACTCTCTGCAGGGCGGGGAAGCGACGACCGACAAACCGCAAAAAAACTCGTCGCTCACTGGGGAAACAACACAGAGCAACAAGGCGGAAACGCGAGTGCGGTCGATGAGAACAGGCTAATTAACTGGAGTAGTTAGTAGTATATCTGTCGCGCGGGAACGATCACACAATTTGCGTGAAGCTGATTCTGCTTTTCCGTTGTGTGCGTGTGTGCATGCAAACTAGAGAGCTAATAAATTAACGAGGCACTGCGGTGATGACTAGTTTGTTTTTCAAAGGGACGCGCGGTGGCAAATGATTGTTTGTCACAAGCACGAGAGACACACAATTACTTATCACTAGCTGTGCCGTGTTTGCCGCACACTCTCGGATAAACCTTGTTAACTTTTGCCTCCCCGCCCGTCCGCCTGCCCGCCGCGTTGGAAATTGAAGCCCACCTTTCGGATAAAAATGGTTAGACTGTCAATTTTGATGAGAATTGTTAGTGATAGTAGAAGTTAAACACACACACACACACATACACACATAAAATACACAGACACACGAAATGTAAATTAATTGCAATTCATAAAGAACATAAAGAGGGTGTTTGATTTATTCTGATTGTTGTTGGTTCTCACACACGCGACATACACACACACACTATTCATAATAAATGTGTCCTTATAATGATTGTGTGCGAAGGAAAACTGTTACATATGCATTATTATATATGAAGTGTACGGACGATACTCGCCCACCGCGATTAGATTTACTCTGTTAATTGAGTTGTTTGTTATATATGAGCGATGAATTAACCGTGTGTAACTTAAAACTCGATTATAAACCGTAAATAAAGCTGCAGATAGATGTCAAACTAACGCGCGCATGCAAATCGCATTAATACCACACGCATACACACGAGTTTCGCCTCGAAGGCTTGTATACACCGATTAGTTCGAAAACAAACTTCTGCCGATTCATTTAGATCGAATTTCCTTGATTTGTCCGATTCACCCTCCGACCGACCACCGACCGACGACGCCGGGGACTGGGAATAGCAAGCAAGCGGTCCCTACGACAAGAAGAGAGACGCAAAGTTCGTTAGAGAGCAAGTTTGTTAAATTGACGAGAGAACTCTGCTGTGTGTCTAGAGTTGTTCTGTTGCGCAACCACGCAGAAATAAATAAATGCTGCTCTCGAGACATCCACCACACTCACACATAAAAACACACACATGCAAGCAAAAACAGTGTATATTATTGTATAATGATAAAAAGCGAATACAAAAAATCTATTGTACTGTTACATAAAATGAATTATATTCCTGCAGGTTGTCTTCAATAATTAACAACTCGTTCGTTGGCATTTTGTCATTTTCCGCGATGAGAAACGAAACAATAATACAATTTGTTACACACGTGAGGGGGAGTTGGAAATTTGGCGCCGCAAGAGTAAGCAAACAATATCAAAAACAAGTCATTACGGATCTCTCGCGTAGTCACAAACACACAAAGAAGAGTTTATTTTAATTACCGCTCATTCCTCAGTCTTGAGTGCGCCAAATTGACAGCTTCCCGTTTGCATTGCAAAGAATCGAAAAGACGCGAAGCACAGACTTCCTCGTTACCAGCCAGAGGACTTTCTTTCGTTCCCTGTCTCGGTGCGCATTGGTTCCAAACCTCGAAACCCGTAATCTCTCTCAATCTTTCGGCCGGCGTTTGCCACCTTTAGTTTTCGGTTGTCGAAACGATTTAAAGATAGCGTCGGCCGTCGCAGCTGCTGCTCCTTTGGTTTTTGTGATTTTTCCGATTGCCTTATTCAGAACAAAAACAAAGAAGAAGAAGAAAAAGAAGAAAGAGAGCGAACCTGCTTGCTATACCATACAACACACTTGGCACGAGATGACGCGCGAAAAATCGCAGAAAAAAATATATGATGTAAATTATTGTTTGACAACACTGCCAGCTTTGTAATACACATCGAAACTTCAAAATGCATTATGATAGATTATAAAATAAAAACGTATATAATTACATTTATATAAGTGATGATGATATGATGATGAAAACTGATATAATAAAAATGAGATAACTGAGTTACCTGCTGTTTTTACACTGCTCACAATCCCTTTGATTTAATCTTAAAAAATTAAAATGTGAGGGCGACAACCAAATTTCAACTTCAATCAGCATTTTTATATTGGTTTCTACAACCTCTCTAAAATAATGCACGGACAGTTTGTATTTTATTGTTTTATATTGAAAGAAACTAGAAAAATGCGTACTCACATAGCTTTATGGGACGCAATTAATAGTCAATATTCACTTTCAGTGTGATCAACGCTGTTTTCACATATTCTTTAAACAGATCTTTTGGTAAGGATTTTTTAAGTTTTAATTTTAATCCTCCATTAACACGAGATATCTCGCCAAATTTAATATTTATTTAGTTGCTATAAAAATTACTTCCAGTCCGAGCAGGATTAATTTAATTATATCTTTTTTTTACCCCTTCCTGAAATAAATAAACGTTATTGCTGCGCCATTTTCCACTGAAAACAGTTCACACTTGGTACTAATAGCATGACTTCCTTACTTGAAGCACTGAATAAGAGCGAAAGACTTCTTGAATGATATCATTGTGCAGCGGCAATGATGTCGTTATATAAACTCAGCGGAAAGTTATGGCTCACAATCACATACTGCTACTGCTGCTCTTGACAGTCAGTCGTGCGACGTTGCGATGTGATATTAAACGTGGAGAAGGCGGACTTCAAAATGAATGCTTGCTGCTCGTGTGAAGCTCGATGATGCCCCATTTGAATTAATAAGAGGTAATATGGCGTGCGCAATCAATTCCTCGCATTACACGTGTATTATTGACGTTTGAATGATAATAAACTGACTCAGATATCTCTGATATCTGTTGAGGTACTATATATTATACGCACGCAGCACGCGTAGCACTTGTGTTGAAATGTTTGTCTATATCGCATCAATATAATTATTGCCATGCACATTATTCTAAACACTGCTGAAATAAGTATACTGGGGTAGAGAATTTTAGATGGTATTTTGTGGAAAACGTTGATTGGCCTATTTTTAGAAGCCAATTAATACGGACTTTCTCAGTTTGGGATGATTTTCATGCTTAAAAAACAGGAGTTGCTATTAATCTACGCGATTTTTTTATTTACTCGAGAGCTTTAAGATTGGATGAATGTGGTTTCATTGGCAACTTTTGTTCATTTTTTTACAAAAACGAACTTGACCTTAGATTTTTTGAAAAAAATAAATGTTTAAAGCTCTGCAAAGGTCGAAATTTAACCTTCCTGGATCTCATAAGGATCGCAGGAACAATAAAAGATCTGCTAAACAATCATCTCTTAAAATCTACTGAATTATGGAAGATTTATTTCTTAAAATCATTAAATATTTTTGTAAAAAGAAGTTTAAATAAGACGCGATTAAGAAACAAGAACATAGATTTTAGAACCAATTTTGGAGAGTTGCCCATCCAGAGTTAATAAATTATTCATATTTATACCATAAACTCAACATGAGACTTCCTCTTCTATAAGAAATGATAGGTTTTACAAACGCAGCTTTTAAATTTCCAAGTCCTAAAAACGAATTTTTAGTTCAAAAATCTCGATTCTTTATATATCAAAGTATATCCATGGCCCACGCATTCCTGGTATTAACTTTGCTTATGGTCAGAAGAGATTATTTAAAACACAAATTTTCCATTCAGCTCACCAGCCGAGATTACGCACGGTGCACAAAGGCACAAGAGGAAGCCAGGCTCAGGTGTCAAATTTATTCTCAGCAGGCCGCATGAGCAGCGAGCACGCAATTTAAATGCAAAACAGATTAGGAAAACAAGTTTAGAGCAATTTTCTGCAATCCGGCCAACTTGATTAGGTGGCCCAGGTGGAACTGCTCGTGTCAATTTGCTTTTGCCTCCCGAGAAACACGTGTTTTAGCAAATAAAGGCATCGAGATAATGGAATCGCACGTGCCAGCATCGAGTGAAGACTCAGGTGCAGGCGAAAATGTGACTCAAACCAGCTCAACCTGTCAAATTAAAAATCCTGTTGAGAGAATGATAGCCGAATTAAATGTAAGAAAAGTGTATTACTTTGTCTTTTCGTCAAAGTTGTCGGTTTATGTTTCAGAGTACGTAGAATACAAATCCTATTTAAAAAAACCAGCAATAATTGAAGAATTGAGTACTGGCTTATTTAATTTTGTTTTTTATCCAGATCTACCAAGTGTTGCTCGAAAAATATTTCTAACTTAGTAACATGTTGGATGAAATGTGAATTTCTTTTTTGCCACCTATCCTGTTTTTAAAAACTACTTGAGTAGACAGACACACTCAATCTGCTCAATGTATTTTATTTTTAATGCCTTAAGTCTCCTAGGGTATATATATTATTTCCTTGATTTTTGACTAATGAAGTACACCAAATGATAAGTTTTCCCTATTGTAATTTCGTAATATGGGAGAAGTATAAATAAAAATCCCTTCGCTTTTTGGTTCAAATAACAGAAGAAATTTTGAGTTTGTGAATTTATTTGGAAGAAATTTTCTCTCTGGAAGGATGGGTGGCAAGCTATTATATTGCAGTCAACGATTTCAATTGCCACTGAATCTCAGGTTCTCTAATGTTAAATCTTAATTGAATAATTGGTTTTCTAGGATCGGCACTGCTGATCTAAGGCCTGAAAAGTTCGAAACTGCATGCTGCTGTCCCATCAGAGTACATTCAAGACAAGATTTATCTTCAAAACTTGGCCAGTAATTTTTCTTTCTAAAACTCAACGAGTGCGGAGAGCTTACCTTAAATCTTTTGTATTTTATGAAGATTAAAACATGTGAATCAGTCTAAAATCTTAATGATAGTATGATCATTGGCGTATTTATTTCAAATCTATGTTTCCATTTCTCTTCGGTGTGTGCTTTTTTAATAACAATTTTTGTGCTTATGTAAGAGACATATATATTACATCTATATTTGATTGCCGATATTAATATCTCACATCTAAATCGATGTCTTCAAAGAGCTACCACGCCGATCTAGCTGCCGATAATTAACTCGCCGTCAACTTCACTTTCAGCTGGAGTGCGGGTTACCCTGGCAATCGACAAGGTCTCAATCTGGGTAAGTACAGAGCGGATGAGGTACGCTTGTTTTCGGGCCTAAGGGAGCGCCGCCGCTGACGTGTCCCCATTGATGCAGTACGTAAAGTTTTTGGCTTTCATCTCGAGAGGCAGCTCTTCATCCTCCAGCAGATTCTCTATGAATAATGGTGCGCGTGGCAGGATGTGCATGGGGCTTCCAGAGAGCGGCGGAAATTTTCCTGCCCAATAAGCCGCGAAATTCCGAGAATGTTACTTTGAGCGAAATTATTTACTGCGCAAATAAAAAGCTGGAACTCGAGAAAATGAAATTTCCCTCTCACTTAACAACTCGATTTTAATATAAATTAATTGCGAATTTCTCTATGGCCTTGTAGAAAGGGAAAATACTCTTGTGAAATTTTTAATCAAGCTAATATGTATATCTTTGGAATTTCAACACTGTTCCAGACTCTAGCAGCGCTAAATTCACAAATAAATTAAGGATTTTTAAATTAATTTATTGCTATTGTTACTGGAAAGTGGTACGAGATGATCAACCACAAATTAGCCTGTGGTGGCTCTGACTCTCTCTGACTCTCTCCCCCACTTTGTGCTAGTGCGCCCTGTGCTCTTGTGACTTCTCACCCCCACTTAAGATGGTGCTGAAAACCTCCAGAAGTTTCCCCCATCTCAAAATGTACTTTAATTAACAACATTAATTAGCTGACTAATTGTGTCCTCAATTCATCGATATTACAATTTACAATAAACTCTGGCAATAAAGGCAAACCCAATTTCACCCATATTAGTAATGCACAGCAATAAATATGATTCAAATAAAACTCCACTTCGCGACGCACTTTATGGCCAGCCGTTTTGGCCAGTCTCTGTTCACTCAGTCTAATAAACCGAAGTTAAGCAAGTTAAAACTCAGTAGTTGAGTGTTTTACTTCATACGACTACCGCTCCTACAAGTCAGAAGCCGGTAACTACCAAAATCAAAAAATATTTGTTTACCTTCCACCGAATTATTGTGATTTCCTAACAGATCTTAGGTCAGTTTATTTTTTATTCTTTGAAATTTGCACAGCTCATAATTAAAATTAAGTTGGAGCGTGATAACACTGACCATAATAAATTTTAACTTGATCTTATTTTACAAAACAACAGTTTGGGATAGATTTATAAAATATTTTCGTTTCTTTTCTCTTTTTATAACAACCTTCATAACTACTCATGTTTTTTCAATATTATAGAAGGATTTGTTTTAATTGAATAGCATATAGTTTTTCTTGCAAATTCGCCTGGCTTTATTTCTGATGGTGATCGTCGTTTTCGCTTACTCGTCGACATTCAGCGCGAACAATAAATACAGAAGGTGAGAAGGAAAAAGTTATTGCGTTATTTACAGTCATTTGTACTAAAATCCTGCGACAACAATAACATTGGCAAGTGCAGCGTGTGAGCAAAAAAATAAAACGATTTTCTTTTCTCAGAGGTACAGAGCAGACAGATGGGGGGGGGGGTGTTCTCTCTCAGTCCACGAACATCATAATTATTATTATATTACATCAAAGACGCACATAACAAATAAATATCAACAATTCAATAAATAACGAGGAATTTGGAACCGATTTCGATATCACCAATCCACTCGCGATGAGAATTTGGATTGCATTCAAACTGAGGTTGTTATTGTCTACGAACAAGGCTGTGCAGCCAAAATTGCGCTTGCTCAGGGCCACTCTAAGGTACGATGCAATTCGCTAGCTACCTGGCATCATCTCAGATATATACATTTAACGAACTAAGCTTCTCG
This sequence comes from Cloeon dipterum, assembly GCF_949628265.1. Lineage (NCBI taxonomy): Eukaryota > Metazoa > Arthropoda > Insecta > Ephemeroptera > Baetidae > Cloeon > Cloeon dipterum. Next base: position 13,223,488 of record NC_088790.1, read on the forward strand.
ACTAACAGTTTGCATAAGTACGAAGGTGTTTGTTTAAACTCTGATCACTGGTTTTCTTTGCTCGAGAGGTCGCTTGCCGCTTACTTGGTGGCACCGACCAACTTCTGCAGACCTTCTGTCGACATGGACTTGGGGCGCTCAATGGGCAGGCCAAGTGCGCGGTCCCAGATCAGTGAGGCCAACGTGCCGAGAGCTCTGGACACGCCGAACAATACGGTGTAGTAGTTCATCTCCTTCATGCCGTAATACTGAAATATTGAATTAAAAAGTTATTTTTTAAATCTCAAAATATTAAAAAGGCTCTTAAAATTAAATAAGCCCTATGAAAGGTCAAGAGAAGTCAAATGCTAGCAGTTTATGCTATTTTGACAGTTGAATTTAGATAATTGGCGGTAAAAATGTTTAAAAATATTTTATTTTTGTGTTGTGAGTGCCGACTATTTAGGCCCAACACATTCAATAATTACTGACTAAACGTCTACACATTATATGGATTTTTTTTAATTTAATAATTTTTTTTTAAAAATATGAATTTAATATTGCAGAGACAAAAAAGGGTGTTGACATTTACCTGGAGGATGACACCAGAGTGAGCGTCCACATTGGGCCAGGGGTTCTTGACCTTGCCAGTCTCCATGAGGATGGGCGGCACGAGCTTATACAGCTGCGACACCAGCTGTAACACGCCAAAATCACGCGCGATAAAAATCAATAGGTTCACGGCGGCATGCATGTGCTACACAGAAAAAAAAGAAATGCGGACCTTGAACATCTTGTCATCGGGCAGATGCTTCTGCGAGAACTCGCGCTGGCAAGTGTAGCGGGGATCAGTCTTGCGGAGCACAGCATGACCGTACCCAGGCACCACCTGGCCAGACTTGAGCGTCTTCCAGATGAACTCCTTCAGCTTGTCGTCGGTGAAGTCACCGCCAAGCTCCTTGGCAGCCTTAGTCAGGAAAATGAGCACCTGCGAAACAAGGATTTAGTTTGGGACCCAATCATCATAGATTTTTAAGAAAATAAAAGCTCTGGGTTGAAAAGCAAATAAGTTAAAAAAAAACTGCATTAATAATTACAATAAATAAACGACTCCATGTCAAAATAAATTGCTATATTTACTAAATTTTAGTAATTCTTTGCTTGCTGAAAAAACCAAGTGGCAAGAACATGCAGCCGTGAAAAGCTGTCATGTCATTGGAAAAATTCCAAACTTCCTTTAAGTTTGAATTAGGAAGTGGAACATGTATTTTATGTCTTTCTTTACTAGTGCAAAATTGTAATTTAAATTGTTGGAAAAGGCGTCACTTCTGTTAAAAAATAGGTTAATTTCAATACTAAAATTAAATCTAGTTTGTTGCAAGAGTAATAGCTTTTGGCACAGAAGTGAAGGCGCGTCGTGTTTATATTACTTTTCAGGAATCAAGTGTGTTTTGGTGACTGAGTTGGCACAGCACCCAAGCGTGAGTAAAAACGAACCTCCTGGTTGGCCAAGCCGTGCAGAGGGCCGGCCAGACCGTTGAGTCCGGCGGCGAATGAGAGGTACGGGTCGGAGAGTGCAGAGCCGACAAGGTGGACAGTGTGCGCGCTGACGTTGCCACCCTCGTGGTCGCTGGAATTAAAGAGCTAAATTTAAACTTTGCGTGTGATGGAGCGCAGTTTAAATTTAAATTGGCAACGAAAAAATAGTAGAGGCCCGATATTTTCGTAGTCTATCACGTGAGACCCAAAACACTGTTTTCTGGTAATAAAGAAAATAATTCCAGGAAATAAGATTAAGATAAAGAGGTCTAGGACTGATAAAATTGACGTGGCGTGACAAGCGATTAAAATTCATATATAACCAAATGGCGTGATGTCAAGATAGTTCCCACTGAACTACACCTGAAGTTCCCGCCGCTTATCACTTATTATTATTGAATTTAAAAATCCTTCACCCAATGAACTCGGCCTGTGAAAGATCCCCTAACAATTGCGAATGAAAAAATATTCCAACCTGTGAATGGTAAGGTAGAGGCGCATGAGTTCAATGAAATCAGGATTGTCGTAGCCCAGCATGGTACTGAAGTTGTGGCTCCAGTCCTTGTTGGTGTCAATGGCGCCAACGCCCTTGCCGTCGCGGAACATGTTGCGGTAAATGGTGGCAGCCACCACAGGCAGCTTGGCGATCAGATCCATGGAATCCTCGTAGATGTACTGCAAATCATATCAATTTTTTAGGATTTTAATTGTGGCAGTAAATTTAAAGAGAGGCTCATATTGTTTTTTCGAGGAAAATAATTTTTTGGATTTTTTAACTCTAATCACAAAAGATCAAATTGCATTAATGGCTTTTTGAAGGAATTTTTTGAAATTGGTTAATATATGTAATTAAGCATGAAGAAAATTAATTTCAGTATCAAAAATGAAAACTGCAAATAAAAGAGAGGCTGATAAAATGTTAGTCAAATTACTTCAAGCTGAAAGAAGATTTAAATGTTTAATTTCAACTTGAAGAGTACATTTATTTGATTTAAAACTGACCGAAGGGAGGAAAATTAAGCTTAAATTTTTGCATTGGTTCTGGTGACTGGTCCAAAGTGAGAAAAAACAACATTTTTTGATTAATTACACCAATTCAGCAGTGCATAGTTTGTTAAATTAGTTTTTAGAGTTTTTGATGTCTGGAGTATCAAATTTTAAAATAAAAGCAGTATGGAAAAATTTACAAGATGATCCAACCCTGAAAAAGTGGGATTCCTGATTAAAATGAATAAAATAAACGCTCTAGAGATATGATTATTTGTAAATCAACAAAAAAATCAGTTTTTGTTACTAACCCTGTTTATGAAAAGTTCAAACAGAAAAAAAGTAAATGCGGATAATTTAACAAAGTTGCTTTCTTCGGCTGAACTTTGCTGCTAGCGATTTATTGACCTTAAGGTCAGCAAGATGATATAGCCAGAGAGAGCTTAACCTCGCACTTGTAGGTGTTAAAAGGATATTGAAAATCAACATATTATACTCTGTTCTAGCTTGAGACATTTTCTGTAGAGGTGTTTGCTGTCTCAAAAGAGTAAGCAAAGGCGTCCTTAAATAACTTGAATGGAAGCAGCGAGAGGCGCCATCAGCTGATGCAGATGGCGGGCGCTAAATTTAGCAGGGCTCAATCGGGACTCGCTTGGACATTACCTCCCAGTACTTGGCCTTGTGCACGCCGTCCGCGTAAGCCTTGGCGTATTTGCTCTCAGAGTTCAGGGCAGTGACGGCTGCGCTGAACTGAGACATCGGGTGCAGGTTGGTGGGGAAGTTGTTCAACATGGTAACAACGTGGGAGGGCAGGTCGGCACGGTTCGCCCAGTCCTTGGATAACGCTTTGACCTGGAATTAAATTTAAGAGAAATAAATATTAATCAGAAAAAAATGAATTCACTTACTTGAACAATATTAAAGGGAAATTAATGCTTCTTACCTGGTTATCACTCGGAACGTCACCAGTGACGAGCAGCCAGAAAAGGCCTTCGGGAAGAGGTTCGTTGCCTCCAGCAGCCTTTGGGAGCAGCTTCTGGCACTCTGGGATGGAGTATCCGCGGAAGCGAATGCCCTCATCAGGGTCGAGCACGGAGGTTTCAGTCACCAGACCTTTGATGCCACGCATGCCGCCGTACATCTGCATTTTTTGCAGTTTAAATACCGGAAATAAATCAAACGCCTAATTACTCACCATGTCAACGGTAACTTCTCCGACCTTGGTGTTTCCGTACTGTTTACGGAAGTTCTTGACCTTCTCCTGTTCCTGCGGGACCTTCTTGGTGAGGACATCGCGGAGATCGGTCACCTCCGAAAGGTTGCGGACAAAGACTGCGGTAACGGGAGACTGAAATCCAATTTATAGGAAATTAATTCCATTTTCAACAACGGAGTATGGAATTTAAAAATATACACTGATGCAAAAAAATTAATGTGGATTTATTTCATAAGACCGAGGAGTGCGTTTTGATGCTTAAAACTTGGTTTGTTAAAATATAAGTTAAGTATTTCTTATGCGATATGCTTTTATCGAAGCATGCTTTAAAGTAAATAATCAGAAAAAAAGACAAAATAAAAAATATTTTTCTTCGTGATATCTTCTACTTGTTTAGTAACATGTTTTCATAAGAACTCCTTCCAATATTGATATTGCGTTGGTTTTGTTGTTCAATTTAAGTTCTTTAAATGGATGAGAAATAAAACACGTATTTGATAAGATGAAACGTTTTTTTTCTTGTGCTCAGCACTTCCCGTGGGTTAAGAGCTCACCGACTCCCAATAACACCGTCAAGCGGATAACGTGGGGCCCAAAGACGAGCTTGGGCCCAAAAGTGGCCAACATTTCGCCTCCCCGCGTCGAGGTCATTTATTTCGAAATTTGTTTGAAATTTGACATTTGACCCGAAGGCCGCTGGGGAGGTGCGAAAACCAGCAAGAGCCGAGTCGGCGTTGGTGCGCTTCCAAACATATTGGGCTATTTGAGCCACTAAATTATCAACCTTTTTGCCATCTTTGACACAGCCAGTTTTAGATCCCCGGCATGCTCAAATACTTCCCACTGCCTTGATTCTCTTGAGAATGCAATCAAAAGGGATGATCAATCCAATTTTTTTTTAAACAAAATAATTGAACTAATTCTAAATGACAGCAAATTTCTCCAGAATATGCTTAAAAATATATAATACATTTTAAATTATGTTAAAGCTGCGTGTTTTTAATTTTTCCAAGTGAAATTATAAATTATTGATATGTATTAAATTTATTCACTTTTTGCCTCTTGACAAAATAGAAAACAGAAGTTTTAAAAAAATCCTCGGCTATTTGGTTACTGACTTGCAAAAAAATTATTTCATTAAATTTTCTCCGATCAAAAAATAGGTTGGATTAGATTGGACAAATGGTAAAAAAAAACAGTGAGTCAAACTGGGTAACCCTTTGAGTATTTTTGTTGAGATCGTTGTTTAATTTTTCTCTATAGATGCAAAAGTTTCCTTGCTTAAGTAGGAAAAACCCATCGAGGCGGTGCACCACAGAAAACGAATTTCATCACAAGTCGCATATTTTTACAATATTCCAGCAAGGTCACGGTTATCAACCTGGGAATTCCGAGTCACGCAAAAAGTCGCTTAAGGAAGAGCAAGGTGGGTGAGCTCAGCAGAAAATCGCTAAGTAGGACAACTGTCTTGCTTTATAGTAACACAAGCGAGCTGCAACACAGTCAATAAAACTAGGCGCGCGGAATAGGCGTTTGCAATAAATTAATCGTATCGCAACAATCTTTCCTGCCATGCAAAACAGCAGGGGGAACAGTTAGAATGCCCCTAATTGGAGTGTCAAGTGGACAGACGTAATTCAATCGCGCGGAGAGCGAGCGCCTAACGCGCGAAAGCGGCAAACAGGTAACGAGAAGAACGGGAAAGTGGAATGAACGCATTCCGCGCTGGAAAGCTACCAGCTGTAATAAACTTCTGTTTTCCTTCGTAAAGTAATAACACTCTATTTTAACTCGAGCTTAGATAAAATTTAAAACCATGTCATGATAACTATTGTTTCCCATATGCTTTTAAATTGAAAATACCGAACAATTTTTTAAAAACAAAATTTATCAGTCTGAAATAATTCATTTTTTCACTGGCTCTTTCTTCCTTCCAGAAAGGTTTTCATAAGAGTTAAAATATATTTATTTTTAGCTTAGGGAGTCCTGTAAAAGTTTCGCAGTTCGATTCCCCAAAAAGATAAGCGCTTATCTACAACGTGTCAGATGTTCGGTAGTAAAATACAACATGCTGGCGCTAGAAAATTATTACATTAGTTGCCTATCCTCTCCTCTTGACCTTGTGATAAGTCTACCAAGTGTGATTAATTAATAAATTGCTACAATTAATTAACTATTAGAGATAACAAGCCTTATGCACTTGAACCTAACATGTTAGGTAACAAAAATTTCGTAATATTTCAAGACTAATTTTTTAAAAATGAAAATTCGAGGCAAAAGTGACAGAACATTGACCCGAACTGATCCGAATGTGTGTAGTAGGTGCAGTTTCGCAACCACTCCCGTTCCGAATTAGCAGCTCGGCTGGGTGCAAATGCAATGGGTCAACTCAGCTGCTGCACTTCGTTCCAAAAGCAAATTTTACGTGAGGCAAAACGCGCCAGATAAGACGAAAAGGAGGCCCGGGCGGCCACGACGAGCGGCCAGCGGCCACCGACGGGTGCAGGGCGGATGCTTACCAGGTGTGTGCCAGCCACACGAGTCGTTGCCAGTCGGAAAAGTGCCATTTTCGCCGGATTTTATCACAGAGCAGTCCTATCCGCAACTCGTCTCTCGCCAACCTACCCTCACAAAAGATCGAGACCGGAAAAGAGGGTCACGTGATTTGTGGGACGTGTATCCATTGGTGCACTACAGATGGCGCGCGGAGGTGTGACGGGGGCCAAGTCCGTGGCGCGCGAGTCGCGTCGGGAAAAAGTCGTGGTCGTGGCGTGGTGCAGTGTTAGCCATGAGACACTGATGAAAATAATCAAAATAATAGAAGCCTCCTCGCGAGATATTGATATTATTGCTATTAATTATTTCATTATTTTTGAAGAAATAAAACTGATTTCTATTACCTACCATTTTTCACTCTTTTAGTGCTGTTATGTTTATTCCTAAGCGTTCCTAAGATTTGGTTTCTGAAAAATAATTGAATTTTTCGAAATATTCTTAACAATTTGTTAGAAAAATTTAACAAATTCGAATGATGCTGCAATTAATTGAGTCATATATAATTATAATTATATTTCCTTTATTATAAATTTAAAAAAAAATAAACTATTATTTCCAAAATTTAGCCAATTTATGTAATAATATACTATTGTTCCATTATTGCAACATTGCGTTTCCTTCAAATTTCCATATTAATAAAATCTACAGATGTGTGTGTTCAGGAGTCTTTTAAGGGTAATTGTCAATTTTACCGACTTTATTTCTCCATCCTGAATTTTACATATGTTGTTAGGGGTGTTTCATAGTGTGTAACCTGAAATTTTGAGCAAAAAATTCGGGGGCTTTTGTTGGGAAATCGCGATTTTCGAAAACGGAAAATTTCAGATAGTAAATCCGAAATATCAAGGTATCTTCGGTCCAGATTGGAATTTCGATATAGTTTTTTCACTTCCACACGTAACTTTTTCAGTAGAACAAATTTTCCATTAATCAAAAATTTATAGGTCAAAGGTCAAGGTCACAAATTCGCGTGCAAAATGTTCAATTAAAAATATCGCAAAATACGCCCCCTCGGATTTTTTTCATGAAAACGTAAAAATGTAGCCCTGAATTTGTAGAATCGAATGGTGAAGAGAAATCGATGGAGACTCTGATAGATCGCGAAATATTTTGAATTTAAGGATTCGTGTCGGGCGTCCGGCACGACGACAATATCATCCGGCGATTTTACTTTCGTAATTTACGTCGGAATTTGATATGTAACCCACATGTTATGCATATGATTACCTAGAAGAATAAACGAGCTTTCTAGTGGTGTGCTTAAATTTTGTTTTGGTTTCAAACTTTTCAAGTAATAGCGGCGCGCGAAAATAAAATATAAATATTTCAAATTTTGATATTTTTGTAAATCTCAAATCTCGGGTTCTAACCATCAGAATTGCAAAAACTACCCACCGTTGGACTCGTCTCGACCTTCCCTGACCAGCTGAAAGGTTTAGGGGTGTTTACCCTCCACCCCTAACTGTAAGACGCTACATTTTTTTGTTTTTTTCTAGGGGGTTGAAGTTTAGCAATTTAGGGGTGGAGGGTAAACACCCCTAAACCTTTCAGCTGGTCAGGGAAGGTCGAGACGAGTCCAACGGTGGGTAGTTTTTGCAATTCTGATGGTTAGAACCCGAGATTTGAGATTTACAAAAATATCAAAATTTGAAATATTTATATTTTATTTTCGCGCGCCGCTATTACTTGAAAAGTTTGAAACCAAAACAAAATTTAAGCACACCACTAGAAAGCTCGTTTATTCTTCTAGGTAATCATATGCATAACATGTGGGTTACATATCAAATTCCGACGTAAATTACGAAAGTAAAATCGCCGGATGATATTGTCGTCGTGCCGGACGCCCGACACGAATCCTTAAATTCAAAATATTTCGCGATCTATCAGAGTCTCCATCGATTTCTCTTCACCATTCGATTCTACAAATTCAGGGCTACATTTTTTACGTTTTCATGAAAAAAATCCGAGGGGGCGTATTTTGCGATATTTTTAATTGAACATTTTGCACGCGAATTTGTGACCTTGACCTTTGACCTATAAATTTTTGATTAATGGAAAATTTGTTCTACTGAAAAAGTTACGTGTGGAAGTGAAAAAACTATATCGAAATTCCAATCTGGACCGAAGATACCTTGATATTTCGGATTTACTATCTGAAATTTTCCGTTTTCGAAAATCGCGATTTCCCAACAAAAGCCCCCGAATTTTTTGCTCAAAATTTCAGGTTACACACTATGAAACACCCCTAACAACATATGTAAAATTCAGGATGGAGAAATAAAGTCGGTAAAATTGACAATTACCCTTAAAAGACTCCTGAACACACACAGATAAGAAGGAAGTTATGGGTAGATTTTAAATTTTTAATAAAAAAACGTTTAATTGAAACATAAGTTGAGTTTTATTTTGTGAAATTCTTTGACTGCCATAACATGAATGTATTGACTAATTGTGAGAATAAACAACAATAAAAATATGCATATAGGCGATAAATATGTAGATTTTGTGGGGAACAGTGTGAAAAATATAATATTTTGAAATGTTTAGTAAAAAGAATTAGTTTAAGAGAGGCAGCAAAGACTTGTAAGAATTGATTTTATAGGATTAGTGTCGCACGCATATATGCGTTTAATAATAAATTCATTCATAGGGAATAAATACCGTATACTAAAATATCGCACGTTCTTGTATAGAATAATAGAAGCTGTTTCGGGCTTCCAAGCATCTTGGCCACTCTTGGCAATATTTTGCCAGCAAAAGAAAATAATCAGTGCAGCAACCTATAGAGGATTTTCTTGCCGGCCTTGAAATAAGACCTACCATATTAAGCTTGCTGCGTTAAAAACTTCCGTTTCACATGTAAAGATATAGAAAAAAAGGATTTGGCTTTTGCCATCCTCCATCCTTCGTCAATTTAAAAAGTAGGCACGAAACTAAAGATATTGTCGAAAATTTAAAAAGTTTGACCATATAATAATACATCAGTAGTTAAATAACAAGGTCATATATTATAGTCTCCTTTTTTTATGAATTCTTGAAATTAGTAATTTTTATTGCAGAGGTTGCAGAGCTAAAATATAAAATTTCTCGAAAGGAATAATAGGAATTAAAATACTTGTGCAGTTTTAATCAGCCAAATTTTGATTTATTTGATTCACATTTTAGAATTCAACAATTCACTCTCACAACGATTTCTGGCTATATATCTTTCCATTTTCCACCCTAGATTCTAAGTCATCAAAGTGAAGTTGAATGCCCTTCATTCGCCTTATTATTATACTTATAGAATCAGTTTTTTATTTGTCTAAATAAGCCTATCCTCTACAGTGTTTTACGTGTTTTAACATTCATCGTAATTTGTTTTTTCCATTTCTCGTAATGATTGTGATAAATATCGAATTTTCTTCCTCACGTCAGTGGCGTGGCAATAATTTTGAATTACGTAACATAACACTGAATATACTCCAACCAAGACGGTGGCACCAGCACTCTTTTATTTTGGATGAGATACAACAGCAAAAACAACAACTTGCGTAATATATATAATATACGTATTAATATAATATATAATTTTCAACAGCGACACGTACACATCAACTCGTACTAAGCTTTCTTAAAGATTTCTCTCTTGCGCTTTGTTTAACACCGTTGTGCACTCAAATAGGCCGTTAAAAAGGAGACGAGAGTACACATCCTCAGAGAGGGTGGAGATAAAAATAAATGATTCATCTCTTTTCTTCCAAATTTTCATTCGTGTAGAGATGCTAACGAGATCCTCTCTTTTTCGGTACATTTAGCGAGTGTTTTGTATATTTATATAATATGTAAGTCTCCAGGAAAAACGTTTATCTCAGTTTATAGACAAAAAATTTCACAACATCGCTAAGGAGAGCGAATATTTACAAGATGTAAAGATTTGTATGCTTTTGTCATCACATGTGAGAATACAACAGTGCGTGTGTGATTAGATTCTTATCTGCGCGATTTTTCAATGAGAGGGAGCGGCAAATGATATGGAATGGAAGATGAGAGTGGCACGCGCGTATACAGTAAGAAAGTCGTGCGTTCTGTGTCAGAAAACTCCAAATACGCGGCTTTTCAGCGGATGAATATATCACATATCGACAGATAATCGCACACATCACGAGAAGCACAAAATCTTTGGCGAAAGTTGCGTAATCAACGCAAACGAGACATTGCAGAAATTCAATATTTGGCAGCCGGCAGCAACACTTTTTTATTTTCTTTAGCGATAGAAAATTATACACATTTATGTTTAGCATGATTTAAGATGTTCAGAGGAAAATATACGTGCATGCATTTATGTAGTTTTAAACGGTCTACAGATATGTTCAAAAGACTTAACCAATTTATATCTTTTTATTATTATTTCTATCAAGGATATTTTTGCTCGTTTTTTACTGCACCTCTCATTTATAATTATTATGCAGTTTTTAAAAATAATCAATTTAAAAAAACAATAATTTAAATACACTCAGTGGTTTGTTGAATACATAGTTGGATGATTGATGACGGCCTTTTTAGTCGTTTCATTTAAGAGTTGTGATTTGTCATTTAGAGAACAGTTAATTGCAAAAGCTTGTATTTATGAATAAGATAGGCAGAGATTTAATTTTAAATAAATGGCAATTAGTATTTAATTTTTGTTTTAAGTTTGAAAAAATATTTTTGGCCTGTTATTAAAGAAGATATGCGAGACGTTTAGAAGAGTGAGCAATTGCGGTTCGTAACAATTTATTGTTCTGTTAGAGGTTTTGAGGAAATTGGAAAGATTGTCTTTTCTGAACTAATTTTACATGACATAAATTGTTAGACAGTTATAATTACACGTAGGCCGAAATAGAGCCAATTTTTTGGCCAATTTACATGGATTTACACAATTTTTTAAGTCCTTAGAAAAACTGAGAAAACATTCGAACGTAAGCAGATCAAGAAATTTCCAGCGGAAATTTGTTGATCAAACAAATAACCTTGCAATAAAGTTGAAAAGAGAACTCATAAACCAAAAGACATGTAGACATCAGGTCTAGCAAATTAGATTTTAGACCCTTGATTTCAACTTTTGTTATAACTCCCTGAGCATCAACCGTTAGTTCACCCCTATATTTTTACAGATATTGGAATAGGGGTCGATTAAGGGAGAGGAATATAACACCGAAAAATCTTCGCTACGCCACATAGACACCCAGCACTACTGCTAATTTCACAACGCCGTTGGTATGATAATTATGCTTTCCACGTCTGGCCTAACAACTCTCTGCTTTTGCACTCTTTTCAACAACGACAGCTAGATGAAATCTTAAAATACGCCCAAAAATTTGAAACACAGATTTTTAGAAAAAGACAGCAATAATCAGGCTGGAAAGATCGAGGATATTCACGTACTGCAAAACTTTCAAAATTCTATCACAATACCATTTTGTTTCTACTTGCAGGAATCGCCAAAGTTCCTCAGAAATATATCAGTTAGTGTGTTGAAAAATCAAGTTTGAGTGGAACATTAGCCTTGATATACCGGTGCCCCTCTTTAAATGTCCTCCTCCTGGGCTCGTATTCTGACATGCAACTTTCTTTAAAATAAAATCAGTCGAATGGGTTCCAGATAGTAATATACTTTTCCAAAATTCCCTGCTGAAAAATAAATAACTACGACATAAGTCCTAACCTGCCTGCAGGTGAATTTTCACCAATTTTCACGAGTTTATTCAAAAGAGAAACTCAGATGTACTCAACAATCTAGAGATCCACGACTTGTAACTTAAGTGTCCCTTCAATCATTATTTGGGTCTCAAAACTATCATTCAAGTGCTGAATCTACTTATGGCCACCAAAATTAGGGATTTCATAAAATAACGCGAATATTTCAACTCTTGATCTCATCCTAAATTAAATTTTCAATTTTGTACCAAATAATTTCCCGCGGACAAGCTCTATGGCTTTCAACCCAAGTCAAAACTTGTTCTCGTTGACCTCAGGGTTTAAAATATTGATTCAAAGGACAGACAATTCACCTCCTAAACTGACATTCAGGTCTTCCAACGCTGAACCAAAACTATGCCTCTGACATTTCATCTCGCTACTACAACGATGATTAACGATTTTCGGATTTTGCCATGCAAGAAAATGAGCTAACAACTACCCAGTTATACTCTCAACAATGAAAACACGTGTTTGATTATTTTGCTGCTCAAGAGTTTTGGGTCGATTTCCTCACGGCGAGTCGAGCGGCTCGTCGAGTCCATTGAATGCGTTCATCGGGAAAATTGGATACCACGCGTTGGTCGCTTGCGTCAGCTGCAGTTTGTCGAGCGCGATTTCGGCGCCGCCGAGACCCTGGTTGCTCTCGAAGCCCTTGAGCCGCTCCCACAGCATGATGATCAGCATGCGACCCAGGACATCGCACGCGTTGTAACGTAGCTTCTGGTTGTACACCGGGTCGTAGCTGGCGCGGCAAACGCGCGTCTTCCTCTTCTGCAACCACCTGTCGCCGTCTTTCAAGTAGCTTTTGACGTACGTGTCTGCAATTAGTTTGATATCAGATGTGATCACCACTTTTAAAGCTCAAAAATTGCAAAAAAGTTGTATGTTACAAAAGGAACATTTTTCGATGACCGCTCTAAGAAAAACGAAGTAAATAAATGAAAACAGAAAATAATACCCGCTTCCAATGAAGAATAAAATAACCTAATTTTAAATTTTTCTTAGCAAACTTAAATCGATTTGTACAAATTAGGATTCGCCAAATTAAGTTTATTAAAAATATCTTTTATTTTAGTTTCTAGCAAATAAAACTTTCAAATGTTTATATATTTTCAATGAAGAATTTGACCATTTTGTATTTGGAATTTTTATTTTATGTCAGGTTTTACCTGGTGGACTGTCTCCCCTGCTGATAGAGTTGAGACCTTTGCCGCAAACGATATCCAGCTCTAGCTGCCCTTTAGTCATGAGCAACTCAATTTTAATCTCCCCGTAACCACCTGTAAACAACCTCGTGTCACAATCGGTGAAATATGCCCATTCTAAATTTCTTTACCAGCCACTTGGGCGAGTCTAAAGCCTCGTGGCCTGATTTGTCCCGGTCCGAGAATGATTGTGTCACCTTCAATGTTTCCTTCGAAATCTCTAGGTCTGTGAGTAAAGGAGCAGTTTTGAAAAATTACTGAAAAATCATATGCGTACCCAACAGAAGATTTCCTGCGGTAGCTTTTGCGCCTCTCCGGTTGGTCAAGTCGACTCAAAACTGCAGCTGCCCCAGTGAGAATGTCGTGGGCGTAGCGAGATGGTCCTGCAAATTGAAATTTTGCTTTTCTGCGGTTGGTCTGAAGGAGCCTCGCACGGAGACACACGTAATGATTTTCAACGATTTAATCATCTGATGCGTGAGATTTATTTTTAAGTTAAAGCGAAAGATTTTTAATTTTCTTTATATATCAAAAATTTAGATTTGAAAAATTTCAACAAGGGATTTTACTTTCGGCAGCCAGAAAACTAATTAATCTTTACAGTTAGCTGCAAAATCAGGAATAATTAATTGTTTATTTCTGTTAAGCACATTAAAACAGGTTTTCTCATCTCAACACCAAATGGAATAAAAAAAATACAGTGACAACATTTATTCTTCGGAAGCAGAGGCTTAATTTACGAATATTATTATTTATAACGGAGGGAAATACACAATGTTTAATTTTGAAAATTAAATAGTTCAGATGATTCTCTGCTATATTGACATGGGCCGGATGAATAGATGAAAACACAGAGCTAACACACGGATGAAATCCACACCTGCCACAATGAGTGTTGAAATATGTAAATTTAACCACACAACAATTTTCAATTAGGCTTTGAAAAAATTCGCAAAAAGTCGCAGCTGAAATTGGATTTTTTTAGTTAATCAGTATGTGAGGTGCTTTTCATGCCAAAAATTTGTCTAAAAACTTGTCTAATGACTTTTTTGGTGGTTGACTAAACGGAGAAACTACTGGTACTGCAATATAAATGTATCAAATAGTACAGGAAAGGCAAGAGGATTCTTTCCTGATCCTTAATGACTAGTCGGAAAAAACGAGAGACAAACATGGATTGGCAACCAGACACGTGTGATGGACAAGCACAAACACTCAGTTTCTGCTGGGACTTACCTTGGCAAATTAAATAACTACAGATGACCAGCTTTGTATGTAGTGGGTTTTGTTTGGATTGTGTGCATCACCACGCGATTTGCAGGAGAGTAGTAGTGAAAGAAAAAAATAGAGGGGAAAGAGAAAACAGAATGTTAAAGAATGATTTCAAAAAATGCTGTTTTTGTGTGTTCAATTTTTTCAATGCGCGGCACGCTAACGAGCCGGATTTTTTGCTCAAAAGTCCGACTCGCTCCGGCCGCGCTGTGTGAACGTGTTTCACAAAACACCACATATTCATGTCCTCTCACATTTAACATATTAAGCAACATGAATATAATTTTATTCACAGGGTGTGTTTGTGTGTGAAACATTTATTTCGGACGGCAGAGGACATGGCTCGCGACATTTTCACCTTTGCCATGCAAAAAGTAGCGACAGTCAAGAAGGTAGGGGAGAATTTTGAGACCAGATAATTATACCACTGCAGGCCGAAATTATTTTTTTGCGTTTGTTGAACTGTCACAGAGAAATTGCACTGACAAATAATGAGGACTTAACCGCTGGTTTGATTTGTAACCGCAACGTTTGAAAATATTTAGGGGAGGGCATTGAAGACAATCGACCAATTTTTCTGTACGCATCCCAAAAAATTTTGTGCATTAAAACTACAATCTTAAAAATTTTGAATGAAGCCATTGAAAAAATGGTCCTGATTTGTGGTGCATAAATGGCTTTTTATTTAGCATTTTATAAGTTTTTTTTTAATATTTATAAAGCTATTTTGAAACCTTTATTTGGATCTGGATATATAAAAGTGGTTAAATAATTTAAACTCTATAAATAATATAAGTTTTCAATGCGATATTGATGGCAAATCACAATGTTCTCGCTATCATTGGTCTTAGCTTTTTTCACCTCGGTTTTTAATTTAAAAATTATTTGGTCAGGTTTCCATCGATTAGTTAATTTTAAGAGACATTATTTCAGCAGATTTATTAATAATGTTGCTTTAAGCTAGTTGTAGTCAATTTTTTTTTAACTTATCTAACTTATGAAATGTTTCAGGCTATAATCAGATTTTAAGTTTGATTCATTTCCATCCAACATAATCGGAATTTGCTAATCGAACCATTAGACTTGAGAGCTTTAGAGCAAAGCAAAAATTGTAAAAATTCTAGCAGCTCTGGAAAATGCGATTATTTAGGTAAGAAACTCTTCATAAGAATGGATATTGTCTAAATGACCGTGTAAAATTAGTCGATGTCTTGTACGTGAGGACAAAAATCGTTTGAAATCCCCTATTGATTATTGGTTTCGAGAACAAAATAGAAGTTGAATTTATAGAAGGTTGGCGAGCTAGATCCGGCTATTTTTTTTTTTTTTTATCAAAAATGCTTAATATTTCAAAATCATTATTTGTATTGCATTGGAATATTAATTGAGCTGCGGTCATTTGCAACATTTTGAAAATGTTTTGATATGCAAAGCAAACCAAACAAATCATTCAAATTAAAATCTTAAGTAATTAATTACATTTTATTTTTTGTCATGTTCATTGAAACAAAATTTGTAAACACATTTCTACCAAAATAAAATTAGCATAATACAGTTAGTTAATTCTCGATTAAAAAACTCATTTTGAACTGGAAAAACAGAAAAAGTTTAAAGTCACAAAATATTTAATTTATCGAATTTATCTAAAAGATCTAAACAAGATTGAATCCATTATTCAGAATAAAAGATAAATATCTTTGAAAACTAAGACAAGCCCACTTCTTTTGCCTTATTTTAAAAATTTAACATTTCGCCATTATTTGGTTTTCATGAGCTCAAACCCAGCCCGTCAACCTCCATGCCTCATGCGAGCGCAGCAAACTAACTTTGCACTCGGAACTCGGCGGGTTACTCACTCTCGACATTTTTTTCCGTCGAGAGAGAGGCTGCAAAGAATGCATGAATTATTCAAAGGGCGCGGAACTATATCTTGCGTTAGAGCACGAGCGGTCGATCGGGATCAGCTCTAAGCGGGGTGAAATTAGCTCTGTCTCTACCGAAACTTACTATAGTTGTGCAAATCTCTGCTAGTTGATCGGGCCGTGCGAAGGAGAGGGGGTCTTGTGAGACTCTGAGACCGCATCTGGTTCAATGCCTGGTCCAAACTCCCACCTAGATTGCACCGAGATGGAACAAAAGGGCGATGCACGAACATAACATGTGTCAGGTGTGTGAATCTGAAAGGCTGGGGTTGTCTGCTCCACAAGGGGTGGATGGAAGAAGTACGAATTGTGCTGCTATTTTTGCTCTATCTTTTGCCACTGGATTTCCCTTTGCGAGTGAGTGTGTGTAACATCCAAATGTATGTACAGGGTGGCCAATTGTGCGTTTGCAAAACTCAGATACAAAAAAAAATGCTGAGCATATTTTCCAAATAGAAATTCAATTTAAAGGTCAAGAAGTTTGACGTAGTGGTTTTAGCAATATTCTTCAAATTTTAAATATATTTTTAAGATGATTTGAAAAAAATAACGCAAACAATTTACGGAACTTCCTGTGTAACAGCACTGACAAAGGAAAACGTTGAAAGGATGCTTTTGCTGTGCATTTTTCGCATGTCACACTAGAGGATTTTTTTGTGTGCGTGTGTTGGAAAGAGGTATATATTTTATACTTCCATATGTACAGAAACGGTGTTTTTTCATTCAATGTCGTTCTCGAAAATGCACACATCAAAGGAGAAAAAGAAAATAGCAGTTCAGATCACCAGACAGAAATTTGTACAGCATCCATGATTTTTTTATTCATAAAGTTTTAGGTCTGGAATCTGGTTAATTGACATTATTTGCAGAGTATTCATTTTATTTATCTTTTGGCCGTTTGAAAGGCGTCATGCAGAGAAAGTAGATTCCAGCTTGATTCATATTATTAAAGTCGTGTTTTAAGGACATTCACAGTTCCACGAATTAAAAAGCTTGCAGTCCAGTATTTTATCGCAAAAGGTGCAGAGAATCATGTCCTATATTATGTAATATCTGGATTCGAATTAATATATTACAATAGAGTCGATTTAATATTTAATATATATATGCTGTGTGCGCTAGCAAAATGCAGAAGGATTCACTGCTCTTCAGGGGCAAGTGCATCTCATCGTCAAAATATCGAACAACCAGACAGAGTGATCAGCATCCATCACTGTCAGAGCGGACAAAACAGCGAAGAGAGACGATTTGTACTTACTTCGCGCCGGCTTTTTGTCTTGGCTTAAGCTCAGTGTTCTGGATAAACCTGCACTTGATGACTCGGCACCCGGTTTCGCGGGCACGCCACCAATCATCAGTTCCTCCCTCTGTTCGTAGTGTCCCATGGCCGCACCGCCCCGCGAACTTGAACTGCGCCGCCGCTCCCTGCTGTACCCTACGCCCAGTTCCTCTGCAACACGATGGGAGAGAATATTTGTTCCACAAAATCTTTTAACTTCCTTGTATTGATTTATGAGAAAAGCTTGACACATAAATATATTTTTTGCTTACCTTTTTCGCTCGCAGCGGCATTTTGGAAGGAGCTCCTTCTCGAGCCAGGAAGCGACCTGGAGAAGTCCCTGCCCAGCTGATAGGTGTCCACCTCCAGGGTTTCCGACTGCGACGAGCCACGCCTGGAGCCGCCAACGTATGCGTGATCAGGGTGCAGCAGGCCTGACTCCACGCTTGAAGAGTGCGAAACGTTCCCACCAGTCTCATCATCTTTGTCATCTATTGAAAATTCCGGTTTTTTGTTGATTTCAAAAGTCTAAAATCAGCTGCAGAATTTTAGTACCTGAGTAGGAGCGTTGTTGTGCGAAGTCGCCCCTTCTCAGCAGCCTTTGAGCAATTTCTCTGGCGGCGGTGCCAGGGTTGGCAAGCGAGCCTCTCGGCGACACGTGCGGCGACTTGAAGCGCATCTGACGCGGGTCCTCGAGTCGGTACCAGTTGGGCCGGTCCTCAAGGAACGCCTTCTGCAGCTCCACCGTGCACTCGCCTGCGAAATGGGGCCTCATTATCATGTCGAAATAATGAGACTTTCCCTAGCTCTCAAAGAAAATGAGGTCAAAATGCTAGAGAGTGCTTTTGTAAGGTTACAGTTTGACCCAAATGCGTTTACGTCTCCAACTTACATCCCAAGTACTCAAAATAGAATTAAATTTGCATTTTAGCAATGCTGACTGCCTTCCACATTTTCCTGCGTGGGATTAGTTTTCTTTTAATAAATTTTTCAATATAAATCATATTCCTTATTTTCCTTTAATATTGAGCAATTCACTCATTGTTCTTCTCTTTGTATCAAGCTAAATTATGTCATAATATTCTCCATAGTTTCTCATGTTCAAACGTAAAATTTGTATTTATTGATCGGCAGGTGCGCGAACCCTGGATGTTAGCAATGATATGCAAACCATTTCGCGCTTTACTCCAATCCCTAATGGGACACTAAACTTGCCGCTTATTCAGGCCACTCGTGTCTATCTCTACATGCGAGCAAAGTGTTCAGCAGCAAGTTACCTAGAAATTGGCTGTCTCTGTCGGGGCAATAGTCCCACAAGGAGAAGTCAATGTTCATCTTCATGAGGCTCTCGGCTGGCACATTTGGGACATCAAACGTCGCGTTCCAGATGGGGTTATGAGTTGGCTCTGCCACATCAGTCTTGAAAGTCTTGGGTTCGCTCCTGCTTGGAAACACAAGAGTATATGCTTGTCACATTGCTTTTAACGAGCAATAAAATCGGAAGGTAGCGCGCACTTCGTTTGGTAATGCGATCAGTGCCAAATGCAGCCCAGGGAGCAACAAGAGGATATTCGATTTCAATAATGCAAGGAATTGGAAATTCGGTTTCAAGTTTTCTCGGTTCCCGATAAAAATAGAACAGCAAGGCAAAGAAATGAATTATACGCAGCAAATATTTGAGATTTTAAAAATGCATGTCAAAATATCAAATTATCTCTGATTTAACAATTGTCATAATCCCTAATTTAATTATTTATAGGCATATCTGCCTAAAAAATATACATATTCATACAATTTATATGTACGGCTAAAACACCTTATTGTTACATTACCGTTGTAATTATTTATTTTAAAAATATAATTTTGTCCGGTAATTGTCCACACACTTACTTCGGAATTTTTACTTGGAATGGTTTTCTTGAATTGTTTCTCGGAATTACTGATTTTAGCACTAAATTTTTTTAAATAACAATGAAATATTTACGGATTTTTATTGTGTCATGAATTCTGCAGGAGAGGAATTACTATGCGTAAATTTTATTATTTTTATTTTTTGACAAAATTGTTTTGTATTGTTGTATAATATGTATTGATTTGAATTTTATCTTATGAAATAGAGCGGACTGGATTCGCCGAAACTCGTTTACTTTAATTAAATAACTCTTAATTTCAACGAAGATGAAGTAGCCTGTTATTCAATTTTTTACTAAGCTCAGCAAATCTCGAGTAAAAATTTGTTCTCAAGGAAGCGAATTAATATTTTATTTCAATTTTTTATTTGACATTTACTCTCTCTGTTAGTTGATTAGGAATTCATCAATCTTACAGATTTGTGACTTGAAGTTTGACGTAGGCCTCGGGCTGGCTGCCGTAGCCGGTGTCATCCCTGGGCGCGAGGTCATCCGCAGCCAGCACGGACACGACCAGCTCCTTCTTCTCCTCCACGTACCAGACGTGTATCTGAATGCGGCCGCTGACCGTTTTCTCTCGCGCCAGCTGCTCCTGCGAGAAATGAAAAAAACACGTTAGACCACGCCAAACGAACCAAATCTCAAGGGGGGCGGTTTTCGATCGCGCAATATTGCCTTGTCCCGCGTGACCACAGGTGTTTGTGAGTGCGCGCGACGTGACCTACATAAAAATGAGTTGTGAGCGCCGCACTCAAGATGGCATGGATGTTGGTTGCTCAACTGTTTGTATTAGGGGCCGATTGGGAAAATTTCCCAGCAGAAAATCGTTATTGCACAGAGCGGCTAAGTATGAATCGCGCGGCGCCCGCCGACTCGGACAGCCGGTTTGAAAGTTCGCAAATGCGCCTCTTTCAATTGAATTATTTGGCTTTCAACTTTCAATGAGAACAGCCGAGACCCCTTTGAAAAACAGGCTGATTGGTTGAATTTTAGAAACTAGGTCACCTGTTGAGCTACTTTTTCCACCACAACTACCAAAATTCAGGAATTTATATTAAAACCAAAACTTTTCCTTGAAAAGGAAAAGTGATTTTGGGGCTGCCTGCATCCCAGGGAGTCTCGGAGAAGCTTTTCAGTTCTTAAACTTTATTCGGCTCTACTGTTTTTTTCCTCGCTTGACATCGAAAAACATTGTGCATGTATTACTCCACGGGCTAAAAATATGTTTTGTTGTGGTAAGTAGAGGACAACAAACAAGTGCTCCACTCGCAAAGTCTGAGGGACTGACATAAGCTGCTTTCAAAAGTTTTGAACAAACAGCACTCTTTGTCATGTCGAAAAGGGAAAACGCGTGTTGAAGAGGCTAAAAATAGAGGAGAATGCCAAAATAAAAATGACTGTGGACTTTTAAAAGCAGCCGGAAAATGAATTATAAAATATCAGAGCACTAAAATATGGTTCACAATCTCAATTCTTTGCATTGCCGAACCTCATCTTTGGAACCACGTTTGAAAAATTGTGATAAATGCTTCACCATAGATGGAGTTTTTCAAGAAAAAAGAAATAAATCACTATAAGTCAGCTTAAAAGACATTGACAAAGAAGATTATTTTAATATGCTTCACAAAAATCTTAAAGTAAGAGTGCTATTGGAATTTTTAGAATCGGCCAGAACCTTCATTGGGATCGATGTCATCAATATTAACTGTAGCGTAATAAGGATGCGTCAACTGTTCTGTTACAATGATTTCTTAACTGCTTGTTATATTTTTTTGGTCAAGCTGTCGCCAAGGATCACCAAATAGGGAACAGAAGTGACAAGTCCAAGTGATACAGATGACGTCATGATATTCTGGCTGTTTTCCTTGTTCAGCGTTTGTTTCCAGACGCTTGTGAATTAAAAAAATCCTGCAACTCTGATTTCCAGATGATTTCGTGTTGAGCATATCTGTATAATCATTCGATGTCGATGTCATTTATAATTCTACGCCATAAAAACCAAACCAACTAAAAATAATAAAACACTACGCCAAGCTCATGGACCGCATCACTGGAGCTCACGCGACTGCAAAAGGGCCATTAATTATCATCACTGGCGCGTCCCGCTGACAATTTATCGCGCTTTTGTGCAGTGCGACACTCAAAGTACATTTCAATAGCTGTACACAAGATAAACAACAAGTTCTAACGGGCAAGTATGCGATTTGTGTGTGACAGCACATTTTGATTAACGGCGATAGTTTTGATACACATTTATCACAGATTAGTATACATGACAAGAACGTGATGTTTGTGCTATTTATGCGCGGGGCAAGTGTGGCAGTCTCTATACAATCTCTACGTTTAATTGGCATTTACGACTCTATTCTAACACAGAAAACATTAATATTCAGCCTAGCTACACCGAGTATTGGGTATATCATTATAACACATCAAAATTCAAAGGTTACTGAACGTTTTAAAACGTGCAACTGATTGTAAAAAGTAACAACCAAAAATCCTTTAAACTAGAAAAAAATAATCTAGCACAATGGCTTTACTCTGAGTGGACCATAATCAGGTGTTTGGCGACTTAAAAAGCACAGCTGAACATAAAAATTGTGACCTCATTTTTATTTACAGCAGTTGTTTTGGCTCCTCAGGTCTCACCAGCGAAACAAAATTGACTGCAGAGGGTTCTGAATCACTTGTGGCTGAAAACGATTGACTGTTGAACACTATAAAAAAAGAATTTTTCTATCAATTTCTTATTGGAATCTTTTAGCCGCCCATCCTGATCCACACCTGTGCCATTGAGTTTGTAAATTTCTATTAATTCGACAAAAAATTCCTTTCTTCGATTTTCCTGTTTCAAAAAAAAAAACTTAACTTTTGCTATTCCCATTTTAACATTTAAAAATGTATCCTAAATAACTGTAAATGTTTTGAACGATGTCCATCACAAACCGGATCTTTATATATTTGACTTCTTAACGCTCGCGTTACGAGTAAAAAAATTATTATTTCGGCGATTTCTAAAACTCAGATTCGTAAACCATTATGTGGCCTACCTGAGCCTAAGCACATCAAATTGATTAATCTATAATTAATATCTGCCTCTAAATTATCTGCTTGGTTGTTAAACTCAAAGCGCTCAACTCGCAAAAGCTTGTCGACAAAACGCTCACAACGAAACTTCAACCCTCCCGAAAGAGAGATTTGCGACAGTCAGCCTGAAAATACGACGCGAGTTGCGATTGGAATCACTCAAGAGAGATAGCGAGTCGTCGACTAATCGCACAAGTAAATCTCAGGTGCGAAATTCGCAACAATTAGCGAAACACGCAGCGAGCAAGGAGTCTTGAGGGTTCCACTGTCGTGATTGAACGAATGAACTCGTGCAAGATGTAGTTGCCTGCCAGCAATTATTGCCGGCGGAGCAGCACACATCTGGTGCCTGGTCGCTCGCGTTCCGACGCGCGGAGCCGAAAATCGATATTTCGCCTGACGCTTGGCAGCTAAACGCACTAATTGCGAGGCTTGTTGTAATTATTACACACATCGAGTTACACACACAGCTAGCTACACTGCCCGAATCCTCCTCCCTCTGTAGCAGCTATTACGTTACGCAATTACGATGGAACAGTAGTTCGATATTAAAGCAATTAAATCAGAGATATGCAACCGGCACATCACGCCGGCCCAGCGGGTTGCATACCGTGGCAAGCTGTCCGTTTTGGTATTGTGCGAATCCGAGGAAGACTTTCATTTCAACATTAAGCTCACTTTTCGGAGTATTCATATAACACGCTCTGTCCAATTAATCAAAAGAGGATTAATTGTAAACAAATCATAATATATCTTTCCTATAGAAATTAGCTAAGTCTGCTTTTGAAACTCAGGACGAAAGCAATATCGAGAGAGGATCGCTTTTTTATAATACCGGTGTTTTTGGCAGCTTCCTCCTGGTGGGCGACGCTGGTCCTTTATCCTGATCGTTATCTGCAACAAGCGCCAAAGGATATTGAATGAGGGAATACTCAGAAAAAAATTTTGTTTGTGGAAATGTTTAAAGGCAACGGTTGCAGCTGCTGCTGGTGAACTTTGAACTGAAGTTTTATCTTTTTTAACGTGAATAATTATCAGTTATATAATTTAATTCAGCTTTTATATGAGCGATATGAGTAAATTCGATAATTTAAACAGTTGGTTTGTTTTCAAAGAGCAAAGAGTTGGTTTCATTAAATCTTAATAAGATACAATAATATAAAAGGGGAAAATAAAAATTAAATTTTAACAATGAACTTGGCCCTTAAAATTAAAATATCTACAAGTCTCATAGATCGACATTTTTCAATAACCGTGTTATTCTTAAACTTAGGGCAGGAATAAAATATTCACAATTGAATCAACTGTAAAATATTTACTCGCTGCGAAAGCAATTTTTAGTAATATTTATAATTGTAAGAACTAAGTTGCTTTTTGTATACAAATAAGATACTTTTAATTTAAGTTGAATTAACAAAAAAATCAAATTTGAAATAAGAATTTCAAGTCATCATGTTTATAAAAATCAACAAAGAAATAAAAAAATACTAACTGTAAAAAGAGAAAAATAGAACAGGATCTAGTTCATTTTCCTTCGACTATATGTAGACCAACAAAAAATATCGCGCGTTAGCAGGAGGCGGTGTGGCAGCGGCGGCATGAGGACAAATAATTATTTTTTGATAAACTGCTGGGCCACTGCCACACC
This sequence comes from Cloeon dipterum, assembly GCF_949628265.1. Taxonomy (NCBI): domain Eukaryota; kingdom Metazoa; phylum Arthropoda; class Insecta; order Ephemeroptera; family Baetidae; genus Cloeon; species Cloeon dipterum. Next base: position 13,247,809 of record NC_088790.1, read on the forward strand.
ACCGCGGCTGGGCGCCGCAGGCCAAACAGGCGACGTACCTAATTGCAGCCCCATGACGTCAGAGGCGCTTTTCCGGGGACCAGCCGCGGCAGCTGCTGCCATACTGATGTCGTCCAGCAGATCCGTCATCCGCCTACATGCAACATTGCAACAGGTCTCGGGTTATTATTGGCGCAAACACTGTCACACGAGACCGACATTCGCACGCCGTCACGGTGAATCTTGGGGATCGAGAGCTGTTTTTTTATCCCCGTCAAGAGAGCAAGGAATAAAATTGGATCTCTCTCCCAAAGGCTTCGCAGATTAATTTGCGGCATCAAAAAACAGGATTTGCCAAATTTGAAATACAAAATGAGTTTTTTTGGGGGGTTTAGTTATAAAAACTCTATTTTTTAAATTTTTGCTGGTATTTTTTGAAAATAAAAAATATTTTACCCACGCACAGTTTCAAAATATAACAATTTTATTTCCCTACGCCAAAAGACTCATTATTTATATTCATATTATGTTAAATACTAAAAGAGTCTCTTTGGAAAAAACACATTAGGGATTCGGGTGGTAAATTATTTTTTTAATACTAAATATTAAATGGAGAGAGGTTAATATCTCGTGTGTTTTCAACTCACATGTCAGGGAAGTGCTCGATGACGAGTTCAGCGGCGTCTCCAGCGCGGTCCATTACGGCGCAAACCTCCTCAAAGCTTTTGTCGATGAGCGAGACGCCGTTCCACTCGAGCACCCTGTCACCTTGCACCAGGCCAGCCTGGTCTGCGGGGCCCTGAGGCACTGTCCACACGATGTAAGCGAAAAGACGGCCGTCAGGGCCGGTTTTACCGCCGACCACCCTAAATCCAAACCCACGGGCTGCAACGAGAGAAAGAGGAACGGTAAAATAAAATAAATATTAAATAACAATAAAATTGGGAACCGGGTTTCAGCATTCGTGCTATTGCAGTGCGCGCCCTTCCCGGTCCGAGAGGACAGGGATAAAAAGAGCAAAAAAAATAATAAAACAAGACATTTTTCTCGTTGCGGATGTCAGTTTTAATTTCTAAAACCAGTTTTTATTTATTCCGTGAATTTCCGTAACTGGAAGAAAGCCAAAACTGGCTGAAAATTTTTAAAACTGACAAATTTATAGGATGTATAAAACCTTGTTTGTATTTTCATGTCAATATTTGCTCAAAGTTTTAAATGTGAGAATATCTTGTTACGAATATTGATGTGTTAAAAATAAAATTAAAATCCACATAAAAAACAACTGAACGAGAGCTACTTCTTTAAATCAAAATATTGAAATAATCTCCAAAATACACAATGTTATAGAAGGCTGTTTGTTAATATACATTTTTAAAAATCATTACAAACTGTTGACCGGTAATCATAGTCATATCAAAAAATGTCACATCCACGTGGAAGATATTTTAAATTGAAACCTTCAGTCACAGTTATGTACGCTTCGTTTAAGAGGATATTTATTCTCTATTCAAATTGTGTCTTCATCCTCACGAACAATTTCAATCCGCACAGATGAATCTGCACTTCGCCATCATTCCGATATACAAACGAGGCGTTCATACCGAGTATACACAGAACTCGCACGCATAGAAATCGGAAAGAAAACGAGGCCGCTGCGAGGAGGGAAAGTAGTTCATAAAGAAGCTCTCTGCGCGGCAGTAGCAAGGACAAAATGTAGAGTCTTTCCTCGGCTTGAGCGAGTGCGAAATAACGCGTGCTTTTCCCGAGGGCTATGCAAATGCACACACACACACATGATGCGAGTGTGTGTGAAGTACTTACTTCGGTGCGCCTTATCAGAAGGATCTCGCCGGAGCACCACCCTTCTTTTGGTCCCTGGTCGCGACATGGCCGCTGCTGCGAACACCGCCGGAATTAGCATTTAAATTAAAAATGAACAGGCTGCGGAAAGGCAGAGAAAGGGAAGGAAATGATTGAATTTGCATGTCGTTCAGATCCTCCCCCATTTTGCTCGCGGATCAAGACGTTAGCCTTGGAGAGTGCAAAGGGACGAGACGAGGCAGCAATCAACACCTCGAAAAACAAGAGTTCGCTCCAGATTTTATTAGAGGAGGATTAAATCTTAAAGGGATTAAAAATGTAAAAAATTTAAGTTTGTTTAAATAGAACCATAATAGCCTGTTGAATGCTAACAAACTAATTTATTAATTAACTGAATTATTATTGACAGACAAAAATTGAAAACCATTAAGTCTGGAATTTAAAAAAAATGGTTTCATGGAAATCTTAACAAAATTTCCTTCAAGATCTACTTTTCCAATCATTAAAAAATAATTGTGATATTAAAAATTTAATATTACGACAAAATTTTCAAACTTCAAATGAGGAAACGTTTCGATCTCCAAGAAAAGAGGAATTGAAGGCGTGGTCCAATACCTTCCGAGTCGACGTCGTGGATAACGATTTTGATGTCCTCTCCTGCGGTGACGGACGCCTGTCGCCGCACCGGCTCCCCCGAGTCCACCTCCTGGCCGCCACCCCCGCCGCCTCCACCGCCGACGATCATGATGCGGGACGGAACTGCACTGACGCGCCTCTCGCCACTGGCCGGCGTCGCTGGAAGGGCCCGCATGCCCTCGCTTCAAAAAACCAAAACCATTCAATTTTTCTAATGAATTTGACGAAACGGATAATTTTTGATCAAATAAAAGGGTTCCACGTATTTTAACCACCACCCCCCCCCCCAAAAAAAAATACCGTCATATACAGCTAAGAGAGCGCGATCAATGCACGTGTCAAAAGAGCAATATTGTGCTGGTTTGATCAGCGAGCGCTTTGAGTGCAGAGTGAGTTTAATTAATCACGAGGTTCGTCTGCTGAGCAGGTGCTTGAGCTAGCCCCGCGATCAAAAGACTGAAAAGGGACTAATCACATTAGCGACAGAGACCCAATCAAGTGGGAAAGCGCTCCCGAGGCGAACGAACGCCTGCTGCTTTTCTCAAAATAACCAAGTTAAGGAGGAACAGTGAGTGGGAGAAGCTTTGCAAGTTGCTTTCACTCCGCGGTACACGACACGTGTGTTGTTTCCTCCTGTGGTTTGTGTATGTATGCGTGTGGTCCGGGCCTTCTTGTAGGCGGGCTTCTTGAGATCTCAGTTATTGCTTGCTTGAAATAAACTCATAGTTAAAATGGTAGACATTGAATAACAGATTTCTTTCTCGTTGAGTTCATGGTTAAAATCGTAAGATTTTTTTCGTGGAAAATTGTGTTCTCCTTCTAAACCGTTTTTGTGATAGTTTCTTAGCCAATTCAGACAATATTTCATGATTTTAATTCAATCTTTATTGAATTTAATTTGAATGATTTGAGAGTAACCAAGTAGTTAAAAAAGCTAAATTAAATTTCTAGTCCCTTAATAATTTATGATTTTCATTTTGAGGCAATTAAAATTTTACTGAAAAAGTGTTCCTCAAAGGAATAAAAACTCTGTAAGTAAAGTTATTTTTATTCATGAAAACGGAGAAAAGTTACAGTTGAGACTAAACAAAAAAGACCAATTAAATATTTACAGAATAAAACAGAAAAATTTAAACAGTGAAAAATGTTGTTTGCTTTGCACGGATTCTAAAAGTTTTTTTTTGTACTTTTGGATTTTTCAAAGGTCTAGATTAAATGTAAAATGTTGTCATTATTTCAGACTTCATTAAAGCTTAAAGCTGTTAATTTACAATTTTACAGTCTTAAAAACCATCCTGAAAACTCAGACTTAATTATTGCAACCCCATACTGTTGTGTGAGGATTTAATTTTAATTTTGTGTGTCCAGTTTAATATTTAAATTAATGCTACGCTTGTTAAAATCTAGTGAGCGGGTGCACACTGTGGCGATGTGTGTTGGCCCAGAAGCGGCGAGAGTGAGTTATTTGAGCAGAAGGACCTGTTGCCCGCACTGCATTCGTTGTGCACCCCCGCCCAACTATCGCCCACAAAGAAAGGAGGAAAGATGCCGGAGCTGCCAGCTCGTCGTCCGGGCTCTGCGGCTGTCGCGTCAATTACGACTCATCACACTCGCGACTCATTAAAATCCAGCGAAATGAAGCAGAAATTTGCATTCGCAAGAGGTTTGTGTGGGGGACGAAATGGAAATTCGTCGCTCGCTCGCCTCCCTCCGTTCGGCTGGAAACTCCTCGCTCAAGTGAAGAGAAAAGGTGCAGAGTAGATGAAAGCAAGTTTCATCACAAAATCCGGGTAATTTCATTTAAAGACCAAAGAGCTGAATTTAGCTTTGAATGAGGCTTATAAAAATTCCAACCTCATTTTTCTACGACATGTGGCACCGGCGAAAAAACACTTTTCTCTCCGATTTTAGGTTGGGTCTGATTGTGAATTGCGGGAGACATTCAGAAAAGAGAACAGCTAACTCACATAGCAGAACTGCGACGTCGACCCCTCCTCGCATCATCATCCACGGCCATCAAACCGCCGGGCAGCTCTTCCTGCTGAAAGCGGCGGCTGTCTGAAGCTGAGCCATCATATCCTGGAAATTGGGATGCATTGAAAGTTAGGAGAGTTACATTAAGTATTTATTTCAAGTTCAAGGTGAAATAAAAATGGAAAAGTTTTTAAAGAGGCGTATTTTAACTTCTTAATGTACATCTCCGGCACTTGATGCTCAAGCGTAATTAATCTAGGACCAAAATACACCCGCCCACGCCTTGAAACTTGACATCTTCCTGTAAAAAGGGCATTCATTTTATTCAGACCCGCGAGGTCTAATTTTAATGAGATATTTTTAGTGACGATGCAGCTGCCTCAAGCGCCCGTCGCTCCCACGCATCCTCTCATTGTCAGAGCTATTTCCCACCTTCTGCCGCAAACAGGGTTAAAAAGCCAACTGGTGATGGTGACGTCAAGCCGACAACCACTAATAGATATGATACGCGAATCCGCATGCGAATGACGTCATAGCCACAGACGGGCTCATCCCCATCGACGATTCAGGCAACACGTTCATATCGCACTGATTGTTACACGTGTGCATTCAAAGAAAGTAATGGGTGTTCTGCGAAAAGAAGCAGATGACATCTCCTCTACTAGTCATTGATTTATGAATGAATAGAGCAGATCTTAATTATTTTTATAGGACAAAGTTTCGAGTTTGCAACTCTGTGAGCATGGACTAAACATGAAAAACAGAAAATCCTGCGTCTTTGTCTCAAAAGCTGAAAATAAAACGAGGCCGGGAGATTAATTTTCCACAGATTCCATTGTATGTATTCAAGTGCCTATTTTGGGACGGCGCCGGGTGGCTCTTTGAAAGGCCAATCATTACTGTGGGATAAATCCTCGGAGCACGCTTATTATGAGATGGGCGCGGGCGTGCGGAGAACCGCCGACATGAGTAATGAGAGTGATGTCGGCGATAATCGCCTCGGTGCGCGCAAATAGAGATAATCTTCAGCCTGCCGATCCGCTTTCACCGGATTTGCGATACACTCACTCGCTGCTGCTCTCGCATTCCATTAATATTTTTAGTTTTTTATTCGCTCAACGTGGAAATGAGAGCAACACAGAGTTTCTTCTTTGCACGTATTAGGAAAAGAGTTGCGTCCAAATCAGCAATGTTAAATATTATAATTGTTTAATTCATTTCCACAATATCTTATTGGAGTTTGATGAGCTAAATCAAATTGATCATTAAATCTTGTTAAAGTGGTTAAAATTCTAAAAAGAAAATTCTGCTTGACTTTAATCATTAGAATATTGTTCTATATCCAATCAGATTCATTAGAACAAATAGTAAATTATTCACTTTGATGTGGCAGGAAACATGATTTTCCTCTAAACAAGAACACGTGAAATATTCATAGTATAAGTGCAGACAGTACGTAATTATACAGCTTCCATTGGAGCACACCATCGACACATATTTGCGGTTTCCTCTAGAGCTTTAAGAGCAAGTTGAAATACTCAGTCAGATGAATGTACTGCAAATGTTACATTTGATGACGTAAGAGCAATCCAACACATTTACCAAGAGAATCGGTAATTAATTCAGTGGCGCCATTCCGTAAAACATGCGGAATATTTCTTCCTTCTGTGAATAATGACGAGCAGAAGCAGCTTTTTTCCAGAGGAGAAAATTATCCATGCGTAGCTGCAATTTTCTCACAAGGCCGTTACCGCGGCAACGGAGATGAGAGAAAAGTTAAATGAAGTTGTCAGTCTATCAGTTTGTTTCTGTTCACTTGGTATTCGTATTGACACTTGAAAACAAAAGAGTTGGATGAAATGGCAATTTACTTGCCGAAGCAATCACGGGATAACACAGACGAAGGAGACCGAACTCCTTTTGTAAATGTTTAAACGACCTTTGATTGCATCGAGTGAATTTTGCTTCCCAGCAACTTCTATATTTACTATACGCTTGGTCAGATTTCATTAGTGCCGATCACGTAAAAATGAAGAAAAACAAGGCAAAGTTTGATGAAGAAAAGACTCACCACCTCTACCAGCGTCCGCGGTTCCATTCGTAGGAACTCGGAATGATTGCCGTCTCCCAGTGTCGTTGGAATCAACCATCTGGAGCAAAGTAAATTAAAAAAACATTTTGTTTTGATTATTTAGGATCAAAATAAACAAGAAATAAATATAAGATAGATTCTACTAGAAAGTAACCATCCAGAAATTTCCTTTCGATTAGTTTGACCTCGTTATTTTTTTATGATTTTTCTACAATGCATCTGATAAAATTTTAAAAAACTTCATCAGAAAAATATTACTAGTCAAGATACCAAAATGCTTAAAAAAATTAAGCATCCTACCCTGTATGAGTGGATTTTAATAAAACGTATTAATAGCTCATTTTCTAAATCCAAAAATTAACAATGAGTCATTTTCGTTTCATAGAGCTACCAATTAGCATTTCTGTAAAGGGAATCGTACAACTTTCCTTCCTTTTGCCTTCTTTATGCTGAAAAGCATTTTAGAATTAACAAATCAAGTCTTGCATAATAAACAAAAATTACATTGAAGCTTCTAATTTTAAATTACTATTCTTAAAAGAACCATCAGTATAAAAATTATCTAGAAAAATGCTATACGATCATAAAAGAAATTGAAAATATGCAAAACCTAGGGTTCTTATTCTAAAATAAAACATTGATAGGATAAAATGTAAACGAGAGACAATTTTTATATTATCCAAACCTTAGCCATTCCCGCCGTCTGGTAAACGTCGTACGCAGACGCCCTGCGCGACAGCTCGAACTGCGGCTGCGCACTTAGCGTTTGGTCCTCGTCGTCGTAGCTGTGCTGGCGCTGCATCACCCGCGAGCGGCGTCGCGGCGACTGCCCTCCAAACCCGCCACCCTTGCCGGCGCCGCCGTCGCCGCGACCCCGCTGAGCCTGCTGTTGGCGCCACTCGGCCTCCTCCTAAGGGGGCAATGCGGTCGTTTACCTTACGAAGGTCTCTACACACTCTCGGACACAATGGACGGAGACAAAAACACGGCGACGCATAACACAGAGAAAGGACGTTTGGCCTCCACGCAAGAAGGACACAATCATGCTTGTCGCAAGAGTCGAATTTTAAGGGTCGGAAGCTATAACTATCAAATTTTAAAAATTCTTTAAAAAATTTTGAGTCGCAAATGAACTAGTTTATTTTTAAACAGTCGATCTTTGTTGCTGACCGATCATCATGGTAATATTTTTATTAGCTTCCCAGCCCTACTTACATTTAACATGGCGATCTCATTCAATATGAATAATTGACATAGAATAGAATATATTGAATAGCTCATTGCTAGAAAGATAATGCAACTGACCAGAAATCTAACGAAGAAGAAATCACAGTAAAAGTTGGAAATATAGTTAGGATTGTTAAAAATGTTGACCTCTCAAACACCAAACGTCACTTCGAGATTCTTAACTTTAGCTGTACTAACTGAATTTCCAACCTCAGTCATGGTGTCATCCTCGATGGAACTCTCGGACGACTTTTGGTCATCCCCGACGATGAACTTGGTGGCGGCCCCACCACGACGCTGCTTCAATCGGCCCTGTTGTTGCTCAGCACGCCACTCCATCTCGCGTTCCCAACGCAACTCCTCCCTGCGCTCGCCAGCCACCTATTCAAGGGTTGAAACATGGGGGGAGGTTCAAGTTAATTGTAGGAAATTAATTTTCAGGCAGTGAAGTTAATTTATTAATTTCAGCACCATTTCCACTATAATGTGGCAATACCACTTCAAAAGTATTCTGAATGTCGATGGAGTGGAAATTTCCTGCCAAATGATGCTCACAAACCTTTTGTATAAAATTCATTTTGAGTCTGGCCTTTTTGTGGTTTTTGTTCAAATTTTCATATTAAAATAAATTTTAGTTGTAATACGTGCCAGAAGGCCAAAATAATTTTTAAAGTTGAATTTTTATTTTAATACCTTAAAAAACTCAAATCTAAAAGACAAATTAGAAAAGATTCATCGTATAAATGACACCAACCTACAGGTGGCAGAGCTTGTTCGACCTGATGCTCAACGCAATAAATTAAAATAGAAATCTCAACATTGTTAAAAAAAATTAATTTGAAAATAAGCATTCAAGTACCTTCTCCAGCTCTCGCAGCGACGCCGGCGAGACGTCAGAGTGTCGCCGCAGCTCAGGAGACCTCGGCAGTTCAAGCACCTTGACGTTATTGGTAGCGGTGACGGCAGCATTTTGGCCGCCGGCGCCGAGCTTGACGTCTGAGTGGCGCCGCTGAAGGCCGCCCGGCAGCTCAAGCAGGTCGCCGGCCGAGTTGTCGCTGCGTAATCCGAGAGCGCCGCTCGCTGACGCTGTCCTCTGCGTTTGGCCACGGTTCTGGCTCCGCCGTCGACAGATGCTGCATCGCCACTTGCTCTGATTAAAAAATATTCATATCAAAATTTGGTATCCACAATGAGGATTTTTTTAACAGCAACTGATTTTGACGGTTAAAAATTTAAATTTAATCAAGCCGTTGGCTCGCATTATTGAGCGCATGGTTTTTTGTGCAAAACTTAGTACACTGCGACTTATATAATACAATATTTTTTTCGGACCAAAGAAGAAGGTTTGTTTTAATCTCTTATTCACAATCAGTTGAGTTAGACGGTTTTTGGACGGAGAACCGTTTGTGGCATAATTAAGACGTACCGAGAAGATTTTTATGACATTTTATTTATTTCCTAAGGTTTTTAATTATACTGGACGGTAGAAGATACATTTACAAAATTTTGTAATGGGGAGAAATGATATGAAAATCTTCAAATTAATACAATGGGAAAACTAATAACCTGCACAGTTCTGACAAAGGGCGAGATATTATAAAAGCGTGAAATCGACCCGCTATCGGACTTACTAAGACTGTTGACACTGCGCAGTTGGTATGAAAATATCTAAGTGCTCACGCATCAAACGCTGTTAGGGTTTATCAAGAGCCCATTCAAAGCATCAAACAACTCCTGAGCTCACGTCTGAGAATATTAAGCTGAATGGAATCCCAAAAGCAGCAAGCTCACAACTTCAAACAACCCCATTGGCCGCTATTCATTTTCCCCGCAGCTATGTTTTCTCACTTTTTCTCAAGGAGAACGCTTCGGTATAGAAAAAGAGCCAGCTTTTGCGCACGAAGAAATTTCAAAGTCACTCAACGACGTCATGTTTATGCGTAAAGTTCTTCCCATTCGCGTTGCACTCAGCTACGAGTGAATTTTGCAAGAGCTGGTCTGCGCGAATATCGCCAGCCACTATAAATGACCCGTCGTCCAGCGCCAAAGGAAACAAGTCTCGGGGTCTATTTTCTCTACAGCAGATCGCATTCAACGGGTGCAAAGTTTCTGCAGGCAACACTCTGCGCACCAACTTGGAAACGATACTCGCAACAAAAGAGCTTCCTCGCAGAGCTCCTTACCGACCTCATGCTCATGTGCGTGCAGCACTTTTGACCAGGGTTTGCAATAATTTTACTCGGCCGTATTTTTTTATGCAACAGACATTTTGATTTTCTGTACCCGAAATATCCCTGGAAAAAAACGGAAACGAGTAAATTAAAAGTTTAGAGACTAAAAGTTAGTGTTTATAAATATGAAGAAATTGGCTTTGAAACAATTTTTACTCATTCAAAGCTTTACAATATTCATATTTTAATTGGCTGAAAAAATGCGAGTAAAATATTGAATGAATAAATAAATGAACAAAATAGCACAATACAAAATCGGGTATTAATCGCAAAATGCATTATTTGTCCTTGTAACTGGACCAAAGAGGTAAAAATGAGGGTAAAAAGTAACCACTCGATTGCTGACAGACCTAATCTTTTGACGAGTTAGTTTTTTAACGTTTTTGAAGTCTGCAAGAAAAACTTATAGAGTTCAATTACTAGATTACAGCTAATTATTTCTACAGTTTCGTGGGAAAATGGGGAGCTTACTCTTTGTCTGGTTTATTCAATGTCCGGTTATTTCTAGAAAAAAACGCACATTGAAGTATTGTTGTCAATTTCCCTCCCTTCTTCCAAACCCTTCTTTTGACGGATTGAAAGCCCCCAACTGCGCAGAGCAGGCGGCCATTCCTGAGTTTTGTTCCGGGGCAAACTCTAAATGGAGCCTTCTCAATTTTGATTCTCCCCATAAATTGGTGCGTAAGCGGCTTTCTCTGAAAGGAATCGGTTTCCTTTGATTGGCCACCCTCTCGACCAAAACCATTCATTAGCGTAAAATTTGTGCGAAACCCCCACGGAAGGATCTATTTTCATTCTGCAAGAGCAGCAAAAGTTTGGGCAGATTTTTTCCCTTCTGTTGGAATGACTGGAGACTAAGGGAAAATCGACGAGTGCGGAGGCGTGCCGGTGCTCCCAGTGTGTTTGGCCGGTCAAGTGAAAATCGGCTGAGAGTCTCCAGGTCGATTCCGCTCACGTTTGTCGGCAACGACTTTGGTGCTCGCCCCAGCGACAAGAGCGCGCTATTAATTAGTGCAGCCGCCACGATCCTCATCAAAGTAATGACCCAATCCAACTGGGATGCGCGCACCATTCATGGCCGGAATGCGAGAAAATTTTGCAGCAAAAAAGACTCGCAAACTCGTTTGCATTAATTGCTCGACGAGAGATAACAGTTTCCAAGTTATTATATAAATTCCCTTTACCTTTATATGCTCGTCCCAGCAACTATTATAATTGAGAGATAAAGTGCTGCACGTCATTCCTCTGCTGCTTAAACTGAGCATAAAAAGTTTCTTTCTGACTTAATAATAAAATCAGTTTGCTGTATAAACTGACCAGAAGAGTTCCTTTAATTTTCTTAACCTATTTTTTGCGTTTCAATTATTTTGACGTTCATTATGTAGAGAGAACAATCAGGATTGAATCTGGAAATTAGAACTTTACAGTAAAAACAATCGGTGGTTTCAACTGCAGCATTCAAAAGATTTGAGCAAAAAGCAAAAGGTCAACTATAGAAGCAATTCTAATCATAGAATCTAAAAATAATTTAATTCCGGATCAAAAGTTATATTTCTTGAATTGCTTTCCTCATTCAATCACTCCAGAGAATTGCAGAAAAGAAGAGAAGATATAGCAATAATATCAGAGGCGCAATTGTTTGTGTACAACGCGCACCAAGAGCCCTGTTATTAAATCCACTTGATGAAATCATCAGAAACTAATGAAAAATTATTTCAATGAAATTGCTCTCTGTTATTCAACAATACCGTTTTGAATCTACGTTCTAGATTTCCAGGGGGAAGGGAGTAAATAAGATTAAGATGGAGATTTGAAGTGGGATGCTGTCGCTCAGCTCAATGATTTAATTCACTTTCTCGTTTCACTTTAAAAAATCATTTAAATTCATTATTCTTGAGGATTTCAGCAGCTTTTATTTTTTTAATTGTATTTTGCTAATAATGCAAAAAAAAATTACAATTAAACCTTTAAAAAACAAAAATGAGATTTAGTAACTGCATGGAACGCATGATCAAAATGTTGGGCGTGGTGTAATTGTATGTTATTAAGCAGACACTTCTCTCTTTTTATGCTGCCTCTGTAACATCAAGCCACAAGCAATTATTGATCTCAACGGTGCACGTGTGCGATAAAGAATTTTAGAAGTATGCCACCGAGATGATCACTCTTGAAGTTTCCGAAAAATTCTCCTGTCGGACGCGACGCAGATTCGACCAGACTGGCTTTTGTGCACGGTGCATTACTCAAAGTGACACTCAACGGCGAAAAGCAGCGCGCGTGGCGTCAAAGATTTCTGTTCGAGTGGCCGGAGGCGGGCATACGGAAGGGAATTCGGCTGAAAACCAAAAAGCTGCTGCGTTCGTGAGTCAGCTTGCGAAATGATATGACGAACGAACGATATTTCCTCTCTGCCGTCACCGTCGTTCGCCGGGAAAAAGGCAATTTGAATACATAAAAGCCTCGGCTGCTGCTGGTGCCCGCGCGGATATATTTGCATATAAACGCGTCTGCGAAAGACGCCGCATGATTTGTGGCAGCTTTTGAATGGTGAATTCAGATTCGCACGCCGTCTAGACTTTCATCAAACCTGTAATTATTTTTTTAACTCCTAGACGCCAATAAATAATTCAGCTATCTTGAGGAAACATTCATGCAACGGTTTGAAATATGAATTTCAGATCAGGAGAGAAATGTGTTCTAAAAATAAAAAATGGTCTACAAGAGATTTCTTTCAATATCGGAGTGTTTTGATTGAGGATAAAATTTACACCGACATCAAGTTTATTGAACGTAAACTGTTTTGATGGTAATTTTGGCACTGAACGAGCGTTCTATTATAATGATTATATAATTTTCGCTTAGATCTTAATTGTGGCATTTATCAACTAACAATCTTAACTTCTAGCTGCTAAATCTGCATTAATTAATTCTTCAATACAAGACTAATTGAGCTTACTCCTTTAAAAGAACCAATGAGAATTTTGCTCCAATTTACAAGTTAAAATTGGAAGAAGCTTCCTAAGTGGATTGTGAGCATTTTATTTCTCTATTTTTCTACAGAAATGTCCTGTAGAAAAAGCTTCTGATTTCAACTTGAAAATTATGAAAACCTTGAGTGCATCTGCATTTATGTGCCATAATATTTATTTCTAACTTGTAGTACCAAGACTGAGGAAGCAGCTACCTCATGATTTAACAGAACTCGGAAACAAAATTGAAGTGAAATAAGAAGTTTGAAGGTAGTGCTTCTCCTGGGGTTTATCTTTTTTGCTATTTTTGTCATGTCATCAGCCAGAGTGAATCGTCTAATTTTGATGGACATGTAATGTTTAAAAATAAATAATATATCTTTCCCTCAAAAGGATTGAATCGGAAAATAGAAACATGTATCTAAACTTATTTAAACGCGAAATTTGTTAGATTTGTAATTATACTCACATCCTCTAGGCCCTCTTCGTTTTTAGAATACGAGGCACAGTCCTCACACACTTTCTGCGTGCATTCACAGCAAATTATAAAGAAATCTTCAGTTTTGAAACTCTTCAGGCACACGCGACAAGCCCCAGAACGTGGTCGCCCCAGCTGCTCCATTTTATTCCTGTGAACACACAAAGCATCAAAGAAGCAACAATAAAAAGGAGCACAACACGCATTTCATTTACTGCGCCAGAGGGCGGTCCTTTTCTCTCCTTTTACAGCTTCCAATTTAAACTGGAAACAACAGAATTCGACTGGTTCGTGTTCAACTCCTAACACCTTGCTAATGGTTTTTTGCACCCCAATTTGTTTCCCATAAAACTCTCTTTGGACATTTTCACAACATCAAACACGATAAACCTAACCGTGAGACGAAATTGCAAATATATTGGCTTCGAATATGATTTTTGTATTGTTTTTATGTAAATTTATTAAATCAATCAATCATTTTTGTGTAAAACGAAGAAAATATTAACTATAGGTCAATTTATTTAGCTGGAAATTATCCAGCTTGTGTCAGACTCATCTGGTTTTTATCACAACTAAGAAAATGGTAAAAATGCTCTTATCACAAAGTTTACACACACAGGCAGGTAGAGCTTCGCTATGAAATTATATTAATTTACACGGCAAAAAGGGGAAGCCATGGCGTGTTAGCGTGTGTCTGTTCGCGTAACACGCGGCTCTCCACCTCTGGTCACAACCATCGCGGGTTTGTGAAATAAATTAGAATTAGGAGGGGCATGGCAGGCTTAATGGTACATTTTTGTTAATAAATTAGAGCATGAGGGGGGAAATAGAGGCAACAATCATACATTTTTGCTTGAAATGCGATTAGATTAAAAATCGTACAATTTTCTAAAATTGTCTAATTTGTGCCCAAGATCGTCAAAATTGTTTTCTTTTCATTAATCAATTCTGGCTCGAATTCGTACATCTATCAATTCAAAGGAATAGTTTCAGTTTAAATTCAATGCAAAATTAAGTAGACTAAAGGAAAAACACTTATGAGGGGAAGAAACATTTTATAAATAGTAAACATAAATGCGAAGCCCTAATTATTATGTTGACTCCGTGGAACCATTTTTAGATTTATTCTTAGGCTCTTTAGTTAATTTTATTTATAAGCAAGAAACCTTTTTTTAAAAACAAATACTGCCATGCACAAACAGAAGGGTTTGAGTTTTGATTAGCAGTGCCGCGCAGTGGATTAAACTGATGTTGGTGACGCCCGAATATGACAGAGCAGTGGCATCCTGTGAGCCTGATGGCGCATTGAATAATGCTGGAGGTCCAGACATAAAAGCACCTCAGCGGCGCCGAATCGATTCGTGCGTCATTCAATCAGGCGAAAAACACAGAGAGTCTCTTCGGGCGGGCAGCAAACTCGATTGCCGACTCGTGACGAGTTTTCACCGCGCTCGATCTCGATTAAAAGTGTGCGTGTGTCAGCCTTGCGGAAATGGAGGCTCCAATTGCGCGGAAGCCGGCCGAATTGTCGCAAAGTCGACCGATCCATCGATTGACAGCCGCCCGGCACGAATATTGGGCGGGTGCGGAGAGAAAGTCATCCGAACGACACACTTTTCCGCCGAGTGTTTGCAAGTGGGTGAATCTCTGCCCGTGACGCTCTCAGCGGGGGCTGCGGAGCAGACGGAAATAAAACACCCGATGCAGCTTCTGCCCGAGAACGATCTAATTTTAGGACAGCCAAGGATAAAGTGGTTTAATTAGAAAGTTGATCTATGCGTGGATCGTTATGGTTGGAAGCCGTATACAAATTGTGTCATCATTCGTTTGCAAACTTTTAGCAATTTGATCCATTTTGAGCAAGAAAAAGTTGTGCGTCAACAAAAGCAGCACGCAGTTTCTACGGCTGCAACCCGCGCGTCAAGCGGCTGGCCTACCTGACGATGGTCAAGCCGCTATGTTCTACGGAACCCCCGCGTGGCACCCGTCCACCCAGTGCAACATTCAAAAATTTGAGAGAGTGCAAAATCGGGCCCTTGGGTTCGTGCATGGGCGGCACGTTTCCGAAAAAGAAAGAAAAGAGCTGCTGACTGTCCACCAGCAGCTCAGCTACACTGACATGAATTTCTTTAAGAAATGTCTTGACGGAGAAACTGAAATGGACGCAATTGAGCGAATTATGGTGGGCAGAGCAATGAGAAACGCAGACGGCGAGAACCGACTGATTCCTCCACGCGCACGTACTGACCTCGGAGTGCACTCGTTTTCATTCCGCTTTATGGACAAATAAACTGAATTGAATTGAATACTATTTTTAACCTCTGATCAGCACTTCCCGCGGGCTATATTCCCAGGTCCCAATAAAACCACCGAGCAGATAACATGAAACAAGTGGCCCGAGTGGCCGCGGAGGAGCTTGGGCCTAATGTGGCCATCTTTTCGCCTCCCCGCACCGAGGTTATTTATATCGAAACGCCAGACATTTGTCCCTACTAGATAAATTTTAAAAAATCCGACAGAGAGGGACAATTTTTCAGAAAATTGTTTGGATATTTAGGGATATGAATATTGGTGGGTTTTAAAGATTTGGAAATTTCAGACGTTTCCAGATATGTAAGTGTGTTTCAAATAGCTTAAAATTGCACGTCATGATTATTTTATTGGAAACTCGTTAGAAAAATTTGTCGGAAATTCACAACCCCAGAAATTGGCATCGTTTCTTCCAATATCGGTAAAATGGATTCCAATATAACATAATTATTTATAAAATAAATATACAACAGCAGAGTTTTGGGCATTTTTGTAATTTTGCATTTTTGTGTCACTCTGAATTAATACAGACTAAACGCAAAAGAATTGGTTTTTATCAAATATGAGGATTTGGCTGGATTGAGGTTTGCTAAGTCCTCAAAGATATCAAGAAAGATGGTTCCTGCTGCTGCCGTGAGTGTGATTAGGACCGGAAACTTTTCCGCTGAGACGGATCAGCGAGCACGTTTCTCTATCTAGATAAGGGGCAGGTTGAATATATAACGCTCAGTCCGAAAGGGAAAATTTCATCTCCGGGACCGTCAGTTGGCATTGCGTAATCCCCGCATTGAGCGTGGCACACGCAGAACACAGTGTCTGACGAGATGCTCCAGCGCTTAATTGGAATTTTTCAACGCACAATGAGGGGCCGAGAGTGCAATCGGGTGAATTGTTTCAGGAACTGTTGCGAAGTATATCTGGTAAGCGGATTTGCGTTGATGAGATACGAGGGGCAAAAGGGTATTTTTCCCATTCGAAAAAAATGAGTCGACAAAAGCTGATCATGGAAATGATTTTTTTAACTTTGACTTAAAAGAGATGATGCTAAAACGGAATTTAATTTTAATCATTTTAATATCTATGAAATTGCTTTAGGGGTGCAAGCTAGCTTTTATAATCCGGATAAATATATTTTGAACTCTATATAGCGTTGGTTTAAGAGTAGTAATAATATTAAATAAAAATAATCAAGTAAAGCTTTTGGAAGGGCTTTACTGTAAATGGGAAGGGCTTTATTGCTTTGCTATTTTGAATGCTTCATTTTTGGATATGAGATTCCATAAGTCAGTCTCCTTCGAGCCAATCTCTGAGTTTGTTGCTTATTGAATTGCTCCAAAAATGCATAAAAATGTTTCATAAAATAACCAGATAAAAAATACATGCTCCAAACCAGTTTAAGCATTCTTACTGTTGATTTTTGGTCGATTCAGTCTTTGTTGGATCCTGCAGAGCGGTCGCGGAGTTCAAGGTGGGCGCCGCCATCGCCAGGGCAGCCACCGCTGCTGCGTCAGGTGCCATTGGTTGGCGAGTTGGTGACAGTTTGGTCACTGAAACAGAATAGTTTACTGTCAGAGTCAAAGCGACTGCAACCAATTAGGATTAAATTCAAACTAACTAAAAGCAAAGCCCTCAATCACATTAAACTGTAATATTAAAAGCTTATGATGAGTCTGTTGCTTTAATACTTCGACCTAGTTGCACAATTGGAGCCTGTAAAATCGATTTCTAAGGCAGGATATCTAATTTAGAAGCTAGAAATAGTATTTGAAGGCTAATTATTAAATTAATAGGGTGAATATAATATTTTTACTCTAATACTCTAACATATTTTATTTTGAGCCGGTATATCAAATTTCAATGCCAAAAAACGAATTTCGTGGCTGGAAATCAAATAAATTTCTAGGCTAAAACTGTTTTTATCCCGACCAAAAATCAGTTCGAAAGTTCAATTAATTGCAGCTCATAACAATCGGTCTGAAACCAGCTGATTTTTAATTAAAAAAGCACCCGTATTTCACAGAGTCAAAACATTGCTGGGGTCGGGTTTATTAGTTTAACGAGTCAATTTGATGCAACCGCAGCGCAGCAATAAAAAGGTAACGGCTGGAATTCCGCGGTCGAATCAGCGTAGGAGCAACCTGTTTTAACAAAGCACGTAGAGAGCAGTTGCGCGACAATGGTAGTGAGCAACTGGTGGCTGAGTGAAAGAGAGTGTCTCGCTCTCATCACCTCTCATCCGATTCGCGGTTGCGGCGGAACGCGGGGAAAGAGTAGCGTTCTGGACCGGCTCCAAATTATTTCCTCTGCAGGAAAACGAAATCGAGAGCGCAGCGTTAACAAATTGCCGCTCTTTGTTCGCCGCATGCGTGCACTTTTTTTGCGCTGCGGATTGTTCGCTCTGCTCCTCCCTCGGAAGGCGGAAAAAAAAGAAGAAAAGCTCTCTCGAGTTGCTGGCGAATTAAAAACACGGCAGGGAAATGAAAAACAGCCGTATATACACTCACGAAAACGACGTCGTTCTCTTTTCACGATGGTGCGTGGGAGTTAAAAAGACGCATTGAGAGGGTTTTGCGATTTTTGCTGTACGTGCGCTTTCAAAGTAATTTCAAGTCAGAGTTACTTTGCAAATAGGAAAATGAGGTACTATAACATGCCAGCCTGGAAAGAATATTTAATATGTTTTATATATTTTGCCCGCTTATTTTTCCCGGGAGGGCAAAAGAGTCGTGGAAATTACACAGGGAGGCAGGGTAATTTTTTGCCTTCAGTTCTGTGAGTTACAAGATTT
Source organism: Cloeon dipterum (assembly GCF_949628265.1). Classification (NCBI taxonomy): domain Eukaryota; kingdom Metazoa; phylum Arthropoda; class Insecta; order Ephemeroptera; family Baetidae; genus Cloeon; species Cloeon dipterum. Next base: position 13,266,314 of record NC_088790.1, read on the forward strand.
TAAATAAATTGACATTATAGCTGTTCGCACTTTGTTAATGCTTAAGGTGTGCGAAATTTAAAATCAATCCAACACAATTCCTAAATGTAATTCAATAGAATTTTACTTTGAAACAGCTGTACATACACAGGCTTTTAATTTAGAGACAAGGTAATTAATGTTTTGAGAGTTAATAAAAGTAAAAAAGGATTTCCCAGCAACTCAAAGTTTAGAGAACCAATGAATTTAGTCAAAATATTTAGGTTTGGTAAAAACGTTTGGGACTATTGTATTTCCATAAATACCAATTATAGTAGACAATAAATTCAGTGATAAATTAAGTTTAACAACTATAATTACTTGTTTTGTACTTGTCCTTAAATAGCTTCTGTGAATTCCAAGTAAGGAGGCAGTAAATTTTCCCCGAGCTAAATTTGAGGCCGACTGATTTGCGTCAATCTAGATAATAAGGTGCACACGAGCTTAGTTGTCGGAAAAGTGGTTAGATTCTGCGACATCTGGTGCGCTCAGCCTCCGTCGGAACATCAAAGAGTCGCTTTCTGCCTTTACACGAGAATAATTTGGGCGACCTCCTCAACTTTCCTCACCGTATTCGCGGAAGCGTCTGTCACCCCCACTAACATGAAGTTTAGTTGGAAACCAATAATGAACTCCTCGAGGCTGTGAAATACTTAACAAGTTACATAAACAACAAGAGGAACGTCAATAATTAACACAATTCGGTTTGTATTCGAATTAGCTCAACAAACCACACCAGAAGTTGAACGCCAATGATACGATGTAATTCTAATTCTGTAGTAAGTTTCAAGTTTCAAGGCAGGAACTAGAGGGAAGTCGTCGGTTTAAAGTTGTACTAAGCAATTTATTTACCATGTGTGCCAAGCAGGTTGCATACATATAGCTTAAACGTCTTTGTTGTAGCATTCAAAACTTTTGTTTTGCATTGCTCAAAGACCGATAGGAACAAAAAAATAACACTTCTGTACAGTTGTCAGTAAGTTTAACTTGGTCTGAATAGCCAAATAGGAATGAAAATTACTTTTAAACGCTTATTTATTCACATTAATTGACGTGATGTGAACCAATTTCAGTGGTTCAACAATTCGGAGCATTGAAATGATTGAAAACATTAAAATGTATGTGAAATTAGGTGTATTCTACGGCAAGGCGCATGTCCCATGCGACTTTAAGATTTCAAAGTGTGGTCTTTTTTATGCCTTCGTTATCTTTTCACCAATCTAGGCTAAATTCTGCTTTGTGGATTAGTCATCTCACCTGTTTACCAGAAGTGTCACCCTTTTATCACATGATAATATTGACCCTGTGCTATATTTGTGTGTATTTTGACAAATTGTGAGGAAAAGCTGAAAAATCTGGAGTGTCAGTCAAAACGCGTTTGTAAAAAGCCTCGAAATTTTTTTCTTAAGTGGTATACTGACCAGTTTCCTGGGCCGACATGAGGCCAGAGGATAAGGTCTGCCGCAGTTTGCTGAGCGTGGTGCCGGTGGTGTCGCCGCCGCCTCCGCCGGTGGCCGAGCCACTCGAGTCGCTCTCGGTCGTTGCCACCATCTGGAAAAAGAGGCGAGAGCAGTCGTGATTAAATTTCGATTAGGACTGGTGCGTTCCCGGGGCGAGCCACGGGAAATTGGATACAAGGGCCGTTTGTTTCCCAGCCTTTGCTTTTTCGACCTCGCAATTAAATCTCGCTATTGTGGATCGGTCGGTAAAGAGGAGAAACGAGGCACGTGGCAACATATTTTGTCCCTCTGCGCGTCTAACAAGTATATTTTCAGAGCGGAAATTGAATACTTGATAAAGTCAAACGCGAATTTCTAAGGAATGAATAATGCTGTGAAACTTAGACGGGTATTTTGTTTTTCAATTATTGTTGCGGAAACATCAAATGAGCACAAAATTTTAAGCACTTTGAACAATCATTAAAAAAATCGTCTAGCACCGTCAAGTACAACCAAAACCGTAAAAAGTTCATGATCAACCAAATTTTTAGATTTTATTGGTGAAATAAATATGGTATCTTATGCTCAAGAGGTTTGGGATTTTTCAACAAAAATGGTTGTTGGTGGTTTTAGTCAGGAATACTATTTTCAGCGTTCAGCGAAGAAATTTATTTTATTTCAAATTTTTATACCCTGATAAAAGAATCCAAGAATAAAAACTGAGTAGTATATATATTATTGATAACCTTAAAAGCGTTTAATTTGCTGTAGGTATTAAAAGCCAGCCCCGTCTACATGTTATAGAATGTACTCAAAAATTAAAAAGATCTAAAAAGAATCTAACTTTTCTGCAATTTTAAAGTTCTCAAAATGAAAATGATGCTCTAATATATAAAATGTCGACACTCGAGGTTGGTTGTTTAATATTTCAATTAAAACGAACTTTTGTTGTTGGCTTTCATTAATCAAGTGCTCAAAGGAGTTGACTTTTCAGAATTCCTCACACATGCCACTGGCAGTTGGGTCAACTAACTAACTGAGTCGTCTGCACTCTACGATTTTTGCAGTTGCTGGTCTTTGAGAACTCACTCTTCTGCTCGTGCATTGAGGCAATTGGCAACTCTGCTATATTCTCTTTGCGTACTCCACCCTCGAGGGTAAAGATCGTGACGCAAGCCGAGATAAAAACGCTAACAATTTCGCGAAGCCATAAATAGCAACGATCAAATTCCTGCTCAGACCCTGTTTTCGCAACAGAATGCTAATGTTGCTGGGTATCGAGCAAAGAAATTCAAATTTGCTGCATGTATTGTGCAAAGAGCGATGAGGTAATTGGAATTATCCGCTTCAAAGGAAGGGAAAAGTGTTATTCCAAGCTGCGTCGGTCTCCCTCTTTCTCTTTCCTCCAGAGAGGCGAACAAAGAAAATAAACGTGATTTCATGTCAATTGTAATCTTTCATCTTCACTGCCGACAGACAGAAAGGAAGCCAGAGCCGGGTTAGGTGCCTCAGGGGGCCGACAGCACCAGGTCAAAAGTCCACAGCTATTGTGCTGCTCTGTGTACACGTTTACTGCACAATGCTGTGCTCTAGGAATGCCGACACATTGATGAAGTAACTTCAGAAGCAAGATTTTGAATTTGCGCAAACCTTAATGCACTCCTCGAGTCAAATGACGTGTAATGAGAGTCATATCAGCCCGGAGTAAGAACGGCGCGACGCTGGAGCTTTAAGGCACGTGCCGGAACAACGCTGAGGATCAAATTCCACCTTGAGATAGGTTTTCTCGGAAAAGCTGCTGGACAAATATTAAGCACGCAAAGGAGCTTAAACCGCGAGAATTCTACTAATTAATTAGTATCGGAAAATGTTGCATGTTGATCAAATTACGTATTAACCACAAACCAAGGCAAAATCGATTAAAAATCAAGGAAAGTTCTGCATGTTTGGTTTTTTATATATTTTTCTGCTAATATTTTGAAGTAAATTAACTTAAAAAGCAGGAATCAAGAATGTCAAAAACAACTTTTTGCCTGTTTTATAAGAATATACGCTTTTCCTGATTTCGTAATATGTCTAATTAATCATTTCATTTTGTTTGTTGCATCACAGCTCTATCATGAATTTATATAAGTGTACGGATAAAATTTCCATGTAATGATTTTAAATAAAATATTGTTATTTAGGGAATAACGAAAGCTGGAATTTTGGACGAAAATGTTTGATTTCCTTATGGTAAAGTCAAGTTAATATTATCTTATCAATGTTTGAAAAAGTTCGCTTAACACGTAATATATAGAACAGACTTACTTTAATCAATGCTGAAACCTTTTCATAATAAATAGTGTTTTTAGATAATTTGTTTTTTTTTCATGGGGGTCTTTGAAGGAACGTGGTTAAGCTTAAGTTCTTGGTGGCACTACATTTGAGAAATGAAATCCAAAGTAGTTTGTAAGAGAACGTTAGCCAAATTTAGAGTATTGAAAGTCGTGTTTATTAATAAATTTGATGATTCCTTTTGAATTTTTTATTTTCTTTCTGCTGTGCCAAAATCCAGCTCTGAGTACTTAGATATTTGTATTTTACGTTCAGAGTTATATAAAGCTAGTTCGCATTGAAATTACAATAAAAAAGTTATTGACGTATCGATCCCAAATCATCAGTCAGTTTCAATGTTTTTATTTATACATTTGCAAGTCATCATATAGAGGATCAGACACTTTGATACACTTTTAAATAGAAATGTGCTGTCAATTTGCATCAGTGGAGAAAGCAGTATAAAATTCCCAGTTTCTGCTGGTCGCAAATAAATAATGCAGGACTGCTTTCCGTCACAACCCTCGTCTGCTACTCTGCATTCTCACTCCGCTAAATAATGAAGACAAACGCGTGCGCGCGTCCGTCCGACCCAAATCTGTCCGAAATTCAAAGAACGACACGAGGCGCGGGATTATCATTCAGTTTGCCGTGCCGGGCCTAATCAAAAGACAGCAGGGCTCAGATGTTCCCGGGAGAAACGTCAGTAGTGAAAACCGCGCGACTCCCGACGAAAGGGGCCAGCGCGAGTGCGGCAAATAATGCGCTGTGGATTTGTGGATATTGCACAAAGGCGGTTGCTTGCCACCTCCTGACCGTGAGCGCACGACGATGTGTCATTATTTGCGAGGGAAGAGAGAGAGAGAGAGCTGCTCCGCCTGCCCTGCTTTTTATCGATTTCCCCCAACGAACGGCTTGGCAGAGTCGGCGACTATATGAATTTGAATACCCTCACAGCTCGGTGGCAGCGTGTCGTCTGCCGAAAATTCCATTCTTTTTCGCAGCTCCGCGCGAAATGGACGAAAAATTTGCACTCTCTGTCCCTGAGCGACAAGTCCGAGCAATTTCGGCGACTGAGAAGTCTCCCGAGAGCTTGGCACATTCACGCAGCGCGCAATTTCAATGTAATTGCGCTCGCAGCGCCTGTTTTTCCTCCTCTGCTCAGCTCTGAATGGCTACGGGGCGCAATACCACACTAAGTTTTTATTAACAGACGAAGCTAGAACAGAAGCAGCAGTCCAGAAAGTTCATTCATAAGCAGGAAACCTATTTCGTGGGAAATGTGTTGTAATTTTATGACGTTAAAAGAATGTTGAAAACTTACTTTTTTATAAACCATTCAACATATCATTGTAATAGGCTCACACACAAAAAGATTAGGTCGATCATAATTTATTAAAATTAGTTCAAATTAAAATCAAAAATAAAGTAAGCCGGTTCCTGGAATAAAATTTAAAAAGAAATTTCACTGGTGTACAATCCACCAAACTGAGTCTTAATCAACCACTGTGCAAAATTTTTTACAAATTATTTTTAACGTAATCATGAAGGATTGGTTACGACCCTTAACCCCGATTTTCGTTATCCGCAACTCTACGATTTATTTTATCTCCCCCCTCTCACAATTTATGTACAGCTTCACTTAAAATTGTTGGGTCATGCCAATCATGTTTCATATCTGGAACATTCAGACACTTCCGTAAGAATGCCCTAAAGTTTTCCCAATCCAATTTGCAGCAAAACCAAGAAGATCGAATTTGAAATTTATGATAATGTTTTTGAATGTTTTTGGTTTGAATAATTTGCAGATTTAAAATTTTAAAAGTCACCCCTTTTATTAAATATTAGTTTCTGTTAGCTACTTTATTCAGTGCAGTGCCGAAATTTGATAAAATGTGCCTGCAACTAATCAAAATTTCTTTCCGGGTCTGTGGCGAGGCTAGACGGAGCGCGTCATTTAATAACGCAGGCTCGTGTGGAGGCCTATAAATCACTCAAAAGCCAGCTGCCATAATTTCAGGCTTACGGCTCGCCCCGAAACAAGTTTTTTCGCCGCAGAGACGGTTTGGAATATTTGGCAGCTCATTAAAAATGCCTTGCATGCGCAGGCACGACCCGTCCGCCGGGCTTTCAAGGGCGGCTAACTGAGAATAATTTGCAAATAATGCACGCCGCGTCGTTTTCGCATTAATATATACAAAGTGCCCGAGCGCAGAGGCGGAAATGTGCGGGAAACGCTCAAAGAGCAGGTGCGCTGCTCGCTCCTGCAAAATCAATTTGTTTCGCCCCGCCGGGGTCGAGTGCGAAATGTCAGCAATGTTCGACATGCCACCAGCTCAACAAAAGACATCGAATTTTTTCCTAATTTCGACAGCAAAATTTCCGTCTGAACAACTGCTAAATCCACCCTCGCTCGCACAGGGCGAGGTCATATGTATATAGCGAAAAAAGGAACAGGATCCATTGTTGCTGGCAGATTGCAGTCAAGGCCTCTTCTTTTGTGCACTCGCCATGAAAATAGAGTCCCCGGCCCATATTGTCGCTCCGCTTTTGCGCATACAATGTTACATAATAAAATGTTTGTTTTTGCCGTTTTTTGTATAGTGTAGTGAACAATGAAACAGCAGAGCTCTCTCACACTAGCGCCCCCTCCGAGGCAGGATCCATGCTATGATGGGAACCATGAGGCAGCTCGACTATTAATCTACAAAAGCTGAAGTTGACAGCGCTTAACAAGTTCATTACGAAAGCTGTTCATTTTAAGGATGTGAACCAACCCCTGCAAATAGTCTCATTTTATTAATTACACGAGCATCAGTAACATTAAAACCTACCGCTATCACGTACAAAAACTTTCCTGGTTATTGCATGTATATGGATATTAGTTAAGATTAGATAAGAATAAATCATGGGATTTGGCTGCTTGCTTGTGTCATGTTATCAAAATGTTATTCTTACTCATGACCTGGGATATAGCATAAGGAGATTATACACTTTTATACGACAATCGACTTGGATCCTAGTCACTTTGCTCTGGTTCGCAAATGGCGAGTAACAAGGATCTTAGTCGACTACCATCCTTATAACAGGCTAACAATCAAAAGGGATCAACGCTTGATCTCCTTACTATGTAGTTTCCAAAAGTGGATCAGATTACACAATTAACAACATTCTGCATTGTTGGCTCTGGTAAAAGTGGTCCATTGAATCTATTGTTTGTGGAGCTTAGCAATAATTCATCTCTATAATCGGTCATTTTTATTATTGACTATCTAGGTTTGGAGTTGTCTTTTTTAACAATGTCAATCTTAAACGCTTTTAGTGGTTCAAATTTGAGTAGGTCAGCTGAAGCATTCAATGTCATCGATTAAAATTGTCCATAAATTTTAGCTTAAACTAAATTATAAATGAAAATCTGCCGGAAATGCTTTTCAAGTGGCACTAATTGGGAGATCTGAAAATAGTGATTAATTTTGCTAAAGGGAGAATTTCTCCCACAAGCTTCACAGTTCACACTCGGTTGAATAAAAGGTCGACCTCGAGCGCAAAAGCCTAGACAAACCGTCGTTGAGGTGATAATTTTTGTAGGTGCCATATAATCGACCAATTACAGCAAACAAATACATAATAATAGATGTCCTGCTAAACTCTTTTTTCTCTTCTATCCATAGTGCCCACCAAATGAGACATTTTTATTTTTAATAAGTGGGTCATTGCCAGGGCACATTGCTTCCAAGTAGTTTTACTGTTTATGGTCCAATTTGAATTGATTGTGTGTTTTACAAGAGCTCCAGTGCCATGGAAAGTTTAAAAAATACAAAATATATTTATGCAAAGTTCAAATCCAATATTTGGTCGCAAACAAGAATTTTTGTGATTGTTTCATTATGTTTTATCATTTTACACTAAGATTGAGGAAATAATGACAATACATATTTAAAAGAATATTTGAATACAAATTCAGAAAAATATCTACAGATTACTTTACCCAGAAATAATCCAAATATCTTGGCATATCATTTTTTAATAATATTCTCATCTGCACGAACTGATTTCAAAGAACGCTTCCAATTTAGCAATAACATGGAATAAGCATATTGAACATATTGAATATCTACTCGATGAGATAAAAAAATGATAGATAAAATTCTAATCTCATCCAGAGTATTTCGTGGTATTCTAGCAGGATTAATGATATTTCTCTACGGTGCATTTTGAGAGTGTCAATTTCGCGAATTTGGTTACGAAAATGGTTTGCAAAGCAATGGAGCGCTTTCCAGCATGTTAATGGAAAAGCAATCACGAGGCGCGGGCAGATTTATTAACCGTCACCGGCTCAGCCTAGAGATAATCTCCGCCGCCTCTGCTCCTGCTCGCAATTTAAATTTATACCCAGCAGCAGCAGCAGCACGCCGCGCGTTGGTAATTCGATTGAGACGCAGAGGCTTTGCCGCGGAGAGAAATGATAAGAAAGAGCAGAGCAGTGTGTGAGTGTGGGCGGAGAGCAAAGGTGCTGGCTCGCGTCCGCGCGCCCGGGTGCGAGAGTAACGAGAGAATCGCACACACTCGTTCGTGCTCTTTGTGCAGCCGACCTGCCAGCGCCAGAATGGAGGCGGTGAAGAATCTGTGCCTTTTCCGAAAGGAGCTTTCCGCGAGGCGCGGAAATGAATGCGAAAAGGAGGGGTGCCAGCAGGAGTGAGAAAGTAATGGACCACCGCTCCTTTGAATTAGAGGACGTCATTTTTTTTAAAAGCAACACCCCTTATGAAAATAAAATATCTCTATCAGCTTTAACGAGTAAAAGCTTTACAGCTTTTTCTTTCATCTACTTTTATTTGTCCTCGTTTGAACTAATTTCATAAAAAAGTAGATGTAAGCAAAAATTTCCCTAGTTAGTTCAACCGGGAGTGAGGGTTGAAATATGTTTCTGAAATTTGTGGCTCTAAATTTTCCCACTAAAGGAAATTTCCCAAACCCCCTTGAGGAGCAGGTTTGGAAAAAGTCCCCATTTTTAATTTAGGTAACCTACTTGTTAGGTGATGATCTACAAACCCCAACTCATTAAATTAATCTTTATGAGAACTTTTCGACAGCAATGAATACTATTCTAAATGATGTTGTCATTTGGTCTGAGCGGCACGGGCTTAAGCTGAACCCGCGGAAAACGCAAGTTCTGCTGGTCGGGTCTGAGCGAATTCACTCTAGACTCGACCTAAGGAACTTGAGTAAGGTGCGCATGATGGAGACGGAATTGCCGTATCGCGACGAGGTGGATGTTGATTATGTCGAGTTTAATTTCAGCGACCGAGTTAAAAAATTAGGCATTGTGTTTGACCGATATCTGTCATGGGAAGGGCAGGTCTCGCGAATTTTTCAAAAAGTTTATGGCGTGCTAAAAACTTTGGAGGAATGTGACTCCTGAAAAAATTAGAATTAAATTAGTTAAATCGTTGATCCTGCCACATTTCGACTACTCCGATGTTGTGTTTTGTAACTTGAGCGCGGCGCAGATCAATAGGCTGCAAGTATTGCAAAATCATCTCATTCGGTACATTTACGGCGTGAAACGTGGGCAGCGGCTTTCCCCACTGTACAAAAAAAGCCAAATACTCAATGTTACTGACAGACGCAAACTACATGTACTAGTCCAGACTCATAAAATTTTGTATAATAACAGTCCCGAATATTTGCGTAGATTTGTAACGACGATGCATGATGTCGATCTGTTGGGCAGGTCGCGGGCGCATCGAATGCGACTTCTGGCCCCCTTTGTAAGTGTAACAGTGCCTGAGCAGTGCTTCCAAGTAGTGTGCTATCGTCTGTGGAATAGCCTGTCACCGAATCTGTGCATGAACCAGAACTCTAGTGCATTCAAAGAAAAAGTGAGGCAAATTTTCCTTGCTAAATACTGAACTTACTGACTGATTTTCTTATTTCCCTCTGTTATAAAAAAAAAACAAAAAAAAATGTTTTGTATATTTGTCTGTTGTGTTCTGAATGTGGGGAGGTGTGGAGCATAGTTGCTCTGCTGATCCGCAATAAAATCACTTTGAATCTAAATTTTCCCACTAAAGGAAATTTCCCAAACCCCCTTGAGGAGCAGGTTTGGAAAAAGTCCCCATTTTTAAATTTAGGTAACCTACTCGTTAGGTGATGATCTACAAACCCCAACTCATTAAATTAATCTTTATGAGAACTCTCGATTTGTTCATATTGTTTTTCTCGCGGTAAAAGGTCAAGATCACTTTTCGGTGGCGGTGGCCCTAGACTAATATAAATTAAATACAATAATGTCTATACATAAACCTGGAATCATAATATTTTGTACCCAGAAAGTGCAACAACTAATTAGTAACTGTAAGCAAAACCAATTTGTTAATTATTTTTACAGTTATAAATAATTCGAAATTCCGATTTTTAAAGCACGATTTATTGCAATTTTTTAAATTAGGATCTCATTGCTCTTTTACTAAATTTTACTAAAATTATATTATTAAAATCCAATAAATAATTTTATATCAAAACTGGGGGGCCTGGGAGCAATTCTAATATACTTTATTTTTCTCCTGTATTTGTGGCAGATTTCTCATTTAAAATTGTACATCGAAAAGACCTTTCCATCGATAAATAAATCATGATTTTCTAAACATAATCAAGAATAATAAACAAACTGTATCGGCCAAAATTTACTCTGCTGATTGTGAGAATGGGCACACCTGGTAAAATGAATTAAAATGTAGTTTCAGCCATGCGGAAGGTCCGAAATAATTCAGCTTCAAATCAATTTGAAACCGTCTGCTATTTTCCGTTCCTGGCATTAAAGGAATCTGAATAAATACCTTTGCAACGCCGCGGGGAATCGTTGGAATTTAATTACGCGAAATGAACGCTATCGGTCGTCAGAGTATTTTGCTTGGGCATTAAAGTTATGCGTTAGTTCGGCCGCTCAACTCTCGTTCCGTTTAATTTATTAGCATTGCGAATAAAAATATAGCTTGTGGAACTTAACTTCAGCAAACACCCTAGCTCGTTGCTGGGCCGTTGCAAAATAGTCAAAGGGAAAGTTGTGTGCTGCCATCATGTGCAGAGCATAATCCCGAATGTGTGCCCAGCTGAATTCAGCTGGTCGGCCAGCTTTCTCTCGCGCAAGCTGCTGTGCTTCGAAATTTGTGACCCGGTCGAGCTGCGATGGGAGCCTAAGCTGACAAAGCAGCTCTTGGGACAAGAACCCTGCCACAAACGCATAATGGAGAGAAAAATTTTCAAGAGCTGGAAACGTTGCCAAAAAACGTTTTTTAAAATTGAAAATATAGCTAAAATTTTTTGAGAATCCGAACGATTTTTTTGGGTCTAGTGCGGGCTGATATGCATCTAACGTTAGATTCTATTGCATTGCAGTGGCAAGTCCAAATGATATAGAGGATTGTGAAAGCTTTCCAACTTGCTTCTTGCTGGTTTGCACCTTTCCAGCATGCGTGAATTAATGTCTAGCGTTTCAATAAATAGATCCCGGTGCGGGGCAGTAACGTGAGCTGGTCCTTTTCTCGACTGTGCGCCTCCTCTATTGAGGCTCATGAGTCCATGTTATTCGTACGCAATATGATTGTGACACATGTTTCGCGAGTTGTTCGACCATCTCGATAAACAAATCAAAATATTTCTGTAAACAAAATTTGAAAAGCATGGTGGTTCACGAGCAGTTATTTTTTTACGAAAGTGTTATATTCACACAATCAACCAAAACAGAAAGCACTGTGGCAAATGGAAATTAGGGATATTTTTGCCCCGCTTCAGAGAGCCATAGTTTTCGTGTTTTTCTTAGGAACGATTTCGTTTAGCATGGAAAAACGTTTAAATATTGCAATTATTGTTGGCTCGTTTTCTCTGTAAAATTTTTGAAGTCATTTATTGCACGGGAAATGAGTAAAAGGTCATAATTTAATCATTAAAATATATGCCCTGGAAATTTCACTTCTGCTGGAAAGATAATTATGTGTGTTTCGATTCAAATATTTATTGAAAGTTCAACTTAGTTAGCGCAAGAGTAAATCGTTGATATGCAGCTTTTCAGCAGGGAAAAAGACTTCGCATGGAATGTAATTAATGTGCAAGACGAGTTGTTGCCACCCGCATCTGCAACAGTCTTCTCAAAATCCTTTTACGTCACTACCGAGACAGGATCACACAATGCGAGGTTCCAAAAATAAATTACTTTTGGTGCTTAGAGGCATAATATCGCCTTTCTGCGAGCTCCTAACGTAATTCGAAACGAGGCATTTTTTTGTGGCTTCAGGTTACCAAATTTGGCGGTAACAATCAGAGGAAGCGAAACAAAAAGTGTTTTATACACACCAAAGTGTCCTTCATACACCAAAATAGCACACTCATTAATTGGTTTATTTCGGCCCAAGTGCGATTGGATTGGCCACTTAATCTGACAAATGAATGGAGGCGGCGTCACAGCTGGTCCTTTTCCACCGGATTACACACAGCTACGTTTCCATAGAGAAAATCGGGCACTTTGCCAATTCTGCTTACGGTTACGGTACATAAGCGCCTTTAGTGGTGCGAAATAAACCAGCCACTGGAGGCCGATTTCGTCAAGCGGTTTTAATGAAAAATATTTTCATCTGCAACCGAGAGGCGAGATCTTGGAAAAATAAACGTGAAACCTTGCCCAAATAAATAAGTTTTTTTGCATTCTCCGTATTCCCTTTATAACTGAAATAAGAGCTACGAGGAATTTTAATTTCAGCCCATTCATAACCACAAAGGGATGGCTGCAAAAGGTTAACGAGCATAATTTGGATTTATTACGTAAAAGGTTCATTAGGATGTACGACGAATCATTCGTATTGCCATAGAAACGAAAACGAATGCTCTATTCAAAACGGAAATTAAGGAAGAAATTTATGAATTATAAGGCAGAAATATTGTTCCCTCTAGAAAAAAGATTAAAAATCCTATTTCTTTTCTTCTGATCTAACAAAAAATTCAACTGTCGTTTTGAAGCTTATTTATCGATTTTTTTTATTTTTCTCCAAATGCATGCAATACCACTGAAACACAAAATATTTTTGTGTTCGTGTTATTAGATTTATCTTCTAATGATTCTTTAATTCATTTACTTTTTATAATTATGACCTACTAAATCTGCAGCACCTTCAAAAGTTAAAATCCATCAAAATAATTAAAGGATTTAGGGGAGCGCGAATGAGCAAACCGCTGCAAGTTGAATTACATTTTACGTTAAATAAGAGTTAAACTCACACATGAAGTTCAAAACAAAAAGAAAAATTTTCTCCGCATTCATGTTTACTCCCCAAGCAAGCAAGCAAACAAGAGGCTTTCCAGACCGGAAGCAGAATTTTCCTCATAAAACCCGTCGGGAGTTATGAATCATAATTAAAGCGGCTGGCTGTATGGTGCGGCAAAAACAACACAAGCGAAACAAATATAAACCGTCCGCGAGAGCGTCCTGGGAAGAATTATTTTCCGCTCGAGCGCGCGCGCGAAAAACGCAATTATCCCGCGGTGCGTTGAGATTTTTATTGCCAGGGGAATTCGGGATTGGATTTAATTTCAACTTTTACGTATCGCCAGCAAGCTGACGGAGTTTCTCTCTAGCAAACTTCCCTCCTTATTCCTTAATAACTTTGCACTCCGCGGACGCACGCGTTATTGAATTCCGCCATTTCAGCCAGCTGGGCGATTAGTGCGCGGAAAATTAATGGAAACATTCATCTTGCCGTCTTAGTGAAAAAAAATTATTTTCGTGCTGTTCTTGCTTTTCTTAGTAAGCTAACGAACGGAAGTCAAAACTTATAGATCAACTCATTTATTTATTTGATTTTATAAGTTGTATTTATTAGTTTTTAGAAACTGTTAAAATAAAGTACATTGTATAAGTTCCATTCATCTTCAATGTTCCACTTGATTTTTTTTCACTGTATATCTCACAAATATTACTAATGTTTAATTTGAATTTTATAGTTTTAAATCCATTTTTTAAAAGAATTGAAAATCAAAGGGTTGTTTGTAATTTATGTTACACATATAGATGAAGAAGGAAATTTTTTTAATTAAATTCATTTTTTTCTTATTCAAATAAAAACTATTGAAGAGTGCAGATTTAAACCTCGTTAATACTTCAGTTCAAAAAACCCAAAATACTTTGCTATTTATCAAAAACAAAACTTAAGGATGTCAATGTTACCCAGAAAATGTATAAAGTTCTTTTTACAACTCAATCGAGTGTGTCAAGCGTCACATTTATATACGAAATTCATGAGTCACCACAAAATTTCAGCTCGGCCAAAAACCGGCTTTTATCGCTGCACCCGCGCTTTTCACTGCTTTAACGCCATGCATTATTAATCCATCAATCCTTTGAGGGTTCAATTTGATGCACAAAGTAGTGTGTTGCCTATACTCTCTCCTATATAAAATACATATCCGAGCTTTTGACAGAGGACAGTGGCGCAATGGGAAAAGTAAAGAAAATTGAACTGAAAATTTTTGATTCTTTTAAAGTTGAAAATAAACTAAATCTGTAATAGCTAGAGGTCTCAGCCAGCCGCGCTGCGCCTGGCCAGCTGGCAAATTGTGGGTCACGTGGGCAGCCGTCAGCCGCTTTGAAACTGGCAAAGCTGCGCCTGCCACGCCAGCCGCCGGTGAAAAATGGTCAAAAATTAAAAAGTGCATGAGAAAAAATATCTTCCTACCCTTTGGGCCGTTAAGCACTATTAAACATCGCGTTTAAAATATTGTCAGCCGGGCAAATAATTTGGCTAAGCCGGTCCCGTCAGCCGCAGCCTTAAATCTCGCGGCTGAGACCTCTACACTGAGCACTTTACATGACTTACAATTTTAAAGTGAGCAACAGTAAATATTTCTTTTAATTTCCGCATGTGTTGCAAAACCTTAAAATCTGTAAGAAAATTCTACTTCTCTTAAAATGAGTTAAATCTTAGAAAATTTGATAGGAAATTACTTCATTATTTTAGGTTAAGCACATTTATGCCGTGTAATTACATTTCTTCTTCAAAATCATAAGTATTTTTCAATTGTTTAGAATGCTAAGTCAAGTTGAAAATAGGCGAAAGCAGCCTTTTGCTGAAAGCAATTGTGTGTCAGCGCGGTACGCGGTATGGCATAAATTCGCAGCAAGCGGAACGAAGAGCACGCCACTGAAGCCAATTTCGTTGCTCACGCTCAATTTCCTCCCTGTGCGACGTGTGTGCTCCATCCTACATGCACACCCTATACGCGGTGGAGTCCTCCGAGGTGCCATAATAGATTAGCAAGATCGATAATGTTGTATTACTGCCGTATTGAAATAAGGTGCATGTTTGACTTGGCGAACGAGAGGGAAAGAGGGACGCGGTGGGTCTCCTAAAAGACACCTGAGCCGATGAGCCCAAAGGCACATAATTAATATATTTCTTTTTGATTTGAATGATTTGGGGATAGAGGAACTATTGCTCCATTTTTTCCATAAGAAATTTTACGGATAAAGAAATCTCTAAAAACTAATAGTTCTTTAGAATTTACACAGTTAAATACCTTCTCTGAGCTTCAAATCATTGCGGGACCTTCAAATGAGCACATATCGTGCAGTTTGAAGCTATTTTAATCGTTCTAAAAGTCATCCCAAACTGCCAAAATCTTCTAGATACCTTCTAATTCGAGATCAACCGAATTATTAGGTTTCTAATGCTGAAATAAGGTCTCATATGCTCAATACTGTGAAATGTGCCGAAAAGCCAACCATATTATACAAAAAGTGGACAATTTTTTAATACCGACTATAAATTTCAATGGGAATTTTATGTTCATCCTTCTAATATTGTTCGTTTACTGATGAACAATAAAGATTTTCGTGTTGACTGACTCGGGGATCGAACAGCCCATCGCTATTATGTACGTACTCTTTCAGGCACATATTATAACCCGTGTACATTCCTCATACGTTCAGCACATCCATTTCAGTCTCTGCAGCAGGCTTGTTATGCCAGGCGGCGCAGTCTAAGCAACCTCTTTATTGGGTTAGCTCGACGGCGAAGCAACAGTCATTGTTCAAACACCTGTTATGTTGGTTTTAGCTTTGCCGAGCGAGCAAGCGGGCTCTGCTCTGAGACAACACACACGCCAGCTCTTTGTTCTAACCAGGGACATTTTACCACAGCTCAAGTTTTTCCACCTCTCGCCTCATTTCCCGCAAATTGTCCTTGGCAACGCGGCAAACGGAACCATTAACCATTGAGTCGCTGTGTGGAAGAATTTGAGTGCGTTTTAACGAGCGGCTTAATTTCATTCACGACGAGTGCCTTCAAGACGTTTAATTAATTATAATTAAGAAGAACACGCTTTCATAACAATAAAGGGAGTTTTATTATATGAATAATACTTTTAAATTAAGTTAGCCATTTGCGTAAATTGTCAAAGTACTGGAAGATGACGTTATCATTATTATTCCAGTTAAGGGCACCTCCGCTTTAATTTCAGATTATATTCTGCTGCTCTCAGGCCTGGGTATCTCCCAGGGAGTGTCCCAAACTTGCAGTGCACTGTTTTTTTGCGGTATTAACCAGTTTTGTGCGTTTTTTGCACCTTATGGTTATATAATGAACAAATGCCCCATATGGAGAGGGAACGGGTTTTTGAGTTTTTAAACATTTTAAAGGTAATTTTTCACGAGCACCAAAAAAGCGGGAGAAACTAGCTGCAGAAAACGCAAAAAAACGGACCCGCAAAAAACCGCTTAATACCCATGCCCAGCTCTGGCTGCTCTACATTCTAGTGATTTCGACAGATTTTTTCAATTTGTAAAGGAATAATTTTAGTTTTCTCAAACAACTTATTTTACGATAAGAGTTGTGGAGCATACAAATCAAAGGAATAAAGCAGAAATCACGGGAAACCGGAGAAAATGAAAAGGGCTAAAATATTTTGATTTGATTTCCTTTCTGGGAAAGTTACTTGGTGATGAGCAAATTAAATTATTTTTTTCGGGGGATGAAATTGTTTGGAATTCCATGATTCGTGCTCATTTGAAGTCCATTACAGAGTACGATAAATCAGCAAAGGTTAAAATAATTGAACGTGCAACCCTACAATAAAAAAGAAGCCAAAATACTGATCCTAGCAGTTTCCAGTACACCAAATGAAATATTTTTACATCTGGTATTACAGGATTGACTCTGAAATCGGAACTTAAAGATAAACGTTATGTCATTGTGGCTAACGCTAATGACCAATTACTTCAGAATAAGAAGTTTTTCCTTAAAAATTATCCAATTTATCAGCAAACTTTCAAGTTTTCGCTGGAGCGTATTATGATCCTGGTGTACAGATAATGGGTTCGCAACCTCGTTCTTACAAAAGGGAGGTCCTGCTGGTTAAAGATTTCCGCTCGAGAGGCTCTCCATTGACGAGGCCAGTCTCAGTGGAAAGGGAGGGTCTCGCCTCGCACTCACCTTCTTCATGAAGTGCATCACGTTTGTGGGCAGCATGTTGGGTCGCTTTCTTCCTTCTTTCTCGCTGGCTCAAGGGCAGAGAGGCTAGCGGCCTGCTAGCGCGGAATCGGACATTTTCTCCGCTTTTGTCGGCGCATCTCAACCTGCGGACAAAAGCAGAAAAGGCCCTGTTAGTCGTGTTGTGTTGCACGCGCGCGGTTGTAAATTTTAAAAGAGGCAGAGCAGGCCCGGCTAATGCAATAACGACTTGCTCTTTGTCGCGACATGCGCCGCAGCAAACGTCAAAGGAATCCGAGATTTTCCTCGGAAAAGGAAACGCTGCGAGAGGAGAACAACTGAACAATGGGACTGGTTTCCTGGAAAATTCCTAAAACAAACTCTGGAGCGAGATCCAAAAATTTTATTCCATCATTTGAAACTGAAGCTTTAAAATAATTGATGCTGGGTAATAATTCAAAATTATTGTCCAACTTTAGCAATTGACATTTCGGACAATTCGAGTTGATTTTTAAGAACAAAACTGTTCAATACATTAGTCCTTGTAACTGGTAAAATACCAAATTTTTAAATTACAAATAATCCATTTTTCCAATAGTAAAAATATTTGTTTTAAATTTTTCCCAAAAACTGCTGTGAAAAAGCATAGTTTTTAAAGAATTTTACTACGTTTCGCTGCGTCATTCCTTTTTGCATCAGATTTTGTAAGGAAATTTTTTAATATTAATTTGTTATGTTCGAGCTCATATGTAATGTTTAAAGCCCCAGAGGCGCAAATGTTCACAACCCATGTCGGAAGCTGCAAAAATGTCTGTTTCGCAATCGATCCACGAGAGACTTAAGCGAGAAAATACGAACAAAAACACAGAGAATAAAGAAATTGCTGCCATTTACAGCTGCACTCGATTGTTAGAGGGAACGCTCAACATCATGTGCTTCATGTCTTTTTTATCACTACCTGAAACCATCGATTTTCAGAGTTACTCAAGTGATGAACCAATAGAGCAGTTGTTAGTTCTTCCTCTGCGCTGTTTAGCGGTGAGTGCGTGTAATAAAAAATGACGGTGAAGCAGACTGCATCGCGTCTTTGTTATTAATAGTCCGAACCTCACTCTTATGAGGCACCATCCGTCTTCCAGACGCTGGAAAAATGAAACTAATCTCCCCACGTTGACAGAAAACAATAACCTCCTGTGAATTATTTCGACCGACTTTTCTGGGGAGAGGCTATAAAACGGCCAGGCTTCTCGCTATGATTCCACAATACATGAAATAGGAGCTGCATTTACTTCTTTTCTTGCCCAAGAGAGCGGTGGTGTGTGAAACAACCCCAACAAAGATAGGCTCTGGGCTATTGGAAGTCAATAGTGGCTTTTTTGCAGACACGTGATATTGCGTTGAGCGGCAACAAAACGCGGCTGTCTGTCTGAAGAGGCTGGAATTCAATTTGCTCGGTGCTTTCATAAGAGAAGCTCGGTTTAACATGCTTTCGATCTTTCGAATATTGTTTTATTTAAAAAAAATCAGATTTTGGGCTGTGAATTTTTGGCGGGTCTGTAAGCAAAACAGTTGATTGTAGACAGGTTCTTGGTTGATTCATATGGTATTTTAGCATAATTATTTAGCGCTAGAAGCCTTAAGTGGCATTTTTGAGGGAATAATTATACATATCTTCATTTTTTACAATTTTTGCAAAAGGTATACTTGTTGATAAATATGTTGCACTTGGTGAGAAAATATTTAGTTAAAATTTTATTTTTCCCTCGAAAACATCAAAAATATATAGAGCTAAATTATTGACCTGAAATTTGGAAAATTGGAAAGTTTTATCTATGTACCTTAACAGAAATTTGCACACATGGATTGATTTTAGACGAACTCAGATGCTTTAAAAAATGGTTAAGGTGGCTAAAATTGGCACGATTCGTGCTAATTTGAAGGTCTCACGATGATTGGAACATTGGAGGCCCAGAAAAAATGGTCAAAAATTCACAGCCCAATCAAAAAGCTCCGGATTTCATTGCTCGGGCCATTACTAGAGACACTATTAGCGTTCGACGTCAGCCTTAACAAAAAGGTCAAGAGGAAATCAATGGCCTCATTTAACTTGCACCCGAGTGTAGTTGGCCATTTCCAGCGCGAAGGGTGAAGTTGTGGAGCTAATAAAACGCGGCTCTTATCTTTTCCGGGCGGGCAAAAAAGAGCATTTTACTAGCGGGGAATAAAACCCTCAGCCAGCGGGTGGCAGTGCAGCGCCGTCGCTTTGCTCCAACAGGTGCGGTTGGGTTAATTAAGTTAGCTAGTTGCGTTTCTACTCTTTCTCCTCGTATGTGTGCTAATTACGGACCAGGGGTGGAATTATTTGCGCGAGAGGAAAAGGGCTGACGCGGAATTTCACTGCCTGCACGTAAAAGTGAAGGACAGAGAGCGAGAGCGAGAACGAGAGAGAGAGAGAGAGAGAGAGCGAGAACGAGAGAGAGAGAGAGAGAGAGAGAGAGAGAGAGAGAGAGAGAGAGAGAGAGAGAGAGAGAGAGAGAGAGAGAGAGAGAGAGAGAGAGAGCTGGAGATACTTTCCGCAGTCAGCACCTCGTGCGCAGTTTTCATATATGCGTACTTAGGAAAACATATTATGAGATAGCACTAATATTTTGTATTACATTCGCGAGTTTCACATCAATCTGTCAACCATCTGCGGATGAGCGACCCGCATTTTCGAACATTCGTCTCTTCACTCAACTTAAAAAGTTAGAAGTTAGAAAGATCTTGTAAATAAAAGTGTAACGGGGGTTAAAAATAGACCTTTCTGTTCCAGTTTTCAGCAACATTATTTTGAGACAAAACTCATAGCGTCTGAATTGACTGGACTTGAAAAGTTAATATAAATGACATTTTTTATTTCCCCGATTTTCTGAAAGATTGTTTGAGTTACTCAGATGTCTTCAGCAATTTTTTATAGTCCTTTTGATTAACGTCAACTTGGCAGTGCGAGCTATGGTAGAAAAATCCAATAATATTTCAATTACTTGCTCCACGCTTTCGTCTTTTTCCTCCCCAGTAATTGTAATTTCCAGAAAGTCGAGCAGATTCTTCGAAGAAACTAATCACCGAGATTGCACCTTGGCTGCAGCTTTACCCTGACATAATATAATGAAAATTGGATGGCCTCTCGATCGAGATGCGTTCTAATCTGACCAGACGTTCCGTGATTACAAGCCATATCTGGAGCGCGTCGTAATTTTCGCAGCCAGTGCAGGTTTGCCAGCCGTCCTCTGGAAAATTCGGATCGATGCCGAGAGCAAAATGATTCCGCGCGCCACCCTCTCGTCAAAGTCTTCAGCCGCCATCAATCTTGGTCCGACTTTGACAAATTAGGAACGATGGTGATTGGACCCGCGGCATATTAGTGCAAATGATCGACCTCATTTTGGGCGGCGAAAAATGTGTCTCACGTGCTCACCACAGTCATCATTTGATTGATTTCAGTTTTGACCATATTTCATGGGTCGGAGGACAAAACAGGCATGAGGTCAAGCAAAGTCAACGAAATTTAATATACCATTATTATTTACTATAGGATCGCGTCAAAATAATTGGACAAAACTGTGTTACCTCAGAAGGCGTCCATTACATTCTTTGCTTACCTTTCAACTCCAAATTTTTATATTTCAACCCCTTTGAAAAAATTATAAAATCATGGAATTTTTCTTTTGCATTTAATTGAACTATAAACTGTTTTAATATTTAAATAAATTTTGTAATTTTTTTAAAATTTTAAAATTGTTTAAACCCAGAGCAATCATGATTATTGCTATTAAATTAATACATTTTTATGTTAAAACTGTAGCATGGAGGTTAAAAGGGATCAAAATCAAATCTTTTAAAAACTGATCATGTGTTTGCAACAGTATGTTAGGTAAAAATTACTTGTCATTTAGTGAAATTTTCATACTAGTTTAATTTATATGAAAAAACAAAAGTGGATAAATTGTACAGGCAAACAATTCACATGGTGCAACGCATAGAACGCATTCAAATGTCGATTAGTGCTAGCTGGTTCATTGAAAGGCTGTTATTTGCTCAGCAAGCGTGCAAACCTACGTACAACACATACAAATTAATTTGCACCAAGACAAAACCTCATTCATGCAATTGCGTCTAATAAAGCGGTTGCCGTGGAATTGGCTAGAGATCAGAATTACGCAGCCGGTGCCTCGTGCCGGCATAGCATGGTGCATACCCCGACGCAAACACTAATGCAATAATTTATTGATCAACTTGCGAAGTTGAAATAAGTTTGAATGATTTAGTTTTCCAAGAATTGAAAACCAATTTCTTACCCTCTTTTTAATAACTATGCTGATTTATGAAGTTATTTGTCTGGATAATTATGCCAATGTATCAGATAGCCCTGCTGAATCATAATAAAAATTAATTCGAAACTAAAAAGTTTCAACTCGATGCAGACATTTCCGGTAGTGAAATAATCGGACTTGTCCTCCCTGGTCGAGAGTTGATACTTTTATTTTCTTGGCCCTATTTGACTCCAACTGGCGCCCTATTCATGAAAGTTAATAAAAAAGCTGTCCTCGTAAACAGTGTATTTTATGAAAATTATCGTTTTACTTAAATTTATTTATAACATAATATCTTTGTGTATCATTTGAGTAAAACATTTAATCGTGTTCAAAACTTCGTTTCTTCTGATATTTCGCATTCTATTAAATAAAAAATGTTGACTTTCTTTCTCACACGTGCAGGCTGAAATTTCAAATCAGGGCATTTTTAACGTCATCTAAGAAAACAGCAGTGTTTAGACACTCCAAAATAAATTAAATTTAGGCTCTCGAATCCCACCGTTTTTGACACAATAATTGTGATTCCGTCGACAATTTTAGTGAAAATATTAACCAGCAACAGTGCTCCGTTTTTTCCGTTCTGTGAGTGTCCGCACTGATAACACAAAAGCAGGAAGAGATTCCAGCAAGCCGCATCAGTGTTGGTTGTTCGGAATGCGCGCGAAACCACCCAAGTTAATCTGTGCGCAGCAAGTTTTAAGCTGAGCACAGAGGGAGTCTTCTCTCGAATTAACTTTCATCCGCAGCAGCGCGCCAACAACAGATATTTTTGACAAATTTCTGTCGGCAGCAACAGGTCAAGGCAATAAAAGCCGGCAGATTTGCAGACTGCAGTCGGATGGTAACTGCCGCCTGTCAGCCCAAACTGTTGCTCTCGCCTAGCTCTTTTTGCTTATATCTCCACCGGATGACGAAACTCATTCTTCGCCCACCCTCTCCAGGGATGTTAAGCTGGTCCCCTTTCGCAGCTGCTGCGTCGTTGGCTTTTCTTGGAATGCCAACCCTCGATCGAAAGTCAATTTTGTTCCCGTTCAGTGGAGGTCCAGCGCAATTCAAAAAGATTACGTGGGCACAAGGAAGAGAAGGGAAATTTAATTTAAAAGATGAAACAGGCGTTTGCATGCACAAGAATGTGAAAATCACTTCTCAAATCTGAGAGTCACATTTTTACTTTTTGCAGTTGTTGCCTAATAAAACATTCAAAGCTTTTCTGGTATTGCTTGCACACCATCACCATGCGATGTTTCATTCTGTAAATATTCGCAATTTCATTCAAATCCCCTCACTCTGAACTCTTATTCCCTTTGTGTAAGTATTGACTCAAAATAAAGCGAAAACATTTTGATATCGAAAATAAATATCGTGTGCTTTGATAGCTCTCTGATTGTGAGAGCAAACAAGCCTAATTTTGCAATTTGTCTCGCTTGCGAATTTTGCCAGTTATTGCCAATTTGTTTGATCAGCATTATTGCACTAGTTTTGACTCCGCAGGGGTTGAAATAGCAATTTCATCGGCGAAAGGAAATTGTGTTGACAGAAAATTGGGTGTTTGGGTAAGCAGAATATATCTGACGACTAAAATCACCTCTCTGATGCATCAAAAGTTGATCAAATATTTGCAACTGGTAAAAAAACCGCGATTGGTACGAATGGAATTCAGCAATTAATAGAAACCAGAGTTTAAATTGTTTATTTTGCTTTTTCGTGCTATTGAATATATTAACAAATTATAAAATCAATTGATCAATTGAAAGCGTTAATTAAAATGACACTTCGTTACAATTAGAAATGTTTAAAACGGCTCTATAATTTTTTTCTGATGCAACGTGAAATGCTAAGGAACTGATATCGGAGTTTATAATCACTCTTGATTAGAGTTAGGGAACTAGGTCGATCCTCAATTTTCCTGGAAAGTCTTTGGGTGCAAATTAAGCATAAATCATGCAACTCTAAAAGATTTCTGAGCCACACTAATCTTTAAGCTCCAAAATCTTTAAAAATTCCACTTTAGAAATCGTCGAAATCACCTGTGACGTCTTTAAAATGCATTTGGACACTTTGGACAGTAACCCAACTTACCTTTAATGATTTCCTGACAAAAAGTTGAAATTTTGAAACAGTTACTGTTTTATTTTGAAATATTTTGACTGTGATGAAAAACATAAAATTGTTCAACATTAAACAATTTTAGTCGTGTTTACTTTTTGATCGAACAAAATAATTTAAAAATAAATTGGCGAACAATCACAACCGTCTCGTTTTATGATCATGGTTCATTAACTCATTGTCAGTTGCGATTACAATGGTTAGCTCGAGTTTGATTGTTATTGCGTTGACTGATTTTAAATTTATGTCTTATACAATCGAGAATTTGGGATCTTAACTTGATCAAAATTTTCTTTTTTAACATAATGAATGAAGCACCTGAAAATATGATTTTATTTGCAACATATAAAGCAATATAAATGAACTAAATTGGATTCAAAGTCATCTTATTTCCAGGAACCAAAGAAATGCATTACATATCCAATCCCTTAAGCTTAATAATTTTGTAAAAACAGCAAATCTGAGCTAGTCCAATTTTGAAAGGCAACAGCAGTGACTCCAAAATTTACTCAGAATTTATAATAAAAAATGGCAGGCCCAGGAATGGATTTTGAGACGTACACTGCTTTTTAATATCAACCGGTATATATTCGTAAAAAAAACATAGCTGAGTTTTCAAAAAATCTTGGAGACTGGCAGGTCCTCCCTTCTTTAATGAGCTCGACTTTTAATGTTTAGCGTATCCGTCAACAAAATCTCCTTTATTATTATTACTCTCCTTTCGCAGAAGGGCCTTATTTTCTTTAGCTTAAGCAAAGAATAACAGACCATCGTCGGCCGAAGGAGCCTTGCGCATCAACAAGTGCCCGCGGATTAGGCGATTCGCCCGAAGTCGGGCCGTATACATATGTGCGTCTGCGAGAAGTTTGGCCGAAATTAAGCCAGCCAGCCGCACGTGTGCGTCGATGGGCGAAGCAAAACGTCGGGTTTATTTGTTTAGCGAGAGCGAGCGAGCGTCAGGGCCGCGGGCTTAAGTGAAAAGGTATAACACGGTGCGTCGCGCGTCTGTGTGCTGCCAGGCTGCCTATTTACACGGCGCGCGAGTACACCCAGGCCGCTCAATCGATTTAGCCGCCCCGGTGTAGTCGAACCACCGACCGAGTGCGACCAACATGAGCCTTCGCTCTCTTTCACTCGCCTGCCTGCTTCTCCTTGGTCCTCAAGCACACACACGCGGGCGAGCGACGGCGGTCTTGGCGCGAAAAAACGTGCCGGGAATCCGAGACGATGCCTCTTTTTGGGGGGCGATTAATCCATTTGGGACGCGTCGCCAAAACGGACACACAACGGGCCCAATTTCATTAGCTGCTCCTTGCTCTCTCTCTCTCTCTCTCTCTCTCTCTCTCTCTCTCTCTCTCTCTCTCTCTCTCTCTCTCTCTCTCTCTCTCTCTCTCTCTCTCTCTCTCTCTCTCTCTCTCGCGTCTTTTGTTTAACGCAGAGTGCGGCTGGTGAATGGGTCGCTCAGTGGTTGCTATTGTGAACCGGGACAATTTTCCAAATTATTTTCCAGCTGTGTTTGCAAGTTTCGTATATTCGTCCACTCAGAGGCTTTTAAAATGATTTGTATGCCTCAAAAGAATTAAGTTTTGTGCTGATATTGCTGTTGAATTTTCTACAACCACTTACAGTTCCTTCCAGGATACGAAATATTTCACCAAACAAATCAACCTTTTCCTTTCGCAGTTGTTGCTTCCCTAAATGGATGGAATTTCGTGAATATGTGGGGTGAATTCTACAAAAGAGAGAGGTTGTGACATTCATGGAATTTGTCACTCATTCTCTTTTTAAGTTTCGCTCACCAAACAGGACTGTAAATATTTTTCCATGGACGGAGAAACAAACTCCCCTTCAGGTTGCCCCAGTTTTGATTTTGTATTTAACACGATGATGAGTCTTTATGGTATGAAACAGCTGCAGTCAATCAACCTTATTAATTAATTTTTTAAGCTATAGCTTTTTATAGGATTCAATCCCTTTGTTGTAGAAATCTACTATCTAAATAAACATACCAATTATCCGATATTGTCCGCTTGCATGTATAGCAATTAATTGATTTTTCCCTTTGCACTATTACACTTTCATAAGTAAATTTGATTTGACACAGACTTTATACCTATTGCAAAAACTCCACGTCTGGTTTTCATCTGTTTGCTTTTACTGCTCTTTTTTGACGCAACAAATATTTGGTTAAAACAGGACCCAGATTTTTATTTTAACTACGCAGAGGATGGAAAATATTTGTACAAAAGCAGAGTTAGAACACAGAAATCGCGCCGTTGAGTCAAAATCATCGAATTCGCTAGATATAATATTGGCAGAGAGAACTCCTATTTTTGACAAAAGATTAAAATCAAGTGAAAAAATTAAAATTTTATTACTTTTGTGAATCGGTTTAATTTATTTAAGCCATAAAGGGAGTTCCACAAAAATATCGGTAGTTAAAAAAGTAATGGCAGTCATAAAATAAAATATATTAAGTTTTTTCTTCATTTTTCTTCTGCTTCAATTCCTACTAAATCCATTCTGCTACATTTTTTCTGGTTTCTAGGTCGTTCTAGTTGTCACTGTCACGCATTTCAATCTTGTTTTTCCTTCCAACCCTAACAGAAAGGGCTAATGCAACCCCTTTTTGGTGTGTGACATCAGCATTGAATAGAAACAAAAGTGTCCCTTCCGGACGTTTTTTTTATCTCCTGGAAGAAAAGCGAAACACAAGTAGTGGGCGACATTAGACTGACGCACGCCGCTCGAAACGCGAGCTGCCTAATCGCGCGCTCTGTGTCACTCGCCGTGCTCCTTTTCCTTATCTAGCACCCACTGGGTGTGTGTGTGTGTGCGTCTTTTCTCTCCTTTCTCGTGCTATTATTTCTTTTCTCCTAGTATTGTGTGGCACTCAACGCCAGCAGCAGTGCGACTCGGAGAGCTGGCGAGAGGAAAAACACGAGTCAGTCATGCAAACTTAAATATCCGTTCTGATTCGCTTGGCGCACGTCTCCTCTCTCGTCTTATATTTATTCGAGCCCGCGCCGAATTTGCAGTGTCGGGCGAGGCAGGAAAGCCGCTGCCACCGCCGGATTCGGGGCGAGAAGTATTATTGGCAGCGAACGGCCTCATGCATCATTCAGTGCTTCCACCTTCCAAACGCCATACCATACGCCAGCTCTTTGGGCATGAATGGACTTTCGCTCGAGAGGAGCGAATGATTTTCTCACTTGAGAGCTACAGCAAGTGGACCGGCCTAGAAATCTCTCTATCCCCTCTGCACTCTGTCATTGAAAGATCAAAATTATACTGCAAGATTGTACTGGAAAACGTGTAAAATTCTATAACATAGCATCAGCCGTGTTTTCAAAACCTTTCATCCCAATTTGATGGAAATTAAAAATATTTAATTAAAAAATATATAACAAATTATACAAAAATCAGTGCTAGGAAACGGTCTTAAAGAATGTGAAGATATTTTCCCTCTTAATTTTTGTCATTTATACTAAATTATATCTTTAATGAAAAATGAATATAATTTAATAGAATCCGTCTGAATGCAAAACCTGTACTGTAATAATTAAAGTGTACTACGCCTAGTGCGTTTAATAAATTTTATATTTCTATTTGTGAAAAATGACATTTTTGGGCCAAGGTCCCTCAGTTTTATTTCACTTTCCAGGGTTTGATTTTTAAAGAAGCCCTTTTCCGAATTGCATTTCACCTAAACAAGTTGCACTGAAATTATTTAGACCTGCCCACTTCGTGTTAAAGAATTTTGTGCTAGTAGCTATAATTTTTCTTCGACGCACATAACGATTTTGTCGCCGACCTTTTGACTGCCGGCTGGCGTGGCTGGCAGAACTTAGCCAAAGTCACGACGGCTGGCAGCTGACCACGCGGCTGGCTTTTCACGTTAGATTGATTGTATACAATATAGTGCAAGACGAAAAGTTTCTTCTATAATATCACTTTTCTAATAATTGAGGTAAACCACAGGTGCATGGGAAGCTAGAAATATATAATAAATGCCGTGTATATTTTTTTATTCGTCGTCGCTACCGTTCGCCCTTCACTAATAATAAAAATAGTGGCATGCTGATTGGGCCTCCCGAATAGATTTCTTGCAATTGGACGCAACAGTGCAATGAGAAATTTCCATCAGCAAGAAAAAAATCGAACGAGCATGAAGATGACAAAGGGCCGTCAGTTGATGAAGAAAATTCTGCAAAGGTCTTCATACAAAAGTGCTAAACGCTTAATTAGTCGTCCAACAATGGGCCTAGGGAATAATTACTATAGCAAAGCTCCTGTACACCGTGAAAACAAGAGTTTCCCGGCTTGGAAAACAGTACCAACGAGAGGTGAGGCTGCAAGGAGCCGTGTGCCAGATAGAGCGTTTCTCTGTTTAAAGGTGGAAGCACGGCACCAGTCAAGCTCAATTCATGCGGGCATAATTTGCATTTGTGTGTGCTTTGCACAGTTGGTTCCACCCCGCGCGCGAGAGAAAGGGTTAAAATAAACAAAACGCGCGGCCAGCGTACACATACGTTGCGTTAATCGAATTAGGCGTGGTTCAACTGCCAGCTTTTCTCTGCGGGGCCGCTACTGAATATTTCGCGTGCTTGGTGGAAAAAAGTGGGGAATTTCCGGGACTCTGTTTTTGTTCTTTCGTGGTTAAATATTCATACTGGTTCCTGCAGCAGCAAACAAAAGTTTTATCAAAAGTTTGAATTATAAATAAATGCTTAATTTAATTTGCTCTAAAATGCTTAAGTTTTCAAACATTTTTATAATTGTAATCCAACATTAAATTCTGAACAACGAGGATGAATAAAATACCTTTTTTGGTTAACTCAGAAAGGGTTAACTTAATTATTGAATTTGACGGGTGACAAATATTTTACAAAATAACTAAATTTTATAGCAATATTGATTTGGATTGTTCTCTGAATTTAAATGTGGAACCTTTATTATATGACGTGTTTTTAATAAGTCACAAATGTAAATATCGACTTAAACAAAAATAAAATTGAATCTGAATCTGGAGTTTTGACTTTTTTAATTTTGAATATTTGATGTTCTATATTCATTTTTATAGGAGAGCTATCATAAAAAAAATTTATGATTTTTGGGCTATATTTTAAATAAAAATTTGGACTGAAAAGCTATTAAAATACTGGAGGATTCTTTCAAATATTTTACTGTGACAAATAAATAATAAAATTTATTTAACTTTTAAGTTAACCAGTCATTTTCAGGATTATTGTTTTTTTTATTTTTAATGTGAATTCCACTCATTTTGTACGATATTTTTTTCTTATTCGTTGCTCTGGTAAATGATAGAGGACAATTCATGGAATCAGAGTATTATTTTACAAGTTCAAAATAAGGATAACAGAAATCTTAATAAAATAAAATAATACACCGTGGTCAGCAATGGTCAGCATAATAGCTAATACTGTTTAGAGTTATAATGTATTTCTTGCATTGGCGCCTTGCTGGCTATTATGTGTGCAGGATTGTAGGATCTCCTTATATTATGTTAGTTAAAATTTAATCCACTCTTCCCAGACCCCCCCCCCCCCCCCGGCAGTTGCCAAGCAACAGCAACAGTTGTTTTGGGACACGCCTCCTTCGTCCGGCGGTCTTTTAACGGGCAACAATCTGCTCTCTTTTTTCAAGTTTTCTTTATCATTCTGACTGAAAGGGCAAATTTGGTTGTTTAAATTATGGACTGCACGAATTTGGCCTTCGAAGCCGACTGGTTTGATGAGGAATCAGGCCTCAACCGGACTTTTAAAATGATTTACTTTCCGGAGAGCAACATGGTGCAGCTGTTTGAGCCGCGAACCAACAAAATGTTCTTGAAGAAGTCATCTGTGGCCGGGCTGAAGCCGTCGGACATCTACGTTGGCAGTGAAATCACCATACTCTCGAGGCAGTTCCGGCTGAAAGCCTTCGCCGACGAGTACACTCGCCGAGTCCTCGACTGTCAGAACGAACGCACCTTCGCCATGGTGCAGCCCGACTGCGTCCGCCAAATGGTTAGAAATCACGAAATGTCAGCAGTTTCCATATTTACTAAAGATAATCCATTCTCAGGGCACCGTATTCGCCGAGATCCAGAAGACAAACCTGCGCATAAGGGCTGCCACCCTGGCAATGATGACCGAAGCCCAGGTCCTTGAATTCTACCGTGAGCACACAGGGAAACCCTTCCTGCCTGCCCTGGTGCAACACGTGACCTCGGGGCCGGTGCTGGCCCTCCAGTTGCAGGGCGAAGGCGCCGTGCAAACCTGGCGCTGCATGATAGGCGACATGGACCCTGCCGAGGCCGAACCGGACACCCTGAGGGCCAGGTTTGGCAAAAATAAGATGCTCAATGGCTTCCACGGCTCCAAGAACAAAGAGGAGGCCCTTCGAGAGATTGAGTTTTTCTTCCCTGAAAAAAACAGACACCTGGCACCACCTTCAGCAGTCCTACTCAGGTACACATCAGAAATTGATAAAATTTATATGAAATTCATTAACAACTTTTTGTCTTTTTATTCAGTTCCTGCACTTGTTGCATCGTGAAGCCACAGGCGTTCATTGACGGGAAGCTTGGACCAATCATTAACTCGATTCATGAGGCTGGATTTGAAATTTCGGGCTTGGAAGTTCTTCGTTTTGACCGTGTCAAGGCCGCCGAGTTCCACGAGGTCTATAACGGAGTGCTTTACGAGTACTCGGACATGGTTGCCCAGCTGCAGTCAGGACCTTGCGTTGCCCTGGAAATCACCTGGTAAGACTATTTTATTTTCGGCCAATTGGCTGTAATTACGTTTTTGGGCTCGAAACCCTATTGTTTTGAATGCAATGCAAGAAAGATTAGTTTTAATTAGCTGTTAACCAAAATCGTTGCAGATACTATAATGTACTATGATATATATGTATAATATTT
This sequence comes from Cloeon dipterum, assembly GCF_949628265.1. Lineage (NCBI taxonomy): Eukaryota > Metazoa > Arthropoda > Insecta > Ephemeroptera > Baetidae > Cloeon > Cloeon dipterum. The sequence continues at coordinate 13,296,951 of NC_088790.1, forward strand.
TTTGCGATGAGCTGAACAGATTTTATTATAGAAGAAATCCAACTATTAATTTTAATTGAGCCAAATCCCGAGTTCTCAACCTTTTTTTAATTTTTTCCTGTCAATTTCCATCTACTTTGCAAATATTTAAACAAATTGATCAATGACCAAAATAATAAAATGTAGTTTTGTGGGACTTCAAGTAGTAGTAATCTTTTTTATTTTTGCCACGCGCTTGCCTTACATATATGAATAGATATATACCAAATAATTTATGCATGAGCAAGTCGTACACGTTCTATAGTGAGCTGGAAAACGAAAGTTTATTCTACATTTTGTCGTTGGAAAGCCAAAAATGCGCAATTCCCCACTTTCAAAAGACCTATAGGTTCTGGTGGAACGATTTTTATTCTTTTACATTATTTTTTTATTGGGGAAGGTTGATTTCCGGTCGTGTGCAATATCGGTCTAATGGAAGACATTTTCGGCCCAGTGCAAGATTTTTAGACCTTATAAATTACAAATTTTCGGTCTTTTGAAATTTTTGGACACAGAAAACCTATATTTTTTACCACATTAATGTTTTTGTCGATATTGACAGTCGTCGTCTGTCTAGCCCTAAATATCTCCCTTTTCATAATTGAAGAACATTTTATTTCAGCTTCATTGAAAAAAGGTTAAAAAAGGAGATCAATTTTTTACAAAAATGCCAATCTCCGGGATCAATAAAGGGAAACTCACAAAAAGAGGGTTTCACTCTTATCCCTTGTAAAACATGAACGACTTTACGCATTAAATTATATTTTAGATAAAAATCTCATTTTTCATACAGAGTTAATCTGGTTTAGAATGAAAATTATATCGTTTTCATGCTCCTTTTGATCGGTTCTTATTGGCTTTTTCCTTGTCATTCCCGATACTTTGCATTTTGGACTTGGGCAAATTAGCCGTCAGGATGGCCGAGCGGTCTAAGGCGCTGCGTTCAGGTCGCAGTCCGGTTCTCCGGGCGTGGGTTCGAATCCCACTTCTGACAAAGTTTTTGCTCTCTGTCTGTGGATTTTCGCAAGAGTTATTTTTAGCCTATGCTAAAAGCTAATCTTTGCCAATCGAGGCTGAGTTCATGATTTCTGGGTTGAATTAAAAACAGCTCTATCATTGCATTTTCTTGTATTCATAGCAGGACACCCCTTTTTAGAATTGCCTCTATTTTAAATCCAATCCAAACCATGTTTTGCCAGGCCGAAACTAAAATTGCCGGTTGTGGATCGCATTCCGCCCAGCAACAGCGGCGATGGCGGCGGCAAGGACGTAGTGCTGGCCTTCAGGACGCTCGTGGGGCCCTTTGACCCGGAGCTGGCGCGCAAGTTGCGGCCGCACTCCCTCAGGGCCAAGTTTGGCAAGGACAAAGTGCTGAACGCGATTCACTGCACCGACCTGCCTGAGGATGGCGTTCTCGAGGTCGAATACTGTTTCACAGTCATGCGGAAATGAATTTGCTGGCTGGCTGGACGGGCTGCACGTTCGAGTCAGCGTTCGTGGCTGTGATGTTGAATAAATGTTTGAGCTCGCTCTCGCTGCCGCAAGGAAAGCATTAATCAAGCGTGATTCAAATTGAGTTACCCTACCAGAAATGTAATTTCGCACTACCGCTGCACTGTTTGCCTTCTGGTCGACTTTGTTTGCTTTGTGTTCACTCTTTGCTCACGATTTTATATCATTGGCATCATTGCAATATACGCATATCGACGTTTAAAGATTTGTTCGATTACTCTTGTAATTACCTTAAGTAATAAATATTAATTATACTATATGATGTTTTTTATTCGATTTGGAACAGTCTCGTTAAATAATAATTAAATATAAAAATCTATATCGCTCATTCTAGTGCAGGGTAACAGGATTTTGACCTATTGCCGGATCCTAATCACTAAATAAGTTTATCCTTATGATCGCCCATCTTGGACGAGATGACCCAACCAAAAAATGTTTTTAAATATTTTACCATTTAAGAATTTTGTTTTGGAAACAGATTGAAAAAACACTCACTCACTAGTTAAATTAAGATAATTATTTCGGAATTCAATTTTAACTCTTATCCAGCCCATCATACAAGTTAAAGAAACAAGCTTTTGCAACTTGCGTACTTTCGTTTTGATGGTTAAATAAAATTCATATATAAAAAATTATTCTCTTATTCCATACAAATTCTACCAGGTACCAGATGCGTTTATCTCATGTCAATTACCATCATTTTTAATAAATTAAGTGGCCCCAATTATTTGCTCTGGAAATGGCAGGCACACCAGCCATTACGCTAATGCACCTCAGCCTGCGCTGTATCTCACTCGACCGGTGCATGTCGTCTGCAAAAGTGCGCCGGAACACGTAATGTGCATTTGTACAATACTGCCTGGCTAAGAGCTCTATTCGTTTCGCTAAAAGGAATTCATTGCCAGATGACGCCAGGAGCAGCTCTGTTTGTTACGTATTTAATTTAAAAGTAACTTGCACACGACAGCAAAGTGAGAGCAGTTGATAGATAAAAAAGTTTGCCGTTTAAAGTTATTCCTTCTGCATCTGCACGGAGAGACGATGCAATAGTTCTCAAAGCCTGAGTGTTTCTGAAGGGGAAATGAACATTTTAAGTGGTCGTTATTTATAAGTGTGTAACATGAAAGTAGAAGCAGAGTTTAGAGTCGAAACACCAATCAATACGTCATATGGGCTTTACGGCTAGAGGATTTTGCGCTTTGTCGACCGTTATGTGCTGACGCGTGCAACTAATGGATTGATTCGTACAACGTGAGAGTCAAACGCCAGCCACATATATATGTGATAAAAACTTCCGGAAGGGCTGACAGTGCAAAAATGAACTTGATGGAAAGTACTGCGTATCTGTTTGTTAGCATTTATGAATAATATCAATATCTAGGAATGCAGTGAGAGACACACAGATGAGGGAAAATAAAGAAACTTTATATTTGAAAAATATGCAATTTTTTAAGAATTATTCTCTAGAGAAACTTGTCATTGAATAATCATTAATGTCGCCATTTTAAAGAATAATTGAAGGATTTCAGTTGCCAGGAAGATAAACTGCTTGCCGCACCCTATTGCAACAAAAAATAATCCAATTTTGTTTTAATTCATCTAAACAGCAAAAATTGCGCACTTCAGCATGGGGCCTTTAAAAATTTTCTACAGTTATAAAAACAAACAATTTTGACACAGCAAGGTTCATCGCAGTTGCATCAATACTAGAGCAACGTCACCCAGATTCAACGCATAACATCATTTAAAAGTCAGCATACGGTTCCCCGGGGCTTAGCTTTCAGGAATAAATTTAGCACACCTCTCCCTTGCATGCAAATTAACCAGCTTAACTCCCTCGCATTATAATTCCCGTTGACAGACGCCATCAGGATCGTTTCAAACTGATATCCGTTGATTCAAAGTGTATCAAAGGTGCATCGATAAAAATACTATCTGAAAATAAGGAAAAGGAGCTAAAAAAATCCAAAGTACCGTTTAAATAACTTCAGAGATAGACGGCCCTGACGTTTGCATTATAATCAAGCAGCGAGCGTCCCTTGATTTATTTCACAAGCTGAAAAACATACCCCAAAAAAGGAATCAAAATCAAGCAGAAACGAATATAGTTGATAGGTTCCACAAAGAAGAGATTTAATTTTTGCTACTTTTTGAAGCGAATAACAATATTTCTCATTTCCGTCCTGTCTAAAGATAATTTTTAAGCCGAAAGCTTTCTTCTTTTGGTTTTAAAATGCACCAATCAGAGTTGAAGTTGATGAAAGAGAGATGGAAACACTATTCATTCGGAAACGATAGGGAAAGTGCAAGTATTCCGAGAGCCGGTTTTTGCATTTAAAAAGAGCCTGCTGGCCGTGTTCTATTCAATTGGTTGCCATGGGTAGGCCTAAACAAACACGGCCAGGAGAGATTTCAATTCACAGAGAACGTGCAAACATCGGAGCACAATGGCATTATTATCAAACAGAGCGGTCGGCTTGCTCTCTTGAAAGTGCACATCGCGCACCCACTCAACCCAGTTCGTCCCCCAGCGCGTGTGCTCCGACAAAGCAGCGCCCGTTCGGTCTGTCGATGACAATCATTATCCACTAATGAGGACAATGGAGTCAAGTCGCGAGCGAGCAACACGTGGTCGTCTGGGCCACCCACCCAACTGACACCGCCAACCCACAGCCCACCACACTGATGGGTAGCGAATATATCAGGTTACTCGGAAATAGAGACGAATCTAGTGTGATTAACTGCGTGGGTATTACTGCTTCTGGCGGATTGCGTCACCATCATTACAATATATGAGATCAAAAAAGGCGAAGGGAAAAAATTAATTTGTTTTTGGTAGTTAAAATAAACATAATAGGATGAAATGTTTCGATTTTTAAAAGTAACGTACCCTCTGCGTCTGCCGATAGGATTTAAAAAATAGCTCTCGGAAAGAAAAAGGTTAGATGAGTTTTTAGTGCTTTCCAATAAAATCTTATGCAGCTTTTTTCTTTACTTCAGTGTGAATATACACAATTCCTTTCAAACATCTTCCTTTCTTGTTAAATTAAATCAGGCTTCATCCTCGTTGCTTAAAAACCGTCGTTTTAATTCTCGACCAGTTTCGACGTCATCAAGTACGTCCTATTCAAGCCTGGTTGAAGCCTTGTTTCATTTATTTTCAACATGAACACAACCTCGAGTGGTCGTCTATTTAAAAATCTTCCTTTCTTGCTTCACATCTTACATAATAATCTACATGTAGCAAAATTTCACTGTGTAAAAGAGCTTGAAATAGAGGATAGAATTTTGTGGCTTGGGGTGAATTTTTTACAAGTTAAGTCGCAGGGGAGTTAGTGGCAGGGTTTTGCAAGATTTCGTCACTACTTGCTCTCTTTTTGATTGAGCTATAGTAATGAGTGCACTTACAGTCAACCTCTTTCAACGACTGGCGAAATCCTCTGTTGGTTTTGATTTTGTAAGATAAGGCTTGAGGGGTCGAATATCGAAACATTAAGTTTGTATATTAATGCCATTTCTTGCAATATTCTCTTTTTACATTATTTTTTACTATGTTTCGACTGCAAGGATAAAAAAGGAAAAAAAATTTAATCTCTTATCCTTCTATCCTTTGTCAGCAATAAGTCAAAGGAAATTTTGTAAAATCATCGAATTATTATGTACTGTTCCAATACACATTTCCTGTTTTAACATACATAAAAGACTATATTTATGCATTCTGAAGTACTTTTGTTGAAATTGCCCTACCTTTTCACAATTCAGACACAATCGCTCCAATCCATTCCGTCCTCTATATGGAAAGATATGGAAAAGGAGAACATTCCGGCGACACCCGCTCAAGATCGGTCGTAAATATGAAAATCGGTGGTGTGATCAGCAAAAAGTGGAGTCGGTCGACCCGCGAACTGCGCACCCATAATATTATGTATTCAACAAGTTGCCAATAGCTAGGTGCCGGTGGTGAGGGGCGGGTGTCAACACTCTCTCCGATCGGCGTGTAGTAGGCTGTGTTGCAAGGCGAAAACGACTCGGCCGGGGTGTGTCGTTCTCTCGCCGTGATTAATTACTGATGAAATTAGTATTCCGCCTTTACAAGAAGAATGTCATTTAGCAAGTAGTAGCGAACGTCCTCTCTTGGCGCCACCTTCTCACCGGCAACGCCAGCCGAGTTCGTTTAAATATTAACCGTGGAAGAAAAAGACGTGATTGCGAAGAGCGCGTGATGAGTGCTGTACGACTCAATTTAGATCTCGAGCAAGAGTCCCGGCCTTATTTTCATCAATGAAATTTACTTGTTATTGTCACTTCTAATTGATTTTCATTTTATGTATATATGTATTATGTAAGGGCTTAAGAGTAAAAGTTACTAAGAAAGAGAAAATTCCTTATACCCACAAATGCGATGGTGAAATTATCCCAATAAAGAACTGAAGTTGGTTGTTTGGCTGAAAATCTTTGTTCCCAATTGTGTCTTCTTTGCAAGCATTGCGTTATTTCAAACTTAATTCAGACAACTTTGCTGTTTCAAACAGTTTTTAGTGAGACGGTCTAAAGAGTATAAGTGGGTGAATATTACGTATGTGCGAATGATAATGAGGGTACAAAGGATAAAGCACCACCGTCTCAAACTGACATTAAATGTTCATATTGTACTTCATGCGCCACAAAAAAAGGTAAAATCAAGTTTGGTTGTTGCACGGGTGAAATAACGAGTCTGTTCGTTTGAAATTCAATACTTATAAGTAGCACACGCAGAGCAGGATTTCAGGTGAAAAAACGTGCGCACGAGGAGCTAATCAAATAATACACGCTTTTCCACCTGTCAGACGCAGCGGAACATCTCCTGCTCGTTTCATTTCGCGAACACGCGCGTAGCGGATTTTTTCACATTATTTGCCACACATTCAGCTCTTTCTCCTTGCCTTTTATTCCAATGTGCGTTTCTCGCTGCGCTCTGTGGAACAATTTGCACGCCCAGCCAACCCTCACAATGTGCACGCGGAAATTCTTTTGATGAGCTAGCCGGCCTCACGTTTTTTATGTGCGAGCACGCGGTCATGGGGTGAATAAATTAGAAGATTCTGAGAATGACTCTGCGTCCGCCATCTTTTTCCACGCGACCTTTTTACTCTTTCTAACACACTCAGTGCGTAGTTTGCTCTTTTCAGCCAAATAAGGTTCCTTCCACTTCATCAACACAACAAAGAATAGTGAGCAGATTTAAAGTTGAGCCTCGATATTTTTTTTTAAACCTCTGTAATGTTTTCCTCTAGTTTCGCTTACTGCAATTTTGTTGTAGCTGCCAAAGATCGAAAAGCAATAGAAAAATATCGCATTGGCAGGGTGAATGGGCCAAAAATCGCACGTACAGAAAGCAACAAATTGCACTGTGATTGATGGCAGAGAGCGGATGTCGATTTCGGGCCGGTGTCCATTTTTCACCCGCAAGCCTTGTTACCTGCTTGCTCTGTTCCCGAGTTATTTGTTGCTGACTGAGTCCATGCTGGGCGGTGTTTGCTCTGCAGATCAACACACTGCCAGGGCTGCGTTGGAAAGGGACCGAATTTCATTGTTCCGTGTAGGCGAGCGCACCCTCCGACTCGGTGAAAATGAATTAAAAGCACTCGCCCGGAAAATCGCGCATGCAGGAGCAAGGAAATTGCAATTCCTCTCCTCATTATTTGCACTTGAGAATCAATTTCAAAGCTCGACAACCGTATCTTTTGACCTTCTTTTTGAATTCCGAGAAAGGAGGAAAACATCTGTATAAATGGTTTAGAAACATATCTGCTTTGGATGTACACACGAAATTTGATCTCCGCGTTTGAATGATGTAAAAATTTCATTGAGAGTTGGAATAAGGAAAAGAGCAAAAACATGTTGATTTATTTCTAAGCGCTCGTCCCGGTTTGAAATGTAATTTAAAAAATACATCCATTCGATAAATTTATATAATGCATAAAACATAAATGATTCTACATTTTATTTCATTCAAATCATTAAAACACATTTTAGTGAAATTGGCCATAATATACTGAAATTTTTATGTATTAGGATATGGAAAGCAAATAGATGAAATACAAAAACTATCTTAGGCTTAGTGTTGCAAGCATAATTTCGTTTAATAAACCATACATTACAATAAACCATACCATTACAAAGTATTTTCCTTTCTGCTGATAAACAAACTCGTTAAAATTTCAGACCAAAATAATTTCAAACGCGCTGTTTTCGCTGTTGCATTTTTAAAGTGGAATAGGAGTTCACGCTCATTTCCACTTGCCCTTGTCTGAACAATGCGTTCGACAATTCCCGTGCAAAAGAGGAATACAGTATGACAAAATATTTGATTTTTGGTTGTTAATGACTGCGGTTGGTCTTGAGCGCAAAGCTCGATCGACACCGCAGTGCAACACCAATATGCTGGATTAATTACGGCGATTCAAAGTCGGTCCAGTTAAATTTTTCTTGGCTTTCCAAACTTCCAGTTTATGACCCCCGGACTAATGTAGCGGTACAACAACGCGGTCCTGCTTTTTGTTGGAAGCCAACAATTGTCGGCGGTTTGAACTATTGTAATTTTGCATTATTGTTTAACAGCAGAAAGGTGATTTTAAAATAAGAATTCAGTTTTCGTCCGTCAGCCAAACGGTTCTGACGTGATTCGTTTAATTGTGCAGAACCCGATTCAAAGGGGTGAGTCCAACCGTCAGTTCAACAAAAGAATTTATCACTTATTATTGTAAACCATTTCAGTTCTTGTACTTGATTAAGTATCCGATCGGATTTCCAACTGTAACTATTACACCAACAAAATTCGTCAATCTGAATTCATCGGTCTTCATCATTTCAACCCCCTCTTAATTCCCCCAAATATCCATTCAAAGGACTATCTAACATTATATCCTGTTTTGAATTAATATTACAATATAAAACTGTGCTGGAGCATGAGAAAATTCATGAAATCATGAAGCGGGTGTAACGCTTGGCAAGAATTTTTTTTCTGTCGGTTTGTGTTGATTTTGGGAAGAAAATCTGATATTGCTGCAGCTGGTGAACATGGCTCGTGCAAAATGAATCCAATTAGTCTTTAGTCTACTTTAACATGCGCACAAAAACGCGTTTATTCCGGATAAATATTTGTACAATTTCCTGCTGTCGTTATTATGAAGCAAAAATCGGATTTCACCTGGCGCGCACGACATAATGAGCGCAAAACTAAAGAGAGCGGAAAAGTTGGAATGGAAAAAGTTATAAAACTCATTCGTTCAGCAGTCACCTGTGTCGATTCCATTCATTATTTATTTTTGTTTGAATCAAATGGGAAATTCTCGTTTTACGCTTCATACCTGGGATGAGTTCTGTTCCGAGTGCATTTCTTATAGATAGGAATGTTGCTTTTTATCCAGCTCTTTAGCTTCTGATATTTCCTCTATTTCTGAAGGGTATTTTTTCAACTTCATCCCGCATTTGCCTTGAGCGGTACGTGCTGCTAATAGCGAATTTTCTCGTTCTATTGCAAAGAAAGTGTTCTTTGCAATGATCTATAATAACCTAAGAGCATGCAGCAATTTTTTTAGATTTTAAAGTGAATTGACGCTCAAAAACCACGGAAAATTCTTGCTGCCAATCCTCAATCAATTAATTGAAAGCCAATATTAACCTAGCATTTTTTTAATTGACCTGCAAAATGTTTGCATGCTTTTCAAATGTCTCCCTCCTTGAAATCTCATTTTATTTCACAACACGAAGGTTCCCCGAAAGTGACATACACTGTCGGTGGATTATAAATCTGCGGAAAAATATGGCCATGCGTTGTCAATTGCAGAAAATATTGGAAAATTTGAAATTTCACTTTTCTGCATGATTATCTCTAGATTATTGCAAAGTGTATCATTTAATTGTTAAAATTAGCAATGAAATAAATGGTTATGTATCCAATTATTATGATAAGTTTCAATTTTTGCCCTGTATCAAAATCTACTTGAATTTCCAAAATTTAATTCGAATTATTCCCATTTTATCACACTTTTGGAGGGCTATGAATACCAAGTGTTTTTTTCACGATCAGATCAAGATAAAAACAGAGCGAGCAACGTGACCAGCAGCATCGCACGTCCCACTGCGGCGATTTGGATCTGTACGCACTTTGAAATCAATGGAGGATTTCAATTATTAACGGGCTGTCGACGCGCGGGCGGAGCTTTTTCGCATTCTGCTCCGGGAATTTACACATAATGTGCGAATCGATTCGAACGCAATAAAATATGGTTCGGGGACAGACGGCGGCTGTTCATCTTTTTTGCGTCGATTCGAAATGGCGTGTGCGGTCACCTGCAATGTAATTTTCCACCACACCGAGTAATTACATTGTGTTTATTCCGGCACGCCTAGTTGCCTTTGACGATTCAGCTCGCGGCGTAGCCTGTTCATTATTTAAAGTGGAAAATATACGGTCGATGGCGATTCACTCGCCGCTGAATTGAAAACAAGTGAAATCGAATCGGCATTTTGCCCTCTGTCGTGTAATTTATGTTTGATGAGATTCTGATTGCGTTGGTGGAATTTGAGTGATTTAAAAATTCAGGCCACGGTTGATGTAATTAATTCAACTGGTACATCGTGCGTACTAATTTATTTAAGAGGGTTGATACAGGCAAATATTTTGAATGATTTGAGTGGTGTGCATTTTTTAAGTTTATTGTTGTGAATACTCATTTCTCTACAAAAAAAGACGAAAAGTCCACGTTTCGCAAATTTTCAAGTAAATATAGTATTATTTTGTCATTTTGCATGCCGATGAGGTCTTTCTAACAGTAATCGTTTCTTCGTAACATAATAAATTAATATTTGTATTGCAATAAAACATTGCAGCCACTGTTCTAATTTTGTATTATTACAAAATCTGGAACAATGGCAACTAGTTTTTTATTTTTATTTGTAACTAAAGATGCATCGCATTATTTATTTAGAAAATTCTAGAGTGTGATTTAAACAGAGAGTTAACTTCTACTTCTACTCACTATATAGTTTTGAACTTGCTAATTAGCGTTAATTTGCTTCGTTCTCCTTTGAGAGTGAATTGAAAAAACTGCGCTGTGAAGCGAAGAGAGAGTAACATAAAACATCGCATTTATCTCTTACAATGTTTTCCCTTGCAGGCATTCTGCTTTAATAGTAAATTGCTTTCTGAATCTGCTTGAAGGAATAAGTTTTGAACACTGCAACATGGTATTGCGTAACTTTCTCATTAGCTATAATAAAAACAAACTAACTAACATCTGACTTTGAAGAATTTTATTCTTTGGAAAATGTTTATTCTCTAATTTAACGGGGTAAGGTTTCACTTGTCATAGGATAGGAGCGATTAATTTATTTTCAACTTAGGAAATAAGATCTCAGGGTTTTATTATTTGAATTCAATACTCCAAGTTACAGCTTCTAGAAGCCCCCATTTTTAAATCTTGAAAATGTGTTGTTTAAAAAGAAGATAATTATATTTTACAGTTCCATCAGTAGGTGTCATAGCATAATAAATTGGAGGCTGAAATGCTCAGAATATTTGTAATGATGATTTTTCTGTCTCGGATCGAAAAACATTTTTCAATGGAACCATGACTGGCGTTAAATAAATAACATAAATTTCGAAAAGATAGATTAGAATTAATTAAACTGGTTCAGGGCTGCAGGAGTAACGGAAACTAGGTATGACGTTTTCAATGAGTACTAGTCCATTTTAGTGTATCTTCACAATGCCTTCCTTGTGTGTTTTATTCAACAACTTTATTTAAGTAGTTTTTCAAACCTGTTCAAAATTATCACAGGTGAAAAATATATAAAATAAAACGAAAAAACCGCTTTGCTGGATCTGTGAAATCAGTTTGCAATTTGCCCAGCCTTGGCGAACACTGGCTGCCGAGAAAATTTCCATCTCCTTTGTTAGCGTACAGGAAAAGGTATGCGAGCGGCTTGGGTACTTCCCTTAATCTGCGTCTGCTTTGCCCGAAAAACAAAAGCTGCTGCAGCCTCAAAGAAGCGTTCTCGTACATACGTGCAAAGCAAAGGCGGGCGGATAAATGAAGTCGTCTTGCGTGTCGACGCCTGGTTTATTTAAAGAGCATCCCTCGAATCACATTTCGCGGCGTTGGCCACACTCGGCGGCAGTCGCGGCGGCTGTTTTCCAAGTCAAAATCTCCTTACATTGTAGTACTCGGGGATCCGTAGAGCGAGCGAGCGCGCGCGAGCAAAGCGGCTTACTCGGCTGCTAACTGCTGGCAGGCAGAACCTTTTAAGCCGCAAGCATCGGTCTCGTGACATTGTAGAGCAATTGTTGAATTACTTATTCGCCGGCTAGACCAACAACCTCCTCTTAAATGCAAATTTAACGAACACTATTTGAATGTGGCTTTTACCATGCTCAATATGAATACAGCTCGCAGTCATTCAGTGCACTATGCATATTCTTGGGATAGTTTCGAATTAACAAAGGAGCTGTTAGGATTCTACGTTTTGATTCTTTGGATTGTTCAGTCTCTCGTGGTGTGAATCAAATTCAGAAGTCAACAATATCTGACTTGACGGAGTTTTATAATTATGGCTAAATATTTTTAGATTGATTAAAAAAATGTCTTAGTGCAATTTTGGTGCAATTTGTTTTGTATTTACAGTATTTTTTATGAATCAATATTACTGACGCTTTTAGATAGTTGATAGATATTTTCAATTGGGTTTGTTCGCTTGAGCTCTGTATAGATTTCTCAACTTTGTATACCAGGGCTAAAAACTGCTCATATCCAGAAAGCTGATTAAATTTCTTGTTGGCTGACCTATGTTCTTTTATAGGTTTTATTTTTTTGATTGCATAATAACTAAAGTTAAAAGTTTCACTCATTGTAATTAAAAAAACCAAAATGGTGTTGGTAAATTAGTGATAATTTTCCACTTTAGCTAGAAAACAACAGATTATTGATAGCAAAAATATTCTTCGTTGTGTTATCAAAATAGCCGAAATTTTATTTCACACCGCACCGCGGCGACGACCCGCTGCATCCGCGGCTGCAACAGCCACCAGCGCGCACTGAACTCGGCCAGTGTGTGTTTGACTTTCGAGTCGTCGCTTTTTGGAATGTTGCACCACCCGCATTGAAAGACTGTTCGGCGGCACAGTTTCCTTCCAAGTGTAAGGCGCATGTGAGTGCGTATTTATAGTGCAGCTTAATTCTCCTCCTGACCAGGCCCATTCCGGCTCTGCCCTCCAGGGGACTCCAGGGTAGAGTTTGCCAGGAATGGTGCCTTTTCTCACTATGTGCTTTCTATTTTTTATTTTTGAAAAACTGTTTATTACATGTATACGACGCCCTATTTCATAAAAAGAAAAAATTTAAACGGAACAATAATGATTTCATAATTCACAAAATTGTCACATTAAATTAATAAAATCAGTTACAAGACAAATAATTTCAACGATTTAAAAAATACATAGATCAGAATATACAAAATCCGTATCCACCTATTTCATGAGCGAGTAGTTATGTAGGAGCGGTAGTCGTATGAAGTAAAACACTCAACTACTGATTTTTAACTTTACTTAACTTGGTTTATTAGACTGAGTGAACAGAGACCGGCCCAAACGGCTGGCCATAAAGTGCGTCGCGAAGTAGAGTTTTATTTGAATCATATTTATTGCTGTGCATTACTAACAAGGGTGAAATTGGGTTTGCCTTTATTGTCAGAGTTTATTGTAAATTGTAATATCGATGAATTGAGGACACAATTAGTCAGCTAATTAATATTGTTAATTTAAGTACATTTTGAGATAGGAGATATGGGGGAAACTTCTGGAGGTTTTCAGCACCATCTTAAGTGGGGGTGAGAAGTCACAAGAGCACAGGGCGCACTAGCACAAAGTGGGGGAGAGAGTCAGAGCCACCACAGTTATTTTTAAATAAACAAGTTAGCTTTCAGGAAAATATCCGAAATTTCAATTTAACATTAAGCTTCTCTATTTTCAAAACAGGAACCCACGTTTATCCGTGAAACATTGTTCATTAAAATTCTCCATTGCGTATTGCGCTATTCCAAAATGTATTTTAAACAAAGCTCTTTGTACGAATTTATAGAGCACGCATTGTCCCACTTTGCAGTAGTAATTTTTAATTATCTGCTAAAACAGTCAAAACATCACTTTTCCCGTGAATACAACAGTGGAGCGCCTGCCTGATCTAATATTCACAGTGTGGCTGGAAGCGCAATTAATTTTGTTCAGCCGCCTGCTTGTTTGCTTTGCGGAGATTGTTCCGGTGCCAGCAGACACATTTTTCCCTCGCAGCTTTGAAATGAACCGACTCTCATCCGCAGGCACGCTTTACATTTTGATGATGAAGAGAAAAGGTTCATTATTTGCCAGAGCAGTGGAGAAAAAAACTGCTGTGCCTTATTGCCGAGGGTTTTAATTCTGTTACTTCCACGGCTGCGAAGAAATTTGATGTAAACATGCCGAGAGAATTAGCAGGACATGACCTTTTATAGCTAAGGGGAGACTGCTGAGTAGACCTCTTTATTAGCTGCATTCAGAGCTGGAAGGAAGAGAACTTTCACTTGAAAATTCCCACTGGTGCCAAGAAATATGTACTAAAAGCTGCTTAATCATTTTTAGGATTAATCTATCATGCAGACAAAATAATTTTAGGATTAAAGAGTTGGATTTGAAATTTTATTCATTAAGAAAGAGCAAGCAGCTATTTTTAAATAATTTTTAGCTGCGCAGTAAGACAGTTTTTAAGCATAAGGGCTGCATTACATTGTTTGCCTTAAGCAATGGGAGTTTTAGGTCCAATTCAGTTATTGTTTTAGAAATTCAGAAGGTTGTTTTACAGTTGGGAAAAAATATAAATTTTCTCCTAGCTCTGGCCACAAAGCTCAATGGCATCGTTGCAATTCGGCAAATTTGCCTCCAAACCCTATATTATTGGTGCAATAGAGTTTTTTAATTTATAGAGTTGGTTTGTAAATATTCCCATTTTTATTTTCCTGATAGCAAGAAAGATTTTATGAATATTAACAAGGATAATCTCAGCTCAAGAAGTGTTTCGTTGCATTGGCTCTTGTGATCAGATTCGCTGTTGAAAAGTGAAGCATCACCAGCGCCCTTCACTTTGATGAGCGTTTCGTTTCTTGGCTCGAAGCCCCGAGCAGGAGCGTCAAAGTTGCGAAGCAAAAATGCTGTCAGCGTCAGACTATGCGAGCCTAATTGCCAGCGTCTCTTTCTAACTCCCTCTCCGTCGGCGAACAGCAAAGAGTGCGATGCAACGAGATGGGATAAAATTAGCCGCGTTGACCTTGACCTCGCGGCAGGCGGGCAAATTGGCCTATTCACCGTGGCCGGGCGAATAATTTCCAGGAAAAAGCACTCAGCCGGATTGCGTCAGAGCGGCAGAGCAGGTATAAAGAGCTCTATTTCTCGATTTCAGCTGCACAGCACACACATTCACTCTTTGGTTTGGTCTAAAAGCGGCGAATAAATAGCAGGTGAGTCGAATGGGCCCTTTGGGTGCGCACCGAAATGCAGTGCGTGCGAATAAATTTGATGCCGTGAAACAAGCTGCCCGCCGGCGTGAGTGCTTTTCGCATTTCACGCTGCAAAACATTTTTCCATATTCAAGCCGAGGCCTAAGGAGAGTCTTTTTAAGAACACGCAGCTCCTCCAGAGTTTTCCCTGCGAAAGATGGCGCTGAAAGACCGACCCAACGACCTCCGTCTATTTTTGGCTTGTCTGTCCGTCCGTTTTTCCACATTCATGTCGAGCCTGAAGGTTTTTATCTTCACAAACAAGCTCCTTGCCCACTGCTCAAGGCTCAATAATTTTGCATACTCGCAAGATTGCTTCGGTTTAAAGATTTTCTTCTAATTAAAAACGTAAAATGTGATGGATTGTGACAAGTGGATCAGATTTTTACTTGATTTGTCATTTTATTGGAGTCAAATATTAAGTGTGGGGAAATTTTCTTTCTTTTTTCAATGTTTCCCTCAATCGATACGATTTTAAATCAGGTTGGCAGTTCTAAACATCTGGAAACAACATATGACCTTAAAATTGTCTTTTAACTTTTAAAGAAAAATGAAAAGAAACGATAGAAGATTAATTAATTTGAAAATTTTCAATAACTTCTCTCTTTCCTGATTCGTTTGCCTATGGGTCTAGGCATTGAAGAATCTTTTTTATTTAATAACAAATTTTGTGTATTGTATTAAAAAAAATGTAGAGTATCGTTCCATTAGAAAAATAAACTGTCTCGCATAAGGTCTATTCTGGAAAAACTGGAAGTGAGTCAGCTATTTTGCTCATTTGGAAATTCGGGAGTCATTTTCCGGAATTTCCAAACGTACAGCAAAGCAATCAGTAACTCCGCCGTTAAACTGTTCATTTTTGCCCTACGTCTAAACCATCCTCCTTCTATTTTCCCTTTACCCTCCTTTCCTAATTTTCCTAATAATTTTCTAAATAAATTAAATATGAAGTTTTTGATAATATGTTTGAAATATTCATATATCATTTTAAACATGTCGGGGAGAACAAACTATTTGTTCAAAATTTCCCACGATCCGCAAAATAGCTGTGCAGAGATGCAAACAACTCGTCTGAATTTCTGATGACAAGCCACATCAATAAGCCCATTTGCAGAGAAATTGCTCACAAAGCGGTGCAATTTCCAGCGTACGCGCGTAGTTCGGATGCGAGCGAACTCGGAAACGTCAGCCGCACACACACGATTGGCTGCCGCCGCCGCCGCCTGCACAGACATACAGCTCGAGTTGCATTAAACAACCTGCCCGGCAGATGTGCTCGACAAAATGCCTAGCCTGCAAATCAGCAGGCGCTCGTTGGCTCGAATGCGGAGGCGACGGCTTTGCTTTGCCGGGCCGAGCACGAAATTCAGTTTCGCTTTTGCACATATATACATATACCATGTAGTATGTGCATTTGCGCTTTGGTGCGAATCGCTCGTGTGAGCCGCCGAGTCAGTGCGTGTCACGCATTAAGCGAGTGAGCAAATGTTTGCAACCGATTTGGTCCGCAAAGCCAGCCGTATAGTTTCTATCTCGACCTGTGCGCTGATTTCCCTATTCCAAACTATAACTTTCAAAGCCCCCTGATGTACCCGATTGCCACCGCTTTGAAGAAGCAATTGAATTAAATGGTGTAAGGGTGCTGCAATAATCACATTTGGACGAATAGAGGGGTTTCCTGACAGTTAAATTCCCATAATTATTTTTTAATTAAAATTGGTGACAATTAACTGTGCACCTTTCATTTTCTAGTACATTTTTATGGCAGAAATAAATTCTCTGGTCCATTTAAACTGTCATAAATGTTCCAACACGGCTGCGCGTTTGTCTAACTACTAAATTTTTAATCCGTCAGGTTTAATGGATTTGAAATGAGACCGAATGATTAATTTGGACCAAATTATTCTAGAGTTAAACTAAAACCAATTCAAGAATTTTAATGGTTCAGCGACTGTTTATTCTTGCTCAAAACCATTCTTATGCAGCAAATAATGAAAAGGAAAATATTGCAGAACTAGGCAGAAGGGCTTAACAAATTCGAAATAATTGTCACACGATATTTAAAGAATACCCATGTTTATTGTTGGGTTGGCAACTCATCAAGTCTCATGTTACATTTTCTTCCTCATACTCATGTTACAAAATTTTATTTCATGTGAATTTCAAATCAAAAACTGCGTTGGTTCAACGAACGCTTGGCCCGAATTTGAGTGCGCGCAGCGATTACCAAAATGATCAATGCGGCACCCTCATTAACATGCGGGGGCGAAAAGGCGCGCGCTCGCGACAATGAATGCTAATTGCGATACCCCCGGCGGCAGCGTTTTCTCGCAGGTATGCACAGCTCGCAGAGAGCAGCCTCGCATTCTGCGGGACGCTAATGGAAAGGCCGATTCAAGGACCCATAAATATTTAAACGGGGGGCGGCGTGCATCGATTTCCCACTCGGAGGAAATTAAAGACGAATGGAATTCCCGTGGCTGGCGGGAAGAGAGAGAGAGAGAGAGAGAGAGAGAGAGAGAGAGAGAGAGAGAGAGAGAGAGAGAGAGAGAGAGAGAGAGAGAGAGAGAGAGAGAGAGAGAGAGAGAGAGAGAGAGAGAGAGAGAGAGAGAGAGAGAGAGAGAGAGCTATCGGCTGTGAGGGGAGGGGCGCAACTTTTCCCACCGCGATTGATTTCCCAGTGCTGACCTGTATCCAGGGGGGACGGGGGTCGTGGTTCGGGAATTTGCCTAATGCTGCAGCGGTTGCCAAAGTAAAGTGGGCTTGTATTTTTTTTTTCTCTCGAACCGCGAGTGAAAGTTTAATGGGCACGTGGCGGATGTCCTTTCCAACTCCTGCAATAGGGCAGATAAAAGCAAACTTGTGTCGTCCGCTGGGTAAATATTATTCCGTTTAATTAGGAAGTAGAGGAAATTTATCGATTTACAACTCCATCTCTACTCCTATATAATGCACAGAAATTTGGAATCAACAAAAGCTACAAAGAAACTATGCCTCTAAATCGTCGTAAAATGAGGAAATATAAAAAAATTGATAATTATTATGCTATATGATGTAAGCTTTACCCTAAAAAAATTGTAGGTATTTTCATATTCCCATTTTTTAGTAAAAGCTATGCAAATTAAATTCTTGTTCAGTCTAGCACACTTTATTGTCTGTTCAAGGTATATTTCAAAGCAAATTTTAAAACAAGTTAATTTCTGGCTTCTAGTACAAAGTACAAGCAAGAGACTCAACAATGCTGAACTTTATCAAACAAAAATTGAAATAAAAATGTCATAATCCTTTTGAAGTGTTCTACTAGAGAGTTTATTCAAATAATTATTTGGTTTTCATACAGAGCAGCACTTTAAGCCAGCTGAGAGGGCTTTGTAGTTATCTCACCACAAGATCAGCAGCAACAAAACTCAGATTATCTTGAATTATGCATTTCGAGTTTGCATCAGAAGCCTCTAGTGACTGGGCAGCGAGTGTGTGTGTTGTGTACCCTACAGATTACCGCAGCTGCGCTGCTTTTGTGCACGTAGGCAATTAATTACGCGATGTGTTCGTACGGGGTTTGCTTTGCATGTACTTCACGAAACCCATTTTGTTTATCACGTGGGTCGTTCTCTGTCCCTTGTGCCGACATAATCGCGCCTCACGGACATTTTTCGCCGGCTCCGTGCGATTGTCGAGCAGATTAAAACTTTTTAAGCGGTCAAATTTGTTTATACGCTGCAAAGAGCAGGATTTTGCTAATATAAAAAACGTTTAGAGAACAAAAATTAGTCTTTTTATATAAGTTGCACAACCCACTTAAATCAATCCTATGAATCTGGAAATAATTTTGTGCTCTAAATAATAAACTAATAAATTCAATTACGCACACAGCAAGACGATGAATTCCCAAATTTCATCTAAAAGCTTAGAGATATTTTCCAATCTGGTGCAAACTTTTTGCTTTTAAGTCCAAACACAAGCAAAGTGCTCCGCCAAAAGTCATCAAAAAGTCCACCAACGTTTTGGAAATACCAAAGTTCAGTGCGTGTATAATCAGATTTGCTGTTGCCACACATGTATATAAGCACAAGTTTAATTATCCCGAGCATGAAAACTCGTATAGACGGAGCTAAACGACTTTGAAATCATCTCAAGCGTGCACGACTTATTGCGAAACTTGTTGAGCGTGCGTGCAAAAGGCTCAGACAACTCAAAGGCGGTGAGGCAACAATCAAATTCAGATAAATAATTACAAGTTGCGCGCCGCACCAGAGGCTCGCTCATGCTTTGCAGATATTAATTATCACTGTGTATGTCCAACACCAAAGGCCCTTTCTGCCCGCGCATCCAAAAGGGTGTGCGAATTAGCATGCTTGGAAAAGACGAGACCTTCTCCAGTGCGGCAGTGTACAACCTAGTTATCTGAAGCAACTTCTTCATGTTCCATTGCTTCTGTCACTTTTAATACAGAGAATCCTTTGATTATTCCTATGATTAATTCCTTATTTTGCTGCACGTGAGAAAGTTTTGTCTTGTAATTTGAAGTAGAAGATTGCATTTCAACAGAAAATCCATCGCAATACGAGATAATTACAAAATTATTGCCATCCGCGACGGCCCGCAAGCGTCAGTCGTTCTAGTTCGCGAATAATGAGCAGTCCTTTGTGCTGTTGTGCATGTGTGTTATTAAAAGCTGTCTGAAAAATTTGCATGGGCGCTGTTCAGTCACGAAATTCGCCTGGCTGGCGAAAGAGAAGCATTTGCGGCTTTGCCAGACACGCGCGGGATATTAATCAAAAAAGCACTTTTCGCTGCTTTTTGCGATTTTGATTACACACGTACATACTTATTTTTATAGCGGCGGGTATTCATGTTCGGCGGAAAAAGACGGTTCGTAGTTTGAAAAGAGACGATGTCTCCTTCAGATGTGCGTACGTAATCAAATATTGATCCATTAGTGTATTCACTCGTACACGCACTGGGAGAGAGCGGCCCTCGCAACGGCTGTGCAAAAGACGACAACAAATATTAAAAACGTTTTAATCATCCCGTGTGGGAGCAGGATATATTTACACCAAAAATCCTCGAATATTAAACAAGTTGCAAATGAAACACCTTGTTGTTTATCTTTTGTAGGTACTCTTATGATTAACATCAAATTTATCATGATAGAGCTGAAAAAAATGTTAATATTTATATTTTTTTGTTAATAGTGTTTTGATTAGGTATACGGGTCAAAAGTTATAATTGTATTACATATTGTGAACCTTAATTTATTTTCCTAGTGAAAAAATCCTCTATTGTTATATTATAGGGCTTCAAATAAAAATCATTCGAAAATCATTGAAAACATGGGCTTTATTAAGTAAATATTTTTTTAATGTGAAATAATTTTACAATGGCTTCTCCCACAAGCGAACAAATAGGCATGAAAGGCTAACAAATTGAACAAATAAAATTAATATCACGCGCTCTTTTACCGTACAGTAACTTTTGTGGGAGTAGATGTCCATTGTAAAATTCATTTTAACTTAGTAAATTCACCCCACATGTTTTTTCCTTTCTCCCAAATAATTTTTAAGTTGATTGTTTGTAAATTTACACTCAACGAAGTGCAAAATGTAAGAATAAATCAACATTTTGAATGTCAAACACTAGGCAATTTTCTCATGGCAGCTTTTGATTTGTTGAGCCGAGATATATCCATACGACACTTTTATAATGAAAAATGGAAGGTTTCCAGCAGGGAGACTGCTCTCACTTCTCACCAAATGAATGATGACAAAAATTTTGCTAACACTTCCTGTATCAAATTTGACTTTTAACCTACGAAAGATTTTTAAATCTGCGTATGAAACATGAACCACTAATTTCCTGGGTATCGCAAAATCATTCCCTTGTTTAGCTCAGCCATTCAACTGTTGAGATCGAAGATTTTTAATGGTTGTTGAGTAAGTTCTTTTTTTATTTAAAGTAAAATTGTTTTACGACTTTTCACTAAAAATAACGATTTATGTGGAAAGTCAAGAATAAAAATTAAATAAATTGAAAAGTAAATAATTGCTCCCCGCCTTTTGTTTTTTTTAATGCTAAGTGAGTCATTCCGCTTTGAATTGCTTTCAGGAGCCTATAATCATATTTCAGTTTGCAGCGGAGGCTACAAAATTTGTAAATATTTAGTTTTTCAGTAATTACACGTTTTCTTACAATCTGTTAGAGAGTTGTTAATTTCCTAGTAAAGCTGGAAACAATTATCGGAAAAACATGTAATTTCTCAAATTTACAAAAAATGTCCTAAATCAAATTTAAAAAAAAATGTTATACCTCAATTTTACTCAATTTTAAAGCTTCGCCTCCAGCTGTTTATTTTGTTTGCGCTTTCGAACGAGCGTCGCGCCGGAATTGAAACATGATTCGCCCGCCGAGGGATGCTTGGGTGGCTCACCACAAAAGCAAGATGCGAGACGAATCCGGTTATAAAAGCGTGCCGAAATGGTCCGTAAAAAGCAGCCCCGGGCAGACAGAGTGGCACAGAGAAAAAGCTGCAATACTCACCCCGTATCATCTGGCGGATCAGCCCGTTCTCGTCGTCGCACCACCTGTAGCTGGGAGTTGTCGGCTCGGGCAAGGCGACTCTCTCGATTAAATTGCGAGTCTCTGCTTCGAAGAGGCCCAGAAGAGCGGCCGGGTGCCCCCGGTGCGGCAGTTGCGGTGCCACGATGGGCCCCCGATCAATCGGCGTGTCGCTTCGCGCGCAGAGCAGACCTCGACCACGACAGGTCGCAACTTGCACCTGTTTGCACGCATACACACACAGGCCTGGCTGCTGCTGCCGCTGCTTCTGGGGTTGTTTGGTGCGCGCAAGCCCCGACCTCCCGCCCGCCAGCCCCGCGCACTCCAGGGGCGGAACCAGCCACGGCCGCCTGCCCACCCTGTGACTCGCACCACCTGCAGTTTTGCTGATGAAAAAATTGCGGCTCATTTCCGTTTCGGACTTTTAAGGGTTTGATTGACAGTTTTGGGGCAAAAAGTGGTTAATGCGTGATTTTTCTGTCAGTTCGTTTGAAACAGGCTGGAGATCAGCGCTAATGACTCATTTTAACTGATTTGCTGACGCCTGGGTGGATGGTCAACTTATGAAAATAGAGCGAAAGAAGATATGAAAATACACTCCCAAATTGTTCGGACGTTTTTTAAGTTTTAAATGCCAGATATTTCATCAGACGAGACTCGAGTTTCTTGAAGATTTTGAAGATTCAAAATTGAAGCACATGCGAATGAATTTTTCCTCTTTTTATTTTAAACGAAAAAACAGCAGTGGTCGTTTTTTAATAAATCATTTAATATAGTTGAGATTTGTTTAAAGTAGAGCTTTACAGACCAGAAATTAAAAACATTTTGCTTTGTTGGCTATAGCAAGTAGTGGTTCATTGATTATATTTTCTGTGGAATTAAATAACAGTTAAACTCTAAAATTATCGATAGTGAAATCAGGACAGAGTAACATAATTATAAGATTTAGTTTTTGCAAAACTTCTCCGAAAATTAAATGGTTTGTCAATAATTTACACTTTTGATTTAAATTTAATCCTGATTCCAAGCATTCGATAAGGGAGAGGCTTACAATAAATAATATAATTCTTGTTGCAGATTGATTGGCATTATTTCCAAACACGGAATAAAAGTATTCTATGCTTTGAATCAAATTTATCATTTTTGTTATCAAAAATATTGGTTAAACTCGGTTTTTAACCATATTTTCTGATTAAAAGACAAACAAAATTAAAAAAAGACACGTTCCTAGAACGAGAAAATTGCGATTTAAGCCTAAATTTATCACCGTCTCGTATGTGATACAAAGTTTTTTGTCTCTATTTTATTTCAATAAAATTGTAAATAGTTGTCTAGTTGTACACCGTTATTGGTGTTGAACGATTTAATTTATTATACATTTATCTAGGTCTAATTTTATTATTCGCTTAGTAAACCTCCAACGGCTCAAAAATGTTAAGCCTCAACATTAATGTGACTTTTTTCTTTTTCTAGAATCAAAAGATTTTAGAAAAAATGCAGCTATTTAATTTATTCACTAAGAATTAATTTGTTAAAAACACATATTTTTTATGCAAACTCTTAAACGCACCAAAAAATGTAGGCCGTTTTCCGCTGGCTTCGCGAACGATATAAGATTTAGAAGATTTTTTAGGCTCCAAATTAGATGGATTGATACGGTTTGAAGTGAGACATTTTACGATGCATAGCTTTTATTCTTTTCAAAATCTTAATTGTTTCGCAAATGTTGAGTTTTCATAAAATATTTAAATTAAAAACCTTTTACCTGTGTCTTCTATACACTGCATAAGGATTCAAACCAACAAAAGAAAAAAAATAACACTTAAACAGAATTTTGATAGAAAAGAAGAGAATTTAACATAATTTTCAGCCACAAAAAAAGACATCTGCAATCCTCTCTGATACTTTTTCAAAGAACAGAAGGAGGAAATGGGTTAGAAGTTGTTCTGGCGGAGGCAAAGTTTTTGATTTCTCTCAAGTCAAGGTGTCTAACTGGATGCGCCACTGGTGGTGAGGCACCATCCTTCCTCTCCACCCTCACCCCTGATCCCCGAGAGTGGCGGTTCTTTCGTGCGAAACACGCGCAACTCTGTGTGCCGGTGGCAGCGACGACCCGTCTGCCTGCCTGCTCATCCCCGTGCCTCAAGATAAGGATCGTTACGGGGGGAATTTATTAATTTTTTATTGCGTCTAATAGCGCACTCGATCGTGCTTCGTCTCGCACGCGTTTTCGGCGCGCCTAAATAACCCGCCGCTTCAATCAATCACCGTCGCTTCTCGCAGGCGAACTTGTCCTTCGGCAGGAAGGATGAAACATTGATGCGGCAGAGAGAGAGAGAGAGAGAGAGAGAGAGAGAGAGAGAGAGAGAGAGAGAGAGAGAGAGAGAGAGAGAGAGAGAGAGAGAGAGAGAGAGAGGGAAAGAAGAAAGCCCATTAGTTTGCAAGTACTGCACTTTAAAGAACAATATCGTATTCTATTGTTGATAAAATGTGAAAAACCATAAATGGTTAAGCTTTCCCGTGAGGAAATAGAGAGGATAGATATGCACGAGAGGATTTCTATTTGCATATTTTACTTTCCTCTGCTCTATTTGAAAATATTTTAATTATCTATGTTTTATTACTCTCTACAAAATACTGTAGATCTATTATTACAATAATAAAATGCTTTTAAATGCCATTTTAAAATATACTGTAGAAAAATAAATATTTTCTACTTAAATTTCAACGTAAAATCAGTCAAGTTATTGATGTATTTCAGGTATTTAAGTTGAATATTTTGTTAAAATGACTTGTAAGCTGCAATAATGGCAAAGCATTTATACCCGGTTTTTTATTTTATTGGCTTTTTTGTAAATCCTCTAGTGCTGAATTGGTAGAAGTGAATTTTTTTGAGCGACATATTCAATGCAGAAATTCCTCACAAGAAAAAACTATGAGTACACAAATAAAGGTTTATAATTGACTAAATTATTGGATAAAATGAAAACTATCTCTCCCCGTGCTATTAAAATAACTTTTCAAAGCAACGTGAATCATTCTGTCAAACTCTCAAAATTCATAGCAACCATTGATATTTAACATAATTTCAGAAAATCAAAAAATGAATTTGTTAGTTTTTGCCTACACCCTTTAAAGTTTCATCGTCAACTAGGATGAAGCTAAGGAGCACTAATCTTTGGCGCTTCAATCTATCCATTTCCTACATTATCTCGATCAAGTACGAAGCTG
Organism: Cloeon dipterum; assembly: GCF_949628265.1. Taxonomy (NCBI): domain Eukaryota; kingdom Metazoa; phylum Arthropoda; class Insecta; order Ephemeroptera; family Baetidae; genus Cloeon; species Cloeon dipterum. The sequence goes on from NC_088790.1 coordinate 13,321,833, forward strand.
GTGGAATCCCGCATCATTTAAAAACGCGTCATAAAGCAATTCTTCTAAATTTCCATGTAGTGAAGAATGTTGCAGGGATTAATAAATGGTATTCTGAGAAAACGGTCGTTCGCAAGAATGTAGATTGCCATCCAAGTTCATAGTTTTTAACAATCTCAAAGAATGGCGTTGCTTAGAATTTCTTGCATGGTCAGGGAAAAAAATCTATTATTCTCAATAAATAATATTGTTATTCAAGTTCCATGATATGACAAACAATCTATGTATTTTCATCTATGACAATGTCAAAGTAGGCTTATAACCAGAAAATTGCAAAAGAGGAGTAGGACTTTTAGCTACTGTAACCTAAGATAAATTCTAAAAACTAATGAGAATTTTGCTTTTCGTTCTACGCAATAGTTAGGATAGCTGGGAAAATGTTTTTCAACTGAAAATTGTAGGTTAAAGAAATAATGAATTATATTTTAAGTAAGACCTATTTACATTATTTCATGGTTAGATCAGGCTAAACAACTTCACCGCAAGAGCTGACGCTAACCTTCTCTGTTGGCTTTCCGCTTTTCGTACCGTATTTCTACAAAATCAAGCATGAATTAGACCAGATTCAAGGCTTAAAATTTAATATCATACCTCCATTTTCTTGAGAACGTCAATTCCGCTGATTATGTGTCCGAATACAACGTGCTTTCCGTCAAGCCTGTACAAAAATTACTTTAATAGAAACCAACTAATTATTAGGCGTAATATGATTTACCACTCGCATCTTCCTGTGCAGAGGAAAAACTGAGATCCGTTTGTGTTTGGGCCGGAGTTGGCCATGGAAACCACTCCTAATCCTGTGTGCCTCAGCTGGAAGTTTTCATCATCGAATTTCCCACCGTAAATCGATCGGCCACCTGTTCCATTGTGATTTGTGAAATCTCCACCTTGGCACATCTAAGAAATTAAGTGAAGGAATGGGTAACATCAAACGTTTGGATAAAAAACAAGTAGACGAGTTTTTCATAACAAGGTTGACTGTTTTCTCAAAGGAGTATCATCTTATTTTATTTAAAAAAGGGTAATTTAAAATCGCATCTAAAAATATTAGTCACTTGATACCGTTCTACAAAAGAGGGAAATGATTGATAAGACTTGATATACCATGACAAATAAAGAGATAAAATAGAGTTATTTGTGCTTTAAAACAAATTTAACTAATTAAAGCGGTTTGTTAAAAAGAAAATTTTAAAGGGCTCTAGACAATACTTGTAGTCAGGCTTTTCATACCTAGCACATTTTCCCTTTGAGAAATTCACAATTAAAGATCACCAGATCCTTGCCCTTTTTACTTACATGTTGGTCTTTAATTATTTAAATTTACAATCATATGAAATAATATTATGCTGGTCTATTTATCACATTAATTAAAGTTTGGCTTTTGAAAAGGATACAAATCCAGGAATGATTCTGTGGAAAGTAGAGTCTTGGAATCCAAAGCCCCTCTCGTGGGTGCATAGGCAGCGGAAATTCTCGGCTGTCTTGGGAGCGACATCGGCTCTCAGCATGATAACAATCCTGCCAAGAGGGTACTTCCCAGCAGTAATGTCCAGATACACCTGTGGATTTTTCTTAGCCTTCTTTGAAGGTGGTTCGCCAGTCTGTAAATAGTATTCGAATTTTATTTGAAATGCTTCTTATTGGATAATTATCATTCTACTTGGTCAGCGGTTTCAGATTGCTCGCCCTCGGGCTTCTTGTCGTCTTTCTTTTCAAGTGTTTCGCCTGCATGCTGCTGCAGCCACGTGTCCTCAGACCAAACTGGTCGCGTGCTGCCTTCCTTGATCCTCTGAGGTTTGGCAAAGTTCACTCGAATTGTCCGGCCAAAGAGCTCGGAGTCATTCTGTAACAATTAATTTATTAATAAAAGTATTATCTACGCTGACCAAATGGAAGAATTTGGACGTACCAAATTATCAATTGCGGCCATTGCATCCTCGGATGCTTCAAACTCGATGAAGGCAAAGCCGCGGTGTTTTTCTGTTTCATAGTCAATCGGCATCTGAATGTCCACCAGCTCACCAAACGGAATGAATGCAGCGTGTAAGACCTTCTCGTCCACCTCTTCCGCAAGACCACCTGTAATTAAATGTTATAATGGATATAATTATAATTCCGATGCTGAATATTTTGTTCACAAGAGAAATTTTGATTTAAAATCAAGCTAAATAGCTAAATCAAATATATCTAAAATGAAAAGCGTTGAAAAGGCAAGCACTGAACTTTTCATTAATCAATTTTCTTTAAAATTTAGGCATCTTCAAAGTTGAAATAAAATAAACCAAGTCTCACTCACCAACATAAACAGTTCTTTTAGTATTGGAGCCCATTGCAAATTACTGAAATTATTGAGAAATGTTGTTGAAAATCTGCTCTAAATTTTGCCGGCAACACAGTCAGCTACTATGTACTGGACACTTTGTGTAATGTTTATTGTGGTCACGCCCACTTGACTAGCACTAGCGCTTAGTGTGTTTCTTTTGTTTCTAATGCTCGGATTGGTCAAGTTGGAATCATGCTGACCAATCACGTCTAAGTCTTACAGCTTACAGACAGAACTCATCACAGTCGAGAAAATTTCATAAGATGCTGGTTCTTCTGTAAATTTTGGCTGATTCCGGCATTTCCCAGTATTTTTGAAAGGTGTGTATGATATTTATTTCGCAACAGATATATTAATCAATGATCCGCTGTTCACTTCACTCTTTAAATCTTTTACTATTACATAATATGAAACTATCTATCATACGCGACGTTCCCTTTTCTTACAGGATCTACAGAAACCAAGTCGCATGTGTTTTAAAAATGGTATTCCTTCTTTCAGAAAACTCACATTATGGGCTCTAATGATGTCATGCCAAAAGTAGACTTCAGCAAGGACAAGCCAAGTGATTCGCAGCTGCAGTTCATTAAACTATTTGAGCAACAGAACCGTGAGCGAGCGGAAAAACTGCGCAGACTTCGCGTGAGGAACCTCTGGACTGCCGGAATCCTCGGCGGCGCTGTTTTCGGCATTTACGCGTACTCGATGATCGCTGTCCAGCAAGAGCGCTTCCTGGACGACTTCAACGAGCCCGCCCGTCAGAATTCAGCACAATAAACCTCACAAAAATGCAGCCGCTTCGTGAGGTGGCTTACCGGCTGCCTCCACTCCCCACTGTCCGGGAACTGATTAATTTGTTCGGTCTCAGAGCCAGGAAACAGCTTTCGCAGAACTTTCTGTTGGACCCCAGGATCACTGAGAGATTTGTCAGGGCTGCGGGTGGAAAGAGACTTCGCGGCTCTTACGTCTGCGAGGTTGGCCCTGGACCTGGACCAATAACCAGATCCATCATTAATGCTGGCGTTGAAAGGCTCATCGTAATTGAGAAAGACAAGAGATTTTTGCCTACTCTGCAGGTATGCAAATTGACATAGTAACATTTTAGCTGTAGTTGAGAAGTAAAATGATACAAATTGTATAATTCATGCTTTTTTAAAAAAAACTTGCTATGATATAACACTGTTATGTAATGTTTGCAAGTAATATAAGATGAAATTTGATGAGGAATATTTATAGTGTGTGCCCTTTAAATGAGAAATCACCAAACAATATTCTTTTTAAGTGCCAAAATATAATGTAAGGTTGATAATCTTGATTTTTCATGCCCAAGCTGGCTATAAAGCCAAAACTGCCATATCTAGGTATAATTTAATTTCTCTTTAGTTAAAGTTATCTTTTAGTTTAAAATGTTCTTTATTATGGTTCTGCAGGGCTATTTTGCCCCAAACATTGCAATATCCAGACAAATAAATTCAATAGGAGCATAATTATTTATATTTTTATTTGTAAAAAATGCAGTAGCATTTTTCATCAAAATGGTTTTATTATTGGGTTTACTTGGATATAACTAATTTACCATCCTCATTGGTTTATTTTCATCTTCTTCGGCCAATATATTATATTCAATATATTATGCAAAGAATGTTTAAATCAAGTTAATTTTCAAATAAATCAAACTTGTTTATTTCTTCGCTGATTAAACTGATGTTGACAATTCTCACACCTCTCTGATGATGCAAATAAACCATGCAAGTTAAAAAAGTCAACTTCTTTTTAAATTAGTCAGTTAAGGGTTTCCACATTTTCCATGTAAAAATTTAAAAATCCTCCATACTTAATTCAATTCTTCATTCTGTTCATTTTCTAGATTTTGTCTGATTCGTATGACAACCGGGTGGACATCCACTTAGGTGACGTGCTCAGCTTCAACATGAGCACCATGTTCCCGGAAGAACTGCGCAGACAAGATTGGGCCGACCGGCCGCCTCCAATCAGCATCATTGGCAACCTTCCCTTCAGCGTCTCGACTCCCCTCATTATCCGATGGCTGCAGGACATAAGTGAAAGGTACAAGTTTGAAAACTTTTCTAGGCTGCTTCTTCATGACATTTTTGCCTACAGGAAAAACGCGTGGAGCTATGGAAGAGTGCCTTTGACCTTAACCTTCCAAAAAGAAGTGGCAGAAAGGATTGTAGCAAAGGAGAAGGGAAACCAAAGGTGCAGGTTGTCCTTGATGTCTCAAGCTTGGTGCGATGTTGACCTCAAGTTCATCATTAAAGGTATAATTTACACAATTTTTCAGTTAAAAAAGAAATTCATGGCATCTTTGTAGGGTCGAGTTTCGTCCCCAAGCCTGACGTTGACGTGGGGGTTGTACACATGGTTCCCAAAGCTATTCCTGCTGTGTTGGTGCCATTCAAGGTCTTTGAGAAAGTTACCAGAACTGTGTTTTCAATGAGGCAAAAGTACTGCATCACGCCATTCATGTACGTCTAATTATTTATAATTTTATTGCATTTACAGCATTTTTTACTAAATTTGAAATAATTTATTCTCATTTTCCCCTCACATTAATTGAGTATGACAGTGTGGAAAGTTTGGCTTGTTGTGAAATTTAAGACCAGGAGGTTGTGGGAATCGTTTGCTATTAGGAGAAACTTAATTTTCTATGAAATAATTATTTAGCTGAAATTTTGGCCCTGATAATGGAATAAACTAAATATAGGCCATTTAATTGCTTCTTAATCTGACAGTTTGCTTTTTGTTATTCCCTCATGAGGTTTTAAATTTATTCTTACAATGAAAATAGGAATTCTGGTTTAAATTCTGATCAAGATTATTTATATTATGCTGACAATTAAAATACAGTAAGTCATCACTTTATATCATGGTTTGCACAATTACCGATCTTTCCACAGCTGTTTTTTTCTGGGGCAGAACAGTGAGAAAAGTATGATAATTTCCTGACTTGAGATTTTTAATTTTCGATAAAATCCAAAACCTGCTGAAAACGTTTAATTCAAGTTGACTATTCGTTTTTTTATAATTGTATTCTCTTTATGACTTGAAATGAAAAATGATTAAATTTTAAAGAGAGACACTCTCAACTTCAAATAATACTCTTGGTAGATTCCACTGAAGACAGAAACATGCAAGGTTGGCATAATTGTTAGAGGAATTAAATGCAGCTTACTCGGTGTGTAGCGATTTGTTTATTTTTCCATATTCCTACAGAAATGTCCTGCTGTACTAGTTTCAGCTACTAGTTGCAGCCCTAATTCATGGGCTCTCTGTTCATTGAATTATCAGGAAACTCAGTCATGCAACCAGTGGCTGAAACTAGTAGAGCAGGCCCTTTTCTGAAGAAACATTGATAAAACAGTTTGCTTCACACTTGAGCTGCGTTTCATTTCTTCTGACACTTAAATTGCTACTTAAAATGTGATACAATAACGAAGCTTGACCTGAAAGCTTCAGGAAAAAGTCTTTAACATCTGAGCACTTCATTGATGTTTCACCTTTGATTGGTTTAAAAAAATACAACACTGCAAAATAAAAAATGTCCATCAGTGTAAAATATTCTGGGGCAGATTTCTCGTAATATTCCCACATACCAATTATTGTAAGAAAATTAATTTTCTCTATTTTATTCTTCTCATAGTCAATTGAAGAAAGCAAAATTTATTTATCAACTGTCCGCCCCTATGTAAAATCCTTCTTTGCTCATACATCAAAGAAGTCTCTGCATTTAAACCAGCAATTTTTGTTAACTTGGTTTAAATAGCTCCTCTCCAATACAGACATGATATTTTTATTTGCAAACTCAGCCAAACCAATTGCTCTTTGAAAAAATGTACTAAATCCTTTTTACTTGAATTAAATAATCAAATTTTAACACTCAATCTGTCCTGTTTTAGGCGTCTCTTTCCCGAAGCCATGAGAGATCAAATTCCTGCTGAGCTGCTGCAGAAGTCTGGCGTGGTTCCCCAGATGCGACCGTTTCAGCTGAGTTTGCAGCAATTCTCGGACATGGCCTCGCTTTACTGGGAGACATGCCAGAAGTGTGAAGGCTTGTTTGAGTACAACCACCGAGCTCCATTGCCAGCAAGGCAAGAGGTCGAATGGTCCAACAGGGTGCATGGAAAGGATAATTATGAGCGGCTAGACTTTATTGAGTGATTATGTAGATTTCCAACAAATACATTACGTTAAGTTTTAAGCGATTCAATTGTTTTACTTTCCCCTTTACCAAAATTGATATAAAAAGTGCATATTAGGTTGTTGCTTTGAGGCCAATATCTGTAACTTTATTTCTTCAAAAATAATTGATAAATCATAAAGACAGATAGTAATTTTCATTGATATTTAAGCAGCTTAAAGCTAAGGCTACACACACTGTTTAATTTTTTACCTGCTGGTATTTTAATGCTCTTAAGGTTATTAAAATGTTGCTGCATTTAAATAAAATGTAGCAACTTAGGTACAAAGTGAGCTGCTTATTTCGGACCCTATCTGTCACCAAAGTAAATCTCTCTTATTTTAACATCCCCTGGTGGTCGCAGCTGGAAGCGGAAGCACCTATGACTCACAAAGAGTTCCTTTAGATCACTCACAGTATGAGAATTTTTATTTATTCGCTGTCTTCCGCGAGTATCAATGCCGCAAGTTGACTGAAGTTGGCATCAATTATCAATTCTGTGTGCATAGAGAACACATAAAAATTGCCAGCATGTGTATTTAGATTTTAAATTTCAGAGATTTAGCGATTTATTTCGGCGGAAAAACTTGCTGATCGGTTTGAACATTGCAGACCATTATTTAGATAATCCAGTGTCGACTCATACATGTCACATCTCTAAAGTTTCCTTAACTGAATTGAAAAAATATCACTTCTGCGGTTGATTTAGAAAAGGCTCATACTGTGTTATTCCTGTAATTCAATTTTTGGCACCTTATTCGGTTGATCCGCAATATATATCATAGCCTGACCATCTCAGAAAAAATCATCCATGGATACGAAAACTACATGTTTAAACAGGATGACCTGCCCCACCTAGTAAAATAAAAGAAAAAATAAAACCTTTCTTAGAGCCCCCCCCCCCCCTTTGAGTGCTTCCAGAGGGAAAAGTAGTGCAGGGTGGACGCTGTTTCTATGAAAAAAGACACAAAAGCTGTCCAGCAACAAAACAGCTTTAGACCTTGGGATGAAAAATATTCTATACTGAGAGAACACCTGTTGCGCAGGTATGTGTTGGAAAGCGAGGGATAAGCTGGAGCAGGAAATTGAGTGACAGGATGACAGGATAATGGGTCTTTTGAAGTTTGAAGTTTTAACCACTTAAATAAATACAATTCCAATTCCAACTATTTTTTTCAAATAAATTATCCTCATCCCTTAGACAAGACAGAAAGGTGATTAAAAGCGAGGTTGTTTGCTTTTCTCTGTGGGAGACACAAATTTGTCAAAATTGATATACTTTCTACCGTGAACCATCGTCTGCTTTTTTCTTGATGTGAAACAAAGTGTGTAGTAGTCAATATAATATTACTGGAAACATCGTCGGGCTTCTGTAAATTCTATAAAGTATTATTAGTATCATTCAAGTTAAGGTCTATTATATATTTAAACCATAATCAAATCTTATATATTGTGATAAACGATAATTACTCGTAAACGGACATGAATTTAAATGAATATTATCTTTTAATCATGAAAAATGAGTTTTGTGTTACTTTTGTTTTCTATTAGATAAATAACTTTATGTGCCATTTCATATTAGAATAAGACGTGTGTAACTTACAATTAGCGTTATAAAGTTGCCGCCGTTTTCTCTATCTCTATGTGCTCTGTCTGTCGCTTTGCCATGCCATGCTAAAAAAATCTCTTAATATTACCATATCTGCGTCAATAATTACTCTCTTTTTCTCTAATTATGTTTTCTAATAAAATTATATATTCTTTAACTGGGGCTCACTGGACTATTATTCAACTCGGCTAAATAATAATACCAACAATCAGTCACAATTATTGCCAACTCGGCTGCACACGCGTGGCAGCAAGCTGAAATGAAAATTTTATTTTATCCTTCTTCCTTAACAGGGAGGTTGTGAAAAATATATACAATTAAAACTCCCTCTTGGTTTTTGAATTACGGGAAAGCTATATCCGCTTTATTAAGAATTTATGCTGCGTTCCTGCGATTTTTTCTTTTGGCTAGGTAAGTTCCGTTATGAGTTATCTTTGTCCTATTTTGGATTAAACGTGGGAAATGCGTGTTTGAAAAAAATGTTCTTGTCAAGGCACTTTCAAAAAATATAAGCTTCCAATTTATGTTGAAATATCGTTATATAGCTGCTTTGGGGAAACAAGAATGGTGTCTTTATGCTCTTTGTCGTCGCTACAACTGCTTTTCGCAGTAAAGTCTTTGTGAAGTGAAAGACGACAGGACGTGTAAAATGTTTCTTTGGGCTTAAAATTAGGTATAAGTGAAACGAATTTCTTTCTGTTTACAAAAAAAATATGTGAGGTCTTTGCAGAAAAGGATTCTTTTGTAAATTAAGAATAGGAGCGTGATATACTTTTCTAGGTAAAAACGTGTCCCCGAACGAAAGAATGTCCGTGATTTTAAGAAGAATATAATATTAAGGTACTCATAAAGTGCACGTGTGAGCTTGATGCAGTCTTTCTAAATGTTAAAGAGAAATCGGGGAATGGGCCCCTTGTAAAAACATTAACCTCTAAGAAAAATGTGCTTGCCGGCTTGCGTCGTGCGAACGGCTTGCTCGAAAAAAGGTGTTTGTCGCTCAAATTACTGAATGTATATTTTACAAATCTAAATGCTAAAATCTTTACAGGAAATTTTTTTTACACAATCTTCAAATCTCAATCGTTCTTTGGCTTGTTCGCCAATACCTCGTTTTTCGGTATTTTGACCCTTTCGTGTCCTCTTGTTCGTTTTTACGCTTTGTGGACCACTTGCTACTAAAATTCTGAAGTTTTTGTAAAAAGTCTACTCTGTTCTCGGTGATAGGTTTTAGTTTCAAAGGAATTTCAATTTTTTCTACTGTTTCTGCACTTTTGTCACTGTGAAAGATCTTATCCCCGTTGTCAACGTGCTTCTCGCGCTCATTCAAGTTTTTTTTATTTTTGCTGCCGCTATAGTATCTACTACACATTTTCCTGGCAATCCGATGCCATGTTCCGCTGCACTGATTAACTCTTTTTCTTGTGGTTCGAACATATTTACAACCACGTCATCTTCCATAGCGGCGTGTTTTGCAATTTGAATTTTAGCCTTTTGCGCATTTTCTAATTTTCTACTCTCGATTTTCCTTTGTGAATTGATCTTCTTTGGATTTTTCTTTTTCTTTGCTTGAAATCTTCTACTCTCATTTTTCACCTGAGGTGATTGTAGTGGCTCTACTGGTCCAGTTTTTCCGGTATTTTTGGTTTCCGCTAATGTGCATGCATTTTCTGAAGCTCTTTTCTCCGATTTTAGTTCACTTTGAGCTACAGCTCCGATTGTGTGCGGAATTTCTCTCTTTTGTTCGTTCAAACTCGCTACTGACTCTTGGGTTTCGTCTGCAGAATATAACCAATGGAAATACTGAGCTGGAGAAAATTGAGAAATTGAATTTACATTATTTACATGAGTGCATTCCCTGGCGAGGCCATGATTTTGCGTGATTAACGTTTCCCCTTTTTGATTCTCCTGTTCTCGGTTTGTTCAGTTTGTTGCTGATTTGGGTGGATAAACCGGCACGTAATAGAGCACCTTTCGCGTCTGAGTCGAGTGTGCGTTCGGGGGAAAAATCGAGTTTGGTGGAATGCTGCCTGCAGTTGCCGGCTGAGATGTTATAAGGCCGTGCGTGCGCGAAGAGTAATTATCCCGCATAAAAAAATATCGCCTGAGAATATTCTAAGAATATACCGACTTCGCCCAGGATTAATCTAAAAAATTAATATTATTTGAATTTTTGTAACGCGTTTTCTTAATCCTGGATTAATTTGTAGATTAATTTATGAGAATATCCTTAGAATGTTCCAGGATTATTCTGTCGGGGTTTGTTTCAAAAAGCTCTAAAGAATGATCCTAGAACATTCTAAGGATATTCTCTTAGATTAATCTTTGGATTGATCCAGGATTAATATTTTGCGTTACAAATCTTTACATAGGATTACTCTTTTAGGTTAATCTAAGAATGTTCTTACACTGCAAGTCAGGGTTGAGAAAATCTCACTGCGCTGCAGTGAGAAAATCTCAACACACCGCTTTGTCACTGCTGCGCGGTGCGAAAAACACACCTTTGACACCCCAGGCTGTTTCCTCGCTGTCCCTCGCCGCTTCTTGGCACAATTTCGGGACTTTAGTGCATAGTCCGTATTTGTGATCTTGTACGAACCTCAAATGTACACTTCCACACTGTATCCTGTTTCATTTTTAAAAGAAAATCAGTAAATATATACTTAAGAACAAGTCCTAAAGCCCTGGTTTTAACTTTCAGCTCAGGTCTGCATGTGTTTGCAAAAACAATAATATATACAAATAAGCTGATTGGTCGGTAGTTCATTTTAATTGGCCAATGGCATTAGTTGACAAATTTTTCAACTAGTTTTGGTTGTCAATAGCGCCAAATGCAATGCACTTTTAAGTAGTGCATCCGATTTATTAAACCTATTAAATTATGCCGAATAGTTTAATTTTGTTATTTCAATTTTTCAATTTTTCACTTTAATTTTAATTTATTTAATTTTTTTATTTTAATTTCATATAATTAACGTAACTAACCATTTCAATTATAAAAGATTGATTTTTATTTTTTGAATTTTTAGCAAAATATAATATTTATTTTAGAACGAAATCCCAGTTTTTATTTATTGGACAGGTAAAAAATTAATGAAATCATGTTTGCTCTTGACGGGGCTGAATAAGAATCTGTCAAGTGTCAAAGCACCAAGTCGTTGTCCAGGGGTCGATGGATTTTGAAGAAAATAAAATATTTTCCCGTACACCTTGACCGACAAAACAGTTCAGAAAACTCCGACTTTCCAATTTTTTCGGGTTTAGCGGGCGTTCAAAGGTCGAAACCTCGGAATTTTGAGTTCATAGCTTTGCTCAGGGTGGTCCTAGAACAAAAATTAAAAAATTGTTTAACTCGTCTCAACAAGGCAAACAACTTTTATGGTGACCTCAAAGTGGTAGGCAAAGGTCAAGGTCATAAAAATTAATTTTTTGATTTTAAACTCAAATTTAAAAATGAATATATTGAAATTTTTTATTTTTTTCGTAGCCATTTTGTAGAGCACAAAAAATGAAGCTAAAAACGTTAAATTTGGAATGGCGTTAAAAAAAAAAATGAAAACTTCGAAAACCCCGAAAACCCTTTTGTTTTTCGAGGTTGGTAAAGAACGATGATTGACCAAATCTCGACTTCTAGTCATCCGAATTTCAAAACCCAAATACCGTTAGACTCCTCTCGACGTCCCTAAGTGCACTAAAGGGGTACAAGACCCACCAACCCCCAACCCCCTTTTAACCCCCTCAATAACGTTAATTTAGCATTTTTTTCGTTGGTTTCAACACCTTAGCACGACGTTGATGAGTAATTGTCTTCTTCAAACCAATTCAGTTACTTAGTTCACTTCAAGACGAGTCAAAAGGTACTTAATTTTTGTTAATAGGACTTCTAAAATCCGAGATTCGGGTGCACAAAGATTTTTATTCTAAACGCGATGCAATAAAAATTCTGGATGGTCGACCAAATCTCGACTTCTAGCCATCTGATTTTGAAAAACCGCATACCGTTAGACTCGTCTTAACATCCCCAAGTGCATTAAAGGGGTATGACACCCACCAACCCCCTACCCCCTTTTAACCCCCTCAATAACGGGAAATTTAGCATTTTTTCGTCCGCTTCAACACCTTAGCATGACGTTGACGAGTAATTGTCTTCTTCAAACCAATTCAGTTACTTAGTTTACTTTAAATCGACTCAAACGGTACTTATTTTTTGTAAATAGGACCACCACAACCTGAGATTCGGGTGCACAAAGTTTTTTTTATCGAGACCGATGCAATAAAATGCTTGATGAGCACCAAATCTCGAATTCTACACTCTCGGAAGTGATTAAATTACACTTTTCCGCTCAAAAATGAATACAAAAATAAGCGCGCTTGGGATGTGGTGTGTATTAGGTGTTGAATGGGATTGCAACCTTTAATCCCGAAAGGGATGTCAAGGCAAGTTGAGTGGTGTGCTGTTTATTTATTTTATAATTTGCGACGATATTTTTAGTGCACAATTCGAGATTTGGTGCTCATCGAGCATTTTATTGCATTTTATTTTTGTATTCATTTTTGAGCGGAAAAGTGTAATTTAATCACTTCCGAGAGTGTAGAATTCGAGATTTGGTGCTCATCAAGCATTTTATTGCATCGGTCTCGATAAAAAAAACTTTGTGCACCCGAATCTCAGGTTGTGGTGGTCCTATTTACAAAAGGGGCTATCATCACTTAATTTTGAATTTTCGAAAAAAGGTTGAAAAAGGTGACCTTGACCTTCGACCTGGGAATGTTTTGTAAATTGAATCTTGTTCAGGGTCAAAAACTAGGCTGGGCAGAGAAAATTCCAAAGTGATATCTCAACGCAGTCAAAAGTTGGTCATCATTGTCCTCATTGCCCAGCAGCTGTCCAATGTCCACGACCAAGTCTGCAAGACTTCCCAACCATCATAAGACAGCTATTAAGTACAAGCGTTTCAAACTGAGACACTTCTTCGAAAAGTGTTTCAATTAGAGACACTTTTTCAGAAAGTGTTTCAAACAGAGACACTTTCTCGGAAAGTGTTTCAAACAGAGACACTCCCACCGAAAAGTATCTCAGTTTGAAACACTTTTCAAAGTGTCTCAGTTAGAGATACCATAAGTGTCTCAGATAGAGATTCTTTTTTGTGTGTGTTGGTATGAGTGCATAATTTGTGAGGGGATATTAGCGCGTATGTGATCTGTGCAGAGCATGGTGCCACTTGAAGAGTGCGCGCTTGCTTCTCTTTTTGTTGCAACTGTTTGAGGAGGAGTAAAATTAGTTCAACCTTATTTACCTCCTTTTGTGTTTTTGATTTTTTCTTTCGGTCTCGGCTGACTCTACAGTTGTAATCTGTCTCGGAGTTGTCGTTAGAGTTAGATTGATCGCCATCTGAGAGAGAGGAGGGATCTCGCGGTTTGCTACGTTTTCTCGGGTTTTCTACGTAATTTGAGTGCTTGAAATCATTGTGCCAATTTTTCAAATCGTTCAAAAACTCATCAAGTCCCTTATTTACATTTACGATATCATACCAGTTTATTGTTGATAGCGGCGACAGTACAGTGTGGCTACCCAGAGGGACGAGCGGGGGAGTGAGAGAGTTACCCTTTTGCTCGCGTGCCGTCAGGAGAGCGAATGTGTGGGTGCGAGCAGGTCGTTGCCTTTATTGATACCTGAGTTTCTCCCTCCGCTCTCCCCGGGGCGGATCACGGCAACGCAACCTTGAGAAAAAATGGCAACGCTGGGCATAAGGCAAGCATTGTAGTGTTTCAAGGTCGAGCTAAAAAACGGTGCCATAATCCGCCCCCCCCCTGTGGGCGCCCGAAAGTTCACGTCAATACATATCGGTGCGCAAAATTTTTTAATGCGATCGTAATATCGTCAGGTAAAACCCTGACACCTTACTTCTGCTGAAATTGCTCGACTAGTTTCCGCTGTACAAGCCAGGAGCTAATATGGAAATTGAGTTACAAAAGTTTTTTTTCTTAAATTTCCACGCTTTTCGTATATCAACGCGAATAAAAGAGTTTTTTATCACTTTTAAGGATTTACAGTCCTATTCATGTATCTACTAGTTTTTCCAATAAAATTCAGAACGGTTAGTTTATCCAGAAAATCCAGTTAAGCTAACAAAATATTTTTTTTCAATTTTTTCCAACATTTTCTTGGAAACCATTTAAGAAAATGTAAATCGACAGCTTGGAATTGAAAGGATTGTAATTGAGAGTTTAAAATATTGGGAATATTTGATTCAATTTAAAAAAAAACTAATTACTGTTTTAAAAGCCAACAAACCAGCCCGTTGGCTCACTTGGCTCGCATTGTTCAGGCATTCTCAGGAGTGTCAATGCCATGGGAGGTATTTGAGCAGTTTTGGAGATCTAATACTGGCTACCCAATGTCAGAGATGGCAAAAAATGGTTAGTTTAGTGACTCGAAATGCTCAAATTGCTCAACGGGCGGGGAGGCGCACTGGCGCCGACTCGCTACTTGCTGGTTTGCACCTTTCCAGCATGCGTGATTTGGCTTCACGGGACAAATATCTAGCGTTTCAATGCAGTCCTCGGTGCGGAGGCAAGTAGTGGCCCTTGAGTGGACTGGGTCCCTGTGCGGCCTGGTGCGCCCATGCTATCCGTTCGCGGTGTTATTGGGACCCGGGGGATTCAGCATACGTGCTAGTGCAGTGCGCGCCCTTCCCGGTCCTCGGACATAGCAAAAAAAAATTAAATATATTTTAATTTAAAAATTAAGCTAAATAAATGGAATGAATATATTAATATTATGGCAAAATTATTAAATAAAGTTTATCAAAGCTGTTTGGCATGAAAACACTTAAAATGACAATCAGTACTTTTAATTGGAAACACTTTTGTTTGCATTTTCATTAACAAAAAAATTTAAAGCATAACATTATTTTCCCACTGGGCAGCACATCCATATTCAATTAAGACCTCAACAATTCCAACGAAACGATGCACGGATTCAACACCAATTTCATACCAAACAAAATAAACGTCATCCAAAAATGAGAAAATTAGAAACCAAGCATATATAGCAAATCCTTTTCTTTTGCACCTTTTTCGCACAAAAATATAATTCTTTCGATTTTAAACTAAGAATTAAATTGTAAGTAAAAACGCTAATAACAACGGTGACACCTACCTCTAGAATCCTTTGGCTTTTAAATAAACACTTACAGTATAACTCTTCCATCAAACATTTATCCAGGTATCACAATAACATACAACACAGTTCTACTAGAAATACATATACATAGAACACAACAACGCTAAAAATGAGTTACTGAGAAAAGCGACAAATTTAATATTAAATTAAATTCATACACTCGTGAGCAGTAATAAATAAAATCGCCACTAATTTCTCAAATAAATTTCCGTATTTTTTTTTATTTTACGGATGTCAGAGAACAACCACACTTCACTTTTATATATAAGAAAAAAAGCTTGCCAACAAAATCACTTTATATCATCCAACAAAACAAAATATTAAGGCAATTTTTAATAAATTTAGAAAAAATAATAATTTATAGATTTCTATTGTGAAAATTGACGAACTCCACAAGAAACACACACTTTCATGGCTTACACAACATTTCTCCTAATTCATACGCCTAATCTAGAGCAAATTTGACTTATCTTGCAAAAAGCAGCAAAACAAGAAATAATAGAGAAAGAATTGAATTAACGGATTTAGTAGTAAATTAACGTAATTTTCCACATTTCCGATTATATTATAATCAGAAACTATATGGCGGCTCACATTAAGTTACAAAGTTTATGGACATTAGATACAGCAGTATACGCTTAGTGAGAAAAAAAGAGTATATCGTTGAACCATTCTATAAAAATAATTCATTTTCAAGACAATTATTTTTAATTTGCATACAACATAATTTTATAAACACTATTTTTATACAACAATTATGTTCTAAGTTTATCTTTTTTCTCGCCGCCTTTCAAATTTAGTACGAGTAAATATTTTTTCCCTTTGTTTTATTTTCAAATTTGTTTATGTCATAAATTTTTTACATCTTTTTCACACGATGAAATTGAAAATTTGAATAGTTAAGGCACCACTATCAAGTTTTTTTAAGTTCACAGAATGAGCAAGTAACGTAAATTTAGTGCCATTTCCTGTAAATACCTTCCACTGCACCTATACTCAACCCACGGGCACATCAACCAAACACACAGTCAAGAAAGAGTAACTCCTAAAACAAGGCGGGACCTGACCATTGAAGTGGTACCTGAAACAGATGACCCCTGGAACATCAAGGAGCCTTATTCCAGCCAAAGACTATTGTGACTCCCACATTCCACAACAATGCGACCCAATCCATCACCTGCAGCAGACATTCGAGTGAACCTAGCAGCCCCATACCGTCGGCAAGCAAATGTGTTAATCCATACCAAAACGAAAATGTGCAACGTGCAACAAAGGAAAAACGAACACTTCCAAGACATAGACAAAAACGTTTCCGAAAAAGACGACAAACAGTATGTAAAGTTGTGCAGTGCTAAAACAAAAAAAACAATGATATTTACTCATAGTGCAACGGACGCGAGTGTTATACTATTATGTTCGGTATATTTCTTAACTTTAACGACGGAGAATTCCATTCACTTCCTAACTTGTTGTCCAAAAAAATTAGATATTAGCATTTTTTTTAACTTCTTCTTCAAGGCAACAAATGAGTCAACCGTCAAACGTATACACATGGTTAACTTTGTTTTGTTCAGATTAGGCAATCAAAGAAAACAATGTGCAAATCGTTTCCTTCTTAACTTTAGATACTTTTAAGCTGGATATTCATTCACCAGAACTTAGCTTACGTTTCTTTATTAAGTTAGATTATATCACATTTAGCATTATATTTTCATCGACATTAACATTTCGCTATCGGAGTATTTCTTTATTTCAAGTCGCGATTCATTAACAAAAAAAAAAAAGAACATCCAACCCCAATAATTCTTAAATTTTTTTAGTAATTTAATCAGTAAAAAGTTGCTCGCCAAGACATACAGAAGGAGAGAGTTTGGGTAAATATCATGGAAGTTGCAGCCCTCGTCTCCTGGACAAAACTCATCACACCACCACACGCGCGCATGGCTATAAACACATGACACATCGCACCAGTGATCATTTATCATCGAGGCATGCTGGGCCCAGAAATTCTACCAACTGACGAAAACCAAGATCAACCAAGCCAAATTCAACACCAGCTTGCTGTTTATCAAAAAAGCTGCACTTGATTCAAGTGAAATGATTTTTTAAAAAGTTACAAGCTGTATTGTTTTGAAAAAAAACACAAACTAAGATATGAATACTTGAAGAATACACAGAATATTCTTTCTTATTATTCTAATTTTAATTTATTAGCAGTCGGATCTCCCTATTAGACAAATCAGATCAAGTTGAGTTGCTAAGCACTTTCTGCTTCTGCCAGCTTTTGCTTCTTGCAGTTGGCCTCGTGCTTCTTTAGTCCCTCACGTCTCCTCTTGTGCTTGTTGGACTTTAGGTGGTCCTCCCACTGGTCGCGCAGTACAAAGAGTCTTTGGCAAATCTCGCAGAACTCTCTGCACGGCTCGCTTTTCTTCCGCTGCCGCACAATTTGTTCCTCAGACAACTGCTCCGAAGGAGTGGCCACGGTTGTCTCACCATCCAGCAGCTTCTGCACCATCGCCACCGCCGGCTCCAGGATCTCTGTGTCCCAGTTTGCAGCGTTTTTCAGGGTCAACGGCACGAGTTTTGGTGTCTGGAAAAAAATTGAGTTAGAACTATGTTTGAAATGTATCATATTTTCATTTCAAGGCGTGTTGAATAGGGAAGTAAATATCTTTAGATTGAATAAGGATTTATTTTCTTATTCTACATCTTAAAATTTTGCAAACCAGTCATATCTTTAGTCTATATATAAATCATTATTTGTAGTTATAATATGAATTTTGGCTTCATTTTATCATCTTTACTGCAGTCGCTTTAATAATTTAGCAGAAAAAAATGTCAAGTATCTCGATTTTCAGAAATGTTGGACCAAAAATTCAATCCCATAATTAATTTTCAAAATGTTCCAGAAACATAATATGGTGCATATTTACTAAAAATTATATACCATTTGGATTCAAGTGAAAGATTTGAGGCTTTTCGTGTACAGTATGACCACTTATATTTTGAGACTAACTTTGCATGCGCATAACTTTTGAACTATTTATGCGTTTCGCGCCAAATTTGTATCATTCAACTCCCCACTTTATGCTATTTTACTATAATGGCGCGAAAATCACCTCAGACCCTTAGTAGGTATGCAACATGCACGACAAGCAGAAAATCCTTTCGCTGCTCCGCGCCCAACGCTCGATTCGGGACATTATGGCCCTCACCAAATGCTCCAGGGCAACCGTCTTCCGCATCAAAGCTATTGGTGATACTGCCCCGACCCCAAGGAAGCCCCGAAATGCAAAATCAACGCCCGTCCGCACTCCAGCATTGATGAGGGCCATTCGCATGAAGATTAAACGAAATCCGCTGATTTCCATTAGAAAAATCGCACGCTCGTACGCAGCGGGCCGCGAAACGGTCCGAAAATTAGTGAAAAATGATCTGAAGTACGTGTCGAGGGCCAGGACCAAGAGACATTTGATTACGACCAAACAGAAGGAAGCGAGAGTGGAAAGAAGTAGGAAGCTGCTATCCGATTTGAAGAAAGGCACGAAACGCCGTGTTATTTTGTACTCAGATGAAAAGATGTTCACTGTCGATGCAGTTTCCAATAGCCGAACTGACAGGTATCTGAGCAAGTCACCTGCATCTGAGGTACCAGAAAATATCCGATTTTCGTTCAAAACTAATCATCCTGCTGGTGTTATGGTCTTTGGACTTGTCGCATCTGATGGCAAGAAGATGAATCCAGTGTTCATAAAACAAGGGCTTAAAGTGAACTCTGAGGTCTACTTAGACATTTTGAAAAAGCAAGTTCTGCCTTGGGTGAAGTCAACATATGGGTCGGACACAAAAATCACATTCCAACAAGATGGTGCGCCGGCCCATACGTCCAAGAAGACTCAAGATTGGCTAAACCAGCACCTGCCGGGCTTCTGGTCCAAGACGATGTGGCCTGCTAGCTCACCAGATCTGAACCCCCTCGACTTTAGTGTTTGGGCAAAAGTCCAGGCGGATGCTTACAAGAAGCCTCACCCCAATATTGAAGCCCTGAAGACTTCCATCAAGAAGGAATGGCGTGCAATGGATGAAGAGTACCTTCAAAGGGTTTTCAGCCGAGTCCGACCCCGTCTGGAGGCCGTGATTGAGAAAAATGGAGCCCATATCGAATAAATGTGTAACCAAACGTGTAATAAAGCTGTGATGTAAATGACGTCCGCCTAACTTAAGTAGTTTTTGTTAAGCAGCCATTTTAAATAAAACATGGAAGAGTCTCAAAATATAAGTGGTCATACTGTAGTTTTCCTAATCAGTGTTAGTTTGTTTACCGCTCTGTTGATGTTGCTGAGGAACCTGGCATTGACCCACTTGACCTGCCTGCGGGCATACCTCCTGGTTGCCATTTTCATCTCGGCAATGCACTTCTCCAACAGCTTCTTGCTCTCTTCAGTTTCTCTCTGCGCCTCGTCCATGATCAAATAAGGGTGGAACTCTTTAAAGCCGATACTTTGGAATATTCCTTTGGTGTAATCTGCCTCACTGGAACACGGAAAAAGAATAATTAAGCCTTGCTGAATTGATGAGACTGGTTTAAAATTTAACACGAGATACAAAATCCGGGGGGAGTATCCACTTTCAGCCGAAAGCTCATGTTTTACCCCCAATGTCGGGCAGAAAAGCGCGGCAATCACGACAGTGAATCATTACAGGACACCAATTTCAAATATTTTGCATTTTTTGCTCTATCAAGTGGTCCATTTAATCTGTTGTTTGCATTCTGGCGACAATTCAGTTAACAGTCACAATTGGACCGAGCATTAGTTTAAGGTTTTATCAAAATATTAAACAGCGTATCCATATGTTTGACTTGATTTCGATTCCTATTGCACTATGAGGTGAATTTTTATCCTGAAGAAATAAATCATATCTTTCAATAGAGAGTCAGTGTTCACCGCTTGATACACTTGAACCTATTTTCCTGAAAATTTAAACGGCAATTTGGGCGTATTTAATAATTTTCTCCTAATTTTAAGAAAAGACTCAAGATAAAGGTAGAAACGATTTTTCAAAAATTTGCAGTGCAGGTTGAACTTTGCTTCGAGATTGCAGCTTGCAGAGGCAAGAGGCGTGCTCCAGTTTCACAGCACAATGACACCCACCTCTGCGCTGTGTGTGTTTTTATTTCATTCCCGCCCGGACGTGTCAAAGCTGAAGAAGAGAAAAAGAAAAGGCAAGCGTGCGAATCGTAATTCAATCACGTCCCATCGTTTTCCTGCAGTCGCTGCACACGCTCCCGCACCCGTGCATACACATTACATTCGCACTTTATCTTAGAGTGCCGCATGCACCTCCAGCTCGGCCGCGGTGTCATTCACAGCTAGATGCCGGACACCTGATAGCCTTCCGTCTGCCCCATTCAACGAGCGAGCTCCCGTAAAAATTCGTCTGTGCGGGATGAGATGGCTTCGCACAAAGGAATTATTGTTTTAAAAAGCTGGACGTAGGCTCTCATTTTCGTCAAACTTCGCGGCTCGGGTTTCCCTTCGCGCTTGCAATCGGTCACGGTCTGCATCTTGCAAGGTTTTCCCGATTCTGGATTTAATTGCTTTCCACTTTATTTGGAGTTGAACAGAATACTGCCAAGTCACAGTACACACGTTCTTTTGCCGTAGCTTCGTTTGAACCTTGGGAGTAGTGTCCGGTGGCATAAAAATTGGCTGTCGTCCTTTCTCACCAATGTAGCATTTCTACAAGGGAAGATTTACGATGCAATAATTGCAGTAATCAGAGTGGGTGCTTGAATATTATCCTCGGCTCTACGTTTAGCAAAAACACGCCATGACTGTTGTTCAATTGTGAAAATTAAAATAAGTTATCACTGTCTAATCTGTTGAAATCAATCAAATGAAAATGAGTACAAGAAAAAGAAAAGGGATTGAAGGAAAAGAAATGGTCGAAGGAGATTTTTATTAAAAACATTTCTGTAGATTGTAGATAGAACCTAACATCACGAAATTATAATATTATTGTACCCTTCAATTTGTCTCTGCTTTTTCTCATTCGCCTTAGAATTTCACGAAGAAAACACAAAATCTATTTAGGCTAATTTCTTTAACTTCATCCTTTTAAAATTATCATGAATATTAAGTAAACCTGTTTTAGTAGCGACTAGATATTCTGTTCCAAGAAAACTAAAAAAACTAAATCGTCATTTTGCAGTTTTTTCTCTCATTCTTCGCCTCAAAAATTCTGCAATCAAATTTCAAGAGCACGTATGAAAATAAATATGGAAATTAATTCCCAAAAATATCGACCAAAACAAACGTGATAAAAATTTACAATCCATAAACGAATCAAAATAAAGATGTCCCTGGTGCCACTTCCGAATCGCTCCACCTGTCTCCTACAGCGTCTCGTTCATGCGTTTCCGGTGCACATTTTATCCGTTTCCTGTCTTCCTCGGACGGCAGCGGATCGCCAACACTCATGAAAGGCAATGGGTGCACGAATTTCAACGCGATTAGCACTGCGGTGCGCGCGCGTGTGTCACGGACGCGGCGCCGGCCGCTTAATTCACTTATTCTCTCTCTCTCGAAGCCAATCGACCTAATTGCAGTCACGGTCAGCAATCCGTCCGCGTTCGCTGCTCATTCTCACTTTCAATGCGCGCGTGAATTACGATCATAGAGATGGATGTAATGGCCATTTATTAATTGCACTTCCCTCCGGCGCAATCAGGAGAGAGAAAAAGAAGCGAAACGTAAAAAATGAAACAGCACTGATTTATCTCGCTTTGTGCGAGTATAAGAGAGAATGAGTGAGCGCGCTCGCTGTCGTAATCTGAACGTCAATATTTGCCTGATTTATTAGCGGGTAGTGCGAGCGGATCGTGAAACCGCACACGGGAAATTATATTGTGTGCTGGCGATACTCACTTATTTATATATTGAAACGACGTGTGGCGTAATAAAGTTTTGTTTAATTTATTCATCACGCCGTAATTTATGGCTGTAACTCGGCAGTAATGATAATAATAAAGAGCAGTCTACTCGAACCGTTGTTTTAATTATTTTATTAATGCACAAGTGAGCGTGTTTCCTTGAAATCCAAAAAGAAAAACACATTACACATACAAGTCAGAAAAAATACTTTTCATCTCCAAGCATTTTGACAAACTTATAAAACAATTAGGAGCGAGCAGGTGGAGCAGCTGCCAAAAATTACGAGTGCAAATTTTGATTAATTCTCTGTGCTCCTCCGGCTGCTTGTGCGAGCTATAAAGGCACCAGCAGCATCACAGAGAAAATTCCGCATAGTTCAGGTTATTCAAGCGGCCAGCAGCACACCAGACTCTTAATAATTAGCTTTCGCTATGAGTTGGGTTGCCAATCTTACACCGTCATGTCTGATTCCGTTACAAAACATTTTTGGAGTGTTCATATCTGTTGATTATTTTTCTACATAAATCCAAAAGCTATGCTTATAAGGAAACTTTTTAACAGGGGTGGAATTTTTTTATTCGATGATTTTAGTGATACTTGGAGAATTTAAGAATGTAACAGCCAAAATTTTTAAAACTTGATTTAAAATGCAGTTTTAGCTATATTTAGCTGAAATTTGGTTTGTAGATTGTAGACACCGTTCAATGAGACAAATCGATTGGTGGATTATATTTGACGTGCTAGAAAAAACTGAAATGGGTTAGTTTCGGGCTTTGTAGTTTTTTAAAAGTTAACCGTAAAAGCAAAAAAACTGGACATAATTAATAACCTGATAAAAATTCGTATTTTATGCATGTGGACTGAAATTTAAATGTTAATTGTAGGAATAAGGTAAAATAAAAAACCTGATTCTTTTCTAAATGACAATGCACAACAGGACAGTTCTCTTTTAAAATTCATTTAAGCTGAGCATGAAAATTTGGCAGATTTTTATGAAATGTTGTTCTGCCTAAAATTGGCAACCCTTTTGTGAGTCGAGTCCGCGGATTTTTCGTCAGCGTGTGCGTGCCTTGAAGCTGGACGCTAGATTATATTAATGTGGATGGACGGCACCTGCTGATTTCCTGGCCCCATCGTCGTAATTGAACCTCCAACCGTTTTAATGCACCGCAGGTGCGACTGACTCACACAGACAATAGCACCTGTCCCTGCAGGTCGGGCTGACCCTGCAAGGGTTCCTCTGCGGTGACACGACATGCACACAGGTGAATCTCCTTCAGCTGGTCAGTGAGTGCTATTGTGCACTAGGGTATGCAAATTGAACTGCTGGACGCTCGTTTTTCTTTATTTTTCGCCATTTTGCCACTTTAATATTCTCTTATCGGAGCTGTTTTTTGTGTCTCGCCGCAGGGCACGTTTTTTACATCGCAAGAAGCGCGTGCCTCTACTTCTCTTCGAATTACATTATTTCTTGTCTCTAATAGTACGCGTTTGTTGATTTATGGTATTCGATCGGACTACCGATTAGCATTATTGAAAGAAGATACACTTCATTTTTCAATTTTACCATACCTTCAGGATTTGAACTTTGAACAGTTTTTCCACCACTGGTATTTCCGGGAAAATTCTGCAAAACAATTTATGAAATTTGACCGCTAGAATTGAAAACAAATGTCGATTAAAAATGTGTGGGACCGGGAAAAATTCAAAGTTGAATTTTTGAAAATTTTTAATGGTTTCATAGTCATTGATGAAACGGTCAACAAACAATAATTTTATTTCCTGTCGATTTTCATAATCGTAAGCCCAGTTTTCCACGTCTTCCATAAAAAAAAACCTAAGCTATTCATCCCGCATTAAACACATCATTAAGAAAAGAAAGGGCGCTGCTGCCAAGATAAATGTCTACAATCGGCTACCTCGTTCTTTCTAATACTGAAAAATCCATATTATGAGGGTCCGACCAGTATGGTCTGGAGAGTGCTTCAGGTTGCTCCTGACACTTCAGGTTTGCATGGCAAGCAGGTGCCTGGGATTCATTATAAAAAAAATGTCAGGCTGAGCGCCTACCGCCGAGAAAGTTACTCCTGTCTCACCATCATAAATTATTTTTCCCCTTTGTTTCCCGTGCGAAGTAGAGCGTGCTGCACGGCGGCAAGATTACCAAAGCGCGGGGGGATGAATAGGATGAATGGACCTCTGGTAAAATATGGAATTCGAATGGGGGCGGCGAGGGGAAAAGGAAGGCCACCTTCAGAGTAAATATTTGCCAAGGAATTCCTTTTGTTTCTGTGCCTTCTTTTAGGGCATTTGATGGAGTGCGTTCTATTCAGTTTATGGCAGCGTATCTAGAAGGTCTTTGTCAACAAACTAGACCTTTTTGGCTCACGTCGCTACATGAGGCTATTAATAGTGAACGACTTTTCAAAGCTGAAGAATGAAGTAAGGTATAATAAAGCGATCGGAGGAGTTTTCTACGAAATAGAGAGGCTGCGTAGATATTCTCTCAGGTCTCCATAAACGTACCTGCCGTTTCTTTTGTTTACAATCTTTCACACTCTTTCGGAAAAGTGTCAAAGAGAAATTCCACGAATCCTGGCCGGAGTTCAATCACGATGCCAGCCAAACCAAACAGGAGATGGAATGCGAATTGCGCCAAGAACGACGGCCGCAGGCGCCGCCTCGAACATACAAATGCCCAAATTATCAGAGCAAGGAGCAAGCGCGCCAGACCGTCCGCGCACGCATGTTTCCCATTTGAGAAGTGCATCACGGAATAAGCCTTTCGATCGAGGCGTGTTTTAAAAGGTGCTGACCTTGGGGCAGCATTTCACACGTGCACCAGCAGCTGGCTAGCCGAATAATTTCTTTCCTTCCCGCATAGCTGGCCGTGCGGATGACCGCCGATTCATCGCAACCATCGGCTAACGAGCGCCACCTGGCAGCAGCCGCCGCCGCAACCAGAGGAATTCGCGCAAAACCCCGACAACATTGGGCTCGGCTCGCCGATGACACCAGAGATAAATTCATTTCGTTGCTCTGTGTCGCGCGGTAAGAGCGAATAATGCTCGATCCTAAAGAAAACCAACTTGACCAGATTGATCAGAAACGGTTTTTTACAATCGATGCAAGGTTTCCCCTTATTTGTCACAAAATCAGCAGAACAACTCAATCTGTGCTCTAATTAGTAATTTCTTCTCTTTTTATATGTGCAGCCAAACCGAAAATCAAATCAAGTTAATCGTTTCTTTTTAACGTATGGCTTATTTTAAGAAAATAATGTTTGTTGTTGAACAAAACAAGTCCAGCCAATTCAAACAAATTAGCAGCCGGTAATCGCTTGGTTAATTATCACAGGTTTCACATATCAAAAACAGTCTTGTGTCTACACAGAAATTAAGTGTTGCAAGAACCCAAAACAGATGAATCCAAGCTAAAAAGCCATTATTTATTTCACTGCATTTTTCATCTCTGGAAGTTCTTTCAAATCACGAACAAGCTGGTTCTATTGTCTTGGTAGAGAATTGAAGCACAGTATTAACAAAACTATCACTGCTTCTATTTCAAGATTAAGTTCAAATATCAGTCTAGTTTTTCGATGCCTTATTTTGCATCATTTGGATCGTGGGCCAGATTTTTATGATTTATAGCAATAGCAGCTATTTTGCGATGCAAATTTATGACTGCGCTTGTCAAGAGAAAATTATAACAACTTCATTTTTAACCTTCACAAGTGAGTTCAGTTTTTACGCCTCTCCGCGATTACGTGGCACCAGGCGTGATTTGTTATCAGAGGGACGCAGGTGCGTGCTGCTTGTTTTTCTCTCATTTCTGCCCTCTGCTTGCTTTTCTCAGGAAGTGGACATTACTCTTTGAGTGCGTCCGTAATTGCTTCAACTTTGTACGCTGCTCCTGCCGCGACACTATAGCAAGTTGACGACTTTTATCAACCTTCCAAGTTGTTTTTTTTCTAAATGTAGATGTTCTCAAGCTGCAGGCGACACCTTTTTAAGCCACTGGACTGAGAGGAGCTTGTTAAAATAAATAAGCTGGCTAATTTAAAAATTAGGGCTTTTAAAGGTCTAAGGGGGAGGATCGTCACAACAGTTGCAAATTATTTAAAAAAATTAAATACGCTTTATTCTTGAAATTAAATATTTTCTCGTCTAAAGAGTTGAATGCAAATTATTAGAAGGTCCAATTTGCTCAAGGTCCTTTCAGCTTTAGAAGGAAGCAAGATTAGACAGGAATTATATAACGCTATTGATTTGATTCGTAATCTGAGGATAATAAAAGAAATTTCAGCGTTGACTCGACGAACACAGGCGCCTTGTTGACAAAGAAATGGTTCCGTTCAAGACAAATTTGCATGCTATGACGACGACGACACACCTTTGTTTCGCAATATCCGCTCGTCGCCGAGGCGGGACACCATCAAAACAAACACTCATTGACAAACTCTCGTTTTCAGCCAGCTGAATGGCACGATTGTCAACATCCTTGTCCGAATCTGCATGACAAAAGTCCGTTTTGTCGGCCACTTGGATTGTGGGTCACGCGCTTCCCGGTGGCTGGAGCGGGTGGTGCGGCCCGTCTGCGAATCGTGACCAAAGCAATTATTAGAGTGCGTACTCGTTATTATTATTACCGTTTCGAATTAATTGTTACGTTGTCTGTCCGAGTCGGCGGTGGCTTTTGCGCGATTCTTTCGCCTTCCCGTCGGCTGCTCGGCTTCGTGTGCAGGCAGAAGTGAGTTTACCTTGAGCTCGGTCAATGCTTGCTTTGCTTTTAGCATGTGAGGCCTTGAGATTTTCAACCTGTGCGAGCGAGCGAGTAAGCGAGCCAACCGACCAGCCTGATTCTCTGTATATGTGTGTGCGAGGAGTGACTTTATTATTCCTTTGGGAGTGTGTGTGTCGCCTCGTGGATAGCTGCCCGTTTTCACTTTGATCGTTTCATTTTATTCGATCGCGCCCCTCGGCCCACCCATAAAACGATAAATTAATAAAAATTGTTCATTTTTCCGTGGCCCGAGAGGACCGCGCGCCGCCACTCGCATCCCGGCCGTTGTATCTATTCGCCTTTTATGGCTAATAAATTCTAGCTCGCGATCATGATTTCTATAAGCAGCTCGTTTGCATGGAATTCTGTTTTGTTTTACCACTAATTATAGCTTGGTCGGCGTGAGGATTGGGCAAAATGTCAGTTTCATCACGAGGAAGTGGGACACGTGTGATAAAAACTTCGAAATATCTGCTTTAAATTAACACGATTGATTAAGTTGTGAGATTTTTATGTGGACATAAAATTTTAATGATTTTTGCGTTCAGGCATCTGTCATAATCTATCCGTTTGAAACACAAAGTTAAAATGGCCAGAACGTACAACCGCAACATGACCTAAATTAAAACACATCTGTTCTTAATTAATTTTTGAAGAGTATTGAGGATAAATAAAGAATATATCTTT
Organism: Cloeon dipterum; assembly: GCF_949628265.1. Lineage (NCBI taxonomy): Eukaryota > Metazoa > Arthropoda > Insecta > Ephemeroptera > Baetidae > Cloeon > Cloeon dipterum. The sequence continues at coordinate 13,349,589 of NC_088790.1, forward strand.
TAAGTATGAAATTTTTTTAATTAAAATTGAATTTTGTCCTTGGCATTTCTTCAGACGAGTCTGTGCCCTCTTTCCTGAAAGAAATTCCGTCACAAACACAGCCCATCCTTGCTGGCGGTGCATTAGCATTATTTGCGCCGGTTCTTTCCTCCTCCGCCTGAGAGGAATTCTTTTGACAGCCAGATGCTGCCGTGCTGGAGAGGAGACGGCGGCGGCGATTTAAACGTCTGCAAGCGCAGCCGCACGATGATTATCGTCATTATTGCAAAGTGATTTGCGCTCTCTCGCAAACACGTAATACGAAGGGTCATCGTCTGCCTTGTTAGGAATTGAGATAGACGGACTGAATGGAGTGAAAATTGATGTGTTAAGCTTGGCAAGGTTGTTGGCTCAAAATATTACGGATGCGTGAATTTCCACGAATTCAGTTTCCAAAAATGCCTGCGTCACTATTTCCTCCATAATTTATTTTTAAAAATTTCCGCTAGCACAAATTAAATGAAATGAATGAAACGCAGGATTATGAATGATTCCCCTAAACAAAATGAGCTAGTTTAGGCTTGTTTTCTATTTTACTACTGTACGTTCAGCTCATAAAGCGGTGCCAATTTCAAATTAACATCCGCTCAAGTTAATTTTTGCTGGGCCTGCACAAAAGCATTCATGTTTTACGGCCGTGAATTTGGCGAATAATTGTAAGAGATCGGACGCAGACAGCGCGTATTAGCACCTAGTTTCGCGGACCAGCGGGAAACGTGTATTGTTACATTTTCCTTCCCGCATACACATAATTGAGGCGGGGAAATTAAAAAGCATGTTCAGGCGCGTCGTAACGATGTTGTAATGCCGAGTTGAAAATTAACTCGTGCGCACTCAAGCCCGAAAATTCGCGTGCTGCAGAATTGCGCAACGGCGGTGAAGACGAAAGTGGTGGAAGCGGTGGAAATTAATTGCCATCCAGTAGCTAACGATTAATGTTAACGTATGTCCGCGAATTAGTTCTGGCAGACAGAATAGAGCAAAAAATCTGTTCTCAACACGGATCCATTTCAGCTATGATATTAAATTCCTAAAAATCTATTTAGACTCTTTATAAAATTTAAATTTCTTTTCTGCTAACTTGAGAACACGGTATTTTACCTTTTATAGTCTCGAGATGCAAGAATAATTAGAATTTCTCTATCTGAAATAGTTCAAAATAAAGGATAGATTTTTTGGCTTTTGAATTTTTATTGTGTTGCAGAGAGTTTTTTTCACAAGTGTTCGCGATTTCAAATCTTGTTTAGCAATAAGAAGACAACCGTTTAGAACTGCTATATTTATTCTGAATCTTTTGATTGTGATTCTGTGGCTAAATCTTTTGCTAATCCAAGGTCTGAACGGCAAAAACAAATCTTGGTCCAGTGTTAAATCTTGTACATGATATCATTTTTCTCTACAGCCATCCCCTATTAGCCCATTAAACCGCACAGAGTAGAGCTATATGCTGTGTGTTAATTTGTATTATTTTAAGGAGTTCCAGAGTTTTCTAGAATCCTGCGAAGCGTCCATCACGTCTTTGGGACTTCGGAGAAAAAGGAACAAATTTGAAACCCTGCTCGGCTGTCATTAGTCCGTCGTCTTTTGTTAAACAAATTTCCCGTGACCAAGTAAACGGTGCCAAATTTGTCACTGTCTCCGTCCGGTGGGCAGCCAGTAGAAAAGGAATCCAAAGATGCGGAGCTGAGATAATGGAAGGGAAAAATTCCAAGGCCAGCCGCCACTTTCTTCGCTTGGTCTGGCGGCGGCGGCCGCCGCCGAACTCGCGATTTTCCTGTTCGCAGCCGCGCCGCCGCCTAGCTTTTCGAGCGGAACGGACAAACTTTTAACTCTCTCGTCGTTGTCGTCTCCCTAGCTTGCACTCGAAATGCATCAAGGCCGAACTTAAGATGCGGTCTATTATTAGCAGGAAAATAGTAACGGAGGAGAGATCGGTTGATCGGGAGGCGAGCCTAGCCGAGCCAGGCATTTGTGGTCAAACGTTTTCTCAAAGACTATTGTTTGTTTATTGCATGGATCATCAGAGCCACAGGAAATATTTATAAAAGACGTTCTACTTTGTCTGGAGAAAGATAATAATAGTGCTTGAGAATTGCAATATACACTTAGTTTGATGACTGCATATTCTTGCTAAATTTCACCGAAACCCACAGCCCGGGATTTATAATTTATTTAAACAGTCGCAAAATTAAAGATAATATACATAAAATTTAATAAAACTGCCTATTGTTATCATTTAAATATAAAGAGCAAGCAGCACGGAAATATTCATCAGGTTGCACTTAAGCTGAAAAGTATCACATAACGAGTGGGAATGGCAATAAAAGTAAAGAAAGGTGTCACTTGGCTCGGCGGCGTAAAGTGTCATTTAACGCTGACCATCGGATGCAATAAAATGCACGGAATTTATCATTAGTCGGCAGTAAGCTGCACAGCCAATCACGACTTGAATCGAATTCAATAATTCAGCGCCATAAAATTAATTCCAATAGCAATAAAATTTAACGATTATGACGATAGCGATGACAACAAACACTCGACGGTTGGCGAGCCCGGACACCAAAACTCAAACAGATCGTCTGGGCAGAGGATTATATAAAACCAGCCAGCCAGGCTTTCCTTCCCTGCCCGTAATTGCGTATATCGGGTTTCGCCAGCCGAACACGGCATTTTCATTACGGTTCCAAAGTGCAAGCCATGCATGCAAAATCTGCAAAAATTCGCGGTGCTGCAAAAAATTCAGGACCGAATCCACTGAAAAACTGGTTTTCGCTCCCACCGTTGCTTTTGTTCGAGTCCAGGCATGAGCAAAATCAAAGAACAGAAGAAATTTGCGAGTGAGTGTATAGTCTCAATAAAATAAAAATTCTTCTAAAACTTTCAATATCCTCATACAGCCATTTCGTAGATTTAAGGGATTCAAGTACCTTTCAGTCAAAAACATTATCCCGTTTTATCGAGGGTCACCAAATTTGATTTTTTTCTCAGCTATCTGTATGCTTATCTGTACATTTAAGTTAAGAATACGATAATAAATATATTTTATTGCGCTCGTATCGTGGATATTTTGGCGGAACTCGACCAATAAAAAGCGGCTCGCTTAACTTCACGCCTAATTGAACTGCGGAAACATTTGCATGCCGTTTTAACATGGGCGCTCGATTTTCGAGGAATTCACGCTGTCTGCGCTGGAAATTGAAAGCATGACTGTGTGGGTCGTGTGGGAAATTCGTGTGTTATTGCTTGTATTGAGTTTTACACTTCAGTAGTCTCTCAAATTTCGTGAGAACGCACCTGCAGGTGAATTTCAGAGTTCCTGTCAATAAGATTTAAAACTGAAACGGCCTTTTTCAAAGTCAGAGAAGCCTAAAATTGATATCCGACCCTCTGTTGTATATAAGCAGAGGAAGGAGGTCCATTCACATAAAATCCTGCGCCGCCGATATTGAATCGCAATTTATTTTCGCGAAATTCCCACGCACCGTGTGTTGCCTCTTGTGGAATGGGCACCGGCACCGCCACCGCCAGCGAGGAATATAATTTTCTCGTGTCTGGTGGGTCGTGCCGATGCATTTCTTGAATAAAAAGCACACACACATGCGGCGCATACCGCGATTACGTGTGTTCAGTACATATGTACGCGAGAGATGCTTTAAATAATCGAGCCAACACCAAGGGCACCGAAGAAGTGCAACAATGAATAATCCCGCCGGCCGGTTTTTCCATATTTATTGCCACGAGCAGCCACTTATCTCGCGCATTAATAAAACACACCGCGACAAATGTCGTGCTCATGCCGTGTAAATCTCTCCAGGGTAATTTTGCTGACTTTCAGGCGCAAACAGGCGGGCACCGGGCGTAAAGTTGCTTATCGCCGCTTCCGTAGCCTACATAACAATACTTTTAGGATTAATTCTGATAAACAAGGATGTCAACTGCTACGAATTCTGTGTATCGCCGCCCACAACTTCTCACCAAAGAAAAGCATGCCTATATATAGGCTCAAATTTTTGTGTTAAAACGATGCTCAAATTACAATATTTAATAGGGTAAAAACTATTAAAAATTCATTCATTCATCCTTGTTGTCGGCTTGTCTCTATAGTACTATTATTACACTTTTATCCTTGAAGACCGTGGAACAGTCGAGTTGGAAGGGTTTTAAAATATTAGTAAAGAGGAAAAAACAAGATTGATCGCTCTCTATGCACAGTATATATTTTTTTAATTTTAATTATTCCAATACTGGCCGTAAATCTTGGAATATCAATAAAATGAAATTTATTAGAGCTATATGTGATGCATAAATATTAAGATAAATGGAGTTCTTGAAGTTACAGTCGCCGAACTTCGTCTCAGGCGAAAATGAAAATCGCGAGAGTCGTGAGGGTGATTGATGGATGAAGTAGTTTGGCGTGCGGTCTCTCAATCTTGAGCTAATCAAATTATCCGCGCAGCGTTGTCTGCACGACGGCTTTGCCTAACTCGATAGAGCGCAGCTCGAATTGCCGCGAAGAACTGTTGTTAAAATATTAAATTAGCAGAGCGAGCTGAATTTTTCGGTCCGGAAGCCAGTCAAGTGGGCGGCTCGAGGATTTAAGTGCGGCTTTCCTGCACTTTCTTTGTGGCAATACGCCTGCAAGTGTGCATGAACTTGAGCGAATGCACTTCCTATTCTTTCTCCACTCGCGAATATGAGAAGCAGTGCACTTTTGCGCGTTCCATGCGATTCTCTAGATTTTAAGTGTAAAAATGGGTGGTCAATATGCTCGGATTAATGGAAATAAAAAGTGGCTCTTACGCTTCACTTGACAGTCTCTCAGCGTTGTACTTGGAGTGAAAATCAAGGAGTTCTTGCAGCAGTCCCTTCTCAATCATTTCATCCACCCGCTTATCCAGATCCTCGTCAAGCACACCCTGTAACACAAATTAAAAATGTTAATTTAAGCAAACCTCGTTTTCCAGACTTTAAAATGACTGAATTTTAATTGGTCTTCGCCCTATTTAGGAGCTAGGACTGAAAATTTTGCTTATTCGGTATCTATTTCGATAAAAATTGAGGAGAGGAATAGACAACAAACACAGGAATTTTTTTATCTTAAAATTATAATTTTAGTCACGATTTCCTTTCAAGGCAAACATATTCATTCGAGAAAAATGCTCCAACTTTCCAGTTCCAAGAAGTTTAAGAACTTTCCAGTTCCAAAAAGAACAAGGGACGTTGCTTATAATAAACCAATCCCTCCAAATATATTTCTCACGAACCTGTCCTCCCCTCCCCTCCGTTAATTACTGTGCCGCAAATCCTTAAAATCCTTGTCAGAAGCACATAGAACCATCAAAAGTAATTTTCCAGACATTTGCATGTTCAACGTATGAATTCAGTCTGAAAATTAGTCTTTATTGTGCTTCACTCAACGGAACTGGCCGAACTATCACACGTCGCATCGTTTTTACCCTCGAAAGATAAAGCATTCATCGGCAACGCCAGGATATGGGAAACACGCAGTGCGGGTTGATTATTTACATTTCACTACTTCATCGATACAACGTTCCGTTGCATTCAGTTACGTGTGTCTGCAGCGGCCGCGGTCGATCCGATTATGTTTGCTATTATTAGTCGGCCTCATATCATCTCCCGACAATGAGCAGAACGAGCCTTTAAATTGTCAACGCAGCCAATTGGGCGCGATTTATCGCAGGAAGTTGAGAGCCGGCGGCTGCAATCAAAAAGAGATCATCTTTCTCGGGCACGCCGGCTAGCGTTTATTGGCCAAGAACACACACTGCACGTTGCTTTATCTCGCATCGAAATAGACTCTGCACTGGCAATAAAGCACCAATGATATAAAAACAAGAGGGCAGCAGATAATTTTACTCCAATTTACGACCCTTCTTTATTTTGGGTTGCAAAACATGTCACTTCTAAAAAGAATAATTATTCTCTGGAAAAACAAAACAATTTGTTTAGAAAATAGACATGCTTAGTAAGCTTCTATAAATTATCGCCACTATATGGGTGTTTTTTTAGTTCCTCCTATCGTTTATTTGAAATTGAAAGCTCTCTTCTTCCGCGTCTTTCTTAAATTGAGATTCCCCTTTAAGAATGAATAAACCCTAACACTTTATGCGCCACTATCTGTCAGCCACCTCGACACTTATCTCTTTTCGATAAGCGCACTTGGCAATTGGCAAAGTAATCAAGAGGCCGCAAGTCAAAGAGCCGAAATTGATAAAATTTGCGCACGAAGAGCATTGCACGAGTCAAAAGGTCACAAATTGACGCCTTCCTTTTGCAATATCAAGCTCGAATTCTAATTCTTTAAAATGATAATTGCGCCAGCAAAAACCGCAGCTAGAGAGCAGTTCAAAAGTTATCTGCCCTTTTCTCCTTGATCTTTCGACCAATGAACACAGATCAGTCGCAAATCTGGCTGAAGGATGCAAGCCTTCTTTCATAATATTTTTCAGAAATTACGATGAAACTGAGCAATTAGATTTAGCGCAGGAACTTGACAGCAACAAAGAAAATGTACCTAAAGTCTTAAAATCAATGCTCATTTCGAAAGAGATGAACCGATCAACAAGGTCTATAATTTTAAAGGGTAGTTGTAAAAGGGAAAGGATGATTTTTTTTATTTTCAATCATTTTCAATTATAACCAGCCCGTTGGCTCGCATTGTTAAGGCACTCTCAGGAGTGTCAAAGCAATGAGAGGTATTTGAGCAGTTCGGAGATCTAATACTGGCTACCCAATGTCAGAAATGGCAAAAAGTGGTTAGTTTAGTGACTCGAAATAGTCGAAATGCTCAAATTGCTCAACGGGCTGGGAGGCGCACCGGCGCCGACTCGCTACTTGCTGGTTTGCACCTTTCCAGCATGCGTGATTTGGCTTCACGGGACAAATGTCTAGCGTTTCAATGCAGTCCTCGGTGCGGAGGCAAGTGGCCCTTGAGTGGGCTGGGTCCCTGTGCGGCCTGGTGCGCCCATGTTATCCGTTCGCGGTGTTATTGGGACCCGGGTTTCAGCATTCGTGCTAGTGCAGTGCGCGCCCTTCCCGGTCCTCCGGTCCTCGGACAGGGATAAAAAGAGCAAAAAAAAAGTATATGAAACAACGGAAGGATATAAATAATATTAGCCAATCAACGGTGACACCACATACGTTAGTAGACGATTTATGGAAACATTAAAGGCATTGTGCCAAAAAATAAACGAGAAGAAAATTTGAATAACTAAATACAAACTTGGTCACGGGTAAAGAATTTTTATTTCTTCCTTTTTTAATTTCGCTTTTCATTTCAACATCAAAGACCAAAAAACATTAATGTGCCAGTTTCAATTGATAAAGGTCTGCGATAAAATCGCATGAGACCAATTTCAAGGAGAAGTGCATCGGAACGAACGGTTGTAAACAAACTTGACCCGTATTTCCTAGTTGACGACGAAAGCAAAGCAATAACCTTTCGTCCTTATCGAGCAGCGGGCGGGCATTGCGTCAAAGCGTCGTCCAAGCGGTGGTGGCAGACCACACCGGACAAACGCAAGTCCACTTCCCTAAATGCGGGCGAGTCCTTCAATCGTTGCATTCGGCGCGCGATTCAGCTACACTCCTGACCTTCGCACGCGCTGCAAAAGAGCTTGTTGTTTTTTCAACAACGTGTGACTCTGCTGTTTTGCTGCATGCCCAGCTGGACTACGAAATACAAACTCTGCATTCTACTTTTCAAGAAGGGAGATGCAGACGCGGTTACGAAACACTCGCTCAACACAACAACAAAGGATTCGTGCTGGCTAGATGATTATAAAATTAATAAAAAGCAATTCTGATCAACGAAGGCATGAGTTCTGGCCTAGTAAGATAATTTAAAATCCCAAGTGGTTGAAATAACGCTGTCAAGATCATTATCATTTTTTATGAAAAGAGAATAACGTTGTTGTTATTATTGAAAATTCTAGTGCTACAAACAGAAACCTAACACTCTTGAATTCAGTTGCATAACTGTTAAGATGACACGGGACATATTGAGGGTGTCAATAACTCATGAAAAATAGATTTTAAGGAGGATTTTTTCAGGCGCTCAAAATACATGAGACAGTGTGCACAAGAGGACTGTGATAATATTTTTTTTCATATACTTGAAATTTAAGATGTTAGGAGAAAATTCAATTTATAATCAGAATTTCAATGATTCCCCAGAAGGGTCGGAAATATCGCTTATTTTATTTTTGCAAGCAGAGCATTTCGTTTCTTCAGTTTCATGCAACATTACCCATCGTGGTTAATTTTCATCATTTGCCAATTGCTTAATAATTAGGTAATTTTTGAGCTAAAAGGAGAAAATCAAATTAATATTTTGAATTGGCAACAGTTCAATGCAAAAGAGAAATTGCAAACCTTTTAATTTTAAGAACTTCAAAATTTCCAATTCAATAATTGTTTGTTCTTTCAAAAAAATTAAATATTATTATTTAATGTCGAAACCTTGCAGAGATTATAACTAGTTGGTAGGTAATGTAACCTTCAAAGAGGTGCTTAAATTGCCCTGCTGATCCGTAATAAACAAAATTTGAATCTAAATTGTGCATTACCTCATTGTTTCCATCCGTCCGTATTCGTTAGAGATGCAAAATTTGGCTCTCCCAAAGCATCATCAACTAAGCAAACAACTTAATTGCAAGTGTAAATATGCAAAGTGCAGGAATTCTTAGCATTTGGTAATTAACGTGAGATTTTCCTTGTTGCAAAGGCGCAAAGAACAAACTTCCAGCTGTGTCACCGGTATGATTTTATTTATTCAAACGATCCTTTGTGAGCACTTGACAGGCGACAAGAGTGAAATTAAGTGCTCGATTCGAGGAAAACTGTGTGAACGCGTGCAGCGACATTTACGCGATTTATATCACAGGTATACGAGAACTTGATTCGCAGCAACCTGGTACGTGTCTTTCCTCCTCCGGTGCAGTGAACCTTTGAAAATTGTGCCGCAACACGTATTTATTTCACTGACATTCGCTTCCCTAATTACCTTCCTGTACGTCCGTTAAAATTTTGCCAGGAAATGAATTTTCATTTTAAAAGTGAAAAATAAAACATTTTTGCCTTTATTACTAGAGTTATCAGAGCAAAAATTATTCCGATTCCGATGCCACATAGAGAGATTGTGTCAACCAACATTGTTATAAATTTCAGTGACCCCTCAAACAAAATCACTATCGCGTTTGTTTGATCAGCAGGCAGCGAGGAACGATCAAACGAATGTCCTGTTTTCCCTGAAGAGGCTCATTTCTCGATAAAGAAGAGGCACGATTGATCGAGATTTACGGCACCATTTGATATGACCGTAAAAGTGAGAGTGGTGAAGCTCCCATCACAATGCGAGACACCCGAGCCGATTCATTCAGAAGCCAACAGACGATCCCCGTTTGACAAATGCAGCAGCATAGAGAGACGATGATAGAGGAAAGGAGAGAAAGAGAGAGATGTGAAAAATATATAGCCACCAACATCTGCAGTTTGATGAGGGGCAATGGGGTGAAATTCAGTTAAAATTAATATTAGACTGTTACAAAAGTTTGACATTTTTGGTGTTCTGAGGTGTTTAGGTAATTTTAAAGATTCGATGACTATCAGTTTAAACTGGTCCCATGCATCATTACAAATATTGGTTGTCTGCAACATAAATTTTAACGTAAAAGAATAAATTAAGTGGCGCAGAAAACTAATTGCAAAATTTCAGAATGTCGCTGCCGTGGATGTACAAGATTTTTTATGAGAGATCTCAGTAATGGTTCGTCTCAAGGGTGAGTCCATCCCATAATAAATTTAGAAGCCCTTTTTGCAGTGTAGCAGTTTCACGGTAACAAATACTGCGTCCAACGAAGAAATAAAAAGGAGATTCATCTCGATAAAAAAGTTAGTTGGAACAAAGCCGTCTTAATTCTCGGTTGAATTTATAAATTACAAGAAAATCAACCTACAATTTTCAAAAGAGAATTGAATTAAATATATCAAAGCCAAGGTCTTCAGAGGAAAATACTTAAAAGAAAATAAAAGTGTTTGGAAAGTAGGGTAAAAGGGAAAGGTTTCCACAATGATGAGGCTAACGGAGGACAATAATTTTATTGGCAAATTTGTACTAATTTAGCCAAGTCTTCTGCGCTGCATATATAAACAAATCGCAAACCTCTTCCCAGTAATCATGTTCAAAACATAATGGAATAGTTGTCCTTATGTTTAGTTTATATTTTATATAAATGTTACTCGAATGCATCTATATTATTTTCTGATTCTGTTCTCTCCTAATTTGTCTTGAGAATGAAAATGGACATATCATATTGCAGTTTTTTCTATAAAATCATCCTATAAAACTAATTTCAAGAAGAATGGCAAAAGAACAGACAGACAATAAAAAATTATTTGTACTACAAGACATTTATAGCACAACAGAAATAATAAAAAAATTTGTCACACCCCTCTTCTCGCATCTTAGATCGCGCCACGTGTGTGTTGAGTCGTAATTCTTCTTCTCCTTATTTAATACAACATCTCGGGTAGCGAATTCGCTCTTTTTTCACAACATCCGGAGGCGGTAAGAATGAACGAGGCGGCAGAGAATCATTCATAAAAAAGCAGCTAGCTCTCCTCGCGCTTTGTGGGTTTCGCTGCTCTCGCTTTTCAACGTCGCGTCCATCCATCCCATCACTCACCTACAGGTTCTGCTTCAGGTCGTGCACTCACAGTGTTGTTGTGCCAGCGATTGTTGGCACTGATTGCGTGCGACGAGTGCGAATAACGAACCGAATTAGGGACGCGTCGTGGTCGTTGGGAGGAAGTGCCGCGCGCATGCAGATGTTCTCATATGAATGAATGAACCAACGCAGATTTCCAACTCTCTTTCTCTTTCTTTCTTTATTAATTCAATTCAACGTCTGTTGCTGCTGCTGCAGAATGCAGACGCTTCTTTCATTAAAGATGATTTCGCGCCTTTCAGCGCCTCCGAAAATTCCTTTGTTGCGTCAAAGGGCAGATTCCTTCTGAATGAGTTAGCTATGTTCCTCTGCTTGCATTTAATTAATTTTTATGTAAATTGAGATTTTAATAAAAATACTATTTTAATCACTAGCTTGAAAATCATTGAAAAAAATCTGTAAATTAAGTCAACACTGTCTCTGCTCAATGCGAATTCCAGAATTAGGCCAAACTGCCAAAAAATGTGAGCTGAGTAAATTGGAAACAAGTAATGTTAGTGCAGGGAAATGACTGATCTAAAAAGGTGATAATCTCATTTCATATACACAGCTTAGTAAAAATAGCGTTTGAGCTGAACTCGGGATAAATTTTCGCCGCAAAAAAATTAAATTCTAAATAATTTTAAGTTTAATTTTATAAGGTAATTTTGGGGCTATTTATTTAAGTTAATTATACCATTTTGGTTGATATTTTGTTACTTTGGGCAGTCGTTAGTTCGGAAAAAGCTCTGGCATATCTAGATGGTCGAAAGTATGGTTCAAAGATCCTAAATTGCTTCATTCATGCTTATTTAATGTTCAAACCAAAATTGGGAGCTCAGAAAATATTAGTCATCCATATGAATTTGGCAGCTCGTATTAATTAATTAACTGTAGAAACTGATAAACAAAATAGGTTTAAAAAACCAAAAAAAAAAAATAACTCAAGAAATTTTAACCCAGACCAGGATGGGAACGAAAAATAATTTATTTTAAAAAAACCTACTCTTGGCATTTCCACCGTATAAATATTAGTTCCGCCTTTTTTGTTTAATGACATTGAAGCTAAGCTGGGAATTTAAAATAAAAGCCATATCAAACATCTGAAGCATATGTCACACTTCCGGCGCCAAATCGGCGCGATTAATGGCTAATTGAGTCGAATTGAAGAGAGAGAAAGAGCGGGAAAAAGCACAAGCCGCGCATTCCACGGCAGCGCGTAGTTTTTGCCGGCGCGAAAAACAGCCTTTCCCACGATTAGCACTCACTCAGTCCAAGTGTAGTATTCGTCGCAGCGCGATCAGCTGCTTTTTCTAATTTGACACGTGGAGCGCATTAAAACTAATCGAGGCCTCTCCTACCACGCGGAGAGCCAAAAGAGAGCCTAGCAAGCAAGAGAGAGAGAGGCACACGCGCCGGCAGCAACGCGAAGCGCCACTTTCGGCAGCAGGCCAACAAACAACGAGGAAAGAAAGGCAAACTCATTCTGCGGCTAATCATGAATGTGCCGGCACCAGAGGAAAAAAAAGTTAGTTGTTGCAGCAGCCGACCGGCGAGCAAAAAAGAGACGGGCGTGAAATTGCGACTTTTGGCCACTTGGGACACCACCGAATCTCGAGTCGCATCACCAGAGGAAGCAATTTGACGCATAGGGTCGCGAATTTGAGCTTAAGGAATGAAATAATTCGATTTTATCAAAGTTTTCTTTAATTGATTCGCATTAAATTGTACCATCGCTAATTTGGGAGTTGCCAATTTGCCTAATAAAAACATTTTGCAAGAAAATGTGTTCTGAAAAGCATTAAAAACGTTCCGTGATTACTAAATATTTGGCTCCAATTTCTACTAATGTACTACCAAGACTGTGGACCACCTTGCAAATCAAAAGAACTCACAAGACAATTATTTAGTGGAAAGAAAGTTAAAAAATAGCTTTCCACCTTTGATTATAATCTGTTTTAGTTTTTTGCAACATTTCCCAGACGAGAAATCATCAATGAAATTTACAATTTCTATTGAAAGATAATAATTACCCAACCAGCAATTTAAAATAGTCAACCCTCAAACAATAGAAATTGTTCGCCAGCTTGTCTACAGCTATTAGAGGTTTTTGTCTGCCTCGCTCCGTGTGGCCGAAAATTTCGATGGCGGTAAAAAGCGCGCAAGCATTCGTCTTTTCTCGATGCGGTCCAGCTGTTTCGCACCGAGCGATAATTTTCGCTCAATCTGACCTAATTTCGTTTCCGTTATCTCCGAATAAGAGTGCGCGAGATAAGCGCACAGGGTCACCAGGGTCGCTAGTACGAATCCGAGAAGAAGGGCTTCCCCAATACGAAAGGGAAATCCGTCGCCAACTAAGCAGGGGCCAAGGAAGGTCACTTGGACACTGTCGCTTTTTGTCACGACAGAATTCATATCCAATGGTATTATTTCGAGCTTTAAATAAATTAGTCGGGGGTATTTTTTTTTAAAGATAATTGCTTCTATTGCGACCAGTTCTTTTTTAGTTCAACACAATTTTCATAAGGCGCGTTCATGCATAACCTGCTATTTGCTTCTTGCCTTTTAATGGTGTAGTTTTTCTTGCTAATTTTACCTGTTATGAATGAATAACAAGCTTGAATGTTACATTCTAATTTCTAGAAGCTGAATGAGATTTGAAAGATGATATAATTGGAACCTTGAGTCTACTATCGGCCACTTAGAAAAGTAGCGAAAAGATAATGGCTGTAAAAATTTCCTAAGTAGAGATCTCATTGGATTTGTGTCTGTCATCATGGCGTGAATGAATTTCAGTGGTCGAAATTTTTCGATTCATCAATTTTAGAAATTTACGGAGCTTTGAAAAATAGCTATTATTTCATACTGACTTTAAAATTAAAGTTTGGTTTAATTTAAACAGAGTTTTGTTCGATTTATTGCCCATTTTGACATATTCCACGATTTTCTTGATTGACATCGCAGCAAAGTGCCATAACTACAACCAAAATGCTATTTGTTAAATAATAGCATCCCAACAATTTCTTTTGATTAAATTAATTTTTAGTATCTTTAAATTGGTTCCAGACCAAACCAATTATTTAAATTCATCTTCCAGAAAGAAACGTTTTTAATCTTTAAAGCTCATTTCTTCAGCTTCCAATTTAAACAATAACTTGTGCCCAATCTTTAATCTAACTTGTAATCTAATTAAACTATAATATAATCTAATTATATAATATTGTGGTTTGTATCCCGTTCCAAGATATGATCACTGTCTAGACGCATTTTAGGACTTGTACACGTGCGAGTATGTAAAATCGCATATCATAGTTTCTAATCGGCCACGGCGGCGGGTCCAGAGGTGGCAAAATTCGCGCGCACATCGCGTGGCAGCCAGTTCGCGCCTGATTCGCAACTAACTGTAGGCTCCACTCCACGTGTACGAGTGCTTTTCGTGTGCAACTTTGTGTCCGTGTGTGTGTGCACTTATCACCACTGATTCGCGACGGAATATTATACACACATGTTGAATGTGTGTGCGTGTTATTTGTGTCGCAGTCGAATTTTTCTCGACGCACAGCACACGCACGTGTCAAGGTTGGCCCGGCCTATTCGTGGTGACGTCCACTTTGATAGCAGCAGCTAGTGCAGCTAACGAGCGAGCGAGAGAGCGAAAAAAAGAGTGCGTATCGGCGTCGGCGCGTCGACTTTTTGCGCGTGTAGTTCGACATCGCGAACCTCGAACCCCAGCTGATAACGAGCAGGCTTAAAACAAAATAATTGCCTTCGTTTTTTGTGACCCCCCCAAAGATTTATGAATTTCAACGGAACGATTTTCAAATGGTCCGTGTGACTTGACGTTTTAATTTAAAGATCACTCTGTGATGGTTAATTCGTATTTTTAAAACGGGCCTTAAGTCTTATATCAGAATTTTATTGCGGAAATGAGATTACTACTTATCTATAATGTGCGAGTAGAAATGTTCCCACACACGCTGGAGGAAAGGCAGTGCGAAAAATCTCTCTCATAATATAAATTTGAATACGTAAATAAACAGACCCAGGGGCGTCTCCAGCGAAAGGAAGTCCGCCGCTGCGATAGTGCTGCATGCAGTGACCAACCAAAGGATTGACACATACCAGGAAAAACTCTTTTGTACGGCTATTGCCGATAAACAAAATTTCATGATAAAATAAAATAAAGAACTGACACTGACTAATTTCGAAAGTTGTTTTTACTGGTGTTACTGATTTTGAGGGAAAACGGCGTAAAACAAATTTAAAATTTCTGAATAAAATCAAGCAGTCCATCGCATTTGGAAGCTTTAGTGAACATGATTTTTGTTCAATTCACATTTTCAGCTTTTCTGACGGCAATAAAATATTTGCTGCAGAGCCCGCAGTATAAAAAATGAACCAAAAAAATGCCCTCGTACTCATTCACTCGATTCGTAATCTCGAAATCCATAAAAGCAGCGCGAGCAGACTATAAAACAACAGTTTGGAAACGCAAATTTTGCTTCACGAAAGGCGAACTAGATTTTTTTCAATCCGGTCGGGTTGCCTTTCGCCGCAAGAGCATTCATTGCACGCGGCACTCACACAATAAAATCCGGCTGCTGAATAATTTCGCGGGCGGTCCAGCTCGCGTTTCAGCTCAGTCATGACCTAGCGCGTATGTAGTCGATGCACTTGACTCTCTCGCGAGCCAAATTCCAGCGCTCTCCACGTGCATGACACACCTTCGCCTTGCCGGCCGGCTCGCGCAGAACCGCAGCAAACCTACCTCTTTCCTTTCCCTGGACAAATTTTGTCCTGGTCTAAAAAAAGCTCAACCCGACTTACGAACAGTTCAAACTCGTGGGTAGAAAAAAACGGGCTCGTGCGGCCCCGCCCAGAGTGTATTTTTGATTTTGCTGAAGCAGGTCCATCTATCAGCAGATAATGTGTCATGGTTCGACCTCACGTGGCCCTCAATGTGCGAATTTTGCATTCACCTCCTTCCTCTTGTGTGAGAGCTGGACGAAAAATAAGTTTCGCGAATGCAGTCAAAGATATCTCGAATATTCGGACTGTACCTGATTAGCGTTAGAAAAACTAGTTTCGCCTAATCTATTCAAATGACGCAAGTTTAGTGTCGCTATTTACCTCGTGCCGTTTTATTTTTGTCGGAAAGAGCTATTATTATTTAAAAACATTTCTATGAGGATATTTTCAAAGTGTATACGTGCTAAATGTTTGTGACACAACAGGAAGTCGCTTAACCTCCTCAATTTTTAAGGAATGAATGAAAGCAGACGTGACCCTAAAGTTCAATTATCATGTTGGATGTTATGGAAATTTTAACTGTTGTATCCACGTCACAGTAAAGCAAAAAAACAGTTCAACACGATAAGAGCTGTTTTATAGCGGTTTTGTCCATCTCTTGGTTATTATATCAATTTGTTTTTAATTGTTTATTCTTGCATTCATTACATAATTTTAAAAGAAAATAATGCTACCAGAGCCAGTAATATTCATATTAAAATGGACTGCAAATCCTGGGGATGAGATAATTTATCGAACTCCCACAGAATAACTTATTAAGCTTGGAAATGAATTGTGAAGGTTGCTACTTTAACTACATGTTTTTTCCCAGAAAATAAGATTTTTTTGTAATATTTCTAATAAGAAAATAATTTTGTTTTATCAATGGAACATTCGATCATAGTCAAAAGTTTCCTTCACCTTGAAATTATTTTTTGTATTATCCAACCGAGTGTTATTTAAATTAAAACTATAATTCCACCTCTAAAGATAAGATAACAAAATGATTGAAAACCTCGATCAGCGAAAATCCTCAAAGTAAACAAACAAGTTTGTTTGATTGCGAAACAAGGACCATTCGAACTTCTGAGAAGACTGAGGCAAGTAGGTTCATACGGCACGCACGGCTCTAAACACGCGGAACTTGAATTTTCCTCGCGGTGCGTAGCGTGTGAGTGGCCAATGGCGCCTTCTTTTGATGGAGAGCGTTTTTTAGCGTTTCTCCGTGGCACAGCATGAAACCGATTTGTCTGCAATGGTCTAGATTATGATATTAATTTGGCGGCGATTAGCAATTCATGAGAGAGTCAGTCGGGCGACGACCGCACTAGCAGGAAATAAATTGGCGGGAGATTTGGACAGAAAGTGAAAGTTTTCTGGTCCGCCTGTGGATTCAGGTTGTCTACATTAATCGAGACGCTTTTTTAATTTCATTTGGGCGAATATGCGGTGGCGCCCCTCGTGTGCTTGGTGTCAGTTCCTTAGCTAGATGCATTTTGATTTACATCTTTTGGGTGTGGTGCATTCACTGGAAGAGACTTTTCCCACGGACGCAAAGTGCATGTCTATTTTCACCGCCCTCTGGCATAAATTCAATTAGAAGAGATTGATTCCTCTTAACTCCTAAGCTGTTCTAAATATCTTTAAATCATAAATATTACTGTTTTATTTTCAAAGAGAGTATGTATCATGCCTAAATTTCTCCAATAATGAGATTTTTGTGATATTATGTTTTAAATGTTTGACCTTTTATGGAGAAGTAAACAGAATTATATTGAATTGGGTATAAATTGAAGAAATTTTTCATTTCGTAATGATATGTTGTGAAATTTCTTTCATAAACTCGTTGCATGTGATGAAATTCAACATTTTATACATTAAGGAACGTAAATTTTTTGGCACGATGAAGCTTTCAATGTAAAATCAATTTCTTGAGTGACTTTAATTATATGATTAAACACTGTGAAGTGTTTTGATTTAAATATTCAGGGCTTGATTTCAACTTCTATCCCAATCTGCAGTCTGTATTTTTCAATAGCAGTAGGAATGCCATTGCAATAGAGCAATCGTCAACATGTTTAGAAATCTATGGTCGATCCGATCGCGCGAACAAATCCTGGTCAGCTATTGTTCTTGTCAACAGTATAATATATTGAAACTGCCCTAAGCCTGGTAAAAAATGCCGCTTTTGATTAGGGAGAAATAGATGGACAGGAAAAGGGATAATCCCGAATACTATTGGAAAACACTACCAACTGCTTTGTAATCTGAGATGGGATCTTAAACCCTTATCTTAATCTTTATTCTCCAGTGTTGAAGCAGTTAAAAAAAAAATTTATAATACTTGTTGTCTAAAATGCTCACATTTGGAATCGAAACGTGATCGGTGTTTTTGCAACGTTGAAAGTTTGTTTCCAAGAGCGCAGCAAAACCAAACTGTCCAACTATATAATGATTTGTTGATCTTTTTTCTCAGGAATGGCAATGCTAAGAAATTGGATAGAAACTTAAATTTCTGTTTTTTTGCTTCATAAAGATCTGGTCCAAATCGTTATTGGCTAAGAAATTGTCCATCCTCACTCATTAATTTATTTAGAATTCGTATACAAAGATTTTCCCAAAGGTCATTTTTTGCTCTTTCTTGAAACATTTCATAAATTTTCATCTGACAATGAGCACTTCTTGGAAAACATAGGATCCTTAATTAAATATCACAACTGAAATAATTAAACGGGCCACTACTTGATTCAATAAACAGCAGCATCTCATTTCCCAAGTGCGAAACGAAGACCACACTGCAACAAAGGCCCATTATCTAACCTGGGTCGGTGTCAGAGGAGAAATGCAATGAATAGAAAGTTAGTACAGGCTGCCCCGTGTTCGTAAATCACATTGAACTTGAGCTGCTCGCGGCTCAAACAGCAAACAGCGACGAGAGCCCTAAAATAAATTAAAAAAACACCCAAGGTACGCACTGCCACTGTTGCCGGCCTATTAATATATCGGACAGAAGACAAATGTTTTATTTCGAGCATCAGCAAGGCGCAATGCATTGTGGCAAGTGAACAACAAACGCACGCAGATGCACTCGCCGCGGCTATTAGCTTTCACTTTCCCGCGCCATTCGATAAACAAACAAGCTCGCCTTTCCGTCGCATTGTGTGTGGCTCTGTCTTTTATGCAACTGCCAGGCACCTACGCCGATAAATTATTGAACGGCAGGCTGAATTGAATGCGGCTTTATTTGCTCTGAACACTTAAATAGCATATGTATATCTATTCACTTGGAAACGAGAGAAAATTTGTAAGTGTTAAGTTCTTTCAGAATTTTGTTTTTGTAGTAAAAAATGTTTTGTATATTTTTATTTGTTGTGTTCTGAAGGTGGAGAGGTGTACAGCATAGTTGCTCTGCTGATATCCGCAATAAAATCACTTTGAATCTTAAAAATTGTGCTATACAATGGCCTTTAGGAGTTGCGTTGACCTTCTAAAGATTTACCTGAATGGCTGTGTTAAATAAATCACCTGGAATTTTCTCTTTGGCAAGGTGAAATCAATAACCTAACCCAAGGTGCACTACTATAGTGAAATATTGCATCCCTATCTTTTAGGACCAGCTCTAAATTACTTTTAATAAAAAGAGGCGAATTTAAATTACTTCCACAATATTAACGATGACCGCAGAACATAAAACAAACGGTGAACTGAAATCTTACGACCTCTTGAGCAGGACGAAAGCGAGAAGACCGCTTTATTAAAAACAAGCGACTGTCAAAACAGATATTCCACACCAGACAGCAGCCGCAGAATACCTCGCTTTCCTGGTCAACGGAGCACACGAACGGACGCCAAACCAACAGCTCTATTTTCTTCCAACTACACTGTCACGTCTCGAGATGTGGAAAAATGCACCAAATCACCTCATAAAAATATGCAACCTCAAACTATGCGGGACAGAAAGAAATTCAAAACTGTGATGTCAAATGGAGATGTGGAGAGAGCACTATTAAAGATGGGAATTCATGTATGTCAGAGGTTTTATGACTAGTTTAACAGGAGCTATAGCGACATAAATACAGCTTTCGCCATGTTTTTTTACAATTTAATTTTATGTCAAGCTGTAATTGATAAATTGACATTATGAACCACACATTACTCGTTTATTCAGCAATAAGTAATTTCTTTAGATGTTAAATAGGAAAAACATTCTATAAAATTATACATTTTTTAAGATTTCATGGAAAAAAGCATAAGAATTCTTCTTTTGACCAGAGTTTCATTCATATCTCTGTTTTAGAGATATTTTGAGTTGAAATAGTTTCCAGATAGTCAAATTTTTGTAAATCTGCCTCTTCAACTACGATAATTTTGTTGATTTACGCAATTTACTGAATGAAACGAAGTTATTTCTTGCGCAATCTAGATCTTAAACCGAACATAAGAAACATTTCTGCTAAACCATGCATTTCACAGTGATTGAGAAACTGTGAGGGGAAACTGATTGGTTCAGAACTCAACAACGATTTCTGCTCTTATGGGTTACTGTTACAAAAGACTGAAAAACGTTTTGGCTTCTTTCTTTCGTTATTTTCAAATTATTTCTTATGTTTTGTCTTTTGTCACAGTAACCCATAAGAGCAGAAATCGTTGTTGAGTTCTGAACCAATCAGGGTAACCCTACATTAGTTTTTTTCCGTTCCAATCCTAACAACGTGATGCTTGTTTCTCATTCTCGATTATATTTATGACTGTTTATCATTTGATTGGCATCTCATTGAATGCACACAAGCTAAAAATAAAACGATACTTGTGTGAAAATTGATTCATTCAGCGAAAGAGATAGAGAGCACGTCATAGTATAGGGTCGTGCCCCATACGTCCTAGCTGCCAGACACAACAATTGCCATACGTGTCATATTGAGTTACAACCTGATTAAACTCAATATCGAGCCAACCGCCTGCACTCTCAACAGAGTAATAAAACTAGAGTGCGCAAGTGTTCCATTTTCCGCCGCTCTCTTCAGGTTGCGGTAGGTCTAGGGGGGACCTTGAGATAGAGAATATTCCGCCTTTGTTTGTTATGTGCTCTTCGCGGCTCTCGGATTTCTAGCCTGCATCTTCTCCTTCCTATATCGCGCCGGCAAGGGTTATTATGAATGAAACTGCATCAGCGAGAAAATTGCTCGGCTGTAATTTGTGCGTGATTCGCGCGTAAAGAGGTGCCAGGCAGATGGTGTGCTCATTTCGCGTGGGAAGATATCATTTAGCTATTATTTGTGTTCGCTTGGATATCCTTCGTTATAACCGAACGGATTCATTCACAGAAGAAAAATCGATTTGAAAAGGAGTTCAGTGGAACAATTTCGATTTCGGAGAAAGTTTAGTGAAGAGTACAATATAACAATTAAAGATTTACAAAAGTGCTGAAATCTTTTTAGGGCAGCAATCACGGCGTTATCGCAGTTGTCGCCGAAAAAATAATTGCACCTGCACTAATTTCCTTATACCCAGTGATTTCGACACATCGGCAAGGTCAAGGAGGAAAATGCACGCCCCAAAGAACTGCACAATTCAGAATAAAGAAGACAAACAGTGACACATTTTAGCACTTGTTTAAAATGTTTTTGAAAAATTCGCTTAACGTTTGTTTTTAATGATTTCTCAAATGGTCTGCGGTGCATTGAGTAGCATCCCTTAGTATAGTACGAGTATCTTTTTAATTGAGAGTGACACATTTAATTTAGATTGTGGCGTGCCTCAAGGCTCAATTTTTTTTCTTCTATACATGGATGATCTCTTTCCGCTGCTCAAAAAGTGCTCAGTTCACATTTTTGCCGATGACATTGCAATCATGTACTCACATAAAACTTTTAATGCGTGCCAATCGGTAATTCAGTCGGAGTTTGACATAATTGTTGGATGGAGTCATGGTAATGATTTTCTCATTAATATATACAAAGACAACTGTGTGTATGCTTATTTGCCAACCGAGCATGAGAGCTGTTTTATCTCTAAAAATCGTGTGCCATGATACCGAATGCTTGCATAATTTTTGTGTTAATTGTAATTGCTCAAACATCATTCAAGTTGAAACAACTAAATACTTAGGAGTAATTGTCGACCAAAATTTCACATGGAAACCACACATTTTTTATGTTTCAAAAAAATTACGTAAGCTGATATGTGAACTAAATTTTTTTAAATCAAATATGCCATATAATGTAAGACGACTTATAATATGTATTTCTCGCTAGCTCATTGTTATTTGAATTATGGTATTACTTCCTGGGGCACTGTAAACTTTATGAGCTCGATTATCAAAATGTGTACACGAAATATATGAGGTAAACTTCCCTTTTGGGAGATCAATTAAAATTTCCAATATAGGACCGCTTGAATATTACGCAAACTTTGGAACCAATTGTTTTAGAAATTTAAGGATAAATCTTATTCCAATTATCAACTAGTATTTTCAATAAAAGAAGAAATGATTGTACACGATTTTGCTGTTAAGATCCTCCTTAAGAGAAAAAAATCGATTCTTTGGAACTTCAAATTTTCAACAGCTTGATTGAGACTGATTTAATTTTTAAGTTGCACCAAAATTATTATTACATTATAAACTATCTAAATGATTTCATAACACCCATTTACGGCAAGTGATCAAACATAGTAAGTGCATTAAGATTTTTCCACCGATACTACGAATTGATTAATTTTCTAAATTATCGTATGGAGTTTTATTATTCTTTATTTTTATGTAAGAGAAATTTACATCATACTTTATTGATATGTCTTAACAATCAAGTTGTCATTTTTAAAACCTGTGAAATTTCCTAATCCTAAAAATAACGCATTTTTGGTAAATCTTGACTAGTCAAAATGCGAGTTGGAACAGATTTAAAATTGATCGGTAGAAAAATTTCCTGAATTAAAATTACACACTTAGCTCTTTTACGACTTCCTGTGTAGTTATGGAGTTGTTGGCGTTGTGCGGCTGCATAACCAACTTTCACCGAGACAATGCACTCGCGGCGTTGCATCCGCGCCAAACGGCCAGACAAACGCTTGCGATAATGCAATATTGCTGAGGATAGGTCATGTTCGTGCATAATAATAAACCAGTCATACAAACGTCACACTGTGCGCCGACGACTCTCTTACAGCTTGCTTGCTCGTTTGGCTCGGCGTGGCTGACGCGGCGCTCGTAAATCATGCATTTTCGCCGCGTCTGCGAATGTTGTTGCAGGTGAGACTCACACACACACACACTCGGATCAAAAGGACAGAGACAACCTGTTTGCCATTGTAAACGGAGGCAAACTAACCCATTTGGCCAGCAATTAGCAAACACGACCGTTCGCTCGTGCACGAAACCAGAAAAGCCAACACAAAAACTGCCAATGAAATCATTAATATGAATTGCGTTCAGGGGCAAAAACCAAAAGCGTCAGCCCAAATGATAGAATGCGTGAAAATCTCTGCTGAAACGTTGCATTTTAATGTTACCGGTTTCATTTTTTCAATTAAAATGCGTCGGATCAATGCACTAGGCTTTACATTAATAATAAACGGCGCGGCTTTCAAGGGCTCTGCTTGCTTATATTGCATCACGTCACCGCCACAGACATCATTGCCCAAGTGCACGTATATAATAACGTATAATCCCCAGCTAGCTCACAAGTGCAATAATTACACTCACCTCCTCCCCTGCCTCCTCCTCCGACGCCAGGAACAACAAAAGGAAACCCGTTTATTTCACAACAAGCCGAGGGGGTGAACAAACATTTCTATAGTCCCCATAGGATTAGTTTCGAAAGACTGGCGAGTAAACAAAATTTGTTCACTCTTTATTTCAGTAATCCCACTATAGTTCCATTT
Organism: Cloeon dipterum; assembly: GCF_949628265.1. NCBI lineage: Eukaryota > Metazoa > Arthropoda > Insecta > Ephemeroptera > Baetidae > Cloeon > Cloeon dipterum. The sequence goes on from NC_088790.1 coordinate 13,373,024, forward strand.
TCCAGCGTATTTGAAGGTTGAGTTCTCTGAGTAAGCTTAACAGAATAATCTCTCGGTGCAAGCTCTCAAATCGAAAACACTTCAAAGCCGCGTTTCCCGTGATGAATTATTTTTCCTAGACGCAGCGTAAATAAAACAAACAATAAACGAGGAGAGAGCCGAGCATATATAATGGCAATAATTGAAAGAGCACCGTTTATGATAATATTTGTAATTTATGTCTGCGCACACATGAATTATTTATCATTCAGTGCTTGCTCGCTCGCGCCGTAATTGCATCGCGCGATCCAGTTTTCTTACTTCAATCGGCGGCGGAATTTAATTGAACGCCGCGCAGCCGAGACAAAGGAATGCTTAATAATGACACATGGTCGGAAACCTGAGTCACAATCGTTTGTGTTGCAAGAGTATTGCTCGTTCAGGGTTTCCACATGCTCTGAAATTAACAATACTGCATCTTCCATTCGGATGCCAATCACAGTGCACCTAGGGGTTAAAAGAGAAGATCAAATCTCACTCATCCTGTGCCGTGTGGATTGTGAGCTCAGGGATTCCATTTGAAAAATACTAAATATATTTTTTTTGTAATATTTTACATCTTTGTAAATTTAGGGGTACCTGGAATGGAGATAAATCAATATCACCGTGACATGGGGTCCGAATGGTCGCAGATGAGCTTGGAACTATTATAATGTGGTCATTTTTCCGCTTGCAGCACTCTTTGATTGACATAATATTTCCTGCATACACCTGCAGAGGCGCAAAACCAACAAGTGCGATGAGACAGCTTTTGTTGGTCTCCCAGCGAGGTGGCAGTTTGAATGATAAATCACTGAATGAACCATAATGTTTGTCGATCCTATGACCTTGCAGAACTCCCATAATGCTCAAATCTTTCCCAATTCCCTTGCGAATAACAAGAGTGGACGGGCTGCTTTATATGTCTGACAATGCATTCCAAAAGAGAGGTTGTACGCTGAACGATAGCAAGGGTGTAAACATTTTTTTCTACGGCGTGAAACAATCAAAAGAGGACTTTGACGCTATTAAAATTCGACTTGATCCCTCATATTTTTCTGAGTGTTGCAGCGTCAATCTTTTTTAAAATTGCATGATTAATACTCATTTTATCGTCGGGATTCTCTAAAACTTACAACCCGAGTCAGTGCTATTAACAAAAATAGGCGTTCAACTAGATGGAAGCATAATTCAAACGAAGCCATTACTTGACCTCGCAAGTGGCTTGGCAACCATAAACAAAGATTATATGCGTTCAGCCGGTATTGGAAATCACTTCATTCGCCGCCGCCGCCGCTCATGCAGTGAGTCAATCAACTCCAAATCGGGTCAGATGCAGAAGGAGTTCCCTCTACTCGAGCCAGATAAAATAAAATTAGATTAATTTATCTCCCGGACTGTCTGCGAACCGTGTGCTCGCTCGTCGCGGAGATCGTTTTCTCGGACGACACCTTCGCGTTGGCAAGGCGACAAGACGAATCGTCAATTAGCGCGCGGGGCATCCCTCACAGGTGACAATTTTGGCTTCACTGCTGCTGTTTTAACCCGAATTACCACCGTCAACCAGATTAAATAAGTCGCGCTCTAAACGATTATTGGCTTCCGACTTAACTCACTCGCCTACCCTTTTGCTGATAAAAATCACTCTGTCATGAGGCGAGCGCTCCCGCTAATAGAGCCAATTTTCATTCGTTAAAACGTTGCATGTGGACACTCGCCAAATTGAATTTTAATTTATAACCAAGGAAATAAAAACATCAAATTAATTACATTTTTAGGTTAAGATAAGTTGGGCGGTTTTTTGTGTGACGTGCAATGGATTCATTCTTTACTGGCATGTAAATAATCGTTTAACAGGAATTTTTTCATATAGAACTACCGTACACTGTTCGCAAATAAAACTAGTGTCGATTAACACTAGTTTTACTTGTAAAATTTGCTCATTAACAACTTTTAAAAATGTCTCTGATAGTTCATTTATTGAATTGGTTAAAACGAACTTTGTCACTTAGTTGGATTAACCGAACATGAAATGTGTCTAAACTGAGTTTACTGCATTTTAAATATTAATTGAACTGTGATAAAAATCATTAATTTATTTTAGGCATGATTATTCGTGTTTAACATTTTGTTTTTAAATATAAAACCTTTCAAACTTCAAACAAATAGAGCGAAAAATTATGTCGTAACAAAAACTGCTGAGAAAATACCAAGGCAATGATTTCACAAGAAAAATGTAGCAGTGTGGCGCCTGGATTTTCTGTCTTCATATATTAAGTCATATTCAGTTACGCAACAAATTTTGATTAAACAAATCCTTCAATTGCCCAACTCACCGACTGAAAAAATTTTCCTCGAGAAACCCAAAGAGAATGGTTTAATCCGTGAAATTTTTAATATGCATTGATTTGGACCGATTCCAAAGCTAAAACCGAAGCAATCGATTAAACCAAGCTCTAATTTCCTTACTTCACGCCGTTTTAAAAGTCCACGCGTGAGTCATGCTTGCCGGCATTTATATTATCACTGGCTGGTTGTAGCTTATTTACTCGGCTTATCGACTCGACGCATCAATCCTTGTGCCCGGCCTCTGCTTTGCATTTCGCGCCGCGCATAGCACTCGTTCACTCACACGTTATGTGCATCTAACATTATAAACAGCGAGGCGGCACTGGTGGCAGCAGCCACCCTCTGAGTGGCACGTACATGCATATGCAGACAATGAGTGTGAGTGCGAGAAGTGCACGTCACGCGGGGTAGACGCCTTTACCGCGATAACAAAAAAGCGCCGAGTGCATATTACCGCCGCAAATGCGTCCGCAAACAACGTCAGACACAACTCGCTTCTTTGTGGGAACAAGCACATAGTTCTTATCGCGGCAAAAATAATGAACTAGAAATTTGCATTCTTTTTTTTCTTAACAAAAATATGACAGTAAAAATGATAAAAGGAAATTTTAATAAAAAAAGGATTCTGACGGACTTGAAAACTGATTGTTCTTGATTACGAGATTTTTATAGATGTAAAAAAGTCGGAAACTGCCCATGTATGCGATAGCTAATATTTTGAATATTGACCAAAGTGAACTTTTGAAGGCGGTCGTTGACCTCGGCACGTCAAAAATTCTCTTCGGGGAGCGAGTGCCGAGCAATGCGTATTTAAATTCGCACAGTCGAGGTTGAATTGAGCAGGACACGGACGGGAAATGGAATTTTCGCTTCGTCCCCTCGCGTCTGCCTCTTGCGAAACGTTCGCTACAACCTCGGCTTGGAATGTACTATTTGCAGGGGGGGTCTTCAACTTTTTAATCGCATAGTGCATTCGTGCAGGACGACCGGCAACAATAGAATGCTATATAAAATACGTCTCTCTTAACAAAGATTTCTCTATTTCGTTTGAAGGCTTAAATTTGTTGCACCACTTACATTGGTTGGGCGCCATAGCAGCTCAAAATTTCCAATATAAATTTGATTTATATTACCGGAATGCGACTGAACGTTTTTAATTTATTATTGCTGGATTTTACATTGTTTTATTTTACCTATTTACTCAGTACAAATGCAAAAATTTTGCATTTATTTAGTGAAAAAAAAATCAAATGATTTCTATTTAAAAATAGTTTATGTCTTACTATACACACCCCTCTTCCAGATTAAATCAAGGTAATGGAAAGCATGTATTTATGCAAAATTATGGTTTTGGAGACATCTTGATTTATCTTCCAGCAATAAACCCTGTGTATCTGAGTTGTTACACTTTATATAATGACTAAATTTGTTATTAACTCAATAATATCAGATCGTATCAGTTCCTCCTAACACAATGAGACAATTGCTCTCAATCAGAAATGCGGATCACTTCTTTGATACTCTTTTCTATCACCGGCCGAAAGCAAAGAAAAGTGTCACAAGAAGACCATTTGGGCTGACACGCCCTCGTAAAAGGGAATACCCCTGTATACGGCAACTCGTTCCTTCTGTTTACCATCAAACATTTTGCGTCTAGTGTGTGTTTTTGTGTGTACCGAGTGTACTTGCATGCGTGCATGGAGCGAAAAGAAAGAGTGCGGCGGCTGCTCTTGAAACGCGACCGCGACCTATCCCACACGCAATAACTCTTATGCCAGGCCGGCCGTGTATGCATGCATACATATATTGTGTCTTGCATGTGCCGCTCCAAACGACCGACCGACCGACCGACTTCCGCTCCGAGTACATTTGCAAGCCCAGCTCCTAATTAGCATACACTGGCCGGCACTGTGCGGGGGATTTATTTGCATATGCGGCTTGCATTGATAAGCATGTGAATTTGAGCTGGGCACCTCCCCCTCCCTGTCTGGCCCGTGACTCAGACAACGTTTTTAGGGTCACGGTTGCCACATTATTATTTTTACATGTGCGAATTGCGTTGCGAAACTTCAGCAGCTTTGCACGGGCGTCCAAGACTGTAAGCCACGAGCGATATTATCGGGTTTCCTGCCTATTTTATTCACTGCATTTGATTGCATATATTTTCATAAGTTTCATCCTTGTTACTGAAAATTAAACCTATGCATACATCAACCAAGGCCAATTAACTTGGATTTGATCATTGTACATCAGACATTGAATTAAACTCCCTACACTTTATTTTAATTTTTATATTCTTATATAATATTTTGCAATTTTGAAGTGTTTTAGATTTATCATTTTAATCAACTGAATTGATAAGAGACCGCAAACACTCTCAAATCAGTGTTGCTCCCAAAATAAGACTAATTTTTTATTTAATTCAAGGGAACCATCATCAGCAAAGCGAGACATAAATTACTTGTGTTTAAATGCAAACAATTACCGTAAATCATGTTTTTTCGCTTGATTTTGGTTGGTTAAAATAAACGCATCTGCAAAAGATATAATCCAAAGGATCCTTTCTATGCTTAGGCTTCCCCCTATTATTTAGTTTTTTTAAACGTGTTCCGTCATAACATTTAATTGCGGACGAAGAACCCAAATTTTTAAAATTAAAATTTATATATCAATATTCATGGTGAAGCCACTGTTTATTATATATCATCATAAATAACGAAAATCAATACACTAACTAACATTTTATCCATAGTAAAATCAATAGGGATAACAACACTTTGTACTGAACGTTTCATAATTATAATTAATTTTTGTGCCACCCGCATACAACAATTAAATTGTTGACAAAGTTATGAATTAATGATTATTATATTTTCCCATCATGCCTTTTCTTGGGGCTTTCAGATAATGTGTAATGTGTTTTTTAGAAAATCGATATCAAGTGAGACGATCTGCTTGTAGGAGATCAAATAGATATTTGATTTTTTCCCCACCTATCAATAGAGATATAAAAGCAATATTGAGTTTGAAAATAACGAATAGAAATAGGAATTGAGTTACCCAACTTCATAATTTCCTATGGTGTACAAAAAGCGATTTCCTAATAATATGACTAACAAGCTATTTTTCAAAGAATAATATTTCATTTTTAAATCTAACCAATCCAACCAAATTCAATATTTTATCAAACAGAGCAAAAGTTTCGTAATGGTTTTTCTCTTTGAGAGGCCGCAGAAATTAAATGAAAATCTATTTTTGAGCTTTATGTTGTCCAACCTTTTGTAATTGTTGAATTCAAAGGAATTATTCGAATATTGAGAAATAATTGCCTAACAGCTGCTAGCACGTTCAACCTGGGTGGTAAAAGAACACTAAAGCTTTAATCTCCTTACTGGGTGGTAGGCGGTAAAGATGCGACATCGAGGGTGCTCTAAAGAATCACACCCTATTTCAATCACGGAAATGAGAGTATCCAAGCGGAAAGTAAATCGATTGTGATTGACAGACTAGAGGAAGAGTGACGGAGTGATACGCCAACAAAGGAGCAAAGGAATGCAAAGGGATGCATCGTTTCGTGCTGACCGCTCACCTGATCCCATTGTAGCCAGAAAATAATGCTCCGCGGGAATCTCAAAGGTCCACCAATGGGGCTGGAACCGTCCTCCGATTGTTGTTCTCGAAGAATTTCACTCAAAGGCCGCTTCTCCTGCTCGAACACCTCTAATGCTCTGTGGAAAAAAAATGATATCAATCAGCAAAGAACAGTCTGTTGCATAAATTGAAATGTGCACAGAAATTATTATGCTCCAAAAACAATGCTCATCTCCGAGGGTTGGGAATTTGAGACGATCAACAGTCTTTTAGACGCCAGATTTGCATCACGCAGTGTATTGAAATAGTTTGTAAAATTAAGCAACAGTTTTTCTCTACAATGTGCCATAATGAAATCAGGACCAATCTATTCAGAGCAATTAAAGAGGAGTGATAGTGAATTTCCCCGCAAAATCCTTTAACACACATACAGATTGGGTCCTAAAAATCATGTACAGTTAAAAAGATACATAAGCCAGCACTGTAAATTTTCGAGAAAATCGGCCTTAAACTGAGCAGCATTGTTTTAAATGGAGAATTTTCAACAAAATTGTGTAATCACGATTTTATCTGAAATTCAACATTTCCTAAAAAAAAAGACTGGCTGTTCGATAGATCTCGATGAGAGGATTCCAAATTATGTGAGAAAACATAGTGTAACACTGTAAATTTTGGAGAAAATTGGCAAAAACAATCTGATTGGTCAGCGCCCAGCGGTGCTGGCCAACAGAGGGGGGCGTTTCACGCTGCCGCTTCTGGTTGCATTACAGAAGGTGGCTGGCGCGCAACTCAATTATCATTTCCGTTTTCATTATCAGAAAAATTTGAAATTTTCGCACATGGTAACAAATGAATCTGTCCTTGAAAATCAATAAAAAATTTATTTATATTAAACGCAGTCTCTGATAGCCATAAGGGTCCGAGTTTGCCTCTGAAAATCATTGAAATTATTAAAATGAAGAAAACATTTTTTCTGAGATGATTCTTGAATAAATTAAATTAATTTAGAGGGTATTTTTATTTTTCCAAAAAAATTTTAAACGCTCTTTAACGGCCAGCTGAAGTTTTCAGACGAATTGTTTTCGAAAATAGTAAATTTGAGAAAATTTTGCTTAGTGGGGAAAAATTGGAAATTTAATCAGCTTTCTAAATTTAGGCAGTATTTAACGCTACTATGAACTGGTGAATTTTAATGAAGCCAAACCCAGACCCCTTTTGAAAATCTGCAATTTTGAAAAAAAAATTCTTTCAAGACTCAAAAGCACTTCATATTTTTTATTTTCTCACTATTAAATTTTCATAATTTTTCTCTCCCCGGAAGCAATTAATTTCCCATGCTAAAAAAAGAGGGTGTAACCAGTAAAATTCTAAAAATTGGATTTTGGGGCACTTTTGGTCAGAAGTACATGGAAAAATAGGTCGGTTAGGGTTAATTTAACATGAAATTTCATTTTTTAAAATGAAAAAATCACTAATATTCCACTTTAAATTTCAGATATTGCCAAATTTATCGAAAAAATTAAATGGCCTGTCGATGAATTATTCGTTTGTTTTGAATCCCTCTCGTCGCGATCTATCTATAATGGTGTAAGAATTGTAAGGTAAATTGCACTTCTTAAATAAATCGTGATTTCCAACTAGGAGACAGTGTTCGCCGATTGATTAACAAGAAAACCTTTCGATCGATTTTTTCACAAATTTAAACGACAACCTGGGAAATTAGAATTTTCCTCATTTTTAGATAGTATTTCGGGTAAAAAATAAAAGGATTTTCCCAATTGTTTTGTAAAGCTTTATTTTAAAAGATATTTATTCTTTTCCTGATTGCGATAACTATTTTCCTATTGATTATGGCGACTTAATCCTCAAAAAGCACACTTGTTATAGCATGTTTACTGAATGTAATCGATTGAAATTCTTTTGTTAGTTTTCCGTGTGCTTTGGTGCATTTTATTGACCAATTTGGGGTGTTGCATGATGGTCAGGATTTAATTGTTGGAAAAAAGTCTCATTCCGATTTGGTGCACCACCTGCGGGCTACAAAACTTTACAACACTTCACCGCATTTAGGGATACAATTCTTCCAGGAAAAACCAACATTACGAGACCAACTGTGAGGCGAGATTTTGTATTTTTCACTCAACGAAGAAGCCGCTTTGCTTCTGCTTTCCCTTCATTTTTGGCCGATGCTAATTACAGACCGACTGGATGCGGTGATTATGCGTATTTGCAGTGCACGTAATTTGGCATTTGGCGCAATTTCAACAATGGCAAAAAGGCATCCATGCTGACCTAGATCACACCTCGGTGGCGAGAATTTCTGCGCGCCTCTAACGTACGCCAAACCAGCTTTTTGCCCGGCGCTGATGCTATTTTCAAAAGCAGTCATTTGCATTTCCAGTGTCTCCCTAGCCCGTCGCAAAATTATCTGGGAACATTTTAAGACCAAGTTCGAGTCGATTGGATCAAAATCCTAGGACGAGATAGTTTTTGCGCGCAGACCATAATTCGATAACAGATGCATAATTCGATAATTAGAGATTTTTAGTTATATATTTAATTCGGCTACGATTACTACCCTATCTAACATTGACGGGAAGCCGAGTTTGAGATTTTTCCGGCCAATAGGCGTAGTACGGCTGATTTTTAAAAAGTCGGCTTTTGCACTGTCGGCAATTTTCGGCTTCATAATTAGTTCCAAAGTAATCTTTATTATGTGGTTCTGCAGGGCTATTTTGCCCCATACATTGCCATACATATATCCAGACAAAATAATATCAGTTTGAACATAATTGTTTAAAAGAGAGGTGGTTCAATATTTCTTGAAATACTGTTCTTTTTAAATATTCCTTGAAAGCACTTTGGTTTACGTTGAGACACAAATTCGGCGGAAGATTGTTCCAGAGGCGGTAGCTTTGCACTTGTAAACAGTTTTCGGGCACTTCAACACGATTATCACCTTTTGCGAATTTTACACTCGCAGCGAAATGGGCGCCGCGTCAACCTTTTCTGATTTAAGCGATTTATTCATAACCGCGTTGTTGTGCGGGTGTACTCCTGCATTGATTGTTTGCTTCATTTCTTACTATGTATTTAGTTTCGCTTGTTGATTTTATAATAGACGCAGGAAAAGTGATAAAATTGAACGTTAGCGAAAGTGCTATTTTAATGATTCAAGCTGAAGGCTCTCGTTAAAAATGATAACGGAAGGACCAACAAATCAACTGATTGGAAGCACGATGCATTCATATATATATAAGAAAATTAGAAAATTTTCTTTCACTGTTGTTCCACAAACAATTGATAAAATTCCTTGTTTGCGTGATCGGATTCGAATTTTCCAGCCGTGTGTGTGTGTTACTGCCTGGGGACCAGCATGCCTATGCCGTGGCTGGTTTCACTTAGTAACTAAAGCATGAGCGCGTCTGGGTCACACAATATTTTTAGATGCGCCCCGAGAATGCATCAATGCTGTTAGAATACAGACGGATTTAAGAGAAGCCTAAAATTAGACGGCACACGAAAGTCAACAGCAGGTTTAGGTGAAGCGGCAGCGGCAGCAGTTTGTGTCTCTTTGTGGTCTCTCGCTCATTGTGATTGAATGCGTGAGCATCGTTCTGCCGACGACCGACCGACCGCAAAGTCGCCTAGCAACACCCGAAGCGAAGCCGGCCGCTAATTGCCCGACAGACCAGCCGAAATCTGGACCATTGGCTCCAGCTTTTTGCCGCCGTCACCGTTGTGGTTTCCGGTTCAAATCGCTTGTAAAAATGCACCTAACTTCTGTTCCAGCCAAACAAATCATATCAAATTTTCTTTGCTCTCGGCATTTGGTCACAAACTGGACTAAGGTCAGATTTGATACATTTAGGAAGTAGTCTCTTTTGGGATCAATAATAAAATTGGGTCGGATATTTTTTTAATGACGCTTTTCTGGGAATTTGTGTTTCGGAGTGGAAACTGAAATTAAATTGTGACATTTTATCCACTCAATACCATGCATATGCCGTCTCAAGAATACAATTGTAGGCGCTACGGACATATAATTTATTTGACCAGCAAAGGTTCAGCTGTTCTCGGCTGACTTTTTACACGAGATAATATTGTGATTTTTTTTCATAAAAACCATAATGTCTTCCATAATTATTGTAAAAATTGAATTTACTATTATTTATTCGTCTCAATAACAACTATTGAAGAAATTTCCGGTAGAAATTAAGTCATTATGTTTTTAACTGATCGTATTTTAGTCTATCTCTGCCAAAAAGACAGCCTTTCCTAGATAACAGTTTACCAACAAATCTGAGACAATTTGGCAGTGAGGCTCATGTTGATACATATCGGGCCAAGCCAGTCTCGTAAATCGGCTGAATGAATTTCAGCAGCAAAAAATTGATAAAAAATGTCTAGTCAGATTACTGGTATCTTTTTTTAACTCGCGTGAGTTCAACTTGTCGGTCGCGTGCTGTCAACAAAACTTAATTAAAGGCACGATGGGCGCCACCCTAATGATGCCGCGCATTTGTAATTATTATGATCTAGCTGAGAAGCAGCCATGTCCGCGAGTGGCATCAGTGGTGAAAAATTTGTCACATCACACGCGGGATCTACGCTCCACATGGCTCGCTCTACGCTTCCGCCGCGAAAACAGAAATATGGCTGTAAATCGTGAATGGACGCTGACCCAGCATTCAATATAATTATGTTTGCAGGCGGTGAGGGTGGCCGTAAATAGCGTGGCGAAAATTGAGCAGAAGGTAAAAAATGCAACTGCGATAGGTAATATACATATTATGTTCAAGCAACAATTGCGTTTAGCCCTGCTGTGTTCCAGGTGTCGACAAAACAGCGGGTTTCTTTGAATATTTTACAATAGCTCATATACTATGTGACACATAAAAAGAAAGGAAATTCGTTTACAAACAAAATCTTGGAAAAAGAAACGCATTTAACAAGAGCTGCCTATTTCCAGCCAGGGTTCGCAAAAACCCGCATTTTTCCGGAAAAACCCACTGCATTGCAAAAAACTGTTTTTTGCGGGTTTTTCTGCAATTTTGCGCATTTTTCCGAAACACATGCATTCTTATCGAAAATAAAAAATTCTCATGATGGATGACCAAAAATAGGGATTTTTCAAAATCACCAAAATCAGTATTAGAGCCACGGGTTCCACCAAGAGATTAAAAATTTTAACTCTCTGCATAGTTTTCTGAAATTTCAGACTCTTTTCAAGCAAACATTGACTATTTTCGGGTTAAATTCGGAAAAATGCGGAAAAACCCAAGACTGGTGGGGTTTTCCAGCCGGTTTTTTGCGCAAAAAACCAGTGGTGCATTTTTGCGCATTGCAAAATTGGCGAACCCTGTTTCCAGCAGGGCACCCAGGGTACCAAGAGGTCTCCGAGTTTTCAGGATTGTCTGTTTTTTAAATTTAAAACGGGAGGAATCTCCGGGTTTTTTGGTTACAAATTTTAACCTGGGCTAATGGGAGTTATGGGGAAAATTACCGGGTTTTATGTTTGGCTATCTAGCACCTGTGTCATTTTTAAGAAGCCCAAGCAATATGCGTCCATCACTAGACTAGATTTTTTTGCTTGTTTTTTTCTGGGGAAAAACGGACGGAAAAGTGTGTGAACTCTGAATTTTTCAAATAAAGGCGAGTCATTTTCGAAAGTAACACAAATAGAGAGCGAAAGTGATATTGCAGCCTTGGAAAAGAGCGCAAGAAACAGTAGATTTACTTTGAGCTATAAATGGCACGGAAGTCATGGAACGTAGAACAAAAATATTTTTCAAACAAGCTGTCCATTGATCTCCGAAAAGCACGCATCTCACCCTGGCGCGGCTTCGGGACAACTGATGCACATAGAGAACGTCTTTTCAAAGCTCGCAGCTCGCACGTGTAAAGTCCTCTTTTGTCCCGCTCTGTCCGTCGCCCGTCCACCGTTGTCAAATAACACGTTCGACCCAGAATTTTTAGGCACGCGCGGATCACATCATTTTGTCTGAAAGCTGAGGACCGCAAAAGAATAAAGGATAAATTTATATTTTCCAAAAAATGAATGGATGGCAAGGTGCACGGATTGTGTGCTTATTTAATAATAACAAGCGCTGTTCACCTATTATGAAACATGATGACAATTGATGTTGACAAAGCATTTCTGTGCTAAACACATTGACAACCGACGGAGCGAGTCTTAGCATTTCTGAATAAAGGGAATATCAAAATATTTCTTGTAAAAATCGATGCTTTTTATAATTCTTTGCTTAGATTGATTCCGTTATAGATGAAATTTGGCCATTTATGAGAGTAAGTGATCTCTTAAAATTAAAATCAGTAATAAAGTTTCAATCCGTTTCAAAAAAGTCCTCGGTGCGGAGGCAAGACAAGTGGCCCGTGAGTGGGCTGGGTCCCTGTGTGGCCTGGTGCGCCCATGTTATCCGTTCGCGGTGTTATTGGGACCCGGGTTTTAGCATTCGTGCTAGTGCAGTGCGCGCCCTTCCCGGTCCGAGAGGACAGGGATAAAAAGAGCAAAAAATCCAGATTTAAGTTAGCGCTCTGCCTGTCTTATACACGAAAACAAGATTAGCCTACGAGCTTGTTGGCACGGACCCCTTTGATGTGGAATTCTGATCAGATAATAGAGAGATTACTAGATTCATTGAGAACCAGCTATTATTTAAGATTTCCCAATTTATGACATACCCACAATGTACGACCAAAACTCGAAGGCCACGCTTTGTGATAATATTAGGCACGTATATAAATAGGCTTGTCACGGGTTCCATTATGTATGGTAGAAAAACGAAAATTATCACTTGGTGAATCGACAACAGACTGCGTTTGTAATTTCTGCGATTGGAGAGCAAGCTATTATCATTTCCTGTATTGTGAAAAAAGAGATATTAGTCTGACTATAGCAAGGAAGATGAAACCTGATACCTAATTGAACTTTTGTCATTGTTTTGTCATCATTACATTGCTATACGCACATAATATTACTTGTCCGTGTAAATTGCATTAAATTAAAAATAAATAGAGCTAATCTTGAGCACCCAAGAGGCGCGAAGCAAAAACTCTGCAGAATTGGCTGGAATTCTGAGTTGTCGGATAAAATACATTTCTTTCGTTACCAGCCAAGGATCTAGAATTAATTAATTTTCCACACAGAGTTAAGACATTAAGTTTATTTTTAATTTAGTCATTCAAGTTCTTTACGATAAATTGGGAAATTTTCCCTTCTCTGTTCTTCTTATCAAATTAACTAGAATTTACTCGCATTTACAACAGTTACTTAGAAATTGATTTTATTGTAAATTAGTTTTTTATAATTTACACGTCCTAAAAGCTAAAAGTCCAGGACGGTTATACATAGTTAGACTGCTGTGAAAATTTCCCGTCTTACAAGTAGAAGAAAGATTTGACACGTTTTGCTTTTCTTTTAGTCCTAGCGAGGGTTACCGCAGCGGTTCGTCGCCCCATGCGCTGGCAATGCGTGCAAAACACCCGCGCGCGTGTGCCAAATAACTCTCGGGCGGGCGGGCGCGTGAGCCTGAGGTGTGCTCGACCGATTTTCGCGGGCTCAGAGAAAACAAAGATGCCTCAGAGATAATCTGCAGCTAGACGGCGACACGTTTTTTGGCAGCCGCCCGCGAACTTTGGCCCGCCAGCCTTGGATGTCTCATCTCCGCCCGTCCGTCCGACTGGGGGTGGCACGCAGCAGCACGCCTCACCACCGCCACTGTGCTAATTTTTATTCTCGGTCACTTTGTTTTTTCTCTCACTCTCGTCCACCTTTCGTCTCTCACGCGCGCATCGTAAACGAAAATACATCCGAGCGCGCGCATGTGAGCCCGGAAAAGGCGCTAGTTTGCCTTTTGGCGCGACACTTTGCCACTAACAAATTACGCGCTTAATTGCTTATAGACTCAGTGTGTGTAGCAGAATAGTTTGACGCTTGTTCAATCTGCGGCCTGAGAGGAATTTAGAAAAAATAAAAAAATCGTGACTGCTGATTAAAGCAGCGGGGGCCAGATTCATGCGACGCGCAGATATGGCGTCCGGTGGAGTATGGCGCGAAAAAATGATCAGGTGAAAATGCGCGAAAAACACCAAGTTTTTTTTGCTCTTTTTCTCCCTGTCCGAGGACCAGGAAGGGCGCGCACTGCACTAGCACGAAAGCTGAAACACGGGTCCCAATAACACCGCGAACGGATAACATGGGCGCACCAGGCCGCACAGGGACCCAGTCCACTCAAGGGCCACTTGCCTCCGCACCGAGGACTGCATTGAAACGCTAGACATTCGTCCCGTGAAGCCAAATCACGCATGCTGGAAAGGTGCAAACCAGCAAGTAGCGAAGTCGGCCAAGAGTTATGCAGCCGGCATGCAGGCAGTCACCCATCTACCTACTGACTGCACACAATGTTGCTTAACTTCGGTAATCTAATTCCGTCAATATTGTGACATAATTTGCATCACTTGTACTAATTTTGTCTTTTAAGTCGTAAAATCTAACTCTTTTGACACTCGTACGGGAATCCAAAGAGAGATTTATTTCCACATTCAGACGACATCTTGGATCAGCGCAGTGGGAACCAATTTTACCGCACATCTGGCCCTCGCTGGATTGGAAGTAGATCTGCACTTCAGAAGGAAATTTTCCGAAACAGAATTTGTCCGACATTTTAGGTTAATAATTTGAATGTTCGGCAGTAATATTGGCAGTATGGAGAGTAAAGTTAGGAGATGCGAATAGCCGGTTATAATTGCTTTCGGGCAACTTCCGTTTTAAGCTTCAGTCTTCAGTTTTGATTTTTAAGGCTGCTGCTGGATTTCCATTGTGCTCTGCAGCTAAATCGACAAATCGAGAAGAATTCAGTTATTGCTCCTAATTATCTAGAGCGTCTGAGCGTGGAGACAAAAGCGCGCGTTTCTTTCGTTCGAGGAGAGAGTTAAGTAAATAGTAGATCACTCTCGATTCGGCTCACGTGGACGCGGTCTAGACAAAACCGAATTAATCCAAGCTGCAAGGGACAAAAAAATAAACGCTGGAAGTAAACTGGTGATTCGACATGGACTGACTCGTGCTCGTCATACTAATTTATTGAAATTCTTCTTGCTTTTGCACCGGAAAGAAACCTCTACTGATTACGACCGAGGCGCTATTTTTCCCTCTTCTTCAACGCTTCAACGGAGTATTTTGGTAAATACAAAAATTTAACAGCGACTGGTTAACTGGCTGCCTTGGAAGTCAAGTGTCGCACGCCTACGGTAACTAGCGCCGGCATTCAGGTGATAATTTCACTGGCACCGCATTGTAGATTTAAATGTCTCGCCGGCAGACGACGCGTGAATTTGATACTCCGGGAAGTTTCAAAACACAAGCCGAGAAAAAAACAAGACTTTTCAATAAAGAATTGTGTGTGAAGGTTTCAAAACTCGGTGAAAAATTTAATGGCCGTCAACAAAGCATCTGCCTCTCTTCAAATTTAGGTTTCCAGCAACGTGTGCAACATTTCACTTGCCCCCCAGACGGAGACAAAATTAATTTTTCATCATTTCTTATCACCAACACGATCATCAGTCACGCAGGCAGTCACAAATGAATCCCTAAATTAAGCTTGAAGAAGTGCTCTCGTGCTAAGTGACGTGCAGGATACAGACGGACACACACACGTGACGCGGGCAGAAAAAAAAACGCTCACACTCGAGACAGACATGTAACGAGCGAGATATCGAGAGTGAGCCAAGAGAGATTCTCTGCCGGGCTCACAAACGTGCTGATTATCAGCTCGCAGTTGTTTTCGCGTCGTTAGGGGCGGAAGGCTAATTTGATCTCGAGCGCAGTAGACCACCACTGCATTCCATCGCGGAGCATTCCGGCCTGCCAATTTATTGTTTCCGGTCGAAATATTTGTGGAGAACATTCACCTCCCGGTTTGGAGTTTTCCCCAGCCGATCGCAGGGAACAAAGGTCTCCTGCAGCGGTTTATTGAGGGGAATGAGAAGGAGCTCAACTGAAAGATTTAAAAGAAAATTCTATCAGTATCAGTCATGCAATGCAGAACAAAATTTTCTAACTGCTTAGAAATATTCCTTCTGAAAACGAAAAAATAAGTTAGTTGTTACAAACTCTTATCTATGTCTAGATATTCAAATCTAAAGGACCGAGCTTCTAATGCTGTCAGCACAATTCTGTGGAAAGTCTGTTGACAAAACACTAAAATAAGACGAGTTAGGACACTAATTAAATAAATAAACTTCCAAGAATGGTGCGCATTAGTTGCCGAGAACGTGCATAAATTATCGGCGGTGAAACCTCCCAAGGTTTTCCACAATCTGCTGAATTATTTGACACACTGCACGACTCTTTTGGAGAAAACCGCGGCGGCTGCTTAACAAAATATAAAAACGCCAGATGAATCCAATTTATTAGATCGTTCGCACTCGGATTATATATACGTGTGTGTAGATAGGGATTAGTAAAATATGAAATGGCAAGAGTGTCTCGGATTAACATACAATTATGTTTGCTCGTGCTATCAATTTTTTTTTCACTCCTCCACGTTTTAGATAATTTATATTTCCCCAAAAAATGAATAATACCTCACGCAAAGAATATCAGAATCATAAATTTCGCAATAATTTCAAGTCAAAAAAAAAAAAAGAATTAACACTGCACTGGTTCAAAGTGAAAAATAATACAATATTCATTCGCAGACTAACGAAAAAATCACTTTTGTCATACTGACGCGTGAAAACATTTCACATAACAAATTGTTCTTGCTGGACGCGCAGCAACCGAGTAAAAGGCGTTTTTAGTCCACATAACAAAACTTGCTGTTGCTTTCCGACCCCAGGAGCCTAAGAAGAGTATTATCTATTCTCCTTAGCGTAGCCTTGGAACAGTGGCGACAATCAATCACACATTTCAAAGTCGATACATAGAATTCTTTTTAAGAATTAAAAGGATGCGTATAGCACAAAAAACTAAAGCTCTTCAATCATTTACTCTTCTAAGGCTATTCACAATATATTCCACTTTCTAAACTGAAGTCACAAAAGCGTGTGTAAAATTTATGTTTCAGTGTAACAATAAACAATGGGGGCTTAAAATTATTTGTTGCCCTTGACATCCAGGGAAGCTTTTGTAATTAAAACACAAAGAACGTAGAATATTTTCCACGAAAATCGACTTTCCAAATCACCTAATCGCTTCGTGGTGTCTTATGGAAACAATGGATGTCAAAATTAAGCCGGGTAATGCATTTAAAACCAGGTCATGAAAAATGAGCGAATAATTCTACTATGTTGGACCAACACCATTCAAAAAGAAGCGACCGATCGTCCTTTGTTTTCCTGCCGTAGCACAAGGTGAAATGCACGGCGACCCAGTAGATATCGAAGCGACACACAGGCGCAGCTATTTTAAATTGGCATCTTCTCATTCCGCAGCAGCGTCGTTTTGTCCTTCGCAAGTCAAAATAATCTTCGGGCTCTGATTTATCTCCCGCGCGGTGTGGGAATCTAGCTGTTGTTTCAGCCGACGCGTGCAAAGCTGGATTTTCATCTAATCGGATGGACACCGGGAATATTCTAAAATTCTTTCCAGGTACTTGGTGAAATCAAAATATTTGAAAAAATTGAATATAAAGTGGAATGATATATACTAAGGAGAGTAGTGATACAGGGAAACAAGTTTTGATTTGAATTGTTGGCTTTTTAGAACAATTATTGAAATATATACTAAGAGCAATAATTTTTTCGCCTCCTCGCACCGAGGTCTCTCATTGAAACGCCAGGCATTATTTTTTGTCCCTATAAAGCCGCTGGAAAGGTGAGAAAACTAGCAAGTGGCAAGTCGACGCCGGAGCACCTCCCAGCTCGTTGATATTATTTGAGCGTGTGGCGTAAGGAGAGTAGAGTCTCTACTCTCCTTAGTGTGGCGCCTTGCCGCCACTATTTGTAAAACATGAATATTGGGGATGATTCCCGTAAATGTCATAGGTTATAATAATTGTTTGTGATATATATTAAATGTCATTTTTGTCTTTCAATTTTAGTTCTGTTCTACTTCTGTTCTAACGCTACGATTATTGCCACGTCAAGTCCAAATAAAAAGGATGAAATGAATTGAGGACTGCCCTTGTATTAATTCTGGCTCCTCCAACTCGAATATGGCCGCTACAAGCGTTTCGAGTCACTTATAGTTTACCTCCTCTTTGCCATTTTGGACATAAGGCAGCCAGTATTAGATCCCTGAACTGCTCAAATACCTTGGCATACCTGAGGTTGCCTTAGCGGTGCGATTCAACGGGCTGGTAAATTCATTCTACTATTAATTTCATCGTTGTATGCTTACTGAGTTTGTGCCATATTAAGATGAATCTCATGTTATAGTTACTTAGAGGTTCAATGGGGTTCAAAATAACAATTTAAATCAAAATTGATTATTTTATTTGGATGAACAAGCATTCGCGTCAAGATTGCCTAATTTACACGAACCGCTGCAGCACCCAAACCAGCTCTGTAGCAGCCAGCGGTCATTAATCGAAATGGGGGAAATGCGATCATGGGTGGCAACTCATCAGTCACCAGTTAATCCACGGCATGTGCATGCATTGGTGAGGTGACAAGTTGGTGGCTCAAATTAGAAAAAAGCAGAGAAAAACGGGAACAGCAGCAGTGTATCTGATTTCAGGAAACGAGAGTGCATGCGTTTGAAATTAGCTGTTAAAAGAATGTTATTTTTTAGTGAAACTTTCCTGGTTGGTTGTATTTCAGCTGCTTGCAAAGAAACCCAATCTAAATAGATAAATTCGTCAATAAAGAAACGAAACTAGCAGCCCCGTCAGGAAAGAGTTAAAATTAAAATTAGCGGCAAAAGCCAAAAGAAAAGCGCGCGAAGATCAGCGCAGGAGGCTGTCACTTTGCCGGCAATTAATGCGGCGGGCAGATTTACCGGCCCGGTTGCTTCTATTTCGGCACGGATTCGCCTGATGCGCGGACCTTGCTGCCGGCGCGCGTTGTCACTTGCACGTAAAAATAGCAATAATTGCAGACGCCCCAAGATCACTTTTCCTCGTCTGCGACGCCTGCAGCAGCTTGATGAGCAGATCATCCGATAGTCCTCCTGCGTTTCCGTCTCTTTCACCACTCGCGATATGATACCAGACGCAGAGAATTGAGTCATTAACGGACAGAACATTGCTCGTAAAACACCAAGCGAAAAGGGTTGGCTGCATTTTTATCTGCTTCTCACTAGAGGGAAATCTCCTTTTTTTACGAGAATGACAACAGTTGTTGATGTTTACGTGGCGCGGTCTTTATGGAGTCGGAGCTAAATATACTGTCTGCCTCTTTATATTCGCTGTTTTGAATTTCAGTTTATTTTAGCCACTTTGAGAGAGCAAAATTATTTCAAAATACATCCGAACGGTATAATTTGGTTTTCCAAGTTTTAAATGATCCAAAAATAAAAATGCAATATGCAAATAGAGTGTAATTGACTAATCGAGACAAATACCGGTTAATAATTGAAGAATTAATTAAAGCAGATTTAGCAGTATCTTGCATGCATAATAAAAAAAACTGACGTGTAAGTTTCAGTCAACGTGTATTAATTAATTAAGAAAACCTCAATACTTGTGCATATGATTTAACAAATGATATAAATTCAAATATTCACTCGAATCTTGATTCTTGTCAAGTCCTTCACTTGTGTCTTTCAGTTCGTTACTTCACTTGATTGTACCTTTCCTGTGTGGGACAGGAAAAGTAGTTCTGCCCATTTGGCTTGGCTCGGACACAGGGAAATACACATAAAACCTGTATCGCAGAACTCACTCTCCCCACAGGTGCTGATAGGGCCTGATTGCTGAGTCTTTGGCCACAGTCAGCACTTTTCACTGCACTTGTGCAGACTGAGAAGACAGATGATGTCTTCTTCGTCTAGGGTGTCTCGAAAGACTGATCTCCAAGATCTAGCCTCGTCCGCTCGGACACAGCCTTCCTCTTATTGCTCCTTCGCAACAAACCTTCTTCAACTTGGTTGGTGGATAATAACAAATAGCATAGGTACATCACAAGAGTTGTTTTGCGACTATAATGTGTATAAATTTTGTAACTATGACAGTAGGAATAAACAAAATTGAATTGAAATTGAATAATGCAAGTTTTAAAATAATTTATTTCGTGAAACCCCGAAAAATAATTGTTACCTTGCGAGGGTTGATTTTAAGCCAGAATTGACTTACGCAAATATTCGAGAAAGCTTGCAAGATTTCTAAATTGTGAGCACTGTCTCCTTTTTTGTTTTATATTTATGACAGTAAGCTTTCCGGAAAAAAAGCCAGCTATTTTCTGACCATTTCAAGTCCATTAAAATACTAAACTTTTGCCATCTCTGACATAGCAATAAGTCCCAGAAAAGCTCAAATCTCTCCTATTGCTTTGCCTCTCCAGGGAATTTCTTAACAATGAGAGCGGCTGCACTGGTTATGATTCGATTTACAATGCATTCCGCAAACGTGAGTAAACAAAATCGAGCATGAACTGGCATGAGCTCGACCCTTGGCGGCCTTGAATATTTGTCTTGTGTGTATAGAATATGGCCAAGCCTAAACCCCCGCTGGAATCCATTGCTCGGATATTATTTTTTGTTTTAAGCATCCCTATATAGCTCGCAATTTTTGTATACATTTTTGCATTGCCTCAATTGCTTTAATATTGTTGACTATATATTCTTAATTTTTTTGTATCACACTGCGAGCCCGGTGGCTTTTCTGCCGCTGCCACACACGTACATAGCCACAGGAACACCGGCCTAAATAAACTCCACTAGGAATTGGCCGGACTTGTATTTTACCTTATTTCCAGAAAGTAAAATTTTTGCAGCAAAAAATAACAATTTTTAAAATTATTGGCTATAGCAGTTGATCTTATTGTTTATCTTAACGTTTTTTCTAAAATGTACAACAATCGAAAGAGGACTTTGATAGAATTAAAATGAAAACTTTACCAATTTTCTTGACAGATTTTAATTCCTCTCGTCGAGATATATCCAACGGTGCATGCCACCTTTTAGGAGAACTCTTTGCTGTAAGATTAAATCAGATTTCATGAAGGAAGACAGTCTTCACCACTTGAAAAGCATGCTAACTTTGCAGTCACTTTTCTCAAAAATGTATAAGTTTATTTTGACTTAAACTGAATCCGTGGGGATTAGTCAATGCTTGGCAACAAAAATTTCTTGGAGTATATAGAATCAAAACTGCATTGTTTCTTTATTTCAAACAAAATTATTGTTTAATTTTTAAACTCACGGAATCTTTTTTTGTCATGCACCATTATTAGAAAAATCAGAAAAATATTTTGATTTAAAAAAATCTAAGACTAAATAGTCAACCCTCTTCGATTGATGGAATTCGCGAGTTTGTTTGAAATGCATTCGTCCTTCGCGCGGCAGACGCTCGGCCTCGCTGCTCTATTCGTATTCGGTCATGGGGTTAGACAGACGCGTGTGTGGGAGCGAATTTTTCAGTGGCGGTGCACACACACACACAGCGAGAGGATGGGATGAGTCACAGGCAGCGGCTGGTTTATTAAAATAAAAATATGGTGTGGGCGTTGAACTTGCAGCAGAGCAGGAAAGTGCCTCCACAGCTGCCGCAGTGCCAAACGCGAACTTAGGAGAGCACACGCAACAGAAAAGGGTAATAATTAATAATTACACCGCGATGAAGATTTGACCGTGCGTGACGTCAAAAGTACTAATGCTCGAGCCGTGCTGACGAGCCTATTGATTTTTGCACTAGTGAGCCGCTCTTTTCGCCGCCGCTCTGATACCACGAAACGGGAAAACATTAAAATCTGATAACAAGAGCGAAAATTTGGAGTTAAATTTTCCCGGCCTCCGGACTCTGTGATTTTTGGATAGAGGATTTGCATGTTACTGTTTTTCTTTCAAACTGATGAAACGATGGGAACGCAAATGAAAACACTTGACGTCAGGAAGCAGCCTGCCTTTGAAAATTTTCCCGAATGCATAAATATTTCACGAATGTAAACAAACAGAACACATTCGCTGTTTATTTTCCATTCAGGATTGAATTACACGCGAGTCGAGCGTGGAGACACTTTTCAATACTGACGAACAATCTTTCCAGCCTATAGCGAAAAGCATGCACAACGTTTTATTGGCCCGCGCGAATAAATAAACAGAGAATCGTATAGATTCGCTTCCGGTTTCTCTCACTCTCACATCAGACAACCGCTTTTGCTCAAATTCAAACTAGCGGCAAACAGCACGTCATAATACGTAACGAGCTGCTTTCAATGAGGATTTTATTCACGCGACGAGCAGAAAATTACGAATTACGGCAGGCCGGCGTGAATGAGGGTTTTCATGCGAGATTACGCTAATGCATGGGCGGAATGCGAGAGAAATTAGGCGTGAGTCAGCACTTTTCTTTGTCCCACATGATACATGAATAATTCCATTAAAAAAAAAGCAGTGACCAACTTTAAATCTTTTGTATTCTGGCCCAGGTTAAAAAACCTTTCTTTTGTATAGATTTCTGAAATCACAATACAAATCGAGGTGTAATTAAATATAACTACCACTCTTCCCTTGTTAAGAGATATCCCCTGTAATTTAGTTTCTCAAGCAAAGCCACTTTTACCATTTGTTAGTTTAGTTCTTTAATGCGATCTCTATGGTTGAGAATTTTAGAGTTTTATTCACTCAATGAGTGAAGTGATGGTGGTCAAATTTAATCAGTTCCCCGAGAGATTTTCTTTTCTTTAAAAATTTAAATTTAGATGGTTCCAGAGATTTGTTTCAAAAAATACTAGTGTGATATGAAATCTTCATCCAAAACTTTTCCAAGCTCGAAAACTGAGCCCAACAACAAAAATATCTTCTTCAATGTAAAGAGATTCAAATGGGTAAGCGTTATTTTGAAACCTTTTTAGTTGAGCACGTATGCAACCTCTTCGTGATCAAACTTGTCACAGCCGATAATTTCTATATTTAAATACATAATAGGAAACAGAGAGAGCATTTTTATTTCACCACAAATAATACTTGTGTTGCTTTCACATTTTCAGAACTAACAGCCAACAGGCCTTAAAATTTATTTCAATATGGTTAAATAAGTTTTGGTTTAATAAAATCGTCCAATGCCTGTAATGCAGACCGTTTTTAGTGCGTTTAGACAGCTCACATTTAGATGGCATAAAAATATCATAATTGCAATTTTCTTATTTATTCAATTGTAAAATGAATGAAACGAACTGGAAAAATATATTACAGCAGTTTAAAATATCAGTCTCTAATCTTCAATATTTGAGACACTTTAGATTGACTTTTGAATATTTATTTCCTACTAGCTTTTTTTCCAATCAAACGAGGCCAAATAAACCCATTATTTCCTTATCACCAACCCATTCACATTCAATCTCCTCCTTCGAACGTATCCATCACAGCCCGGGGCCGAGAGTCTCGAGAAAGGCAGAAATGGGAGAAGGACAGCATATTGCGGGAAATGATTTTATTTGCAGCGGACACAACTCCAATGCGGCTCTCTTCTAGCGAACTCGCACTCACGTCTGAGAGTTCTGCTTGCTACACTTATATAATGCATGCAAATGAGGCCGTAGACGGCGAAAATCGCGTCGTCGGCCCTTTTCTCGCTCGCTCCACGTGCGGACCGAGTTTTGCCGCTTGCTGCCGTGCTAGAGAATACTCGCTGCCGCCGCTGGGTCATATTCATCCATATCACATGTTATCATTATTTGCGAATGTCACGAGACGCGCGCGGCTGCTCAATTACTGCTTACGCTAGGCAATACGCTATTATCGGCCAGACACCGCTAACAGCCTGCAGACAGACGCAAATTCATTATGCAGAGAGGGGAAAAATTTCAGGTACACGCGGACCGCAAATGTGTAATTTAGATAGTAATACACACGGACACTCGCGCAGGAAGAGGAAATAAATTATGCCCGCACACACCCGCCAGACGAACAGAAAGAAAATAAATGGCAATAAAGATAATTGGATTAGGAAAGTTTCACGAAAAATTCGGCACAAAGCAGTCGTTTTAATTTATAATCCTCCACAATGACTCTAATTATTAAAAGAGCTCAGGTCATGTGTCTCACAAAAATAACTATTTTTTCTATTTTATTTCTGGCACAGAAAAAAAATATTAGGTCACCACTAAATATTTTCAGAAAAACATTTTCGAAATATTTAGAAATACACAACATTCCCTTTCCTCATACTTATCTAATTCCTATCATATGGTTACCGCATTCTCGTGTGCGCCGTTTAAATAAATACATATTTATAGGCGGCAGACAGTTGTTCTCACTACTGTGTAATTTAGATATTAAGAACGCAGGAAAAGGAAATTTACCGTGCGTAAATCCAATCCGAGAAACATTTTTGTTTTGTATTAAAATACAAAGAGAGAGAGGCCAGGTGCCAAAATTTATGTCTCGCTGAGACGCTGCTCGCGTTTTTTGCGCTCGCTGCACGTGTGAATCACATGGTTAAATTGCTCATTTCCGGTGTAAATAAATACGCGCACTACGACCGTTTCTACTTTTATTGTGCTACGGACTGGGTTATAGCCAGAGGATTTGCATGCAAATTTTCATAGCGGCTTTTCTTTGTGTGAACTTTGCTCAAGCTAAAAATAAAGCCCATCTGCGTAAGTGCATATAATGACTCTCTTTTATGCTGTTGCAAGTTGGGGAAAATAAGTATGAATAGATTTATTGAAAATTTTAATGTTTAAAATAGGTTAAAATTAAATTTAAAAACAGGTGGTGTAAATTTGGTTGTTTTGGCCGGCAAAAATAATAAATAATATCTTTACTGGATCAACTTATTAGATTGAGCGCAATGACCAAAATGTAAAAACTTGAATTTATTTTACTTCCTAAAATTGCTGGCCTTATTAAATTCCCCGCAAGATAACAAAACTCGTTATTCCTTGTTCTTGTGTCGCTGCAATGCTTATCAACTTTTTCATCCTGATCTAGATTGTTGATTTATATTTATACTTCTGCGTTTGCATGGCAAGAAACATTCCAACATTCGGAATAGTGTCACGTCGTGCAAAAAAGCAATTCCGCCATCGCACCTATATAACGATGGCTGAGATTGCGAGCGCAAAACGAGTGCATCCAGCAACAATTTGGTCTTGTCCCGCTGCTCACGCACGTCATTCTTCATAAACCGAGAGTCTCGCGACACAACAAACCAGCCAGCAATTAAACGGAGGCGGTTAATGGGACAGAACGCCGTAAAGCCGGCTACGTCTGAAATTATTGGAGGCAAAAAACGCGGCGGCGCTTCATAAATTTAGTCGGCGATTTTCAAATCAAACAAGCAGTAAAAGGCAACTGGAAACGAGCCGTTAATAAAATTTATCGCATTACATAATTGAGCTAGTGAATAATGCCGGTGTGCGTGCAGACGTCAAAAATTATTATTGCCCCGTTTGCACAGCACAACACACATAAGCCGACCAGCCAGCCGACCAGCCAGCCAACCAGCCAGCCAACCAGCCAGCCAACCAGCCAGCCGGAGCAGCAGCATGAATATTTGGTGCGGCCCGGCACTTCCAGGAATTGCTCGTGCAGTAAAGTTCGAAACAATGTCATCAGTAATTACAATTGAAAAAAGTACTATGTACGCCGCGTACAGACCGTTTCCTGCGTACTTGGGGATGTGAAAAGTCTGGAAGGATTTTCTTGTTCACAAGGTAAAAAGCTGTACTAATGGATTTTTCTCATTTTTTTGACGTGCTGCAATGTATATATTAACCAATTTCAACAATTATTTTAACCTATTTTTTATGTTTGCAAGACGCCCGAAAGATAAAAAACGATTACCTATTTACCAATTTTTCAGGTATCATGTATGATGTAACAGTCAAAAAGAAAAATTTCAAAACAGTCCAAATCTTTGCGCAATCCACATTTTAGCTGACTATGAACGTCATATAGAAACTCTCCTGCGATTCTAACAAAAGATCGAATGTGAAAATAGGGGCTGTTGTAAACTCTTAATCCTGCATGTTTCAACAAGGTGGGGTAACTGAAGAGTAATTTGGAAAGTAGACTAGAAATAGAAACAACGTGATGAGGCCTTAAGGGGTCTAAACAGCTGCATTCCAAAAAGACTGGGACTATTTTTCTCCTCAATTTTTACACTTTCCAGAGTAAAAATATTCTGATCGTAAGATGAAAATATCTGCCAAACGAGCAAAGATTTTATCAGAAGTTTAAAATTGTCCATTAATTAAATTTGCTGATTGAAAGTTGGTTTGGTTACGGAGGAGAAAAATCCATTCGAGATCCTAAATTAGTCTTACGGTAGATAGCATATATTTGAATACTATCCTTTTATACAGCGTTTCAAATAAGTTACTTCCAGTTGATTGCACACTGATCATTCAATTTGGCGAACATCCATTTCAATAAAAATGAAAACGCTGTGTTTCACAGCCCTTTCGATTTTATGTCACTACATACAATCCTGAAGGTTTTTCAAGTGTGTGTGTGTGTGTGTAATGTAAGTACAGCATTATCGCGGCTGCACGCAATTCTGCAAAGCACGCATCCAGGAAAGGGTACGAGGAAAATGAGATTTCAATTTTAAAATATCATGTGAGCAGGCCAGCTAGCGTTTATTCACGCGACAATTCCTTGAAAAGCTGGCACGTTTTATTGTTCTCTTCTATTGCGAGTCTATGGTATGGTGCAGAATCGCCGCGCGTGTTATTGTGTGGAGGGGAAAATTTGGGCAGAGAGAATGACGCATTCCACACGACAGAGTACAATTATGCAGATTGAGTGGAAAAAAGAAAAGAAACAGTCTTTTATTATATCACAAAATACTAACTTTTAAAAGCATACTGCAACTTAATGATGAAAAATTTGTTAAGCAATTGCAT
Source organism: Cloeon dipterum (assembly GCF_949628265.1). NCBI lineage: Eukaryota > Metazoa > Arthropoda > Insecta > Ephemeroptera > Baetidae > Cloeon > Cloeon dipterum. Next base: position 13,399,958 of record NC_088790.1, read on the forward strand.
TAAAAGATATGACCTTATCCATTCTGAAATCCTTGCCTAAGAGTTTGAGTAAAATTTCGTAAATACTTTCACAAGTATTAACAGAGCTGTTTTATTTCCTTCACTCAAAAATTCTCTATATACCTTTTTTAAGCTTATAAGTTTTTTTAACAATGCATATTTCTCTAATTTTTTATTTGTTGAATTTAAAAAAAAATGTGATATAAAAATGTTCACTAACCGATAATACAACTGAATTGCAGGAATTTAACGTCTCTTGTTTTTTTTAAACAAACATTTTTTACTATTGCTCTAATTGATAACTTAAATTGAAAATATAAAAATCTCTTTTCCTCACATGCTCTGTCTTCGCTTTTTGAAGTAGCAATAAAAGGCAAAAAGGACAGATATCTTAAGAAAAAATCAATTCGTATAAAGGAACTTCCTTCTCATAAGAAACACAAACTTAAAAGATACATCTCGTATGGGTATTAATCGAAATCAGTCATGAAGAAAATGGCCAAGCGTTATTAATTTTTTTTAACTTGGTCCCTATTTAATTATAGCACATTATTTTAGAGAGCAGTTGCTAAATCCAACAATGTTGGTCTAAATAATCAATCTACTTCTAAAAATGTTGACTTTCCAACGCAGAGTTGAGTGAATAAGATGCAGTCTGCAAGATGTGCTTTCTTCCCAACAGATTAACCCTTTGACAAATTTTCAAGCGCGGGGGACGTGACACGGGGGTGAAATAAAAAACAAAAACATGACAATGGGCGCCGGCTTAGGTAATCCCATCAATGGATCAATAAATATTAATCACCAGGAGCTAGTTTTTATTTTTAAAATTGAGCACCAGCAGCGAGGAGGCGGTCTGTGTGTCGCGGGGGGTTGAAGCTAAAAGTACATCGCTCACATGTATGCATGCAGGCTACGGTACGACCCTACTCGCACGCACACGGCAGTATCAAGCTCTCTGAGACGAGTATAACTAAATGCGGCCACTGTACGCGCGCATACACGCGGCTCAAAGAATGAGCTATAATTAGAAAAAGAGTCAGTAAGCTCGCTGCGAGACAGCCGCTCCCTTTCACGAGGAATACTCGCGTGCTCCACTCAATAATTGATCACATTTGCATTTATCGACGCCTGACTTATCCAACTCGAACAAACCGCACGATCACCAGGCCAAATTAGACACATTTTTATATTTGTACGTTCTTAGGCTAACTGAAAATTGGTTCTTGTAAAGCTGCTCCAGTTATTTATTCTAATTTTAACTGGAGGGAAATTAATTAAAGTAAAGCTGTACCACCTTTACTTGAAATAATATCAAAAAATTGGGAAAGAGCTACAACCGTTTTAATTTGCAAGAAAATCGATGTGCATGAAACAGTCAATCAGTAAAAATTCTCCTCGAGCGATTTATACTATAATATCATTAATTTATAATTTAGGATAGTGAAAAGAGTCGCGCCGTTTCACCAAAAGTGGCTTAACTCTGTGTGGAAAATTAATTAATTCTATATTCTTGGCTGGTAACGAAAGAAATGTATTTTATCCGACAACTCAGAATTCCAGCCAATATGCAGAGTTTTTGGTTCGCGCCTCTTGGGTGCTCAAGATTAGCTCTATTTATTTTTAATTTAATGCAATTTACACGGAAAAGTAATATTATGTGCGTATAGCAATGTAATGATGATAAAACAATGACAAAAGTTCAATTAGGTATCAGGTTTCATCTTCCTTGCTATAGTCAGACTAATATCTCTTTTTTCACAATACAGGAAATGATAATAGCTTGCTCTCCAATCGCAGAAATTACAAACGCAGTCTGTTGTCGATTCACCAAGTGATAATTTTCCTTTTTCTACCATACATAATGGAACCCGTGACAAGCGTATTTATATACGTGCCTAATATTATCACAAAGCGTGGCCTTCGAGTTTTTGTCGAACATTGTGGGCATGTCATAAAATTCAGGCCCGATCTGGAAAATCTTAAATAATAGCTGGTTCTCAATGAATCTAGTAATCTCTCTATTATCTGATCAGCATTCCACATCAAAGGGGTCCGTGTCAACAAGCTCGTAGGCTAATCTTGTTTTCGTGTATAAGACAGGCAGAGCGCTAACTTAAATCTGGATTTTTTGCTCTTTTTATCCCTGTCCGAGGACCGGGAAGGGCGCGCACTGCACTAGCACGAATGCTAAAACCCGGGTCCCAATAACACCGCGAACGGATAACAAGGGCGCACTTTTTAGCGCGAAATGTGATCTTTTCGGGGTTAAATTCGGGAAAAAACTCATCCAACTCATTTTATCCGCAAAAAACTAGTAGTGCATTTTTGCGTATTGCAAAATTGATGAACTCTCAACCAGGGGCTTTTATACTGATTTTGTAACGTTCCTATTTTTGGTCATCCAGCATCAGAATTTTTTAGTTTCCGTAAAAATCGTAAAAATGCATTTGATTCGGTGAAAAGCGCAAAATTGCAGAAAACCCCTCAAAAAAACAATTTTTTTAGCCATGGGGTGGGGTTTTCCGGAAAATGCAATTTTTGCGAGCCCTGGAAGCAATAATAGTATAAAAAGGGTCACTATCTCCACCAACCTATTTTCAAAAGTGAGCACTCTTGCGAGGCTTACAATTTACATTTGCAGCGCAATTCCCAGCTCTACTCAAGCAGCAGTTGTGGAGTGAGTTTTAAAGTGTTTGTGATCGTCTAATAGTACATAGTTAATTCGAACCGGCGCATCGCGATGACTACGGTCTGTTTTATCGGTTTTCCGCTAGCGTTGTAGCCTTTTTTCATCTGTAATTATTGACCTGTACATTGTATATGTATTTTTGACTTAGATGAAAATAAACAAGTATAATAATAATAATAACATATTGTTATTTACTGACAAAAAATATCTAATTTTAAAAGTAAAATAGAAATTTGAAAAATTACGATTCTGGTAAGGGTCGAGGGGGGAGTAAACAGGGACAAGGTTAAGAGCTAACAGGGACGGGGTAGGGACAGGGATGAACCCTAGAGAAAAAAATCGGACATGGACAGGGACGGGACCGAAAACCCGTCCCGGTTCCCCTCTCTAGTCGCGCCTCGGTTTCATCTATAGATATTTCTTCCAATTGAGAATCCCAATTTTGTGATGAAGAATAAGACTGTCCTAACAATCAGATGAAGCTAAAATAAGTCGGGCGGACAAAATTTAATTTAAAGAAAATGTCTTTTGTCACGTTAAAATTGACAGCAGAAGATCATCTCCTATAGCCCGTTGAGCTATTGTGAATATAATTGACAATATATGTTGTTACGTTTGTCAGGTGACAGTCCAAATATCACCCAGAAAGGGACATGGACTCCCCGCACTGAGCGTCGGTAAATTTCTTTGATCACCCATGACCCACCAACAGTACTGCTTATACTGAAAACGAGATAATATTATTTTAGAAAATTCCCAAAGGATTTTTTCAGGTTTACTTTTTGATAAAGAAAAAAACGAGTCACAAATAAAAATCCTTACTCAGCCTCAAGCCTGGGGAAAAGAACGAATTTTCAAGACAGACCCAATTTTATTTTTTGCTGCTAAAGTGAGAATATTTGGGATCGCGAGCGTTCCTTTCACACCTTCAATAAGAGAGCGGCGTTTTCTTCTTCCTCGGCCCCGTTGAAGATGCGTACCGTGGGCGCCACACGCACGCACACACACACACGCGCGCGCGTTTTGGCAAGAGACCAGAATGCACGTCTCAGACGCAGAGGAAAAGAAAAGATTTCTGTGCGGCCCGCCGACTTAATTAACAGAAGAGGCGAGGGCGGTGCGCGCCAGGTGAGGGACCCCGCCACCTAAATTTAGAAAAATGTATGAAATGCAAACCTAATTACCCAGACGTCGTCGCCGGCGGGAGCATATGTATATTTTTGTATTCCCGAGCTTACGAGGCCGTTGCCCAGCCGCCAAAGTCGTGGACTCACGATTCAGCGAGCGAGCGAGCAACCGGAGAGGCTTTCAGCTTAATGGCTTACACACTCAGCTTGATGAAAATCGTTAAACCTGCTTTCTTACAATTAGGGACGAGAGGCATTGATGTTAATGCCATTACCTGCCGAGGTTTAGATTAATTGGTCTTATTGGTCGATGGCAAATAATTCCGCTCTTTATGCAGAGCATTTTGCTGTCTATCAGCATTTTCCAACACAAAATACCATAATATTTTGAAATTTTGTTAGATTAAGTGTAATTGTTAAATTAAACCCCGTTTAAAACAGCAAGGTGTCACAGCCAATGCGAGTTTCAACAAGAAACAAATCAATAAATTAATTAAAAAAAGTTATTTGAGCTAAATTACTTCTTTTCAATTTGAGAAGACTAATTAATTTTTCTTTTAGCCAATTCATATATAAATTACGCCATCTTTAAAAATTTACAGACAGAAAAATTTCTCGTATTCGTGCTTGGCTCTTTCTTATCTTAACCGTTTATGTATAATTGATTAATCAGAGCCACAAGGCATCTCAGAACTCTTTAAGAAGCGTGTTTGCTATCTCGGTTTTAATTTATGCGAGAGATGCTCATCAAGTCGCGTGCGAAAAGACTGGTTCTATGCAAATATTTCCGGCGCTGCTGTCTCTATTAATAGCATTTCACTGCTTCTAATTACCATTAGCGCTGCTGGGCGATGAAAAGAGCCGCGCTTAGTAATGAAAGCAACACCCGATAAAATATTCATGAGCAACAGTCAGAGCCGATTCCTTCTCGCGACCCCCGAGTTTGTGTGTCTATGTTTGTTTGCGTGCGGAGAACGAGCGGAGTATGTGACACGACATTAGCATCGCAGACGCTAACGAGCCGCCTCATTTGGGGAAAAGAAAAGGCGCCGGCAGAGAGAGCAAGGTCCGCAGGAATGAATTAAAACAACCCATAGGATGTGAAAAGTAATAAAAAGATGGAAGTCAGAATTAAATGGTCGTGCTGCTGCTGCTGTTGGACACCAAACTCGCGTGGGAATGGAATTAATTGGGATATTTTGCGTTGGGATTTGTTTGAAATGATGTATTTATTTGGATACTTTCCATTTAATGTGTATTTTGATTTGAAAAATAAATATTTCAGGTCTCTTAAGCTTTGAAATTAATAGAGCAACTAAATTCAGTATAGGTTGGCCAAATTGTCGCTCTCTTGCATATAAAATTTTCGCTTTTTGCTGGTTTGCACCAGCATGCGTGATTTGGCTTCACGGGACGAATGTCTAGCGTTTCAAAAAAAAGTCCTCGGTGCGGAGGCAAGTGGCCCTTGAGTGGGCTGGGTCCCTGTGCGGCCTGGTGCGCCCATATTATCCGTTCGCGGTGTTATTGGGACACGGGTTTCAGCATTCGTGCCAGTGCAGTGCCCGCCCTTCCCGGTCCTCGAACAGGGATAAAAGAGCAAAAAATAGAATAAATTAAATTTTTACCAGCTTCACAAAATTTTGACAAGAGATCCTGAATTGCTGTAACCCTTGCAGTTGTCCAGAACTGGAAATCGGTCTTTTTCACAAACATTTGTAAGCATGTGTGGCTTTGTAATTAATAGAAACAAACAGCATCACACAACACTGACGAATTTTGTCGTTTATTTATTAATTTTTAATAAAAATTGGATTTTAAATGGTCATAGCTTGACTGAAACTGTATTACCATCAATAAAAAGCGAAAATCAAAGTGGAATCGGAGGTTGCGCGCAGGCTCATGAATAAGTGAGTAGAGCTTGGCGGGTGATTTTCCCGCTGAGGCGTCAGCTTTGCAACAAACACACCATCCTCACTCATAAAAAATGGAATTCACCACTCTGCACGTTGTGTGCGTCAATGCAGTATAAAAAGCAGCAGCCACGATTTGAAAAATTGAGCAGTGAACAGGTCACGGCGTACCCTTTGACTCGGCCGAAAGAGTGTCAAAGACAGCGAGCCTGGGTTTTTGAAGGCGGCTGCGAAGCGAAATCCTCTCGCGACTATATCTCTCGGCCCGCACTTTAAAAAGGAGCAGTAAATTAAGCGGCTGCCAAAAATATTTGCTTGCTGATAAGGCCGAGTTTAAAAGCCAGCCAACATTGTCTGACCCTGATAAGGATGTCTGGGAAAACGATACACGCCTGTGCACCAGCCCATTCTTTCTTCCTTTTTTTGGTGCCGAGCAGAAAGGTCGCTCGCTGGCCTTTATATCGAGGGCCACCCCTGTGTCCTCTTTAGCTACTTGGCAAATTAGAGTGAATTTCGAAGAGGAAATAAGCTAATTTTTATCTTGTTTGCTGTTCACTTGTGAAGCTAAAAATACCGCTGAAACAGAACAGACTGCAGATAATTTTGAGGTATGAATTTTGGTTTTGAGGTTGAGTACTGCTGTTGAGTTACGAGAATTAATTTTTATTTCAAAATCTCACTGATATATCCTCTGTGTCATACCAGGCAGGCTTAACTATTGCGTTGATTGAAAGGATTTTAATTTCGCAAGAAGAACGTTATTTCCAAACCCACAAAAATAATTTGTTCATGTTGCACAAATCATTACGTAAGAATTGAGTCAGAGAAGGAATTTACACAGTAAATTTTTGAGAAAAAGAGGCTGCAAAGTTTGTGTGCTTTTTAAACTTTATTAACCAATATGTTCCTAAAATAACTCTAACTTTATTTCGCAACGAGGAGTTTCTCAATCATGCGGCAGTTGTCGTTTGGTGTAGATCTCGTCAAAGGAATGAAAAATTCAATTGCTTTAAAAAAATCGGCTACATTCGGAATTAATATGTTAAACTTGTCCTTGAGTGAAGCAGGGCCAAAAATATGATTCAAACTAAATTAGTTAATTTTAAATGCCAACAATTTCAACTATTTACATAAAATAAAATTTTATTTCATAAATTTTCTGCATAGTAAGAAAAATACTGGTCACAAGTGTTGTTGATTTTAGTCTTAACTGATGTTAATAAAAGGATTAATGACAAGCAACGCACTGTGGGAGCTGCTCTAATTGAAGCTGGGCCGTAGATAATAAAATCTGACCTTAACCAACCGATGGATTTATGTCCACGCCTTGAATTTATTATTGAACGTGAGCAGAGCTGTGTGCGTTTTAATTACCAATTTTACTAGGACGTGCGAAGGCAAATGGGGATTGCAACGGTTCAGCATAAGGATTCATGACGCCGTGTGTGTTCCTCGTTAGAGCAGTCGTTGCACCCTACACTGCGGCGATGTGAAGCCAGCAAGGTAAACTTATATTTCAAGTTTGACATTTTCAAGGAGATGAATAGGTGCAAACATTATTTGAAAAGAAAAATTCAACTGTCGGTGGACAATAGGCAATTCCTTTATAGAACTATAGTACGCACTACATGACGCCTGACACCTCCTCTTTGAACAGAGGGGTGAAAAGCCAAAAAAAGATAAATTGATCCTTAAAAAAAGAGAAACTCTGCGAGCTGTTCTTTCTTTCAGGTGTCAAAATTGCACAAATAGCGCAAATTGGCATTGTCCAGCCCATTATGGCTCCCACTGTGAAGGCAAACAAAGAAGTGGGAGATATTTGAGCAGTTCGGAGATCTAATACTGGCTGCCCAATGTCAGAGATGGCAAAAAGTGGTTAATATAGTGACTCGAAATACTCAAATAGCTTGCCACTTGCTAGTTTGCGCACATTTCTAGCGGCTTAATGGACAAATGTTTGGCGTTTCAATCAAATTAAGTTCTCGGTGCGAGGAGGCGAAAAGATGGCCACATTGGGCCCAAGCTCCTCTGCGGCCACTGGACCACATCGGTGTTATTGTTTCCACTTTTTTCAAGGTTTCAACCAAAGTTTAAGGAATAGAAAAATATCTGTCACTCAACCATCCAGGAGATTCTTACTTTTTGTCAATTCAACAATTCACATAACAGATATTTGGAAATCTAGTCCTTGCGAAGGTAGAAGTAGGAGATGAGTTCATTCATTGGCAACAAACATTTTACAGGCTTTTGCGATCAATCATGTTTAACAAAAGAATTGGAAGAGTGGACAAAATCTCTGGGGAAAAATAACATTCTAGGAGATCCATGTTTTGTTAATTTAACAATGACCGTGGCATTGGTTCATAAAATTTACCCCCGTGCGAGCAACCTTGGCCGAAACGAATGCCAGGGTCGTCGGCAGTAGATATGTGTCACTTTTGCGGCCCTCCACGCTTGTCCAAGCCGCTAATCAAGCCTCGCGTGAAACACGCACGCAGATGAATAAATCACGGCTGCGATAAAATTCGTACGAACGGACGGCGGATGAGTACGCGAGAGAGCAGGGTAGACGGCGGCTATCGACCGCGTGCGCGCGGCAGGGTGGGGTTGCGCGCTTTTTCTCGACCACCGCGGCCGAGTTCATTCTTTGTCGTGACCTTTGACTCGTGCTGAGAGGGGTGGTTGTGGGCGCGGTGCTCACCATGCTTGACTCACCCCTTGTGACTCAGCAGTGAGGCGCTGGTCGCCAAGCCAACTGCACCTTCATTTCAGTTTATCTCATATTTACCTGAAACAAAGAAAATAGTATTATTAATTTAAGATATGTTGCATGGTGCAATAGCTTCTGATAAGAATTTTTGGATATCGCAAAGTGGCTAAACATGAAAAGTGAGACTTTTCCTTAAAAGAGACGACGAAATTAACTTGGAATATCTCTTAGTTTAAAAAAATATTCGGCAAAAGCAAAGATTTGATAAATACGGAAATTAATTTGACTTAATGAGAGTTATTATATATATTTCTTATCCCAATTTCTACCCAAGTGAAATGTTCTATTGGCATAAAAATATTTTGAAGAATCAACATGTTATTCGCTCACATTCAGCAATGTGGCTCATATATATAGCCACGGGAAGTGCTGTGAGCAGAGGTTCAAAATAATAATAATAATGTTTGTGCGATTGTTAATTAAATTTTTGTCAAATTCAGTAAAAATAATATGCTAATATTTTTTCAAAATAAAACTAGGTTGATTGTAAAATAATAAATAATAAGTTGCAATATTTGTTGGAGCCAGCTTCCTCGTGATTTGAAGTAGCTCTGATTGTGAGACAAAAACGGAGTGAATCAGATGTAGTTAAAAATTAATACCTTCCTTGCATGAAGATTTTTCCGAACATTTTTTTTGTTGGTTATTTTGTTTACAATTTTTCTTAATTAGCAGCTGTGCACTAGTCTGATATGTTTGGACTTGAAACGGTTGAGAAATAAACATTTCCTTTCTATAATCTTTAATTAATCTCACACAAGACAATTATTTTTATAGAGTCTTGGGCTTAGAGAGAAAAATAAATTGTGTTTTTTGTTTTATTTTTTAGCCTGAACGTTCGTTGTGTTTGTTTTTCACGCTTTTTCAGCCCCACCTTATCCGAGAATGTAAAAAGACATTCCAAGTGACTCTTTGCTTATTACATTACGTCGTCTTTGGCTGACGCTTTGCCTTCATTCACTTGCTTTCATCTTATCTCACTCACAGAGAACGAATCGTGTAACATTCCATTATGACAAGACTCATCAACTCTGATTTCCATTTAGTGCGGAAAAAACATGAGCAACCGAAGGAAAAAATATTTTCCGAGAAGTTCGCGGCGGTTGCAGACATTTTCGTCCCCCAGTCGAATAAATCAAACCGCCAGACTCTTTTGTCAAAGGCAATCGTGTGGCTGCATGCCTGCTGGCGAGGGAGACTCACCGAGTGGCCAATATTATCTCGATTCTGCTACAATTGCACCCTTTCTACCATATGCTTGTGCATAAATCACTCTCGGATTTGAGGCATTCAGACCTGATACAAAAGTTTGCAAATTTCTTGTCAGCGTTGTCAACTTTTTGTGCAACGCAGCTGTCCACCAAAGGAGAATGATTACAGAAGATTGGTGAAATTCCAGGAATTAATAATTCATGTGAAGGCAAAATGTTTCAAAATAAATTTACAGATTGACAGAAAGCTGGTCTGGAAGAAATTTTTCTTGTGAATTACGAATTTTTCCTGGGATGAGAGCTAATTTTGATTAAATTACTGTCAAGAGTGGCGCACCAATTGATACAAAAGAATGTAAATTTTCTTTTTCAGCCAGATGATAGTTCAAAATCATAACGGTTACCTTGGAGGGAAGGCAAGTTAAAATGCTTTCAATGAGACGGTTAATTTGACTTTTGAAAATAGACGACAAGATTTTAAATCATATTTGATTTAATCTAATTTTACATATAATTGTCCTGTAAATAATGCCTCGAGTTGAACTCATTTTTTAAGAATTTCAAGGATCTTCTTGCTTTTCCAAATTTATTTTTCACTCTTTGATTAGTTTTTTATCGTTGGTGAAGATTATATGTCTACGATCTATTCACATTCACAACTAAAATTATGAGTTTAAGAATGTTTAAAGAAAATCCAAAAAACTTCTTGAAAGGACACTGCCCTGTTGTGCAATTTTTTAGCGCTGCGTACTTTCATGTCTCTTTATTTTATTTTTTTCGTAATTTACTCCCTATACGACGCACAACATTGAGGGAGGGAGGCAGCATCGTCGCGGAAAGGGGTGAATGTGCGCGCAAAAAGCCGCGGATGATCATGACGAGAGCTGCCATGACCTAGGCCAGCCGGGTTTACATGCTCCGTCGCCATTGTTGCCGCCTTTGATGTCCTCGCGTGGAGCGAGACGTGATTGAAAACACGTCCGTCTGCGAATTCAGCCGGTCGGGTGGGTGCACAGGCGATTGCCGGCTTTCTTTGATTTCCGGTTTCAATTACGAGCCGTCTTGCCGAGCATCAATTTCGCATTCTTGCAGTTTCGAGCCGGCGAGAGACTTGAGTAAACCGAGAAAAGGGTGGCTCTTCATCGGGGGGTGAATAGCTTCTGGGGTATTAATACAGTCGGGACTAATGATCAATGCTCAGGCTTGCTTAAGTCTACTTTGAAAGGAATCGCTCGTGTTAATTTACACCAAGGGTATTAATTTAGCGCTCTGACGCCTAATAAGCAGACGCCCAATAAAGTTTAATATGTTGAAGGGAAACTCGGAAAGTCAGACAACCATGGGAATATTTAGAAAAAAATAAATTTATAGTTAATATTTGCCATTCAGCTGCAAATGGTAATCCCTCCAACTCAATTTTAGGCCAAAAATATTTTAGAGTAAATTTTTAGAAGGTTTTGATGAGAATTTCTTTGTCCGAAAACTGCAAGAAAAATAATCTGATATCAATCGAATTTGCCTAATTTAATTAAAAATAAAATTCACCCTGGCAATATTGTTTAAGAGAAAAACCAACATCTAGAGAAAACGGAAATTTCTTGAAAGTTTTATTTTCGAAAAACGAAACTGTCAATTGTGAAAACCCTCCTGTCCTGGACGCTCCCTGTCCTTTATTTGTCTGCCAGCCGTTATAAAAATTTGGAGCTTTTGCCTAGCATGCTAAACATTTTTTCAATTTTTCTGAAGAAGCAGTATCATTCTGACCTAAATTTGAAATGACACAAGAAGGATGGTCGGGAAAAACTGTCGCAAAAGGAGAATTGGCACTCCTATTCAACGCACACATAGTTGAATTAATCAGAGTAAAGCTACTCTGCCAAGGCACATCCATTGACAAATATTTGCAGCGAACCCGAAACCACTAGTTCATCATGCGCGTGTGACGCAATTGGAGAGTAAACAGAGATATCGCGTTTCCAACTTCCACCCCTCAGCTCGGAGACGACGAAGGATTAATTTCGATTGATCGCTCGCGGGCTGGCGGCTCAAAATGCAAATAATAACGAAATGCAGCAGCCAGACAAAATCATTACGCGAGTCTGGCCGGCTGAAAGCGGCGCTTACCTCCTCATTCAAGTGAGAAAGAGCAGCGGCGTCAATTAGCACACCACCGACGTCGGCACTCAGCCCCGAACCAGCTCAACTCAGCGCCGACGGGGTGCACAACCTCGCTCTCGTGTGCACGGCCAAAGAGCCGGCTCGATCAAGGCCTGCAGACCGCCGCTTCAAGTTCAAGGTTTGCACAGAGAAAATAGTCCGACCGACTTTACATGCCAAAGCTGCTACTACATTTTTTCTCTCATTTCAGTTTGCCTACGATCATTCTAGCTACATTGGCGTCTAATTTTAACATTTTGTACCCATTATTTATAATTAAATTAAAATCATGACATCATGAGTGATAAATGTTTATTATTTAATATAATATTTTTTAGAAAAAATATTAAATTTATATATTTCACTCAATCTGAGACACCAAGACATTATTTATTTTTTTTAATTTGATTTATTGGAAATGGAAATTTATGGAGTATGTTGATTGAACCTCTCAACTATATTTTCTAATAGAATCAACGCTTTTGTAGAGGAGTTTTTATATCTCTTTAAGTGGCAAATAATTTTCAACCCTTGTGACCTTTCACCCCTGTCTATCATTGGACGGGCCTGTCAGCGAGTTGGAGTGGTTGTTCATGCGTCCTCGTAATAATGGTTATAATGAAACGTCGCGCCGGCTGCTTTTAGCAATGCGAATGAACCCTTCTTTGCGGGGAGAGTGCCTCCCCCTCCGTGTGTCTGGACGATTTGGGCGTTGGCCTTGGCTGGTGCGTTGAGAACGCGGGGGTTGTTGCGCCGTCCGTGAGCAAACGACCGAGATTCGCAACTGCCGCTGTCGTTTTGCCGGGCTATTTATAACAATGCGTGCATCGTGCGGAAGAGGAAAACGCCACGTGGATTCAGCTTGGGTTTAATCATCCGTTTGAAATTTGAAGAGGCTCGACTGCTTTGTTTCATACAAATTTTGTTGTAAAACCATTTAGGGCCAAAATTACCTCATTTAACATGTCAAGTATGGTTAGAGAAAATGAAAAAAATGACTAATTATAATAAACGATAGATCAAAAATCAGGTTTTCAAAATTTTACATAATATTTTGGTGATCTATGTAATTCAAAACAATGATAGATAGAAAAATTATGGCAGGTGGTTCATGCTTTCATCACAAAAGTGTTCTCGTCTGATGAAAAAAGGCTATTTATTTCGGATGATGTGCTCGTCAAGAGTCTTTTGACCAAGTGTCTCACACCTGTACAGTTGATAATGCAAAGATTAAGGTACAAATTTGAATTAAAAAAGTAAAAAATTCGTAAGAAAATATTCAGGCTTGCAATTCAAGCCATAATTTAAAAAAGCGGATTTGATTTTTTATTTAATTTTATTTTCATACTTATTTTATTGATTGAGAATTCAAACCCCGCAAAAGTATTTTTTCCATGTAAGTAGGTTAAGAATATTAATTTTAACTATGATGTAATTTAGAATTGTATTTTTTGGTGGTAAATTTGTTGAAATTTTGCCAAGTTTATAATTTAGAGTTCTCTTGCTCGCAAAGCAAGAACGTCAAGTTCAGCATTTTTGCGATACGCTGATACGTTTGTGGATAGCAAAAATAAGTGGCACTGGTCAGTCCATCTGTCCGTTTTCAGTTCAGGCTGGATTACTCCCGCATCTGCAGATTCGCGTGCGTTGCGGCGGCCGGACGTCACCGGGCGGGTGGATGGGTGGGGGCCGGCCGCCGCGTCTAAAACGCGCGCGACGGGCTTTTCCTGACCTTGACCTCGGCCCCGCCCCGGCCGTCTCGCGTCCTTGAAGCAGTCGCGCCTAGTGGTGGCTGCCGGGGTGAACTACCTGCCTCGCCGTCAACCCCAGCCCGTTTTTGCGCATCCCGCCAAGCCGGTGCGCCCGCTCCACACATATACTATAGCGCGCGCAAATATTGATCGACCCCCGCCCTGCCACCGGTCATTGAGTCGGCAGCCGCGACGAGACGGCCAACCACCCTCTACGAGTATACGTACGCACCACCCTGCCAGTGCTGATGCTGTGTCTTGGCCGATCACACATCTATATTTGTTGAAAAAATTTGAGAATATAAAAAAATGGTAATTAAAATTAGAACAAGAGTAAAAAAACAAGAAAAAATGTTTTTTTTTTAAATTTGACTGCTTAGAAAATATAACAGCTCAACTTCCAAGTTATTTACTGTGACATACAAGTTCAATTAGAGAAAACACGCCCTCAAGGAGGGTGCGATAAGCGAGGCACGATATTTAGAGCAAAATCGGCAGGCAAAGTGGTAGTAGAGCGCGGAACACTCACACTTAAGATTGCTTGCTGAACGTTTGACCTTTTAACTTTGCTCTTTCTGTTACAATCCTATATGTGCACAGTGGCTGCAAGATGAAATGAGAGTCAGAAGAGGCCTCCGGGCTAAAAGGTTTCTACCTCCCACGCAGAAATATTCGATAAAGTTGAATAGCCTTCTTTGAATCAACGTGAGGATTTTATTGAATTTTCAGAAAGCTTTGGTTTCCTAATGCATTTTTTATTCAGACTAAAAATGGTACAATACAAATTTAAAATTTTTATTTTATTTGGCTGATCCCAGTTTGGTAAAAAAATCAGAACGGAGAGGGGACTGAAATAAATGAACAAATTAAAAAAAAAATATGGGCCAAATTTTTAATTTTTTAAAGGAAAATCAATTTAATATAAAAATATTATCAATTTAAGAAGACATTTCCTTGTAGTTGAATCCGCAAGATACATAGTCCTACCTTTATTTGCTATTTACTGACGATTTTTATCACATTTTTATGCGTCCTCGTGCAAAATGCCGGTAGGCCACGAGGAGTGTGCGTGGCGTTATTGGCGCGGTGCGACGGCGGCAGTGGCGGCGGCGGGCGAATCGATTCGTATACGAAGAGCAAGCACCCCTCGAGCAAAGAAGCTTTTTGCAGCGGCTGCGGCCGCGCGCCAAGGCCCAGGCAGACAGACACGCCCAATACTCCACCAGCCCATGACCTTCCCCAACTACGGTACTACTAACTAGAGGTCAAACTTTGGCTCGATTTAGCGGTGCTGCGCGGCAAAAAAACCGCCAAAAACGACCGTTCGTTCGCCGGGACCCAACTTGGCTCACGTCAGTCGTCGACCCTGTCTGTTCATCGTGGTATGTTCGAAATCGCCGCACGAAAATGTGGATGATGAGCTTCCCGCAAATGCTGCACGCAGGTCGTTCCAGCCGCCGAATGCGAATGCGAATTATGAGCGCGCTCTTGTACCTCTTGTTTGTTCTCATTCGTTATTATTTTCTTTTCATCATAGGGGTTGCATTTTTTACCAACCGGTTTATTCTATTATACATGGGAAATTTTACTATTTTCTCGCACAAAAAATCCATAACAATAAATGTTGTGTTTTAATTATGACTATATAGGGTTGTGAATTTTAGACGGGTTTAAGTGCCAAGTTACACTATTATCGATACAATATTTGTTATACTTATATAATTATTCCGCTTAAATAGAAAAAGCAGAGACAGGTTCATTTGAATCACTGCGTTTTTTTATTAAAATCTTTAAATTTAAAAATGGCGAGGGCCAATATTCTGCATTAAAATTGGAATATTTTCTCCTTCTTCCAAGAGTATTAGAAAAAGGTTGAATCCCGAGAGCATATAATCAGCAGGAAATCAATCAAAACAACGTGCCGTGTGTATTTTCCAAAATGACGAGCTTGATATTTTCAATATTTCAAATAATTGAGATACGCATTGTAGCACTTTCAAAGATCATAAATATTAATTGTTAATTAAATTTCTCCATCATAAATAAAAATTTCTCCACGTTATTAAGAGCTTAAACATCTGAATTTCCTCTCGATCCTCTCTGTAAGTATTTGCGGGAAAAAACAAGTGAAGCAAACAAATCTCCAGACAAACCCCGATCACCACTCAGAAGTCAAAGTCGATTGGTGGCGCCCAAGGTACGTGCAAAAAACAACACAATAAAAACAGCAGCGAGGTGAGCACACGGCGACCGCTCAAGCAGAGTTCGCGCAAATTTCACGAGCCATTGGAGCTCGAAATGGAGATTTATTTGCATACAAAGCGCGGCGAGGCACATGGCAGTCATGGCACATCCGCTTGGGATTTCCTTTCAGCTGTTACTCTACTACATAGCAAGCACCGATTGAGTTTCTTTCTTTCTTTATTAATTGAATGAGGAAGGAAACACTTGTGTTTGCTACGTCGTTGAGCATGTTGACGCCGTGAATAAATAAATAAACACAGTTCCAAGTCCCGCGCGCGAAAATAAACATAGTAAGTAACTATAAGAAACGGCCCCACAAATAATTTTGCAGGGAAATTGATTCGGTAGAGAAAAAAGAGGCACTATAAATGGCAAAATTTTCAATGATAACGGCTCTCTCGATTCTCGAAAGGGCCACTATTATATCAAATTACCTTTTTAAGCTTCAAGCTTCACAGACTTTGCTTTAATTATCTAAAATAAAAATGGAATGAATCAGGAATATTTCCCTCCAGGAGAAATAAATCATGATTGTCAATATAGACTCATTGCTCACCATACAATTAGAACACTAATTTTGGTGTCGATTTTCCATAAAATATAATTTATATTTAAAATGTCATTTTCACCTATTTTAATTCATTCCAATGGATGCCTTATTTCCTTTTGTTATTCTTGCTTTTTGGAATTCTTACCCCTGAAATCTTGCCAAACCAGCCCGTTGGCTCGCATTGTTAAGGCATTCTCAGGAGTGTCAAAGCAATGGGAGGTATCTGAGCAGTTCAGAGACTGACTACCCAATGTCAGAGATGGCAAAAAGTGGTTAGTTTAGTGACTCGAAATGCTCAAATTGCTCAACGGGCTGGGAGGCGCACCGGCGCCGACTCGCTACTTGCTGGTTTGCACCTTTCCAGCATGCGTGATTTGGCTTCACGGGACAAATGTCTAGCGTTTCAATGCAGTCCTCGGTGCGGAGGCAAGTGGCCCTTCAGTGGTCTGGGTCCCTGTGCGGCCTGGTGCCATGGCGCCCATGTTATCCGTTTGCGGTGTTATTGGGACCCGGGTTTCAGCATTCGTGCTAGTGCAGTGCGCGCCCTTCCCGGTCCTCGGACAGGGATAAAAAGAGCAAAGAAATGCACGTGTTTTACAGTGTGACTTTTTTGCTCGATAACAGTTGAAATTCGGCACGATCGTTCCAATTAAGACGCAGATGATTACAAAAAAACTAAAGAGATTATCAATGCAAAAAAATGATTGTGAAAATAGCGCCTTGGAATTCGGATGTCCAGGGTCATACGTGCTCTTCTGGCTCCATGACGGCGCAGTTCCCTCTAACTTATCTTGCATCCGAGATAAAATTTGGCACATGTGTTGCAATGTGACCGATAAATATTCGCGATAACATGGCGCCGGCTGCACGTTTACCAAGTTATCTCCTACTGCAAAAATGCAATTGAATTTATTATCAGCGCCAACACATTGTTGAAGACTTAAGTCTTTACGAGAGAGCGAGATAGGCTATTCTCTTATCGCGATTATTTTACAGAGTTAAGGGGTTTCACTGTGAATGAATGCAAGTCAGGAAAAAAACACAATATTAATGTGAACAAAATGAAAATTGACTATCTCTGTAGCGTCTCATTTTTTCACAAATGATTTTAAATACAAAAGTCGTGACTTTCAAATGACTAGAAAAAGGTCAGTCAAAAACCCCTGGTGACTTCGAACTAATTCAAAAAGTTCTAGGGTGAAGCATGTTGGACACGCCAGTTCTCGTTAGATCACCGAGCAAAATTGAGTGCAGTCATGACTGGATGTGTGACGGCCTGGCTGCCGGCTGCATTGCTCTAGGCCGACTCGCTACTTGCTGGTTTGAACCTTTCCAGCATGCGTGATTTGGCTTCACGGGACGAATGTCTAGCG
Organism: Cloeon dipterum; assembly: GCF_949628265.1. Taxonomy (NCBI): domain Eukaryota; kingdom Metazoa; phylum Arthropoda; class Insecta; order Ephemeroptera; family Baetidae; genus Cloeon; species Cloeon dipterum. The sequence goes on from NC_088790.1 coordinate 13,417,743, forward strand.
TTTCAATGCAGTCCTCAATGGGCTGGGTCCCTGTGCGGCCTGGTGCGCCCATGTTATCCGTTCGCGGTGTTATTGGGACCCGGATTTCAGCATTCGTGCTAGTACAGTGTGCACCCTACCCAGTCCTCGGACAGGGATAAAAAAGCAAAAGAAATATTTGCTATTGAAATAACACAGCACGCAGTTTTCCTTGTATTTTTTTCTTTTTGAAACTCTTTAAGATAACTTTAACTTTGTAAAGAAACAATAAAAAATGTCTTTGTCATTTGTGTCTTGCTTTTTTCACCTTTCAAAAGATATAAAGATTTGTGGAAACATTGAAAAAATATAACTATATATTTTGTATTTTCTTTGAATCCCAGTTTGCATCAAAAAAGAGCACTTTGTTGAATGCGTCGTTATCTGTTCTAGGTGCAGAGGGTGGGCATCTGGAGGAGCGCCCGGTTATCACGGCAAATATGCGGCGCGGCGACATTTATAAACGTCAGGTGATTGGAGCATAAAGAATATCGGCGCCCAAAGATCCACAAAAATCAAGCGATAACGCTTGCTGCGCTTTGGTCGCATCGCGTTGGTTTTGACAGCCGACAGATACACAGGCGAGCGTCTGTTGACAGTGCGCAGACTGCTCAAATCTCCGAAAAGATTAGGTGGTATTCCAGGAAATAAGGGATTCAGCAGATTAGTGCGTGTCAATAGATTTTGATGCAAATTTTCCTTCGCCCAAGAAAATATTTTTATTTATTATTCTTCTATCTTTTGAGCTGTCAGATTAGGATTACCACCCTTAATAAGTTTCGTTTCCGGTAAACATCTATTTCAAATTCTTATTTTTGTGCTCCATAAATAAACCCTAAATAAATATTCGCGAAGAGGATGGAAGTAAACCATTTTCTAAATAACATTTTTATCTTTGCATCTTTTTTGAGCAGGTGCGATGCGTACTCTTGCAATGTGTTTTTAGCTTTGGTATTTTTTTTTAAAATTCTGTCTTCAGATCAATTTTTTTACTTTTAGGCTGTATGTTTGCCTTTATTCGGATATTTTAACTCACCACTCCACCCTTGTTTATTTCCATTGCATGTAGTTAAGTTATCTGAACTGCATGGCGTAGATTGCAGCTGACGTGAGAAATAATAATCTTTCGGCCGATGCGTCATTCGCTTCGTCAGCTTTAGCAAAGGTGAAGGGTGATAATTAATTCAGTATCAACGCCCGCTCTTCTCACAAACAAGGAAACTCGTTAGGGTTCAACGTTATATTTTTTGCACAACCATTGAATTCTTGTAGCATATCTTGATGTGAACCACGTACAGTGGTGTATTTTTTTATTTGACGGTATTTGGAGTTTATAAGAAAATTGTTTAATTTACCTGAAAATTAGTTTGTATAAATAAGCACTTTTCAAAAAGACAAATCGATCCATGTGGACGTTTCCAAAAATAAATCTCACAAGCTTTTTAAGTTTTAATTGGTTAATTTCAGAGGAAAAATGTGCGTGTGTTCTAAAACCTGATTACATTTCTATTGTTTTTTTTCGTGTTGACAATAGTTTAGTTAATTTTCCGGAACCAAAAATGACCTATCAATTGATTTTGCTTACTAAATGGAGCCTACCGATCAAATATCATCGTGTTTTATAAAAATTGGTTTTACTATGCGCATTTTAATCAATTCCCAAGTTTAATCCCATAACCTTCGGAGCTGGGACCTTAAATCGCAAACTGGTGACTTCTTGGATTGATACTGTACATCCCAGGACGAACCCGGAGTTTAAAAATATCTGGGGCTTCGTATCAATTTGCCGTCGGAGTGATATTAAATCAGCTGACTGACTGAGAGATTTGTGGCGCCCAGCTGTGCGTTTATAGGCACCCAAGAGGCTCAAAATTAAGCAGAAACCGACATGCTACTTTTGTGTTGGTCACCGGCGATAAAAAGCGAGGTATGCATTCAAGTGTGTAGGAAATGCTAGAAGCACGACATGCCTAAGTCGAATTCCTTCGCCCTAATAGGTCTTTGCGGTACAACAGCCGCGCCGATGGCTTTTTCAGTTCTATTAATAGATGCATCTAAGAATGAAAACAGCTCACACCTTGTGGAACAAAGCAAAAGTTCCAATCACTGATTGTCAGCTTTGCCATGAAAAGGTAGCAAAATTTAACTGTGTGAGCGTCAGAACTGCCCTGAAAGTGATTCTTTATTTACGGTTTGTAGTACTCCAAGTGGTATAAATAATTCTATATTAAAATTTATTGCTTCATGTGGATTGATAAAATTGAAATTACTTTGAATTTCTGACCAAAATTATCAGTTTGAATAATAATCTCAATAACATGGAAGGAGCATATCAGAACCCGGTTTATTTGGTACGCACTACGCATTGAAGAAGTATGCTCGCAGTATATATAGGTGAGTGCATTTATACCAAGGCTAGCTGATGAGGGCTCGATAATGGGAGCATGCACCTTCTAAACCCTTCAGCTGCTCAGAAGAGGTCAAGATGAATCTAATGGTTGATGGTTATTGTATTCTGACAATTAGAACCGAGATTTGGAAGAAGTACAAATAACCCAAAAAATCGACAAATGTCATGTTTTTTATTTTATTTTCGTAGTGGAATTTCTTGAAATCAAATAATAAAACCACTCTAAAGTTATCAGCCTGCTTATTTTGCTGCGGCGAGAATTGTTCTGAATTAATTTTTATTTTAAAACCGATATTATTAGTGGCAAAATTTTCCTTGGCCATATGACCTTGTAGTCGATTAATGCAAAGCCTATTCATTTATTTTACTTCTGCGTGCTGCCGGCGGTCTAACATAAACTCATTCGGATGCTTCTGATGTCTCTCTTCATTCAGGAAATAATAATGTTAACGTGTGAGGCGTGCAGACGATTTGCATAATATGCGACGGCGCAGCGAACGTAACATTATTTTTCTGTGCGCGAGCGAATCACAATACTTCTTGCACTTTTTTCTCAGGCTTTATGTGATGGGTTGTGTAAGCAGTAATGCGGGTTGCATAAAGTACAGCGACTGCGAGAGTTGCGAGACCATCGAAGTACGCGCTACAACTCGACGGAGTGGTTATTTTTTCTATCCAATTTTGTACCACTGAGTTTTAGATTGGCTTTCAAACCGAATTCGAACTGCTCCACAATCCCATGAAATAGGGCGAATCGGATTCACCGAAACTGGTTGAGTTTAATTAAATAACTCTAAAGTCTGAGAATAAATTAAACAGAAAAATAACTCACTCATTCACAAGGGAGGCAAACTGTCCATCAAACTACTTGTAAATGGAAACTACTTGTAAACATCTCTTAAAATATACAACGCAAAAACTAGCAGTAAGTATTGATATCCATAAATATGTTTTTTGCCGTACACATTTTGTGTTTAATAAATATTTCTGGGTACTGGAAATCAGTTTTTTGCACCCAAAGAATAAATGTGACTACTTTTAAGGGAAAAAGCTGGAATTTTTCGTGGGAAACCTTTTGAAAAGGGGAGTAAATATTTTCAAGTTATGTGAAAGGAAACACTCATCAAAGACCAATTCCACGGGGGATGGATGGCTCAAATTCAATTATCGTCGCATGATAGAGGGATGGACACACAGAGCAGGTGTATGCTATATACCCTTAGAGGCCAGAAACCCCATTGTGATTGGGCTTTTTCATGCTTTACCTCTTCAACAAAACTGGATGAATGAGACGGAAATGATTTCGTGTACGCTTTTCATTCCGAAATAGCGTGCTCTTCTTCTGAAGAATTTGTGCTCTTATTTGTTGTTTTTAATAGCCGATCAACAGATATTTCAATTTTTCGCCGGCCGATCAGACAAATTGGTGAATTCTCCTGATTATTAGCCAAAAAAGTTTTGCAATAGCTAAAAATATTTCTATTCAATTCAAGCATGCAAAAATATTTTGACAACCTTGATATGGGAAAATGAATTACAAGACTTCCTCCTATAATTGATTTGGTCAGATTAATATTTGCTCTGCCGTAGTTTAGAAAAAAAATACAATTGGTTGGACTTGCAAAAAAGGCTTCTTTTCTTTTAACAAAGCAGTGCTGAGAAAACCAGCTCGATTCTAATTAAAACTTGCTTCCTCGGCCTTTTGGCGGGAGAAAAAAAGCATTGGCCGTAACATTATGAGTCTTTCTCTCTCCGCGCGGTAACATGCACTGTCGACGACTCAATTTTCCTATTCGCGGTGTGCACCGACTGCAACGGCAGCGGTTTGCGAATGCGAGTCGCCCAGCGCCGCGGCCGATGTAAACATACAAAGTAAGCTCGTAAAAAGAAAAAAGCAGCACGTGAAGAAGGTGTTTAGCGAGGAAAAAGGCAGCAGCGGCGGCGGCGGCGGCGGCAGACGGTAGACGTCATGCTTTGGAGCGGGATGGCAGAAAAGCGACGAAAAGTAGTGCTAATCACAAGTGGCGCCGAACCCACTGAGTCACGTGTCACCGCTGGCACCTTTATGTGCGTAATGTACATACAACACACGCCGCTGCCTCTGCTGCGGGATAATTATACATATATCTCGCCATTCTCACCGCCGCCGCGCGCGGCAAGAGAAATATTTATGGTACCCTGCTTGCTTGCCGGCGAAGAGAGCAGTCTCGCGAGTTAATTTACAACACGCGGTAATTAACTAGGGGGCCACTCTCTGAAACTCAATCTCGCCATTCTAATTAAGGCACTGATGGTAATTGCCACAAATTTGAATTCTACTTTGCCCTCCAGCGATGCAGACACATCTCAATTGAATTTCTGACGCAGAAAGAAACATTAAATTTACGGAAAAAGCAATTTATTTCACGACTTTCCGATAGAAACGAAATTGGAGTAATAGGGAAATTTAACAACAGCTTATCCCTAAAATGTGCATAAATGGAATCAATACCGATCAAGGAACAGTGAATCTTTCAGATTTTGTCAAATTTCTCGAAATACAGTACTAAACGGTGAGTCTATTTTTCGTCGCTTGATTTTGATCCTTCTCGTCGCAATCTATCTAATAGTGTGCGAATTAAGAGGAAAACACCTTCTAGCGAAATAAATCTTGAATTCCAGTAAGGAAACATTGCTCGCCACTTGATTAGCATGCAAACTTTTCGGAGCCGATTTTTTCAAAGTTTTAATAATACTCTTTCTACCAGTCAGAGCACCAGTCTTCACACATATTCAGATGGCGGCATAATACACCAAAAAGTACATCATGTACAGCTTTAAATAGTTAAACAACATTAAAAATGAAAAGAGTTTTCTTTATTTTTCAGTAATTCAAAGGGGATGGGTACCCGTGGAATTTTTTTTCCTGAGTCTTATTTACTTCCATTCTGATCAAATATGGGCGATTATACGTTTAATTTGAAACTTGTGACACGACTTTGTACTTAAGAAGGAAACGGCGTGTGCCTTCCCGCCTTCAATTAATTGTGGCCATTCCAACTTTCCCATTAGCCACTTTGCTTTACAGACGGCGTAATGCACTGCGTAACGGCGATGATAATAATTATTATCATCACGTGTGCGAAGACACCCGCGCGAGCTTCTTTCTTTTTTAGTTTCAGTCAGAGGAACACTCTGTAAATAGCATATAGGGACGCAGACGTAATTTCTACGTCACAATTCAAGAGCAGAGCCTCCCGCCAAGGCTCATCTCATGCGAGCAATTTGCACCGGTAACACTCCTCCACAAACTTTCCAATTGTAATTTTGCAAGCGCATATTTCGCACTTTGAGGGATGGATTTTAATTGCATTAGCAAAGAACTAATGTATAACGTCATGGATTTGACAGTTACTTTCTTTCTGTCGCTTTCTGATATCAGTTTAGCGTTGATTAAATTTCCGATTGAATCTCCTCGAGAGCTCAACTCGGAAATGCATAATTTATAAGGTGCGTTCCAACCCTCAAGACAGAAGTGCAGCAGAAACTTTGCTTTTAAAAGAGCGCCTGGTGGAAATCTCGGCTGCAAGTTATATCAAACAGCATTGATCGAAAAGTCATCTCCAAGTGCCATGCGAGATCAATTAACAGACGTTTTAACCTGGATGATGTATTTTCGCTCCATCAAAATTGAGCAACTGAATTAAAAAATTAGAATTTTTTATCAACAGCTAATCTGGATATTGTTTTTGCAGTAAATAAAATTGGAATTTTAGCGTTATTTTAAGACGAGTTCTTCCATCCCCTTTGAAGAGATTCGTAGTTAATTAATTTGAATTCTCCTATTATTTGTGTGTTGCCCAAACCAGGCAAATGAACAGCAAATATCCAATCAGATTAAACACACGTGCCATTATATCAAGCTGGAGATCAAAGGAATGAGATGCAAAGTCTCCAGTTCGCTTGCTGCTCATCTTTTCTCATCGCAGTTGCAAATTCGGCATTTTAGGGCACGGACCGCAGACAAACAGCTCAGGGCTAAGAGAGTTTGGTGCCGATTTTATTGTGCAAACCACACCAGAGTCATAATTAAAGCAGAGATACGCCAAAATTGATAGCCGAGTTTCTTTCGCCGCTCTAGATTTTTACGGGAGTGACAGACAGGCTTAGGCGCCGTGTTTGGCCAAATGAATGGACTGCAAATTTCGTCTTGCGCGCTAAAAAGATAAAAAGAGCGATAAGACTGCAATTTTCAAGAGGCTCCCACTTGGGAAATTACGTGCACAAGTGTTAAACGTATCCTAGCATTGAAAATTCAGCGATCTTATTTTTCTTATATTCTCAGGCAATGGATAAAATCCATTAAATTTTTACTGTGCAGCTATTGTGTTTAAGTTGTTAAAAAATGCTTGAAGAAGAGTGTTTATTTTTCATACTATATACTAGTATGGGGAATGCTATAAAATGAATCTGCAAAATTTAGTATTATACTGATAAAGAACTGGCGATAAAATGAAATAGATAATTGAACCTGATTAAAGTCGAGATTGGGCCTTTTAAATTAAAACGTTTGAGGTCACCTCTGCTAAACCTATCGAGTGTGTGGAAGATATGGAAGTAGCTATTGATATAATCATGTCAAAATTTCAAATGTGGTAGATTTTGATGTTATCATGTACCGATCGGAACATTAAATAATTCAGATGGGACATTTTATGGTTAATTTTCTAAAAACGTTTGTTCTCAATGTTCCTACTCTCCGGCCATCTTGAACGTTTTTTTTTTTTTTTAAATATTGCTGTTGAAACCCCTACAAAAATTCAGCATGATACTGCTTGGAAATATTTGAATGGAATTCCTTTATGTTAATTTAATTGGCGCGTTGAGGTTGAGTAGCTGACGATTAGAAGGGTACAAGTTGCCTCTTCAGCATGAATTCGATCGCATACTTTTTGAGAGCTGCGCCAAATCAACGATAAAAATTCGTGTGTATTATTGCACTGCCGCAGCAGTCAATCGCAAAAGTGATACAAAGTCGAGAGGCTTGCACGCTCTGCGTGGATGTCCTGGCTGAGCAACAAATCATGGAGCCTATCAGCAGGAAAATCTGATTTTGAGTGGCATCAATGAAAGTAAAATCGGACAATTTACAAGTCCAGTTTATTTACTGACAGACGCATCTCCGACTGCTGCAAAAGTTACACTATTATAGAGTTAGAGTTGCTGCAACAAATGAATTCTCTTGCACGATGTAAATAGAATTTTTCATTATACAGCTAATCATTCCAAATTTTTTGAATACAAGTGCAACATTGCAAGGACCAATTAAAAAATCAGATTTGGCGATTTTCAAGACGATTTTCAGCGCTTGATTAATGTCCAGAGGCAGAGTATGATTCCTCTTGATTTGAAAGACTAAAAAACAGTGCAGTCAATTTTGTCTGAATTAATAGTAAATTTTGACTTAAACTCAACCCTCGATGATTTTTTTATAGAAATAATAAGTATGTGTTTTTCAGAATTTTGGCGGAATTGTAGCAGAGGAAAATAAATCACCACCCACAATGAATATTTAGTATATGAAAAATCGTTTTTGCCTCCATTTCGATTTGCTAAGGAAGACAATTTTATTTTAATTAATTCTTTCAGACCACTGCTACCAGATCCAAATTACAATTTCAAATTAAGAATTCTGCTTCTGCTGATGTTTGATTTCCATTTCAATTTTGTGCTGGGTAAACAAACGATTATCAGTGAATTTGGGCGAAAACACTCGATTCGGCGCCTTGCCAGGGAGCAGCACTCAAGATAAGGACTCTCAGGCTGGCGGAGGAGAAATTTGCGGAATTCTCTCTCTCACACACACACGTGCGTATTTCGCACAGATAACGACGAGTTACGAAGGTGCCGACACTCAAAATGTAACCATCGAGACTGTTATAAAATACTCGAGATTAATGTTTGATACACCTCAACTCTCGTGAGATAACAACACATCGTTATTTAAAATTTCCCCTCTGCATTTCGCACACCTAATATTGCGATCAATAAAACTGTTGACACAGAGAGATTTATCTAAGATATCGAATTGAATGACAATTTTTGAGCTGCAAAAAAGGATTGAAGGTTCAGAATATCCAAAATTTCCTGCCCTCACAAAGAAAATGTAAGGAATACTTCCTTTCGCTGCTTACACCGAGCTATAGTTTTTATGAGCGATGCATCCATAATGAACCGGCTCAATTTTAATATATCCAACGGTATGCGAATTATGAGCTAAATTTCCCTTCTGGTAAAATATTTCCTTATTTTCAATAGTGAGACAGTGCTCACTACTTGATTTGCATTTGCAAGCAAACTTTGAAGCAGATTTTCTCTTAAATTTAAACAACACTCAATTTCACCCAACCCACTGAAGGGCCACTTGCCTCCGCACCGAAGATTTTTGAAACGCTAGACAATCGTCCCGTGAAGTCAAATCACGCATGCTGGAAAGGTGCAAACCAGCAAGTGGCGAGTCAGCCTAGAGTTATGCAGCCGGCAAGTAGACGGTCACGGATTTGCAGCTCAATAATCATGAATGCTGCTCGCATACTAGTGCGTTCGACGGGCCGGGTATTTTTTGGTACCCGAAAATGTTCGGGTAAACCCGGTGCCAGGTAATTTATTCTCTCGTCGGCCCGGGTTTGGGCGGGTTCAGGTTTAGTCTACCGGGTGCGGGTATTTTAAAAAACCCGATCACCCTTCAAACAAAAAAACTCAAATCTCATTTTCATACGCTCTTAGAACAAATTCCAATGCATTCCAATTTTATTGCAAATTTTTATTCAATCAGAGAGCGAAAAAGGCTGAGTAGGCACCGAGGGAAAAACCCCGCATTTTTTTTTAAAAATGCAGTGTAGTGGTTAAATAATATTTTTTAATTTTGACCAGTTCTTTGCAGGCAATGTTTGCACCTTAGTTTTCAAGAATTTTCTAATTACCTCAGCTTCGAAAATTTTTGAAAAATAAAAACGTTTTTTAAAAAAAACAGCCAGCAAATCCTTTGAATTTTATGTATTGACAATAGCAAGAATAAACAAGAATAATAATAATAAGAATAATGAAAATTTATAAAAAATTACACTGTAAAGGAAATTTGCGTTCGGATTGGTCAAGAGTTCCTCAAATTGCATTTTTTTCTTTTATGCAGTAAATATGTAAATTTTAAAATGCAACTAGAAATACTGCTGATATTAAAAAGCATTGAAAATATAAGGAAATTTCTTTAAAAATTTTTAACACCGTAGGCGGGCGCACTCGGGCCTTGAATTTCGGGTCCAGGTGCGCTCAAGCAATGAGATGAGTTAAAAAATCGGGTACGAGTACGAGCGGGTCCGGGTTGCGTCACTAGGGTACAATCCTGCCCGGGCAGCAAAAATTTTGCACTATCACATGCACCTACAATCACCAACTAAGCAGTTAGATCATTAAAAAGTTAATCTATTTTGAAATAATGCAAGAATAATCAATTTTGATAACAAAAACGCGTTCTATAAAAGGTTATCTGAACAGGAGGATTATTTTTATACAGGTGATAGTGGGGGAAAAGGTAGATGTTGCTGCAGTTGAGAAAAACCTATGAATTACTATGCACTAATAATTTGAAGTGTTTGGATTAGATACACAAGGCGAAAATTGAAAGTTATTTGAATTTTTGGATGCAATAAGTAGTTGATCGATAAACAATTAACAAGCAAACTTTGAAGCAGGTTTTCTCTTAACTTTAAACAACACTCAATGAAATTGGTCTTTTCTATTTTTTTTAAAAAATCAGTTTATATAAAAAAACGGTTTCTAGAATTTAGCTGTTTTTTTTTTTGCTCTTTTTATCCCTGTCCGAGGACCGGGAAGGGCGCGCACTGCACTAGCACGAATGCTGAAACCCGGGTCCCAATAACACCGCGAACGGATAACATATGGGCGCACCAGGCCGCACAGGGACCCAGCCCACTCAAGGGCCACTTGCCTCCGCACCGAGGACTGCATTGAAACGCTAGACATTCGTCCCGTGAAGCCAAATCACGCATGCTGGAAAGGTGCAAACCAGCAAGTAGCGAGTCGGCCTAGAGCAATGCAGCGGGTAGGGAGGGTTTCCACGCGGTCACCCATCCATCTACTGACTACAACGAATGTTGCTTAACTTTGGTCATCTAACGAGTAACGAGAACCGGTGTGTCCAACATGCTACACCCTTGAATAGTATCCTCCTTAATTCCGATTGAAACACTTAGATTTAATTTCTCTAATCCAATAGTGGCCTTGCAGCTGGCCGTGAACGTTAAAATAAAGATAAGGCGATAAAAATGTTGTTGCTCGCGTATGCATATCGTGCGTTTTTAGTCTGGTTTGTTGACCACATTAATTCGGACATTGCGCGGGGCGCTCCCTACCTTAAAACCTTCCTGCGGTCATTGGGATGTAGACGCAGGGCCGTCTCTGCATCCACGGCCTCCAGCCGCGTCATCAACTCCTCGTTGCTGAGATGTGTGAACTCGCATCTCGCAGACACATCAGCAGCCACGGAATTCGAGGCCTCCGGCGGCACCGTCTTTATAATTTTGCACTCGTGCTGGACAAGCACTTTCCACAAGAGAGACTCGATGTAATAATTGGTGCCACCGACCACGATTGGCAATTTGCTGCGGGAATCGATGTCGGAAATCTGCAAGGGAAAAGAGGAGCAACTTTATATCACCCAAGCAGCGCTGATATGGATTTTTTTCTTTCTACACATATATGTTGGATAAAAATCCGTTTCAGACCCAAAGTTTCGAGCCAAATGTGAATGATTCCAGACTTGGCACTGTCCTTGCTGGGAATCAGTCTGAGGTAAATAATTTAGCAGCTGTGCCAAGTGCGCGTGTTTGTTTGCCAACGTATAAGGAGCAACTTGTTGAATCAGTAAAGCATAAAAGCTCATCAAAACTGCTCTTTCGCACACTCTCGACGCGGGACACGATATCAACTTATATATTGAAGCAAAATTCCCTCATTTCACTTGATGAATATTTGGTTAAACGTATATATATATAGTCTTTTAATATATCCTTTCATTATGAAGACCAAAAATATTTATCACTTTAACTAATCACACACTAAACATACAATTGTTGGCTTAGACAATTTTAACTTGAAAGATGAATTAATTAATTAAAATTACAAAATGCATAATCAGGGTTCCCAATAATTTCCGTCCCGTTTTATTCCGAAAAAAATATACATACAGCATGATATGCTTGGTATATTCCTTGTGATAAATAATTTATGAAATATTTGCTACAATACAAAATAAAAATCGAAAAAAATTGTTTAAAAGTACAGTGTTGTGACACTACTCGGCCTGAACTACCCCAACGCGCGGCTGCAGAGCGGCTCCCCGGGGGGAGGGGGGGATTTTTTTACACACAAAACGATGCGATTCTTATGTAGCGGCTGGAGAGCGGCGGCTGGAGCGGCCGCGCCTTCGGTCAGCGGGCGCGCCTAAGGGCAGTTCAGGCCGAGTAGTGTCACGACATTCAGAGATGAACAAATCTTAATTTAAGTTAACAATCTGATCATTTATTATTACTTCTATTACATTTTTCGACAGCTAAATCACTCGATTAGACCAGTCCCTGTTTATTTAATTAAAATTTGGAACATTTCAAACTTTTGAGCGAGCTGTGAAAAAAAACCAATGGACATCTGAGAACGCCATTGGTGTCTCAACATTTATTTGTTTAAGTAATATAAAACTGCTGTGTTTAGGCATGTTTTAATCAACAAAAGACACAACGAGATGATAAAGCAATAATTCGTCCAGGTCCCGGTAAAATTGCGCAACGTTCAACAAGCTATCCAATTTTCATTGTCGAATTGATTGTTGACCTTTTCTTGCAACAAGGAAATTTTCGTTTAGTTGTTGAAAGTTGCGCAATTTTACCAGGACCAGGACGAATTCATTCCTTGATCGCGTAGCTATATCAGTGGCTATATCAATGCAGAATGTTTGCAGCACGAAGAAGTTCGCATGAACTAGTTCATACGCAAAAAGTTGTATAGAGGTATTAAAAACACGAAAGAGAAAGACCCAACATAGCTCATCATTAGCAAACTTGTCATAGATAAATTATGTTTTCAATTTGCTCTGGGAGTTATCTTTAAATGCACAGTGGCGTGCAGGGTTGCAAAAATCCCCCATTTTTTTAAAAATGTAGTGCAGTGTTAAAAACCGTTTTTTTACTACATTCTTGTAGGTCATGTTTGCACCTCACTTTTCAATAATTTTCTAATTATTAGCTCATGACCTCGACTTAAACTTTTGGAGCAAATAGCAATTTAAAAGAAAAAATATGCACATTAGAAGAAATTTCGACCACTTCCGACCACAAATTTTATAATATCATAGAGAAAAAATGGAATTTATATACTTAAACCCCCTCAAAAAAAGTAAAAAAAGTGTAGCGTCTTAGGGGTAGGGGGTAAAAGCACCCCTAAACCTTTCAGCTGGTTAGGTTAGGACGAGACGAGTCCAACGGTGGTTAGTTTTTGCATTTCTGATGATTAGAACCCGAGTTTTGAGATTTGCAAAAATGTCAATATTTAAAAATTTTATATTTTCTTTTCGCGCGCCGCTATTACTTGGAAAGTTTGAGACCAAAAAAATTTTAAGCACACCACTGGAAAGCTCGTTTATTTTTCTAGGTAATCATATGCATAACATGTGGGGTTACAGATCAAATTGCGACGTAAATTACGAAAGTAAAATCGCCAGATGATGTTGTCGTCGTGCCGGACGCTTGACGCCAATCCTTAAATTCAATATATCTCGCGATCTATGAGAGTGCCCATCGATTTCTCTTGACCATTCGATTCTACGCATTCAGGGCTACATTTTTTACGTTTTCATGAAAAAATCCGAGGGGGCGTATTTTGCGATATTTTTAACCAAACATTTGGCATGCGAATTTGTGACCTTGACCTTTGACCTACAAAATTTTGACCAACGGCAAACTTGTTCTACTTAAAAAGTTACGCTTAGAGGGGAAAAAACCACATCGAAATTCCAATCTGGACCGAAGATAACTTGATATTTCGGATTTACTATCTGAAGTTTTCAATTTTCGAAAATCGCGATTTCCCAACAAAAGCCCCCGAATTTTTTGCTCAAAATTTCAGGTAACACACTATGAAACATCCCTAACAACATATGTAAAATTCAGGATGGGCAAATAAAGTCGGTAAAAATTGACAATTACCCTTTATCCTATCGCGAAAATCGTCTCCTCCCATTATCGAGCACTCATCAGCTAGCCTTGGTATAAATGCACTCACCTATATACTGCGAGCATACTTCTTCAATGCGTACCAAATAAACCGGGTTTTAAGCAAGCACTCCCAAATACGCCTGGCACAAACATTCCATATAAATGGGCGATGCCTCCGCATTACTCGCTATTCATTCTCATTCTTCCGCACTTGTGCACGTGTCTGAGGGCGAAAGCCGCGTTTGAATGACGAGGAATTTGATGCTAATTTACAGAGCACGCGAATGTCATTTGCTAGCAGCTTTTTAAGCATATATGCTTGAGCAAACTTGTTTGGGCCGGCATACAAAGTTGTACGTAGCGAGACCAACCTTTTCCGCATATTGTCTGTCTCGAAATGAATGACATGAATTCCTGACAATTCTTGATAAAAGAAACCGACGGTCTAGATTGTTATTTGCCTTATATGTTGCTGGTTTAAAAAAAAGAACATTTATCATCTGAATTAAGTAAAGGAAATTTTACCTAACTAAATAGGAAATTATGGAAACAAATTGCAAATTGCTGCCATTTCTAACTTTTAAAATTACCATGGGTGCAAAAATGCGAGACGCAGGCCAGCCAGTAGTCTCTTTTATTTTCGGTCTCGGAATTTTATTTGTCTGAGACGTCTGCTTTGCAGCGTTGAGCATCCCCTGCGTCTTCCTATGCATCTATAAATATCGAAATGAGCCATTGTGGACCGCCCGCCAGTCGAGCTTTGTTCTTCCCCTGGCTGATCCGAGGACGAGACTCCATTAGTTACATTACCTCGAACGCTGCTAGCAAGAAGAATTAGGACTAAAAATAGATCACGCATGGGCTACAAATTGGATGCTTTTGTTTCTCTACAAGGAGGGTGATTCAATGTTTTTTGTAATTTCAAAAAAATAAACATTTGCGTTCAACAACTTAAATAAATTCAAGTTCAGCTGGGATTATAATTTTGTCGAGCTTTGTTCCTGTTGTTGATGTTGATAGTTAAAATCTGAATGTATTTTTCCAACACTGTGGAACAAGTGAATTAAAATTCATGCAGAGTGTTAAATTCAGTTACTAATTTAATAATTCCCATATGGATTTTTTATTTCTATATGGTTAAAATAGTGTTATAAAAAAACTTATCTATAAACGTACCACTTTGCGCCACAATTTTTTAATTAAAACGTACCATTGGGACGGGACGTATAATAGTTGAGCAAACACTACTTGCTGGAATAGAATTATGGGCGATTACCTAAAATTTAATGTCAACAAGCGTTTTCAAAATTCAGAGCTATGCCAAAAGTTCCCTTCGCAATCAGTAAGCCTTTGATGAAACTCATCTAAAAGCCCTTTACAGCTGAGATGCGCTTTAGCCGATATTTTTCTATGGCATTCGAGTAGTTCGCTGGATGTGTCTGGTCAAAATAAATAATAATGAACTGCGAGGCAGATGGGGCCGCATTGAACGATCCCCTTTGTAAAAAGGCAACCAGGGTGGTCATATTTTGAAAGCAGCATTTGAAACCCCAAGCATAATGGGCATTCAAAGCCAGGTAAAATGTTTACGCTTAACATGAATTCGAAGAATGTTTATCTTGAGGCTTAGCGAGAGCAAGGATTCCAGAAGAGAAGGTCCTTCATTTAGCCTATTTTTATAGAAAATGCGCAAATGAAGACCACCCAAAGAATATATATTTAAACCACATCCTGGTTTCAGTCTCAGGCTGAAAAATCGTAAATTGAACAACCGTGCAACTGGACAAGTCGAATTAATTGATTCAATTGCGGCCTTCGGCAGCGGCAGTATGTGCAATTAAAATTAGTTGTCGGCAAAACTATAATGGCCGCGAATAGAAAGAACGTATCAAATATTTTTAAAGAGCCAGGCCAAACCAAAGAAGCCATATGAACCGAAATTATCGGGTAATAACAACTATTCATAAATCATCGGCGCCCGCGAATGAGAGAGAGAGAGAGAGATAATTTCACGGAGTCATAAATCAACAAGACCGCAGCACTGTCTATGAGGCGCCGCAGAAAATCGCTTCTCGTTTGATTTAGAACGAAGTGATACACGCCACTGAACTTATAGATATATATATGGCCACTGCAACCAAAAATTAAATGAAATAAATGCATTTTGTGATGAAGGTGAGTACTGTCATGTTTTTCATTGCAGGACCATATCTTCGTGTTCCCACGTAAAACTAGTCAGTCAGAAATTGTGATTTTTGTTGCCCTTAATGAAATCAATATCATTATTATTCTGCCGCACTGAGCCGCAAATAATAACGTTAAAACGTGAAAAGCAGATGGTTTAATTTTTGGAAAGCATTTTCCCCTTTTTCTTCTACACCATTAATCACGAAAAACATTTTATACACAACGACAGGATTTACCTTTTGAGAAAAAATAACCTATTTTGGTCAGTTGTGAAAAAACTGAAAAAAGTGTTTTGTTAACCTTTTCCCGGGAATGCAGAGGGCATTCAACGTTCCTTTATTCTGCAGTATGGGGATGAAAACCCTTGGGGAGAGTCTGTGATGTCGGCGGCAAAAGCACAACTTCCTGCGCGAGATGCTTGATGAGCCCACTCAAATCTCATTTCCATTTATGCTCGGCACCGCCTGTTTCTCATGCTTTACAACCGAGACCATAATCGAAAGTAACGGGGGGAAGAGGTTATCGTCGCCCAAAACAGATAAAAAAATCTTATTTAACCTAGTCATGCCACCAGAAATTATCCAAATGCATGCATCTAAGTGATCAAGTCGAGACACAGGAAATATTATTTTTTGCAACTGCTGTGTCGGAGGTCAAAAAATGGTCCCCGTCCGACAGATCTGTTTTATCTCCGATATTGTATGAGGGATTAACAACCGCTACCGAATAAATAAAAAAGTTAAGGCATACCTTGCTCAAAGCCATATTCCTATAGTCCACAATGTTGAAGTTCTCCGTGGGGTTTAAAAAATCAATCAGATAGTGTGGCACTTGTTTCATTTCTTCACTTGTCACTTTATTTGTAACTATGTCCAATCCTTTGTAAACCTGAAACAAAATTCACTCATAAAAAATTGAACAAACAATTAACACATTTGTTCGATCATTTTCCGAGAGACAATTCAAATCAATTAACCCTCTCAAATTCAAATTAAAAAATTTAATTTATATAAGTCAATCGAAAAATTGCGCCAATGAGTAAGCGCTTGGGCAACGCATGTACAGTTAAGTGTGCTTTTTAAGTGACAAAAAATCCAATTCGCAGAATGAATGAAGGGCGTATATTTAATATGCCGTTGACTGGTTGGTATACCAGTCCACCGGTTGCCTTTATATGCCGCAGACAACCAACTATTTCTGCTTCTCAATCCTCGGGCCCGCGACAAGACCGGAATTTCTTTCTGCGGGCGGGCCAGGAGGCCCGACTGTGCCCTTTCATATCTCTGACGTTCCGATTTATAATACATATTTCTGATTGAATAATTATACGCGCCGCCAGCCTGCGCGTAATGAATTCATTAAATTAATTTCCCTGGCGACGCCTTTTCAACTATGAAAGGGTGAATAATAATTTTCGGAGACGCTGATGCCTGCTGGTTATGGTAATTAAATTAAGTAGTGACTCATTACCGCGCCACCACGATGTTTAGGTTTTGAACTTTATTTTTTAATTTTCAGAGTTAACTTTTAGATCATGCAGAAAAAATTATAAACAAAATTATTTAATTAGTTTCTACATTTTTACACATATATTTTTTCGGAATAACCAAGAGCAATTCAAGAAAATTGTAGTGAATGTTTCCTTCCTTTCCAGAGGAAACCGCCGAGGTATATTTGTGGGAGCACATTTGCCAGAAACACCTGTCACACACGTATGCGCTTTGTTATTATGTTTGTTTGTCAAACTTTATCCCACATAAACCCTTCTTCCTGCTGATTGAATTCTATTCAAACTTATCCTTTCTGCAAAAGCATAAAAGGGACGAATGGAATGCGTTAAAGAAAATCATTTTTGAAGTAAACGAAAATATTCTCTCTTTGCGACCAGCGATCTGTGATGTGATCATTGATAACGCGGTGCGACTACGACTAGAGATCTGAACGAGCCGCACCGAGCCGCATTTTTGGCTCAAATTTTAAGCCAGCCGCAGCCGCCAGTTTTGGCGAGCGGCGCCAGCCGAGCCAGCCAGCTGGGTACTATTTTAAAAACTACGACTACCATTGCAAAAATGCCGCTGGGAAGGTTTCCATGTACCGATTACTTTGCGAAAATTTCATTAAGATGGATCTTTTCAAGAAATTCCATTCTCTTGTAGGCCAAAAAATAGGAAATTTTAAATTTCGTTACTTTTGCAACTCGAAATCTCGTGTTCTAACCACTAGAATTGCAAAAAATACCCACCGTTGAACTCGTCTTCGCCTTCCCTAACCAACTGAAGGGTTTCGACGTTTTTACCCTCCACCTCAAACCCTAAAGTTTATATGCTGTAACTTCCTCGAAAAAGTAAAACATTCTACACCTCTCTGGATTTTTTATTATTTTGCATTTAATTAAAAAAATTAATGTTTTTGGGACGAGACATAGTGTTAATATAGAAGAGTTTTTAGGATAAAATATTTTTAAGCCTGATACAGTTGATTGAGAGATGCAGCACGTCTTGTTCTGCCTATATATTACCAAAAAAATCCCCATTTGGAATTCACTTTAAGAAGTCTATATTTAGTAAAACGGAATCTTTTTATTCCAATTCACTAGCTGTATAAACTCTTAGTGTTCAAAGCCGCCAACGCTAGCTGTATAAACTCTTAGTGTTCAAAGCCGCCAACGCAGATGGCGCAACCGTAGACTTTCTTAAAAATTTAATATTAAGGCACTTCCGCTGCGATTTCAGACTCAATCCTCAAACAATTTGTTTTATTTCAAAAAATTATTTTTCACGGTTCTACGGCGATTGGTTCTACCGATTTTGGTTTTCAGCACGTCAAAAGAAAGTATGTTAAGTGAAGAACGCACAGCAGCAGGTTTGAGTCTGAAATCGCAGCGGAAGTGCCTTAAAATTAAATTTTTAAGAAAGTCTACGGTTGCGCCATCTACGTTGGCTGCTTTTAACACTATGGGTTCATACAGCTGGCGAAATCTAATAATTAAAACGTGGACGTCAAATTTTTAACTCTTTTGAATATTCCCAATTAGATGAAGTACAGGTAACTGCATAAATTTTATTATGAATCCTCTCCTTCGTCCATGTTTACCAAAAATTTGATAAAATTAATTCAAAAGAATATCAGTTCGCGCTGCATATTTATTTAGTTTGAATAAAAAAAAATGATTTACTGGTTGTTCATATCATGTCAGAGCTTGAATAAATGACAACGCACTGAGAATGTACTAAGCGCAACGAGTTTCGAGCTTGCTTTTCAGTTTTCAGTATAGGGCTACTCACACAACGATGAAGCCATGGGTGAGACGTGAGACCGAGCGGAGAGCGGCAAATCCACATTCCTCGCCGCCTCGGCCCCCTGCCTCCCACTAAATGAGTATTTTAACCAGTTATAGAGATTCGCATGCTGAGTGAGGGCACTTCCACTTGGTGCCTGTTTTAGTTTCAGTTCAACTTGGAGTGACAAAAATATGATAAATAATTTTCAAAATAATTCATTTAGTTTTTAAAATATATTCTTGAAATCTTGCACGTTTGACTTAATTAAAATGAGTTACAGCCATATTGTACGTTTCTATTGATGCTTCGAATGTTACTATTTATAACTTTAAACTAAATTCATACTATTTTTTCCAGTTTTCAATAGAAAATTTACCCTTCAAAATTTCAATCTTCAATTATGCGGTTTTCTTTGACAATCTAACGCAAATTCTACTTCTATCACATGGAATTTCTTGCTTTATTTAAAAAACCAGACGGACAAAACAGCAAACCGAGTAATTCGGAGAAATTTTCATCTTTCTAATCAGCATACAAGGAATGAATTTGCTTCGAAGAGGGAAGACAGTTTTCCGCGAATGCAGCTGACAAAAAAGCTGGGGAACCTTTAGTCAGGGGAATATACCTGGCCACCGTGAACCCCTGGCATCGTAAAAAGAATCGGAAACTTTTCATTAGCCGCTTCTCGGAACGGCTGAAAACAAATCGTTATGTCCAAAATCACGGTTAAAAAGAGCGCCGCCTGTGGCACAAATTTAACGCCTGCCTCTGCCTTTTTCCGCGGTCATCGCGGTGTGGCGCGGAATTTTGTTGATCCGTCGGAGCGCGTTTTGTTGATTCATGCAAATTAATACCTCACTGTTACCGTGGTATTACTCGACAGATTGCTGCCCATACCATGCCGTGTTTGTAATGTTTTTGTTCTGTCTGTGTGTATGTGCAGTCCACGAAATCGCCATGCCAGAGCGGAAGTGATTGAGGGGGTAAATATGAGTTAATCGAGCCACAGCGTTGCTAAACAAGTAATAAGCATCGAGTTTGCAATTACTTAAATGGAGTGCTATGCTTGCCAAAGGCAAATAAGTGAGGTTTGAGCCCAAAACAATCATCGCCTTGTCGAGATGGTACGGAAAAAAATAAATATAACCAGCCTCAATCAACAAAAAAACCATATTTATTTAAAAAAGTCTTCAATTTTGCCCGCGATATAGATGCATTATTGTAGAAAAAACAGTCCGAATTCCCAGCTAATTTTTTTTAAACTCCGGCTCAGCACATCCCGTGGGCTATGAGCTCAAGTCCGAATAACACCGCTGAGCGGATATCATGGGGCACGAGTGGTCGCAGAAGAAGCTTGGGCCCAATGTGGCCATCTTTCTGCCTCCTCGCAGGAGACATTATTTGTCCCTAAATAAAGCCGCTGGAAAGGCACGAAAACCAGCAAGTGGCGAGTCGACCTAGCCCGTTGAGCTATATTTGCTATCTGAGCATTTCAAGTCACCAAATGAACCATCTTTTGCCACCGCTGATATTGGGTGGCCACTGAAATATCCCCATACAGCTCAAATAATGCCTTCCATTGCTTTGACAGAATGCATTAACAATGCAAGCCAACATTGCTGCTGGTCGGTACCCAGCAAGTGTCTTTTAAACACGCTTTCACATCTCTTTGCAAAAGCGAAAAAACACAAAGGAAAATAATGACTCTGTCTTGGAGCATGAAATTAACAGTCCCGTTTTCAATTGAACAACTTAAATAATTTACGAGCTGTCAAAAAGACAGGTAACATTCAACAAAAATAATACAAGCCGCTTTGATGTATCATAAAGGCAGCGACGCTTCTATTCTTTGGCCAAACCCCTCGAAGGTTTCAGCAGGCCACTTGCTGCTTTAGAATGGTTTGGGTGCTTTATTGTCCATTGAAAAAAAGCATAAACGTAAAGGTCTAAATATAATTTCACAAAGAATCCCGGACACGAATCTCCACTTCTCCAGGAGTACTCGGAAATCTGTAGCGATAATCCAGAGGAATTTTGTGTTTTTTTATATTTATAATCCCAGTTTTATGTTAAACTCCTGCATGATTAGTGTGTTAATTTAATGCCTTAGTTAAAAATCGCATTTCCAGAAGAAAATAATCTACATTGGGAAGTTATGTGGCTACAAAGAAAAAAATCTCTGTTCGTGCATTTTAGAAATTTAAATCGTGAGCTAATGGCTTTTTTGCTAGCGGCTCACATCAGAGGCGAAAAATCCGGTGAATGGCGAAAGGTCATCTCTGGCTTACTCATATGTTAGTGTTTTAGGTGCGTGTGTTAATTTTTCGTACTGACGTCGTGGACTGGGCCCACGTGGTTGAGGAGTCGAACCAAGGTCTCGGCCACTAGAGGTGATTAGACTGAATGAAGGTTGGAGCAAGCGCGCTGTCTGTTTGGCCAGCGAAAACGCGCCCAAATGGATTGTATAGTGTGGCTGTGTATGCACAAAACACACACATCGACCACTCGAATGTCACACACACCATACGCAGGCCGTGTTTTGTTCGTTACGTGAAAGCGTGATCAGCTGCCAAAAATTTGACGGCCTTGAGCGATGACGTTTTATTGAAATTTCATTCGGACGCTTCCATCCGTCGTCGCCATGGCGGAAATTCAAGTTTACAATCAATGAAATGCGTCAAATTAAATACAATTTTTTTCTGTTAGTGAGAGTAAAATTATTTCCTACGATTTTCTCATGAGTTTTTTAATTACTGAATTGGCTGGACTTGTGATGTAAAAAATAAATATTTCTTTTATCTAAAAACCCAACAGCCAACGTCACAGGATTTCCAAACTCATTCAACAGCGTGGAAAATGTCAAACTATTTAAATTAAGTTCCAAGTTGCTCGTATTTAACTATAAAAAAGGTCCTTGAATGGCGGAAATATACACGCAATCACATTTTAGGAAGTCCTCTATAGTCTTAAAAATTTACGACAAAATTCAGCGCATCCGCATACTTTTCATGAATAGTGTGGTGGCAAACAAATGTAAATAAATAAAGTGGGTAATTATAGAATGTGACAGCCCTTACATATCGCTGACCGACGGCGGAAACCGTGTTATTGGAAGTTCTAATTAATGTTACAGCAGTTAGACGCGGAAAGTAATGAAATTTTGCCATGAAAAATGGGTCAGATTCGCGCGACGCTCAGCTTTGAAGCGGACAAGTTTATATGTGGTAACGAGGTGAGTTTTCAACAATATTGTGAATTTAATTATGGATGATTTACAGGAATGAAAAAAAAACAGAGAAGAAGGAAATTTCCAATTCTCAGCAGTTTGACTCACTTTGGGCGTGACTAATCGATTCAGGAATATGGGATGAGAGATCAACTGTAGGTCCATTCAGCGATCGTCTGGCGTAGAGCGCACTGACTTTCCTTGTTGCAAGGAGATCTTCTCATCCCATTCTATGAAGAATGACATCATTGACGCCACTCTCGGCATTCTGGCTGCCTTTGTTTAGCTCTTTTCGCTATTCAACGCATGCAAGAGAGGAACGTTTCCGGCTTAAACGCGTTGTGGCATACAGTAACGACGAATGCTCCTTGAAATGAAATAAAAACACAATTCTCGAGACTGATTTTCAAACGTAACTTTACATCCAGCACTTTTGCGAAAGAAAGTTGGAGCCGCAAATAAGAGCTCATTGCTTCACTTGTGAGGCGAAAAACACGAGATTCTGATTTCTTGAGCTACGTGAGAGTAAAATGCAACGCTGTGGACGGCGGGAAAGCAAGAATTCGCATACTTATAAGTATGCGAATTATAATATATTGTAATATATTAGTCGTACTACTTGTAATTACGTCTGACACAACGAAAAAATGAATTTACTCTGATTAAAAAATTGAATTATTCTTATCTTTGCTTCGGGGGTGAATTTAATTTTAATATTTAGTTTTTAAGCCAAAGAGTCACACAGATTTACTCATTGTATGTTGTTTTGTTTTCATTCCACGTACAAGCATAAGAGTGAAAAACTTCCATCACATCGCAAACAAGTTCATTCTTATAATGAGTTCCCTTCTCGGCCTCCCATTTAATTTCCTTTATTTAACAGGAGTTTCGCTCCCGAGTTCAAAAATAAAACAACATGAGGCAAATTGAAAAGATTCCCACCGAAGACGGTAAATTAATTTATCAAGGGTGATTTATATACGAAATTGACTTTTACCAACCCTCTCGGCTATCTAGATTCGCATTGAGGAACACAAACCCATCGACACGTGTGGCCTGCATTTGAGGAGGCAAGCGAAGGGCGCTCGTTTTATATACCTGCTGCCACTAATTTTAATGTCGGCCGATTCGTCTTTTATCTGAGACCTGCAGAGACCGGTCTCTGGGCAGTCGTCGGCGATTGTAGAAAGAGAGAGGTCAACGACACAGACCAGCCGCTCGCCTCAATGAAATTCCGCTCTGCCGACAATTGATTTTGCCATAATATTATCAGTCACGATGCGCCGCCGGCAAATTTTATGAATTTCCAATATTTTTTTAGCAGCAGGCTCTATGGCAAGATCACTGCTTAAAAATAAATTAAAAATCAACAAATGTAATAAGTATATCTGTCTGCGCGAAGGTCAGCGCAGGCTGCAATTCGAGCGTCAAGGGACGAGTGGCTGTGGCGCCTGGGGCTCGGAAAGGTGCAGTCAAAGGAGATGTGGCGCTACATTAATTCGAAATCCAGGGTGCCGTTTGAAGCGACGAATTTTGAAATAGATGGCGCAACAGTGAGTTCACCAGAGATAATAACAGAAGAATTCGCTCGTGTATTTCAGAGCAATTTCTCGCAAACCCCCACTTTTCCATATCTCCGGCGCGAAGGAAGGCAGGCAACCGGCGCGACACGGCAGCTTAGCGGGCTGCAAGTCACTCCTGCCTACGTGCAATTCCTGCTGGAGCGCACAAGGCCGACGGCGCCGGGCAGTGATGGGATCACGGTGCCTTTAATGAAGAATTGTGCGGAGGCCTTAAGTACCAGTTTGAGCCACATTTTCCGCCGTTCTCTTAGCACCGGCGAGATACCTGCCGACTGGAAATCAGCCATAGTAACGCCGATACACAAAGATGGACCGAAGGAGGACGTACGCAATTACAGGCCGATAAGCATTACTTCGCTAGTAGGAAAAGTGCTTGAACGAATTGTCCGCGACCAACTGTGCAATTTTCTGGAGGTGAATAACGTGATCCCGGCCAATCAGCATGGCTTCAGAGCACGCCGTAGCTGCACAACGCTGCTGACCGGGCTAATCGACACGTGGTCGGCGGTGCTGGACGAGAAGAGCGGCGCTCATGTCCATGCCATCCTGCTCGACTTCTCCAAGGCCTTTGATAGGGTGCCCTTTGCGCGACTACTCTCCAAACTTCAACACTACGGTGTCTGCGGAGATGTACTGCGGTGGATCGAGTGCTTCCTGACTGGACGAACGCAGCGCGTAAAATTCGGCGGCGTGTGCTCAGCGCCGACTGAGGTCTTATCTGGAGTTGTGCAAGGCAGTGTCCTCGGCCCACTGCTTTTTAACGTTTACGTTGCCGACCTGCCGAAGGAGATCAGCTCGGGGCTCGAGCAGTATGCCGACGACACCACCCTCCATAGGGTGGTTGCCACCCCCGAGGACGCGGACGCGTTGCAGGAAGACCTCGACCGAGTTTTCATCTGGTGCGAAAACAACGCTATGCAGCTCAACCAGAAGAAAAGTTTTGTAATGGATATCTCGCGAGCGCGGGCGCCACTCTTCTTCGAATATACCATCGGAGGCGTCGCACTCGAGTACGTCAACAGACAGCGCTTGCTCGGTGTGCACATCAGCAGTGATTTGAGGTGGGACGTGCACACTGACACGGTGCGCGCGAAGGCCGCTCGCGTGCTCGGCTTTGTGGCCCGTAACCTGCGCGGGTGCACTCGAAAGGTAAAAAGGGTCGCTTACCTGTCCCTTGTTAAGCCCATTCTTACCTACGGGCTCCCTGCATGGCATCCGACCACGCAGGGAAACAAGAACAAACTGGAGAGAGTGCAGAATAGGGCTCTGCACCTGATCCATGGACGACGACTGCCGCCGCCAAAAGAGACGAATATTATGCCACTAAGAATGCACCTGCTGTACACAGATCTAAATTTCTTTAAAAAGTGTCAGGGAGGAGCAATAGATTTTGACGCGCGAGCTCGCATCGTTGAAGGCCGGCGGTTGCGAGGCGACATGAACAACCGGCATCCAAGACTGCAACCACCGCCTGTGCGCAGTGTCTTCGGCCAGAGGGCTTTCTCTTTTCGAGTAGTAAGTCCCTGGAACAACCTGCCGCCCGAGCTCAAAGACTGCTCAGTGTCCGAGTTCCCCTCCTTGTGTAAAAACTATTTGTGGCAGGCTCAATTGTGATAATTAGTGTGCGATTTCCTTTTGGCTCAGTGCGGCGTGATTTTATATAATGTATCTGATCGTTTTTGCAGTATTCTGCTAGCATTGTATGCCATTTCTTGCTGTAATTTTTATATTTTGTATCTTATGACTTTGGCAAGAATAAACAATAATAATAATGTTGGCTACCAACTATGAAAACGGAATAGGTAATATATTGTACGTAATATAATTTTGTGGAACAAAAACATGAAATTGTAGACATCAACAAAAACTGATATTTCGTAAAAATAATCGGATATTGCAATAAAAATGAACATATTCTGTATCAAAGAGGCTCTTTTAGAGGAACATGCTGTTGTTAAAACACAATTCAAATGAAAAAAAGAATATAGCTTATGTAAAAACAGAAGGCGTTTATGTTATTTCATTTATTTTTAAGTATCGAAATTCCCGAATAGAAGCCATTTTAGAGAGAAGCAAAGAAGGTCACCTAGTGAATGAAAGGACGGCCGTGGCATTTTCGTCTGAAATGCCTAAATAATGCACCCAGGGAGGACCATGCATGTGGAGCAGTTTTGAAAAGAATTGAACCATTTTATATACCTGCGTTTTTCAATTCAACAGCTTTGGCTCAAGGCCGAAGGACAAGAGAAAATTTTTTTTCCACGTGCAAATGAAAATTCGTGGAAAAAATATGTGTCTCAAATTTCCACACTGTTCCAATGCTGCCATTTCGGAGTTTAGAATTTACAATTACTGGTGGGTTTAGAGTTGGACACATTCACTATCTGAACTGAAAGCCCTGTTTTAACTGGCTTTAATTTAATGCAAGATCTATAAAATGCGGGGTAAGTTGTTTCCAGCTGATAAATATTAGTAGCAACGGGATTTATTACATCTCCAGCAAATTACGCACTTTACGACATTAACGAGCAATGAATCAGCTAATTAATTATCAATAAAACACGATTTTTCGTGCCAATAAAGCAGAGCGAGAGCCACCATTAAGCAGAACAGCTGAGGTGACGGATAATTGATTTTCAAGGTTTTGTATGGAGTACCCTGTCTAACAGCCGGTCTGAGCTTGCAATGGAATTGCGTGGGAAGCCAACGAACTGAACTGCACAGTCTTTCTCGAAATAACGTGTAGTACATCATGCACTCGCGAACGAG
The DNA here is from genome assembly GCF_949628265.1 of Cloeon dipterum. Classification (NCBI taxonomy): domain Eukaryota; kingdom Metazoa; phylum Arthropoda; class Insecta; order Ephemeroptera; family Baetidae; genus Cloeon; species Cloeon dipterum. The sequence goes on from NC_088790.1 coordinate 13,444,484, forward strand.
CGAAGAGAAGAAGGAGAACCAGAATACATCACATATTTGGACGGACACTGAAAATGTATAAAGCAGAAGTTTCCAAAGTTAACGTGTACAGCAATGAAGGCGACCGCGGCACAGAATTTTTCAACTGACGACGTTAAGCCTGATTCGATATGATCTAACGAAAACGTGAAAAACAGAGAGCAGAAAGGGAAAAGCGGTAATTTTTTACTTCAGGTGATAATAGCAAGCATAAAAACTGCCTCCCATGCCTACTAAGAAAATAAATATATTTTAATTGCATCTTTACCCAGTAAAAATCAGCGAAAATTCCGTCAGAAAAATGAATAAATTTCTTGGTAAAAATTTCCTTAGAAAAAGAAAAAACGACGAAGCAAACAGCAAATATTCGAGCCAGCGATTGGGACATGGCAAAAGTAGCATCGCAGCTTGAATTCTATAGCACTGTATCCGGCTTGACTGATTGTGAGAGAAAGGCGTGGTCCATTCAAACTAGATCACCTCGGTCGACGGTCGTTCGTTCGAGATTCCTGCTCTTGCAATTATCCCGAGAAGCCTGCCACCGCGAAGAGAGGAAAAAATAATTGGTGTTATCGGCTGGACTACTATCAGAGAAAAAATTCGCATTCTTATTTATGGTGGGCGGATTTTTTTCCTGGCCCGGCGCGTGCAATTTGCGGCCTTTTAAAAGAGGAAGACTAAAGACCGGTGTGGATTGTCATATTATAACAGCAAAACGAAATATGTGCTTCTATTTCATTATTAAGAATAAATCAGTTGAAATTTTATTTTTTTTTAGTATCCAAACCTAAAAACAGCTATAGTTTATATCAGCGGGAGCCAGATGTGCGATACAATTGTAAGTGTAACAGTGCCAGAGCAGTGCTTCCAAGTCATTTGCTATCGTCTGTGGAATAACCTGTCACCGAATCTGTGCATGAACCAGAACTCTAGTGCATTCAAACAAAAAGTGAGGCAAATTTTTCTTCCCAAATACTGACTGATTTTCTTTATTTCCCTGTTATCAAAACACAAAAAAATGTTTTGTATTTTTATCTGTTGTGTTCTGAATGTGGGGAGGTGTGGAGCATAGTTGCTCTGCTGATCCGCAATAAAATAACTTTGCATCTAAAATTGGTTCTCACTGCGCAGATCCAAGATGGCGTCTGAATGTGGGAATCAAAAGGCTCTCTTTGGATTCCCGTAAGAGTGTCTACAGTTTGTTTTTACGATCCAAAACAAAGAATTAGTACAAGTAAAGCAAATTATCTCACAATCTTGACGAAAACTTGGTTCTTTTAGCGCATTTTCACGTGACGGTTTTTTCGCGCCACACTCCACCGGACGCCATATCTGCGCGTCTCACGAATCTGGCCCCCACTGGTTTAAATCATAATATGAGAGTTAGCGGATGGAAAAGAGGATAGGTCTCAAAATAAATAATTGCTGGATCGGACACTTTTTCAAATTTAATTCACGATTGCGTTTTCTGGTCTCAGCCAAAGTTAGTTTCCTGTAGTCATAAATCATGCAATTACGTGTACAGAGAGGCTCATTGAGTACCCTTGAAATTCAATTAGTACATCCAAGCGGATATACAAAACCACCACCGAGAGGAAACATATCGAGCCGGTTCGCTGAACCTCAAGATTAGACGTCTGAGCCGCCCAATTTTTGTCGGCTGCTGGCTAAACCGGCTAAGCCGCCTAAATCTCGCGGCTGCGGCGGCTCGCCTAAAATAGGCGGCTATTTTTAAAATAGTACCTGGCTGGCTGGCGCCGCTCGCCAAAACTGGCGGCTTCGGATGGCTCAAAATTTGAGCAAAAAAGGCGGCGCGGCTCGCTCAGACCTTTACTCAAGATACATGAAAGTGAAGCTTTATCAAAATGGTATCGCAGTATACATTCATTTCTTGATTGATTCAACCCGCAACTTGGCCTATATTTACCTGTTTGATACGTGAATATAGGAGTAGAATTTTTCTTTGAAAAAGCAGTAGTTGGTGTTATAGATTTTTATGAGCTAGATTTACTGCCCCAAAAGAAACGTTCTCCGCCTGAAACAACTCTTTACACACATCTTTGCAACGTCGAAAAGTCTCGTTCGTTTAGTAAAAAGTTTAATAAAAAAGCCCGATTAAAGGTTCAGGTATAATTAAATATGGGTTCAAATCATTATCAAAGTTGAATGAAAAAAAATTCCCCTTTTATTAGCAACTCTCCAGCGTAGATCTCAGGGAATGCTCTGTTGTTAATACTATCACTCACTCTCGCTTTCTCCTCACATAAGAATCTGTTCTCGTTCGTTCACATTATTTAGCAAAAAATAATGTTTTTTTTACTCGGCAACAAATTATTTATTAAGTGATTGCTTGGGTTCTTCTGCAATAAGAAAATAGCTATAATGACATCAAATGAGAGGACTTAAAATGTAATTAGTACTTTTTCAATTACCAGGATTCGCACAATGGTTTGTCTGGGGAGGTTTGTTGTGAAACTCTCTGGCCTGCTTATGACCCTAGAGGCGCCATGACAAACTAACCAACAAAATTTGTTTATTTAGCAAAGAATGGGTGGCTGGAAATACCTTAACCTTTAAAATCCATACCACAGAATTATTCTGTATCAGCGATCGTCGCAAACGTCAGACTGCGCTACTTGCTGCTGAGCAATAAAGAAAAGAAGAAACTTCAATAATATCTTGTTCCTGTTCAATCTTCCTGATTGAACTCTCCCTCTACCATACAAAAATTACACTAGCTCGAAATATCATCCTTTACCCCTGGACTATTTCAAAGAGTGAAATTCGACTTTTTTAACCTCTGCTCATCTATACCGCGAGCTAAGTGCCCACCCAATAACACCGCTGAGAGGATATCATTGGGCATTGGGCCCGAGTGGCCGCAGAGAAGTACCAATGAATGTCTTTTTCCTGCTCGCACCAAGGTCTTTGATTGAAATGCCAGACATTCATCCTAAAGCCACTGAAAAAATGCGAAAACCAGCAAGTGGCTTGTCGACGCCATTGCGCCTTACAGTCCGTTGAGCTACTTGAGCATTTCAAGTCACTAAACCAATCACCTTTTACTATCTCAGACATTGGGTAGTCAATAATAGTTCCCCGAAATGCTCAAATATCTCCCATTGCTATGACACTCCTGCGAGAATGCCTTGGCAATGCGAGCCAACTGGCTTTTTATTGAAGAATGATGTGGACAATTTTTCTGTATTTAATGTAGATTGAGCATTTGAAAAGGTCTCCTTAAAATTGATGAATAATTGAACATCTCTCAATATTTGGACTAAAATGTCATGCTTTTTAGTAAAAATGCTTTATTGTGGACCTTCTAATATAGCTTGAAAAGCCATCTAAATTGACTGAATTTCTCCAAAAAAGACTAACAATAATAATGATTTTACAAAGGCTACATCCACAAGCAAAAAATCAGGTATGGAAAGCTAACAAGTTAAAGAGGTGTAATATAAAATTAATATTACACGTTCTCTTGCCTTGCAGCAGCTTCTTCGGCCCCGCAGCCCTCATCAGCAGACCAGCAGTACTTTACCTCCAAAACAAAATTCATAGCCACAGTATTAGCTGCAGAGAATTTTGAATCAGCGATCGTTGAAAACGTCCGCATACACTCATTCCAGAGTTCAAACGAAGAGAAATGAGCAACAGAAAAACCCTGCACCTGGAATTTCTTTGTAATAGAAATTCCTCCTACAAAGCAAAAAATTCCATCCTTTCTTATTGGATACATTTTCAAAGAATGAAAAACTACTACTGACGCAACGAAAATAATTCTAGAAGGCAAAATATATATTTTGTGAACCTGCTTGAAGGCTGCTAACCGCAAACTAATTACAAGGAATTGAATGGAAAAGTTTGCCTCCTGAATTTTTCTTGAAAAAAATTTGTCTGCAAAAAATCCACTATTTTGAAGAATGAATACTGTCTATTATTATTCTTTAAATGAGAAAATTTAGATTTTGCTGGGGTTTGGAACCGTTTCAATTAATTAATAATGAAAATGGGTTTCGAGGACTGAATGAAAACTGCTTCTTGGTTCAAGATAATAACGACCACTTTAATACACACTTCATACAAAACTTATATTATATTCATAAAAATCAATTGATCAAATGTAGCCTTTATCAATTGTAAAGAATCAAAATTTGAAACTGTCGATGTTGGGCAAATCTGATATTCAGATTATATAAGATAGGAAATTAAATTTATTTCTAAATGGCATTGGCTTTTTGCTTTGACAGGGATAAAATTAGTTCACAGGAAGTCTCCAATTAATGCAAAATCACCGAAAATATTCAACACAAGTGAGCGGCACAGTATAAAACTCAGTGCGTTTTTTCTTCTTTTCAGACCCCTCTGGCTCTTGAGTAGCCTAGCACATATAATTGACTCTTGCGGAATCCTCAACTCACAATCAGTTCAATGGGCCAAAGACGCGGCTGTTCTCTCTTGACAGTGGAACACACACCTGGATTCATGTACAGCTGGTTTCGTTTTTTTTTTTATTTTGATTCTATTAAACGTTTGCGTTATTAACATTTTTTCGTTTTTTTACACTTTTTGAATCCATTTTTTGCTTATTTGTTGATTTTTCGTATTTTTTTTTTTATTATTTCATGATTGTCGGGTCCTTTTGATGATTGCACAATTTTGCTGATTAACAAGGCAATCCATAGTCTTCCCATAGTGCACCTGGTCATCCTGTGCCAACTTGCCACTGGGCAGAAGAGTGGCTTCCCACTAGCATCTTCAAGATCTCAACAGCATTATTTCCTACCGCCCTTAGCCTCTAGTAGTCGTCGCATCTCTCGCTCTCTCCTTTAGCGAACTAAAAGCAGTGAATTAAAAGAATATATGTCATTTAGTTTTTCTTGAGTTACTAAAAAAAGCGTGTTGCTTAATTTTTTCCTCTCAGAATTTTACTGATAACGGACAACAATGAAAATTAATTTCCATGCAGAGGTTTATTCGTGTATTTTAAATTTGATGAAATTTTAATTAATCATTTCACATTTGAAACCTGAATTGCAAACTGGAATAAAAAGGATATTAAGTAAAATATTTTAGTCTTCAGTTTAAAAAAATATATCATATAAAAACCTAGTTGAAGGTGACATATTGATTTTTCGAGAGAAGCAATGCATCCTTTTTTAGTAGCGACTAAAGAATTGAAAATAAAAATTATTCTAACAGAGGTAAAAAATCAATGAAATTTGAGGCTGATTATGCCCAGAGTGCAAAAAAATTATGTTTTTTTTTTTGTAATAATTGAACGTCACTTTATTTGTCTTTCAGCATGGTAGTACTCACAAGTGAAGATCTTCTCACGTGCCCTCCATCTGATTGAAAAAGTACAAAATACTTAGCAAAACTACAAACATAATATCCACAACTCTGCGACACACGAAAAAATAAATACTCTTTCTTTATTTGAGTAAAACTTCCGCACGTACAAAGTCCTTCACTCTTGCAAACTGTTTCAAACGGGGCTCCTACCGCAGCCTAACCGACTGACAATCCATTGTACAAATTAGCAACGCAAAATCAGTGGATTCTGCTGGGAAGCGCACCGGCGCCGACTCACCACTTGCTGGTTTTCACACCTTTCCAGCAGCATAAGGCGTTTCAGTATAAAGACCTTGGTGCGAGGAGGCGAAAAGATGGCCATATTGGCAGGGTTGCATTTGCTTACCACCCGCTTTTTCACCACTGGTTTTAACGGTTTTTACAACTCAATTTTTACCAATTTCTTGAGCCAGAAATGCATTACCCCCCACTTCCCCCCGGTGAAAATCTAAAATTTGCGGTGGGAATGGTCAAAATTTCCTTTACTGCAGGTTTTTTCTATTGAATTGTCATTTGTTGCCTCGATTTCTCAAAAAATTTATCGCTGACAATTTTACAAGATGAGGGCATGAGCAAATAATAAAAAATTTATTGAAAACTTGTAATATCTCTATGCTATTTAAGCGTAATATTATGAAAAAAATTCTCAATTAATAATGGAATGGATAGGTAATTAAGTTGATAAGAAGGCAATAATTATATGCCAAACCCAATACTTGTGCAATGATTAATAAACAATGAACATCCATATTGTGACCAGATGTCGATAAAATAACACAGAGTGGTCAACCAGAAGAAAATGATTTATTTTGTAAATGTAAAAACCGTGAGAAAGGTCAAACTAAAGTTTCTAAGTAAACATCCCTTAAAAAAGGTTTATTATTTTGGGATGTTTCCTCATTTATATTGTTGACAGATAAATAAAGTAACTTTTTCTGCCTGTAAATTTCAAAACCAACCCAAATTCGACCCGCACATCTGGTTGTTTATTAACTGAGGTGCAAACATAGCCTGCAAGAAACTGGTAAAAATTGAAAAAAACCACTGCACTGCATATTTTTTTAATTCGGGTTCTTTGCAACCCTGCATTTTGGACCCATGCTCCTCTGCGGTCACTCGAGCCCCATGTTATCCGCTCACAATCAGCGATCTCATAGCCCACGGGATTTGCTCAGTGTGCAGCGGTTACAAAGAGCCGATTTTCACTCCTTTAAATAACCAGGGGATTAAGGATGACATTTCGAGCTTTTGAATTTTTCGTTTGGGAGAAGGAGAGTTTAATCAGGAAGGAGTAGACAAGATATTGATGAAATTTCTTCTTTTCTTTATTCTCAGCAGCGAGTGAGTAGCGCAGTCTGACGTTTGCGACGACCGCTGATACAGAATAATTATGTGGTATGGGTTATAAAGGTTTTGTTTTGCACCACCAATTCTTATTTAAATAAACAAGTTTTGTTGCACAAGGAGTCTTCATTACAAAATATGTTTTTATAAAAAAAAATAATGATTTCTTCATTTTAGCACTTTTTGGTAGTTTATCTACATTCATATCTAGAAATTTTTGTGAAAACTAGAGAGGGGGCCAGGGACAGGGATCACGGGATTCTCGTCCCGTCCCTGAAGGTTTCCCTCGGGGACGGGACGAATTTTGTATTTCGGGAGAGGGACGGGACGGGACAGGGACAATCTGCAGCGGGACAAGGGACAGTTTTCTCGGCAGAAATTGTAGCATTAAAAGCCTAAAGACTCTCAGCAAAAAATCTGCTTTTTTGCAGGTTTTTCTGCGATTATACGCATTTTTTTCGAATCGTGCGTTTTTATTGAAAATTAAAAATTCTTAAGATAGATGACCAGAAAAAATGATTTTTAAAAATTAGTAAAAATGCCACTGGTTTCACCAAAAGACAACCAATTATTGTAAAACAAACAGCAATTTTCCAAAATTTTTGACACTTTTTTAGCGCGAAATGTGATCTTTTCGGGGTTAAATTCGGGAAAAAAACTCATCCAACTCATTTTATCCGCAAAAAACTAGTGGTGCATTTTTGCGTATTGCAAAATTGATGAACCCTCAACCAGGGGCTTTTATACTGATTTTGTAACGTTCCTATTTTTGGTCATCCAGCATCAGAATTTTTTAGTTTCCATAAAAATGCATTTGATTCGGTAAAAAGCGCAAAATTGCAGAAAACCCCGAAAAAAACAATTTTTTAGCCATGGAGTGGGGTTTCCCGGAAAATGCAATTTTTGCGAGCCCTGGAAGCAATAATAGTATAAAAAGGGTCACTATCTCCACCAACCTATTTTTAAAAGTGAGCACTCTTCCGAGGTTTACAATTTACATATTATTATTTACTGACAAATAATATCTAATTTTAAAAGTAAAGTAGAAATTTGAAAAAATACGAATCTGGTAAGGGTCGAGGGGGGACTAAACAGGGACAAGGTTAAGAGCTAACAGGGACAGGGACGGGGCAGGGACGAACCCGAGAGAAAAAAATCGGACAGGGACAGGGACGGGACCAAAAACCCGTCCCGGTTCCCCTCTTTAGTGGAAACCTGCTGCTGAACACCCTAAGCCATTGTGCGAATCCTGGTAATGTCAAAAATAAAAAAAATAGGTCCTCTCATTTGATATCATTTTAGCTATTTCTATTTTCTTATTGCAGAAGAACTCAATCGCTCAATAAATAATTGTTGCCGAGTAAAAATAAAACATTGTTTGGTAAATAATGTGAACCAACGCGAACAGACGTCGAGAGTGAGTGTGTAAGAACATCAGACTTATCAGAGCATTGCCATCCAAGCTACACCAGCGATTCGAGGATGAAAAGGGGGCGTGCTTACCACACAGCTGTTCAACACACAACATTCTAAGGAATCAAAACACATGCAACTCAATCAACCCAAACTCAGCTCCTTGGAGCCTTCTACTTAGGTTGACTTACTCTTTAAAACGGTACTACTGTTGCCATTTTTATGCCATTGCTCGTTCATTAATGTGTCTATAGAGGAAATTTTTGTAAGCTAATACAACGCTACCATTTGAGTGGATGATTTGGCTACAGAGTGATTTTTAATTTAATTATTCTAAAGGCGTAACTTTGGTGTTAGTAACGCCACCATCGGTATTAGTTTTCACAATTGAGAAAAAACATCCAATTTCCGTATAATATAAATATAAATTATTGAAATAAAAATCAATTAAATTAAAATTATAGAAAAATTTGTGTGAAACCTCAAAATGTGCAGGATAATTATATATTGGATTTATTTTAAAAACAGTGCGTGGGAATATGGAATGGCTTTCCACTCTATGCCTTCATCCATACCTCCTGGCTTTGAGCGTCCGTCATTAAGACCACGTGCTCAAAGATGAGCAAGTAAAATCGAATATAAACAGATCACCTATGATTTGATCACTTTTTAACTGCGAAATTACAAGCTAAGTTTCCGCTTCGTCTAGCTATTATCTTTGAATCCCTGATGCGAGGTTTAAATCGGATTGAAACGAGAAAAGAAAAACTGATGCTTTATTCCTCCATTCCTCATATTTGATGCCACACCCCCTTTTTCATAATAACAATGTTACTTCCAAACTCTATGCAAAATAGTTTGGCTTTCTTCCATAGCCACATTGCTCATCTCGAAGGACCTTAATGATTAGTCCTGAATAATTGTTCAGAAAAAAGGGGTTCTTACAAGACTGGATGACGGAAAAACTAATCGCATTACAAAAGAACGATTTTCAAACAAATGACTGGACACCATGGCACGTTTTACTAAATGCACATTCACCTCATCGCAGGCTCAGAACGGCTTCCAGCTAGTGGATAGCCCTTCTGGGCTTGCAGGTAGCTATTTCAAAGGCCGTTTGGGCCCCAAAAAGTCCAATTATCAAGCATTTATTAAACCTTAACATCCACGTGTCGTAGATCCTCACTCACTTGGATACCCAAAAATTGTATTTGTACACAAAAATACCTGCATAGAATCTGCACCTATAACTTCTCCTGCGAATTTCCTTGCTAACTCGATGCCCAGTTTGGACTTGCCGGTCCCTGTCGCACCAAGAATCACAATTAAAGGCACACGACACCACATTTCACTGCACTTCTCACTATACATCCCGCTTCACTAGAGGCACGAGCAGGAGGCGTACACGGTGTGCGAGCAGCCACAGAAACACACAAGAGTCGGCGCGCGGTTTTAAAATGGAGAGGCCCACGTGCTTTGTGATGAGCATCAAGTGTTTCAATTAATCAACAATCATTTGGAGACTGACAGCTCTGGAATCTTGAAAATAAATTAACATTATTGAATTAATTCAGTTTTTATTTCTTACCAGAGCTAAATATTTTCCAGACCGCAGACAAAAAATGAGAACGTTCTTAGAAAACTCGTCTAGCACACTCATTCAAAAAAGGAAGCAAACAATGGCAAATCATGTAAAAAATATCGACAATTTTTATGAAAATAATTTTACAAAATTAAATTATAATCTTACCAATTTTGGGGCAAATTGTGGACGCTTTATACAAGTGCAAAATTAGTATTCTTCTTAAATAATTCTTAAATTAAAATCAACAAGGATTTGCAGCTCAATAATCATGAATGCTGCTCGCATACTAGTGCGTTCGACGGGCCGGGTATTTTTGGTACCCGAAAATGTTCGGGTAAACCCGGTGCCAGGTAATTTATTCTCTCGTCGGCCCGGGTTTGGGCGGGTTCAGGTTTAGTCTACCGGGTGCGGGTATTTTAAAAAACCCGATCTCCCTTCAAAAAAAAAACTCAAACCTCATTTTTATACGCTCTCAGAACAAATTCCATTGCATATTGCATTGCAATTTAATTGCAAATTTTTGTTCAATCAGAGAGCGAAAAGGGCTGAGTGGGCACCGTGGGGAAAACCCTGCATTTAAAAAAAATGCAGTGTAGTGGTTAAATAATATTTTTCAATTTTGACCAGTTCTTTGCAGGCAATGCTTGCACGTAAGTTTTCAATAACTTTCTCATTATTAGATCATGACCTCAACTTCAAAAAATTTTGAAAAATAATTTTTTTAAAAACCAGCCAGCAAATTAAAATTTATAAAAAATTGCTCTGTAGAGGTAATTTGCGATCGAATTGGTCAAAGTTGCATATTTTTTTTCTTTTTTTGCAAAATATATGTAAATTTTAAAATGCAAATAAAAATACTGGTGATATTAAAATGCATTGAAAATATAACAAAATTTATTTTTTTGGCACCGTGGGCGGGAGCACTTGGGCCCTGAATATCGGGTCCAGGTGCGCTCAAGCAATGAGATGAGTTAAAAAATCGGGTACGAGTACGAGCGGGTCCGTGTTGCGTCACTAGGGTACAATCCTGCCCAGCAAAAATGTTGCACTATCACATACACCTACAATCACCAACTAAGCAGTTAGGTTATTAAAAAGTTAATTTATTTTAAAATGATGCAAGAATAATCAATTTTGATAACAAAAACGCGTTCTATAAAAGGTTTTCTGAACAGGAGGATTATTGTTATATACATAGAGGTGATAGTGGGGTAAAAGGTAGTTGTTGTTGCTGCATTTGAGAAAAACCTATTATACATATACTACATATATGCACTAATAATTTGAAGTGAATCGATACACAAGGCGACAGATGAAAATTATTTGAATTGTTGGTTGCAATAAGTAGTTTATCGATAAACAATTTGCAATAGTCAATAAGGAGCTTGCTACAGTAAAAATTTAAATTTTTCAAATTACCTCCAAAATTTACAGCGCTTTTTGGCGCAGATTTCGATTCCTCTCGTCGCGATCTGTCCATAAGCGTTTGAAACCTTTTACACTCGTCATAGTAGTGGAAAAATGCGCGTGGCTCAACAACTAAATACGAATTTTTTGTTGCAAGAAAAGGGCAACAATCAATTCAACAATTAAAACTTGCATTTGTTGAGCGATGATGTGTATTACAAAGAACCTGAAATATTTTTAAATTTTTGATCAAAAGGAAACCGTTCACAATCAGAGAAAGTGCGGATTAAAGTGAATGAGTTTCAAGTGAATTTGTAGCCCAATCGCCCGCAAATTTTTTTATATTGAAATTTTGGAGTGGCTTGATTTTTATTAAATATTTTGCCAAGGAGATGGTCAAATTTCAGGACCATAGACAGTCTGGATTGTTTGGCCTGAGGTGGACTGTGAGTAGCCTGATTAATTATGTTAAAAATATGAGCCCACGTGGTTACTAATTGCACACATTTTTACACCACCATTTTGTACTTGCAAAGTTCTTTACGTACCTTCCCTCTTTTTCCTATTCTGAACTCAAACCTCCCTTTAAACCTCTCGACTGCTCGCTAATAATTTGAAGATGATGAACGTTACAGTTAGTTATGTCTTACGTCGTTAGAATTGCACATAGGGCTTTTGCCTTCTGGAATTTGGAATTGGAAGTTGGCCAAGCACCCAAGCAGGAAGAGATTACCAGTGATGCCAACTGCGTAGTACGTTAAGCAATATAAAATTTCCCCTTGGAAAAATGAAGTGGAAGGAAGAGGACAATTCGATTTTTAATTGGATAAGGCAACTTAGGAATTGGAAATTAATTGTAATCATCATCCTATCTACTTGTTGAGCAAAGATAAAATGAAAGGAATATGGCGATAAAAGCGTCAAAAAGGAATGAAGAAATGTGTTTTTGAACTGTAAATGCTGTAAAAGTATTACCATCAGGGTGGAATTTACTAAGCGAGCTGGCGGTACCTTTCAAACACGCTAGTGTGCTTCTTCTTTTCTCTCTCCCATGTCGGGGTGTAAGGAAGGGACTAGCGCGTTTATCGGGCCCAATTTTTGCTGCTCGGGCAGGATTGTACCCTAGTGACGCAACACGGACCCGCTCCTACTCGTACCCGATTTTTTTAACTCATCTCACTGCTTGAGCGCACCTGGACCCGATATTCAGGACATGAGTGCGCCCGCCCACGGTGTCAAAAAATAAATTAAAATTTTGTTATATTTTCAATGCATTTTAATATCAGCAGTATTTTTATTAGCATTTTAAAATTTACAATTATATTCTGCAAAAAAACAAAAAAATGCAATTGTGAGGAAATTTTGACCAATCACAAATTTCCTCTACAGTGCAATTTTTTATAATTTTTCTTTTGCTGACTGTTTTTAACAAAATTTATTTTTTAAAATTGTTCGAAGTTGAGGTCATGACCTAATAATTAGAAAATTATTGAAAACTGAGGTGCAAGCATTGCCTGCAAAGAACTGGTCAAAATTGAAAAATATTATTTAACCACTACACTGCATTTAAAAAAAATCGGGGTTTTCCCCACGGTGCCCACTCAGCCCTTTTCGCTCTCTGATTGGACAAAAATTTGCAATTAAATTGCAATGCAATGGAATTTGTTCTGAGAGCGTGTAAAAATGTGGTTTAAGTTTTTTTTGTTTGAAGGGTGATCGGTTTTTTTTAAATACCCGCACCCGGTAGACTAAACCTGAACCCGCCCAAACCCGGCCCGACGAGAGAATAAATTACCTGGTACCGGGTTTACCCGAACATTTTCGGGAACTAAAAAATACCCGGCCCGTCGAACGCACTAGAAGGGACTCCCACAGAACCTTTTTTACATTTTACTAAGACTAAAGATCTTTTCAAAAACTCATCCGAAATTTGACAAAATTTGGATTGGTGAAGTATGTATTTAGGTTGCAAGGGATGAAATTTTAACTCCACTAACTGTGTATTTTGAAACAAGTTAGTAGCGGGCCCCTTGCTTTAATGCGATAAAATACTCGTCAAAAATATTCTTCATGAAAAAGGTTTAAACTACAAGTTGTTACTCGTTTAACACGAAGTAATTAACTTTTACCTGTATAGGTACGTTAGTATAGGCACCTTCATTGATGACCATTAAGTGCAGGTAATTTATCTATAAAAATTTTCTAATCGCTACATTTCTTAGTCGCATTTGTTATTTGCATCAAAGGAGCAATGAAATACAATAATTAATGATCAGACTTACAATTTTTTAACCTTTCTTTACTGCAATCTCATTTTTACTGAATTTTAAACGAGAGCACATAAGAGTTGACTAGGGGGCTTGTGTGCTAATGGACGAGTGATTGGTGGTATGCAAAGACATTTTTTGAAGGGTTTAAATTTGAAAAATTTAATTTTACTGAAAAAATATTTGTTAATTTGTTATACTTTTGTTTTTAACATTTGGGTTGTGTACAACTGGCGTAATAGCAATTTTTGTATTTTATAAATTTTACTTTGTTTTTAATTCCACCGACTCGATTTCGTTTTCTTTGACAAATCACACACGAATTTTATAAGAAAAACAACAATTCTTCTCCCAAGCCCCAAGAGCGTCGCGTTGTTGCTCATAAGGAGTAAAACAGCCGATCAGTATTCTCTGTACCCAGCAGCTAAATTCATTCATTGATAAGGTTGAAAATTTTAGATTTTAATACGAAAAATATTTAACCCCATGTCTCGAGCACGAAAGGAAAAATAAAACAAAGACACGATTTTAGTTGGAAGCAAACAACGACAAATAAAAGTTAATTCTTTATATGAAATTGAATCTTATCTTTTTCCAGAACCAGTTTTTAATTAACTCTAAACCCATAGAAAAAGTGGGGTGTTTGAAGAAAAGTTTGAATGACCGACCACATTTTGTGGGATTTTAAGGCCTTTCTTAGACTTAAGCTTATCAATAATAGCTTTCTGAAGATATCAAAATTTCCATTTTCCGCGTTGAGGTGACATCGAATCAGTGGTCTTTACTCTAATGAATTACACTTATTTAGTCGACAACGCACTAATAATTCACTCATCATGCAGGTTAATTTTTCTAACTTTACTTGGTAAAGGCGGAAATATTTTCTTACTCTGGAGGTAAACCTTGAGGCTACTGGAGTTTGGGGTTGCTCAGGCTCAGGAGTCAGTGCTGTGGGCATGCTACTCCGCGTCACTCACGACGTGCTGCATCTTAAAAATCCTGCGACCATCTTCTGTTTTAAGCTGCTGGACAGACGATAGGAAATTTTTCAAATATGATGGTATGTTCAGATATGTTGACGTGTAGTCGGAACAGCACGGCCTTCAACTTTACTTAGCAACGAGACAGGTGCTCGTTGTATGCACTACTGGAGGCTTAGTAGTGTCGCTCCAAAATATTAAGTAGAAAAATTTAAGACATTACATCCAGTTTAGCAAGGTGAAAGTTGAAAATGTTGAATTTTAGAATTCTACAGTTGTTTTATTTGATAGATTTCAGATGAATATGAATGAGGAAAAATTGCCATTTAATTTCGGCCCTAGCTTTTATGCGCAGAGCAGGAGAATACGCTGAGACTTTTGTTGGGTGATTCAATGTGACCTAGGCGTTAGCTGTCATCTTCTTCTCTCCAAGGTTCAGAAAAGAATCATCTGACATCTCATTATTTCGTCGTGGGAGAAGGTGAAATGAAAAGTGGGGAGTTATGATTTTGATTTTTCTTTATTAAATATAAAGTCGTTGCTTTAGGAACTTGATGCTACATTTCTAAAGATTTGGATATGGTTCTCGAAAAAACCTTCTTAAAAATATAAGACCAGTGTTCGAATTCTTAAGCAGCTATTTTTGATTCGTAAAAAATTAATTTGTAATGTGGTAACATAAAATTTATACAAATTACAATTATTGAGCTTCTTAAAGTTAACAAAATATGTCCTACACAATTACAAATAAAACATTCACACGAGATTCCCCTGATCATTTGTAAAATATTCAACCATTCAATTTTCTTAAAGTAGGCTAACGCATTATCAGGTACTTAATCGATTCAGTTGTGTTACCTTATATATATAAATATTCAGCACTTTTCAACTGTTTTGTTTATGTTTGAGTAAACTGCGACCAAGGTGGCACAGTTGAGTTGAAAAGCGTGTATTGCGTGAGGATGAGAATTGAAAATGGTTAAATTTAAGAGGAATTTATGTACAATTAAGAGAATGGTATAAACATTTGTGAAACTTAAGAGAATTTTATGTACAACCAAAACAGAGTCAGACCGGTAGAAAAATCGTGGGATTAAGTTAGCAGCACATGGTATCAACACGTTTGCAAGTGTCCGATATTAATCCTCTTTGCACTTGTATCCCACCCGCTATTATGTGATTTGCACAAATATACAACGGAAATAAATATTCTAGCAGTAAATTCATATCAAAAACCAAGGAAGACCGTACGAAAAATTACTGCAGTATGAAGGCTTACGAGCCACAACGCACATGTAGAATGCATTCCTCAAAATATAACTTACATGAAAGTCTTGATGATCTCGTAATATGGTTATCCATAGTCTTTCTATCCAATAATTTCACGATGCAAAGGCGGCATTTTTGCGTCCATTCAACTATCACGTCGCTTCACTCAATGTCACTGTTATTCAAATCAACGTGCTAAGTTTTGTTGAAACCTTTGCAGACGTTTCATTATTTTTGGGGACTTCATCAGTTTCTGTACCCGCGAAAACCTTCTAATCAAGGCAATAGTGTTGTTCATGTTGGCTGATATCCGCATGATACACGTCTTGCCAAATTCCAGCGCTCTCGCCTTCGGAAGAGGCTTGTTGCCCTCCACTTTTGGCATAACGTTCCTCAGGTCGTCGAACAGCAACGCCAAAGCAGCCCGACGTTTCCTCTCGGCATCGTTGTGCCGAATCCTCTTCTCGTCGGAAGAGACAGTCTTTCTTGAAGACTTGGGCCCGCCAGTCTTTGAGGTTGACGGCTTAGGAGCTGCTGCCTTCTTTCCACGCCTGCGTTTCGCAGGCGGTTCCTCCGCCGTCACCACTGGCACAAGACGAGGGATTGAGAACATGGAGATTTGGGGCTGTGAGACCCCATGGCTGGTTTTGCGACTACCACCATGGCCGCCGCCGCTTCGACTCGTGCTAGCGACTGGTCTGGAGCTTGACTGGTGATTACTGTTGGACCTCCGATCGCTCCAGCGACGGTCCGACAGGTTCAGGTTGGAGGCCCGCGACGTGCTTGCCTGAGGGAAGACGGGCAGGGTGGCGGCCACACATTGGGAGCTGGTTGCGCAGGAGAGAGTGTTGGGGGGGCTGCTGCTGCCATAGTCCGATATCGAAGATGGGGAGGAGACTACACATTCGAAGACCTCCGCTCCGTCATCCATACGAGTGACATCGATTTCGTCCTCTGCAATCACAACAGGGAAAAGATTGAGCAATGGTGCGACAACAACAGACCTGTCCAAAACCAGAAGAAGGGAAAAGGAAAATAATGCAAAGTTACAAGGGATCCCGATAGTTAATTTTTAATGTTATTATGAAAGGAAAATAAAACTTTGATATAAGATTATTCTTTCATATTTGAAAAATAATTGTACAAATAAAAAAATCAAAATATTTTATTTACGAATTTTTTAATTAGTCAATGAAATATGAAATCTCGAAAATAGTCTCATTTCATTTTCCTGTCTGAACTCTCAACATCTTAAAAATTCCAAAACCAGTTTTTTCGCTCGCGTCCTTTTAAATGGTCTTGCTTGCAAGAAGTAGTGGAATGAGTAGCGGGTCGGCGTGGTTTGCCGGCCGGCGAGTTATGCGCCACGCCCAAGCAAGGACGTAAGAGTCAAGGGAGCATTGCCTTTGCCAGCGCGTGATTATTACGGCGGCAAAAAGCAGAGCGGCTGATCGCGGCACTTGTTATTTTTGCATGTCGGGCAGGGGCAGAAAAAAATCAGGCAGGTTTCAGCCAGCAGCAGGTTTTTCAAAGGGGGCGTTGGTGACTTGGCCCGTGCAAAAAATAGTATTTAAACTTGGAATGAAAATTTTTACAAGGAATAAAGAGTTGAGGCACACTTCACCTCAAGACGATGAAATTTTGTTAAATTTTTATTTTTAATTTTAATATTGTATTTCGATTTTTCCGAAATTTCCTTGTTATTTGAGGATTGTACAAGTAGAAATTGCATAATCTACGGACACTACTTTAGAGATGAGAAATTAATTGAAAATTTAAAAATAATTTGCATCTGGATCGCATCATGTAGTGATTTTGCCGCGATCAACGGCGGCAAATCGTACAAGGCCGGTAAAATACGCGGGCGGGCTGTGGGAACGGGAGAGAAACCCCGGAGGAGACTGCCTGCCTTGCTCGCGTAACTGACGACACCAGACTCTGCTGCTGCTACTGCTGCATTGTGTTCCGCGCGATGCATTTATACCACACGCCGAGAGGGAGAGAAAACGCTAAGAAAAGAAATTTGATTGGTCTGGTCGCAGCCCCGAAAATCTGCTGCCGTGGCACCTCGGAGTGCACAGCACTAAATTAATAATTAAAATTACGCGAAAAATTGCCGGTGGATTTGACAAAAGTCTCGAGACAGCGGCGGCGTGTGCGAGAGGCGTGGCAGGCAGGCTTTCGGGGCCAGCGCCGAATTTTTGACGTCATTCACTTGTGCGGCTCGTGTAGCGCATCGATTTTGCTCTCGGGGATGAAGGACCTCGGCTGGCTGCCGCTGGATTCCGATGCGCCACACGAGCTCCGCATGGCGTCGGAGCCGGGGCGTTGCGGAGGGTGCGAGGAGGGCGCCCGGCAAATTTCGGCGGGTGGCGCGAGGGTCGAGCCAGAGAGCAGAATCATCAAGTATTCCGCGGTTGGAATAGGCCAGCCCGCGCTGCAGCGAGAAAGAGAGGCACGTGCCCTTATGGCAAATCGATGGCCCGCCCGACGCACTTCCTTACGCAACGTGGCGACACTTGGATACGCGGCGCGAACGGGGGTGAAAAATGCAACTGCCGCCTCCAATTAAAATTTTGGAAACTAGCGTGGGGCATGGAAATTCGACTCGTAGGACGCGTTGGAAAAAAAATACAAATAATGTTAACGGCCCAAACGAAAGACGAAATTGAATTAAGTTGAAATTAAGTTTCATCAAGCAAAAAAGACATTAATCGGTGGCATCGAAAATTTTAAATTTAAGATTTTGAATTAAAAAATTGATTTCCAATTTAATTGAGAAGTCTTCCTTTAATTTTGTGGAAATTATAGAAAAATTGAAATCCAGCAAGAGATTGCTCGATTTGGAGGGTTATTTCAACACCAACCGCACAATAAAGGAAAATTTCGGATTCCACAAAGAAATTGATTTTTCTACACAGCACTCACTTAATTTGCATCCGAGCTGATTTTAGATAATTTATTTAAAACTTCAAAATTGAATTTTGAAGAATTTACAAGTTGATAATTTTATTTTTCATTCAAGCCGAGCAATTTTAAATAACAACGCACACAAAGAAATTTTTAAATGTTCCCGAATTTGACCTCTGGGAGAGAGGTTAGAGTGCGTGGATGAATCGGATTTGTGCCAGTGGGCGTGCGGCCGACCTTGCCGAACAGGCACACAATCGATCTTAGCGACCGCTTTGGCGCCTTTTCCAGGCCCCGCCCACGAGAGCATGCGCGAGTTGGAATAAAAGAGGAGGAATTAAAAAAACAAAATCATGTAGTCCCGAAATAGGCCGAGATGGACGGTGGGCAATGACGGCCATCTTAGTGCCCGTCCGCGTCCGGCCGCATTTGCAGTTAAATTGGCGCGGCTTGCTGACGTCACAGCACAGCGCGAAAAGGGGCCCACGTGCGCGACTCGCCGGCCGGCTCTGATTCGGGCGTGGCATGGGTCGATATCGGAGAACTTGAGAGCTAGCGGCCGCGAGCCCAAAACCTTCCCTGGTCGAATTCGAAAAAGGAATAGGGGGGGGGGGCGTTTTTAAAAGTCTGATATTACTTGGTGCCCGAGGCGAGGCGCAAGGCGGATGGATTAATAAATGCAGCCTCATTCCACATATATAGAGTCTGCACTACTCTCGAACGAGGTGAAGTGGAGGTGGGCGCGCGTGGGGAGGTAGAGGGCCGGTCGGAGGGGATCTCGGCCTTGACACATGCCGGCAACGCAGCAGCTAGCAAGAAAGAGAGAGAGAAGATAAAGAGAGCGGCGCCGGTTTCCCGCGCTTTTTGCCCCCCCTAAGGCGTCGGCTCTTTAAATCTAACCTGACGCGCAAGCTGCGATTTAAATGTCCCTATGGCGGAGGGCTTCCTAAACTAACTAACTACGCTTGGTGCTATGATAACCTGCGTCACGAACAAACTATACCATGCTAAGTCATACTAATATATTTACAGGTGTAATGCTTCAGACGATATGATTTTGTGCTTTCAGTAAGATTTTTTCCAATTTTTACGGCTTCTGGGAAGGGAAAAAGGTAAGGTAAAAGCTGGGAAAATTTGATTACTAGCTAACTACTACACAGCGAACTAAAATCAAAAAATCGATCAACACAATTTTCACGGGGATAATAAATTGTTTTAAAATGAAAATTCAGCCTACAAAAATTGGTACTAATTTTAACACCATAGAAAATATTTAAAATGGTCAAGAAAATATTTTGCTTTGTAAAAAGCTTGAAAATTCTGAAGCAAAAGGTATTGAAAAACTTCAAATGAATTTTAAACAAGGAAAATTATAGGTACATACATATTTTTTCAGACCTTTATATACTGCAAAGCGAAGATATACAAAATAGTGCTTAAATATTTAAAGGCAAACTTGCATTATAAACAGGAACTTTTCATTTGTGTGCTGGGTTGCAAAAACTAGCATAAATTCTACCTCACTAATTAAAAAAAATGGACAATACATTTGCAATAAAAAACAACTCTCCAAAATCTATGTGCAAAGGAGGGGAAGTGAAATTCACTCACCGGACGCTTCGGACGCCTCGGGCGTCAAGTAGCACTCGGGGACCTTCACCTCTGGGGGGACCATCAAGTAGCAGTGGTCGTGCGCTATGTTGGCGGACACATTGACATCCTTGGGCTCCACGTCTGTCCACATCGGTTCCAACGTATTCTTGTCCAGGGGTGGATCGAGCACGGAGGACTGAATTCCGAACAGTTGTGACCCCGGGAAGCAGTCCAGCGGAAGTACGCAGGAAGGATCATCACAATTGAAAGATGGGCTTTCGAAGTCGTCATCGCCCTCCTTGATGGCGTTCGTGCCTTGTCCGTCCTCGTACATATTCATGTCTTGGCCTGTGGACACACCCAAGAATAAAATAAAATAAATAAAATAATAGGATATTGATACAGATTTTCGAACATGAAAAGCAAAAAACAAAAATGATTTCCGACTTAGCAGAGCAAAAATTATTTAAGTCTTTAGAAAATATTTCAGTGGAATTTAAACCAATTTTAGCAGTTTTTTCTAAGTTACAGTCAAGAAATCTTGGCTTTTTGTGCCAGCGCGCCTGCGAGTTTCCATTCGAAATACCGGCGAGAGAGCTGAGAGCGAGCGGAGGGGAAGCAGGCGCGTTTTAAATGCCGTCCTCGGGCAGCCGCTGCACGTGTCTGCCGATGCGGTGCCGGCAAAAAGCCGGCCGGCCGGCTTTTCTGCCTCGCCTCGCTCGCCGCCCAGGCCCAAATCGCACTTTGAAATAATTTTATCCCGGAATCCAAATCGTACCTAACGCAGAGTCCATTTCAAAACGGAGAAAACGGAATTACCAGATATTTATATGGAAAAATTACACTTTTCTGCGCGAGTTTAAAGTCATTCGTTCTCATTAGGAATGGCAAGATGACTGCAACCCGGCGTGAACTTAAATTTTACTTAGCGTCAGCATTAAAAAGTCATCAAAGTGCTAAAATCCCATTCATGCAGACAAGAACAGTTTCTTGAAGTTTCCACAAACCGTTTCTCAAAAACGCATCTCACGAACGCTTACTGATTCACGAACATACTGAACATGTAAGACAAATTACTTTCGTCTAATTTGAAAAGTATTTATGGCAAAATTACACTTCGCCGCGACTAAATCAGTTTTCGCCGCCCATATTTTAAAACGGGATTCTCTTAAGACCTGGATGTGAAATGTGTAGCCCGGCGGAAACAGTAATTTTTCCATACATAATTATATAAAATAAGATTAGTAGCCAAATTTAAAGTTTCAAATGTGTTTAAGAGAAAAGTCATCGGATATCAACTCACGGATCGACTCTTCTAAATCAATATCATCCAAGATATCAAAGGTGAAGATGTCAAATAGGGGATGCTTGCGGAGACTGAGTAGGCTGCGCACATAATCGTCGAGACATGCATCGTATAAATTTTCCATGTTGGAATAGCACGATAGTCCACGAGATTAAAACAAAATTCGCGAAGCACAGGACTTAACGCACTTGGAATAAAAGTATACAACACTTCTTTTTGTCAATTTCGCGGCTTGCAGCGAAGCGAGAGCACATATATGTATGAACGATACGGCGGCTAGCGATCGACTGACTGAAGCTGCGAGTCGGCCGAGGTGTAGTTTTATGGCGTAGAGAGGTATAAGGAAAGAGAGGGGAGACAGAACCGAGAGGGGGGCGCTAACAGTCAGGAGAGGAAACGAGAAAAATACTCCACGCTCTCGACCAAGAAGACCAATTTTTAACCTTTGACTAAACCAGGGATTTTTGCTCCATGATCTATATTTTTCGGGTGGAATAAAAGTTAATGGGTACACTTAGATAAAATATCACGCAACTTTCTTTCTTTAAAAAAAAGATGATAATTTCCAAAGAGAATAGTT
The DNA here is from genome assembly GCF_949628265.1 of Cloeon dipterum. NCBI lineage: Eukaryota > Metazoa > Arthropoda > Insecta > Ephemeroptera > Baetidae > Cloeon > Cloeon dipterum. The sequence continues at coordinate 13,466,514 of NC_088790.1, forward strand.
ACCGCTATTTATGGTTATCTAAATCAACGCGAATCAAAATTTTAACACTTTTATAATTACAATAATTTCTTAAAAAAGTATTTAAATATAATTAAACATTATTTTGAATCTTCTCAGCGAAGCGATCAAATGGTATAAATAACACCATTTAGAAAAAGTTAATATTTTTAAATTTCCTTAATGTTTCAAAGTACCATAACTTTTTGAAAAATGCTCGGATTTTGAAAAACCAAACATTTTTGGAATCTGCACATCATGCCGATTTAAAAAATGTGCATTTGACCATGCTGAACATTTGTGGACACTTTCGATAACATTTTGAGTTTACCACGTGGACGCTTGGAAAATCTTAAAACTATGCTATAGATATAAGAATTTTAATTGGTGCTCGTTTGTTAATGCACTTAATACTAAAAATTTGCGGCGAGTATTGCGATTCGCCTGGCAGAACATATCCAGGGTTCCCTTGTGAGTTTAGCATGCAAGGGTCTAGCAGTTTAGCACGAATCTGTTAGATCGACCAAGAAAATGTTTAAAACGTTGAAAGCAAGAAATGAAAAGCAGATTTGTACTTATGGTAAATAATATGTATATTATAAGCGTCAAATTTCCTTCCATTAATAGATAATAAAAACAGGTCAATTTCGACTTAAGCAGAACACTAAGTCTTACAAATTAGCAATAAGTTTTTGCATTTCTGGGAAGGGGGGTCAGGATCAATGTCTTCAAAGGCATTAAATTTCGGATAGCAATTTTAAGAATCTCCGATTACCTTCTACACGTGCGTATTTCGCAAGACAACAACACTTCACGAGGAGCCCCTTTTTTGAGTCCCCTTTTGAAAAAAAATTTTAGCATAAAAAAGTTGTTCTTTTTCTCTCATCCTTTTATTATTTACTACAAGAGATCCAGATCCATTATGTTCGGAATGCAATATTTTAGTGGGCATTGTGATGCCATGCCTGGCGTGGGAAAACAAGAAAACAGAGACCCTTTCTTATTATTATGTATGCGTGATATATGCGTGTGCCTTTGCACACGCGTCCTAAATGTGTTTTCAATACAAATTTTCTCTTTAGCTTGCAAATCAAAATAAACCTGTATGAAATACTGCGCGATTGTGGGCACGGATTATTGGTAAATGAACTTAAAGGGGGAGGGGGAAATGATCGCAATAAGTATTTAGGAACACATTAAATTTGTTTTTCTCAGTAAATTCAACCCTTTGGAAATCATCTGGGTGTTCAGAAAACGCCCTGATATACTAAAAATCTCGTTTCTGAGCACCCTTTACAGAATATAATTGCACATATATGTATTCTGAAAGCTCACGACTCTGGCCGTTCCAACGATGAGCAAATCTTGCTGATCGAACTAACATTCAGTGGCGTCTGTTAAGTGGCCACACATGCAAATTGAATGATATCGATCGCTGGAAGGATACAAAATGCGAATGTTTCCTCCAGATTCCACGTACATATTGCATTAATTTTTTAGCACCAATTAAAATTCTTCTATCTAGCATAGTTTATGAATAACAGAGCAGCAAAGGTTCCCCTAAAGTAGAGAGGGGAACCGGGACGGGTTTTTGGTCCCGTCACTGAAAAAATAATCCCGCCCCTGTCCCATTTTTTTTCTCTCGGGTTCATCCCTGTCCCTGCCCCGTCCCTGTTAGCTCTTAACCTTGTCCCTGTTTAGTCCCCCCCCTCAAACCCTTACCAGATTCGTAATTTTTCAAATTTCTACTTTACTTTTAAAATTAGATATATTTTGTCAGTAAATAACAATATGTAATTTGTAAGCCTCGCAAGAGTGCTCACTTTTGAAAATAGGTTGGTGGAGATAGTGACCCTTTTTATACATTTATTGCTTCCAGGGCTCGCAAAAATTGCATTTTCCGGAAAACCCCAATCCATGGCTAAAAACTGTTTTTTTGCGGGGTTTTCTGCAATTTTGCGCTTTTCACCGACACAAATGCATTTTTATGGAAATTAAAAATTCCTTATGCTGGATGACCAAAAATAGGAACGTTACAAAATCAGTATAAAGCCACTGGTTGAGGGGTCATCAATTTTGCAATACGCAAAAATGCACCACTAGTTTTTTGCGCATAAAATGAGTTGGATGAGTTTTTTCCCCCGAATTCAACCCCGAAAAGAATATATTTCGCGCCAAAAAAGAGTAAAATTTTGGAAAATTGCTGTTTGTTTTACAATAATTGATTGTCTTTTGGTAAAACCAGTGGCATTTTTTTTTAAATCCTTATTTCTGGTCATCCATCTTAAGAATTTTTAATTTTCAATGAAATCGCATGTGCTTCGAAGAAATGCGCAAAATCGCAGAAAAACCTGCAAAAAGCAGATTTTTTGCTGATAATCTTTTAATGCTGCCGATAAAACTGTCCCTTGTCCCGCTGCAGATTGTCCCCGTCCCGTCCCTGTCCCGAAATACCAAATTCATCCCGTCCCTGAGGGATTCCCTCAGGGACGGGAATCCCGTGATCCCTGTCCCTGGTCCCCACTCTATTTCAAAGTACCATAACTTTTTGAAAAATGCTCGGATTTTGAAAAACCAAACATTTTTGGAATCTGCACATCATGCCGATTTAAAAAATGTGCATTTGACCATTTTGACCATTTCTGGACACTTTCGATAATGTTTTGAGTTTACCACGTGGACACTTGGCTAATCTTTGCAGCTCTGTTATTCGTAAACTATGCTAGATAGAGGAATTTTAATAGGTGCTTGTTTCTTACTGCACTTAATACTAAAAATTTGCGGTATTGCGATCTGCCGGGCGGAACAGATTTATCCAGGGTTACCTTGTTAATAAAGACATTTAATTTTCTGTACAAGCTCTGGAATGAACTGAATAAATTATTCAAATTTTATTTTTACTACTAAAGATCTCGTAAAGTATTCATCTAACAATTATTTCAATTTTTAAACTGGATTATCCAGCAAGAAAATCAGGTTTGAAAATTTTATCGAGTTTTTCACATCCAACATTTTGAAATAAAGCGTACACCAGCCTGTATTTTATGATTCAGAATTTTAACACACTAGAAAAAAGTCAATTAGAATTTTACTACCGAATCCGGAAACATAAAACGCTAAATTATGCTGATTTAGAGAATGCGTCAGCTCAACTTTTCCACAGCTGCACTTTAATTTCTTGTGACACAATTCGTATTCTTATCAAATGACAAAAAAACGAGGGTTGAAAACTTGTTAAAGGGGGAACTGGTGACTGGATTCTAATGCGCAATGAAGGGGTTCATTTCTTTCTCTGTGTCATGACACGCGCGGGCCTTCTCTCCTTCAAGCTGCTATGAATATAATGCATTACAAATTTCCGATCATATTTATTAACAACTATTACGTTTGACAGATGCACTCTGCACCAATCAATTTTGATAAGAAAGGATTTTTTCAATATTTTCCATAATGTTCAAGCATAGCTCCTCAATTATATCATGCTGCTAAAACAGGACAAATCATTTGCTTGTTTCCAAGGTGACACAGTCATTATGAAAATTCGAGATTATTTTAGATAAGGCTGAGAGTTAGCGAAATATATAGCACTAACATAATATGGATAACGGATTTCCTCTTGATGATAATGCTTTGACCTTAATTTGTTGCTACAGTTTTTAATGTGGGCCAGTACAATATAACACTTGAATGACAGCACTTGACACTGGAGTTGAATTCAGAGTTGAATTGTGGAAAAATAAATCGAATTCTATCTTTTAATTTTGTCGCTATGCTCTAAGAAAACGTGAGTCAAAATTTAACTAGTAGTCGTTTAAAAAAATAATGAATATGCAAAGCTTAAAATGTTAACCCATTTATATAGCAGGCAATCTTTATAATTGAACACTGCGACCTTAACTTTTATCATGGATCAAGAGGAAAATTAAAGCAAAGTTTCTATGGTTTCCTGTCCTCATAAATACTATATTATATTCAATCTTGGAGCGCTTGCAGCCGAGTGAAGGAAAACAAGCAAGTGCAAATATTAAAAATTGTTCCTGATGCTATGGGAGCAAGCAAACCGCAAAGCTTTGAATTTTATGCAATCGGATTATAAAGATTGTGATAAATTAAAATATTGATTAGCTGGAATTTGATAATGAATTGTAATATCCCTATACTAGCAAGACAAGTAAAGTTTTCGAAATCGCAGTAACGTAGGTAGTTTGAGTATTAATTTCACCAGGTGGCCAACAAACGAAATTCCATCTTAACATTTCGCATTTAATTGTGTGCGTGGTGCGAGGGCGGATTTAAGTGATTTATGGTCATCCACTGTCTACTGCATCCCGTTTTAATGGATGAACCACTAAAGCGGGATGCAATAAATTTTAAAAAACAATTTAAAAAAAACAGCACAAAAGATTTTTAGGCCTTGATGCCTTGTTGATTTACCTTCACAGTAGCAGTCTGAAACTTTTTTCGTCGTTCTAGTAAAAACTGAACCAGAGGGGTTCTTGAGCAGACAATATAATTGATGCGCATAATAGACACACAATCACCAGTGTCCCTTGCGTCATTGCTTGAGCAGAGATAACGGTAATAAAGCTAGGTGATAAAGGTGAATTGTTAAAATTGGGGATTTGCAACTCTACAGGATGTTTAATAAATGCAAAAAGAAAGGCCACTCTGAGAAAAAAGATAAAGAGAAACTCCCGGGATTGAAGAGTGTAAATCATTGTAAAGGTGGATTTCATAATGTGTGAGGCACATTACGACATTTTTACGAAATTTTCATTATACTCTCTTCTTTGAAATTTCCACGAAGGTCAGCACAAAAAGCTACCTGCCAAAGGCCGAACAAAAAATTACCTTGCAAGAGATTTTTTTGTATATTATTGTCACGCTCATTATTTTACAATGAATATCTATTGCGAACAATTGAAGACCTTGTTTTGCTCCATACTGTGTCACAAAGAAATAATGCTTTCCTTTTCAAATATTTGCTCAAAAGGGCGTTTCAATATATATTAAAACTGTCAAACATGTTGTTCAAATAGCGTAAGATGTTTCTGTACACGAAATATCATTTTCACAACAATATTCCTGGATTTTTTTTCAAACTTCGTTGGATAGATTGCAAGAAGAATCGATAAATGCCATATTATATGGACCCAAACACTTGGGGAATATCGAAAAACAATTAAAATAAATTTTAATTGTTGCCCTGAATTAACCCAAAGCTCGCCATTTACAATGAACAAAATTTTGGGATTTTTTTACCTAATTGGTTCAACTTGAGAGGTAACCAAATTAATAATTTTATATTTTTAAATGTTACAAAACGAAGAAATAATTTGTGTAGCTTACATTGTAATTGACTCATCTAGATTTGTTATATTTCTGATGGCTTAAAATTATAAAAAGGAACCAAGAACGTCAAGAAATCGGAAGACCCATGCAAAGAGATAGTAAAAATTATACACTCATATTGTTTTGCAATATGGAAATGAAATAATTAAAAGTGGACTTTGCTATATATATAATTAAAATTAATTTTTTAATTTCCAATCTGGAGCTAGAGTCAGACTTTAATCCTGCGTTTTGGGTATAGGCTGGTAAGAAAGTTGACCATTGAAAAGTCGGCTATCACTATAATACATTAACAATTCATGCAGCGTGCATTTTGGTATACTAAAAATTTTGTCCCGTCTATCGAAGGGCAAAAAATGGCTTTTAAAAAAGAATGCTCACTGCGAGGACACATTTTCACCGCCCATTTCCTGTTCGTTTTGCGGGCAGCATATTTCAGTGCTGCCTCCCACATGCGGCGCCTTGCAAAAAAATCTAATGAATGAACTGAACCGCCTGAGCAACGGTCTCTTGCCGCCGTCCTATTCATGTAATTAAATAACGATTCTACGCGCAGACACAAGCGCAAAACAGCGAGCGATGAAATTTTAATGAGCCCAACCCGGGACGAGTGTTGATTTTTGATCGCTGCTGGTTTCCGTGTGCAGATTACGATTTTGGGGGCAAATTAGGGCTACTACACATGTTGGACCATATTATAGGTTATTTTCTATAACAATTACTCCTTTTTATTTTTTTGCTCTTTTCATCCCTGTAACAACTAGTTGTAGGTTCAGGGCAAAGAAAATAGCAGCTACACTTAAATAAAAATAATAATAATTTTTTCATTATTTTTTAAACCAAATCTTTCTCTTCGGCCCCAAATTCTTTCGATCTATCAGAATATTATGTGAATTATGTACGCTAGAGGAATTCTGTAAATGTGTGTGTAAATGGTGTAAATGAAGAAGACATTCCTTTGGAGAATGAAGTGAACGACCTTGAACAAAATAAATATGTACCACCACCACAGGTGCCATTGGGGAGAGTTAGCTTGCTAATTCTTTGTGGGTAAGAAGGTTAGATGGCCCTAACCACTAGAGCGTAAAGCACGTCACCTCTGCTAGGGTGCTTACGCACGACAGCGATTTAAGATCGGATCCATCTAATATTTTAGTGATTTACTAACGTAAGTAAATTCATCTTTTCCCCTAAGGGCCACGACCCGTATTGCCTCGCGCAATACCAAATCCCTAAATAGGGCCAGACAATCTAACCTTCGAATCTGCCCCCAATAGGTGCCCAGTGTGGCCGTTAGTTTCACTACGTTAATCAAACGGCTAGCACCGGAGCTTCGAGTCGCAGCGTCATAGCGACTGGCGCGCCCACATCACTACGGCGCGTCGTGACCACAACCCTTAGTTCGGTCACCCGGTGGGCAACTAGTTCTACTTCCTCGACGGAGGACAATCTGAGTCAAAAAGGACGTTCAGCGCAATTGCGAGTGATATGTACAACTGTGTAATTTTTGTAAAATTTGTTATTATCGTTAGATTCCAAATATTTTGTTCCCACTAACCTTTTCCATTTTTGTTTATAAAATTTTGCCATCAACACAAACCTATCGAACATGACAACACGGTTATTTTTGCTTGTCCGAGTCTGCATAATAAAATCTGTTGTTTGACAGCCTCCTTTGTTGGTGACAAATCCCGTTTCTCATTTTGATATTAGATTTCGATAGAAAACATATTCTGAGTATAACTATAATTTCGTCGCATTGAAATATTTCTAATAACAATTCGAACCCTTGTACCTTGTCGGATAAGATTCCTGATTGCGATATTATTTTAGGAATTTCGCCTTTTGGTCGACCTAAAGAAAAATTGGTCTGTGAGTCTCTTTCTTCAAAGTTAAATTTCACGTGTTCCGTGAATGGCATCCCTAACCTTCTATTTGAGGAAGGGCGCGCACTGCACCAGCATGAATGCTGAAACCCGGGTCCCAATAACACCGCGAACGGATAGCATGGGGGCACCAGGCCGCACAGGGACCCAGTCCACTCAAGGGCCACTTGCCTCCGCACCGAGGACTGCATTGAAACGCTAGACATTCGTCCCGTGAAGCCAAATCACGCATGCTGGAAAGGTGCAAACCAGCAAGTAGCGAGTCGGCGCCAGTGCGCCTCCTCGCCCATTGAGCAATTTGAGCATTTCGAGTCACTAAACTAACCACTTTTTGCCATCTCTGACATTGGGTAGCCAGTATTAGATCTCTGAACTGCTCAAATATCTCCCATTCCTTTGACACTCATGAGAATGCCTTAACAATGCGAGCCAACGGGCTGGTTTTTAATTTACTGATGATACAATTGATTAAAAAAACGAATTTATTGGTGCAAGATATTTTTTCTCACATTGGCGGCTGTAGCACAGTTTGGTCAAAGTATGGCAATCTATGAGAGAGGAAACAGGAAACTAAAACGATTCTTTGAAGCAAGCATGTGTGGACCTAAAATAACATGCTGAAGAATCAATTTTCCCCGCGGGCAGTTTTTAACAGCGTGGGGGGTGAAATGGTAAATGCACCAGCTTCCACAGGCAGTTACGAAATCTAGGACTGGAAGCAGGCAGTGTCGAAATCTATACTACACTGAGAATTCTGCAATTACTGTTCCTCGAAAATAAGTCTAGTAAGAAGCCAGTGTTTTGGATATTTTTTTGCTCAATGCCCCCAATAGAGTTAATGCATTTACTGTGCAACTGGAATAATATGCAAGCCTTGCTTCATTTACTCAATTTCGTGTTGTGAAATTTATTTCACGCTTATGGTTGGAAAGTGCTTATGGTGTCAAGTGCACTAAAATTTGGCAAAGTACTAAAAATCATAACAAGATATCAAAGGCCCAAACAAGAAAAATGTTCCAAATGTATGTTCATAATACTAAGATCAAAATCTTTTGGCGGATAACATTTTTTTCGTTTGTAAGACAGTCACGTCGAAAGCTTAAAAACGTTTTTTTTTTCGGGAACCAAACGCGGAATTTTTTTAATTTTGGATTTTTGACCTGATACTATTATTTATCGATTTGTAAATAGTTATTTGTGACTGTTTTTAGGGTTGAGATGGATTATCCACGTCTCAGGGGGTCTATGGGGGGGGGGGGGTTAGCTTTTTCGGTGTAGGTTTCAAAAACTACCTCTAGCCAATAATTAAGTTCAAAATATAAATAATGTATCATAAAAATTGATTGACCCTTTCCAACTTTGAAAAACCCGTTTATAATCTTACTATGCTGGTGTGTTGGCTCCCAAAAGTAAGTGCCAACAGAGAGTGAGCCTTGATTTATTGCCAACGTACAATGCACGCTTATTGTGCATTATAAAAGTGAGTGGAGATTAACCCGAGCACGACATTATTTTTTGTCTCCAGTAGCGGGCGAGAGATTAAAAGGGCTTGTCTGCGTTGACTTTGTTTTAGTGTCGCATTTATGCTTTATTTGCGCCGCGCTTGATTTGTGATTTTACTGTTTAACATGCCGTGACAACGCACTCTTGATTGTTTGCACAATATACGTCGTATCAACTCGCCCCTCATTTGAGACAGGAATAAAAAAAGCAGCTCTCCACAATTAGATTGAGCAGCACCTGTGGAGGTAAAACAGGTTTAATTGCACCTGATAACTTTAAATTTAATGAATTTAGGAATTTGAAATAGATGACATTTCATTAAAATTTTCAATGAAAAATGCTTATATAGTTGCGTTTAGGCTGTTATAAATTTATAACGCTGATGAAAATAACTTTGTAATTTTAAATTTTGTTGGTCAGTAAGAAAGAAAATTCGTTCCTTTCCGCTGCAAATCGATTGGGTTTTAACGCATATGTGCAGCGAGTGCAAGCGTGATGCCTTTGTGTATATAGCGCATGGTAAAAAAATGACCGGAAATTCATTCATTCACTGTTTACGCATCTAACTTTCAAAAGCAGCCGAGATTTCCACATTTATATGTGACCCTGGAAGCGCTCTCTGGTTTGGGGAGATTTTTTCCACACGTGTTCACAATTTGTGTTGTCACTTTTCACAGGTTTCACGTCCACTCTTTCCCTTAAAGCAAAATTTATCTGTCCGAAAAATTGAAAGAAAATCGAACTTGGTCCAGTAATTCATACATGATTAGCTGACACATTCTGTAATATCCCTGATGCTATTTCAGCATAGCATTAAATAAATTTTCGCAATTAATAATGGAATGGATAGGTAATTTAAGTTGATTAGAAGGTGACAATTAGACACCAAAATCAATACATTGTGCAATAATTAATGAACATCCATGGCGACCAGATGTTGCTGAGAAACTGTCGTTTAACCTTTTCTCACGGTCTTTCACATTTCCAAAATAAATGACTTTCTTTGGGCTGACCACGTGTTTTTTCATAGATATGTATAGATAGTAGGATTAAATGTTTACTTTTTAACTAAAAGGGTTAACAAATTATTATGTTATATTATATATGAAAGTTAAGTTCTGTTACTCAGCTGTTACTATTATATATTGACAAGTTGACGTGTTGAATACTTAGTGACAATTATTTGTGTATTCCCAGAGATCAGCGTGAAGGGGTTATTGAACAATTACTCATTACAACTTCAAAGAAAATTTCTTGCGGTAAAAATTTTTCTAGAGATCTTTTCATCTTAATATTTTTCCTGGTGTCTTTTTTAAGTTAATAATAAGTGGTTATTTTAAATACTCTCACATTTTTTTTTGGTTGACAAAAACTTAAAAATAAGAATAATTTACCCGTGTGGTCCTTTTTAATATTGGCTCCAGTTTCCGCTATAGTGGTCAATAAATGACATTTAGATACAAAGCACAGACATACGAGACTGCGAAGCCGATTATCAAAGTTTCCCACTTCAGAATCATTTAATGCAGAGCAGGGGATACTTCCAGAGATGCTAATCAAAACGCGCGGAGAAATCGCAAAATTGATGACTAGTGCATAGAGATAACTAAGCACTATAGGCGACGCTTCCACACGTGCCGACTTTTCATTTCAGACTCGTTTTTTGCCATGCTCTCCGGTCTGAATGAAATACCACCGCTCCTTCTGTTTACCTTTTTAATCTCAGAAATAATCTGAATACTAGATAAACAACTCAGCAGGAGAAAGGTTTACTGTTGCTAACTGACTGATTTGTTTGGTCTCAGCGATTCACCTCCAGAAAATGATTCTTTCAATTCGCTTTGAGGAGCTGCATTAATAACAAAAATTTAATTTTTATCTGTTCTTCTCTTTTTATAAGAATTGTCACCCCCTGATAGCAAATAGCTCTTGGAAACTCCAGAGTCCCGGTAGCATCGCAAACAAATGAAATAGGCCTCATTTGAGGAAGCCCAGGAGCGCAAAAAGAGGACCACCTGAAGTTAGTGCCCTCGCTCCAGGTTCTTCAATTCAAACGTTGGACATTCATACTGTTAAACTAATTCACGCATGCTGGAAAACAGCAAACAAGCAAGTAGCGGGTCGGAAAAACTTTCGCAATCCTCGCCAATCTGAATGTATTTGTCATTGCAATGCAAGAGCCGAATTTAGGCGCAGTTCAGCCCGTACCCAAACCTACAAACGTCACTCGGATTCTCACATTGCAAATGCGAGGATTTGTACTTCACGCTGCTGGAGAGGTACAAAAACTAGCCCTCTTTTCAATCACTTATTAACTACTTAATGAAATGTAATTTTAAAAATGGTAGCAATGCTTAGATTTGCTCCAGATGGATTGGAAAATTTTAAGAAAAAAATTTAAATACAGCGGCTAATTCAGAACCCGTTGAGTATCTCAAAGACAAAATTTATTCCACAGCATTAGCTGCAGAGAATGCTGAATTAGTAGTTTATGAAAACATCTGACTGTAGTTATTGCTGAGAAACAATAAAAAAGGAAAAAAGTGAACCTCTGTCTGATAATTAATCCGAGTCATGTATTATTCAAGGCGGAAGAGGGTGAGATTTGAAAAGTAGCTACCTCAATGTCCAAAACAAATTGGCTTTGGTTAATTTTAAGGTCATTCAGGTCATTGAGCCCTAGAAACAGGACTATAGCGGTAAATACTGTATATAAGTTTCCCTTAAGTCAGCATTGTTAGGAAATTCTACGCGACTGTCAAAGTCTGTATAGAAATTGTTGGGGGATGAAGAAATATCCCCCAACAATATAAAATATGTGGCCTGGGAAATAGTCGTTTCCTTCGTTTTTCGTTTACACTATATGTAGTTAATATTTGATTTAATTTGCTAATTTAAGTATAATTTAAAATGCGTGCACCATTTAGTTTTTTCCTGATTTAACATTTGATCTGTCTGGGAGCCGTAAGGAAAATATACGTTTTTTCCATCCACTAAAAGCAGGATAAATTTTGCTGACGATAACCTCGGCTTCGAGGGCATTTGATTGTCGAAGGAGAGGCGATAAGGATTTCTTTGCAGAGAGCCACACGTGTCAAAATTATTGGCGCATTCAACTGACACAGCCAAAATGCAGAACCAGTGGCGCGATCAATATTTGAAATGCCGATCGGCGTTCGTGTTTTTCGGAGAAGGCTTGGCCGTCCATACTAATCACCACTTCATTCAATTCAGATTTCTTTCATTCATTCTATGCATTGGTGGCGAGAACGCACAACGCGTTTTATGGGCCTCTGTTTACAGTCTCTGCTGTATTTGTCGCAGCGTTTGGGATGTTTTCAAATCAATGTGCCACATTAGCATTCATTTGCGTGGTTGACAAGCCTAAAAATTTGTTTGTTTGTGCGGCAGGTCGGCGAAATTCTGACACCAGAATCCAAATGATATCGACTGTGTGACATTTTGACTGTCTATAAAAATCATTTCATCTCACAAGAAACACTTGTCGCATTTGTTCCCTGTTAAATTAATCGTTACTACTATAGAAATACAATATAGAAATAAAACATCGTTATAACAAGGAATGGGGTTTTAGGTATCCTTACTGATGATTTTACTGAGTAATTGAGTGAATTTATCAACGATTTATCACAGAGAAAATTGTTATAACCCAAACAATTATTCAAATTAATAATGATTCCTTTCCTTCAAAAAAATCCATGCAGTTATTTGGAGTTGAATTACATACGATTATAACCAATTTCAGATCTATGTCAAGTACTGCATATTTAGTATGGCAAATGAAAAATGTTACGATAAAATGGCTTCCATCATTTCATCATACTTTCTTAAGGACTCAGTTTCATTTCAACATACTGATTGCCTGATTTGGTTTATCTGGTATAATTATCCTCATTTAATTTGATCGTTTGTGACCAATTTAGTTTGCTTTTATTCCAAACCCTGTGATTAGTGCAAAACTGTTTCGCATCGTTTGCTGACTGGTATTTTATATGTTTTGAAATAATTCGCGTGAAGCGGGTGTGGCCGGCTAACACGCATTTGAAAAGTGTGTGCTAGTGCAGCCAAATCTAGTCCCATTATATTAATTTTTACGCCCTCTGATCCGGTCTTAAACTTATCTTGAGTGTTGCACCTGATCGCATTTACTGAAAAAATGATTCAACAAGGTTAACAGTTAAATTCTTAATAAAATTGTATGCCAAAGTTATAGTGACTAACTTTCTGAACAGAAATAAGAATGAAATACACTTGCAGGTAGTTAAGTGGAATAAAAAAAAAACTTGATGGCTTATTAGATGCTTGAATTTTGTATGTATGCACTCTTCAGCTTTTTATATAGATAGGAAGAGGTACAAGTGAACCACCTCGCATAGGGGAGTTGCGGCTCTGTGTATTTTGTTTTTTCATTCCCACGCCTCATTCACGCATATTGCACACACAGAGCAAGCACCAGAGATGATGACTTTATATTAGCTTATAATTTTGATTAGGATAAAATTAACTCTGGTCCAAAATTTAATTCAATAAATTTCAATGAATTTTATGCAGTTCGCATCGTTGCAAAGTGTGTAGTTATTTGTCTGCTTCCAAACATATGTAATGATAAAAGGTGCAAGGGAAGAAGTACCGCACGCATCTCACAATCACACTGCGTGAGTCTACCCCCTGCGCGGCTTTTGTGAAGAGATAAATTGCTGGAACAAATTGAAGTAACACAGGTTCAGGCTTTCTCCCAGCGAGTAAGTGACCTACAAACCCTTATAATGGTGACAAAAGAGAGATAGAAAAGGGCACGCATTGATTAATTTACAGCTTAAACAGTAATTTAGGCAGTAATATGTTCAGCAGGGATGCTGCATTTTGCTTAGCAACAAAATATAAAATTTACTTGATTGATTATTAATAACAATCCCGGTCCGAGAGGACAGGGATAAAAAGAGCAAAAAAAAACAATAAATATCTAATGAAATTTTATCAGTTAACGTTTCTTTGGGGAGAGAAGAATTTTTAATTAAAAGGTAAATTGACCGTAACATTTAAGGATAAGTTTTGCATAGCCAAGACGGTATGTGAAGAGTCTTTAAAAGAAAATCCCAGGAGTTAATTGCTGTAGCACCAGAAAAGCTATCTGGGTCATGAAGCAAACTATGAAAACACATCAAACATGCCGTTAATTTCTACCGAGAGATCACATTGGCGGCGAAACAAAAGGAATGAATCGCGATTTTTGGGTGTCCCTTTTAACACGAGCCAACGCACCAGCCAGCATTCTCTCTCGCCCGCGGCCGCCCTCTATGTTTATACTCCAGTAAATGCCGCTTAACAACTCTCTCGCTTGCTGATTTCCACCTCAATAAACACACGCGTTTCAGCAACAGTTTTACGAGCCCAAACACATTTACTTAGTGCCGTCTAAGATGAAGAAGAGGCACGCGTGCAGCTATTGGTTGTGTAATTATCATGCCGAGTCGACGGTTCCAATCTTGCCTCACCTCAGGCTCTATATCAGAACCCCATCCATCTGAAATAAAAGAAGTTTTTAAAATACAAATACAGAGTGGGTTGTAATAATTTTAAGGTTTCCCCAATTTGATGCAGTGGCAACTTTATCAATTCTTGTGTGATGCAACTGTATTTTAAGTAAAAAATATATTTTTTCCTAAAATCCAATATCAGCTTGAATGTTTAATTACGGACTATACATATAAAGAGCGTCCTGATTACAGATTTAATTTTAATATTAGATAATATAAGACTCTCAAAGTGCAGCAGCATGGAGCAATCCTTGGTCTTGAACAAATTCCTTCCAAACAGTAACCACCCCCAATGCACAACCCTCCTTCACAAGGTGAAAAGTCCCAAGGGAAGCGTGTGTGCAGTCTTCAACTTCAAAGAATAATTTGATTTAAATTAATTTACCAATTTTCAGACCATATCGAAGGTTAGGGTGAAAGTTTTCTTTTAATTTTGAATATATTTATACTTATCAGCTTTTAACACTTTGATAATAGCAGGAGAAAAATTTGGGCAGAATAATTTGAAAATAATAAGAAACAATTTTGACAATTTTTGAGCCTTTTGTTCTGAACAGTAGAAATATGCAAGAGACGCGTTTCAAGGGCATGAGACCATGCCTGGATGCCTGACTCTGAAGCGAAACCTGACACCAGAAATAGTCAACGTTTAGCGCGCCATAGGATAAAAAGTGGCCAGTCTTCTGCACGTTTTAACATAAATTTTAAATTCGTAGCGTTGACCACACTACTCAGCCAGCGAGCCAGCAGAGTGAGGGGACAAAAAGGTGGGCGCTCTAAATTGGTCCTGTTCGCATAATTTCATGTCCCAGAATTTCAACTTTCTTAAAAATCCCATGGGTGACGGCGTTTATTAAAATGCACGGCTGCACAGGCAAACAATGAACATAACCGAATTTGGCTTGGTGCAGGGCTGGCTCTAGCAAACTTTTTTATGAAACAATGCCGTCGAACTGGTGTGCCGAGCACGGAGCCCCGGCGTCCCGTGTATATACATATTTATTTATATGTGCGCCTCTCTGTGAGAGTACTCTACGCGTGCAATATAACAAAATGACCCTCATTGTTGCCGACAACTCGAAAAAAGTATCCTTCTCCTTGCAGAGAGCGCGATTTTTGCCTTTTTCTTTGTCTCCGCGGCCTGCTTGTTGCGGTTTCCGTGGCAGAATCAACAAGGTTCATTTTAAAACTGGTTTGTGCTTGAGTGGATTCAGACTTTAAAAGAACAGTAATAATTTTTCATTTCAAAACTAATTGTGAAAGCTCAGTGTTTTTAACATTCAAAATATGCTTCCAAATTAAAATGTATGGTTAGAAAAAAAATGAATTTTACTACTTCGTAATTTAAAGAAAATCAAGCGAAAATGCATATGGAAAGGTATTTTCTACCCCAAGGGAAAAAGAGCCAGTTTCTCCTTACGACGTAGTGAAGGAAACTATAACTTCCGTGTCCTTTTCATTATAATAAAATTGAGATATTTGATCTTTTCCAATTTGTCACTCGCGAATCTTCGGATGCAATTTCAACCCTCAAGAGAAAGTATAAAATGTGCCACATTCAAATGTATTTTGCTATAGAGCTTCAACTTAAGTACAGGAAATCTAAATTAAAGAACTTAAGACAGTACATCAGGCTAAAACTTTTTATGCCACTGCTATAGCAAATTACAAGCTCATTAATTTCAGCGCTGCGGCGACATAAAGACAGACGGACGCCTGCCTATGCACATTATACACAAACTAAACGACAGAGGCACGTTGGAGTAAAAAGAAAGAGAGAAAGAGCAGCGAGACTTGATATCGAGTTACCTCAGCAAACAAATGTACAATTCCTTTAAAGGCACGGCGTAAAAAGCAACTTGGCGCGATGTGTATGTGGCGCTTTTATTCAAGAATTTGTAGGCAAAATATTTAAACAGAGATAAAATTTTAACGCCTCCGACAAATCGCGCAGAGGGGGCTCCGTCTGAAAAGACAGCAAAAGCCTTCAAGAATTGATGCTATTGAAAAATACTCGGCTGCTAGGTTAATCTCCGCGTCTCACCAAGCTGGATGTTCCAATGAGAACATTCCAGGATACAGAATTTCAATAGAAACTCGATTTCTAAAACGCTTTGAGTATTTTTAAAAGTAACCAGCTCTCGGTTTTTATCACTCACGAATAACGCCGAGAAAAATTGTTCCCCTTTTTCATAACTTGCTGCCCTAGATCATGCTCTCTCGAGTGGCCATTTCAAGTTTTCCCTGCAAGTCCTGCCTGGGAGTGAGAGAATGGTGAATAGTGCTAATTTTCGAGAGTAAAACGCGTAACTCGAGACGCAATGTGCATGCAGAGAGGTATGGCTTGAATAAACGGCACCCCCTTGCTCTCTCCCGCTTGAGTGTTTGGCGCGAGAGGAAAATGGAATCTCTGGCTACCAATGGGACCAAAAGAGCTCTCGTTTCTAATATAGCTATAAGAAAGGGAGCATGCGGTTTCCCCAAACATATTAAATTCAATAATTAAAATGTATGGCCATGTTCGCAATTGACTTCCAAAATTATATTAATGCGTGTACGCACTTCAATTTTCAATCATTTTCTGACGATC
Organism: Cloeon dipterum; assembly: GCF_949628265.1. NCBI lineage: Eukaryota > Metazoa > Arthropoda > Insecta > Ephemeroptera > Baetidae > Cloeon > Cloeon dipterum. The sequence continues at coordinate 13,483,400 of NC_088790.1, forward strand.
CCGCTGACTTATCAAAGATTATGCCTTCCCCCATTAAAGTGGATACAGAGGCAAAAATCGCCTTCATAATTATTTGGAATTCCTCTCGATATCCTAACCGCAAAACTCAATATTTGAGTTCCCCTCTTTCGAGCCGAGTGATAATTCTAGAGGCAAATCACGCAATGGTAAGCCACTTTAAGATGCCAGGCCGTAAGTAAAAGAAATCATCGGCATGTCAGCGCTTCATCATTGCGAGATAATCACGAAATCCAGGGTTTTCCACGCTGATAAAGAGGGAGAGAGCGGCGTATGTCACATTATTTTCTAGCTTTGAGATGGCAATCTCCCCCGAGGGCAGGGTGGATGGATATGTGCCCCAGCCCCAAGATGAATGTTGCGTGCATTTCATTATACAGTGCATGCTGTAAATCTAGCTGGCGGCTGTGTTGATCGGGCCCTTTGTGCCGGCGAAAGCAAGAGAGGCCACTTGAGAGATTCGCTTGCTTCTTGCCAGACAGACAGACAGACTGAGAAAAACACTCGCGCTTTGGCATTCCAGGGGCCAGATTGGTTTGATAGTGCGAGAGTGCGAATAGGAGAGTACAACAGCGGCCAGGTGAAATTTTGTTGACGCGTGTGAAATTTCGATCTACTCGAGGCATGGGTAAATTTCAAGTTGCTTGGTGGTTCTTAAAATTTCCCGGAATGTTGGATTTACTGCTTCCCTGGGGAGGAAAACGAAATAATATGAGTCAGCGTTTTACATATAAGTAATATCCCTTGGCTCCCTTATTGCACCTGGAAGTTGCTAAAGGGAAATTCTGTACTCAAATTTTTGACTAGGTGTGTTAAACCCACAAAGAACATTTAACGGCTTGAGTAAAAGATGTAAACTGGAATTAAAAATATGCTGCGTCTTATTCTCCGGCTGCCTGCCTCAGCTTAATAAAAAAGTTTCCCATATTTGTCTATACGTTAAATGAATAAGGAAAGAATGAACACAATGAAGATATTTCTGTTGCTATGCAAATTTTGCCTTTTGGTTTGTGTATTAAAATAACACCACCCTCAAGGTATAAAGTTACGTGATGCGCATTAATATATGATCTGCAGGTTCTGCCGGCGCGTGTGAGACATAATGAGCTCTAATATCCACACTAGAAAGCAACAATATTATTTTTTCCTTTTAACCTGCTGCATATGTTGCGGCAGGTTTGATTAGACACCTCTGTTTTTACACCTGCGTGGCTAATGAAACATCAACAAACCGCAGAGAGGCCTGTGTCTGCCGCAAAATGTTGCTGCTTAATAAAAAATAAATTGCACAAAGCTGCCGTCTGGCGCATATATGATTAAATAGCAAGCTAAAAAGCAGGGAACATGCGAGCGCTTTCGCGCGATCCTCTGATCTACAGGTTGAATTTATAGTGACGTTTCACGGTGACCAGGCGATATTATCAAACGACAATATTTAAAAGCCATCAGTCAGGATCACCTCTCGATATCACCAAATCTCTCTTACTACTATAGAATTTTTCATTTTCAGCAAGCTGCCGGGCCCATTTGAACCTGAACAGCATAGAAAGAAGAATAAAAATCAGATTTCCCCTCGCTGTGCGACGTGCATTATTAAATTGCTTAGTCACTGAACAAGTCTATATGGACTTATTTATCACCACCGGCGTGAGCACACAAGTTAATTTATCATTTGACCGCCGCTGACAATTTGACACTACACCTTTTATTGCTAATGTTCCGAGGACATAGAGTAATCAATTAATCAGATTTTTTTGAGTTGGTAATTGGTTTTATTTATTGACTTTCAGTGCCGGCACTCAAAATTTGCGCTTCCTCTTTAGCTATATGATAATCAATTGATTTTAAACCAATCCAATTATGAAAGGTCAGCTCCAAGCCAATGAACGGAAAGGATATTTATGTCATGGAACCGGGACCGTCAATTAGATTTAACCTTTTCTTAATTTTTGACTGGCCAAAGCCGAGTTTTGAAGGCATGTGACTTTTATGCAAATTTATTCTGTGGCAGTAATATTTGCTTCTAATCTACAAAAAGATATATAAAAAATATTTTGATTTCTTGACACAATACTCATTTTAGTATAATTATAATCAACAGATTATTCAAATTTTATTAATTCATCCCTTTTCTTCTCGTTTGAAGTTAGTTTTGTAGTTCCATCCAACACCTTCCTTTTCTACATAGTATATTTTCGTAAAACAATTTTCTTTGTTTGTTAAGTACAACACTAGACCAACTGTGATTTAATATAGAATAACGTGATTGGGTGCATCAGGAGAGAGCAGTTTTATATAGTCTGTCGTGGCCCTGAGAGCCAAACGCTAATTTGCGATTTGCGCGACTGTCAACTTTGCAGTTTGTTTTAGCGCTTAGGAATAAGACACACGCGCGCACATCGAGATGAATGGAAACCGGCGCGGCGGCGAGGGTGATGTCATAAGCGAAAAGGAAATTTAAACCGAGGCCGGTATATATGTCATTAGACCTCTTCCTAGAGTCAGACTCCTCGACTTGGCGGCGACGGCGGTCGAACCTTATCGTTCAAACATTATATTGGCTGCAACACATACACAACATGTTGTATAGGTGACGTCATTTACGGGGGCACAAATCGCATCCTGTCAAAAATCTCTTTCTCACGCACCCAAGAGCCGCAGCAGCCGCGGTCTATGCTCTTTTTATTATTGGTGGATGCATAAATTCCGCCTTACATAGTCCTTGGCTCTTTGTTTTTGGCACTTTCCATGTAATAAATCAAATTATTTTCCACAAGATTTTACAGGCGTAACCTTGGAAACGTTTTAACAACAAAGAGGATGGAATGAATGGCTGGTTTTTTACTGTTATAATGTTTATAATAAAATATTTTAGGATATTGATTAATACATAGTAATGTCAACGACATATTTTTCTAATTTTCCCCATTATTTGATTAAATGTATGTAATTCATTTGAGCTGATTTCGACCGATGTATATATATAAATATTTTTAATTTCCTGTAGCTATACTTAACTGTACCCCATAATGATTATTTCAATGTAATAATGTCAGATGAACGTATCCATAAATGAATATTGCGTCAATAACTACAAACATAACCTTAGAACAAACCTTTTGTGGGTCGCAAGATTCAAGAATTCATTACATACATCATACATACATACCGCAGCCTCTTCATACTTCGTAGCTTTACTCTCCTTATATTTAATCAGGTGAAGCAATCATTTTCAGTTACGTAAGTAGATACATATATCCTTGTCCACTTGGTCCACTTCAATAAAATTCCACGTCGTCCGATCCATTAAATGTATGAGTTGTTGGGATGATTTGTTCATAAATTTTTTTAACATAGAGTCGACACCTGAAATCTCCAGCGTTAAAAAGAGTAAAAAAGGTCACATACTAACTTCACGTTGATGCGTCTATTTTGCCCAGATTTTCCGTTTTTTCCCTGCTGGTGTATATTTGTGATAAATTGATGATTTTTAGATTCTTGACACAAGACGATGCGCTGATTAATAATTGGAATACACGGAATACATAATAATAATATTCCGATCTTCATTTGTCTCTTCTTCTCTTTTCTCTTGTTGGCCTCTGCCTCTTTATGTGTTTATGTTTAGAACTAAGACAAAAGATGGAAGAGGAGGGGAGGAGAAGGAGAGATGGAGGATAAAGAGAAAAGAAGAGTAAAAACATACCATACATAAACACTCAAGAATGTTTGAATTGGTCTTTGGTGCTTGCTATTCTCTTTTTTGTGTGATCAAATTCTTTGTTTTTATATAATTTATAAATTTGTTAATTGTTTTATTACAAGTCTCACCATACCTTTTTAAGCGTGGGATTGTGTGTATGATGAGAATGTATGATGTTAATTGATCTTTTTCATTTCAGGTCATTTGGACAATGCATTTATATGATGCAAATCATACATAGGATGAATTCCAAGCAGGGTTCGTTTTTCAAAATGAAGAGATGAAATTAATAATGTATGTATGTAGCATATTATGTGTTTCATTTTTCTTTGAGACCTTGCCACGTTTTGGGTGAGTTTGAATCTTGCATCCCCCTTGGTTATATTTGAAGCATCGTCGACTCTACAACTTGATTATTCTGTATGATAATTATAATCCTCCAATTAAAATTGTCCAGCGATCCATCCTGTATTAAATATTATTAATTAACAAAAGTGTACGCTCTCAACCTTTTGATGTTGCATGCAAACTTTAATCAGCACACGCGTGCATCCTGTCTTCCTGTGCCCCACTTTTCATACTTTACAAGAGATGCTTTTTTGTCTCTAAAGCCAAATTAATGCCCATTTCGAAAGGCATAAAAGCATAAAGATCTCAACCTCTGATGTCTAGCTGTGTTCATGATAAAATTTAACATGCTCTTAATTACCGTCTTGAGTGTTTTAATTACACGAAAAATTATGTATGCAATCGCAATTTTGTCGTTGTAATTAAACTTACAGCAAGTCATTATTTAAATAAATTTTTACATGGATGATAGAAGTACTCCTTTCCAAATTTTCAAACATAAAGTGCCTTAAATTAATGTCTAAATTTTATGCAGGTTAACCTTGCTGAGAGCCTAAAGTGCGTGAATGGATCAGTCCTGCTGCTAATAATGCCTCAACTACAAAGATCGAGAATGTGGTATTGACTTAGACTTCAATTAAGAATGCCAAGCCGCAGGCCAACCAAATGGTACTGTTTCATGATGTGCACCCTCTGGAAAGCGATTGGTAAGTCACAGCCATGCCAACCCTTTTTAATTTCCCACTTAAATATGTGCGTTAATTGATACCGCAGACTTATTTAATGGCGCGAGAGAAAATAACCAGCCTTGTTAAACGCAGCACGAGGGTTAGGTTAGAGTAGTTTAACTGACCTGGCTTTTGTTTTATAGGGGTTAGGGGTGCTTCAGACTCTATTGATAGAGAGAGTTTGTTGAGTAATTATAATTATACTGACTGCCAGGAGTTGATTTTGATTACAACCACCTGTTATTTCCCTTCCCTGCCTCTGCTGCCGTTCTACTTTATCATATAAGATCTACGCAGTTTGTCTGCTCATCATAGCATGTCCGATTATTGTGCGTCATGCTGGCCAAAGTGGTTGATATCAGAATGGGCACGTCTATAAAATTGTAACGATTTGCAGCAGCTGATCAGTTGACGAGATTATGTGCGTGAACTTGGAAGTGTATTCGTCGTCGATATGCTTATTTAGTGAGCTTGCTTTCAAAGAAGCGGTCGCTAAAAGGGGCTCGGGATTTCAATCAGATTCGTTTTAAAATCACGTCGGAAGGGAATAATTTAAATATTTTATTTAATCGATGGAGCAACAATCAGTTGAATATATATATTGATTGGTTTTTGTCTTTCGTCTAGAGAAAATGTTTCAAAAATGTCTGTTTGAGACAGACAGAGAGGTATGGAAACTGTCATTTTTTTGTTGCATCCAATCTCCTGACAGGAAAAATATGCTAGCGATTTATCTTCTCTCCTTTGGAGCATTTAAAATTCAATTTGCGGCCTAAAAAAGAGAGACACCGAATTAGGGACAATCATTCTAAATTTATTCATCTGTTAATGTAAAAGCCATTAAGAGTGATTAAGAGTTTGCCTTTGCCATATCAAATTGAATGGTTTTCATTTCCTCACATTTTTCTGTTCCCCGAGGAGACATAAACCATGTTTACACAAACTTTAGATTAAAATATGGTAGAATCCGTCTATTTTATTTTAAAAGCCGTTTTGATTAATAAAAAATTGGGGTGTTAGTGGAATACAGAGCATTTATGCTGTACAACTAAATATATGTCAAGGTTCAATCAAGGCGTTGATCTTCAATGAGTCTCATCCCTAAACGCTCACATCCGTCAATACAATAAACCAAATTTACAAGCTTCCGTCTCGATATTTAGGGTAGTCGTCACTAAAGCATACTAGTCGGTTTGGCAAAGTTTCCCTTTTTGATCAAACATTCTTACCAACATGAAAATTCAATGCAATTTACAAGAGCACAACATAAATTATTTTTGAATAATTACAACAATTATTGCTACTCACAAGAATTGACAAATAACTTTAAGGTTCAAGTCCGTATTTCAGCAAGACCATTCTTGTAGGCTTGGCCCTTTGTGGCCAAGCCATATTTTTGTGGATGAGACGTGCTGCTGCACACGGCCAGCCACGCTCTCCTTTTGCCTTCTTACACCAATTTCTCGATTTTCACAAATATTTCTCAGTCACTCAAATAGATATGGTGAAAACTTTAATTTTTTACAAATACATTCAACGAGGCTCCTATCTCTCTTTATAATACAAACACTTTTTCTTTGAGCAAAGAAGACGCGAAATACCAACGTAAATTCTCCGACAAGAAAGCTTGAGCGTGTGCATTATTTATTCGCAGTGAGGGATAATTATCTATTCAAGTCACGTGTTTGGACAAAGGCACAAACAATGCGAAATGTTGATTTTCATACGCCGTCTTCTCTCAATCTCTTCAGGAAATGATAAATGATTCATGCATCAGAACGGTATATTGGTAGACGAGGGTGAGACACAAGATTCAATTTATGTCCCTTTTTTCGATTGCGGCGTGCGCTAATGACGTCGTCGATTGCAATTTGATCGCAACTGCGCAGCTGATTCAGAGGCGCGAGGGGTTGATATATTACATTTATATCATTCGCAACAAAATTTGCCATCTCTCTTAGAGAACTACGTAATGTTTGATTCAAAATCATAGAAGTTCAAGCTTTATTAAATGAGCTGAATGTTTGATTATTTCCTGTTTACAGAAAGTTAATCTGAGACTCACAATCAGGTCCAATTTTATCCACTTGATGGTGCTATTGGGATCATGTGAGCTCATAGCCCACGAGATGTGTTCTGAAAAGGTACATTTAATTTGCCACGCTGCTCACAATTAGAATGGATCTATAGAATAAATCCCAGCAGTGTTTCTTCTGTGGTGGTCTGCTTTTTCCTGCAAACTTTTTCGCGAATAACGGAACACCTCTGGTCAAAGCAGCACGCGAAGGCTATGCCTTAGAATACAATAAATAAATCAGGGAACAAAAAAGCCGACTTGATTCGAGTTCATGTGGCAACAGCAGCATTTCGCCCGAGCGACTTCCTTATCACTGCATTCCGCTGCGGCGTCTAGACTATATGGGCCGCACATTCAAATATTAAATTTCCATTAAGAATTTAATATGGTCGCATTATTTTTTCACCCCCGTGACACTTGGCGACTGGAATGGAATCTCTTCATCCCACGCAAGTGTTATTGCTGTTTTATATCACTTGATTAAGGAGCGTATATGCATCAAAAGTGGACTGAATGCAATTCAATAGTTTTGGTCATTTTGGCTAATTTATTGAATGACTCGGCAAGACAGTCAAATAATCATTCAAATGATTAAGGCTTGAGGGGGTGCTCTTAAGTTAAAATCAAAAGTCAAAAACACAAGGCCTCATTTCAAATCGTCTGTCAGGGTGGAACAAAAGGCAAGTCTAAACTCTAGAGGCCCTCTCATTCGATTTATAGAGCATGGTTGCATGATTAAAAGAAAAGAAAAGAATGCCTGTCTCTGGATTGAATGCTTTGTTTTGCTTATATTCACCAATTGAGAGCACATTGTGTGTTTGCGAATAATACGGAGGGGTTTTTCCATTATGCTCAACGCTTTTTTTAAGCGCTCTGAAAAATGGAAAGGCATCAAAGATATTTTTTCTAATAGCAGCACTGCCCTGCCACAGGAAAATATAACAGCATTGGTTTTTTGACCTTTGCAGTTGAGAGTAACTGCTCACAAGACAATTAGAAGATTTATAGCTCTTCTTATTTTAGGTTCAAATGTCCTTTTTCATTTTGGCTGTATAAACACTAAAAGTTAAAGTACGTACTTCTGATGATTAATGACTTTTCATAGCTGAGGAAATAGAATGTATCACACCCCCATTTGTCTGGCACGGGCATTTATTTTTTCCACTTTTTTCCCTCTGCGGTCAGTTGTTAAGATTTGACGCCTTCATTTGACTGTTATTATTGCGTTGCAATGATTTTTCCGTTTGGATTTGGAAAGATAACGGTTATATACCTTTCCAGCATGCGTGAAATCATTTCACGGGACAAGATGTCTGGATTTAAAATTAAAAATCTCATAGCGGGGGCATTAACATGAGCTGGTCCTTTTCTGGACTAGCTGAGTTTCCTCTTATGAGGCCCGTACGCCCATCTTATTTGTTTGCGATTTTATTGGGACTTGGGACGCAGAGATTTCGCTGTTGAGGGGGTCGTCTGTCTTGAAAGAGGTTAACCAATCAAAAAATATAATGGAGGAAAATTTGCAATTTGGTTTTGGATGTTTGCAGGCGTGTGAATCTGTCGTCCTAAACAAATGATATTCGTGACGGCGTTCATCTCATCATTTAAGAGCAAATTGTTATGGCGTGTCGCCAGCGCGCGTTTCGCAACAGTGGTCAGAAGCGGCCAGCTAGCTTTCCCTAATAAATGCCCCTCCTAATCGAGCACACGTGTCTCTGGAGCGGCCGGGAGAAGGCGAAATTTGCCTAGGCAAGCGCAAGTGAATGACATTTAGGGGGAATTCGATCCTCGAAGGCTCGTTTGTTTTCCTGCCCGATTGAATGTGTGTGTGTGTGTGTGTGTATATGCAAATCTGCGCAGCGCGGCATAATTTTCCACGTGCCTGCGTTTGTTTGAAGGGAGATTGCTCTGCCTGATAAAATCTCGATCCTCTGTGGTGAGCCGCTCCACGCGGGGCCACCTACCTGTGCTCTGGATTTTCATTTCCAAGTGTTGCATGCAGCTAGATGGTCTTAATTAGCCCACCTCGAATTTCGTTTACCCTCGAGCCTTCGTTGATGCTTATCATCGCCGTCGTTGCTCCGAGCTGGCGTTTTTAAATCTTGTTTATTCGGCCCTTTTGCCACTTTTGATTGGGCAAAGGCGAAAGAAAAGGTTATGCCATGGGTGCTTTTCTAATTTGATTACTGTGGCTGTTGAAAAAAATCGACAAATTTTATTTAACTGTCTCTGGTTTTAATAGACATTTATTCTCGTTTCGGTTGGAAATTTTGATTTGTGTTTTTCGTTCTCGTGTTCAGGGTGGCTGTGATCGCTAAAGGATTTTATTCCAATTAGCATATTTTAATTTACAAATCTGTTCCGCAGTCTTATTTCAGCAAAAAAAATAATAATTTCTCTTGGGAAAAGCAAATTTTGAATATGAACAGATTTGTTTTTATTCCCATGAAAGTTCAAATTAAGCCATTCTGCGAAATCATAACATAAAAAGAGCATGTATATCATTATATCGCATGTAACTGAGCGCGACTGTTGTTTTTAGATTGGCTGCGCGTCTAATCTGCTCGCCACTGACACGCTCTTTCAATGCCATTCAAAGCTAAAAAAGACTTTAATTTAGTATAAAACAGCAATTGTATTTGCAATGCTTGCACGCACTTGTTATTCATAAAAGCGCTTGACACACGCTTCACTTTGAGCTGTGCAGCTACAGCCGTATTATTTTCAAGGTTTGGCCATGTGATCAAAAATATTAAATGTTGACACGATAGCGTTATACCACAAATGAAACCTAGAATAAGGTCTCTAAGCTCTGCATTCATGGGTTCCAAATCTTTTAGTCAAATAATGGTCAATATTATGGGGATTTTTCTAGTAAATTTTAAAGGTTTTGACCCTGATTTTGTGTCAGGGTGATAACTCTGCTGTGTGAGGTCAAATCTCCTTTAGTGAATTTTAGCAAGCAGGGAAAATTCGTCTCAAATTTTCTCTAAATTTGCAATTGGTAGTATAACAACTTAATTTTAATTTTAATCAGTCCTGCTCCAGTTAAAGCCAAAATTTAGCCAGGAAGCAATGTATTTTATTTAGAAAATTATAGCTGCCAAGTTAGCTTACCTTTCAAATAGTGGTGATGTCTGTTACCCTACATGAAATCTTATTTTATTTCCCAACAAAGTTTCCCCATAAAGGTCTCATACACGGTTGGACAGATCTTGACAAGTGGAATCGAAATGAGCCATGAAAATGTGATCAAAACCTATAAATTTCGGGGGAATGGCAAAAATTTGAACAAACCTCTAGAAAAAATCTGCGATGACAGCTTAAAACGGACTTTGAAAAGTAAAGCTTCTTATTTCACAGAATCAAAAGGCATTTTTCCTACTATGTATTCGGGACGTGGATTCCAATGAAAACTGAATGCGCGCGTGCTCGGCCTTGTTTTGCTGAGCCGCGGCGGCTATCCGGAATAAATAATTCTAGGGATTTGGTACACCCGCAGCGTTGGCTTTGAGCTACACCGCTCTGCAATCTTTTTCAGATCTCGCGATTTTCCTCCTTTCATGCCATTGTCTCGCGGGAGAGTCTGTGATCTACAAAATTGCGAAAAAAGAGCTGCTGGCTTGGTCTAGCCGCCGCCACCGCCATGCACAAACGATCATGCGTTTTGACCGACGGCGACTAGTTTTATTGGTACTCAACACCGATTACATCAAATTGATTCGTGATTTACGACGATAGCAGTAAATTTTATCAGCGAGCTTTTTCAATAATTGCTTAATTTCTAGGAATTATATTCGCGCCTTTAACATGTATTTGGCCTGTGGTCTTTTTCACTCAAAATAAAAATTCGTCCTTAAAATTTCTAGCGTTTTTGCAGTTTTCTGCTAGCATTTGTTTGCCCATTCTTACCATGTCTTAATTTAATGTATTTAAATTTTGTAACTATGACAGTAAGAATAAACAAAAAATAATAAAATTAATTTAGTTATTTCTAAATTTCTAGAGCACAGTCTCTTTGACTAACTGCTGTGCATTTTTTTTACGAATTTCGTCAACAATTTAATTGTATTTTTTATTATAGCCCACGTAATGTATTAGCATATGTATATTCAAGAAAACAAATCATGAGCTAAATCTTTTGATTGAAAATTCTTCTTTTGAGTGTCTCCAAACAATGCTCAACTTATTTTTATTTTATTCAAATAAATTGATTTCTCTTGCAAATTATCAAAACCAGATGAAAATTTTCAAATTTTTTATTCACAATTCTTTACAGCAGGACAGCCTTGTGAATCATCACACTCTTATTATCAAAACAAAAGCCACCTGACCAAAGTCTGCCTGTATTTGCGTGCCACTCATTCGACACCTGTTGCATCTGGTATCCACGCCGTTTGTATACCATATGTTCTGTGCTCGGCTGCTCTTTAAAGGTCCATGGCTCGGCCAGCGCAATTCGAAGCGAATTACTACCAATGACTAGGCCTGATAATATCAAATTCACGCTTTCAACCCTTAGTTGAGGCAGGATGCATCCCCTTTGTCGTTAGCGTGTGCGCCCTAAGTTACAACAGAGTGATGAAAATCACCATTATTATCACCTAACAAAAGCCATGGAATAACCTTTTCTGTATAACAGAAATATTTAGCTTAAGCTAATTACGTTTCTATTTGATGAAAGAGGGAAGTTGTTATAGCCCATTGGACAATTTATATGAAAATCAGCTATAATACTTCAAGAATTATCGTGGCAAGAGTTTTGTTTCAATTGTCCGCGTTAAAAAATTAAATCGGAAACAACTTTTGTTTTAGAATTGTATTTGAAAGTGACTGGGGTGCACTTTGTTCTAACGTTGATGTGTTGTCTCTGTGCGTCCAAGGGAGAAAGCTTTTGAAAAAAGACCCCATTCCTCTCAGCAGTCCGCAGAACGTTAACTCCCTAATGGCTTTACACGCAGGCAGAAAGCCCACAATCCATGCTGCTTCTGGCGTTCTAATTGAGAATTTGAGTTAAGATTTTGTGCTATGAACCCAATTATCTTTTTTCATTTGTGGCCGTTTTCAATTACGCACACGATTTCTTTTCCAATCGCAGGCTCCCATGCCTTAAATGCTTTTGGAATCACTTTTGCAGATACGGGAAATAGCGCGAAATCGTCCCGTTCATTGCAAACCTACAGTATAACATGTTGATATAAATATTTCTTTTAACTATTTACATCAGGTTTCAAGCTGACAGCTACCTGCTTTGCTTTCCACAAATTAACATTTTTATCATAAGATAAGCAACAATAATTGGCAATTCTATTATTTCCAACACATGAATAAGTCACCAACATGAGTTAAACAAGGCATTCAGGGCTATTAGCATATAATAAGTAACCAGGATGCTAGTAAAATTTATCTACAAAAATTTGTGCATCATTGCTGGGATATATTAATTTACCTCAACTAAACTGTCTGTAGTTTAAATATTTTGAGTCTCTTGGGGATATTTCCAAGCATTTGCTAATGCAGGCTAAGATATTATTCTACTGCAAAGCCATATTCTGCACGCATGGTTGATTTTAGACAGGTTCACCTGGAATACGTAGATGCAATATCTAATTTAATGAAAATTGACTAACGTGAGAATACTGTTTCAGCTAAATTAAGATCAAACTGTATTTTTTTAATTGATTTTGAAATTTGTGGCCGTTTTTTGTGGTCTCCAAAATTGCTATAAAAAATCGTTGTATCGAAAAATTTCCACCACAATATTGACCACACCAGGAAAGGCTACACAAATTCAATGGTTTCCCCAAAAATCTGTAATGTCTATAGTTTTCTTGTTGGAAAAATATTGCTCTGTAAAATGTTACAGCAAAATTTTTGTTTCTCTGACTTTTCTCGCTAATTTATTGCAATGACAACATTTAAATTTGTTTGTATAAAGGTATTAACCTCGCATTATCAAACGATGCGAGTTAGCTTGCTTTTCCCTTTGAGCGTGCACGAAATTAGTCATTTGAGCAAGCATAAGCACACGTAGAGATGTTCTACGCTTCTTATTTTTCACACAAACACAAGAGAAAGACACGGCTGGTCGCACAAGCGTGAACGTCTAGCTTGCAAAGTGTTTGCAAAACGGAATAAAAAAGCGGCGTGCAAATTCCTTTTTGATCGCTCTCGTCTCGTCGTCGGTCGCGAAACCTGTTTGCAATGCAGGCAGACACGGCTGCTTTGAATGGAGCCAATACTCTCGCCAAATATAATAGAGCACGCCCCTGAAAGATGCCGTGCTCCGATTCGGGATATGTGTGAGAAAGTTTTTGCTAAGCAGCTCCTTTAGCCGCGGCGAGACGCGAGACGCGCGTGTAAAAAAAGCGCGCGAAAATATTGAGGTCACCCCCTCCCGATCCTCGCGGGCTGAATTAGCAGTCGACGCCACTGCAACATGCTGCACGCGAACACGCTGGAGTCGAGTTTAAATCGACAGAGGAACATTCTAAATTTTTTTAATTATTTAAATTAAAAAATACGTAGTTTTGTCTCCTGTCGGTCTTTGCCTCTATAGACTGATTTTGGGCACTGCCCACAATATTTTAATTTTAAAAATCTATTCAAATTTATATTCATATATCATTTCTTTCATAGTCATTCATTATATTTTATCATTTTCCTCTTAGAGTTGTTCCAGTAGTCATCAAAATAGATTTTGTTAAACGTATTATTTAAAAAAAAAATCTTGAACTTCCTCATTTTGGTAGTCTAGTGTATTAATCTCTTCTAGTTCATGAAAAATTACACATAGGTAATGAATGAATATAAACTACAGGAAAACGAGATAATATTTTTTTTGCTCTTTTCATCCCTATCTGAGGAAGGGCGCGCACTGCACTAGCATGAATGCTGAAACCCGGGTCCCAATAACACCGCGAACGGATAGCATGGGGGCACCAGGCCGCACAGGGACCCAGTCCACTCAAGGGCCACTTGCCTCCGCAACGAGGACTGCATTGAAACGCTAGACATTCGTCCCGTGAAGCCAAATCACGCATGCTGGAAAGGTGCAAACCAGCAAGTAGCGAGTCGGCGCCGGGGCGCCTCCCCGCCCGTTGAGCAATTTGAGCATTTCATCGAGTCACTAAACTAACCACTTTTTGCTATCTCTGATATTGTGTAGCCAGTATTAGATCTCTGAACTGCTCAAATACCTCCCATTGCTTTGACACTCCTGAGAGTGCCTTAACAATGCGAGCCAACGGGCTGGTTCAAAAGTCTTTTTTGCTCAGCTCCCACAGACCAGAATGGATACTTTTTTAGGAAAATCTTTTTCGGCCAATATTACCTTAACCTTTTCGACCAATATTCCCTTAAATGGGTCAAACCTAAAATTTGCACTTATTTAGCTGTATGTATTTCTGAGAGAATCAGCTCCTAAGTTAATAATGCTCAAGTTTCGAGTACTGTCTGCTTATTGAAATTCGTGATTTACTTCGCCAAAAGGAAAATTTTCGTTGTGAGCCACACACCATGACGAGAGTTAAAATCCCCCACAAAAATTCTGACAAAGCCGTGCGTGAGTTTACCAAGTTTCCTGGGTAATCAGCATACTCTTGATTTTAAGTGTAGATTGATCTCTTTTTGATTGACTTAATTTCACAAAACAAGTTTTGCTTAGATCCACAAATAATAATTGAAGAACAGTGATATCATTTTTTATTTAATTTTTGTCTAACTGTTTTTTTTTGCCTTGCAAGAAGTGACCAGTTGTTTTCTAATTTATTTCTTCAACGCAAATAGATCAAGCTTCATATGAAATATATCGGTTTAGGCAGCATTTCACAACTTCTTGCTTAAACGGATAATATGGAATTTGACTTAATTTACCGGCTTTTTTATTTTGCCCTCAATATTTCCTCCAGATATACTCTAGAACCAAATAAAATCCTTGCCCTGTTGTGAATTCTTGATCGGCGAGCCCTGAAATAGACTCATCAGTATTCCCAGTGGCTGCATCCTCTATTTCAATTCTAATTCGCACCTCAAGCGTTGCACGTGTACGCGGGCAATTTTTATGCTCTCAAGATTCGAGTGCGGTCGGTCAAAACTTTCACGAAAAACAAATCGTGTTTAGGCCCGCACGTCAGTGCTGAATGCATAAGAATAATAACAATCGCAATCGTATTAAAGTGTGACCAGTTTTAAAAGCCGCTGCTTAACGACAACTTGGCTACTGAAATGTCAGCGACGCGAGCTGAATTTCGATAATTTATGTATATGCAGCAGGCCGAAAATGAGAACAGTCTTATTGTGTGGTTTAAAGGATCTTTATGTGACTGATTGAAGACAAAAAATTGGTTTGCGCTGGGGAAAAGCTGTGTGACTTCTTTTTTCTTATATCCATCTTGATGATTGCCCTTCAGTTTTGATTAAACTTTACTGGCAGTGCAGCTTTTCAAATAAATCAGTACGTTTCAAGTTTCGAGAGGGTGCTCAGATCCGTTTTGAAAAGAAAAGCCTATGCTTGACGACGCAGCTTCTTAAATAAATATAAGTGTCGTTGATATTAAAAAGGGCAAGAATTTTTTACTACCTGTCCCTCGTTTTTTTTTTTTCAAAGCAATCATACTTTACAAACATGTCAAGGAACGTTTTTAAATATTAATCGGCTTTACCAAATATGAGAAAAATTTCTGGCAAATTATAAACGTTTTTGGATATTTCATACAAAATTTATTTATTTTTCCTAGCCAATTTCTTGCCAATAAAATCACATGGGTAGAGATTATTCCAATTTTAGTACTTTTCTTGGTACCACAGTTTTTCTCAAGATAAATCAATAACTGATCGATTGAAAATCCGTCTATAAATGTTAAGCAGTCTCAAACTTTAGGCTTAGTTTGAATTTGTCGCATTTTGGAAAGATTTAATCATGTTTCTTGAGTGGTTTTGATGATTTTGACTTTAAATATGGATTTAATGGTAGCTTATTTTTTATTTGCGTGTTTTTGTACATAGAATAAATTTGGACCCTAGGAAAATAGTTGACCATCTGTCATTTTGTGTATAGCCATCAATGTGTCGCATTGTGGAAGCCACAACACTCAACATTCCTCTGAAATCCCCAGGATGCGACGAATCACTGACCACCCACAAGGCGACTTATCTTCTGTGAAGCCTTTATGAATAACCGGCATTCTTAAAATACTTTGCACTATACTCCTGATACAAATAGCTCATATAGCATACCAACATTTGATTTGGTTCGTTCACTATAGTTGAAAATCAAACTTCAACCTACTCTTTTCATAAAATTGTTATGTCACTCTGGTAGGAAAATTCTAATCTTTTTTCTCATTGAGTTTCAAACACATACTGATTTTCCCCCACTTTGTTTTCAAGACAGACGATGCAAATCTAGTTGGCCTTTACCCTTTTTGCAGTTTATTTACCAACTGAGTTGTTTTTGCCTTCCAGATTTTTTTATCCTTCTCTTATATTCCCAGGATTTGTCCCTTTTTATTAATTTTACCCCTTGACTTCAAAAATCTTGGTGTAATTTAATGGAGATGCATATCAGGAAGGGGTATTATGTTTAAAAACAAAGAAATATGTCATAAATTGATAATGGCAAAACGCTTACATGTTTTCTAGGATTTTACGCCTCTAAAATAAGAATAGGCTTGAGTAATAAAATTTTGATGAGGTTCTCACGGCTAACTAAAATGCTGGTCGATAAACAGCCGCGAATGATGCGTAATAAAAAGGCGAATTGACAATGTTATACTGGTAGAGGTAAAATAATCTTCTTCTCCGTCTGGTCTGGTCTGCGGCCGCGGCACGCTCACCATTATTTGAAAAATAGCGCTCGTAAAAATTTCATACTCCACTCGAGCGCACAAAAAGGCGACAATAATAATGACACGCACGCACCTTCCTTGGGCCCACTTTAGAAAAGATTGGTGACGACTTTTACGACTTTTTAAGAATATTTCCCAGCAACCTCTCGCGCAAGTAAATTAAACACACAGTGGCCGATAGCAGGGCAGCGGCTCACAATGCTTTTATGATTGCGTTTTATTGGCGTTTGTCAAGACGCGCGTAGGAAATAATTCGATAATTCAGCAGACAATGCGCGGCGTAATTTTTGTTCCTCTCCACCAGCGCGTGCAGACTTTCCTGCTCTCTTTCTTTGGCCGCGCGCGGACAAAAAGAGAGGCAGGAGAAGCCGCGCTCTTCGAAAAGCAGATGTTTTTTCTTGGGGTGACACACAAGAAAGCTAGCTGCTTGCATTCATTCTATTCAAATCACTCCTCCCCCCTCTCGCCGCGGATTCCCCTTTCTACTATGCAACCTCGATTTTTTTGCGCTTCCTCGGCTTCCTACCCTTCTTTTTCATTTCTTCATTTTTGTTTGGTATTAGTCCAAGACCACCTGTAAATCTGGCCGTTTTCCCGCTTTCTGGCGCTGGGTTTTTTCCTATAAATGTTAAATGGATGTGCTGAAATCATAAAGTCTTGGATTTTAAATTAATTGAATCACAAGGCCCCAAAATTCGGCACATTTTATTTGAGATTTTTACATTGAAGGTAGAAATTTTAATATTTTATGCGTGACTAATCCGCTCTAAAGAGAGATCTCATCTTGCTACAAATAATGTTCAATTTTCTCCGAAAATTACAGCGCCTGATCATATTTCCTTATCAGATTTCGAATTTCGATTCCTCTCGTTGAGATTTATCCAACGAGTGCATGAAACTTTTTAGGGAAACTGTTTTCTCTGAAATAAAATAAGATATCAAGCAGGGAGACGTTCCTCATATTTAGATAAGCAGACTAAATTTGCAGCCACTTTAAAAAATATATATATACAGAGGTTAAATTTAATTTTGAACTTAATCCTTTGGCGTTAGTTTATACATTGCATTGGCAACAACAAGTTTCTGGGTTTTCCACTATCAATCCTATTTAATCTGTTACTTTTCGCCTAAAAAGAAATGTAAAAATACAATTCTTAAAATGCACAGAGCACTGTGCGGTTGCGGTGTTGGTACAAAAAACCGTTAACCGCACACCACAACCGCAGATGCGGTTATAATTTTGCGGTTGCGGTTTGTTTTTGCAGTTGCGGTAGAACCACAAAAAACGCAAATCTTGGAGAATCAAAATTTACCATTTTTAACATGCGACTGTTTTTTATGTATTAGTATGAAGTCAGGGTTCGCCAAGTTTGCAATGCGCAAAAATGCAGCATTTTTTAACAATTCGGATAACATACCGCGATCTTTTTTGCATTTTCCAGCAAGTAATATATAAAATTAGTATTAAAATCATTAAAAAAAATAAATTTTCAAGGGAAACATCGTCCAAATGTCTTGAAGGAAGATAGAACAATAGATGTATAACGCTGTTGTAATATCTGGGAATAGGCATTTAATAATAATACAAAATATGAAAAATCTCCTTTCTTTGAGTAAAATACGTGTTAAATCTATAATATCAAGCCAATCAATTACTACAACGTTATTGATGCATCATAAATGCAATATGAGCTTCTTTTAGTGGACAAGTTGATCGGATCAAGAGCCACTTAAATGTGTGCCCGCAATAAAAAACGAGGCCAAATTTTTCAGAATGGCGTTATTTTTATAATATCTCTTGATAGTTATATATTTCATAAATTAATATAAATGACATTTTTCCACTTTTTGGGTTCTATGAACCTTCAAATCTCAGGTTCTAACCATCAGAATTGCAAAAATTTTCCACCGATAGACTCGCTCTGACCTCCACTAAACAGCCAAAGTGTTTAGGGGGAGCTTACCCTCATCCCCTTTCAACCCCATTGTTACAATTTTAATAAAAAAAATTAACTTGCTTCCATTTGCATCCACTTGGCTTCAAAACATTTAAAATCATCTTTAGTTCCTACCGAATTACTACCCCGTCCATTCAACCAAAACTCAAAAATATTTTTTAATTAAATGTAAATTAATAGAATTATCCAGAGCTAAAACATGTTATTCATTTTCGAGGGGTTTGAAGTGTAAGGGTGGAGGTTAAGAACCCCTAAACCCTTAAGCTACTCAGGGGAGGTCAAGACGTGTCTAATGGTGAGAAGTTTTTGCAATTATGATGGTTAAAACCCGAGATTTGGAGTTGCACGCAAAAATAATGAAATTTGAAGCCTAGCCAAAACAAAACTATTTTGTTCTAGTACATATTAAATAAATTGCGGTTTTGCAGTAATTTTGCAGTTACCGCAACTGCGGTTTTGGTCAAGCCGTATGCGGTTGTGGTTTTTTATTTAAAAAAAATGCTGTTACCATGGTAATGAATGTTGACACCGCACAGTGCTCTAGTTGCACTCATGCAGGTTTATTGAAATGCAAGAAAACCAAAAAGCAAACCACTCTTTCTCTCATTCTATTGCTCAATAAGAGAAAAAATATATTATTTTTTTTCCCTGCACAACTCACAGTGCCACAATCACATATATTTTTAACCAAATACTCAACATAATAATACGAAAAATTACTTTTCTTGTAGTTCTCTAAGCACAAATATAATAGACTCGGATATTTTTAAAGATTGAGTCGATCTCGATTCCGCCGGCCCGCTGCTTAGTTGTCTCTGATGCCGTGCGAACTAGCATGCGTATATCTGGAGTAGCTTGCCTATTGTTATGGCATGGCTTGGTAGCGGTGTGTGTGTGTGTGTGTGTGTGTGTGTGTGTGTGTGTGTGTGTGTGTGTGTGTGTGTGTGTGTGTGTGTGTGTGTGTGTGTGTGTGTGTGTGTGTGTGTGTGTGTGTGTGTGTGTGTGTGAGCTGCAGCCCCTGGCCTGGCTGGCGTCGTCGGTCCGCAGAAGCATCTTTTCCCCTCCTTCAGATCGCCTTCTGGGGCCTCGTACATCTGCTTCTTACGTTACCACCTGTCCCATACAAAAGTTCTTAACTACTACTATGAATTACGTCTGATAGCGTCACCTTTTTATTCATAACACCAAGCACGCTTCCAGCCTCGGCTTTTCCCTTGGATGCGGCGGGTTTTAGTGTGTGTCACGATTGAGCCACTCTAACCCACGATGATTTGCAATAAAACCACCCCTGTGTCTGTCGCACAGCCCGCTTCTGTTCTGTTTTAAATTACGCCTGTGCGCCTCTTTAAGTCGCAATTTTGTTGCCTCTTAATTTGCCATTAGGTGCTGTGTAATCCGAGCTGAAAACTCGAAGATGCGCAAATCGCTCTTCCCCGAGAAAGAGATAAGTCCGGGTGTTAAATCCAAACATATTTCCTACCTGCTCTTGCAGCGAGGAAATCCTTGAAGGCTATTTTGTCTACTCTTTTGTCGAAAACAAGAAAAAATGCCACAGAATTCGTGGAAATGAACCCTCAGCAAAACCACTCCGCATTCCCCACACAGCATTGGGCAGCAGAGCATTAATGCTGCACATATATATCATTTTTCCGGCTTGGTATAGAGATTAGCTTCTATTTCCTGCGCCCGCATCTTATTTTTATGCGAATCCGCACCTCCGAGCACTTTGTGGCTTAATCAACCGAGAGAGAGAGAGAGAGAGAGAGAGAGAGAGAGAGAGAGAGAGAGAGAGAGAGAGAGAGAGAGAGAGAGAGAGAGAGAGAGAGAGAGAGAGAGAGAGAGAGAGAGATAGTTTCCCTCTTTATGCGCGGCGCGAAATACATTATGCCGCAGTGCAAAACTATGTTTTTGCAGCCGCCGGGAATTAAAAACTTCTCGGCACAAGTGAAAGGAACAAGGGGAGACGTGCTTCTGTTCTTGAATCTAACCTGCGTGCAGAATTTTGTGGTTAATCCTTAGATAAATAAAAGTGCTCAAATTAAAAAAAAAAACAGTAGGAAAGTCCTGAAAGTTCTTTACGGAAAGACATTTTTAACTTAGTTTAAAAACGTGTAATAGAGCAATTAGATTTTACTTGAAAATTCAAATTTGATGACTTCTGCTCCAAATCAACATCATAAACTATCCTTGAACTAAGCCAGATCATAATTATTCATTTTAGGAAAATAAAATATTAAAAATGCTCTAGCAAATGAAGATACTATTGAATTTTTTGAAAAGTGCTAACAGGTGGTTTTTGACTGACACATTCCTTGTGTTATTTTTCCTCTCCTCTGCCCAACTAATGTGGCGCTGAAAGGCAATCATTGCAGCACCGCATTTTATTTACATAAATTACTGTGGCACTAATTGCAATCAGTGCTGTTTGCATTATTTATGAATTCTAACTGGCTTTGATTTTTGCTATCAGACTGCCTGCGAGAAAAAAAAATTAATGGGATGTTGATAACAGGCAGATTTTCTTTGGTCCTACGACTCAAAGGAAGGCTGCAGCTGCAAGATAAGGATTTCGCGGTTTCCTCCGAACGTCTCTCATATAGCAGGGAAAAACCACTTGACTCGTGATTAACAGAGACGAACCTTTTCCTCTTATGCTGTGTGATTGTGCGGCTTATAATCACTGTAAGTTTAAATTTAAAAACTTCGAGCGTAGAAAGTACACTTCATAATGCAAGATTGAATAGAATTGTAAAGAAAAATATTTACTCTGCTCATTTTACGAGCCTGGAAACTGCACAAATTATTACACGCATCAAAAATTATTTTCTTCTTCATTGAACAGCTGGCGTTCCCTCGGATTTAGAAACATTCTGCACCGCCGTACCCTCTGCGTCTGCAACATCTTTTCTCGTCACGGCCAGACAATAAAAGATGCACAAGGGGTGCCAGAAAAAATCACTTAGACCCCACAGGCATTGCTTTTTTGCTCTAGAATTTAAATTCCTCCGTCTGCAACTTTACAAGCCGAAAAAAACAGTCTCGCCTGCAAATAAAAGTCTTGTTGTACAGAGGGTGCGTGAATGCTGATTAAAACCGCATAATTTCTCTATCTCCTCATGGGGAGACTTTTCAAAACCTGAATCACGCGCTGCTGTTCATATTACAGTCGATTACGGTAGTAAATCGTTTGTAAAATAAGAAAAGAGTAGCGAATTGAGATGAAATTGTCACTCTTCTGCACGTTTGATATTGCAATAATCGATATAGCAGTGATGACATTATTTATCTCCGTTGATCACAACATGGAAAAGATAATTTTTTATATTTTATGTCTACTCCTTCTAATTCTCTCTTAAATTCGGGGCCTTTTTACCTCTAAGAAATTTGAATTTAGAAGCGTATTGGGATTTTGATTCCTCTCCTTTTTCGCACCGTAATTTATGTAAACCTCGCGTACAGTGGTTCAATATTTATTTAAGTGCAATATCAAATATGACCTGGTCTAACCAGCCCGTTGGCTCGCATTGGTAAGGCATTCTCAGGAGTGTCAAAGCAATGGGAGGTATTTGAGCAGTTCAGAGATCTAATACTGGCTACTCAATGTCAGAGATGGCAAAAAGTGGGTTAGTTTAGTGACTCGAAATGCTCAAATTGGTCAATGCGCTGGGAGGCGCACCGGCGCCGACTCGCTACTAAACTTGCTGGTTTGCACCTTTCCAGCATGCGTGATTTGGCTTCACGGGATGAATGTCTAGCGTTTCAATGCAGTCCTCGGTGCGGAGGCAAATGGCCCTTGAGTGGGCTGGGTCCCTGTGCGGCCTGGTGCGCCCATGTTATCCGTTCGCGGTTTTATTGGGACCCGGGTTTTGGCATTCGTGCTATAGTGCAGTGCGCGCCCTTCCCGGTCCTCGGACAGGGATAAAAAGAACAAAAAAACGCACGTGTTTTACAATGTTCTGAACTTCTTTTTTTCAAGCAGAAGTTAGAATTAAAATTTGGGGAAAGGGCTATAATTTTCCAAAATAATTGTTGTTTTTTCCTGGAAAGATATAAAATAAGAACTATGAAACATCTTATGTTAGAAAATAAACGCAGTTTCTCTGGTGTACAGTGGGCTATTTTTTCGTTTATTTTTACAGCAGCAACATGGTTGAAACCATCGATTGTCAATAAAACCCAGCATGTCTCTGCATTTTACTCTTACGCTGATGAAAAAGTAAGTTGAAGCAGCTTTAATGAAACTGAAATTTAAAAATTTTACAAATCGCTGCGCCCCTTTCGCTCCAGATTGAGATTATCCAACCATTTGGCGTAAAAACGAGCTGCTCTTCGTCACGGTAGCAGATGGACTTGACGAGGAAAAATGAGAACACAGGAAAAGGGGAATTAATTTAGCATTTAGCCCTTGACAGAGCTGATAACGGCTTGAAGGAGTTTGTGAAATTCAAAAGCCTCGTCTTTTCTGAAACTGCATGCGTGAGAAAGCCTATCTGTTTATTTTCTTTCACGAAAAAAATATTGATGAGATCAGGGAGATAAAAAATCTCTATCATGGTGTCATATTTCACTCCAAACAACAAAGAACCGCCAGGGGACAATTTATTAGCATTTTCTGTCCATTCTCACCTCTGATTCACCATTTAGATTACGCCAAGAATTAACACTAAAATTCTTGGCCCAAAAGTTTATTTTCGAGTTAAAAGTCCGGGGGCCTGTGCACCTGTAAATACCGATATTAATGCAAATCGTGTGCGGGCCTCGCTTCGGGGCCCTCAAGCTAGCATCGTGAAGGAAAAAGGGGGGAAACGATGTGATGTGTCGCGCCGCGTGCACCTTGCGCCTTCCGCCGAGAGAAAACACCTTGCGTGCTTAATAATTGTGCGGCCATAAGGCTTGCGATGGGGTCAAACTTGGAGGCGCATCTGCCGTAATTACACACCTCAAAACGTGGACGGCGCAAAAAAATGACTTAATAGTGTATATATTTCTGTGAATATTCCTCCGTTTTATTATATTTTTATCAAATTAGGAGGAAAATAAAATATATTAATATATGGACGAGAAAAATGGTCAGCGGGAGGTGAAAATTTTCTATAATAAAAATTCGTACATCATTGCTGACCAAGTTTTCCAGCATGCGTGATTTGGCTTCACGGGAGGAATGTCTAAAGCGTTTCAAAAAGGCCTCGATGCGGAGGCAGAGGCATGTGGCCTTTCAGTGGGCTAGGTCCCTGTGCGCCCATGTTATCAGTTCGTGGTGTTATTTGTACCAGGGTTTAAGCATACGTGCTAGTACAGTGCGTGCCCTTCCCGGACCTCGGAGAGGAATAAAAAGCAAAAAAAGGTGTTCCAAGGTGGTATTGAAGCAAAATCGATAAAATAATTGCAGAGGCAATTTAATTAAAAAGATACACGTCATGTTGACATCGTGTTAGCACGGGTTCTCAGATTTCGAAGAAATTTGCTGGAATGTGTTGTACTGCTGGGATGTGTTGTACGGTTCAGGTTCAGTTCGGTTCAGTTGTCGGAACTTTTCTTGAACAATTTCTTCCATTTCATCGCAACGCGTAAGGCACCTTGCAGCTATTGTACAAAAATAAATAAATGTGCCTGAGAAGGTAGTACAGCCAACGCAGGCACAAAACAACCCTCAACCCTTGAGGCCAATTCGGGGGGCAACCTAATACCTGTTCTGCCATGACTCTTCCGCTAGTAGGGATCCTCTCTCAGGTCAGTGGCAGCCGTGGCAGGCCAAAGAGGATCATGACAAAGGGTAGCCCTAGGATTACTAAATCGCACGCTAAAAGATCAGGCCAAAATTGCTCTACATATCTGTTCATTTATTCATGTACATTAAATAGGTCAGATTTAAATTAAGTTACATGAACAATGGCAAAAATTGACAAGCAGGAACTGCATAACCGACCGAAACAATAAATTTTGATGACGTTGTCACGTGCTGCACTAAATAATAAATAAGTTGATATTCACATCACAACATATTAAAAATTAAACCACAAGAACTGCTCGCACAGGAAGGGAAATTTTGACGCGTCGCATTCTTTCAAAAACGGTATGAAAAGGCGCTTCAGCCAAAAGCGATTCTCGCCGGGGGGGCTAAAGGCTCTTTCATCTCAAAGTGCGCGCCCCGCCTGGACAATTCTGTCGCTCTCACGTCAAAATCTGTATGTCAGCTCTGGCATTTTGGGAAAAAGACGAGGTCGGTGTGCCGCAGGTGCATGTCGAAAGGCATCACCTTTTGCAACCTCGGCAGGATTTTTCTATAAACACATTGCATGAAATCTTATTAGTGTTAACGATTTTTCAAATAGTTATAATCTGGCAACAATAGCATTTGATTCAAGGGGCAGTATGAGGAAATATATTTTCTATCATAATAATATATTATTCTGTGTATTCCAAGGTAATAGTAGAATAAATGAGTTCTATTTTTATAACCGGTATTGTACTATACCTGCACAGGATCCTTTGAAACCAATTCCAAAAGAGTGAGAAAGAAAGAGGACGATTATATTTGTGTCCAAACAACAACCATGAGGATCTTTCTTGACAGTGGGGTTGTTAGGAGGGATTTTGAAATACTTCTGAATCTGACAATGAGTTGTTTTTACCATCCATCTTTCCTCCCTTTTGCAATAGTCTGTAATCCGTGTTTTTCAGATCACAAAAGCATGCCCAACATCCATGAAAAAATAAAATTTAAAAAAAATAATATATATAGCTCAACATAGAAAACAACTTGGTTAGTTTGGGTAAAACTTGTATCTCCATCCCCCATGCAAACAGTATGAGAGAGTGTGTTCATGTTATTTTTCTTTTACAATTTTATTAATTTTTCTTGCAACCCATTCGTTATTATTTGCCTGTGGGATAAAACATTTTAAAATCGATTTCATTTTTCTGTATACCAAACATTTTTTGGCATGTACATTATTTTCTTTTCTCTGTGTACATGACATGAAATGTGGTATTTCTTACAGGACAGGTATCAAAGAGAGTATTGTCCTCACGTTTTTGCTGTGGAAGATTTATGAGCTTTTCTTCTTCTTTTTATATACTTGTTTGTGCCTTCAGAAAAGACAATACTACTTCAAGGTTATTCAGTTTTCTTCTCAAATTGTTTACACCAAGGTTTTGCTCACACAGCGGACTGTAGTACTGTCAGGGGGATTCGACATTTTAGGATCACCCCTGTGGAGAGCAAGAATAATGAAACACTGTAACTTATTCTCAGCCTGTTTTCCGTCCAATTTTTTTTATCTAATTCTTCGATTCCCAATGTTACATATATATTGGCTAAAATCAACAATAAAATCGATAATATCTACAATAATTAACACTCTTGACGCGACAGAGATGTTCGCTCTCCGTGAGGTGAGTGACTCGCTGCACCAAAGACGAGTTTGATAACCCGAAACGGCTGTCCTAGCCATAGGTATTTGCCTATGTACAATGAATTATCTACGATTTCTTCTGAAGCATTTTGGCACTCGCTTAAAGTGTTTTTGAAGATTCGCTCAACATTTATTTTTGATGATTTCTCGAATGGTCTGCGTTGCATTGAGTAGCATCCCTTAGTATATAATAGGGGTACATATATATTGTTGAAAAATAAGTCTTCTCTGAATTCTGAATATATAGCGCCGATAGCTGATGATATGTGCATAAAACTACGATGGAGGGAGAAAACAAAACAAAGGAGAAGCGGCCCTCTTAGCACATGGCGATGATTCTTGCTCGCACGTCATGCCTATGCCTTTTCCACGTGCTTTTTATTATTGTTGATGTCTGTAAGGGGCTTGGTCTGCTGGTTTGCGAGCAAGCGCGGGTTCAGCGATCGCGCTCAGGTGTGCTCGGCAATCAAATTAATAACACAGGAAATGTCGCTCGTCCTCTGCGCTTCAGCGGTTGGTTTCTGCGTTAATCTGAGATAGTGAAATTAGACTTAATGCGTTGAGAGTTGCCGTTCGTTTAATAAACGCTGTAATTTTGCGATTTGATCTCCTTAATTTTATGCGAAAATTGAAAGTGAAATTATGGTTAAGAATTGTTCTGCTTTTGTATTTTTATCAAACCAGACATGCAAATTAGGGTTGTTACAATTACTTGTAATTGAAGCAATGGTAAAATTGGCTAACACTTAAATGGTGTAGAGTAATTGATTTATTTTTATTTTTGTTTAAAATAGATGTCCCATGTGGCCAGAAATTAGATTGAAAGAAAAAAACCGATTTAATATTTTAGCAGGATTGCTTTAAACATATTTTTTGTCATTAGAAAATTTCTTACAGCTACTATAACATATGCAGCAAGTGCAATTTTACAATAATTTAAAGAAAATGATCGTTTTTACTTGAACATTAATTATTTTGGCTACAGAACGGTTCTCGTGTCACTCAAAAATTCGTCTTTGCCTCAGTACTGACTTTCAAGTTCAACGTCTAAAAGAATAACACAATACGATGGTCTGTATGCTTTGATTCCAATTTTATTAAGTTTATGACTTACAATTCATTTGATGTGTTCCTTCCAACTTATTGCATTTTTATAAAAATTCGCATCTAAAATATCAAAAATGGAAGGGTAATTTTGCTTTGTAGTCGATTGTCAGTCACCCGCAAACAAATTGTATTCTTTTGGGCTGATCAAATTAGGGATGGGTCACTCATAGAAATTTTACTGCACGCTGCACGTTTTACCTTAAAGAAGAATTATCAGCTTCACGGAAAATAGAAAAATAAATTTTTTTTCGTAATTTTTTCCGTTTCTATTGTTATTTTCATTTATATATCCAGTTACATTTGTCTGCAAATGAAATAAACTCTATTAATCTGGCTGTAGACTTGTGCAAAAACAGCACCAGGTGTGTGTTTCTTCCGTCAGTTAATGTAAACAAACAAAGCTGAGTGAGGCAGACACCGCGGTCGACGTCTTGGATTTTTAAACTTTAAACCTGAAGGTGCAGCATAGCACATTTATTGCGCATCTTTTCCTTCCTTCCCTCTTTATATCGGGATAGCCTGGCGCGCGCGCGCATGATTTTACACACACACACACACACAAGAATTATTATAATTCGCTCGAGGAGAGAATAAGGAGCGGGATAACAAAAAAGCAGCTTCATGCGTCGTATTTAAGAAAGAACAGCACATCTTTTGATCGGGGAAAAAACGGCGCAGCTGCTTCTAAAGACGCCACGATTCCACGAGTAGCAGTTCGAAGACGGCGTCATTATAATGTACGTACCTGAGAGGCAGGTGGCACGCGACTCTCTGACGTATGCAAGCAAAAAATAAAAAACGCCGCTTGACCAAGAGAAAAATTTTGGAGGCTGCTGTTTTGACATGTGTGAGAGCAGCTCCTTTTCTTTCTTCAACCCTTGCCTTAAGTAAAGATGACAGTGTGATGAATTGTGTGAGCGAATTAGCCGTCGCCCCGCTTCGCATTGCTCGCGCGAGGGATATAATTTGTTAATACAAATAGAGTAGACGCGCATGCATATTGTGGTTTCTCAATGTGCGCCCCGGTAAAAAAGAAGGGATGCTAACCAGTCTGCGTGCGGCAGATGTTAAGTTTTATGGCCCCTTTGCTGCAGTGACTGCGCTAGAGGCCTCTCTTTCTCATTGCTACTCATCCCCGTAGTTTGTTTGCCGGCTCCAATCTTAATTCTTGGAATTCAGTTTTAATCGAGATGGCTAATTACTACCCCGGGGAGGGTTAGTGCCAAACATTTTAGCCAAAACTCGCGCAAGAGATGTTTTTGCGGTGGATACGCACAACAAGCGATCGTTGAAAATGTCCGCCTACTCTCATTCCAGAGTGCATACGAAAAAAGAAACAAGCGACGAAATTGACTAACTCGCAAATCGAATCTGCTTGT
Organism: Cloeon dipterum; assembly: GCF_949628265.1. Lineage (NCBI taxonomy): Eukaryota > Metazoa > Arthropoda > Insecta > Ephemeroptera > Baetidae > Cloeon > Cloeon dipterum. Next base: position 13,511,981 of record NC_088790.1, read on the forward strand.
GATTGGAACAGTTCAACTAAGCCAAATAATTCAATTTTATGTGAGCTATTTTGTAAAACTGCTCATAACATTTTTTCTACAAATATTTACTGGTTATTCAAAGTCAATAGTACAAATTAAATTAAAATATTGCAAGAAACGGCAAACAGATAGCTAGCAAAATATCGCAAAAACTATCAATTTCTTTACATAATCTCTCGCCTTACTAGGCTGAAATCGGAAAAAAATAACATCACCCACCCTAAACTCTCCATAATTACTTTTTGTACAGGAATTCGACAAGGGAGCAGTCGTGGGTGGCAGTTCACTCCAAAGATTTACCATATCCTTTAAGAGAGGCTTGTTGACCATGTTAGCTTCGCTTGTGGTGCGGTGGCTTTGTTGCTCAGGATGTTTGGCTGGTGTCATTTTGAAGAGGAGATTTATTGAGTTACATGATCGTCCAACTTGACACTTTACAAATAGAAAGTGTGTTTTCTGGGTAAAAGAGATGACTTTGCTAAAAGTGGAATTGTCAGGGGAAGGTTTAGTAAATAGCTTTTATCAATTGTCATATATTAGTAAAAAAGATCCACTCCCACAAGCTCCCTTTGACGATCGTTGACGGGGTAGTTAACCTTGAGAGAGCTATAACAAATAGTGGGCATCCATATCTTCTGTGAGTCAGCTTAAATAAACAGGAGTATTCTAAATTGTACTTTCACGTTGAAAAAAGTCATAAATATAGTTCAGACGTTTTTAGACGACTTAGGAATGTGAGTTTGAAGTTTTAAAACTGCGTAAGTCCTGCTCATTTCTTGTAGAAGAGTGAGAATGTGAACCAGATATTCAAACATCAAATGTGTGGATATTTTCAAATTCCTTGCCAAATAAAGATACATTCAAGTTCACTCAAAGTGGAATACTGAGTTGTGTAGCTGAAGCATTTCTTTTTTGTAGACTTCTTTATAACAATATAACAACAATTTCTATTAAACAATGAAGTTAATAAAGATAATTTTTAATCAAACCAGAATGAAACTACTTATTCCTCTCCTTTGCAACACATAAATTGTGATGGGATTTCCCAATATTTTAACGAAAAATAGAGTTAAATATCCTTTAATCCTAAACGAACCCTTTTGATGCAAAAGAAATTATTGATCATTTGACTAAAGTTCATTAATTATTGCACCACTCGGCTAATTAATTTATTTTGATCCATTTTCCCACATTATTTGCTCTAATTAAAAATGGGTTTATAGCCCATTTTCATTTATGAGTTGATCTCTACAGCTAAATAAAGCAAAATAATGTTCCACTGCCACTTATTCACCGACATTGATGGAAAAACCATAAATATTTCCCACCCTTTTACCGCGGCGACTGGAAACAACTATATTCTCTTTACTGGTCGCACACGAATAAATTTCGACCATTATAGGTCAGGTCACGCTAGAGCCATATAAAAATTCTCCTTGAAAATTTCAATGGCACGTGTCAGCAATAAAATTACGAATTCCGATCTTTTTCCTGCGTCTCGCTCTCAAAACTCGTATCGGAAACGCATCCTGTCAATTATTGAACTCGCTTTGATTGTTATTGCAGTCGCCTCATCTGGCCCGGCTCACGTTCAATTTTCCTTTTTTTCGGGGGATCGAGTTGTTGCTGTGAGACGCAATACCATATATTGTGTTGCTATGCAGCGCGGTGTGTTCTTGGAGCGCTTTTTCGTATAAGCAAGATGCAGCACCTGCCTCCCCTCTTCCTACCAGAAACCGGCGCTAGGGGCAGCACGTTGCAGAGAATGGCAATTTTGCTATGAAATTCATTTTTTCTTGTATGATATAACTTGTCAAGAATAAGAATTTGATTATATTCTCAAATCAAATAATTCATAGTTCAGCTTAGTTTTTTATGAACAGAAATTAAATTTAACTTACAATTCTCTTTGTATAGCGTTAATTTATGTTGTGTTGACTTTTGTTTTAGAGAAATAAACGAATGAAATGAATAATTAAATGAATGAAAAATTATTTCTCTTGTTTCGACTTCAAAATATTGCATCTATTTCTGATGGAAAAAAAGAAAATAGTTTTAATTTTTCAAAGCAGAGGATATATTTCCATTTTTTGTGGTGAATATTTTTAAAATAAACTTAAAGACAATAATTGTCAATGGAATTTTCATTATACATTTTTGCGAAGGGAAGTAAAATTTTAATTTTATTAGCCTTCATATAAAGTCTTCTCAAATTAAAAAATACAATTTTTGTAAATCACTTCACACTGAATTAACTTTCCAATGGTTGAACCAATTTTGCCGCAGAGACTGAGTGTCCGCGTTGAATTTTGAACCGCTCGCGCTGCGTCGTTTCTCCGATCGATTTCGCAAGCGGCCCAGCTGCTCGTCTCGCTGTTTGCCAGTGCTAAAGATCCATGAGTGTTGTGTTATTGCAGTGTGCGTTCAGCCGTTTAGAAAAGCCGCAGTGGGTGTATCGTGTGCCGATGGCCCAATCAACGTAACAAACTAATTCAATTGATGCACCTCCGCGGGTCAGTGAGGCTCTTATTTGCTAGCGTAGAGGCATTGAACGCAATTCGTAAGTGAAAATCGCGCTCTTGTTTTTATTTTATCACACACGTGATTCTGCAGGTAGCAGCGCTCGATATATTAGCAAAGCTCAATTTTCCAACTCAAGCACGTCTTCTTACAAATTTACCCGCACGCTTCTCTGCTCAAGGCTTGTTATTTTTATTTTTTTTTTATTTTTCTGTTGTCCTAACAAGACTAATTTTTTTCCAGAATGTCGCAGGAGCACTCATCTCTGTTTCAGGGTACCTTGGACAGGTACCACGGCATTACAATCGACTCCACCAAAGAGCCGTGCGCAGGACCGGAATCATTCACCGAAAAATTACAAGGTGTGTGAAGGAGCTCTGGTGATTAATTAATCTTGTTAACCGAAAACTGTTTCAATAGCCTCTCTCAAGTTGTGGATAGAAAAAGGTGAAATTCGAGGAGTGTGGTTCAAAGTTGCCCTGAAGGACGCTGAATGGGTGCCTGTGTTAGCGAAGGTAGGGCCAGAAGATCGGTTAGGCAGTCCGCTTCCCAAGAGAGACGTGCGCGTTGCATATTTGTATGCTAATTCGACTCTCTTTTATCCATAGAACAAATTACAAACAAATATATAATGCCGTTTATGTTATCATGGCAGATTTAAAAGATATTTTTAAATTGCATAGGAGTAAAAAAGATAAAATGTGCTACAAGGATAAAACATATTAACGGCTGAGTTAAATAAATTTGGCACGTGAAAATAGGCAAATTTCAATTTTTTATTAGAATCCATCCGTCAACACAAATAAAAGCGTTTTATTTTTTTCAGAATGAGTTTTGGTTTCACCACTCAAAACCAGAATGTGTGATGATGTGTCGTTGGCTGCCAAAGAAAGAACCGTGCAACATTCCCACTTACGCTCACACCATGGTAGGGGTTGGAGGACTGGTGGTCGACTCAAAAAATCGACTTCTGGTTGTTAAGGAACGCTTCTGGAAGACGCCGACCTGGAAGCTGCCTGGAGGGTTTTTGGAGTCGGGCAGGTGTTTTTTTATCCATAATTACGGTATCAAAATTATGAAAATATTCAGGTGAAGACCTGGGCAGTGCGGCAATAAGAGAAGTTTTCGAGGAGACTGGCATTTTGACCGAATTTAACTCCATTGTTGCCTTAAGACATCACCACGCGTCGCAATTTGGTTGCTCAGACATTTACACAATCGTTCACTTGACGCCTTTGGTCGAGGACCAGCCGATTCAGCAGTGCAATCGGGAAATTGTAGAGTGCTGCTGGATGGATGTAAGCATAATTTAATATGTGTTGGATTTCAATTTGATTTCTGGGGTTTCTAAGGTTGAGGAGTTCCTTGAACATCCTGAGGCTCACGACCACAATCGTTTTTTCGTCCGCAAGTACCTGGAAAATGATAGAAGAGGCACGGCTATGACTGCTTCCAAATCAAAGCACCCCACTTTCAAGAACACTCAGACTATTTACACCATAAACTGTGAATCATCCGTGTGATCAGATTTTTGTATCATCAATTTAAAAAAAAAATGTTTCGTCTATTCCATATCACAATAAATCTGCTGTAGAAATTCTTAACTTTATACGTTATGGTATTTTTCTAAATTATGTCAATTTTTATCCCTCTTAAATAACATAATTAGTTTAAATAAATAAACATAATTTAGTTTGGAAATATAAAACAGTAGACAACTTTTTCTAGGTGTCCGATTTTATTTATGGACGCCAAGTTTACGTGAATCATGAGACTTATGAGCCATGGAGGACTCGCACTTCTCGCTAGGATAGGGCATTACATTGATCCTTTCCCATCAAAGAGCGAGAAGTGTTTCCCATATCTTCAAAGACCATCTAAAATCGTCTAGGATCTCTTTAGGCCTGACGAATAACTGAAAAATTGCGGAGATTTGTGTACCTTTTCGGTGCAATTATTAAAGTTCTATAGTTTTTCTGGTATTTTCAAAAAATCAAAGATCCGATCATTCTTTTAAATTATATTGTTCTTACAAAATTTAATGTTGGGATTTGATTATTTTTGCTGACCTAAAAAACTAGAAGGGTAAATATTAGAATTACTAAAAAAATTCCCGATACTGAACCGTTTTCTGTTGAAAATACTAAAAATGAAATAGTGCAACGATCGGAATCTGAATAGAAACTCAATTAAACCATGTAAAAAATATCAAAATTAATTGTTATGATAAATCACGCCCGAAATATCTGATGCGTTCTAAATAGTCAGAAAATCGCTGTGAAAATTTTTTTAAATGGAAACAGTGAAAATTGGCTGTAAACCCTTAAAAATAGAGCCCATAATATAATGCGTCTGAAGTTCTTCCATCTGTGTAATGAATAATGATTTCTCAGTCAGCTCCAGCGAGAATTCTAGAATTCGCGCGCCTCGCCGAGCGCAACCAATCCTGCTCGCCGTTGCTCCAGCCATTTTGGTAGCCACTCCTCCTCACCGTCAATAGAGGGCACGCATGTCAACAAATCCTACGATTGTTCGAGATACAAGGGCGAACTTTTGAGGGTTAAAAATCGGCGGCCAACAGGGAAAATTTCTAAGTGACATCGGCTGAAGTTGGCACGAACACTCCCGTGATGAGCAAAGCCGTCGACCTGATGATGGAGCTGCCCGAAGACGAGGTCATCGATGTCATTTTGAAAGACGCAATTCTGCCCGTAGGTAAGAGGCGTATCTTCTTGTGTTTACCCATGTTTTGTATGTATTTACATATTTACAATATTTCCCATCCCGTCTCATTGAGTGTGTGTTATGTAACCAGCAGCAATGTGTACGTCGCTGAATATAATGTGCATCGACTGGTCGATGATCGGCTAATTGAGCGTTTTCCATTATCAGACGGCCTTGGTGCGTCGTTGTTGGCGGAACATGATTTTTTGTCACAGCCAATGTGTCTTCGCTGCTTTATCTAAATGGTCCGAACTTTGGCCCTTATCTCGATCGCAGAGGCACTATTAACGGGCTCAAAAGTCTCTTATCGCTCGCCCAGTTGCTATCGTAAATAAAGAACGAAATTCTCCAGAGCCCGTGGAGGATTGGTCGAATTCGAAAATTCTCGAAGCCAGACTGTCATGCCTGGATATATATCTGGACAAGAAAAGGCAGGAGTGTCTCATTATGTGACCTTGTTTAATAAACGGGATCGGGAAATCCAACTTGGATAAAGTGTGACAGTTCTGGTATTAACGATTGCAAGATGACATTTCGTTGATTTTCTATGCTCGACGTGGAAAATATTTGTGGAGAAACGGCAGACTCCCTTCTTGCTCCAAAAAAGGGAAACTTTCACTTCATTTAGCTGTCAATAAATTGTCACTGCTGGGGCAGTAGGATCCGGTAGACTCAAAGCTCGAAGACCAATCGGTCAGCCCCTTTAACCAATTTTTAGTAATTCGAGAGCGTCTCAGCAGGTTCAATCAAAAGCCTTCTTTTGGTAAAAAAGATAAATAAAACAATTTTAATTTAAAATAAAATAGGCCTAAAAATCAAAGGTAGCCGCCGAGAGTAGACAAGCTTTGGGTTGTCCTATGAAATAATTCAGCCGTGAAATATATGCTAACAACTCCTCCGCCATAAATCTGCGGCTTATTTGCTGGTGAGAAGCCAAGCAAGTTAGCTAACCTGCGTTTTTGCTGACCCGCTTGCTTATTTGGCTAAAGCCTGACTTGCCTCATATCAAAAGGCAATTCTACTTTTTTCGGTCCGATGCCAGCGAGCTCCCTGCGGCAACCTTCACTCAGGTACAAGTCAGGTGGCACCCAACGTGACTCGCTGCCTCCATGGATGCTGCGCGAGCGATAAATGTTGTGGCAAATATACGATTTTTAGCGCTGGCAAACCTACTGTGAATATCAAAAGCTAGGAACCATTCGGTTGTCACGCTGTGTTTGTATTTTTAACTGGCAATAATTTAGCATGGAAAGGAAAATTGTGTTCTCAAGGAATTAAAAAAATTGTATACGCTGAAATTCCATTTTGACGCATTTTTTATTATTGTTTTAATGCTGGCTGCAATCACATAAAAATTTATTAAGATTCATTTTCCTATTTAGCATCATGAATTTTTTTTTATTCTTTTCCTTGGCAAATTTCGATTGTTCGCTTCATTTTAAGAGATAGCTCGAAATTGAAAAATAAAATATGTAACCCCAAACGAAAATAAATACTTTCACTGGTCCGCATTTTATGTTCCAATTTGCTGAGCTTACACAATTTCATACATGTCCCATTATTTAGAACTTGAATTTCGAAAGAGATAGATTCTGCAAACGGTCATTGTGCTGAATTCTAAATTTGGCATCTCTGCTCGTGTCGGCGTCCGTCTCAACTTCTGTCAATGGACATTGCCTAATCCGCTCAAGTGTGATGACTGGTTTATTTACTAGTTTTGATATTAGAATAACCAATTCAACAATGTTGCTCAAACACTTCGCCAAAATAAGATAAGCCCAGCACGCCGTTATCACATGAACAAGCTGTGTCGTCTTTAAACAACACATCAGCGGATTCTTTTTCCTTTTTTGCGTGCGAAAATTCGATTTGAATTGCGTGGAATAAAATGCTCGTGTCTCTACAACACACGCTCGAATCAGGATTTTTGGACTTATTTGCTTTTGGCAGAGAGTCTGTCTGAACTTTTCTTTTGGCAAGAAGCAAGCGCCGCGGAGGTGACGAATCAGCAGCTCACGATCAGCAGCAGCGTGCTGTTCAACGTGACCGAAAATGAAGCGAGCGCCGCGTGGTTCTCAACGAGACCTGCATAAAAATTATTCACGTAGAGAAAACCCAAACAAATTGGTGGGGCCTCTGAGAATTAGCATCCCGAATTTCCACTTTTGGTTTTGCGAAATGTTGCTTGACGGGCTGGGTTTGATTATCGGAAAGTAAAGCTTTAAATATAATATATTATTTACTACAATCATGTAGAAAAATAATTTCAGCTGGTGCACTGTAGCCCAAAATCTTTGGATTTCTCTCAATCTTTGATTAACATTTTATGAATTCGACAGTCACGCTTTTATTATAAGGATTTTTGCAAAATCACCATTTAATATTTTTTAATAAATCGATTGATCGGTGCAAGGCAGTCTCCTTTTTTCAAGCAATTAAGTTGGCCCAATTACCAATTTTTAATCGCAAAATTACGCAGTAACGTGGTTCCCCCACACTCGGCGAGAGTCATGTGACTGCATATTAGATAGACCGCGGCTGCCCCTCCGAAAGTTTGTCCATCAGTGTGGCTTCCCCAGTCCCGTCCAGAGCTCAATTTCAATAGACCCTTAGTTTGCAACCTCCGCTTCGTCGATTGCAGTCGCATGAGTTGGAATTCAGGCGCGTCGAAACAGCAAGTCGGCTAACAAACAGTTTGGATTTTTTGTCGGAATAAAGCTCCTAAAATTTACGTGCTTCATTTCGTCATAAAAATATTTTGCTCGCATTCAACTGGGGAACGCTTTTGTAATTCAGCATACAAAATTTAGTGAGTTGGTGGTAGACACACATTTCCTCGTGGTTTTCATAGCCATTACTTTAATTCCTCTGTGGAAAGTTATTCATGTTGGCTACAGTATTTTTGTAAAATTGTCAACTTTTCCATTTCTGAAAACAAACACTCTGACCTTGAAATTAATTTTCCGTCTAAATAAAAAACTGAAGTTTTACAATTTAAATTTCTCATCTTTTTTAATTCCGGTAAAGTTTGAAATGTTAAAAATGTACGATGAAAAAGTTTTGAAGTGATTTTCCGCGCAGCGACCGTCCTTCGCGACTCTCGGTCACACCAGTCAGTAATTTTAATAACATTGGAGGGGTGCGCTGGGAACGTTCGAGAGGCCACGAAAGATTATCAATTTGGCGATTAGAACGATCGTGCGGGCGGTGGTTGCATAATCTCAGCAGTCAGTGACAGTTGCGGCATCAACTGATCAATTTCAGGTGTGCTGGAGGATGGAGGAGGTTCCGGACATCCGACACCAGTTGAATCAGCTGGCGCAACTGCTGATGATGGACTCGACATTGCCCAGTGTTGACTCGATTCACCAACAGCAGCATGGTATTTTTCAGGCCGTGAATTAAATATTTAGTGTGTTAGAAACGCCCAAGGTTGGTCCTTGACCCCCTCAACACATGTTATTTTGTTCAAATTTTGTCATCATTGTTTCAAACGAGTGTTTTGTTTTTCTGTTCCAGGGAAATTTGGGGACAAGTGTAAGGACGACGTCACCGACGAGTGGTCCAATTTTGAAGCGCAAGCAGCATTCCTCGGGCCCAACATTTGGGAAAAAGGCGCCGGACTGGGAAATGATATCCAACTCGGCGACCAGGTAAATTACCATTTAGGTTGTTTGTAATCAGACTAATTTCAAATTCAAATCAGTATGTCGACCTGGATGAGTTTTTGAACTCCACGTGCATCAGCAGCGGAAACCAGCAGCAATCGCGGGCCGAGACGCCTGACGAGAGCTTGGATGGTGAGAAATCCCCCATTTTCAGTAGAGAACATTTGGCTTGAACTGCATTTGAATAAATCTCAGGCCGGCAGTCTTCAGCTTCTATGCAGTCAGAGGATTCAGCAAAGCCTGAGGAAGAGCAGGATGACAAAGAGGAATCAGTAAAGGACGAGGAACTGTCCGAGCCACCGTCCCCTGCACAGTCTAGTATGTTGGTTCTAGTTTTTTTTAATTGATGTTTGCAATCGCAATAATTGATCCTCGCCAACCATCTTTGCACTACTTGGCTGCATCTTCCTTCCAGGAAACACAAAAAAATAATCAAGAAGGTCTTGAAATTGCACTACTAAAACTTTTGAGCTAATATGATTTTATAACTTATCAGCAAAGCAACTATGCCCCAAATCCAGAAAAAGAAATATGTAGCGCTGGGAAATTTAGATGGTTTTAAGACTGCTATATTATCTATTATTCCCAGCAATTTTCTGTCCATTGAAATCAGATTTCTAGGGGTTGGATGTTATTTATCATGGTTTTAGTTTCTTCAAAAAACTCCATGGTCAAATTCAAATTTTGAAGAAAATGTGAAACTATCAGGAATTTTTCTTAGGCTCCAACAAATTACTAAATAGAACATGATTAAATCTGGCCTTTTTTATTTTTTGAACTAACATGTTCAAAAAGTAACTCTAAAATTGATAGATATATCACTGAAAAATATAATTTAATGCACTTAAATCATAGACCAATTTCTGCGTATTGCTAAAGTATTCAGTAAATTAGACGATTTTACAAGTTTTTATACAGATGACTCGGCTCTAAAGTCTGAAATTATTTGCTTGCTGTGTGCTAACTTTCTGCCTGAAAGTAAATCAAATGCCTAAAAAGTTGACTGTCTCCCAACCTTTTTTTTAAAAAAAAAGCTGATCAAAAATATTCTAGTTCAGAAAATTTCTAACTCGAACAAAATTTCCACTATTACATGAATCTTAAGCCATTTGACATGCCTCTTGGACTGCCTTTAAACATTCAAAGTAGAAGCAATTTTTATTTTTTACAATAAGAACTATAAAATTGTTTATAGGCGTAACTACAGCTTCTCTGGAGAGTAAATATGAAATTGTGAAGAGAGGTACCACAAGCCTCCTTATGATGGTTGGCGGTTAACTTGGGTATTTGGCATTTCACGCATCATAGCCGAAGCACTTGTTGAAGATTAAAAACGGTTTTAGGCAGTTTAAATTCATACTCATTTGATTTGCAAGCTTGGTGCTTGAAGGTTCAGAAAATTTAGTTTAGCCTGATATTATCAGACACCATTTTTTGAACTTTACGAATTTAAAATATTATTCGTTCTGGAATTGCAGCTTCATCAAACGACTCTGACGACTCATATCACCCACCCCCGAGCAAGCGTTCCCGACGAGCGAATGTTGATTACCGCAAGAAACTTTCAAACGTTGACCTGAAGCCAGCGCCTGTCGTGAAGAAGTCGCGCAAACAGTTTGTGCCCGACGACCTGAAGGACGACAAGTACTGGGCTCGCAGGCGCAAGAACAACCTGGCCGCCAAGAGGTCAAGGGACGCGCGCAGGGCTAAAGAAAACCAGATAGTCGTCAGGGCTGGCTACCTTGAGGATGAGGTAATTATTTTAAGAAAATTAAATGAACAAACCAGCCCTTTGGCTCGCTTTGTTAAGAAATTCTCAGGAGTGTCAAAACAATGGGAGATATTTACGCAGTTCGGGGTTCTAAAACTGGCTGCATAATGTCCGAGATGGCAAAAGGTGGTTAGTTTAGTGACTCAAATTGCTAAAATAGTTCAATGGGCTTGTAGGCGTTTCAATATAAGACCTCTGCGCGAGGAGGCGAAAAGATGACCACATTTGGCCCTACCTCCTCTGTGGCCAGTTGTTATCCACTGGGCGGTGTTATATTGGGACCCGATGAGCTCATACCCCTCAGGATGTGCTGGGCAGAGGGTTTTTTTTTTTTAAATAGGCTTAATATCCACGTAAATTTCAGAACACAGCGCTCAAAGAGGAGAATGAAAAGCTGAAGAACGAGAATAAGAAGCTGCGTGCAGAGCTGGCTAAATACAATAAGAAGATGTAGTTATAGTGTTAGCAGTTTATCATAATTTATCAGAGCTTTTAGTGTATGACCATGATCAAATTGATGCAATTCGCACCACACCCAGTTTAAATGAGCGAAAAGTTCCCATTTGTTGTGAAAATTTAAACATTGTTTTGCAACCCGCAATAGTTTTGAAGCTGGCTTCAAAAATTTCATCGTTTTGTAAAGCTATTTTTACGACGTCTTGGTGCATTTTCCGTTTCAGTTGTTTTTCTACATTGCTGTTTGCACGTCTAAGTCTATGGTTGTGTTTCTGGAGCACTATTATTCTCCTTTCATTGTTGCTACCTTGTTAAAATTTCGTGTCAATTCAATCAATTTTTAAGCTCTGCTGACCAGTACGTACAAAAAGTCAGGCTATTGTAAGCGATAAGAGTTGTATATCGTTTGCCTTCATTGTGAAGCTAATCATGTATTAGAACATAGAGGAAACAAATTTTACTTTGTTTTTTAATATTGCTGTGTTCCAAACACACATGTTGATTGGATAAAATGTTACATTTTATCATATATTACGAAAGGTGTAGATTGGAAAGTGTATTTTGGAAAATATTAAAGAGGACTTATTTACTAAAGAGCACTGGTAGTTTTAAACTAGTTTACATATTTCGGGACGTGAATTTTTGCGAATCCTTATAATTGGGCCAAGCAAAAGCATTTAATGTATGAGTAAGTAGTAAGAAATATTTTTTGTTCGTCAAGGTTACATGGCTTTCGTTTAAGAGACACAGCGAGGCTAACAATAGCATCGATTGCACTTGGTCCAAATTACCCTGGTGGCGCTCGTCGCAACTAAATTATAGACCAGCGAAGGTTTGATACCAGAACCAGCCGTGCACGTGCACCGCTTTCAGCGCCAACAGCTTTAAATTGACAATGGTTACTCAATAACTTGGCCTGCTGGCTTCAAAACGCGGAAGGGCGGGTATTTGATTCGCCATTCTTGACGATTTTATTTCTTCAGAGGATTATCGTCCATCATTTCGAAACGGAAATATTTTCTTTGCATCATGAATGTTTCTTAACAATTTTAGGTATATATATTTTTTTTTTTCTCAGCCGTTACAAAAAGTCGGTTTGTAAACGAGATGTAATTTCCGCTACCTTCATAGGAGAGAGAAAAAGACTGGCCAGAATTGCAAACTAGGGCAAGCCTAAGTCCCCCTCCTACGCTTGGCAACGGGCAAAAAATCTTCTCTTCCTCCGTTGTTCGCCACGCTTTTTCTTCCATCATCAAGCACGGGTCTGAAGGAGTCACTGGCCTGTCGAATGAAATCGTTAACAAAAAAAATTCATAGACACCAGCAGCCAAAGTAAGGTGAAGGCGCAAGAGCAGCAACGACCGCAGCCTCAGGGTTGAAGGTTGCAGCTGCGGCACCACATCAGGGCTTTGAAAGGGTTGAAGGAAGGTGGTTCCCACTTGGCTGGTTGGCTGGCGAGGAGCAGCGGCTCAAAGAAGCTGGCGTCGCGTCGGGCGTCCGTTCGTCGACTGAGCCGCGGCTGTGGCTGCGCGAGAGGAAAGAGGTCAACGACCGACCCAGCCCCTCGCCGGCGCACGTGTAGCAGCGAGCACTCTCACTATGTACTGCGGCACAGCACGGCAGCAGCCAGCGAATCGCGCGTTTGCCCCTCTCTGCCCGCGGCCCCCTCGCCCCCGCCCCGGCAGCCACCCAGACGCGCCCGAAAAACCGACTGGAATCCAATTCTCGCCGCTCGCAGCCTGGCCGCCGTGCCAAGGGCGCTCGACCGACTATGTACCTGCTTTCACCCTCGCCTCCCAGAAAAAACTTTCTTCTTTCTTTCGACCGAAAAGCGCTCGCCGCGGCCACCAGCCAAATACCAATGAACTAGATCACATTTTAGCCAGCAGGATTTTTTAAACAATTTTTAAAAATTAATTTCCGGGGTCACTTTTTAGGGCACACTAGAGCGGCCATCTTGGCATTTATGGACGTCAATAGGCACTGCGGGCTACCTTCAGAAAACCGTTGAAGGTATCCTGGTGTCGCCATTTTAGAACTGGCTTCTTTGTTCGCATTTAATGGTGGACGGTACTTTTCAAACGAATCTTCAGGTAGTGATGCTGGTGAACCGTTTTTCGGTCGGTGCCAACTAATTTCACAAGCGCAGGTTCCTATATATTAAAATATAAATAACGTATTGTCCGTTAGGATATCCTTTAAAACAATGAGGGCACAAATGAAAAGACTTGACGGTTTTCATCAGGGAGGAAATAACAATTTATTTTGGCTCCTGGCAAAATAAATTTTGTTTCCTTTTTGAGAAACTTCTCAATTTTCTGGTTCCGCAATCAATTCAAAGGTAATTTTCACAATGTCTATAGCGGCTTCAAAAGACGTTTAAAACAAGTTGGCCAATCTCGGACATCATCTTAACTGACAAATTTACAAGTAGCTCAGAAGACGCCATTTTACAAAAAGTTACCAACAATCTTTTAAAATTAATTCAGAAAAAACCGATGTGCGCGAAGGTTTTGAGAAATTTTAATTCTATATCCATAAGGACCATAAAGGAATATTTTAATTTTATCCATCCCTCGGACATCAAGACGAAATACAAGAAGCCGTGTTTGAATTGAATTCCAAACAGGAAGAATGTATCCGTCTTCCGTCTATAAATAAAAACTTGTGGTTTGGACGCGTTCCGAGCAGGTTGCTGCATAATTCGAGCGATTTTGTATCGACCGCAGACTAGCGAGACGGCTCATTTCGCAGTCTGAGCCAACCCAACGTAAGGATAAAAAATGGGGTACATTCACTCAGCACTCCATGTGCAAACCCGCCAGGCTGGCATGGCAGGGGCGTGCAAATATGCGATAGCGAGTTACTCGCATGCCCGCCAGCCGCACAGAGCAGAGAAGTAATAAAAGTGTTCATCGTCTGGAGAAAAATGGCGGCGCTGGCCCGATTCAATCTACCACGTGCGAGCCGCGGAGAGAAAGAAAAAACCAACGGCCGCCACAGGCTGGGCTAAATTTAGGCCGAATTGGCCCCGAATCGCCGGCCTCGATTCGCAGCTCGTGGTAAAAAACGCTCGCGGCAGCAGCCTCGCCGGACGGAATTAAACTACGAGACTTGAAAAAATCGGGGTCGTCGCATCAACACGTGTCACAATTCTCATCGATCAGGAACGCGGCCTGAAATCAGATTTTGGCTTAATATGCGCCATTATTCGTCACTGTGAACGATCGAGATTAATTTACTAGAATAGAAATGATATACAAGCGAGGATGTTAGCCTGAAACAGAAAAATGCTATTGTGCAACTATCGTGAGTATGTATGATGAAGCCTAAGTAAAATTCTGTAATTCGGCTTAAAATTTGCACCAAAATGAGCATGAAAACCTGCTCATGTATTAATAGAGCTTGCTACATGTAACAAAAAACGCAAATTTCGACGGAGTGAGTTCATATCACCTGATTAATTATGAACGATGGATGGAAGCCGCTGGATTTGTCGGCGTCAAACCTAAGAGTGATGGAGGATAGTGATGCAGCGGAAGGCGGCACATTGCGGGCGTCGAGGCACGAGGCGGGAAGAGGAGCGGGCGGCTAATTGGCTGCGCTGCGACGCCAGTGCCTCTGGCGACCGGTGTCGGTGGCGGGTAAAAGACGCGCGCAATTTTCCTTACCCACCCCGCACGCTGTTACTGTTACCAAGCTGTGTTTTTGGATTGAAAATATGAAAATAGGAAAAATATCACATGGAGATAGCATGACATCATAGTTTTTAGAGTTTTTAAATTTAAAATCTCAACTGTGGATTTAAAGTGGATAGTATAGTATATAATAATGTACAGTAAAATTCAACAAATTAATTCTAAACTTTTTACTAACTACCTGAAAATCGGGAACTCAGGTTGCTGTCCAAATTTATAAGAATTGATTATTAACAATGTTTGTGCACCACTCAAGTGTTGAGCACCGACTCCTTATTGAAATTCATGATGTTAGGAAAAATGTGTTTGATTATCGTGTAGTGAAAATGTGGAACGATATGCAACCCGCGCTCAAAGATCGTTCGGCGGCGCAGTTTCCTTCACTTTGTAAGGTGTATAATATTATGGCAAGTTTTTAACATGTATTGTGATGTCATTTTGATATTATTTCCTAGTCTGGGCTCACTTCGGCTGTGTTATTCCGACAGAGTCTTTCTTATTTACTTCTTTATCAGAAGTGTCGCCCATTCTCACATGCTTCCTTTCTTTGTAATTGACCTATGATACTATAATGGATTATGACTAAATGTGAGAATAAACAAACATATATAGGAGGGAAATTTACCTTTTATCATAATTACCAGGTGATTTTGGATGGCAATTCCAGCTGATTGTCATTTTTTTTAATTTAGACAAAGATTTATGCAATAATCAATTGGATTTCAAAGATAGTAAAAGGCGTCAATTTGTTCTATTTTACAGTATTTTGCTCAACGTTTCCATTAAAAATCCTGTTTAAGATTGTGAAGTACATGAACTTGAATCAAAGTGGTCTTGTTGGGTTAGATGACGTAGGGGAAAATTAATATGTAGCAAAGTCTGCATCCGCATGACTCATTGAAAGATTTTCCTCACTGCTGAGTTCTTTTAATAGTAGCTCGGCTTTTGGCTCATTGTTAATTGGTGCTTAAACGAATAACGAAAAATAATATTTTGCCTTATCCCGTTATCCAGCTGTCATTAAAGAGGTTGTTCCGCCATTTTTAGCAATTTAATTACCAAAAATTCTAGAAACCGTTTTTGATTAGGACGTGCAACAACGACTTTTAAATTTTTACTGCGTCCTATGAAATATTTCAGGGAATCTATTCGTGGTATGTCAATAATTACCCATCCAATCGATTTGTCTCTTCCGATATATTTTTTTTTATTTTCCAACTTTCATATAATTGGAGCAAAATCAGAATTTTAAGTCAATTTTTTTATTATTTGAATATTTATCAAGCCCCTGAAATTTTCTAAAACCGTCAAAATTGTGTAATTATATCCAATGTACATTTTATTCACAGCATGAAAATCCTCACGAATATAATATTAATTTCAGGAGTGTCACCCAACATACATATGAAGATTTTTCTAATCTTTCTGGTATTAATAATTTACATTTCTTTTTAAAGAGAGCTGCACTCGTTCTGCATCCACTATTTCAATTCTACCGTTTGAAT
The DNA here is from genome assembly GCF_949628265.1 of Cloeon dipterum. Classification (NCBI taxonomy): domain Eukaryota; kingdom Metazoa; phylum Arthropoda; class Insecta; order Ephemeroptera; family Baetidae; genus Cloeon; species Cloeon dipterum. Next base: position 13,528,344 of record NC_088790.1, read on the forward strand.
AAGGAATCACACACTTTGAAACCGGAAATCAGGTGTTTGTTAATAGTTTATTTAAGTTCGTTCAAATCTGATCAAATATAAAAAAACATGTGTTTTATTCCTCGATAAATTCTTTCAAAATGTCTGAATGGCAACATTTAGCTACCGCAAAATCCAAAACTTGACGATTTAGGATTATTTGAAAAATTCTTTGAATTGTAAACCACCGTGGCTGACTGAGTGAGGGCAGAGAGCAATTTACACGGCATCGGCATACTAGCGTTTTTGAGAAGTCTCAGTCGGCACTCGTGCGAGCGTTTGCCGGCTGAGGTTATTGACCGACCTAGCAGGCACTGGCATAGGCAGACGGCAACAGCACAGCCGCGCGAGCCGGGCGGGGTCAATGAAATGTCTCCAAGGAGAAAGTGCTGCATGTAATAATGCAGGCTGGATGAGGGGAAGCGAGTGAGAGAGAATGAGAGAGAGAGGCTCTCTCCACACACACACGCGTGGCGTTTTATGGATTTTCCTGCTTGTCGGCCGTAGTTCTACATTGCAAGGGCTGCTGCATGGCAACAAACAATGGGAAATACGCGCCGCTCGCTCATCGCACTCACGCATGATTCGCGTAAAACTGTAAAACCGTGGGCCCATACTGTAGTATTAGTATAACATGCCCTCACGCTTAGCTTCTTCCTTCCGCGAAGAATGAGAAGGGTCGAGGATTCAAGATAATCGGCTATTTTTTCCTAACCATCTGATTAACATTTAGACTCCAAATGAGCAGGAATCACGCAATTTAAAAATTTTCAACCCACCGGCCGTCTTAAAACCGCCAAAACCGTCTGAACCTCTCTTGAAGTTATCTCAGTCTTAAAAGTTTACTTACTGATTGGATAATGTTTTCTTGTGATTTATTTAGTTTTGGTATTTTGTAAATTCTGAACACAGGAAATTCGGAAAAATATATTGATTTTAAATTTTAAACCAATTTAAAGTATTCAATTAAAAATAACTTTTGTTTTATATTTATTTTTAATATAGATTTGTTAGCCTTACATTTTTCTACGGTCAAATCAGGAAACAATAAATCAGTAATTTTACCGAAAACAGGATGATTTTGTCTATAGTTCATAAACAGTAATAAAACAGTATGATATATGATTAATCCGTTGATTTTAATGCGAATTTTTTAAGTTTCGGTAAGCTAAATTCAAACAAAATGATCAAAATTCGTCGAGAAACAACACCTGAATTGGACGTAAAAGCCTTTTTCGAAAAAAAAACACTCTAAAATGAACTAAAAAACTGTCTAATAAAATTCGTCTTGCATAGAAAACGTCTAAAAATGTAAATGCGAATGATAAGACATTTTTACTCCACCAGCTGCGCAATTAGAGCAACGACGCGCTGCTCTTTAATTATTATCTCTTCTCTGTTCTTCTTGAGCCGCCGCGTGCGACAGCTGCGCTTTTCGATTCTTTTCTTTACATTATACTTCTTGCACACATACACGCGGCCATCTGCTCTCTCGTGTTTTTAACCCTCTTGATAGGCACGGCGCACGGAAATCCAATCGCGATTATAAATGCGTTTTATGCACAGCTCTCGGCAGGATATGAGAACAAAAAATTTAGAACTGCTCCAGCTTAAATTCTCACGCGGTCCTTCTGATGCGAACTTGTTTATTTTCTCAAAGGCCTCCTGTTATCCATTTATCACATTTCTTGAAACCAATATTTTGACTGAATGAAGAAGAAAACTACTTTCATTTATGTACAGCTACTGGCTTAAAAAATAAAAGAAAACGATTAGCCTCCTGGGATTTGAATCATTACGTCGAAATTCCTGTTTGCTTGAATAAAAGAGGGGTTTTTAAAGATATTTTAATAGGTGTGCGATGCCGTGAAGAAGAAAAAGAAGACACATTGAAGCGAAGCGATACAAAATTTGTGGTGAAATGACGGAAAACCAGATTTGAATACTTCATCGTTTCCCAGGGTTTTATGGTTCTCCAAATAAATCGGGGAAATTTCCCACGTGATTTAAAAAAATTAATACCGTTTACTCAAATAATACGAAAAGAAATTGAAGATTTAATCAAAACATTCAGGAAGTTAAAAAAGGAGCTGGTTAAAAAAATAGGCAGGCATTTCAAGTTTATTTTAATCAATCTTCACTGCAATTGTAATTTTTGCTCCTCGATATTTCCGATATTCCATTCTAGAGGAAATTTATTGATCACGCACTTTCAAGGCATGCAATAAAATCAGTTCTATTTCAAAAGCGGAGAAAAATTGCGGCGGAATTAGAGAATCCGAAAATTGAAACCTGATGGAAAATACTTAGAATAGTAATTAAAACGCAAATTGCATCTATGGTCATTCATTTCTCATTGTTTCTTACTTTAACTGCTTAGGTTGTCTTGCTTCCATAATCAACGTGCCTGCTGCATCATTTTAATTTCCGTGATCTCTTGTTGAATTTTATAGTATAAATTTTGTATTCTTTGGCATCAAACGCTACACAATTTATTTCTGGTTCATTTCCACTGCGCGCTGCGTTTTTTCGTTTCCAAGAGTAAGCCTCTCAACGAAACAGTTTCTGGGTTCTATTCCAATTCCACGCGCGTATACCATTCGAAATGCAGGGTCAACGACTTCCTTTCCTACTAGCTGCTGATGGATGGGCCTATGAATGCTTTGCTTGTTTTCTTTCCTCTCGTCTCTCTCTTGCTTTGGTCACGTCAAAATTTTATTGCTGCCTGCGGTTTTACTTACAATTAGCTTGGTGTGCGCGATGCTTCTTGAAATTTCAATAACGTGTGCGTGCGAGTACCAAAAATGAAACACCGGATGAGTGCGGATAAAATTCTCGATTTTTATTGTAGTGTGAATTCGCAATTACATGACTCAAAAGCTTTCCGTTATGTTGTTCCGAGATAATATGATTCAGTATTTGCACAAAATAACATTGATCATCCATTTATATGATGCATTATGAACTTTTATATCTTGCAGTAGGCCATAAATTAGCTTTTTTACACATAGAATCCCTTTTTCGTCAAAAATACATACAAAACAGAGGCAGAATCGAAATTAATACCAAGAAACAATTCTGCCTGGTCGCGGTATAGTTGTCCATCGCTCAACGAACACCCAAATTTTCATTGTCAAATTGATTTTTGCCTTTTTCTTGCAACAAATTCGCGTTTGGTTGTTGAAAGTTGCGCAATTTTCCCACTACTAGGATAAATTACTGGATTCTGAGGGTCGTATCAAAAACCATTTCAATTCAGATTTCCTCGGTTGCAGATTCACCACTCAGCGAACAAAGCGCAATTAATTCTACAAATTTGGCACAGTATTTGTCAGTTTATAATTTACAAAACAACGCATTACACATAAAAACGTTTGCATGAAGCTGATGGAGTGCACTCAAACACTTGTGACTCGTGATAGATTTGTGCTTCAATTTTAATAAATGTAACCAACATTTACAAAGACTTTCTTTCAATTTCATCTCTCAATAAAATATAGGTTATATCTCTGGTCCTCTCAAATAATGATTACTTTCTCACTTTCTCTCAATGTGAACTAGCTAGCCTTTTGTTGTTGCATCTCATTTTTTACCCAGCAATCAAATAAGAACACAGGAATTGGGAATAATCCGTGTTGCAGCTTTCCTCATTAATTAAACCGCACGATCATCGCAGCAGAAAGCTCAACTTATAGAACAAAAGAAGTACGAAAGCGGAGCGAAAAATGAGATGGCGGCGCACCTCTATGCCGGGGCGTCAGGGTTGGCCAGGGGGTCGCCTTCGTTGTCCTGCAGAAGCAGGTGCTGCGGCTGTGGAGGCGCCACAAGGTCCACGTCAACTGTGGCTGCTGGCGGAAGGTCGATTGCTGGGTCGGCTGTCGCCTCAGCCAGGTTTGTCACTGACTTAGATTTGACGCACTGTAGAAATTTTAATTTAAATCATTGCTCTCATTGCTATACCATTTGTTTAATTATAAGATATTTTTTTTAAGCAGAATAAATCAAGATTTTTGTCTTACAAATTTTAATCTTAATTACAAGGTGAGGTTTTCATTAAATCCAGATCTTAAAAATTAGAAAGAAGTACAAAAGGAGTTGAGCGCTTATTCACCAAAACAAGAGCTGATTTAAGGTTGAAAATCAAGTCAAATATTTTCAGTTAATTGTGATGCATTTTATGAAACTCCAACAATGTTGAATGGGAATAGGAGGGTGCCGAATTTTGAGGATAGACTTGACTGTATTTACTCGATTTGCATGCTATGGATATCACTAATTTTTCTGTTCAACTCAGATTTACCATTATGAGCCTCAGGAGATTTTTTGTGAATGTAGATTTTGTGGGGAACATTGTGAAAAATATCATATTTTGAAATGTTTAGTGAAAAGAATTAGTATAAGAGAAGCAGTAAAGACTTGTAAGAATTGATTGTATGGGATTAGTGTCGCACGCATATATGTGTTTAATAATGAATTCGTTCATATTTTCAGTTAATTTTTAGCGCTTGCAGAGATGGAATATCAAAGATATTTCTTGTTTTAAAATTTACTAGCCTGTTGCCTGGGAAATGTATTTCTAATTGATGATTTTAAAGTCAATCTTTAATATGTAACGGCTTTCAAGCAGAAGCATTTGTAGTTAACAACTATAAATTAGATTTTTAATGAGTGAGTGGTGCACAATGTTGCTTAAATGAAGCACAGAATTTACCCCAAGATTGAATTTGCTGAAAGCGGTTTGCATTTTTTGAACAATCAGTTTGGCATTCAGGTATTTCAATTTGTATTGAGCTGCCTCTCATTGTCAGACACAGGTATTAACCCATCTGGTTTACAAGTAAAATGTTGGCACCAGTCATTTGAGATCAACCAAAATAATTTAACTATGAAACTGCCTCAAATAATTTTTAACCTAAAAAAGTTCCACAATCTACAATCTAATGCCTTTCTTTCCAGATATGTTGTGAGTGAATTCCAAAATAATAATAATCAAAATCACATAAATTAATATCGACCTCTCCAATCAAATAAATGATCTGATTTTGTTACCTGGAAGTCAACATGTCGGCTCTTTGCCTCCTCCTTCTCCCAGCTCATGTGAATGAATGGCCTTTGCACGTAATTGTAAATGACTTCAGATCTGCCTCCTGGCCTGCGCTTCACCTGCAAACTGACATGAGCACAACTTATTCAGCAGCATATTGACGAACTTACCTTCTCCTTGTAGGTGGGGTAGCCTTCAATGCCCAGTCTAATTTTCTTCAATCCTCTCTCCTTCAACACTTGCTTCGCCACGTCTCGATTTTCGATGTACTTGAAGAAGCGGTACATGGCAGTGCTATTCACAGCTGCAATCGACAAATAAATAATGACTTCATTTTCACGGGACAAAAACGTTTTCTTACTCTGAGAATACTCCTCTCCCATCTGGGGTGGATACTTTTCGTCCCAGTCGACAAAGTCGTCGTCCAGGAGAATCACAACATGGCACTCCCTGTCTCCCCTGCGAGCGCTAGCAACCATCAGTGGAAGCACTAACTCCTCGAGAAACTTCTCCATTTGAGCCCTCGCCCCTTCGTTGCTCAGTTCATGCAGCAGGCCTCCTGCAAATCGATTTTTGTTTTGTTGAAATAATTTTTAAGTTGTGCCAATGGCTAAGGATCCATTTATTTGATAAAGAATAGCACAAATTAATTCACCGGTTGCATATATTATAACCTCAGTGTTTGAAGCCACCAACAGATGGCGCCACTGTATACTTTTGTTTTATTTTAATTTTAAGGTACTTCCGCTGCGATTTCAGACTCAATCCTGCCACTGTGCATTCTTCACTTAATATGCTTTCTGTTGACGCTCTGAAAACCAAAATCGCTTAAGCCAATCAGCGTAGAATCCTGATAAACTATTTTAGGAAATATACAATCTTTTCCAAGGTTTCTACGGCGAATGGCTGGACTGATTTTGGTTTTCAGCACGTCAAAAGAAAGCATATTAAGTGAAGAATGCACAGTGGCAGGATCGAATCTGAAATCACAGCGGAATAGCCTTAAATTTAAATTTATTATTAAAGTATACATTGGCGCCATCTGTTGGGAGGCTGAACACTGTAAGAGATTATACAACTGGCGAATTAAAAAAATAAAGTATAAAAAATATAGTCAATATTATCAGCTTTATGGATAGTTTAAAGGTTTTCGTGTATATTTTTTAATTTTTTATGGACCTGAAGTGATCTCCATAAAAATCAAGTGGTTTTTGGTGGGTAAAAATGACCCACCAATCGATTTTTCTCATTTAGGGGCATCTATTATGGAAAAAATCATATTGATTGTACCAAATTAGGATTCTTAAATTAATATATAGGTTTCATCCAAAAATTTTCCAGTCTGTAACTAAATAAGTGCTAGAAAGAAAAAAAATGACCGAAGGTTAATGAAACCACGTTTGAAGCAAAATATATTTTATAATTATTTAGCAAAGTCATACTTAAGTTTTGGCATTTGACAGTGCTGGCATCGAAGGGGACGAGAAGGTAGTCGCAAGCCTCTCTCAGTTCCTGCACCGACACAGTTGGCGGGCAGCGAATCACACCGTGGTTGTAGTAGTCGAGAATCGACCTGAACACAGTGGCGCTCATTCCCTCAGCCACTTCATACTCGCCTCGCTCGTTGGGCCTCACGAACTCAATGCCAGACGTGAACATCCTGCGAAGCAACGAAGCAACGTTTTGTAATTAGTGTGAAAAAGACGTGGATTCTTGCTAAACACAGTGTTGGTTCCCACTTGGCTTTAAAGTAGCGTATTAATTGGGCCTTGACGTCACATTATAGAGCAAGAATGTTTGCACACTGCGTATTTGTCTCGTTGCTATTATGGTTGGTTAGGTCAATATTTGTGGGCTGCACAAAATGATAAATGAATTGCCATTTCTGCGATTGATTCTGCACGGTTTTAAATACCTTGTTAAACGCAAAGTGGCATAATAATTGCCCTTGCGAAAAATCATTCCAAACCAACATTAGTGCACGTTTTTGTGCAACAAGCAATTCAAATCCTTGACGAGCCCTTCAGTGGGCTGGGTCCCTGTGCGGCCTGGTGCGCCCATGTTATCCGTTCGCGGTGTTATTGGGACCCGGGTTTCAGCATTTGAGCTATAGTGCAGCGCGCGCCCTTCCCGGTCCTCAGACAGGGTTAAAAAGAGTAAAATAAAAAAAAAATTGGGACTAAACTTTTACATTTCACAGGCAATTTGATAAACACGAATATCAGGAAAATTTCGTATTTAATCATTAAACGTTTGTTTTTAAATCATCACTACTTCTCAGACATAAAGGATTTTGAATGTGATGCGAGCTGATGACTAAGAAAAAGAGGAAATATGAAGGCTAATCCATAGCCCTTGAAGTTGTTAAACGACTTAAGGAAAGATAAAGCCACAATTAAGAGGTTTCTGTGAGATTACATTCCATGCTAATTTGATTTGACTCATGAATGAACCATTTAAGTGCACAATTTAATTAATTAGTCACATCCAACTAACTTCCTCTATCCATGACACGCGCCATGACTGTTGCTTTCCCATGAGACATGTTGTTGCATTCCACAGAACAAAGTGAGCCAGCTATGAGCTCCATTGGACACTTCAAACTCAAACGCTCAATTATAAACTTCATTAAGTGAAGCCAAATAAAATGTACAATAAGAACTGCAAGGGGCTCAATTCAACAGGAATGAACCTGCCAAATTATGAACGGGTAAAATTTTATGCTGCGTAGACAGCGCAAATAATGTATCCAATAAAATGTAAAATATTTGATTCCAAACTAATGAATTCGCCTCATCCTCCATTCTTACCTTCCGAGCATTGTGTTGGGGTGGGCTGTGAATAGGGCAGGGTCCACGACGAACCTGGTGTTGTCCACGATGAGGACGAGTCTATCATCGTTGAGGCAGAGACCCTGGCACGAGGAGCCAGTGGCGCCGGCCTCAGTGCCAGCCTGCATGTACTCCAGTTTGGCTAGCTGCTGCCTCGGCGACCTGAAAAGAGAAGGGCACACTGAAATGCTGGCTGCGCTGCCTCGGGTGCAAATGCACTCTCGTACCTGGACCAGGAAGAACTCTTGAAGCATCTGCGTCTGCCTTCATCAGAGTCGGTTTCCGAGCTGCTATCTCGACTGGTGTAGTTGCTGCTGTTGTAGCGGGTAATATCTTTTAGGCCTGACATCATCTGCAGAACAAACAAAAAGCGTTCGCCAATGCTGCGTAATGTATGTAGATACGGACAATGGGAATTGGGAAATACGGAAGCGAAAACAAGCGAGCGTCTGCACTCTTCGCCAGCGCCAACGACACTTTAGCGAGTATCTACTCACGAGAGAATTTCATCGACGTTTACATGGGGTTGTGTTTTCCTCGCTGGCGTCTCAAGGTTCGCTCACACGTTCGGGGATTTTGTGACGAAAAGTTGCGAAAAAGCTGGTGCACAGGTTTTTGACAAGAGATTCACGACGACCTTGTGTTGGGCAATGTTGCCAACGTCGCAAAATGTGAAAGGTATGAAAGGAGAGAAAGCTGGCACACCCCTTTCCTGACATTTAGCAGGTGTATCAGTTTACAAAAAAATATCAAATAGGGAACAATTTTCACCCTTATGCATAGCAAAATTAATTTTGATAAAGCACTTTCTGATAAAGCACTTGCAGCTAAAATTATTATTATAAATTTATATTACGTTGGTGCAACTGCAAGGCTGTTGATTGGCACATTCGAAAATGTTCATGGCATTCAGAGTCACGTGACAAGTGACTTCATCGACGACCAAACAAAACGAAGTGTACGGCGCACGACCGCTTCCGCCAAGATCAGAGCCAGTCACCTCGCCCTCCTCAGCGCCTGCCACCTCTTCATTCTTTTTTATCACTTTCCTCTGGTCATTACCGCCGAGCACAGCTCTTCGTTCATTTTCCACGCTTATCAGCGAATCTAACAAGAACCGAAATGAGTCTGCACGTTGCCGATAAGGTAATTTTTCATAAATTCAAATTCGATTCGCACCGGGAAAGGTGACGCACTCTGCAACCACATTGTGTTTTGTTATTCTCTCTCCTGGTGTGGCCCATTGCGCGTTAGGGTAGTAAAATCGTAAATCTAGAAGAGCCGGCTATGATATTGATTTTTTCATTGCGGTCATGCAATATCATGCCAAGGCTTTACAGGTCGGCTCAATAATTGTAATGCTGGTCACAGTAGATACCGTTAACTTTTTCTGTTATTGCTTAAATTGAAATCATACATACATGATGACATGATTACAAAATTGCTTGGTGGAGACAAAAACAATACAAAAATAGTGAATTTGTCTCTGTGTATATTTTTTTTAAATTTTATTTTTTAAACTTGCTTTTAAAATTATCCCATTTTTATTGCGGCAATCCAATTTTAAATCCTGTTAGTTTTGGTTGAAATGAGATACGTAATTGAGAAAACGTAATTTAAAAAAGAATGACCAGTCTCATGTTGTCAGGTTGCGTAATGCGATTATACTTGAATTATCCTTTAAGTGAGTCATGCACAATTTATGCAATGCGCGCATGACGCAACCCTAAGTGGGCAATATTTGTTGTTAAAATTATTGCTTTATCTGTGGATTTTTTTTCGTCTTTTTGCACATGACTCAACCCCACTTTTGTCTTTCAGGACGACTTCAACAAGAAGTTGGAGGAGGCTGGCAGCAAACTGGTCATTGTGGACTTTTTCGCCACCTGGTGCGGTCCATGCAAGATGATTGCTCCCATCCTTGAGGTGTGTAAGCAAACAAAGATAGGAGATAGAGACCGCTCAGATACGCTATTCTTTGAGGGGGATACAAAAGTGACAATTTTTCTGGTTGAAATTATAGAATTAAATAGTGTTGCCTGTCACTAGTTATTTATTTCCGTTAAAATATTTCCTCTTTGTTTTGTGGTTTTGTTTCATTCCTTATTTTTACCGCCCATCAACTCGAATTGAATTATTAAAGTTTTAACCTGCAACTTTGAGAAATGCAATTTTTCCAAATAATCATGGAAAAAATAAATTATATTTTCTGCTTTCAGAGCATGGTCGCTGAAAATCCGAATCTCGTGGTCCTGAAGGTTGACGTGGATGAATGCGAAGACCTGGCAACAGAGTATAGCATCAGCGCGATGCCCACCTTCATTTTCATTAAGAACAAGACAAAAGTCGACACTCTGACTGGCGCCAATCCAGAGAAGCTTAAAGCCCTCGCTGCCAGTTTACTGTAATTTGTTTGTTCTTATTTAAAATAAGTGAATATATTCCAGTCCATAATATGACCCCAAAAAAGGATTAAATCATCCTGGCCCTAGCAAAATTGCGTAACTTTCAACAACCAAACGCGAATTTCCTTGTTGCAAGAAAAAGTCAACAATCAATTCGACAATGAAAATTTGGGTGTTTGTTGAACGTTGCGCAATTTTGCCGGGACCAGGACGAAATCTACTTAAGTGGTAAAGCTGCCCACAGTTTGATGCAACGTGTTATGTATTTTAACAAAAAAGTAATCCTTGTGCCTATTCAATTTATATTTCCAATTCCAAATATTTTACATTGTTTCCAAAGACACTTATAAGCCTCTCATAGCTTTACACTATTCGGTTTGGCGTTTTAAATAAAGATGTATTATTGCTTCACAAACTGGCGTTTTTTTCTCTTTAGGCATTATTAGAAATATCACCAATTATGTTTGTATAACGATACCTCTGTAAATTATTTAAATTTTAAGTGCCATCTTAAATCCTCTGGATTATTAGAAGATATGAAGTCTTTCTACTTGAATACGCGTTAGAAGATAAGATAAACAGATAGAAAATGGAGAAAACCCAAAAGGACCAAAGAATAAATATTATCTTGTCTGCGGAATGTCGTTCAAATCATTTCAAACACCGATCTTTAAGTCAATATAATACGACAAAGTATATTGTATAAATTTAATCAAAAAATGATGTTAAAATGAAGCTAGAAATCAAATTTTACCAGAAAAGGCATTTTTGGAATTGGCCTTGAAACGATATAAAATTTTCAACGTGCTATGGTATTTTTTAGAACTTAATTTTCCTATTTGCAAAATCTTGTTAAATAGTTATAGATGATGTTTTTAATGCATGCTTAACATATAATATGCATATATAATTCAGCACAAAAAACACTATTAAAATTTGGAAATTTTGGGTTCTTTACAACTAAAATCAACTACATGCCACTCTGAAAAACACGGTTAAAGGTAAAATAATGAATTCTTCGTAAAGGTCAGTGTCATTCATGCCTAGGAATCCAGGTCAAGTCATTAAAAGATTGTGAAATTATCTTCTGCGTTTTGGTATTATGACGCGCGATGTTAAATTAACTAAATTAAAAAGAATCGATTATGCTTAGTTGTTTACGGCATAGATTTGTTTTTTGTTTCCTGTAAAACGCGAGCCAACTAGACAATAACGTTTATTATATTAACAATGTCCTGTTTTAACTGTTTCTTTTACATTTTTTGCTTCCTTGCCTTCCTTATAATTTGGTCATTATTGTAGTAAAGTTATTTGGCCTTATTTAAAATTAAAAGCGCGTAAAATTCTTGATGCTCATTGGTCCATCTAGCACTGTTTCATTTTTGCTAACGCGCCATTGACTGATAAATTCGAAATTAAGCGCGAACATCTGTTCAGTCGTGCTCCGCGGCCCCTGCGTACACCCTTCCCTTTCTGGTTTCATCGGTTATGTCGCGTGCTATTCCGGCAATTCCAAGGTCTAACATTTAGAGTTAAGGTCTTCGCTGGACCACTTGGTTGTGTTTCTGCAGATTGTAGGGCTGTTTTGACAGGTTGGTTGATGAATTTCCTCTTTACATTGTGCTAAATCCTCGAGCAAGCACTCTGGTACAGAAAATTGAGAGATTTTCACGCGCGGTATGCACTTTTTCAGGTGCTTGCTGAACATTTCCGGCAACAGGTGATGGACAACTACGTGAAGCTCGAGAAGCTCGGAGAAGGTTTGCAGAAGCGAATACATATTTATTTTTGAAATTCATCCCGAATTTTCATTGTTAGGCACGTATGGTGTCGTTTACAAGGGGAAAAATAAACTGACAAACGAGATCGTGGCCCTGAAAAAAATCAGATCAGAGGGCGACGATGAAGGTCTTCCTGCCACTGCCATTCGAGAAATTTCACTGCTCAAAGAACTGTGTCATCCTTACATTGTATCGTGAGTTTCCCGAAGAATTTGCGAAAACTGATTTTAATTCAAAAAATTACAGTTTAAAAGATGTCCTCATGGATGAGACTACGCTGCACCTGGTCTTTGAACACATGAGTATGGACCTGAGAAAATTCATGGATGTGAGGGAACTGAACGCGGAAAAGATCAGGTCGTTCCTCTACCAGGTAGCTGTTTTGAGGTCTCAAACTGCGCACTTGACCTGACAGAATCTTTCCAGATCCTTGTCGCCATTCTGTTCTGTCACAAGCGTAGAGTGCTTCACAGAGACCTGAAGCCACAGAACCTGCTGGTCAGCTATGACGGCCGCATTATCAAAATCGCTGACTTTGGTCTCGGTAGGGCTTTTGGGGTGCCCCTGAGGGCATACACGCACGAGGTCGTCACCCTGTGGTACAGGGCGCCAGAAATCTTGCTCGGCGGCCTCAGGTACTCCTGCCCTGTGGACATCTGGTCCATCGCCTGCATCTTCGCAGAGATGGTGAACAAACGCCCGCTGTTCCAAGGCGATTCTGAGATTGATCAAATCTTCAGGATATTCAGGTCAGTTGGGGTTTCTCTTGACATTGAACATTGACTGCTGCCATACCTTAATTAGTCAAACATTGACAGTTCATTTGCAATTTTCTGATAGCTTTTTGGCGTGTACATTTTCTAATTTTAACATCAACGCTGAAAAATCTAATTTGGTATTCGGCTGATATTTGGAGAAACGACAAGTGTAGTACTACTTCTTCCTGTTTGAAATATTTCCCCCTGAATAACCCCCAATAAGTTAAACCGATTTTAACCTATAGGAAATAAAAAGACTTTACACAGTTTTAATGGACAAAGTTGAAAACTTATATATTTATTTAATTTTAAGACCTAGAAAGAAGTTTCAAACGGATTGTGCCCTTTGACAGCACTATAGTACGCGTCTAAAAAATAAAAAAAATACCTCTTGGATATTTGAAATTTTAATGGGTTGTTATGTGCATTGAAAGAATTACTAGAAAAGACAACATGCTACTGGAAAGTGTGTTAAGTTTGTTTGCAAATTTGCTATTAGGAAATAATGAATTTTGTTATCACTAGGGTTAGGACTTGGAGACAACCGAATATTTTTTCTTGGCGCCTGATTAACTATTGGACGCCAATTTTCAGCACAAATCACACAATTTAAAGCAAATTTTTAGTCTGTCTAATGGCATCTAAATCGCTTGTATAGACAGACAAATTTTAAAACGCTAAAATTGGTCTGCAATTATGGATAATTTTCTTCAAAAAATATTCTTTTCATAAAGTTTTCAATTAATAAAAATTGTTTTTGTTGGTGCTGGAAATAGCAAAGTCAAATTGATGTTGAGATTTGATCATATTACATTGTTAATTTCCGACTTCTAAAGAGCTTGGGATAAGGATTTGGATTTAGAAAAATTCCTGATTGTATTTTTTAATATCCAAGGTTACAGTTGCACCACAAAATTTGACCTCATAACTTTTTGTAGAAATGAAAAACGTGTAAACATTCTTAAATTGGCCCCTAAACTATAAATATCGCTTTTTAGAAGGAAAACCCCCCTTTATAAATCCCCAACCCTAGTTATCATTGCTCCAATCCATAAAAATATTTGTTTTTGCAAGTCCATGCGGACATCATAGGGTAAATCATGTGGGAAAAATCTGGATTAGATCTGCGATCAGAAAATCTATACCGAGGAGTTACCCTACCCTCAAACGAAACTCAAAAAATGACTTTTTTGATGTTTTTAAAAATTGGTTCATTTTCTAGGACTTTGAGGACCCCCGACGAGGAAATTTGGCCTGGAGTGAGCGAGTTACCTGACTACAAGCCGACTTTTCCGCAGTGGCGCCAGAACAACCTCAAATCCTCAATGCCTACGATGAGCCCGGCGGCGTTGGACATCTTGCAGGTATTTCAAAACGATGCAAATAAGTTGAGCCTAGTCTGCATCAATTTTGTTTTAGAAAATGCTGATTTACTGCCCAGGCCAGAGACTGACGGCCAAGGACGCTGTGAAGCACCCATACTTTGATGGATTCAACACAGACAGCCTGCCTGCTGTAGCCGACTGAGTTTGAGTTTGTCACCCTCTTACTGGATCTGTCCTATCCGCATTAATTGCTGCCTTAATTAATTACCTAGTTGTTAAAGTGTAAAACTGAGGTTCTGTGAAAAACTGTTGTACATATTATTAATCCTTCCAATGATGCCTTTTACCACTGAAATAATCACAACAATGGAGAGCTGAGAAATTAAAGTCAAAGCTTATTTAATGAAATACTGGGTTTAATTTCTGTATTTCTCAACTGAATAGTTAGTAGGAGTCTTGATAAAAAAATTTGCCGCAATTTAATATAATTCGTTGACAACTGAGTGGGGAACACTTACAAAAGTCATCGGAACTGAGGGGATAGCTTCTAGTTTGTGGAATCCGGGTGTGTGACTAGAAGAAAACCATGCAACTGATTTTTCTCGAATAGGTTACTCGTACATCATGCATTTCCGGGTTACTGGCTCACAGCCCATATTATACAAAAACAAATTGTGCGAGTTGAAATCAACAGGACCAACAACATAAATTATCTGCCTCGCTCGCACTTCTTTCTCACCTACATTAACAATTAATCGTCAAAATCTGAAGAATGTTCTCTAGTGTACATCTAACTGTAGTTTTTAGTTATTATCTTTTGCAAGGAATCTCAATTTCTGACAAATTTACACGTCATATTATTCGGAATATAAATTACACGTTAATCTAAAATAGTGATAATGCGGTTAATTAATACTGGAAGATCAAAGTGGAATGGTTCAACTGAAAAAAATGCATTTTTCCGGTTAAGTAAAGTGAGCCGCTTGTGAAGTAAAATCGCGTGGGGCAGAAGAGGAAAGAGAGGAACAGAACCCAAAGTTGCGTCGTATCCAACGCTAGTTTCATTTTAGTAAGACCAATATTATGAAGCTAATACACTAAAAGAATTACTAAAAACCTCCAAGCACCGGTTTAAAAATATAAATAGCTCTCTTTCCTGCTTCCACGGTGAAAATCTTTTTTGAAACAAGTCGGGTCGATAAAAGACATGCGTGTTCATCACATTTTGAGGCCTTATTTCGAAGCAAACGAAAAATAAATATCCTCCCAGGATCTGAGGTGTGTGTGTGCTGAATAGAGTGAAGAGGTGCTTGCCTTTTGTCGTCAAACCATAAAAAGTCGTCCGCTCGCAGCACCACAATAAACTAACGTAACATTCGTGAGAATAATAATTATTACAATATCAAATGCCGTGTGCTGGGGCTGGGGGTTACGAGTTGACTCTCCTCTGCTGGGGGATCGGAATGCCGTGTAGCGCCTCCTTGGACGCGCCCTTGGAATGGAGGTGGTGGTTGTTGTTGAGGACGAACAACGGCTTCTGCAGCTTTGGGCCGTCCACATCCGACTTGTGCTGCTTCAGGTTTTCAGTCGAAGTGCTGTAAATTCAAAGTGGAAATTAAATTTTGGGGCACAGAGTCAACACTTAAGGTTTTATGAAAATGATTAATATAACAATAAAATAGTGATACTATTCCTTACAAAGAAACCTTGCACACCTTCTGATTTGAAAAGCTTGTGTTTCAGACCTATAGACTTCCATTGAGTTTAAGAAAATGACTAATGCAAATTTTGTATCAAGTTACGGAGTCTAACCTTAGTCTTATGGGGATTTCCATGTTATTTAATGGGAAATTTTTGCCAAATCATGATGACTTTGGTATGCAGACTCTCCACCACGAAATGAAATGATCAACGACTTTGATAATTTATAATTTTTTCTAGATTTTTTTTTGTATAAAATCATTTGATTTTTATATGTGGTTTCAAAAAGTGGCGTTTGGCTAGCAAACGGGTCAAAATAATTTGAAAATTTGATAAGTGCTAATTTTTAGTTGTTACCAACATAAAAACTTTTGAATTCATATTAAAGAATATTAGTAAGCCTGATGTAAATACTTTCGACTAGACGCGGACGATGTTTACATTTACAGTACAGAAGTGTGTACATGTGTTACAAAATATCGTAAGGTATGCCAGGTTTCATTGTTGGCTTAAATAAATTTTGTAACTGGAAGAAAATGAGTAAGGAAAAATGTGAAGCACAGAAACGATTTGGAAGAATTTGATCTCTTAGTTCCTATATTTAATAAAACTTCATAGAGATGCTACCTTTTTCCCTGGAAACTCCCCTTAAAAACGAAGCTTAACTGACCCATCATTGCATGAGACTCAACAAAGCTGATAAAAGCTGCAGTGGATGGGAAAGATAGAATCTTCCACATTGTGTTTGCGTTAAAGCAGATTTCCCTGACAGTGAGACTGAGTGGAGTGAAGGCGACAGAGCAAACTTATAGCGAGAATTTCTATCAATAAACGAAACGACGTCTAGCCGAAGGAAGCAGAAAATATGTGCAGTGTCTATAGCACAAGCAGAGCTCAGAATTTTCGCACAGGAACTTACCCTGTAGGTCTGCTTTGTCACCGTTAATCAAAATGCAGCGATCAAAAACACAAGAGAGTCAAAAACGGTTTTCCATTTGAGTAATAATATATGTATGTAGAGAGACGGGCTCGAAAAATTGAAAGTACCTCGACGGGTCATATGAGTGTGTGACAGAGTTAATAGGTTAGATGAGCCCACAACAAAACATGCACTCCAGTGAGAGCTGCCATTCCTAGAATGGCGTCTGTATTTCGTACCTGTCCTATCCTGAAGCTGCAGCCGACAGCGCAAGGGTGAGAAACACACGCATTATTTTGTTAGTTAGTCAAGCAGATTTAGAGCAAAATGACGTGAAAGCAAAAGATGGGGCAAGATATCTCACCTGACTAGAGGGCCACTTCCATCAGCGGGCACGCTGTGTGCCATCGTTGAGCCCATTGACACAGGTCGAATCTGCAGGAGGAATTGAGAAATCAGGAAATGCGGATCAAGAGGGGATCCTGCTTACCCTTTCTGTCTGTGTGGCTACGTTCGTCTTTTCAGCTGCGTTCTCTGGCGAACTGTCGATTCCGCAGTACTTTGTCATCTGCTGTTGCAGTAGGGAAATCGTCCTGTCTTTTTCGCTTAACTGCTGTTTTAAAAATATTACCTGGAATAATTCAAGAATAAAATAGCATGTTCAACTAGATTTGTCAAACTATTTCATACTTTGCACTTAAAAGTTTTATTTTTGTATATTTTTTACTCTCTTAAAATTAGTTAATTGAGTTTCTATTTAGTTTTAAGTATACAGTGAGGCTCTTGTATATTAATTGCAGAGTTATTATATCTAAAAAATTTCAACTCACTTGACGCCTGAGATCCACGTTATCCTCCTCTGTAGACACACTGGGGTGGTGGTCTTCCTTTTCAAATCCATCACTGTTGGCCAAATTATAGTAGAGGCCGCTTATCTGAGGGCAAATTAAAACAGAATCATGAGCCTCAAGAGCAGCAAACGCGTCACACAACTTACACTCAGCGAAGAGTCGAACGGGTTTCTGACGTCGGCATCCTGCAGGGTGCGTTTCAGCTTCAGCAAATCAGTCTTAAGTGATCGGATGTCGTGGAGGATGTTCTGGTTGGCCAGCCACTCGCCATCCACCGAGCTGACCGAGGAGCGCGGCGGCCGAAGCGGCGAGTTGTACGACTGGCGGCCCACCTCCGAGTTGCTTGACGCCCTTGACCGCAGCGACGGCGGCGTCTGATGGGCCGGAGCCTGTCCTCCGCATCTGTTGGCACAAAACGAGCATATTGCTGTTTGTTCTCATCCAAGGTAAAGTACATGGTAAAAAAAATATTTAGATGAAGAAAGGTTAAAATGCTAGCGGAATACTGATAAATCAGACCGAAGACATCGAGATGCGCCTCTTGAATTAGCGATTATTTGAATGTCTAATTTTTCTCCCCTCACAGGGAAACCTTGGGTTCATTCCGCCATGACTTGCAATATTTTTCTTCAAATGTTTTCACTTTGGGGATGTTTACATGGACCACCAGTCTTAAGTTTTCAATCTACTATTTTTTGGAGTTAAGAACTGGGCAAATGTTTTTTAAAAAAATACTTTTAAAAAAATGAAAGTTTTGTTCAATCGTGATGGTTATTGGTTTATAGACTCCCTTTGATGAGACGAATTGATACAGGGTTCTTTTTGGACTTTTCCATATTTTTTGTATTTTTAATATTTCAAATGTCTGAATTTAACGTTTGCAATTAATTTAAAATTTAATAAATTTTTACAAGATTTTTTTATATTGCCAAATATTGCTAAATTGTTGAATGTCAGCACAATAAGTTTTTTCCCAAAATATTTGATTTGTTGAGGAGCCACAAGCCATTAAGTAATACCATGCGCAAAAAAATTGTACAAAAATCAGGACGGTACAGTTAACAATTACAGTGTCGCATTTTAATTTAATCATAACTATTTCAATAGCCATTTTCCTCGAATAACGGATCTTGAATTATATCAACGGCTAATTCAATTATAATGACCTGAATTAGTACTTCATAATGTCATTACTACGTCAGATTTGATTTCCAGAACCGCTATTTATAAAATTTAAATATAACTGTCAATTCCTCTTTGAACTCTGAGAGATTTCAACTCCACATTTGAAGTTTATTTTCCTGAACATGAGTTTTTCGTATTTTCTGCTCATTCCATTCATACGATTGCTAATTCTGAGTTATGCGTGTCACAGAAACCACGGCTGAAACCCAAGAAATGTGATTTCTCTGACGATGCACGCCGCAAAACGTGGAAGATGCGATGGCGACAGGCGACAACTAAGCCGTCGATTTCTCACAGCCGCGGTTTTCGCCTGACACGCATATATGCTCTGGGACAAATCAACGCGCGTGGTAAGAAAAAAACCGCAGGCTAAAATCATCAATTTCAGCCAACGCGAAGCGGTCAGAAAAATGACGCTGCTACTTTCAATTCCAAAGTGGATAATTAGAATACCTCGTTTATTGTTAACAGCGTGCTATGAGAAAATCAACGAGTTCCTACCATTCACTATGAATTTACAGTTATTATAAGGTAAAAAAAGATTCTAATGAGTGTCTCAGCAACGAAAACGTCATTAGAAGGGCAATAAAAATGTTAATTAAAGGAAACGCATGCTGCAGCAGCAACCACGCATTCCAAGGTCAGTATCCTGCGAGTAATCAGTCTGGATCAACAGGATGCCGCAGAAGTGGGTATTATCGAGAAAACATGTTTTGTCAAAACCAGAAGTGAAATTAAACGATCAGTTTCTATTTTTTCTCACTTAAACGCAATAAATTAAAATTGTAATTAACATAATATAATTTAAAATCAATAAGCCACTTTTCTGCACTTTTCACTTCCCAGAGAATCAAACCATTCTCATCAAGCAGTGCTTGATTTCATTCATTATCTTGGAATTTTAATTATTGCTACTTGGCTTCCCGACGGGACTTTGGGTATTGATTCTGTTCGGTGTTCTTTCTCAATTCTTAGATTTTTGCATTATAGGTCTCACTGGCTGCGCGCACTGATCAAGCCGAACGAATCACTCAGAAAACGCGTGGCGTTGGTTCATGTCCCTCGTGTGGATTCGATTTGCACTTTGAACCGCGGTGGCTCAGTGCACGACCTGTTCATCTCGACTCTCGCAGCTCGCTCGGCGGCCGATCGCGGAAGAAACACACAGATAGCGAGCGAGACAAAAGGGCCGAGAGCACAAAAAGCGGCCACGCTCGGCTGCGCAAGAAGCTGCCGTGCACCTGCAGAGCCCGTGTGCTGGTGCCGGCAGAATAATTTTTCCACCTCCGCTGCGGATCGGGTTTCGGTTTCCTCCTTTTGCGCCGAAATACGACGCGAATTAGGAAAATTGTGGCGAGCATTTTAGCCGGTGTGAGTTTCTCTAGACAATTAAACGCGCTTTACTGTTTGTCATAATTTACAGTTTTAACAACAGAGCGATTAGTGGTGAGCAGGAATGAATCGGAATCAGGAACTAACGAGATTATGAGGTCGGAAGTAAATCTTTGCCTGTTACGGACAGAAATAAATATTAATTTAAACATTCTTCCGCATTAGCCAAAGAAAGAGCGGCTTGTTTCACGAGCCAACCGTGAAATCTTGAGGCCAGAGCGGATTCAATCTCGACTAGCTTATACAAACAATAAAACGATTACCGCGTCCAAGCTATTGAAAAAGACCAGTCGGATAAACGCTAGCGTGCGTTGCTCGACCGACCAATTCCAGTACGGCTACAAATAACAATGTGTTTGCGATTGCACTTGCCGCCCACGAGAAAGAAAGGTAAAGTAACCGTTTCAGCCTCCCACAATTCAACTGCGGTACCGAGTGAATAATGTCAGCGAGGCCACTTATAAAACACACACATGTCAAAAATGGGAGTAATTTTGCGTTCGTCCATTCTTTATCTGAGCTTTGTACGCAATCAACGATAGGAGCGACGTTTTATCGGCTCGCATGATTGGATGGATACTTTAAGCTTATTGACAACAACTACTCGCGTGAATCATCAGGCACGGCTTGCAACAGATATTGGCGAAGACAATATTAGTAATTGACAAACTAAAAATAATAATTTACAATTCACAGTTAAGGACGAATAATGGTTTTTAAAAGCGTGAAAATTTCCCACAAGCGGAATCCGTACAAGTGAGAAGCAAATGTCTTCTGCTCCGACAAAGAGGGGTAAGAAAAATTACCGTTGAAGCGCCGTGGGCAGTCTGGTGGCGTTGGCCACCCCGTTGGGGGTGGTGGCCACCCTTCGGGGTATCCTGCCGCCGCTGGAAGCCAGTTTTGGTTGCGCTCCGACACTTTTGCGGCTACCGCTCGCCTCTGACTAACCAACTCTGCGCGCAGCTCTCTCGAGCCAGCCAGCCGCAGGAGACCCCTTCTACTGCGGCGAAAAATGTTTGTTGCTTTCTCACAACAACATAAACACTCGCTCTCGCGTCGCGCATATGCTCGAGACCTCTCAAGTCTCTTGCCTCTGCACGGAATGAAAGAAAGCGTGCTCCACCGACAACGACTACTCTTCTTTAATTAGTGTGTGGCACTGAATTGGACGCGACCTTATGCAACTCGAGCGGCCATAAACTGCGGTCTTGCAGCAAAAACGGGTGTGCCCAGCGGTGACGAGCTCTCTGGGATCGAAAGAGCAGCGAAAATATCGAGCGTAGATAGTAGTGGGCGTATTATTTGCTGGAATGTGGAGCACCCACTCCTCGCTTTCATTCACGAAGGAGAAAAATTCTGGATAATTGTGGCCCAGCACGTGACGTCTTTAACGATAATTATCTACCAGACAGCTAAATTATGTGCTCTCCCAGCTGTTTGCTACGACATGACACGACAAATAAAATGCGGATTTGATTGCAAAATCAATATGAGCGTACAACACAAAGCTTCTTGAACAGGAATACGCCTGTAAGCAGAAATCCTTTCCATTTTTAGACTGTCCCTCCATTTCCAGGACCATTGTCTGACTGTCTAAACAGTAGAGTTCCAATAAGTTTGACTCATTACGCAAAAAAACTTGCCATAAAATGTACCTTGCAGAACACGATTAAATGTAATATTCTTAGGATTTTGAAAGGAATTCTGTAGCCTGGTGAATATCAGATTCGACCTAAACCTTCTAAAATCAGGGTCGCAAAATGCAGTTTACTTCTTGAGTTCACTGGATATTATTTCCAGTTTGCTAATTTAATATCAAAAAATTTAGAATTGAACTGCCAGACCTTCTTTTTGTAGCTGGTGGGAGATAGTTTAGGGCAGATCACTTGACCGAAATTGAGGAGAAGGGGAATCATACAGCAACATTTTACAAAATATCTATAATCATTTAAATAACAAACCTACGTTTAAAAAAATACTTATTATCATTTTTGTGAAGGAAGGAGTGAAAACAGCGGTGTAAATAATCAAGTACACAAGTTTTCGAGCAATTCTGATTTCCAAACTTATTTGTGCAATGTATATTTGACTTCAATGAAAAATAAATAAAGAAAGTAACAGTAAAATTAAATGACAACTGGGAAACATCACCCAAAGAGAGCAGCTGAGGTGCGAAATGCTCTAGTAAACGCACAAATAGCGGCAAGAAACGTGCCTGTTGCATAAATCGCACACGCTGCCGCACAAATGTGCACCTGGACGAGCGTCATCAACAATCCTCAGCAGCAAACAAATCGCTTTCACTCTCTCAACGACCAGAAGTCGTCAGCCTTGGCGAAATTCACTTGTGTTGAGAGAGAACACGCCAATTTAACAACAAATGCGCTCAACGAGCGCAAAAACTCGACCGCGACGAAAGGACGCTGCTGCCAAACATGGGCATTGGAATGACGCGCAGAAAAATTATGATTCCGTCCAAACAATTTTTTTTCTGCGCAAATATGCATCGACTTACATGTTTCCCATTTGTGCAAAACGTCTCCCGCTACAGAAACTGAGCCCGCGCGCGCTTTCGATGGATGACACATGCACTGGCTTGGCTCACATAAAAATGCGCTGGCCGAGTGACCTCACTCACTCTGGCACGCACTCCAGCCTACGACTAAACTTGAACAATTTTTCGATTCCCCCGCAACGCTGCCTGAGTGGAAGTGGAATCAACAAGGGCGTTCGTTTCTTTCTTTGTTTGCATTCGATTTCACGGTTTGGAAAACGGGAGAATGATAAATATTTTAGCGCATTACTTACCCTAGGCTGTTGAGACTAGTGACAGAGCCGAGCATCACGTTCCACTTGTTGATGATCTCATCAGAGCCATTAATCCCGCATCCAAACTCAGCCAGCTGCGAGATGCTCACATTTCTGGAATTCAATTGAGTTCCAGGCATACCATAAATAGTTGTTCTAATTGACACTCATTCATGAAATACTCTCAAGTTGCATTCTAATTTAAATCAATATAAACATGATTATTGCTCAGGGCAAAAAATGTATAAATAAAGCTGTTACTATTTCGCAGATACTAAATTGTTATCAAGGAAAAGATGTAATTTGATTACCGTGAACTTTCTTCAAAATCCAACATCAGATCATCAGAGGTAATACTTTCGCAGGGCGACAAGGTGCCCGTCGAATTTGAGCGCATTCTACGCGGCGTTGAGTTCACGGTTCGGACAGGACTAGCTTGTGCCTCGCGACCACCTTCTTCGCACCCAACTGCAAATTCCATTATAAATATTATCAAGGATCCAAACCGTTAACTGTCATGAAGAAAGAATTCAATGTAGATTGGTGGAATGATATTGAGCAAATAATTGAACTGTGCATATTAAAATTAAAATCTGAATAAAGAATTTCCATTATATTATGTCAGTAGTAAAATTTTCTTAACCAAACAATTGCATGAGCATCATCATGAAACTTCCCAATGCAAATTCACATCAGAAAAATACTGTTTTCCAATACTTTTTATTAAATTATTATATTCCAATATAACCCCCAATGAAAATTGATTCATAGAAAAAAAGACCAGTTATGTAGATGTTGAAACTAAATTACTAGATGCAGTGAAATATTTAGGCTCTACGGCAAGTTTTGAAATAATTCTAGTATATCTGCACATTTTTGAAAATATTAATGCTGGCTATACAATTTAATAAAAAGTCATTCCATCTTCAGGTTTTTTTCTAATATTTAAAATAATAATAATATATAATTCCACGGAAATAAATAGTCTGCATGAGCCCACCTTGAATAGATGGTGGTGCGTCTTGGACCAAGGTAGACAGATCTTGCGGAGGAGTTTCTTCATTGGCGACAGACTCCTCAATATTGTAAGTCTGCTCATCTCCATTGAGCGTGATTTCGCCCATAAAAGTTGTGTCATCCTTGTTGTACTGCGCGTCAGTCTCTTCACCATCTCCCTGCTCCTCCTCATGCTCACCATCGTCCTCGATGTACTCTGTGTCGTCGTAGTTGTTGTCGTCAAAAGTCAGTCCAGGCTGGTCGGCGATCTCATCGTCGATCAGGAAATTATCGTCAGAGCCATTGGACAACTGCGACAAGCTGGAACCCGACTTCTTCTTTTTCTTTTTGTCGTTCAGCTCTGACGACGTGCTGGAAATGCTGCTGACCAAGCTGTCTGCGGACTTGTCTGTGACGTTGTCCGGAAACTCGATCTGCTGCTCTTCAATGCCCTCGCTGTAGCTGCCAGTAGAGGAGACCTCGTCGGCGGCTGTCTCGCTCCACGCGGGAATTGGGAAGGCAGGCGGTGCTTTTTCTGAGGAGTTCTCGTCGATGCACGCCTTTTCCTGTCTCTCTTCCTCGTCCAGGTCCTCTGAGATTGCAGTCGGCGCGCGAAGCTCATATCTAAATTAGCGGATTGTTCATGAGTAGGGCTGCGATATTTTAATTAACTATCATTGACTATTTTGGTTGGTACTTTGCCCTTAAGAATAGTTGTTTTCAGTTTACTTTGAGGAATGAAATTAATACTAAATATGTTGCAAGACCTTTATTCTTGAACCTTGATTTAATTTTTATTGCTAGCCAGAAAAATATTTTTGCTACCAGTTTCACGATTTGTCCTAGTTCAAAGTGTTGAATATTTATGTTTGTTTTCTTCAGTAAAAAATTTAGACGATTTTCATGGGAAATTTTGGTTCATGGTTGAGAAAACTACTCCTGCTCTTAAATGAAAAAAAGTTATTAATTTCATGCAACATGAGAGGCATACAAATGAACGTTTTAAAATGAAGTTTTAAGCTTTTTTAATGTTTCCTTGAATGTAACCAAGTGAGAAATAATATAAATATATACAACTTGATCCTGCTCAAAATTAATTTTGATATTTAGTTGGGATGCTGAGAATTTTAAGATAATAATCAATTTACAATTTCTGATTAAAAACGCGGGCCAAATTTTTGGGTTATGGGGTTGTAAATAAATTCCAATGATTTCCCTATCCAGTTTTTTAAGTTGCACATATTGTCAATGTAGTGCATTTGAAATAATCCATTATCTGAGAGTTAAAATGTTCAGGGTACACTACTCTTCAAGTTAATTGGTCATCTGTCGTTTAAATTTAAAATTAAACTGTTGTCTGGTGGCAATTTATTGAGATGAAATTCCCACCAAGCAGAAGACAAAACACAAATAATTCATCCTTACCGCTCTATGCGCAAGTCGGTGGGCGAATCGTCTGTGACACTGAGGGTGCCGATGCCAGAGGAGGCCGATTTTCCTGAGCCAGGCGAAGAGTCAGAGCTCTGGTTAGCCACCATTATGTTGGCTTCGGTCTTGGCCGACTTGGTGCTCTGCGGCCGCAAGACGGGCTTTACCACCACGGGTTTGGCGATGGCGGCACCATTCTTCTTGCCGGCGGTCGGTTGCTTCAGACCCGGCTTGGAGCCGCTTGCTTTTGGCCCCGGCAGCCGCGACTTAACAAGCTTTGGTTTTGGTAACTGCGACGTCGGCAGCGGCTTCTGGGCCGGTGCGGTCACTGCTAAGGTTGACCTGTTGTTCTCCTCGAGCAGGGGGGCCTGCTCGTAGTTTTCCGTCGAGGAGACAGGGTTGCAGTTTCCGTCGATGCGCTCCGGCGACACAATCTGCGGACGTTGCAAGCAGGCTGCATTATTTCTTGAGCGGGGAATTTTACTTTTGACCGGCATGCTCGGTGCAATTGCTTAAAGTGATATTTGTTTCGGCTTATCAGTGCTGCAGACTGATGATAGCACGCTATCAACTTTTACTGTTGCGATTCGCCCCCAAACTTTCAGGTTTTGAGGCCTGGGTTTGTCAGAATTTGACAACAGCTCTCTTTATAGATAGCCAGTCATTAAAAAAATGGAAACTATGCTCAAACATTCAAAATCAATTTTTGAGATTACTTCTTAATAACACTTGCTACATACAAACAAATTTGAGTTTATAGTTCTGTAGTCTGTACTTGACACTGATACAATGAGATAGCAATTTGCATAAGGCATTGAAGACGACGAGGACAAGTTGAGCAGCAGCCATATTCCCTATTCTTTTAAATCAATATTACAGCCCAATTGCTGATCTGATTTAATTTTCTGAAGGTGCTCAAAAAATATTTTTTTGGAACATGCATGGGATGAAACTTTGTATGTAACAACAACAAAATAAGAGGCAATCAATCACCTGTGCATTAATATTATTGAGGACGGCGGTTGCCCGCGGACTAAGTTGGAATCCGAATCGGTTGGCTACTGGATTCTTGGGTTTTGGCTCCGTGGGAGGCGTAGGTGGCACGTGGTTTGGTGAGCAATGGTACGAGGAGGCTGACACCGGCGCCGCCGTCGGCGCCGATGCCATGTCAGGGGCAGCGCGGCGCCGGAATCCGAATGCAGTGAGCTGCATTGAAGCGGCGTTCGCCACCCTGCTGTAGGGAGTTTTTCGAGGCTGCGGAACGTTGCAAGCTCGATCGGCCTGGAAAAATAGAATCACAATCAATTCTGATATGTATATGCGTAAATAACTTAATTTTTAATGAATATATTTCTTGTGCAAGCCTGTATATTTCTTTAACTGATACCAAACCGAAAAAATTAATATATTTCGAAATAGTTTCAGCTATAGGGTTGAAACACAAAATTTTCCAGAAGAAAGCAGACTGATATCGATTTGAGCAACGCAAGCGTACTAAAAGGAGCAAGGCAATTTACTTTGGCGGCGGCGGGAAGGGCACGAGATGGAAAGCCCAACACTGGAGGCGTCCGCTTTAAACGGCAATATGCATGACAATGAGGGCGCAAAGGACAATCAGAGGGTCGGGAAAACAGGCCAGCGTTACTTATGCACGCGTTCAAAGATGAATTATACTTAATTGAATCAAAGTGCTAGTCTAGATTCATGTCGTTGTCATCATGTCAAGTTCTGTTCAGCCGAAATGTGACGCAGGATTTAAAAGATTCTAATTAGAAAAGACATTCTCTCCAGTGTTTACTCGCGCGCACACAGCGACAAAAGGAGGGAAAGCGCAGAGGACGTGGTCGTGCCCACTGTTTGATAACAAAGTGTTCACTTGTGTTAATTAGACCCCCATTGAAGAATTATTTTATTTCTTTTTTCGCTGATTACCTTTCCAAATAATAAAGGTAAGACAAGTGTGGAGAATTCTGAGGATATAACTGATTTTGGAACATGAAGTAATATTATTTCCGCTCTTATAATGAATTATTAACAAGATCGCTGTACTACCTGAGTGATTGAAAATCCTAGCAGAAAATTTGATAACACAGCGCCCTTTCGTGCTGCCCCTCTAAGCACATCCGGAATACAACGAGAATTCGCCATTTTGGAGTAGTTTAGATACATGTCACGATATTTTTTTTTTTAAATTCCAGAAATCGAATCCTAAAGTTCAATTGTAAACTATGTCATAGCTCACATTCCTAATTGTAAGTAGCACACCATGATGAGATAGTTAAAAAATATTTGTGTATCTTCGTGTTGTTTATGACACCGGATTAATGAGCACCACAAAAAACTTGCTTAATATTATAAAAAATGCTGCTTTCAACTAAGCCCAGATTATTCCCAGTAAAGGATCAAAACTTTTCTAAGGAAAACAAATTAAGCCCCTACACTATAAAACATTATTTACCGCACATAAAAATTGCAAGCGAAACAGCAATGCCTCGATTTCCCAGCAAAGTCGAGATAAATAATCGGGGCGCAAACAAACCACTCGTTCCGCGGGTAAAACGGATTAGGTGCTCTCAAATCGGTCCTGGAACGGCGAATTGCGCGTCCACGACATTACAGGGCGGACGCAATGGCGCACCGAGGGTGACCTTCTCGGCGGAGGCGGCCTGGAGGGTGGATTGGTTTCTCGGTGGGCAGCCTACTTACGTTGGCGGCCGCCGTGGCCAGCAGCACGCTCGTGTAGTCCATGGCCGCCGGGGCAGGGCGCTCAGGGTTCCTTTCGCAGCAGCGGCCACAAGCTCCGACACTCGCAGTTTCGGTTTCTCGGGCCAGTTGATCACGTGACCCCGACACCCTCGTCCAGGTGGATCAATAGCGGGCGGACGAGGGCGCAGAATCGTGCGAGCGAGCTTGGTGGTGCGCAGCCCGCCCGCTCCGATCTATACCTCGCGAAAAGCGTGTGTCAGCGTGTGAGTGCACGTTACAGAAGCTCCAGCCTGCCAGCCAGGCAGCAGCAGCGGCGGGCGGATGACGCAAACCGAACAGTCCGATTGCAGTCGCCGCCGCACTCGATGGCGATGACGATAATTGGTCGCCGTCAGACAAACAGGGGACTGCAGCCGAGCGGAACGGGGGACAAGACTTTTATGATTTGCAATTTGAATTGAGCACGATATATCAATGCAGAAAGTGGCACGAAAGGCTCGTTGGTTCGCGAATTAAGTTTTCAAGCTGATCAATTTCACCTAATGATTCCTAATAAAACGATGGAAGATTCAGCTGAGGCATACTGGCGATTGCAAATTTAAATATTCCCAACCATAAACCTATCGCTTTCATAGGGCAACATTGTCAATATTACTTGATCCTACTTCTGTGCATTTTTTAATGACAAATACGATCAACTTCAAGTGGATCTTTATAGGCCAAATTAACAAAAATTTTAATTGTTGGTTATAATAAGTGATTCATTGAATTTTTTTATTATGAAATCTAGCAACTATTCATCTAATACAATGTGAAATAACTTAATCAGGGCCGGATAAAGTTATATATCAGATTTAGCCCGATTTATCAATAAAATTACCAGCTTTTATATTTTTTCTCCTAATGTCACGGTATACACAACGGATTGCGAATTATGAGGCAAATTTCCCCATATATTTAGTTGGGTTGGGAGACAGTGCTCGTAGTTTGATTAGCTATGCAAACTGTAGAGCCGCAATTTCTCGGAAATTTGAACGGCACACCGTGGGCAACGACAACTTCATAACTTTTACACAGTTCTTTTTTGGGTAAAAGGAAAAAAGATTTTTCAGAATTTTTAGGAGCGTTATCCACTTTTCATCAAATAATTGAAAAAACACAAATATTGACAAAGTAACTGTTTTTCTTTCCAGAGAATTTTAAAATAGATCCGAAGCACTGATTTTTTCTAGCAATTAATGCTGAATAGAAGCATTGACTCTCATATCAGAGTGGAAGTCTCTAGAATTATGGATATTAATAATGACGTCAAACTCGCAATAAATTATGAAAATTTGTTTTGCACTTCACAATTTTGTTCCTCTCACCCCATAAAACAAAGGCAATAACAAATCGCTGTTTTAATAGCTCTATATCACAGACTTTTAATGCAGTTGAAATTTTGCTTCAGACCATTACACGATAAAATGCGCAGCGATTTATCCCCAAAGTGCTGCTTGTACTCACTCTCAGCTTCTTAAATCTGACGTCACGTTCATAGAGCAAGCACCGCTTAAGGATCGATAGCGGCGGAGAAAACGGCCCGAAATGTCCGGAAGTTAGAAGGGACACGTCGTTAAACAGGCGACGACTGACTGAATAATAAGTCGGACCGCGAGACAAATGTATATGAGGGCAACGCGATTGATTGATCAGCCAGGAGCACCAAGGTGGTGGCGCAAGACCACAGGTGAGGCTATTAGGTGCCGTCCGCGAGAAGAAAGCATCGGATGAAGAGGTTACAGATTTAGCTTGTGTGTGAAAACTGAGGCAACCAGTTATGACATCGGTGGTGGTCGCGATTCTCAAGTTTTGTGCCGCAACCATACGCTAAATTTAGAGACTTAAAGTGACACTCATGGATTTCTTAATGACACCAAAGGTTGATTGACAAGTGATTTTTTCGATTAAATGTTAAATGTAAAATAAATTAATCCATACAAGGTTCAGATTTTACTTTTTCGCATAATAGAGATGCCAAAATGTTTTTTTTTCATTTGGTACCAAAAGTCAATATAATAAATTTAAAAAAAACTCCTAATTTTTATAGCTAAAATAACCAAAATATTTATATAATATTACCAATATTACTGTAAGTCTAATTTTGAATTTTCCAG
Organism: Cloeon dipterum; assembly: GCF_949628265.1. Taxonomy (NCBI): domain Eukaryota; kingdom Metazoa; phylum Arthropoda; class Insecta; order Ephemeroptera; family Baetidae; genus Cloeon; species Cloeon dipterum. The sequence goes on from NC_088790.1 coordinate 13,558,648, forward strand.
ACATACAATTTTAAAATGAAAAAATCTTCCAACTTTATCAAATATAAAATGTTCCACGCACTGCTGCTACCTGTCAGCTCAATAAAGGCGTGACGTCAAATAATTAATATAAACTTCCTAATTTAAAATACTAAAAGCCGTTCAGGAAACTACGATTTACGACTTTCAAGCAGAAAATCGTACCAGAACGGAATAATTCGCGAACCAACTAGACTCGTGCTGTGAAACGGGAGATGCGAATGATAAAAATGTGCATCTCGTGCGAGCGATTCGGTGCCACGTGCGTCTGCATGTGCAAAAGCAGAGATTTGAAATGTAAATCGCAAACCTTGGCGTGGAACGAACGAACAGTGAGGAAAGCGGCGAGTTCACGGAGCGTGTGCAACTAACTAAAAGCCAAAGAGAAGAGTCACCACCTTTGCTGTTGCTGCTGCCGAGAGAAATGAGCGAATTTACAAATAAGGCGGCGATCTTTCCATCCTTATTTGGCAAACGCGCCGACAACATGTGTGCGCGAGAGAGTTTCAAAATCTCGATGGAAAGCCGGAAGGCTGAATGCTGGCCGTATGACTCGCTCAATGGACCGGGAGGATGCGGGGGGGGCCTTTGACTTTGTCTCGCCGCTCGTAAACGCGTTTTATGCCTACACTTTTCGCTCATTGCGACGTGGTGGGAATGCTAAAAGCGCTCTTGGTGATCCTCACAGACGGTATTGTTTCTGCGAAAATTATAGGACACCCGCCAAATGGTACTCTAGCGTCCAACTTTGAGTGCCGACGGCCAAATTTTTGTCCCCGACGGCCGCAGGTCCAAATTTTAATCTCGAATGTGAAGATAGCAATGGATTTTAAATCATTTATTGTCATAGAGCGTGGGCAAAAGTTTAACATTTGGTACTCGTTGATAGTAACTTTCCCTTTGTAAAAATAACTATATGTATATGTTTTTAGCAAAGTAAACTCTGTTCTAACCGATTACGCAACACATTGAATTCCAAGATGTGTATTAGGTCAAGGAAGAATTACGACAGGATTCGCACAATTATCCGTCTGTTTTTCCCACGGCCGGCTTTCCCGAAAAAACCAAGCATCGTCCGTTTTTCTTCAAGACAAGTATTGTTTAAATCCATGATAAAATACCGATTATGTGCTGGTCAAAAGCTCACGATCTTTTTTTAGCAGACTAAAATCTTTTGTAAAATACAAACAAACCAAGGAATTTTATAAACAGAGAAAATCATATTCATCTGCCTTTTGAATTTTTAGTGATGCAAATTTTCTGCATGTTCTCTTCAAACTTAATACATAGAACACGTGTCCCATCGTAATTTACAATTGCCTAAACACGCCCACAAGTTGACATCTCATGTTAAACGATTTAAATTTCGTAATCCGGCAACACCGTCTCTAGACAATTGCCATTGTTATTCGGTAGGTGTGCTAATTGAGACAGTTTGTAGCGTTTGTGTGCTGTCGCGCGGAGGTTAGATCGTGTCTTCATTTGAATAAATAGAAATCTGAGGGCTCGCGTGCCACATTTGAATAACCATTCCTAGTCGGGCGCACCACGCAAGTCGGAAAACGCCACTTCATACTTTTCCCAGCTGCCTATTGCGCCACTGACTGTGTAATATGTGTGCGACCCTCGGCGAATTGGATTAACCTTTAGCAGGGGATAATCCCTTGTTTTCTCACAGATGCGAAAGTCGTAAATAATACTCTTAAAGAGTAATAATTGCAGACATTTGTTATTGGATGATTTTCCCACCGACAGACCAAGCTGAATTCGGCTAGCGGGCAAACGGAAAGTCAGAAAAGGACGCCGGCCTTGCGGCGCTTTGAATGTTGGTTAAACAGACGATATAAGTGTGCACTTGTGAGTTGTGACATATTGTATCAAAACAAAACCAATAAAGTTGTCATTGTGACGAAGGTAAACAAGGGGTTTCTTCTTAACTCTCACAATTTGATTTCCAACGCAGAAAATATTTTATTATTGCTAATTGTAGAACCTTTCGTAACACCAAAGTAAGTATTTAATTATTTTCTGTAGAGACAGCGGGTGATGAAGAAGATTAGTTAATTTCAAAGAGCTTTTTGCTGTGAACTGATGCAAATTTTCAGTATTCAGCACTCAGCCCTTTGCGCACGTTTGCAGACTGAACTAGCTTGCAGAAAGTTAGCTAAAGGACCGAACAATGACAGAATTTCAAGCAACCGCTGCAGAGCAAACACGATTTTGTATGAGCAGGAGCGAGCAAGCCCGCGGATAAATTAATTCAGCGGCTCTGTGCCAAACTGCTGGCTGAATGCTGCATCCTGTATTTCCCAGCGAAAGGAGTTATGTAATGCTGCCTTTTATATCGTGTAATACTTCCAGAATAGGGTTTGCTTTCGTAAGCTTATTTATCGGGTCTTCATGAAATTGTAATTTAATGAGTCGCTTTTTTCTTTAAATCAGATGATGTGTACGGAAAATTTTGAAAGCACGAGATAAAAATTTTAATTAATTTTGTGGTTCCGTTTTTAACGCTCTAGATTTTGGTTATCAAGTTCATTGTTTTCAATTGTGTAGCTATACAACAGGAAGAAAAGCTTGAATGAAGTCTACCTGTGAATGTTCACAAGGAGAGTATCTCGATATAAACCAGTTTTTGTAGCACATAAAGTCACCTTTATGCTTTGATTAAAATGAACCAGTTTTAGAAGTAAACTGCCTTGACCTTACTTGCTAAAATGTTGACCAAAAAGTTAGCCTTAATGTCAATTTCTAAAACAGGTACAGCACGTAGAGAAATTTGCACATAGCATGATTTTAACCGAGGAGAATGAGATTTAAGAAAAATTAATCTTTTCAGTCACACAAAAAAGGACAGTGAGTTATGATGAGCATGAACACCCGACCAGAATTGATCGATATCATCTAATGAAGTCAAGTTTGTCTAATACGTAGTTTTAACGGCTTAACTTAATCTGAGTTTCATCAGGCTAAATGTTGATTTTTATTCCCATCACAAGATAGGAAATCAACCAATCCAAAAAGTGTCAGTTTGGTATGCCTGCGAATTTTCTATAATCTGAGGCTTCGATAGCAAAAATTCAGGTTTTCAGCGAATAAATTCGATCCGCGTAGGTTAAATTTTTTGGAAACAGGATATCATGAATCCCTACAAAAATGTAAAAACCAGCTTCACTCACCGGAATATCATTGGACAGACTTTCCATACTGGCAAAGGCGCTGTATATCTTGGACTTGCTTTTCTTCTTTTTCTTTTTGGCTGCTGGCTTGGCCGCCGACTTGCTGTTGGACTGCTGCTGGGCCTTAACGGCGGCGGCCCTCTTAGACGTGCACCCGCCCATGGGTTACGTTCTCCGGGTGCTCTGCTGCGAACAAATACAACATGTGCCAAGTAAGGCTTGGATTCGCCCCGCAAACCGCATTGATTCTGCCCACCGTGCAAGAGAAAAGGTGCATCTGCTGGTCCGTGCAAAAGCACTGATTCATCGCTGGGCAAACAACACAGAATGATAAAAAGCGAACAATAGATAAAAAGGTACACAAGAGGTGTGCCTCGAAAATATATGCTAATGAGAGAGAGGCGAGGTGACAACAGCGGATGCTGCGTGAAATCTTTCCAGCCCGCAAATGCGTATAGAGCAACACAGATGCAAATTCGTAATTTTGCAAAAAAAGGTTGCCTTGCGTAGGTGTTCTCAGTTTCTCGCTCACGGGAAAAATAAAATTGCACCACATCTCTCTCGCTCCGGAGCAGCATAGCGTAGAAAGAGACAGGTGTGTGCGTTTGTGACATTTTTCACACGCACCGCTGATTTCAGCTGATCGGGATGCACCAGCTTTATGCATATTATCTCCGCAGTGCATGCAAATTAAACACCCCTACAACACTACTCACCTCCGCACATAGGCTCACGATATCGGCATAACGAAATTGTTTCCCGCCCTCAGCGTGCTCGGCACAGGCACTGTCTGGTCATGCGAATTTCAGCTGCCGAGAGCAATTTGCGGACACTTCACACGAATGTTTATACTTGCACCACTGCTAGTAGTGCTAGTCAGTCGCGGATGAAGAATAATCTTCAAGAATTTTCCATAGTTCACAATTCACCCGCAAGACACCTGCTTTTCGGCCCGTAAGGTTGGCGGCGTTACGCTCGCGACATGCAGAGCCCTCTTTCCGCAACTCTAATAATCTATCTTTGTTTGAGACTGGCACTGAATCAAGCAGCAACATGAGGTTGGTTGACACGTGAAATCCCGAATTAAATCCCGAAAAATCGGCACCATCGTCCGCCGATCTTTTAAAACTTTTCTACCTTTGTGTTCTACATAGTCTTAAATTTCATTTATATGCCATTAGGATCGGATTGTGCTCGTACAGCGGGTTCAAAATCTACCCGGGCCATGGCAAAACAATGGTTAAGGCCGATGGCAAGGTAATTTGTTTTCTACCTGAAATCGGCAGTGTTCTAACGATTGCTTCTTCTGCAGGTTTTCACATTCTTGAATTCCAAATGCGAGTCCTCCCAGCTAATGAAGAGGAACCCGCGTAAGGTTACGTGGACCGTCTTATACAGGCATGTTTACATCTTCGTGTCATGGCGGCAATGGATCTACTAACACTTTTTACTGTGCAGGCGGAAACACAAGAAGGGTCAGGAGGAGGAACTGACGAAGAAGAGGACGAGGAGGACGCAGAAGTTCCAAAGAGCCATCGTCGGGGCCTCTCTTTCTGATATCCTTGCGAAGAGGAATATGAAGCCGGAGGTTAGGAAAGCCCAACGTGACCAGGCGATCAAGTAAGCACACAACATATCCACTTCATAAAAATATCTTATTATTAACATTATGAGATTGAATTGGTGGCTGAATTTAACTCCTCATCTATTTGTCCTAAAAATGTGTGTAGATAGGAAAATTTGTTTTCAAATAGTGATTAGATATAACATCAATTATTCTGTATCCGGTTTAATGGATCAAAACTTATAATATATAGATATTAATATTACCAGAAAAGGGTTTCTACTGTCTACTCACTGCAAAACATAAATGAAACAATTGAATAATGAAATGCTACTTAAGTTTACACCCATTTTAACCTTTGTGCACTTGTTTTTAAGTATAAATATATTTGTTTTAATTTTGACTGGTTCAAAATGGATTACTGATCGTTGAAAAGATTTTTAAATAAATTGTGTTTTATGTTCAATCTAGAAAAATAAATTTAATAAAGCCATAATTGTTCATCCTAACTGTTGCAAAATGATAATTATGCATTTTTGCACTTAGTGTCAAGTATACACGCCCCAATTTATAGATTATTTTCTGTTTTATTTTAACTGTGATAGAATTTTCACGTAACTGTCCCATACAATTTCAAAAGCAAATAATTCAAAAAGTAATGTCTATTTTGTAATTCAGATAGTGACCAATAAAAATCATTGGAACACTTAATTTTAGCCAATTCATTCTTTACGCCTACTTAGTATGAAGAATAAACCTACGCTGGTGTACTGAGTTTCAAAAGACGAAACTATCATAATCTTTACGTGATTGTCACACAATTTTATTAATTCTCTTAAAATCTGACATTTACATCTGGTTTCAGGATTGCTAAGGACCAGAAAAAGGCACAGAAAGCCCAGAAGAAGGCTACCGCACCTCCCAAGGCCAAGCAAGCCCCTAAGAGCAAGGCTGCCAAGCCCCAACAGAAGGCTGCTCCCAGAGTTGGAGGAAAGCGTTAAATACCTTATTATTTGTAAAAATTAAGCGTGGCTTTCAAATGAAACACTTTTTTCCCAGGAATAAACCAGTTGTTCTTTTGAGGTCCATGTTAAAATTAGAACATTTCATTTCGTAAAAATGCATTATTTATTCATCGACTAGAATTCTACACAAGTTTTCCATCAGTGCATGTATACGCTCTGCCTGAGTGTATCTTTGTTGGGTACCACTTGTCCTCTCCGTTCTTGATAAATAGATGGATTTTCTCTTGGTTAAAGTCTCTGTTTGAGTAGGAGCACAACTTCTTTGTCCCTTGCTGAACGTGTTTCAACCCCTGAAATGTGTTTTTTTTTAAATTAGAAACAAGAAGTATCAATATGGAAGCACTCTGAGCAGATTAAAATCGAATTCCAAAAATAATTTACATCTAAAAAAACTTTATTGCACTTCATCTATCATCTTCCAAAGTATTTTCAGCAAATAGCTTCAATTAATGAAATGTTAAGTGATTCCTACCAGTTCGAGACACTTTCTGATGCAAATCCTGCGTCCCCTCATTCCTTGTGGGGGATGCTCGTCCAAGGTTTCCTCCATGGGGTAGGTGTAGATGGCGTTTTGCTCCTCGTCTGTCCGCAGTGCGATTCCCTTCTGATCAGTCTGGCTCTGGAGGAACACGCCGCAGGTGCATGGCACGGGTCGAGCACTCAATCTGTCCCTGTTTTGGCTTACGTGCTGGCCTCTTCTGTGAAAGCTTCCTGAAACACTGGATGGGAGTTACGTCTGATGCAGGCAGCACCAAGAGGGCTCACCTGGCCGAAATAGCTGCTAAGACTGCAAGGGAGGTCAAAAGTTTTGTCAGGACCATTTTGCGTTTTGTTTGAGAGTGAGTTCGCCTAAAGAGCTTATATAGTTGTTTTCCTGCTGGCTAAGCGCGATTCACTATCTAGCACCTGCGTTTCGCTGAACTTGCGTCCCATTACTCCAGTTTTAATGATTTACAAAACACGCAGCACATCTGCTCACCAACATAAACACTCCTGGTAATCCAATGGAATGCCGAAAGATTTTCAAGGGCAGTATATAAGTCTGAATTAAAAAATTGACTCTCATTAATTGAAAGTTTAGTTTTGAACACGATTTTTATCAAAAACCAATCTGCTAAATGAGACAGCATACTGTTAATAAGTTTTAATTACTAAAAAGGCATTCTATTAAGATAAATGAAATATTATACACAATTATTACGTTTTTGCCAACTCGCCATGGCTTCAAATAAACAATTCATTGTCACAACTAAATAATGCGTATCAAAGTAAAATGGCCCAGGAGAAAACTATGCAACCAGCGTGTCCTGAGTGCACAGACGATTGCATACCTCAAATTATTGGTGTTTTATATTCCTTTGATTTATTACTTGATGGAGTCACCTGCAAAGAGAGATCTCATCTTTAGCTACGTTAATCTCCTTATTTTGCCTTATTATTTTATATATTACTTGTTTAATTTTCTGAATAGCACACATAATACATTGTGTCTGTGACAGGGATTGAAATAAAAATCACGTAGGTCCAGTTTTGTTTCGTTTTTAATTAATAATAAAGAATGTTGTATTCCGAATAAAGTTTCACATAATAATATTAATAATGGACAATAATAATATAATAATTACAGAATCAATAGCAACATAAATATCTAAAAGTGGGAACTTGTTTTTACATTAAGCCACGTGACCGCAATACACTAATCATTTAAATAATGGCAAAATTATTATGCAACTTCTGTTTAGACAGGACTTTGAAAACCGATTCCTTTCGGACATGGCAAATAATAACTACATATTATTGTGTCATAACGATTGGTAACGCGAGCAATTTTGCTAAACGAAACTATATCCTGTGTGTTTGCAAAAATCTGCAGGAAAATGCGTTTTGCTCCTTCCCCTAGGACTTAAAGCGTTGGGTTTCTCTCCTACCGATATGTTAATGTTGTTGACATCCGACGCATCATCTGCTGAACAACTCAGCACAGTTCAACTTAATGCTACTGTATATCTCTCGTTTAACCTAGAGGCAACTTAAGTTTCAATTACGTAAAACAACTCGTAGCGACTCGACCTTATAGTGGTTAATCACTTGAAAAAGCAGCAAGAATAGTTTCTTCGGAAGTACGGCTAGCTAAGAGGCATTTTGAGTTAAAAAGTTTCTCTTTAAAAATATAATCGCTATCGTATGCATTGATTCCCCGCACAATACCGACGTTTTCCAAGATAAAAAGCGACGGGCAAATTATCTCAAAAAACTGCCAACGTGATGTGAGTGTGACCAACGCTATGGCTCCAGCAATCACATTTCTCATCAGCGTGAAATAAATAAATACAGAGTAATAGGTTAGCAGTTAGTACTTCAGCTAGTTTGTCAAATCTAATATGGCCACTCAACCAAATTATGAACATTTTAAGCATTAAGAGAAATACTTGAATAAAAACTTATACTTTTGTCCCTGCAGCGGTGCTGCGACAGTTTAAATTCAAACACACGGAGACATGTTTCGAATATCAGAAATACAGCAGGAAGGACGACTTATTTCTTGATTCGATTTTTAAGTCTAAATTACAGCACCGTTGATTATCACTTATTACGCTTATTTACAATCAAAGAAAAAGTCAGGACGAGGCTTACCAGCCGAAGCTAAGAACCAATTTGACCACCCACCAACCTAAGCAACTAGTCCACTTTGATTTTTGGCTGGAAATCCGCCTTCAGAGCAAAGATATCTTGATGTAATAGAGGGGGTTCCATGAAAAGCACAGCGCGTTTCCAACGTTAACTACAAATTTTTACCCTTGAGTTTTAGGCGCACAATCTTGGTCACTGTTTTTGATGGAGGAATGTCCTCCCCAAAAGCTATAGGTTAAGTCGTCGAAAGACTAAGCTTGATAATTTATTATTTCCTCATTTTAGTCACTGCTCTACGAGAAAAATTTACGGTACAACGATGTAAGCCTGTCGTGTCCCATCAGCAGAATCGCCACATATATACTCTAGTCAGTAGTTTATGCCAATTTACAGCCGCATCAGTTGCAATTTTGTGCCGCTCGCTAAGTGATACCTTCTGTGTACGTGGGCGCTCACTTCCTGCTAGTCGGTGATTGATATTTGCGCAAAACCTATCAGGGTCTTCTCGTCGGGTATGTCTGCCGGGTTTGTTCCAGTGTTCTAAAAGTCAGAGAGGTAGGAGTTTATTTTAATCTGGGGTCTAAAAGTTTTAATTCAATCTACTTAGAAAAACAGACAAAAAAATCACAAAGCAGGAGAGATGCTTTTCAAAGCAATAAATGAAAAAAAAATGAAAAGCACTGATTCCATTGAAGGTTCACAAAATTAGGAATTTTCTAGTCTAGTTAATCACTTATAAACCACTGCATAAAAAACTGTTTTGATCATTAGGAGAAAAAACATTAAGTTGAACAACCATGAGACCTAAGAGTGAAATTTCAAATAAACCAGCCTGAGTGAGGTCATGTTTAAAAAACATACATACACACATCACAGTAAACATGTTCATCGTGCCTATGATCTGCAATGATAATAATAACACACAAGAAATTTATGTAGGGGGAGGAGGGGGAGACATCTTAAGCAACGAAAAAAATCCACTTTTTGAATGTTAAAAATTGAAATGAAAAACACTAAAACATACAAGTTGTTAGGAACCATGCCGAGGGGACAAAAATGGGGAGCAAAAACAATTGCAGATAGTTAATGACACATGCTTGAGCTGCAAAATGTGGTACGTACTGCCTGCGCCATCTGGTAACTCACTAATGGGAAGGTGATGTTCTTTCCGGCAGTCGCAGCGTTGTCAATGAGCTTCTGCAAGTTGGCCGCGATCGCCACCATGTCATGCCCGTCCACCAGACTCGCGCTCACCAGTTCTGACGCAATGCCTTCAGCACTATCTTTGCCCACGGCGAATTCAAACCTTATATCGTTAAGCTCTCGTTTTGCATTCCTATTGGGGACGAAAAAAATGTAAATTTTTAACACCAGAAAAAACACTCAACTGGCAAAGATAGAATAAAATTAATCTTGTTTGAGTAAAAAGTACCTTAAAAATTCAATTAAAAATGGAACAATTACCTAATAAATGTTTTATTAAAAAATAGAATAACTATAACAATTGAGCTTGAAATTTCTTTGTTAAATGTTGCATTAATTCAATGAGTTTGCCACCGACTTATAATTTAACTATAACGTGTTCTTTGTCGATGAATGAACGACTGGCCATTGATTGTAAGATCTAAGTCTGTTCTATTCATAATTGTTTAGTCTGGTCTATCGACTAAAGTTAAGCTAAAATATGTCCATTTAATGGAAGAGTGCTAAAGAGAACAAACTTAATACACGGCAAATAAGATTTGAAACAAATTTTGAGGGGATAATGACAACAGATAGATTGCTAAAAATTACTCTCACCTCATTCTAAGAACTAGATTGATCGGCACGGCATGGTTGAGTGGTGCCGCCGTGACTGGTGCGGTTTGACTCTCAAGCACAGGAATTGGGCCAGAGCCTGTTGAGCTGGTGGTGCTGCTGTTCTGCGCTGTGTGGCTCGGCGTGCTGTTGATGACGGGCTCAGGTTTTCCATCGTTCAGCTCCTCCTCGCTACCAGAGGAGCCCTGGTTGACCAAAAGGTTCATTGGTTTCTCTTTCCTGATGTGCAATTCATCGTCAGAATCCTAAATTATCGTTTTGATTAGTTTTCATGTCTGCTTGATTGGGTCTTGTTACCTCTTGCGAAGACGCATTTTCTTCGTCATCTGACCAAACCCACTCTCCAGTCACGGTTCTGTGAAGGCGACCAGATGTGCCAGGTTGTCGCTTAGATGCCTGAAAAAATATTAATACAGAAGGGTTACAATGATAAAATAATAATTTTTCTATTTTATATTGAAACCCTGTGAAACCAAACCAAATTCAAAGAGCATCAAATTTATTACAAGCTAGTTTGCTAACACATCAAATAAAATATATTTTAACGCTTATTTTCTAGAGAATCAGGAAAATCTTTTACCTTCTGAGATCTTGTTTCAATACTGGGTCCCATAGTCACTAGAGTCTGCTGCAAGAACTTCCTGTCTTTCGCCTTCTTGAAGAAAGGGTGCTTCAAGAGCTCTGTTGCTGAAGGCCTGAAAATAAAACACCACACATGTTGTTATTAACAGTTGGTGTTATTATTTTACTAAAAAAAACTTTTGCTGTTCCTTCAAAACTATTCTCAGCTCTTAACATTTTATTTTATAAGAGTACAAAGTTTGATTAAATGAAATTACTCAACTAATTGTGTTGTTACCATTCCACAGAGTGAAATGAATATTCAGGAAAATATTTTATTGGGAGAGGCTTGCGCATCAAAATATTTTTGTATTTAGCAGTTTAACTAATTAGTCTAACTGGAAATGTTTAGAGCACAGTAGGAAACGTGTATGCATCAATTTGGAATTTTGATCTATCTATAAATAAATTTTTCATCTTATTATAAAATCAGAATGATTGATGTTTTGTACTGATTTCAATTTCAACAGCTGTATTCGGAGCTCAAGAAATGATTGTCAATCGCAGTTACTTCTAAAAAAATCATAAAATGTAAAATCTACTATTTCTTTAGTCGAATCACCTCTTAGTAGGGTCCTTTTGAAGGCAGTCAACGATCATTTTCCTGAAGGTTTTGCCGTAAACCTTGTACTGATCCTTCTCCTCAGCGCCAGTGTCCAGGGATGGGGGGTCATTCTGCAGAGTTAGCATGAGCACCTTCATGGGCGGGTATTTGTGGTAGGGCGCAGTGCCAGTGGCCATCTCGATGGCCGTGATGCCGAAAGACCAGATGTCGGCCTTGAAGTCGTAACCATGGTCCTGCTCCATCACCTCGGGCGCCATCCAGCACGGCGTGCCCACGAACGTGTGTCTCACTTTTTGCCGAGAGAGGTCACGTCCGGTCGCCAGCCATGCACTCACGCCAAAGTCGGCGATCTGCACTGTGCCATCCTCGCCAAGCAGGATGTTGCCGGCTTTAACATCTCTGCGTTCAAAACAATCAAGTAAATACAAATTTGAAGATGTTTAATACATATATAATGTTATAATAAATTTGTTTTCCTAACAAACAAACAGAAAATTCCGACTTCTGACCTCAATTTTGAAGATTGTTTTATAATATAATAATTAAATTTAGAAATTACCTGTGAATCTGTCCATTGCTATGGAAGTACTCCAATCCCTTTAGCACTTCTTTCAAAACTGTTGCTATCGTGGCCTCGTCAAACACACCGTGTTTGCAGTTACTCGACTTCATCTTGTGTTTGATTATGTCCAAGAGCGAGCCACCCTCCAGCAGCCGCAGCACCAGCCACAGCTCCTCGCGCACGACAAAACTCGTGTAGTAGGTCACTACGTTTTCGTGGTTGCACGATGACATTGCTTGAATTTCTTTCTACAAGATACATAAAAATTAGTACTGATTATCAACTACTTAAATTGAACCTACTAATAGTTCGTCCATGCTCGTGTTCCATTTTTCCAGATTTATTCGCTTTATGGCACATTTCTCTTGGCGGGGTTTGCAAAAGGCCCCGTGAACCACAGCCGTCGCTCCAACACCTGAAGTAGAAAATAAACAGTTAGTTGAATTTTTTGTGACGTCAATGCTCTAGTCGCTTCAAAAACACGAGATTTAAAAATTAAAAGCCAACGCATGGTTGTAATGACTTTCAAAGTGAAAATAATATTTTCCCCACTTGAAAAATCCTGCTTACAATTAGGAACGAAGGGGGCGTGGCACTCCCTCAAAATTTCCTTTGAGATTCAAACTAAACAAATCGATGCTACGGCATAAACTAGAAAATTTTGCCTATTTACCAGATTGAAGATCAAATTTGAAAAACTGGCAGGTAAACACAGGCCAAGTGGCCGCGAGGAATGCATTTTCACGTGGGTGGCACACCCCCTTTAACCATGACCGAGGGGAGTGGGGCCCCCGGTCAATCGAAGGGCCCAGCGGCCGAGCCCTACGGGACGCCGACAGGGCCGCTCGTCACTCGATCTACGGGTGAATTCGGCGGCCGAATCGGCGCCGGCCGTCGCGCGCCAGCAGAGCCGATATGACGGGGTGCAGTGGGGACGGCCTCTGACGGCCGTACGGCGGCCCCCGACAGCGGTGACCGGGTGGCCGTGGCCGCCAGAGGTTCCTGGCGGGGCGTGCTCACCGATCACTTCCTTCAGTTCGTAATCTTCCTTGGTGTTAGGCCAACCAAGGCCGGTGGCACCAGCTCCTGACTGCGCCATTTTCGTTGCTAGTATGTCTCCAACGCTCTGACGGGGGCGCGACTTCGGCGCGGGAAACACTAGTTCAGCGCCAGTGGATGATTTGCGCCGGAAAATGCCTGGCGAGCCTGGCTGCACTACTCCAGGAGAGATTTTCCTGCGGGAAAAGGCAATGCGATAGATTGAAATCCAATAAACAGCGGCGGAAATAAATTCTTTCGGTGTTTATAACTTTTACTTTCCTAATATGTAACTTTAAAACACGTCATACAACGTGTATGTACGTCACACACCACGTTTTCTCTATCCTTATCTGTTATCTAATATGGTTTTACGTACAATTCGATTTATCATCACGACACGACCAAAATTTCCACTTAACTTCAGGTAGTTTCTACTGTTTGATTCAAAACTTTATCAATGAGTAATCGAGTAGTACCGGCTTGAATGACTTCTACTCTACAGTCATGCTGTTTAAACTGTCGGTGAAACAATTATATAATATCCTCAGCAAGCAGAGAGTTTTTAAGGGAAAAATAAAAACATTAGCAGCCATCTATCCTGAGTAAAATCCATGAATCCAATATTCTCTCATTTTAATTATCATATAGAAAAAAACTATTCATCTCCAGTAAATATGATACAATTTAAAAGGAAAGACAAGATTTTTCCCCTAAGCAATTTTTTTCATTCGACGATCATAGCGTTTAAAACACTCAGTTGCCCAGGATTTAAAAAAACCATAAATTCAATAAAGACTATTTTTTAATGCATAATAAATATCAACAATGCACAGTTTAGCGAAGACACTTCAAAGCTTTCCAATAAAAATACAAATATTTCTCCACAAGAAAATCAATAATTCAGGTCTGCAACTATACATAGTTCAGTTTCGTGAACAACAAATTTATTTTTAAAATTCTAAGATTCGGTTTTTCATTGGGATTTTTTAAAATAGCAAAAAGCATACCAAGAAAATGTTATTCTGCCTTTCGATGAGAAAGGTGCTAGCAAAATTCACTCTTAGGCGCAATATTTATTTCGTAAAAGAAATTCTGCAAAAACTCCTCTTTACACTCAATCAAGCACCATTTCTTCGCGATTTTCTTATACACTTTGCAAGTACGAATGAAAAACCCACTATTTTGCAACCTTGAATTTGTTATTTAAAAAAAGAAAAACTCTACACCATCACCTCCTGAAACATATAATAACACTTACTCGGTCTGATATGCTATGTAAAATTCAGCACCGCTGAATTCACTGCCGTGGCGATCTTGCCAAAGTTAACAATGATTTCGCTCGTTTTTACCTCTACTACGGTTTGCAACAAAATTCATGCGCGCGGAGAACACACGACTCACACACATGGACATGGTTCTCCTTCGTTCGCTCGTGTTTGCCTTTTTGCGTTGCTTCGTGACGTGTAATTACGTAACCTGCAATTGTGTATCCTGCTGATTATGATGCAAAGTTGGCCGGTCGTGTGTCGCAGAGTGCCATAAAATTTCTCATTTTGGCCACGAGATAAAAAGCAATAGTGTTGTTTTAGTGTGGAGCCGCATGGATTTGGCGCAATAATAAAAAATAATTTCCATTATTTCGTACAGCCGATGACCATACACTATAAACGCATCTCCTCCAACAAAAAAATTTCGAGAAGCGTGGAAAATAAATTTTAAATTAATAAGCTTGTATGAAGTCAGGCGGTACAATCTTTACTTAAAAACGATTTAAATAAAACTGTACACACAAGTCTTAACTTAAGGAAGTATTGTAATTTTCTAAATAAAAAATTGATATTTTTAGATTTTCTAAACAAAAAAATATACATTCTTACAAAACTAAAAAAACAGAAATATCTACTGGCCTGGAAATTGGAAATGTCCTCATCAACTGAATATATACCTGAGTCTTCTAGGAAGAAGATGATTATGATTATCCATATATATAGTAGTGTTTTTAACAAAAGTACAAGATTTTTATTTTTTATGAACGGGAAAAATATTCCTCGTGTTTTCTGAAAGACCGTTTGTACTGTATGTTCAAATGTTTTAATCGGTCGTCGTTTTTGAGATCAAATAATGGTCAAATACTGTCATCTATATACACTAGGAAAAATTACATTTTATTGATAATCGATTCAATGGTAGAGTTTTTAATAATATTTGAAGGGCAATGTGTACAACACAAGAAGATTAAATAAAATAATTTAATCTACTTCTAAATTTAAAGCTTTCACCAATTTTCGAGCAAAATAAACCTAACCTGCTACCGATTCAAATAGCCAGAACACCAAACTTGCAAGAATACAAACAAAGGAAAAACATGCTAGTAGAAGTGCTCGTTTCAGAAAAGTTGTGTTAAAAAGAAGAGAAGACCAATATTTGGGAATTGTTACCTGTGCCTTCCGACTGTGAGGTGTCCGAAGATTCCAGAGTGCTCCTGGAAGCTGGGGCCCCTGGTGAGGGGGTGGCTGAGGGTGTGCAAGAGGGGCGGATGCACCCTGGCGCGGGCCCTCGCCACCGACACTGGACTGTTAGGGATCGGCGACGGAAGTGAGACACCGTCACCAGGCGAGCTAGATATTAAAGAAAAAATAACCAACCAGGAAAGAAGAAAAGGTCAAATTGAGAAAATTGCGAGCCTTCGCCTTTCGTGCAAAACCAATAGAATATTACATGCGAGAGTGATTAATTATTCCACTTCGAGACGTCCAGCAATATAACAATTTGAATTAGAAATCCATCTCATTTTCGCCGGCAGGCAACAAAATTAGAGCGGTGTATGCATAATAATTGTGTTTATAAATATTCCCGTATAATTACAGCCTGTCACTTTTTTATTTGAAGTGGAGAACCTTGGCAGAAAGGGCATGCTGAAGAAATTAAGAGAGCTTGCCAAAGTCATTACCTTGATTAATGCGCAAAAATTATTTTGCTCAGTCTTAAAGAAATGCAGTACACGATACGAGTGAATGCAAAGTCACTTCAATAAATGAAACAATTTTATGTGTCATGGAATTTAATCCATAATTTTTGACCAGAACCAGACATGAACAAAAAATATAAATTTAAACGGCTAGCTTTATTGCCAGTCTGGTAATCACTAACTTTTTAATTTAACGATCTCGTTTCTCATGGGTTCTTGTTTAAGATTTATGGGCACGGAGAAAAATAAATCGTTTCAGCAAAAGCTGTTTCAATTAATCGTAAAAATCTGCTGGTATAGCGATGCTGTACTGTTACCAATATACTTCTCCCGCTTTTGTTACGCAACTTTTAAAAGGCTAATCGTGTAAGTATGCGCTTCGTTATTGTAAATCGCATTTTAATTACACCCGTCTTTCATCGCTGGCATCAATTAGTGATGTAAATTGCTCTCGTTGCATCTCTGAAAGGCAAGACGCGCCGAGAGACAAGAAAATGACAACATATACGTCGAGAGCAGCGCATCGTATGGTTCTGTTTTGAACTCTGTTTAGTTGCTACATCATTCGCACTCAGGGCTATTCGCTTGAAGCAAAACTCCAAATAAAAAATGCGGCAAAGGTAAAAAGTTGAGACTGAGAGAAATAGCTGCATTTTTCTTAAATAAACTTACTGAAATATCTTATTTAAAAAAGAAACAATTTCTTCAAGCTTATTCTTTTAAATGTGCAGACTTAAAATGTATCCTTAATTAGACAGTATGTTTTTTTTATCATTTATACAAAAACAATTTTTCCAACATTGAACAAAAGAACTGAAACTGATCTAACCAAAAATATTATTAAAAATAGAAATTGAGAAATGTTACTCCCATAAGGAATTTAATTAAAATTCTCAATGAAAAAACCTTTCAGATACGCTGCCAAAAAATGGAGGCAGCAGGAACCTTCATGGTAAATGGCAATTTTAGATCCTGCAAGCTTTTTCATTGTAAAGAAATAGAATTTTACTCATTGATTTAGCTACAAAATAAGGATGGAGTTTTGGCACTGTGAATTTTTGTCAGAGAGATTTTGTTGCAGGGAGAGTGGTTGGATTTTAATTGTGCTCATTAAGCAATGGGTTCCTTTGATCGTTTTCTAAATGGTAATTTATCCGGAATTCTCGCTGTCCTTTTTTTTGTTCTGAATTTTGCTCTTCAGTTAACCGTTTTTGTTCAAAAGTCAAGGAGTCTATCAAATTTACTCATAGGATGTTTAATATCACAATCATTCCAACAATGCATTAGTACTAATTTGTCAAAATACAAAACATGTGATAAAGGGCGTCACTTTTACCAAACAGCATTTATATTTCCTCTTATATGTTTAAGTTTAATTTAAAATAAATCATTTACTATTCTCCAGCGAAATTTGATTTAATTTGAGGGAACATGTTGACGGCAATGTTTATTTCAAGTTAAAGCAAATGGAACAAAATAACCATGACTTGGAAGCAAGGCCGCTTTTCCTTTTTGAGTCTTCGCAAAAAATTGTGATCGAATAGCTCTCTCCTTGCTTTGAGACACCTTCTTAATGCTATATTCCTGTCTGCGGCAGCAGGGCCATGCACTGCAGGCAGAGTAAATGTGTATGTGACGAGCATTCGCGATTATGACAACATGCAACCCGTGCCCTTATACCGCGAGCTTTACACTTTGTAATTGTTATGCGTTATTGAAAACGACTGCCAACATGAATATTCAATTAGACGCACGGGACAGGAATATGCAAATCACGGCGAAAAATAGCCTGCGATTAATGTGGTAATAAAGCCTTTTCAGACATTTATGTGTGCACTCCTTGGATAGCGAGTTGAAGCAATTTTCCGTAGTAAGCCGCCGCGCACTTTCTGCGATTTATGTTGGGAAAATAATATTTGCTATTTATAGACGTGATAGCATTGCAACAATTTCACCGCGTGCGACAGGAAAGTCGGGAGAAAAGCGGAATGTGCGCAGCGTAATAGGAAAATTGCTTAATTATAGGTGTGAGAAACTTGATGGGCGTTTTATGGCTGAATGGGTGAGCATAACAGACAACCTGGTCGTCACAGTAGTCATTAGTCAGTCTATTCAAACGAGAAACATTAGATTTTGTTATTTCAATCTGCTGCGGTTTTAAATTTTATTTCAAAAGCAGTGATTTAGTGTAAAAAATAGGTGCCGCGTTCGAGAGTAAATTAAAATGAGGTTTTTTACTGGAGTCAGCAAATTTGTAGGATGTTACTTCGTTTCAGGTTAGAAAATTTGTCTGATTCAATCGCAAAAGAAAGCTGAACGATTAAAACGAAGAGACTCTGATGTTCAGAAATTAAAAGCCACATTCGAGAGTGAAAAAATTATGAAACGAAAATGGTCTGAGCAAAGAGTGGCTAAACAAAGGTGTTTATTTTTAACTCCAATGTTAAAAAATATTTAAATCAACGAGAGAAAAGATTTTTTAACTAATGGCAATATAAATTAGTTAAAAATGTTAAGAAAAATAGTTTACTTATCGCGGAATTTTTACTTAATGCTTATTGTGAGGTAAATGTCATGTAAATAAAAATTTCTCAAACTAGATAACCGTGTTTGCTATACGTATTATTTGTCGAGCCAACACACGCGCACAAGGATGGAGTGACGATCAATCAAACTCGATTGATCGCGTTGTGCAGCGCCCGTACTGCACCAATTTTCTCTCTTTAACAACCAGCCGCGAAGCAGTCAAATGGAAATTGTTGTATAAAAATCGGATCGCGTTGAGGCGCGGCGCGGCGCGGCGCTCCCCTGGACGGCGCCAGAAAAGTGTGTGCGGTTAATTTGATTTACGCACCGACCGATCGACCCTGCCGCCAGCTGAAAAAACAACACATGCGGAGCAGGAGGCTATTACTTGGTGCTGCGGTTTTTGAGGAAGTGTGATAATTATACCGGCTCTACCAGCGACTGAGCGATAATTGCCGCGCAGGTTTTGTAAGGCGGCGCAAAAACGATAAGTGCGGCGCCACTTTGGAGCGTAAACAGCAGCTATTTTCCATAACGAGTATTTCTCTCATTTGCCTGACTGATTGTGAGGGAGAGCTTTTCGCGGATCGAAAACGTGCTCTCGACTTTTCCTTCAAGAACTGCAGTTATTCGGCGCCAGCGTGACCCTGAGATATATCTAGACGCGCAACCTTTTGATCACTTGCAAATATTTGGGGAGTGCTACAAGGAAAGTTTTGGCTTCGTATTAGCGTTCACTCCTACGTTAGAATTGCAAATACATAGTTTGTCAATTCATTTTGAGGTTGTTGCTCAACTCATAATTAGTCAACTTTTGGTTAAAAATTAAGATGTTAATTTCTTCCAATCTGTTTAAATGACAAAATTTGAAAGCTTATTCGAACTTGATTAAACTTTGCGTTTTTTTGCTGTCACCCTGAAATACAAAAGACTTATCTAACAATAAGTGATAAATAATTAAAGGAATATTTTGTTATATATTATATAAACGATATTTGTCACGTTAAAAGAGTTGAATTGGTTTACAAAATGCTTTTTTTTCTTGGTATTATTTTTTTCTGCTGAAATGTTTCTAGGGAATTAATTTCAAAGCTGGGTTTTTTTTTTGAATTATTGGAAAGGAAGAAAGGATCCGTAGATTTTATTCATATTGCAAGTCAGTAGACGCGTGTTTTATTTTGTTATGGGCCCATCTCGTCGCCGTATTGAGCCCCTAATAATGAAAATTGAGAGACGGCGACGTCCCTGGCCCTGCGTGTGCAGCGGATAATGAAAATGTTGATATGCACTTGTTCGCCAGATTGAGAGCCGCTGGAGGCCAAGATATTGCCAATTATTATGGCTATCAGCCGGAGAAGCGGCGGGTCAAGGCTCACCCTCCGCGCAAGTAAAGAAACGTGCCTACTTTTCCGCATACTTTGCAACTGAAATTTACATTCAAGCTACTCTTACATAATGTGGAGATAGAATTTAACTCTTTTTCTTTAACAGAATAATGCAGTGCGCCTCATAAAAATTCGTGTTTTTAAAGATTAAATAGAAGATAGAGAAATAATTTAAACATTTGAATATATTTTAAGTGATCAAAACTCTTTTTAGATTTTGAAAAATATGTAACTAGAAAATAATTGGGTAAGTTCAAAAAATGTACGGAAGGAAAATGAATAAAAACTATTTAAACTCTAAAATGTTTGAGAAGAGAAGGAAAGCTTTTAGACTTATTGAGATAAAGTTTGTGTGTTTATTACTATTAAAAAGCGCTCAACCCTGCAAATACCAGAGCTCATATAGCTAAATAAAAAATTATAATCAATAAAAATAAATTCATGTGAATGTATTGTCAAGTACTCTGATCTTTTTTATTTACTTTTTTAAGATCGGTTCGCCTCATTTGAGATGATAACGAACAACTCGCGAAAGCCTCGTGTTCCTATAACATCACGCACGAATATAATGGGATCACGAGCCTCAACGGAGGAAGCAAAATCGAGAAAAGGACCAGCTCATGTTACTGCCCCCGCAACGGAGTCTTTTATTGAAACACCCGCGAAATTAAGTTAATGCTGGAAAAGAGCAAACTAGCAAGTAGAGTCAAATCAAATCAGCCCGCACTCGACCCCCAATCATCTCTCGGATACAAACATAATTTGAAGAGCATTTGTGTAAAATAGCAATGAAAAACCATGCAGTAGAAACTCTGTAAAGATCAATATTTTGTCAAGATTTTTCAAATCACAAAAGGGGGTGAGGGTGAACAATAGCTACTAGACCGTGCGTGGGTTTGGAAAGGCCAGCGTCGGCTATTGTTATAAAAACCTTTGCACCTGCTCAATTCATTGCTACTGACGATTTTAAGCTGAGGAAGTGGCCAAACAGCACGAAATGCAACGTTTTCGTCTCTACGGAAATATTTGTCGTATCATTTCGAGCTTCAGAAATTCTTTTAGTAATTCATGGTGGTCTGTTTTGTTACACATCGATATCGTCATTGAAGGCTAAAAATTTACAAATCAATTTGCTTGTGGAATTTTCCTATGTAGTGTGGTTAAGGTTACATCGCAGTGAAAATACGTGGTTCGCGGCCTTTTCTGTTCTGACCTTCCGAAAATGTGTGGCGTCCAGAAATAGACCCCTCTCGCGGAAGCACGCTGCTCATAATGAGACACATAATCTGCGTTTTTAGAGCTGCAACACGCACAACGCTCCAATTTGCTTGTCAAGATGCGAAATATGCTCTGACTGGCCTACATTTTTGCATAATACTACACAGACACAGCATTGTGTTTTATTTCGAGCCCGCAATTTCGATAAACTCGCGGCGGTTCGAATCTCATATTGCTCAAGTTCGAATCCATATTACCTGCAACAATGCGGGCAATTTGGCGCACGTGCTGGCAGATCACAATCGAGCGTGCATAAATCACGGCGAGACGGTCTTGAAACAAATAAAGCAGCCGCGCGCGCTCTCACTCTCGCGCGCGGCGGGCCTATTTACTCTGGATATATCAAAATCAGCTTTATACACATTTAAACACAAATACACCTATTATCGAGTGTGCACCGACGACGACGACGACGACGACCGCGTGCGCTAACCTACATTTTCGAATCTCTGTGTATTCACGCGAAGACTCATATTGTGTGCTTACCCTTGACTCGAACCAATGAACGGATAACACTTGTTTATCGGCTCAGTGTTTATTATTTGATAATTGAGATATTAACCCTGCTGATTCGAGACTTGTTAATTGCGTGAGCGACTCGACAAATTGTAACGGCTTTATTGCTATCGAGGTGTCGAGTTTTTTTCCTGAGACACGCAAGAAAAGTAATGATTATTGAAAAACTGGTTTCAATATGAGAAATAAATTTTTATGATCCTCGATATCAGTGGTACAATTTTTCATATTGGAGTTTGAGACTAAAATTAAAATTAAATATTGGAAAATTTCTTATCTTCCAAGAATGCAGCAGATTCTAAGTTTATATAGATCCATTAATATTTGTACTAGATTAAGCATTCAATATAGAGAATTCAGCTATGTGTAGAACTCGACTCATGACAAACCAATGCTATTTTTCTTGATTTTCTGCACATAAACATTTGTAGGCTTTTGGGTATTTAAGATAAGTTCAACACTGTACCTTTTGCTTTAATTGTAAGGCACTGAATGAGCACAAATTACGCAATATCAGTACGCTTGGGTCATAGTTAAAATCGTCTTTGCACGCCAAAAATTTTCTTAACGGCCCATTAGACCTATAATTATAATTCTTAAACCTATTAAAACGCCCAAAATATTCTTCAATATTGCAAGTATGTCAATGCTTCTTCATCGAAAAATACATCTTTCTGGACGAATTTAGAGACTCTCAAACAGTCTTTTAGGACCCCGTTGGTTGCCTGGAAAGGTACTAAAGTTTGGAATCAAGTAAATTCTACACGCGATTTTAATCTTTTTAAAGTTCGAAATAAATCGAACTAAATCTTGACGAAAACCACAATTTTCTCGGTTTTGATCCAGTTCCTTTCAATTTCGTAGTTTATCTAAATGATTTAAATAAAATATAGATGGCTTTGTTGAGTAAAATACCAATTTAAAGTTTAGTTAATTCTAAGAGACAGTTTGATCATCCCCTCGTTAAGCAACGTAATCTATTGCCGTCTAATTCTGAGCTACAAAGGTTTGAAATCCAATTCATTATTCGTCGATCCTGATCGGAATTCATCAACAAAAGTCTGATAAATAGAATCTCCGGGTTTCAGTGCTAGTGCAGTGCGCGCCCTTCCCGGTCCTCGGACAGGGATAAAAAGAGCAAAAAAATAAAATAAGCTAAAAAACGACAAAAACTGAAGAATAATGTGGGAAGCCCCAGTTTAAATTGGTTTCAAAATCATCTAATTGTAAATTAAGCCCAAAATACTTCTTTCACTCAAAATGCCCAAGCCTAAAAACTATAGAAACCTTTTTATTTAATTTTTCTCAATGATTCTCTGGTAAAAAAACTCATACTCGTGAGAGCCATTCTTTGTAATTTTCATGCGCAGAAATGGTTTATAAAAATTCCATAGGTTTTTAGTACAAACCTATCGCAAGCGGCACATTGTTATTTGTCTCCTTCGGCATTGCCTTTTACATATAGCTCAGCAATATTTTCACACGTGTCGGTATTTCAAGATTAAAATATTATTCATGAGCGCCCGCACTTGGCTTCATAATTGAGCGACACATATGTGAATAAACGCGTGGTTTATTGAGCAGAGAGACTTTAATGGAAAGTTTACGCGTTGCGTACTACGCGCATAATGTCAAGACAGAATGTCCTTCTCCGTCAACCTGCTGCCGTGTGAAAATACTTTATTTGACCCAGAGTAGCTAGTGCGAACCAGAAATTATTATTCAAAAGCAATTCCAGTTTCATGACACAGAGCAGATTAGTCTGTTTTTCTTTCTTTTTTTAGCTTGTATCTCAACAGTGTTGAAATACAAATGTTTTTACACGCACATATTTTGCCTTATCTGAACAGATAAACTCTTTTAAAAAAAACTTTAAAGAGTATTTTTCTGAATCAAAAACACTAAATTTTTAAGTCACGCTGATTGTGAGCTGTATTTTATATTTTAACTGGCTACTTGCAATTTGCGTTATTATTTTAATTTAATTTTTAATACTTATTGTTCAAAATTTTAAATCTCGAGCCGTAACAACAATAATATTGAAAGTTGAGAACAGCAAATTTTGATAAAATGGTAGCAAAGCGATTTAAAAGTATACAATAAATTTATCTGTCACCCCCACTGAGCTGCTAATTTGCTCACGCTTTATTTATATTAGCTTCCCATCGAGCCTAAATTGTTCCTAAACAAACAAAATTAAAAGCTAAACATTTCTAAGTAATGGCAATAAATTAAACCAGGCTTCATCCCCGTTGCAAAATTGTCGTTTTAATCTCTCGACTATAGTTTTGACGTCATCCAGGACGTCCTAATCATGAGTGAAAAACAATTAAAATCAATACAATATCTAATGTCACATTTTAAAATTACAAAAAATTCCGATATAAAAAATTCCATTCACTTCTTAACAAATATCACCCACCTATTCATGAGGCAATTTATTGCCATTATGAACACAACCTCGAGTGGTCGCCTATTTCAAAAATTTCTAAGTAAATAAACTTTAGTCTAGAAAATTCAAATAACATAGTTTGTTTGCAATCTAGAAGCAAAAGCAGTGTCACTATTTCTTTCAACTATTTTTTCTCTTCTATTTCTCTTCCTTAGTTTAATTATTTTAAACTCCTGAAATGTTGATGCTATCAGTAATAATCACATCTGTATGCCACACACGTGTCACTAAACTGTCCAAATCCAATTCAGCTCACTGATTTCTCGTGCCTAATGAATAATTAATGCACCGAATCAGTCGTAAATCATCGCATCTCGAGTCCACGCCTGCTTGAACAATGATCCGCTCGATCGCCTCATTCCTCACGCATACAAAACCGAGAACAATAATAACAATTAATTGTTCGTCGGCGAGTGCACTCAACCCGCGAGATTAATTCATATTTATACGCTGTTTGTTTATTTGTTTGTTTGCTCGGTGCGGACACAAGCGGTTCAATTGAAGGAGAAGCCGCTGCTACGTTGCTTGAACAAACGAATAACGTGTCCTCAGTCGAGTGCTCCCGTAATCAATTACGGCGTGCCCATATTCAGACGCAATCAAAGGCCGTCGAATTCCACATTAAAAGGTTGCGCGCACACACACACACACCAGCCGCGGGGACGATGGCAGGTGCATGCTCAATTTTCACTTGCGCGTAGCGTCAAGGAATGTTCGCGAGCAAACTGGACGCGACACTCGAGATAAATAAATGAGCTTGAAAATTACCATGATTCAAACTCCTTTGGAGAGAGGTGTACGTTGACAGATTGAGAAATTTCAGACATTCTTAAGAAGTACAAATAAATTTTGAGATATTAACACTTTCTACTGATGGCATTGGCATTCTCACACAACACAAAATAGTTTGGTTCGAAAATATGGATTTTATAATTATTAGTTTGTGTTGCTTGATAATTTCTTCCCCAAGTTCAAAACTGTTTTGATAAAATTGGTTTGAAAAAATTTATTTTTCAAGCATTGTAAGATAGATTTTGAGGTGATCATTATGCAATTATTTTTTAAATGGGGTTTAATTTAAATATGTTAAACTTCTATAAAAAATTGTATAAATTGAAAACCTCTTAAATAAAAATTTTCCTCTTTCTATAAATTTAAAAAAATTAATTACATTTTCATACTTCTTGCGGTTTTTGCTTGTTCGTTTTGTCTACTTTATGTGTAACATTCACAAATTAAATTTTTTAACTGCAAAATAGTAAATCTTTCAAATTGGTTGGGTTTCAACACACTTTATTGATTTCTAAAAACTTTATTTCCTTATAAATTAGTTTGAAAATGTCGTCATCTTCCAGTTAAAGTCAAGACTATTTAGAGACTGTGACAGATCAATGGATAGAAAATAGGCAGAAAATGGAAAGCGAGTAAATATTGAATCCTGGAAGTCGTATGAAGCTAATTTAAAATTTGAACAATTTCGAAAATTCTATAAATTAGAAAGTCTGTGCAATTTTTAGAAATAGTTTAAATATATATTGAATGTTTTTTTCTACGATTTACAGGTCTATGAGTTAACCAGTTCAGGTTTGAACTTTTATATATACAATTTTATCACCGATAGAAGGACTTTTAGAGGCTTTTGAGTGAGTTAAATTTCATAGGTAGGAATTTTTCCAGAACTCATTTAATTAGATCGTATGCTTTCTGCATTGACCCCTCATTTTTAGTGAATATTTGGCATTAATTTTGGAAAAACCCAATTTCTCACAAAAATATTTTTGATTGCAATTTTAACTTGCAATTATCCAGGTACTCAAAGGTTCTTATTTTTTCCGCGAGGAGTCTTAAGTCACGCTTTTTAATTTCACACTCAAGTGATCAAGGCATGTGACTGATGAGTGCGGTTGTTTTGATTCCTCCGCACTTAAAAATTTACAAATGTAATTAACACGGGGATTAAGACAGGGCTGCAAGAATATTCCATTCCAAAGTGGATCGACACGAAAATAGAGAAACAAAATATTTTCCCATCAACCAGACATCTTTTTATCAGTAGCTGCACGTGACAGCTTAACAATTATATTTACTGAAACACTTATTAGTTTTAAGACGCACCATTATTGCGCAATATACAGTATTGCAAAAAAATTGTTTAATTTTAAATTAGAGTCTACAAAATTAAATAATTTAAAAATACCAAATTTGTTCGCCTTTTGCCAGTAAAAAATGGTTTAAAAAGTTTAAAGTTTAAAACCCTGGAATTCTCGAATTGGAATAAAAAGCAAGCATAAAAATGGTGATCCCTGGCTCATGGAAAAAATAGCAAAACGTCTGTTGTCAACTACCTGTTGCTCGTTTGCAGGCGGCAAAGGCTGATAAAGTCGGTGGAGGCTGACATTTTGGCAGCTTTGTCACTCGAAAACAGGAGGAGAACAAAATAAAAAGTCAGCCTTTCGGTGCGAGTGGAGAGAAACTGCTTTTTAAACGAAGTGGATTGCGGCACCGCGCGCGGCCGTCGACGGACGAGCAGCAGTGGTTATATGGTTGTGTTGTGCGCGAGTTGACAAGCGCGGGCACTCGCACTGCGTCCCGCGGTCGTGATAAATTAACACTGGCTACTCAATCACTTAAACAATAATCACCAGCCATACATGCACTGGACGCTTGGCGATCAGTGGAAGGGAGTTGTGCACGCGTGAATCTATTCAAACCAACGGAGAGTGGGCACAAGGAGCGATACAAAAAATTATTCAGACTTGGAGCTGTGGAGCGGCCGCGGCGATTTAGGTTTTCCCGTCCATAACGATTTGAGACAAGGATAAGCTTTTTCTAGAAGTTCTTGTACTGTTCACCTTAACTTGCAAAAATAAAACAACACTCCTTAAATTTTCAAAAGCAACAAATCACAAATTTTTATAATTGGATTACGAAACATAATTAACGTTCAAATATATTAAAATGATCCATTAAATTTAATTGAGGGCAATAATAATTGAACAGTCTCACAAATAAATTATTTATAGTGGCTAATTAAAAAAATCTGCAGATATTGACAGCTATAACAGGTCATATTTAGGTTATCACAAATTTTAGGAGCTCCTTTTCTAATAAAACTAAAATTAACACAATTTATCTTGGTATAAAGACACGTCATTTCCTTAAATAGCGATTAATATCTTCAAAAAAAATCAAGAACGCTGAAAACAGAGAAAGCAGCTACTCGGCTTGACTATCTCACCTTTCAAATTTCGAGTGGACTAGCTCTGGTTAAAACTGGGGTAAAGCAGAATGCACCGATTCCGACTCATAAGCCACATGCCCAACTTTCAGAGTTTGGTCTCCCTTTGTTGTCCGAGAGTAACATCAACTATTTGCGTTTTATAACGAGTTAAATATTTAAATCATTATTTGTAGCCCTCAAATTATAAATCTCTCAGAAAACTATCCCGCAACTTGATACAAAGCCTGTTCTCTCTATGTTTAAGAATTTGCTAAACTAAATGTGGCCGGCTATCTTTTGCTGTATAACCATTATAAGATGTTTTGGGCTTGATTAAAATGCAGATGTCTTTATCACAACAAACTGTGTTGCCTACTGGGAAAATAAAAAAGATGAAGTTTATTGAAAATCCGTACAAGAATTATGCCATGATTAATGAGCAAAGCATACAAGCACAATACTTTTCAGGAATCGTGTAGGGAATCCAGCCTTTCGAGCGAGGGTAAAAATCACTTCGATTGTCTTGATGGTGGCACTGGACTATTGTATAGATAAGTTGAAGATTGACACGAAAGAAACACTCACTCGTTTGGCTGTGTATTTCATACAAGCACAGCCCCCTCTCATATAACTGTAAAAGCTTTTACAAAACATAAATATTTGTTGAACATAAATTAGTACAAGATAATGGTTGTTTATTAACTAAACTAGATTGTAGAGGCACGGGTAAAATAATATTTAGAGGTTAAAATCTATCGAGTGAGAAAATACAAATCTTATACTAAAAAACTGTCTAAAAGTGTTTGAATATTTAAAAAAGCCATCTAAAGTTCGCGCGTGAACGGCTTTAAACAGCTGATGAGGCAAAATCCTGGGAAGGTAGCTGCAGGTGTTGATTTTATTTTGCAGGTAATGTATAATGCTGTCGAGGCCTACGTGGCCCTTAATAACTACTGCGCAACACAAGCACGTGTGTGTGCAATTTATTTTTATCTTTTTTCTTCTCCCATTCAAAGATCTAAACGACAACAACAGAGTCAGTTATTCCGTTTTTAATCGATTTAGATGTTTTTGTCACATCATTTCTAGCCCAATTCACGCGTATATTTGATGCTGCAGTTTCAAGCGGATTTATTGCTGATTTAGCCGGTTTTGGTGTTTTTAGACGGTATACGAGTATAATTCCAATTGATTGGATTTGCATGATTTCATGCTCAGCGACGAATTCAATGCAAATCGTCTTCCCAGTCCACCTAAAATTACAGTTTTAAATATTAAGTTAATAAAATAATTCGGAGCAGAAAAAATCAAAATAACTATATCATTGAGAATGTACTAGAATGACAAAGTAATTCACGAGTGCGCAGCTTGCGACTCAATAAAATAGAATTTTAATGATACACAGATTTATAAAATTATTTGACTCCAGTTAGGGATAAAGGTTGAAGCTTATTGAGATATGCTTTCAATAGACAGTGACTCATAGAAACAATTTTTTTAAAGAACAATCATGCTTTTCATCTGCAAAATTAAAATCTGCAAAAAGAAATCATTTATACAAAATTTCAGCTTGTTTTTCGGACTAAATTTAACGGTTGCAAACGAATGGTGGCGGTGTTTATCTGATACTCTCATCTGCTTATTATGAAAACCCAATCCACTGCTTGTCGAATCTAAGAATAATAAAGCGGCCGGCCGCGTTTGCTGCCGGCGAAAACAATTTTATGGCAGATTGTTGCAATAATAATGGCAGTGCGTAAAACGCGGCGAGTCTTTAGAGATCACGAGATGAGCCAGAGCGCAGCATCCCAGCAGCAGCACCAATCATTGGCCAGGTCAAAACAGCTGCTGCGGATCCTGACGCCTTTGTTTAAACACATTATCGCGTTACTTTTTTATTATTTACTCTCTACCATGCAGCGCCGTGCTTAACTTAGGTCGTAAATCAACAGAAATGAAGTCATCGGTAACTGTGTGGTAAAAGTCAATCGCAGATTTTCATATTGCATAACTGTTATTTGTGTAGCTCGATCCAGACTTTTTTATGAAGGATGAATGTAATTAAATTCCAACATAATGTCAGAAGGCTATATTGTGTCACCTGGGGCATGAAAATATTTTGACACGGCGATGGTGAGTATTTATAAAAGAAATAAAAAGGGGAGTAAAATTATCGAATTTTGCAAATTGTTTCATCAGAAAAAATTGTTTTCTCGTAAAAACCGCGACCAGTCGTGGTTTAGAAATGGGGCAGCAATTTTTGCCACAAATTACCTCTAATCACTCTAATTTACATTTTTTTTCTTGAGAGCGAATTTAATAACAATTAAGACTTCATATATGTTAATTTATGGCTATTTAATTCAACTACTCCACTAGTTTTTGCCAATAAAGTCCGCCCGATTGAATTATGAGTATGCCACAGCTAGCTCCATAATATGACCAAGAGAAACATTTTTTTGTCCTAAAATCACTCTTGTGACTATGATCTTTTCCTTTTAATTCGATTTTTATCTTTATATTTAGGATGAAAACTCCCCTTTGAAATAAACCTGACGATATTAGTTAACTTCTGACAAAATTTTTTTAGGGTAAATTTTAAGCAAACTATTTTATTTTTTTATTTAACATGAATTTGCGCATGTTGGGATAAACTGTCTAGGAAATCAAGCATGTTAATTACCTTTTTCCCAAACTAACCAAGATATGTCCTAGTCAGTAATTAGACCAGAAGTGTCAATCCAAAATCTTTTGTTTATTGGTGAACTAGCATCTAGGTGGATTCCCAGGAGAGTCCCACTGTAGAACCTAGGAGAAATCCAATGTTTCCTAGGCATTCTCAGCACCGCAATTTTAAGAAATCAAATTTTCTAGAATTCTTAACTCTGCTTTTTAAATACGCTACTGTTTATTTCCTCAATATTCTGGCAAATACTTTTTGTCTAAGCTTTCAATTCAAATATTTTGCTATCGACTACTAGCTCTGACCTATTAAAGCATAAATTGCAAAACTTTACTATTATTGTCTCTAATGTATTAGTCCATTCGTTCCACTTTTTAGCTCCAGCAATATCAATCCTTGATAGAAAAATATTTCGCAGAAATATTCTGCCGGATAAACCACTAACCTATTGAGTAAAAAATAAACGCAATGCCTTTTGATAAGCATAAATAACTGCACGAGTATGCGGGTAGGCCACTTAACGGGCGATTGCGTGCGTTGCTCATTGAGTAATTGATGCACGCAATTTCATTGATACAAAGTTGGCAGAAACGGAGAATAATCGGCGACCTGCCACGGTCAGAGCTTAACAAACGAAATGCATCCTTGCATGTATGGCATTCAAATTGAATTTCAATTAAATGAAAAAATTTTGCGCACATGATTAATTTCACTTTTAACTGTGCACAAATAATTTCTTGAAAATTTTCAACCGTTAAGTAAAATGTAAAGTTATAAGTTATAAGCGTTAAAAA
Organism: Cloeon dipterum; assembly: GCF_949628265.1. Taxonomy (NCBI): domain Eukaryota; kingdom Metazoa; phylum Arthropoda; class Insecta; order Ephemeroptera; family Baetidae; genus Cloeon; species Cloeon dipterum. The sequence continues at coordinate 13,589,494 of NC_088790.1, forward strand.
TATAATTTAATGATTCAATTCATGTTCATTGCTGTAAAAATTGCTATTTATGTTGGTAACTTTTTTGTCACAAAATCGCACGAATGCAATTTTATTCAATTTTCTCGCGTTCAATTGCATGAGCTATGGAAAGAGAGTGTTTTGTATCTCCGAAAGGCCGTTCGTTCGTTCGTTTTGAACGTTAGTCGGTTTGTTTGTTTATTAGCACACACAGAGAGCAATATAATCCAGTGGCGTGTCCTCCGATCCCGTGCCTCTGACGAGCATTATAATTAAAAGCCGTTTATCCCGACGAGCTGGAACAACAACTAGTGCAGCTCCGACCGACCCACTGGCGTCTCGATTTTATTCGCCACTTGCCTCGTGTTTCTCAACAACAAAAACAAAGTTGCAATAATGATTGCGACCGCGACGTCCGATTAAGTCAATCTTTTTCCCACCTTTTCCGAGAAAAAAGTGCGTTTGTTTTCACGCTGACATTACAACACATGTGTCACGGACGATTAATTTAATTTCTTGTAAGGTGCATGACGATTTCCGAGGATTTTAATTACCATGTGAGCTTTGATTTACACCTTTTCCAATTGATATTGTTGCTACTTGGCTTTTAATAGCTTATAATCTTTAATTGTAGTGTCCATTGCAACTTAGTCAGGAGTAATCTAGGTGATTAATTATTCAAAAATTTGCCTTTTATCAAGAATTACGTTGCAACCTTCGCGTACCCAGACATTAATTCGGGTCGCAGGTCGCAGGACAGAACTTCCCAGTAGTTATACCCTCCCGGTGAAGCTGTGCCCTATCAGGATTATTTCTGACACCACCAACTTTAATTAGTTCCCAAAGTTGGAAATTAATGGAAGATTTTAAATTTACGTTAAAAGAATTACTTCTTATAAAACAAAAATTGAATTTAAATAACTTTATTATTTAATTTATTGGTTTAGAAAATTATATGGTGTGTATTTGATATTGATACTATTCACCGGCGAATTGACTCAATAAGAACAGAATTTGAATATCCGAATTACAAACAGGAATACAACATTAAATGAATTACTATTTCCAAGAATTGAATTTAAGACAGGATATTAACAAGCTCAATTAGATATTGATTTCTCACCACTCACTCTGCCAAATTAGAGATGGAACGTCTGCGGACGGGTTTCTCCCACACTTGCCTGAACTTATCGTGTGGATGAAAAACTCTCAAGTGACCAGAGGGATATTTGGTCTATGGTTTTAAAGTGGCAAGAGGGGGTGCCGCCCGATAGAACATAATGCACTGGTATGCGAGGTGAGGGTGCAGGTGCACTGGTTTGGGAACCCGAGATACATAACAACCAGGTGTTCCGAGGATTAAATACTTTAGATTGCAAAGCAACCAAAAAGATTACTTTAACATCTAGAAATCTTCTGTGCCATAAAAGGATGTGGAATTTCGGTAGTGAACATGTTTTGGTCATTGAAGAGATTACTTATTGTAGAGTATCCTTAAAAATAGTGAATGGAATTCATTGTGGTTAAATTTTATGAGATTTTCAATAGATCATTGCGGACATTCTGAAAATGAAAAATGTGCAAAAAGGTGTTTTTTCTGGTCTTGATATATTTTAATAAACAAACACATGTTATGAGGGCCGATGAAATTTTTACTTTTATTCATGCAGGCAAAAGTCTTCTAGCAATTTTATTGAGTAAAGAATAAATTAAATTCATTAACAGTTAAAAACTTTTATTTTGGATTTTTCCACTAAAACAGGTATGAAGATTTCCTTCTAGTCAGATCAGAAAATTCAGACCAATCAAATCATTAATGAGCTATTCGTAATATTCCCAGCATCACAGAAAAAATAAAAAAATATAACATTCTCGTATCAGATAGGAGAATGCCTCATGAATATCAACATGAATGAACATCTACAGGCTACGAAATTTAAATTAGAAACAAATATTTTTTTTTAAATTTCATTGATTGAGGTGTGTTAAAAGAGAATCGAGTACGGCGACGAAAAATTACACCAGATGCTGCGACCTACATTCTGTTTTGAACAATTGAAAGTCAGCATTTTTTCTTCTTGAATGAAATTAAGTAATTAAAAATCTAATTAAGCTGTACAACTTGTTGCTAGTGGCACATATTCAAATGGACAGACGTGAGCCTCTGGCAGACAGATTGAAGGGCAACCGCGCGGAATTTCCTTCTGTGTTTACTGAGCCGGGACTGCTTCAGACGTCGCACGCGAGTGTCAATAAGAAAAATATATCCTCATAAATTAGTCAACAGGCAGAATGCGTAATTGCGCGTTGGCTCTTTCTCCGCGCATGTACTTTAAATTAAAATCTTCTACGTGTTTACCCTGTCTGCAGCCCCAAGGTGATTTTGAACTGGAATTTGCGTTAGCATGCAGAGACGAGAAAATGCGTACAAACTGCGATATATTGGGAAAAGGACGACGACAATGTTTGCGAACGCTCAAATATGCCAGCAAAGTAAATGCCAATTAGCTGAAAATTTATAAATATTCATTGGAATTCACTCAATATTGACTGATATTAATGGCGGTTGGATGGGCAAGTCTTTCAAGGAGAGTTTACTGAAAAACATGAAACACTGTTGAAAAAATAAATTAACAAGGAAATGCTTTTTTTAGCCATAGAAATTTGCTTTAGTGAAACTTAAAATTCACCATCCTAAATTTATTCATGCAGAGCTTTGCCGTTCGGAAATTTATTAAATTTCATTAATTACGTGCGTGTGTATTTATTTTTTCTACTTTTTCATTGTTGGTTGCATTCATAGAGAGCAAAAATAAAGGTTAATACCTATTGAGCTGTAACATATTTTTAGGAGTTTGGTTTCTACTAAAAATGCATTTTTCTCACATTTAAATTCAACTTTAAGCAATATTGAATAATTAAGATATTTTTATTTAGTTTTATTTGATAAGTTATTTATACCTCACGTGCTTTCTTTCTCTTAAAATTTAATTTTGTAAAGTGCATGTGTAGTCTAGCGCACTTTGCATAATAATGACAAAAATTTCCTCAAATAATAAAAAATCCGGATTTTTTTACAAAATATATTGTACCATTCTGTCCGCCCTTTCGTCATAATTGAATTATTAAATTTTTTTGAATTTGAATCTGTTCCAGTCACTGGTTAGTTTAAATAAATTTAAAATCAAATATGTTCCACAAAATTCACATAGTTGCACATTTGAGAATAAATGTAAAGATTTTTATGAGTAGCCTAGTCTGGGATTTTATTTTTAAAAGATATCTAAATGAATAATTTCCCAAATAGATTATCCCGAGAACAAATTATTAGAAAATATTTCCCCTTTTCGCTTTAAGAACAGAAACAAACAATAGACGCCAGATGGGTTTAAATCGTATGAAAGGCACCCAAACACACGCACAAAACATACAAGCTTGTATATTTATAGCTCCGCGTTTTATTTTTAGAGGCTAAAATTTTGGCCGGCCCCTCACGGATCAGTCTGCGTTGTCTCTTTGCACCGTGTCAACTCTGCAGCTGATCGGAAGAAAATTAATTTGTAAAGATGAGCGGCAGGAAGCAGGGCAACCGGCGGGCCCCTCGCAAGCAGACCCAGCAGCAGCAGCGGGTGCCGCGAGATGTGGTCGATCACGACCCAAAGTACACATGGGCCTGTAGCTGGAGCACCGTGCAGTCAAACAAAGACGGCTTTTTCAAGTGAGTTAATATAATTTTTGCAAGGAAATTGAACAGTATCATTTGAAAAACTAAAAACATAGGATTAAAACAGATGGGTATAAAATTTGTTGATATCAAATGAGATGGTTTTGTATAACATTTTTTTGTATTAAAACAAAATTTTATCGTGAAATGCACATTTTAAATTTATTTGTATTTTATTAATTTTATTCTATACCTTTTGCAACATCAACTAATCCATGAAATTAAAATAAATAGCACGTGTTCCTTGATACTTCAGAGAATATTTTCTAAATATTTTAAGAGAAGAGGGAAAGCTCTATTCGATTGTAAAGTCTAGCCAAAAGTAAATTCATTTAGATTGTTTCGTTCCCGTTATTTTTATTTTGAATTAGGTTTATAATAAAAACAAATTTCCTGCTGCAGAGCGATATTTGAAGGATTCGAGGATTCGCTGAACAAGTCGCAGTTGTCCACGTTCGCAAATCTAGACAGCGATGCCCGTCGCGTTGCCTACCTATTGCGGCAGGAGCAGGTCGAGAATTTGAATCCCGTGCCGATGTTCAGACAGAAAAGTACCAAAGAGGCGATAGGTCTCATGCTGCAGGCTGAAAATATGATGGAAAAAGGAAATTCAGGCGGTGCTCTTAACATTCTCAGCATGGCCATTACCAAAGCCCCAGGTATTTTTCTTTTCCAAAAGTCTAAGTCTAAAGTCCTGATTTTTTTTTAAAACGTGCTATTTGGAAAATTGTCTAACTTTTTCACATGATCTTTTTAATTTTTTTTCGTTCTACAGAATGTGGACTTTTTTATTTTTGAATTTAATTTGGTTATAACAGTTAATAGATTAAAATTGACAAGAGATCGAATTTTAAATTTTTCTGTAGTTTAATTTTAAATACAAATTTTACTCAACACAATTTAATTATCTTTTTAGAAATAAAACATGCAGCGCTGTTCTAAAATTAGGACCATGCAACGGCTGAGAATGAATTACATTTTTGCAGGAAAGGAAGGAGAAGAGGGCGAGTTGGTGTGTCGTCTGTTGACCCTGCGCTCGAAGGCCCTTTCCGCGCTCGAGCAGCACGAGCTGGCACTCAAAGACACACAGACGGCCCTTTGCGTCGGCGTACCTGACCCTTTAGCCAGGGCCCAGCTGCTGCGCACGCAAGGCCACGCATACTTCTCGCTCGGCGATCAAATGAGGTGATAAATCGAATTGTGCGCGAGTGAGTGAGAGGCTCTTCTGCGTAGCAAAAAGCGCGTTTGCTTTCCTCAATAAATCAAAATGTTATGGCTTTCTCGTACCTTTATTCATTCTCTTTAAATTATCTGAGATTAAAATAAATGATGCCAATTTTTTACTAAATTTATCTTTTAGCTCAATTGATTGATATTATCTTACGTTAGGCTGTCTAATTTTTGGACTGTTTCATAATATTATATACAGCAAATAATTCTGGTTTATTTTTTATTGTTAAATCTGAAATATATCTTGGACTTCCAGCCGTAATAATACTAAATTCACCATTTTTTGTTTGATATTTCTGCAAAATAAAAATTATGTTATTCAACTATTTTTATTTTAAGGGCAAAACTGGCGTATATCAGCGCACAGAGATTGCTGGACCCGAAAAACTCTAAATCAAACCAACTCAAATTGGACCTAGACGAAGAAATTGCAGAATGCCTCAATGCTACGAAGAACAACTCGAAAAAGGACGACCACTCAGATGAAAATACCTGCCCAAAGCTGACTGGGGGAGAAAACCAAAGCATTCCAAACACTTCTCTGCTGCTGGGGGTGCAAGAAAGCGCCCAAACTGGACGATTTATTGTTGCCAAGAGCAAAGTCGACGCAGGGGACCTCATAGCCGCTGAGCCCGCCTATTGTTGCGTGCTGCTGCTCGATAAGGCTGGAACTCACTGCCACAACTGCTTGGCAAGGTAAACTCACGACAATTGATAACTGCCTTTTAGCTTACATGAACTTACAATGAAACAATACATACCATAAAGGCATAAGAAATTTTTTTGAAATGAAGGTTTGTATCTCTCATCAATGAAATTATAAATTTAAACGCTCGAAATCTGAAAAAATCCCGCATTTACGAAACATTTACGGTTTCGTATTTATTAAAACACTACACGGTTTATGATTTGGTACATGGATCATTTTGTGCCCCCCTATTTTTACTATTCTCAGAAAATAAAGAGAAATCTACACGAGAAAATATAATGCTGTCTACTTTTCACATGATAAAAATATACAGGTTAGTGGCGCCAATTGGCTGTCCTGAGTGCAGCGGAGTCGCGTTTTGCAGCCGCGAGTGCCAAAAGACGGCGTGCGACACTTATCACCGGATCGAGTGCCACTTCTTGAACCTCTTCATTGGTCTCGGCATGAGCATTCTCGCGCAACTAGCGCTTCGATTAGTCACACGAGCTGGTACTTATATATTAATTAATAATCTCTGAGATCAGTAGTTAATTGAAAGGGTGCTTGCATTTGGAGATTAAATCAAGAGGTAGTTGGATTTTACTTTTTATTCAGCAAAGAAATACAATATTTAAGACGGTAAATGAAGCTAAAAATCTAATTTAACGCAAGGGAGTCAAAGACTGGACCAAAATAAATTTCTTTGAAGACAACACATGAAATGGAAATTAATTTTCTAGGAAGATTGAGAATATTCCTAGATTGTACTGCTGTTACTGTGAAATAATTAAAAAACGTAGCAGTGCAGAGTATTATAAAAGTAAAGCATTCTTAACACTTTTTTTTAAAAAATCATTCCAGTAATGATCGAACAATCTAGGAAAATTTTCATTCCATCTTAAGATTTTTTCTTTTTTAACTTGGTGTTTGCCAAAAATGAATATCGAAATTTAATTTTTTTAGGTAGCAATTTTAAGACAATTTTTTTGAACACATATTATGTATTTAAAAATCACTCGCTTCACGAAGGCTTGCCGATTTGCTCAAATTATAGTTTCAAGAGAAATTTACCATTTTTCAAAGGGAATGTGGAGGAAATTATTGAGCATTGCAAAAGATTTTCAAAAGAAAAACACGGGAAAAACATTAGTAAAAACTTCAATCATAAAAGATTTCAAAAATGCAAAAATAACTAATTCTTGAGTAATAGTCAGTAGTGTAGGAATTAAAATCTTTAAAGAAATTGTTCGGCTTGTATGTACCATACAAACTACATTTCCAATTCTCAATCATCTGAAGGTTCTGCGAAAAAATTCCTTCACTTGTGGGACAGCGTTCATCGTCCAGCGGAGGGCGTGGAGGAGCAAAGCGTGTCCGACTACCGACGCCTCTTACGCCTGGTGCACCACCCTGAGAAGAGAGGGACGCGTGACTACCTGAGCCGCACCCTGATGGCCGTCTTCCTGCTCAAGTGTCTGCAGAAGAGCGGCCGCTTTTGGCCGCCGGACGAGAAGATCAGCGCCGAGGAAGAGCTGAAGGTGGCCGAGGCGCTGCTCAGGCACCTCTGCCTGCTGCAGTTTAACGCGCATGAGGTCTTTGAGACCCTGGCCTGGGACCGCACCAAGGTCAAAGGCACTAAGACACATTACATCGGCGTCGGCGTCTACCTCAGCATCGCTCTCTTCAACCATGACTGCAATCCGGCCGTCGCCAGGTGAGTTAAAAATTATATGAGCTGCTCACAATTTTCTTGATCTAATAAAAACTTCAGCTTTAATCTCGTTTTCTCTCCTTTTAATAATGTTTTGAAATATTATAAGAAGAAATTATTTTCCCCTCACTTTCCTTATATCCATGCAAATTGTTATAATAATCTTCAAAAAATGGAATACAAACAGCAAAATTTTCCTTTAAAATATTAATTTTTCTGTGTGTGGGCGGGTGTTCCTGGGCAATTACATTTGTTAAAATTAACATCAAGAAAATCTTGGCCCAGCTCTGCTTGGATTTACTCAGGATGGATAGCTATTTCGTGAAAATTTGTCTCGTTCATAATTGCATAGTTATCAATTAGAAATCCTGACTGAGTATGTTCGCGCAGAGAGCTGAGTCATTTCGTTAATTTCAATTTCATAAAATTTCCTGCGCTTTTCTTTCTTTCTCTTTCTGTATTCAAAATATATTTGTTGGGAAAATCCGTTTAGTATCTTGTATTTTCTCGCAAATCTTTTGTTTTTAATACCAGTTAAACCTGAGTGACTTTTTCCAAATATACGTAAAAAATAGGTTTTTAAATGAGTGAACTTATATATAAGCAACACAAATCGCCAAGAGAAGTCCTAAAATAACCACAGATTTTCGGAAATTGACTAAAAATATGAATAATATGCCGCTCCAAATTTATTAAGAGTGTTCAGTGAATACTATCAAAATGAGATCTGCCCGAATGAAATATTTCATTTCTCTTTGTAGGACTTTCAGCGGCACGAAAATGCTGCTGCACGCGTTGCGACCGCTGCACCCCGGCGAGATGGTGGGCGAGAACTATGGCCCAATGTTCTCGAACAAGACGCGTGCAGAGCGACAGAGGAGCCTGAGGGCCAGGTATTGGTTCGACTGTGCCTGCCAGGCGTGCTCCGAAAACTGGAACACCTTCGATCAGGGAATCAAGTCACCGGTTAGTAAAGGAAAACCGCGAGAAAGAGTCTTTGTAAATAATAAACTGCGGTTGATTGCTAAAGGACAAGACTCAGGCCTTGCAGAAAATGTTCGACATGGGCTTCGAGGCCATGGAAGCCGGAAAATTGGAAGGCGCCGTCTACCTGCTCAGCCAGTTCATCAACACCATTGATGGTGACGTTACCATGCCCGACAGGTAGTAAAGGATATTTTTTACTGGTCGAAAATTTATTGAAGTATTCTTAGACTACATTTTTTACTATTTTTTTCCTATTTGAATCAAGATTCGCAATGTCCCCCATTTGTCCAGGAAAGATCTAATAATATTATGCATTCACATATTTTTCTGGAACACTCATTCCTGGTTAATCAAAATTAGGAAAATTGATAAAATATTGTGCAAACTGGTATCCCAAAATCTTTCTAATTTGTAAGTAGTAAGATGTAATTTTCAGGGTCAAATTTAAAAATAAATCACTTCTATATTATATGTAACAGAGAAGTATGCTTGTCCATCGATGCGTTACGTCTGTGCTTGATGAATTTGTGGGGAAATGTGGTCGTAATCCAGCCTCTGAAGAGTGAAGAGAAAATCCAGAGAACGTTAGATGAAAGCACTGTTCAAATAACTGAACTTCTCACTTTGGAAGATGTGAAATAAAGGCTTCAATTTTAATTTTAAAGTAATTTTAAATAAATAAATCAGACTTTATAATAAATTATGATGAAATTTAAATTGGTTTTTTCATTTCACATACAACACGAATCAATTCTTGTTAAAAATCCCACTCAAAATTGGAAAGAGAAAAGAAAATCAGGTATTGGGTTGTTTTGTTCATTTATTCTATGACAGTCTTCTTTTAGCATTTATTTCTATTTGAAACGTTCTGCTGGGAAATTGAAATTACATTATTGGAAGATGAACAGTTGTCAAGATCTGGCGTGTGGTTATCTCGACCACATTGACAAAATTAAATTAAAGACATTCTCGTATTGCACTCTTCTACATGAAAATTCTGTCAGGGGTGCTCAAGCAAGGGGAACTTGGTTCTGTTATAAAGGAATTAATCTTTTATGGGTCCCGTTTATGAAACGTGAAAAATTGTTCATTAGTGTAAATACACGCAACATCTAGTGCTCAAAGTTTTAAACAGACACAAACGCGTGCAGCACATTGGCACATAACAACTTAGGAGATACGCTGGAGATAGTAATTAGATCCTGGCAAAACTTAATTCTTAAGACTGGAGAGGCACATACGGAAAGTCCACTCGCAACTGTATTTGCTGGGAGTCTTGTTGAACACTATTTTCTGGCAGCATTAAGATTAACCGACAAGCACAGGCCAGTCGCAGCGTGAAAAGAAAACTTTCATAGTTGGGGGGAAAAGGCGAAATAATTGCGGGCCTAACAAGTGCCGGAATCATGAAGAGGCGGAACTGCCGCTGGTAGACGGCTCCGACTGTCTCAACTCTCGAAGGTCGAGCGGCCGGCGCTTGGAGCCTCTAACGGTCTTGGTACTCAGCTGCTGCAACGCGGCGAACGCCTTGATGCGGATTTCCTCATCCTTGTTTGCTGTTGAATCGCTTGGTTGCGCGCTGCCGCTGCTCTGCGGCAGGCCCTCATCAGGCACATTTGACACACCCACATCCTGCTGGCCCAACCGTAATCCTGTTGACAAACGCACATACTTTCCATTAGATTTAACAACGTGAATTTCTTTTGACAACAAAAATATAATATGCAGCAATATTTTTATACTTGAGGAACAGTTCAGATTTTCTAAAATTTTCCAACAAAAAGGTACCAAGGGAAAATCGGTTCACCTCTATTGAGATGGGCGACTCCCTGATAAAAAAAAACAACTCGCGAAAACTCTGCGTCCCAATAACATCGCGTATGAAAAACATGGGCGCACGGGCCTCTTAACATATAATAGTAAATTTTTTGTAAGAAGCTTTCAAATTAAGCATTATTTTGGCTACTTAAAAAAATATAAGTAAATTATAAATGGATTTTCCAGGACATTGGATAGATGGATATTTATTTTGTCCAGAATATGCTTCAATTGAAAATTTCATAAGCCTCCCGAATTTTCCAAGATTTTAGCTCTAGCACTCATAACCACTATTTTTATAGCCAAAGATTTTTTTTTTGTAAATTTAGATTAAAAATTTCAAGATTTATAAATTAACCCAGTTGCTTTTAAAACCGTAGTAAGTCTCAAATATTAGGATTTGAACGTGAACATAACTCGAAAACCATGTATGCGGAAAATTTTCTGTGGCAAATTCTCGCTTTACAGACACATTAGGATGGAACAATAATTTTTTTATTAATAGATGTGCTCTCCTTATGAACAAAAACCTGAATGAATCTCCCATGTGTTCCCACATTCATGTACTAATTGAATTTGTAAGTCTTGAAATAGTTAAATCCACACTTCATAAACATCAGTAGTCCACATACAGCTTAGTTTGAGCTTGCCAGAAAATTTTATGGTTAGCTAATAATCAAAACTATAAATGACTATGATTAATATATGGCTGCTATTAAACCTTTACATCATTTTGTAATAAGCATAAGTTTTACTTCATCCCTTGAAGTATTTTCTGCACGAGGAAAATTGTACACAAGCCCTTAGAAATAGTAAATTCTTTTATGTTCACTTTTCTTAAGGCTGCTTGCGTTTAGAGCTTTTGATATATTAAAGTTATGGCATCCTTTAATTATTACAATAATGACAATAGAGAATATAGATTCTTACCTGGGACATTAATAAAGTACTTCTTATTCATTACGACTCGAGGATTTTGCCGCTCAAGTTTCAGGTAATAGAACAGTTCTGTGGTGAAGGGAGTGACGACCCATTCCCTGCGGAACAAACACAACTCAGCAATCTGATTATTTAAGACATTAGGCAGAAGAACTTACGTGTGCTGAGTCTTGAGGTGCCGGCAAAGCGAGTGGAAGTGCTTTACCACGCCGACGCAGATTGGACACTGCATGTCTGGGCCTGACGGTTCTGATAGCACAAAACATTAGCTTCATATTGCTCAGAATGAAACGCGACAACGGGCTTACCTGGAAGAATAGGATCGTAGTCTTGGTTTTCAGGAAACAGCGGAGGCCTGTCCGCGTCGTCCGTCCTGGGTTGCTCTTTGGGAGCTGTCGACGCCTTTCGCATCTTGTTGATCACAGCTTCCAAAGACTCTTCACTAAGCAAAAGAAATGGAGCTAGTTACAATTTAAAAAAGGCATTCTAAAAAGTCACCTCTCTGGTGCCTTGTCAGAGACGGGCTTGATGGCCTGCTTGGCTATAGCAGTAAGGGTAAGGGGTGTGTCCAGGTTTATGAGCGGGGTTCTAGGATTGATTGAGTCTTTTGACAAACTCTCACTGAAAATTGAAATAGAAGTTATTCAAGACGTCACTTTCCAAACTGCACAAGAAAGATATTTTATTATTTTAGGATTCATGAACAAGGTTTTTGGGTACCAAGAAATCCTTAATTTTTATTCTCCCGAAACTGCCACTAGAAATTAACATACAACTTAAAAATCCACCTCTAGCCTAGTTTTATTTTTATTTCCTCAGATTTTTTAGATTTCTTTTAACAGCAAATTTTTAAGATCAAGACACCCAGTTTAAATATTTTTTGGCTTGGTTTATCAAAAAAAGTCACAATGTGAAACCAGTAATGGACTCACGAATGCTGCTTCTCGACGGGAGGCAGCGGCACTTTGCCCAGGAGGTTAGTGAGGGCGCGGTCGAGCAGGCCGCCGAGGGCCGTAGTCATCTTTTCCTTGAGGCCGTTACTTGTACTGGATGACGCCTCCGACTTGCTCTTGACGTGCCGCTGGTGTATGTGCGTATTCAGCGCCATCATGTCCGTGTAAAGCTCCTTGCACACGAAGCACGCGATCTTGCGCTTCTTCTGCGCGCACTCGTCGGCCACGGCACCAGCCGCCGCACGCAGCACGCCGCTCCGCGTGCCGCCAGCATGGTGTAGAACGTTGGCTGCTGCCAGACCCACTAGCAGGCAGTCACGCTCACGTGCGACCTGGTCGGTCAACTTGACAGCTGAAATGAGACAACAAAATCGTGAAGTGACATTTTAACTGGCTATTGTGCTTCTTCCGAAGCTGTTATTTTTTAATAGATAGAAGAGATATAGATATAGAGGTTTAAAATTTCTTGATCACAATTATTTTTAGTTAGATTTACACAACAAACTAAAGTAGAGGTAAATTTTTTTTTTTCAAATTTTACTGAATTTAATATCATTGTAAAAAACCAGTGATGTATATTTTCAAACAATAGTTTTTTTCTGATTTTAGACCATTTTAGAGAAATGAATGAGTTTAATATCCACAACTCTAGTAAAGACTAAATAGGTACGATGATTTACTTGAAATCAATTTTTCGATGCTCTTTGAGAAAAACTAATTGACTTAAATTTTATGTCCCGTCCCCTAGTAGTTTTTCCAGGACCACCAGCAGCCCTTTGGTGGTCTTTGGAAAACTTGATCTCTTATCTCTTAGACAGCAAAAGTTTGAACTCACTGTTGTTACCGTCGGTTTCTAAAAGCTTGGTGCCTTTGATCTTGTGAGCCCACGCGATGTGGGTCTCAACAGCCTGTAGTCCCAGGAAGTGCTTGTTGCACATGGGGCAGACCATTTCCTTCTGTCCGTATATGGTGAGCAGGGTGGTCGAGTTGTTGCCCATTTGTCCACCCTCGTCTGGAATCTCGGCCGCCTCGTCTAGTGACACGTTAGACCTGCGAACGACACGACAGGTTTAATTCTGCGCCCGAGCAAGAGAAATGATAACACGGCAAAAATCAGAGAGGAGGCAGGCAGAGAGATGCGGGCTCTAACTCTACAATGACCATGCTCAAGTGACCACTAGAATTACCTTTCGACCTTCCTTTCAACAGACTCAGTCTTTGAGAACAAAGCAAACACGTGTCTAGTTAGAGAAAGTGATTCATGTTTGCACCGGTTCTAAGTAGTAATTCAATTGGGCTCCCAATGTTAGTGAAAACCGGGTTTGCAAACATGGGTGGTAAATCGGGCAATGGATTGGGAATTTCCGACGATGATTTTTTTCCTAATTTTGATTATTTCCGAGAGTAAAAACCAGCAAAATCACTTAAATTTTATCTTATAACTCTCTTTCAAGTAACAGCTATTTAAAATATGCAATACCATTGAAAACGTGATATGATAATGGCAAAATAAAAACAGTAGGAAACATTGGTAGACTAATTGTTGGCTCCAAATCCATCTATTTGCCAAAACACCGTCTAAAATCCCAACCCTACTGGCGAACAAGGTTGCAAAAATTCGGTTATTAAAATATTATTATTATTTTAAATCACTGCCTACTATGAAAAAGCGTATGATGCGAATTTTGGCAGCCATAGTTATCATTAAAAATAACGATAACTATAAAATCTTTAGAAAATTAGCTGTTTGTAGGTGGAAAAATGCCCTCAAAGACAAAAGAAAACTTACTTGGCGGCGGCGATGAAAGCATAATCTCTGACAGGCTCAGGCATTTGTTGCGCGGTGACCTGATTGTCCAGGTCCATCAGTTCAGCGTCCTCAAGCGGTTCAATAGGTCCAGTGGCGTTGGCCAGGTTGACAAGCGTGACTTGGCCGACGGCGGCGGAGGTGGACGCGTCATACGTGCTCGAGTTGTCATAGACAAAGTTCTGACAGGCGAGGCCACCCCCCAGATTCTCCAGAATCGCCATGTCCTCATCGGTGGCGCCCATTGCCTCCTGGATCTGCTTCAGCGACTGCTGTCCCTCAAAGTTGCCTATCAGGTAGGGGTTATTGAACGCCTGGGGCTCTGCGTAGTGACCCATCGCGTCGGCCCCAATGTTGCCGATGACATACGGGTTCTCCAGCTCCGCGGGCGGTGCCACCATTGGCGGTGGCACTGGTGGGGGCGATGGGGGTTGGAAGGAGGAACGATTGCTCGTCCAGTTAGGTACAGAGTCGCGAACGGCGTCAAAATCAAACTTGGGTGGTGGCGGCAGTTTTTCCGGCCGCTGCCATTCCTCTTCATCCTCATCGTCCGAATGATCCACGGTGTCAGGGGCGGGAGGCGTTGGCTGTATGGACTTTTCCTTAGGCTCTTCCAACTCTCTGGTTCTCTCCTCCATTGAGTTTATCAGCTCTGCGGGAAACGGTGGCTCTGGCTCCTCGTCAGGTGGACATGGTGAGTTGGGAGGCGGCGGGGGTGGCATGTACTCCTTCTCCTCCTTGATGGCCGGGAAAGAGATTTCCTCCACCTCCTTGTTCTCCGCGACGCTGTTCTCTGACACGGCGGGCTTGTCAGCGCCCTCAGCAGCGGCATCGTTCAGGTGCTCCACAGTTTTGAGGTAGTTGACGGCGGTCGAGAAGCCTTCATTGTTCGCTACCGGGGATTCAGGAGAAGATTCAGTCTGGGGAAAAAAGGGAAATTTAAAACTCAACATTTTAGATTCAACATAATTAGATTCAACCCTAACATTAAACCTATTTTTGTCAGTGAAAATAAGTATTTCTTGAGAACAGATCTATGTTTGTAATGCCTAGACAATGGTATGAGCTTCTTCGCGGCCAAAAATAATTATCTAAATGACAAAAATGAAGCGTGAAACATGTTCAAAGAATGGTTTCAATCTATTTAAATCAAAGTAAAACTTCGGTCTAATAAACATAGTGAAGAGAGGCAAGTGGCCCTTGAGTGGGCGGGGTCCCTGTGCGGCCTGGTGCGCCCATGTTATCCGTTCGCGGTGTTATTGGGACCCGGGTTTCAGCATTCGTGCTAGTGCAGTGAGCGCCCTTCCCGGTCCGAGAGGACAGGGATAAAAAGAGCAAAAAAAAATATGCAACCATAAAATGTAACCGTTTACGTGTCTAAGCACCATCTCTCTTCCGAATTCTCTTGACTTACAACGCACTTATTACATTCATGAAACGACATTACTTTATATACACATCAAAAGATCACTTTATTCATGCGTTTGCTTTTCCTGTCTGGAAAACGACAGATTTATCTGCTAGCCTTCCTCACCTGTTTAATTTTTCATTTGGCAATGTACCTCTTCTTAAAATATTTTTTGACTAGAGTGAGAATGTATTAAGTTATAATTAAAAACTGATTTTAATGCAATAAAATGGAACATTTATTTCTTAAATGAATTGTAAAAGACAGAACTTGTAGTTCTTTTTCGTTTTGTTTGCTTTTTAGCAAAGGTGCTGCACTGGCACTTGACACTATTGCTTCCTTTTGTCTTGAAATGTCTTCATTGTTGATGTTTCGTAATTTTGGGTATGGCATCTGAACCAACGCCTTAACCTTGTCAGATTAATTTTGAAAACATATTTTCATGATAAAGGCTCGATTGTGCAAGGTATGACATTTGCTATCATTTGAATTCGCATGCCTAACTAGTTTTTGCTTGCCAGTTCTTTCCTGTGAAAATATTGTGTAATAAATACTAAACTTTCTATCTTGGATACTACAGAAAGAGTAATATCTAATAATTTTGTTCCGTACCCTTTATGGGTTCCCAAGTTTTTACCAAGTGGTATTTGCCAGAAAAGTGAAATTTTTATCATAGTACACTGAGTAAGAAGTAGTAGAAATTGTGCCCCGCAGCAAAAAATAACTGGTAAATACCGGTAATTACCACTGGAAAATACCACCTGGTATGGTAAAAATATGAAAATCTTGTAAATTCCGACCCTGTACCCTTAACGAGAATAATAATTTTTTTAATCCTAAATTGTGAATAAAATGTCCTACCTCAGCCTGAGCGTTGATGCCCTTGACTCTGTTCAAGTGCCTCAGCGTCTTCAAGTGCTTTTGGTAATTGAAAGGGGTTGAGAAACCTCTGCTGCAAGGGTCGCAATGAATCTTGAGCTCATCACTGCGCTTCGCCTTTTTCTTCTTAGCAACCTCGTCAGATTCCTCAGACAGGACTTGCTCTTTGGCAGACGGATTGGAATCAAGCTTTGGCTTTTTCTTGGAACCAGCTTCTGTCTCGTCGCTAGCTGCCTTTTTCTTACTGATTTTCTCTTTGGGTTCTGACAAAGGCACTTTGCAAGCGTCTTGCGCAAGAGAAGCAGCTGCTTCCAATTTCGCGGCCTTTTTCTTTTTGATTACTTGAGACAGAGGAATGTTGTCCTCCAAATCTTCCTCCATATCTTCAGGGACCTTCCTCTTGGACACTCCATCCTTATTCTTTTTAACTTTCTTAGCAGGAGCTTCACCATTCGCCTGTTCAGACCTCCTTCTCTTTGATTCTTTTTTGATCTTGGCGCTCTCATCTTTCTTGTTGTTAACTGTATCCACTTCAACCTTGAGTTCATCAGCAGCTGATGGCATCATTGGGCTGCTTGGATTGGAGTCTACAAAAGCGGCCGACTTAATTTGCTTTTTAACTTTTTTTCCTTGTTTTTTATTCGGCTTATCTATTTCTACTGACAAGCTTTCATTGGCTGTCACCTCAGGTGCAACCTCCGCCTCCTTGTGCTCAACAGGCAACGTCTCCTCGACCACCATAACCTTTTTGGAATTGGCTTTCTTGGGCCTGGACAGAGTCGGTTCAGAGGCCAAAATTACCAAGTTAGCCAGCTCCCTCTTCAGCTTGGTCTTAGGTTTCAACACTGCGTCCTCGCTCTTTGCCTTCTTAAAAGCCGCAACTGTGAGGAAGTTTTTCTTGGTAGCGTTTTTTCGAATGAAGAAAGGCTTGCCCTTGCCACGTTTCCTCCTCTTTGGCTTGTTGGAGTCCAGCTCAAGTTCAGGAGCGTCCGCCGATTCAGAGCTCGCGTCCGACTGCTTGGACAGCTCCGACGCACGCTTCCTGAACACCTTGGCACGGTTGGTGATCTCTGAAGGGCTTTCATTGCAGTTTGAAGCGTGTCTCTCCAGCAGTTTGCTTGATGTAAATGTCGAGTAGCAAATGGGACAAGAGTCTACCGCCTGCACTTGGCTCGCCTGCTTCTTGGCGATGTTTTTCGGCTCAAGCGGGCAGCTCTTTAAGTGCCTCTGCAGCGATGCGAAATTCAAAAGACCCTTCTCGCAGTAACGACAGTCAATGGGCGCTTTACGGTCCAGCTCAGGTCCAAACTCAACCAGCTTTTCAGTCTTTTTTGGCTCCTCCACCTCAACAGGCTTCTCCTCTGCAATGGCAGGCTCGACAGTCTTTATGGACTTCTTCTTCTTAGGTTTAATGTTCATGGGAGGCATTGGAATGGGGGGAGTCTTCTCAAGCGCCTTTATGGCCACCTTTGGTGGTTTGTCCACAGATTCAGATGACGATCTGCGCTCAGCAATGCTGGAAGTCGACGGCTGGGGTTGTTTAGGAACAAAGCGTGACTTTGAGGCTTTGACGCCAACAGCTATGGGTCGCAACTGTAATTAAATAAGAGAAGCAATGAATGCAACGAAGAGCGCAGACACGATTTTACCACATCACAACACCAATCAATAGTGTACCTTGATAAATCTTTTCCTAAGCATTCGTGACTGCATGGAAACAAGGATTTCAATTAAAAGCAAAAAGTGGAACGCGGGTCAAGAGAGAAATGGTGAAACTTACGCTGTGAATGGTTGCCTG
This sequence comes from Cloeon dipterum, assembly GCF_949628265.1. Classification (NCBI taxonomy): domain Eukaryota; kingdom Metazoa; phylum Arthropoda; class Insecta; order Ephemeroptera; family Baetidae; genus Cloeon; species Cloeon dipterum. The sequence goes on from NC_088790.1 coordinate 13,607,436, forward strand.
ACTTCTTGTTTTGATTTCATCTTCGTTGAAGTTGATGAGACGCCTAGTACCTCCTCGTTTGCCAGGCATATTGGAAAGTATCTTATCCATCGTTTCTCCTGCAAGAAAAACATTCTAATGTTAAAAACAAAGGGTTTGGGATTAGGGGGAAGACCTTTTGCAGCTGTTGTCATTTAATTGGATGATTAAAATATTGCCATGCACTGATTGAAAGTATCAATATGGTTCAAGACTGATTGAACTTAATCCTATAATATAACCAATGAGGAATGTTAAATATTAAGTTTCAACTTCTAATTAAGCACTAACAGGACTGTGAACCAACTATTCCAAGTGATTGAAAACACTCAGAGACAAGATTAAAAGGGTTCTGATGAATGACAGAATGGCTTTCTAATTGGTTTTATCAGTTTGTGTTTTTTTGCAACAATTTGATGAGACTATTTTGGTTAAGCGATGACTACAATTCGTGAGCACCATAATTCATCTGTGTTAAATAGAATTCAAGTGTTAAAGAAATGTTGAAAAAAAAAGAAAACAGATTTAAGTATGAAATATTTGTCAGTTGAATCATAAAATACATACTATCTCGTTTGCGCTTCTTAGTTTCAGTCTTAACAGGACTCATTGGTGAACGGTTCATGCCCCTGCGCGCCCTGCGGCGGGTGTTGAAGGGTCGCCATGGCTTTCGCCGCTTGGTGCTGGCCAGCATCCAGGTGATGTCGCCGCCACACTCGAGCATGTGCTTGTGCAGGTCAGGCTTGTTGGCGCACACCTTTCCGCACTTGGTGCACGGACAATCGGCGGCCAAGGTCTGTGGCAGCTCTGGAGCGCTGCCGCACGCGCCCACGCGGTTCAATGAGCGGTGAAAGAGGTCTTCGGGAAGAGACACGTCCAATGGCACATCTGAGTACGTGGCCAACACATTCGGGTGCTGGTCCCTGGCATGGTCGTCCAGGTCGTCCAGATCCGAGAACTGCTTTGTGCACACATGGCATATGTACCTGTAAAAATTCGTGAGTTCGCTTCTTTTTTGTAAAAATCTGAAAAGAAAAATGGTTGAAAATATCAGAGTTGCCCACCTACGCATGTTCCCCTCTGATAAATGATTAAGTTGAGAGACAGGAAAGTGGTTGAAGGTTAAGAGCCTTGATACAACAGTTATGAGATATGGGCGATAAATTTAAAATTCTGATTGTTTTATTAAAATAGCAGCTGACTAAATTCATGAAATCTAGGCCGACTTGAACTTCTCCACATTTAAACTTTCTTCTCTTGCACAGAGAATTGTAAAAAAATATATAACTGTTTTTTGTGCCAAATACATCCTGATTATTTTTCACATCTCTAATTGTTGACCGAAACTGTGATGTTTTATGACCAGAGTAAAAATAAATCCAAACCACCAAATGAGAAATAAATGAATAAATACCTTCTAGGCCGAGTCCAGTCACCAGTAAAGCCTTCCTCCAGAATCTCGCCAGCACGCATTTCACTCTGCTTCTTGTTCTTCCGCGACCTCCTCTCTGGTAGCACCTGGAAACTAGCTTGGCCTAGCTCGAGGCTCTGAAGAACGACAGCAAAGTCTTCAGAGGTGTTAGGATTATTTCTTGTAGGACGTGACGAAGACTTCCTGGGCTTCTTTTCGCTGTTGCTAAGCTGCTTGCGTTTGGCGGGACGACTCCTCCTCTTCACATCTTCCTGCATGTCAAGACTAAGCTGGGTTAAGTCTCCTGGAGTCTTTGGAGTCATGGGTCTTTGACCACAGAACAGTATTGGCCGGCTGTTGCTCTCTTGCGCGGGCTCAGAAGTAGTGGATTTGACCTTAGGCAGCTTTCCTGTGGTTTTTATAGCTGGCTTTTTGGGCGCCTTTGGCGCTGCCTTGCGTGACTTTGGCTTGGGTGCCTGTTTTGCAACCTTTGGCTTTACTGAGAGTTCTTTCTTAACAGGTACAGGTGCCTTGACCACCTCCTCAACTGTGGCTTTGGCTTCAATTGCGTTTTCTGTCACGACAGCCGTTTCTTGGGGTTTCTCTACCTCTTTGGGCGTTTCCTGAGGGTTTTCTTTCGGCTTTGAATGCTCAACTATTTTTTCAGTTAACTTGAGTGCTTCTACAGGCTTCTCTACTACCTTGGGTAGTTCTTTTGTTATTACCGTAACAACTGTTTTCGGCTTCACCTTTGAAGCAGCCTTCTTCCTTTTCTCAGATTTGTTTCCTGATTTCAGTATGATTTTCAGTGGGTGCTTCTTTTTTTCAGTCGGTTTTTTAGGTTGCATTGGCTTTGGCAGAGCCTCTTGAGGGCCAGGCACCTTCAGAATTACTAAAGAGGGGCCTTCTGGTCTGTCTTCAGTTTCAGGCGGAAGCGCGGATATGGTCACTTCACGAGTCAGGGCAACCGTCTGATTGCCTGCAGCAAGGTTTGGCAGGGAAAATTCCTCCTCAACAGCACTTGGTTTTTGAGCAGCCAAAACATCTTCCTTATTGTTTTTCTGAGAAATTAAAGGAGAAAATTGGTGAAAACCTTTTGAAAAGTCTTGATTTTGTCTGTAATTTAATATGAAAATTATGGTAAAAACTGGTTTAGTAATAATGCAGTCTTGTGAAATGAGTTTAAATCTAAAATCATCATTTTTAAAATAATTATACATATTCAGATGCAAGGAGATTATGAAATTTTTATAGTACCTTTTGAACTGTCGAAGTGGCGCTCTTCTTGTGTTTATTAAGTGAGCTTGGACACGATTTCCTGTGTCTGCACAAGTCAATGTAGTCAATGAAATTCTCATTGCAGGTCTTGCACAGGTTATTATAGTTCTCAGAATCAGGCTGCTCCTTCTCAACCGGGGTAATGGTGATGATGGGCGGTTCATGCACCGGTGGTGAGTGGGAAATCGACATGTGCACATTTAAGGAGTGTGCGTCCGTGAATCGATCTTGGCATTTAGTGCAGCCATTGTAGACGCTGAAAATTTATAAATATTAGTATGAATACTCGAATTAAGGGGCAGGCATCTCACTCTTTGTGCGAGGTCCGAAGATGCTTTCTCAGTTGGCCCAGCGTCTTGAACGGCATGCCGCAGAGGTACATGCAGGTAGTGTTCTGCGCGCTGTGCTGCGCTTGGTGCGTTTCACGATCTTCAAAGGTTTTGCCTTCAAAGAAGCAGTACATGCAAGGAAACTTGTCTCGCTTTAGGCATCGACTCTTCTGAAAATGGAATGGAAAATGGAAGGCACGCTAAGGAGTTAATCTCCTTGTGGAGCGATACCTTTGTGAGGAGAGTGCGACAGAGGAGTTAAGTGCTGTGAACCTATGTGACTTAATTTTGGCGACCTTTGCACCTGGACCTGAACGAGTTGAGTCTCCACTTGCGAACGAATCGACCTTTGACACCTAGTGCACAGGCCGCAAAAATTAAGCCAGCCGTAGGTTCAAGCACTTAACTCCTCTGTCGTACTCGCCTCACAAAGGGGACGTGCCCGACTTTTTCGGGAGCGGGACCCCCAGGGAGAAATATTTGCTTCCTGAGAATGCACTGTTCGTCACCACTTGAGTCAACTAACACAGTATCAAAGAACACGACAGAAAAAAAACCAACCGAAAAATTATTGAGCGTTATTCAAAAGTTTTAACTTAATTTAAAATGAAATTTTGGGCTCAAACTGGTGCCCTATTCATGAGACTATATAACTGGCAATACTTTTAAATTTTAATGCAATGTTTCTAATTTAGTACTCTTGCTGGTTGGAGCTAAAAACATGCCGGAACGAAATTAATTTTAACTTTGATAGTCAAGGACAAGTTGAATAGGAATCCGCTGCTTTGAGAAAACATCTTTAAATCATAAAAAAGATCCTTGTATATTATGCATGCCTTATATTTAACTGCGATAATTGGAAATTTAAGACTAGGAGTGATTTAAAAAATGAAAATATGCATTACCTCATGAAGGGCTTCGTGCCTAAGCAGGTTTACTTCGTTCGTGAAAGTGGTTTCGCAAAATTCACAAGTGAACTGCGGATCCTTCACCTGGCCTGAGGGCAGTACAACCATAGGATGGTGTCTTGAATGTTTCTCAAAATGATGCGCTTTTAGATGACAACTTTTTTCAAAGAAGGCGTCTGGACAGAAGTGGCAACGGAAGTAGTAGGTCAAATTCATAGGAGCGTCTTTGCGGGTGGGGATCTTACAAGCGTCACGCTCCTTGGTTGTGATCAACCTGGGGTTGATGTGTAGCGACAGGTAGTGAATTTTCAAGTAGAGTTTATCAGAGTATTTCGTGTCACAGACGTCGCAAGTGTAGTGCTGCAGGAAAGGAGAGAATATTTTCATTCGGGGAAAAAAGTTTAAAACAAATTTTTTAGAGAAAATTTAAATATTGAACGTTTAGATTTAGTATTGCTTGCGTTTTATTACAAAAACTTAAAAGTAATGTCTAACTCATAATGAATAATCATTATGCAGAAGTTTATTTGAATGTATGGAACAGAAATGTTTACAACCAAGATTATTAAAACTATAAATAAACATTAAGCCAATTGGCTCGTATGAAAACTTGAGACCCAAAAAAATTGGAGGTAGAAAATTTTAAGAAAACAACTATTTTACCTGTCTACCGTTCTGTAGGAAGTTTTGGTAATAGCGCTCAAAATTGAATTTCATTACAGTGGTAGTGGCTTGAGCTCGGTTGCCAATCTTCTTGGCAGCACTGTGATTTAAGAAACGCGGCTCAGCGGTTTGACCTTGGAAGACGCTCTTGAAAGTCTCAGAGGACATTCTTTGGATTGGCTTGATGTGGCTCTCTGGTTTGCGCACACACAAATCGAGTGCTTCATTGCGAGTCTGAAATCAGATAAGCGTGAAATTACAAGTGTGCAAATCGATAAAACCAATTCCAAAAAATTATAACCAACTTACACTGAGATCCACAGGAGTTGTATTGGACCGAGGAAAATAGGCCGGCGTCACAAAATTCATAAATGTGGGCAGTGAGTGTGAAGGCACTGGCGGATTGATCGCAGCACCCATGCCAATCGCAGGGTATTTGGTAAGACATGATGTGGATCTTTTTATAGTTTTCTTTTCTGTTGCTTTTTTCCTACTTTTCTTTGCCACCTGCTTCACAGGCTCATCAGCCATCTCCACAGGAGCGGCCTCGACCTGAGGAGTCTCGCTTTCTGTGGACTGGATGTAGGTCGGAGAGGCGCTCACCACAGGAGAGGCTTCGACCTGAGGAGTCTCGTTTTTGTTGGTCAGAGCGGCGTTCACTACAGATGCGAAAGAATCCACCACAAAGTCTAAAGTCAGCCTGACCACACTTGCATCGTCCAAACTTTCGACAACCGGGATGTCCTCTTGGACTGCTGCAACGTTCTCCTGGTTAACAGGACTGTCCTCGTGGACAGATGGAGCGTCTTCATGGACAGCTGGAGGAGGTGCTTCTTTCTCTGCAGAAGCACTCCCCTCAGGTGAATTCGCGTTCAGTGCAGAGTCCTCGGGTACCTTGTCTCCAGTCACTTCTGTGACTCCGACACCAGAAGCATCGTCGGCCACCTCTTTGATGTCATTAACTTCATTTTCGAAGTCAGTCTCATTTTCTTCTGTCAGTTCTTCAGCGTCCTCTGCTACTTCCACCTTGACGAACTCCTCCAAAACCCTGGACAGGTCTATTTCCAACTTGCTCATCGTGATCTCAGGATCAGTCTCTGTCTGAGCCCGACCAGTAGGAGCTTGTGAAGGTGCTGACGCCTCCACGCTGTTCACGTTGTTATCCATGTGGTCCAGCATGCTGATCATCACACTGGAGACGACATCATCGTGCTGCTCTTCGCGCTGCACTTCGTCTTCCAATTTGATCTCAATCATGGAGGGCATGGACTCTTTATCGATGTATTCCACTTCGGGTGAATTAGGACGGTTGAGAACAACTGAAACACGTTAAAGGTTGGTCAGTGATGGATGGGTTCAAATATCGATATTGACGTAGCATCGATTTAGCGATAATTCTCCGGGGATATAAGTCATCAATTTACAGATATAAACCACACACAGGTCTTGAAAAATGTGCGGCGAGAGATTATTCTATGTAATTTATCGCTTTAGCAATATTTTCCAAGCTGTTGCCATATTTACTTCTGAATTTTATGTACTATACATATCGTATTGAATTTGCAAGAATAAACAAACAAATAAACAAATACAGAGGCGACATCTAATGCTCAGGGTAGTGAAAATAACCACCAAAATGGCTGCCCTCTTGCCCTGTGCGAAACACGAAACCTCCTCGAATGCGCATTTGATAAAACGATATAGGTGGAAACGTACAAACACAGCAAACCATCTCTTTGAAGTGTTTAATAAACAATTATTGCTATAGAGAGTGAGACATCTACTGAATGAGAATTATGTTGAGTGAAGTTGGTGGAATAAAGATGGAGTGTGTGTCTTTCTTTTGAAATCCTCTTACATCTTCTTTTGCCAAGAGATATCGGTCCATACCGGACACCCGAAAATGATTCGGACAGGCGCCCCTCCGTAGAAGCTCATAAAGGCCATTTCAACATCAAACCGGTGACGTTAAACATATCAACTCAAGACCGAATTTGCTGTTGCAAAAGTGAAAAATCCCCTGCCGCAAATACAAAAAGAATATATGTCTGCTAGTGTAGTGTAACAAGCTAAAGCCAACACAACTTCAATGTCATAAATGAATATCTGTGCATGAAACTTTGAAAACGTGTGGGTAAATTAATACCGAGTATTTTGTATACATATGTTTGGCTTTTCCATTTTATATTTCAATGTATTTCAAAAGGCACCTGTAAATTATTTCGAATTGAATTAGGTAAAGCGCAGAGAAAGAAGCGACGTCAGCGCCACAGCGACTACCAGCGAGAGCGATTCATGCGACAAGATAGTTAACCAGCAGCCAGCTCATGTCGCTTTTGGTGGCTGTCCCTGCGGCGCTGCCATCACCAAGTAAAAAAGCAAATTTGACAACTGCTGTATATTCTTGTGGTCCTTTGCAGAACACAAGTTTCCACAGATTTTTTGCACGTCATGCTCAAATAATTTGATTGAAAAACGAATTTCCAGAGCTTCTTTATACAAGCTAAAGGCCGTAATATTTATTGACAATTTGAACCGATCCTTTTTATGTTTTACGGTGGCTGAAATTTATCAGTGCCGATGATAGCAAAACTGCGGGACGGGAGCTCTTTTAAATCCCGTGCAAGCTATGAATGTTCCTTTGAAGCGTGAACTTACGTGAAAGAGCTCAATTGTGTTGTATATTTTTATGAGATAGTGTTGCGCGAATTGCATAGCCATCAGGCGCTTTCTCGCTCCGCTGGTCCCATAATTTGAAAACGCTGGGAAAACTTTGTTACCAAGTCGAAGATGATGGGTTCTTTTTCGAATTTGTCGCAAAAAGGGGGTGCTACGCGCTCGGAGTGTGCAGTGGCCGAGACGTGGAGTTGGGCTAGCATTCAAGGACGCTTCCGTTTCCCCACCCGGCGCGTACAGTTACTCCTTTCGAGTCGGGCCAAATTCGACCAGAGGCGACGGCTGACGGTGGAAATGGGCGGAAAAAGAAGCGACGGACCGACAGGTGCTAAATACTGGCGGTGCACGGCTTGGATGGAAGCAGTTAATCCGAGTTATGCAACCAGAGTCGACAATGAGTTACGCGGATAGTCTAACTTGTTTCGGCACAGGAGCTCGAAGAGCCGCGCGGCCGTCAGTGCATTCTCCCGAGAGCTTGGAGGAAAGAGAGTGGCTCCACGCACCTACCCTCGCCGAATTCACGAAAGCAGGCCGAAAAGAAGCTGGAGCTGGAAGACGGCTGCCGTTGTTAGGATGAATTTCAAAGCAAGCTTTGCACTGCTGACGCGAGCGAGTGGCTGGCTGGCCCGCCGCCCGCCTGCTTGCCGTGTGTCTGCTGCTGCTGCTGCTCCTGTTCCCCTACATTTCTCTCTCTCCATATTATCATGCGTTCTCTCCCTCTCTCGCAGCCAGCAATATAATCTAGTCTCTCTTTTCGCTCTCTCGCCAAGCAATGCTCCGAGAGACCGAGAGAACCTCCATTTCAAGCGCATAAAACGACACGCGAGCAGTTGTGTGCAACCTCCACTGATATCTTTAAACAATTTTTGAACAGACCGATATAGCAAGCCGAGAACAGAGAGTTTGATTAAAACAATAATACTCGTTCAAAATTGGTACAAAGAATTATGATTAATCGTTTAATTATGGCATTTTACCAGCGCCAAATATTAGTCTAGTGAAATTCACCCAAAAAATCCATCCCCCGGAAACTACAGGAGAAGGGACCACCTTGATTAAGTCAAACCATTTACGATGAACCTACTTGTGATAAAATTTGACTGGATTTTTTTTTGCTCTTTTTATCCCTGTCCGAGTACCGGGAAGGGCGCGCACTGCACTAGCGAATGCTGAAACCCGGGTCCAAATAACACCGCGAACGGATAACATGGGCGCACCAGGCCGCACAGGGACCCAGCCCACTCAAGAGCCACTTGCCTCCGCACCGAGGACTGCATTGAAACGCTAGACATTCGTCCCGTGAAGCCAAATCACGCATGCTGGAAAGGTGCAAACCATCAAGTAGCGAGAATCTGGGCATATTTAATTAAAAGCGGTTTATCGTCACTCTTTTCGGGAGTAAAAAATGACTCGTGTTCCCAACCTCGGTCCAGAATGTCAAAAGTGACAAAAATGCTTAACACCATTTTTTATTGTGTCATTTTCTATCAAATGAGGTTCATTTTGCCCATTTCAAATTTCAAAATAAATATTTTGTTCGCTTCGATTATTTAGAATAAAATTTAATTTCGGGACATGGACCTTCAATAATTCATTTTTTTAATAAATAAGAATCAAATTTGGGTAGGAATACGGTATCTTTCATCGTTAAATCGGTTTGAAAAAAGGGGGTGAATGAGCAGCGTTTGAAAACCCTTGTGGCAGTTCCCGCCACTTACTGGCGCAAGTCAAACTCATATTCTCCCAAATCGGTAGAGGGCAGTGTAACTGTGCGATAAGTGCGTTACCTGCACTGACCCTTCCACCTCGCACGACGATGGTCATGTCAACCACTCACTCATCAGAATAGGAAATTCCGTGCGAGGAATTATTTTAAAGCAGCAACGAGATTATTGTAACTGACCCGCATTCGATCGGGGTAAGATATTCATTGTGATAACTCTTTTTCTTTGTGAACAATTATTTATTTAATGTGCAATATTTGTAATTGTGAATTATATGTATTACAGTCCTGTGCTACTACTACTACTACTAAACTCAGACGTAAATTAAAAAGCTAAGTAGAATCAAAAGACGTTTTTCCATTATGGGCTCCTCGATCGTAACCCACACCCTACAGGAGCAATAAAATGCAAACTCACCATTTTCAACGGTCTCCAATTTATTGAGCACGTGCTCGATGGCACCGCGTGCTGCTTCTTCATTCACGTCGATAGACATACTGTCAATGGGCATCTGTGGATTTAGGAAAATCCTTTTGGAAACCTTGCAGTACAATATGGAATGCAAAATTCTTAGAGCGTCGGAGTTTAATTTGGAATGGCGGTAAGCTTTGAGCGTCTATGAATCACGAGCGTCCACAAGCCAACTGCAATCCAGGGATGTTACACGCTACCTGGTGACGTACTTACTGATGCTGCTTCTCTCCCAAATATAAAGCGCACGCTCAAAGGTACAGGGTGCACGTATGGTGCATCAACTCAAAAGACGCACTGACCACGGGATAGTAAGAAAAATAACGTGTCAGCTTCTTACCATCTGGCAAAGATCGGTTTGTTCTTTCGTCTAATCCAAAATGTATAGGCCATAGCTTGAAACCCTGGAACAAAGTTTAAGTTGTATTTTAATAGAAGTCAATAGAACATAAATAATTTCTCAGCTCTTATACACATATTTCCCCTTTAAATATGATGTTCAAAGTAAGGGGATAAAATACAAGCTATTGAATAGTTAAGAATTTAAAAATTAACAAATAAAGCTCGTAATGCCTCTTATTGCATACAAGTTATTTTGCCGCACGTTACCATAACTGATTTTTAAACATTAGAGCGAGTCAAAACACGATATTTAAAGAAAGTGCTGGGGATCTTTAAATACAATAGATCGCGAAATAAACTGGTGGCCAAAGACTAGAAGTTATATGTTACTGATTAAAAATTGAAATTTGATCTTCCTAAGACTGATATTTTTTTTTGTGATATACAATTTAAAAATGGACTTTAGATTTCTGTTGAATTCTATTATACAAAAACAATGTTAAAAGGTAACTGGAGAACTTGAGGTGACCAAAGTTTGAGGATAGACATGTATACTCGATTTGCATGTCATGGGTGTCATTTGTTGTGCCATTCAGATGTATCATTATGAACCCCAAGATGTTTATTTAAAAATAATGTAGTTTTTGTAAAGAACGGTGTAAAAATATCATATTTTGATTCAACAAAAAGAATTGGTTTAAGAGAGGCATCAAAGAGTTGTTAAAATTAATACAGACAATTGTAGACTTCGTGTTGCACGCATAATTACGTTTAATAAATTATACATTCATTCAAATTAAACTCGTGCTTTAAATTACATTTAACAGCAATATCGTACCATGAGTTGTAACTTAAATATTTCAACCATCGAAATAATGCTAATTCGACCCTAACAAAATGAGCCATCGCAACAGCGAGTTTCTTCTCATGAAGAAGCAAACCAAGATTCCATCCAACCCTTACCTCAAAGTCACAAAAATGTGAAGTTTCTGCACCAAGTCAGGAATCATGCAATAAAATTAACGAACGGCTCTTTAGTTGCTGGCCGTCATCCTGATCAGAGAGACGGAGAGAGAAAGGCTCTACAGCTCTTTCCGAACGAAAAACAAAACTACAGCCTCTTAAAAAGAGCCTTCGGACTTTTTGCAGTAATCAATAGTCAGCAGATAGCGATGTGCGTTTACAGAAAAATCAGGAAAAAGATTTATTTGTTTTACTTTCGTTCTGTCAACAGTGATGGGCAATTGCGGAGTTGGCTACGAGCGTGGAAAGGTGTGCGCGCGACACACACTGTATAGTTAGCTGCTGCATAGCCGGAGCGATAATTTTCATTTACTAAATACCGTTATGCTGTGAGTCAACCTTGGCAGCGGCCGAGCGAAGCAGTAAGCGAGCGAGCGCAAGAGAGAACCAGCAGGCAATTTCTGATTCGGTGAAAATTTAATGCAGCCTTTGATGATTTTCAACCGTGAAATAGAAATGAGGGAAAATTCTACAGAAAGCAACTCACGAGAACCATAAAATACACTCTATAAGGGAAGTTAGCTAACACTTAACCAGAAGGAACAATTTTAACAAAGAGTCTTAAACATACAGACAGTGAAAGTTGTTGTTTATTGCTCCCTTAACTAGCTTATGATAGTCATAACATTTATAAAATTAACAGAACAGACTTCTTTTATTCATGACCAGTTAAAGAATATTTTAGGAAAAGGATTCAGAATTACTATAACTAAAACATTATATACATTTTAATTTGTTCAAGCATGAACACCGTGCAGGTAAATCTGCTACAATATTGATATACGCTTTGAAAGCCTGGCGGTGAGAACCATGATTTATTTATTTGAAAGGAAAAAAACCGTTGAATAGATCGCGAAATAGGGAATACAATAGGGAATTAGCTGCTTTATTTTGCTAGTGGAAAAATTCTCAACAGTAGTTAGTAATGATTAGGGCTGTGAATTTTGGACGATCGACAAATTTTATCTGAGCTTCTAAACGTTACGGCACTATCAAATGACCATGAATTATGCGATTTAAAGCCATTTGAACCACATTTAAAATCGTCTAAAACGGCCAAATCCATCGAAAAACGTAAAAAAAAAACGGATAATAATTATCTAGAACCGTTCATATTGGCTAAAAACCAAAGAAAAAGGCAAACAATTTTCATTTTTGCGCTCGAAAATTTTTCTCGTGGTACCGTTTTTAGCGGAGTTTTTTTTTATTGTAATACAATTACAATTTTAATAATTTATTATATTTTTCCAGTGGGCACTGTGAATGCAAATTCTGTGATAAACCAATCAACTTCTACCATTTCCTTAAAAAGGAATGATAGTGAATTACCCCGCAAAATCCTTTAACACACATACAGATTGGGTCCTAAAAATCATGTACAGTTAAAAAAATACAAGGCAGCACTGTAAATTTTCGAGAAAATCGGCCTCAAACTTAGCATTGTTTTAAATGGAGAATTTTCAACGGAATTGTGTAATCACGATTTTCTCTGAAATTCGGCATTTCCCCAAAAAAAGACTGGCTGTCTGATAGATCTCGATGAGAGGATTCCAAATTATGTGAGAAAATATAGTGTAACACTGTAAATTTTGGAGAAAATTGGCAAAAACAATCTGATTGGTCAGCGCCCAGCGCTGCTGGCCAACAGAGAGGGGCGTTTCACGCTGCCGCTTCTGGTTGCATTACAGAAGGTGGCTGGCGCGCAACTCATTATCATTTTAATTCCGTTTTCATTATCAGCAAAAATTTGAAATTTTCGCACATGGTAACCAATGAATATGTCCTTGGAAATCAATAAAAATTTTTTTGTATCATATGCAGTCTCTGATAGCCATAAGGGTCCGAGTTTGCCTCTGAAAATCATTGAAATTATTGGGAGACCAACAATTCTCCCCATTCCACCCTATGCATTGAAGTAGCCACAAAATTTCTATTTGCTTTGCTTTTCCGGCTAAAATGTGAAGTGATAAAATTTATAAAACAAAATCGTGCAGACAGGTTTTCAAGGGTAAAATTTCACGGGGAATCCGAATCTTGCATTATTTTTTCAATTTGCAACGTTATATATTTCAGGGGAGCGAAAATTTGAATTTCAAGTCACCTAAAATTACGGCTGATGTGAGAGGCTCACCAGAACTGATAATATATGACCAGAATTCTGGTTGTATCATGTGATCAAACGAAGAGCTCACCAGAACTGATCATGTATGACCAAAATTCTGGTTATATTTTATGATCATACGAAGAGCTCACCAGAATTGATAATATATAACCAAATTCTGTTGTTTTTCCGTATGATCACACGAGAGGATCGCTAGAGCTGATTGTATATAACCAAAGTCTGGCTATTTTTCTGTTTGATCATATAATACTAGTTCTTCTAAACCAGGGAGGGAGCTTGATCTTACTATATATTATCAGGTTCTGATCATTTGGTATTGGTTACTTTGGTTATTTTACAATATAAAATGATTGGATTTAGTAAATCACAAATGCTCATCTTTTTTCTGCAATATTCTCAAAATTTAATATTTGAATAGTGTAATTGTCAATACATATACATATTATACCGTTCCCTGACAGCTTTGTACTGTGGCAGTTCCCGCCACTCACTGGCGCAAGTCAAACTCATATTCTTCCAAATCAGTAGAGGGCAGTGTAACTGTGCGATAAGCGCGTTGCCTGCACTGACCCTTCCACCTCGCACGACGATGGTCATGTCAACCACTCACTCATCAGAATAGGAAATTCCGTGCGAGGAATTATTTTAAAGCAGCAACGAGATTATTGTAACTGACCCACATTTGATCGGGGTAAGACATTAATTGTGATATATTATTTTTGTTGTAAACAGTCAATTTATTTAATGTTCAATATTTGTGATTGTAAATTTTTTGTATTACAGTCCTGCACCACTACTATAACTAAGACGTGATTTAAAAGCTGAGTGGAATCAAAAGACGTTTTTTCCTTTATGTGCTCCGAGAGAATTAAGAAATGCACTTGTGACTGCTCGACCGCTGCAAGGCAATTGCGTATGTTACCTGCTGCAGCGACGAGGGCGGAACAAAGGTAACTCGCCGTGCAGGTTGCATACTCTGCACGGCGGTCCCCATAGGCCTACTGTAGGTTACGATCGAGGAGCCCATAATGGAAAAAACGTCTTTTGATTCCACTCAGCTTTTAATTCACGTTTAAGTTATAGTAGTGGTGCAGGACTGTTTGAAAAGGTCAAGTTTGTGGTAATTACAGTTTTTTAAAATAAACTTAATCTTGATTTTGCAGCCAACGCCATCTTGTAGTGGAGCGTAAAAGTGGCTGCAAGAACATTTGACGCAAAATAGGCGATAATTATATTAAAAACCTTTAGTCTCGATAGACTTAGGTAGCTAAATTTTTCAATACTTGAATATTTTTTAAAGCATGATGAGCAAAGAAACTATAGCCCTTCATTGTCAAAATTTGGCAAAAAGTTAAGAAAGTGAAATAATTGTTCGAAAAAAATTCATGATAATTAACATTAATTAATTTCTTTTGTTATTTTTCAAAAACTGTTTCAAAATTTGCAATAGGAGTGGAGATATGAAATATTGAAAATCAACTATCCTAAAAATCTTTTGAAGCCGTTTGAGCTGTAGTAGGGGCGAGCGCTGGTTTTTTCTCCGCAGATTTTATGTATGAAAAAATGTTTTAACTTAAATTATTAAAAATCTGCAAACTTTGGAAGCACGAATCATTAAAATTTGGCATCGGTTCTCTTAAGAAGAGTAAGATTATTTTCAGATAAACTTTTTCTAATTTTTATATTTCAGGCATAAGATGTCAAAAGCTGATAAATTATCATTAAAACTTAAATTTATTTCTTAAATTCTGTTAAATAATACCACAAACATACAACTGTATACGTAAATAACCAGGGAAATCGCCAATCATTTGCAAACAACATGATTCAATGTATTATGCATTTAAAGAGTTATTTAAAAAAATACTTAGTTGTATTTTTGATTATATTTATATATATTTTCTTTTCTATCAGTCGCATTTGCATGAAGTGCTCGTTTTTTATAATTGAGTTTAAACTGCAAATTGTTCTTAAACAATTAGACTTTTTTAAGCAGCAGCAATAGAGTTGTAATTTTCTTTTTAATCCAAATAATCATTTAAAATTTTTTTAAGGTTAAATTCATAGCATATTTTTTTTGATAGTGCCACTAGAGCCATATTAATTTTCCTTCATTAATATTTCGTTGGTGCAGCAACACTTGTTTTAATTGATTTTAGCCGGAAAAATGTTTTACGATTTCTTTTGAATGGCTTTCGAGTCACTCTGGTGCGCGGCGCGCGCTATTGTTCTCGTGCACATGCACTCGCCTGCAGCCCCCAAATGCGACAAAGAGGCTGCTGACGATTTTCGCGATAGGATTAAGGGTAATTGTCAATTTTTACCGACTTTATTAGCCCATCCTGAATTTTACATATGTTGTTAGGGATGTTTCATAGTGTGTAACCTGAAATTTTGAGTAAAAAATTCGGGGGCTTTTGTTGGGAAATCGCGATTTTCGAAAATTGAGAAGTTGAGATAGTAAATCCGAAATATCAAGGTATCTTCGGTCCAGATTGGAATTTTGATGTGGTTTTTCACCTTCAGGCGTAACCTTTTGAGTAGAACAAGTTTGCCATTGGTCAAATATTTGTAGGTCAAAGGTCAAGGTCACAAATTGGCATGCTAAATGATCAATTACAAATATCGCAAAATACGCCCCCTCGGATTTTTTTCATGAAAACGTAAAAAATGTAGCCCCAAATGCGTAGAATCGAATGGTCAGGAGAAATCGATGGGCATCTTATGGGTGGGGGTAAAATCAACCCTAAACCTTTCAGCTGGTTAGGGCAGGTCGAGACGAGTCCAACTGTGGTTAGTTTTTGCAATTCTGATGGTTAGAACCCGAGATTTGAGATTTGTAAAAATTTCAATATTTGAAAAATTTCATTTTTCTTTTCGCGCGCCGCTACTACTTGAAAAGTTTGAGACCAAAAGAATATTTAAGCACACCACTGGAAAGCTCGTTTATTTTTCTAGGTAATCATATGCATAACATGTGGGTTACATATCAAATTCCGACGTAAATTACGAAAGTAAAATCGCCGGATGATGTTGTCGTCGTGCCGGACGTTTGAATCAAATCCTTAAATTCAATATATCTCGCGATCTATGAGAGTGCCCATCGATTTCTCTTGACCATTCGATTCTACGCATTTGGGGCTCGCATTGAACGAGCCCCTTTGTAAAAAGGCAACCAGGGTGGTCATATTGTGAAAGCAGCATTTGCAACCCCAAGCAATATGGGTATTCAAAGCCAGGTTATTATTATTTCTTAAATTCTGCTTAAAATTAGTTATGCACCCACCGCGGAATTTTTACTAAAATTTGCACATTTCTATTTGCAGAAATTTTGGGCAAAACTGTGATAGCGATTTGTGCTTCAAACGAAAAACTAGAGCAGTTTGAATTCCTGCTTCGCACTATTCTGACACGTCACACAGCGAGCGAGGTAAAGCAAGCTGGCAAACAAGCAAGCAAGCAGGCAAAGCTAGAAGGAAGAGTGTGTGTGTGTGAGAGAGAGAGAGAGAGAGAGAGAGAGAGAGAGAGAGAGAGAGAGAGAGAGAGAGAGAGAGAGAGAGAGAGAGAGAGAGAGAGAGAGAGAGAGAGAGAGAGAGAGCGCGCAGTAGCAATATTTTGTTCTCTCCCCTTGTAACATTCTTGAGAGCGTCCAGGGCACAATATGTATAATAAC
Source organism: Cloeon dipterum (assembly GCF_949628265.1). Taxonomy (NCBI): domain Eukaryota; kingdom Metazoa; phylum Arthropoda; class Insecta; order Ephemeroptera; family Baetidae; genus Cloeon; species Cloeon dipterum. The sequence continues at coordinate 13,624,074 of NC_088790.1, forward strand.
CCACAAAATAACCACCCACCTGGCGGATTTTGGAGCATTGTTATCACTTTTGTGGGGCTGTTGCTTGAACAGTTTGTAGGTAAAGCGCGTCGAGCGTCGATCCAACAGCTCCCACCATCTTGTTTTTGATTTTAGTCCTCGCTTTTTTCTCTCTCTCTCTCTCTCTCTCTCGCCACCTCACCCGCTGCCGAGCTCTCTTCGTCTCTCTCGTCGTTTGCTTGCTTGTGTGTGTTGTAATAATATGTACAGTGGCAAGGCCAAGCGGACTTACAACTCTTTAAACGATAATCTACTTCTTTGAGCGCGCCTGTATCGCACGCCAGATTCTTTATTGCGAATTCCGGAACGGCGATGTTTGATTGCTAAATACAAATTGGAGCTTTTATAATTTTCATTTAAATATATAACAGATTTTCACGTTCATGCACAAAGCAGGGGGATACGAGTCCCAAAGGGAACTTTTCAAAATGGCCACATGCTCCTTTGGCAAGTGGCAAATATTTTAAGGTACACGCATCAATAAATAAATAATGGGGAAAAGAAACCTTTACACGAAGAACACTCACTTGAGGGTTCTTCTTCCCCATATGGGCAATGGCATGGAGCATGAAACTCACCCCCCTCTCATACACGGAAGGTGTTGAAGCCCAAAACGTAAAATCTCAACTTACAATTACATGGCCATTGGTGTCGTATGCTATTTCCTAAAAGAATGCACGTAACTCGTGAAACACACACTCAATAAGCAGAAACAATGCTGAATCTGAAACAAAAGAGAGCAAAATGTAAGCAATTGACTTTGGAAGCTAATTTTAAAAAAGTTCCGAGATAAAAACAACCGTAATATCGAAATACTAAAGGTATACACTTTAGGGCGATGATTGGGGCTGGAAATTAACTCGCACCCCTTATGGTTTGACGAGAGTAATTAAAAATGTACAAGCTTATGAGTTTCCACAGTGGCCGGCCGGCCCTGCCTCCGTCACTCATCTTACGCTTGTATCTGCGAGCCAGAAATTAATATGCCAGATTTCTAGATGATAGTATTGATGGAAACGAGAAAAAAGTGTGGTTTATTAACGTAGGGGGCGATTTATCATACTCGGCTATTATGCATAGGCTGAACCGAGCCAGTGGTCGACCCTTTTGGCTCTGGCCCAGCTGAAGTACGATCGTGAAGATAGCCGTTCGAGTTAGCCGCTCGCGAGAAGATAGCCGCTTTTTCAGCAATGCTGCCAACCTAAAATTTGTAAGGTAAAAAGAGGGTCGTACGCATAAATATAATGGATGGGGGTGAATCGGATACTGCCCAAGTGAAGTAAAATGCAACTCTTAGTCGTAAAATAAAAATTTGAGCAAAAGAAAAGGGTTCCATTTAAGGGCTTAAAATTCGAGGGGTTGTTCCAGAGAGGAGTTCAATCTTGAAACCCTTTCCAATTTATTTAAACCGATGAAAATAATACTTCCTGCGAGTTTGAATTAATTTCAGCGTTCTTAACTCGAGAAAATTAAATAAAACTCCGTAAAATGGTCAATTTGGGTGAAAAATTCGAGGGGTGTCTCCTGAAGGGAGTTCGATCTCCTAACCCTCTTCAATTTATTTAAACCGATTAAAGTAATATTTCCTGCAATTTTGAATAGATTTCAGCGTTCCTAACTCGAGAAAATTAAAAAAAACTCCGTAAAATGGTCAATTTTAAGGGTTAAAAATTCCAGGGGTGTCTCCTGAGGTGAGTTCGATCTCCAAACCCTTTTCGATATATTTAAACCAATGAAAACAATATTTCCTGCGAGTTTGAATTAATTTCACCGTTCCTAACTCGAGAAAACTCGACACCCCTCGAATTTTTAACCCTCAAATTTGACCGTTTTTCGGATTTTTATTTAATTTTCTCGAGTTAGGAAATCTATTTAAAATTGCAGGAAATATTGCTTTGATCGGTTTAAATAAATTGAAGAGGGTTAGAAGATCGAACTCCCCTCAGGAGACACCCCTCGAATTTTTAACCCTTAAAATTGACCATTTTACGGAGTTTTATTTAATTTTCTCGAGTTAGGAACGCTGAAATTAATTCAAACTCGCAGGAAATATTATTTTCATCGGTTTAAATAAATTGAAGAGGGTTAGGAGATCGAACTCCCCTCAGGAGAAACCCCACGAATTTTTAACCCTTAAAATTGACCATTTTACGGAGTTTTATTTAATTTTCTCGAGTTAGGAACAGTGAAATCTATTCAAAATTGCAGTAAATATTGCTTTCATCGGTTTACATCAATTGAAGAGGGTTAGGAGATTGAACTCCCCTAAGGAAACATTTCTCGAATTTTTAACCCCTAAAATTGACCATTTTACGGAGTTTTATTTAATTTTCTCGAGTTAGGAACGGTGAAAATAATTTAAACTCGCAGGAAATCTTGCTTTCATCGGTTTAAATAAATTGAACAGGGTTAGGAGATCGAACTCCTCTCAGGAGAAACCCCACGAATTTGTAACCCTTAAAATTGACCATTTTACGGAGTTTTATTTAATTTTCTCGAGTTAGGAACGGTGAAATTAATTCAAACTCGCAGGAAATATTGTTTTGATTGGTTTAAATATATCGAAAAGGGTTTGGAGATCGAACTCACCTCAGGAGACACCCCTCGAATTTTTAACCCTTAAAATTGACCATTTTACGGAGTTTTATTTAATTTTCTCGAGTTAGGAACGGTGAAATCTATTCAAAATTGCAGTAAATATTGCTTTCATCGGTTTACATCAATTGAAGAGGGTTAGGAGATTGAACTCCCCTAAGGAAACATTTCTCGAATTTGTAACCCTTAAAATTGACCATTTTACGGAGTTTTATTTAATTTTCTCGAGTTAGGAACGGTGAAATTAATTCAAACTCGCAGGAAATATTGTTTTGATTGGTTTAAATATATCGAAAAGGGTTTGGAGATCGAACTCACCTCAGGAGACACCCCTCGAATTTTTAACCCTTAAAATTGACCATTTTACGGAGTTTTATTTAATTTTCTCGAGTTAGGAACGGTGAAATCTATTCAAAATTGCAGTAAATATTGCTTTCATCGGTTTACATCAATTGAAGAGGGTTAGGAGATTGAACTCCCCTAAGGAAACATTTCTCGAATTTTTAACCCCTAAAATTGACCATTTTACGGAGTTTTATTTAATTTTCTCGAGTTAGGAACGGTGAAAATAATTTAAACTCGCAGGAAATATTGCTTTCATCGGTTTAAATAAATTGAACAGGGTTAGGAGATCGAACTCCTCTCAGGAGAAACCCCACGAATTTGTAACCCTTAAAATTGACCATTTTACGGAGTTTTATTTAATTTTCTCGAGTTAGGAACGGTGAAATTAATTCAAACTCGCAGGAAATATTGTTTTGATTGGTTTAAATATATCGAAAAGGGTTTGGAGATCGAACTCACCTCAGGAGACACCCCTCGAATTTTTAACCCTTAAAATTGACCATTTTACGGAGTTTTATTTAATTTTCTCGAGTTAGGAACGGTGAAATCTATTCAAAATTGCAGAAAATATTGCTTTCATCGGTTTACATAAATTGAAGAGGGTTAGGAGATCGAACTCCCCTAAGGAAACATTTCTCGAATTTTTAACCCTTAAAATTGACACTTTTTCGGATTTTTATTTAATTTTCTCGAGTTAGGAAATCTATTTAAAATTGCAGGAAATATTGCTTTGATCGGTTTAAATAAATTGAAGAGGGTTAGAAGATCGAACTCCCCTCAGGAGACACCCCTCGAATTTTTAACCCTTAAAATTGACCATTTTACGGAGTTTTATTTAATTTTCTCGAGTTAGGAACGGTGAAATTAATTCAAACTCGCAGGAAATATTGTTTTCATTGGTTTAAATAAATTGAAAAGGGTTTGGAGATCGAACTCACCTCAGGAGAAACCCCTCGAATTTTTACCCTCAAATTTGACCCTTTTTCAGATTTTTTTTTAATTTTCTCGAGTTAGGAACGGTGAAATTAATTCAAACTCGCAGGAAATATTGCTTTCATTGGTTTAAATAAATTGAACAGGGTTAGGAGATCGAACTCCCCTCAGGAGACACCCCTCGAATTGTTAACCCTTAAAATTGACACTTTTTCGGATTTTTATTTAATTTTCTTGAGTTAGGAAATCTATTTAAAATTGCAGGAAATATTGCTTTGATCGGTTTAAATAAATTGAAGAGGGTTAGAAGATCGAACTCCCCTCAGGAGACACCCTTCGAATTTTTAACCCTTAAAATTGACACTTTTTCGGATTTTTATTTAATTTTCTCGAGTTAGGAAATCTATTTAAAATTGCAGGAAATATTGCTTTGATCGGTTTAAATAAATTGAAGAGGGTTAGAAGATCGAACTCCCCTCAGGAGACACCCCTCGAATTTTTAACCCTTAAAATTGACAATTTTACGGAGTTTTATTTAATTTTCTCGAGTTAGGAACGGTGAAATTAATTCAAACTCGCAGGAAATATTGTTTTGATTGGTTTAAATATATCGAAAAGGGTTTGGAGATCGAACTCACCTCAGGAGACACCCCTCGAATTTTTAACCCTCAAATTTGACCCTTTTTCGGATTTTGTTTTTAATTTTCTCGTGTTAGGAACGATGAAATTAATTCAAACTCGCAGGAAATATTGTTTTCATTGGTTTAAATAAATTGAAAAGGGTTTGGAGATCGAACTCACCTCAGGAGACACCCCTCGAATTTTTACCCTCAAATTTGACCCTTTTTCGGATTTTTTTTTCAATTTTCTCGAGTTAGGAACGGTGAAATCTATTCAAACTCGCAGGAAATATTGCTTTGATCGGTTTAAATAAATTGAAGAGGGTTAGAAGATCGAACTCTTCTCAGGAGACACCCCTCGAATTTTTAACCCTTAAAATTGACCATTTTACGGAGTTTTATTTAATTTTCTCAAGTTAGGAACGCTGAAATTAATTCAAACTCGCAGGAAATATTATTTTCATCGGTTTAAATAAATTGGAAAGGGTTTCAAGATTGTACTCCCCTCAGCAACCACCCCTCGAATTTTAAGCCCTTAAATGGCACCCTTTTCTTTTGCTCAAATTTTTATTTTACGACTAAGAGTTGCATTTTACTTCACTTGGGCAGTATCCGATTCACCCCATCCCTTAAATTTATGCGTACGACCCTCTTTTTGCGTTGTAAATTTTAGGTTGGCAGCATTGCTGAAAAAGCGGCTATCTTCTCGCGAGCGGCTAACGCGAGCGGCCAACTTCACATTCGTCTGAATTCTTAAAATTTGTTTGGCCTGAAAAACGCGACCCGGCAACGTACATAGATCTACTTGCAGTACCACACCGTTTTGAGTAGCCACTGGTTATACGCTACTGCACATAAGGCTGGTGCAGAACCGACTCTTAACACATCGGCAGCGGCAGCAGCAACAATGGCGAGTGTGATAGGTTGCGTTTTGAAACGCTTCTTCCAGCTAAAGAATTAACGCTCCTGCCCATTCTCGTTGACTCTATCCCCGCTTAAATTCACTCACCGGGGCACAGTCGATGGCCGGGACACCAAAGGTGGCCCTAGCAGGCAAACTAGCGGAAAATTCGCACTATCGCAGTTTACAACAGCAAACACAACGAGTCCAACACGAGCAGGTGAACAATAAAGGCGAGAGAGCGAGAGAGTTGCCCAGAGATTCCGAGGATTTTGAGGGGAGCTGCGAGCTGCTTGCTTATTCGGTTCTTGCAGGCACAAACCTACCTACCTTTTGTGCAATTTTTACCGGTTTGATTTATCGTTTCACTTCAAAAACCGGTTAAAACAACTAACCGATTGAAAAATTGCGGTTTTTCTTTGAGAAACACCGGTTAATTTTACTACTTCTCGCTTATAAAAATCACCGGCTTAAAAGATATTCGAGGTGTGTTTTAACCGATGGTAACTAGCGCCATCTCACGACAGAAAAAACAATCGGATGCAAAAACATTCGTAGTATGAGTTGCTGGACGAAAGAGAAGGGCTGTATGACACGAAATTTGGATTTAGCAGCGGCTTTGGCTTTGACTCTGCCCTTCGCTGTATTGACCACGGCTACAGATCAAATACAGCATATTCGTAGCGCTTCATCGAAAATAAGACGCTGAAACGTGCTGCAGACCGTATCAATACGATGTGTGGCACTTCAAATGTTCTTCAATGCTGCTGATGCTTCGGGTGGATTTATTTCGTATGCAGTTTTTTGTGTCCCTTTTTCTCTGAGGAAAGAGATAAGGATGTAATAAAACTCCTCTAAACAAGAATTTGCCAGCTAAGCAACTCAGCATCACGCATTTGAAGTTTGTAAGCTTTAGCAAAAGAATTCAGTGACAAAAAAATATTTTCAATTTTTCAGGTTAGCCGAATTATTGTTAGGCCTAATAATGTCAGCTCCACGAATTGCGAGGGGGTCGAAAGGGAGAATTTTACTCTACTTAGGTGCTGTGCTTTTCGTTGGCCTCACTGTGGTCATTATTCACGAGACGCAAACAAGAATAGATGACCTGCGGAAATCATCCGAGAAGTGCCAACAACAGCAGGAATCTCTCTCAGCACAGCTTCAAGGTTTGAACTCTTATGCGTTTGGAGTTTTAAATGTAAAAGATAATTTATTTTCAGTAATATTTGAGTATAAAACGAGGCTGGAGAAGTCGGTGCAGCAAGAAAAAGCGGACCACAAGAAAACTCACGACAACCTCAGCTCCCAGTTGGAGATCGAAAAGAACAAGCGTGCGAGAGAGGTGCTCGACACTACCAACAAACTGGCCTCACTGCAGCAACACTACAAACTCCTCCAGGTAAACGAGGAAGAATTAAATTTATTCCAATCAGCGCCAATAGGTTCCTGTCGGCTGTCGGTGCCAGCTTAACCTTTTTCATCTTGTTAATCAAGATATTAGAGTGTAAACAATAGAAGCACTTCACGTCTTTCGTCTTTAAATTACGCAGCACTGTCACACACTCAAACTGCATGCACTTGCTTTAATCCTTTCAATAAACCTGCTTAACTCTTTGGTTGTGGTGTGCATGAAATTTATAGGGCCAACATGAAGATTTAGCTGAGGAATGTAATGGAGTGCGCAACGGGGCCATCAAAGCTCTTGAAGAACAAAGAGTGGCTGAGAGTACGCTACAAAAGTTGAAAGAACAATCTAATTTGGAATCAAATATTTATAAGGTTGTTGGTCAATTAAAATTTAACTATGAGTTTCTTGATTCTTTATAACTTCTTGAATGTTGTTGTAAATCAATCTGAAGAACCTTATAATTTTAGAGCCAAGTGACACAGTTGAAGATCGATAATGAAAAACTGTCAAAACTCTTAAAAGAAGATGCTGTTGAAATATCAAATCTCCAAGATGAAAACCAGCGACTCGACAATGAATTGAACCAGTGCAAGGTAATATTTCAGGTTTTTTGCGGTGGAAGAGTTGTTAATTTTTATTTATTGTGTGCAGAAGCAGCTTTCTTTGTGCCCATCCAAGTCGTCAGTTGCACTGAATGTGCCTAACTTCCTATCGCCGTCAGCTGCTAGCATTTCTCCCTCTCCAATGAACTCCAATATTAAAAATCAGCAAAATGTCCTTCATCAACCCGAAGAGCCAAAGGTAACTTTTGCCTTCATCTTCCTATACCTATGGCCTATATCTATGGCAGCCCCTACATCGCGTTGAAAACATAAGTTTATTGGAAATCATCGTTTAAGTCAGTTTACTCGTAGCCAGGGTGTTGGGCAAAGAGTTGACAAAAGGTGTGTGCAATTGTGATTCCCTGGAATTTTCATGAAATACCTAGCTTTCTCACTCAAGTTTTTGGAAAAAAAAAATAGGAATCCTACTTCCCCATGATTCATTTCATCATTTCGCAGTTATTCTGTTGTGTTCTGAATGTGGGGAGGTGTGGAGCATAGTTGCTCTGCTGATCCGCAATAATATCAGTTTTGAATCTAAATTTGACATTTCTTTCACACGTTGAAGTTGATACTAAACACAAATTGTTTTTTGTATCATTTTCTTTATCATTTCAGTTTTTAATCAATTTTAAATTTATTACTTACATACATTGCTATTTATCCTTCGCTTTTTAAGCGTTGAATTTGACTTACAGTGACGACCACACATTAAATTATAATCATCTTCTTCTTATTTACACTGTAAAAGCCTGGAAAATTCTTGTTGCCAATGCATGAATCCCTTAGTATTTAGTTGAAGCCAAAATTGACCTAGGTTGTACTGTAAACTTTTGAGAAAGGTAGCTGCAAAGCTAGCATGCTTTTCAAATGGTTTCCTCAAAACCTCTTTCACTGTTGAATAGATCATGACGAGAGGAATCAAAATATGCTCATTAAATTTGTTCACGCACTGTAAAATTAGGAAAATTAAAAAAATGAATTTTTACCGTAGCAAGGACTATTGCAAATTGTAGAGCAAATAATTGTCTATCAACTGCTTATTTCCATCCAATATTAAAAAAATTTCCCATTTTTGCCCTGTAACAATCGACTTTAACTTTTTTAATCCTTAAGGTCCCCTTTAAAATTGCACATTATTGTAGTTTATATAGAACAAAGCTCTATTGATTGGAAAAATTGACTTTATTTCATTAAATTCTTGAATTAGTTGTGTACGGACAAAACTTCAAACCCTGTACATGAATTAATTTAATCTAATCAATCATTTGAAACAGGTTTCTGTCAATGGCCCCAAATAAACTCATTTGGTTAGTTAAGAGACAGGAATCTAGAAACTTTGATACAATTAGTTTGACTTTGGGTAAGAAAAAAATCTTGCTTGTCACAAGTCACAATTTAACAATATTTTAATTATCTTGTCTAGTTGATTGAAGCAACAAATGGGCCGTACCTCTGGTGACATCACCAAAACTGTATCATCTATTGCTTGTACAAATAACTCTGATTGATTTCAGGCATCAAGTTCTTCTCCAACTGGAATGAAAAGTACAGCCAAAAGCAACGTAGTTCCAGTTCCAGCGCCTGGACCTGAAGCCCCAAAACCGCTGGCTGGAATTTTCGAGCAGCTGCTGCCAGCTGGGGTGGTTCCTCCTGCAGTAGTACCCAAGGTGCAGAGCGACGACGACAACAACATCCACAAAAACTCGCTTCTTGGCAAAAACTTGGAGGAGTCGCGACAGCTTGTAAAGCCTTTCCAAGGCCGGTTTTTGCGCCAGCCCGAGCCAGAGGAGGACGAAGAACAGAAGAAGGCTGTAGGAGCGCCTCCGCCTGAGCAGCAGCAGCAGCAGCCATGGCGCCAGGGCAATGCCCTTGATGAGGAGGATGCACGTCGCGGAGGGGCCGGCGGCCTTTTCCAGAACTACAAGGACGAGGATGGCGCCGCTCCCCATTGGAATGGAGTAAATCGCCATCTGCCTGAGGGCGAGAGACACGAAGATCTGCAACTTGAGGATCCTGATGAAGACGGTAGGTAAAATGGGCTCGGAATTGGTTGATATTTAACCTTGACATGTTTAGAAGGAGATGATGACGTGGATCAAATTGATTACGGCAACGATGCTGTAAATAACAAAAACCTTCCCAACGCCAAGCAAAAAGCTCACCGAAAGTTTCCCTTGGTGAGAGCATTACAGGAAATTATTAGTTGAACATATATCATTGCATTTAACTCGCAAAATGACATTTTTGGTTTCTCTGATAAGACTTCTTGGCGCAACTACTTTATTTTGCCGTGCTTTTTATTATATTTAATGAGTGTTATAATAGTTTAGTATTAGCTTTTTAGTGCAGATAAGAGATTGATTAGCCATCAATCAAGTAATTTGACTAGGATCAAAGACTAGAATCTCTTACGAGCTGGTGTTTGAAAATGGAAAATAAATCAAGGGGCTGAGCAAAAGTTTTAATGATAAAGTGTTTTATCTGGTTTAACCAGGGTTCGGCTTGGATTTTTCAGATTTTGGCCCAACTCAGAGTTAAAATAACGTGTTGACCAAATGCCACAAAACTGATCATTATTTCTTGTAAAATCTCTTACCAGATATTTTATGTTATTTCTAAATTTTTATAAATTCCAAGCTAGGTCTGAGTTGAGTCTTTAGTCCCAATATCAACATTTTTTATCTTTTGAGATTATGCAGTTTAAATTTACAATTTCATTTCATTTTCAGGGTGGAAAGCATGATAGTGTAATGGTCAATCCGAAATGATGCGACTAATTCACCCACCTGATGGACGAGGAACTCTTGTACAGTATAATCATTGATAGTCAACTGTGAACTGTGACTGCACAAATGCGCCATTGACGTGGACTAGTAAAACGCACACGAATCTTTGAATAGGGACAAGACTTTCATTTCAGGTTTGAAATGCTTGTGAAGGTGATATTTATGTAAATTTAAAAACATCAAATAGCATTTATTACCGAGACAGATAGCATGTTTCTGACAAGGAGAGATTCTATTTAACTAATATATTTTTAACTTGTTAAAGGATTGACGCATTTTTGTACATTTTGGTTAAATTTTTGTTATGTTCGATTTTTTTTAATTAAGCGTTCCTTGTAAAGAGTAGAGGGCTCTATTGTTCATAATTCGTTCCTATGCGGTTGATGAGAAATAAAAATAGGAATTTTATGGATAAAATCAGTCTTTTCTTGCGCGCTTATTGCTTTGCATTTCCATAGACGAGAGAGCAGTGAACGCTCTTTTCTGCAACTGGCGAGGAATGAACATCTTTGAAGTTATCTTTAACTCCGGTGTCTCAGTTTGCGTCAACGCCGTTGGCAACTGCGGTCCATAGATTACCTGCGGAAAGTTTTTATAATATCTAACAGCTGCAGTTAAATATTAAATCCATTTTACCCCTTTGCTAGAGGCACCATATTGTTGGTTATCACTTATGCTTTTAGCTGGGATGTTTCGATCGTACTCCTCAAGTTTAAAATTAGACTTTGCTTCCGTTGACCTGACAAAATTATTTGTTAACAAAATCGGAGGAAATAATATTACTTTTTGGTCATACCGGGAATTTGTTCTCAACCTTTTTAATACATCTGCCTTTCTTAAGTCCATTTTTAATTTCACTTCTTCAACATTTTCCATTTCAGGGGCATAGCAGACGTGGAAGACTCCACCATAAAAAGATGTCGCATCTAATTTTCTTTTCGTGAATCTGAAATATATATTTTTGAAGTTTATATTGACTCATATTCATATTTTTTAGTAGTTAAATTAGGTTGTTACCTGGCATTTTTGATGTCACAAAACACTGCATGGTAAACCTTTGTGAACTGCTCAGCGTCTTTATAATTAGGTAGTTCAGCAAGGCTTTCCAACTTTCCATACTTGGACAATTTCGTTTTCAGCTCATCTCTCAGGTTCAAGTCAGGCACTCCATGAAAAAGTAAATGCCGAGACTCGCCTGCTATGGTGTACACCTAAAATATTAGGGTCACTGAGTTATTATGTTGCAACAATCAGTGCAGTAATACATTGTTTTTTGGTTTTTGCCATATATTTTGCTAGCTGTTTTTGTCTTGCACAATTTTCTTTTAATGTTTAATGATTTATACATACATAAAATGAATGACTGCAAAAATAAACAAGTATGATAATATAATTATTATATTATTATTCCAAAACAAAGGAAACAAGAGTTATAACAACATAAATTTAGTCTAATCTAAAGCAATCTTATCATACTTTGACAGCAGTTAATTTTCTTCCTTGGCGATATTGAGGTCTTGATGTACACAGGTTTTGTTGAACATGGTGCGGAAGAATTTCCATTTTCTTTAAGTCACCGAGAATATTAAAATAATCTTTGCAGAGAAATGCTAAAATGCATTATCGAGATGTGAGCTGCAGGGGCAAGAAGAGGACGAAGAGGTTAATAATAAAAGCAATAAAAGGGCCGGGGTGGAAAAAATTGAACATTCGCGCGCCACAATCATAACACTACTCTTAAACAGGTGTATCAAACTTGCAATGACTTGCACCAAAGCTAAAATGTTGGTATGATAAAATAGTTTCCTTTTTTTGTCCGTAGAAAATCGGGATCAAGTGATAAAATAATAACAGTAATTAATATTATGTGAATTGTATTAACAGATTATGAGAATTTATTAAAAAAGTTTGAAGCTACGGCCAGGATTAATGATGAAATTTAAGATTGCGCGCTACGATCATGAAACTTAAGCAATAATACCAACTCAATATATGAATGTTTGGAATGTTTGAGTTTTTTATTTTATTTATTCTCGAGTATTAGTGATAAATAATTAGGAAAATATAATTTCGATCAACACATAATTAGTATAAATAGTTATGTGTCGATAGTATAGCAACATTAAATTAAATCATATAAAATTGAAAATTATTGGGTGAAAATCATGTTGGCCAGCTTGCAAAATCATTAATGGCTGCTCCACCACATTGCAAATAGCAATCTCTAGTGAGAGTGCTCGTGGCGTGCTTCTTCAGTCGCTTGCATTGACTTGCCAGATTTTTCGTCAATTTTCATGTTTTTCTTTGGAAACATTTATCTCTCTTACAAATTTGGTATAAAACTGTCTCGATAAATCTGTTGCACAACATCCAATCATGGCTAGATACACCCAGCGTCCGGAAAATGCGCTAAAAAAAGCCACCGGTAAGTCCTTGCATTCCCATGTCGAAAGTCAGAAATCAATCCAACCCCCAAATTTCAGAATTCATCGAAGTTGGGAAGCAGGCTCGTGCTTTAGACACCTTGTACGAAGTTTTCAGGAACAAGAAATGGGTTTTCAGCTGGAGCGAGAGCGTTCTCGAGCCCATCATGTTCAAATATCTCGAGCTATGCGTGGAATTGAAGAAGTCTCACATAGCCAAAGAGGGGCTCTTTCAATACCGCAACCTCTTCCAGTCCGTGAACGTTGGGTCATTAGAAAACGTTATTCGCTTTTATCTTCGGACAGCGGAAGAGCGGACAGAACAAGCTCGAGAGCAATCTCAGCAAGCTGTGGTTGATATCGATGATTTGGATAATTTGGAAACTCCAGAAAGTATACTTCTGAGGTATTATACCTGGTGTATTTAGCTATTCCTGTTTAATTATTAATTCCTGACTTCTTCAGTGCTGTAAGTGGTGAGGACGCCCAAGATCGGAGTGATAGAACCATTCTCACCCCATGGGTCAAGTTCCTCTGGGAATCTTACTGTCAGTGCCTCGAACTATTGCGCACAAACAGCCATGTGGAAACGCTGTACCATGACATTGCACGGATGGTATGAGATTTATTTCTTGCTTTGACTAAAACATTCAATTTTTAAAACTAATTAGCTCAGAAAGTTTTATATTGCTGCTATTGTTAAAATTGGTTATCAACTGACTTTGATATGGTTTTAATGGCTATAAAAGTTGTCTTACAGTTCATCATCAAACTAAATAATTTTGCAAAGGTCAGTGATAGGAAAACAGCAATGCTGGTGATTAAGATTGTAATTCTTAAATTATCTGCCGTAGCTGTTAGGAAGCTTACCAATTATATTAATGCAAAGATCACTAGATTAGTTGATTCAAAAAATAGAAACTGCAGAAAACTAATTTCTTCCTTGTTTCAGGCCTTTGCTTTCTGCCTGAAGTATAACCGCAAGACTGAGTTCCGCAAGCTATGCGACAAGCTGCGCAAACATTTGGAGGACATCCAGAAGCTGACTCCTCAGGTGGCCAATGTGTCCATCAGCAAGCCGGAGACGCAGCAGCTGAACCAGGACACACGTCTGGTGCAGCTAGACTCTGCCATCCAGATGGAACTGTGGCAGGAGGCGTACAAGGCCATTGAGGACATCCATGGCCTGATGAACTTGGCAAAGAAGTCACCAGTGCCCAAGACCATGGCCAACTACTACCAGAAGCTGGCACTGGTCTTTTGGAAGGCTGGCCACAACCTGTTCCACGCAGCGGCCTTGTTCAAGCTGTTCCAGCTTTCTAAGGAGATGAAGAAGAACATAACGCAGGAGGAGCTGCAAAAGATGGCCTGCAGGGTTCTGATTGCCACGCTGTCCATTCCGCTGCCGTCCGCGCACCCTGAGTTTGACCGCTTCATCGAGACAGACAAGAGCCCTCTGGAGAAGGCGCAGCGTCTGGCAGTGTTGCTTGGCCTCTTCCAGCCGCCCACTAGGCAGTCGCTGCTCAGGGACATTCTGCGCATGAACGTGGTCAGCCTGGCCACCCCGCAGCTGCAGGAGTTGCACCAGTGGCTTGAAGAGGAATTCAATCCGCTGCAGTTGTGCTCTAAGGTGCACAGTATCATTGATCGCATCCGCGCTGACGAGAGCGCCACTGGACTTGTGCAGTACATCCCTGCCCTGCAGGACGTCACCCACATCAGGCTCATCAGACAGGTATGTTGAAAATAACTGCAAGATAAGCCCAGATTTGGTCGCGGAATTTTTTCATTTTATTTTTATAGTTCCATTCAAATATGTTATAAAATAAATAATCAATTCTTCCCCACAGGTGTCCCAAGTTTACCAGACGATCGAGATTCCACGCCTGGTTGAGTTGGCGTGTTTCGCCACGCCATTCCACCTGGAGCGGCTGCTCGTGGATTGCGTCAGGCACAACGACATGCAAATTCGCATTGACCACCGCAAGGAATGTGTCCACTTTGGCATTGATCTGTCCCAGGCTCAGCGTGAAGACAAGGCAGAGGGGCCGACCCTGCAGAGCATGCCTAGCGAGCAGATTCGCAACCAGCTCATCAACATGGGTTCTGTCCTGTACAGAGCTGTCAAGATCATCGACCCTCTGAAGAAAAAGGTATTTTTGTCGGATCCTTTGCTTAAAATTCCTCACGTCTAATTCAAACTACGTTTAAAATTTTAAACAGATAATTTTTGTCTGAAGCAGCTGCTTCCATGGTAGTAATAAAATAGAAAGTTAGATGTCATCAACTTAATGCGTCTTTAAAGCCAACAACCGGTTTTTTTTCATATTCGGTGTTATTGTCTTTGAAAATTAAAATATCCATTGCTTAAGAAATTTCAAATAATTAAATTTGTTGCAGGCCGAAAAGTTAAGGACTATGCAGCTGTTGGTGAGTCACTACCACGGTATCAAGGATCGCGAGCACCGTGAAGTGCTGAACCGTCGCATAATCATCGAGGAGCGCAAGGAGATGCTGGAGCGTCTGAACACGGTGCGCGAAGAGGAAGAAGCTCGACGTCTGGAGGAGTTGGCGCGCCAGCAAGCCATGGCCGAGCAGAAAAGGCTGACGCAGGAACGGCAGGAGCGCGAGCGCAAACGCCAGGAGAACGAGCTGCAGCAGATCAAGGACCGCACTCTCAAGGAGAAAATGCAGCAGATCTCGCAGACCACCCACGGCCAGCGCATTTTGCAAAAGCTCCAGGACGATGTAAGCAACTTGTTGCCTTTCCTTGAAGGTTTTTACTTATTAAAAAAATCGTCATTGAATAAACAAGAATATTTATTTGTTCTTCACGACATTATTTTGCGTGCAGGATCTGAAGAAAATGGATGCCGATGAAATTGCCCTGAGAGAGGTTGAGGAATTGCAGAAGGAGCGACGGGAGCTGCAGCAGAAGCTCAAGTCTCAGGAGAAGAAGGTTGATTATTTTGAACGTGCCAAGCGCCTTGAAGAAATTCCTCTGCTCGTAAAGTCATTTGACGAGAAAAAGGTATGATTAAATTTTCATAACTTGCATTTTTAAGTATTTACATAATACAAAATTGCATCACTTCATAGGACACATGTAATGGTTAATAGACACAATCAAAGTGATCAAAGTGCTGATTGAGCGTCATTTTCACATCATTAATTTTATTAAACTTTGAGCACTGGTGATCAAGATATCTTTCTAGACATCCGAAAAGGAGTCGCAGAGTTTTAAATTCATTACTTAGAAGAGATTTCTTTCTAAATTTTCTCTTAGTTTGGTTGGTAAAATGTACAACCAGTCCAAGTTCCATAACCATGAACACACACACACAAACACACACACAGATATATATATATATATATATATATATATATATATATATATATATATATAATTTTAATTGTTGTAATAGCTTGTTCACTTAATTAACGCTTTATAATTTGTGCTGTTTTCAGGAACAAGACATGCTTTTCTGGGAGGCACAGGAGAAGCAAAGGATTTCTGCGCTGAAGGAAGAGCGAGAGTTGGCCGTGAAGACCAAGAAGCGGCTGCTGCTGATAATGGACGAGAAGAACGCGTTTGTGTCGCGACTGAAGGAGGAGCGCAAGGCCGAGTTCAAGGCCAAGGAGGAGGCGTTCAAGAAGAAGATGGCTGAGAAGCGCTTGCAGCTGCTGGAGGAGCGCAAGCAGCAGCGCAAGGAGCATCGCCGGCGGGACTATATCAGGGCCAAGGAGGCTGAGGAAATGCGCCGCAGGGAGGAGGAGGAAGCCAGGCTCGAAGAGATTGAGCGAAAGAGGATGGAGGAGGAGCAAGCTGCAGAGCTCATCCGCAAGGAAAAGGTTTGCCATCTTGGTTTAAGCTTAAATAATTCAATTTTATTCTAAAGAGAATTTTATTTTATATACATGATTTAGGTTTTCTGGTTTCAAAAACAGTTTCTAGGGTTGTGAATTAAAGACAATCCTGTTTTTTTTTGTCCAATTTTTATTCAGGCATCAAACTAGCACGAATTATACAATGCAGAATGCAGAGAGTTTTGATCCACCTAAAATCGTCTATGTTGCCATTAACCCATTTTGAAACCTTAAAGTAGCGCTAAAAAGTCCACTTTTTCAATTTAATCTTACTAAAATCCAATTTTTCAGATGATTTCAATTAGAAAGTTATTAAAATAGATTAAATTGGCAAAATATTGATTATAAACCAATTTGTCGGTTCTAATATTCAATTCAAAATTTACGTATATTTAAACCAAATATTAGGTCTTCTGTAATTTTAATTTATTTTTAGTCACACATTTCCACACAACACATTGATCACTGGTTGAAGGAAAATTTTGTCTTTTTTTTTTTTTTTTTTTTTTGTTAAATATCGTGCTGTTGTAATTAAAAAGCTGACTTAACGAGCCAAATTTTACACGAAAAATTAAACGGCCTTGTTGGAATATCTGAAATGATAAATAATATCTAGAATGATCAAGAATTAGGCTTTTTGAAATGAATAGGTTTTTTCTTTGTTTTACATGTTTTCATAATTTCCCTTTCTTTTTGCCTCCATAATACACAATATTAGTGAAGTTTGTCCTAACAATGAATTTGTTTATTAGGAGGAGGAAGAGCAGCGTGTAAGAATGGAGGCCCTCGACAGAGCTGCCGAGAAACAGAGGGAACGCGATCGCGAAATAGAGGAACGCACTAGGAATGAGCAGGCGTCTCTGCGTGAGAGAGACCGCGGAGGCGACGGGGGCTCCAGGCTCTGGAAACGTGATGACAGGGAAGCTCCAGCTCGACGTCCCGACGACTGGCGCTCGCGTGCCGCTAATGGTTCGCCACCAAGAGCCAAGGAGGACGCATGGAGGCCCACCGGTATGTGTCTGTTTTTCCTTATTTTATCGTCTTCATTTTTGCGTATATTTTAAAATGGTTGAAATGATTTTCATTGACCTTATCATACCATAGGTTACAGGATAGTGTTGTTAATACGTATATTTTGCTTAATTTTGTTATACTTATAAGCATTATATAACTTAAGATAATATTACCTTTACACGCTCTTTACCTCTTTAAATCTCTATGGGTCACATGGCAGAGGAATTTTAAATCAAATATATATAATTTTTTCTACTTCCAACTTGTCTTATTGATGTATTTGTATATTTGTATTAAGTGAGAATAAACATCTATATCAACCACCCTAGATTATTAAAGCTACAAATATATTAAATTCTAGGGGGGGGGGGGGAGAAATAAAAAAATTGTACATGTTGAATTATCACATCAATGCTTCAATTAAGTTAACACACTTCTTGTATATTTTCAGAACGCAGAGGTGATGATCTCAGGCGAGGCGATGACAGGAGAGGTGACGACAGGAGAGGCCCTATGTCCAGAGATGTCCCCATGTCTAGAGATGGTCCCATGTCTAGAGATATCCCCAGACGTGGTGTAAGTCAACACAATTTATGTACTGCTTTATATCCCATGCTGATTCCTCCTTTTGATAAAAATTTACCGATGGTTTTATTCTGACACTAATCTAATCATCCATTTGTGTTATTTCCAGATGGGCGAGCCAGGAAGCAGTTGGCGATCTGGCGGTGACGATTCTCGCGACACTGGCCCAAGGTAAGCTTTTTTCATGGTTTGGTGA
The DNA here is from genome assembly GCF_949628265.1 of Cloeon dipterum. NCBI lineage: Eukaryota > Metazoa > Arthropoda > Insecta > Ephemeroptera > Baetidae > Cloeon > Cloeon dipterum. Next base: position 13,642,391 of record NC_088790.1, read on the forward strand.
AAGAGTTGACAGTTGACCAAAACATTTGGATTTTACCAACCTCCGTTATTTTATTTGAAAATAAAAAATGATAGTCCCCACTCAACTGTGATTAAAAAAATATTACATAAACTTTTCCACTACAGTGTTTGTAGAATATACACATCATTCTTTTGCTGAAAATTTGGTATCTATTGAAACTCATGGAACGCTCAAAATCATTGTTTGATGTCCAGGTACTATAAATCACTTCGAAACAATTTTACCTAACAGTATAGGCTTTGGTTTCTTGCCAGATTCAAACACCTATCTTTTAATCTCACGCGGTTTTCAATTAATGGTGTTTCTAGATGCTCATTCATTTTAACCATCTGAAGAAAATATTTTTTTAACATAGTTTTAATAATTATACTTGAATACGTCATTCGCTTCTACTTATTTTTAGTTTTTAAATGTGAGCTAATGAATAAATTAAAATGTTTTCATGTAGAGAAATCAGTTTTTTTTTTAATTTATCGACATCAATACCCAATTTAAAAAAATCTATCATTTCGTTAACAAATTTTAGGTTTCTATATCTATATAATTAGTATTGTAGAAAATCCTTTCAGCTAGAATAAACTGCACATTTCGTGCTGGATAAACTAGATATAATTGTGTGAACCGTTATTTTAATCCAATTAAAACGATTCCATTGAGATTTTCGCCATGCTTCGTTTTTGTCCAAATGCATGTTACATTGTGTACCCATTTTGTCCGCAGGAAAATTGAAATTACGCGCAGGGATGACCGCCGTGATGACCGACGTGACGACCGAGACAGAGATTTCCGCCGGCGCGATGATGATCGCAGGGACGACCGCCGCTTTGATAGGCGTGGTGGTGATGACCGTCGCGAAGACAGGAGAGACGACCGCGGCGGCCCGAAGCTTGACTGGCGCCGCGGACCTCCTGCTGGCGGTGCTGAGCCTCCTGTTCGCAAGGAAGAGCGTGAAGAGAAAAAACCAGGTGAGCTAAACTTTGGTACTATTCTAATTCATGCGCGTGGATGTCGTTAAAATGCATTACAAAATAATTTTTTCAGCAGGTGTGTGCTCTTTTGGCTTGTTTTTAGGCAACTTGCAATCTCTATTACAGTTTAAATTAATAGTTTCGTAACAGAAAAATTCTTTTCCACTTGATTTGCATTTTTATTGCGTCTCTTGGTGATACATTTTCTATTGCAAGAAATTGAAAAAAAAAATCCAGTGCATATTTTAACAATGCGTTTTCGCAACCCCGAGTACACCTAGAAAATATAATTTCTGGCAGAGTCCTTTCAGAGAAAAATACTAATTGACACTTTATCAATTCAGCCCCTGAACGAAGCGCTCCTTCTGCTCCTCAAGAAGAAGGTGATGACGGAAGCTGGCAGCGCGTGAGTCGCAAGTAATCCTGTTGATCACCACAGCTTCCGTCTCTCTAGTGCCCATTCCACTTGCTATCAATCTGATCAGCTGATTGCGATATTCTGTTTAAAATCAAATTTGTAAGTGGGCTTCTTTTATTTACGTGCGAAGACGGAACTTCAACACAATGTTATTAATGTGTATTATGTAGTACTCAATTTGTCTGGTTTCAATAAAGGTTTCTAATTGATACTATAGCTCGAAGGATTTGACTGTGATAAAAACTCAGTAAAGTTTAATTTTAAACGTTTTAATGCAAAAGCCAAGTTTATATTTCATTTCACAATGAATTATCAATCAATATGAACAACTATAATATATATCTCAAGTGTTTTCTTAAGTCTAACAGGGGCATAATTTTTGGAACCAAAGGAGGGTGGATCGTGAAATTAATAAAAACGGATGTACATATATTATTTGATGCATCTCAACAAAGGCTCTTGAGGCTCGTCTTTTGTTACTCTCCCAAGTAGTAAAACCATGTAATCAAAACTTCAATACCAATCACTCATGCAGGAAAATCTAAACGTTTGTTTCTGATCAGTTGTCTAAAGTAAAAGCAAATAAAAATTTATTCACATTTTACATCAATTTAGATTTTCCTATAGTTTTGTTTTCTTTGCTGATATAATGTTGCTTTAACATTATAGTTTGGAATGTTTTCCATGGCATCTCACCACCTCGTTCCGTTATTCTTGCTATTATTTAATTAAAAATCACAAAATTTCATGCGCGTTTTTCCTTTTATGGATAATTACATTACGAAGTGCATTTTAGAAGAGTATTCTTTGCTTTGTTTCCTTTGTTAGTTGATTAAAATTAAAATCCATGAGCAAAGTGCAGATATAGTAAAAATGTATGTAGAGAAATCATTCTCTAGCGCAGAGTTATAAATAAATGTTATAATAAAACTAGAAACCAAACCCTCAGCGGAGCTCCCTCGCGAAATCGATTTACTCAACGACAGAAGGGTTTTTCTGGGGGTTGGAAAAAAATCCAGAAAAATGACTTTCAAAGGTGATAACACACCTGCACGAATGTGGTTTGTTCATAACAACATTGAACAAGGTCAAGTTTGAAGAAGGATAGAGCAAATGTCTGAGGGTTTCCCTTAGTTAATTTGATGCAATATTTAAATCGTTCCTCTTTTTTAGAATTATAGTGGAAGGGCGTGTGAATATATTTTCGTTTTGCATGGTTTACTTTTCCCGCTTTAATGATTCATTTTCCATATAGTGTGAGAGCAATCAACAGTTGATTAAAAACGATAATCACATCCAATTTTTGCACTTTTTCAACACACACACTAGAGAGTTTTCCTAGGACGATCGACACCCTTTTCAGCATTTTCATTCGCATGCAATACACCAGGTATGTCAAAGGCGAACTTTTGTTAAATCTGTTTTTAGCAGTTAACTTCGGCAACACGGACGACGTTTTTCGCGGGCGGGGAGGGTGTAATAATCGTAATTGCTTATTAGAAAAATAAGGAGGAGAAGTTTGCCGAACATTTCGCATAATTCAACGGAGGTTCAAACCAAATTAATGTATAAAAATCCAAAAAAATCACTCTCAATATGAGCTGCGACGATTCCACCTCGAGATGAAATAAACAAGCGTCAAAGAAAAATATCAAAAAATTAATTAATATAAACGAGTAAAAAATATATGGTTACACACAGAAACATCGAAAGTGTGCGTTTGTCGGCAAATTCTCGCGCGGGGGAAAATAGGCCAATTTCGCAACACCTAGCTCTTTTATCAGAGAATATACAATTCATCGTTGTGTGTTTCAATTCAACTCTACGCGGTTTAACAACACCGAATCAATTAATATAATTTTTGCACCCTATAAACGTGGTTAGCTAATTGCGGAAATTGCTTCTTTTCGACGACGGGGAGCAAACAAGATCACACTCGCTACATACGATTTTTTCGTCTCTACGCGCTTGCAACAGATACATGGAGAGAAGAGTTTTGGATCTACCAAACTACTTTACACATCCAGATGGGTTTTAAAATATATAGTACAGAGCTCTAGTAATGTCGTGTGACAAACCTCAACACCGTTTGAATTGCACGTTTCTGCGGGTTTATTTGAGCTTTACGTCGCGTTCGAATACGATTCCCTTTGCATTTCTTCTAATACTCGCGCGTTCCTTGTGAATATCTCTTGTTTCTCTGATTTTATTATTGATTTAAATAGTTGGAGATTATCCTTTTAAAATCAAGTTAGATGCCTCTTTCTTGATTCTTTAGTCGTTTTAATTAAAGAGTACGTTAGAGTGGTAGTTTTTAAAAAATTCACGATTTTATACACGTTGAATGAGTCGATTTGTTTGTTTTCCCTCGCAGTTTTAAGAATATTTAGTACAAGTATAATAATAGTCCAGCAGTATTAAAATCACAGATAGTATGGCGACGATCCCTTGTATTCGCTTCACTCCCTCTCTGGCCTCGAGTTGAATTTCAAATACGGAAATGAGAAATGCTTTGCGTGGTTTGTGGATTTGCAGTTTCAAAATTATTTCACCAAACGCCTCCAGAACAAAAATCTCAAGTAATTTCCCGTTTTTATATTAAAAAAGAAAGGTGTCAAATTTTGGGAATCTTACTATCCGTGAAATATTTTGCTCCCTTAAACTATGCAGCTTGACAAGAACATTCGTTAAAGTTGTCTTTTCAATTAAACATAAAATTAATCAGTTAAACTTGACAAAAATTTGTTTTCAATAAAATGACTTCATAAGCAATCAAGGAAATTCGCGATAGGAAAATTATTCAGAGACGGCCGAAAATTTATTATTAATAATATTTAATTTTATGTGAAACGACAAAGTTGTTTAGGTATCAAACCATTTAAGCCGTTCAGGGGCCAAAACGAACTAAAAAAAGTATTCAAAAATCATCTAGAAATTTGGATTTTTGTGAATTTGAGATAATTGGGGCGAGTTCAAGGACAACATAGATGGTCAAAGAGTGTCTTGAAAGTCTTAAAATGGATTATTTTTGTGCTTATTTAATGCCTAAATGAAAATCAGTTGCTTAGACAAAAATTTGCAATATCATTTTAAATTTCCAACCCAAATTTGGTTGTGGTTTCATTTAACACGGTTTTAGGGCAGTTGCGGTTTGAGAATTTGAACCAGCGCAAAACAATTATTTTTTCTCATAACACGAACCAACAAAGGCGAACGGACGGAGGGGAGTGGAGGAGCAGGTTCGGCGCCATAGGGTGTGTTTGTGTGGCAATAATTTGCATGCGGAGTGGCGCGTGGAACGAGGACCACAAGTTTATTGGAGGGGGTGGGCGCTACGAGGCCGCCGAAGGGTTGTTGGACGAGTCAACGGCGCCATTGCCGGCGCCAGGACGGCGCCGCGGCTGTTGCTGCTGAAGGTGGTGCTGCTGGTGGTGCAGGAGCAGCCTGGTCTCCTCGGTGGGTGACGTGTTGTCCTCCTGCCGGTCAAGGCTGCAACCGCACGTGGCCACCCCCGATTCACCGAGCAAGTGGTGCCGGCAGCTGGCAACCCCCTGCTCCGGGGGTTCGTCCACGACAGGCGAGCGCAGCGGTGGCGGCCGCCGCCGCGCTGAGAATTTGCTCAGGCCGGCTGGGCCGAAGTCTGGCGGCTCGTGCACCACGGTGACGCCGAACTTGATCGGCGCCGAGCCCCTCGACGACTTGGACGACGCACGCAGGATCATCGGCGAGCTGGTGCTGATGTCGTTGACGTCGCCGCCGAGCAGCGGGTCGCCGGCGCCGATCGAGATGAGCTGCTCGCACTCGGGCTCGAACAAACCCCCGGAGGCCCCACCCTTGTTGCTGTCACACTTCTTCAGGATACTCTTCTTTCGTTGCTCCGCGGATGGACTTTCGATGGACTCGGCGGACAGTGAGCCGCGGCTATTGCTGCGACCTGAACGAAATGAGACAAATTAATATACATCGTTATCTCTTAACTATTCATTAAATTTAACGGGCGTAGCCACATTTCGTGACAATTCAAACACATGACAGGAAAACCTAACACGGAAACAACTTAAGTATTAAACAAATGGATTAAAATATACCTGAATTCACCTACATTTTAAAAAATTAATACAAAAACGTGGAAATCTTTAAAGAAATTCCCGTGAGTGTCAATTAAAGTTATGGATATATGTCCATATATGTTAATTAATATAGGTCTTCACCCTCTCTGTGGTGTGGTCGGAGACTATTTAAAGCATTTTTTTCCTACCTATAATATCTGATTTTTTATTTATTAATTTTTTTTTTTGATGGGGGAGTCTTTTTTTCACAGAATTTTAGTTTCCTTAAAGAGCTTTGAGGTCAAAAGGACAAAAAAGAGACAGAAAACGCCCATGTGAGCTATTCTAGGAATTTTAGAAAAAAATATCCAAAATAAAATAATAAAAAATAAGCTGAAGCGTTTCCTGCTCATGCTACTTAAAAGTAATTGGCAATGAGCGTGGGCGGCAGAAATGACAAATCTGCGTACCCATGGAGCCGAAAAGGTGCTGATTAATGATCCTAGTGGCCGAGGCCAGGCTGCGGGACGGCATGAAGGTGGGCCTTCTGGCAGTGAGCGGCGACGTCGTGATCGAACGGCCACGACTCAGTCCCAGGGGGTCGTCAGTCGAGTTGTTGTTGCCGGTGTAACCACCCTTGGAGAGGCCCTTCGACCCCTGCAATCAGAACACACCCTCGTCAGTTTGGCGATCGATGCGTGCCGGCAGCAGTGAGGGCGATTCGCCCAATTAGGAATAAAGGAATCGGCCAGGATTTGGGACAAAGGCAGGGTCAAGTGCTGAGAGTGTGAATCTGAGTATGCTAAGCAGACTTGGTGATTGATTTTGAACAGAATATCGATGGATGCAAATTTATAAATCAAAAGACACCACGATGGACGCGGATGAAGGGGACGAAATGTCACGGATTGGAGGTAAATACATTTTGGCACAACGAGGCCAAGCAAAATAAACAAAATTTACATCATAAATCAGTGATAAAAATTTATTTATGAGCTTTGTTTGAGACCGAAATATCTCACCTTCCCGTTGTGCAAAAATAATATATATGAAAATGTTTTGTCCAAAGCCAGATTGAACCGATAAATTTGATGTCCTAGATCAGGGTCGGTCAATAACGGTCACTATACTGTTAATTTTTATAGTTAAAATATTTGGATAGAGCTCAGGATTTTGGAATTTTGAAAATGTGCTTAAAAGTTGTCCCATGACATGTGTGAGCTTGTGAGAAAAATTCAGAGCGACACTTTTTTAGACATACTAGAAAACTCGAAAAAATTGAAGTTTTGTACTTTTTCTTGTGCTGCAAATATTATCAACTCTAAGTCTCGGGTTCTAACCATCAGAATTTCAAAAGTTGAGCACCGATAGACTCGGCTCGACCCTCCCTGACTAGCTGAAGGGCATAGGGGGTGCTTATCCCCTCCCATTTTAACCCCCTGCTAATATTTGTGCAGTTTTTGTAATTCTGCATGGTTATAGAGCCCGAGGTTTGGAAGATTTTGGAAACTCAAAAAAGACAAAAAAAATGTGCTTTGATCTGGAATTACTCGACAAAAAATAAAAAGACTAAAATTTTCACAACAGTTCTCAAAAATGTCATCGAGCAATTTTAAACGCATTATCAAAAGTTTTAAGTTTAAAGCTTTAAAAGTTTACCCAGGAAAGTACATTCGGTGTTATTTTGATCGGGCTAGGCGAGAGGAATATATTTTTGATCTAATTTTTAAAACTGCACCTCGGAGGGAGATGAGATATTTTTGTTTCTAAACCCTCCGAAAATGTACCGTAAAACAAGTGAAAATTACTAAAAGACTGAATTCGTCAATTTTGCTTGTTCTCCGTGCCATTTTTGTCCTCGCACCCGTGACATTTGGTCCCGAAAGACCAAAAGTTGAGCGTGACCTGCTGGAAGCGCGTTTTCCGATGCTTGGGTAGGTTGCCCGAGTTGTTGAGGCTGCCCCTGCTCCCCCTGGAGGGCCGCAAATCGTTGGCCAGCTCGAGCTCGTCGAGGTCCTCATCGTCGTCGGGCGAGAGGGCGCGCAGCACGTCGCCCGACGCGCTCTTGACCGGCCCCCGCGGGGGCCGGGCCGACCCGGGCCCGGCCAGCAGGTCCGAGATGTCGGCCTGCGAGGCGAACGGGTGCGTGCTGCAGCTGGCGTATGTGTCCGAGCTGTCCACGCTGCCCGCCATGTCGAGCAGCTGCTGGCCGCCGTGCATCCCGTAGATGGCCCCCCGCGCCGGCGTGGCCGGCAGCAGGGCCGCCGCACCGCGCATCCGCTTCATCTCGAGGCACACGCCGCTGCGCAGGTCGCTCGTTCCAAAAGGCATCAGGTTTTCGGCGTCAATGAATTCTTTGTAGTCCTGCAAGCAGCCGCACGGTTGGCCTAACTCGCGCCCAAGCTCGCTCGGGGCTGGGTTCGGGGGGTTATGGGGATAGGGACGCCGGCCTCGAGTGGCAAAATTAGCATTTTCTATTCACGGCTGCGTCAGGTTTTCAGCGTTTCCATTAATTTATGTTAATTTAAAGCTTTTCTACGAAATTATATTGTTGTAAATAGGTTTCAAAATTGGTGTTTTTTCGCAGTAAAATGCGTTCTGGAGGATGGACGTACAAAATTAAAATCAAATATTTAATCAAAGCTCAATGATAATTTTTTGTCTGCAGGAAATGATATCATAATAGGGATGTGAAATTAAGAATAAATAGCTAGTTTTCAGATGTTTTTGTCTATTGTTATTAGCATTCATGCGTAATTGAAGGATTTTCATGGATATCTTTTTTTGTCAACAACTTTTCATTTACTCGAAACCCTTCATATATTATATATCTTCTTGACCAAAAAGATAAAGATACATTTTTCTTGATGGAAACACCAACTATTAATTTTTCAAACCAAAAACCTGTGCTGATATAATTAATGGTATTACGAATTTTCTACGTGTATTATTTTAATCAAGTTTGAACCGCAAAATGTAAAAATTTGTAACAGATTTCGAATGCCGCAGTGCAGCTATTTTTGTCCTCTCATGCGTGCTTCCAGCCTAAAAGCAAAGTCAGTAAGCAACCGAGAGAGATAGCTAACTAAGCCACCGGTGCAGGCGAGTGAAGCCTCTCATTTGGATTTTCCGAGAATTCACGTCGAGCGCAATCAACAGGAAAGGTTTCAATTACGAGGCCAACGCATTGCCAGATCAGTTTCACACATCTCGTCATTGGCAATAAAGAAACATCGGTCCCTCGAGTAAAGTTGGCTATTTCGCCCCCAAAGAAGGAATAAACGAGCTTTTGGCTGCCGCTCGGTCATTAGCGTGTTCGGTGTGCGCGTCTGAAACATTAACGGGGCGTGGCACGGCAATTGCAGCATCCGCCGCCAAGAGCGGAGCAGAGAAAAGCAACTTTCACACCCACCCACACTCACGCAAACCCTCTGAAGCCAAACGCGCCTTTTTAAACGAGCTCGAGTAATTATAACTCGGATGCTTTGCTTGCTAACGGAATCGTCTTGTGTAAGCATGGAAAGTAATTTTGTAAAAATACATTCCAGAAAGAGTATAACAGCCAATTAAAAATTAGGAATTCTCATTATTTATTAATTTGAATTCTCTTTTATATATGCTCTGATTTTTTTACCAAGATACTCTTGGGATGTGCGCTTTTAGTTTTTAGTTAAACCATTCATGACTGATGGAAAATTTTCAATTCCGAGAAAACCATAATTTTTCTCCAAACTTTTTGTCTCGTAAGAATTATTTAATGTTTCGACATCAAACAAAAGACTCAAGAAATTCTAAACGCTGATGAAATTTCCAATTTCGAAATTGTGAATAGATTTTTCTTGTAGTTTTTTTTTTAAATCCGAAAAAAGAAGTTGGACTTGTGTGCGGGAACCGCTCGATAACCTAGATCAAAAAATTGCGCAGCCATTTCTCGCGGTTCGAACAGACACCACACTTGTTTTTTTTAAATTTCATATTTTGCAATAACCTGATAATCAGCTCAGGAAGTTGAAAATATATTATTTAGAATTATTTATTAATCGAAAATTCAGGGAAATTTCAACTAAAATATCTTTCTATTATAGCCAGTAAAAATTTTGAAAATTGTTTTTGAGGAAATATTTTTCTATTTGAGAAAATGGTTTTGGGCCGATTTAAGTTTTTTCTGCGGTATTACCTCTGCATTTTTCACAATAGGTTAGGTCTTTTTACAAACTATCAGAAACCAACATTGTTATTGTAAACTATGAAAAAAACCTCAACAAACATTTCCCATTTCTGATATACAAATTGGCAAGGGAACCCTTCCAAACAACAGGTCGATAATCTGTTACTCAAATTACACAATGCGGTACGGTTTTTGCGAACAAATAAAAAAATGCCACTCGCTGTCGCGTCGGGAGAAAGTAGTTTTTCTACACACTCATAACGAAAGGAACAGAGACGACGAGAAAGAAGTTTTCGATCGCACAACGATTGGTTTTCTCCGTTTGACATCATTTTCTGCCTTGAGAAAGAGAGAATGAACAAACTTACCCGTTTCAAAGCAAGGACTCACATTTTTGGAATGTTCTTCTGGGGGAGTGGGGCAAGAGAGAGTTATGCGACGCAACGGTCGACTCAAAGAGCAAATGAGGAGGAAAGAGAGAGAGAAAGAGAGAGGGACAAAATCCAAAATGAGACAGATAAAGAGGTACAGAGACAGAGTTTATATACATTTACATGCAACACTGACCATCAATGTAATATTATTAATAAATTACATGACAACAATGAGATAGAGATAGCACACCGAATGCAAAATTTCCATATCTCTGGACGATTCAATTTTAGGGCATGCTATTTATATAGGGTAACACTTATCAAAAGTAGCACATCGATTTTGGTTTTTTAATTTTATTTAAAAAAAATCACCGATTTGTGTGTGGTGGGATGGATTATTTTTTTTCGTATTAGGTTATTTTAAAGAAAATGTTAGTGTGTCTTTGGCGTCATTGAGATTAAAGGTATATTCGGGTTAAACGCGCACTCTTTTTTAACAATGTGAGACTCACCTGGTTTTTGGCGTCCTCCGTCATGTCGGTTGAATTATTTAGTAAGACAATTTGTTTTCCCTTAAAGGTATATGCTCCCTTCTCTCTTCCTTCTCCTATAAAATATTTAGACAAGAATTTGCTTTGCTGCTAGATCCAGCGAGCTGCTGTTAATTGGATTTTATGTATGGCAAAACGGCATCAAGAAAAATTGTTGTGTGTGAGAGGGAATTTTTCCATTTCAAAAATACTGATTTAGACGGTTGTTTATATTTTATACAGTTGTATTTGTGTAATGTTTTGTATGTGTGTGTCGATACGGAAATCCAACTTTCGCCTTTCGAGAATTAGAATATCATTGATCGGCCCCAGCAAATGAAGGAATTTATGAAGTTCGCCTTTTAAACGAAAATATAGCGTTTTACGGTGTTTTTATATCTAGCCCTTTTACGATTATTCCCAATTTCCATCAATTTATCGGTCACGTGCGCGAGTATGAAGCGATATCTCTATTTATTTAACACACTGCCGCGTGGAATGAATAATTCAGCAATCGGCGTCAGTCGATTTTCGTATCGCGAGTCTGTTATTCAAAATTACTCTTTAGCCAAAAGTTAGGTAGCGGCTCATTGCACTTTGAAACACACAAACAACAGTAACGAACCAACGAACGAACGAATTCCCAAAGTTAACACACACGCATTTACGAGAGAGAGAGGAATGTACACATATATGAATAGAGAGATAGATAGGAAAATCGACATGCAACATGCAAACAACAGACACATAGAGAGGAAAACGAGACGCGATGGCGGCGGCAATGGCGCACTTAGGCCACGCATGTTTGGAGCCGCGGCAGCCATAAAAATAGGAGGGCAGTAAATTTTTTATCGGGCCAAATATGAGGATCACACACGAAATGCTGCGACGTAAAAGGTGGAAAGAGAAAGAGAGCAGCGAGATGGAGACGCACAGAGACGAGCAACACACAGAGCAACATTTCACGGGTGCACAGAGAGACGGAGGTAAGAAAATAAAAAATAACAACAAATTTGACACTGATTGAGGCATAACAAGAGCACGTGTCGCCGGTGAGCGGACTCGTAATCTGCGACTGGAACACTCCAAGAGGGCTTTCTCGAAATTAGGGTTGAAAAAAATTCGATGCAATGTTTTTTTATTTTCAACTTCAACATTCGACTAGTAAAAAACCGGTTAGCAAGGAAATTAATGGCTGGAGATTCGCCGTTCCAGTCGCAGAGTCTACGCGTCCTTCAAGTGTATGAAACAATCCCTATGATCGAACTCATCAGACTGCTCTAGCACTAAACGGAGGGAACCGACACCTAACATTGATGATTTGAGCCTAATTACAACACCCAACTAAAGTGCCCGCTAATTTGAAAATCAGAGGCTCGAGAAAAGTAAGAGGGATTTTTTTCAAAGGGGAGAAGATGGATTCTGAATTGAGTAGGATTACATGATAACGTGAAGATCAATGGTGTGTGAGTCCTGCTGTTGAAGAGAGGTTTTTACTTTGGATTAATACTGCCTACAACGCCAATTGGATATATAGTAAAATTCAGACTTCTACTAACATTTCAAAGTAATTAAATTCTAAATTGGCGCCTATCCTAATGGCAAACCAGCCCGTAGCCAGACAGTTTGGAGTAATAAATGTTCTGTCCAACCATGCATTTAATTAAGTAGGCAGAAAAGCGATTGAAATTTACGTCAGTATATACTCTCTAAATTTCTGACTAGTCGTACTTAATGAAAGAAATCTACTGAAAATGTATTATAGTGGAAGCGGAAGCTTTGACTGACAACATTAAAAACAGTGTTTTGAAGAACTGTTTTGTTGGTGTTTTTCTTTCTTAAAATTCCGAAATGTTGTTCTGTAGTGGTCATGCATTCCATCTGTAGAATCAATTGGACCATGCTTTTTTGATGGGGAAAACTTTTGTCCTGATTTCATTTTGCGTTTCAGTAATGGAAATAAAGAAACACCAACTTTTCCTCCGAAGGAAAACTGACACCAATTCGAAAGAGTGGAAAGATGGACAGTTTGGAAAGTTAGACATCGAACATAGAGAGGGGTTTCTTTGTTTCACATTTTGACATTGAAAAAATAGTCGCAGTCAGTATTGAATTACTACCTTTGAAGTGCAAAAGCAACATTCGAACTCACTGGGCAGTTCATCCACCTTGTCGACTTTCTTGTCTTTTGTTTTAGAGTCGTCCTTTTGGAGGGTTAGTGCACAATGAGGTACAGAAATGTTAGTCTCATGAAATATAAATTTGCAACAGAAAAAGTTGGAAAAAGAGAGTCTTTTGTTTGTACACATGTTAATTGCAAACTTGCTCGCTGCGCAAAATAGCGAGAAATCCAAACCTTTTGTTAATCTTGAACTAAAAATAAATAACCAAGCTTAGCACACCAGGCAAAGGAACTCCAAATTTGTGGTGTTTTTGTGTACAATTCAATTTAATAAATATATAATACATGAAAACAAACTATAGAGAGGATGATAGTAATGAACCTGAAAATTGACTAATTTGTTTTGGAGTTAGTTATAAAAAAAGGAATATAGTGCATTATCTCAAGGAACCAACAGTTACCACCAGGAGAAAGTATAAGAAATGTTTTCAATTAATGAGAAGCATTTAAAAAAAAAAAATGACCACCATTTTTGGACGGTTTTCGAGCCAATTTTCGTAAACCAGCAAATATTTAAAAATTGATCAAATTTCAATAATTAATTAGCATTAATATGTTTCTAAAATTAACAGGTTTCAAATAAAAAAATTTTAATACATGGAAAAATTTGCCTGAAATTTAAAAAAAAATGTGAAAATATAGACCGTTTACCGCTTTTTCACTTCACAAGCAATATAGATGATTTTAGACGGTATCTAGGGGGGCCCAAAAGTTTTAAAATGGCGTGATTCGTAATAATTTGGCGTCAGAAAGTATATCACGCATATAGAAAAAATTGTTCATCGCCTTGAATTCTCAACCCTATAGTTCTAAATAATTTCTCGGTAAAGACGGACTAAATTTCACAGCTGAAATTAGAAAAAATTGGAATATTCCCGTGGCGACACCTGTTGGTAATTTTATCTACTTGACAAAAGTTTGATTCATCCACTAAATTGAGATCACTACTAGATAAAATATTAAAAACGCCTGCAAGTTTATGAAGTATGCAACCCGCTGGAGTGACTTGCACAGCCGGTTGCATAGCTTGCATCCACAATTGTTTAGAAACTTGGATATGAGACCGATTTAAAGTCCAAAGAGCAGCTAGAGACTCATGTCAGAAGTCGAGTGAAAACAATAAGAAAAGAGTAGCTTTGAAGAAATGTGAGGTTGCACTTACCTCGCTCTGGCAAACGGGCGTGAGCACCGTGGCGTCGCCGTCGGCGCTGTTCACCGCCACGATGGGCACCTGCTGCGCCGTGCTGTTGGTCGCCTGCTGCTGTTGTTGCGACGACGGCGGCGCCACCTGCGGCGTTGGAATGTCCAGCAGGTGGAGAGGAGAGCCGTGGAGTCCATCGGCGTTGTGCGCCTGGTGCAGAATCGTGGACGCGGGCGGCCCACCAGCCACGCCCGTCGCTCCTGCGGAACGTCAGGGATGGACGTTAGGCGAGCGACGGCCAATTTTAACCTTGCACGGCGTGCGGGCGGGAGATTTGCATGTCATTTTATTTTTGAGAGAAAATAGAATCCGCCGGGAGAGAGAGAGAGTAGTAAAGTTGTCGGTTCGCTGAAATGCAATGGTTTAACGTGCATTTTATCCGGCATTTTTGTGGTGTGACAGTGAAATTAAATTTTACCTGCCTGTGAGGGTATTTTGTTATTTTGAGGTGGTTAGTGTTTGATTTGTTATGCGTGCTATTAGTAAAGACTAGAAAAAAATGCTTTTTTAAGCCCCCGAAATTTAGTTTTAAACATTTCACGAAAAGACCACAAAAATGCATGAAAAATCGCGCGGCTAAAGCGGATTTCGCTCTACTGAAGCAGAAAGAGAGACAGAAATATTGAAAAATTGCTAGAATCGTAAACGAAGCAGTGGAGGAGAATGCTTATTTAGGGGGTTTGGGGTGGGGGGGGGTGAGGTGGAGGCGAACCCTGGGAAACAGTGAGCGGCATCAGCAAGTGCTTGGTGCGGTCGAGGTGGTGCTCGTGGTGCGTGCTGCAGCCGTCGCTCGGCTTGGGCGGTGCCGCGTAACTGTACTCGCTGCAGTCGTCATCGTCGTCTTCGTCGAGCGCGAGCGGCGCCGACTGCTCCGACTTGGACTTCTTGTGCCGCTGCTGTTGGTGCTGCTGCTGCTTCAGCTGCTGCTGCATCTGTTGCTGCGTGCCTAAACACACAATCCACACGCGTGCCGTTTATCATCACAGGTCTGCTTAACGATGCGCCGAGAGCGGTGTTTTTTTCTCTTTATTTTACTTCCGAGACGGTTTAAGCAAACAAAGTGCTTTTTCTTTCAAATGAAATGCTAGCAGTGCTGTCAGCGGGGCAGTTTATGATGCAACTTTATGCAAAATAATCTACATTGTTTTTAGAGGGAAAACTGAATCCTAATGCATGCATTGGAATTAATTTGCTGTTTGACTGTGAGACGAGCTTTGGTTGATATCGTTAATAACTAAAGACAAAAATTAATGAAGTTTAAATTTTTAGAGCAAATCAAGACACAAATTCAAATCGAAAACATGAATTGAATTTAAAAATTTTAAAGCAGTTGAACAGAAAATTAGTCTAATGCGCGTAAATTGTTTTACTCCATAAATGATGTTTTAATTTAGAATGTTTGAAGAATTAGACTAGAGAATAAAGTTTTTAAAGTAATGAGAAACGTTTCAGTCACCTTTTTAGGCTTTTAGAATAAATGATTACATTTACAGAGAGCAAAAACTCATGCCTAATAAAATTTCACCGCATGAAATCGTGACAGGGGGCCAGAAATGTGTAATTTATATCTAAAAATATTTGTCTCTAATAACTTTCAGTAGTAGTTTGATTCATTGCCAGCTGTCTCATGTTTCGCAGGCTCAAATAAATATTAAAAACCACGTGCAGAACAAATTGTCTGAGAAAATGTTCATTAAGCAGTGAATTACCACTACAAAGTTGTCGCAGTCAAAACAACAAATGAAAAGGTTGAGTATCACATTAGGCGGGAGTAAGAAAGTGCGCACGTCCAATCAATTTTGCTTTCTTGGCTCGCACATGAAAGAAAGAGAGATTCAAGTTCAAGCCTCGAGACCGCACCACCAGAATAATTTCACTGCGCGTCCCTTTTGGGTGTGCCATTAAGTATTTTATTAAAAACCACTGCGGCACGTAGGAAGAAGACCGAAATTTGACCCTGTGCAGTTCTCAAGCCAATAAAGCCGTGACCAAGGGTGGAAAAAGAAAAGAGTAAATAAAGAAAGTGTAAAAATGGCGGTGGGATTGCTTTAAGTGTGGTCGAGAGGAGGCGTTACTCCTCGACACTTTGGAGGATTCACTTGTGCGAGCGGGGGAACTGCATTTTATTTTTTTCCTCGGCTTCTAATCAACAAGGAAACGCCGCATACCTGACGAATTTAAAAGCAATTTTTTCGCATCATAGACGTGCACACTTTCATGAAATGGACCTTAACGATTCATTTTAACTTTGCAAAAGTGTACACATCAAATGCAAAATTTACTTTTAATTTGGATAGCATGCATGGTTTCTTTGTGAGAAGAAAGATTTTTCTCCCGACTAATTTGAAATGTCCAACTTAAAAACAAAAATTTGGTTTTCTAAGCATGCAGAGTATGCGGAAAGAAACTCATGTGAGAAACATCCACGCCCGCAGGGAAAAAGAAGGGCGTACATTAAGAAGATTAAAATCTGCAATAAGTAAATTGAAAAAAAACGAACGTACGGTGGAATGTGTGTGAACATAAAAAACTGCAGGCACCAATCATTCAGAGACAGTATGAGTATATACGCAATATGTTTATGTACACATGTTTTGAATAATCAAATTTCGCAGCAGCAGACTGCAGAGAAGTGGAGAAAAGTTAATCCGAGAGTAAGCGAGAGAAGCTAAGAGAAAATAACAGAAACACACCCAGAGAAGGAAATTCAATAACAACATAGTGAGTACAAGAGCGGTGGGTGGGTGGGCGGGCGGGCTGGCGGACAGGCATCTCTGAACCAACGGAGCAACTTGTTCTGCTCAATTATCCAGAAACGCTATTCGTCCGCTATGCAAATGGAGCCACAGCGAGTGCACAGATTAGCCTTCGCTGATAGCAAGAGATTTTTGCAGCTGTAGCTCCACGCTCCCTCTCCGACAGACACATCAAAACACACACAACGAGCAAGAAAATCGCTTCGACTGGATTGGAGAGGCGATTTTCTTGTGGAGAAGAGCCAGAATTAGTATTACAGAACAGTTAGAAAAGTGCCAGAAGACTGAAATCGGAAATAAAGGTTAGTGTACAACAAACCCAAGCAAGAAATTACGACACTTATGTTGCATCACAATTTAGTGCCTCGGAGCAATTAAAACAGCATTTCGAATAACACAGACAAGTGTTACTATTTACGATATAATTCCTGTTATAATAAACAGCCTTTGGCGTACGTTAGTAGTTTCATGAGAAGACGACGCCACTGAATTTCAGAATGAACAATGGTATAGTGGTGAAATGCGTAATTTATTCATTTAGATGTGTTATAGAGGGTTAGGAATTTTAAGACAGGATAAAGACGACTATTTTTTGAGCCAATTTCGAAATAATCAAACAAAACGAATATTGTGTTTTGAAGACTAAATTTCGTGATTATCTGTATTGAAAATAGAATAATGGCTAAAAATTTATATCAATTTACTCTTTCAATTTCTAGAACAAACGGGTTTATAAAATTAACTTTTTATTTACAGAGAAATCGTTAGTACAACATAATTTTGATAGAAGAATTTTAAAAACTAAAAATGTAGACCAAATTTTCCACATTTATTAAGGGGTTTTTTGTCAGGCATAAAAAGCGTTTGAATTGTGGCTTAAGTAAATCAGACGCACAGAAAAAAATATTCGACCGTCTTTAATTCCCAACCCTCTATTAAAAAGTTTTTCTCCTGCAAATCTAATGCGGATGAAGAATGGATTCGACAGTGGTGTCATTTTTTGGTGAATTTTATGAATCAAACTTAAGCCCAAAAGGCGAGTTTAAACCAAATTGAAATGTGTAAGAGAGAGAGAAAAAGAAAGGTTGTGCTCACCTGTGTCGACGATCACGTCAATGAGGTCCATGCTCTTGGCGAAGGCGTCGCGCAGGTTGATGTGGTGGAACGAGACGATAGATCCCTCGCGCTTGGCGCGCTCGAGGGCCTCGCGGCGCTTCAGTGCCTTTTCCCTTCTCATTTGGTTTTTATAGAACTCGGCAAAGTTGTTGACAATAATAGGAATCGGCAGAGCAATCACCAGGACACCACAAATGCAACAGACACTTCCTATTACCTTGCCAAGTGGGGTCGTGGGACAAATATCACCGTAACCGACGGTTGTCATTGTGATCCCGGCCCACCAGAAAGTCTCCGGGATACTGATAAATTTAGTGCCGGGCTCCTCCTTCTCGGCGAAGTACGCGAGACTGGAGAAGATGAGCACGCCCATGGCTAGGAACAGCATCAGCAGTCCCAGCTCTTTGTACGAGTTTCGCAGCGTGAAGCCGAGACTCTGGAGGCCCGTGCTGTGACGCGCTAGTTTCAAAATACGCAAGATTCGCATGATTCGGAAGATCTGCACGACGCGCCGCACGTCTTGGAACTGATCGTTCGCGTTCTTATTCGTCTCGACTAGGAAGAGGGACACGTAGTAGGGCATGATGGCTAGCAAATCGATCACATTGAGACCGCCCTTGAAAAACTTCCACTTATTGGGCGACGCGCTGAACCGCAGCAGATACTCGAGTGTGAACCACGTTATGCACACGGCCTCGACCATCGCCAGCTGAGGATTGTCAGTCAATATGCCGTGGTCGTCTTTCACTTGGAAACTCGGAATTGTGTTCAGAGTCAGTGCGATAGTCGACAGAACTATGAATAATATGGAGATAATGGCGATCACCTGAAATCAGACGGCAGAACACCGCTCGCTCTAGTTAATCCTATCGTCGCAAGGGTTCTTTCTATTGCTTTTCTCCACTGCCAAATCTAATTAAACGTTATGGATTGATATAGGGTAGCAATTGAAAACTACTAAGATTAATGGCTACGACTGTAAGCAGTTGATCCAATAACTAAGTTTTGTCACTAGAACATAATTCTTTCGATTCCTCTTGACGAGATCTATATCCAGAGGTAATCAAAACGATTTAGCAAAATCTTTTTTTGTGTGAAACAAAATCAGATTTTAAGTAGGGAGAAAGTCCTTACCATAGGAAAATAATGAAAACTTTGCAGCTACTTTCCTACAAAAATTACTGAGCTACACCTAGAAAAACAATTTGGCCCTAAATGAACCCTACAAAATCTGTTAATGATTGACTAAAACGATTTCCTCGGATTTTCCAATATCAATCCTCTTTATATCGCGAAATTTACGAGAACCCTTGCGCCTGCCACCCTGGTCCCCGCCCTCGACGGCCCTCGAGCATCCCTCAAGTCGGGCCATTGTTTGATGTGCACGCAAAGCAGCAGTTTGGTCATCGCACGTCAGATTAATAAATTTCGAGTCGCTGCTTGCGTGCAAGCCATGCACGCATGCGGGTGGAGGGATGGAAAAATGCGCCCCGCTGCTACTGTTTCGACACGACGCCGGCAGCTTGTTCTTCGGAGCACTTAAGCGTGTCAGTGGGGTTCACGAAAATCACTCGAAAAGACGGCTGGGATTACGCAGAAATGTGCTTCTTTTGGAACTAACCTTAACCAATCTTAAATTTGAGGACAATCAATTCAAACCCCTCTGAACACAGAGTTTGCAGTTTTGTTTGTCGTTTTTCTTTATTTAAAAAAAGAACAGCAAGAAAAAGTCCAGTTTTTCCGTACTTTAGAGATTTGTGGCCCAAATTTTCCCTGAAAACCACGATAAAATGTAAATTGAAAGAATACGAAGACTGAATAGCTCTTGAACCCCCCCCCCCTATTTGAGTGGAAAACGTCAATATAACCGATAGTTGTAAAAAATTGATTATACTCTATAAATTCGTTTCAAAAATAATTTAAGAAAAGGGCAGTTATTTACGGAAATTTCCTGGACGGTCTTTTGTCCCCATAATTGTCCGCCGTTTTACCAAACCCTGCTTGAAAATAGAACAAACTCTAGGAGAGGTAATAAAAGTGCAAATGGCCCATTAATTTTCTCTCATATAGGGGCTGCAAACCCTGAATTAGTAGCAACTAACCAACGAGCAAACTACCGCTTCGCCTGCACACGGATCGAAGACCAAAGGACCAGGAGTTGAACAACGAGAGCGTGCGGTATTGTACAGATTTCGACATTTTTGGAACAGAGAGCACGATTAATGTGCAGACAACAAGTGAACATCAACAAAACACCACCGATTTTTAGCATCATGAAACGAGCGGAACCCGTCCCACCACCACCACCACTACAGAACATCGAGAGTATACGGAAACACGGTACACCATACCATCGATTTTCTCCGCAGCCCACTTGTTTAGACGGAGAGAATGTTCATCAGCGATAGCGAAATAAGAGGTCAAAGAGAGAAATCCATTTCATAAAAATATACTATGTACACACTCACTGCAAAAGGGTTACGTGAGAAAACTAATGCTGTACAGCAGTTGTTTATTGGCAAAAGCATGTGCACTCTCACTGCATGTGAATAAGTCGGAATATATTATACCGTCTGAATATTGTTTCACTTACGCGAGCGTGCATGTATTCGTGGGGAAACGCGCGGCAAAAGGGTAACATGCTCGCGTTAGTGGATGTGAATACGATTACTCGAGTTATTAACTTTTTACTGAGAGGGGAAATGAATGCATTTGGAAGTCGGCTGGCACTCGCAGTGCAGCTACTGTGAGGCGTTTTTGCTCTGCGCCCGTTGGTTTTTGCTTCGTTTACAAGGCAAAGTGACAAGTACGCTATGATGGCTGCTCAGTGAACAGGCAGGGGCACGTGCTTGTTTTTTGTGTAATTAGCTGGTGAGCAAATTTGCACAACGGATGCTTTTTCTATTCCAAAGTTGGCGCCTAAACGAAGCGAGAACCGCGGGCGAGGCGAACTTTAAGGGTTGCAAATAACTCTTTTTAATATAAATTCAGCCTCACTGGTCATGCCGTTTTATTTTACATATTATTAAGGCTGTGAACGTTGACGGTCGTCTTTTAAATTATAAATTGGCAAAAATCTAAATTATAACAGGGATATTTTTGGTTCATCAAATTTTTCAGTTCAGATTATTTTGGAGGTATGCTTGGCATTGAAAAGGTTTTAGCGTGAGTATTAATTGTCAGCTTTATTATATTTAAAAAAAATTCTATTGTTAAGGGAGGTATATGAAAATTTGCTACTAAACATGAAAAACATTTTAACTCCGAACATTGCGAAGAATAAAAAAGTAATAAAAATGTGAAAGGTCATAGAAACCAACACATTTAATTTTGTTTTTAATTAAACAGTTTAAAAAAGTATTAAACAAATGTAATTTTAAAGCCTTTTAGCTCTTGACTTATGCAGCAAGCGAGGCCATTAAAAAGCCATCAAAACCAAGCAAGACACTGTCTAAAATTCACAGCCTTTCATATTTTTTCGTTGATTTAATTTGAATTAATCCGGGGGGAGGGGTAGACATTTTAAAAGAGCAATGCTTTTTATTTGACAAAAATAATATGGCTAA
Organism: Cloeon dipterum; assembly: GCF_949628265.1. Lineage (NCBI taxonomy): Eukaryota > Metazoa > Arthropoda > Insecta > Ephemeroptera > Baetidae > Cloeon > Cloeon dipterum. Next base: position 13,663,740 of record NC_088790.1, read on the forward strand.
ATTTTGCACCATCTTGTGAATGATTATTTTTTCCTAATATTTTGGTATTTGCCGAAAATTAACTTTTGAATATAGCGAGTTGGCAAGAAAATAATGCAACGCTGCTCTCTTTTCGCGAAAGACCCCTGTATTCCGGTCACGCGTTCGACAACAATTACACACTACCAAACACTGGCACTCGATTGAAATCCTGTTACTCGCTCCGGTATCTCCAGTCAGGCGAATAAACATCGCATCAGAGAATTTCCGGACAGGGTCGACGATTGGGCGGTTCCGCGATAGGGTCGTCAGGCGTTTCCGTGCGAAATTCCCAGCCTCTGAGCCTGGCGGCGGCGGCGGCAGAAAGAATTGCGTCCAAACCGCGTTGCCAACCCTATTCGCAGCGAGTGAGATTTGCCCCCGTGTGCGACTCTGCTGAGCAGAGTGTCCACCTCGCCCACCCTCTGGAGAACAGAAGAGCTGCCCCGCATCCTCGGCCCTTTCGGGGCCTGGCGGGCCCGTTGTCGGGGCCGGGGCCACGGGGCTGCCCGGGCGAATCTGCCAGGAGGTATCATTCCTGTGAAGCGTGGTCATTGCTCATGCCCTTTCGCTATTACATCATCGGGGGAGGTTAATTAATTTTTTTTCGTTCGCATAACGATGGTTAGTTCGTTTTAGCTTGGTATTCGAAAGTAGTAGATTGTTAAAAATCCATTAGAGCTAGGAGAAGTAGGCAGAAGAGGAAGCGGCGCCAAGCTCCGATTACGTCCACAAACAGAAGAAATCAGAGTCAGTTTCAAAATTTCAAGCAGGCAGCACGATTCCGGGAGATTTGACTCCAGGCCCGACAGTCAAGCGACCTCTCATTTTTGCAGTTTGTAAAAAAAATGGAAAAAATCGTATTTTTGCTGCAAAAAGAGAGACCAGCTCAATTTTCCAGATGACTGACGAACCCAGGCTTCCCAGAACCCTGCTCAAATAGAGTGTATTTCCGTACTATTTATTAATATTTACTACCCTGAAATTTCCGTCTTATTCTGGAATCATTTCTGGACCAAAACCGTTTTTTCGTAGTTCTGGCATTGATAAATTTTGATTCATTTTTTAGTATCCATATAGGCTTTCATATTTTTTAACCTTTTTAAATTTCAAAGACGGCCATGCAGGTGGTTTCCAATGGATTTAACTCAATTTTTGTCGATCACGTTCTATATCATAAATTTTGGGAAAATTTCTACTTTTTTTGAAATTTTTAATTACAAATTTGAAAAATAAATATACATAGCACATAAAAGTATAACTTTACTGTAGCGATATGTACTTTTTTAATGGATACCTTGCGAGAAACTATAAACTTAATCGTAACTCTGATAACAGGGACAGGTACATACAATTTTCAACCTTCGTTTGATTTGCCAATGGATATTTTTCACGATTTCATGCAAAAAATTAAGAAAATAATCTAAGAAAACAATATTCTGATAAGAAATTTTTGGTCGTTTTTTTCAGGACGTCTTTTCCTCTTTACAAAATTTTCTAAATTCAGGAAATACACTCTAAGCTGGAATGCAGGTTAGTACCGCGCGTCAATTTCACACAAAGCATGCCAACTGGACGGGGAAGCAAGCGACAACTGTTGTTTTTCAAAATCCCCATCCGTTTGGAGTGTGTCATAATAATCAGATGGATGGCGCGTCTCCCGGAGTTATTATGACACGAGAGAGCGAGCGCGAGAGAATTACGTCAAGGCGGGAAAAAGGATTTCGACTGACATGATTCACACGCAGGCGGACGGAACAGAAATGCACGGCGGCTAATTCTGCCGTCGGCCCGAATTGATTTTCCGCTCCCTCCGCCAGGAAAAATCACACTCAACATAATCACACTCACACACACGTCAAGAGTGCAGTGACACAAAGTGCACACGAGCACGCAAACAGCAAATTAAACGAAGAGCTGAAATGAATGAGGGTAATCTCAGGTGATGGGCAGTGTGTAGGTTTTTGTGTGAAATGAGCCATAGTGTGTTTGTGTTCAGCAGCTACATGAGAAAGAAAGAGAGAAAGAAAGAAAGAAAGAAAGAAAGCGTCCGAGGATTGTGTTCGTGACCAGCGTTCAAGGAAAACGCATTACGAGGATCTGATTTACAGGAATTTCAAGATCAACTAGTTAAAAATAATTCAATTTTTAACAAATAGCCAATAACATTGAGGCGCAATAAATTAGCTAATATCTGTTTGAACAAATACCCCTTAGCACTTGCAGCGTACTATTATATTTCTCCCTCTATATCCTACGGTTTTTTTGGCCAAATCCCTCCCTTTTCCTATAAGTTTCCCCCTACACCCCTTTTCGATGTACAATTAAAGACATGAATCATCGCGACCAACAATAAGTTGAAAATAAAGAGTGGTTGCTATTAATAAGGATTGTTTTAAACCACTAACAATATTTTGGGTTATGCCCTTTGTACTTCCAATAAGAGCACAGGCCGACAAGTCTTGGCCTGACAAAAAGAGCTGATAGAATTAAACCTGAGTATTTGAGGCCATCAATGGATTCTACAAAATGGTTTTTAAACAAATTAAATTAAATATTTTCAGAACTAAAATACACCGACATTTCCAGGAATCATAGCGAAATAGCACCAGTTTGCTTTATTGTCCGTCAATAGTTTTTCACGGCTATCGAAAATGAACTCAGGCACCATCTTCTAGTAAATTGTAGCTTCAAACACAAAATGAACAAAGAGAAACAATAAATAATAAAAATTATAAAAATTATGAAAATCCTGCGCTCAACTCAAGTTGTGTAATTAACTGTCTTGAGTACAATGAACTTTCCACTTTATAAAAAGCGTTTAAGTACACATAATTTTCAGCCCTTATATTCGCCACCGTCTGGCGACATTTTTAATCAGCAATCTCCTCGGGCAAATTCACACGAGTTATTGCATTGCTTTACGAGCTGCTTCCCCCGGGTAGGAAATAAGCTCGCAACTCTAGGTGCCGCCGTAATCGGGCACGACGCCTTCTGCACGAACGACATTCCGAGCAAAGGAACAATTCTTTCGTGGCTGACAGGGTGTAAAAATGCTGCAAAGAGGCCTCACGGCTACATATTTGAGGCCGAGTGTGCCGGCGGTGTAGTGGTAATAATAATAATTTGAGAGAGAGATAGAGTATAGTGGCGTGCGAAGAGTGAAAATTATTTTACCGCCCGCCAGAGAGAGCGAAAAAGTAATTAGAGCGAGTAAGAACACGCGTCAGCTGCTCTGATAAGACCCACGTAGATCGATTACCCGGCGCGTTTTTGCACGCCGCGAGAGACAAACCCGGTTTCTCAAGCGATATTTCAGCCCGTTTTTTTATTCATTAGGGAGTACACACGGCAGTCGGGTCATCAATCAATTCGGCGCGCGGCGGAAAAACGCTGAGTGGCTGCCATTGGAGCAGGGAGGCCGCTTTTTGCGTGCTACTCTCGTCTTTGTTTTCACTGCGAAATTAGTGTCTACATACCAGCGGTGCATTCAACAAGTACGCGGCCAGAGGGGCCTGAAATGCTGCACCTGTTTGCGCACGCCGCTCGCATGCACTCACGGCGCCTGCAAGCCAAAGCCAACCCCTCTCGACAGCTCGTCTCAAATTTATGCCCCTCGATCGGACGCCAATGGGGCCTACTGTTTCATTATTGTCCCTTCGCTGCGGCACATTAGCTGTCGATTGTCTCCCATTTTACTCTGTTTCCCTCGTTATTGTTTTAGAGGCACGCCTATTTATTTCTCAACCGAAAATAGTTTAGGTTGTTTAAAAGAAACTCATACCACTCAAACAAAATTGGCAAACAACTAAGAGTAGTATATTGATTAATTAATTAACATTTTTTAACCCTTTTTCCGGCACTGTTCCACTTTTGCTTGTCAATTGTATTTCATGAGCGAAATGAGATTGTCCGAACAAATGACATGAAGCGCACGTCACCTGCGCAGAGTGTGTTTCAAGAATCGAAATTTATAATTATTATTATAATATTTGTTTATTTTCCTTCTAGCTAAGGGAATTGTAAATACGCATTTTCCAGTTATGATGTAAGGGATGCATAAAAAATAAAAGAAATAAAAAATTTGTTTAACTTTCGCAGCTCATTTAGAAGTAATATTCAACGCTACAATTGCACAGCACATTTTCTTTCAAGTTCAATTAGGATATAATTTTTCCTCTCCTGTCTTTTATCTACAGACAAACCTGCGTGTTTTCGTTTTTAAATTCTCGCTCCAGTTTGCGTTCCGTGTATGTATATCTGCAGCGCAGCGTAACACTAATTATTCCAGGCTGGCGTGAAAGTTGGCCATTGAGTGTGACGAGCAGGAAAAATGTCCAGATCACGCACACATGCAACAATGAGTTTCGCCAGCAGCGCCGGGAGGTAATTGAATATGTCGGCTCGCGCGCGCGGGGAAAGAAATGACACTGTGAAAAATCGCGAGCAGGCCATTGAAACGAATGTCGCACACGGCGTGTGTCATCTGTACCACCAGCACTTTGTTATTTCCGCACCAGGGCTGCGGCATTTTACCACGGGTGCGTGCGTCTGCTCATTTAATAGATCTCAGAGTCGCATCGGGCCGAGTTTATGTCCCCTGCAGAGCCAGTTTTGTCGCTTTGGCACCTGCGCCTTCGTTTAGTGACCGGCTGGTGGCGTCAACTATGCGTGTAGGGTAATTTAGGTTTTGCCAAAATTACTCTCAGTTTTGCAGAACTGTAGAAAATGCCACAGAGGCAGCATAGCAGGGTTTCTTACTGCTTCGTTTGAAATGGGTACGAAAATTTACTGCGGTTTCCCGCGTCAGCAGTCGGAATTAATTAACTGTTATGTCTTATCTTTTTAGTGCGGCACATAAAAACGTCCATCTTAATATTGTTTTGCGCATTGGTGCGGTTTTTGCTTTTTTTGCTTGTTATTGCTTGTATTAATCACTGTTTTCCATTTAATCCTCAATCAAATACGTGCGCTAATTATATAATAAGCTTTCAACATTTAAATAAATATTGCATACATCTTTAAAATACAATTAAATGGTTTTTAGTTTGTTTTAATTTGCTATTTTTCTTACCTAATTTACGATTAGGAAATTATCTCATCCTAGTCAGATCCATAAAAAGGGTCCACAGACGAACTATCTACCAACGTTTTTTATAAATGCTTCTTTGTTAGTTTTGACAGCCTTTTTATTTCAAAGTTTTTATCGCCTCAGGATATTTTCTAATCGAGTCGTACAACTTAGTGGTCTATGAGCGTACTAGAAAAACCGAAATGAAATCTCTAGCGACTCAGTTCCGGGCGAGAGGGCGAGAGTTTCATATTTGCCACGGCGTGAGTGGAGAACGGTGCACTTTTCCCCGCAAAACAAGCAAGTCGCAGCGCAGCCAGCGGGCAATTGGATTTTTCGCTGCGCACACGAAACAGCTGAGAGGGCGATTGCTGGTGTAAATAGAAAGCGGGGTGCTCGCCCTCTGGGAGACCGAATCTAATCAATTCTGACGTCATGCTCGCGCGCTGTGCTGAGCGAGAAAGAGAGTATGGGCATTTGTTTTGATTACTGCTGCTGCTGCTGCCTCTCGTGACGTCACGTGATTTTCATATTAGTCACCCCCACCCCACTTGACCTTGTTGACGGGGGTGGTTTTCCTGCGGGCGGGCGGGCTAAGGGGTGACTGGGTCACGGTTGAGCGATGCTGATTAGGCGCTTAATGATCGAGTGATTTATTCAGAAAGCCGCCATCATTAAGCCATTAGCACGGCTGTTGTTGTTGCCATACATATTTTAGGGCCACGCGTAAAAAGGGTGAAAATGGCGCAGAGATATTGGCCCACGTGAAATATGGCGAACAGAAACGGGGAAATGGTGCCTGTTTGAAAATGGTCCAAGTGATGCATCAAGTTGAGGCTTGTATGTGCCAGAAATGCGCTGCTCTACTTCCCAAAATGCCCAATAATTCATCTGTGGGATGTTTAAAATTATTCCCCACAGCTCAGTTTTTGTGAACATTTTAAAAATAGGCAGAGAGTGAAAAACAGTTCAAAAGCATGGAATATAAGCAGTCTAGTAAAATTAATAAAATATTTACCCGTGTTCAGGGTAGATCAAAATCGTTATAAAATTTTCTTCTACTTCAATCGAACTGTCAAAATTGCTTACAAGCAGTTCTTGGGGTGATATTTTTTCAATGCGATTTAAGTTCATTTAACCTGTATGCGGCATAGTGACCAATGAAAACTGTGAAATTATTTTTTTGCAGTTGCTTATTATTTTACTGTCACTGTCCCTGCTTATTTTTAAATTCGCATTCCTTTGCTACTGGAAATTTCTCATTTATTTATTTTGAAGGGGTGAGAAGGAATTCGTAGCGACTATACGCATTTCCCCCATTCCACTTGCCAAAAACAGCGAATTCCAGACAGAAAATCGCGCCGTAAGCCTTATTCTCGAGTCGTGTCTCAATTGGCTCCACTTTGGCCGCCGAAAGCCCCTCGGTCTATTCAGCAACCGGTTGCGCGGTCTGCAAATCCGCCCACGCGGCCATTGTCACCCGGCCAGAGAGAAAATCCAGCCGTCCGTCGCCCGCTTTTTGTGTTTCCATTCGCAGAGAGTCGGCCGGCTGGCTGCCAGTTTATTGTGAGCGTGACGTCAATCGCAAAAAGGTTAAGAAGCGAGCCGGCCGGCACCACACCCTCTGCGCGAAAGAGAACCTTTCCGTTTAAGCAGTTAACCTTTCCGCTGCCCGAGCGGCAATTACCCCCCCTAAGACATTTTGAAAGTGAAAAATTCCGGCCTATCAGGGCCTGATTAATGACCCAGGCAGAGCCGACACGATTATACCGCAATATTATGCGTGCCTTCACGCCCAACCGTTTTAAATTTCCGCCAGACGCGAAGGGTTGCGGGCGAGCGAGCTTACAAGAAAATCCCAAATTTCAAAGCAACTTTTTCCATCGATGGTGTTCAATTTTGGAATGGCATGATGTTATCATGAAAAACTGTAGTCGACATTTTTTGTTTTTAAGTTTTGGAGGTAGCTCTCAATTTTATAACATTTAAAAATAATTTTAAAACTGAATTTTTATCCATGTTGATGAATTTTGGTATATGGTTTCCTTTTGATGAGACAAAATTTCCCTTTGTCTCGTCAAAAAGAGTCTGCTTACCGAATTTTATCATGAATGGAATAAAATTGCAAACTACATGGGAATCTCAAAATTACACCATAATAAGTATAGGATTCATAACTCCCCGCCTTTGTTGCTTCATGGGATATTTTTACTGGTCATATTCTTCTAATATCATGAAATTCTGAACGGCTATAATGCATTTTTTTTATCTTGGAAAATAAAGAGCAGGTTGCAAAAGGGCACCTTCCACGCAATCAGAGCAATTTTCGCTTTTCCACGACAGCAAAAATATTGACATTCCTCTGCCGGGGTGTTTCCGCCGTGATTTTCCTGTTCGGGCGTGCTCCGACCAGCCCTATAACAAGTTCAGGCGCTGTTTGTTTGCCAGCTAACTTCGGGAAACAGTGCAGCCTTCATTCAAACGCGGTCCGCGTGTCTCTCTCTCTCTCTCTGCGTGCTGCGGGGGTGGCGGAAAGTGTGGATCTGCCGAGGGTGCTTAGAGAGGCGCATTCGGGGACTAATGAGGCCCTCAAGACCCACCCACCTCGCTTTTGCAACGCCTGTTTTACCGTCAGACCGACAGCCTGCATTGTGCGCACCCGAAATGAGTGCGACCGGGCGTGACGAAGGGAAGGAATAAACCCAATTGCGGAATTTCGGGCTTCCGCCCACCGCTGGAATGACCCAATTCCAACTTAATTTCAGCGAAACAAAAACTTTAAGGAATAAATGCATTTTTAAAAGTTAAATTTGTTGTATATTGCACCTCGTTGGTAATTATTTTTCAAAATTGAAATTTTGCCATTTAAAACTATTCTTTAGGGACTCGTTTAGGGTGCAGTTGAAAATTACCGATTAAAAAATCAATGCTGGACAAAGAAAGTGGTGATCACATTGTGACATTGATGCTACTAGGATCTTTACAACGCAACAATAAACGAACTTACGAATTGTTGGACCTAACAGGTGGCCCATTGAATATAATAATTGTTTGTATGGGATCCATATTTTTTACTATGTATATAAAGCTTTGGCATGCTCTGGCATTTCATCTCTACTACGTGGAAAAATCAAACCAGGGCTTAGTTGCAATGAAATTTTAAATTTTGATAATTTTTTGATTTTGTTTTGATCGCGTGAATCTTGATCGTTTTGTGTCTCAAAGTATATTCAACTCACATAATTTTTTTTATCTTAAATCCTGATTTTTATATAATTTTGTCACGAAATGCAAGTTTTCTTTCAAACATACTATAAGATAGATAAAGTCTATATTGATCGAGTTTATTAATTAACTCCAAGTCTTGGAAGATATTGACAGATATTAAAGAATGGAAGATGATTAACTTACAAACAAACTTCTCAAAGATAAGCAACAGTCCGTAGAAGCGTTATTGGAGAATATTAAATTACCACCGAGAAGGAATGCTTTGATAGACTAATTTCAAAATCTTCGCAGAAATTCCCGTGGTGCCAAAGAAACATGTAACAGAGAGGAATGTGTATGGTGTTGAGCACAATGTGCGAATTTCTTAGGCAAACTTCATTAAGGGGCGAAGAATGCCTGTCCGTCGGGCGCGTAAATAGAGAGTGGCGCGTGCATTGTGCGGGCTGTGGGCTGGCTCGCCCACAGATACGAGCAGCCGTGCCGCTGAATAATTGTTTCCTTGACGTGTGTGCCCTTGTAATTGAAAGCCACTCCGCCTGCCTGTCAACAACACGCGCCCCGCATGCAAACGAGCCGCAAAACGGCCGCTCCTGGCCGCCGAGCCTGGACCACTCGCCGCCGGCCGAGAGCGTGATACTGAAATTTGGCCCGTCGTTCCTGCCGCCGCGGGTACGCAATCGATTTTTCTTACCGGTAAGCGCGTGCACTAGGTCGACTGCAGACTGACTGCTGCCGGGCAGGGTGTCGCAGGGCAAAAAATGGGCCCACGATGCTCCAAGGTGGCCAAAATCGTACAGTTTTCCTCGACAAATAGTACGAAAAATCTAAAAATATGAAGATTTTGACCCCCCATTTTTTTGCCAGCATATATTGGATCAATTTAGAACACCAATTAACAATATTTTGCACTGTTAGCTTTAGCAAGAGATTCAATTGATTTTCTTTGTTGCACACTCTTTGGCCTGTTACTGACCTTAGCGGCGCCATAAGCAGTATAAATAGGGAGAAAAGTGCTTACAGACGTTGCGGTGAATTTTCTTGGAAATTGAGCCGTCTCTCTGGGAAATTGTTAACCCATTCGAATTTTATGAAATTGATTCAGACATATAAAGTTAATGTTTTATAATTTTTCATTTCATATCCAATTAAATTATTTCTTGCACCACCTTCTTCTTTCACAAATGCGTGCTATTGAGCCTTTAATTTTTTGGACAACATTTGTCAAACAGATTTGTTGATAGGAAGCTAATTATGGCAGAGTCCTGGGGAGAATTAAGACTTACTAGATTTATGCAGCGTGTCGTGAAGTGAACACGAGTTCAGTGGTCGAAATTTAATGGACAATTTTAAAGACGGAGCCTTTAAAACAATTCTTAAATCTATCAAAATGTATTTAAAAATGCAGTGTTTCTTCATAGAGAGAAAAAACTGCACATTTTAAATCAAAATGCATGATTTCCTTTGTTTTCTTTTATCTCTTGACTTTTAATTCATAGTAAACTAAATAATTAAACAAACCTGATTAATGAAATTTCCATATCTTATTTCTTAAATAAAAGGAGATGCTCAGGGTGCAGAGAAATCCCAATCGTCAATAATAAATCTTGTAACAATTTGAATTGTTATATTTTTCTCAAATCCTCATGAAATTCTTGATCAAGATTCCAGCAGTGCTTCTGTTCGGGAAATCAATCACCATTCTGTGTGGTTCTAGAGATCGCACTCGCTTGGAAAACGCGCTTCTCTGCAGCAATTTGTTAGAGAGAGCGCACGCGAGGCAGAAGCAAAACAACAAATAACAATGAGGCGGGCAGACACACACGCGTCTCGTCACTCGAAAGATTGATACTTCTGCAGCAGCTGGAGCAGTTTCGCATCAACCGCAAGTGATTTTCAATTCCGCACAGAAAGGAAAACTGTACTAAATTATGCAGGAAGAGAGTGTATTCAAGTGACCCGGTGCCCGTCGTTATTTTGGCCAACGTCGAAGAACGAAATTGCGTCCGACACCTGACGCAGCGTCGTACCGCAACCGACAGAAGGGCTCAATTCATTCCTTTTTACGAATGTAAAAGCATTGATAAATATAAGGTTTGGAAATTTTAGATGGTTTTCCGACTGACTACCCATTTTTTTCTAGAAAACTATAGCCCATTTTCAGGGGTTGCAATTCTTTTGCACAGTTCTAGCTCCTAAAAAAACTTCAAGGTTGGTGTTACTAGCAAATTTGAATTATTTTCGACAAAAATGCATCACATTCGGGAATATTTTTGGTTTAAACTTTTTTCCAAGCTCTTAAGATGTCAGCAATAAACCTCAAAGGATGTTAGTTTTTTAATCCTTTTGTTACTGATCAAACTAGGCCCTAAAGGCTTTATAAATCATCCTGTTTCTGATTATAATGGCATAAAAATTTGAATCATCACTCGATCAAATAAAGAATTTAGGTTTTGAACCCCAATTTTCGTAAATGTTAAGGTTTTGAAAATAGCAACGGCTAAAAACAATCAAATACCAAAATTATTTTGACTTTTTCCAATTTCAAAAACCAATATAGGTTTTGAGATTATTTTAAATGATTTATTAAATTACCAATAATAAATTTCATAGTAAGCAGACAGTTATCCACGATTTTTGAGATGCCAAACAGGCTACTTCAACTGGTTTAAATGGTTTTGAGCACAAAAATTGATTTCCAATGTGGCTAAAAAATCTGAAAATTGCGTGATTTGGGGTTAAAAAATCAATCAGCGACAGACAGAAAAAACAGTCGATCGTTTTGAATTCTCAACACAAATGACAAAAAATCAATTTAGACGCGTTGTCTTCCATTTCTTTGAACAACTGTTTACATCTCTCGACACGAAGCGGCCTTTTCTTTGTGCATATTATATATTGCCCTGCTCACCCAGATCAATTTTCATTCCGCCACAGCAGATGCCTTGGTGTGAACAGACTGCATTGCGTTCAGTGACCCTAATTTCCCAGCGTCGCGCCCCTGAAGGATGAGGATGTGATGGAGTAAATTTCCCCCTTGTGCAAATGTCAGTATTTCGCATGGCTGGGCTGCAAGAAATCGGCAAAGGCAAGCCTGGGAGCTGAAAGGCTGGCCGAGACGCCACTGATATGGGAAATATTTCTGTTTACCCTGCAAACAGTCTGCCGAGGAAATTGTTGTACGAGGTTAATGGATGTTTGATTTACTCTTTGTCCAGCACCCTTGTTTGCCGTGTCAGTGTCGTCTTTTTAATAAGGCGCCGTTGCTTTATCGTTTGTTACTCACACAGAAATTTTAGGGTTCCGCGTTTTGGAGTGTGTTGGTTTATTTTAAACGGAAATATTTAATTTCAGAAAAAATACGCACACATGTACATCGTTAATTAGACAGAAAGACTCAGCCCTGCGTGGATTAATTCAAAATGAATTTTTAAGATCAAATAACACACGTTCTCGTACTGTAATGGGGGTTGTTTCGATGTTTGCTAATTCAGAATTTTCTGCAGCTAATACATAAATTAATTTCATATCGGATGTATATTTCTGTTGATGAGGCCTCAAAATTTATGTAAGATGTTAGAAATTGAAAGAAAAATATTTAAAATGAGAAATAGGCCAAAATGATTTTGACTTGAGTTGAAATTGCATGAAATTCCCGATATTCCATTTTCTAGCCCATTACCTCGTAACACGTACCAGAAAAAAGTTTGAAATCCTTAAGAATTCTCTTTATTTTTCGTTTTTTATATTGCCCGATTTCAGAGGTTAACGACCTGGCAGCTACGTGTATAAAAAATCATCGCCGCGCACGAAATATCAAAGATTGACCTCTGTTAGTAAGTGATCGCGTGTAAATGTTGGAAAATGTCAAGTTTGATGAAGTAAATGGTTTTTGTTGATGCTAATCTGTGTGTCAGATGTGTGTGATTGTATTTGGTATCGAAGGACATAAATAAATAAATAGACAGGTTCGGACATAATCCAGACACACACATGGACGGAGAGAAGACTTACCCTGGCGGCGAGTGAGGTGTTTGGCTTTTCTAACAGGTCCCAGAGGAACTTCTGGTACTGGGCGCACTTGCCGTCGCCGAAGTCTTCCTCGTCGCGTTGTCGCAGCGACTCGGCCTCCTTGCGCATCTCCTCGTGCACGTGCTCTTTGCGTTGGTGGTACTTATGCTGGCAGCACGACTCGAGGTACAGCTCGTCGACGCCCCAGTACTCGAGGTCGTCACTAAACGCCAGCACGCACATCTCGTCGACCAAGTGCAGCTTGCCAGTACGGTAGAAGTTGAGGATGGATGAGAAAGACTTTGGGTGTCGGTCGAAGAAGTACTCGTTGTCCACTAGCGAGTAGTCGTCGCAGATTTCTGTGATGGCCTCGTGCGTCGTGCAGTCGCGTAAGCGGCCCAGCCGCGTGTGAGGAAGACGCTCAAGCGTCCGCCACAGAACCTGAAAAACAAAAGCATATTTAGGAAACCTTTCATTCAATTTCAAACTCTGTAGAATGGTTGAAGGAATTAATAGAGGTACATAATATATGCTTTCCATGCGCATCACGTTCATTAGCAAGCAAAAACGATAATTTCCTTTGAAACATAAATTTTCTTCTGCCTAGAAAGTATTTTTAACTTTTAAGCTGCCCTCATGGAATAAGAAAGACAGCCCATTTAAAGAGAGACAGACAAATTGTTGCCAAAAAGAATGTTTCTCTGTCAGAAGAATTATCGTCCTAACTAAAATAAAAGTTGATATCTCTAGGATTCGGATACTTTGAAAGAGAAATCAACCAACTAACTCTAGCTGAGGTCAAAGCTGGCTGTAATGTAAACCATACAGCTGGACGAACAATGAGACCCTCTGGTGCATTTAACGACTTAATAATTCATCAGTTGCAAGAGCCCCTTCTGGGCCCATCCGGCTCTGTCCTCCTGGACAGGGGTTTCGTAAGATGTTTGCCAGGAGTGTTACCCTTTTCACACAATACATGCTTTATAATTTTTGACTATGCTAAAGTGATTGTAAAATTGTGAGAATAAAAAACAATATTAATTCATAGCCTCCAAGAGATTTCGCAAGCGGTTATTTTCGATTTTAATTCATTTTCCACTGTGATTTAAGTCTCATGAATGGTTCAATCCTGCTGCTGTACTTAAAATTCGTAGCTGCAGGAGTATGTCTAGAATCGCAACGGAAGTGCCTTAAAATCGGAAGTATACGCCGACGCCATTTGTTGACGACTTCTAACAAAAAGAGCTTTTGCAAATTTAATGGTGAGTTAATGAAGGTAGATGCTCATTTTATAGCTGGACTCCCTTGTTTTTCTCTACACTTAAAACTTCAGCTACAATGCTAATTAAACAATCAGCAAAACCCAAACCATTTTGGGCAACCAAAGTTTTCTATTTGCGGAAGTTTCCACGTGAAAATGCATTCTTTTCATGTTTGGAAAGTTTTAATATGTATTTTTTAAATCATTTTTTTTAACTTCTGCGTTCGTTCTCTTCAAATTAAGTATTATTTCATGCCTTTTATGACTCCTAAAACAGCATTTTTTTTTCTTAAAGACCGTCTTTGACGAAGTTTCTGAGCACACCAATCGATTCTTGAGGGTCGAATTAGGTAAGGTAAAGTGGATATTTTTGCCCACCAAAAAGTTCAGCGCGACATTCGTAGCAGAAGTAGAACTTTTTTACCGCCAAAAATATGTACCTTAACGTGAGAAATGCGCATGCGTCAGAGCTGGCGTGGTTACGTCAGCCGCTAGCAGCCGGAGGAGCTCTGACGCATGCGCATTTCTCACGTTAAGGTTCATATTTTTGGCGGTAAAAAAAGTTCTACTTGTGCTATGCACGTCGCGCTGGACTTTTTGGTCTGAAAAATAATTTCCTCTTTACCTAATTCGACCCTCAAGAGCCGATTGGTGTGCTAAGAAACTTCGTTAATAACGGTCTTTAAATTTTAGAAAATTAGGGTTTGGAATTTTCTGAATATTTAGAGTTAAACATTTTGTGGGTTTTCTAACCTCGTGCTTGACTCCACCAACGTTGATGATGACACGCCGGTTAAGGGCGCGACTTCGCATGATCATAAACGGCTCTGGCGGCAGCGACGACATGGAGCGCGAGTGTGCGCGCTGCATAGCCGTCGCGGGTGGCGACGACGTAAAGGGCGCGTAACGCACCTCCTTGACGCCGCCGACGCCGCCGTCGAAGTCGTCGCCCTTGGCCAGCTCCCATTTGATGGTGTTGGCGGCGGTGGGGGCGGCGGACTGCAGGCCCTCCGCCGGCACCACCTCCTTGCTCTCTGCGTCGCCCTCGGACATGATGCAGCCCTTCGCGGGGCCGCCGCCAGGCGACTCTCAGCCCTTGTCCAGGTAGCCCGTGCGCGGCTGCTGCTTCATAATTCCACTCGCCAGGTCATTTTCATCTCTGCAACAAATCGTACAAAAACTCTGAATATTTTCTTTTCGGTATATATTTTTGTTTGTTTTATGTTGATATTTAGGTCAGTAAAAGACGGTATAATACGAAAAAATTTCTATCAAACTGATTTTGTCATGTTGGAAACGTTTCTAATATATAATGGAAAAATACATTGTAATTTACATAATTTAAAACATTATATTCTACGGAATAAATTATAATCGGCATAATCCTTGTTGTTTGAAAGTTTCAATCTATATTCGTCTCAACATGTTCCAGGTCCAACACGACGTCCTATTTGCCATAAAATAAATTTTCTCATTAAAATACTGTTAACAAACTTTTTTAATTTTGTTTTAAAACAGTGAATCAAATTTAATTTAAAATTTCAAACACTCTTATGGTATGGTTTATAAATCTAGAAACATACCTTATTTCAGACAAAGTTGTAATTCTATACGCTGCAAAGAAATAATTTGATCCCAGACTAATTTTGCTAGTGAAATCCAATCCCTATGCTAATGAAGAGATTTCATCTAAATCATTTTCAGCCCTTTCAGTGCTTTCCGTAAGATAGGGAAGCGTTGACGGCGTGGGAAGGCGTGTTAAAGAATTTATTTCTACACGCGCGGACGGCATGCTAGCGTCATTCTTTCTAATTTTCCGGTAACAAGTCTAATCCCCTTTGTTATGGTACCAGCTTAAGTTGCAGGCAAAAGAAAAGCCGGGCGTGGGGCGCGAAACACTTTTCTTGAATACAAATCAGCGCAAGATCAATATTCGGTTCACCAGGAAAAACGAGACCGACAAACTTTTTCTCCTTGTCCATCACGCTCACCCCTTTGCTTTTTTCCACGAAGGCGAAAAGTGGGTCGCCAGTCGTGGGATCAGGAATCGGGACGCTTGAATTCCGCGACTAATGGAGTACGAGAGCAGAGAGGGAAGCATTCCCTCATCACATAGGAATTTAAGATGGTCGATCGATTGTTTTTTTCTGTCGTCTGACGTTTTGGACGCCAAAATGTGTGACGCAATTTTAAAACTTTTGAGCCACACACAGAATCCGTCTAAATCGGTTATGAAACCAGATTAACGCTCACAATAAAAATTTTCGGTTTAAATTAGAGAAAGCTCTTTAGTTCGAATTAAATGCAGCTTTTCCTCAGTGATATTGAGCTTATTGTGTTTTTTCAAATAAGCTAGTCATTTTCATCATAAACAGATACAGTTGAAAGCTGAATTCGAGTATATTTTTTTTTGTCAAGAAATCGGCAATTGCTTGCAAAAATTGTAAAAAGAATTTTAAATTGGACCTTTAAGCCATTTAAAGAAGCTAAAAAATAATTGCAACTTCCCAATAATGTGATATTATTGGTGTATCCTGAGAAAAGTCGGCTATTAGAGTCTAAAGCCATCTAATTTTGCCCCAACACTGTTTTAAAAATAATCCCATATATTATAAAAATTAACCCTCTTAAATACCCAACTCTAGTCATCACCGTCATCACCATTAGTGGGGCTAGCCCGGGTTCGTATAATTCGTTAAGGAATTGGAACGCAGTGCGCGGAGCTATTGAATATTTATCGGGCGGCTCGCTCTGAATTAATCATGTGCAGCAGCAACCTGGATGCGTGCACGAGAGCGGTGGATTAATTTTGGATAATGATGGAGCGAATGCACTGCCGCCGACCGCGGAAGCCATACCATAACAGCGCGCGCGCGCGTGTGTGTGTCGCGAGGCACCGCGATGCAATTTTTTATTTTATTTCAGCGATCCATCGAGTTCAATTGCCGTAATGAAAAAGGGGCACTCTAAAGGGTTTATTTATGGTACTGGGGGCTTTATGCAGCGTGCGGTGCAGATTGGCCATAATTTACAAGTGAGGTTATACAAATGGAAATCCACTCATGAGCCTGCAGGGGTTGCTAGGACGACTGCCATTCTGACGGGAACCCTCTCCGTTCTTTGGGAGGAAACAATACAGAGCTGTCGAACATGTGATCAGCAAAACGATTGGAGGAAGAGGGATCAATTCAACTAAAAGGATTTCAAATTTCATCTCAAAAGCCTCCAGCTTTCCTTGATAGGTGTTTGAAAGTACAATTAAAATACGAATAAAGTGAATTTTAAGAGCGAACAAATTCTTCTCTGCATCTTTCATAAACTAGGCTATGAGTATTTTGAGTATTAAAAGTAAAAATTCTTTGTAAATCTTTGATCTAACTGGGTATATTTGTATTTAAATATAATCAAAATCAGTCCTGAAAATGCTCTGTAAATTTAGAGTCAGTGAGCAAAATTTATTTTAATCTGTAGTTTGGCTAAACCTAGACCTTTTATTTGTAAGTAATGTTTAAAAGAAAATAACTGCTACATAAAAATATATTCTGAGGCCAAAGTTGAAATTAATTATTTACAGTCGCTCAAACGTAGTCGACAACTTTTCATTAAACATTAATTTCCAATTTACATAGCACTACTGTTTAATCTCAATGAATTAACGGCTTCTTCCTTTAATTACTGTTCACCATAGTGACGCAATAGCTGAATTCAAGCATTGGGAGTGTTGTGCGTGTGCGGGGATGCGAAAATGGAAAACGCCTCATTGTCAGCCATTGGGCGTGTGAACCGGTGGTGGCGGTGGCAGCAGAGCGATTTATTCAAAAGCGCGTCTTTCGGTCTGGCTGCGCACGTGTTCGCCGCGCTCTGCGTCGTCGTCTCGGCAGCCGAATCGATCGACACGCGGCGCACATGGCGAACCGCACAGCCCGGAGCGTTATTACTGCCGGGACACTTGATGGAGCCGCACCGCACCACGCAGGCCGACTCTCGCAGGTTTCTGGGTTAATCGCGCGCGGCCCGCCGGTCTTTTCCCGCTGCAGGCCGGCCGGACACGTGAATTGCGCCCGACTGATCCCTTTACGGCCAGCCTAACGAGTTTCATTTGGGCCGAAAGGGTTGATCTTTTGAGCCGCCTTGCGGCGCAAAAAACGCGATCGTCGTATTAAACGATTGACTGCTGGAATCAGCTCACGATGGAAATACCTGCCCTGCCAGCCGCCATCTGCGTTATTCCACGCACGAGTCTGAAAGGCTTACCCGAGACATTTATCTCATTTCGCGTTTCCACGAAGTGATCAACCCAAAACAGGCAACTCTCTTGATTTAAATATTTCTGGGAGCATTTCTTCAAAAGCAGTTCGAAAGGTGAATTTATTTATTTTGAGAGTTTGTTTCTTGGAAAAAATATCATAAAAGAAGCAAACTAAAAAGAATTCAATTTTACTCTCAGCTATGAGAAAAAGCTCAAATACAAAATTAATTTTCTGCGTTAGACATTTCGTTTTATTAATATTATTCTTTTAATATTTTTGACAGCTCATTCATCATTCTCACGCTCTCTTTGTGGCTTGGTGAGGAAGGTTTATTGGTTAAAAATAATTTTACTAGACCTATTTTGTAGAATTCACGTAAATTACTATTCCTACGTATTAAATTTACCGGGTGCCTGGTTTATATTCCATAATTTCTTGCAGGTGGGAAGTTTTTCGGATATCAATGTTTAAACGGTATTAGTTAGAATTGATTTAATTTGTTGGTTGCCGCAAGCAGTCGATGGAGTTGGCAAGTAAATGTACCGTAAAGTTTAAAGTAAAGCTGTAGAGAAAAGTTTTGAAAAGTCTTTTTTGCCTCTACTTGACATACTCTCTAAAAATTAGGATAGAGCTAAAAAATTTCCCAAGTTACTGTTCAATTTGCGAAAAAATCAAGGAAATATGAAGAAGTTAGCATGCAGTTGTTGCTGCTTATCTTTAAAAATCTAGGATTCTTTCGCCAAGGAAATTTATCTCATAATTCGTAGACCGTTTTATAGATCGTAAAGAGAGGTATCCAAATCAAATACATACTAATTTACAACCCGTTTAAATTTTTGCCAGATCTGAGATTTAACTGTCCTGATTTCGTTATTGCACATTGTATCATAGTAAAACTGTTGCTAAATTCCACAAACAATACACTCAAAGAACTAACAATTTAAAATGTTCTTAATTGTTGGCCTGTGAAGCCTCACTTTACAAAACACTATAAGAATCAAAAGAGGACATTGCTGGAGTAAAAACTCAAATTTTGCCAATTTTCTCTGAACTTAACAGTACACCCACCTACATCAATATTGGCTTTAACTAAATCCTCATCCATTGACAACAGGAATTGTTTTGAGGTTTTGCAATTTCCAAATATTTCACATGTAAGGAAAAAAGTCGATATCGGTGGAACCATAACCTACGGCATCGCAGGAACAAGTTGCAAAACGTGATAGGCGTCTCATAAATTAATAGCGAGCACTTTGCGAAAAAGTCGAGACGTTTTAGCATACTAAGCGAGTGCCTATACATTCTCTTTGGCCGACCGGCCGGCTGGCTGCGGCGTATAATGATATTCATGAGTGAGAAAAGGATGATGCGCGCACACTAAATAGCCCGTTCCGCTCAATAAGCACCCCCTTGCGATGAGATTTTCCGCAAAAAACACAATGAGCTGCTTTGCCACCGCGGCGGAGCGTTACTTTTTACGACACACGCGAGCGCTTTTTGCCAATGAAGCCGGCAAAAATTATAATATCGCGCGTGCACGTCGTCATTGCACCTTTTTCTCCGCCGTTCTCCCGCACGAGAATTCCAATTTCGGCCAGCTGCCTGCTGTCTGCGGCTTTCAATTAATGCGCATTCTTGAGGCGGCAATCGCCATCGCTGAAATGGCCGGCCAAAATATTAGTTGTTAGGTATATCGTTTAAAAGGCATCTTGCTCCTAGCTATGGATTTTTATAAAAGAAGAACTAAATACGTGTTGCCTGTTGTGCTCTATGAATCAGGCCTCTACGCTTTTTAACTAAAATATAGCTTTAAACATAGATTTTTATTAAGCCTAAATTAATAAAAAATCATCATGGCTACTCTCAAGACATAAGCTACATAATGTAAAAAATGATAATTGATGCATATTATTTTAATTTTAACAATAAAGTTATATGCTAAAAATATTTTTTTCACATTAAATTAGTTGTGTGCATACACGAAATATATAAATAAATACAAATGCGTCCCATTTCTTGACCTGAATAACACACTGAATTAATCATAATGCCAATTCTAAGGTGAAAAATGGTGTCAAGTTTCAATAAGTCGCTATACCTGCATTGATACTGTATTTCAGATATATTATAAAACTTGTTTATTTTATTTTCTAAAGGATACGCAGTATTAATATTTTTGGAATCTTGACCTCTATTTGAGAGATATATTAGAATTATTTTGAGTGATTTGTACTTCTTTCGCTGCTGTTAAGGCAAGGAGTAAACTATAATATCAGGACATAATTTTAGTACAATATCATTTATTTTACTAGCTATATAATCTCAATAAATATACGCAGAGATTGATTACACCCCTCTGGAGAGAGTTAGATGATTAATTAAAAATGCTTCAATTATCGAGAGAGTTAAAGTTAATTTGAATCTAATTTACAGCAGATTAATTCATTCTACATCTCGGTAGGTTTCTGTTCGGAAAAAGAGCACATTTTTTATATCAGTTCATAATAAAGCATTGAGATTTTCTAAACAATTATTAAAAGCATAAAAACAGAATCAAGAATTGTGGGTTTCTTTCAGTGACCTTCTAAGAGAGTTATTTTTAATTTTTGACACTTATTAAATTTAGTTTCGTAAATCTATAGATAAAAGAAACTTATTTGGTTAGTGAAAATATACTTCAATATTTTCAGCCGCATTTTGATTAACTTTGACGTATATTTGCACTGAATTCATCATTGATAGGAAAATTAATTGCCACTCTAAGAATATATTAAAAAAATCATCGCAACCCGATACGATTGCATAAACTGGAGCAATTTCGCAAGGTAGATTATGGCAAAATTGACGAGGAGAGAAGGAAATGCAAGACGATAGCGCGCGCTCGGGAGTCGGTCTTCAGCGTTTGATTTGATCGTCGGCGACCTTTGACCTTTTGCAGCGCGGCTGCAGCCCTGCGCGCCGGAGTGCAGCCGACGCAGCCCCGAGGGGTGGAGGGCGTACGTTCAGTCGTTCGTTCGTTTGGTCGGTCGGCAAAGCCCAACGTGCACCGCGTTCTCTCGCTCGTGCCCTCTCTCGCGTGGGTATTGATCGACCCCACCCCGCCGAGTGGCTCCGCCGCCCGCGCCCCGCCATCCGCCAGCCTGCCCGCCCCGACAGTCCAAACAAACACCTGACTGGCCCAAATTAAGTGTTCATTACTGAACCTGAGCGGCGCCAACTTCGGCCTTCGCCTTTGCCGCGGTTCAAACGTCTGTTTGTGCTTGCAATTCTTGGTTTTCAGAAAGGCGGTTGAAACATAAAAGTGCTTTTTATGTTTCGCATCTTGTTTTTCTAACCTCTGGAAATTTAATTTCATTGAAAAGAACGATCATTATTTATAGTTTCCATGTGATACAATTTTGGTTTATATTTTGGACTCAAAAAATGAGATGTGTTGTTTAAACATCTTAAATAAATCCTATTGCAGCAGAAGTGAGTTAAACTCTGGAAGCCGGAGCCACTCTATTTTAAATGAAAATTTAAATTTACTGTTGAAGAAAAGTAAAAACCGCATTGTATAGGCTGCAGTGTGTCAAGTAGCTTGTGTGGTATTTATTTTGCAGTTATATGAGTACATTATATTATCTCCTATTAGATTATTGGCGAGGACCATCTTCCTACTTGAAATCTTTTTTATTTCACAACAAAGAGTTTCCCCAAAACGTGTCTCGACCAGGGGAATCGAAATTTTCAGAGAAAAAGCTGAGATCAAATTTTTAAAACCAAACATTTGATCAACTGCATATTGTAGCCAATAATTCTATAATTTTCAATTGTTGCCCTGTGTGATTCGATTTTGAATGGCCTTGAGCTTGATTTTTTATTCCTTTTATAACGATCTATCTAATGATCTGCGGCTTCGTGATGTGTGAGGGGAGACTGCAGCTTTTAGCAATGTAAATTAAAAGTTTTCAGCATTGGAAAATACTGCTTGCCAAACTAAAACTAAATTAAAAAAGAAAAACTGTAACTCTTGACTAAAAACAAAATAAATTTCAGAAAATCCCTCTCTAACAAAACAAATTTTAGTCAAAACATTAGTCATTGCTCAGTTCAATAATGTTTTCCCAATTATTATTATTATTCCTAAAATGTGTTCTAATAATTTAAAAATAACCTTGAAAGTAAAACTTTGTATTTTATTTAATCTACGTGATGAGAGGAGTTTGTATTTTACCAAAATTGTGTCAAATGGTAAAAAAGGTGTTTTATCTAAATGGAAATTCCGACACACGGAATTCGGCTCATCCAAAAAGGAGACGCAGGAAGGAGCATGTGTGTACCAACTTTGATTAGGAAAAGGCTGGGGCTGCTGCGGCTTGGTTGTTGTGTGGGCGCGCGATGACGAGGGCGCAACAAGCGGGTGCAAAACGAACGTGCAAGGTGCGTTTGTTTTATCGGCGGGCGGGTGCGCGGCTCAATCAGCGCCCCCGGGCCTGCTCTTTCGATTATTTATGCTGTCGGATATTCCTTCCGTCCGAAATTCGACTGACGCCCCCAAGGATCCGCGCCGCACCGGGGCACGATGAGAGCGAAATGCGTGGCTTGGCTTTGAGGGTCGAGGAGCCGCACGTGCTCATCTCGCGTCGTTAATTGTGACGCGTTCTGCGTGACGCAAATGTTTGCAATGTTTCCGGCGAAATTTGGATCGGTGTTTGAGACACCTCATTGTCAGTTATAAGCTGAAATCGACACCTTTTAATCGTCAAAATATGTCTAGCAAATGTAAACACTGACAAAAGAAGGAAAACATTTCAATTTATTGGATGTCTCCCTATGGGATATTGGCCAGATTGCTGGGAGCTCGATTTTAAGGATTCTGACTGTTCTTCAACCATCGCAGGTAAATTGATTTAAATAGCTTTAGTTTTAAATTTTAATTTAGGGGAGTGTCTGAGACTTGTATGCTGAGGACGAAAACCTGGAAACTTTGAGAGCTCACGGGATGAGATAGAAAAAATGAATTTTGCCCCGTTAGGAAACTCAAATAAAATTCCAAATGTCCCCATTTGCTTCATTTAATAATTTCGCTTTGAATTTAATTTTAAAAAAATTAAAAAGACCATCATGGATTTCTTTATGAAATAGTTTGTAGAAATAAAATCATTAGAAATTTTAATCATTATAATTTTAACTATTGTCACCACGAATAATTTTCTAGGTGTATAATTATCCAATGGTTACTTACAACACCCAATTTTGAAGTGAATTTATAAGACTTTAATTGTAATTAGGGCTGCTGGAGCTGAAACTAGATCAAAATAAATTAACTCAAAGTTTCCAATGAGATATTGTCCCGTATATATTTTTTAATGAGTATAAATTAATTGATAAGCGTTTTTTATATTTAATTTGAATCCCATTTTATATGATTAGTTTACAAATGGCTTTCATTCCATATGGATCGTCAACAAATGCGTAAAATTGAGGTAATGCTCTCGGTCTGGAAGAACGTTTTATTGAACTCGACTGACATATAACAAAGTCGGAAACCTAGACGCCCAATAAGAAAGGAAAAAATGAGTGTTCAATTTTTCATCTTTCTCCGTTGGTGGCCTGTCTCTCATATAACAGCTATAGGGGTCGATTTCATCGCCTCTGTGGAAGAATTTCGACACCCCCACACAATCTGCGTCTAATGAGCCGTTTTTTTCCCTTCCAGCTGCCCGCAGGCCCGAATTCGGAATGTGGGTCAAATGGCCTGGACTGACCCTGTGCAAATGTCCGGCAGAGAACATGGTCACCGTGTCGAAAGAGCCGTTTGGTGGAATCATTTTTTAGATGAAACATGAAAATGCCAAATTCTTGCTGATTAAAACAGCTTAAGCAAACTGCACCGATCAGAATTAATCAGAACAATGTTCGCGAGTTGCCGCCAACAAAGTTTTCCACACGAGGTATCTGGCGCAGTATTGACTCGCACCGATCCATTCACCCCTTTTCCTCGTGTGCACCGAGCGGCATGTTACTATTATTAATATAAATGGCGCACACGTTTTGTTCGGATATCAACCGTATAAAAGAGAAGCTGGCGCGGCCAGAATGTATGCTGAGTGCAAATGATGTCGAACCTGCTTTGTTCTCAGCTGAAAAATTGAATATACACGCTACACCCTGCTGGGAACACTGCAACATTGTTAAACGCTTTTTGCGTCCAATATTGCCGGAAAGTGACAGAACAATTATTATGTTTTCAAAGTTCAGTTAAAGAAAAACTTAACACAGTATCCATTTATCATAGTAGAATTAAAAAAGCAATATAAAAAAATATTGTTTAAAATACACTCTTACTGGGTACATGTTTTAAACAGTTTTTGTGCTCCGTTTGCACTTATGGCTCATAATTGCATTAGGAAATTTGTGTCGATTTTTCACCATTTTTAAAAGGCTTACTTGAAGAATTAAGCTATTTTAAATTGATCGAAAATATAATTTAAAAATTAATTTTTACCGAAACAAAATCTTGCGAACATTAAATTTTAACGTGGTTTTGATAACTTTTTATTAAAATTATCGTAATTTACTTGTGAAACCATCTGGAATAGACCAAAATTCTCCTCATAGAAGCCAAAATTACGTCCTAGAATTGTGGTTCCAGATAACTGTGACATCATGATGTGGTCAAGAAAATCGCTAAAAATAAAAAATCAAAATTTGCTCCATAAATTCTAAAAATAAGGATATAAAAAGAAATGCACTCGCATGAATAACTAATGAAATTCCCAATAATCAAATAGCTCATGTCTGCGTGGATTAGAGAAATTTTGAAAGCAAAAAATCCATCCTGAATTGATTTGCGCCGAGATGACCCATTTAATAACTGTAATTTGAAGGCAAAGAAAATTACGAATTATATAGATTTAGAAAATTATTTGATTTTTAGGGTTTGCGCCATATTTCTTGTCAAAGAAAGTCGTAAAATTTCTTTTTTTATTGTGTTAGTCCGTGAATTTTTCGCTTGTCACGGTGCCAACAGTTTCATTTTTTTTATTAGCGAGCCTGCGGCGCTTCCCAATGGAAAATTCGATGCGACCGCAAAGTAACAATAATTGCTGCTGCCGCCGCGAGAGAATTAAATAATGAGCCGAAAAAAGTTCGCAGCCGGACGCAAAGCATAAATTTGAAGATTAGCTGAGCAATGAATCTCACGAGACGGGACGGAAAAATAAAAGCAAATTTGTCATAAACCGCGGGAAGTCGTAATGGGTGCATCTTTTCTCGCAGCTAAAAGGCTGGCCGATTCTTCCGGCGCCGCTATAACTTTTTAGTCCCTGTTTTGGCGGCGGAAAATGGAAAATCAGGGCAGAATTATTTTCTCCGCCGATAAACAACAATAAAATTGGATGAAACCTCCACTCTTTTGGAGTCGGTCCAGGTTTTGCCAGCGATTCCGAATTGTAAATAAAGTGAATAAATTATCTCCGCGGCTGTACAGATTTTCTCGCTCGTGCCAACAAAAGTGAAGACGGGATATAGGCCTTTGAAAAGTCGCTAAGTGCAGCTAGAGAGAGTATCTGGGCGTGCAATGAAATGGGCCGAAAAGTTGGGATAATTGGAGCTGTGCCACACATTAACAGACTTTCAGCGGCTTTACTATCAAATTGGGATTTCTCTTAAGATGACGCATTGTATTTCTTTTTTCATTGTCTGTCTCAAACGGGTTAAGCTGTATTTAAATTTTTAGGAATAAAATTATGTTTGCCGAAACAACGTCAATCAGAGGAGCAAAATATTTTGAAAACAAAAGCAATAAAGCGATCCTATTTGCAAGGGTTAGTATAATTTTTTCCTTTATTATTTGATATTGAGTCCTATATATAAAAATTAAGGCAGATTGTAATCATTCTCCTCGCTTTTTCTTGGCTGATTTATTAATAAAAATTTATCTAAAATAGCCAATCGTGCGCTGCAATTTAGATTCTTGATATCAAAATTTTATTCAACAGGAGCCTAAAATGATTTTGTGTTGGCAGTCAATACCCTCTTAAGTCTTCACAAAGTTAATTAAGATTTAATTCAGCTGACAGGCTTACAAAGTAGCCTTTTATTAAAGTTTCCAAATTATAATATTGAATTTTATTGTATGCCAAAGTTTCCAAATTAATTTGTCTTAAAAACTATTCTAAGAATTAGGGACTTTAGGGATGGATCAAATTAAGTTTTTTTGTTATTTTAGACTTGGAATTTTGTGGGTTTAGTTACCCTGCTGAACCACAACAAACTTAATTTTTAAATCTAAAGTTGATACAATTTCCTTATAAGAAAAGTTGATTTGGGCAAAGCTGCACAAAAAGTCATAAATATCCGTCCTTTATCACGGCAGAAAACGGAAAATCAGGACAGATTTTCCATCTTCATTTTTACGCAGCTTTTGATAGGGTTTGGAGAGTTCTGAGTGAATAGGTCAAGATAGCGAGTAGCCAATGAAAACGGAGAGCGGTGTGTTTGGTGCTGTGGCCGGCCTCAAAATGAAAACACGGCGTGCTTTTAAAACCGAAGCAGGACGCAATGCAAATGATGCCGAATCACGCGATTCGCCCTTCTTCCGCTGCGGACCGATCGTAAAACAAGTTTCGCAGCGCGTTCAATCGCCGACGCACCGCCGCCGCGGCAGACAGATAGCTAAATTTCGCTCCGCGCGAGGGGAGCTTTATTGCGTATGCAGGGCAAATGCTTAGGTTCACCTGATCGACTGATAAGGCAAAACAATTTATGCCGGGTTGGCCAAGAAAAACGGGCGAGATGTTATCCAGCGCCGAGGTATGGGAGAAAGAGAGATGCTGACCGATTTGAGATCCGTGAACCGAGATGCTTTCAAGATAAATAAAACGTGCGGTGTGTAATCGGTAAATAGCGTGAAACGTCTTTCTTGCTTGTTTCCGGGGTGCAATATAAAATAAACCTGTTATAAAATGCAGCTGAAATTCCAATTTTAACTGCAAGGGAAATTATGGTATAATAAAGACTTACAAATTTTTTAAAGATTAGTTTAGGTTATTAACTAGTAAATGGGTGGAGTGAGAAAATTCTCCTTAATCAACGGTCCCTTTTAGAATAGTCAAAATAATTAATACAAATTGGTAGAAAAAAAAACAAAAAACATGATTGTTACATCCGAATTTGTGAAAATGGTTTTTTTTCCTATTGCAAACTTCGAAAACAGATGGATAACAGATTGAAACGGGTTTGGCTGTTTTTGACGGTATTAGATGATTGGTTCGCATTTATTGAAATTCCATGATTTGTGCTCATTTGGTGGTCCCTGACCGATTGGAGGCAAAAAAAGTCAATCGTCTAGATTTCACGGTCATAATCTTGGAAATTTTCTCATTTCATCTAGAGATTTAATTCTGATTTTACTATTGATAACATCTTAAAAATAAAACAATCCTTTCGAGTCAATTTTATTGAAGGGCTCATGACTGAATTGAAAATATCAAATGCTTTTCATGGCATATTGCGATTGCCGTTGAGCTCCGCTGAATGAACTGAAAGACCCAATTTAAAAGAGACAAAGAGCATTTGATCTCTGCGGCGGGCTTTGGCGGGCTATTTCCACATGCTCGAAACACGAGAAGCGGCTTTTCTCTTTCTCTCTCAGCCGCCACACACACTGACACAAAGGAAAGCGTTCTCCCCACCACGGCCGCGGCATACTCGGCAGCAGCAGCTTGGAGCCAGCTCTCTCGAAACACAATAAAAACAACAGTAAAGTAGCGCCACTTTGCATAATGACGCCGCTAAAAAGGTTATATTGTCGGAGTCCACACTCAAGCAACACAGCCGAGTGAAAGCAGGCGCAGGAAGGAAGCCTCTGCCGCTGCACCAATTTCACCCTAGCCATCGACAGTAATGCAGTCGCGAGCGCGCTTCAAATCAATTACCCGTGTGTTTGTCATGTCGACTCGGCTAGAAATTTAATTCAGGACCTTAGCGTGTGCGCCTGTTCAGAGCAAACTATGCAACCCGTTGGGCTGATAGGCACATAGCGTTGCATATTAATAAAATCACAACCATAGTTTTAATTTTGACTCTTGCTACGAATATTATTGAAAAGTTGTCATCTAGACAGTTAGTTTTAAACAATTTTAAATAAATTTTAATTTCTCGTTCAAGTTAGATTAAAAAATTGCTTTTAAATTATTTTTGTACTGGTTGACGTTCTAATAAATTTTGAACCTAACATAACGAATCGATAATGCAAAATATGTAGTGTTGACTTTGTCTAGAAATAAATTATTTTCTTGATTACCGATTAATTGTAAATCTAAACCTGCACGTTAAATTGGAGTGAGAAGACGATGACTAGGGCTGTGAAATTTATATGTTCTAATTATTTCTGGGCTTCCAATCGTTGTAACCCAATCAAATGAGTACGAATCATGTAATATTCAACCATTTGAACCTCGAACCATACTTAAAACCGTCTCAAACCATCTTAAATTGCCAAAATCATCTAAACGCATCTAAAATAAGCCATATATTATCCTCTATAAAGTCTAGAACCGTCTATAAATCGGCCATTTATCAAGGAATAAATATAATAAATAATCAAAACAGGAGACACTTAACAATGAGTTAAAGAATAATGAAATAATATTAGAATAAAAAATTCAGACTAAACCAATCCTCTTCAAATTTAATCTAAAAGGACCAGCCAGGTAAACTGACATGGGATCAATTGTTAGTTTTTCTGACTGGGACCTCCAATAACTAATTATTTTAATTATTAATTTGCAAAAGATTTTTCAGCCACCTAAAATGAGCCTGAAACGTTCGTTGAAACTCCCGTGAAAATTTAAAACCCTAGCGATAACCATATAAAATATACCCTCCTTTCCATGAGAGAGTTTTGAAGGATATTTATGAAGACGAGGCTTTTGTTTGCTCATTTTCCCGCAGACTACTGAGTCAGTGTCATACGTGTCTGCCGCGCAATATGAAAGAGCCCAGCTCTGCATCATCCTGCATAAATAATTAATTAAAATATGCTGCATCGCGCCGCGACGACCCAAGTCCTCAGAGGGAGAGACCAACTTAATAAAGCAGCAAAGCAACCGAGAGCAGAGCAGAATGCAAAAATAATACACAATATTATAATGGACTCCCCGGTGATTTGCATAGAAATGAGTATGTGATTGTCAGACTGTCGGCGGGAATAAAATTTTATTCTACAAGCAGCGAGCCAGCCGGCGTTTAACTTTTATGATGATTAAATTTAACGAGCAAAACAAATGCCGATGTATGCAGCTTTCTACTCAAGCCTTGTTTCGTGCAACAAATTCCACGACACGCCAGGAAAAAGGAATATATTGCGGAGGGAGATTTTTATAGGGTTCTCAATTGTTCGGATCTTGCATGAATTTAAAATGTGGAAACTTGTAGGCCCAAACTAATTTGTAGATTTTATTTCACCCCTTAAACCAAGGTTTAAAAGCGAAACCTTTAAAATAATTTTCAATGATCTTGCAAAAAATTAGATGCACTCATTTATATCAATAAGTTTGGAAATTAATTAAATAAAATTCAAAAGCAATGGTTCTGAACACACATCACAGTTAAAAAATGGTAAATGAAATGGGCAATTGATACAATACAACTAGTTTGTTACAAACAATTCTTGAAAGCTGTACTAAAAATGCCTGCAGTCAAAATAACGAGCTCAAAATAAACGGGAGCTTTTACCGCTGAGAAGAATTCCACTATCACTTTCCATTGAACGATTTCAACCTATTTTCAGGCTAAGCAAATTTGACTCAGCATTCATCAGCGCATGGAACGACAGTTTTCACGGAGAGACGGTCCCAATTAATTAATCATTCCTGGGGCGCGCGCTTTGTGTGCGTGGAAGGCGCGCTGTGATTATTTCAGTCTCATCGGTAACAAATCAAGAAGGGGGCAGGCTAAGGCGAGCTGGTTCAAAGGCGAGTAAATCAAGCGCGGCCAGACTTGCCCGTCAGAGCTGATACACAATGACACTCTTAATTACGAGCCAGCCCAGAGACCTAGGGAAATACGGCTAATTGAAGACCAGTGCGGTGACTCCGGCACTTTTCTTCGCGCAAATAAATAAGTTTCCTTGTCTAATTTGCGTGTCAATTTGCGGTCGGGACAAATGCTGTTTGCTTTGTTTTCGCCACAGTGGCGACAAGCACGAAAATAGGCACACGTGAAGTGATTTTGCGCCTTTGTCCCGCCTTTGAATAGAGTTCAAAACAATTAGCGCTGATTGCTCTCTTTTCGTTCAGTAGTTAACACCTTTAGAATCTGTTATTTATGAATTTAGCCCGAAAATATAAATTCAGGCTGGTTAGATAGATTTTGAAATCAAAATCTTTAGTAGACATTTTTAGTTCTCCCATATTAATCAAAGTTCTTAAGATGTTTGCCAATGCCAGTAGGTATAGAGCGTCGTTTGAAAAATAATCTAAACGTTTGTTTCATTGTTATAATAGATTATCCCCTTCTTTATTTTCTTTGATAGAACGTTTGAGTTAAACAAGAATAAATCCTAACAACTGTTTAATGTTTTCGAGAAATCGGGCAAATTCTGAAATTTTATTGCTATTCAGTCCTGATTACACTTTTCTAGAGACAACAGATCTGATCTAATAAACCATAGTTTAGTATTTAAAATTTTATTAATTGCTGTCGGGTAAAGGTAAACTTTTTTCTTAGAATAAAAATGATTTCATGACATGGAAACATTACGAATTTCACGCTTTACTTGGGGAGTTCATTGAATGGTTAGTTTTAAAAAGATAAAAAAATAAAAATTCTTATGCAGTGCGCATCGAGGCCGTAATTTCAAAGGCTGCTGGCAGGCAGGCAGGCTTTTGGTGCACAGGGAAAGTCGTTGGCCTGCATGAGAACGGACGTGCTCTTTGTGTGATGGCATACATCAGAGATGCTCGCCCTCTTCTCGCAGCACCACCAGCACCAGAGATCCTTTTCTCCTCAAGCTGGTCGTAAAGAGGCTGGCAGAAATGCACAGTTTCAGAGTGGAGCTCGACGACGTACGTACGTGTTGCACATTAAATGCAGGAAAATGGGTCAAAAGTGCGAGCCTCTGCTGCATTTTCACCATTTCCGCGTTGCTTCGATGAAGGAAAAAACGATTTGTGTTTTGAGCGTGCAAAGAAAGTGAAACAAGAGTTCGTTCTCGGAATAGATTATAACTCCACGCGCAAGATGGATGGACGCGTGCTTGTATTAATTTTTCCTCTCGGCTTTCTTTCCGTCTGCCAGAAACTTTTTAGCCAAGACTAACGACTCCCGAGAACTGGCGCTCTGCGTAAAATAGAAAATATCTGGAGAAGACGCAAGACGTTCTCATTTTTTTTCATGTGTCTTCAAGTTTCGCCATCATCTCCCCATGTTTCTTACTAGATTGAAAATTTGTAATTTGAGAGCTTCCTCCTCACAATATTTCAACTGATTGCGAAATATATTTTTTAAAATTAACGCGGAGAATTTTAAAAATTACTTGAGGAAGCTTCTGGCTGGTCATTTTGTAGTAATTTAAGTGGAATTTCAAATGACTTTGGCTACATTAAAGTCGTGACTGTCATATGAGATGTACGAAATCATTATATTGAAACATGCTCGGCTGTGAAACGTCGTAAAATCGAGAATATTTAAAATATTCTACTTCCCTGGAATCAAAGTATTTTAAAGATTTTAACATCTACCAGAAATATATTAAACCATTCAGATATATTTCCTACGCACGTGCTTCCCCATGAAAATCATTACATCTTTCATATATAAATAAATCATTGAAATTTGACAGTCTACAATCGAGCAAACTATAAAATCACTTGAAATGAATGAACGGGCATATGCTCTCGTGATTCAATCGAATGAGAGAACGGAGATACATATGGTACGGTATGTACACGTACGCGGTGGGGCGGTAATTGAATTGGACGTGGGGCCGGTTAAAAGGAGTGCTTTCGCTCGTTTGTCAGAGGTCATCGTTTCCTGCTACCGGCCGTGCAGGGTACACACACACTTTATTACGAGAGTACTCACTCGCTCTTGATTAAGTGGCGGCACTTGCATAAAAATAACACAAACACACCGACCGACGGACCGAGAGTGTCCCGCACCCCGCGCATGGTGGCGCAGAACGCACTATTTTTGTTTGTGTGCGCGTCTACCAGCTGGGCCGGCGCGAGATCTGTGTCAGCGGGCCGAGAGCCAAATCAAGAAAGCACGACCCAACAGATCATCTCCGCCGAATTTAATTCTGAGGCTTGCGCCGACGGGGGAAAGAAACGCCATCGCGATTCTGACACTTTTCAGTGGCGGCTCGCGCTAAGTGTGAGATCGTGGGAGTTTGTGTCGACTAACACAGAGATCACAAGAAAAGATTGGGGACTTTTCAGAAGAGTGGCACATGTTCTTGAAGTTTCTAAGTATTTTAAGTGAAAGGAATAGATGAAGTGAAGGACAAATGTCTAAAATGATTGTTTGGTGAAATAAATGGACATTCTTGTACAACAAATAGGCACCATTTTCTACGAACAGTAACAGAAATAATAATTTTTTAAATTTTGAGTTTTAGAGGATAATCGAAATTGAATTTTGCAATGCATGTTTTGTTTGTCAGTAGAAATTAAATGCAGATTCCGTGTGGTGTTTAGCGAGCTGTTTATATTTCAGGTTTTCTACAGAAATGTCCTAGCTGCTCAACTATATAGTTTCGGCTGCTGGCTTCAGCCCTACTAGGTTGCTTTTTAATGTTTATATAAAATCAATGCATAGAAATTGTTGACAAACCCTAACTGACATTCATGTTCCATAAATCCTGGCGCATTAATTGAATTATAACTCCTTATACATGCATTGCAGAATTGTATATACACGTCATCGCAAAAATCAATCACGGGTGAAAATCACGGGTCTCACGATGGTTTTGGTGGTGTCAAGATAATCTGACGAAATTTATACCATCAAGAAGTCTTAACTCTAATAGTAACCGAAAAAAGTTTCGTCCAAATTATATTTTTGCGGGTTTTATGGGACATTTTTGGTGAATGATGAGAAAAGTTAAGGCATGCGTTTAACTCCTCTCATCAAGCCTGATCGAAACAACACCAAATTTGAGGTCATCGGTCATAGTCACCAAGGGCCATTTTTGAAAATTTCCGTTTTTAGGGATTAGGGAAAACAAGCACCATATTTTAAAACTCCGAAATATCTATCAAAAGTGGTCTCAGGGTAAGTGTAAACTTGTGTGAAAATTTCAAGGTGGTGATAGGCTTTGTTTTTAAGAAATTCAATTTTGAATTCTGAACAAATTTTTCCAATTTTTGCAAGTGTTGTGACCGCCAAATCTTGGGATATAACCGTCAGAAATGCCAAAACTGCACACTGTTCAACTTGGCTTGACTTCCCCGTGTGAGCTGGATAGCTTTTGGGGTGTTCACCCCTCAACCCCTTTTGGCCACAATTTCATCCCCGAGGCAAAAAGTTAATATTTTAAACCATCACGATTTTTTTGTCCTATTATATTTGGTATTTGAAAATTTGACTCTACTGTTTTGAATACAAGTAGAGGGTAGTAATGCAGGATGATTTGAAACATTTTTGAATAGCTAAGACGTATTTGACATATTTTTTTATATGTTTTTCTCTTTAAATTATACAGTTCCATCAGATAAAAATTCCAGACTAATTTTAGTAAAAGCAGCAAAGTTTTTTCTATGTAGTAGTTTGTCATGGACAATTTGCTCACATGCTTTACAGCATACGCAAAGTCAGGGTTGTTGTGAATTTAATTAAACTGCGAGATTGTTACCTCCTTTCAGCTCTGGAGATTATCCCCAATTCCGGCACATATAAATGCCATAAAATGTGATTAAGAATTCACGCTAGTTCCTTTTAGAGCCCATATAGTTGTGTAGCCATAAAGTTTCACTGGTGGTACGTAATTTAAAAAATACAAGTCCGGCCGACGGGCCGAAATGAGGCCGAAGACAGCGCAGAAGAAGGGAGAAATTTACAGCCGCAGTATGAGGCAGGGGCGTGAGGAAAAAAGTCAACATTTTGACCTGCACGCGTGAACCACGTTAATAAATTCGTCCTGTGTGTGGCCGCATCTGTAATGAGAGGGCTGTACGTGTGTCAGACACGCCGAGCAGCCATATCTGACCCAATTTGAATATTTTACTGCGCCTCGATGATAAATTCACCAAAATAGGAAAGGCAGTCTTGAAAATTTTAAATTCCTTGCTTGCGCGCGCGGCGCTTATCTGCAAAGGCACAAGAAGGCGGGCGCCAAATAAATTTTAATTAGGCTTTGTCATGCGACCGCCTTGGGCCGCGCTTAATTAGACTTTCTTTCTCACATGAATTTCAAATTATCGCTGCTGTGGCTGCTCACAGATTTTGAGCTACGCCGGCTAGACTCTTGCATGTTGCTTGCTATCTGAATTTTGAGCTGAATTTATGGCAATTGAGCAGTGCCGACGCATAATTAGGCTTTGGAGCAAAAATGTGGCGTCGAATTTTATGTAAAAAGAGGGAGCCAAAATAAATAAGCAGAATTCTGTCATGGCCAACGACCTTGCTGTTGGTTCTGATCGATCTTATAGTGGTTTTTATTGCAGGTGCTTTGATAAAAAAATTCTTCAATTCTGAATTCTAGCATTAAATGAACAATCGAGCCTGTCAGTGAGTGTTGAGAAGTCTAGTGTCTAATTGAATAAAACAATGGACAAGGTTTATTGAGTGTTTTTTTTTTAAATCCTCTTTACCTATTTAGTAAATAAAGTCTTGTCAGTCCAGGCTGTTCCAGGCCTCTTTGAATCCAGAACGCTTCAAAACATTTCTTAGATATTTTATTATTATTCTTGTTTATTCTTGCAGTAGTCAATACAATAAATACATTGAATAGAAATATTAAAAGCAAGAAATGGCAAACAAATGTTAGAAACAGTTAAACATTAAAAAATGAATAAACTAAGTGTTAGCAATTAACAAATTGTTAATTTTAATTCGATTAAAATAAATAATCTAGACTTTTGAGTTGAATTGATTGATCAGCTTCATCAGTTTCAAATTTAAGGCAGTTTGAGGTCCATTTATCTCAATCGGCCGTCGCATATTTACCGTCGACCTTGCAAATCACTCCCCGGGTGCCAATTTTTCTGAATCAACCCTCATCCCCTGTCGCAAAATAAATGCGTTGGTTTTATCGATCTTTAGTCAGCTCACTACTGCTGCTTTCACCGCGGCGGAACAAAACAAGTCTTTGGCCAAACGCGTACGTGCGAACGCACAGAGGCGTGGTGACAAAAAATACACATAGACATATATACGTGTGTTCATCGCGGTGGCGGTGCTGCTGTGTGTATCTCCGCGGCTATTTCCGTCAGACCAGCGCCAAAATATGAGCCGATTTCCAGCACTGATTGGGCGTGCCACTTCAAAGCTCTGATGTGCGGCGTGGCGCGCATCAAATGGATATTTAGCAGCACTCGGTGGCTTCCCACAGCTCTCGAGGGCAGTGGAAGATTAGTGTTCGATTGCGAATTGGACGGGAGGGAAATTACTCTGCTGTAAGACATTTACTGACCTTTCTCACGAAAAAAAAATTCATTGTCAAATTTCAATATTTTCACACCTCAATAATTATTGTCAAAATTTTCAATTTTAATTTAAATCAAATCTTTTTGTGTGGCACATGTCATGGTAACGTATCCACAGGGTATTTTAAAATGAACTTTCTTTAAAAATTTATATCAATAATCATTAAAAAAAATCAAAATTTTATTATCAACTCATTTTCAAGAAATGAATTATCCCTTTGAGCTGTATTAATTAAGTGTTTAATTCTACAGAGCGAAGGATTGATTGGCTTAGATTCACAAGTTCTATATTTATGTAACAATGAGTTGCATATTGGAAAAATATAAAATTGGGAGGTTGCATTAAGTAATCGATTTTTAGGGCACCGTCTGAATTTGGTAATAAAAATTCCTCCTTTTTAAGCAAAAAAGAAAAAAATAACGCATATATACAAAATTTCTTACCCATGAAAATGTGATTTATTTGAAAATAGCTTCGGAAATGGGATAAAACCATTCAAATATTTACTTTTTGAACAAGGCACATTGGTTATTAGCCTTTGGCAATTATTTTCAGAGAAATAAAATAAGTGATATTTCGTCACTTCCCTGCGTACATACATAATGTACGTGTTTATTGCAGCTATATAGGGCCCCGGAGTGAACAGTTCACTGGAATCTGGAGATTTCCCACTCAGCATCCACGTGCACTCCGCCACTTTTATTTATGGCACTTTTAATGGAATTAGTTTGCTAGCGTCCGCTCTTTCACTCACAGTCGGTTTCCAATGCGTCGCTCGGTGCCCGAGATCCCGAGATAAATGGACACTGCGCACCGAGAGTGTTGTAAATTTCACTCTGCTCTTTCCACCTGCGGTGTCGCGTGTGTCGCTCCATAACCATCAAGTAATGAGTAATCAGCCAAAACCACTTGTCACGCTTTGCATTTTGGCTGGATTATCGCGGGCTGTGTGTGCGAATCAAATTTCGAATTCAGGCACACAGTTGGTCTGCTTAGTGGGGACCGATGTCAAATGCAAATTGGACTTGGTTGGAGCAGCGAATGCAAATATTTGCCATCTGCATCACGGAGTCTGAATTACCGGATTAGGGTCGAAAGGGTTCGTCTAGAAATGTACACGGAACGCAGCTGAGTTTCCGGACCATCCCCTTTGGAATGGAGTGGTTATTTGTGGCAAGTCTCAACGGGTCAACACGCACACTAAAAATTTGCATGTGTATACTTTTAATTGTAAAAAACTTCAATGTGACCTAAAAGCAAAATAAACTAGACAATTGTGCACCATAAAAATCTCGAATTTCTTCTTCCATATACCATGACACGTCTAGTTGTTTCTTTTTATCCAGCTTTTAGGAGAGAAAAATCCACGATTTATTGCATTCCTCGCACACGCAAACGCGTATATCTTGCGAGATACAAATCCTTGGGCCCCTTTCTCATGACCCGCTCCGCCCGGCGAATTCGGGGCAAACGTGTCGCATTATTATTCGCCACGCCGGGCGCAGCATGCAAACGTCCCTCGGGATTATATATTTGCGGGCGCGTGTGTGCGCAACACCGGCGCTCTGCTCTCCCACGGCCAATAAAGCTGCTGCTGCAATGTGCAGCCGGTGTGCATGCACAAGTGTCGGTCCGGCGGTTGCACCTGCCCTCCGCCCTGTTCCGCGCCACCCGCGATAAATACATGCGGACAGACACTCCGTGCATGTACTCACTGTGGCGTGTGCCACTTTCCGCGTGTGCCCGGCCCAGCCGACGTCTGCCCTCCAGACGCATTAATTAATTGCAAACCCAGCTGCACATGCCTTATAATTACAACTTTTGACGTGAATGGAAAATATTCTTGCTTTTTCAAAGTCAATAATATCCAATCTATTCAAGGAAAATCCAGGTTTCAATGATTTCCTGAATGTTTTTTTTTAGTTGTAGATCTTATAACTTTACAATTGTTCAAGTTTAGTCTAACAAATTCGCCCCGTAGGCTATCATTGCTAAGGCATTCTCATGTCGGAGCAATGGGGTTTGAGCCTCTAGGATATATCTATTACTGCCGCTGCTCAATGTCAAAGGTGGTTAATTTGCTCAAATAGTTCAAAGGGTTGGGAGGCGAACCAGCGCCAACTCGCCACTTGCTAGTTTCTGCACCTTTCCAGCGACGTAAAGGACAAATGTCTGGCGCATTAATCAAAGACCTCGGTGTAGGTAGACGAAAAGATGGCCACATTAGCTGCGATTCAAAATGAAATCTTTTGTTTTTACAAATCAAATAGAGGAAACCGTGACATGAGAGTCGCTAAAGCGCGTGCCTATTCTCCCAACATGCCGATTTCCATTTTTAGTCAACCATCGCCGGCGTGTCATAGAATGCGGGCACGATCTTCTAAAAGAACTTAAAAAGCTGGTTTTGAATGAAAGAATTTCAATGCTTAAATATTGAAATAATTTTGGCACGGTTATGGACAACATGAGCCATATTATCACGCTTTTCTGATTATTATTCGCCTTTGGAATTAGAATTTCCATATGCAATTTAAAAGTCTAGGAATGGCTAAAAATTACATTTCGGAGAATATGGGGACAGGTTTCGGCTAGATATCTCGACCTAGGAAAAAAGAACAAACACAAATATAAAACTAGTTCCAGTTTTGCAGCCAGGCTGAGAAACGTGAAGGAATTGCAGTGACAAATGTTTGCTCTGGGCGTGCTGAAAAAGATTGCACCTTGCATGCCATATAGACAAAAACAAACACGATTCGCATGCCAGGGGATATTAAGCTGTTTGCGATGGTACACTTTTGATAGTAAGCTCGAATCGTTTGGATATTCATGAGCAGCGTGCTCTATCGAAATTATCATCGTGCTGGCTGGCATGGTTCCACTTGGAAATAATTGCTCTTTCGTACACGGTCACAGCAGCCGTGTAATAGTCACTTAATTTATTATAGTTGGCCGGACAACCGGCTTCATTTGTAATTAAGCCTATGTGTGTTGTGTACTCGCCGATTCTGGGCCGGCGCGATAAACGCTCTCCTCCCCTTTGGCTGGAACGGGACCAACATGCACGGGCGGCCAAAATTGCACGTAATTGTCATATTCACTTGATATCTTCATGCTGCGATAATTGCCAGTGTTAATTCGCGCAAGCTATGGTCGATTTCAACTCGAAATTGAGGAGATTAGTAGAGAAGGGGTGCCCGCAATTGAAAGACATAGGCTTAAACAATTTGTTAAAATAGTAATTGAGGAGCAACTTGCTTCTATAATATTTTCATTACAATTTCTATTAAATTAAATTTAAATTTACATTACTTTAAAGTCTAAAGTTCCGGCCACGCAAAGGGAAACATTTTGGTTGAACCAACAGTCTAATAATATATATACACAAAGATGATCATCACGATAATCACATTCTGTCATACCGCATGAAGTTTAAAACACAGTAAGCTCGCAACAAACCTTTATGTTAAACATCGTTTCTCATTTCATTTGCGCTCCCAAGAGATGAGTGCAGGCGCACGTTTTCAACAATCGCTGAATCAAAATTCTTTGCAGCTAATACTGTGGCTATGAATTTTGTTTTGGATGCAAAGCACTGCTGATGAGGCCAGTGGGGACGAAACAGCTGCTGTGCAGTACGAGAACATTTGATATTTTACAAATTTTTCTTGACTTCGCTTGTGGGAGTAGCCACAAATCATTTTAAAGTAAATATACCCCACATGGTTTTTCCTTTTTCTCAAAGTTAACAACATGAAACTTAGTTTGAAAAGATTTAACCTACTTTCATTTACTTTAGTTCTATTTTTTTTAAACTTTAAAATTTTCTAATATTTAAGAGAATAAAATCAGCGGTAGGATTTTTGAACCGGGAAAAAGTCAAGTTTATTTTAAAATAATGTATAGACATTCTGTTCGTATTATTCCAAAATTCAATTGTGATAGAAAAACATAATACTAAAAAACATGTGCTTTTCCTTTTTGCGCAGATTGGTTTTGCAACCTGCTGCAGGACAAATAAAATAGTAGTGACGAGCGTCTGATTTCTCAACAAAAAAAAGTAAAGAAACACGCATTACGGCAGGTAGGGCAATTCGCAGCACACGGTGCGCATTTTGTGTGTGTCTTTTGTGTCCGAGCGGAATCGATCGTACACATGAAAACGGTCGCAGATAATAAAGCGGGTGCCCCGCTTCGCTCTCGACCCTAGGTGCTTATTTATAACGCACTTTGCTTAGTTAATCTGCACGAAAGAGCTAGAAGACTCTGTCTGATGGACATACAACTTGATAGCGTCGGGGTTTCTTTCTTTTTTTTTTTAATTCTGTGGGCGTGTGATTGATGGGTCCTTGCAAAGGTGACTTTGCCGACGGATGGTGAACCATGACATTTGTACAGAAGCGGAGCAGAGATGACGGAAAATGGCAACTACTCCGTTAAGTTCATTCCGTAATCAGAAGAGCTCTTTACAAGGAAACCCATCATAGCATTCGACGTTTTAGTTTTTTTGGGAAATTATTGAAATCGTGTATATGGCAAGAATAAACAAGTATTATAACGAGTTAAAAGATATCCTAAGGGGAAAATTTATTATTTGATACCGTACGCGAGCTCTGAAGGTTAAATCTTATGGGATTAACAATGGGAAATCATTCAAATCATAATTTCGACGCCAGTTTTCATGGTGATATTTTT
This sequence comes from Cloeon dipterum, assembly GCF_949628265.1. Lineage (NCBI taxonomy): Eukaryota > Metazoa > Arthropoda > Insecta > Ephemeroptera > Baetidae > Cloeon > Cloeon dipterum. Next base: position 13,703,905 of record NC_088790.1, read on the forward strand.
ATAGGAAGACCCTACTGACAAATTTATTCCTTTTTTTAATTTAATTAAAAAAACATCATTTTAAAGAATTTAGCAGCTCTCTCTCCATTCCTCTCTTTCTAAAAGCATCCAGCATCACTTACGTTTTTAAGAGACTCTTCAAAACACTCTGAGAATACAAAGTGTTTGTTGAATTTAAAAACTGGGTCGAAAATACACACGTGAATCACACGCTTGCACACTCACACAGCCTTCTCTCCAAAGGAAATGCCAGTGATTATTGAACGAAGCAAGTAGTTTGCGTTGGCCAACAGTCGCAGATTAGAGCAATTGATGAGATAAATTTAACCACACGTCGCAAGCAAATTGTCTTGACGATGGAAGTAAGAATGGCGTGAGCAATGCTTTTGCGCAACAGTGAGTCATATTAGAGTGATTCTTCGAGAAAGGGAAGTGACTAATTACTTTGATTGCTCAAATTGTAGACAACAGCTCCTTTTTTTCTAGAGTTTATACGCATTTAAATGTCTTAACTAATTCTGCAGCGTTGGGTGAGTGGTTATACTGGTTATTAATTTAAAACTTCAGCAAGTTATTTGTTAATGTTACATATTATCCCCGACTCTCTAGCAATTTCATATTTTTAAACAATAGGAAAATATTGCAATGTCTCTATTACGATCTTGAGTGATTATCTTAACTATGATGGTTGGTTATTCTAAAGAGTTTAAGGCAAAACTGCATTTCCCCGATGAAATTTTAATTTCTTCGTAAAGGAAAAGGTGCATGTATTCGATTTTTATATTTTTTTTTTAATATGTAAGACGTTTCTTATAAGGTTGAGCTACTAAAGGTACTCAACAGGAACATGTCAAAAAATTTAGAACCTCATTCCATATTTTAGTTTGCGTCAATCATGACCTACAAACTGTCTGCATCGGACTGAACTGATCTAACATAAGGTAAAAATGGTTGGAATGAACAAGTTCCATTTTAAAGCTAAAAATAATTAGAAAAATAAAACTGAGATTTGAAAGGGGCTGAAAGCAGTTCAGATTCAGCATATATACACCAATTTCCATTCCCGTGGCGAAGACTTTGCGAAAAGTGAACGTCGATGAACATTTGGAGGTAGTAGTGAGCCGCTGGGAAAGCCGCAAAACAGGCCAAGCGAACGCGAGTGAGCGAGCGAGCCGAGGTTGCATCAAACTTTCATCGCGGCTTGCTCATTGAAAAGCGGAGGAAAGAGATAGAGGGATGGATGCTCGCTGCTGCGAGAAATAACAAACAAGGGCCGCTGCGGCGAGTGCTACAGCAGAGGAAAGAGGAGCCGTCATCAGTATGCAAAGCATCACTTCAAGTGCATTATGTGCCAGCGGCCAACGAGTGTAAACAATCACGAATATATTCTCTCTCTTCTTTTACGACTACCGCGCCCGACGCCCGCTTTCCTTTCTGCCCCGTGTGTACGCGTTCGACTTGCAAAATATTTACGCCAGGTTTTCACAAATAAAATTTTAAGGAGGCTTTTGATATGTTTGTTTCCATCTTGAGGCTGGCACGACGGAGTAAAACGTGTTTTTGCAGCTCTGCAGTTCAACTGAGGGAGAGAAAAACAGTCAATTCGGAGGGTTGCTCTTTTTACTCAACTATTTTGGCCCTTTCAAAAATAAAAAAATATTCTTATATATTTTACCCGATTTTACAAATTATCAATATCACTTTTTTAATTTTTGCATAGCAAATATATCATTGAATTAATATAGGGAGAGATAAAATTGTTCCTGCAATAATTTTCATCTTATATAATATAGTATTTTAACAATTTTGCTGAGAGCTCAATTTTATGATGAAAATGTTCTATACACTGTGGAAGCTGCATTTAATTTCATTTGAAATATTTTGGCAACCTCAATTGCATCTGCCTTCAATAGTTATCCATTTTGACCCAACATAAAATTTAAAACGCGCAGTCCAATATAGCAATTCAAAATAACTGCTTCTTTAAATGGATTTAAAAATCTCATTCACTTGTGTGAGAGACAAGCAGCTTCCTTTTGGAATTACTGATCCATAAAAGCCATTCTTGTGGATGATAAATGAATTTTGTTCGCCGACATGTGCATATAGCTCCTTCTTCTTCGCCTTCTCTATTAGCAAATGGCAATATTCCGTCCATTTCAGCAAAAGCTTCCTCTTTGTATCAGCAAATCAGTGGAGCGAGCAGCGATTGCATTATATGGCACGGCGAGTGTGTTTGCAAGAAAAAGGGAGGCGAATTTTTATTGCTCCAGAGCAAGCGAGACAAAGCCCTGCGCGCTGCAAGCTTTGGCTGCAAAAGGAGCGACTGGCTCGGCCAACCAATCAAGAACAAGAATTAGGCGAAAGCCTGCTGCTTTTCCTCATTTGAATTTGGCGCACTGCTGCTCTCCGTGGACACTTTCCAATTCAATTTAATACATCGTGATTACATTTTGCACACACTGCCGTCGGAGAGAGAGAAAGAGCGCGCATAGATGAGGCCACGTTGATAAAGAAAACAGAACAAGGGTGCCGACTCTTCCAGCCAAGAGGCAACCCCTGAGGATTCTCTCTCGCTTTTCCAACAGTTTGGCCAAGGAAGAAGTGTTTCCCTAAAATATGGACCGTGTCACTTTGCATTAGAATGACATGAGCCAAGAGAAAAGGGGCTGGCACGCTGGGGAAAAATTCACTAGCAGCTCTGACATTTTTGTCTAAAATTGCACGAGTCCAGAAAAAATTCAAATTCCCCATAGAAATAAACCAGAAACATCTAGCGACACTCACATGAAATAGGGGTGGGAATTTAAGATGGTTGAATATTTTTTCTGTGCGTTTCCGATTTTCATTTAGCCTAATATAAATAATATATTATTCAATTTTAAGACTTTTGAGCCACAGTAAAACTGTCTTTTGAGCAAAAAACCGCTAAAACATCTATATTGTGCTTGAACTCTACCCTTTAAATATAAAACTGGTTCGAGTTGGTCTTCTAAGTAGTCCAATTTTGATCGATGATTTTAGTTATTTCTGGCACCTTGAAAATCTTAGCAATGAAAAAGTTGAATAATTATTGATTCTAAACCACTTGGAGACATTAAGCTCTTATAGTTAGCAGTCAACCTGCAAAAGTGCAGCACCACACTCTTAGAAAGGGCCGTGTTGAACATTGGTGCAATTATGAAGAGGGGGAAACAAAGCAACACAGATTGCACAAATTGACTCTGTCATGCAAAAATATGCTTCACGCACCAGGGAAGTGAAAGGGTTTTGATTGGTGTTCGCGTATGACCTTGCAATCCTTGCAGTGCTTCTCTTTTTTCTTAAATTACTTGCGACGGTTTCCTTGCATTTTGTTGCATGATAGGTAGAACACGATACTTTTTCATAGCTAGGTATCTTGAGGCTTGAACTCATATGATGCAAGCGCTCGATAAATTGCCAGGAAACCCATTGATTTGCTCTACATTGCGGTTCACTTTTAATAACCCAAAGGAATCCAATAGCATATCTTATTACGAAGAGAGGAGATGTGAACCAACCACGTGTATATATTTCCTAGGCCATATCATGCAATCTATCCTTATATCTATGGAGAAAATTACAAGAAAAGAGAAAATTAAGCTTCGCAAACCATGAAATTTTAGATCCAAGTCATCTGACCTGAATAACTAAAAATAAAACCGTAATCAAATTTGGACCAAAATTTGGTTTCAAATGAGTAGCAACTATCACAGCCAAATGCTACGATTTGTGTTCACATTCAAATTTATCTTGTCGAATGCAAACTAAATTAAATTGTTTTTCTAATAAATTTCTTTTACCGCTTCTTCGTATAACTATTGACGTTTTCCGTATAATTTATTTACATATTGAAGTAAAAACAGCAAAGCAAAAAATAGGCCCAAAATAAGTTAAAATCAACAATTTTAAAAGCGGATGGAAATTTCATTTGCTCCCTCCACGCTTCGAGTGGAAATTTCGTCGCCAAAAATTAAATTTAGCATTCACACACTTTGTTTGCAGCCTCGCTCGTAAGTTCGAGAGCCGCACATTTTAGTGTGCGAGAGCGACAGAGGCAAGGTCGGCTGCACGCGCACAGAAATAGCCCGGCGAGTTCCCATCGGAATCGCGTGTAATTGGCCCCACGTCGCGGGCAGGTCGCTTTTTTTGTATAGGAACTGCATCACTTCCCTAGGAAACAGCATTGGAAATTGGGGCGCGCACCCCGCTCCCCGAGCTTGTTTGGTTTGAGGCTGATTAATGTTGACAAATGGGAAAAGGGGGAAGGCATTGAGACGGGTCCGCAAAGTGACACATTTTACAAATGGTTCCTCGCAGGAAGAAGGGAGATATCTTATCAATATTTGAATAAATCTCTTCTTGGCTTTATAAAGATTGTTTAAAAGCGCGCTTTTTAAAAATCCTGGGTTAAATTTCTGGATATGCCGGTAAATTAAGAGTCAGGTAATTTCAAATTATTTTTTTAAGGAAATATTTGTTTTACTATTAAAAAAATGCAAGTTCTGCCAATTCAGAAGAATTATTTGCTAGCGTTTTTTTGTAGCAAAATATTCGTGTGTCTACTTTAAAATGGTTTTCCAGAAAAAAAACAACATTAACCAAGGATAGGTGCAATTTTTTTTAGATTTCTGTTTCCCTTCTTTTTCGTTCTTTTAATTCAAAACTGGATGGTCAAATTAGCATACATCCAGTTTATTAGTTACATAGTTTAAAGCCACTTATTTAATATTTAAATTAATAAATTGCATATCTCAGCCAAACTCCATACCGAAATAAAATATGAAGAGAGAAATAAGTATGTGTTGTATGTTTACGTTTCAGTTGAGTGGCTTTGTCATCATGGATAGCTTTTGTCAGAATTATTAATGACTGTCAGATATCAACCAATTAATTATCTTCGGAGAGCATTATTAAATTTGAATAGCACTCACTCCAAATGTTTCCCACGCCCCTGCTTTTGTTCTTCTGGTAAACATGGCGTGCTCTGCTGCGGGGTGGCTGGCAGGCGGATGAATGAACGAAAACGAGACTAATTGTTTCGTACGTCGGACGCGGCACCAAATTGAACGATAGCTCAAATTGGGTCGAATTAATGGTGCAGCCGATGCGGCTAATTCGACGTCCGGCAGCAAGCAGTGGAAGCTGCAAGGCGCGGCGGAGACTCGAAGCCGGCGAGAAATGTAGTTGAAAAAACGAAGAAACAGTCTAGTTGTCTGCATGGCGATTTTTAGGCACACGTCCAACATTTCTTCTGACAGAGCCGCTTTCGAGTTTGTTGAGCACGCGCGAGACGCAGAAAGAGAGAAATTAAGGGGGGTTTGTGCGTGCGTCGCCAAGCGGCAAAAATTAAAGAATAATGGATTCTCGAGCGACTGGACGGTCTTTTATGGGGATGAACAAAGAAATTCAATCTCGCTTCTGACTGGGAGCAAAGCTTTGCTGTCACGCGTTAGACAATTACTTAAAAAGTGTTATAAATAGGGCTGTGAAATATAGACAATCGAGTTTTTTCAGACTTCCCAGTCAAAAAAACACGAATTAAGTCTTATGGGTTCATGGGTTCTTGCTGGATTTAAATCTCTATATATGTTCAACAGATTGGCTTTGGTATTTTAGTCGATATTTTCCAACCGAAATATCACTTTTTGGTCTGATTTTATTTTATTTGCAGCAGTTAATATACATATTTGATTTTATTTAAAACATACGAACATTAAAACATTACATTCCTTGGTACAAAAGAAAATTCCTTTTTGAAATTTAAATTTCACCCTTTCTACGCATTATTGAATGTTCAAAAATTAATTAAGAACCAAAGATCTCACGGTCAAAAATTTATTTGATTTTTTATGTGGTAAGCTGCTGAATTTAGTTTCAAAATTAAGTTTATTATGGGCTGACAGGGCAACTCTGCCCCAAATCAGCACACATTCATAAAGTAATGATACAATTATGTAGGAACAACATTTGGAAGGAAGTAATGATTAATGGTAGCTTGAGAATATTGCTTCTTCAATTTTCTTCTTAAACGCACTTGAATTCTCGTTCATACACAAATTTGGTGAAAGACTATTCCAATGACGATAGCACATTTATACATAATTAAATTGTCCAACGTTTACGAGAGATTGATGAGAAATATTCAACTATAGAATCGGCTTGGAGTCCAGTAAAACATAATGGCTTATAGGCATCGTTGTACTAATTAGACACGACGAATTTATGACTTAATTAAAGAGCGGGCGCTCGAGAGCAAATGTATTCGAGAGTAGTGGAGCAGAATGAGTTTTATTCCATCAAAGAGGGGCTTTCATAATTCCCTGCTGCTTGACTTGTGCTGGAAATAGGCCGCCGAAAGAAAAGCAGCTATAGTGTTGCCTGTGGAAAAGAATGCACCAGCCGGTGATTGTTTAGCAGGCACAGAAACGAGGTCTCCGCAGGAAGCATTGTCTGCCAATTTTCATAACACGAGCCTTTCTTGCGGATGACCCAAATGGATATACACGTGACTCATCCTACGGTGGAATTCCCTAAGGGTGATATTGAAGTTGCGAAATGAGCGATGGCAATTTCACTCTGATTGTGAGCCCTGATTTGGTGAGTTACTCGGCCGTTGGGAGTCTATGTCTGTCTGCATCCATGCATTATAATTACGTAGAGGGCAGAGTGTTGTATAAATTTTGCTAGATAAAAAATTTCATATTTTTTATTTATTGGAATTAAATTAGATTTGGCTTTTTTCTTTTACAGAGATTAACTCATGAAAATGCGTCTAATTAACTTAATATAATTATCATACAAAGTTATTATGTAAAATCACAGAGCAACAAACTATGCTAGGTCGTACAACTGCGTATTTCATTATAATTTTTCAATAGTTTACTTTTCTTCCGGTAAGGCATTGAAGTGTCATGGAATCATGACGGCTGTTAGTTCCTTTAACTCATGTTTGAGATGAAACATTTATTTTATTAAAGTACCACTTTTAGCTGAAATCAATCCACATACCGATTTGGATTGCAATTGAGTTTATTTCTATGACCACGTTTTTTGCTCTGCTCGAAGCATCTGATTGCAGGGACAATTTTCTCCAATCAATTGCATCAACCCTGCAAGTGAAAAGTCATTTGGATGTCAGCCACCAGGCTGGCGATTGCCATAAAAGGTCGTTTCTATCAATTTCATCACATCCACAATAATGACACAAGCTGCATTTCTGTGGATCGAAAAAATCGGCCGATTCAGCTGCCCTGGCGCAAATAAAAATAAGATAAATACAACGCTGGGGCCACTTTGCCCGTTGCTTTTGACAAGGCTTAATCTGGCCTGGCACACGGAAGCCGCCCATTCGTTTGTGCGGGGCGAGTGAGTGGCACAAAAAGCTGCCGGGATCGTAAAAAAGCAGCACAACAACAACAGCAGCCAACGACAGTATGCACTTTGTTGATTTTGCGCCAGTTTTGCTTGCACGTATATGAAAGACGGGACATCGGGAAGCTGCTGCTCGCTTTGCATATCCACATAAATTACAAAGCGCCTTCAATCAAGTCAAGATTGATGAGACAGGCGAAACTGGAGCAAGCAGCAGAAAGAAATCGGTCGTTGCCGTCAGGTTTCCCTCCTCTCGCCCCGGGGGAATGGCGGCTAATGAACTGTCCAATTGGCGCAACCATATCTTACCCTTAATTCTGCCTCGCCTGCGGATTTCCGCAGAGGTGTGCTATCCAATGAACGTGTTTTGGGTGCTAAGCGGATATCCGAAGTAAAGGTAACATCAAATTCTTTTAGTTGAGAATGAATATCAATTGATAAAATATTCCTTGCACTAAAATCCTTTTGATTGCAGTCACACACGATTTTGGTGATTTTAGGAACATTGTTTTTCGCTGAAAGAAAAGGATAATTTTACAGGTAGAGTAATAATGCAATTCCCCCATTATCCTCGTGTCGTATGACAGTTTTTTCGTACCTTTCACAAGTCAGACAAACAAGATGGCGGCTTCTAAGGTCTATCCAGTGTGATTAATCGTTTAAATTCGGAATTTGATTGTTCAACTTTAATTCAATTGTTGCAATATCGTTTAGATGGAAATTTTGGAAATATTTTGCTACAATTTTACTAACCCATCGATTTCGTTTCTGTTAATCTTTTCCCTCAGCAAATCAATTCTTAGTTGACTGAAGCCAATTGTATTAGAGATCTGTATGCAATCTAGTTCTCAATTTTTCTTACCTACGAAGGATTAATACTCCTGAGAGGTAAAGCTAAAGTTTGAGACAGTGTTATAAGAAGCATTGAGTCGCTCAATTTGTTTGAGTTATGCAACCGGCACAGCAGCAACGCTCGGCGAATCACATAACTGGTAATTTCTCCAGGGGCGTCAGTGCTTCCTCCCTTTAGAACTGAATTCATGCGGAAACTTTCCACCGCATGGCCGATTCATAATTTTTTCGATATTAATTTCGTTGCGAAGCCATTGGAAGGTAATTAGCAAGAGGGGAAAATTGTGAGGCGCCAGAGCGGCAATTCAATTAATTTAATCCACGAGATGGGTAACGGAGACGAAGAAAAGCTGCAGCGATAAATCTCGTTTGCTGTTGGAATCGGATCTCGAACACGCGCCCGAGGCGAGCGAACCAAGATGTGCGCTTGATTTATTTTTGCAATAATGGCGTTTTACGCACAGCAGCAGTAGCGGCAGCGTGCTCTCGATTTCTCTACAGAATGAATATTCATTTTTTCCCTTGGCTCGCGACACATTTTCTTGTGTACACACTTTGCTCAGTCAGAGGGAGAGAGCTATAAAGTTTTTTGCCCCCGCAGAAATGTAGGCTGGATTAGTGAGCACAATAAAAGTTATTATAATGTCTTTGGGTATGTAAGCATTAAAACGATAAATCACAAGAATTTTGCAAACTCTTTAGTATTTTATTGGCCCAGAGAACGTGGAGTGCTTAAGAATGCGGTTTGTTTAATACATGTACACCAGTCGATAATTCGTCTGAATTAGCTGGACTTGATATGTTCGAAAACTTTCTTTTCTAAAATATATTAATGTTAGAATGTAATTTTTTGGTAATAAAAAGTAGGCGAAATATTCATAGATTATGTTTCCATTTCATCGAAAAAATTAAAACATTTTGAGTTTAAGTGTGCTCGTCACATTCATTTTTACGTGATACTTGCAACAATTTCATTGATCTTGCGACAATCATGCCCGCGGAAAACAAAACTCGCAAGTGGCAAAGCTCAAAGCGGCATTAACTATTTGATCGACCATCTGAGAGTTCCTTTTAATTTGAACATGAAAGAGCAAGTCTGTGTGTCGTTGAACGCCATTGAATGAGCGAAAAGTCGGTGATTGCTTTTAACAAGGGACTTGTCAGTCAACTTCAAAGGCCTGTGTTTGCAGCAGAAACAAAATATCGCGACAAACTTGTGAAAATGCGGCGCGTTTTATGCCGCAAGAGGTTCCTCCCCCGTCCAGGCCCACGTGCTCCGGTGGCTAAACGAGGCCACGGCTGCTTTTTCAAGTATGCCTTTATTCAACACCTCGGGGTTTCACACAACACACCGTATAAGAGAGAACAATAAGGGAGATAAGGAGATGCAGGAGATCGATCAGCCACACGCTGAGCGCGGATCGAAGGCCGAATAATTAGCCTCTTCTTTCGACTCGGGGCCCGGCTGTCACAACGAGAGGGAGTCGCTGCCGGTAATTGGTAGGCTAAAGTGTGTGGACGTAAACGACCGATTGTTGACACAAGGACGCGAAGGATCAAGAGTCAGTCGAGGCAGCAAAGAAAGTTAGAGGCACGCATTGATTCCCTCGAGTGCCTAATTGGCATCGCACATGTCGCAGAACCGGCCAGCAGCCTCACCTAGGAAACCGGCTGTCCACATAGTAAATAATAAATCGCGAGCAAGGAGAATAAGCAGCCGGCCGCGAGCAAAATCGTTGCTGCACGCAACTCGGACAGTAGTGCACTTTCCTTGATGTGATTAAAGGCGTGCAAGTGGCCCGAAAAAAATGTACACACACGCGCTCGCTCACCCTCTCTCGTTCGTGCGGGCCGAAATCAATTTTTGGGACTTGTTCTGATATACAAACCGCTATGATGCTGTTGAATGCCAAAGTGGTACGTGACACAAAACGTTTTTTCTGTAAAATCTAATGAAAAAATATATTCAAAATAAATAATTATGTTTTAAAAATGGGCTTAGACGATTTTAAGTATTTCTTATGACATGAAATTTTGTTGTTCACTCTCATTTACTGTCTAAATATGTATATAATATATGTAAGATGTGCATAGAATTCATTTTCGATCGTCATAAATTTCCCAACTCCACATATTACAGAAATCATTAATAATTATCAATTTTCTAAGACGTAGAGTGCAACATTTAAGGGAGCAGGAATTGTCAATTTGTCTGAAAATAGAGCTACAAATTTCTCAAATACATGGACAAACATCCTTTTTACTAACTATTTTCCCTATTTTCTTACTATTCGTACATGCACCACTATATTTTTTTTACCAAAGATAGTCACGAAGCCAAAATGCAAAGTTATGCAATCACGTTTTTCAGGTGCATTTTGAATCAAGCATTAACACCGCTGGTTCATTGTTATGTGTTGCTTAACGGGCTCAACAACTACACAAGGGTTGGCTGCTGCTTTTTGCCCAGTTAAAGAGCAGCAGCAGCAGCAGCAGCAGCAGAGGAGCGGTTTAGATCTGGGCCAGTTCCAGAGTGCAGACTGGCTCTTCCTTATCTCCTCCGCTTTTCCGGCGGCGATTCTCAAGCCGAGCACCTCAAGAAAAATCTGCATCTCGAATGCAACGGGGAAAAACAGCAGAGCGGTGGGTGTTTCCCTTTTTCTTCGCAGCCCACGGTGAGTTAATTTTTTTCACAGTGTCTGCACGCCCGGAATTTTACTAGTGTTCGACACGCATGTGGTTGTGGTGTGCCGATTGATTAGACAAATGGATTCGTCAGCGTCGTCAAGCTATTTTGCTCTATTTCTCTACCCCAGAGCGCCACTGATAAAGGGGGAAGTGTGCATTAAGCGAATTATAAAAATTGCCGGCACACGCATCGATTTTGCTTTAGGTCTTGGTGACACACTGTGTTTTGTCTGTGATAAGTGTGCTCCGTCTGGTGCGAATAATGGTGGCGAGCGCGCGCAGATAATGCCGCTCTGCCGGCGATGATTTAATTAGTCCGTCGGCTCAGTGCGCTCTCTGTAAATAATATGTTTATCTACTGCATGCAAAGCTCTTATCAAATTAATATGTTTTCGCCTAGAGAGCAGGGGATTTGTTATTTTATCATTGAGTTCTGTGTAGGTTTTTACTATAAGGAGATATTGCATGGAAAATTCCAATAGATTCCTCGTATCTTTTAAATTTTATTTTCGCGAATATTATTTGACCCTCCAAGCGACTAAAGGATGCTCAGGAACGAGAATTGAGGCAGGCGTTTTCTGAGCGCCTAGTGGCTTCCAAATAGGACCGAACTGATAAGTTCTTGACTTGGCCGTTCCAACAGTGAAAGGATCTTGCAGATCGAACCAATACAGAGCCCGGCATCGGTAAAGTTGCTTCAAATACGAATTTATTGATAGGTTCAATTTTTACTGGATCTGATGATCTTTTCTAACCTCAGGGGAGAACCCCATCATGCACCGTAGGTAAAAAATCAACCAACCATACAATTTGTTTTTCGATACTCAACCTGTACTATAATACCCTTTTTGAACCTTTGCTTCGCTGTATCTCACAATCTACAAGTTTCGCACCACCCTGAAAATTTAGACAGCTGCACAAACTTGGGGCAACATTTAATCTATACTAACAATCAAAAGATTATAAAATTTAACCATTTTGAGATATTCAACATTAAAAAATTTGATTAAAAATTGTTCAAATTGGAAAAATTCCAAAAAATCTAAAAGTTTAATAGGCTATTTAATTTGACATATTTTGATACAGTTTAATACCATAGCATCATAAGAACTCGAGATATTCTTATTTTTGTGAACTTCAAGATTTTTTCAAGATTTCATCCTGATTTTTCAGAAAAAGAGAGTTAATTTCTCTGTCAAAATTGGTTATTTCGACTCCTCTTAACTGCCCTAGCAACATACCAAAAAACCAGGATGGTGCTTCAATGAATATAAAAAATTGCAGACTACATAAAAAATCTCTTATGGAAACACTCATTTTTTTAAATTAAATTTGCAACTAAAAAATGGAAGATCAGAGGTCAAAATTACAAAGATAGATTCAGCGATAAATATTGAGCCTTCTTTTGTCTATGGTCTGAAAGCTGCATTCTGTCTTTTATCCTCTTTGTTCTCTTTGTATCGCTGCGCTTTGACAGATCTGAAGGGGAATTTTTTCCCCAGTCAAGAGCATAGCGTTGAATTATCTCCAAATATATCGGGATACTGAGGTTTCCCTATATCTGACCAAGCATCACAATTTATTCTGACAGGGCTGGTCGAGTTGCGTCTGCGGCGCGGTGTTAGCTCAAACCGCAAGAATTTACAGTTCCCTTTTTTGAATGCAGACGAGCAGATCGGCGAATCAATGACCTAAATTTAGGAAACACTACCAAATCACCGGGGTCTCGTGAGAGAGAATTAATACAGCGTCCAAGACACCCTTGCATAGCAGAGAATGCCCCGTTAGACGCGTCTAATCCCGGTGGCCGACCGTAAAATTTGCATTTCCCGCCGAGAAAGCAAATTATGTAAAACACGCTCCGACATAGACGCATAGCCAAGCAGAGAGCGGCTAGTTCACGTGCGGTTTGCGAGAAACTTCCGCAAGCACTCGCTCGTTCACACACGCATTCATTTGCCAACAAATTATGATGCATTCTCTCTCTCTCTTTCTCTCTCACGCCCGCTCGCTCACCCGCTCAACATTTGTCTCACGTATCTCTTTGCTAATTAGCGAACAAGGAGGCGCCGAAGAGAAGGCGCAAAGTGAGCGGTTAATTTTTTGCCCACGCCTCCGTGGCCGCACATTATTTTTGCCCTCTTTCGCGTTAAAGTCGACTGAGAAAACTTGATTCAAAAAGTAGAAATATAAGTGTGTGCGTGGTAATTATAGTTATAAAAATATCTAGAATTAAAATGAAAAATCTTCCTGGAGTGTTTTAAGAGATATAATGGCGCAGATTGAATTCAGGGAAATCTCTTTTTAATTACTTTTGAAAGTGTGTCAAATCTGTTTCTCTCCCCTAGGGGAACGTTCTTTAACTCTTGAACTATGTAGCATTGGATAAATATCACAAGGATGTCTAAGCTTGCCAAGTGATTTAAAAATTTGAGCTAGTTGCCAATAAGCAATCTTTTCAAGTTTAGTTTAGTTGGTGTTTCTTCAAACACTGAAAATATAAATTTAAATATTTACCAGCCCGTTGGCTCGAATTTTAATGGCATTTTCAGGAGTTTTAAAGTGGTGGGAGATATTTGAGCAGTTCGGGGACTGCCCAATGTTAGAGATGGCAAAAGGTGGTTGGTTAGTTGAGTGACTCGAAATGCTCAAATTGCTCAACGGGCTGGGAGGCGCACCGGCGCCGACTTGCCACTTGCTCGTTTACGCACCTTTCCAGCGGCTTTAGGGACAAATGTCTGGCATTTCAATGAAAGACCTCGGTGCGGGAAGGCGAAAAGATGGCCACATTGGGCACAAGCTCCTCCTGCGGCCACTAGGGCCACTTTTGTTCCATGTTATCCTCTCGGCGGTGTTATTATTGTGACCTGGGACCGGTGAGCTCATAGCCCACGGGAAGTGCTGAGCAGAAGTTCTAAATAAAAATATGAAACCAGTGTATCTTAACCTTATAAAAATGAACTTTTAATTCTTTAATCCTTCAATTTAAACAATATCATTTTACGGGGAAAATTTGGGGCATTTAACAATTTCTAATGTCATAAAAAATCCTGATTTTTCATGTTGCGTTTTTAGACGGACAAAACTCTAACCTCAGTCAATCTTAAATTGTTGTATATTCTTTTCGTAAAGTTCCCTTTGCACGAGAAAGTTGCCAGGCTGACCACAATAGAACCTGAAGCGACCCATTTGAAACAAAAATTCTTCTGCTGACAATTAAATGCGGTTCCGTCAGCGGCGACGGAATGTCGGTGCGAGTAATTCGAGTACACCGCGCCCAGCGGGGGAGGCGGGCTGCCCCCGGTCCCGCCTCCGTGTGCCCTGGCTTACCTCTGGCGCAGCGGCCCTGCTGCGGCTGTGGGTCCGAGGCGTCGGCCGGCCGCAGCCCTGGACAGGCCCGGACGCGGCCTAGGCGTCCGCTGCGGCGCCGCACTCACTGCTGCTCAAACGCACTGAGCCCTGTGTCGGCTGAAAATCTGCCTGCCTGGCTGTCTGTTTGTGTGTCTGTCACCACCGCCGCACCTGTACCCCGCGCCAAGGGTTGTCTCCGACTCGAGCACCCGTTCGCACTGCTCTGGCTGGCTCCTCTCGACTCGCGCGGCCCCGGCCCCCTAGCCGCTCGGCCCGACGACGCCGCGCGCACGCGCCACCCCGACACCGCCACTCGAACCGGTGGCGCCGACACTGACTTGTCGCGCTCACCATTTCCCGACGCCGCCGAAGGAAAAAATGCCCTGCCTGCGTCAGCGAAAATCCTTCAATTCAGTGAACTTTTATACCTTATTCGTGGATGAATATTTACGGATTCCATTTAGGGCAAGAAATTTATTTTTTAATTTTAGTGCCTAATTTCCTGCAAGATAGTAATACAAATTTTATCTCATCTCTCAATGAAAGGAGTTGTCGTAGGACTGTTCTTTTTAATAATAAATATTTTTGCTATGTGTGACAAGCAATGATCACGAACCGTTTATTTTAAGCACATTTAAAGCCTATAAAATGAAGATGATATTCACGTTTTACCCGTTCACTCAGGAATTTGTGGAATTATGACTGAGCAAATGAAAAATCTCCTGCAACTAATGAATTTTCTGCTTTTTTTGAATGCATAGTTTTAAAATCAAGCTCTCGTTAAAATCAACTAAAATAAATTACTTTGCTAAAAAACAATGTACGTTCCTATAAACCAATGCAAACAAAATAAAATAAACTATTTTCAGCTATTTCCGCTGAGATAGTATTCGTATTTTAAAGTTTTGGCTAAATCATAGTTAATTGCTATAAATTTCAATCTTAGATTTATCTACATATTTATTCATTGGATTTTAGTCTAAATCCTTAAATACACGCCTTTAAATAGTTGAAATTGCCCCATGAAACTGAAAGAATTTAAGCGGAAATCACATAAAAGAAAATTAATCGCAATTTCTTGAAAATTCTGAAAGCAACGGCTTTGAAAAGAGAGGATTAAGTGCCCTGTATCCGCATAAATTGGCCTTGAAAGAAATTTAAAACCGTTATATGCGCAAATCTAGAAATCCTTTTCCAAGAATATTTTCACCTTAAGATAGTGTGGGTTCGTAGAGCCGTGACAGAAACGCGTGTTTTGGTAGTGCAATTATTCGTTTTTTATTTAGGTCTCGTGGTAGAATTAGTAAAGTTAAGACTGGGAAATTACATACATAAATAATCAAAATCACATATTTACAACAAATAGTTATTATAACAGTAAAAATATCACATTCAAACATGAACAATTATTACAACTTACCCCGCAGTGCGGGTTTTATATGAAATAGTTTTATAGAATTTTCTCGCACCAAATCTCATCCTAGACGGAAAGAGTTCATTTTCTGTGACTGCTTTGGTGCGAGTCTGATTGTGCAGTGCAGTGGGGGAGAAGGTGCAGTAAGGGTGCACTGCTTGTCGCACACCTTAATACTGCCACCTGGCGATACAGGTTAAATGCAAACTAGTTATTAGGAAAGTAGTGGCGAGGAGGCGCCACAATAGCAAATCTTTTTAATGGAAAAAACCATTTTGTGTGTGCAAAAGCAAAACTAAACATACTCAACTATTTGGACCTAGAAACCACAAATAAAAACTTGCAGCCCTAAACTAACTAAAACTTTTCACAGAATAGCTGCTTGGAACAACCAATCCTACCAGATGACGAAATTGAAGAAAAAGATGAATTAATAAAACAGGGATAAATTGTTTATTCCAGTTCTTCAATGGTTTCTAAACTGTTAAAAAATGAATAAACCGAGAAGACTTAGTGTTGGGGTGGCCTGAAAAATTGGATGAAAATCACGTTTAGTATAGTACAATAATCAAATAACAAACTTGATTGTCATTTCAACTCGTCGTTATTTCCTTAAGAGTTTGTTAGAAAATAAAAACAACGTCATTTTAGGGTGCAAAAACTAATATTGATAGCGATCGAGGCGCTTGAAAAACGCTTTATCGTCAGCTATCTTCTTTCTCCTTGCGATGTAACGCGCATTTGCCGCAGCATCGGTGTGTTCCAACCAGAACTTCTCATAATCAGGCTATTTCCGCACAAACTTACCCTGTTAACTCAAGGATGACAGGATGACTTAATTTCATTAAGGCACTGAAACTTGCCATTTGACGCAGGAAATTCTATTTGAAATAAATATGAAAAATAATTTAATTCTTATAGGAAATATAATAGAAATAGAGCTGCTTCCTGCTCCACGAAAACACACGAAATTAATTTTTGTACGGACCCTCCGTTAGAAGGTCAACGGCTGTATCCTGTGACACAACCAAGAAGTATTTTAATTAGTTGTATTCGCATAGTATCAATCTTATGATTTCAGTTCATTGATTAGTGTTTAAGCAACCACAATTTTATTTTTTAATTTTGCCAGTTATAAATTATATGACTTTACGTTTTTATATACTCCGAGGTATTCTTAACAAGTTCAGAAAAATGAGACATGAATTAAAATCGTTTGAATGTATTAAAGAAGTTACATTTTGTATAGAAAAGAGATGGTGTATTTGCTATATATTTTTGTGATTTTTTTACTGACAATGAGTAATAATTCGATTTCGTTAGATTTTCATTAGATGTGCCAGGTACTTTGCGTAATCTGACGCATTAAATGCATGGCCCAACAATGTATAGAAAGCATCTTTAATCTGTCACATTGTTGCATACATTAATTTTTGCTCTGCGCCTCGCAAAATATATCATAAGAGGCTGAAGTTATTTAGGCAATCATCTTATCTTTGGAATGAAGCAAGTTGCATAGTTCTCCTCTAAAGACTGAAATCCCTCATGTCAGCACATTTCAGTTGGTTCTGTACCAGTCAAGACCATGCATAATAATTTACATTAAGTTATTTTGGGAAAAGATCACATCAGCTAGCTATGTGTCGTAAATTCCAAGGCTTGAAAATCTATTCTGAATTGTTCTACTTTTTTGCGATCAAAGCGGTTTTACTTGTTAATTAAGCAAAAAAAAAACAGTTTACTATATATGTCCAACGTGTACTACCAACGCGCAAGATCAGATAAAAATTTTAAACAAAAAACCAGGTAAACGCGAATTTCAGCCTTGAAACAAAAAGTCAAAATGATATGCGTTGCACACAAAGCTTTCGTGCTACACATTTGTTTTCATTAACATATAGCTTTCGCTGCTTTGTCACGCAACTTAAAACAGGTATTTCCGTGCACATTAAAAATTGAACAGTAAAATAATGTCCCTAATTAAAAGCTCGATTATTTTATAAAAATGAACTATCCACCATTTTCTCTTTCAAATTTTCATATCCTGCAGCAAGTAAAGTGAAAATTTAATCAAGTGGTGTTTGCTGAGGCGCTGCAAAAATAATTTTCTCCTCTTTCACTTGCTCTTTCTCTTGCACGCAGCGGCGGTGGCGTTAAAAGTCAGCAGAGAATATATACCGCCGCTGTACACTTAGCACTCGTAGCAGAAGAACACACTCGCCGAATAAAATTTTACGAGGGCACGCTGTGTGTTTATGTATATAAATTATTTGGCAGCGTGCCTCATTACGCTCATGCGGCATTTAAAAACGGACACTTTCTTTCGCATTGCACACGCAACGGAAATTTTATAGCGAATTTAATGTCCCGACGCACACGCATCTTCTGCTCCCTTTTGCAAATAGGACCGACCACATTTGGCCACACACACAAATATTATACATTCCGACGCGTCGTAAACTAGTGGCCCGAGAGGTATTTGTATATTTAGGACAAAACGAAAAAAGAGTCGGCAAAAAATTGTTGATATATGAAAAAAACTGTTGTAAATGTGCACTTAACTTTCTTTTTAAACTGACTCTGTTTAATCCAAAATGAACCAAGCACCCATAAAAAGTTTGAAAAGCATTTTTCATTCAGAGATAAATTTAAAATCAACAAACTTTTGATCTGACCATAAAAATGTGTGCTCTGATTGTTAGTCTTCCTTCAATATACAGGGCCTTAGGTCATTGCTTCTGATAATGTCCCTATTAGGGTGTAAAAACGGGTGGCAACCCGGGACAGTGGTAACACGACGAGGTCCTATATCTACCCTGCATGCCCTGCCTCGTACGGGACAAGGTCAGCACCTCGTCCGTCCCGGTTAAATCTGGATTTTTAAATTTCTAAATAGTAAAAATTTAAAGAACTAAGTCTGTCACATTGGATTGTTATATTAAGGAATAAATGACTGAATATTTGAAATAAAAACGAATTTTTATTTGCGAGAAATAATATTTCTGACCAAAAACAAACAGATAGAAAATGCCTTTTTGGGTTGGAAAATCTCATCTTGAATATAATATACATAATATAGAACTAAAAAAATCGGTTGATCACAGACTTTTCGTTTCAAATAATCTTTATTATGGTTCTGCAGGGCTATTTTGCCCCATATATTGCCATATCCAGACAAATTAACTCAAATATAGGAACATAATTGTTAAACCGCTTTAAACGGGTTAAAATATATGACTGAAAATTGCATAAGTCGTGCTCATTTAATGGTCCCACAACGATCGGAAGCTCAGAAACAGTTGATCGTGCAAATTTATCGCTCCAAACAGATTAAAAATAATCATTGGCTATTATCACGAATTACGATCATGTTTTTGTGCTCTTTAGCGTGGGTCATGAGTAGGTTTTTGCGGTTGCTCCAAAAGAATGCCTTTGGGACAGTGTAATGCAAAAAGCCACGTTCTATCTCTTTGTTTTAATAGCATACAATATAATTCCGAGAGTCTCCGCCAAAAACCGTAAGCCACCAGATAAAAACATTTATCGGAGCATGTGTTCACCAAGAGCCAAGGAATAAATAAAAAAAGCATTCGTCCTGCTCATTTTTTGTCCCGTATTTGCCTTCTATGCACGGATCTCTAGTACTGCGCTCTCGATGAATAAATCACCGCCACGGTGGAGAAAAAATAAAGTTGGCAGGCAGCCTGGTTGCCTTTGTGCGCTGGTCATGCAGCCGCAAAATTTTTAACCTATTTAATGCCCCTTGATTTAGCAGTTCACAAGTAGCAGCAGCAGCAGTGGCAAAGCGGAATTTATGACATGTATTTTACGAACAAAAGCTATAGCTGTGCAAGCCCAAGCGCCCTTTTGATACTTTTGGCACTGTTCTCTATGTATTGATACGGCTGCAGTGCAAAATTATTGTCGGGGCTAACTTGCCCAGCTCATTGCCAAAATT
Source organism: Cloeon dipterum (assembly GCF_949628265.1). Lineage (NCBI taxonomy): Eukaryota > Metazoa > Arthropoda > Insecta > Ephemeroptera > Baetidae > Cloeon > Cloeon dipterum. The sequence continues at coordinate 13,723,563 of NC_088790.1, forward strand.
TATTAACACACAAACACTCACAGCGAGTGGCCAGCCGGCACACATCAGAGAGATTTGACCTGGAAATGTACACAATGAACGACTTTAGCTCATGGAATTTGAACAGGGGAGTTAAGTGTCGCAAAACCGCTTGGCCCCGATATTTTGTTACAATCTCTATAAATTTAACCAAGATTTTTAGCACCAACAAATTAAAGAGTTAAATGATGATCGCTCTTTTGGGAGACGTAAATTTTTAGTGAAGACTCGCGTATTCACTACAAATTTATTTAACGAAATAAAAAATGCACTTAAATTTCACTCGCGTAAAGTTGATTGTTGATTGATCAGCGCATTGCTAAAATTGACAATAAAAAGGGGATTATTCGTTACTTGTGAAACAAACATCGTAAATTTTGCAACAGAATCATTACTTCCAAAAGATGAAGTTTATTGTGAAAAAGGCCACAAAAATGCAATAAAAATGCCCCATTCGAAATACATTATTTATGACAGCATCTATTCTGATAATCTTGGTGGTTGATTACTGGGTCAGTTGCCAAATGTGGGAAGAAAATTCAGTTTGTTTCTACTTTAAAAAAGTTAACTAGTTTATTAGCTTCAAATTGTTATGGAATTTAGAGTTCCGCGAACTTAAATAGTTTCACCCAAAAGAAAAGAAAACAACAAAACAAGAATCTAAATTTTTCTTTCTTTGCCAAATTTAGAAACCCAACATCTGAAAAGCATAAACTTCACTACCAAGGCCGTATGGAAAAAGCTAACTTTGTGCTGTAAAAGAACGCAGAGACAAAAAATATATGAAGTGAAAATACAAAAAATGTGTTTACCATCTAGGATTTAATGTTTTTTTTCAAAACTTATTTCAGAAGATACTCAATTATTATTGTTTATGAACCATTTTTTAGCAGCTGAGCGAACACCATGAGCCAAAAATAATTTTTTTGAACTGACTGCACGGAATTTTAGTAAAAAATAAAATTTCTTCAAAAAAAGATTATTGAAAGATGGATTCACTTTCTCAGATACGTTTTTATACTTTAACCGACCCATGAGCCTGATTAATTTTATGTCATTTTCAATTTCAATGATACATTCGATATATTTAAAGACATAAACCAATTATTCATTAGTTGAAAAATATAAATTAAGTTAATTGAAAATGAAGGGTCTGAACTAGTTTGGGTCAATTGAATGGGTAAAATATAATTTAATATAAAAACAGATTGTACACATTTTTTCTTTATTCATAATCAACACACAAAATAATCAACTTTTAATCTTGCAAATAAACCAACATTTCGCTAAAACAAAATAGAAGTAACTACTCTCATTGGTCCGGAGTAAAACAATGGTTTAAAAAACTTTAAAAATGTTTAGAGACATTTCAACCAAGGTAAGTGATTCAATTTGATTTCCAAGAAATGGCTTTAGGTTGTCATGTCCTGTAAGGTACAAACAGATTGCGAATAACATCACAAATTTAATATCTCTTAAAAAGTAAAACTTGGCGAAATTTTCCTCAGTCAATAGTATATATAAGCTCTGATAAAAACCGTACACAATTACTTGTTGCCAAAATGTTTGATCTCAGCACGTGAAAATGTCAAAGTATCAATTATTACCATGAAAACGGTAGACTCTGATGCACTTCCTGCAGCGAAAATGAATATAAACATTAAAAATGTTCCAAGACACATCATGACTCACATTGATTACATGAAGACTTGATAGTCTCTGCTTGGACCGGCCCTCTTGAACAATAAGGCTTGTGGATGAGACTCTAGAGAGACATCAAGTCAGTCGGTGATAATATTTGATCAGTTAGCTGCTATCTTTATAATATGAATATCAAATCACTGACACTTCAACGATGTACACGTTTCGCCATTTAGTCATCACATTCAAGATTTTTTTAAAAAATCCATCAAAAATACATTTTCAAGTCGGCAACGGGGCTGGCACATTAAAATTTCAGACAATGATACGACTCACCTAGTGGCGAACATTCACTTTGTACAAATATTTATGGCGTATGTATTATAGGTTTTTTGGGCTCGCGCTAAGTCAAGCTCTATGCCCCGTCTGCCCGCCGACATTTATATAATATAATGAACTTATTAAAAGACATCACACATAGTACCCTGCTTTTTTCTCTATAAATGATATACATGATTATTTTAAACGATAAAATTCGACTCCTGATAAAACACCAGTTGATCCCGGCAAGACGGCCTCACTGGCCGTCGTCATCTACCTACTCTGCTGATTTGGCACGTATTTTGATTGACAAATTGACTACTTCACTGACTGGGCGGTTGGTTAGGAGGGATGCCAATACCTGAGGTAAATAGCAGTTGCGCCTGCTGCTGCGACAGTTGGAACGGAATCGTCTCGTCTGACCTTCCACTGATCATCTGCAAAGATGACCACAAATATAGTGAAAATCGCATCATGATTGGAAATTTCGCAGATTGAAATTCACCATCAGTGATTTAAATTGAATAGATAATTGTTTCTTCCTTGGAGAAACGGGTTAACAACAGGGTGGAAATTTGACAAAAAAACCTGTCCAGTTATGTTCCTGGCTCTAAAACTATTTTAAACTTTTTCTAAAACTATTTTTAGGACTTAAAGATATGAAAATTTTCCTTCGACAAAAATCCCAGAGAACCCTTGAAATTTAATTTTAGAATAGATTATACGATTTATTGAACACCATTTGGTATACTAATGGAATCAATGTGCTTTTGTGCAGACCAACTGGGTTTGATTGTTAAGGAAAATAATTTATATTAGAATCAATTTCATGTAATGTAAAACCCAGTCACTAAAAAAGTGATTTTCTTATAATTGGCAAATTTCCTAGCAGCTGATAAATGATGTTGATTTTACGGGTTTGGGGTGCCAGATAGAAAGGTAAGTGCTAGAGCCTTTCATAAAATGTTTAATTGAATTTGTAACTAACAACTTTACATTGAGAATTAATTACAAGAACATTTTTAGCTCATGCTTAGGTTTTCACAAGGGGTTTTAATATTAATTTTAAAATTTTACCAGCCAATTTTACCTCTTACTGATGAAATGATGAAACAATAGAAAAAGAGCTATTTATATATTTAAATTTAAACAAAATATCTAAGTTCTAGAAAATGAATATTACTGATGCCAGTAAATATTGATATATATATCCAGAAAAAATCCACGTATGATTAAAAAAACTCCGTTTAGATATTTTTTCATTTAAAAAAGTTGGTTTTGGCCAAATGCCAATAAAGCTGTTGTTATGGACAGTATAAACTCACCTGATCGTGCATGGATATGTCCTGTGCCTGGGCGTACACGGTGGCGGTGCCCCGGTTAGTGGTGCACATCAGCTCAGCTGTTGTGGTCAAGGGCGTTGTACTCGTGGTACCGCTCTGGGAATACGGCATGGTAACCTGACAAAATGAGGGCCGGAGATTTGGCGTTAGTTACAATAGTTGGCACAGTTTAGAACGAGAATCTAATTTACACATTTGCAAAAACTTTTCTTTGTGGGTAAATCATGGATCATAAGGCGCATGATATTTTCCTGAGCAGGCATAGCATACATCTTTCTTGATCCAAATTTGGCAATTTCAGTTTACCTGACTGACGTTGAGTGGCAAAATTCCATAGCGTGCCATCAACAACTGCTCCCTGACTCTCTGTAGCTCTTCTTGCTGCTGCACTATCAGCTGCTGCAACTCGGCGTGTTTTCTTTGCAGCTGGTCGTGGATCTGCGACTGCGGAGAGGTCACCACAATTGGTTGGCGGAGCAGCTGAGAAACACAGCATATTATGTCGTTTTAAGTGACAAAAATGCACTTTAAGGTTGCTCTACTAATAAGACTTCAATGTAAAAGACAAAATAAAATTTTGTAAATGGTATATATGTATGTAAAGTACTGAATTGCCTGAATGAATGCACACCCAAATATATTAAAATTTCTGATTTGAAATTATTTATTGCCACAGAATTTTTCTGGAAAACATTTTAGATGTCTTACCTCTGGTGGAGCCATCGCTGATATGACAGTTGGAGTCGGGAAAGGAGCTGCGATCATGGCTGGCTGCACTGGAATAGCAGCGACAAATTGCTGTGCTTGCTGGTGCGAAGGTACTGGTTGGAGATTTGATGCTGACTGGTAGTGAGGGTACGCAGTGGTGATTACTGTGCTGACGCTCCTTGGCTGCAAGCTCTGCTGCAGAGGCTGCTGCGTCTGCGGTTGCTGCTGCGGATGGTGCACCGATTGTGAGTTACTCGAGGTAGCGTCATCTCTCCCTGAACGCTGAGAAGAGAAAAATATATATTATAGCATAATGGCTACATGATTAAAAAGTAGAGGTTTCAGCCAGCCACGCCAGCGTCAGGTGGGCAGCTGCCAGCCGGGCTAAGCTGCGCCAGACAATGGTGAAAAAGGGTAAAAAATTAAGTGCTCAGTGTTTAAAAAATTTAGGCCGCGCCAGCTGCCAGCCGCCGCCGGTCCCATCAGCCACCACCTTAAATCTCACGGCAGAGACCTCCATTAAAAAGTTTTTTAAAGGGTTGTTCAAAGGCAGATTTATTTTAGTTTAAAACTGACAGGGAATTTCCCATGGCATAAATGTATGAGACCTTTTTAATTGTTTGAATTTTTCGGATCATGTTGCCAATATGATGTTTGCTCTAAAATTTAATATTAAGTTAATGAGTAGGGAAGTTCAAAACCAAATTGGTTAGAAAAGCAATGATATAACTTACTGCACTGTGCACCGTCATCCGAGAATGCCGCGATGTTGGAGAGTCAGCTGACATCGAGTTGCAGTCAGATCCTGGACCACACACCTTAGATGAAGGTGTCTTACCTAACCTTGAAGGCGACCCATCTGCGGACCTAACGCCAAATCTCGAACTTCTTCCCACTGCAATGAAAAGAAATTATGTTAAATAATTCAGGTAAAGATTATATTTGACAAATGCAGAGAATGTAACATTATCGCTGCAAATTAATCGTACCTGATGATTTGTTTGGGGACCAGGAGGCAGGAAGCCCTGATTGCGTGATGGTTGCTGAGAGTTGCGAGTCAGTGCCTTGCTCCTCATCCTCTCCGTCCATATCTCGGTCCATGTCGAGTGATTCACCTTGAAGGCCTTCAGGGTCTAAACCCTCCATGTCACCTTCTATTTTTTCCAATTTGGTAGGAGATTCACGCAGCCTTCTCATCACGTCTATGTAACTAAAGCAATAATAAACACTTGAGCTTCATATTTCAACTTGTTTTAACAAAAAATATGCCAGGATTCTCATTGTATTTGTGTTGGGCAAGGTAAACGGTCTAACCTTTTAGATTAGACAATTTAATATAATTTTCATTGATCTATTCATTTTTTACAAGATAAATGTAAAATCTTGTTTTTAGGTTCTATCGTGTATTTTTCTAAAATGAAAATTCCTGTAGCGCCTTAATTTTCCATTTAACAACCTCAACATCATGGACATAAATATTAAAGCTAAACAAGCAATCTATTTAAAAAGTAGTCTTGTTATAAATTGGCTAAGAGAAATCAGAAAGATGAACATGAATAAAGTTCTGAAAAATTATATTATGGAGTCAGTATGTATTTAAAAAAAATTGATTACATTTTTCAATAGATTTCATTTATCTACCAACGTTTTCTTATTTACTTCTCTAAATTTATATTTCTGAACAGATCAAATTTACAAAAATGTACCTCACTACACTGTGTGTGCAAACGATGAATTCTGGTTTTGAGTTCCACTGATGGTACGTTATGTAGAACCGAGTTTGCAACCAGATCCACTGTTGGCCTTTTGTCAAAAATCTGTAGTAGCAGGAGGTGCCTTCCCCTTTTTGCATCACTATGACAATGACAGTTAGACTGTTATGCTGCGCCAAAAATTTTTAATTACAAGCTTCATGGCAAGCGACAACTTTCTCGAGATCATCTATGTGGTAATAATCATATCCAGAGGTTCCCAGCACCTCAAATGGCAAATATCCGATGATGGGGGGCGCTCTGTGAAACATCCAGGTTAAAAAGTAACCTAAAACTCATTGCAATCAATGAATACCTGTGGTCCAAAAATAGAAATTTCCACTCCAGACTGTGTCTTGAGGTAAACTCGCTCTTGCTGGAATCAACAATTGACATTTCTCGAATCAATTGAGGCGTCTGCAGTCGTCCTGTGCCGACAAACACAATTTTGTTTGATTCATCTGGAAAACTGTTGCTGCTGGAAATCATTGCGTCCACCTCAGCAGAATCCACTATTGATCCTGAAAACATAACCATGTATTTGGAGATGTTGGCATGAGTCAATTCAGCTTACGGAAGTATCCAATGAACTGTACCAACTCGTATGACGCCTCTTCGCTGAAATCAAGCCCTCCCCTCTTCATGTGGCAGTAAAAAGTGATTTGATTTTCTGGCAAAAGCAGTGTTATAGAAGAATGAATGTCTAAATTAAAGCACATACCTCTGCCAATGTTGTACTGCGAGGATTCAACAGGGTTTGTGGGATTCAGGAGGATGTTGTACAATTCTGACTGATCATTTTCGTAGGCCATGTCGTAGACAGTTGTGTTGAGGAGGTCATTCTGGAGTAACAATTGTGAGAAATTTTGCGGCTGCGTGAAATTTTGGTTCATACTGGTAAGTGTCCAAGGAGGGAGGTGATGCTTTCAGAGGCGTAGAATATTCTTCCTGAGCAAGAAAAGACCATAATGAAGCCGTCCAGCGCCTCTAATATTAAATGTGTAAATTCTTCATTTGAGAGAAAGGATGGCTTCCACTCCTCTTGGATTTCATGCGCTCGGGACCTTACAGCTATCTCTGCAAAATTAATTGTGAATAAAATTCATTATATATAATATAACATTGTTTGACACGCACCGTTGTGGTTTCTGATGAATGATATGGTAGATTTCAACACTGTTGATTTGTCCATTTTTCTGCTTGTGGATGAAACCATCGAGCTGAGCTCATTAATCAGCATATTAAACTGGTCCCGCCTCTTTTTCTCACTCAAATTTCGTGATTTTCTAAATTAATCATAATATCTCTAAGTATTGGCTAAAGAGCATATTGGAAAATTGAACCTTTTGGTGTCATCTTTATCGTCTAGATCATCATCCATGGTGTCTCTGTGGGGAGATAAATTATTTTTCGTCAATCGAATTGCGTCAATTTTAGCCTTACTCAGATCTTCGAGAGGAGCCTCTGTTGATGAAGCTGGATGCCATGGTACTCAAACTGTGCACTGACATTGAAAAGCAGTTCTTGTATCGACACGGATGAAAATAAATCAGCAGATGAACCACTCAGGGGAATGGGCTCAACGTGAGGTTGACCACACAGGTCATTGTTGTCCAGCAATCACCTGACAACAAGAATAAAATTGATTATCCTTGTTTTTTGCGTCCCAAGAGAATTCGCAATTAATGATCGCCCTTGGCTACAACAAGAAAACACATAAAGCACCAACCTGCCAAAGGGTGAACGACTAGAAACACGAATTTGCAACACCTGCAAGCACCGAATTTAGAGTTGTTGGAGCGCAACTGTGGCCACTTAGCATCAATAATGCATGTTCTGATACTTCTGACAAATTAATTCATAATTCCGAGCTATGGCCACTCGTGTCCACCTGTGTTTAGTAAACAATGGATCAAACAGATGTCTCTGGCGCGGTACGATGGTACAATGTGGGAGTAGCACGCCCTTGATGACGCAATTTTCAATACTTAACCGGTTAAAAGCCCGGTGTCTCTTTTTGGAAAACTGCAAGTTGATTGTCTGCTCTATATTTGATAGAGATTTTAAAATTAGTTGTCTTTCGAGTTAATTTTTTGTTTTTCTTTTGAAAATGCTATCGAACTTTGGATGACAATCCATTTGTAAATTAAGAGTTTGTACCGTTTGTACACTTGATAACCGGTTTTTGAGCGTACGTCACACGATCAAAAATGGTCAGCTGCTCTCTGGAAGTTCGACGTTCACAGAAAGTGGCCGTGAGTAGCTGAATTATGACGCGAGATTTGCTGCAACTGTGCAGCTGAAAATGCGTTTCTACGGGACAAGAATCACGCATTAAAGGTGAAACATGGAGATCGATCAGGAAACTGTGTACGGGACACACGAGGACTCTCATGTTGTCATGTCCGAAAAGGTGCAAAGCCTGGCTGGCAGCATCTACCAAGAGTTCGAGCGGATGATCGGCAAGTACGATGAAGAAGTGGTCAAGGATCTCATGCCCTTGGTGGTCAACGTGCTCGAGTGTCTTGACCTCAGCTACACCGAAAACCAGGAGCACGAAGTCGAGCTCGAGCTGCTCAGGGAGGATAACGAGCAACTGGTCACCCAGTACGAGAGGGAGAAACAGCTGCGGAAGGGTGCTGAGCAGGTTTGAACTTGGATTTTAATTCCCTTGTGTGAATTTGGTTTGATTTGAACTCCTATTACATCAGCGTAATCCGAATTAATTAAATTTAGAGCCTGTCAAATTGAAATCACGTGACCTGCTTCCGCGAAAAATTTCTTTGACAGTTTTTTCCATTATCTTGTAGAAATTACTTGAAGTTGAGGATGCTGGTGAGGACGAGAGAAAAGACTTGCATTCGAAAATCGAGAGTATTGAGAGCATTGTACGGATGCTGGAGCTCAAAGCGAAAAACTCCTCTGATCACGGTAAACATGCCATTTTTACGTCACAACCACGCCAATCTAAATACTTAAACACGATTGCAGTTTTTCGGCTGGAAGAAAAGGAAACTGAGATGAAGAAGGAGTACACTAAACTACACGAGCGTTACACCGAGCTTTTCAAAACCCACGTCGACTACATGGAGCGGACGAAAATGCTACTTGGTTCGGACCGAATGGAGTCAATGGGTGGATCGCGCACTCGCATCCCTGGCATGAGTCTCGGGCCAATGCAGAGATCCTCAGGCCCGTTATCATATGGCTTCAGCTCTCTGGAGTCGTCGGCTGTGGTCAGTCGCACCATAGGCAGCCCCAACGAGTATGACGACTCTCAGGGCATCTCGCCATTGGGCAGCCCCTCAAACACAAGCCTCAAAAATGAATTACAGGTTTGGTTTATTCTAGCTATTAAATGAGCATTGTGTATTGAATTGAAAAATATAAAAATATTATGGTGAAATTATAATCACAAGTGGCTAATTAGCTGAACAGTTGGTCAAACAAAACCAAATATTTTCCCATTAAAAGAAGTGAACTACTTATTTACGAGAAATACATAATGTCAACTGCAGCAAGGTTTAAAAAATAATTAATTAGAAAATTCTGCTGCAAAGGATTGGGGCAATAAATCATCTCGCTCAAACAAAAATTGGTAATTACGATGGGATAAAAATTAACAAAAATTTTCTTCACATTTTGCTCTTGTCACTTATCATTCATCACAATCAGGAAAAGTGTTCCTTCAGTAACAATTTGGTTTCTTTGTAAAAAAAATGTATTATAATTTGCCCTCAATTCTTAATTAACTTTAATAATCTTAATCCGGAGCAGTATTGTTTTTACATTTGACACAGCGCTGCGTGCTTCGCGTTGTTGTAGGGGCAATTTTGACCCCACCCATGATTATTTCACCCTAAAGCTAAGAATTTGCATTTCCGAATTTTTGTCCTTGCAGTCTAGTGTTCAGATATGATTTTTATTACATACTTCATCTACTTCAATTGCTTACCTTTCATTTTAACACTTTTCATTGCTCTGTGTTTTCTATTCTTGGTTCAAAGTTTTTAATCTATGTCATTCTGACAATGACCTATTTTACCAAAACTTGCATAATAAAATAGCTGATCTGAAAATATATGTCTATAATGAATGAACCTGCTTTTAATGTCTCCATTTTTAAATTTCAGTCATTTTATTTTTCAAAGTCCAAAATATCCAACCAAAATTATTTAAATCACGATTTTCAGGATGTGTCACAAGTATCAGAGGAAAAGACTCCAGCTACCCCAGTGGAAAAAATTCCCTCAAAAGGTAATGCAGTTAAGTTGAAACGCAACAGTTTATTACCCAATGCCCAGCCTTGGATTAATATTATATGCATGAGAAAATTTCAAAATACTTTGCCAGTCGCAACATGATACTGATCAGAATCGGTGTAGCACTTTCTGAAGAAAACATTGTCATTTTCCCAGGTGGCTGGGTGGACGGCCTCAGTCCGGACGGCAAGTCGCCAGTGGATGATGAGCTGCCAACCCCCACTCAGGTAGAGGACTTTGAGGGACAAACGCAGAGCACGGCGGTTGGCCCACAAGGTCACAGCAAGACCAAACGGTGAGAAAAAAGGAATTGATCTCCCTGTTTGCTATGTTTATTTCTAATTACTGATGCAGAGAACAAAGGAGTGGCAACACACTTTATCAAGAGCTTAGTTTCCAAGACGCGGATGCGCTCACAGAGGTTGATGAGGGCGCCGATATCACTGGTATGAATTTTGTCTTGATTAGAGCAATATAGCCTAGCCCGCCTGAATTAATCACATTCATTGAGGCCCGATTATAAACCGTTCCAATTTCATGCGTTCAGGAGGCTGGGTTCATCCAGGAGACTATGCATCTTCTGGTTTGTATAATCCAAACGCTGTGCTGTTAGTAGCGTCTTAATTTTGAGTGTTATATTTTTGTACCTCCCTCCCGCAACCTGAGTATAGGCATAGGTTTCTTGCTCACCTTTGGTTGTAGTGGTTTCACCTCCCGATTTATGTTGCACAATTTTATTGCATGGTTCAAGACAGTAGCAGCGATGATGAGCAACTTTCTAAAAGAGCACCTTTCGGAGCGATCAGACGCAATGGTACGCTTTTATGTTCACACCCAATTTAATTTTGTAAATAGCCACCATGCACGTATTTCCACTGAATCGTTGACTAGCGATTCTTTTATTAATATGGCTCACCTTGAAATTCACCTTTGCACAAGGAATTTGATTACAATTTGGTAGTTGTCCATTATTTCTCTGGCTTGGAACATTCTCAACCAATGTGACTAACATGATTTTCTTTTTATGCTTCCCCTGGTGGTTCATTATGTTGGGAACTTCAGTCAATGACAATTTCTTTGGTAAGTCAACTTTCTATTCCTAATCAGCTGTCATCGTCATAGTCAATAATTATTAACTACCATTCATAACAAAATCAGTAAAGGAAACGGCCGATTTCATTTTTCTTTCATTGAATTTGAAGCATTATGGTTATTACGTTATTTGCTGACTCTATTTCCAAACCACGTTTAAGTCTAAGATTGCAACGTGAAGTTAAAAATGACATAACTGTATTTAAAATATAGATTTTTTCCAAAAGCAGATTTTAATTGTACGATTTTATTTTTATCCTCACTTAAATAGTAGGCGCCTGCAGTCAAGTATCAAGTTACAACTATAATTAAATATCTTGTCATTTCAGTTCAACGTTATTTCAGCTGATCCAGTTTTATTTTAGTATTTTACTATCATTCAACTATTTATGCGAAATTGGACAATTGGAGTTGTTTTAATGGCTTTAATTACGTAACTCACGAGTCACATCAGCTTGCCTATCATGGTGATTTAATAATATGTATAATGCGCAACATGATTTACTGATATATCTTAACAAATTCCTTGCATCTGATTTAGTAACAGATTAGGTTTTTTTCCATTATAAAAAATTCACTACATTGGTATGAGAATTTAACTGATGATTTTGGGAGTGGCTTCTGGGTTTAGAATTAATTCAGGGAATAGGGTTAAGGCAAGGATTACACTTTCATTAAATTGCTGCTGAAATTGACGGAGAAATGCTAAGCCATGAAATTAATTGTGGTTGTGGTGGAATGCCTTTCTGCGTGGAGAAGTACAATATTGTTTCACACCGTGGATTTATTCGCTAAAACATGTGAATAATTAAAATCCAATATATTGCTTATTATATTGCTTGTGTAAATAAGAGGATTACGCGTTATGGATATTGCTTTAATTTTTACTATAGCGTATTCTTGAATATTCGGCTGTTTTCTTTGCCTATGGTATTCCTCTAATAGTTTTTGTTGTGGACAGGCATGGGCAAAGAAGTGGAAAATCTCATAATGGAAAACAACGAACTCCTAGCAACCAAGTAAGCCGCGTTTGATAATGCTGATTTCAATTTAATTTATCACCCTAATTACAGAAACGCCCTCAACATCGTCAAAGATGACCTCATTGTCAAAGTGGATGAACTAACCAGGTGATAATCATCAATTTCATTGCAGTGATGATATTTCTATTCGGAAATAATTAAAACAGTGAGCTGGAAATCTTGCGGGAAGAAATTCAATCGCTTAAGGCTGTCAGAGAGAAGCTGAAGAACAGAGTTTCTGACCTTGAGGAAGAGGCGAAGGTAGCCAAAGAGGAGGCGGAGAAAGCAGCCAAGGCCAACAAGTCTGACGACGAGGTAAAGAGTTTTCAGATACGCAAGATTTCCCCACTAATCTCCACTTGCCAGGAGGATGTTCCAATGGCTCAGAGAAAGCGGTTTACCAGGGTCGAGATGGCCCGGGCCATTATGGAGCGGAACCAGTACAAGGAGCGTTTCGTTGAGCTGCAGGAAGCGGTGCGGTGGTCGGAGATGATTAGAGCGACCAGAAGCGACGCCTCCCTGGACAAGAAGGGAAAGCAAAGCAACGGAATCCTTAAATTGTACTATTAGCCTTTTTTAAAGTCAAGCTTTTAATTCCAAATTCGTATTGCTTTGCAGTTTTAGCAACCTTTTTAGCACAGACCGGCCTCAAGACAAAATTGCCCCCTACGTAAACGTCCATTACAATGCCCCAACCCATAATGTCCGACCTGCCCTCGACACGATGCGGAAACGAGGCCTTAAAGACAGGAAAAGGGGCGGCATGGAGAGTCTTGACTCAGATTTAAATGAGAAATGGCAGGCGCGTCAAGCAGTTGAGAGGAGGGAGCAGTACAGACAAGTTTGTGTTTTTTTAATTATTACAAAGCTAATCTCAATTTAAACTAATTGTAAGACATTTTTTATTTGAAGAAACTTATCCATCTGTTCATTATATATAAAATTATTTTTAAGCAGCACTATGGTAGAATCATCCTTTGTGGAAATAATTTATGTGACAATTTTAGCATTATGCCAGCACGATTATACTAAACTTGTAAATTAAGTAAAAAAAATTATGGCATTGTACCTGTTATTAGGTCAGAGCCCACGTTAGAAAAGATGACGGTCGCATGCAGGCCTATGGATGGAGTCTTCCAGCCAAGGCAGGCCCGTCAAGCAGCGGTTCAAACAGCGCCCTTCCGCCGCGGTCTTCGTCCTCGTCTGGGGTGCCGGTGCCCGTGCCTGTCTACTGCAGGCCGCTAGCCGAGGGCACGCCCGGCATGAAGGTATGGTGCGCTGCTGGTGTCAACCTGACTGGAGGCAAGACCAGGGATGGCGGCAACATAGTCGGTGCCTCTGTTTTCTACTCCTCGGACAGCCAAGCCGAAGGCAAAAAGACTGATGAGCCTTCGTCCGAGATGGACAAACTGGACATGGAGCTGCAGGAGAATCAAAAGGCGTCCAAGGAGGCCCAGCAAATGGAGACTCTGCTTTCGTCCCTGGTCTGGATCTGCACCAGCACACACACCACCAGCAGGGTCACGGTGCTCGATGCCAACAATCCAGCCGACATTTTGGAGTCGTTTACAGTCTGCAATTCCCATCTCCTCTGCATTACAAGCGTACCAGGTAGAAATTTATCTTTTCCTTCTGGTAAGATGCTTTTTGGCGTGATTTTATCCAGATCTATTAAAATTTGGTCTAAAATTCAGCCTCTCATAAAATCTCTTACTGCATTTAAAAATCAATAATTTTTAGATAAGTTTATACTCTGTGCATTGACTATATTGAGAATGGGATGGAAGAGGCTGTTAGTTAAAATTTCGATAACAAAAATTAAAATCCACTCTTTTATTTAGTTACCTGCAAGTGTATTTTTCATGTTTAATTTTTTGTTTCACATGTAACACACTCAGGGTTATATATCCCAAAAGATGCTTAAACTCAATCTAAAATTTTTAAGGTGCCAAAGAGAGTGATTACCCTGATGAGCTGGGAAACAGTACTGAAGCCAGTCCAGAAAAGCCTCCTCCAGAGCCAAAAGAACCAGTAGCTGGAGAAAGTCCAGAGGATGGTGAAGACATGGTTGGGCGACTGACATTCGTCAGCTGCGCCACTGGAAGCGCTCCACCCCCGTTGGCTACTTCCGTAGAGGAGGAGGAGGAGGACCCGCCCATTCACACTCCCCGCTCTGTGTCGGCCATCGAGCTGCACTGTAAGTGCTGGCAATGGGTTGCTGATTATTGTGATGTTGACTAATGTTCAATGTTTGCTGTTTGCATTCACCTATGAACACTAATTTTCTTCCAGCACTCGCTAATCCCAACAATGAAAGTCCTGATTCCTATAATCCACCCAGGCGCTTGCCCAAAGAAGCTTCCGGTATAATAAAAGATGGGCTCTCTGAGGTGTCAAAAGGTTGTCAATTCTTTCTTCTGCCATCCGCATGTTTGCTTACACCCCATTTGCCTTCCATTTTCAAATGCAATGGATGAAAACATTGTGCTTATACCCTTATTGTTCCTGCTTACAAGGGGAGTGCACCTGTTAATTCGAAAATTATTGTGTTATTTATTTTTCTATCATTCGACAGTGTTTGAAAATTGATTACTGATTTCTTGTGTAAAATTGACCGTTCTTTATAGTTACTTTTTATGTTATTCGTCTGCTAAAAGCCTCTAAAATTTGCGATATTAACGACCTCAACTCTTAACAACCGCAAATTACAGAAGATTTTCCTGTTGGCAAAATTTAATCTAATCTTAGACTTTTTAGAATATGTTAGTAAGAAAAAATCATTGAATTTTCGGATTAATAGATTTGCCCTCCATGTTGGCCCCAAATTAATGTCGTAATTCACTTAAAACTTTGCAGCAAACGAACATGCTTATCAACAAGTTGAGAAAATGTCGAGCGTGTTGCCAACTATGTGGCTTGGCTCTCAAAACGGCGGACTTTACGTGCATTCCGCAGTGGCCCAGTGGAAGCATTGCATCCACTACATCAAGCTGAAAGATCCGGTACTAAGCATAATGTGAGAACTTTTATCGTGTGCATTGTGGAAAAATTGAAATATTTTATCCGTAGTCACATCCACGGGCGCGTGTTGGCAGCTCTGGCGAACGGTTCCGTGGTGATTTTCCGGCGAGGAACGGATGGTCAGTGGGATCTGGGAAAGCATCATATTTTGGATCTTGGAGCTCCTCACCACTCCATTCGCTGCATGACTGTGGTTCACCAGTCTGTCTGGTGCGGCTACCGAAACCGGATACATGTTGTTGACCCTCGCAGCATGTCTGTTGAGGTAATACAAAAAATCCCTAGGCTTCAAATTGTTGGAAAAATAACTTAAGAGAAAGGGTTCATAATTTCATTCATGTGCATCTGATGTTCTTTTCAAAGCCAAATAAGCACAAATCTCGCAATTTCAAGACTTGAGCCACTCTTGAGTATATTTCACCCACTTTGGTGGCTAAATCGTCATTAATCTTTTTATAAAGCCAGATAAGCACCTTCAAAAGCGCGATAAACGATCTTAATTTTTGGTTTATTCAAGAGTTTGCTACAAATCAGGTGGTTTTTAATAGATAAAAGATTTAATGTGTTAATTTATTTTTCAGAATATCAGCATATAAATTTTCTAATTCCATTTTTTGCAACATTTTAAGAAATCTATAACTTAATATCTTAGGGCAAAAAATCATAATTGTATGTCTAATTGTTTTACAGTGATAAGTAGTACTGGTTCTCACTAAAACATTACGTTTGCCAATGACTTAATTCCACGATTAACGTTTTTCGTTAGAAAACATTTGACGTTCACCCTCGCAAAGAAAGTCAAGTGCGACAGCTAGCTTGGCTTGGCGACGGCGTGTGGGTGTCCATCAGACTGGACTCGACCCTGCGGCTGTACCACGCCCACACCCACCAGCACCTGCAAGACGTGGATATTGAGCCCTACGTCAGCAAAATGCTCGGTGAGCATCTTTGCATGCGGCATTAGCCACCGCTCTTGGATTAATATTCAAAAATATATCACCTGAAATCACTTCTCGGTAGATACCTTCCGACCGAATGTGAAGTTCACAGGTTTGAGTGAACTACTGTCCAAAATTAGAGACTTTCACAGAAAATTTTATGAGGGTTTGCCTTCTTTCAAGGGTACATAAGCGTGCTAATTTTTTATTCAAAATTCCTAGGCCTGTAAGTCAACAAGGTCGAACGTTACTGACGCATTCATTTCTTTATTTCTTGGTTTGCTTGATGGACTCGTGTCGCTTTTCGACATTAAAGCCGTGTTCCCTGGAGGTATATATCATACTGTTCGCTCACCATTACTCATTGCTAACACTCTCTGAGGAGTGAATTTTACTAATGAAATAATCCATCTAAAGCATGCTCTCACTAACCCAAAAGTTGTCAATCAAGATCTGTCTCACTCCAATCCTTTCCCTAAGGCACTGGAAAACTCGGCTTCTCACTCATCCGCATCACGGCTCTGCTGATTTCGTCAAACCGGCTCTGGATTGGCACCGGCAACGGAGTCATCATTTCAGTTCCTCTTTCTGAAAGTGAGTGGTCAACTTGCCCATGAGTTTTGCTCATTCACGAGTTCTCAGGCGCAGGTGGTCGGCCAGGCAGCAGTCAGAGCTCGTCCAGCAGCAACCTAGCGGTCGGCTCTCCACCAACCGGTAGTTTCAAGCCGTCTGGTCCCGGCTCTTTGATCAGGGTCTACACTGACCCTAAGGGCAACAAAATCACTCCTGGCAGCTTTGTGCCTTACTGCTCGATGGCTCAAGCGCAGCTCTCTTTCCACGGACACAGAGACGCTGTCAAGTTCTTCGTAGCTGTGCCTGGCAAAGGTAAACTCATTGATTCCACCAGGTGGAAAGAGTAAAAGGCCACTGTTTTCCCCTTTAGTTTCATATCAGAAAAATTAGGGTTTCTTTGCTAGTAATAGACTAAGAAGAGAAATTAATGAGGGTTTGATAAAGAATCTTTCAAACTATTATGAGTGTGAATTTTAGACTGTTGATAAGCAACTATTTTTTTCTGAGCTTCCAATCATAATTAGACCACCAAATTAGCACAATTCACGTAATTTAAAGCCATTAAAAACAATCTTACAACGTCATACACTTTCAAAACTATCTATAAATTTGCCAAGAGTTAGTATCTTCTTAGTTTTGTAATCACTATTTTTTCAATAATTTCTACGGAATAATTGATTCCAGAACAATTAAATCGACCAGATGTGTTCATTAATTTACAGGTTATATGTTTGCAGGCACTCCAGGTCTGTCTGGAGCGACAACTCCAGAAACGCCGGCTGTGGAGGTGGCGGAGGCGGCCACTGCACTCCTGGGCGAGCGGTCTCCGCAATCGATGCTGGTGATGTCAGGCGGAGAAGGCTACATCGACTTCAGAGTTGGTAAGCTCGATTGATATGTGGCTTTGGTTTTTGAGCACGGTGATTAATTATTTTGGAAGATTGTACCTGCACCAGACATTTTCTTGTTCTCTCTCAATCCATGAATAGGCATTTACTTAAAGTTGTACTATAATTTTAACACGTCAGTTCGAGTTTCAAAATTGGCATGTAGTGGTGAGTGCTGGCTAGTTGGTAATTTTCTCGGCAAATCTCGCAAAATCACTAACCCTTTCTGAGATCATTAACTCACTCGCAGCTGCGTCCCAGGTGAGCACCCTAGATCATCTTCTGTATACACTCAAACACACACACGTCTGTGGTTTCACGAAAATCGAGCGAGTTTTCGTGCGAAGAAAGAAAGAGTCGGGAAGCAGTAAGCAGTGGCGCACCCATGTTGCAAAACACGCCCCTAACTCCCCGCGCACCAGGCAGGGTTGTTTCTTTCCCGAGTGTCGAGTCCGTGATCTGAACATACAGAGAATGCAATTTTTGGCGCGTGCCAGTGGGACCAAATCTCCTGTGGAAATTGTTTCATTCCAGTGGATGATGGGGAAGAGGCGCTGGACGTGGCTAGCCACCTGATTGTGTGGCAGCTGACCAACCAATCCTCTGGCGCCAAGCATGCACCCGAGCCGCCGCCGGCCCAGCAGCAGCAGCCGTCTAACGGGGAGGCCCAAGCCCCTCAAGCTGGCCCTGCTACTTAGTTGATGTGTTTTTGAGATGAACTAGTCAGTTAGTATTTTAACTCTTCGCAATGTTTGCATCTCTCTTACTCACTCTTTCTTCCGATTTTGTTTGTTGCGTTCGTCCTTTCTGCACTCTGTCTGTTTTGAGTTGAAAATAGGTTTCTCTTCTTGTTGTTTGGTAGTTCTTCATGATAAACGCATTCTCACAAAGACATGGTAAGATTTTAGGTTGATTCCTTCCTATCCGTTATCACACTTAACGCATGCTTCTTTGCAAATGATTAACATTTATCAATCGTCTAAATTGAATGACAATCTTAAAGCTTTTTTCGTGCTCAAATTCGTTGTTTGTGTAATTCAATTAGGAATTGGAGGCCGCCAGTGATAAATCCTGAAACAAAATCGGCTAATTGCGTGAATCGTTTGTGCGAAAAATTGTGCCACCGCCCATTGACATAACAGTCGCAATATGTTGCTATACTCCAAAATCAATCGATATGATCGAAGTTTAAAAATAAATACTCATAAAATCATATTAAGTATATTATTCATCTTAATTTTTATTTTCATATCACTGAATTCCACACTAATCCCAGGTAAATATTTTTGGTTCAACATTTTGATAAAAAGCAAAAGCAATCGTTTAATTCATGTTGTTCTGTTTTAAAGTAACACACGTTCACAAATAGAAAATATTTTTAGCCGTCAATTTCATCCATTGATTTTATCCTTGATAAAAATGACTTTTTACGAGACATAAACCTAGCACTTCTGACATACAATAAAAAAGTTTTTCCTGAGCTTTATATATATTTTAAAATTTCTAATTCGTAGAAATTTAATTGTAACTCTGTTGGATTGAAACAAAAAATAGCACCGCGAAAAATGGTCGGTGCAGTGGCATCAGTTGTGCATAAAAATTCGCGCAAACCGAATTTTGAAGACATTATTTAAATTATAAGTTTTTAAATTTTATACAGAGTTTCCAGCTCTTTGTAATCTATCGTAACTGAATTTCACAAGAGACGAATTATAAAAGCCACACTGTCCAAGTTGCATTATGAATAGTACACACAAATCCCGATGATGGACTTCAGAATTCAAAACTTGGCTTGGAATTTGGCTGCGGGGTGTATGTGTGAACGTTTATCCAAATGTGGCGTGTTCATTTTAGGAGACGGTGCCGAGGAGGATGATGACATGTGCCTCAACGACGAGGACGACGTCATATGCACGGACAGACCTGACTTTAGTGGAGGCCTCGTGTCCAAGATGGACCGCAGCCACCTGATCGTGTGGCAGGTGGTGGCGGACTGACGCCCCCGCTGTCAAACTCACGCGGCTAGTCCCGAAATCTCATCCGCCAATCCCATAGACGCGCAGCGGATACTACTTAACTTACCTATTAGCTGAGGTGAAAACGAATGCGCCTTCTTTTGCAATTATTCCACTTTATCCATGTGCTCAAAATTCGACGTTTTAAGCTTTTTAACGGTTTATCTTTGATTTTACCCGTACAACTGTGATTTTTGGTCAAAATTTTGTTGCTTGATTTTAATCTGAGTGATATATAGTTTGCTTTAAAGTGTATTACGCATAGATGTTGGCACAAACACCTTTCTTTTACAAATCCAAGGATTTTTTACGTAGCCAAGAATGTAATGCGAACACTTTAAAACCTAGATAATTGGATTGTGCACGAATAGCATTTGGATGTAATTAAAACGCATTCTGTGATTGAAATCAAGAAAGTGCAGTTCTGCCCATGGACGGGATCAACAATTGAAAGTAACTTGCCTCAACTGAATCGATTTGTGTGCAAAGAAAAGCTTTCTTAAGTACCCACCAGTATAAATCAGTGTGTGCTTTTACAAGAGAAGTGGCAAGAAGTGTCGTTTTTTACTTTTACCTACATGTTATAACTTGAAATGTATAAACAATATGAGTACCGTATTATACACACACACATGATAAAGAATCCGTAATATATTGTATCAAGAGGAGTTGCATTTTAGTCTGTAGCAAAGGCAAGACAGATTTTGTATTGACTGTAGGGTGTCATCGTTTCTCTATTGGTAGAAGGAGATTTTGCTTGAGAAGAGAGTCAGTTCGCCAAAGAATCAGTTTTGTTGGTTTTATTTTCTTAAAAGAGCCTGCAGCTGTTTTAATTTGTTGGACAAGTTGTTATTTATATCATTTAAGCTGTACGATTAAAGAACCAGTGCTCCCAATCGAGGAATGCGATTTATTCAGAACCCTTCGCGAGTCGACGCATCATTTGCGCCGCAGCCAACTCATTGCTATTCTGGCTGTGGCAATGAGCACACCGAGCGTTTAATGATTATTGCGGCATTAAAAGCGGGCAGAAACTCACAATGCAGACGAAAGAGTTTGCCGGGCTTTTATGGGCGTTTGTTGAACTGTTGATAAGCGACGAGCGGCTATTGAACTTGCTCCAGCGTTCAAGTCTTTCTTCGCCGTTATTTTTTCTGATCATTCTTTTAAAAATGTCCACTGCACTAGATTAAATTTAATTTCGGTGGCATAGTGGGCATTCAATTGGAAAAGATTAAACAATTTTCCAAATATTCACAGAATGCTCACGTGTTTATCTAGCAAATTATTTCCACTTAAAATATTATGTGATTTAAAAAATCTCTTCCAAAATCTTTTTACTCCTTCAAAATTCTACAAGGAAATATTTTCGAAGAAGAGAGTCAAACACCTCTCGCTACATAATTTTGCTATAAAGTGCAGCTAACACAATAAGTCCCACACGTGTCGTTGTAAAAATCTCGCAATGCTGCTGTATTCGCTTCACAATGCAAGCTATTGGCTGTTAACGTCCAATTCCAACGTGGGTGTTGACAGTGATATAATAAAAGAGAGACGCGCAGTAGAGCGGAGTCAACAAACGGATCGAAAGCAGGCTCCTTTTCGTTTCTGTTTGTCGTTTGAGCTTTTTCACACACCAACACTATTATGGAAATGCGCGCAGGAGGAGCAAAATTTTGACACTATTGCCCAGACGAGAGATGAAACGCATCTATGGCCCGTTTAGACAAAAAATAATGGACGACTCTCTTCTCGCTGTTGATCATCCGCAACGGCGAAAAAGAGGCGCTAATATCAGACGCAAATAGAAAGCAACAGTTACTTTAGCCTGCTAAGTGTGTTTGCGAGTGTTTAACACTGTTGCTTGGGCATTAAAATTATGTGCATAAATAATTCAAATCTGCTCAAAAAATTTGGGACTAATTTAAATTCAAACTCGGCGTTAACTCTCTTATCGGTTTAAATTCGCCCGATGCAGCTTTAAAAGTCTTTATAAAAAAAGCAAAAAAAAAAACATCTCCTTGGCGTGGACGCTGCGCGCACACACACCGGAAAGCGTAGGCGAACCTGAAGAGCGCGGCGGCGGCGAGAGATTTTATTTTTATTTCATTGGTGCCTCTCTCATCCGAGGAATTTTGATTCATTTTCTCTCTCCTCTGGCTGTACATTGCGCAGACAAACTTGTCTGACAATGAGAGCCAAGCTTGTTGCTGCTTGAAAGGTGTCATCATCTCGCGGCTAATTCAATGGTAGTTATACTAATATTGGAATTAGCAGCACGTAACAACAATAATATTAGTAGTTGCAAGTTGAGATATAATTGAAATAATCGGAAAGGTTCAATTCTGCGTGACTAAATTGTGTAAATATTATGTGGTTGTCCAAATTGTCTACTTGTGTAATGTTTTGACAAGGAAATTTGAATTTTCATCGTTCTGGGCATCATTAGTTAACATAGATTAGTTAAAAACTAGCTGAGCATGGAAAGAGGCTTTGGACAAATTTTCAAATCATAAAAAAAAACCAAACGAATTATATATAAAGGAAATTTTTGCAAAGGTCAACCAGAATTTCCCGAAAACAGATTCTTGAGTGTATTTTCATTCTAATTGATGGGAGTATTTTCGAATTTTTTATTTTTCCTTCCACTTTTGCCTTGTTCTATACGAGTTCTGGATCTTTTATGAGAAAGAGAGAAACAATATTATCTGGAATATCTCTGGATAGATAAAATAATTGGTTTCAATTATTTTTTAACTCATTGTTGAGCACATAATGGTCTCATTTCGAAATCAAAAATATCATAGTTTTTGTCATTGCATTTGGAAAAGTAAAAAATATTATGGATTGGACCATCTACACAAATAAAATAGTGGAAGCTACTTGAATAGAATACAGCTAAAAGTGAAATCAAATCAACAAGATTTCGATTCTAAATTCGGAAAACTTGTTTAGGCTGCATATTTAAAGGAAAAAACTACAGATTCTAGTGTAAGTTTGCAGATTTCAACCATATCTGTAGATTTGGTATGAAGTGATCAATTGCCAATATTCAAATGCTTAATTTGTTTTAATCTTGTGCATTTTATTTAATTTCATCATTGATCAATAATTGTAATTAATTGATTTATTTCAAGAATTATATACATAAACAGCAATAAAAAGGGAAAAGGGCCCAATGCACAAGCGATCAAGTCACTGAAACGTCAGCAATAACAGGAATTAGTTTAATAAGTCTTATACCATATTAGGTGCGCTTGTTCAGAGCTAAAATTATCATAAAACTATTTTAAAACCTACCTACACACATTATACTCCAGAAATTAAAGACAGAGTGCATTAACAACATTACAAGATGACATTTTGGCTATTGCAAAATTAGTTGAAATTCATTCTGAATATCTGAACCAATTTATTATCATTCAGACCAGACTTGAATCAGCCAATTTTCCGCAACGCAGCGTGTGATGACTTTGATCCCGGCAGCAGATGCGCGCGAATAAATAATAATAGTACACGTCTATGCTCTCGTCGTACAAAACACAAGCCACGGCGTATAAATAAATAAATATATGTACATAGACATTGTGGTTGTACTCCGTTCATAAAATGCCGGGCTGCTCTTTTCGTGTGTTGTGCTTTTTGTAGCTGAGGTCACGATTTTGCTGCCGCGTCTCCCATTCAAGAGCCGGTTGGCTTTTTATTAGCTCTGGCAGCGCGCAGACGGGCGGGCGGCTCCGCTCTCGACCCTTTGAAAAATGAACCGCGCATTTGCATCTCGGCCGCAGCATCCGCACCGCAGTAATTATGAATGAGCCCGAACAATGGCCAATCAACAGCCGCGTGCACTGCTTGTGTGTAAAAACTCCGTGTCTTTCCTTTCTTCTCTCTGCTTTTTCCCTCTCTGCGCGCTGGCCCACACAGGCGGCAATTTGCATCGCGAAACACTTTCTTGAATAATTTGAACACGCCGCTGTGTTCATGAGCTGTCTACCTCGCGTCTGAATTTCCAGGCTGCCAAGAAAGCTAGAAGTATTTAAAAAACATAATTATTACTTTGGCTTGCTTTTATCCCCGTCATAATTGAAGTCAGCTCTCTATCTAGTCTGGTTTTTCACAAAAGGGACAAAAAAGCATACAGAAATATTGTATTTTATTTTCTCATTTGTAGTATTTTAGGTGAGGAACCTAATAAAAATATCGATCACTTTATTACTTGAGATTTGGAGCTGTTAAACATTTCTAATTTTCTCATCACTAAGGAAACCAAATTGATTTTCGAAATAAATTACAGATAATATTAGAATATGCAAATTATAAATTGAACCTAAAGTATTAAATTTGATACAACTAAGAATTTGTACCAGTTGAATATTTAGTTGGGATAATTTCCTAAAATATCCTTAAGTTTCAATGCTACCTACTTGCAATCATTTGAGTAGGCCTAACTCCGGAGTTGCACTTATAGTTTATTCAATATATTCTGGCACGTGATATGAGACAAAGGCAATGAGCACAAATCATAGGATTCCAACGATATGACCTGACATTGACGGTCAGCATGCATTTAATTCGAAAAAAAGAGTTAAGGTGCGTGAAACTAGTATCTGGTTTGTTCTCAAGCAGTCTTTGGAGTCAAAAAACCAGATATTAAATTTTTTTCCCTTGCCGAAATGATGGAAAGCAATTATTACATATTTCTTACTAGAACAAAATATTTTTAGTGGCAGAAATATTAAAATACTTTGCTATATTATCCTAAAAAATAAAGTAAGACATACAGCCGGAGGAATATTCCACCTTTTACATCTGAAACCACCCGCTCTAACGTTATGTGCAGCGGCACAGCATGTACCACTTTTCAAGGCGCTTCTCAGGCAGACAGCACTAATTCCCTGCATGGAATAAACTTAAAGTAGTTTTAATTCCTTACTCATAAAATAAAATGTTTTCATTCCTGCTGTCTCAACAATCTACCTCTGATATTTTCATAATTACATCTAGAAATAGATGAACATCAGAAGAAATAAAATTAATTAAAAAGAAAAAATCATGTGGGGTGCATTTAATTCTGCTGATTTTATAATGGCTGCTCCCACAAGCAAGCCTCTCATGCTTGATTTTTTGTTTATGGGAGTAGCCATTGTAAAATCAGCAGAATCAGAAGGATTATTCAAATGCAATCGAGATAGCGTGAAACTTAAATGAAAATCCGCAGCACTAACGAGCAGCATCTTTTCTCTTTTGCTCTTTACAAACACATTCTCGAATATGCAAATACATCAAAGTATGAGCCAAGCAGGTTGTGCGCGTCTGATAATTTATTCTCATCAAGTTGCCCGGCCGCTGCTTTGTGTGATATTTCTTGCGTAACGTGAGCAACCAGCTTGTTTTTGACACTCACACTCACGGCCAGAGCAAAGGGTTCACAATTAATTATTACGGTACACCGGTACACAAGCGCGAGCTGCAACAATAGAAATATAACGAGCGGCTGCATGGGCGTACCTGCGAATAAGTGAACAACATCGCGCGCGCAGGTCGGAACGGTGGTGGCCGCCTCGTGACACCTGCCAGACACGGCTTTATTGCTAAAGCAAAAAAATATCCTTCGCTCGCCTCTGTTCAGATCTCCGAGGCCATTTGTTTTACTCACAATGCGAGCTATCAACTATCTTGGTATACATATTCATCTTTTCATAATTTTTTCATGCGCGCGCAACATTGAAATGAAATAACAATAATAATTGTTGCAATTTGGAAATGGTTTCACATTTCTACACTAACGAATTTATCAAATTAGTCTAATCTCTTATAGTTTCTTTGGAAAATTGAGTGCGATAATTTTGGTATTTCCAGATTTTATTTAATTTATACTTTTTTCATTGAGACTTTCCCATATATTTTAAGCTTTTCAATAACCAGCTATTTTTGAAAGTTTTCTAGCTTTAAGATATGATTTTTCCTATTCATCAACATTATGACAAATTATTTTCCCGAACTATTAGGCTTTAATTCCTAATTCCTTTACTGGTAAAATCAGCGGGGGCCAGATGTGCGATAAAATTGGTTCCCACTGCGCAGATCCAAGATGGCGTCTGAATGTGGGAAACAAAAAGCTCTCATTGGATTCCCGTACGAGTGTCAAGAGTTTGTATTTACGATCCAAAAGACACAATTATTACAAGTAATATGTCATAATATTGACGAAAACTTTGTTCTTTTCGCGCATTTTCACGTGATCGTTTTTTCGTGCCATACTCCGCCGAACACCATATCTGCGCGTCGCATTAATCTGGTCCTCGCTGGGTAAAATGGAATTTTAACATAATTTTAACGCAAAAATACATTTTTTTTCAAAATATTATTAAGATTGAGAAGCAAATTGTAGCGTTTTAAATATTATTCGTTATTACATTAGTCAACATCACTCACCAATTTTTTATCCGATGGATCCAATGCCATTGGGGGTTGGTATTAATCGTATTTAAAAAGTTCTTGTAGATTAACCGTTTCCCTGCTACTGTAAAAACAGCTGACAAATAATTAATTTTATTTAAATTGCACTCTCGGAAGCGATTTGAATTCTTTAAGAAAATGAATCCTCTAGCAAAATTGCTAAAAAAATCGGAAGAGTTTACTTGCTTAAACACGTCATTCAAAGCTTCAAATGCGTTTAAATTTTCTGCATATGATGCACTAAAAACATCAAAATCCGACTGTGTAACCAAAAAATACGATCTAATATTCTACATAATCGGAAAATGCTTAACTGATGACATAATTGGGTGGTTTTTGCAGATAGTTTTCTGCTTACCTTTTCCTCTTAATATTCGCACTTCTGTAGCTCGATAATAATACTAATTTTACAAGTGAAAATCTGCAAATGGGCCTCGTTGTTACAAATGTAGTAAAAGCAAATTTCGACAAGAAAGACATTGTCGACAGCAAATTTACATTGCTAACAATAAGCCAAGTCAAGCGCTCACTCTAGACGAATGCAAAGTATGCAGTTATTTCTTTAGTTATGAGCCTTTTATCTGTTAGTTGCGTGTGTGACCCGAATCGAAATTGCGCGCACCAAACAACGAGGAAAAGGCGGCTCGAATTTAATCCTCTTCTATGAAATTTTCTCCCTGCGCGCACACACTCACAGACTCTGGCCTAATAAATTTATACGTGCAAACAGGCATTTGCATACAATGCAAAACGGAGCTCCGCGCGCGCAATAACAAATAATACCATAATCAGGCGGCACAAAATGCATCGCTCGATTTGATTACACTGCTGCGTGTGTTTATAATAAGAATGGGAATAATCCAAGCGAGCGACGCGGTGCATTACTTGATGGCTGCGACAACGTCATTACACCTTCCCTCAGGCCAATCGCGCATGCAAATCACTCTCGGCGCAGTAATTAGTCGTCGCGGCAAGTGCGATCATAATTGAATCGGGCGAGCGTAATTACGTCGGTTTTCTCCTCTGGGTCAACGAGGACGCGACAGCAACAATTTGCATTTAACTCGAGTTCATTTCGAGACGCTTATACTCATGCTCGAAATGGTCGGGTGCGATTTCCATCAGGAATTATTGCTCATGATTATACACCCAGCCGCGTGCAGAAACAAATCAAACTGCTGGTTATGGTAGGCACATTTTGTACAAAATTTACGCCTTCGCACCACGTGCGTGAATAAAATCGATTAACATTTTTAGCCGTGATCGATGTTGCAATTCTTAGTGGTTTTAAAAATAAATAAGGAACAAACGCAAATAAAGCATAATTCCCACCAGCAAGAGCAAAACTGAAATTTTCGCGCCAGTCCTATACCTATCAGACAACAGGCCTGAGAGGTAACGAAATATTCATTCAAACTTTCAACTTGTGTTCTGCACTTTAAATTTTTTGCTGACATTATCTGCTGATAGATCACATCGGCAGTGCCATTAATTTTTAACCCTTTAGGCCAGAGGCTTATGATTCAGTTCCTAGGAATTGAGGTCGCTTTTCCCGCGAAGAAAGGATCGCGGACTACCAACAAAGTGACTCACGTCGCGCACATAATCATGATTAAAAGCCGCTTTTTTCTCATCGCTCTGCCCCGTCCGGCGCAAAATCGCAGACAGTGAGGAACCTGAGCATAGAGAGAGGCTGGAGGCAAGTTCGAGCGGACTGCAAATATCTAAATCGGAGTGTGCAGTGCATAATTGTCTCTCTATGACTAAACAAATAATACGCGCGTCCACAATATTATAAATAGGCATGACATCAACTCGGCGCACATTTCATCTCGAGCGCGCGTTTGTTGTTCAAGCCAACAAAGCCGCAAACGGACCATTGATCTGAATTGAAAGGAGGCGGAGGACCTTTAAAAAGGCACACACACACTGCAGAACAAATAGTGCGCCGTGCATAATCTGTAGACTTGTTTGATGAGTGAGTGTGTGACCCTCGATGCGCGTGCTTTAACAAGGAAATGGAATAATGTACTCCTTTGCTGTACAATAATCAATGCAGTGTATATAGGTACTCGACAGTGGGATTATTGAATAGTTTTATTTTTCCACGGAGAGCGTAGCGTCTTGGAACAATGACACCGCGTTTTAAGATGACTTGTCATATTTGAATGACCATGTCAACCAAAACTATGATGTTAAGTATTATAATGCATTTTGCTAAGATATCAAGGTGTATTTTGTGGCCATATAATCAAATTAACAATTAACAATTTCTAGTTGAAATTAAGAATAATCTCGATGCGTAAATTGATCAGTAAATTTTGCAACAATTTTATGAGAAAGGAAAAAATATCGAAATAATGTAGCTTGAAATTCAAAGTGAATGAATGCGGCTAAATAGTTCATATGATGTTAGTGAAATTTTGAAAAAACAACAAAAGTATTGTACCGGCTGTTTCGGTCCCAAACAAAATTCATACCGCAGTTAACAGCATAGAATTCTGTATCAGTTATCGTAAAAACGTGCGTCTTTTCTCATGGCTGAGCAAAATCGAAAAGACGAGACGAGTGATGAAATCCTGTTAACCCCGCCACTGTAATGTAACTTCCTTTAACGTCTCTCTGGCATTCTGCTCTGTCGATTGCAAAATCTATGAATATCATAGTAATTTAATATACGATTGCAAATCTGCTCGTCTCATTTACTGCTTGACATTAAATGGCGAATCACGCGATTTCCACTCTTTGGAGCCGAACTATATTTTGTATTTCGTATAAACTGTCTTTTAATCCCAAAAGCGTCTACAACTACCAAATGCCATAAAAATCGTCTCAACTGCTTGTGAGATTCGGAAAATATCCTCAAGAAACGCACAAAATAATCTCCAATACGATTTTTCAAGAACTATTTTATAGCCATAGAGTCTTTCAACCTATAAAGCTTTTTTATACTTGTTGCTCTTTTTTTGCGAGTTATCCACCAAATTTTGCTTCAAAAATCAAGATTTCGTTCTTAGAAGATGTATCAGTTGAGTTTGACCTATCAATATTGTATGATGTAAAGATTGTTTCTATTAGGAAAATTTTCTTGCGAATTTTTCTAAGCTTGAAAAGAGGTTTTGGACGAATAAATTCGAATTCTATTTATTTTCGTTGAAACCTATCAAAATTCGAAGTGAAACCATCAGGAAGCCCTTTTGTAAAAGCTAAAACCACGCGAGAGAAATACAAACCCTTAAAATATGGTGTGGTATTACTAAAAGGTTTCGAATTTTTCAGAAAATGAGTCAAGGAAGACTAAAACTGTCTTAAAAAAGTTCCCTTTTTGTCCAAAAGCAGTGCGTGTCAAAGATGAAAAATCAAATTAAATATAAATATTTGCTCTCCGTGAGTTTGTGTAATTATTATTCTAAATAATCTGAATAGATTATGATAACGGTGAACAAGAACAACCAAAATTTACATTTTCTTTTCAATGAAGGGAACCATATAAACTAACATTTCAGATTTGAAAATGATATAGATCAGTAGAGATTTTTATACTATGCAAATTTTAATCTTCCTTTATTTGCGACAGAAAGCTGGAGATAAATTCATAAGCGTCGTCTCTCGCAGGTGAGCGCACTTTTTGTGAATCACGCGCGGCGAAAAAGTTGAATGGCAGCCAATTAGCCGCGAGTGCCAAATCTTCATTTCCTGTCGTCCACCCAGCTCGGCGGAGCAGAAAAGCCGCGGGCAGGCAGGCACTTATTTTTTCCTCTCCAGTGCCGCGCGCGAAAATAAAAAAAAAAGAAAAAGAGCCCAAGAAGAATCTGCGGAGTGGAGTGTCGGCGCGGCGGCGGTTGAGGCGCTTTACTCGTTCGTTCGGTTGTGTGTTTGCCATGCACGGCGTGCGTGTGTTGCTGGGCGAACTCGCGCAGTTCAAGGCGATCCTCTTCTTTACTCAATCAATCCTCACTACGCCAGCTCGCTCTCTGCTTCCTTTTAATAATATCATTTTGTGCGAATTCGCCAATCGAACGCGAGTCGCCGCCTCCGACAGTTTCCGACTTGCCACTCTCTCGACATCTGGATCATTTTGACCGCTTCCATTGCAGATTTTTCGCTGTACCAGTTGAGTCCAGCCCAAGCGGGAAGTAGCGCAAGTCAAATAAACGGGAAGAGCGTCGATGGCTTTCTGGGAAATGACAATTCCGATGCGATAAATGAAGTGTTCTTGAAAACCTTAAGAAAGGTCGATGCGATAGTGACGCGCATTTACTACTCAATTACAAGCTGAAATTTTTGTGCATAATTGCACTAATCAAAATACATAATCTGAACTCTTACATTTGGATGAACACCCTTCAACTGCTGGAAAATAACGTGAATCACTAATTTAGATAAATTAATGTTTCTTTGTAAATATGATTTTCCCTGGAAAAGAGGAAAATTAATAAAAAAAAAGAAATACACACACAGGTTTAATCTTTAAATTTAAGAAAAACTGAATGGCTCCACACGGTGGTAATGCGGTAAAATCGATCAGCGTCTATTGGTGGCTTCGAAAACTAACTAAGGGGCTTTCGCAAATTAAAAAGTGAATCAAAAGTGAGAATACAAAGGCATCCTGCACTAACAGGGTTGCTGTTTAAGGTCCAAGCTGACGACATGGCAGTACCTGCTGGCTAGCAGGGTCGGAAAGCAGCCTCAACAAATAATGCCTTGTATGCGTTGAGATGTTTCTTTAAACTGATGGCAGCTCTCCGTCGAAAAGAGAAATTTCGGAAATTTTATATATTGCTACTAGAGTCAACTGGTATAGAGGTTGTGAGGGAACCACGCTCGCCCCTTAAAAAAGGTCAGTGTTTGTGCACATGTGCCGGGCGGACTGGCGGATATTTCAATAGCTAGGTCTGCAGACGATCAGAGACTTTTAATATGAGCCGAAATAGTTGTAAAAATCAGTGCTGTGTATTTTATCTCTTTGCATAATTTTGAAATTTCACTCCTTGACTGAACGAGCGAATCGAAAATTTCCACTGCCATCTTGTGTGTTTTTCCCATTTTAAATTATTTTTCACTTATTATAAAACTCTAAAATCAAGGAGGATGAAGTCTTTTTGTCCATTATTACCTATTAAATAAATCAAAACTATTTCGATGACAGAAATAGCCTAAACTCCAATATACTAAGAGAAAAAATTGAATTAGTGGACTATTTTAACCCTAAAACTAACTAAAACGCGCAAAACTCTATCGCAATATTGTTCACTAGCTGTAGAGACTCTTTTCGCTTTCATCTTAAATAATTCATAGACAGTTCGAAAATCTGGGGCGAGATGACAGAAACAAAATAATTCACTGTCCTCCGTTGAAGCTCCGCATTTGACATTCAAATCTTTCGCATTGAATGCGTGAAGCGAAAGGTGTCTGAAGCAGTGAGCGTGTGCTGCCGCTGACCAAGCATGAAATCCCGTCGCGTCTATTACATTTATTGCTTGATGCTCCGTCATTATGTACACTTTTTACGCGTGTTATTATTTACAGGCGAAGGCGGCAAAAAGTTTTATTAACCTTTGCATCCCGCACGCTGCGGACGGTAATTTAAGAGCTGACAGCTGGATTTATGATTTGAATGACACGTTGGAATGCTGTGATGAGAGACGCACATTTTGGAGGATTTTTAACCGCAAAATGAAACATCCCATTTCAAAATTTTAGTGATCAATATTTTATTTGATACAAATATATTTGAAGCTTCTCGTATAAAATTGTTCACTTTAAAAAATAAATCAACACTTAAAGGAGAAAGAGAGAGAGAGAGAGAGCACACACACGAATGGCTTTATGTTCCAATGCGCGTACATACGAAAATGTTTGATTAAAACACATATGGCAAAAGTGAAAGAGGGCGTGTTAAGCAACATTGCACAAAGTCGAAGAGCTTGTATATTAAATTACGTGATATTAAGTACGGTAAAAGTAAGGAAATGCAGATATACAAACTCAACATGTGCAGCATTAATTATTACAAAAATAAAATAGACATCATTTTGGCAACAGGATTACATAGAGATATTAAGTATCGCATATTCAATAAATTATTCTCGCTCGTGGTAATTCCAAGTAACATATTGAACATTCAAATTTCACCAAAACAATAATAATTTATCACCTTTTAACTCGATTTCTACTCTAATTATTGTTCTCTTTGTTGCGAGTGAGACCAAAAAATTGTACAAATTTACTTTGTTAAATTATGTAAACACAAAACACGTGTCTTTTAGACCTACTTCCGAAAATGCGCAGTTGGATCGATATAAAAAAGTATACACAAATATTGGTATAAAAATGGCAACGGCGTATTGCTTATTTATTGGCACCTGCTGCGATTTTAAGGCACAACCTGTTGGCACTTGTTTTTCCTTTTCTAAGAGCATTGTATATAGTTCTTACCTTAACGGTCATTTGGTAACAACGTAAATTATATTTTGTTGAATTATTAAATCCATGAAAATCTCGACCGTCCATGAAATGTTGCTTGCGTAACATCTGGAGACGAAATTCACAAAATAATATTTGTGATATGTTGGTAAAAAGACTGCTTTCCACGTCCGATTCCTGAAACTCTTGTCTGAACATCGAGACTTTTGAGATTCGTCACCGCCAAAATAAAAAAGGGTTAGAGAGAATCGGAAATCGACGGGAGCAGCTGGCGGTATTCCAAAAATGGCACTTGTTCTCTGGAAAAGGGTTGAAAAACGACGGTTGGTCGGATAAATGCATCTTCCGGACACTGTTTTCTTTCGGCTGCTGAGCAAACAAGTTGTCTGTCACTGCTGGTTCTTGGGCGTCTTGGGCTGATGCCGCTTCATGTGCAGCGCCAGGTGGTCCGACCTGGCGAATGAGCGGTCGCACACCCCGCACTTGAAGGGTTTGTCGCCCGTGTGTTTGCGGTAGTGCCGCGTGAGCTCGTCTGAGCGCGCGAACCGCCACTCGCACTCAGCCCAGTGGCACCTGTAGGGCTTCTCGCCTGCAAACAAACAACAAATTACACGTTAACATTAGTTTCGAAACAAGCTGATTAACTTCTTGAATAAGGAAGGGTGGGTTTGCGCTTGTTTCTTCTCTATCCGAAAATATTGCCTGTATCTCTCAGGCAAGCTATAGCGATTATTTGCGCCTGTTAACAATTGGAGCGAAGGCCGGAATTTGATAAAATAGGTGGAAAATTGTCAATAAGACAATGTCCATAAGTAGTTTTCCTGAATTAACCGCACTTTTTCACAGCATGTTTTGGGGTTGGTTAAAGCCGTATCTTACTTGAAAAGTGACCTTTTCCTGCTATTTTTTTTACAATTATTCATACTTTTTATGTTAAAGAAATAAGTGAAAATTGCTCCGCCTCTTTAATCTTTTTAAAACCTGCCGTAGTGGTTTCAAGCTTTGATTTTAACTTTTTATAACTAAAAATTGGGTTTAGACTGTTACTTTAAAAAAAATGATATTTTTTACCTGTTTTACACTCTTTTTAGTTTGTGTTTTTTTTTAAGGAAACTTAGGGTGAAATTTCAATAGACTAATATTTTAAGTTCAATCAAAAATATTGACAGCTAATTAACTAATCATTGTTTGAACGATTAGACTTAAATTAGTGCAATAATAAAAAAATCAATAAAATTATATTTTACTTGCTCACTCAATAAGTTATAGTTATGAACAATTTTTCAAGTTAGATATTGCTTCATCTCGATAAATTAGTCAAAATTTGAGCGTCGTCTTGCAGAGGAACTCCGTGCAATGAAATATAGTAAAATTTCGAGTAGGTCGATAGTTCTCGCCATTTGAAAAGCACTTTAACTTTGCAGCTTCTCAAAAATTTTCAATGCAACTAGAAATACATTTGCAACGAGGATTTTTCTGGGATTTTGGAGCTTACTTTTAAATAACAGCCTTCATTGAATTGAGATCGCAGAGTTAACAGACCCAAGCGAATAAATTTCTGTAATGGAATACTACATTTTGTTAAATTACTTTCACTGACAATGGTATCACATAATTCTTAATGTAAGATGTCTACAGATAAATGCCTGACTTGATAGTTTGCTATAGTTCTCGTGTAGTGGACGTGCACTTTATCCCGGTCGCAATCGACACAACCTCCTTTTTCACAATGTAATCTAACACAGGCTAATCGCAATAATTCAGCATACAAAGCCGGGCGTCTAATCTCGAGTCGTCCGTCCGTCCGGCGTTTGTGTCTTGGCGACAACAACAAAGGACTAATTAAAAGGCAGCGTGTGCCCGCCAAGTGAGGATTCCAGCACGCGAAAAGGTGTCGTGTCGCGATCGGTGGCGGTCGCGGCGCGAACAACGACCAGAGCAGCGCAGAAGGGCTCGGCGACAAATGCCATTAATCAGAGGCGAACTGCACGCACAATGCACGAACCTCTCTTTCTTCTTGTGATTCGGCGACGGTTTCGCAATGTCATTGTCAAGGTGGCGGCCTCGCGGGCATGCCTAATGTGCGCGCGGCGCGCGGGTTGTAATTAGAATGCGCGCCGAACGCGCCGCTACACCATTAATAATATCAAAACACGCACGCACCGCATGCAAGTGTATATAAACTAAAAGTGCTGCGCTCGCGGATCTGCAGCTGCTTAGTATGCGCCGCTGGTCAAAGGTATAAATGAGCAGAGAGTCCCCGCCAGGACAATAACCCTTCGAGGGCCAACGATCACCTTTTGGCTCGCCTCTGCGCCTCTCGCTCACTATACTCGCTCTCGCTTTGCGTTTGTTTTAGTTTTGCTTTGTTTTGAAACGCTATCGGCTCCTTTTCCTCTTCTCTGCCCTTTAAAATCACTAAAAAATGTAGGCTCAGATCTTCAAACCGACAAAATTGGGTGTAAGGAGATTTGGGGAAAGGTGACTGACTTAATTTAGCAAATTTATTTTGCTTGGTGAGGAACCAATTCTATAATTGATCGTTGATTTAAAATTTTGTTGTGATTTTACTAACTTCACGAAGCTGAAATCTCACAACAATTTATAGTTGATATTTAATTTGGTTTATTTAATTAAAAAACTATTTTAGGCTATGTGCGATTTGAAACACAAACAACATAAAAATATGAGTCATTGAAATCTGGCTCTAATAATACTCATTTACTCAATCAAACAAGATATAACACTACGATTACAAATCCAGAAATTCAAAAAAATACGCAAAAAAATCAGAAGTTTTTTTATGATTGAATTCGTTTGAAATAAAACAGCAGTAGGAAATTAACGTTCTAATTTGATATGCAATATAGTTGTAAATTGGGAATATATCAACTAAGTAAAACAACAATTTCAACATTGGAAACTAATTTCAAATTAAAGATCCACAAATTACATTTACACAACATACAAAATTACTTATTCCACAAATAAATAATGCTTCACGAATAAAATTTTGATCCCCTCCTTGAACGATAAATTTCTGACCTCTTTGTGAAGTGTCGAAAGAGTCTTTAATCTATCGCCTGAAAATTTCCATACAATGTGTCAGCGGCGTCCAAATTAATCTCTCTCGAAGTTAAATTACACTCCAATTAACCTCTTCTCAATCTCCATCTCGCGTGGTTTGTTGCATTATTAATAATATTTTGTTTTGAAACCCCAAAATGCGCGCGGCTGGAAATTGGCTTTCGACATGAATATTAATGAGACCAAATTAAAGAACAGTTTTCCTCGCCTCGCTTGCGTTATGTGCGCCTTTTTGTGCTCGAATATAAAAAATTGCCGGTATCATGACGTGCTCGTTTTCAACCCAAGCCCTGTAATTTGATCATGCGCTGCGTTTTTCTGGTTGCATCTTTTCTCTCTCCTCTCTCAGCACCGGCTAGAGAGCAGACTCGTCGTCTACACACAGACACATGGACCGCTTCCTTTGTTGTCATTATATTTTGGAGCAATTTTCGGCACGCAACACTCTTATTTAACATGATCTGGAAAAAATGAGAGCGGCGTAAGCGGGGGTCTTTTTTACTATCAATACTAGAAAGAAATTACAGTTTATTTTAAGACAAATAAGGAATAATCCCAGTTTTAAATTATACCGCAATGATGTGTGAATATATTAAGAATTTTATCTGTTTAAAAAACACTCTAAAACTCTAGACGGAGTGCAAAAACTGGACAAAATGGTAATTTAGATTCAATATTCTATATAAAATTTTAAAATTTCTATATTGGACAATATTTTATCAATATAGATATAAAATAATAAAAATAAATCATCAAAATATACTACTTTGGAAGTTTTAAAAATTTATTTTTACTAAACCTGTTTAAAAATTATCTTTCATCGATCATGAAACAATTACTGACTTTTTCCATTTACCTTGAGTTGAATTTAAATGTCAAGCGTAAAGTCTGAGACCATGACCACAGGCGAACAAACGAATCGCATATTTCAGGATTTGTGCCAACTGCTCGGATGGCATGAATTCCAAATTCCAAGCGCTGCAATTATTATCGCGTTCATCTGGAGAATTCAGCAAAACGTTTAAAATGGATTGGCCGCACAATCAATCCGTCCGCGGAATGCCGCATAATTATCGCCACTAAAATCGGCAATGATGCCCATAATTGGCGGCGAAAATGCGACCAATTTCGACCGCCCGTTGCCATCATTACGCGCAGGAAACACGTTCGGGCCGCTTCATTTTTCCCGACTTTAGTGGTTTCGAATAATAATGGGAGAGGATTAGTGGAGGAGAAGTCGTCGTCATATATGTATATATAAATATATAAAACTGCTGCCGGCCGAGAGAGAGAGAGAATTAAATTTTTAAATAGAGAGAGAGGAGAAGGAGTTAGAGAGATGAAGGAATGTGGTTTACCTCGAGGCGTTAAAGTCAAAGAGTGCGCGCGCGAGAGAGAGGAGCTGGTCCACACACAAACACATACGGCCAGATTCATATCCCAGCCGCGCAGCAACTCTCATTCATAAGAATGGGCGGCGTTGTAAAATCTACCTCTCCTCCCGGTCCGCTAGCTCGCCGCATACAGAGAGCAGCAGGAAAATCTCTCGCGCGCAGCATCTCTGCGGCTCACAATGAAAGTATGGTTCTCTGTGGTCTCACTAAAAGTGCCACTGTACTAAAGGATCGAAAGAGTACACAATATGACAAAACAGGGATGATATAGTTTTGTGTGTTGGATTATTTCACAACAAAAGATAATCGAGGCTTTTTAAGTTTGGGTATTATTTGGTCGATTCAAATACACGAATTATTCAGTTCAAAGTTAGAAAACGTTCTCTAAAAGCCAAACAGTCGTAGGAAAAACAAGTTTAAAATATTTTGATAAAAAATAATTTAAATATTGACCAAAACCTTTGAGGGGTCTCAAATAACTAGCATTCAGTCCAGGGCCTCTTATGAAAATAAAATGTGCTCTTTTTTAGAAATGTAACCGAATTAAAAGATGGATTTTAGAGTTTTAGGTACATTTAGATTTTTAAAATTGCATGATTCATGCTTAAGTTGATGATCCCATAAAACAGTTTACTGTCTAAAATTCACATCTCTTTTAAAATTTTATTCAAATGCCAAGCAATCATGTAATAAACTGGACGTAAACGACACATACACATGCAATTCCGAAAATTTAATTTTTTTATCATGTAAAACAACATTTGCAGCCATTTTTTGTTTTAAATTTTTAAATGAAAAAACAACTGTAATCAGAACATATTCGCCAAAACATAAAGACTATTATGCCACTTTTTTATAGCCTTTGCTCCAAAATAGCAATTCACACAACCACTTTTCCAATTAGACGGAATTTTTACAGCCTCGCGTGAAGCACGTGAATAATCGACATGTGCTCGCAATTAGCATTTTACAGCGCCTTCGAAAATAAAATCAACTGCTCTTCTCGCTCTTGCCGCGCGCGTTTATTATTTTCATTTTCTGCGCACAGTGTCCGCCGTGTGTTTTATTTTTTTACTCTCTATCAATAGAGGCGCGCGTGCAATATTTTTACAAGGCTGTATTCGCAATCGGCGCTTGCGGCTCTGACTCGCTTGTGTTTTTGCCGACGACAAATTACGTATTTGAGCAGCCGCAGAGGAAACGATTACGTTTCCACAGAAAATTCAAACGGCGCGTCCCTTAATTGGAGCCGCGCGCGATTAACTCATTACCAGGCACTGTTCGTTCTCGGGGGAAATAAAAAGGGACGACAAAAAATCCGGCTTTGTCCGGCTCCACAGGCGGCGGAAAATGGAGATTTGAACGCCTGTTAGCTTGGGAATTGTAAGATTGGACGCGGTCGCTTGTTAAAAAGTCGGAGGCTGTTGTTACCTGTGTGGATTCGTTGGTGTGCTTTCAGGTGAGAACTTTTGGTGTACACCTTGGTGCAGCCTGCAAATCAAAGAGAGAATTTCTGCGTAAGTCGTGACCAATTTCCATTCGTGCAGTCAGTATAAATCATTATTTTCAGGAAGGTTTACATCCTATTTATTCAAAACAATTGAACATGAAAAAGGGGATTTTCGTGATAAAAAATCAAGTTTAATGCCATTTATCCGTCTGCTTGCTTGAAAGGTGCAGCAGATATTTATTTAAAAAAAATTTTTCCTTAACTTTGCAAGATT
Organism: Cloeon dipterum; assembly: GCF_949628265.1. Lineage (NCBI taxonomy): Eukaryota > Metazoa > Arthropoda > Insecta > Ephemeroptera > Baetidae > Cloeon > Cloeon dipterum. Next base: position 13,762,245 of record NC_088790.1, read on the forward strand.
ACGTGAGTCTTATTTAACCCTGCTTTCATAGTCAAAAAACAACTTTAACATGAAGTTGTTAAAATTTTCTAGAGTGTATAAACAATGACTGCTTGAGGGAAACTTAATCGTTAATAGCAAATTCTCGTTTCCTGGTATTTTTCGTAATATTCCTAAGTATATACTAGTTTAAAAATTGTTTTAGTTAAATCTAAGTTACTGGTTTGTACAACTCTCTAACAATAAAGGCCCCCTTAACAGCGAACTTGTGTCGGCACTTTGAAATTCCCCAATACTTGTCGACACTTACCTATCGGCAATTCCCAATAATTTATTACCAATAACAGGCAGTTTTATTCAACAATCGATCCAAAAAAATTTTCGATAACGAAAAAGTTCACCGTCAAGGGGCCTTTAAAGGATGCAAGTGTGCTATTGGGTTATTTTATTGAGTATTATTGAAACTTGGCTTACCAGGGTAATCACAATGGTGAATCCGCCTCTTCTCCAGCTCAGGGTTATTCCTCCTGTTGTACTTTAAGGGTAGTTGCGAGTTGTGGACAACGGTGGTGTGCTGGTGGTGGGGTACAGCGCCGGGCGGCGTCGCGTCCATCTGGCCCAGTTGCGGCACCACGGCCAGCTGCTGCTGCGGCGACAGCGGCGACTGTTGTCCTGGTTCGGTCAGCATCAGACTAGTGGTAGGGTGGTAGGGCGGGGGCGGCGTCCTCCGGCTGGCGGCGGCGCTCATCATCACCTGCAGGTTGTTGTTGCCGGGGGCGGCGGTGTTGTTGCCACCGCCGGGCGAGGAGCCGGGCTCGCTCGCTGGTGGCGTCGGTGGAACGTGGTAGTTGAGCGAGCGGCTGGCGGCCATCTTGTAGCCCAGATTGGCCCTCTGGTTGGGGTTGGACGTCTGGAAGGTGTTGTTTGCGCAGTAGCTGTTGTAGTTGCCGGCCGGCATGGGCGGCGGCAGCAGTTGCTTCTCCTGCTTGACCTGCATCGGCATCAGGTCGCTGGTGGTGACCTCCAGCTTGATGTTGGTGGCGCCGTCGAGGCCCATCGGCGTCTGGTGTGGCGTCGGCATCAGCTCGGCCGGCTCTTCCCACTTGGGCATGTTGTTGATCTCCTCCCAGAGCGGCTTGAGGAAGACGTCGTCATCGACAACGGCGCTGCCTGTTGCCACCCGCATGCTGTTGAACCTGCCGGTGGTGGACTCAACGAAGAACTCGTCGATCTGCGACGCGCTCTCCCGCCGAGGCTTCAGCAGCTCGTCATCAGGGCTCAGCAGGAAGGCGTCTGGGTCTGGCTTGGGCCTCTTCCTCGGCGGCTCAAAGTGCTCCGCCGACGTGTTGTTGTTCAGCTGGTGGACGCCGCTCGCGGTGCCGCTCTGCTGGCGGTACATCATCGAGTCCATGTCCGAGCCCTGCCGAGCAAGAATATATTTGTATCGGACGTAAATTAAAGATTACAAATTTATTGCTTTGAAATATTGATCCTACAAATTTGTGGGAGTAAAAAACCGAATTTTGTATTTATAAAAAGATAAATAATGTTACTTTTAAAACACTATACAAATCTAGAAAGTTCAGACGAATTAGTGGCTGGTGCTTGTTCAGCTGCTAATCGCAGCTATCTCGTCAGTACAAAAATAGTATGTGCACACAAAAATAATCTTGTCTACGCAAAAAGTTGTTGCAAAAATCCTTTTCGGACAATTTTAAACTTTGTGTTCATTTTCATTTTTGTCTAAGCAGAGTTTTAAATCACGACTCATACAGCAGCTTTCAAATTTTTATAGTTTATATAAAGAATCATAAAAGTTGGAGCAAATTAATTTTATTCATCATTGGTTCTATACAGTTCTGTGCCATATCAGTGCGTTCGTTCAGTATCGAAATTACCTTCAAAATATTTTAATTTCAAAAGATAAATTTTAACCACAAAAACGACATCCCGAAATTTGAAGAAATCAGAATCCCTCTCCCTTACGTACGTTTTTACAATACAGAATTTGTTTAAATTCCATTTCTTGTAAATTTGAGAACTGATAAAAATCACATTCAAAACCTGCTATATCCAGCAGGTTTAACACTCGCAGATTCAAAGTAAATGTTTTTATGATATTTTTCAAGTTTCTAAAATTTTGTGAACACCTCATATTATTTTAACTATTTTGACAATATAAAAATGCCATGCAGTAAAGGCATTTTTACACTCGAGTTTACCATAATTTTCAAATAAAAGTAAATGCAATCTTGTTAATCGAGCTATTAAATTTTCAATATTTCTTAGGGATCTTTCTGTAGAAATATGTAAAATAATCAATGGAAGTAACTTTTAATTTGAACTTGAAAGTCCTAAAAGCAAAGCTAGTATTTTTTTAAAAAAATATTTCGCCGCTTTTGATGTATTTTTTTATTCTTGGCGGGCGAAACATGACACTTTTTAGCTCTGCGTACCCTAAAATTTCCGCCACTTCTTATGACCTTCCACCCCTTTTGCCGTCTGAGGACAACAATGCTGGGGTCTTTTGGAAACAACACGTGTCTAATAGACAGGAAAACCGACGACGACGGAGTTAATGTGGCAAAAAATTTTAGCTGAAAAACTCTGCTCGCGATAAAGATGGACTGACTTTCAAAGTCAACAACTGCAACGCTCTTGGATAAATAAATAAAGCTCTGTGGCACCAATTTTATCAGGCATCAATAATTTTTATAGATGCTGTCGCTATATAAGAATTTATTTAAAGTCTCGCTGGCTGCGATAAGCGCTGTTTTATCGCAGCTTTTAACATCAAAGGGTATACGTTCAATATTTGCTTACGAATTTCGTTATCAATCCAAAAGCTATAGCTCAGCAGTACAGCAAGCAGCAGTTTTCTCGGAAACATCCCAAGCACAGGATTCAAAACTTTGACTTATGGTGAAAATAATAATTGCGTGTTTATGAGCTGCGTGTTACTTGTTATCGCACCTCTTAATGAAGCTCAAAGTTTCATTGATTTTTTCAACATGAAACATACCACTCACTTGACGTGATTAACTTTCCTTGTTTTTGTGTCATTTAATGTTTTGCTGAGTCTTAATCTTTGAACAGAGCGTCAAGAGTTAGGAAGATTTCCTTTATTTATCGCATGGCGTGACGATGTCACTATAATTATTAGTCTATTTAATTTACTGATAACGTTTGGGACTGATTTAGATTATTCTCATTGACGCATTTAAGTTCCTGGAATTAATAAACATTTCTGACACAAAAATATCTTGATGACAAAAAAAGAGAATTTTTAGGCATATTATATTATTTTAAAATCCCAAAATAAAAAATTTTAATTTTTGTAAAGTGGTTCTATTAGTGCAAGGAAAAATGAACTCATTATCCTTGTAGACTTTTATTGCTTAAATGGCGTGCCATTCCCTCCTCTCGGGGATACGCTTTCATCGGAATTTTACTCTCTCTGAATGCATTTCCGTCGTAGAAAAAGCGTTCTTAAATCCTCCGTGCTCTGCGAACGATTAGTTTTTAGCAAACTAAATAATTAAATGAAGCAACCGATTTTCTCGTTTTGTGTTTGTAATATACAGACAGATGATTTAACCAAATTAAGTCAGAATTTCTAAAACGAAAGTGGTTGGAGCAACAAGTGCGGTGCGTAATCTCGTTTAAAACTCCCGTCGTGAATTTCTACTCCTCGCGGCTGATCGAGTTGCATCATATATATCTAATTTTTAATGCGTTGGACAAACGCGCATGATGGCTTCAGAGTAAATTCGTCGGCATGCCTACGTGCTGCAGCCAGCGGACATTTCACTGCCCCTGGACCGACGAGAGAAGCTGCAAAAATCTGGCAGCAGCGGTGCGGAGCCAGCCAGCGAAAAACCAGTTTCAGCGCGAGAGAGACGCTATGTGTGCCCGAGCATCTGAATGGATCGAAACCACTTTTCGGCTGCTCGACGGCGGCGTGATGTTGCTTTTTCCGACCGGCAACCGCACCTTCTGATTCAAAAGGAGCTGCTGCACTGGCCGCGTGCGGAATGAATGAATGAATGGAAATACATAAATAATTATTATCCACGACTCTCCTGAGCGCTGGGCTAGTAAAAAATAACAGTCCGAAAACTGTGTAATCACCATTATCGTGATGAATTATTTTTTTGCGTCAGGGTGAGGAATTCGGATCGCCGCCGGCGGCTTTATCAATTTGGAAAATTGCCATTCCATAAATACGCCGAGCTAGCTTTCAAGTTTGCACGAGATGGGAATTGCAAATCGGGTGCGCGGTGATTAATTGCGACTGGCGATTGTCAGAGACAGGATGTAATTAAAACAGAGAAAACGACAGATGTAAACAATGCTATATACTGATTTCCAATAACTAGAGACGGTTTGGAGATAACTTAGACAGTTCTAGACATTAATGTTTATGCGATTCTCTGACCAATAATATCGATTTTTAGAGCTTCTAAAAAGAGCTTTTAATTTCAGATGGTTTCACTAGCGAATTTCGATTATTTCCGGTAAAAATACATAAAAATCAAGATCTTGGTTCAAAACATTTCCATATCTCTAAAAACGATTACATCTCATTATTAATTTGATTTTTTTTCTATAGCACCAAAAATCTTCAATAAAAAGAATAGCTTTTATGAAATTAAAAAATTTTCTCATAAAAAATAATAAAAAAATCTTAAATTCAAACTTACAAAGTACTGATTTTTAACCAAAACAAACGTTCCTGCCCTCGTTGAGCGTTAAATATTCCTTTTCCCTGAACCTGTCAATGTAAATAATACCTCGCGTGTGGTGTTTTTCTCTCTTTCATTTTTCGCCGCAGCTGTGTGTGCAAAAAGCAGCAATGTCTTCGTCACTGCCCTCAGGGAGTCGCAATTACGCGCCGATTCTTTTCAAAACTGCTGCAAAGGCGATTATTACTGTAATCGCGAGAGTGGCTTTTTAAGCACGAATGCTTTAGATAATCGAAATTAACCCGAGAGTTGGACTAATTATTTTTGTTTCGCTGCCGGGGACAGAATTTACTAAGCGTACAAAATTTTTAGCAGCACGTGTATTAACCTATTTTTTGCCACTCTATCTGTAATTTTAAAATTTTCTAGATGATTAGATGATACTTGAGAGTTTCTTGTACGAGGCAAAGGATGTACATATAATAAAAGTTTCTGGTTTTTAATTAATGATCATAATTTAACGGCATTAAATATATTAGATCAAATAAATTCTAACATTATTTAAAATAGAGGAGCTTTTCTTGTAATGTTTTCCACAATACTTGTGTGAAGGAAGGGTAAATAAATCCGAGTGCTAAAAGGGTTAATGGAGACGTCTGTCATATATCAAAGCCTCAATTAACATCCAATATATGAATACGAGAAAGAGTCGTTTTTCGCACTTAAAGGAGAGCTCTGGAGACTCAAATTGCCAACATAAATATTGCACGCGTTTGCCTTAAGCGAACGAGCGCTGATACACATTTATTTATTAACAGTCGTATTAGCAGCGAGAAGAGAGAGAGAGAGAGAGAGAGAGAGAGAGAGAGAGAGAGAGAGAGAGAGAGAGATCGGTCGTTTCCGTTCCTCGTATTTTCTCTGGCATTCCTCCATAAAAAGGTTGTCGCCAGAGTCGAGATGCTAATTTATAGATTACACATTGCGAAACAAACACATCAGCAGAGAGCGACTGACTCGAGCGAACGGAGCGTACATTTCCCGAATATAAAACGAGAAAAGACGCTCTTCTCGGGATGAATACATATTATGAAAAGAATGAACAGAACCTGTTGTTCGGCGACGACGAGAAAGCTTTTTAACGACATCACGCGTGCTCGTAAAAATAAAAACGAGATCCACCTGTGATACACCGATATTTTGTGAAATATTCTCAATTCTCTGCGCTCTGCAAAAAGGGCAGATCTCTCCGTGCATTTATTGTGCTCCAAGTGCGACTAGCGGGAATTTTGCCATATATATACTGATACACACACACACACACGAGAGCCTCCATAAATCTTGGCTCTAATTGAGCTCGACCATTTTTCTCTCGTTCGCCGTTTTTTTATTATTTTTACTAATGCCCTGCGCGCACACTTAAACACGTAATTGCGCACCATACTTCATTTTCGTGCCATCTGCAAAAGAGTTATTGCGTTTGCCTTTTTTGCAGTCCAATCCGTATAATACATTGTGTGTCTAATGCTTTGCAATGAATTTGTAATTTTGTTCTGTCCAGGATAAAATATTTCTTCTTGAATAAATACAATTTTTCTCTCTTACAATAATATGGGAATGATACTCAAAAATCCTAATTGCTGTTGCATAAACCAAAGAGTTAAGAATGAAATTCAAGACAAAATGTGTCTGGTTCTTAAAGATTTTGAAAAAATTGCATTAAGTGTCTTTGCATTGGTAACAAAAAATGCGAAGCAATCTTTCCCAGGATACTGTGGATGATTTGCGTTAGTATGTTTGATTTTAATACCTGCTTTTGTTGCGAAAGAGTGGAAGGTTTGCGAGGTGAACTGTCTGCCCTGATCGCAGTGTATGCTAATATACAATTGACTATAGTGAGTGGTGTTTATAGCTATATTTATGGAACTCGGACTGCGGTATCAATTTTCATATCAATAAAACTAAAAAGTAAATTTAGAGATAAATCTCTTTTTAGTGATAGATGATAATAGATTAAAGCTATTTAGTAGAACTTGAAGATATCTTGATGATACCGCAAAGAGATCAAGAGTGAAGAATGTGACACCGACTCTGATTAAAAGAACAACAATTTTTTGTGTGCTAAATTTCTGTATTTTACTAAAAAATAAAAAATTAATATGTCTAACAAAATCAACTCTATATAGTAGCCGCAACGTTTGTTATGATTTTCAGAATGGCAAACACTGTCCCCCTACTAGAAATCTTCATTTCAAGGATACTCCCTTTCATGTAACAAAAATACCGTTGGATAAATCTCGTCGAGAGGAATTGAAGTCGTCTATAAAAATACAGTCAAGTGCAGTAAAATGCTTAGAAAATTGGCCCAACCTCCATTTTTATAGTATTATTGCCCTCTGTATCATTCGAATTTAAGCATAAAAAATTTACGAAGTCTGTTTTAAATTAACTAAAATCATGAAAAATACAAAACATGATAGCTCCAGCACATTCCAACATTTTTCACACTCGTTTCGGGACAGCAGTAAAGCTGAGTTAATGGCGGTACTGAATCGAAAAGAACACGGGCGTAAAAATATTCAATCCAGGTTAGTGGTGGTGAAAAATGAATGAAAAGACGAGAGCGCGGTGCATTTTTTACAGCCGCGGCGAGTAATTAACGACGAGTCAAGCTGAAGCAGGGATCGAATAGCCGCGCTGCACGTGTTACTGAAATAATAATGTGCGCGATCAAAAAGCGCTTTTCGAATCGCGCACACCACACACACAAGGCGGCCATAGCGAGAGAAGTGGTCGGGACAACTTTTTTCTCCCAATAAAAAAGACGCCTCGGGCGCATAATTGCGAGTTTGAGTTTCGCCCGGCGCTGCTGCTGCTTTTCGGAGATGTTTTATTCTAGCCGAACACACAACATCTGGATCTAATAGCGGAATTATTCTCCTTCCTATCTGCCCGGCCACGTTTGCCGACTAAATGCTATAAATCCGCGCGCTGCGTATTTTCGCTATAAATCAAAACAAGCAATTTCTTAATAACAGGGGGCATGCAAATTAATTAAGAGCTGAGTTTTACGAAAATTCGTTCGCCTGCCAGCGAATTGTTTTGACGAAAGCGTGGAATGCGCCGGTTGTGTCCCCCAAAAGGAAGTAAAAGGGTTATTAAATTAGCCGGGCGGAATGCGGATAATCTTGCAGTGGAAGAATTTCATACCGGGAAAATTCCTGGCGCTCTGCTCGTGGCATTAATCTTATGAGGAAGACTACAAAATTAAACTGCACTTACGGTACATCAAAATTAAAAAGGAAATAATTGATTTGTGGCTTTTGACATCCGGTTTTTTGCAAGCTTCTAAAATAAATATTTAACGTAATTTTTGCTTTTAAGCTAGAAAGCTCTGGGAAAACAACAACTCTGAAAACGCACTTCATGTAAGAACTTGAATTTATTTAAAAAGCAAAGAAACCTGTGCAAAATCAAACCAAATACTAGTATGTTTTTATATTTTACTGTTTTTGTACGTTTCTGGGCTTCATTATGTAGGACACAAAATGCAAAATTGAAATTGAAATTACCAAGTTTCCGTAGGATATTCATTGGAGAAAAATTATTTTCTTCCGATTTTATAAACTTCTCAAATACAATTGAAGAAAATTTCCAGAAAAACGCATACGACAGTCTTTTGTCAAATGTCCGTCCTGTCGCCAAACTTTGTTTTGTGGGAAATTTTCGGATGTCGTTTACGCCAACTCAATAACAGACAAATCGATAAACTTTCGAAAAGGATGAAAATTTATCTCAGCAATAATAAAGGCGGCTTTCCGAGGGAACTTGTTCAAATCCATCGTCGGTGTCATCCCGGCTGAGAGACGAAGGAAGAGAGAGAAATCTGGCTGCCAAAAACGCAATTATTTACGACTGGTGCCCTCCTAAAAGAGGTCCTCCATAAAAGAATGAAAGGGTCACCGCGCGGTGCTAAAAGCAGGCAGTCGGCGTGCACCGACAACGCGCGGATTATGCTCGCTCTCGGGCCAGTGCTGGGAGAGTGGGCACCGCTCATAACGGCTCGAAAAATAAATATAAATCTGCGTCCCACGTGTCCGACTTTGCATTTTTCATCCTAGCTCTCGCGCGAATTCGCTTGCTTAATAGAAAGCTGCTGGCGATCTGGATGCTGCTCGCTGGCCGCGAGATCAGTGCCGTAAATGCTTCACTCTTGGCAAGACAATGAACGCGAGCAGCCATTCATGAATCGCGGCAGGTGCGAAGAGTCGTGATGGCGCCGGGAAAGCAGGGTGGAGGACCGCCGCATGTTCGCCGCCGCCGCCGCAGTCGCCGCGCGGAGACTTTAATGAAGGGTTTGCCCGCGTGGACACGTTCATTGATGGATTTTTATTGAATAGCGAGGAGAGTATAAAAGGGGAACACTCGCCAAACGCTTCGTTACGTGACGTGAAAAACGTGCTATTTTTCGCACAATCAAAAGCAATGCCAGTGAGAGTTGATTTAAAATAAATATTTCCAGCTGATTTCACGAACTGCCATTTTTTAATTACAATTTCAGGCAAATAAACTTCATTTAGCAATTTTAATCTATGCGTTTTACGACATTAGCATAAATTAAAGCTATTAACAATTTAAAAACTATGCCCAATATTTTTAAAACTGTCGAACAAAAAATACACTTCAAACTGAACAAATTTCTCATTTTAGAAATGGCTCTGGTTTTAATGGCTTGTTGCGACTGCTGTCGTGCGAGGCTTAAGGTGCAGTGGCGATGACCACGGCCACTCACGTTATGCTACGAGTCGGAGCGCACCGCCAGTAGTGGCGAGAAGGCGCCACAGGCTAAATATTTATTTAAAAAAAATTGAAGATAAACTAGTGCTCCAGATGCAACGTAAGGCTGTTTTGGAGAAATATAAATGAATTGAAATTTTAAAAAGGGCACATGTTAAAATATTACAACTAAATATCAACCCTGAATTTGCTAGTAAAGATTATTTCAACTTGAGGCATATGATTTAACTTTAAAGTTTACCTCATTCATATACTTTAAAAGTAATATCATACTGGGCACAAAATTAAAAAAAAATATATGCGGTAGTTGGAGTTGACTGTGTGAACAATTATGAACTGAACAAAGCGCAGTAATCAAAACAAGACCAAAAGTTACAGAAAATTTTAGATTTAGGTATTTTAATTAATTAATTAAGACCAATTTTGTACATTTTGGGGACAGAACTGGATTCCTCTTACGAGATTTATCTACCAGTGATCAGTGTGTATCTTATGACGATAAACTCCTCTTAAAAAAGATTTCAAGTAGATAAACAATGCCATTTTTACAAGAACACGAAGGACGCAAACAATAAATTGCACTCACTTTTATAGAGAAATCATTGTTTTATGCAACAATTTAAGAACTATTTTTTATTTTGAAGCATTTTTCCTCTTTAAAATTTGAAAAAGACAAAAAATGTATCGTTATTAACTCACCAATAAGAGCTACCTTCAAGTATTTAAGGAAAAATGAGTGCTTTTAAAATAAAATGTGACGCGTTGAATTTAATGCACTCTCTGCGTATAAAATTAAGACGTGCGGCCTTTCAACGGCTCGTCGACTTTTCACGATAGCGAATTTACGATCGCCGGCTTAATTGAATCCCTGCTTTTTCGATTTTTCCAGCGAAACAAGTTGAGTCGTCTGCGCTCGCAGAAAAAGCTTGATCTCTCTTAAGGTTTCTCAACGCACAAAACAAAGCTGATTTGCATTCAGCAGTGCAAAACAGTTAAGATTACAATCACAGACGACGCAGCAAGGCAATAATAATTCGGCCCGAGATGCGCGACGACAAATGCGCCGCGCGGCCGATGGACACGCCGAGATAGCGCACGCCAGAGACGAAATTTTATGGAAAAAGCAGCTCGCTGTCATTTTGCGGCAGGAAATTCGACAGCCGCGTGCGTGTAACAGGTGAATTCTAAAGCGCGGTGGTGAAAACATTTTTATGCTACGCGGAATTCCCGCCGCGCGCGCTCGGCGAAATTCGTAATGAAGTCACAACGTCGTCGTCGGCGGTCATGATTTGAATTTCATTACGACTTTTGTTTGCTATTGTCATGGCCTTCTGCTCGGCCGATGTAAGCCGTGGATAACTGTCCGAAAATATGCAAATTCGCTTTACGGTCGAACGCGAGGAGAATCGACAAGCCGCACGGAGGATGCGATTTTGGCACCACGTCAATTTGTGTCCACGTGCATTTTAATTAGGTCTGCACTACGACGAGTTATGATTTATGCTTTTTAATCACCATCCACACGCAACTTGTGTGTTCCCCGAAGCTCGTCCGAAGAATGAAAATGAAAGCTTTTGGAAGTTTCTTAATTTAGATGCAAATTAACATGAATATATTCATTTTTCCGAATCAAACGCATTTTACAACGCTAAAACTATAACACAAATCAAGGTTTGGGTAATTTCGTTGCTCTTCTCAGCGTAATTTTTTACAGACATTTTTGTTGTTTACAACACTTGTCGTCCCAAAAATTACCGTTGACTTTTTCTGGCTATCAAATGATATTAAAATGTAGAAAAAATTGATTGCTCTCATTTAAAAAAGGGAAATAACCTTTTTTCAATTTAAAATTATACTGGCATCGCAGGAATCCACAACTATCGCATTTTATTTCATTTTATCGTTAATAATTAAGCTCTTCAAATTTTCAGTTTCAATTAATTCAGTGTTGTGTCTACTTCTATACACAGTGAGATAAAACAACCTCTAAAACCTTCAATTTCTTGTTCTCTTGACCCTATAAATGTTTAAATTTCGCATTTAGTACTTTTCAAGTATAACAATCGTCTCTAAAGAAATCTCGGAGGAAAAGAGAAATCAAAGTGCGATGATCTCAGCAGTCTCCGATCAGAGTCATTTTATGCGCAAGAGGCAGAGTAGTCCTCCAGTTCCATTCTTGTGCACTTTAGTTGGCCATTTAGGCTCTCTGCTTTTTAGAATCATAAAATTGTGCCTTCAGCCGTTCCATTTATTCATATCTGGTTGAAGATTTAGAGCTAAAAAGAGGCAACTTTCAAAACGCGCGCAGACAAAAGCGGCGCGCATAAACCATAATTTATATTCACGAGAGCGAGAGCAGCAAAAGACAAAAGAATTCGTCCCCGCGGGTAACAACAAGTCGAGAAACCATAAATTTCATTTGCATCCGCGGCAACTTTTTGATTTTTTATTTATGCACAAAGGAGTCAGCCATGGCAAATTGTTGCTCGCGCGCGAGAGAGCCTGTCGAGCAGAGTCTAAATAAGCTACGAAAACGAGCGGATTATTATAACAAGGGCAGCGGAGAGGCAAAATATACATATAATCGCCTCTGGAATCTTCTTCCTCGAAGCAAAATCATAATACTTTCCCGATTCAAGCTGAATTTTTATTTAAATTTTAATACGGATGCTAATGAAGCTGTCCTTTCTGAATCTGTCCTGATTTCTTTTATTCACAGAATAAAATGAAACTAAAATTACAATTTTTCGCACGTGAATTTAAGGAATAAAGACTAGACTGGATTAGAGATAAAATGATAAATTTTTGGGAGGTCTTGCAGCCAGTATTGAAACAACGCATTGTTAGTATTCTCTCTGCAACAATTTTTTTGAATCCTCCAAATACCTTACTACAGTTAGAGATTTAGTATCCTATTAAATACCATCTTAAATATGATGTACTAAATAAAAGACAGCCTGAAAACAATGAATAAAAAATGGAAGAGCTGCGTTATGTGTGTAAAAATATCTCGGCAGTATGAGTTCAATCAAAGCAACTTGTCTCACGACTCTTTCGAGAGAAGAAATTTTCCAGGCGCTCATCGTGATTACATTATGCAAATATTCCCAATTTCAACATCTTTGTGAAAACGCACTTGCAAGCATTCATTTGCCCATATACAGATTGAACCCTTACGGTTCTCGTTCGACCTGAATCATGCTCAGGCATTGTTTCTGCGTTTTAATTGTCGCCGAGCAACAAAAGCCTACAATGTGCGTACAAAACGAGCTAGCTGTATGGAGTTCATTAAATATATCACTCAGCATATTATAGTTGTTATGAATGCGTGTATATATTAAAATATTTCATTCCGCGTTCTCCTAATGATCTTCTCGTCCTCGATTTTCTCCGTGGAACGGAGACAATGCGCCGACGACAAGTGGGAAAATGCCATTATTATTTCAGCATGATTCGGTTGTTATAAATATCAGTTTGGACGGATGGAAAAGGTGACGCACAGAGACGCACGTGCTCTGAATCTTAATTCGCACCTCGCTCTCTCAAGTGCATGGTGTCATTCTTTTGTAAAGCGATTCGGAAATTCCTGTCACCTTGTTCGTGTCTCCAAAAGGAAACAGATTCGTGCTCGATTGGTCACAGAAATTAGACTCATTATCTCCTGTTAAAATTATATATTGATGTCACATCATGAGGAAAAGTTATCCGAAAGATAAAAATTATACTACACAGAATGGCCTGCTGATAAGGCAACTCATTGACAAGCGGGCATTTTCTCTTTCAAGATAAGCACGGTATACAATTCTTGAATCAATTATCTCTGAGTGAAATTGACGTTGATTGAGGTTTTTATTCAGTCAATCCCTGTGGAAAAAACTTTGGCTACGCGGATAAACACTTAACTTTATACCAGAAGGAAACTTGCGGTTTTTAGGACAACTTACTCAAGTTTCCGCATTATCAATGAATCTAATTTTAGATGCATTAGCTCATTTTAAGAAGCAGGAAAATATTCAGAGAATGACACTTTTGATCCAGATACGAGAAATTGCTGGAAATAACTGACTTTTTATTAATGGTTTGTATTTACATATTTGATTTTTGAAACTATGATAACAAACATTTTTTTACGAGATTTAAAAGGATACAATGTATGATTAATATTGATAATCAGAATTGTAACATAGTTATTCTTTACATTGATCAATTTGGTGATCAAGATCTCTTTACGTTCTTCTAGTATGATATTGATCCATCCCAAAAATAGTTTACTTTCCAAATTAATATCATTGATTAGTATTTATAAAAATTTCATAGCTATGAACTCAATTCGAAAGTCAAGTTTCTCGGAATAAAGATAGATAGGATCTTCATCATATTTAATTTTTTTTCTAGTCAATTCTAAGACATATTTTAAGTTTTTTTTCGCTGAATAGCCATGAAATTTAACGAGTGCCATTTATCAAGGCTAAAAAATATTATATTATTCTAGATTACCGCCCTCCATGATTCGATTACCTTAAGCGCCACCGAAAAAAGTCACTCTCCACAGATAGGAATGTTGATAAGTCGATCTCCATTCGAGAAGTGGCACGACTGTTAATTACGTCGGTGCTCTTTGAACGTTAATGAGTAATTGTTGCTGCTGGAAGTGCACGAAGGCGGCTGTAAAAGCTGCTCGCCAATGCATACTGTTCTCCGCATATAATATTGTTGGATCAAAGTGTATAAGAAGCCGACTTTCTTAGTTAGCTCAGCAGCGGAATTGAAATTCAACCCACACACAATCCTTTTTGTAATTAACAAGGGAAACGCGCGATAATCTCGCGCACACTGCAATAAAGCTGTAGAATGTGCATGCATCTGCCTATAAACTGCGTGCAATCGCCCTCGAGATCGTTCGATCGCCTCTCCGCGGAAAATAAGAAAGAATATATTCTTCCCGCGCGCCAGCATAACTAATAGTGCAACATAGTCGATCGGCGGCTATAAATATATATGGATATGGCATTGGCCGATTGAAAACACATCGCCGTTACGCGTGCATCTCATTGAGCGAAATGCACTCAATCAACGGCGTATAATTTGCGCCTGCTGGCAGCCAGCCGTGCCGATTTGATTGATATCTGCTCCACTGGATTATTCAATTGCGTCCACTTTTTCCTATCTCGGATTATATTGCATATCATTTGTCACACGGAGAAATCAATTTGCCTCTGCGGTATGCGAAATTAGCATGGAATCCGCCTGCTTACTTGGACGGCGTGTGGTCCTTTGATTTCCGCTAATCAATTTACAAGGTTACTTCGGACAAAATTCTATTCGCAGGTTGGTGCCATTTCATGTCATCAAGAGGAAAACATCTTGAATATCTTAAAATTCTGTCAAAACATTTAATTCAAGATTAAAAAAGTAACAGCTCGACGACAGGAAAAGTATTTTTGAAAGAAACATTAAAATTTTAAAAGCTTTTCTGTGTTGATTGCACCAAGCAAACTGAGTCCATTGAGTTATTATCCTTTTCAATGGCCGATCAGGCAATATCCTTTGCAGATTGCAGCAGTGCAAAGGATTTTTGCGGGAAAAATACTGTTGTTGATTAGGAATCAGAAACCGAAACAGCTGCTGTTCAGCATTAGAACGAGTAAGATAATTTTCTCTCCGATTTTTTCCCAATTTTCCACTTCCATTATTTAAAATGAATAAAAATAAGAATATCTCATACGGCTTTGTTGCCGAATCAGGCGTTTTTTAGACTGCTTTTTACTCACCTTTCCCAGCGATTTACTTGCCAATAAAATCACATTTGGAGGGGTTAAACTCGGTATTTTACCTAGTGTTGGCTACTAATAGGCGCTTTAAGCTTAAAACTATTTTTTGTTTTCAATATACAAGATAACTTTTTAAAATACGTTATATTAAAAATCCATTAGGAAAACGAGAGTTTAGTAGAAAACTCATACGTCAAACTGACAGCATGTTCAATTTGTTCGTTTTTCATGTGATTTTCAGGCCGGCGATTTCAGGAAGCGATTTAAACAGTTTTTGTTAGTTTTAGAAGATCTTAAATGTAGCTTACAACGCTTCAAAATGCGTGTTTCATGTTCGTTTGGCGTCTAAAAGTAAATCAAACAGAAGAATTTAGTCATCGTCCATGTTCAAATTTTATTAAAATAAAAATCGTCTTTAAATAACAGAGTAAAAATTTTCTTTTAATCTGGTGGCTGAAAGTATCAGCTCTTTTTGCCTTTATATAGCAAATTTTTTTTGTTAAAACGCAAAAAAATAATTCTTGAGATTTAAACAGCAATTTGATACATCTTTTATTTTGCCTAGGAGGCTATAGATTTTCCTAGGAGAAATTTTTGCACCGTTCTTACTTTTAGCATAGTGTCTTCTGCACAAGTTTCCATAGTCCAGTCCAATATCAATTAAGGAGAAAAGCCTTTCTTGGCGATGATAGTAATATATAACTCGTTTTCAATTTTCCGTACGCGATTGCTGTCAAGATAAATCACCGAGGGCTGCACGGTTGCTTGCAGTTGCAGGTCAATCTTGTTGAGCCGCTCGCGAAACATGGGTACGCGTATAACTGCAAGCGCTCGGCTGTTTATTTTCAGCGGTGGAAAAAGTAGCGGGCAAAAGAGCTAGTCTCTATTATAAAGAGAGCTATAGAACGGCCATGTGCACACACATACAAGCAATTTGCAATTCAAACTGTAAATTATTGTTGATAGTGTGCACAATGTAAAAGGCGCACTACACCATATTTATGTTTATTTTCCTCACACGATCTGCGCTCGGCATTAAAATGACAATCGCTGCTCGAAGAGAGAGAGAAAGAGAAAAACGCGCAGGTGACAATGATCGCGTTTTACTCGGCGGTAATTGCACTCTCGCGCGCGATGCAGCAGCTTATGTATGTATGCGCGTATAATTCGAAATTAATGCAGTCGTGACTTCTTTCTGTCGAGCGATGAACACCAGCAAGTGCGCGAGAGCGGAATTTTAATTTTGTTCCGTGCGAGCGCGGAGGCTGCAAATAATAATAAGAATGGAATTTCTATTCGTTAGACATTTTATTCGATTCCATCGGAAAGTAATAAATTATGCGAGGTGCATCAAAGTTTTGCTGGAGTGTTAGGGAAACGTATGCACACGGTAATTTGGAATAAAAAGCCGCATCGTTTATTTCCTCCCTCGGCCCATTTTTTGCTAGTTCACTTTACATTCGAGATTAAATGCCCTTTCTAATGCATGTTTCCAAGGGGTGATTGGCGGGTCAATCATTTTTAAAAGCGAGAGAAATTCCAGATTGTTGAGAGGTATTAAAAATTGAAACTTTTCCCTTACTATATATCATTTCTGTCAGCAGTGAAACTATTTGAAATAGGCTCTGCTTTGCTACTGAACTCGAAAAAACAGAATTATGAAAATTATTAAAAAACGATAGCTTACGAAACTTTAAATTTAATACAATTTTCCAATAATATAAGTTTCAAATAATTGCAATTTAAACATTTAATTTGATAGTTTATTTCCTTAAAAAATTTAAACAGCAACGTAACTAAATTTCTTTTGAAGAAATGACACGTATAATGACTGGTCAGGAAGGAAACAATCATACGATTATGCTATGCGGTTCTGACTCTGAGTGAGATGGAAATTACGCTTGCTGTCCATCAAAACGGAAGGAAGCCGTTGTACCGCAAGCAGTGGCAGAGCACCCATTTTTATCAATGAATCTACTAAAAATAGATCGCACACGTTGCGTTGCCAATCACAGACTCAACATATATATTGATTAATTAATAATGAGCAACATGTAATACTGATATACCCGTTTGTGTTAGTAAACGTGATTTTCCCGAGTTGTACATAATTAGTTTATTACATAATTGACTAAGTAGTGCCGCGATGCGGAATATGGCATGAGCAGGAATAATTAACACGTTTGCCATATCATTAAAAGGTGTGAATTGCGTTGCGAAAGCGAACACGGATTTTGATTTGCATTTAGCTGAACGAATTTGTTTGAAATTTCAAATAACCCTAATATAGTGTTACCTTAAAGCCCATGATTTCAATAAACAGTACAAAAAGGAATTCGTATATTGGCTGTGGTGTAAATTTTCAATTAATTGGCGTGAAATATGAAAGTCCTCAGCTATGTTTCACATAAAAAAAACTTAAAAAGGATTAAGTATAGTTAGATGAAAATTAAAACCTCTCTTGTATTAAAAACAACTTGAACTTACAAATCTGTATTAATTGATACCTGTGAGGAAAGTGTGGGAATAATGCAAGTCGATTGGCTGTTGTCAGCCACTCACTGGTATATTTATGAATTTTGTTTTGAAGGTGCTGATCAGGCCTGCGGGGCTGAAATAGCGGACTGATACAGTACAGACACGTGGAATTGTTTATTCTTATCAAAAACTTAATTGATAGCTCCAATCATTGAAGAGAAAATTAATAATTTCGTTATTTCTTGGTTTTCAATAAAATGTCATTAAAATTAATAACTAAATTTCCGTGTTGCATGGTTGAATTGCAATTTGGTGACAAGGAAAAGACAACTAACCTGCAAATGCACGTACGAATCCAGGTTGGCGACTGCGTTGGGCGGCGAACCGTGGTTCTGGTACCAAAAGGGGTTGGAGTGGTTGGGCACGATCTGGTCGCCGAGGACGCACGACGGGGTCGAGGGTGGCGGCTTGGGGCGCACCAACACGCAGCAGGATCCCGCATCCATTTGCCCGACGCCGGGCGCTAAGACAATTTTCCTTTTCGGCTTTTTCTGCTCTCAAAGTGTGTGAGTGTGTTTTGCCGCACCGACGACGCAGTTGCGGATAGACACCTGTTGTTGCACGACGGGTCCACTTCTTCGTCTGACAGCGGCCAGAAAGACCCCTTTCGGAGGCTCACGGCGCGGCCCCCTCTACCCGCCGCCGCTGATTCGCTCTCCTCCGCTGGCGCACGGCTCTCATTCTGTTATTTTCCTGCCTCCTGCTTTCCTTCAATGAAACGAACTCTGCGGCCGATTTTCATTGAACTGCGGGCGGCCAGCGGCGACTCCACTTCGAGTGTGAGCTCGCAGATTTCGTCGCCAATTCAGAATGGCGGATGAGCGAAATTACTCTAGGCTCACTAGAACAGTTGCATATCAGGGTGCTTTAGAGTCTTTAGAGAATAGAGACGAACACTTTATTCGCCATTTTGCAAATTATGGCTTGACTATGTTGAGACTAAAAAGAACAAAAAGTGGCTAAGCTATTTGGCTCACAGCAATTAAAACCGCACTATAATGAGAGATAATTTTCTGCTAAACAGAGCAATATTGAGTGCAAGAAATGGCTTTTATTTTATTTTTTGCGCTTACTTAGAGCAAAGGGGAATTAAAACTAAAACACTCTTATATTTAGTTCAGAATATATGTTAGTTTTGATAATTAAAGTCTAACCACTCTGATGTGTACTTGTATAAAATATAAAGATTAAATTTTTGCTGACAAGGAGTTTCTCTTAAGCATAATTTGAGATGCTATAAGTAAAATAAATCGATTCTTTAAGTGGATTCAACAACTAAAACGAAACTTTATGGCTTTTATTCCTTTGTAAATATCCTTTTTGCCACCTACCCTGCTAATAAATAGAGGGAATTATAGCAGGGTTTGCGGTCACCCACCTTTCCGCGGGGGATTAATCTTAAATTAAATTGCTCTCCCTATAAATTTCTAGCAGATTTTAAATCCTGTAAAAGTCAATAATCCAGTGGTAAATCTACAAATTAATTTTTCAGATTAGTTCTCAATTTCATGTTAAATGATGTTTTCAAGTTGAACTTCTGTAAAACTTAATTGCAGTAGTTTTACTGACACTATTTAAACTCTTTTTAAGATATGATTTTGATTTTTAAAGATAAAAGTTGTATTTTAAAAAGCAATTTCTTAACACTTTTTAACGCAGTCTCCAACTATGAAATTTTCTATCTGTGTTCTTCGGAAATATAACTGAAACGAAAAAATCTAGTTTGTTTGGAAGTTTAGTTAGGAAATTTAATGAAGAGTACAAAAAGAAATAATTTTGAAGTGTGAAAATTTTTCAACGGGAATAATCCTGTAGCTCAACAGCGAGGAAAATATTAATTTAAAGAAAAGTTATCGTTCGCCACCTGCACAATCCGCTTTCAAGAACGTTGACAAATGGGCACCTTACTTTATTTCCAACATTTCGCGCACGACGTGACAAACTTGCGCGCCTTGTTTTCTTTTTTCTCTCCAGCACACACTCTCCAAAATGCAATTTGATCCTTTTGCCGCGCGCAAGAATTTTTCCACGTGCGTCTCACTCAACATAATAAATACATGGCTGGATTAATTGCCAGATACATTCATCACCACGCCGGACAAAAGGAATAAAAGACGACACCAGCGTTACTTTTTGAGGTTCATTGCACCAGGGGCTGCATGCAGGAGAGCAGAAAATTGCGTGAAATGTGAAAAGCAAGTGCCTGCTAAAGAGATAGGCCAGTTTATCTACAACTACGTCTTATTTGAAATGTTTGCATTTGCTCGCGATTTGACCTCCGATTTGATCCCCAGAAAGAGCCAAATCGTGTCAGCACATCCTTTTCTGTATAAAGTTGTATCAATATCGTGTGTCGCAATGTTTATATAATTGATAAATCGTTTTATAAAACCAGCGTACGCGATAAACCCCCTTTTTCGAGAGTGTTCAGCTGCAAATCACCACGCGGCGTGCATCTTTTCTCGCCTCCATCACCAATGTTTGATTTTTCTCTTCTTGTGAGTGTGTGTATGTGTAGACTCTTGGTATCGTAAAATCCATATAAGAGAGCAGATCGTAAAAATACGTATCTGTCGCCGATAAGATAAAGAGACTGATGTCACTTTTTACTTAATTTATTTTACCCGTTTTTATATATAGACACACAGACTGGCGAGAGCACGCTTTTGCTCAAACACACGTGTAATGAGTCACGGAAAATTCTGGTGAAAGGAGACATAAATTGATACGGCTTTTCCTCTTGCAAGTGTCTCTTAATTAGCAATAACACACCGCACTTTTATAAAAAGGCTCAGTTGGTAACCGCAGAAATGTTGAGTTTTAATACCAGAGGATGGAAACGTGACGAATTATGCATGAGGAAATATATATGTTGGAAAGTCCTACCCGGTGCAGACTGCAGAGGCTATAAATACAATTGATGAATAAATGTTTGTTTTGCTTGCACATTTCATGAGTAGCCAAATAATTATGTAGCTAGCTGTTCTGCTGTTGTTGTCAGCTTGATATGCAAAACCCTTTTTAAGTACTTGCTGAAAATGTTCGGGAAAATTTTATGGATATTCCAGATTTTTGTAATTTCTCAAGAAAAGTTGTGTTGCTTCATATTCCTCCCTTCGTGCGGGTGATCTTATTTAATTTTTAAATAAATGGCGGGGAGAGATAATTTAGTTTATTAGTTCTTACAAAATCAGAACAAAGCTAATGCTCATCATTGCATTTCTTGCATTTCTCGCAAATTTTATTTTTAAGTTTAAGATTTAAGTTAAAAATCAATTGATTTGGTATATTGTGAAGTAAAAGAGTAAATAACGTCCAAGCAACGCTATTTCCGTTGGTTTCAATTAGAAAAAAATTTTTTTTTCAAAGATTTGTGAGTTATTTGCTTTTTTTAAGGTCAATACCCTAACCAAATAAACGAATCAACTCAAAACAATTTCATCGAATGAATGAAAAGTATTTTTTACTGACTTGCTTCAAGCAGAAATAGCATTTTAAATACGCATATCGCAGAGGTTTGCGTGCGACACACTTAGGCAGCGAATAATAAACATAGACACGCTGTTCGCTTTTTAAAACACAAATCAGACAAGCGTACATTTCGTTTTGTTTATGTTCATTGTTAAATTGAGTTTGAGGGAAAGTTCCCAAGACACAAAATATTGCCACGAGCGGTCGCGAGTACCACAAAACGGAATCGCCGGCCGCGCGTCTGACTCTCTAATTCAGCTGCCACAGTGTGATTAATGATGCATAAAATTGATCGGAAAAGAAAATATGCGTCGGGCACAAACGCACCGTGTGAGATCACCGGAGCGTTTCCATTTTAATTGCAACGCATTATTCGCGAATCAGATTATTCAAAATGGCGGCCGCGAGAGCATTAAAGGCTAAAATTATCAATCTGCGTGTTAGAGACTTGGGACTGGGAGAGAGAAAGAAAAAAATGTAATATTATTAATCAGAGAGCTGCGCACGCGGTGGAGGCAATTTTTCAAAATGACGTGATCGCCGCATATCATTATTGTAAGTGGCAGCCTATGCGTTTTGCGTTAAGTGTGTTTGCGGATCTCGCAGATGAGAGGTTACACAGAGGTGAGTCACTCAGGCTGAATTAATATTCCTGCAGCATCGGCCACGAAAATGACTCATGCCCTCGCGAGAGCTTTTTGGCACCTGTTGCAGTCTTTTTACAATGCAAATTGATCGAATTTTGAAAGCTCCATTTGTACCACTAAATTATCGGCCCAACAAGGAAGTGTTTGCATTCAAATTGCCCCCATTACCGGTGTTATACACGTGTAATTTTATTGCATCACCAGCTGATTCAGGTAGAAAATTGAGTATGCTTCGTTCATAAGGGTTGAGAGTTTTAGACGATTTAACAATATTTTTCTTGGTTTCTGCTTTTAATTAGGACCAAAAGTGAGCACGAATCGAAATTTAAATATAATCAAAAGCGTCTTTGCAGCCAAAAACCTTCTTATAGAATCGTCTAAATCATTTTTAAAGCCAAATATAAACAACTTTTTAAATGCGGTAGTTAGTTAACGATTGCGGTGAATTTTAGAATTTTCTTCAAAATATTTTGATTTTAGGCAACACGTATGTATTTTAATATAACAATGAAAAACACTTTTTGGAACTTAAGTTTGCTATAGAGCTATTTCTCCAGTGTAACTATCTGTATCCGAACTCAAAAATATAAATTATAAAATTGTAAATTAATTGCCATCCTCTAAAATTCTAATATTATTTGGAAAGAATAATTTAAAAAAAATGTCTTAAATTAGCTCCAAAATGATTTTCTCGAAAACTCCATCTAAAATTCTCAACCCTATACGAATAAAATGTAGAAAAATATGTACATAAAACTGGAATGAAAGTAAATAATTAAAAAATAATCTGGCACTTAGCACCCTGGTCAGGAACTTTCAGATCACGTAACTCGACAGGCACGGTTTTCGCACTTAGCAGCGACACGTTCGCGGCGGCCATGGCCCATGCGACGGCCACCTTCTCGGGCCACTTTTCGGCCGCGGCCAGGATGAGCGCAGCGGCGAAGCAGTCGCCCGCGCCAGAAACACTGACGGGCTCTAGATTTGGCGTGTCGATCGGGTAAAACTTTGCTTTGGCAGGCAACCTGGTCTCCTGCTCGAAGAAGGTGCGCAAGGGTTGCCCTGCGTCGCTCCTGTTCACAATCAGGCAGCCTTGTTGGCCGAGCGTGATGACCACGTTGGCCACCCCTTGGTCCACCAGGAACCTGGCCAGGCGGGACACCTCCTGCAGATTGGGCTTAGCGTCTATCACCCTAGTCCCGGCCGCCTCGGCCATCCGCTTCAGCTCCTCCAGGTTGGGTGAAACGAAACTCAGGGTTTTCCACAGCGGCGATGATTCCACGATTTTTCGGGCTTTCCTCGCGTCGGTCGGCTCGAACCAAACCGGAATTTTCTCTTTCTGGCACGTCTCCAGAACATATCTTGCGCTTTCCTCCGACACGTTGGCGTCGATCACGACCATCCTCGAGTCCTGCAGCCGCTGTCTGCCAATCCAGGCGACGTCGATGCCGGCCAGGACGCCGTCATCGCCGATCACCAATCTGCACTCGCCCTTTCCGTCTAGCAAGATTTCGTAGGCTGCCGTTCCACGGTCCTTGACTCTGCGGACGCCTGCCGTGTCCACGACTCCGCGAGTCTGCTCGATGATCAGGTCACCGGATCTGTCCTGTCCCGCGGCAGACACAAACAGCGGCTTGGCGTAATTTTGCAAGTTTTCCTGCACGAGGTGGCCGATGGCCTCTGCCAGATTCCTTCCTACCCCACCAGCACATTCACTGATGCTGCCTGGCCAGGTGGCCCCATCCAAGGGGATTGGATTGCTTTGCACCCTGACGACCCTGTCCAAGGCACACCCTCCGATCACACTCACTCTGCAACCTGACGAGTTTGATGTGGAAATTTTAACACTGATTTGCGCTGCCGTCTTCGCATTGTTCACCACCAGCGCCTTATTGATGCTCAGGGCGGCCCCTGAGGTCAGTCTGTTCATCTCACCCAAAAGGAAGGGCGTCAGGTCTTTGCCGGAAATCCCTCTCCTCTCCGCGTCCTGGACAGCAACCTTGATCGCGTCCTCTAGGGCCCGACTGTCTCCAGCTTCGGCATCTGGCACCGGTACAGCGAGGATTAACCCTGCGGACTCTGAAACCTTCTCCCAGGCGCGGATGAAATCGGCTGCTTCGGTGGCGGACGGAACAGAGTAAGGAGACTTGCAGCCGCTTTTTGCCCAGTAGAATGCGGGGAAATCGTCCGAGTCGCCGACCGTGACCACCCCGACGCCCTGAGTCTCCAGGTACTCCAGGGTGCGGGGGATGTCAAGGATGGCCTTGGCGCCGCTACACACAACCACCACCGGTGTCCTGCCTAACTCCACGAGGTCGGCGCTGACGTCCATCGTGTTCTCCACGCCGCGGTGCACTCCGCCGATACCACCGGTGGCGAAGACCCTGATGCCCACCGCGTGGGCCACCATCATGGTGCCCGCGACCGTGGTTCCACCGTTCAACCTGCGGCTGATGGCGGCCGGAAAGTCCCGCCGGGACACCTTGATTGCGGGTTCCTTCTTCAGCGCAAGGCTCTCCAGCTGCTCGGGGGACAGCCCCACCTTGATTCTGCCTCTGATGAAAGCGACGGTCGCCGGTAGAGCGCCCTCCGCAGCCACCGTCGCCTCCAGCCGCAGGGCGGTCTCCAGGTTGTGAGGAATGGGCATTCCGTGGGTGATTATAGCCGATTCCAGTGCCACAACAGGGTGCTTGTAAAAAAGTGCTTCTTGCACGCTCGGGGAGACGTCAATCAAGGAGTGACTGATCTGCCGCCTGCAGACGGGCGCCCTCAGCGACCTACGGAGGAGCGGACGCGACGAAAACATCTGACGCAACATTTCGAACTCTGCAACAATCCAAATGAAGTGCGTTAGTGTAAAAATAAAAAAAAATTCTTACATGATTATATATATGAATGTTTTGGAACTCTGCGACAATTTTTTTCTATAAAATGTGTCAAATATTTGAGATACCACATGAGCATGGATTACACAATTTTAAAACTTTAGAGGCACACTTCAAACCGTCTAAAACGACCGATTTAGAGGCTCTAATTCATGTAAAGGTGCCAAAAAACTGTATTTAATTGCTTGTGAAGCCCCCGGTAAATATACCTTATAAAAATACGGAAACTGGACTGCTTGTTCGGTGCTTCTAGGATATTTTTAAGGATATTTTTTAAATGCATTGAAAATCTACTTTTTGAAAGCTATGGTGTTTATACATAGACAGAAAAAAATCAAAACTTTAGATAGTGCTGATATTAAGTCATATTTCGGC
The DNA here is from genome assembly GCF_949628265.1 of Cloeon dipterum. Classification (NCBI taxonomy): domain Eukaryota; kingdom Metazoa; phylum Arthropoda; class Insecta; order Ephemeroptera; family Baetidae; genus Cloeon; species Cloeon dipterum. Next base: position 13,787,390 of record NC_088790.1, read on the forward strand.
TGTTTGATAATGATAATAATAGTCTATAAAGCGACGTCCACAAAATAAATTTTTTTACGTTCTATTGTAATAACAAACAGATAGTGTATGACCAATTTTTTTTATATATTTTTTTCTGAACAAATTTCTTAAACCTGTCTAGTGTTATTAAGCCAATTGTTACGATTTCTGAAAGAGCTTCGCGTAGAGAGTATAAACCAAGAAAAAATTTTTAAGGGGCTATTGTATACCTTTTTTTAAATAATATTTTGACTGCACATGCAAGAGTAAACAATTGCTAAAATCACCTTTAAGGGATTTTTCTTGATTTTGATTTTAAATTTGAGCAGTACAGGAAAATTCTGAATAGCTTTTTTACTAACAAATTTTTGTTTAATGAGCACGCTTATTTGGATTATCACGTTTTTATTTGTTCCAAAAAGGATCATGGGACAAGTATAAATCTTTTAATTGGTAAAAGTGCACGTCGTGCTGCAAAGGTAAAAATCCTCACGGAGATTATGTATCAAATTCTCCAAATTCTAATCAATTCTTAAATGCATATATAACATATCGATAAAGACTCAAAAATATCATTAACGACCATCTAAGTTTAATGATAATGTGGTTTTAATTTTATATATCCTCATTTCCTTTGTAATGCAAGCTATTATGTATTTTAAAATTGTGTGCAAATTTAAAATCATTTTTATTTTCAAAAAACTACTTAAAAAGCATTAGATAATTTTTTTATTAAAAAGCTAAGAAAAAATTTAGTTGATAATATGTTATTTGAAAACTAATTATTAAATTGTATACGAAAATTACTGTTACTATTTATCACCAAACAAAATTAATTTAAAAGAAAAAATGTATAATGAAGTGTTTAAACTATATAGCTGCATATGCAACCGGTGATACCCTCTCTCCGAGCTTTCGCGTACTACAGATGACAACAAACCTCTGCCACGAGAGCGCCGGTAGGAATTAATTATCACGTTGGACAGTGTGTTTGCAGTCATCATCACAAGTATGACGATAATAGCTAAGGGAATTACGAAAACACACGAGTCGTACGATAACAACGCGTGTCCGTAAAAATGCTTACGTGGTGGTGGCCGGCCTAGGAAGAGCGTCAGTGTCTGTCGGACAGCGTCTCTTCAGGCAGCAGCAACTCCAGCAGCGCTGACTCTTCTCGTTTTCTAAAAATACTGTACCCAATCGTGAAGAGCTTTCAATTTAGCCGCGATGGATTCGAACGGCAAGGGCGACTGCAGCCAGGACGTGCCGACTATCTTATCAGTTGAGCAAGTCACGGAGCACCAACTCCGAGACCGGGTCACGCAGGTTCAAAATGTATACCAAGCCAAATTCGGCGTCCAGCCTGATTTTTTCGTCCGCGTCCCCGGAAGGTGATATTTTAATTAAAGTGTTTTGTGTCATTAAATCGATTTTTGCCTAATTTAAGGGTGAATTTGATCGGCGAACACATTGACTACTGCGGATATGCTGTTTGTCCGATGGCCCTTAAACAGCACATTTTGCTTGCTGTTGGCACTTCAGAGGATCCGGTTTTGAATTTGGTCAATGTGGATGGGAAGTACCCCGATTTCAACACGGCAATTGAAACGCTCAAGTAAGTCATAATAATCATTAGGACTGCGCGTTTTAATTTGTTTCTGGTATATATCTAGCTTATAGCTTTTTCTTGGTGAATATTTATATTGATTTTTTATTTTAGATGGAAAAAGTAAAATTTTATAAATCTTTTATTCATCATATTTTATTATGAATGAAAATTTACCAAAGGAATTATTAAAAAAATGGAAATATGGAAAATTTTCTTAAAAATATCATTTTCCAATGTTGTGACTATCAGACGGAATTTTCGAATATAACTAAAACGAACTTTTTTATGAAAAAATCTTTTAATCATTCAAAGAAAATAATAAAACCTGTTCAATGCGACAGTTGATTTACTTATTTCTACCGTTTAAGTACTACCGTTTTAAGTACTTATTTCTAACATTTAAGCAATGGGAGCCTCGGGGGTGCTCATTGTCAGCTAAAGAGGGGTATCATGAGGCCCATGTTAAATGTATGAGCGCCCGATTAGCCAGTCCAACCCTAATACTAATAGTGCTCAAAGCTATATAACATAAATTAATATTAACTAAAATTCCGAGAGAAAAATTTAGGTCGTCACAAAACAATATTTTAGAGCAAGTACATATTAATATCGCAAACAGGATTGACGTCAGTGGCCCTCCCCAGTGGCACCAGTACTTCATGTGCGGCGTCAAGGGTGTCTTGGAGAACATGATTGGCCTTCCAGAAAAACTGGTTGGCTTGAATGTGGTCGTTTCTGGCGACATTCCGCCCAGTTCAGGGCTCTCCAGCTCCAGTGCTCTAGTCTGTTCTGCGGCCCTTTGCACCGCTCATGCTTACAAGGTAGAAGATATTCGTCTAAATGAAATTATTCAATAACGCAATTTATGCTATCAGACAAAATTCAGCAAAAGAGAGTTGGCCGCACTAAGTGCCAAATGCGAACGCTACATTGGAACTGAGGGAGGCGGAATGGACCAAGCGATCGCGTTCCTCGGAAACAAAGGTTTATTTTCGCGCAAAAAACATCTTGCAATTTTTACTATTTTTTGCGGCATTTCAAAGGTTGTGCGAAACTGATCGAGTTCAATCCCTTGAGGGACACCAGCATGAAGCTGCCTGAAAATGCGGTTTTTGTCATCTCGCATTCGCTCGCTGAAATGAACAAGGCTGCCACTGCTGACTTTAACTGCCGCGTAGTGGAATGTCGACTCGCTTGCCAGGTGAAATTTGGAGGATGATTTGGATTAAGGAGATTGAAATTAAAACAATCAAATATGAAGATCATCGCCAAAAAGAGCGGACTGCAGTGGGAGAAGTTGACCAGGTTGTCTGATCTTCAGAAGCAGCTCGGCTTCAAGCTGAAGGAAATGGCAGAAACGGTACAAAGATTGCTTCATGAAGAGCCATACTCAAAAACAGAGGTGAGGTGTTTTAAAATGTGTATATCGGAATGTATTTTCATTTCGATTAAGTTTAGTGTGTTACTCCAGATAAGGATAAATTAAAATATTAAAAGCATGTTATTCTCCTAAAACTATCTATGACCACTCAGAATATTGGTAACATATCGGGAGAAATAACTCTATAAACGTGTAAAATTATAAAGGGATGTGGATTTCTGACGGTATTTTTTTTCTTTTGCTTAACTTCCAATCTTCATAGGACCATCAACTGAGCAAAAATCACGCAGTTTTAACGCAATCCCCCACCAAAAGCGTCATAATCGGTTATAAATCTATGCAATGCTTCAAATTTTTTGTTCTTGAGAGAATTTTTTCCAAATTTCGTATAGAATTTTTCAGCTTAAAATGTTTTAAGATAGAGCCTGATTTTTTATGCAAAGTTGTTGCATTTAAAATATTTACAAAGTTTTACAAAAGTAATTTAAATTATTCAAGAGAGAAAAGAGAAATAAAGTTTTGCAACTTGAATTAAATTTTTGAAAAATAAAATTTCCTAACAATAAAAACCATAGGATCCCTTATAGCGATCTAATATTACAAATGATGGAATAAAAATCATCCAAAACATTCTAAATGGACCAAGAACCTGTCTAAAACTGATTCATATTGCACAGAGAAACAGTCTAAAAGGTAAATTATTTTGCTTTTAAACCCGTCTTAAATTCATAGCACCAAAAATATTCATTTAATTTCTCTAGCATTTTGACTGAAGTTAAAGAATGGTGACAATTTATCGAGTGAAATTTCACTCTCCAAATTTTCGCTTCCTAAGAAAAATGCAAGAAAAACGGTTTTAAGATTTACTACCAAAAGAAGTGTCAAACGGCTCGTTATTTTTGGTGCGCAGCCAAGCGAGATCGGTGACTTAAAATAAAGAGTTCTCTTGGCCCGTCGTGAGTCGTGTTTGGGAGGCTGGGCGCGATGGACGACTGCTATGCCAGGTGCATCCGCGAGTACAACACGGACGGCATCCGGCAGCGACTGGACAGGCGCCACGCCGTCCTCGGGTACTGCCACCGGTTTGTGTCTGACAGAACAAAAATTCACGCGCAAATGGGTTGCGTCGTAAAGTGCGCGCCGATTCTGCCGCGTCTTAGCTCCGGGCCGAATGACGGGGCTCCAAGGCTGTCCAGTGCTGTCCAAATTCGTTTTTCGACCACTTTGGGACGTCACTTGGTCGCTGCAAGGAATATTCAACCTGGTGAGTTTTTTAAGTTTATTTGCTTCAAATTTATTTTTAAGAATTTCATAAGCAGTAAATTTGAATTAAAACTAAATGAAAAATTAGATTGATGCTGTTTAATTGCTGGAAATCCCCATGGAATTCTTCAAAAATTATTTTCTCTCCGAATGTCTACCTTCACAATGAAAATAACTTAATTGATTTTTATTCAGAATCCTGAACAATTTCTGTTCTGTGTGATTTCTTATTTTTAAAATTATAATATTTTCAAGGTGAAGTTCTGATCTGCGAGGAGCCCTTTGCGGCAGTTCTGGCTCCAGAGTGCAGGCAAACACACTGCAGTTTTTGCATGAAAAGACCCGCCTCGCTGATTCCCTGCAATTACTGCTGCCTGGTGAGTGATCTCTAGTTATTTCGGCTCCCATTTGGCCTCTGAGCGGCCAGATTTAGCCTGCTCATAATTAGCAACACACGGAGCAAGTCGTGAGTGACATTTTTTCGTCGAGATATGCAACCGGCTGGACATGGGTGTTCGGCTGATTGTCTCAATTCGAACGCGTGGCGTAGGCGTGCTAAGAAAAATAAGCGATATCCTTCAGTTCAGCTCAGCCATCTGTCTGCTTTTTTGGGACCGGTCCAACGCGCGTGAGTGACGTCACCGATGCGTCACAGGGGCCAATCCAATTTACTTCAAAGCGTGAAGCGAATAAATATCTAGAAATGCTCTTGTTTTTGTTTTCAGGCATATTTCTGCAATGAAAGCTGTCGGAGTGCTGCGTGGAAAAAATTTCACGAGATTGAGTGCAGTGTGGCCGCAAAATTTCTTTCCGTGGCCTCCAATGAAGACAACGGCGAGGAAATTCTGCTCGTGATTCGCCTAATCAGCACCGTGGGGCTGGACCAAATAAAAAAGTTCCTCCATGCACCACCGCTGCTAGACCAAAATGGTATTGCAGGATTTTCCAGCGGCAAATACTTCCCTGATTTTAATGCCATTTTCAACTTGGTCACGAATATTGAGCATGTGCCTCAGGACTATCTCAACACTGGTTGCAGAATATCTCTACTCCTTGCACGGTATGATTATTATTATCAATCAAGTTATTATTGATTTAGTTCATTTTCATTTATTGTTTCATTTTTTTTATTAAAATGCGTCTGGAACAAACCAAAATGCTTCAGTAAAATTACCGAAATTTATTTAATTCTGAACAGTATTGCTTCCTGGGGATACAAAAATTAGAGATAAAACCAAATAAAAGCCAATTTTATCATCATTTATTGAGAATCGAAGATATTTTGAATAGATAATTTAAATTAATCGTTTGAAGTAAAATTTCATGAATAACTGGCATCTAAAATTTTCACTCATTTTGTGCAGATGCTTCAACGTTGATGAGTCGTATGCTGCAATATTCTTGAGGATCATCCTTGGATTAGATAGCAACACTCACTCGATGCGAGAAATGATAAGAAGCGAGCAGCAAGTGTTGAAGTTCAATGTGTTCGGTTGCGCTATTTACCCAAGTGCCGCTCTTTGTAATCACTCTTGTGACCCAAATCTGTTTAGAGCCACGCACGGCAACTATACAGTCCACAGGTTTATTTTCAATAACAACTCCTGAAAGTTTGACCAAAATGCAATTTATAGAGCAAGGAGACTGATTCGTGAAGGAGAAATTTTGGCTGAATGCTACAAAAGTCTGTTCATTCACGCACCACTGAAGGAGAGGAAAGCCTACCTGAAGACCTTTTATTACTTTGACTGTGGGTGTGAGGCCTGCGAGAAAAACTGGCCAATGATGGAGTATCTGCCCGACAATCCAGTTTTTGGCAAAGGCGAAACTAAAAAGTGGGTTGACTACAAGGAGATGCTGAAAGAAGTACAGGCCTCGGAAAATTCACAGCTTTTGACGAAGAAAGAACTAGAGACGCACGTTAAAGCGCTCGTGTTTTTGGTCTCGAATGACAAGAGGCTCTGCAAGCTCGCTTTTGAGTTGGAGAAGAAAGTTCAGAATTATTACTGCTCTCAAGGCAACTGTTACTTTAAAAATTTAGACTGACTGTAACAAAAAGTGATATAAATTGATTAAAGAAATAAAATTAGGTTGAATAAAAAGACTTATTTATTTATCCTACAAATTTGCATAAATTTTCCTTTACAAAGTTACCTCTAAATCACACATGTATTATTTTGCAGATATGTGAGATTCTAGAAACCACTGACGATGAATTGGAGAAACTCACTCTGAGTGAAAACACCAAGAACATTCAGAAGTTCAAGCTTTACCAGCGAGCTCTACATGTTTACCAAGGTTATAAAACAAAATTTAAAAATGTCTAATCATAGTTAAATCATTTTTCAAACAGAGGCGAGCCGGGTGCATCAATTCTTTGAAGCAGGCGAAACCGGTGCTTCTCTTGAGACGCTAGGTGCACTGATGAATTCAAGTCACGCGTCTCTCAAGGACCTGTACGAGTGCAGTCACCCTGGTTTGGACAAACTCGTCTCCATTGGAGAAAATTTGCGCTACGGTGCTCGACTCACAGGGGCAGGGTGAGTGTTCACTCAATCAATATTTTTGCCTTGTAAACTAATAGACAAATCAAAGTTGGGGAGGCTGTTCCGTTGCTCTGACTTCGCCTGAAAACGCCAAAGAGTTTGTGGACACCTTGAAAAGAGAGTTTTACGCGGAGCATCCTCTGGCCAAGGGAAAGGACGTGGACAAGTTGGTGTTTGTCACCGAGCCCCAAGAGGGTGCTTTTATTTTGGTGTAGAGCATGATGTGTTTTTCATGAAAATCTGAACGGGATAAATCATGTGTTGTGCTAGGGCGGATAATTCCCCAATTACCTCAAACAATCAAAATAGATTTTATAGAATGTAGTGAAATAAATAAATGAGTCCCTTTAAATATTTTTTTCTAGTTTAACAACAAAGATCTGAAATTATGTCGTTTTCTTATCGGTTTTTTTTAACAAAACTATTTCTTCCTTCCAATTATTTGTTTGACGATTTTCTTCAGAAGTCAGGAAAACCTCAGTGTAGCCTTTCCTACTCATCATTGTTAGTAATTCATTTTTGCCTCCCTTAATGTTCTTGAATTTTACAGCAAACATCTAAAATTTAATTATTAAGTTATGATTCGTCATCTTTTTTAAAATGTATACTTTTATATCAAGTTTGTCGAGCGCTACTGTACTCAAAACCTCCATTTCGTCACCTCCGATGTCCAGGCTGACCAGTCCAATGCTACTTATGCTTGAGGGAAGAGCTTTAATCACTGAGTAAAGCGGCATGCAATTCAATTCAATGTTCCCAGAGGAAGAATTGACTTTTGGATTGGTCGATTGCGAGAGAAAGCGCACCTTTTAGCATTCAGAAAATCAGATTTGTTCGTTTCCAAAAATGCATTCGGCTCACCAAGGTGGTTCTGTTTTCTAAACTGAGACAAGTGGGCAACAGCCAAGCATTCCTGCCTCTCTTCTTGAGCAACGTGAAGTGCGGCGGATCAGGTTCGATCAGCAAGCCTGTCCACTTGAACCAGGTTTCAAGGTAGAGCGTGTTGGACATAAAGTAGCCGTCTAAAGCACCGCTCTCAATGTAAAATCCCTTTGTTAGATTCTGCAATTTTTTTATCTTCATGAAAAGCCATGATTGAAAGATGGCAAAGGTAAGAGTAAAAATATTAAAATTGAAAGCACATAACAGGCTTTAAGATTGATGAGTGCGAAATATTCCCAAAGACAAATAGAGGGTCAGGACAGTCTCGTTTAGAAATTGGTTCAAGTTATTTCAAACAATATTTAGCCAACTTGAATAATCTTACAAATCTGGGCACTTTTGTGAAAAACCTGGCAGTTTATGGCAGAAACAATGAAAGTTATACCTTATGAGGCAGGTTGAATCATCATTGCAAATTTAATTATGAAGCAGATTTAGTTTTTAATTTCTGGCATTAAAATTAATAATGATTCCCCTACCATGCTTAAAAGAGTGTTGTGCACTTTATTTGCCAGTCCTCTTGAAGTGTCATAGTCTGGTTGTTTGGTAGGAGTCTCTGGCGGCGGGATTAACAGATTGTTTCGAATGTGATCAATCACACGGTCATCATCTTGAGAATAACTGCTGAGCATCAGTGCTGGAAATATTTCTCGTTTTATTTGTAATCGGGCCTATAATAAAAAGAAATCTCCCACCTTCAGACTTAGAAAACGTATAAAGCTTTCGCAGTTCTGCAAACAATTTTGAACAAAAAAAATATAGGAATTAAAAACACTAGCTTATCAGTGGGAACCTTTGTCGGCGATTTTCGAGTTTTGGTAGGCAAATATGAATTCTTTAGCGAAGCCATGCTTTTGGTAAACTATGGGTCGCATCTGGCGAATTTCCTCCCGCAGCGTTCTCAGCGTGTTCTGCACTGATATGGTCCACCAGGTAGCAACCGCTATCACGGATAGAAGGCGAAAATTGCTCCAAAAAGCACTGTTTCGTGGAAATTTCTCCATGCTCAAGACCATTGCCATATTCAGGTGCTGAAAATACGACGTGGGCTTGCACCGGACGTGTTTTTTTTTATCAATTCCCCGCGAGTGCAATTATCTACATTTTAGATAACTCTTTCACGTTACACGTTGACGATTATTTTCCTTTCACAGTAAAGAGTGATACTACTTTTGTAAAATATTATTTGGCACTCAAATATTGCTACAATGCTCGATTGAAAATCCCCATGTTCATTTTATTGCACACCCTTGCATGATACATCACGTCTCAATAATAAAAAAATATAATCTATTTTGAAACTGTTCCTAGATATCACTATTTATTTATTTTTCCTTGTTGTTTCAATCATACTCTGTCTGTCAATGTAAGTAGAGTTTTTAATTCACAATAGCATATATTGAGGAGAGTTACAATCAATAATAAATTAAACTACTAACGCAAATTTTGGATAAATATATCGTTTTATAAATACAAAGTCTTTTTGACTTGATTGTCCATTCTGTTCACATTGATAGGATTTGTCATAGCCATTTTTATCATGTCTCAACAACTCCTAAAATATATTTTAAATAATTCTGTCATTTCTTGATTATATTGTTTTTCGTAAAGTTTTGTTTTATCTGGGGTACACAATAGTACTCAGTTGTATCATCAACACTAATTTATAACAAAATGTGCCTGTCCCTCGATGTATTAAAATTCAGTTTAGCATAATATCCACGCAAAACAATATGTGTCAGCTTTTAAGCAATTTTATCGTTCAACTGACTAAAATAATTTTTTAACAAAGATGAAATCATTGGCAAGATTGTCGTATCTAGTCACATTGCTATGAAGAATATAACCATTTTCCATCATGTGGCGCAGCAATGCATCTTTGCCCTCCTTTATGTTGCTGAACTCGACTGAAAGCGTCTGTAAATGTTCAGAAACGTCAAACTTAATACTTATTACAGAGAGTTGAACGATTACTACTATCGCAATATCAAATGTAATAGGAGATTTAAATAATTAAAAATCATTGACAATGTCCTAGTTAATTAGAACTAAATTAGTATTGAAATATTGTCTGATTGAAAAATATTTTCGTTAAAATTAAATTGTAAATGAGAATATTTAAAAGAATTGGCGTTAACTAGAATACTTATTTTGCAGACGAAAATCAGAAATTGCATGGGTTTTGACGTGACTCTGAAATTTAATATAATGTGGTTTATTTTTATAAAAATCAAATTTACTCGTTCATACAATCATGCACGGATTTTCAGTAGAGAAATTCAAAGAAAGAAAATAAAACGTACGCGTATGTCAAATTTGTTGAAGTCTATGGTGCGTAGAACATCGAGTTCATTTCCTTCAACGTCTAGACTGAAGTAGTCTACTCGTTTTTTATCGAGGGCCAAAAGTAGAGTAGTGATCGGAATGCATAGCAGATCCGTCAACGATCCTTTAAAATTATCGTGCTCCTTAGTGCCCAGTATTCTACCAATATTCCTCGCTTGCATGTATTTTACCTAAAAAACGCAAATTATCAGGATTTTTTTGAAAATTGAAAGAAATTTTTAATTGTTTTGTGAGTGCACAAAAATTTTACCAGTTGCGGCTTTCTTTTGAGGCTAAGACAAGTGGGCGCTAGCCACGCTTTCCTCCTTTTTTGTACAACTTCTTGTATGTTGAGAGGATCAGCTTCGACCAAAAGCCCTTTCCAGTCGAGAAAACGCTCAAAGTAAAGAGAGTTGGAGCGGGTTTCTCCATCCAAAGCGCCGCACTCGATGAAAAATCCACCCTTCTGTGAGATTTGTTGACTTAAGCATATAGCACCACAAGAGTAAATTTTCTTGTGTCTCATACCATTTCCCCTAACGTCTGTCTTATTTTTTCTCCCTGGCCCATTGAGTGATCTCTGGTTTTGGGATCTGACAGGTTATATCCTATTGTAGCTGGTGGTATTAGGTACATGTCGCGGACGATTCGAACCAAAGCCTCGTCTTCTTGGTCCATTTCTGTCATGGCAACTGAATGTTTTGAGTTGTAAACTGAGAATATATATATATTTTTAAAAGTCATATAAACCTTTGTCGAGGGGTTTTGAGTTTTGATAGACGAATCCTTGCTTCTGGAACGCTATTGGTCGCAGAAGGCGGTTTTCTTCTCGTAGTTCACTTAGCTCTTTTTGCAATGAAACGACCCACCAAGTGGCAACAGCCATTACAAGCAGCAGGTATAGCTTGCACCACCATGAAATTCGGGGTATATTTTCGAAGAACACAACCATTTCTGCTTAAAATACGTTTATCGCCAAATGGACACACTGCGGAAACAGTTCAGTCATTGGGATTTCGTAATCAATTTATTTTAGAATTTCAATAGAAGAAAATTAAAAATATTTACCTCGTTTTTTCTATTAATGGTGAGTATAAAATTCGTAAAAACTAGTGTTTTCGGTCCTCAAAGACAAAGCTTAAGCCATTTGACATCAGGGGGTTAGTTTAGAGTTTGAGATTTTTTATTTTACTTTACTGCCGACGTCACCCAGACGTTCAGTCATATCGAAGCTGATCTAGAAATTGGCTTAAAAACTGGGCAACAGGTTTTTCTGGGGGTGTGCGATCTCAAAGCGTGTGTTGTTGGAACTCCTAAAAAGCTATATATTTTATGATCAACAATCCTTGATATATAGCGTATGGGCTGGCGTATCCTCGAGTCTCCAATCTTAACAAACGATTTTTATTTGGTTCTTTTTAACTTCAGTATTTATAGATTCAATACTTACAAAATCTCAGAGTTAAAGAAACGCCTGCTTCAATTTCAGAAGTAATTCATAAAATAGAACGTTCCCGTTCGTGGTAAAAGTCTACCACTCACCTGAACTGGTTATCATTCGTTGGAAGGGGAACTTGTGAGCATGAGAAAATCATGCCATACATGTATTGCAGGAAAATCACACGAAACGAGTGAGTTTTAGACGTAAATAAAAATATATGTAAAAATTGTGAGGCTAAATTATTTTATTTCTAATTTGAATATATCTATATTTGAATCAGGGGTATATGTAAAACATAATAATAGATGTGTATTCGTATATGTACACAGAACAACAATGCGGTTATTACTTATATTGTTAGATTTAAGTGAAACTTTACAGGCCAACAGTTTAGAACATTTTGCATTCTCGAATATGTATAATAGGTACTAGTTCATTGTCAGTGATTCTATTGTTTATGGATTCAGCAACAGTTTTACCTTTTTACAACGTGCAATACGAAATCAGGACCGAAATGACTGTCAAATTTCAGATTGGACCCACTTGCTCGTAAAATCAAACGGTTTTCAATGATTTTTTTACTATTTTGATTCCGCTCGTCTTAATCCATCTAACGGTGTACAAATTATCGGGTAAAGTTTTCTTCTGCGGAAATAAATAAATATATGGTTTATTTCTCCCTAGCCCTCTCTGATTGATCTTTTATATTTGGTTTCGACAGATGGCATCCCTTCATCCTTAGTTTTTTTTTGCAGGAAAACGTTGCAAACGATTTCAACCAATCTCTCGTTTGTTTGGTCCATATCTGTCGATGATTTTCGAACCTTGATATCCTTTTTAATTTCCTCCGGTGAACTATGGGTTGCATCTGGTGGTTTCCCTCTTGAGGAAACAATTTCAATAGAAAAATATTTACTGTATCCTTATTACCGCCTCTAACTAAAAGTATATCTATGCTTGCCGCAAATTTATTATAAAAAATTATCACTGCCCTTTCCTAATTCACGTTTATTAAGTCACATAGAACATAAATAAACAGTCGTACATTTACTTGATGTAGAATTTTATTCAATTTCAATTAAGGGTAATTGCTTCTCTTGATATTTATGAAAAGTCTAGATATTCGTACTCCACTTAATATTATGTGCAAAATATTCACCGTGTTTTATTAAATGTAAAAATCAAATAAACCCAATAATTTCGATGAATCACTTTGGTTGTTTTTTGACAAAGATAAAGTCGTCTCTGGCAAATCCATCGGTTACATTGACTCGATTTTCATAGCCATTTTCAAACATTTATCGCAATATTGCATCTTTGCGCTCTTTCACGTGTACATTCTCAACAGAGTGTGTCTGCAAATAATAAAAATGAATATATATAATATTAAGGTGATGTAGTTGCCTCCAGAAAAAGCTAAGAATTTAACAAAAAATATAAATTTTTTGGAAAGATTTTTTCAGTAGGACAAAATTTAATAACCGCAGTTCGTCTAATGCAAAATGAAATTTAACTAGTTATTTTTTTATCATGATGCAAAGCTGACAAACTGTGGCTTTCGTTCGAGACTGAGACAAGTGGGCGCCAGCCACGCTTTCCTCCTTTTTTGTACAACTTCTTGTATGTTGAGAGGATCAGCTTCGACCAAAAGCCCTTGCCAGTTGAGAAAACGCTCAAAGTTAAGAGAGTTGGAAAGGGTTTCTCCGTCCAAAGCTCCGCACTCGATGAAAAATCCACCTTTCTATGAAATTTATTGATTACAGCACAGCATCAAGAATGCACTATGGCTCTCCATTTCCCCCAAAATATTTCTTATTGCTTCTCCCTGGCCCACTGAATGATATTCAGTTTTTGAATCTGACAGATTATAAGCACCTGTGGTAGGTTTTATGAGAAAAATGTCACGAACGATTTGAACCAAAGTCTCGTCTTCCTGGTCCATTTTTGTGAGCGAAGAATCACACTAGATACATTTACAATTTAAAGTTACTTCGAGATGAAAATATTTATGAGAGCAGAAGAGGTAGTGATAGCCATGAAAGGAGTATCTAGCCCTATCGTTACAATTAGTATTGATCCAATCAGATTTAGTCATAGCTGGAGTTACATAGAATTTCGGGTCAATTGATTGTCGTTTAATAGACATATTATTAAAAAAAAAATCCAAAAGCTTATTTATTGATTAATCAATTTTCATTTCGGAGGAAAACATAGTCTTCGAGGGTGATGTTTGCGCTATAGAAACCCTTCTCAGACATAAAAGTTTTCAAAGTTTCGCTCACATCCTTGTTCTTCCGTGCTCTGTAAACTGCAATAGCCTGTGGGATATGTATTTTAATTTTGGTTGAAAACACTTAATATATACAAATACCTTAATATTTACTTTATCAAATGGAAGCGTTTTCAAAATTTCTAGCTCTCGGCCCTCGTTGTAAAAACTAAAGAAATCAATCGTTGACTTGCCAGCAGCTTTCAAGACCGAAAACAAAGGCATGCATTGCAACAAGGTGCCGTTATCGCTCATTTTGCTGCTTCCGTCAGGTCGCAGATTCAGCATCATCTTCAAATTTTCTAATTTTTTTAATTTTTAAGAGAAATTTTATGAGAAAATATACTTGAATAGGTTTTTTCTCAGGGCTGACGCACGTTGGCAAAATCGACACGTTGCGTTTCATCTTAATTAGCTTGGCGAGTTTTGATGGCTCCTCTTCTATTACTAGTCCTTCCCAATGATAAAATGTTTCCAAAAAATGCGCTTGCGAATAATGACCATCGAACGCACAACATTCGACGTGGAATCCCCCTGTCTTAAATTTTTTATGCTTATAATTTAATTAAAATATGAAATAGGTGGTGTCACCATATTCTTATGGTAATTCATCACCGCGGTTAAGATGCCTCTAGAGCGGTCAAACCCCCAATCAGGGCCCACGTACATAGGTGGTGGAATCAAAAGGTTGTGTTTGATGTACTGAATCAGATTCTCGTCCTCTTGCGAAAATTCACTGACCAGCTTTCCTAAATAGATAAATTTTGTTATTCGTTTCGAAAGCAAAGCAGGAATCACTAACTTTCAGTCTGCGAAAAGGAGAAATGTGGTCTGCTTTCTGTGGGGGAAATATTATTAAAATAAATATCAATTAGAATAGTGAAAATTCAATACCATCCTCCAAGTGTGATGTGTTTTCAAAGGTAGAGAGCACCTCCTTCATGTACGTGTGGCTTTGATAAACAAAGAGCTTGAAAGTGGTGACCTCTTGGACGAACGACCGGACGGACATTTGCAGAGAAATTGTCCACCACAGGGCAATCACAGCGGCGGCCGCCAAGTATAAGTCCTGCGTACGCGACATTTCTTCCGCTTTAATGTGAAGGGAGTCGAGCGGTGACAGCGTGGCGCCAAACTTTATCAACTCATATATCGCTATACCCACACATTTATTTATTTCCACCACTTCCAATATACATACTACAATTTTTCTATAAGTCACAATACATTATTGATTATAAGTGAAATAGTCTTTTTATTCATTTAATCTTTTTTCATGAATATAAAGTCATTGGCCAAGTTGTCACTCCGAGTTACAGTGCTGTGGACCTCATAGCCTTTTTCATTCATAAAACGCTGAACCATGTCTTTGCCTGCCTTCACGTGCTTAAATTCCACGGACAGCGTCTGAGGAAAAAAATAAATATACATTTTCATACCATTACCGATATATTTTGTACATAATAGCAAGTTATTAGGAGACACAGAAAAACCCAGTATTTATGTTTTAAGTGGCATTGATTTGATAAAAAAAAAACTACAAATAATTAAAAATATTAACGTCTTATCTTTTTCTACGCTGTTTTTTTCAAGGAAAAGTTGACTAAAATAAGTACATATTTAAAAATTGCTACAAAACCAATCTTTCTGAAGGGGAAAGTATTTCGGCAAGGCTAAACACGATAAAAATTTAGCTGTTTGATATTTTTGTAAAAATTTAACGGTTTGATTTTTTAATAAAAAAGGCTGCCTCTCAGTAAACTACCAAACATGAAGCAAAATTGTATATTTTTTTCCTTGACTTTAGTCCGATTAAGTCGGTTTTAAGATTGTTCTATAAAGCTATATCATTACGATTGGACGACGTGTAAATTTTTCACGGGACATCACTTGCTGCAAGATTTGAACTGCCTTTGCCCCGCACCGGGGTCTTAAATTGAAAAATTAGATATAATTCTCGAATATACAGAAACCAAGCATATTGGCAAGAAGCGAGAGGGAGTGCTGTCACACACGCCTTCAAAATCCACATAGACCCAAGCTATTTTTAAGAACAGAAACTCAAAAACTCTTATAATATTTGCAACAACGCGCGGTGGTGCACTTCACTTAAAAATGCGAGCTAATCAAGATGTGTTGGATGTGTATATATATTCATAGAGGGTTTACTAACCCGAATGTCGAATTGGTCAAAATCTATGGTGCGTAGGACCTCAAGTTCGTTTCCTTCGACGTCCAAGCTGAAGTAGTCTATTCGCTTTTTATTTAGGGCCAAAAGCAGGGTTGTGATCGGAATACACAGCACTTCGGTCGACTTTCCATTGAATTCAACGTTTTTGCCCAGAATTTTCCCAACGTTCTTCGCTTGCATGAAGTTGACCTACGCAAATAGATAGTGAGTACGTTGTTTTTAAAAGGCGTGAAAAATACTCTGGAGCAAAGATTTAGATGCAGTTTAATAATTAAAAAAGAAAATATTTTTAGGGCACTTTATTGGATTTTTGTAGGTATATGAATGATATCAATAAAAAATGTCATGATTATCAATGCAGGCATTTTTATGATTTTGTCAGTCTCTCAACTATTTTTGTGCCAATAAATCGGTTCTGCTCTTATACATTCATTCTTACCAACTGAGGTCTTCTTTCGAGACTAAGACAAGTAGGAGCTAACCACGCTTTCCTTCTCTTTTGAATCACTTGCTCAAAGTTAAGGGGGTCTGCCTCCACCAACAACCCTTCCCATTCAAGAAAACGCTCAAAGTATAACGAGTTAGAGCGAGTTTCACCGTCCAAAGCGCCACATTCAACAAAAAATCCATGTGTCTGTGGAATAAATGTGTTTGTAAATTAAAAGAACTTTAATTTCAAAACTCTATTTTACTAACCATTTCTCCCAAAATTTGTCTGATCTTGTTTCCCTGACCCATGGACTGATCATCTAATTCTGGGCGAGTGAGATTGTATTCCATTGTGACCGGTGGTAGAAGAAATCTTTCGCGAACGATTTGGACCAATTCTTCGTCATCTTGGTACATTTCTGTGATGATTGCAACTAGAAGTTCAATTAGGTGGAAAAATTTAATTTTGTTCTATAAGCACCGTGAATTAAATATTTTTAATTCAGTTGTTTTGCGTTTAAATTTTGTTTGTATTTTGACATGTAATTGAATGCGCTTTTCTTAAATTTATAACTTAAACATCACAACGAAGGGTGAATCTTTAAACTATCTATTTGAATATTCGCTGAAATCAAACAGTGAACTTGGCTGAAATAATTGGTATATTAAATATACGTACTTTCTCTTTGCGAATATTTATATAGGTCCCAGACATCTGAAAAAGAATTAGGGAATATTTGCAATTGAATTTTTACAATTCAGCCACGACTCACCTTCTATTTCTGAATTGGAAGCTATAGAGAACAGTTTCCCGCTCTGATAAACAGCAATCCATTTTTAATGAGTTATACATATCGAAATAACAAACAAAACGCTCTTACTTGCTCTTTCCATTCGACCAAATTTCCATAGTTCCACACCACGAGGATCACGATTAAAAAGAGGAATACTTTCCCGTATCTTTTCACTACTTCAATCACGCCCATGAGCTCGACTCCAAATGGATGTAATATGGGTCACAAACCGCTGTGTGTTTCCGCTCTCGCTTTCGTTTATGATAAAAAAAGTTTGACTCTATGCGCTGAGCAAACTTGACTGTTGATAACAGGCATTATATAAATGACGTAATCTTCTTTACCAAGCTTAAATATAACGAATGTGGACCAATTGCAATGCGCCGTGTTAATCAAAGAAATAGCTTAAAGGTAAAAAACGTATATATGTATAACAGATTATCCGTGAATATATTTGATACGTATCATGATTTTCAGGGCTTCATCAATCAACGTTGACAAGTAATAAATAAGTAGAGCTTTACAGGCTAACAATTAAGAACCTCTTGCATTGTTGAGTTTAGCAAGTAGTTGTGGTTCATTGAGTTTATTGTTTGTGAAATTCAGTTACATACAGTTTATCTCTATGCTGTGCAATAATGAAACCAGGACCAATAAGCGACAGTTTCTAGATTCTAAACACAAAATAATAAATTGAATCGCATCTGTAACCAATAAAACAATGCAAAACTTTATCCTGAGTACAAAAGATTATCTTTCCTCTTTAAACCATTTTTTAATGTTTTTGACGAAATAATCTGCAGATCAAAGCGTCGGTCGAATTTTTGAGTTGGCTGACGCGTTAACGAACAAGGGAAGGCCAGTGACGTGTTCCCGAAAATTTTAACTTCAACATTGACGATGACGTTGCAATGTGCTGGATGCTCTTAATTACCAGAGCTTTTCCTGCTTCCACTATAAAAATTTCCAACGGTGCTCTAAATTTCAGATTATATACCTGCGCACCTGTAAAACAGCTTTTGATTTTTCTCACTGAAATCATTGAATTTTCAATGACTCAAAGACCAGGAAATATTTCAATTATGACCTAAAAATGAATTAAATGTAAACTTAAAAAACATGACAACCTGAACATCTACCAGCTAAAAGTTCGTTTTTCGTTGTTATTAAGTTCAAAATAAGTTTTATAAATATAGGTTTGAAATTATTTTTACTCGAGGGAAAAGCATTTCTTGTGATTTAAAAAAAAATTTATCCAAGTCACACGTAATGTTTATTTTTAATATGAAGTTTCCTTTATTTGTAATTTGGGAGGCAAATGATAAGAGCACACTTCAAGAAAAACAACTTTAAATGATAGCAAGGAAAACCATTTTTTTGCTATCATTTAATTACTTGTGTTTACAGATAAGAGAAAGTCGCAATTTTTCTTCAAAATATGCCTTACAGAGCAATAAAATCAATTTAAAATTGCAATTTAAATTTTTCCTTGAGAAAAAAAAATAGAAAATCTCAATACTGGATCATTTTATCATTAGACTAAAGATTGCAAGTTGTTTTCTTGTGTTTTGGGGTTCAAGAGGAATCAATTATGGTATCATTTAAAGACTTAAAAATTATTATCTTAAGAGCAAGTTCACTGATTTCATATTTTAACAATCAACCGATAAAATTATCAGTGTGTATTCCCTGTTGTATTAAACGCAAGATGCCTCCGATGTCTCCATCTTTCCAAAGAAGCAGTAAACAATAGCCTCCACTTGGTGACTCAGAAACTCAGACATTTTACTTATTGTTATTTCGTAACACACGCGTTAACTCGTCCCTGCCCGACTGAGAGAGGAGAGTGAAATCATGCTCGGAATGTACGGCCACGCCAGTGGAATACAAATTGTTTTGAATGCTGCTGACCCAACGAATTAGCGCACGAGAAGAGGAGGTGAAAGTCTTCAGTGTCAGTGAGTCTGGCTCGGAGCAGTGTGCGCGGTGAGAGCAGTCGGTGCGCGGTCGGTGCGGCTCTCGAAAAAAAGCGCTAATTCAAACGCCCGATGTGTAGTACTTTTTGACGCTTATCAGAGGGACTTTTGTGGTTTGGCGCGAGGAAAACCATGCTGCAAAAGCAGGCGAACTTGGAACCTAAGCAATCAGTTCCGCTCAAGAAAATGGCCAAAGGAGTTTACAGCATAAGGGCGGAACTAACTAGACGAATTGCAGCCTGGTCCGACGCAGACGTCGTTGATTTCCTGCAGAAGGTTTGCTTTCTTCCAATTTCCCGATCCGATTTTCAGTCTCTCTTTCGTAGAACAAATTATCAGACTGCTGTCACGCGATATCCAGCCGGGGCATCACTGGACAGAGTTTATTGGTGAGCTGCTCGTATTTATCTTTTTAATTATTCCTCTTGCCGTCGTATAACTCCAATTATTTATGGACCGAAGGACTCGAATGACGTCAGTTTGTCGGTGCTGAAAAAGGATATTGGCATGGTCAAAGTCAGGTACGTGACTTTTGAGGCAAGGACACTTTTATTTTCTATTGTTGTTGCGGCTGCCTTTTTCGGATTTCAATTGTGAAGAAACTGCAAGAAAGTCACTATTTTCGAATTTAAAACGGGTTATTGGGTAATAACTTGACGCTCCTGTTTCATCAGCTGTCTCAGTCGATACAAAGGGGCTTTAAAAATCTATTCTTTGTTTGAAGATGGAATGTTGCCCAAAAAAAGCAAATGACTAATAATATATGTGTAGCATTGAAAATATTATTGCAGCTCAACTGCTGAATTAAATAAGAATAAGCAAAAGTAATTTAATTTTGATTGAAACGCTCCAAAAAAACATCTCCTTTGTTTACCTGAATGTCACAAATCTCTATTACTCAAGAAATTTAACAAATTTACAGATTTGTTAATTCTTGAGAAATATTTGTAACAGCACTTCTTCAGTACGCGAAGGAAGTTGCGTCGAAAATTATTATCACACTGAGATTAACAACTTGTTTCAAGTGTTGCGTTCAAGTTTAAACTCTAGTTGAATATGACAAAGAGAGTTTCATTTTCAACTAAGTCATTAGAAATTCGTAAAATGTCATGAGCTTTTAACATTTTATTCTAGATTATTTTTCAATTACAAACGCAACTAAATTAAATCTTAACAGTACCTTCCAGTTGGCTCAAATCGACAAATCTTTAGTCTTGGTCAGTCCCAAAAGAGGCTAAAAAGACGTGGTACGTCTTTGAATGCCCCTTATCCCTTAGTTTGGTGTTTATTCTGATGAAAAAAAAAAGAATTGAAGGTTTAACTTCCTTATCAATTTTTAAAGGAAAGTTCTGATTGTTACAACAGGATGAATGGCGTGTTTAAAATAAAATTCTTCATGAAAATTTTAAACAAATACGAGGGCAGACACAAATCGATTTAAATATTAGAAAGATTATTAAAAGCAAAAATTTAAAAAATCAATAGGCAAATATTAAATGGACTATCAAGAAATATTATATAAAAATTCGCAGATTGCTGACACAACTAATAAAAGATTTGAAAGAAACCCCTGAGAAATACGTCTCAGCCGATAGCTGCGACTGCTCAACAGAAAACACAGAGTAAACAAACACTTGGTTGCATTACTCGCGCACTGATCGATTCCAAACAGCACAGTTTCGCAAAACATGGACACAAGGTCGCGGAAGCCGCCCATGCCACCCCCGTCTTATTCATACGAGGATGAGGAGGAGGTTGTGTATATGAACAACGATAAAGAGCTGGACAATGCCCAGGGTTCGTCGCAGCAGCAACAGTATGACGACGACGAAGGGGACGACGACGACGACAACGGCTCGTGGGCCTCGGACGATTTCGATGAAGAGGTCGAGTATGGCAACGTTGAAACCCACCCGCAATATGAGGAAGGTTATCTCCCAATGAATCCGATTTCACCGAGCATGGTGCGTCTAACCGACTTGTCCGAGAATCCGTCTCTTTCCGCAATTTTTTTTTTTCATTGATGATACGAACGCTTTATATGCTTTTGAAACGCACCTTAATCTGTCTTGCTCAGCACTTTGACTTTTTGATGTGCAATCAAAATAAATATACTGAGCTTTATTATTTCGTTTAGCAACCTCAGCTGCCGATGAGAGCCGGTGCCATGGATCCCAACAAAGGAAAGAGGAATTTTGAGCCTCTTCCGCTACCACCAGACATGTAAATCCTCAATTTACACATTCATTTTAAAGTGAAATTGAAATATAATTTAAAAGAAGATGGCATTTTTGCTGTTGGGATAGATTATGGATTTTTTTTTCTTAAACTGTATTTTAGTGATGGTGTGTTATTATTTGACCAAGTAACAGTTTAATTTCAGATTTGGTTAAATTTCGAAAAATTGAACACTTTTTTGCTTGTTTTCGAGTCTTTATGTCGCGATCTATTCAACAGTGTGTGAATTATGAGCCAAATTTCCCTCTTTGGTGAAATAATACATTTTCAAGAGAGAGACGGTGCTCGCCGCCTTATTACAGCATGCGGCGAGATTTGATCGCAAATTTAAGCGGAACTCATCTGGGTTAATTTTTGCTGTTTCCCGATTTTTAGAGAGTATTATTTCCTCTCGTATGAATATCCATATAATTGAAATTATTGGCAAATAATGCAAATTTAAATCTTAAGATAAACAGTAAGTAAAACAAATAAGCAAAAATGCCGCGTGGCACTGGGAAAACATTTAAATCTTCTTTAAGTTTCACTGGAAATGTTAATTCAAAATTTTTGCTTCCATTTTTAGGACGTTGACAGGAAACATTCCACCTCCTATGGTATTATTTCATTTTCTAACAACAATAGTTTTAATTTAAAAAAAAATGCACTGTAGGATGACGAAGACTGCGATTATTTGGATCCGGTGAATGATATTAACCCTGAAGGCGTGAGGAAACTGTCGTTGTCCAAACTGTCAGGCAGCAATAGTTTTGTGGAGCCAACGCTCCCTCCGCGACCGGGAAAGAAAAATAGCCTACCTAATAGACCCTACGAAAGCCACAATTTTGTAAGGAAAAATATCAGAGTGGGCAATTAATATTCCGTCCTATCGCTCTTACAGCAGCATTTCCAGCCTGAAGAGGACGACGACCAAATCGACTATGAAGAACCAATCGGTTCGCCAATGCAACCAAATCATACAAACAGAAAGCTGCCACTGCCACCGACCAACGGTGAAATCTGAAATGTGTTCGGCCTGTTATGGAGATTAATTTTCCCTTTTCATAGATGTCGTCAAGCGTCTGGAGTTGAATGACGAGTCCAAAGACATGATGATGCCGGTAACGTTGATGTAATTTGACTCCAAGTCGCACTCACAGTGGAAATTATATTAATTTTAGAACGGCGTGAAACTGATTCCTTTGTCAAACGGCCTTTTTGGTAAACAGCCGCGAACTCTGCCCCTGTCGAAACCCATCATTATGGACGATGGTAAGTCTCGTTTAATTTTTCGGGCTGTGAATTTAAGACACTCTACCCTTATTTTCTGAGCTTTCAGATTAAATTAGTAAGAACCTTACAATCGACATAAATTAAAATAGTTTAAATCTATGCCAAATTTTTTTAAAACGTCCTGCCTTAGGTCTGATTTGGCCTACAAGGTAATATTTTTAGAAATAAAAACTATGCGGACATTTGTTTCCCTTGAAAAGCTAGAAACCAGCAAAGAAATCGTTACAATATCTTGATTGTTGAACCAATTAACTTATTAAGCTTCATTTAAATAATTAATTTAAAGTGGGTATAATAAACTAACTATTCCAAAATTTTATGGAAAAAATCTTCCATTAACTAAAAAAATCAGTCGCAAAATCGACAAAAATGACATTTTCCTTAAAATTTCTCTTAAAAGATGAATTATGCGGTAACAACGTTTACCCGAAAACCAACACAAATCATCCTTAAACTGTTTAATTTTCCTCAGAAAGCGCCAAAAACAAGCAAAATTAGTCGACTATTTGACCAAAAATCCGTCTAAAATTCACAGTTCTAATTAATATCAAAAGTGACGTGCAACCTGATATTTCAAATCGTATGTAAATTCGTGGGCCACATGGAATCCATTCTTCTTCGCCGAAAACATTCTTTTAATTGAATGGAAAAAACTGCTGTCTTCTCCGTTTAACGCTTCGTGGCTTGAGCAATGAGAGAAAAATAATAGTGCAGCTGTCACGTATTTCTCTCGGCTCATTGTTTTTTCTTGGCCCGTTTTTGCTTCCGAGCAGCATGTGTGTACCGCTTCTTCTCTCAACATGCACGCTGGCTCGTCAGTCAGTCAGTGCTGATGTGAGAGGCTGTGAAGATGCGACGCAATGCGATGCAAGGCTGCCGCCTCCACCGCCTCCGTCCCCTCTAGCCTGAGGCGCGTCTCGTCCTCCGCCAGCAGATTTTCCTATCAAACCTCAGACTCTGTAAGAAATTATTTGGAGGAAGTGAAAATATTGCCAGTTATTGAATTTTTAAAATTTAATAAGCAATTCATATTTGATAAGTCTGTAAAACGGTTTTGTTGTTGTAATTTATTCCACCTGTTTTTCACTTGGTGCGTTTTTAATTAAATGATTGTTTTTCCTCCGTGCCACTCAACATAGAAAAATACGTTCAAACGGGATTTTTTGAGTTATTTTACTCCAAAATTTTTCTTTTCAGAACTAATGGGGGCACGTGGTGTTTAGTGCTGTTAATAGGAGTTTTAAGCTTCCAAGTTCTTCATTAGTTATTTTTTTAAATTTAGAATTGTCACCATACTTGAAAATTTTGCGTTCATTTTTGGATGGCGTGTAAATTAAATTTTACGGTTAATTTTAAAACTTTGGTGCTCGTGTTGACTTTAGAAGGCGACAGGGTGTTGTTGCTGCTGCTATTTCGCGAGGGTGGTGAGCTCGGTGTTCCTAAATCTGCTGCAGAGAATTGGCTCCGAGTGCGTCGACTTGGTGGTGGCGACCAGGGAGCAGCTGAGAAACATGATTCGCAGGCTTTTGCAGCTGCACGAGGAGTATGGTGGTTCTGTCTTTGGTGAGCGTGCTTCTCGAGAGGAATGTGTAACTGTGTTAGCTTGCATGTGTTTGCTGTCTACCCTTTGCTTTGCCTCTTGTGCACGCTCTTATGCAGACTTTATGAATTTGTTTCAAACCATCAAAAATTGAATTGTAATATATAATTCGGGAGCATAATTCCTATTAAGTCTTTGGAATTTTTTCTGGGGTCTTTCTGTAAAATAAATCATACGTGTAAGTTGACTTTTCGGACTGAGTCGATTTTTTCTTAGTTATTCTTAGGAATGTAAAATTTAATTTATTTTTACTTCTATGCAAATAGTCGTACGTCGTTGGCGTTCAATAAATATTATATCAATATGCTTAAAACATATATACTTACAGTTAAAGAACATTTAAACATTATTATTTGTAGCGGTAAATATAGATAACACAAGCATATTGCAGCATTTCTTATCTAAACGTGGGTAGTCTCCAAATAAATAATCAGTTTTTCAATTTTCTTGAACTCTCTCCGAAAAGAAAAATAAAATGGATGGTCACTAGATCTTTGATTTTAAGGAACTAAATTTTTCAAAGTTATATATATATATATATATATATATATATATATATATATATATATATATATATATATTGACGCTTGAGCTAGAAAGCAATCAAAGATTTCAAAGCCTAGATTTATATTCGCACATAATTGAACTAGTCGGAATTTGCCAAGAAATTTGGCTTTTAGTTGATATTCAGAAGCAAATTTTTACTTAGAAACTCATAATTAATTAAGTTGTATTAAAATTGGCCATCTATTTAGCTTCGAAAACATTGTCAACCAAAAAAGATTATCTGATGATTATTATTATAAATTAGATGCTTCCTTATCAGTAACCCCAGATTCTGTGTATCCTCGTACATATAGCTAAAATGAAATACACAATAAGTGATTTTAACTTTCATAAATCAATAAAAAAACATTACACAAAAACTTTTTCTTGAAATTAACAATACTTTTATCTGTTCTTAATACTGTTCGTTCAGGTGGTTTAAATATGTAGTGAGAGAATGTGCCTTTTAAACTTCACAAGGCAGCTGTGCTTGCTGTTAGCTAGTAGTTATGTATTAAAATACCCACAAAAGCGGACCCCCGCGGTGGCACCCCCAGCGCAGGCTGCGCTCTCTCGCTCTTTAAATCAGTCATTCGCTTTCCCTGCTCGGAAGCGTTTGCCATGGCGAGCAGTACGTGCGTAACCAAGACGTTTGTCAAAATCGCGAAAAGACCGGCCGAGGATCCGAATCGGCGCCTGCAATCAGTCAGTCATTGTCCGTATTATGTGAACATGCCAAGCGGCGGGCGCAGCCTGGCCAGCTTGCGCCGCAGTTTGTCCCTGCAGGAAAACCTCTCGCACTACGTCGTCATGTCAGCTAGGCCAAGGAGTGTCCCTGGTAAAAATCGAAGGCTTTGTTCTTTTTTTGGTTCCTTATACCGCATCAGGTTACTCTTGTTCTGACTTTAGGAACATAACTATGCACGTTTTTGAAGGCTAATTATTGTGAGCAAACCAATTTATTGCATGCGTGTTCAATTTTTAAATGAGTTTATTTTAGATTTAAATTTTTAATTTAAAAATTAATTGCTATTAAAACATTTAAAGATAATTTCAAAATAGTTAAAATAAAATGCATTTATTTTATAAAACAAAAATTTTAAACGTTTATTTAATATTTAAAATTACGTTAAGCATAATATGTTAAATTTATATTTTCATGAAATTTAATCTTTAATTAATTTAAATTGACTATAATTTTATTTTATATTTTTAATTATACATATATAGTAAACTTACAATAAAATTTAAAATTTATGCATTTTTACGCATATATTTACGCATTTTTACTTGACTAAATCAGCTCTGGCGAAACAATTTTGCTGGTCCATTGTAAAACATTGAATTATGATTAATAAGTATTAATTATAAAATGTGCACGTTATTTGAACAGATACACAGCAGTTACAGCTTCCAAGTACCACATAAGACAACTTGACCATCCCACATGCATTATTATGAGCAGTTATTCGCGAGATTGGAGGTCGATTGGACGCGATTTTTCGGCGTAGAAATTTTTAGGTGGCAGTTATATTTGCTTAAAGTACTTGTTAATAGATGGTGAAATTCCAAATTTGAAGCTCGGGAATGGGGGCGTTCCCTATTTTTTCGGTATCTCAAAAATACCCGAAAAACGAATTGTGTTAATGAATTCTAAACTGCAACTCTTGACTGCATTGAGGTATCACCTTGAAATTTTCACTGCCCAACCTAGTTTTTGATCCTGAACAACTTTTACATTTACAAAAAATTCGCAGGTCGAAGGTCAAGGTCACCTTTTGCGACCTTTTTTTGAAAATTCAAAATTAAGGGATGATAGCCCCCTACGATTTTTTTGGGGTTCAGGGCTGAAATGTAGCCCGTGAAATTCTGCACAGACACACCAAGTTTCATAGGTGCAATCGCGATACTTTTGCTGCAATTCGAATTTGAAGTTTGAAAACTTGCTCGAGGCCGCTTTACCGCGCGTGGACTTTGAGCTGCGAGCTAACCTCTTGTTCGTCAAGTTGATTTTTTTCGCATTTCACTTGCTTAGAAACACCAATGGGGCCTAGGGTAGACCAAGGAAGGTCAAAATCGACCTTCAGGGTCTGTCCCTGACGTGACCCTGAGCTCCGAAATATCGAAAATTTTCAATTTCATCGAACTTGGTGTCTTTTCATAGGTTTTCACCACCGTAGAGCTCAAATATACAGCCAAAACTGCCGAATGACAATCCTGAAACCGGTTCTTGAAATAATTGTGGTAGCCATTAATCCAGACGTGATGTGTGAAATGGTCAAAATTTTGAAATTTTTAATTTATGAAAAGTTCTTCTGTTTCGTACACACGAAGTTTATATTGAATTTTAAATAAACCGATCGTTTTTTACAAAGTTAACAAATTTATTTAGAGCAAGAACAAATAAATTACATGTTTAAAATTTTTATTTAAAAAAGTAAGGAAACAAATTTTTTTATTTTTTAAAAGTAGATTATTTGTTATTGCATTTAATAACATTTTTTCAAAGTATTAAGCATATAAGATCCTTTATTATCAGCACATATTATACTTCATATGTGCAAAATAGAAGCATCTTTTCATAAATTAAAAATTTCAAAATTTTGACCATTTCACACATCACGTCTGGATTAATGGCTACCACAATTATTTCAAGAACCGGTTTCAGGATTGTCATTCGGCAGTTTTGGCTGTATATTTGAGCTCTACGGTGGTGAAAACCTATGAAAAGACACCAAGTTCGATGAAATTGGAAATTTTCGATATTTCGGAGCTCAGGGTCACGTCAGGGACAGACCCTGAAGGTCGATTTTGACCTTCCTTGGTCTACCCTAGGCCCCATTGGTGTTTCTAAGCAAGTGAAATGCGAAAAAAATCAACTTGACGAACAAGAGGTTAGCTCGCAGCTCGAAGTCCACGCGCGGTAAAGCGGCCTCGAGCAAGTTTTCAAACTTCAAATTCGAATTGCAGCAAAAGTATCGCGATTGCACCTATGAAACTTGGTGTGCCTGTGCAGAATTTCACGGGCTACATTTCAGCCCTGAACCCCAAAAAAATCGTAGGGGGCTATCATCCCTTAATTTTGAATTTTCAAAAAAAGGTCGCAAAAGGTGACCTTGACCTTCGACCTGCGAATTTTTTGTAAATGTAAAAGTTGTTCAGGATCAAAAACTAGGTTGGGCAGTGAAAATTTCAAGGTGATACCTCAATGCAGTCAAGAGTTGCAGTTTAGAATTCATTAACACAATTCGTTTTTCGGGTATTTTTGAGATACCGAAAAAATAGGGAACGCCCCCATTCCCGAGCTTCAAATTTGGAATTTCACCATCTATTAACAAGTACTTTAAGCAAATATAACTGCCACCTAAAAATTTCTACGCCGAAAAATCGCGTCCAATCGACCTCCAATCTCGCGAATAACTGCTCTTATTAATTTATTTTCTTCCTTTATGTGTTTTGCAGAGAAAAACGTGAGGACTCCATCGTCAAGCACTTCCTCGCCGTCCATTTCTCGCTCGACAAAAGGCCAGCTGAACTCACCGAGTCAGCAGAGGCCACTGCCCGAGCTACCATCACCGGTTTTCAAGTCGCAGCCCAAGATCGCAGAAGGGCCAAACGATGCCATTGAAAAGGCCCGTTGGTTTTTCCAAGTAGACAGAAAGCAGGCCAATGAACTCCTTCGCGAGTGTGGTTAGTACATTTTTAGTAAAATATTTGATTGATTGAGTTTATCTGTAATAATATTTCATTTCGGCCACTTATCTATATATATATATTTCCTTTTACATCATATTATTTTAAAATGTATATATATATATATATATATATATCTAAAGAGCCTAAAAATTATTATTCCCATTTTAGCTGCTTCTTGTTTCTCTTATTTTTTTAATAAAATAAAATAAAATTGTTATCTTGGCACAAATATTTTCATTTACTTCAAAACTCGCCGAAAAGTTAAAAAAATGTTGATTTAAATCTTTCGATTAAACGCCTTGAAAATTCCGCTTCCGGTGCAGTTTTTATTCAATAAATAAAAAAATCAGTGCTAAAAAGCTCAAACTTACTGTTAAGAAATTTAATGCGAACTGGCTCGATTCGCAATACATTTATTTTCTAATACATCTATTTTTATAATTTTATTTTAGGTTTTGATGGCTGTTTTATGATACGAAACTCGTCAAAAGAGGACGCGGCGTTCACCCTCAGCGTGCTGCACAAGACCAGACTGTACCACATCCAGGTTCGAAAACGGGCAGACGACCTGTACGCCCTGGGAAAGGCGAAAAAGAACGAGCATGTGAGAACACTCCTTGACACCTCGGTCGGTTTCATTATTATCAATCTTCTCTTTCACGCAGGCATTTCCCAGCGTGGAAGGCCTAGTGACTTTCTACGGCAAGGAGCCGCTGAAGCTGTACACCAACGGCAAACCCAGCGGCGAGACACTTTTGAAGATGGCACCGCGCAGGGTGGATAAATAAATAGATTGACGAGCGCGAGTGCGGTGGTCAAGTGCGATTTTCCGAAAATGACTGACACTTAGATCTTTTACATTTAAACGTTTTTAGCATTTGCTTGTAAAGTATTTAAGGAGCTATTGTATACTCATTCAAAGTTATGATCTCCATTTTTCCTCTTATGTGTTTCATTTGCTTAAAGTTGTCCTCTGTGGTGATTACTTTGAAAAACTATATGGGCGTAAAATTTGTAAGCAATAAATTATGTACATCTTACCTGCACTAGGTTTGATTCATTTTCTAAACTCTATACAAAACAAAATCAACTTATTTGCATCAGGATGTGAGGCTAGGACGTCTTCCCAGGAAAAAGCTTTTTTAAAATTTTAATTTCTCAAGAATACGTTCAATTCTATTTTAAAATGAAAATTGCCTGATAAAAATTAGAAACGTACGGTAGATATATTATCTAGGGCTGCCGAAACTATCTGAATTGACTAAATAGTCGTGCCAAAAGTGCAAATAATTTAACCTTATTGATTTTAAATCTTTAGGAATTTTCTCAGTCTGAAAAAGTTTATCCGTTGATGCTTAAAGATGGTTTTGAACCTATTAAGCAATTTTTGTTCTGTGATAGTCGAAAAAGGAATATTTTACAACTGCTTTGTATGGTTTCAGTTGAATCTGTTCTTTCTTAGCTATAAATTCTCTTACAATTTTTAACTAAATACATGACAAAAATTTAAAAAATAATTAAATTATATATATGCCCAGTTATTTATTTAAACAGGATCTTTCTATTGCTCAGTTGCTCAGTAAAAGGAAGTATAGTTTTGAGTATAAGATTTATTTCGCTTGATGCAGGAATATATCTATATTTGTGGTTTATATCTGCATCAAGCAAAGTAAATACCAACCAAATAAAAAAGGTGAGAAATGAGGACTTTCCTTTTAAAAATGAAAAATTAAATTAAGACTTTTAATAGTCATCTAAAATTCAGATTTATTTCCTATGTGAATAGTCACAAAATTTTCCCATTAACGAGTATTTACGCGCAGTAAATCCATGAACGATAAAATAGATGGCACTGAAAACAGGTTTTACAACAATATTGAAATACTAAGAGGAACAAGGAAAGGATTTAACCACTCGTTTCCTTTATTTTTGCGGTATTATGGCATGTTGCAAAATAGTCCTGTTGACTCATACATTTCAATTATTTTGAAGTGCTTCAAAAATGGAGGCAACGTGCAATGCGTTCGTCGTCGGTGTGCAGACCTACTACACCCCGGCAATAGTTTTCATCGGCGTCTTCTGCAACCTGCTGAACGTGCTGGTGTTCACGTGTACGCGCCTCAGGAGCCGCAGCTCCAGCCTCTACCTAGCGAGCCTGGCCGCGTCGGACGCTTGCTTCCTCTTCGTACTCGGCCTCTCCTGGTGGAGCGATAATTTTGGTGACGCGGTCCTCAAAAATTTTGGCTGGTGCCAGTTCCTCTTGTACCTAAGCGTCACTTCTGGTTTCTTCAGCGTCTGGATCACCGTCGCGTTCACCACTGAGAGACTGGTTGCCGTGAGGTTTCCCCTGCATAGAAGCTATATCTGCACTTTTTCCAGGGCGAAGGTCTGAGGTTTTACTCCAATTTTAGTTAACTCCACAACTGGCGCCCGCTAGGCCAATATTTTTATTACTCGATGATGCAGTCAGAAAATTCCGATATCTTTTCTTTTTTTTAACAATGTATTGAAACCAGCTCGTCATGAGCAGAGGTTGAAAAAACAAAATGTTTTCTACTAATTAGAGCTTTGTGAGCTTAAAGGTTTTTCTTAATTTTTGCAAAGGTATCTACCGATTTTCACATTATGAAAAAATTGGATTGAAAACAAGTCATAAAATATTTGATGCTAAAAATATTACTAAAAAATATATAATTTGTAAAATATGTCCCAAAGTGAGATAAATATTTGCAATTTTGCCCAGATGCATGGCCAATATATTTTATACAGATTTAGACGCTTTTCAAATGGTCTTTGACGTATACGATGGTTTTCAACGGTTCTAATTATGGTTCAAATAGCTTAAAATTGAATCATTCCTGCTCATTGAAGGTCAAATGCCCTTTGGAAACTCAGAAAAAAACAAGCAGTCTAAAGTTCATATAGCCTGATTTACTATTCTTATTCTTTTATATATATTTGTTTAATGAACAGAAACACCTTTATTTAGGTTATCCGCACTAGAAGAATTGATTTTTTTGCCAAATTTAATTAAAATTCTGTGGATGACGTTTTGAGAGTTGAAGCTATTGATAATTTTATGCGTTAAAATTGATTAAAAATCAACTAAAAAGTTTATGTAATATTGTCTGCAGATCATCATTTTGGTCATACTAGCGTTGTCTCTCCTCTGCAATCTGTACACCCTATTCACAACGGGCAAAGAGGATCCCAAACAAGGCTTTGTTTGCGATATGAAGCCACAAACACTTCAATATCTAAAAGGTATCTTTGTGGCCGACCTAATGCTGTCGCTGGTGATACCGCTGGTTATGATCTCAATAATGAACACGCTCGTCGTGCAAAGCCTTGTGCGTTCCCGGAGTCAACTTAAATTTAACGTGACTGCCAGTTCAAGCAATGCTGAGACTATAATGATATATTCAAATGACTCATCGTCACGGAACATGGTAAGTTGAGATTTAGACTATTTGCTGATTGAATAAAAACATAATGTTGAATTGATATTGATATTCCAATTTTACCCGTTCGCGCGAGAGCCATATCCAAATTTTAAAGTTTTCCCTCCTGACCGTATAAGCAAATGGGAAATTTCAACTTCCTTTGTTCAATTTTGAAATCTTTCAAAAAATATTATGTTATAAGGAGTCAATTGAACTTCAGGATGAAAAGCCAGAAGTCAGCAGTAATGTTCCAAATCATAGTAAGATAAATTAATTTTCTTTTTTTAGAGTAGCAAATTAAATATGTATTTCTTTTTAATATAGCTCCAGATGTCGTCCAACGCTGTATCAGCTCGTCCAAGAGGGTGCAAAGGAGTGTAACAAATATGATGCTGCTCATTTCCATCTCGTTTTTAGCCCTGAGCACACCAAGGTGAGTTGTCTTTTGATTGATATACCCTTGATAACTTAAAAAAGTCCAGCTACATCGTTCGTCTGCTGATAATATTCTCGACAAAAGACGAAGCAGAGAAAAACAACCTAAAGTGCGTACAAAAGCTATGCATGTTGATGTATTTCACTAATTTTGCGATAAATTTTTTGCTGTACGCTTTTTGCGGCAAAGCTTTTCGACAATGCCTCGTAGAGATTTTAATGAAAATGTACAAGTGCTGTGTTGGGAATGTCATGAAATGTTTTCGTTGCAATTTAAACAAATGATTAAGTTTCTTAAACATGTGTAATTTCCTATTTTGCTTACTGTAAAAAATTCTAGATCTTTACCAATTTGTACAAATTAATTCTATTATAAATAATTTAATCCTAAAGTGTTGAATGTCAATCACTAACTCCGATCAATGATTAAATATTAAAAAATACATTTACAAAATGCGCCTTTGACTCTTAGTGTTTTACGTCCTAGTGAAATACGTTGGCAAAAATGGAAAAATAATTAATTTTTTTGCCATTTTCCATCAATCTGCTTTTATGCGCCAACATTCAGTCACTGCAATGTTTGTACGTTTCTATTAGTTTAAGAGCTCATTAAAGTTCAGACGACAGTGTGTAGGAGGAACAGCTGCACTTCTCATCCCTTGGCCCGTCGAGTTTTGGCTTGATTCCGTAATTGCTCTTCTCCTTTTTCTCCTCCTCCGAAACCACGAATCTCCACACCAGAGGATGCAACAGTTTGACGTCTGGCTTCGTGTTCACTAAGCAAGCTGAAATATATTGCTATCGCAATTAGCAACTAGTTACACACACGTTGTCCTTCATTTATACCTGTCAATGTGCTTATCACGAAACCAATAACCATCGTGACGCAGCAAGAGAGAGCTCCGTAGTACATGTAGGAAATTGTATACAACTTGTCTGGCCATTCACTGAAAAATAATTTATCAGTTTTTTAATTTTTTTAAATTTGAACACAAATACGGTTGACATAATAATGTCCTAACTTTTTCTAACATCCTGGTTAAATTGTTTGATACTCACATGTCTGGTTGGACCGGGCTGGACGGGGTATAAGTATATCTAGCCCCCGGGAAGTGTCCGCTGATGGTTTTGTTTGTGCCGTAAGCCGACTCAAACCAGGGTTCATTCGCGCAGTTTTGGTCGGACAAGGGCAGGTAGGGTGGCTTGGCAGTCAGATTGAGCGCCCCGTACGTGATCCAGATTGAGAGAGCGTGCCCGCAGAGCATGCCCACAACGGCGCCCTGTGCGACAGTTTTATTATTTTTTAATCAGGTCCTAGACAAGAGTTATTTATATACGTATTTGTTTGCCCAAGGAACGAAGAGCGCGATGAGGAACACGCCCAGAAGAGGGCCTTGAATGGCGCCGACTAGGGTGAAGGTGGTTTGGATGAGCCCGGACATGTTGCTGACCAAAAATCCCAGGCCAATCATCATGAATCCGAAAATGAATCCTATTTATTCGGAATATTAATTAACGCTATTCATAAAATGGATTCAAAATTTCCACCTAAAGCTTTTGTTATGTTCAGCTGCGCGTGTTCGTCCTTTTTACTGAAGTAGGACAACTGACTGAAAAAGTCTTGCCATACCACAGCCGCCATTGAGTTCAGCAACGAGGAGACGGAGCTGTTTAGAAAATAATGAGTTAGGGTTGGGAATTTAAGACAGTTTTTTTACCAAAGAGGACCATCTTTAGATGGTTTTGAGGCCAATTTAAATTAAATCTTGAGACAAATGTATACCGTTTACCGCGTTTATCTCATGAGATTTAGACGATTTTTAGCGGTTCGACTCGATTTTGGGCTCTGAAGATGGTTATATAAGATGGCTTATAACATTCGGGATGTGGCGTACAAAAATATGAAAAAGGATTGACTTAAATCCTAATCCTGAACATGAGAATAAATTATTAAATACCTCAAGGACGCACTGACGAGACTGGCCA
Organism: Cloeon dipterum; assembly: GCF_949628265.1. Classification (NCBI taxonomy): domain Eukaryota; kingdom Metazoa; phylum Arthropoda; class Insecta; order Ephemeroptera; family Baetidae; genus Cloeon; species Cloeon dipterum. Next base: position 13,821,772 of record NC_088790.1, read on the forward strand.
CGAAAAGACCAACGAGACCCGGTGTGCCTGAAAAATAGCGAAGCACAAAATATGGGACGATGGCGTCTTTGTTCTTGATGTGTCCAGTGAGCACGGGATCGCACTCGGCGTAGTTGGCGAACACCACTGCGCCAGCTATCCACCCCAAGCTGACCATCAACGTCAGCAACGGAATATTCAGCAGCATCGTCCTGCAATGAGTAAAATTCAAATAGAAGAAAACAAGGATAACGCTTCCGCATTATTATACCAGACAGCACTTTTGAGAGTGGACGTGCTACAATATCTCTGCACGGAGGTTTGATGGCAGCCGAAAGTAGCCGTCGTGTTGAAAAGCCCGCCGATCACGCAGATCAGGGTTGTGTGCCGTAAAAACGGATTTGGGTCGAAACTAGTAAGCAAATATACAAATTTTGGTATCGTATTAAAAAGAGAATATTTACTTTAAAAAATCCAGCCTGCCGTGCTCACCGCTGATTCTGAATGCTTCACCAAGACCGCCGATTCTAAAGGCACCGATAGCGATGATGGCCACAAGTCCCCCGAGCATAAGGACGCCCTGCAGGACGTCAGTCCACACGACGGCTCGCAGTCCACCCTGAATTTGAAATTTGGCTTTTTAAATTATGTTTGATTTTTTTGTGTAAAAAATATGCAAGAAAATTAGTCATAAAATTCAAATTTCCATAAGAAAAATCTTCTAAAATATCCTACACGCAAAATATTGACAATAAAAAAGGTAAAATCTTTAGATATATTTTTGGAAAGTTTAGTTCAAAACGTCTAAAACCGTCCAAATTTTGAAGACGATTCTCAAAACTTCCTCTGATTGAAAAATACGGGTCAAAAATCGCAATTAACAATTGTAGTACATATGCATAGTCATTTTTATGTTTTAATCACATAAACACTTCCACGCTATAAATTAAACTATTTTAGGAAACAAAAAAATGGTGTAGCCCTACTGATGATTCAAATCTAGAAATTTAATTTAATTTTAGACCACTCTAAGTTCGGCAATCAATTTATTTTATTTATTCATGATTTATAGCTTACGATCGCTGTGTAAAAGGTGCCTATGAGTCCGATGCTGACCATGGAGACCCAATAAGGAAAGCCGGAGACGGTGTGCAGGGCTATGGAGGGTGCGAACACCACCACTCCCAGGTAAAGCATGGACTGCATCGCAAAAGTCAGCGAGGCCAGCAGCCGGATCAAGTAGTTGTCGAATCGCAGCTCGAGATACTAAAAAACAAATCACCAAAAAATTGACGAGCTGTCATGTCATTATTGTGCAATCAAATTTCAATTCGTCCTGGTGGCGTAAAAATCGCGCATGTGTTCTTGGTGTACCCGTAAAAAGCGCGCACGTGTTCTTGGTGTAACCGTAAAAAGCGCGCATGTATTCTTGGTGTACCCGTAAAAGTTGCGCATAGCTCCAAATCTCAATTTTACAGGAGAGAGAAAAAACTGTTTCCCCACTACAATGCATGGAGCACATCGAAGCTGTTGCTGTATTTGAATGCTGTTATTAGATGCACAAATGGTGGCTTACAATTTTTATCAAAAATTCACGAAGCAAAGCCCAAGTTCCCACTTTTCAAATAGGCTTTCTTCCGAGACCTGCATGTTTTAATAAGAAATTTCATGATTTTTCTTCAAACCTAGTGCCTAATTATATACTTTCCAACATTAGCTTGTACTTTAATCATGAGCGATTAATTTTTAGTTTTCGGAGATTTTGCATTTCAAAAAAACATGACATTTTTTAGGTCAAATGTCGTTGTCATTAAAATAGATTTTTTAATCTAAACTCAAATTTGAGAATGAATATGTCGACATTTTTAATTTTTTTCATATCCATTTTGTAGAGCACAAAAATTTAAGTTAAAAACGTAAAAATTTAAAATGGCATTTTGTATCATTTTTTTTATTAAAAAATGAGAACTTCGAAAAAACTTGTTTTTCAAGGTTAGTAAAAAACGATGATCGACCAAATCTCGACTTCTAATCATCCGAATTTCAAAAACCACATACCGTTAGACTCGTCTTGACATCCCTAAGTGCAATAAAGTGGTATGATTCCCACCAACCCCCAACCCCCATTTAACCCCCTTAATAACGTGAAATTTAGCATTTTTTCGGCCTTTTCAACACCTTAGCACAACGTTGACGAGTAATTGTCTTCTTCAAACCAATTTAGTTACTTAGTTCACTTCAATACGAGTCAAACGATACTTAATTTTTGAAATTAGGACCACTACAACCTGATATTTGGGTGACACAAAGTTTTTTATTAAGACGCGGATGCATTAAAATGCTCGATGAGCACCAAATCTCGAACTAAACACAAAAAGGTGGTCCTATTTACAAAAATTAAGTACCGTTTGACTCGTATTGAAGTGAACTAAGTAACTAAATTGGTTTGAAGAAGACAATTACAAGTCAACGTCGTGCTAAGGTGTTGAAACGGACGAATAATGCTAAATTTCAGGTAATTAAGGGGTTAAAAGGGGGTTGGGGGTTGGTGGGTACTATACCCCTTTAGTGCACTTGGGGCCGTTAAAACAAGTCTAACGGTATTCGGTTTTTTCAAAATCGGATGATTGCAAGTCGAGATTTAATCGATCATCGATTTTTAGCAACCTCGGAAAACAAGATTTTTCGAAATTTTCATTTTTTATTAAAAAAATGAGGAAAAACGCCATTCCAAATTTTGACGTTTGTAGCTTAATTTTTTGTGCTCTACAAAATGGCTATGAAAAAAAAATTTCAATATATTATTCATTTTAAAATTTGAGTTTAAAATCCAAAAGTTAATTTTTATGACCTTGATCTTTGACCTACCACTTTGAGGTCAACATAAAAGCTGTTTGCCATGTTGAAACGAGTTAAACGTTTATTAAATTTTTGTTATAGTACACCCCTGAGCAAAAAGCTTTGAAGTATGCTCAAATAATTCCCAGATTGTGACCTTTGAACATCCGCGTCGAGTTTTTGGATTGATTATACCCCCAAATCTCAGGTTCGAACCAACAGAATTAAAAAATAACCACCGCTAAATTCCAACGGTGGTTAGTTTTTTCAATTCTAATGAATAAAACCCGAGATTTGGAGTTGCAAAACTATCTCAGTATTGTCATCATGCGCGTGTATGTGGGCATTCTGCAAGAAGTAGTTTTCCTTTCTTTGTTTCTCATCATCCTTACAAGCTGCTCTAACAGAAGTATTGGTATTGCATTTTATTTTACTAGTTTTCATGTATTATACCTTTAACATACTTCATTCACATTACCAACGAAATTATAAACAAAATGAATATTATGAGAGGTGCATGAGGTATGCATGTTTACGCGGCTGCCGGCTACTATCCTTACTTATTGGCGTTGTCACTAGATGATGTTCCTGCTGTCAGAGGAGCATAATATTTGGATGGGGCATGTAATAGGCGCCAAAAATTTAAAATTTAAAAAAAAATGTGTTTGGTAACCCACTGTTACTTACGCACTTTTTCAGATGCGCAACTTTACACATGCGCGCTTTTTACGGGTACACCAAAAACACATGCGCGCTTTTTACGGGTACACCAAGAACACATGCGCGATTTTTACGGCACCAAGACGAATTAGGATTCGTTGCGGCGGACAAAAAGACGGCCGCGGGAGACGAGAAGTGTTATTATCACTTGCTCAACACGTGCAATTTCACGCCACGGCTGCGGGCAAAAGGTTTCGTCGCGGCCGCAAATGCGAATCCACGCGACTGCCGGTTCGCAGCCTTCGATTTCCGTGCATCTGGAGCGTGAATAAGTGCGAGTTACTCTAAAAAAGTTAAATTTTTACGCTGATCAGGCGTTGCATTTGCCTTCGAGGACTTTGTGCCGTAAATTCGTTTGTTAACTCACTTTCTCTTGAGCCTTTGCAAATGCAGAGGTTGTTGACTCGCGCTCTTAACACCTCAACAGAGCCTTGTGCAATTAATATTCTGTGTCAGCTCCGTATATGGATTAAGATTTGTTCAGGGAAATCTCACTCTAACCAGAGGAAAGAGTTTTTTACATATATCTGGAGAAAAAAGCGCAGGATTCAAACAGATAAAATATATTCTGAAATTTATCAGCATCAAGTTAAAATTTTTAAATGTATGCAGTTGGGAATGGAGAATTGACTACCTCGTACGCTGAAGTAAGCTTCAATCGATAAAACGTTGGTACGAAGATGTAGGCGACCAAGGGAAACGCAATAATGTTGCTGTACATCGCCTCCCACAGAGCTGATCCATGGTAACTGAATTCTGCTGGGACACCTGCAAAGGAAGACATTTTTGGACATTTTAAACAATAAATTGAAAGCTTTTATTAGGCTGTATCAGTTTTAATTCGATCTGCACTGTTTAACCGTTGCTAATCAATTTCAAATACAAATTAATTTTACGACAAAGGATGAACATTTTGTTACAATAAATGTTACTGCACAAATTTCTTTTTTATATTTCCTGAAAATTAAATTGAAGTGTCAGTCATTTGATTCCAAACTAATTATAAACATAATATTTTTCAATTAATCGTGTAAAAAAATTTTTTTAATAATAATTACTGCAGAATAAATGTAGAAAAATATTTTGATTTTTCCTACATGCTCGATCAATGTGCTTCACGAATAGTTCAGAGCCCTTTTAAAAAACACCGGAAAATTTAGAGCTAAATTATTTCTACCATTTGTTGGTCCTCTTATATAGAATACCCATTGTCAAATTATTCACGATACTTAGATAATTGCGACATACTTTCGCGATCGAATCAACAATGAAATGTATTTCAATGGCCAATAATTTCACGCCTTTACATAAGAGCGTTTAAATGCGGAGGCTGCCGCTGCTTTTTTTTGCATCATCGGCGGCACGGCGAGAGAGTTCGTCGGATTGCATGCTTTCATGAAGCAGCGTATTATTTAATCTGTTAGGTGCGCTTAGAAAGCCAAATGCACGCTCTAGGCTGCTCTCTTTGACAAACAATAAATCACGAGTGCTTCAAGCGATAATGTTGTTACACAAGACAAGTGCGCGCTCTGGTCACACGGGAATATAAAATCATTATTTGTAAACTAATGCAGCAAATAATGTTGAAATGCAAATTGTGTATTGCAAATGAAAATGCAAATGATACATGTATTTTTCTTGCTACACATTCTCAAAAAGGGCTGAAATTATTTTAATTCCTGAAACATAAACGAATTTTAACAGCTTGGGTTTCTTTCGCAGCAGCCTTGTAATCCTTTTGCACTCACAAAGGAATTGCATACTATGTAATTAAAGGTTGAAGAATTTAAATGAGGCTCATTTTCCACCTTGTTAATTTTCATTTGAATAAATATGGAAGGCAGCTCAGTAATTAATGTTCTTTACTGTCGGATTATTGAGCTGACACATTTTATGCATTAATGCACATAATAACTTAGTTGCTTGATATGCAAGGGCCGGTGCGAATACTCAATCGCTAATCATTGACCTGAAAACATGCAGCACTCGATATGGCAGCGTTTGCATACACGCTCATCCATTCATCGCAGTTTGTTGCGCAACAAAGCCAGATGGATGCAACTCACCTTTCATCGTGAAAGCAGATCGGCATGCATTTAAATTAATTCTGATGGTGGTTAAATCTCATATTCTATTTAAAGTTCAAACCTAAATTGGCAATGTTTTTGACGTGATAGTTTTCAGATAAAATTGATTAATCCATCGCACTTCTGATTGTATATTAACTATTTTTTATTTTCAGCTTGACTTGATTTTATGACTGCTATCGCCGCTACATGTATTCTCAAAAACATGATTACTTTTTATAGCAACACCTCCTACCTATAATCTTATGTCAAAATATCATTGATTAAATATGGCTATGCAAAATCTACTTGTGTAGATTTTGCATAAGGAGGAGTTACCTCAATTCATTTTGAAGAAAGAAATTTTGTACAATGGCGAATCCGTTATGACGATGGGGTCAGAATGTCTGTTAGTCAAGTGTTATGTAATTGTTTGACTTTGGACAAAATGCGAGTCACGCACTATTGCTAAAAGTCGGCACGTGTGCTTAATCTATGAAGCGGTATTAAAATTACCCAAGTGTTTCGCAGAATTAACTAAACAAAATTTCATTAATTATCCTACACTTTTAAAACATCAAAACGTTGACAGTTACAAAATTAATCATAAAACAGTAAATAAATTTTTGTATAGTTCTTGCAGAAAACGAGAAAGGAATATGTTATTGGAGTCTGATATTTGAAGAAAATTAGTTTGAAATTAAAAATGAATCTTTGAAAATCCAAAACCTATTAAGAATATAGTCTTTTGTAGCAGTTTTTTTCCAAAATTAGAAAGTAAAGTTAAACATAATTTTGATATATTACATTAGTTTTCTTTGGTACGTTGTCACCAAATAAAGTAATGCTTTTTATTTTACGAAGAAAACTTAGCGATTTTAATTTGCAAGATTAAATTATGGCTTTGTCGGTTGCTTAGTTTCCATTTGTTCCATTGTTTAGACTCAAACCATTTTTAATCATATAAAATAGAGCAATTTTTATATTTGATTTAAAGCCTTAACAAAAGTTGCAGTCTAGCATTCTGCATACCGAATTGAACAACCCTGATGATCTGATAAAATTATCACGTCAGAGGAGATTGCTTTAATCCCTAAAATCCTCTATTTTATACCTCCGGTGCATCCCGACGAAAAGCAATTATTGCAATTATGATAATTTTTCCCATGCTTGGTTTCAAGGAAGAATACCGTCACACGTTCTGAATTTCAAGAAGGAAACTCCGCACTGGTGACATTGAATCGAGTCTGCTGACTATGAAGATAAACAGAGTTAAAAACTATTTCGCGTGCATGCAGCTGCTAGTAGATAACCTTTGATTTTCGCCTCTTGTATTGTCTCATCTCGTCATGTCTCAACGTTTGTATAATCGCCTGTTGCGGGCGCGCTCACTGTGTCCGCGGGCCATTGTCTACATTGTGTTCACGGACGCGTGCGATTTTTGTGTCGAAGAACGTCGCTGTATTATATTTGCAAAAGGCCAAAAGAGATTCGCGGAATTAATTTTATAATCGGATGTGTATGTTACCTGGACGATGAAATTTGGAATTTTCTAACGAAAATTGCTCTCATCAAATAAATAGTTTTGTTTGGTAGCAAAACATTTTCGCTTTCCTAAAAAATATTTGCAATTTATCTATCATTTTCTTCTAATTATGGACTAGGATGAGTTTGTACTGTTAATTTTTTGCAATTATCTGCTACATCCAATGAGCCCAACTGTTTCGTTTAAAGTAAAGCCCCTTGGCTCGCATTCCCAAGGCATAATTAGGAGTGTAAAAGTGGGAGGAGATAATTGAGCAGATTGGGAATCTAATACTGGCTGACCAGTGTCAGAGATGATAGCAAAAAGTGGTTAGTTTAGTGACTCGAAATTCTCAAATAGCTCAACGGGATGGGAGGCTCACCGGCGCAGACTCGCCTCAAGCTGGTTTGCCCACCTTTCCAGCGGCTTTACGGATAAATGTCTTTTTTTACGATGAATAAAAAATACTTCAGAGCAGGGAGATGAAAAGATTGCAACATTGAGCCCAAGAACTTCTGTGGCCACTCGGACCACTTGTTCCATGTTATCCACTCGGCGGTGTTATTGAGACCTGAGACCCTGTGCTGAGCAGAGGTTAAAATAAAAGTGGATATATACTGAAAAATTCTTAAAAATAATATTTACTTTCACTCTAAATATGTTTTTAAAAATTAGAAATCAACTACAATTTTCCCAGGTTACTGTTTAAATTTCTGAGAAAATCAACTCTAAAGTATGCATGCTAATCAAACGATGAGCACTGTATCATTACTGATTATTTTGTCAGAGGGGGAATTTTACTACATAATTTGCACACCAACGAGATCGTAACGAGACGAATAAAAATCAAACAAAATAAACTCCATTGATAAAAACTGTCTAAATTTTCGAAAATATTTGCTAAATTATGAAATAAAACTGTTATACTCAGTACTAGTTTGATATTTGCACATTGTTGAGATAATTATTCAAACTAACAATACATACATATAACCAACTGTTAATGATGCGCAGGCCTCATGTGCTTCGCTTTGACTTTAATCGATATGCTGCTTGAGAGTAGGCTGCGATTAAATTTTGACCAATGTAAAATAGAATTAGGAACATAATTATCGAAATTATTTTTTTTAAATCTACTTTTGCGTGGTTCCAAGTCTCTTATTCCTTTTAAAAGTATTTTTTTCAGCAAAGTAAAGCACAGCCAATTCGGAAGAGAATCTGATGCTTTGTATATAACAAGTAGAAAATCAATTTTTTTTAACTTTATTTAGTATTCACTTCCATTAAAATATAAAAATTTTAAAAAGATAAAGTTGGAGTAAAACAATATTATAAAGATCAGAAAAATTATATAGAAAAACTATAAACAGATTATTTATTCATCTGTATTTACATCTACTTAGATGATTTTAACACTAATTTTCGCAAAAGAAACCAGTATAACCCTTAAATTTAAATTATTAATTTTCATCATAAAATTTATCCTTTTTTACATCCAACAAAAATTACATACGCTTAACTTGAACTGTTAGCTGCCGCGATTACTGACCAAGGATGAGGATGGCAGAGATGTAGCTGGCGAGGAGGGAGATGGCCGTCGGCAAGAGAGGCATGCTTCGGCCGCCAACGAGGTAGTCGGCCGTCGACTTCTGCTTGCGGAAGATGGCATGATAGACGCCGATGAAGAGCGAGCCGCCCAGCAGGCCGATCAGCACGACATAGTCGACGGCGCTCATGCCCGTGGAAACGGCAACGGAGTCGTCGGCACCCATGCTGCTGCTGCCGCCGTCCAACGCAGACTGCCACCTGACTTTTACTCGCAACCTGCTCCTCGCGAATATTATGACTCTCGCTCGCTCACTCGCTCGCTAAGAGTACAAGTAAGAAAGAAACAGTCAATGGAGGTTAAGGCCGGTGCCGGACGCGCGCCTACCGATTGTTGACACCTGGGAACACGATGAATGATATTCACTTTTGGGTCCCTGATGCTGGTTATCAGTGGCATTGGCCGTGCTCTAAATTTGGTGCGGATTCAATGCTTTTGTGCGGCATCCATGAGGTTACGACCGGTTGCGGGGCCTTCCATATCGTTGGGCTTTATGAAATAATGCCAAGGCGATTACCCACAGTCAGGCCCTGTGACCGGAATTCAGAATTCCGGTCACAGGCCCTTGAAATTTCAACTAGCAACGGTTTTCCCAAAAGATTCCATGTTTCCAGTCCATATTTCAGAGAAAATAATGCTGTTGTCATTTTTCAGAAATCATATATATAATACATTTTCATTGTAACAATAATGGGGTATGGAGTTGCTTGAATTTGGAATGGCCAAAATAAAGAAAAACTGAAGGCTTGCGATATATACGAAGAGCCCGAAAATAATATGCTTGATCTATAGAATATAGCGTGATGTACATCTTAAATAGTTTTGAAATTTTAATGCGTATCTTTGTATCTCAATGAGAGTCACATATATACGGGGGACATGGGTTTTGAAGTCAGAGTGCCAATAAAATGTAATTTTTGTATTTCTTCGCTTTTTACTTAATATTATTTCAAATTGCAGAGGCTGTGTTAATCCGAAATAAATATAGATAGCAAACAAGAAAAAAAAATTAAGACCAATTTCAACATTACATAATTGGGTGTTTCTAAAAACATAAAGGCCAATGTGGTGAGATACGCCATATTAAATATAAAATTGTTTTTTTTTAATTAAGTTTTAAGTATTTGCAAGTATATATAATTAGAAAATAACACGCTCTAGTTTGTATTATCTTCTTTGTGTATTATTTGTCTTAGTGGAAGCAGCTCATTGACCGAGATCAACTTTTTCAAAGATATCAGAAAATTTCTTTCACAAGAAATCGCTCCATTTTGTAGCGATTGAGATTGCAATTCAACTGAAAGGCCTAGGTTACACCTTTGGAAACTTGGGTGTCTGTGTGTCCATTTCCTCACAAACTGTACTCTATAAGGAGTACTTTTTTTAATAAAATATAAATCCACCGTGCAAGTCATCCCTAAAGATTTTTCATTCACAGATATATCAGGAAAAGGTTGATCGTCTCATAATCTATAAGGATGTAAAGAAGTTGGAGAAATAAGTCTGAGGATAATTTTATTTCAGAAATAATTCCATATATTTACACAGAAATAAGTTCATATCTTCTCAAATTTCTATATTTACAACAAAAACAGATAAACAGCAAAAAGGCCATCCAATTCCAAGGTAATAAAATCGCTTGTTGAAATTAAAAGGACAGTAAAATTGCGATTGTTAAGAAATCGCAAGCGAAATCTGTAAAAATAATATATAATATTAAATTACTTGTTGAGGAATAGAATGGCACTGACAAGGTTATAAACATCAGCTGAGGAAGCTTAAACTGAGGTTCAAATTAGAAAATGAAGGGAGTCGTACTGGCTAATCATATGAACGAACGCAACTGTTAAAAATCACAATGGAAATGCCATTAAATTACAATTATTCGAGTCGGCCCAGGAATTAAAATGAATACTGTTGCTCTACGTTTACATTTACACAGTCTCCATCTTAGTTTGGAATTATTCGTTTCGTTCGGGAGAAGCCCGGCTTTTTCCATCAAAACCTACTCGTGGACGGGATTAGTTTTATTGTCTGCGTGAGGAGTTCAGTTCAGTTCACTTCACAGACGAAGTAGGTCTCGAAGGAGCACGGCGTGTCGTTCCACTTGAGCCCCTTGCCGTCCCTGTTCCACAGCTCCAGACAGTGCTCTTCCTCGCCGTTCTCGTAGCGGAAGTTGTTGGGCTCGCCTGCGTTCCAGTTGGTGAATGTCAGCGGTCGGCCAGTCGACATCCAGAAGAAGTGACCCTCCTCACCCTGGTCGGTGCCCGACGTCCAAAAGTGCTCCAAGCCAAAACCTGAGTCAGGAAGTAAATATCGTTAAACTATTTTTTTTGTTTATTAGGAAATTTTTAAAGGAGCAATACTCTCTTATGGTCTCAAATAAAGAGCCTGGAAATTCATTCAAAATTGGACAATACCATAAGGTATATAATATTCAATTCTCTCCGAATCGCGCAAAACTAGAATTCCCTCCCGTCTGCAGTTAAATTGTGTCCAAGTTTCCCTTGAAATATTGCAAAATGTATGTGATTTCAAAGTTGTGTGTGTTGTAGTATAGACTGAAGTGTAGCTAGAGATTAGAGAAGTGGTAAATTTTGCCCCTTTTTTACTCTCGAGTTTCAGCGGGTTGTTCGCTAGCACCTACAAATGCCTACTTTATAATTTCTGATTAATGAGATTTACATTCTTTTTAAAAATATTTATCAATGTGCATGAAATTGTAAGACAAAATTTGGGATGCCATTGAGGCAAAGAAATTGTCAAAATTGTGATAAATTGTTGGTTTGGAAAAATAAACCAAACTTAATTGAATCAAATTTTCATAAATGCTTATGCTTACGGGAGTGGACTGTGCAAATTTATTTGTAAAATGAATGAAATCATCATTTCCTAATACGATAAATTTAAAACGCCAAACCTTTTGAAAAATATTAGCTGTATAATATGCTGAGCCCTCTGTGAATATACACATACATGTTTAAACTTATTTATCTGGACTCTTCCATATTAAATAACAACTATAGGAGAAATTTTAGATGACACACACAATTAACAATTCAATGGAAACGCTACTCGCATGAATAACAGATCGTTTTTACAACAAGATCTTGAAACTGCAAGTACATGCGGACATATAGCTCCTTTTCCGATGTATTAAAGAACATTAAATATTTATAATTTATTTATTCCCGTGCAGTTGTGCTTTTAAAAAGAGTTGCGGTTTGTTATGAAATTTATGGATGTTAATTTTCGGGGATGACAGCAAGCAGTACCTGAGTCTCTGATGTGCTTTTCCAACTGGTCATTCTCCTGCTGGCTGGAAATGGAGGCCAAATGCATGCCGTGATACCTGCAGTACTGGGCCGATTTGTACCAGTTGGCCTTGCGAGAGGGACAGAAGAACCAAGAACCGTTTTTACAACATGCCATGGTGCGAGACAGTTACAGTAAAGGGGGTAAAAAGGGGCATTATTCGCGAGGAAGAAGAAACCACCGAGAGTTAGTCTTTGGCTGGCAACCTGACCGGCCCACGAACCTTGAGAGGCAATCGTCTCCTGCAGGAATTTGTTCTCCTCCTCGTTGTCGATGGAGGCGAGTTGCATGCCGTGGTAGCGGCAGTAGCGGTTCGCTTTGTACCAATTGGCCTAAAGTGCGTTAAAATTGCAGAACAATGCCCACTTTTGTTCACAATGAATCGAGCCTTTTGAATCGTGCAAAGCGTCTCGATCGAAACCAACAGATATGCAACCTGTTGAGCTTCAGTGATCTGCATGTTGCATATACTGACTTTCGCAGGCGCTTTGCCAAATCAAGGCCGTAAATGAAGCATGAGCAGATTTTTCTTAAAATAGTCTCAATCAACTGAACTCCCCAAAAAACGTCCAGTTATCTGTGCAAGGTACGAATATGAACTACTTTTTTAATTTTTAAACTAAAAATTTATACTGCAAGAAGGGGATTTATGGAATACTTGACCAACATCAAAAATTTGTTCAAGATAATCACAGATTCAAGATAATAGGAAAATGAATATCTGGATGCAGCGATAAATATTTTTCAAGATTTGAAAGTGTTTTTAAAATATGAATGGAACAATTTCTGATTTTATTTAACTAGATCATATTTTTCTGTCGAGCATCCATTTAAAATATTGATAAAATATTAAAATAAAAATAAAATAACAATTATTGCTGGCCGTAATTCTGGAAAATGGAAAATTAAATGAATGGATTAGATTAAACTTGCTTTAGGCCAAGCAAAAGCTTTTGACCAGACAAAGGAAAATTAAAAAAATGAACAAAATCATGAAAAATAAATATGTTTCTTTTAGGACCACAAAAAGGATTTTTTCAGATAGTACAATAATTTTAAATTTAAATTAAATTAAAAATACGACTGCGTCCATCCAATTTAATGCAAATATCCTGCTCATGCCTCTTGGCAAACCACAAATATCAGGAGCAAGAGTTAAAACTACTCTGGCTTGCAATGTTTAATACCTTGAAGAAAATACCAAGGTAGTATCTCTTTTCGCCAAGTTTCAGCAGCGGCATCGTCCACCTGTTGATGGTGTTTGACCCCAAACTGTCGTCCACGCAGTTGGAGCAGTCGTTCCCTGAAACAACGCGGAACAAACTTTCAGCTTGCGAAGGCGGTGGATTTGCAATTTAAATTACTCTCTGAAATAAGTGTAGCACACCGTGACTTGCTTGTCAAGACAAAAAAAATTGAAAAGCAAATTCAGAGCACCAATGTATTTTGTCTGTTTATTCAATATTGCTGAGCGACACACATTATACATAAAGTATATTATTAAAGTTGCGAAATTCAGACTTCCTGTTTGTATTTCGGGCTATTGAGATGATAGGATTGAATTTTTAACGAGATGAAATTTGGCCACTGGCGCTGAAAAACGTCGTTTTGACAGCTTTCGCGTCATGGCTGCAGCCAGAGGCCAGCCGGTCATTTGACAATACGGGTTCCTCTGTTGTAATCACCCATGACACACAACATCGCTATTGATTTTTGTTTAAACCTTGAGTTAAAAACGAAATGAATTATGTTTGTTTCTGGTCCTCATTTAGATTTGAATTTGACCTTTTTTCAATTTATACCTTCAATCAAAGAGGTCAATATTTTGTTAAAAAGGCTGCAAAATATTCCCTTTGCTCCCAAAAAAATGCTTGAAAATTTGCTATGAAATTTACTATTCAAACAAAAATGAGTTTCTAAAAAAAGATCGAATAATATTTTTGTAACTAAAAATTACACCTTAAATTTTGGACTCAAAGTTTGCTCTCATGCCTGGAGTTTCAGCCTGTTTAGTTAGTTTTTGCAATGGTTTTACAATAGTTTACATGGTTTTAGGCAGTTGAAAGAGTGGTTCAATAGTCGTATCACTGTAAGAGCCGTGCTCATTTGATGGTCCCGCAACGATTGGAAACTTACTGTTAGAATAAATATTCGATTGTCTACATCTCACTACCCTGGCAATTTTTCACGCTTAAGCAGAAATTTTAAATAAGTTTATGAACAGATAATTAATTTAACAGGAAACCTATAACCCGAATTAAAGCAAAAATCAAATGATAACATTAAACGAATAGAAATCAAAACCAATCATTTATTCACCTGGTCACAAAAAATTCAGATTTATTATCTGCTATTGGCATTGAGTTCGCAAATTTTTCATCCACAGCCTCGGATAATTGATAAAAAATTATCAAACATAAAAAAGTTGCGGAAAATTGCACTTGTGTCCGCGAGTGTAACTTAAGACACGGACGCAGCCTTGAATGTATGTTAGTGAAATATATAGTGCCGCGGCGTTATTAATAATAGGATTTTACCGTGTGCCGAGGTGTGTAGGGTACATGTATATGTTCACTTTCAAATTCCTCTGTGCTGCGAGGAAAAGAACACATGCGTGCTCTCAGGCACTACTCGTGCGGCAGGTGGGCTGGCACTCTACTTGAGAGCAGAGCTAGCAAGGTCGTGCAATTGGACAAATTATTTGACAAGCGGCCCGCGAGACTGGTTATTGATTGGTTCGAGTGCACTTTGGAATTTTGATGGAAAACTTTCACTGTTGACACAATATTATGAGGAGTGTCCGTTTGGAATTAAAGAAATGATCCACTTGGGTGGCGCTAGGTGAGCTTCAACTGGAGCTATTTACTCTGTTTAACTGTATTTAATTAATAGCAGTTAGCTACTTGACGTACATTTATGACTGATAATAAGGTCAGAAATTGAAAGTCTGAAGTTTATGATTGTTTAAGAGCTATCAGACGTATATATCTGTATTGCGGGCTTAAAATAATTTTTTGTCTGTAAATCTTTTAGAAGGTAATTTCTAGGTTAGGATATTTACCGCATTTTAATAAGTTGCCCCTGAAAATAGAGGCTAAAGAAAATAAAAAGGCTCAACTAATTACTAATAGGTTAGGAAGTGTTAACAAGAGTTTAAAATATTTTTCTTGGAGAAATAGCATGTGACATTGAAATCTGATTGGAAAAAATCGGTCAACAAACGGAAACTCTCGACACAGAGCTGATTAATTTTTCTTGTCTTCAGCGTCCTTATGAATATTCACGTTTTCCATGTACTTCCCCGAGGCTAAGCCGTGAACAATTATTACAAATCAATTGCGAGGATAGAAGCAAACACGTCCGCTCACTCTCTTTCTCTACCTGGTGCAAAAAATGACCACTACACTTTGTTTGCATTAATAAGTATCCATGTCCGCCACCGATGTATTGCACGAATACAAATAAATAAATACTTAAGTCGAAACATCTGACCTGAAAAGCAAGCGGCGCATGAACATCCAATAAAATGTGTTGTTGCTTTGATAAAACAGAATGATAGGGAATAAGAAGTTGATGGGAGCGGCTCCTCTGCTCCTACCGTCTGGCTCATTTCAATAACAAACTGGGTGAGATAATAATAATATGAGCCCTTCTATTATATGGTCAATAAGATGAGCTGGCACTTCATTAAAATAAAGTGCCGTCGGCGGTCGGTTTAATTGAATGGTAAATAACCTGACAAGGAATTAATTACAATATACGCGGTCATTTACAGCGTTAAAATTTCTCTCAGCTTGGCAGCGAAGGTTTCAATTTTCGCCAGACAAAAATTGGAGAAATAGAAAACTATTTGGTCACAATAAAAAATTATTGTTCACCAACAAGACTTAAAAAGCAGCTGCCTCGTGATTTAAATGAACTTAAAGTACATAGAAGAAAGATAAGAATTAGGAGAAATAAAGTTGAGAAAAAAGACTGTCTTTTCAGATTATTCCGTTTTCGTTTTTTTGCAAATATGTTTTTTTTCCAACAATAATTTTTGATTTGATAGTTGTGATTAGAACATTGACTTGCTATGTTCAAAAACAAATGTTTCTCGATACATTGTTCAACATTGTTTAAAGTAAGGAAATTCTGAATAGTCATTTACATTCTCGTTGGTACAGTTCTATAGAAGGGAGAGTGATAAACTCCCTTTTTCCACGCGTTATAAATAACTGCATTTTTACAGCGCTGATTTCTCCTTAAAGGTCGTAAAAATGCATTTTGCTCGAAAACAATTGTCCACTTGCCTTGACAGCGCGCGACAACAATAATTCTTGCTGCAGAACAAGACAGCTGTCCAGTGGCGTGAATTATAAGAGTGGTTTTTTCACGTTGGGTGTATGCAATGAAAACTTTCGAGAAGAAAGCAGCGAAGAGTATATATAAATAAATCGCAATCCAGCCTTAATGTCAGGCGTCCGTCGCTCTAACATCCTCGTGATCGCGCCGAGGGAAATTAACTGCCGTGCAAATTGCAGAGCAGTAAAATAATTTCAAGCCCCTGGATGCGATGAGATAACAACAATCGAGTTGAGATAGGTGTGCTCTGTGCGCATATCACATACGCTTTCCTCTAATACCCTCGTGTACGTGCCTTCATTAAGTTTCAAACGCTTTCTCTCTCTCTCTCTCTCTCTCTCTCTCTCTCTCTCTCTCTCTCTCTCTCTCTCTCTCTCTCTCTCTCTCTCTCTCTCTCTCTCTCTCTCTCTCTCTCTCTCTCTCTCTCTCTTTCTGGAGGAATCCGTGTGGTTCAGCGCAAACCCACGATCGGTGCAGATTTTGTCGCATTACGCACTAAAATGGACCGAAAATGAGGATC
This sequence comes from Cloeon dipterum, assembly GCF_949628265.1. Lineage (NCBI taxonomy): Eukaryota > Metazoa > Arthropoda > Insecta > Ephemeroptera > Baetidae > Cloeon > Cloeon dipterum. Next base: position 13,838,685 of record NC_088790.1, read on the forward strand.
AACGGACTGGTTTTGTCTGCCGGCCACTCCAATTTCTAGCTCAAAAATACGTTTAAGAAAGTGATGTCGTTGAAAGCTCCAGCATCCGGCGGGCTACCTGGTCAATCAGGATTTTTATCACGTTCGATCCGCCAGCCCAAGCACTTCTTGGGTTTATAATAACTGTCATTTAGGCAGCCAATCATCTCGCCACAGATCAAATTTGTATCAGATGAATAAAGCCAACAGAGGTGTGTCCTCAAGGTATGCCCGGTCACCAGATGACGCCGAATAAATCAATATCAATTTTACTATCGACACCATAAGCTTTTAAACGTCATAAATTTATGACTGGATTTTTTGCATTGTTTGATTTGATTATTGCAATAAAGTGTTTTATTAATTGATTAATTAAGATTTTACATGAGAAACTGATTTTGATGTTTATTTAGGGCGTGGTTTGATCTAAATTCATATGTAAATATTGCAGTCTAGTTTTGTAACTCGTTCTGTAGCTTTTGTCAATGTTCGTGTGTCCTCTCTCTAAACTACTTAAAATAAGTGAATATTTTGTGTTCAAATTAAGCTAAATTGCAAGACTAAAACAGTATCGAATTTAAAGATACTAAATATCAGTACAAATCATCTCTAAATATAATTTGGAAATTGTTTATATTTTAATGTTTGCCTAATTTTATATAGGAATATTGAATCAATTCAATTTCATTCACTATTTACATTATTAATGTAGATTAAATATATCGAACAAATAGACTGCATTACGCGGAACCACTCAAGCCAGATCAAGAGTCGATTATAGTGCGCGGCTCGTGCAGAGTGCACGTTAGCTTGACTAACTAAATAGGCACTCTCTCGGCAATGGAGCCCATCTCTCAACTCAGTCAGCTGCGGCGCCGGCGATTTTTCATGCTCTGATGCAAGCCGAGGAACGCTTTATGGCATCGATAAAACGTGTTTGAAGGTGCGCACATATTAATGTGGTTAGCCGGGTGCAAGGCGAGCAAGAGACGCCTCTTGATGATGTTTTTCAAAGGGCACGAGAATGCAGACGTCGCGCCGAGGTAGGAAAGAAAGTGCCTCGCTCGCGCCAAGCAGTGCATATCTCGGGCGAAATCCACGTGGGTGGACAGCAGGACATGCTGACGTCTTTCTTTTCAATACATTGTTCCTAGAACAATGCTTTGAGTTGATATAATACTAGCAGTGAACGTTCTGAATTTAAAAATTGGTAAGACTTCCATTTTCTAGGTCGAATATAATTATTTAAGTCAGATAAAGGAGCTTCAATTTGTTGTAACTTGAGCAGACGAGTAAAATCCCGAACTGTCAAGCGTGAAAACCTAGCAAAAATCAAACAAAAGTGTGCTAAATTAGCACAAGGTAGTAATGCTACTTAAAAACAAAAAAAAACTTTGTCCTGGCATAACAGCGGAATGTCTATTTAGAAAATAAAATATTAATTTTAAATTTGCAAACCCTTAATTGACAACTAAATCTAAAATACTGCGAACATTTTAGTCATTTGAATTTTTCGTGTTAAGTAATTAAAATAAGAGCTACTCCGTGCAATCAAGACACTTCAGCCGATATTTCTTTGAAATTTACTCAAGATTTGTGAAGTTTTCTATATCTTTACGTGTTTTTAATGGCTGTTCAATTGAAATATTAGTTTATCAAACTACAAAGTTTTATAATAATAACTGTATCGTAGATAAAACATATTTATCAATTTTTAGTCCATCATTGTATGTTTAAAATAAAACCTCTAGGAAGCAAATTTCAGTTTCGAAAGTAACTAAAATAGTAGATTGCAAAATAACCATTTACAGATACCGCAAAGTGGATATTTTCTGATAGAGCTATAGTGGTGTTTGTGATTAAATCGTCCATAAGGGACAATTAGAAAGCATGTTCTTGACTATCTAATATAGCGCTTTGTCCATAGTTTATGAGGAGCTCTTCCACAATTGGCCATCCGCCAAAACAATCAAAGAAAATTTTCTTTTCTCCCGAAGGTATTTTTGTGAGTGGTTAAATTATGGGGACTGCCTGTCGGCGTATGCAACCTGCACGGCAGGTCACTTTTGCTCCCCACTCGTCGCCGCAGCAGTCTCCATAAGATTAGTAATGAATTTTGCTATATTTTTTTAAATCGAGAGTTTCAGCGAGATATTTGCTGACGCTTGTGCTGGAAATGTCTAATTTCTCCCAAAAATGCAATGTTCCGATGGAAAAATTACATAAAGTAGCGACTCGCTTTGGAAAATTTAATTCAGGATCAGAAAACTGTTATTTCTATTATTCGATATTTTTACTTAGCCATTTTACAAATTGAATTACGCGATTGTGGTGGACGCAATGAAAATAAAAACACAGTTTGGCATTTAAAAGTTTAAAAACCATCAACAACAGCAGATGTTTCGATGACGAGTCTATAAATTACCCGCGAAAACAAGTTACGAGACAGCAAAATGTGAAATTCGCGACCTTATCAGTTTCGCTTTTCTTGAAGGCGAGAGACAGCAGTAAAACTTGACCTGACCGTATTTTAAATAAATTTAAATCTTTATGTTTTTTTCTATGAAAAGCTTAACGTGTCTAACAAACTGATCCCTTACAAAGGGGTTGTTGAAACTCACCCCTGGAGGCTCCATAAGCGATGGAGTAGAGGCTCATGGCGACCAAGATTCCGCATCCTAGTCGCGTCATGATGGTGCGTGCAGCAGCTTTTTACGGAGCAAGAAAAAAAAAGGATCGAGAAATTGGCGCGTGGTCGGCGCAACCTGAGAACGGAGCGGGTTTGTGCTTCAGCAGGTGAGTCCGCTCTCCAACTGAAGAGAGAAAGTGTAGGGAGCCGCGCTGGATCTGCGCTGCTGCCGCTGCCCTGCCCCTCGCGAGATGAAGCAGAAAGAGATGTGCCTGCAGGTCGACCTTGATTGTAAGGCCGCAGCCAGTTTCGTACTTCATACAACACGCCTGATTATCGAACGTGCAGACACAATTTATTTTTCCTCTCTGGCCGAGCACTTTTGAGCCTGGCCGTTGGATTTTGAAGGGCTCGAGCCTTCAGGCAGACGTCTTGTGCGGCTAATATGATCATTAATTATAAACTCGACAAACTCTGTGTAAAACAAGACAAGATTTACTCATTCTTTTGTATTGATATACTTCTAGTTTCAATTCATTAACCAGCATAATGGTTTCCTTTTTAAATTTAAATCAATTGAATGGCGCTACTCTGCGTGGAAAATTAATTTAATATGGTTAGCTATTAGTTAACATTCTACGAGAGAAAAATTAATTGGCAAGTTCTTCATTTATTCAATCAATAAATTCAAATAGAATATTGGTTCAATTAAATTCAAAATCGATTATATTTTTTACTATACAACCATTTTTAATTGCCATGTTTAATTTTACCTTAGTTGGATTAATAAGATAATAAAATCTTACTATAAATTACAATATTACAGGAAATTGTCAATTTTTTGTCATTCGTGTATTTTTTTAATAATAAATTTGACTATACTCAATCGTACGAGGGAAGGCATTCTCTAGCTATACATACCAACGAGGAAAATTTAAGAGTCTGAAAAAACTGTAATCATTTGGGCAAATTTCAGTGAAAATGTAGTTTGCTTTTTCTATATTTAAATTTTGTCCATTCATTTTTATATTTCTTTGGAGTGCATTTGTAAGAAGCTAAAAGTAAAAATTTGCTTTAGTCATAATTCAGAATTGAAGAAAAGAAGGGATTAAAAAACGTTCTTTTTAATTTAATAAATCCAAACATGGCGTAATTTTTGTGATAAATTGCGGCAGAAAAAATACGGTATTATAAACAGCTCCGATCCTGCAGTAAATTCCAATTACACGAGCAAGCCCGACTCTTTATGATCATGGGCGGGCGTTCATGAAGACTGGCTCTTTGAAAGCCGTCTGCGAATCAAGGCATGCACTTAACGACTGTGCCAAATGTCAAAACAAAATCACATTTAAGCTTATTCAAAATTGAAAGCGCACTCTTTCAGTTACAAATTGACATTATATTTGTAAACTATGCTAATATGTATATACAGCAATTAAACTAAATTTTCCACCACCTGCAGGTCAGTGATTTTACCTTTGATTTTTATTGACTTTGTGTTTTATTGCCTATAACGCACTCTCTTTTGCCTTTAAATTCCAATCTCTTTCTGAGTAAAATGATGCTAAAATGGCCTTCAGAATTGCAGCAATGTGCTCTTTCTAAGATTTGCGAATAAGAAAGAAAAACCTTCAATATCAGTGAGCAATTACTCATATTTCGGCCAAAATCTCCTGCTCAATTAAGGGGGACCTTCTCCACTTTGCGAATTACCAAGTAAATATTTTACGATACCTACGAAGTTTGGACTAATGAATGAGATTGAAAATAAATGCTCTGTTGATCTGTTAACTCAATCAAATTTTTTTAGAATCGATATAGTTTAAAAAATGTTAATGAATTAATTCATTAATATTCAAATTCAATTTTTGGGGAGCTTTCAATTCGTCTAGTTAAAAAAATTTGGAAGAAAAGGTGCTATCCAAAATTTGTTTTAATAAAGCGCAAACGTACTCTGCAAGTGATTTTTTTTAAGTTTCCACGGCTACAATTTATAAATCTAGTTTGTTGGATGTAAAATACTTCGATGGTAAATTTGGCACTAAATTAACTCACCAAAATCGTACAAGACTGATTGAACTTAAAAAGAACCAATGATGAACTGTACGTAGACGTATCGTAAATATTTTGCTTTAACTTCTAACTAAAATATTTTATTGTTAAACTTTTTTGTTGCCTAGACTTCTAATGTTAAAAATTAACACTTTTTCTTGAAAAAATGTAAATACAGATGCAATTTGATATTAATAAAAACATAAAAATGTTTCGAGCTGCTCTTGACCCTCAACGCAGGCCAGCGCTATTTGAACTCATTGTTTTAAACGGGTTTAGTTAACTCATTTTCTCACGCTGTTTTTGCAGAATCGTGCTTTGCTAAACTCTTGCCGAAATAAATATCCGCCCATCAGTCAGAACCATTGTTCGCGGGCTGAATATTCCGCAAAAATTGCAACACCTTATTTTCTATTCCCATTCAAATCGTATCGTGGCCGAGAACAAGCAACGCCTAAAATAATCAGATTAATTGTGTTGCGTGAACAAGAAATCGAGACCGTTTGCCAACTCTGAATAAATACGCTTGTTTGTGTTCAAGACGCGTGCTGCAAACGGATGCGACTTTTAATTAATCGTGCGTCCCATCAAGATTATTGCCAAACTGTGCAACACATACATGAAGAAATTCCTGCCTTTGTACGTAGGAGAATCGGCGAAATCCAGGTCTCGACCCTTCGACCTGAGCACGCGCTGCAATGTAGCATGCGTTCGTGGAAACATCGCGGGAGAGTTCCTCATGATATTGGCAGGTGAAACGCGTTGTTGGAATGGCTTTCAGGTTAATGGATGGTCAATTCCATCTGTTAAGACACTTTTTTTAGTGTTTTTCTACCGATCAGAGCCTAGCGCAATAGGATAGAAAATGATTGGGCAGTGATAAACGGTCGAAATGAAAAACTCTTAAATAACAATTTTTTTAACATTTTTTGGAAAATAGTAGAAAGCTCTATTTGCATTTGTGCACAATCCAGTGCAAATATTTCCCAATAGATAATCTTTATTTTTGAAAGTTTTCTCATTCGATCAAGGAGAATGGTTGAGTGCACACTTTTTCCGCGTCAAGTGCAGGTTGGCAACACCATCAATTTCAGGCAAATCACGTTTCGGTCGTCAGAAGAAAATAGCTTCTTTAACTTGCTCAATTTTTCGCTATCCACCAATTATTCCAACTCGAGCAGATTCACGGAATGCACATGAATTATGCTCGCTGAATAGAGTGATTTATGCGGCGTGGTACATCCTTTTTCATATTTGCATTCCCTATGAGGGAAAGGGCAGACGCCTTATTATGAGCGCGATTACGAAAGCTATAAAGGATGATCTCTGTTATGTTGGAAAGAAAGGAAAGTGAGAGATTGGACAAACATGACGGTGCATAGTCAGTGTGCGCAAACTGAGTCGATTATTTTTGAGTAAGAGCTCAAGCAAAATACGACTCATTGTGAGCATTTTCTCTTTCAGATTGAGCTTTAGGCCAATTTCATAAGTTTTTTGTATTCTGTTTTTGCATTCATGCAGTCCTTCAGTACACCTTGCAATAAAAAAATGTCTAAATTTCATACATGAACGGAAAGCGTCGTGTAATGTAACATCATATTACAATTTTTAATATTTTAATCGCTTAATTTTAAATATGATGCTGCACAAATTAAACACTTCTCAGCCTATTATATAATTGAAACCCTATATTTGTCAAATCATTCAGTTGATATGATTAAATTTTAAACAAAAAATCTTAAATTCAGCGTTTAACTCAAGACAAATAATTTTATGTTATGACGCAGTAGCTTTCAAATAATGAAAAGAAAAGCAAGCATTATGGCACTGAATGACTTTGAATTATTAATTTTTAATAATCTGCCCACGTTCCTCATGCCAAAAGTGACAGGCTCCTGTTGACTAATTGCATGGGACAACTAGAAATCTCCCAAGTACCAAACTGTCCTTTCTAACAGTCACCACTCTCCATTACAAATCACAATCCAGGCCAAATCTGAAAGGGTTAATTCGGGCCAATTAAAACTCCGCCTTGCTGTTATCGACACGAGCACAATGCAAAATCGCAAAGATCGATCTGAATTCGATAAGAACCTTTATTGAAGGTGTCAGATTTCGTCTCTCATTCGTCAGATGACGTAAATTGTGTCGAGAGAGATACTTGCGAAAAGCCAGGTTGGGGGCACAGGGTCATCTCCAAAGAATAAGAGTGCTCTGCATCTGCCCGCAGGCTAAATCTTCCTTTCGAAATTTAAGACGATCTCTCATCAATCTTAAAATTAAGCATTTCAGGTTTGAATATCTTTCTTTTTTCTGTCGATTCATCCGCTAGTCACACACTCACACGCGGAAAAAAATTACCTAGAAGCAGTGAAAGCTATCTCCTCTCTTTATTCTTTATTGCTTGACATACGCAGAAAATGAAGCTTTTAATAAATCTATTACGCTGGTATTTCGCCGCCGGAGACACGCAGAAATCGTTTTTATTTATCCGTGCTGAAGCTCGCGAATGTTTCATTCGTCCCTGTATGCAAATCGCGTGATTTCATTCCACACGCTAAATATTGAATCTACAGTTTATTGTATTTACCATGATTACTGAAGAAGAGAAAGGCCTAATTTGCAATAAAAAAAATTAAAGTGTCACAAAACAACGTTTATTTTTATCAGAATTTCCAAGTTAATGAAATTATTCAAATTATTGAACCTCTATCTTATTTTGTATTTGTTTATTTTGTGAGTAATCTTGGTTAAGATTTTCAACCGTGTGAATGCAATTTGTAAGCTTTGTGATGATATGTTGAGAAAATCCTCGCATTATATCTTAAAAATGCGGAATTCCTTGTAAAAAATTAGCATCACCTTATCATAATCGTGAACTTTCTGTCAAGAACGATCTTGAAATTCGCACGTTTTACAGTTGTATCGACGGTAGCGTCCTTTGTTTTTTCGTGCCAAATCTGCATAATTAGTTTTGAAGTCCTCTAACTCAATAAATTTCGTGATCACCTTGACTCTCATTCCAGCGCCTGAACAATTGGAACAACTTACGAGATTCCTGTTGTGCTGCGTAATTTGCATACTAGCGCCAAATTTCACGGGCAATTATTTGCCGCCACGTCGATCAAAAAACGTGTCCAGCGATTTTCGATACTTAATAAAATTGCCACCGCATCAATTCTCTTTCTGCCCGCCGGCCACAATTGCTCACTGCACTGCTGACACTATTGAAACGCTTTTAAACGATTTACTCTGCGCAATTAAATGGTCCAGCCAAATATATATGACCGATATCAGGTCTCTTTGGTGAAATCACTTTGGCCTTGAGAGCGGGTTTAACGCGTGTTTACTCTAGTGTGTAAGTAGTGCTAATTTCATAATAGGGTTTAAACTTTTTGTCTAATTTTGCAAGAGTTATAAAAATTATGAACCCATCAAGTGCTCCAAAATGAGCCGTAAATCTAGAGCAGTTGGTTAGTAAACAGTAAAAAAAACTAAAACGTAATTAGACATTTTTCAATAAATGTTAAATAAAGTTATATGGACAGTCAGATACCGATGGTGATTTTTACGTACGTAAATGGATAAAATCCCAAAATTAAAATTTTACTGCATCCTTGTGAGATACATAGACGTGATTTTTTACTAGTTTATGATTTTTCTGTGTATTTTTGTAAAAGCTTGTACATATTGGAATGGCTATATTCAAGCTACTTAAATAATTTTTTTTCAGTAATTTTATTTCTGCTAAATAAAATGAATCTGAATTTAAAATGGACTGTTCTGTCAGAAAATCATCTGGGGGATTTTATCAGAGCTATACCCACTTTCCATTTTTAAAGCGCATATGTGCATCAGACGCTTTTTACGCTTTACTTCTCTACGCGATACCTTTTACATTGCCTGACTTGCGCACTTGGACCGCTTGTGAGGAATCTGTGCCCATTTACACCAGTCACGGAAGTCATACATATTTCATACTCACGCGCAAAAATATTTGCGGTTTGAAAATCAAGGCTGCATCAAAATAAACACCACAGACGAGCGCAAAAACCAGTCTGCCTAATCGCTCCTAATGGAAATGCCTAATTAAAAACCAGCTCCCCGAATTTCCTCATTAAATTATTTCGCGCTTTGATGCTCCGTGATGGACAATTTTCGGAATTTCGCATTCGACCTTGCTGCTGGCCAGACCAATAACAGTAAATTAAGCCGCCTTCTGGATTTTTTCTAGATCTTCTTCACCAGAGCGTGAAGACTTGTCGAAAAGTCTGTAATTGACGGCTTTTGTTGCCAAACAACAACGGGGGCCGAGCGAGGCTAATTCGACGCAGTCATTGAGCCGATTTCAAATGAGAAAGTGTTTGAATCTCGCCCTGAGCAAAAATTCGCTCACAATTCGCTCCCACGCGTGACGTAACCGCGCAAAGTATTCGGCCATGGTCAATGTTAGCGTCTTGTCCAGCAGGTGTCCCACAAACCTGCCAAGGTCTCGGGTCAAAAGGTCAGGTGAAAAAATTACGTTTGATGAATTCCACTGAGGCTAACTTGCAGGCTTTATTAACTGACAGCAGCGTTTGGAGATGAAAAGAAAGTTGATACAGACGACCTCATCACTGTCACTTGATGTTTTTCAAATTTATTAATGTTTCAAAGACAGCATTAATTAAAAATGCATTTCCTTGGCTACAGAGGAACTTTCATTTTGCTCTGTAGATTAAGAGCAAACATTGTTAATTTCTCCTTTTTAATTTGGTTGCTGAACGAGATTATCTTACTGAGTAAGACAAAAAAAGGCATGATTATATCAAACGATTTCCAGAAAAAAAATCTCGGGACATAAACAGAGGCCACATCCTGAGGCGGTTATGGCTGATGAAATAATCTAGTGATAAAAAACAATGTTTCATTTGAGAAACGTTACACAAGAATGAATTACAATGATTTTATAGTTAATTGTGAAGAGAAATTCAAACCGCAAACTATTTAATATTTCTTCCGTAGCAGTAAGAAATGTTTATATTTGCATCTAAATTTAAAAAATGAAATAAACTATTATAATATTTTAAGTTTCAAATGTTTTTATTCTAAGTGAAATGAATAATGTTGCCTAAGCAAAAGCGATCTTATTATTCCGAGTGCAATTTCAGCGGCTATGTGAAAGCTGTTGATCCGCAACTAATTCTGGATTTCACGCTTCACTCCTCTAATTTACGATGCCGCCACCGCTTTGCCGGTCGAAAAAGCAGCTCTTTGGCATTGGATTCACGTCTTACGTGATGCTGAAAGCTGAGTGAGCGCTTGGAAATAATCGCAATTAAATTTCCTACATGACCTAGCAGCAGATGACTTTCCAACGCGCCATTTGATCTTTACAGGGCAACAATGAACAATATTTTTGCATTGTTGGCTCTAGAAAGTGGTCCATATTGTATCTATTAATCTGGCCATAATATGTACGCATACAACTCATTCTCTAAAATTTGCGGATAACTAATCAAGACCAGGTAATCATTAAATTTCAGATTTTACCCGATTTCTCGAAAAAAATAAACTATTTTTGTCCATGCGTTATTTCTGTTGGTGTCCCTCTCGTGATCTGATCCATCCAATAGTGTTCGCGGCCAATTACCCTTATTTTGAAATAGATCATGCTTTTCAACAGGGAAATAGTGCAAACTTTGAAGCCAATTTCCATGGAAAATTTACTCTTTGCCTGGTAAAAAACCCTTTAAGATTGCAATAAATATCCTCTTCAACAATGGAGTATAGTGACATTATTTCAAATTCCAATGTGAAATTATTCCATTAATAAAGATATTTTCACAATTTCACTCCTGAAGAGATCGATTTCAAAATAGCTCTATTTCCTCAACACAGGCATTCATTTGAACCAGTGAATTCGAAAAATGCGCTCTCGTGTAAACAAACCAAAGGAAAGTAGCTTCTCGCGTTACTAACGCCTCGTTTAAGCATATCTTCTTTCCATTTACTCCTCAAGTTCTATAGCAGGAAAAAGAAGCGTGGCATAAATACGCATAGAAACAATTAAAACTAGTGCACGAGAGAGCGTGTGTGTTGCGTTCTTTTGCGGCTCTAATGTCAAGTTCACCTCGTTGGTCAGCGGCAGCAACACTCAATTATCGCATTTCACGAGCGTGAATGTATCTACGTGCATTCTTAATTGCCTCTCACCGCGCTTGTAAATCAACGAGAGGAGTAATGCAGCTTGTGCGTTAATCAAATTGACGCATGTGTTTGAGACAGTTTCAGATTTTCTGCTCGTAAATCTTGAATATTCATCATCCCCAAGGTGATGAAGTAATCTGGTTGCCTTGGAATTTGTATAAAATCAAAATGTCAAAATTAATATTCAAGGAGAGCGTGGCTCATCAATAAATTTTTGCAGAATAAATTAAGAAAAAGGGGAGGACAAATTTAAATCAAACTTTCTAAATAAATACAGAAACCCTTTTAAATTTGATTTTCACATTCGGCGTCTGAAACGAGAAGGTAAATACTTAACAAAATCACAATAAAAAAAACGCTAGAGAACATTTCAAACTGACGCTTTTGATTGATTTGTGAAGAGCTATATTTTTTAATCAATCTACACTCCATGGCGTTCGCACATAAATTTTTTTCTTGAACTTCTCCCTGCTTAACATTTTCTAATTGTTGCACTAACAGGAAATATAATGGCCTTAAAAATCTCAATTAAAAATTTACCCATCATTTATTTTTCAATAGCCTAACAATTTTTAATTTAATTTCTAATATATTTTATCAAAAAATTACTTTAAAATTGTACCATAAAGAATAAATACGAAATATTTTGATGTTTTTGCTGAAGAGTGTGGAAATTCAATTAGGCTATTTTTGTTCTGACCTTCTTCGTCGTCGTAGGAAACGTGTGAGCTGATTTGCTCGGATTCATCTGAGTCGAGCGCCTCGCCTGTGTCCTGCTCGGCCGAATTGCCGGCGACCGGCGGCGCTTCGGTCGTCACCGGCGTCAAGTGCGGGAACAACTTTTTCTGCAGGTACTGCGCCAGAATTTGCTGTGTGATTCTGTTCTGGCGCGCGACTTCCGTCCCTGCAACCACACAGAACACATCAGCAAATTCAATTCGAATAAAAATATAAAGACAATACATTTTTATCAGCTACAAAAGAGCTGTGTGTGTTTTCGTGCTCGAAACGATTTATTTTACAACATTCTCTCCGTGTTTTGTGGTTTTAACTTTTTTGTTTAGCTGACTTGTAACAAGACAAAATCACCTTGGCGCCGGCCGCAGGTGTGGTCGTGCTCAGTTGCTCCTCTTTCGAGTTAAATAGAAACTGTCGCATGGCAGCACTGACATTTCCGTAATTTGAACCACGTTTAACTCCGAGCTATAGACATCCAGGAGCTTTTTCCTTAACGCATCATTTGATAATTAGTTGAAAAATTTCGCAACATGGATTGAATTAAAAAAAAAATAATTTATGTGAGGCACGATAACTTCTAGGTCACTCGTGTTGATTAAAAGCGCGAATATAATCTTTCGTTGTTCATTTGGAATATTTTATTGCGCTGCTATTGTCTCACAGAGCACGTTTCCCTGGTACAAGTCGATTTTCTCGAGAAAATCTTCCTCTTGGCGACCGCGGTCACGAGTGTTTTGCAGAGGTGTGCCTGCAAGACCTCGCCTTCCCAACAATGCACCGGCCAGACACAATGGTCCAGAAATAAAAGTGCACGTTGAAATGAAAATGAGAAAAAGAAATCAAGGTCGTCGAGTGAGTGCACCTCTCGGTGCGAAAAATAGCTTTGATCACTTCTCGCGTCCGATCCTTTTAAGGACGGGGGTCATTAATCAATCGGCGTTTAAGAGCAGATGCAGCTAATGCCTTGTAATTAATTCGCAGGTGACAACCAAATTGTTCCTGGAAAGTTTTCACTCCACCGGTTTCACTCTCTGTTTTCAGTCTTGTGACACCTTTTGAACTTTATTGCTACGCATTGGAATTGCGTCGTTAAGCTGCGTTAATAAACATTTTAAGAGCAATGTCGAGACGCGTTATATTTCACGCCCTTTCACGTACAATTTGTCCGTATTTTTCGAAGTGGTTTGGCTTTAAAATCATTTGCATCGCTGATGGTGAGAGTTACTCTCAATACCTCAACTTAAAATTGAAGCCAAAAAAGGAGAAGTGTTTTTTAGCACAACATAAATTAATACATCATCGCAAAACTCTCTCCTCACACAGCGATAGGAGGAATTTAGCTAAATTGTAAAAACGACCTTACTATCATTAATATGCTTGCTAGAAATCAGCGTAATTGGCCTTTTATTTCATTTGGCTGCGCAAACTATCAATTTTTCTCTTACAAATCAAAGAAGCAATTTGTCAGCCGCACTCAAAGGTCAAAGTTTTATGGCATCACGGATTGTGCATCGGTTTTGTTCAACATTTTGCGGCGGCACCATTCATCAACCGACATGGGATCAACATCATCATCATCATCGTTGGCTGGCTAAAGAAAGCTATATGTGTATAATAATTTTTCATCATTATCGCGCGCATCAAGGTTCGACGGTTGCGGAATGGCGAGCAAACCGCGTAATTGAATGGGACTCTCGCAATAAAATTGTCCCACATTCAGCCACATTCAGCTGCAGCGAGTGAGTCTACTGTGTGGTTTGCTCTACAATGCACACACATCAAGCCATGCTTATTTTAGGGAGTAATGAGATCATCCGGCGCTTGACACCGCACTGACTTTCCAACAGCTGCCCCACAGCGCCCACGGCACCTTGCTTGCATCACTACAAAAGGAGAGAGAGAGAGAGAGAGAGAGAGAGAGAGAGAGAGAGAGAGAGAGAGAGAGAGAGAGAGAGAGAGAGAGAGAGAGAGAGAGAGAGAGAGAGAGAGAGAGAGAACACAGTGAAATTCACCATGTCACCTGTGTCCTACGCACAAGTTCGCTCAAATGGTGATAATTCATGCTTTAGTCGCGGAAACTCAAGGTCAGAGTAGTTTGTGGTCACCAAAATAAACGAAATTTGTGTTGTCTTTCAAAAGACAAGCCTAGAATCAATGTGAAGGCTGCAGTGATGACACCTAAGCGGTTTAAATGAGAAATTTTCAAAAGAAACATATTGAAGACAAAGATTTTATTTTCTTGCTTCATTGAAAATCAATTGAGGTAGAAAATTAAAAATATTAAAAAAGAAAAAAAACATAATATCCACAAATCAGACAAAATTCCTAATTTTCACAATTTTAATTCCTTAAACCTGCCTAATAAAGTTTATTTTTTTAAGTTTCTGCCGATTAAGGTTGTCCGAAAAATAAAGTGGTGATTTTTTGCACGTTTCTAAGTTATGTGCTTATTAAAATAAAAAGGAACACAACTTTACTTGACCTTAATTTCCATCAAATTTAGACAGGTATTAAACGGTTTTGGGAATTTTAAATAATTCTGTGGAATTAATATAGATGAAAATTTATAGATTTGTGTTCTTTTGATTTCAATCTATCACACGTTTTGTTCAAACTCGTTCAATGGTTTGCCTATTTTTTAAACCTGAGACATATATATTTTCTCTTCTATCATATTCTTTGTTATACGCTGATCAGGTTCATTCAATAACATTGTTCGATTCCACTAGTGATTTAATAAGCTGACTCATGAACATGCAAAAGGCTTCATTAAGCTTGACATGAACAGTATGGATTTTTCTAAGGTGAGATCACTTTTTAAAAAGCAGGTGTAATTAATCAACGTCAATCCAAAACGAAATCGAAATTGCCGGCTTGAAGCAGCTTTCTCACCTCTTACATCCAGTTTTAAGTGTCTCACGCCGTGCATACAGGAATTGCAATAAGATCAAAAATAAAGGCTGCCATTTTTCCAATTGCAAACGAGAGAAATCGAGAGTGCGTGTGTGGTCTGCGTCCGAATAATAAGAAATTATACGAAATGGCCTAGTAATCATAAAATTGTGAGAAGAAATTAGTCAGCTTATTTAATATTTGCATTGTTTGGAGGTTTGGACTGCTTTTGAGGTCAGCAACTGGTGGTGGACGCACCTTTCTGGATTAGAAACCAAAATTGTTTTCCTATGCAGCCACAGCCAGCTGGCCTGATCAAATTTCTCTCATGGGATTAAAGTTTGGTACAGCCCATTGATCTGTTGTTGATCACAGGTGAGAGATAATTAGTTTAAGCAGGAGAAAAATAGAGCTTTATTCATTGTCTAAAATTTCTCCTCAACAAAAAAATCGACGTAAGAAAGGAGAATCGTGTGTCGTCGCAGCTTCTCACAGTGCATAAAATCCATCTGATTTATACACGCCACTTTTTAAATTACGGTCTTGTCAAAAAGGGTGAGTTACTATTAACTCCTATTTATGCTAATGGACGTCACGACGCGTGAATTTTTAGTTCTATATAGTAATTTCACTTTCTCGCTCCATTCTCAGCTCATCAAGAGAGAAAAATAATCCCAAAAGTTGAAGAAATAATTTATATAATTTCAATGCAAATTATTCAGAGGCGCGACCTGCGAAATTTCTATAATCTTGTGCGACGTTTTTCACTCAACTATATAACAGCATTTGCGTGTATCGCGTCACTTTCTTATTTCCATCCCATCGGCCGAACAGTTACAAAATATAATTTGCTTTTTATATTGCTAGAGAAAACGCTTTTCTAATTTAATTGTGACGTTGCGTAATGAGCAGGAGGAAAAAAGATACTATTGTTTGTTGATTTTAGTCATTAGGAAATTTTGCGGCTTCGGCTAATGAGCGTTTGTAGGCCGCAAAATGCGACCAGGCGTTGAGTTTTCTTCAATAAGGTACATATGCTAATGAAAGCTATAAAAGTATCGCCGAGATTCATTAGCAAGAAGAAATTTTATGCAAATCAACGGCGGGAAGTGAGGTAATAAAAGTGGGTTCATCGGAGCACGGATTTTGGCCCGGTATGCAAATTAATTAGCAATAATGACATGACCAGCTTACTTCTCAGACAATTTTTAGTACGCTGATTGAAATTTCATGCTCGTTTTCACGCCCAATAACTGAATTCTTCAACTGTATTGACAGCGATTGTCATGTGCACATGATAATTAGTGCAGGCATACACTTCCTGATACAAAAACCTCAATGTACCGTGTTGACTGCTTAAGTGACAGTTCGAAATTTTAATGAACCAGCGATTAAGCTACCTGAATTTTTAAATCGCAATCGGTGACGTGAGAACATGTTGTGTGCACTCACATCAGTAAAAGTTGTTTCTCAATTTATATACTTTCATCAGTCAGACGCTTTTGGCATTTATTTATACTCTCTGGAATAGATTAATTGATCAAGAGCGGGGTTTAAATTGAAGGCGAGTGAAAGATGGAATGCAACAATGCAATTGCGGGCGGGGAAAGGCTGAATTTTCGCATTTTTCACCATTTCAGTCAGCACGTGCGTTCGGCACCTGGGAAGCCAGCTGCTTTTGACGTTTATTAAAACAAGAAAATCTCGGAACAATGCTTTGATTAAATTATGCATGCAGTCACAATCAGTTAAATTAGCTCACTTTAGAAAACTTGCTTGGGGCTAATTATGTTGGATATTGGAAAGGAGAACAAACCTACCCTTGTTGATAAAAATGAGAGACTAGATGTACTTCATGAAATTACTAGCTTTAAAAACAACTCAATTATTGGGTTAATTAATATCTCTAGATTTATTCCCACAGCTTGAATAAATTATTATTAGTTATTCCTTTAATTCATTAAAATTACAGAGTTTATACGTTTCACCCTTTTTCGGGGAAATATACTGAAATCTTCGCAAATTTAAAGATCTCCAATTTTCACGCCAGATTGTTCATAATAGTAGGCTGTCACGTACATTGAACCCTAAGTCGGTGTGCGTGCCTAAATTATGCACGACCGCGACAAGGCCAATTTGCCAAAATAATATTATTTGCTCTCAACCCTGATTCTATAGTTGCTACCAGCATGATACGTGAGCGTTTTACGATCAGCAACATTTTGTGCCAGAAGCAGCAGGACTCATTTAGAAACCCCAAATCGCACTGGCTCTCGCTTTCTCGAATGGCGTTTCGCTTTAGAGGCAAAACCAGCTCAAAATTAATGTGCAATTTGTCCTCTAATGACACACCCAGCAGAAGCAGCAGCATATTTTTATAAAAGATACGGATCGCCCTTGGAATCGTCCTCAGCTGGACGAGAAAAATACAAACTGGTCATCGCCTCCCTAGAATAATAACTATTATTTTTACTTGCAACGACCGTTGAAATCTCCATGTGTAGATAAAAAACAAGTATTGGCCGTCAACAAGAGACGACAGGTTGCCAACTAAAGGGACACGGCCAAAAGGACGTTTCTCGCTTGCTTAAAATAGAAAAAAGTCGTGCAAACAACATCAACGCATTGGAAATTATTTTGACGCAGACGCTTTAATTCGAAACTTGTTTGGGCCCGGAACTTTCACTGCCAAACTTAAGCTCCTGCATCTCCGCGTATACTATCTCGAAATCTAGACCTCAGTTTTCGTGGGGATAAGCTTTAAATCTGTTTAATCAGAAAGGCAAACGAGAAGTTTATAATGATAAAATGATATAATTAAATAGCATTGATTTTTATCAATTACGTCATTGCTACCCATTGTCGGGCAGCTCTCAACAACGTTTGAAATAAAATGTTCTCTGAAAAGTAAAAACGTACTCTAAGTGATTTATTTCAATTTTGGAGTTTTATGTCAGACGATCAAATTCATAAAATTTATCGGATATACAAAACAATTTTATACTAATCTAATTTAACTAATAACAATACACTATTAATTTGTCTGTTGGCATCACGATCATTAAATGATACATCACTACATCATGTTAAGTCATCCAATTTCAAATGCATCACATTAACATTACTTTCAAATGGAGAAGGAAGAAATATTAAGTATCCTACTCGAAATTCAAATTTTTAATCCCGGGAAGCATTGCAAATTAATAAAATTAAAAAAATAATTGTGTAGAGGCTATTTTAATTGGTCAATTTCTAAAAAAATCAAGGGTTATCCATTAATGAGCTCCATGTTAATTATCATCAAGAAATTTTTAATGTTGACAATAGCAATAATAACCCTCTCGTTTTTATCGATTGAGAAAAAATGCTGCTAGCCTATTCCGGTGAAACAAGTGGCTCCTGCACCTATACTTGTTGGCCCCCATTGTTCTTCTCATCTCCTTAGTAATGGAATACGCGAGCTAGTAAAAATACAAATTTGGTCGTCTCGCGCGTTTAGCTCGGAGCAAGAAGTGCAAAAGAGTGTTCAATTGTTGGAGAGAAATCTGCTGGCCGCCGAAAAGGAAACTTCCTACATTGTCGGCTGCCGCGGAGAGAAGATCGCGGCGCGACCGGAGGCGCAAAAATTTCGTCACTAGCAACATAATCACGCAGCCGCAGAGAAATTAAAAGAATTAAATCATCTGTTAAAAGATCAGAAATAGTCCACTAAATTGTGTTTTTGCTCGTTAGTCTGAGTAAGAGATTTTTAATTATGCCGCACGGCATCAATCGAGTTGTTTTTGCAAGAATTTCCGTTCGCAGTGATGCGTCTGTCCGGCGCAGGAGAAAGTTTCCAGCCTGTTGGTATGTGTGTGTGTGTGTGTGTGTGTGTGTGTGTGTGTGTGTGTGTGTGTGTGTCTCTCTCTCTCTGGAGATCCGCACGCGGCTGCCTTCTTCTCGCCAGCCGCGCGCGTATGTAACACACCAAGACGCACTCCAACAGCACGTGCGTAAATACATTTTAAAGAGCGGCCGTAAAATTAGGCGCTTAGCTCTTTCTCTAATACCACAGTTGCAATGTGTGCTTGATCCTGACGCCAACTCGTAAAACGTGATACATCATATCTCTGGAGGATCTCCATGAGCGTCGACTAAAAAAGAAGGATCGAGTTTTCACATTTCTCTTGTTTATATATGAAGATTAATCTGATTCAGCTATATGTTTATGGCATAAATTCAGTAGCTGTTAATTTTTAATTAAATTTATTGGTTGTGACATCCAATAAGACTTGGACTCAATTTTTATTATATTTTTTATAATACTGATTTAAGTTAATTCTTTGGCAATTTTGGGAAATTGTTCTTGTCACGTAATTTTGACCAGCAAAATAAAATTAATCTTTAGAATCAAACCGATTAAACATTCTGATCTAGGCTGCTAATTGTTTAGTATTTTCTTTGTTTCATTTTTCTTATTTAACAATGGTTGTTGCACCTGGAAATGTTTTTCCTTATAGTCAAATCGAGTTTAATGCGCTAAACAATAATTTACAGAAATATATCCCAGAAAAAACAAGTCAGCAGTATTTAATAAGATGCAACCGAATGATAAATAGATTTTTTTTAAATATTTAAGAAGCACGTAATTTTCTTATGATTTATTCCATTCAAACAATAGAGACCATTCCAGTTTTCCCTCCATGTGCAAAAATGCAAAAGTGGCAAGGTTTTGTTAGTCAGCAGTGATTTTTTGATAGCTCCGTTGGCCCATTCTTATAATATTCCTCATTAATTTCTTTGAATTTTAGCTTGCACAAGTAAATATTTTTAGCTCACACCACCGCAAAATAAGAATAGGAATAGAGATCCTCTAAAATTATTTTATCTTCTCGTCTTATGTATGAATAATATTCCAACAAATTCAAAATTATGCAAAAAATGTTTAAATGATTCTTTTCACTGTAAATTAGACGTCACGATAATGTGTCAACAAATACTCAACATTTTAAGCTTTGAGTGCTTTAACAAGTTAAGTTTTTTGGTTTAACTCTTTTAAGATGGGTGACGACCCCCTGATAGTATTCAAATCGGTACAAATCCGTTACAGCTTTACGGACTTGTCATTTCGGTCATTGCTTTGAAAGAAAATCAAATGTAGGCGCAAATCAGCCCGCACTAGACCCCTAAACATTGTTAAGTGTTCAACAATGCTTCGCCATAAAAGGTGGCGCTTGAATTTGAAAATTTGAGCAGACTGGGCGTGAAAATAGCGAAAATTTTAAAATCTGCAAATATATGCTTCTCAGATAACTATACACTTTAAAAAGCACAAAATTAGAATGCTTTTTTTAGTCCACTTCTACTTTCACCAATTTTTTATCCTTTTATCTTTTCATCTCATCCTTAATGTGACTTTATTGCTTATTTCAATTTTCATTTTCAAGCGTAGAAACTTGTTCGAAGTCTCTCACAAGGAAACGCTTAGGATTCGACGTTTTAATTTTTGGCAAAGCCATCGAGTCCGTGTAATCTTTCGTGTGTTGTTTTTTGAACGTATATATAGTGCTAAAAATTGTCGACTTGTCGAAATTAGTAATTTTGGGAGAATTTAAGAAAATGGCCCACATTTTAAAATTAATTAAAATATAAGTATATATTTACTAAATTTAGCTTAAATTTGGCTTCTGTATATTGTTTTACCAGACAAATCAATCGGCGAGTCAATTTTGACGCTCGGGAAAAAATTTAAAAATTTCCACAAGGATCAGTTCCGGGCGTTGTTAGTCTTATCGACAATAATGGAGCTACGCGGCCTGTAAGTCGGCTCAGAAAGTTAGGAAACTGCATTGCATACAAAATTTCAAAATAATTTCGTCAATAACTAAAACATCGAATACTTCAGAATTTCCTAATCATAAATTTCTTCAAAATTTTACGTTATTTTTTGTAATATAAAAACAAACAAACGGCTTTCAAACAGGAAAGTGCTGATGCTTGTACTCACTGGTTATCTCCTTGCTGTTCCTATTGAGCGACGTCTGCTGCTCCGAAATGGGTACCAGGGCGCAGAGGCCGACGGCCAGTAGCAGCACGGAAACTGGGCTCATCGTCATGCCGGCCACAGCAGCTGATTGCGAGTGTGTTGACTTGAAGGAGGTCGAGCGGCGACTACGCTGCACGCTATAATATGCTTCCTCGGCACAAACACACGCGTGCGGAAGGAGTATGACGGTTGCCTCGGCTGCCCCTGCCTGCCTGCGCACCTGAGTACCTGAAGAAAATCGGAGTCGCCGCGGTAACTCTGCTCGCGCCGAGTGTTCGATTCCCTCCTCTCAATGAGAGCGACTCATCGCATCTCCAGTTTCCCAACTCTGCAATGCACCAGCGCTGACTTTTGAGAGCAAAGCTGCTCAGAGGAAATGAGTGACCAGCCTTTCTCCAATCGAAGAACAGGTTCTTTTTCGCGATGTAGAGTCCCGTGGGACCGGAAACAATTAGGATGATGCTACTGTTAGATTAACGAACCGATAAGACACGTCAAATTATTAAATAAAAAAATAAGTATTGGTTTTTTAACTTCAAAAATTAAAAAAATAACCATAATGAGTAATTTATATTAATATAGTTGTCAAGATTTTCATTGCCCGTGTGTTTCTGTTTGTTTGCACTGAGATTATTTCCGGTGGACGTTTTCAACGATCGCTCATTCAGAATTCTGTGAAACTAATACACTGCAATATTATATGAATTTTCTTTTGGGGGATCTGCTAATTCAATTTTTGAAACTAATTCAAGACATGCGGGGCCGAAACAACTGCCGTTTAGTACAAAATAACGCTTCTTCTTTTTCAATTATAATATTTTCATTCTCATCTTTGCCAGTCCATTCCAAGTTGTTTACCTATGGTACTAGCCTTTGTTAAATCAATTTTAATATAATTAACTATATATACATAAAATAAAATTTATAACGAACAACTAATATTTCTGTCCGACTGCTTTACGTACTCTTAAACCCCAAATAAACACAAATCACGTGCATTGATAATTGGGACTTTAAAGTTGGTTCTAAATTTGGTCTGAGAATTTTTTTTATCGATGGAATGATTTTTTCTAAATTTTAGCGTAGATGTCAATGAACTACCATGTTACTGATAATAAATTATGAAACCGATTAAAATAACGTTTAAACCAAAAACAACTGACTATTACCAATTAGCGGAATATTCGCCATTTTCTTTTAACAACCTGGTTGTCCTTCTAGCTAGAAGATTTAAAAAATACTATCGAAAAGAATACCATTTTCTAAAAGCAATAAAAAAGTAAATCTATAGAAATCACGACACATTATAGTGTGTCGTGATTTCTATAGGCTGGAAAAGTAGTGAAAGGTAGTACAGGTTTGATATACGATTGCTACCACTCTACACAAATCAATTGAATATTTCGCATTTCAAAATTTACATTTCCAATAGAAAAATAAAAATTTGTTTAGGTTTTACTAATTCAGTAAGTAGACCTATTAATGTAGACCATTATAATTTATCGGGTTAATTTCAAAAGATATTAGAAAATATTTTAATTCGTTATTTTTAACAATATTTAGCGAAGATTTACTTTATTTATTTATTCAATCAATTATTATTTACAATATATCCAAGAATTTAATGAGCATGATTCAATTGCTAAAAACATTGAAATTGATGTATTCTTTTAAAAAATTATATTATGGTTTAGTTTTTTACCATACATAATAAAACAGAAATAACAGGTACACAACATTAAACGTTTGAAGAGCAGCTCTTGCTTGTTCCTGCACGAAATTCTTGAATGAAACCTCTCAATCGTAGTAAAATATTCCAACACATTGCAATTAGGGAGACGCATTGCAGAACAGTCGCTGGAAAATTTCAAGATACCTTATTAGTACAATACCCTACAAATAGGCATGCGTTATATAAACTAAAATTGCACCGTTGCATAGCATGTTTTGAGAAATTTTACATGGTTGGGAAATGCTTACATTAATTATGCCCGTTGAAAAATTTGAATTTTTATGATTATAAATATGATTTAAATTTTTAATATTATTTTTATGCAGGTATTAAGGTCCCCTAAAGTGAACTTTTGTCAGTCTTTGAAGTTTGAAAAACGCTAGTTTAATCGCCAATAATTTTATTCCAGAGTAGCAAGTATAGTTTTTCTCTTCAATCTGTCTCAATAGAAGTTCTTTTTAAATACAAAATGGCGTAGAAAGCACACCAATCGATTTATGAGGGTCAAATTAGGTGAAGTGGATATTTTTTGTCCGACCAAAAAGTCCAGCGATTCGTGCGTAGCACAGTAGTAGAACTTTTTACCGCCAAAACAATATGAACCTATATGCGAGAACTGCGCATGCGTCAGAGCTGGTGTGGCCGAGGAGAGGCGTCACGTTAGCCGCTGGCAGCCGGTGGTTGGCGTGTACCAGCGCTGACGCATGCGCAGTTCTCGCATATAGGTTCATATTGATTTTGTGGTAAAAAGTTGAACTATTGTGCTACGCTCGTCGCGCTGGACTTTTTGGTCGGAAATATATCCATTTTACCTAATTCGCTCCTTAAGAATCGATTGGTTTGCTCAGAAACTTCGTCAAAGACAGTCTTTAATCAAAACACTTTGTTGACAACAATCTAGTAACTATATATAGGATATAAATTCATTGAGGTAATAGCAGGATGATAGACACAGCATAAGACAAATGTATTTGGATCCTAGACGCCTTTTGCAAAAGCAAAGTAACTATTTGGCTCCAAGTTAACTCTCGTATCCTATGTCTACCACAATTATTTAGGAAAAGCAAAAGCTTAAAAAATAAAACTGACTGGCTTGCAGCATCAATTCCAAATAATCGGTGTCGAGAATGAAGAAGTCGGTAAACAACGAGAGCACAGGGCTGAAGATCAATAGTATCAGAATTGTCGGTAGGCAAGAAGTTGACGGCAGATACAAGTAAATCCAGCATATCGGATATGGAATGAATAATGTCCTGCAGCACGTCAACAGGAACAGCACGACCCAATAAATGTATCTTCTATCAATGAAGGCTTCCTCAAAATCATCATATGCGTGATTCGTCACTGTTAAAAATGGTTGCAATTAATGTTTGCATATGTATAATGCGCCTAAAAATATTTACTGTCTTTTAGCAAGGCAAGCTCTGCACACATGATCACTTCGTGGCACATCAAAAACCGAGACCACTCTTTATCCATGGCAAACTGAAAACAGGGTAAAGGTTTTGCAAATTTTTGGAGCCGAAACATGGTAAAAATAGCTCATCTAAGTCTGGCAACATTAAATCATTCACATGCCTTCTCATCATCCTCAGAGACCTGCTTTTCATCCTCGGGAACCTGCTCCTTGATACAAATTTCAACGTCCATATATGAGAGCTTCTGAAATATTAAAAATAAAAAAAAACTTATGGCAACATGCCTAATAATGTACCACAAAAAAAAATATAAAAATAACTTTTTAAAGCTTTTAATTTTTTTCCCATTTTATCCCTGTCCGAGGACCGGGAAGGGCGCGCACTGCACTAGCACGAATGCTGAAACCCGGGTCCCTATAACACCGCGCTTCTTTTGATATATTATCATATTTCTATAATTATATTATGACTGTCTTTTTGATTTTGCGGATGTAAAAGCTTTATAATTATGATAATTATTATATTACTCTTTTCCATGGTGTCTGGGGCTCACGCTCACAATTAGAATCAGCTTTATATTTTATAGGTCCTGAAGGGGTGGGCAGTCACTTATTAGATTTACTGGGATGATTTAGGAAACAAGTCAACTATACCTTTTTGTGGAGATCACAAGCAAGAAGTCAGTTTGTGCCAGGGATACCATCAGTCTGCTACTCTACTAGTAAAGTAACAAGACGCGTTTTGAGTTTTGAAATTACACTGACAGATTTCATAAGTGAGAAGACAAGGTGAGGTAGTCAACAAGGGGCGGCCTATAAGGCAGCGCCTGCGTACTGGCGTATAATGAGTGAAAAGGGCGTAACTCTGATATGATAATTATCTTATAATTATTAATTCTCATCGTTAATCGATGATACTTACTTTTTTAATAATATTGGGTGCGTGTTTATATTTTTATTCCTTTCCTTATATTCCGTCAATCTCGTGTCGAATTAACAATAATTTTCGCTCTTCCTCTCGTAGGGAGGGTTTCTAAAGCAACATAACCACCAGGAAAAGTGAAATATTCATTACCACGCACTAGTGTATAAAAGTGTGCACGCAAAGCGTGGCGTTCAACAATGCTATTAATTTAAGCGTCGAACAAAATTTGCAATAAATCGAGCCAACTTACATTATACAGTATAATTTTTCGAATGATTAAAAAAGATTTTGGCTCTTGCGAAATTCGCAACTTCAAAGTCGCGCGGTTTCTCTCAGGATTGTCGAATTTTGCAAAACCGCACATGCCCAAACTCGCCCCACCGAGGGGCATCTTTTGGTGCAGCAATCGGGGCCCGGCGGCTACCTTTTTTTTTGTAAATAGGACCACCTCAACCTGAGATTTGGGTGCACAAATTTTTTTTATCGAGACTAAATGCAATAAAATGCTTGATGAGCACCAAATCTCGAATTCTGCACTAAATGGGTTGATGATTCTGGGAAGCTAGAAGCCAAATATGGATATTTCGGGTCTTCATTTCTGTTGTCTGTGTCTCGGAAATGGATAATTACACTTTTCCGCGCAAAATGAATACAAAAATAAACACGCTTTGGGATGGGGTGTGTATTAGGGGTTGAAAGGGATTGCACCCTTTAATCCCGAAAGGGATGCCAGGGCAAGTTGAGTGGTGCGATTATTTGATTTTATAATTGTGACGAGATTTTTAGTGAAGAATTCGAGATTTGGTGCTCATCTCAAGCATTTTATTGCGTCCGTCTCGATAAAAAAAAACTTCGTGCAGCAGAATCTCAGGTTGAGGTGGTTCTATTTACAAAAAATAAGTTCCGTTTGACTCGTCTTTGAGTGAACTAAGTAACTAAATTGGTTTGAAGAAGACTATTACTCTTTAACTTCGTGCAAAGGTATTCAAACGGACGAAAAATTCCAAAAATTCTAAATTTTACGTTATTGAGGGGGTTAAAAGGGGGTTGGGGGTTGGTGGCCCTTATACCCATTTTGTGCACTTGGGGACGTCGAGAGGAGTCTAACGGTATTCGGTTTTTGAAATTCGGATGATTAGAAGTCGAGATTTGGGCAATCATCGTTTTTTACCAACCTCGAAAAACAAAGGTTTTCGAAGTTGTCATTATTTATTAAAAAAAAAAAAATGAGGAAAACACAATTCCAAATTTTAACGTTTTTTACTCAATTTTTTGTGCTCTACAAAATGGTTATGAAAAAAAACTTTCAATAAATTCATTTTCAAATTTGAGTTTCAAATAAAAAAATTAATTTTATGACCTTGACCTTTGACCTAAACACTTTGAGATCATGTAAAAATTGTTTGCGTTGTTGAGACGAATTTACGTTTTTTTTTTAATTTTTGTTCCAGGACCACCCTGAGCAAAGTTATGAAGTACTCAAAATTCCCAGATTTTGACATTTGAACGCCCGCAAAACCCGCAAAAATTGGAAAGTCGAAGTTTTCTCAACTTTTTTGTCGGTCAATAGGGCAAATTTAACGCAAAAAATTCATTAAAATCCATTGATCCCTGGACAAAAATTTGTTGCTTTGACAGATTGTGGCTCTAGTTCAAAAGAGCGCTCTTGGCACAGCTGTGATATTATTTTTCAATTTTATATTTTATTTTTATCTTTGTCCTTCCGTTCCTTGTTGTTTACACATATGTTAGTACATAGCCTTTGTTAAATCAATTTTAATAACTATATACAGCTAATTGTTATTGGAAATTTAAGACGGACAAGTGCCAATTTTATTTCCGGTCCGACTGATTTGTGTACTCTTTTCAACCTTAAATAAACACGAATCACGCAATTTTAAAACTTTTTAGCCACACATGAAATAATCATTTGGCCTCAAAACCTTTTGAAACCACGTCAAAATCACACTGCCACTGTCAAGGTTTCCAGTATGTAAGGTTAAACTTTCTGTTTGTCACGTGCTCGCAGTGGTATGTGGCTAAATTCGTTGTTCTATAATAGTTTTATAATTATAAATATATACTGTTCATTTTAAGTTTACTTATTCGTTGCAAAAATATTCGATTAAATACCAGTACATTTAGTTTCATCCCAAAATATTACAAGAGCGTAATAAAATAAAAATTATTGAAAGTAAAGAAATAAAATACTGAAGTGGGCCAGCCTCAACGTACTCGACTGCAAATTTCCTTTTTTTAAACATATTTCTAGCATGCATCATGAAGTAGTGAAGCACCGATAATTTAACAAAAATTAACTGGGGTGACGTAATATTGATTTAAGAAACCCCTATTTTTGGACCAGGAAATTTAAATTTGGCGTTCTCTCAGCCAGAATCAAAAGTGGATACATCCAACTAATCATATGTTAACTTTCGGTAAAAATACAATATTTTGCTTGGCATATATAAATATGTAACACAAATGTATTAAATAAAATTACTGTGTTAATTCATCAAGAAACTGTTTCAACAAAAGAAAATTACAATAAGTGTATCGAGGGTTAGTCATTTTTTGAGTTTAATCCCAACTTTTGATCACAACTTTTCCACCCTGAAGAGTCAATTGGAATAATCTTTTATTTACGAGCATTATTTGTTGCGTGCATAGGCAGTCATATTTAAAATCAAAGGTGTAATTTTAAAATTTGATTCCCAGTAATTTCGAATTAATTGACAAAACCATACAATATGACTAAATTATTGGCAGTAAGCAAAATACTTCATAGATTCACATGGCTTCAGATAAAAAAGACAGTCCTTGGTACCGGAACAGAGTTGCGTCACAGAATGTCTATTTGCTTGCCAAATTAATTAAAATAATTAGGTTCATTTTTGGAACGACCTATTTGTTTGTCAAACACAAATGCTTAGCCCGAAAAAAATCATATTTAAGAAGCAATAAGCCATGGTTCTAAAATATAAAAGTATAAATCAGCAATTTCGGAGACGAAATCACGTTCTTTAGTGTACAAATTTTTTCTTTATTATTTACTTGACAAGAAGGTTTCCCTGGCACGACATACCTTTCATTTAATAGAATATTTTTCCCTCTTAGTCATTCCCTTCCCCAAGTCGCAAATTCCTTTGAACTCTCATTTTGGGCACACAAAAGACTCAATAAGCTCAAACGGATTTGAAATGGCGAAACAAAATCATGAGGCTCAACAGAATTCGGTAATAAGTGTTCGGTGTCTAGCAAGACTAATGTGCGTGAGCTTCGTCGGTGCACTTTTGAGCTTTTTAATGCGAACGGAATATAATTCAAGAGGATCTTGCAATTGGAGCTTGCAAGAGCTCCCCGAAAATCAGCCACTGTACGTTGACCCGATTGCGAAGAAAATCTGGCTCCCAACCAGCAAAGACAATGTGAAAATACCTCAAGGTAGATTAGTTTTATTTTCTTGTCCAGGAAGCAGACTGCTGAAGAACAAAAAAAAGTCAGAATTAACCCTCTCGTGCTTAAAAAACAAGCAGTATAAGGTACTTAACTTAATATTTCTTTTCACTTTTAATTAAATGCAGCTTCCTTGGTTTGTCGCAATTTTTACCAATTTCTCTTGAGCAAAAATTGCAAGAAATGAATTTATTCCATTTTTCTTTTGTAAAAATCTAAAATTTTGGTCAGGGTGCTCAAAATTTCCTCCACTGTGCAGACATTTTCTTTTCAATTGCCATTTTGCTGCCTCAATTTCTCCAAAACATTTTCTCTGGCAGATTTTTAAGTTGAGGCTATATTTACTAATAATTAGTAAATGATTTAAAAATAAGGTGAAAACATTGCCTGCAAGAAACTGGTAAAAATTGAAAAAACACGCATTTTTTACCCCTGAACTGATTTTTTTTAAATGCGGTTTTTTGCAACCCTGAATTTAGGGAATTTAGTGCTTGCATGGCCACATTTTCGTGGCAGATTTCGATTCATCTCATCGAGATCTGCCCTACAGAGTATGAAACCTTTTAGGGAAACTCTTTGCTGTGAAATGAAATCAGATTCCAAGAAAGGAGAATCCTCGCACCATTTGAAAAGCATGCTAACTATGTAGTCACTTTTTTTTTTTAAAAAAATACAGGGTTACTAAGGTCGATTTTGGCTTCAAACTGAATCCTAAAGGATGAGTTCATGCACTGGTAGCAAGGATTTTCCAGGCTTTTGCAGAATCAAAATTCACTTTGATAAGAAAAAATTTCAATTTTTCACTAAGAAAGATGCATTTAATTTCATTTTATTATAATAAATCAAACAACACTCTGAACGAATTATTATTTTATATTTTCATTAAAAATTATTTTTAAGGACGATGAAGGAAAAATCTACCACTTTGATGAATTACAATGCTCGGGTGCTCTCAAACATTCAGTGGAATTGCTTGGAATAAAGGCGTGTGGAAATAAAAATAAAGCTGACTTATTCGCGATTGGGTATCATGCAGGAGATTACTTTTATGAAGGCTACAAATCATGCTTCGACCGCAACACACTGGACGCTATCTATGCAATACACCATTTAAACCATCACGTTGCTTGGAGGCAGACAAATACCGAGAAACCATCCAAGTTCATCCAAGATGAACTCTGCTACAAACAGAGTTCAATAATAAGTATACAGAAGCTGTACGAAGTTGATAGGCAGAAGGAGAATTTGAAAGGAAAAATTAAAAACGCCAAAGATTTCTGCAATGCAAAAGGTAAAATATTTTACGATACAATTATAATGTGGCTATTTATTTTTCCACGTCTTTTTGCATCAATATATCCCACTTTAATCCACGACTCTTTTTATAAACGTGATTATTCCACTGAGATTTCATACTCTATCCTGTCAATACAAAATGAAATTTTTGTCAATGATTTGTTTTCACTTATGAGCCAAATTTCCCTCTTAGCGAAATATGTCATGGTTTGTAATTGGGTGACAATGCTCACCTCTTGATTAGCGTGCAAGCTTTGGAGCCGGTTTTCTCGAAATTTTTCTCGTCCACAGCCTAGCAAAGCTGAATTTTCCAATTTCCAATTTCTAAAAAGTTTATAATTAAGTAACAGAAAAATAAATTTTTCAATTTTTCTGCACGGCTTTGCTCAACATTGGAAATAAAAAAGAAAATATATGATATTATAAAATTTCAATAAAAAATATATTGGTTTGTAACAGTACGCTGGTTGAGTTAATAACTCTTAAAATTTGTTGTTTCTTTTTAAACAGCGAATCACTATCTTTCTCGAGGCCACCTAGCACCAAGAGGAGATTTCGTTTACGACTCCAACCAAAAACTAACGTACAGATTCATCAATGTGGCGCCTCAGTGGCAGGAGATGAACGGTGGCGTCTGGAATGCTTTAGAAGAAAGCACAAGAATATTAGCTCGTGATAACAACAACGACTTATTGATCATGACAGGCACCTCCGGCACTGCCCAATTGCCAGACAGCAAAGGAGAATTGACAGAAGTGCACCTGGCGCCGCAAAAAAAGCTTCGTGTCCCTGAATATTTTTGGAAATTAGTAGTTGATGAGAAAGCTAGATTAGGAGTAGCGTTTGTTGCCCAAAACATTCCATTTGGTGAAAAAACACCAATGTTTGAAAGTTTTTGTGAGCAAATCGAGTGGTTGAAAATGCCGGAAAAGGATAATAACAACAAATATCCTCTCAGGTGCTATAAAGTGGACGTGATAACCAACATTATTCCTGAGGTACCTGCTGAACAGCTCAAAACTATTACAGGCATTTTAAAAAGGCCGAATAGCAAACATGGCTTCTGCATTTTTTCCTATTTGGAAAGATTTTTCTTGTAACAATAATCGTAATCATTTTAAGAAAATAAAATAGAAATACAAAAAATTTAGAATACTGACCCATGCAAAAATATATGTTTCATTGAATTGATAGATTTTAGTTTTAAAATATGGTGTAAAATTACAGTTGAGCATACTATAGTACTGCTTTAGATACTAAAAAGTAAACAAAAATTGCCATATCATTTAATTTAAATATAAAAAAATCTGATGTGCTGATCCTGCACATCCGATAATAAGATTGATTCATACACTTAGAAATTATTGATCAGTTAATGAGATTTAATTTCCAAATTAGTAATAAGCTCAATTATGATATTTTGTATACTTAATAACGTCACAGTATGTATTCAATTTTTAAATCATATCCTAGGTGAAACGCAATGGGAAAAAGCAATAGAATATGGGATAGCGTCCCGAATTTCCCTAATCATTTCTATTACAAAGTTATGTTTTGAGGATTTAAGAAGTTGTTCGCAATTTTATGATAAAAAATTGGCTTGGAGAGCAGCCGTTTCAGCGCGAAAATAAAGGAAAATCAGACTAGCAGACAAGAATATGTTCCCAACGCTTTGTCTGACGGACCCTCTCAAATTCTTGAGCGTTTTCACATTTTGGATCGTTAAACTTGTGCTAATTATTTACCAATCTAGATTTTAAATTAATGTGTTTTATTTCCAATATGTAATTTAACAAAGGAAAACCATTGAGTTAAATAAATATTTCCACGTTTTAAGTATATTTTTTTAATTTCAATTCCTTACAAAACTTGAAAGAAGCCATAAGCTTGGAACTAAAAAAAAGACATTCTCTACAGATGATCACAAAATTGGCAAAAATTAAGCACGCAAGATAATCGCATATTATTTAACTATCAACATCAAATAAATCTCCATGGCTGCATCCCACACATTCTGGTGGTATTATTAAAATGCATGTCAAGTTCATGAGACATTTTTCGCGACAAGGTTAGTCATTACAAATACTAAAACAAGATGGTGACCTGACGAAATCGATAAAGAGGGAGAGAGAGAGCTTGAGAACAAAAAGTAGCACGTATATTTTTTATACAAACAGATATTATGCAATTGACTGCAGCAAACTAGACAAAAATGCACTGGATTAAAAGCTCAATATGATTGTTTCGTGACTCACACTTTCGCAGGATACAATCATATCAGTGTATTTACATCGCATATAGTGTATACATTTTTATTTTTGAGTTGTGTATGCCATCTCTCAATCGACTTGTAGCACTGTCTCCTGCGCGAGGGCGACTTTCTGCAGCATCCGTTCAATCGACTTCGCTTCAGAGTTTTACAAATCCGAGTAGTGACCCGCACCTGTTTTAAACAGAGAAAGTCATAAGCAGAGACCTTGAAGTAAGAAATTAAACGAGGAACAACAGAGAAAAAACGGTCGAGAATGTTAATGAAAATATGAAACGAATATGTTATACGGGGTCGCGTGCAGAAATCATGCACCCCAGCCGACTTCCCCTAATTGTAAGTTTGATGCATTTTTTGAGGGGAAATTCAACCGAGAGCTATTCAAAATGTGAAGCGTGCAAAAATGGAAAAAAGACGGCCTGTTCCTCCATGATTGAAGCAAACTGCACCATATATGGGTCAATGCTGATGAGACGAGTTAATAAAACTTTGATTATGTTATGAGATATTGTTTATGTTATTTAATTCGTGTAAAGAGAGTATTCGCGCAATACATGACTTGTGAAAAATGTCATGAGAGAAAATATGGATGTTAGCTGAATGTATGATACAAACAAAATGAGAAAGAGAATAAACTTTCTACAGCTAACTACTTACTTTTCTTATTTATACAACGCGTGAGCGAGAACCCCCACCCCATCCCTCTTTAGTTGGGTCGTTTCATTTATTTATTTTTTTCAACTGGTGGAGTTTACTCCAAGTGAGAGAAGTTTGGCAAATAAAAAGGGTCAAATAATAAGAAAGTAGCACAGTCAAACTATAAAATAATCAGAATTATTTGAAACCAAATGACAGGGCGTTAGGATTAAATTGAAATAGCGGAGCCTACTCAATCCAAACACTCGCACTACTATAACTGATCGAACGACCTTTCCTGCACAGAACCCGACTCAAAAATCAAGCGAAACTTTGGTATCAGTCCGTGAGGAAGGCGCCGATTACTTTGAGCTAGCGAAATATTTTCAATTTTTACAGTTCTAGCCAATTTGCACCGATTCGTAGCCACAAAGTTTTTCATCCGTTTCTAAATTATATATGCGTTTCAGTCTCGATCAACGAACCTGGGGTTTATAATTGAAGTGAGTAATAGAAGAGCAATTCAGATGGTTCACGAGGCTGAATTACAAGAAGTGTTGGCCTGCGAATTAGGCGTGGGAGAGGATTGGTTTGGGACCATAAGGGGCGACTGGACGAACGGCCGTATCCGCGGACACTTGGCGAACTGCGCGTCCATAGGATTGACACCAGGCTGCGACAGAACCCTGTATGCCCTGGCAGGAATGGCGGCGTACTCTCTGGGGTCCATCATGCCCCAAGAATTGTAATAATCAACGTAATCGTAATAGTGGGGTCCGTACATGTGCGGAGGGTAAGCAGGGTAGTACTGCGGCATCATGAGCGGTGGCTGCTGAGTCTGCAAAGGCGACGGTCTGGCGCCTCCGCTGTCCGAGGAGGCCGAGCTTCCGGTGGTTCCCGTGTCGTAAGGATCGTTGTCCTCCTCCTTCATGATCCGAAGAGCTGTTGCGTGGATGCGGTTCGTCTTACTCTTCTTGCCCTTTTTCTTTGACAATTCCTTCGCGAGCTCACGCACCAGTTTGGCTGCCACCGTTGGAGACGCAGGCGAGGTGATTTCTGAACTGCTGAGGCTGCTGCTGTCGCACATTTCGGCCTGCAGAGGTAGTCGCAAGGTGTCCCGTTTGGGCTTGACGTCCGGCTTGGTCACCGGCACGATTACGTCCTTGGACTCGGCCGGCTGTTCGCCGCTGCCCTCTTCTGCATCGTCGTCCTCTTCGTCGTCGCTGCAGACGCCAGCATCTTGCAGCAGCTTGAACAGGCGCGAATGCGTGGCAGCACGCTGACATGCCAGCATGAGATCCAGTCCCACTTCGGACTCGCTGTCCGAGATTTGGCGGCTCAGGTCAGTGACACCGGAGTCGTCCTCTGTCGAGCTGCGTCTTTTGTTCCGTTTGCACTTCTTCTCGCAGACAGAGCTGGTGCTCCTCTGCGGTTTTATGGGAACCTTGGGAGGCTCCTCTTTGTTCTGATGGATTGGCGGACTCGACGGCTCACTTTCCTCACGGTCACTGTCCACCTGGTGCGTCGTGGCGACGCTAGGGACGCTGCTGTTGCGCCTGTGCCTCACAGTCTGGATGCTTGTACTGCTCGAGTCGTCCTCCCAGTGGCTGTCCTCGTTTTCAGGAGGTGGGGCAGGCGTCCTTTTCAGTGGCAGAGACAGACAGATGGACACTTCCGGACTGCTCCCAATGCTGGCGTTAGACTCGCTTCTTTGCATCCACTCCTCCACCTTGGCTGCGGCCTTTGCCTCGGAGCTCTGCACCTGCTCGCTGTTTCCGACGGTTAGAGTGGCCACGGGACCGCAATTAGTGCTGCTTGGGCTAATTTTTATCCTTAGTGGCAGACGGACAGTAACGGTGGCGTTTGCTTCATCGTCGCTGTCTTCTTCTTCGGAATCAGACTCTTGCTTTATCTCCATCGAGTCTGCTTTGGAAATTTCAACGACGGTTGATGAATTTTTCAACCGCCTATCACATTCTTCATCACTAGATTCTTCTTCTGCTTCCACTGGTTTTTTAACTGGTGGTTCATCTTCCTCGTCTGATTCTTCCTCAGAGCTGGATTCCTGTTTTGCAGCAGGCTTGTCCTCCTCTCCATCCTCCTCCTCTTCCTCATCAGAATCTTCTTTTACTTCTATAGTTTGCTTCTTGGGGGTGGCTTCTTCCTCTGATTCTTCCTCCTCCTCTTCTTCTTCTTCTTCTTCCTCCTCCTCCTCCTCCTCTTCCTCTTCGTCACTCTCTACCTTTACAACTGTTGTCCTCGACTCACTTGGTGAGACACTTTTCGCCGTGGTGACCTTTTCATCTGATTCCTCTTCTGTGCTTTCGTCCTCCTCTTCCTCCTTGGCGCTGGTGTTTGGGTACTCGTCCTCGGTTTCCCCATCGCTAGATTCGGTTTCTGTGCAAGACTTGCTTGACTTCCATCCGCATCTCATCCTTCTCACACTCTCTGCGTCAGACTGCTCACTTTCTTCATAAATTACACTGAGCTGCTTGCTTCCCAGCTGGAGGTTAGGCTCTTGATTATTCGGCGGCTCTTCTTCATCGATTTCACTTTCGTCGTCGTCGGTTCCAATAACCCTGACATCAGTCACGGATTTAATGGCTTGGATTGCTCCACTGCTCAATCGCTTCGGCTCAACACTCTCCTCCTCCTCCTCGTCGCTTTCCTCTACCTCTGTTTCAGAATCCTCGCTATCTTCAGAAGAATTTTGGTCTTGATCGGTCGTCGATGCTGCTTGATTTTCTGATTCGTCTTGCGACTCTTGCTGTGCAGCATAATACGCCGCCTGATTTGGGTCGTAATAGCCCATTTCCTCTGTGGATGAGTAGCCCGAAAATTCTTCAGACTCATACCCGCTTGGGTAATAGTATCCTGGAGGATACTGGCCGTAAGTTTGGTAATAAGCGTACATGTAAGAATCCCAGACAGGGTCGCCTGAGCTTCCCTCTGGAGGGTAATACCACGAATAGGGAGAAGGACATGGGGATTGGTTTGGATAATACATAGCCTCAGCAGGTACTTCGCTATAAGCCAGGCCGTCTATAAAATAAAAATACACGTGTTTGATTTCCTTTTTTATCATTTCCTCTTAAAATTATA
Source organism: Cloeon dipterum (assembly GCF_949628265.1). Lineage (NCBI taxonomy): Eukaryota > Metazoa > Arthropoda > Insecta > Ephemeroptera > Baetidae > Cloeon > Cloeon dipterum. Next base: position 13,874,061 of record NC_088790.1, read on the forward strand.
GATCTATTTTAAAATAATAACTGTGCTAATTATAGTAAATGGAATATACATTGGACCCATCTGATGATTAGTTACGATGAGAATAATGGCTTGATGAAGAGAAATTTCGGAACTACTGTCTGCTACTTACTTTCATCTTGATTCGTTCCTGTCATGGCTTGGAGCATCTTGAAAGACCGCGAGGGGATAGCACTGCCAGTATACTTGCGAGGCTCAGGCTGAGCGCTCTGCTCTGAAGGAGGCACATAGAGCTCTGACGTCACTCTCGCCTGTTGCACTGGTGCTCTTTGCACTTGCACTGCAAAGGAAATCACTCCCAGTGAATGGGAAATGATTCAATAAAAATAAATCTGTTACCATAGTCTTCACTGGCGGAGGCGCCGTTTCCGTCGGGACCAGTCATTGTTTGCAGCATTTTGAAAGCCCTGGACGGAATAGCTGCGCCGCGATATCTTGGGTCAGCTTCTGTGTGCAAAGAAGAGTCTACGTCGACTGAAAAAGTAAATAAATGAAAAATTAGATTTATTTTTTGGGAGTTTAATACATTAATAAAATTGATATTTTTTCAGCCACCACCAGATATTTAATAAAATCTGAAATACGCTACCAAATTCATATGTATTATCGTAAACATCTTCCTTGCTCCTTCCAATTGGTTTGCTCCCGGTTGTGAAGCCATTTTTCATTTCTGTTTTAAATTATTCAAGTTTGTTGAGAAAACATATAATCTAAATTTAAATAAAAATCATGGTAAATACCTTGTGCCTTAAAGCGGTCCATCAGCGCCCTATCATCGTTGGAGAGCTGCAGCTTCCGCATCTGTGATATCGGGGCAGGTGGGGGCGGCCCTGTTTGGGTGACCGGCGCCGCTTGGGGCTCGCCCTCGATCTCGTCGTAGGAGGTGATTCGCTGGAGCACCCTGAATGAGCGAGACTGTGTTGGATTATCTGGAGCAGGGGATGCCCAACCGTGACCACCACCAGCCCTTGGAGACTGCACTCCGGGGCTGCGTGTTAGTAATATAGAAATTAATTAGTCAAAATGCAATCAAAAACGGAAAAATGAATCTACAAAAAAGCTAATTTATATGCTATTATTGCAAAATTATAGTGAATTTGCGTGTAATTTGTTAATATCCTTTCCAAAAGAATTTCAGGGTTATTTTTAATGTTAAAGCTAGAATATAATAGTAGTTAAAAATATTTGAAAATAAAAATAATTGCTTAAATGATTTACTTTGCTGCTGGAGGACTGGCGGCGGATCTGCCTTCGATCTGGATGGGTATGACCCTGATGTTAGCCTGCGGTTTGCTGGCTGGAGGGCTCATCGGCGAGTTGCGACCCTCCACTTGAATGGGGATGATTCTGCTACTAGGCTGGGTCACCGGAGGAGACCACATGGGCACCGGAGACTGGGGCGAGGGCGAGGCAGAATTCATCCAGGGCATGCACTGCTGCGTTCGGTTCAGCATCACTGAGGCTGGCTGCACCTGAGGCGGATGCTGCATAGGCTGCGGCTGTTGCTGCATCACCACTGGGATGTAAAGGGTGCCTGCAGGCGGCTGATGCAATTGCGTTGGAGTCGGGGAAGCGCGAACAGGCTCACTTCGCATCTAGTGGGGACGTTAAGGTCATTTAGAATTACGCACGTTTTCTTATGATTGATACACAAGGGTTACAAGTGTTTATTAACTTGTCCTAAACTCGAGTATGAGTAAACCTATATACTTCGAAGATATTTTAGACACATATTATTTTTTATTTCATTCCTCCAGGGATACTTGTTTGACATGACTCTAGGCCCATAAAAGCACTGTCAAGAGTACTGCGCACTATATTGAAATTACTATATTGTTTCGTTTTATAGAACGCTCATTGTGTAGAAACGTCTTGATCCAAAGCCATTTGCGGATATTCCCATATCCAGAGCTGGTTTGACTTGAGAAAAAAGAGTGTGCAAACTGGTCAGCCAACTCGAACGAATAAATAAATCATTGCTAAAGGGTTGAGATTTTTATGTTAAGACGCTTTATTGCAACCCATCTTTCAGTTAAATTTTCCGACTTAAATTCACGTTTTAAGTGATTGACTTGTGAACATACAATTGTATTAATTTTTTTTAAGTCAGCGATTTATGTCAAATCCTGGTGGTTTTCGGGATATATTTCAATAGTCTAAAATAAAGATTAAGATATTTAGGAAGCTTTACAGTTCACTGAAAACTATCTTGCTCCAGCTATGTACTACTGACCATGAAGCTATAAAATAATATATAAATGTTTGTTAAATTATAGCTTAAAAATAAAGTAAACCAAACTATTTTTTTAAAACTAACCATCTATAGGCCGGTAAAATTATGAAAGTAACCGTGATAATACGTGAATAAAAATCATTTAGAGGGCCATAAATTTGCTAAAATTCTTGAGGTTATTTCACATAGTTTTTTTAAAAAGTAGCTTTAATTAAAAATGGAGAACATTGATTTTTTTGGAAGAAAACATCATATCGGTGAATTGAACGATTTTATGCGAATTTTCTATTTTAGGTGGTTTCTACAAGGGATAAGGCCATATGCAAGTGTGTCTCTAAAAAATCTCAATATTCATTCTCACAAAATCTAACGCACAGAAAAAATAGTCCATTGTCTTAAAATCCCAGCCCTAAAATCATTGCTTTTCGCTTTGCCAGTTGTTTTCGAAAACCTTTTGCGTCTCACCTGTTGAGGGATAGGAGACTGAGAAGTTTGTGGGGGCGGCGGAGGTGGTGCAGGAGCGGGAGCGGCACGCACCACCTGTGGCATCGGAGGTGGCCGCTGTTGCATTTGAGGCTGCGGCGAGGGCGGCGACTGCGGGGGCAGCGAGGCCTTAATCAACTCTGCCAGGGGCCGCGGGGGCTGCTGCGGCGGCGGAGGACGCACCTGCTGCATCTGCTGGGGTGGCGGGGGCGGACGCACCTGCTGCGGCGATGACGGGGGCATCGGAGGCCGCACCTGTTGTGGCGCCGGCGGTGGTCTGTTCTGCGGCATCGCAGGAGGCGGCGGGGGCAGCACTTGCACCGCGACCTGAGGAGGCATCATCGGCGGGGGCGGCGGACCCTGCTGCTGGCCGTTGGTCGGCGGCGGTGGCGGCCCGCAGATGCCCTCATTGGCGGCGTTGCGGCATATGCGGCGGGCCATGCGGGGGCTTTTGATCTGCGACAGGTCGATGCCACCTGGCGTGTACGTGAACGGCTTTTTGTCTTTGCTCTGGCCCATCATGGCCACTTGGATGGCCGCCGGCGGCTCCAGGGAGCTGGTAGGCGGCAGCTGGAAATCATAGGTTAGGTTTATTAATGTATGCAACCAGCTGGAAACAACTGCAGTGCTGCTTGTTGATGAGCAACTAAATATTATACCCGAACTGGGTTAAATTAAATAAAAATGAATACCCTGGGTCTGGCTGCCATCGGTGCTCCTGGACCCGGCATTGGGGGTGGTGGGGGCGGTGGAGGCGGTGGCACTCCAGGTCCCCCACCCATTGCACCTTCTGAAATTGATTATAAAAATAAAAATCTCATTTTTATATTATTTTAAGTTAATACTTTATTCTACAACTAATTCATGCTTATTTACAATTTTCTCAGAGATTATTCTGGTCTCAAAAATCGAATGCATTGTTCTACAGTATTTTTTCACGACGAGAGTTTATTAAAAACAAATTTTTCCCAATTATTAGAAATTTAAATGAATTAGGAGCTCGCTCTAATTTTGATTTCAACTTAACTAATCTAATTAAAGATTAATTTGGTTTTCAATTTTAAATTTATGCTATAGATAAAATAGTATTGAATGCCTAATTAAACAAAAATTAACGAATATCAACAGAAATCGGTCTATAAATAGTTTATATACAAATTCCAAGCAACTTAAAGTCAGCAGGAGTTATAATAACAAAAAAATAAATTCAGTAATATTGTTTGCCAAATTTAAAAGGAGCATTGCGGGTTTGCGGTTCATCAGTGAATTTTTTTAAGCCTCGAAACACAATATTCCCGTCGTGCTGAGAAGAGCAAAGAACAGAAACCGAACACCAACCATACCCCTCTCAAAAGCAAAGTAAACCATCTTACCTGACATGTTGGACCCTCGCTTGGTCCCACCAGATATTTGATTCGATTGTTGTCTGCAATCAGAGGGGAGATATTTTGTAAGACAAATGCTTAGATATTTGTTTCAATATTGCAACACTTTGTTTTTGTTATATCAATATCGCGCATCCCGATTAATTATCTTCCACGGCGCGTGCTTGTGAGCAAATATATCGTACTACTCGTCAGCGCAAACTTTGAAAGGCAAACTTGTATCAAATGCAACGCAGCACGATTTCATGCTGTCGAAAAGCAGGATGCCGCGGCGTTGAAATTTCTCTCATTACTCACTGTGACAATTTGAATTTTATTCAACTCGTCAGCAACTTTCTTTCGCAGTTCGATCGTATAGTGCACTCAAGGTTAAGGACGCACGCCAAATGATTGCTTTTTCACTTGCCTTTCAAATCGTACAAGAATAACATCTGTCGAATTGGGACTTTTAGACGAATAAAATACGACTGTTTATAGACGGCTGCATTTAGACAGATTTGGAGACAATTTAAAAGGGTTAGACTTTCTTTTAACCACTTTTCCTTGTCAATAAAATTGTTTTTAAATTTCACAATCAAACAATTAGAGCAATGTAATTAAAAGCTCAATTTTTTTAATTAAATTATCACGTTGGAAACTAAAATTGGCTAAATCGTTTAATTTAAAAATCAAATTAAAATTGTTCATTAAACCAGTAGGTTTCAAAGAGAAAGTTATTAATTTACAATAAATCACATAAAAATATCATTTTTGTAAGAATATTATTTTAAATACACCGACCAAAAACCAATATGTACCATTGTCCGCGTTTGTTAGGTTTTATAAAGCTCCACAGTTCACAAGTGATTTAGATGGTTTTGGTGGTTAAATTAAAGCACGGTTTTAAGTTTGGCTCTAATGCCTTAATTGCGTGATTTTTATTCTTCGGTGCCTAAAAGTAAATCAGACATGCACAGAAAAAAACAGTCCACCGTCTTCAAATCCCCATTATAATCATCTGCTTTCTTTGTAGGAGAACTAGATACAATTTTAAATGCAGTAAGCAAAGCACTCGACTTCCTTAAACACTTTGAACCGGGTGTGGGCAATTGCGGCGCGTGGCCGCTTGAACCTATTTAAAAATAGTCAGCAATCACTCTCGCGAATCGCAAAGAACAGTGTTCGGAAATGTGTGTTTTGGTCGAGCAGCAGGCGCGGAGGCCGTAAATTATGGCCGGTCGGCGGCCGACGCGCGCGTAAATTTAGCAGAGAGAGAAGCAGTGCGTTGGTCCTGTGGTCTGGGCCATCCTCCCGGCGCAGGCAGAGACATAATGGCATTTTGCGAACCTTGACCTTGGATTTACGACCTTTAGCTTGTAAGGAGAGCGTCGATCTGGGCATTTGCCAGCGCGGATCGACTGATCGCCGCCTTGCTTGCTTCTCCGCCAAATTTATTGCAAAGGTTATATTTAAATCGAGCACTCACACGACACCCAAATTAATTAGCCGCTTTTCCGGAATTTCAGAACGTGCCGAGTTGGAGCTTATTACCCTTGAGCGTCAGGCGGCTCTGAATCCTGGCAAAAAGCCGAAATCTGTTTTGCTGAGAACACTTCGTCATTATTCAGAATTAGCTCAAAACTGGAGAAAATTTTACGTGGATCCAAGACTTCGCCGACGCCGAGACCAAAAAATCGCGGTGAGAGCAGCAGTCCCACGACCATTTCATTCCCTATTTGGCGTAACGAGTGCCAATTTGTTTTTTCCTGATGCCGCCGAGCAAGGTTACGATTAGCATCATCCGCCGCCATGATGCGCGCGATGCCCATAAGCAGTGCGTGAGGAATTATTAAGATGAGAAACCACATCTCTAATTTGACGCCTATAGGCGCCTTGCGCGAGCTTAGGTGCAATACGTCGGCGCCTGCTCTCGTGATAGACAGACGTGCAGACTTTTCTGCCCGAGAGTCCAATTGCAACAAGGAAAAAACAACACGCGAAACCACTTACAAACACCCGAGATGCTACATGTCGAGAGACACAAATTATTTACAACGTGATTTTTGCACTTCAGCAGCAGATGAAGGCCGTATATTTTAGGACAAAAAATTGTAACTCATGATGAAATATCTTTTCCTGTACATGAAAAAAGCCGCACGCTATTGATTTGCTCAGCAATGTAAAAAAATAAATATTTGCATTATAAAAGTCATAAAAATGGATCAACCTTAAGAGAGGCCAGTAGTTTCTATTAACGAGGATTGATACTGCAAAACCCTGCATGGAAAATCCTTGTTGCCATTGCATTAACTAATCCTAAGTTCAAGTTTAGTTTAAGTTCAAATTGATCTATAGATAACACTAAGGATAGTAGTGATTGGTATATCCAACTTTGTGCGAAAAATCATGTTACCCTCCATATGAATTACATTGGGGATAACAGGATTGTCAGATTCTGTCCTCTACCATCCTTAGTCAAACGGGGCCAAAAGTTAATGAAAAATCGCCATGATCGGTCGACCCCTAAAACTATTCTACTATGAGTTATTTTGCATCAACTAAATGCATGTGCGTGAAAAGATAACATTTTCTTCTGGATAAAAATGCATAGCATGACCAAATGAAAATTTTACTACAAAATCTCCGTGACGGCGAAAGAGCAACGTTTATTTAGAGGATTTTATGGTAAAGAAAGTAAAATATATTCTGCTCGCAAAATATAAGGTGAGAATTCAGGGAAAACGAGACCTCTTGTTAGCAGTTGTTTTCCGCAATCGTTAAGTAAACCAGCAAGGAGAACTTATTGTCTTGTACTTGAAAATAAAAGGTATGCGTCAACAGGGAGTCAAGGGCCACCCGCAACAAAGAGCAGCGGTGAGGTCGAAACCTTTTTACGACACGTGAATCACTCATTACTATCTCGCCGAAAGGAAGGCTGCTTTTGTGATTTTCCCAGCTTGCGGTGACAATGATTCAGATCAAATTATATTGGAGTGCAGAGAGTAATATATTCCTGGGCGCGGGCTAATCACGAAAGTGTGCTCTCACCCGCGGCTAACACGCCGTCCGAGTGACGTGAAGCCGCTGCTTTCTTCGGTGCTGCTGCCTCGGGAGTGAGTAAGGAATATGCTGTGTGCGTGATGTCATCAGAACGCGCGAGTCAGAGAGAATCGACTGGAATAAAGCAGCGTCCGGCGCGCGAACACATCGCAGACCAGTCAGTTTCTGCCGAGCAAAAAATGGTCTGCACTTGATACCCTGACTGACGCCCACTTGCTGCGATATCGCGCGACCGTTGGAATGAGGAAAGGCCGGTAGGCACCAAGACATGAATAATATGAACCAAAGAACCATTGCAATGCTGACTAATCCCTGGAGTAGAAAACTCAGTATTATTTTGGGGATGATTGAAGGCAAAAGAGTTGGTCTCCCAGCTAAAATGGTCAATTTTAGAGAAATTAAAAATTTATTTACTTGATTTTGTGACTTGTTTGTCGTCGTAATTATTCCTAGAGACAAAAATGATCTGGAAAACGAAACTTAAGCTGGTATATAAATTTTCCATTTTTTCTTATCTAAAAACTTTCATCCACAAACGAGTAAAAAGATAATATTTTAAGCGTCAAATTATTGAAGAAATTAAAAGTATTACTTGGTTTATAACATAAAGCAGTTTAAGTTGGTTCTAACTATTAAGTTAGTAATTCTTTAAATCACAGTTGAAATCTCCATGAAGGGCAGTTACCATACTATAGATTACAAAATTAGTAGGCTCAAATAAAAGTCACAGAAAAATAATTACAAAATAAAAGATTCAATAAAACTTGAAATGAGCGATTGGCTTTTTTCAATCGAGTTGCATTTTTTTCTGGCTTTTGTTCGATCTTTATGTGTGTTGCATTCACACCTTTTTTTAACATTATGACGGTTGGAGCAGCGTCTTAATTTTCACCCCTGGTGCTCATGACTCGTAATTGGAGAAGAATGAATGCAGTGGGAGAGTCACAAAAACCAGTTTTCAGGCGAAAGATGCGCGACCAGTACAATCGGATTTTTTTTGCTAGACTACTCTAGATTGTACTAAAAAAATAATTTTTCCTGACATAAATTTTTATGATTTATGATGTTAAATAAATGCAAGTAAAACCTCCAATTTTTCGCGCAAGAGAATTCAAGAAATAAATACTAGACCAGTTTAAAAAAATTGTAAGTGTTAATTGGTAAAATGAATCAGTAAGTTGAATGATAAATTTTTAATTTTTAATGATTGTGCAGCGTTTTGAAATAAATTTTTAAATTTTCGCAAAGAAAATTAATTTGGTTATTATTCTCCATGCAGTTTTTTACTTCAGTTTAAAAATTGGTTATCTATCTATAAATTTATACCGTTCATAAATATTTATAGAACCATATAAAATTAAAGTTTAAACCAACAACTTTCTAATCTAACACTATATATCATTTTAATTTGACAGCGTGAATGAATGAAAAAGTAATGATGGTGTAACGTACATCATATCAAGGATGTGTCTGTCCACCCCCTGATCGTAGGTGACCCTGTCGTGGGGTAAAGACTCGATGATGGCGTTGGCCTGCGGGTAGAACTGCGTAAGCATGCCTCGGTACATGTTGTACGCCAGCCTTTTGTTCTTGTCGGCCAGGTCGGCCGTGTTTGGCTTGTTGGTCACAACGGCCGTCCGTGTGGCCATTGCTGCGAAGGCTTAACTTGAAGGTGCACACCTGTTTCTCAGGGCGAGTGTTCGCCGGCGTGCACTCACTAAGACTGAACTGCGGCCAGATGGCGAGGAGCTGCATGAGAAGAGGCAGTGGAAGGAGACTCAGAGAAACCCGAAACTCCCGCCACCACGCTGATAAAACGTATTATACGCATAGAGAAAGGCAATCCTGCCTGGGCTCCTTGACTAATTTTTTGTGCCTCTTCGTCTATTGAACGGGAATTGGTTGTGGTCGAAATCACATGGCGTCGATATGATGGCCCCACAGAAAAACAATCAATCAATATTTAAATAAAAAAAGGTGGCGAGACAGTTGGAAAAATCTGCATAATAAGATGAGTTTCGTTTCCCTTTGCAAAAAAAAGCTGCAGCTTTGTTGAACTCATTATCAAAGGTCAAATTGGAAGGCAATAATTTTCTACGCCCTAATCTGGGTGAAATAAAAAAAATAATGATAAAATTACAATATGAATTAATAAACGAAACCGCATCATAGATATAATAACCTATTTTAGAGTCTTCTAATTAAGCGATATTTATTTTGTTTAGACCCAACGGAAATAATTATACGAGGAGGATTAAATCAATTAATGATATGGATATCCCATTCTATTAATGTTCTGAATTCCTATGTTTGTGTTTTTTTTTATCAAAAATACACAAAACTAATTCAGTGTTTCTTTTCAAATTTTAATGGTAATAATAATTCTTTTTTACTATGATATTTTAAATGTTAAACAATAAACAAACATTTCAAAACTACGCGGATATTTTTTTTATAAAATTTATGTATTATTCAAAGTGGGAAATTTTCCAAATCTGCCCTATCTTATTTTTAGTAAAAATCAGCAATTTAGGAGAGAGTACCAGATAAGATCACTTTTTGACACAGCCGTTGAACCTTCGCCACACAACCAAGGCGATGAAAATGCTTAGTGAATGATTTTTAATTTTTTAATCGTTTCCTAGGACAGAATACGATATATTTCAGTATTCGTGTGAGTATAGCAAAAATTGACCTCTGCGAGGTGATTTGACGCGACAGTTGGTCGCACGAGCAGTGGCAGATGAAAGTGAGAGTGTCGGACGCGTGTAAAACTCAAGTGGCGCTCCGTATTTGGACATGCACGACGTGTGGGCGACCTTAACCCAGCTGCACCAATGCCAATGCTAAACTTAATTTTGTCCGAAACGACGCATTTCGCGTCTTCCGCCTTTGCAATTTTCCCGAGATGAAACTGTTTTCAATGCACCTTTGTTCGCAAAACTGGAACGTTGAAGGTTATTCGATTTGTTATTTCTGTTTGAACAACGTAGACAATTGTCGGCCACGTGTTTTTCCGTTTGTTTGTATGTTGATAGAGTTTATCTTCATTCTGTCATAATTCCGCAGCTGCTGCGATTGTTTTCTGGCAGTGTGGGATCGAAACGAAGTGCGGAAATGTGATTGCTGGCAAGGTTTTGTGACGTAAAAGTGAATAAAAATATGATTTTCGTCAAAATGTAGGTCCAACTATACTTGCTAAATTTCCCATTTTCTTTTGCTATATATGTGTTTTCTAAATTTAACGATATAATTCTTCAAGTTTTATTATCATTTTTACCATCTCTCCTAAAATTTAAATTAGCGTCATATGATTAAGAAAATAACAAACCGAACCAGGGAACTTGACTTCTTTAAACAATTACGTTTCTTTAAGTGCAGCGAGAGATTACTTGAAATATGCAATGTTATCTAGTTTTCGGACAGTTTTCGGAGGCTTATTTTCCTGTCTTTTTGCACTTTCAACGTTCCAAACTAATATCTTAAAATATTTACCTTTCGTTTATTTATTACTTTTCAAGAGGAAAAAACAATTAAGTCGATGGAATTTTTAATATTTTTGCAAAAATAATCTTTCCTTCGTGAGTACCACGATATTTTTGCTAGCTATGTCATTTTGAGGCAAACCACAACAAACCGCAGCAGAGTCTTTATATGGGGCGGCGCGAATATTGAGAACAGACACGATAACAATAAGTCGAGCTAATTAGCCGGTCCATTAATTGGCCGTTAAACGGCCAAATGACCCAATTGGCGCGACGGGACGCCGGCCAATCGAGTTTTGCGAACAAGGGACGGAAGCAAAGTAGGTCCCTCGCCGTGTGTCGACTCTCGTCAATCGTGCAGCGCGACAGAAAAGACAGCTAGAGGGACTTTTTGTTTTATGGCTATTTTTAAGAGAGCACCGCGCTGATTTAATTAATCGCTCGATTGAGACGCGCACCGTGTCCCCTATAGCGCTTTTATGACCTAATTACAACGCGCAAAAGTCACGTGTGCTTTACTCGCGACACAACTTTTAATTGTCTCTCCGCGCGGGCTCTCTCGCGAGGAGAAAGTAATTTTTAACTGTGTTTTACTCTCTTGCCGGTGTTGTTGTCGAGAGTGAAGTGAAGAAGAGAAATGATTCGCGCCAGTGCAATGCAGGATTCTCTTTGGGACCATTTTGAAAGCCTGCAAAGAACTCTTAGGGTTATTGATTTTAAAATTTTTGTTAATAACAGCTCGAAATAAGTTTAAATTATGATTTTCATCTTTTGTCACATTTAGAAACCAAGAATTAAAAGAAATGGAAGTGTAGTTTTATTATAAGCACTGCGTACGTCATTATTAAAATGCGTCACGACTCACAAATAATTTACGTAACGGGAAGTTTGTATTCATAACAACACGTATAGAGTGAGTGTTAATTTGTTTTTTAATTTAATAACTCTTTTTTATTTCTCCAAAAGAGCACTATACTTCCAATTTAATAATATAACTTCATTGGAATTAGGGAAAATTTATTTTTTATTCGTCTCTTAACTCAATTGTGAAAATTTTTTAAGTGTTGGCCCTATGTAAAAAAAGAAGTTGGGCAGTGCCTAATGAGCTACCAAAAGGTCACGGACCAACAGGAAATTTATTTGATCTGACCCGAAAAATAGTATTTGAGAAACGACAATTTTAAACGATCCGTACGTGCATAGTTCTGGTTAGCGTGAATACATTTTTATTTTGTGTAGTTAGTTCCTCGCGTTTCTTATCATTATTATCACATGGCGAAGAAACGTGTACAAAGTGGAAACGTTGGCATTCGTACTTTAACTTACCTCAAAACGCTCGCGAGGGGCCAAAATTGTAAGGCGGACGTTGTGCTAGAGTGATAAACTAGCATGGTCGATATTATTTTCATCAAGTTTTGAAAATGGACTACAACAAAAAGCGGACGCTCGTAACTTGTCTCGTGTGCTCCATCATATTCATTGTGATTTTCAACTATGACCTGATACCTATAACTACTGTGAAGCTGGAGGATGTCAAAGTGCTTGAATGTGAGACAGTCTTTTATTTAGGATTTGCGTAACCAAATTAACTCTGTCACACAGTGAAGGACCTCGATGGTCTTGCGGAAGACGACGAAATGCTTTTAGCATTCACGAGGCAGATGTTGGTGAAGCCGAGCAGTGGCCCATATTTCCTCAGCAAGCCCGGTTTTTACAATCCTGAGTACAAGTACATTGTCGAGAAGCTTAAGAACCGAGTGAGACTTTCCTCAAAACAAATCCCACAATTTTGAAAAGATCTATAGGTGTGAGTGATACATTGATTTTTTTTTTCAGAGGAACGGTTTTTTCATAGACTGCGGTTCCTTTGACGGCGAGGACGCGTCGGTAACGCTGCCCATGGAAATGAATTTAAACTGGCGCGGCATTTTGGTGGAGCCGGCACCCAGAAATTTGTATAGGTTGCGGTTGAAAAACCGAAAATCGTGGATATTGCCGATCTGCATGAGCACAACCACTAAGTCAACGCTGGTACAATATCTTAAATAAACGTTATAAATTTTTAAGAATCAAAATTTACAAAAATATATAAATTAAAAAATAATGATAAAATACGCGAAAGACAGTTTTGCAATCTTCTCCATTATTTTTTATCTGCATATATTGATGTTGACTATTTTCTTGCAGGTTTCATACCTTGACTCTGAGATGCACAGCAAAATCATCGATCACGACAGAGCGCAGTCCAATAGCTACGCTTTAAAAACGATTTGCATCCCTTTCCATACGCTAGCCCGTGCTATGGGAGTGAAAAAAGTCGACTTTTTCAAATTGGACGTGCAAGGCGCTGAGATGGACATTTTAAAAACCATTGATTTCAACCGCGTGACAATCGATGTATTTTAACTCGTTTTCCAAACACCTTTTACTAATTTTTCTTGTATCACAGGCCATGATAATTGATCACTACAAATTTAATAAGGAGGAGAAAAAAGAAATTCTTCGTTTCATGGAAGAAAAAGGTTACATTTTGCTCAACACAACGCTTTTTGACTACATTTATGTACATAAACGAGTGTAACAAATATTTACAATCTATAATGATTGCAATTGTTCAATTTTATGTAGAGTGAATTAGATTCATTCTGTTGGAAAATATACGAAATATCTGATGTTGTTCAGATTGGCCCAATCCTTATAGATACAAATTAAAGAATCGAATTATTTACAAAACAATTTTTCAATAATGCTCTCTGTAAGAAGAAAAACATGCGATCAGCATCACTGAATTCACCTTGTGCAATTTATGTGCTGCAATAATTGACGCGAGAGACAGGTAGATTGTTTTGCCCTCTGGTGTCAGAAAGTATTACGGAGGTGCGATATCGTTTAGCCAAAGTATTAATTTAATCGTCAAGAAGAAGACACCTAGTGCAATAAGAGACCAAGATAAAGGTCACTGATGAAATTTTTATGCTGCTGTTTACTCAGGCGTGGAGGAAGTTGTTGGGTAACAGAGGGAAAAAGAGAAACGCAAAATATGCAAACTAAAGAAGCGAGCGCCAATTCGGACAATTTCAAACCTCATATATAGCTTGTATAATAAAGAGAAATAATAGATAATGATAAAAAAATTTGGAGACAGAAGCAAGCAGTAAAATGAAAAATGAGTAATACAAAAGCAAAATAATAAGTAAACATTTCTAATTTTTAAAATTCTTCAATTAAAAAAAACGTTGTGAAAAAAGTTTTTATTCAAGCTGTGCTTGACGTAAAGTCACCTTTAAAATTCACTTGACAATTTAATCCATTTGTCGGCCGCCAAAAATTAATTACACGTCGTACACAGAAAGGTGACCTCTTTTAATTGTCGATTAAAAACTCATAGCGAGAGAGTTTTGTTTGGTTTCATTGAACCTTGAACGAGCGAGGCAATCTTCTCGTGGACTCAGACTCACTCTAATCTGCTCTCTGGAATGTATTTTACGATTCACGACGTCTGCGGAGTGCACGCGGCTAAACCCGTCATTGACTCACTGTGCGCCGGCCGTGGCCGAGTGGGTGGCTCTCGCGAATAAGGGCAATAAACGCATAATCTGGCTTGCCCGACACCGTCTCGGATTCCATCGCAATCTCACCCATAACCCCAAAGAGACTTGGATTTTATTTAAGTGTCAAATTTTATACTTTTATTGGAAGTTTAGTTTTGTGTGGCTTTGAAAAGGGACTAATCTTGCTTGATTTTGACGCAGAAAGAGTCGAATCATCAAGCCTGAGCGTTTCTTCTGCTGGCGTGATTCGAGAGAAATCGCCGGTTAAATGACTATAAAGCTGCTGATGCATAATGCACTCGGCGCGTGAGTCGAGAGAGGCAACGCACACTGCGGAATGCAGGCTAAAAATTTTCTACAAACATCCTCTGCGGCGCATTTTCTCTTTGTATACGTCTCTCGCAAAGCGACTACAGATTTTTTACTTGCATTTTCCGTTGCGAGCAGCAAAAACGTTCGAAAGTGATTGATTTAATAACGCCAAACACGTTTGAACGGCTAAATCAAATCAACATAAGGCATGTAATTTAATGAAAGTTTGTGCACTTTAAATGACTTTATATATAAAATCAGAAAACCAGAAAAGTATAATGTTCACAAATTACATAATTTGAAGAGAAAAAATACGGAGAAAATTAAAAAAACATTAGTAAAGAATTACTTGAAAACAGGAGCAACTAAATATAGAGTGATAGGATGATTTTATATACTTGAAAATAATTTTACGAACACAATACATGAAAAACAAATGTACACGCAGAAAATTCATGATACATAATTAGCCAATTTAGCGAATGGCTTTGCTCTGCGAGGATTTATTCAGGGTGGTGAAATTTTGAAAGGGAGAAAAATAAAATAACACGTTCTCGTACTGTGCAGCGGCAATGAGTTAGGCAGGACGTTGTCGACGATCGCTGATCAACAATTCTTTTCTAATTCTGTGGCATGGAATTTTGTTTTGGAGGTAAAGATAAATATGCTGATGAGACCTGAAAGGTCATACCAGCCACTGTACAATTCGAGAACGTGTTTTTTTTTTTTTAAAAATTTCCCTTATAATTAATGAATTTATCTGCACAGAGCTTTGCCATTTTTTATCGTTTATTTTAAACTTCAGAAAATTAAGAATCATGGACAAGTTTTTTATAATTATTAATATTTCCAACAAAAATTCAAAATTTCTGCGATATATTTCCTACTCGTTTTGTAAAAGTGACTCATTAATTCAAAATTACTGCAGTTGAGGCGCATTTAGATTGCGCCTTGCATCAAGAACGCGCGTTAACCCCCCGTCAGAGTGGACACAAGAAACAAATATGGAGCGCGCGTGCACTCCTCGCGCCGGCGGATCGGACCAAATCAACCCAAGAAGCCCATGTTCCAATCAGTTGCAAGGAAAGCAAAGCAATATAAAAGGTCCGTTGAAGGGTTATATTCGAGGGTTAGCTTACCTGAGAAGGGTTGAAGCGACAGGGTTTGAGTCCCGGCGTGCGTTCGGCGGTTGCGCTCCTTTCTGCCTCTAACTCTCAACGCACATTTCAACCAGGAGGCTTCGGGCTGTGGGTTATTTTAGTCGGCCCGTGGGTTGGCACCGACACACAAAACTAACTGCCCTCCGCCTGCCTCTGCGTTTGTGTGTATGTATGCAGAGGGAGAGAAGAGACTACTCTGGCCGCCGGCACCGCACGAATCGCGCACGGTGGAAAGAAAAGACGACACCCCTCTTTCGCGTAGTAATTGGCCGATTGTCCACAAAAAACGGATCAACAGTGCTTTGAACCCGGCACCGCGCCGGTCTCCCGAAAACTGGCACACGTCTGTGATTCTCAATGGCTCGTATATTGGAAAAATTAAATTAGGACACAGCGGGCCCCTCCGAAAATCTACACAAGTCTCAAACCTATAGACTAAGAATAATAAAAAATAACCTAAATCCGCAGAGCTTCGCCCTGAGCGTAGGCTGTAATAGTAAAATTATTATATGCTATTTCACCATAACAATGCTTGAAATAATTATTGTTCAGACTTTATCTGGGCTAACTAGATATGTTGATGATATTTAATTATATACAAAATATTTTTAAATTTTAGCTAAGTGTTGATGACTTGGTGATCATCGTTAAAAATTTCTATGCAGATGGCGAGTAATAGGACCGCATTATTTTATATTTTGGTAACTGATATATATTTATACCAAAATCAAAAATTGTTTTATATCCCTGATGTTTATAAATAATTTTCAAAGAATCAAGATATTTTAAGGTTCAGTTAACTTAAAACCCTTAAAACAGCCCCTAAACTATTTGATTTATGACAAACTTGTGAGATAAAAGGCTGTGAATATTAGACGGTACAAATATTCGGTAAATAAAATAGGCAAAATATTTGGCTATTAAAATTTCAAACTATTTTTCAGAGAAAGAATTCATATTCTAACATCTTTTATAGGATTTCTGAAAAATTACGGTGCTAGATAAGGATTTAAAATATGAATATGTTTGAAAAAAGACAAAAAATAAGATGTTCTATTTATTCAAATATTTAAATTGAAAATTAAAATTTTGATTTGGTTCAAACTGCATGAATCGTGCTTATTAGATGGTTCCATAACGATTAGAATTCTCAGAAATAAAAAATAGCCAAACGCCTAGAATTCAAAATCTCTAGTTCAATTCAAGTGTTTAATTGAAAATGTGAGCTTTATAAAAATTAAAATCAAAGTAGTATTATTCAAAGATAAATTCATTTTTATCTCATAATTTTGCGATAGCTAATCATAAGGGGATGAGATCAATAAAATTGCCAATTATTTGTGCAAAAATTCCCTCTGAAATTTTATGCTTCCACCTTGATGCAGATTAAGCCAAAAATTAAACCCTTTAGCACGAGCGCGGACACATTGAGAGGGAGTATGTATATGGAGAAGCAGCGGCGCGACTTTTGTTTGACTGCTGGGTTAATTTTGGACCACTGACTCAGTAATGCCGTGCGCGCGGATGTATTATTAATTTATGGCCATCTATGCCGCTGGCGATCCGGCCGAATTTCGCGTCTAGTTTCCAAATTCGGAGCTCGTTCGGAATCGAGAGACCCAAAGACAAAGGCATAGCCGATAAATCCGAGCGAGTTTGTGTGTCGCCGCCGCGCGCGTTTGTTGTCGCGGGCAGCCGCAGGGAAGGGAATCCCTTTGAGTCGAAAAGAAACAAGTCGACGTGTCTAACGCAAAGAGCCGGCGAAAATTTTTGGCAAACGCCACCAACTATCAGGGTTTGCAGCGAACGGGGGGAACAGGTGCGCGCCGCCACCACTGGAATTAAGCTGTTAACATGCGTGTAGAGAGATGCTTGATGGCGCCGCAAAAACTCGCACAAATTATTTAACCCGCGCATCGACTACAATAATGTTAATTTACGAAACTCGCTGCAGCGGCCAACATCAAAGGGGATGTTAGTTCTTTTGATTCAGTTTCAAAACCAAATATTTGCTCACGAAGAAATTGTTATTTTGGGCATTATTTGCAGATAAATTATAAATATTATTATAGGGCTGTTAATTTTAGACGGCGCTTTAATTTTCAGAGAACAGTCGAATATTTTTAGATACGTAGTGTTGTAAAGTAAACTGGACAGTTTTAGACGGGTATTTCTAGCCGATTTAGATGTGACATTTTTCATTGCTGAATTCTTGTATCAGGAATTAAATTTATAAATAAATCAAATAAATATGTAATACATATTTGTAAAAAAAAATCAAATTTTTATTGCTGATATTAATGGAATTAATAATCTTGAATTATCCCCCTATATGTTAGGTAATATACGCTTTCATCAGATATTAAAAAAAAACATTATGTATGATGTGAATCTCATAATATCTCATTGTCTGCTAGAATGCTTCCCTAATTAGGATCATTATAATGTTGCTAAAATCGGATCCCTTCTCTTACTCTTTGCCCAGCTGTTATGAAATAAAATGCTGGAAGCAAAAAGAACTCGTAGAAGAAAATTTTATTAACATTCGCGTTGTAAATATATTTAAGAAAATTGGCTTTAAGTTTATAGCTAGCCAGTTTAGCATTGTATTGAACGGCAAAAAAACTCGCAGACTCAGACTTACCTTGCATTATTTGTCTGTAGATCTTGGTTAGACGGTTCAAAACCATGTAAAAATTGGTTGAGAAAATTGGCAAAACCAAAGCACGCACTACTTTTAGCACTTACTTAATCACTAGAACTTTATTGTTTTTGGTGGGTTCCAGCCTGATCACAGCTGTTGATGGCCAACAGAGGGGGAGGGCAGTGCAGTCAGTGCACGCCTGTGTTGCATTCCATTCTAATCGATTATGCTAAATTGGCTAAATTCTCGCAGCCATTAAACTATTTATTTGTGTTCTTGTTTGACTTAATTTGACAGTCATTTCCCTTGATTTTACATTCTGGAGTGGTCTTACATGACACAATATTTTCTTCCACGATTTGGCTTATGGGCATTTAAAAAAACGCGAATTTGGCACTGTGCCCGCTTCTTAGTGCGAGAAGAGGTTAAATGTGACCTCAAGTCACTGAATGTCAACGCAAGTTTTATCTCCACTTCTTTCATCTCTTCATAAAAATTAGGACGACTTAGCTAAAATAACCTTTTTACTTTAACCCTCTAACATCAAACACGTCAATTTTAAATAAAATTACTTTGAAACCTATATAATCGTCATCGTCGATCTATTTCACTACAATCATGTTCCCGTCGTAATCAACTGAAATTAAATAAAACTAACGTAATTGACAACATTTAACTTTTTATTGTTTTGTCCAGAATCATAATTTACACCTGCTGCATTTAAGGTGATCTTTAGTCTTGCTCTATGGTTGTTTTTACACTGAAGAAAATCTCACTAAGCCAGCTTGGAGCTTTAGGTGTAATCTGCATCCACACATACTGCTTGCATTGGAGTGAAAAGCCACTCTGCTATCAAACAATTAACAAGGTAGAGACACTTTAGCTCAAAAGAAATGCAGCGGTGGCCCCGCCTCGAAGCTGGCCAAGTGATTTTCTTCATACAGGTAGCGTTGGTGTAAGTGGTTTAAATCCTAAGCCAGTACATGGAGTTGCGGATTCTCATGTAGTCAGGAAGGTTCTCAACAGGTCCAACGGCGGCCACAGCAGGGCATCTGTCATAGATGTACTTCATGCAAATGTCTCTAACCTGCTGAGCGTTGACGGCCTGAAAAAAATCACGGTTGTTGAATAACATTGTTAAGTTTCACTAGAAACTAAAATAGAAAAGAGAGTATTGCAAAATTCATTGAGAAAAATTAGATGTTGCAATGCAGAGTTCAAAGAAACAGAATGGTCTAGTCACATGACGCATGGGTAAATAAACTTTTAACGCACAATTAGTCATGTTACTTTGCTTGGTTTATAATTATGTAAAAACATTTGTGTTATATTTTTCAGTTGAATGCATTATCAAGAAATACAAACGTGATTACTAAAGTAAAAACGATCTTCACAATCCTGGCTTCTACTCTCAGCACTGCATTTTTCTTAGTTGTAAATTAAATAAGATTTTGAAATCAGATTAAAAAAAGAAACTATGATTACTATGTTAGCCGGTTAAAAGACATGCCCAAAATTTCAAAGATCCGGGTCATAGGACAAAATTTAGATCAGTTGACAGGGGGAGACAAAAATTTCAACTCACGTCGATTCTGGCTTCCAACTCATGAACTGGAATGCGGCGGCCGTAGGTGAGCAGTTGGCGGCCGATGTCTTCGCAGATGGGAGTGGTGCCGTCAAGCTGCAGCAGCAAGTTGGTCTTGAGCAGGTTCTTGCCCCTGGCCACCTCACCCTCGGTGACAGTATTGCAAAGGTGCATCCACTGCGACTGCACGTTGAAAAGCATGTCTTCGCACAGCATCGGGTCGCACACCCAGTAGATGCCCCACAGGCCGGTGTCCTTGTAGCTCGTGTTGAACGACTGGTATGAGTGGCACAAGTTTGACTCGGCCGAGGCCTTAGCCAGGGCAGATGCGTGGGCGTTGCCAGCACCCTGAAATTTACGTGGAATAATTTATTAGATTAAAGAATAGACACTGGTAAAAAGACAAATTATGAGGGGTATAATACAATATAAATATGAGATGATTAAAGTTTAAACTTTAAAATAGGGAAAACTATTATGAAATATTTTCTGCTGTAAGATAAAAACAGTTTCAATTTTTTGTTATCGAAGATATATTTTCCAATTGTTATTGAAATTACTTTAAAAACAGATTTAATCCTGGATCAAATATGCTTATGATGAAACTCTTTAAAGATATTATGTTTAAGTTTTTGGCGGAACCATTGAAATTGCGTAGTATCCAATGAGCCAACAATAAGAGATATCACCAGTGGAAAATATTTGATTTGAAGGATTTGTCAAGTTATGAAGCTCCAAAGGTTTAATATCCTTTCAACATAGGAAATGTTTAAAAATCTATTTGTGAAACCTGTTTTAATTTAATTATGGTGATATTTCAAAGCTAAACTCTACAAGACAAATCGATTGGTGGGTCGTTTTATATTTTCAATAAAAAAGTCCCTTAACTTATGCTGGGAAATTCAAACATAATTTAAAGATTAAAGATAGCGTTTTAAAACTTACTGAGCTACATTTTTACTATAAAAATCTTTGAACTTATTTAATTTTACATTTCCAATTACCTTTTTTCGGAAATATAATATGATACAAAAAATTGTCAACTTGCAAAAATAAGACATTATATTTAAATGATTAAACTACGTTTAATATTTTGCTCTACAATTAACCATTAAAAAAACCAGTATCTAATCCATAAGGGTCATTTGAATACAAAAAATGACCCCCGCCGATCGATTTGCCTCATGAGTGTCTTGAATCCAAATTTCAGCTAAATTAAGAAATTTGAAATCAACATTGAAATATCGGGAAATTATCTCAAAATCTCCATAAATCGCTAACTTTGTCAAATTGAAAATTATCAACTTAAATGATCCAACCGACCAAAAAATCAGTTCATGAAACAGGCAACAAATGTAACAAAAAAAGAACTAAACAAACCTGAGAGCGATCCCAGGCACCAATGATGGTGTTGGCGACCATAAGGGGAATACTGTCAGGGTTAGCCCAACCGCAGGACTCAACCGCGACGGCAATGTGTGCAAGGGGCATCGAATCATCTCGTACTCTGATTTCCGAACCTGAAAGAGACCATTTGTTTATTTCAAATGCAAGCAACACAATTGAGGACTTGCCAGTGAATCGGCAGTTGGGCAGGATGGGGATTTCGGTTGACTCTCCACTGGACTTGGCGGATGGGAAATGTTTTTCAGCAAGTTTGACCAGCTCGCCGTGGCTGATGCCTCCAGCGCCTGCCAGCACCAATCGGGGACTCTTGTAGTGCGTTGATACAAACTCAGCGAGGTCACTTCTGGTTATGCTCCTGGAAATAATCTGAATTAGATTTCATTTTCCAGAGGGGCATAATATTAATAGTGGAGTAAATTTTGTTCAGTAAATAAAATGCAATTCTCAACATAATGTTTCAGTTAAGAGGTGTCAGATTGCGTTTTAATCATCATTCTATTGATAGGAAATGAACATAAAAGCACAATATTGATTTATTACTTAATATTCTGGGTGGGACCCAAGATGGTTCTGCCCAAAGCGGTGCCTTGGAAGGCGGTGGCGTGAAGGTGGTCAAAAACAACTTCCTGCAGGTTGGTCTCTACCTCTTGCATTTCCCTGCATGGTAAAAAATTAGCTTATTCACAAACCAAGTCTCAAAACACAAATCTACCTCAAAATAACGCCCCTCTCCCTTTCGATCTCCTGCTCGCCCAGCTTGGAATTCTGGATGATGTCAGCCAAAATTTCAACAGCCTTGGGCACATCCGCGGACAAACACTTGGCGTAGAAGACGGTCTGCTCCCTGGAGGTATAGGCATTCAGATGAGCACCCATGTTTTCCACCTCAAGCTCCAAGTCGGTTTGGGACCTCTTGGATGTGCCCTGCAACCGGCGTTCATTTCAACCCTTGCAAACACACGACTCTGAATGTGCGCACCTTGAAGGCCATGTGCTCGAGGAAGTGGGCGACGCCGTTGTTCTTGTCTGTCTCGTAGCGGGATCCGGAGTCAATCCAGATTCCCACGGTGGCGGTGGGCAGGCCGCTGTCCTCGGATGCCACTCGCATACCATTGTCCAGCTGGGTAAGCTGAGTGGGTGGCAAATTCACCAGCTTCTGTTTCACAGCCGATGCTGAAGAGGCATGCTGAAAGATTAAAAACAAATTGAGACTTTTACACCGGCTAAATTTTGCCCACTCTAGAATGGACCATATGATTACAAAAATTAGTAGTTTTTACGAAATTAATTTTGCAATAAATTTTTTTTCGCAAAATAACAATCTGGCTGAGCTCATATTTGCAGAGAAAATCCGGGGAAAAGTGCGGAAAAAAAGGCTAAATTAAATGATAAAATTGATTTTCTAAGACAGAGGGAACCCTGGCCGAAAATTCAAGAGACGATTTGTACACCATCTTAAGATCACATTCAATTGAATTTGCATTGTTCTGCTGATAAAATATATTTAGCTTAAGTTATTGTCGAAAAACTCACCTTCACCAAGCTGGTCTTGTTGGTGTAAAGCTTCAAAGAACTGCCTAAACGTATGAAGCGGGCCGCCATCTTTCCCGATGAAAATCTCTAAAGGGTCGAACAAAAGACGATCGTCTCCTAACAGATGGGCAGGGCATAAATTTGACTTGCAAGCGCGCGAAAGGAAATGCACACGAATTCCATTGCTCTCACGAGTCGCATTATAGAGTGTGACTTCCTGTTCTCTCGTGGTTTGCTGCTGGCCTTTTAATATTGATTTTGCCAATGAAACTCTCCGTCTCCCGCTATGTGACACTTATAACAGTGCAGAGCCTGCTGCTTGTCTTGGACCTCTGCATTAATGCCTTTTCTGATTTGGCTCTGCAGGACACCATCGTCGCCCTGGTTGTTTACATGTGAGGAGTAGATATAGATGACGCGTAAATTGATTGAAGATGATTTTTTATTATGATAAAATATTTCAGCCTTCAAGATATGAGTCTGGTGTTTGCGATTATTCTTATTTTCCTCAGCTTCTTCTCAACCTTTCTATTTCAGGTAAGCAAAAATGAAATGCTAAAAAAGTATTTATTTTACTTATTTTATAAACCAAATTAATTTTAGGCTGGACTTTTGTCAGACGTTGTGAAAGAGTTTGGTTCCACAATTTTCATATCTACACTGTACCTGATCCTGAGCGTTGCCCTTCATTGGGTGACCCTTCAAGAGTCCACCAGCAAGGACAATTGGTCGGAGGAAGAGCCCCTTGCCAGGAGTTTGGCGACTGAGGAGCAACGCTGGCCGGCAGGGAGACTGCCGCTTTATGCTACTCAGAGATTTTGTAAAATAAATTTATATAACTATTGCTTATTGAATACTGAAAAAATTTTGCACTTAGGCTCACTCATATATTACTACACGTACAAGTGGACAATGCTGAGGATCGCTGATTCGAAATATTACGACGACAAAGTATGGATCAAAAGATCCAACGCAGTTGGAGACTCAGCCTCAACTATAATTGAAAACGGATATAATAAGGAGGTTATTGAATTAAAATAAATAGAATTTGAAGTATGTCTCAACAATATCACAGCCACTATATTATAGAGGAGAAGCCAAATTTCTTACTTTAATGGATATACTTGGTAAAAAATATTCAGTTATTAAATCTTCTTCAGATCGATTCAAATCTTTAATGAGTGTGTTTTTAACACACTTCGCCATATACTTTACTCCATATTATAGCCATGTATTTTGATATTTTTATGTGTATAGTCATATATTTGGAATAAAACTTAATTAACAAACCAAATTAATTTAATTCCACTGATTCCCATTCCAGAGAACGTAATTATAATAGTTCGTGATTGAGACAATCAATGATGTGATGTCTTTCACACATTTCAATGGCATAATAGCCCTACAAAATTTTTATAAAATTCAATCTTTATGCCTGTATTTTGCAGCATATGATGTGAATTGTGTGTTGGAATAGGGAGAAATTATTCTAATTATTAAAATGCCAATGACATGACAGAGCGCGCATAGATAAATTCTCAAGCAGCCCATTCTTTTTGTTTCTCAACCCGCAGGAAAAAAATCAGCGTTTACTTGGCGAGTGCATTCGATTTGACACGTACACCTGGCTGAGTGCCTGGCTGCGCCAAGTAACCAAAGTACTAGTCACGGCCTGATAAATAGCTTTCAGAACTCCATCTCCTCCACCTCCGCCGTTATCATCCTCCCAAGACGGAGCAAGCCGCCGAATTCAATTCGCTTTTCACCGCGGTAGCGAGTTGCATCTTAGTCAGTTCAGCAAACACCTTCTTTCGAGACACAACATACAGCCTATCATGAGCACGGCAACCTTTACGCTTGCCTTGCTTCTTCTTGTTTCAGCAGATCATTTAAAACCATGCATAGGTGAGATCGAAATTGGATACTTTTAGCTCAAAAATATAATTTAAAAATTCACTTACTCGGAAAAAGATGTAAATTATAAATCTTAGTTAAAATTTAATTGAGTCTTTTTAGTTTTAATTCGTATAAAAGTTTTATTCGATTAAATTGAACTATATTAAGTGGGGTTCAAAAAAATATTGGTTAACGTTTTGCTATAAATAAATTCGTAAGATATTTTTATGATTTCCTCGGTAAAACTGTTTGATGTTATACACCCTAATCAATTGAGCTGTTATTCGTTACAATTATCAAATCATTTTTTTGTCAATCAATCAATCACTGCTTGCTGTTTATCTTTGGTAAGTAGAAATTACTCATTTTCGAGATGTGTACCGTGATATGGATCAATTAAAATATACGTTATACCAGGCACTTCTTTTTTTCAGCTGAAGAAACTTGTAGTCTAGATTCCGGAGATTGCCATGCAGATGTTAAATCAGTATTTTTAGATCAACAAAAATCTGAAGGTATTGTATTTTGAATTTTAAATTTATCACGCCAGATAACTATAAATTAGGCGAGAAACCTAAATCATACAATACAATAAGAATCCGAGAATCCGTCAATTCAATTCGCTTGTAACAGCTTGTAAGTTTTCATCTAAAATGAATATGTTTTGCAAAAAGTCAGATTTTTTTAATATGTATATTGCTCTGCAGAATATGTAAGACAAACCTATATTATGTGCCTTTTCTCATAATTGTAATTATTAATTTATTTTTTACAATAAAATCTCTCAAGTCTGAAGTCAAAACAAAATCTTATTGAGCTAGCTTGATATATTTTATATTAATTCAAATAGATTTCTGATCACCGTCTGAATCGTCACGTAGGCCAAAGCAGCGGGAAATAGCGTGGCGACACTGATAACTGTTCAAGCTGAAAATGAATAGCAAAAAAACGCGTGCAAAATCGCACAAAAAGACGCGCCTCCTTTCAAGTTCAATGGCTAAAGGAGGACTCTTTCCAGGACAATCGCGATCAGTCACGGCGTTGGATGGGGGAGGGGGTTATATCCTCTAATATATTTTTGTTTTTTCTTCTGCCAGCTGATGCGTAAACCGATAGACACAAAAAATGAGAAAAAAATTTAGTTCGTCATTAAGAAAAAAATGGTTGCTGGGGTAAAAGGATTAAATTAGAATTGATGCAATTGCATTTCGGAAGGATGTTATAGTGCGTATACGTATCTTTAAAATTCTGATTTCTAGACTACTTTCCCTTTCATAAGCATTGTTTGGCGCGCGCACAGGAATAAATTATAAAGATCAAGATCCCACGTTCATTTTGAAATGGCATATATTATAATGTCACCTTTTGCTCATTCAGAATAAATAAAAAATTACTTAAAATTTTGCAAGCTCCTAAAAGCTTAAACACCCAAATTTATATTATTATCCATTAAACGGAATTAAACTATTTGTGTTTTTAGCCTGTTAAATTATGACTTATTAAGCGTCGGTTTTCTGTTTCTTGGTAAAGGATGGAAAATTATTAGTAATTTTATTTATTATTCCTAGTGTTAATATTTTTCCTTCAAATTCCTATCACGCACGGTACAACTGCTGAATTGGTATAAAAATAATGAACAATGAACCCGCTAGATTTTACCTGACAATGAAGCGAATTGCTATAGACTGTGTGTGGATGTTTTTTGGGCTTTTTGCCGCTCCAGATCTTCTCAATCATTCGCTGCCCCCTCCCTGCTCCGAAGGTCACAGCGGGGCGCACGTGCTGCCACCGCCAGATGTAAACAAACGCCAATCAACAAAATTTCGCTGTCGTCAGGCCGGGACTTCGGGTTAAATCTCGCGAAATTTGGTCTCTCGTCTTCTGCTTGAGTCCGGAACCGATCAGATTTCTCATTTTGAATCTCCATTGTGTTCTGAAGGGGCTATTTCCCATTGAAATGTGTTAATCTCCGCGCAAAATCGGCCGTGAAGAAGCAGGTGCCATAGTAGAGGAGTCTCCACTCCACTGGAACTTCACTTTTGCCCATTTTTGTCGTGCGTAGCACCCCCAAAAACATTTTATTCAATCTCAACATGATTCGGTTCATTTTATTACCCGTCTTAATTGCTTTATTTGCCAACGTTCGAGTGACTAGTCAGGAATCGCACAGCGAAACTCATGGTTCGTACCGTTCGTACACTTCTTCCTTCATTGAATTTTTCCTTGTTTTGGTTTAATTTTTATTTGTGTTATCAATTATTTATTTTTTATTTAGATTCGCTAAAATATTGTTTAGAAAGAAGTATTAAACCAAACTTAATTGAATTTTTGAGAGAAGCAATGGTGTGGTTGACGTGATCAGGAGGGAGCGGGTTATGTCTTCTTTTTTTCTCGCAGCTTCCAACGCAGCATCCGCTCTCATCATCTGAATCGAGCATCATAAGACAAAACGCCCCCATCTTGAAATTTATGGAATTAACTCCCATTCAAATTAATCAAATTTCAAATAATGTTGTCAGTTCATAATTCAATACAAACTCAAAAGAAAAATATTTTTTATTTTGTGAAAAACTTTTTACTCTTATTTATGAGTAACTTTTGTTATAACAAATTTTAAAATAAATAGCTCTCCTGTTGTGTTAATAATTTACGTGGCAAATTTCATTAATTTAAAAGCTAATTGGTCAGTACAACTTGTAATTTTTCCCAAAGAATTGTTCAAATGGTTAAAAGAAGAGACAACTGTTAATTATAACGTGAAACGTTGCTTTAAATGCATATAAAATACAACAAATAATTCTTTTGATGGGATTAAAAGTTGACCAAAGGCCTCGACATTAGTCGTTAAAGTAAACAAAAATAAAGACCAACGATGGTGAGCCCATGCATAAATTTACATTTTATCTTTGTTTAAGCAGCGTCTTATTGCACAGTTGCCTGTATCTATAGATATCAGGATTTGAAATCCTGATACTTTTGATGAGTAAATTTCCTTTAATTTCGCAGACCTTTTGGCCTTGACTGTGGCCACCGATGAGACTGATGGATTCAGGCGTTTTCTCCGCTCGGCCAAGGTGTACGACATCCCTGTCACAGTCCTGGGCCAAAATGAAGCTTGGGTTGGCGGAGACATGCATTATGCTGGTGGTGGACAAAAAGTCGAGCTGCTGAAAAATGAGCTGGAAAAATACAAGAATGATAAAAATAAAATCGTTCTCTTCACCGACAGGTAAGAATAATTTTAAATTAATCACGATTAAAAACTAAAATTCTCTTAAACAGCTATGATGTGATTTTCCTGGCTGGCGTGGATAAAATTTTAAATCAATTTGAGAAAAGCGGCGCCAAAATCCTGTTTTCGGCAGAAGGCTTTTGCTGGCCTGACAAGAATCTTGCTTCTAAATATCCTAACGTGCTACTTGGAAAGCGTTTCCTCAATTCTGGTGGTACAGTACAAGTTTTGCTACCTCTTAAGTAGTTCAGTTTTTTCAAACCATAACAAATTCTTTAAAACTTTTAATAATTCGTGAAATTAAGAATTCCTTGACTTAATTGTTTATTTCCAAAATATTTTTATGCAATAATTTAAACTGGGGACAATTGTAGCTTTTCATCTTAAAACTTTAAAATAAATGAAATATTGCCAAGATTATTTGTGAAATAATTTTGTGCTTAAATTGAACAGGTTTTATTGGCTATGCGCCTGAAGTTTATCAACTCGTGTCTACTTGGAAAGGCACGGCCAAGGATGATGATCAACTGTTTTACACCGAGCGCTATCTGGACGATGACGTACGGGCTGCACTTAAGATGAAGCTGGACCACAAGGGAGAAATCTTCCAGAATCTGAATGGAGCTGTTGGTATGAACAAATCCAAGCTACCAGTAATCGGATGAAAAATTATAGTGGGTTTTATCAGGCGATATTGAGTTGGAGTTCTCAGACGAGGATGGTGCCATCATCAACAACGTTGTGTACAAGACAAAGCCACTTATTGTCCATGGAAATGGCCCAGCCAAACAGGCTTTGAACACGCTAGGAAATTATCTCGCCAAGAGCTGGGACCCAAAAACTGGTTGCACTACCTGCGAAACAAACTTGAGGGAGCTCCCAAAGGATGTATGAATTTTAACTTTTTGATAATAACGCAAATTTTTTTTGTATTGCCTGTCGTTCAACAGTTTCTTTAATCAGTGTAACACAATCTAGACTTCCTGTTATGCTGGAAATGCATTCTCACCCCCCATAGACAAAAGCATATTTCTTTTACTCTTAAGTTTATGTGTATCACAGTAATCATTTAGTTTACTTATTATACTTATGTTAGAGTCAATGCTAAAATTATCATTTTGTGGCACCATGACGTTTTAGGGAAAACCTTGGCCTGTGGTGTTGGTTAGCATTTTCATTGGGCAACCGACCCCATTTTTGGAGGAATTTATCAACAAAATTGTTGCTCTGGATTATCCTAAATCTGCCATCCACCTTTTCATTCACAACAAGGTATGGTATTTGCTACTAAATATACAAGAATTATGAAGCAAACGCGTTTGTAGGCTGAGTACCACGCCAAACAACTATCCAAATTTGTTACTGAACATGGATCAGATTACCAAAGTGTTGAATTTATAGAACACATTGAGGATACCTGCGAGGAGAGTGGCAGAAACAAGGCTATGTGAGCTAAACTTTGTTGCTAAAAATTAATCTATACTTAATTTCAAAACAATAAGAAAACTTGATGCAGGATAAAAACACTATGAAAATCAGAAAATTATAAAATGACATTGATGTCAACATAAAAATCTGATCTTGATTGAAAAATAATTTAATCTACTGAGATTTGAGTTCATTGGGGAATTGATTTTTATTCTGCTTTTTCAAAATTTTCAGCTCGCATTGTGTAGGTCTGAACTGTGAATACCTCTTTGTGGTTGATTCCATTGCCCACCTGGACAACAAGGAGACTTTGAAGAACTTGATTGAGCAGAACAGGTAATAAATCGCTCACTCTACCTGTTGTGCGGAATTAATGATTAATCTCGTTAGACCGGTGATTGCTCCTCTTCTCACAAGGCACAAAAAGGCTTGGTCCAACTTCTGGGGAGCGTTAAACTCTGACGGCTATTACGCAAGGTCGGCCGATTATCTGCAAATCGTCGAAGGGGAGCGCAAGTGAGTATTTGCAATCTTGCTGGCTAGTTCGCACTCTGCTTTGGTTGGTCGGGTTGTTCAAGTGGGCTTTGTCAGTTTGTACTATTACATAACGCTTGCAAAACGGCGGCGGTCAAGGATGGGCTGTTGATTAGATGATTAGTCCACTCTCTTCCTTGTAAACATTGGTAACCGACTCTCGTGAGCCGAGCCGTTTAGGACACCTTGATTTATAATGCGATAGAAATTTTCCAGTAGAGAAATTAGTTTTATATCTTTCCAGTTTTCTAGCAGGTTGTACATAAAATAATATAGGTGTTTTAAATTTGTAAATAGAGCATTTTTATTGTTCCGTTTACAGGAAAGAGCGAGCAACAAAATATTAGGATTAATTGTATTATTTGGTCAAAAAGCGGGCAGCCGCTATAATGCCAGATGGTTGTTGTACTTTGCGTTGCCAGCGGGCAGGAAGAGAGTAGTTATGAATGGACTCGCCGTTGTGTTTCATTGCTGCATTTGAATACGTAATGCGCACGCTGCGGAGAGAATCTTGGGGCCACACTCTAATCAAAGGCAATGCTGAAGTCTGTTTTGAAAGTGCGTCTGTCAATAGAGAACTTGTTGTCTGCAAAGCACTCGTAAACTCCAGCGTCCATTTGGGTTGCTGGATCGATTTCCAACTTTGACTTCATTCTGTCCTTTCCCAGTTCCCACTCGTGAACCTTTAATTCAAAAAAATATTCTTGAAACTCTTAATAAGTTTTAATTTTTGAAAAATCAAAATTAGATTGTCAAATATCAAGTGTCAAAATGAAGTTAAAATTCCAATTTTTCACGCAATTTAAATTATAGATAGAAGACTAACTGGGTATAAAAAATGTTGAGATTTTAGATTGGAAAATGAATGTCTGGATGATATGAAAATTTTTCCATGGTTGGAATTATTAAAAAATATTGCATAGAGAATAATAGCACTGCTGAACCAATTCTGTTGTTATTCACTCTGTACCATTTTTTTTTAATATTTTAGCATGGGTTGTTCAGTCCTGGAAACCTCTATCATCCCATCTAGACACATCTAGAGATTTATTTTCGCATTTTCTTCTTAGAAAAAAATTATGTCCAGTTTGTTTAGTAACTTTAAAAATTTGAATGAGATTTTAGTTACAAATTTTTATTTAACTTCAAATATCATTGGCTAATTTTAGTCAAAATGTCATCTTTGGTTAATGTTTTGGAAATTATTCAAAACATAACAACTTACATGCAGAAATGCGTGAGCATAGAGCTCAACTCCATCTTTGTACCAAGTGATTTGTGGACGAGGCTTCCCCTTTGCAGTGCAAAGAAACACTATTTTGTGTCCGAGCACAAATTCAAAATCAAAATGAGATGCCACGATAATTTTCGCTCCCTGCAACGGATCGGTTAATTTACGAGCTCAAGATTTTAGCAACAACTTACATCGTTATTGTTGTAATATTGGTCAGACTCTGGATCTCGGTACTTGCCATTGATGGGCATTCCGATTTGGACCCTGCTCTTTGTCCGACCTTTGCCTCGTCCCCTCCTCGCATCACCACCTGTTAAAGTTTTAATTTACCATGATAAGTCGGTTTTTTGGTTAGTGTGCTTTGGTGCATAACTGCGGTTTCACTCACCTGATATGATGACTATGAGGATGAGTACGGCGGCACCAACCCAGTTGTAGTTCATGTTGGCTTGTGTCGCGCTCACTGAAGTGATATGTGTCTGTATCGCTGACAAATTAGCCACTTCTGACCCTCCCCACTTGGCTCACTGTTTGTGCCCTTCCTTCCCTCTGCAATTACTAATAGTCTGCAAGTACTGGGTGGCGAAATTGGGATAACGCGAGCCACATGACTCTCTGCAATGTTCAATAATTGGCGTTAGAGAGTTGGACACACGCCTTTATGCCTTTCCCAATATGTGATAAATCAAGTCGTCACTTTTAAACTCAAATCCTGTTTTTGGTTTTGTTTAAAAATTATTTTGGTGGTAAAAACGCAAATTTATTTTTCTAGTGTAGAATCGCTCCACTGGTCGACACATTTTTTTGTGACGGGACATGAAACACAACGATATATTGGCAATACTTTGCGACCATCTTCTGCAATTGCTTTTATGTTTTTGGGGATGCCAGACATTTTTTCATAAAACTTAAAACTTTCAATCTTTATTTATAAAATAACTACAGCAAAACATCGCGTCTAGATTAGTACAAATTTATTTGATCTAAACCCTAAAGCATGCAAGTTTAGTGATGTAAAAGTTAACTGTTGTAAATGACGTAGTCCGTCCTGAAACCCCTGCGGTCAATAGCGTACTGATTGTCTGCTTGGCACTCATAGTATCCCGCGTCTTTCTGCGTCGTCGGGTCGATTTCCATCTTGGACTTGATAATCTCCTCGCCTATCGGCCACTCGTGCACCTAAAAACGCAAACGCAAAATCAGGTTTTTTTGCTTTGTTTGACTTTTGAGGCATTACCTGGAAAAATTTGTGTGCGTACAACTCGATTCCATCTTTGAACCACGTTATGTGGGGCCGCGGAAGTCCCTTGGCCATGCAGAAAAAGGTGATTTTTCGCCCAAGCATGTAGTCCAACTCGAAATGGGATGACTTCACAATCTGCGCCGACTGGAAAAAGATTTTTTTAAATAAATTTAAATTAGATAGAATTCACAAATATGTATAGATTTTGCAGTGGCTACTTCCATAGTAAAACAAAAAAGGAATAGGAGACTCAAAGTGAAATAAATGTCACACTGTACATCTAGACGTTTCGGTCCCGCAGGTCTCATCAGAAAAATCTATTTGTAAATTAAATCCCCCAAACGGTTTTCTTTTCATTTTTCAATTAATTGTTGATAGAAAGAATTATTCAATAGCAAATCCATGAAGCGAGTTAAAACTTAATTTTAAACCAAGCACTTCTAATTAACTTTCCAAAAACTCGCTAACTAAAGAGATAAAAACCAGTCGATAAAATAAGTCCTCTGACTGATGGTTGGTGTTGCGAAAACTCACGTCATTGTGGTTGTAGTAGTTATTATTTTCCGAGTTGCGATGGATCATGATGGGCATCCGCGAGCCCATTCCATGTCGTCCGCGGCCGCCGCCCTTGCCCCTGCCGCCGCCTCCCCTGGCCGCCTCATTGACCACCGCCAGGTACGCGGCCACCACTATCAGCAGCAGCAGCAATTTTCGCATTTGTTGTCTGTTGTCAGCACGCGCGATGAAAGCGATAAAGCTACGCAGCTCTCTCTGCCCGTCGATTGGGCCCCTTTTCTCTAAATTGAGTCCCCCTGCTGATCAGCCGCCGACCGACCCCTCCAGCCAAGAGGTTGTTGGCTCATTATTGGCCATTATCACGCCTCATCATTGCCCAGTTTTCTCTGCTTGCACAAATTTAAACCGGCGGCTGGCCCGACCTCTATTATTGGATGATCATTTCGATAAGGGCCAAATCCTTTTTGTGCACGACACTCAATTTTTTGCAGAGGAGTGTGGAATGTGCCGCACATCAGCGCCTGCTACCTGGTGCAGGGTTCCATCCTGGCGGACGAGCACCTGCGTCCCACCTACACCAGCTCGCGCGGCGTCGACCCGGACATGGCCTTCTGCGAGTCTCTCCGCCACAATGTAAATATTCTTTTAAAAATAGACTGAAAAATGGTGATTCCCATAGGTGAACAATAAGGAATGAATAAGTTAAATAAATTAAACACGTTCTCCTCATGTAAAGCTCGCTGTTCGGTTACTAAAAGCCTTGGATTGGTTGTGCCTTACCCAGAAAAATTCATACTGCTTGTTCAAACCTCAGACTTCATATTTTTTTTTTCATTTTGAGCCACCCATTCCTTATTTGTTTGCCTGTAAATATATATAAAATTCTTTTCTTAGTGTTAATCTTACTTTATTTATTTTTTTCATTTATATTTTTACCCGTCAGGCCACTATACTTACACGATTTCGTAGGATATCTTCATGTTTGTGGACAACCTGAAGGACTTTGGGCATTTGATACATGCGGACAACTTTGACACCTCGCATATGCATAACGAGCTGTACCAAATTTTTGACAACCAGTGGGACTTTGAACAACGCTACATTCACCCAAACTATACTGCATGCTTCAATCCTAACCACACTAATCTTCAGGTGAGATAATTAAAAATGATATATAAAAAATAATAAATTTGCACATGTTTAGCCGTGTCCTGATGTTTATTGGTTCCCAATTGTTACCCCGAGATATTGCGACGAACTTGTGGCTGAGATGGAAAATTTCGGCCAATGGTCTGAAGGAAAGAACAGCGTAAGTCTTTCCAGGATTTATTTTTGTTTGGAATTTAATTTTTGACAATGTTGGGCTGGGTTGAAAATATTTCGGGATTTGTGCACAGTAATTTTGGCCTCTCAGGACCCTCGTCTGGACGGCGGGTACGAAAACGTGCCCACCCGTGACATCCACATGAAGCAGGTGGGAATGGAGCAGCACTGGCTGGAGTTCCTCAGGGTATACGTCAGGCCTGTGCAGGAGCTAGTGTTTCACGGATATGTCCACGACGTAGGTCGAAGCCCCGACTGCTGAATTTTGCTGTGCTGTCTTATTTTGTTGCCCTTAATGCAAATCTCCCCCTGTAGTGCGCAAATTCTCATTTTATTTCGTGTTGCGAAGGACCCCAGAATCAAAGGAGGATACGAAAATGTCCCCACCAGAGATATTCACATGAGACAAGTAGGAATGGATAAAGTTTGGGACTATT
Organism: Cloeon dipterum; assembly: GCF_949628265.1. Lineage (NCBI taxonomy): Eukaryota > Metazoa > Arthropoda > Insecta > Ephemeroptera > Baetidae > Cloeon > Cloeon dipterum. The sequence goes on from NC_088790.1 coordinate 13,908,739, forward strand.
TCCTTGAACAATACGTGGGACCGCTGAGCAAACATATTTTCTGGGGATACGGTGGAGTAAGAATCCAGTCAGTTCACTCGGGTCTTAGATTAGCAGTAATTGGCGAAGGAAAACTTGCACTATGTAAATTTATATTGCACTTGTCAATCAATTTCTTGCCTCCCATTATTAAGGATAGTTGCTATCTAATCTCGTAAGTATCAGCTGCGGGCTAGAAGTCTCATTGTAGTTGCAATACTGAGTATGAGAGTCTCCCAAGTAATAACTGCAGTTTAAATTTTTTCATTGGGTACAAATGATTTTTAGTTTGGACAGCACATTTTGTAAATACTTGCACATTGCAGGAAACAGTAAACAAACATGAATTGGTCTTGAGTTTTTAGCCATTGTAAAATCAATTAATAATGAGTTTGTCTTTTTGACTTATTAATTATTTAAATATCCGATTATTTAGTGTTTAACAAATTGATAATTATTATTTTGGAAGAAGTTTAACTGTAAGAATCAAGTCTAACGTTTTCGACATGACATTTATTCCATCATGAAATTTAATTTTTACGCTCTTGTCAAAACTACACTAAGGAAACATAATATGGTTTGGCATTAATTCGATTCTTAAAATGCTTTGAACAAAATTGTGTTAAAGTTGTAAATTATGATTGCTTGTTTTCTGTTTCCCTACCTTAATCATGGCTATGAAACTTAATATTAAAGTTGCTTCGTTGGTAATTACAGCCTCCTCGAGCCATCATGAACTTTGTTGTTCGTTATCGGCCTGATGAGCAGCCGTTCCTTCGTCCCCATCACGATTCCTCCACTTACACAATCAACATCGCGTTGAACACCCCAAATGTGGATTTTGAGGTTTGTATTTTAAATTTACAAACATATCCTGTTTTTCAGCGTCTGATTCCTATTTCGTATCAGGGCTCAACTATATTTGTTCTTATTGCTTAAATTTTCAGTCACGTTCATCACACAAAATTTACATTTTCCAGGGCGGTGGCTGCCGTTTCATCCGGTACAACTGTTCCGTGGTGGACACTCGAAAGGGTTGGATGCTGATGCACCCTGGCAGGCTGACCCACTACCACGAAGGTCTTTATGTCACAAAAGGCACCAGATACATTATGGTCTCTTTCGTGGACCCTTAAAGCGCTTGCTGAATGTGGATAAGTGCAATCAACAGCTTCCATTTTTTAGAGTCTAGCTTTTTAAGCAATCTGCATTTACTTATGTACATAATCTCAGCAGCTATAGTTGCTAAAATGAGCAAATAACCGCGATTATGTCGCCTGTCTCTCTATACATGACTAATCTGTGTTGAAATTCCAGTCTTGAAATGTTAGGCTGACTCCAAAAGTCACATATATGTAGGCCAACTAACTTTTCAGTTCCTTTTTACTTTACACTGTTTTGATATTTTCTTGTAGGTGGAAAATCACGAATAAATGTGAATTTCATCTAATAACGACTGTTTTTCTTTTCCAAGCAAATGTACATACTTGTAAATAGTGTTTTATCTGTTGGGGGCTCTGCACAGTAGAACATTTCAGTCTTTAGGATATGAAATTAAACATATGCACACCCAGAGGGGTGTGGAATGTGCCTTTTGTCAGCTCAAGTTACCTGGTTAAGAGATCTTTACTTCACAACCCTGAGATAAGCTACTCCTGCAAAATATTCGACCCTGAGAAGGCGTTTGCTGCTTCACTTCGGGAACAGGTGATACTCAGCTTGCTTCTGGCCGCAAAATGAACCAAATTGTTTGCCTTAGGATATCTTCATGTATGTCGACAGCAGATTTCATTACGGCTATCTCGTTAGTGCTGACAATTTTGATCTTTCCCACGTGAACAACGAATTGTACCAAGTGGAAGAAAACCGATACCACTTTGAGCAGAGATACTTGCATGAAAATTACTCACTTTATTTGCAGCCTAATCAAACTCTCAACCAGGTAAGGAGTTTCTCAACTAAGTCAATAGAATTATTTTTTTAGCCTTTAAAACTTCTAATAGTACCATCTTTTGAATTATCAATTCGTTGCTAAGCATAAGTGATGCATTTTAACGTAAAATTGTGTCAGCCTTTAAAGACCGTGTTTCGATTAAGAGAGGCAATTACAATTCCAATATAATCCAAAAGTTAATTCATTTATTGATTTTTTCCTTGCTGCAGCCTTGCCCTGATGTGTATTGGTTCCCATTATTCAAACCCAGATTTTGTCAAGAGCTTGTGGCTGAGGCAGAGGCAAATGGTTCTTGGGTAACTGGAGCTTACAACGTAAGTAAAACCTACACTACTTCTCAAATATAAATATTCTGAACCAAGAAAGATTTTTTGCCAAGACGTAAACACATACTAAAAATAAAAAATGCAATATAAACTTCTTAGAATTGGGATAAACTATTTTTATGATCGCTTCTTAAAAATAAAACGGGATGCAATGTTTTGGTTTTGGCGAAATATCATTTTATTGTGTTCTATTGAATGAGTCTAATAATAGCTGATTTTTTATAGAAGTTCAGTACAATTTTCAAACTTTCCAAGCTGACTTACTACCAATTCATTGGGAAAAATTATAAAATTTTGTGGCACATTTTATTTATATTTTCAGGATCCAGTTCCGACTCAAGACATTCACATGGAGTACATTGGTCTCGGCGAGATGTGGGATCTGATGCTGAAAGAGTATATTTTGCCTCTTGTGTCTGGTGTCTTTACCGGATATGAGGATGTAAGCAACCCCATTTTTAACTGCTGATGTCGTCTTATAACACTTGTGACAATTTCCAGACGCCGCACTGCCCACACAAGTTTGTGGTTCGCTACCGGCCTGACCAGCAAGCATTTCTGCGTCCCCACCATGACACAGCGACCTACACAATCAACCTGGCACTCAACAATGCCAAAATTGATTATGAGGTTGGTTTTATTATTTGATTAATATGGGCTAGTTCAACAAGGAATAAATTTTATAGGGCGGTGGGTGCCGATTCATCAGGTACAACTGCTCCGTTCAAGATACGAGAATTGGCTGGATTTTGATGCACCCTGGCAGGTTGACTCACTACCACGAAGGCCTGCCTGTTTCCAAAGGCACTAGATACATTTTGGTTTCCTTTGTTGACCCTTGAAGAGTCACGCATTTGACCATTTGGTTATTAATTTCATTTTAAAACAAAAGAGAGATATTCATATGATTTTTTTTTTAAACAAAGAGTAGTAATGGCAAGGTTTTGTCAAAACGCCTTTTAATTTTATAGGATACTGTGCCGCCTAGCATGCGTGCTCTCCAGGATGTATAAAAAGAAGCAAATAAAGCTTTTCTTTTCAATGGACCCAATTTTTAATTTCATTATTTAAATAAATATAATAATAATCGACCAGTTAGAGTAACTTTAAATTTGCACGAGACACAGGATTCAACTTTACTTAATGTTACGTAGTAGGTTCTTGTGCCAGATAAGAGATGGCGATTCAATATGCAAATTGCGCTTCGCAGTGCCTGAAGAATCAAAGCTATATTTTTGCAGCAAAGGGTCAACCCTTTTATAAATTCATCACCTCTATAGTTAGTTGGTATTCAAACGAAAAACATATAATTTAGACTTCCAAAACTTCTTTCATCTGCAATTAAAAATAGGTTTAATTTAAAAAAAATACTTGCTGAATTTCAAAATTACTACGCAGTATTGTAGCATATCGTATTTCTCCAGAAAAATAAAAATAATTTATTATATGTATATATGCATAACATTGAAATCGTGATTTTTGTTCACAAAATTACTTTCTTATTCAGGGAATTGGAAAAATGAACTTCAAACACTACAGAAAATTTTTCACTCGAACCAAAGATTTGAACTGTTGCATAGATTTAAGCCGTTTTTAGGCAATCTTTAGACGGTTTAAAAATGACTTAAAATTGCACGATTTTTAATGCTCATTTGATGGCCCCTAGACGTTTGGAAGCTCAGAAAAAATAGCCAACCGTCTAAAATTCACGGCCCTCGAATTGAAACTCTAAAGGCCAAATCTATCGACGAATATCGGTTAAAGGGTGATAAGCCCATATGTCGAGCCGCAACAGCATTTACATTGCGCTCATCGTGTTCGATTGGCGAAATTTGGAGAGGATATTGGCGCCACGCTTTATTTGCGATGAGCGACGTGCTCGTCTGCAATTACGTCGGCAAACCGCAGTGCATTAGGCGCAAAACCAAAATGCACACGCCGCGCGCGCTCTTCTTCCCAAAGACCGCAAACTGCTGCGCAAATCAAGCCCTCCACTTGAACGTATATTCCGCTGCGGCTTTGAATCGCAGGCCACGCGCGTCCATCGCCAGGCATGCAGGAAGCGGAGTCCTTTAGCCGGCAGTAATTGCTCAGCCCGACCAGCCAAACATTCAAACTCGCAGTGTCAAAAGCACGCCGAATTAAACTATGTTTCGCAACTCTGCATATATGGCATGACTTCAAATTCGCTCTGAACTACACCGCACTAGAGAATGCGAGCACAAGCGTTTGATGTGCCGCGCAGCAATTTGGAATTTAATTTCGTCTTTTGTGCACTCGGTTTCATCCAATTGAGCTAATGAAAGTTTAGGAGCTTTAATTTTCGTTCCTGAGGCTTAATTATTTCATTAACTTTACATGAAAGTGAGAAATTCTGTCTGTTGAGCAAATAGTTTTGCTTCATTAATTTTATGGTGAAGCGCAATTTGAAGTTGATGAATTTCAACTACAATATAAATTTAATTGTGTTTATTAACATGATGTTTGGCTCATGAAATGTATGAAGCTGATATATATGGCTCGATGAAAAATTGCGTTGTTTGGATTTGTTTCTTTTTAGAACCTATTTTCTCAGCACTTCACGTGGGGTATCGCTCAACGGGTCCGAATACACTGCCGAGCGGATAACATGGAGCCCGAGTGGCCGCAGAGAGAGGAGCTTTTGGGCCCAAAGGGAATGGAGTGTGTGCCTTATATCTGACTTTCTTATTGTATTTAAATGACGAATCCATTTGGATATGAGAGGATTACAAAAGCCTACCGACTCACTACTTTCTGGTTTGCACCTTACTAGCATGCATGAATTAATTTATTACTGTCTAGCATTTCAATAAAAAGACCCCGATTCGGGGGCAGTAGCATGAGCTGGTTCTTTTCTGGACTGGACTTCCTCCAAGTCCGTGCGCCAATGTTACTAGTTCGTGATGTTATTGGGACACGGAGTTTTCGCGAGTTGTTCGCTATCATGGGGTCGTTCATCTCAAAAGAGATGAACCAATAAAATAGCAAGACAAATAAATTATAAATAATGGTTAGATATGTAAATTTAAAGTAAAAATTTTCTCTTATAAGCAGAAAATACATTTCTAAGATCGCAGAGATAAAAATATTTTGCGCCTTCTTTTAAAAATAGGGAAAAATATCACACAAACTAAAAAATTTGTACCCTTGCACGGATATTTAGCTCAGTTAAAAGATTTTACTAAGATGTTTCAAGAATTAAAAAAGCTAATTATTTGACTTCATTTTTTGACCCACATGACAATTCAAAGCTCAGAAAAGATATCATATAAAACCTATAGCTCTATAATGATTGAGATAAATTTTTTTAAACAAATGCTTCTATGGCTTAGTCATGTATTGAATGTTGACGATTGCAGGGCAGCAAAAATGTTTTCTTGAGACGTCGGAATATTTGGCTCCTCGTATATAGCGACGTGTCCAAAGTAGTCCAAAGCAAGCATGCCGGCACATCTTAAGGGTTTTCACGAATGTGTGTTTACGCAGACCACCGATTTTCCTCTTTCCCGTAGTAAAAAGGCAAAGTTTATCTTGTGCCGGCGTTGCTCTTGGGGGTTTGCGAAAGAGAGAATATCCTTCCGCGCGCGTGGAGAAATGGAAATGCGTGTTATTGCTGCCTGGCAAAATAGCTGGAGAGCGCGCGGGCAAAAAATAATACAAGGTGTTTTTTCAAGCCGCTATCAAATTAGAGCAGGGAGCGAGCCGAGTGAAGGGAGACAGACCAAGGAGTTCATAACGGCACTTAATTGAAAGAAAACAAGAAGGAAATTCAATATTCCGCGCGCAAAAAGAAGACGGAGCGGCGCAGCACCCTCAGCTTGGCAGCTGAATGAAAGAAAACGTCTTTTCATACGTGCACCCCTTTGACCGTTCACCCTTCTCTCTCGCAGGTTTCCCTTTTTAATTTCCAGTAGCAAATGGTAATTAAACGGACGTTTTTGCTGCATTCGAGCCCAAATAGAGAGTCTCTCCTAATTAAAAAAATTGGGTGTAATTTTTCCAACTTCACAGTAGAACAAGACTTTTTGCCGGAGACTACTTTTTCGCTGCCAAAACTCAAAGGGAATTGAGAGAGAAGAGAGTCGAAAACAGCTTTTTTGTGACTGTAACAGAAACAGTTTCTGGTGGACTCTTCTAATTATGCCCCAGACTCCCACCCATCACGTTAATTACACAGGGAAAACGTGTAATGAGTTGATGGTAGAGCAGTGCACGGCTGTCGTTTGAAAACAGCAGTGGTGTTTGATGAGCGTTCTTTTCATCTCCCGCACTATTTTGCTGTGTAAAATGTGTTTCAAAGAGAACAGTAGAACCATATGCAACGTTTGAAATAGAGAACAAGATAAATGGGTGAATGTCTATGTTAATAAATCATATGTACTTTGTTTAGCACATTATAAAAAACATGAATTAGGAAATAATAAAGTTTGCTCTTCTAACGATAGCTGAGCTGTCCGATTATATAATCCGTTTAACATTAATTTTGACTTCCACATTCTCAAGCTCCTAAGCCATTCCGTTCAGTGTTAAAAATTGTATTTGGTTTAGAGTCTCTAATCCAAAAATTTAATTGGTAGTTGAGACCAAAACTGGATATATATTTATTTCTATTTTGAAAAGGCTTGAGGCCAAAAATCAGCTTCAATTTTGTGGATAAATTTGCTAGTGTTCTTTGAAGGAACATTTTAACTCTGTTTTATGGCCAACAAATTCATTATTATTAAAGGCCCACTAAGGTGAGCTTTTGTCGGCACTTTGAAGTTTGAAAACACTCTCGTTGACATTCAGCTGTCGGTAATTGAATTGCCAGTAATTTGATTCAAACTAGTAGTTTTCACTCAACAATCTATTCCAATTACAGTTTGTTTTAATTACAAAATGGCGAAAATAATTCACAGTTGGGGGCCTTTAAAGGTAAATATTCTTGGCGTTAGTGAAAATATTGACTACTTTCGCGGAAGCAAAATTAATGTATTGCATCGGTAGTTATCAATTGTTTAATTAATTCAGTTTTCCCAATTAAACTTTTAAACATACGTTTAAAACGAATTCGTAATTCATCGAACTATTTTCTAAAAATAAATATGAGTATATGTGCAGGAAGTTTCTTGCCCGTAATCAAACAAACGTGAAATCTCTGTTTCCCATCTCTTTTTTATTTAAGCTTCTTATAGCTTCTTGGAACTGAATTCGATTGGTGTTCGCTGGAGAGACACTTGCGGTGAAATAGCCTCGCTATCTGACAGGTCAGTAAATTACAATATCTTGCGGAAGAAGCGTCGTTGGCTAGCTCGTTCCAATCATACGGGCCGAGATTGCATGATCCGAGTCATCATCACTCTTTTTCCGCCGCGTCCGAAGAGAACGAACGAACGAATCCCAAATTAAATTAAACATACACTCAGTCAGCCGGGCGCAGGCATGTTGAAATAAATTATTGGCTTTTCGCGTGATAGATTCCGCAGCCCCGGGGGCCGCCCCGAGAGGATTTGATATATTAGATTCTTTGTGTGTATTTCCCACTTGATATTGAATGCAAATTCCTCGGATGCGTGATCGAATTGAGAAAAATTTCCCTCCCAATAAAGTAACTGCGCGAGAGTGGCGCGCAGGCGAATTCTGATAAATGGAGTATGAATAGGGGCACGTCTAGGGCTGCCTTACATATAAAGCCGACTCGCGGGGGATGTGACAAATAGTCGATTTAATTTTCTGCAAATTCCCCCACGAGATTGTTCGAGGTGAACTTTTTGGCACGCGAGAGCATTCGAGTTGCGTCGAAAAGACCCCCTTTGCGGCAACTTTCGTTCGTTAAAGACCCTGAAAATCGGTCATTTCTGCCAATGGCTCCTGAAACTCGGCGAACGCCTTCTTTTCACGTCCCCATTCTTTGGCAGTGCAGAAAATAAGACTGGCTGCTCTCGTTGGCTTTTCAATGTCTCTAACACCGACCGACTGGCTATGGCTACACTGCCGGTTCACCTTAATAGAATTTCGCCGCTTCTCAAGAGAAAGATGCTCACTCTCGTAAAAAATTCAATTTCTTATTTATTTGCTGGCGTGTCGCTTTTGTGGCTGTAAAATTTTATTTTGCGCCGAACGCTCACGGGCAGCGCAGCTCGCTGCTTGCGTATGCAAATTTACTACTTTATTATTGCATTACGGACATCTCGATGCATTTGGCCACGCCGCCGTAAACGGAAAACGACTACGACGTGCAGCAATTGGCTGCTACGGCCCTATTCCATTTCCAAAAAAGGCACCGAATCGAATTTCCCAGAGTGCCTTCTCGCTGTGTTAATGGCACAATATGTCGACCTGGGGAAAGTAAGAGGATTTTCCTCTACGTAATAACGTCCTCTTTTAGGACGATGGCTATGTTTATGAATAATTAAAAATTTGAGTTGGTGAAAGAGTTTGAAATCACAGAAATAACTTGTAAACTGGTAACAAATATAATACGAATGACTTTTATCTCTTTGAAGATGAAAAATACAAACGTAAAAAATATGAGGAGTAAAAAAATCATAGTCAATCATGAATCAATAGTGAATACTTCCGCTCTTTGTTGAAACTTTGTGGGACAAAAATTTGTCATTATTAAAATTTAGATATATTTTTCTATAAAAACGATAGCTTTGGTTCATTACTTGTTTCTCTGATGTAAAATATGTTAATGTCAAAAATACGAATTTAAAATTTAATTCCAAGCAAAATAATTTGCAAAAAAGGTGAAAATGAAGCTTTCCCTAAATAAGAGAGCCATTGTAAGCCTGAGTGAATAGTGCTAAAAACGATGCAACATAAAACCAACCATTTTAATCCTAAGCCCTAACAATAGTTGGATGAACAGTAAAAAAATAGAAATAATATAATTCCCAGACCTAAATATCCTGACAATTTTACTATCAACGGTTAAGAGTTCTTTTATTGACAAAAATAAATGGGAAACAAACAATAAAATTATTGTTTTCCTCATGGCTCCAAGTTTTATTTTTATTTTTGGTAAAATTTAGTAAAATGAAGAAAATGAGGAAGTAAAATAAAAAAAAAACGTGGATGCAGTGTTTTTTCTATATTTTAAACCCAAATTTCGCCTTGTATTCCGCGATTCCTGCAGTCTGGAATCATTGTCAGTACATTAATTCTACTTGGACGTCATTTGACATAAATTATTCGCATTTGCAGAAAGTTGCCAATGCTGTTTCGCTCAACCTCCTTTTCCATAGCCGCCGTTGTTCCTTTCTGCGAGCGGATAATGCAACTTGTCCCGGCGCATTTCCACACACTCAATTAAGCCGATTAATTATTCCAGGCGGGGTTGCGGCGCAAAAAAGAGGTCTGGAAAGGGGAGAACAATGCGTCGGCGGCGGTTGGCGCTCTCGTGCGGGGTGAAAAATCAGGCGGACCGTCGTCTCGGCAGCCGCAGATGGGTTTTTCGCCACCCACGAGGCAGCCGGTCAGCCGGGGGGCGACCACCCTTGGTGCATTGTGATGCTGCGTGCGCGGGTGTGCAAAATAACTGATAAGGCCGAGAGACCTGTTAATGGCTTTCGAGTTAATTCCTGCCTCCTCAGCAGATCCGCTCGGCGCACTGGAGGGTCTTCTCGCAAACTTGCTTGCTCTCTCTGCTCTCTCTCGATTTGCTTGCTCGGATGCCCTTTACATCCACGCCCGCGAGCAATAATCTTCGTGATTACTCAGTCGGACAACGGCTGATTGCTTTTGCTTGTTGTTGTTTCCGTTGCGAGACCCTTTCGCCGCCGCTTTTTGCGGCATTTATCTTCTGCGGCCAGCGGAGCAAATCAAAGTGACCCGCGGCGCTCCAACTATTCTGCTGTTCAACTTTGGCAACTTTGGATTGTGCACGGGTAGGAATTCGAATCCAAACTTTTTGCTGCTGAGCACTTCACGAAAGGTTAGGCTTATAGATTGATTATTGCAAACTGCTTTTTAACATTTACACCTTAAAATCTAGATAATCATTTTCTCTTTATGGAGAGCTCTACATTTAATTTTAAAGAATTTTGAATTGTGATCAATTTAACTCTTCAGCCTCTTCAGCAATACGAAGGAAGGAATAATCATTTTTATTTTATTTCAATTTAGCCATGAAAAGCCGCCAGTCGAAAATTCGAAAAACTGCACGAGAAAAATATTGATCCTCGTTAAACACTATCAAACTTCACTTGTAAAAATTTGACAGCCACTCCAGCCGCCGTTTGCTCAGCCACCGGCTCTAAGACAAAATTCAGCTGTGGCTAGCTGAACCGGCAAAATTACGCGGCTGAGACCTCTACGTTTAATGCATTATTTTATTGGTATTTTAGTGTTGCGACGTCTCTGCTAAAAAATGACAGTGTACCGAATTGCAAAAAAAACCTACGGAATTGAAGACTAAATAAAAAGTTATGGTTGGGCGGTTTGGGCATAAGCACCTCATCTGCAGGAAAATAGTTCTGCCTCTAAACAAATATTTACACATTTTATGTTTTTAGACGGTTTCAAATGGTTAAATGATTTGTAAATATGCACGATTCGTGCTCATGACGATTGGAAGCTCTGAGAAGAAATTCTTAAGTTTAAAATCATGTAGCAATGCTCATTAGGTTCATTAATCAACGCCAGAAAAACATTCGTTTTGAATGAAATGAATTCAATGGTGAAAGGATCAATACTGCATTCTACTTTCCGCCTCCGCTGCAGATTCAATCCACTTTGACGTCGGATCGGGATCTGCGGAGGATCGGTTATGTCGCAATTACAGCAGAGAGCACCTAGCAAAAAGTGCGGGAAATAAAATAAGTCCATTGAAACCTACTGCATCTCGCATCTACTCAATATAAACTGATATCTCTCTTTTCCAAACATCCCATTTGAAAGGCGAGTAAAAGGAGCACACGCTGTTCTCAACTTGCGCCTGTAGAGGAAAATGGAGCGATGTCCTTTCTTTGAACGCACATTACGTACTAACAGAATTAAAACGCAGCGCGTTCCAAGCAGCTCGGCAGACAATTTCTAGAAAAGAAACACCATAAAACGCATTCGCCGTTTGTGCAGACGCCGCATCAGATCGATGCAAGCCGCCACGGTTGCATAAAAGCGCACGCGGGGGCATCGATCTCGACTTTCATCGCACCTCATTTGCGCCGTTTCATTCTCCGCTTGACTCCGGATTCGAATCCTCTTTGGTTAATTAACGACCATTGTTGCGGCCGGCCAACGACTTTTCTTCCATGGCATTTGCTGCGGCAGCCGTGATTATTTACCCTTTGTGCCGGGGTAGTTGAGTGGAAGCGCGAAAACTTGAATTATTCATTCTCGTTGCTTGACGCGCTTCAAGATGTGCTCCAAGGGTCCACCCCATCAACATCCATTGTTCCCTGCGAATTTCATTTCGTCCCCGGTGCTCTTTCAAAGAAACAAATCTTCTGGAAGCACGATGCTAAATTAAGAATCATGTTTTTGCTCGACAGCATTTCTGTTCCTAATAAAAAGTTAATGGTTTTTAGAATGAGAAGTCTATTTTCAGAATGGTGTAAGCAAGAAATGTGTATTCGCTTAAGGTTGTTGAGTGATTCTTTTAAATTTGGATTGTTTATGTCAATTGGCTTAAATTTGTAACTAAAGTGTATCAAATGTGATATTTTTTTCGGGGTACTGTAAAAACACTCGAATATGTCTAAGAACTGATTGAACTGTTAAATAACCAATGACGAAGACTGCGTGGAAACGATAACCTCGTGATTTGAAAAAACTTTGAGACAGAAAGTTAGAAAAATGCTGCTTTCCTTAGCTAAAATATTTCCTTTTTATACAGCTCTATATTTTGGGCAAACAAACGACTATTCATTCTTGTTTGCATTATATTTGTTATGTGAGGTCTGAGCGAGCATCAGCTGATAATTCATCTGATATAGCTGAAATCGAAATGTTCTAATATAAACATTTCCAATCTAAAAATATCAACGATGATGGCCATGTAATTCGAGAAAATATTTTTAAGAAGGAAAACTTAAAACAATGATCCGGAACAACAAATAAAATCATGAAATCATTAAGAGTGAGCCTTCTCTCATGCGGGCATGATTATTGCTTAATGAAGAGCAATAAACAAGCGTTTTTTTTTCGACGAGTCGGATCGCAGAGTTCAAAAGGTCCATGCTCATTGATGTTTATTTCCACCTTCTTGCTCAGCTCTGCACTTTTTGTAATGACCATAGCCCGTAGAATCCCATTTAAATTTTCACACAAAGGAGGGTTTCTAGTAGCGAAATGAAAATTCCGAAAGAATTAAACATCAACGAGCCTTCATCGCTACGCGCACACATTTCCCTTTTTTGACCTAAAAGCGCTGAAAAAAGCATTCCCTTTTTGTTGTTACGTTTCGTCGGCTCCAAAATACTCGCATCTCCGCTCTGACAGGTACAAAATAGAGCTGGCTTTTATACTCGGCGGTATAATGTTAAATTAAAATGTGGTGTGGCTTTGCTCTTTGCGTTCTGCCGTTTATTATTGCTCAAAGGCCGTCTCTTCGCTCACTCAACGCCACAACGCGTTTTTTCCGTTGTTTCGCATCATAAATAGTCATGAATACCACTCAAAGTAAGCCTTAAATATGGAGGCAAACTTAATTTTCATTTGTTTAAATGCGTGTACAAAAATTCTCAGCCAAGTGAAAAACTGATGAGTCTCTTAGCAAAATTTTAAAGTGCAATGAAATTTCAAATTTAAAAATTTGATGCATCCATCAATTGAAAATTGATTGCTGGCAATTGAATACTTATTAAAAAATGAAAAGTGGAGACAACTTTTATCAAGAGGTCTTAGAAGACCAGTTTTATTTATAACGAAGGTGCTGGATCCTATTTGAAGCGTTGATTTTTGTAATTTATATATATATATATATTCTAACCATTTCAAATTTATGGATGTCCAAAATTACTAACTGAGAAAACCCCTTTTGATCAAAGCAGGCTAATAACAATTTTTGAGACAAAAAATATTTCCTGTCGATTCTTCTACGATTGGCAGAACCGATTTTGGATTTCAGCACATCAAATGATTTTTTAAGCCAAGCGTACAAAGAAGCAGGAATGAGTTTGAAAATTTGCGATGTGCACCATGAAATTTGTAAATTAACCCAATTGGTGAATTAAAATAAATTGACCAAAACGGTATTAAATTTCTAAAATGTGATCTAATATTTTCTTTTTCATTGTGTTACTCGAGATATTTCATGCTTTTGTAGAATGACACCTGAATTTGACAAAAGTATTAATCAACCCAATTGAGCAACTCGTCATTTCATGTTAATTTCGTTAGAGCAGAAACACCTAAATAAAAGGATACAAACAAGGCTTCAGCTCATTGCATTTCTTTCGTACTCTAGCTCTCATAACATCCAATCTTCTCGAGTGCACTTTGGTGCTGACGCCATTATCCGTAGCTCTTGTTGATCGAGCAGGCCTGACAAGAACAACCTGCTGAGTAATTTATTAAAGTGCATAACAGGTAGCTGTGAGCAGCAGAAACAGACCACCCGCCCATCTGCCCACCCGCCCGCCCGTTGGCGTAATAATGTAATAATATATGTCAATGCGCGCGCGACGCGTAATATGCCAGGCATGACTCGTCAGGCTGCAGGGCGTTGGCCTCAATAGCTGCGTGATGCACACACTCACGCTGCCGCCGACGCGGTGTAATTAATCTAATTGAATTGCGAGAGGTAATTACCGAAACATGATACACGAAGGATAACACCCTCTAGCCGCGACTCGCTGTCTCCAAGAGGGGAAAATAATGAGAAATACTGACATGAATATGTCAGCTGAGACGCTTTTCAAGCTGTTTGCGGAGGTTTAGTGACGTAGAACTGTAAACCTTTTGACAAATTATTGCTAACATTTGAAGTCAGGAGAGTATAATTTGATTTGCGATATGAAGAAACCGAAAATATGTCTCTTCACAAAAGTTGTAAATATTAGATTTGCTCGAAAATAGTTTTCTTCCATTTTTAAAGCATAAATACCACCAACATTTTGAATATTTATCGTAAACTATATAAAAATTTTCTGTACAATATTATGCAATACAGTATATACAATGCAAAAGTAAATTGTGCTGGAAGCCTTATTTACAATATAGAATTACAATCGAGGAATAAATTTATTGCGTCCCCATTTCTTAGAAAACATGTTAATTAATTTTTTACTTTGAAATCATTATCAATGTTTTATATTAATTTCTGCACTTTATGGAGTCGTGAGATATTTAAGGTACTCAAAATTTGATACGAAAGAAGAGAGCTCGCTGCCACAAATTTAAGAAAAAAAAACAGCGAGGAATGTGAAGTAAAAATATATTTACGCCCTGATGGATTCTGTGTTTTTCCTGCTCGGATTGTGGGAAAACCAAATTCCACCGGCTCGGGCGCTGTTCCCTGGCTGCTTTGAATGCAATCTGCATAATGGCCTCGGTGTACATACACTCAAAGCCAAAAGGGTGCAAATCCTGCTCGAGCTTCTACCTGCAGCTGGAGCGAAACATTTTACTGGAGCATATTATGCAAAGATGGCGCTGGTAAAAAAACGCATGTTTTCCGCCCCAGGGTGTTTCTGCCACCCCCTTCTCCATAACAGGAACCCGCAGTTGTTTCTAGTGCAAACTTTTGTAATTTTAGACGGGAACGTGTAAACACCAGACTTGTAATGAAAATGAGATTTCCAGTTTTTGAATACAAATGGAAAACTTCATCTTGTTTTCGGTTATGTTGCAATTTTTTAAACCTATACATTAAGCCACTTTTTTCTTTTATGGAGGAAAAATAGAAAATGTTAGAACTATATTGTATAAAATTATACGTATCTTTTCTCAATTAAGTGATGCATATTTTTCAAATTAAAAAGCCTGAGATCGACCTAATTTATCTGAAGATACAAAATAATGCTAACATAAGATAAAAATACACTTTTCCGCCCTATGGTGAAAATGTTCAGGAAAGTGAATTAAATTTTTCACGAAAATAAAACATCTCCTAAAGGAAAAATAGATTATAAGGCCTCAAGTAGCAATTAAGCTGCCCTTTGGCACAAAACCGTCTAAATCTGAATATTTTGCTGTGAGAAACATTCCAAATTTCAAAGCCCTATCCACTCTTACAATATATTGTTAACATTAATCCAGGGCATATCTCAGCATGAGTGTGTATTTGCTTTGTCGTGCAGTTTCCTCTTCCTCACTTGGTGCCTTGGTGGTCGAAAAGCATTTTGACCGACTGATATATGTCACGTGTAATCGCGACGGGAGCGAGAGAAAGAGCGGAGAGCAGACGGTGTAGCGGCAGCTGTCAGCACCATTAGTGCGCCTCTGACCGGAATTTACAACGAGCACGCTGCGGTCCCGCGAGGCCCTTTTTCGCCAAATTGGTCGCGCCAAATTTAATTTGGAAAAAGAGAAGGCAGCACGTGGATGGATTCCGTGGCTATACGATGACGTTCCTTCTGCTGTGTCGCCAGCAGGAATGGAATATTACACGTGTGTGTCTCTTGAAAATTTCATTCGCCACATGGCGGTGGCCGACTATTGTTTGCCAATAAAACGGTTATTTTACTCGGCAAAGAGAAAACAGCTCGCTGGCGAATGGTTATTATTTTATGATTGCCGTTTCCTTGCCAGCTCGGTCGCTTCCAATAAAAAGTGGCGAGGCTGTTTACCCATCGCGGAGAAAATTGAAATAAAATGGCGAGTTTACATTTTCCATTGCATGCATGTGGCTGGGTCGTGAAGTCGACCGAAACGGAAAAGCATCCTTTGTCAAGTGGAAAGCGCATGGCGACACACATGAGTTGCAATTTTTATTAGTTTATTGATGAAAATAAAATCAAATATTTTTATGATTGACGATGTAATAAAGTAAAGAAAAGAGGGCATTGAAACGAAGGTTATCCGCATTTTCCTTGTGGCAGGACATTTTTTATTTACCTTGGTTACAGCATTTTCCCTCTGTAACTATAGTCAATATAACCGCGTAAGAGGAAATATATTCTCACATTAGGAAGAGTCTGAAACCATCCACAGTTAATAGTAAATCAATAAAATCAATGCTTCCAAATTTATTTTCAACAAACTAAGATACAATATTTAATTTGTAATTTTTTGAGCAGGACTGCGGTTTTTTTAATTTTTTTTTTTACTCAAAAATGGTTTGATTTATACTTTTTTTATAATATTTGAGGAAAAACTTATGTCCACCATATTTGAAATTTTCATTTGATTGACGTGGGATGTTTACAGAATTTTTATTTTAAAATGATATTAAAGTTCATTTAATCTTATCACTAAAAAGACAAAAATCTCGATGAATCCAGATAAACGTTAGAGAGATATTACATTCATTTTAGGTTCAAAGTAATTTTGTTGCGGATCAGTATAGCAACTGCCCAATACATCACCACATCCAAAAGACAACAACAAATAAATCATATAAATATTTGGCTTACTTTTTACTTGAATGCCCTAGAGTTCTCATTCATACACAGATTTGACTATAAATTGATCCACTGACGGTAGCACGTGACTTGGAAGCATTACATTTTATTTAAAGCAAAGTTCTGACTGAAAACATTTTCTAAAAGGGAAATTAATTTAAAAGTGGAGTCAGATTTTTCAAGAATGTACCAGGCAGTATATTTAAACGTTTGAAAATTCATAGCTCGTGCACAGTTTGAGTCCATTTCTGACTAGAAATTTCTGACTGAAAAAAAAAACTATACGCTAAAGAAATCAGAAAACAGATACGATTCCTTACAAGCCTAGAGAGCAGTATTTTGAATCGTAAAAAAAACAGAAATACGTTTTCCAGTAATAACTCTTTAAGTCCAAAAAACATATATCGTTGAGCACAGAAAACTGCTCCTTCACATTATGATTTTTCGTGCTCTCTCCTTGTAGCATTTTAACTTTCCGAGAAATACACTCACACTTGACACACAGTAGAAGGAAACGACTTTTTCATCCTCAAGCGACTGAAAAGATGATTCGAAGCTCGAGTTGTTGCAAAGGCGGCGAACGGAACATGCTTTCAGGCCGTGCTCTTAATGTCATTTGACTCGCACCTGACAAAAAGTCTAGAGCTGCTCTCTCGGCATCTGGCGACATCAAAGAGAGAAAGGAAGGAAGAAAAGGACGAAAAAATGAGTATACACGGTATGTTCAGGCTGGGAGGAGAGACATAACGCAATCACACACGCAGCTCGCATCGCGAAGGAAAAAAGTTTGATGCGAAAATTTTCCTGCGTCATGAAGAATTCATGCGGGCTTTGTTGCTGCCAGTCTCAGGAATCAGCGCCCGTTTATACACACGTAGAGGGACGTGAAAAACAGCCCGTTTTATCAATAAGTTTTGAGTATCCTATACTTTTGCAAATTAATTATTTCTTTAGCTCTGCTCTGCAAAGATCTTTGTATCCTCATCTCTTTGAGAAACGCATTTGCATCAAGTTGCAAATGATGGGATGAGTGCTGGATTCACGTTATTTATTCATGAGCTTTGCTTTGAGATGGAATTTGTCTGCACGAAAACTCTGACTCGGCACGAGTCAACTATTTTTCAC
Source organism: Cloeon dipterum (assembly GCF_949628265.1). Taxonomy (NCBI): domain Eukaryota; kingdom Metazoa; phylum Arthropoda; class Insecta; order Ephemeroptera; family Baetidae; genus Cloeon; species Cloeon dipterum. The sequence goes on from NC_088790.1 coordinate 13,926,672, forward strand.
ATCCCCACAGCGTTTACAAAGTGCAGGAGACAGTTTTACGTTTTAAACTTTGTGAATCGGTAATGTCATTTTTATTTAGACATTCGCATAATTGAATCGAGCGCGGTACAAGTCAAAAGACGCTTTCGCCGGCGACGCCAAATGCAATTTAAAAAGACTCGTCGGCGCTCTTGCAACTGCTCTCGGCGAAACTTGGCAAATTTGTGCAAATTCGAGTTAAAAGTTTGCTCCCCTGAATGTCGCTCTTCTTTCCTTCATCCCCTGCGCGTTTTGCTTACCGCACACGCTCTCTCGGAACTCGACGGCCATTCCAGCCCTTAATGTTGATAAATTTTTCAGGCCTGCTCAGAGGTGCGCCGGCCAATTTCGCTTCTCAGTGAAATCGCCCAGGGCACCAACTTTGATTAACCTTCCAGCCTGTTGTTTTGGAGCATACGACATACTTTTCTTAATCGTTGCTCTTCACCTCGTGCATCGTTTGTTAACTTTAAACTCTGGATCGCTGTAGCTGTTCCATAATTAAATATTTTTCTCATTTTTCCTATTTAAAAATTCATAAAACATAATCTAATAACTCAATTCAACGATCTTCTACGAATCTAATCAAAGAATATTACAGCCTATATATGTGACGTAATAAATGAAACTGACAACAAGAAAGATATGACATTGAAACTAAGAATATTTTAAAATTTATCAATACATATATAATTATGTAAAATTGAAGACTTTTTTACGAGTAAATAAATTATCATAGAAAAAAAAATTAAAATTGCAGTGCCATCTGCGAATGCGATGACTTCTAAAAATAATGAAATCCTCGGGCTACTTTCAGAGTAGTTTATTTTATTTTTACAAAAAAATCCAAATTTCATACGGATTTAAAACGATTACAGTCACTTTGGCGAGTCAGTGTAGGGGTTAAGGCAGTTTGGAACTCACTGTTAGGAACCAATCCAGTAGAGTCAAAACATCAGCATTGAATCTTTGTAAGATCTTTTTTAAGCAAATGAACAATAACCAAATTTTCTACTGTTCAATTACGTTTAAACCTCCGAAAACTAGACTTAACGTAATAGATGTGAGAAGGAAATATAAAATGAAATTTTATGTAGGAGATGTACATAAAAATCAGCCTTAATTCACCATATATGTCAGCACTTAGTTTTTGAATCCAACAATAGATGGCGCCAGTGGTTTCTTTCGATTTTAATGAACTTTCGCTGTGATTTAAGACTCAATCTTGCTGCTGTGCATTATGCTTCTAGAATTATTTCTTCAGACGTGCTGAAAACAAAAATCAGTCCAGCCATTCACGTAGAAACGTCGGAAAATATTTTTTATTTAAAAAAATAGTTTTTCACGTTTCTACGGAGATTGGCCTAACCGATTTTGGTTTTTAGCCCGCAAAGAAAACATGTTAAGTGAAGAATGGCAGGATTGAGTCTAAAATCGCAGCGGAAGTGCCTTATAATCGAAAGTATACGTTGGTACCATCTGTTGGTGGCTACACAATTGGTGATTTTAAATTTGAATTTCACTTTTTTTCTTAAAATTGGTGAGATAAGCAGTGTAATTAATATTAGTTTTATTTAAAGCTTCCCATTTGAAGCAATTCTATTAACAATTTTAAAAACCAATGCAGAGAAACTTTGACTTGCTGATAGGAAAGTGCTCCCAGCCTTGCAGACTGGAACTGCTCTCTGACATCGTCTTGGTTTCATGGCTTCCATGCAACTGTTGCTGCGGCTGGAAAATGATTCCGCAGAATGCTCAGTGTTTACTCCGTCGGCGTTTCGATGTCTCAGTGTTTGAAGCGTCAACGGGGCGGAAGGAAGCGCGATGAGGGTTGATCAGATCTGTTTGCAGAGAGTAAATGTGCTGCGGCTCTCGGGTGCGCGAGGAAGCGGAGCCGCGGCTCTAATTGAGTGCGGATGTGGCGATTTCGGATGCAGTGCGCGAGATAAGTGGCGAATCTGACAAAACATCCCTCGGGGACCCGTCAAAAAGCCATTTGCCTGCTAACAATGCTTTATTCATCCCTGGGAAGGCGGCGGATGTGCGCGCACACTTACACCGAGTGTGCTGCTGTGCGCTGGTGAAATTCGACGAGCGCCGATGAATTATTCAGAATTGCGGCCCGAGTGCGTCGGCGGCTTCCGGCTGCTTTCAGATTTCGCCCGATCCAATTTGGCACTGCGTACATGCTATTCCACGAAATCCGACTGCTCCCTCGAATTTTGAGTTGGTTATTGCACTTCCAACCTTGCTCTCTTCTTCCATTTGCAAACAAACGCGTATGAAATATCGTTCTTACGCATTATTTTTTAATGAAGAAACTTTTTAGTTTGGAAACTATAGAAATCCAGCCAATTCCGGAGAATTAACGGCTGGTACTTATTCTGCTACACAAGGCAACACAATTACAGTACATTATTAGTGTGCAAATTACATAAAATCGAAATTTTTAATGCCGTGTAGTCGTTGAGAGTCCATTCAATTGTCATATATAAGCCAATTTTTGATTTTTCGCTTCACAACACATTTGTCAGTTAAATTTTTTAGTTCTCTCGGTAACATGTTCCAAAGTCTTGGCAAAATACATGCAGATGTTTGGTTAAAATATTTGTTTTCTATAAGGTTTCATAACGGGTGAATTTTGTTAGTAAAATAATTGATATTCTAGACTTGTATTTATTGTTTGCCAAGGAACTGAAAAGGTAGAAGAACTACAGAAATAGTTGGCCTGGGACGCAAATATCCAGTTCAGCAAAAAATGAGAAAATATATAACGACTGCTTCCTCGACTTTGTTTGCCTATGGGCGATGCCATTACACTCGTGTACCTAATCAAGCAGCAGGAAACTCAGCTACTTTTTTCCTTCTCCACGAGGCTAATAAATTTTCAACGAGCGTTGCATTCTTGAGACAAAGCAGGGGCTTCATTTCCCAACACGCTAATTAAAAATGTCTCCTTCTCTGTCTCTCTGGCTGCCTGTGTGTGTTTTTCTCTGTGAAAAATCATCCCCTTTCTTTGACTGTGAGCAAGCAGAAGCGAAATAATTACTCGCTACATCAAAAAGCAGCGAGACACAGGGTGGAATAATTAAAACGCGGCCGCGACGATGCACTCACTCACACACACAAATTCGCAATTCGCAGGTGTGCCTGCTTCGCACGTAATTAAATTGAGAGAGATAACGAAGCAGGTCATTAAAAATAATGAGGCGCCCAATGCGAAAATAATAATCATAATACTCGAGAGCTGGTCGAATAATGAAACGAAAAATTTCTCCATTGACAGCAGACTCGCCTCCGTCGATGGATTTAATTCCTCGACTGCGCACAACTTTTAATGAACGCTCCTTTCTCTTTCTTTTATTTCCCAGTGTCGACGGCATCTGTATTGAAAAGCGGCGAACGCTAAAGTTTCGAGTACGATTTTCGAGAGAGCGAGAAAGAGAGAGAGCCCCTGCGCTAATTTTGACTTTTGCCTACCTGCCCGATTCAATGCACGCTCGAGTCCATTGAAAATCTGGAGGCTGTGATGGTTTGGCAGCCGGTTTGTTCTCTATGATCTGCCGGTTGCATACGTTCGAATGGCGTTCGAAAAGTTGCAGTGAAAGATTTATTTTAAATCATTATTACTAGAGTTGGGAATCTAAGACGATCGATTAATATTTTTCTGTGCTTCTGATTTTATTAAAGACACCAAATGGATGCAATGCAAACAATTTTATGACTTTCAGGCTCAAAAAATCGTCCAAATCGCATTGCTTGACCACATTTTCTTGGCAGATTTCGATTCATTATTAATTCAACTGTGAATGACTTTTTGGGGAAACTCTTTGTTTTGAAATAAAATCAGATTTAAAGTAGGGAGACAGTCCTCACCATTTGAAAAGTATGCTAACTTTGCAGCCACTTTTCTTATTGTTAGGTCAATTTTTGGCTTCAACTGAATCCAAAAGGATGAATGCATTAGCAAAAAGGATTTCCCAGGCTATTGTAGTATAAATCCTCTTTAAATTGGCTCCCACGAATCAGAACTCTTTTGACTATTGCACATTTTTAAAATTGTAGATTTGATCGACTATTCTTATTGTGGGCAATAATTCTAGAAACATTTTCAATTGTTGTCCTGTATCAATCCACTTTGAAATTTAAACTAGGGTTTGAAATGAATAATAAAGAGCAGGGTTTCAGAGTTAAAATAACTTTATTTATATAGTCATCATTTATTTTATTCGTCTTTGGCGTAAAGCAAAAATACTCAAGACAAAAATCATTGATTTGAGCGGTGGTTCTTAAAATTTCCATTTCACAATATATATCGTATGTATGTTTTCTGCTGCTATAATTGGTTTTAAAGGAAAAGAGAGCTATTAATGTTAAACGGAAACGAAACACAGTGACATATTCTTACACTTTTAGACATTCTCGGTAATATCATATAGAGTGTGTGTATAGTTCAGTGGTCCTCTTTTCGTCAAATCGCTGTTTTACATGTTCATTGCATATACATATTTATGTCATACACAGTATAAATTTATTGTTTTTAGGCGTGAATTACACCAACAGTGATTACCAGCAGCTATACTTGATTTGACACCAAATTCCACTCTTTTCGCATCGCAAGCTACAGCAGACACGCACGTTTCCCGAGCTCTCCAAAACGAAAACAACTGCAGCTGATGCATATAACTGGATTGATGGAATGAAAATTAATTTGCTCGAGGCTGTTGGCCGAGCGAGGAAAAGAGAGCTCTCGTTTGCATTTTTCACGCGCCGCCGAAAGCGAAATCTGAACTGGAGGATGTCGAAACGAGAGGCAAAGCCAGCCAGCCGACCGCCAGCGGTGCCGCAAACTTTGGGGTTACAGCTGATGCGCGGAATAATTTATGGGCCTGTTTGGATACACAGGAAACAGACGTCTCGCTTTTTGTTCCACCAGAGAGAGATAGAGAGAGATACAAAACAACCTCATTTCTGTCGACTCAACAAAAATACACAAACATGCCGCGCAACCCAAACAGGAAAACAATCGGTTTCGAATGGTGCTTCTCTCGGCCGCTGCAAGAATAGCAAATGAGTGTTTTTTTTATCATGGAGAAAATATATCGATACCAGAAAATGTATGCCGGTGGCAATTTTTATATTTATTCACCGATATCGGCAATATGCTGATAAAATTTTAGTCTTGAGGCCAACCATTGCTGAATTATTCACTCCAGGAAATATGAGTTATTTATTATTTCAGTTCGCATCAGGAGGATAATGTCGCTCGCCTATAACTCCAGCAGATTTCAGTGATTCAGTTTTTTCATGTACTTCTTAAAATCCCCAAATCTACAAATTGATTTTTTTATTAGGCAATCAAATAAGACATGTGATGCTAAATAGGAATTAATTGAAAAAGAAAATAATGCCACACGTCGTTGAAAACTCATCTCTGAGCCTAAACAAAAAGAGAGACGAGTTACACAATCTTGACAACCCCGTCAATCGCACCTCCTCATGAAAAAAACTCCCTATCACAACATCAACCAAGCAATTCCATCCTTTCTTTCCAAGCTATTTCAAATAATAAAATTATGATATTAATACCAATAACAAATTCTAGAAAGGAAAATTTTACGCGTGCCTTCCTGAATCGATTCCCCAAATATTTTTTAATTCCAAGCGACAAAAGATTTTTCCACTCAATCCAATTTTTTTTCAGAGAGCTTGAAAATATAAAATATTTTGTTGCTTCAATGATTGGCCTCATTTTCCAATATTATTGGTTCTTTGATATGCCGCCACCGAAAACGATAACCAATATTATCGGAATTCGTAAAACATGCCTCACTCTCTCCATCAGGCTAATCCTTACAAAAGCATGTTATTCACTCAGTTCAGAACCCCACCCAATTGAATAGAATCTATCCGCATCAAATTAGCACGTAGTGTTCTTGAAGAACAGTCAACTCAAATTCGCACAAACCGAAAATCAGACTGAAATTCTCACAGCATTCTTCTCTAGCTTAAATACATTTCACTTGTTGTCCGATCGCGTGCACTACGCGTGCCTGAGTCTGGACATGAGGCCGTACAGCTTCTGCAGGTTGGTCAGCGTCGTGTCGTCATCCGGTTTGAGCCGCAGCGCCTCCAAGTACGCCTCCTCCGCCTGCGCGTACTTGCCATTCAGGTGCAGCATCGCGCCTAGGTTCATGTGGCTGCTCGCGTCCTGCAGACAAAACGAAAAAATTCAATTTTTAAAAGGCAATAAAAATGCGGAAAATTGAAACGCTTATTTTGTTCCAAAATACGGATTTCAATAATATGGCGTAGCCCATTGTTTTACTATTGACAGGATTGGGAATCCGAGACGAACGATTTATGTTTTACTTCAGCGTCCCATATAATTTAAGGCACCATGAATCACGCAGAATAATAGCACTGGTGGTCTGAACCACCAGTGAAGCCTTTCCATGCTCCAAAAAATAAGTTTGAACTTAGAAAAGTTGATTTAAAAAATATGGAATACATGTTGAACAACAATTATCGTTAATTAACAGTTTTCTCTATGGCCAAGCTAACCCAGCCCCTTATCGTTTCTTCTATAATTATTATTTTTGCAGGGTTATATCCTACAGTATGCTTAATCCATTTAACATGGATGTCGGTTAAGCTGTGATGAGAAAAAAATTTTTGAATTAAAATTTCTCAATTTCATCCTCTCATTCTTCCTTATCGTCGGTTCGTTCCGTTTGTTGTCCTAAATGTTTAAAGAATGTATTATTTTAAACATGCCTTACAAATTCAATTATTACCTAATATGTATTTTTAACGAAAAAAACTGTTGTTGAGAGCAATATTGTATAATAATTTATCCAGCTTGGAAACGCATACAAATATCCTAGACGTGCTTATTCCTTGGCCATTGCTGACCAGAGGGGAGTGCATTCGGCAGCAGTCCAAGTTCTAGGGGAATCCGTTTTCACAGAGTATAAGTGAAAAGAGTAGTAAAGAGTCCGAGCAATAAAGGGGCGCGCAGGGCAGTTTCTAATTAGAAATATAAAAAGCGGGAAACGATCGGCACGCGGGTTAATTAACAGCTCTATTCCCCGGTTTGGCGTCGTTCGGGAATCTCGTTTTACGGCCGGGTCATTGGTAATTTGGCGCAAAAATCGGCGTGTCGGATGGGCCGACGGAGGGCGCGTTAGTGCCGCCGTATTTTTAACACCCTTGTCCGCCATAAGAGCAGGCCGGCCACTCTTTATGGGGGTCATTAAATAAATTCAATTACTCCATTTGCGATGGCCTCTCTGGCTCTCGGCTGCTGGCAAATAAAATTTGCAGCGTCCGTATTACGAGTGCACAGCTGCAGCTCTTTTGTCGTGCGCTCTTTGTGAACCCCTTTGAGCATGTGCAGGCTAATTTGCACTCGTCCTTTGCTGTACTAGCGCCGAGTAGTGCATCCACCGACAGAGGAAAGGCACCAGCCACCGAACTGCTTTAGGATGCGCTGTATTGAAAAATATTATATTTCCGAAGAGAAAAAATCCAGAAAAATATGCCAGTTGCAAGAAGTTTAATATAAGAGGGGATTTTTTCTACAATCGGAAAATCTCCAAATTTGTGCTTAACTCTCGGTATGAAAGATAAATTTCATAATTAATTCAAGATAAGTAATATAAGATGGAAGCAAAATGCATATTACAAGTGATTTTGTGGATTCTGAATTTGAATCTTTTGAAATAAATTGAATTTGAAAATATATTTTTAGAGTTACAAACAGCTAAAAGAGTATTTATTTTGTCACCTTGCGTCTAGTCTTCTTTATGAAAAAATAAATTAAGTTAAAAAAGAAACGTTATATATTGCGTGAAGTTTTAGCAGCACACTTTCTGTACAATTTTTGTAAACATCGATTGTGTTGAAAAATTTGTAAATCCCCATTTTGAGAACTGGTAATTCGTGGGGAGCTAATAATATTTGTGTTGTTCAATTTGTATGCTCGGACACTAATAAATTATTCTGATAGCATATAGAATTTTATACTAAACCTGATCTATTTTGCAAGGACCAAATCGAAAAAATAAAAAATCGCTCTTTTGATAAAACTGCAATGTGAAAACTGAGATTGGCTGCATAAATTTATAACGTATTCCTATCTTTCTTATCAGAAGTTAAATAAAAAACCGTTGCTAACTCGATAGAAATGTCAAGCGAAATAAGAAACTCCTAAATCATTCAAAACGACTCCGGAAAACCTTTTAATCGAATCAAACTATGAAAAGAGGCATTAGAAAGTTGCAACCATCACCTTGCAAGTTTCTAAGGTATCAGCTCTCGCTTTAAAATCTCGTCTTTCCCATTCTAGCAGAGATTGCTGGAGTACTTTGCTGAATGATAAATCCGATTTTAACCGTGTCGCACTGCAGCCGCCGTGGGACCAAGTTCGCACCCGTCACTTGGCGATTGCACTCAGTGCCGCGCTGCGCTTTTACATTTTGCAACTTAATTGGAACAAACTTTGCGTCGAGCATTAATGCAGGACTGCTGCAAGTGAGCGATCGAGGGAGGCTTGCAAAGAAAAATGTCGACCCGGATCCGAACTGGCTGCAACAGCTGCTTCTGTGCTGCGGTTGCTGCTCACTGTCTTGCCTCGATCCTCTAACAAGCGCAAATCCATTCATGTTCTGCGAAACGCAAAGTTTTGATTATAGCACATTTTCCTCCGCGAGCAGAGAAAAGGCAGCGTATATTTTAAATTAATATCTGCTCCATGTGCAGGATTCTGCATAAATATGTGTATATTTATATTAATCCCATCCTTCAGAATGTATTTTGTTAAATTTGAAACAAAATTTGTTAGAGAACTGAAGTCGTCGCTTGAAAGTTCTCAAGTAGGAAATATTGAGAGACATTTTTCCTTAAATTCTCTTAATTGGGGCTGTTAGCTTAGCCTGTTGAAGTTTTCGAGAAGGTTCACAGCAATTTTACTACTTTCATTTTTAATTGCGTCGATTGTTTTAATAGATGATTTCAAGCCCTCTACAGTTAATTCTTAGGTCTTGGATTTTGATTTGCAGGCAAAGCACTTCTGAAGTTTCATGAAGAATTTTCAATAATTAATTATATCTTTATTGTCTTTTGGCGAGGTCATACATCAGATATGGTCACATTTCCAAATATATGCCCCCAAATTGCTATGTACAAACAAAAAATTCACACAAAAATCACAACAACTTCAAGTCCATTATTTCGTAGCACATCCTAGAAAAATGTTAAAAAAATATAACGAAATAAACGGTCAACCAAATTCTCCCGCTTTGGAATATTTAAGATCCCTCTCTAAATTTATATCGCAGCTTTCTAAGAGAAGCATGAAATATAATAAATTGAAATTGAAATTAATTTGAATCAATATTGGTATAGGCGAATGATTTTGTTTCCGGGGGGTTGACGATAGTCAGGGTCTTTGGTGAATCGGTTTTGCGTGCACCCTCAAAGCCCTATAAATCCCTTTCAATAGGACATAATACACAAATAGCCCGTTCATCAACAACGCTGGATGGACCGGTGTTTGTTGCTGCTAAACGCCCGTTTGTACCGGACGGATGCACGTTTTTCACCAGGGGTTTGCATGCGTTTGCCGATCTGGGAGCCCTGGAGACGGCGGTTGCTGCGAAAGCCGCGCGGACAGCCCGGTGATAATTTATTGACGCTGGCTCCGGCCGAGGGCGCAATGTTGATTCAGGTTAATAGGCATTACTATTTAATGCTATTCCCAGATGATGTAGACTGTCAGTCTGCAATGCAGGGGTCCGCAATTTATGGCCAAGTGGCCAACCTTGCGGTCGTGTTCAAGCTCGGCCGGCCTGCTAATGCAGGCTCACCTCGACACGCATTAAAATTACAACAGCCAGCCAGAGAGCGAGAGCAAGAGAGGCGCACACTCGGACCGACTAATCGTGAACGACAAGCCGCCACACATGAATTAGACAGCGAGTTTTGGGCCAAACGATCACGACCTGCACGCAACACCGGCGCGTTTATGGCTGCCGGAAAAGTGATTTTTTTCTAAGCTCGTGGGTACGAGAAGCTTAAAGTTCTGCCAAAGGCGAGCAACCATCAACTATTGACGACGTGCACGTGTCCGATGCAAACGGCGCCTCGAGGAAAGTGGCGGGATCCGATGAAAAATGGCGGCTCTGCTCGCAGTAATGGATTTACACATTTTTTGACAGCCACTACGAACGACTTCAGTGCTGAAGAGAAGGTTTTTAACAAGTCAAATAATTTCCCATGCACTGACGGAAACACGATTCAGACTCTTTCCAGGGTAATGGTTAGTAAGAAGTATGTGAAGGAAAAATCCTGTGAGATTGTAAGCTTCTTCATTTTTTTGCTGCGGCTGTCTGATGAATTGAATTTCCGTAATATTTGGGGGGGTTAGGAATTTTGGAGGTTTTTTTTTGCAAAATTGGGTAACATTTTAATAAAAACTTGAATTTAACTATTTTAATTTGTTGTAAAATGACTTAAAAATACTGTTTATGTTGAAAATCATACACGAATCGACATTTTTAAACCATTTGCCACGTTTTAAAGGTTTTTATCAATGGATTATGATGGTTTTCGGCATAATTATATGGTTTTGGTTCCAAAGACGGCTTTAAAATTATATTGTGTGATTCTCGTGTTCATGTAATGCATAAAATTAAGTCAGACGTATTGAAAAAATAAATAAACAATCGATCGTTTTGAATTCCCAACCCTAACCATGTTTATTAAACAAGGAGAGCTATTTTACATGTAAATGGCATTACCGTAATTGAAGTGTTTTCATTGAAAACTAATTAGTTTGATAAAACATTCATGTTTATTTGGCAAATGAACCATTATCATTGCTCTGTTATAGTAACTCAGCTCTAGAAATAATTTCAATTTGCAAATATAATTTAATGAAAACCACTTCTGACCTTACTGAGCTTTGAATCACTGAAAACTTTTGAGTCACATTTCTGCTTCCAATTAGACCAATATATACCAATCAACCTCCTTTAAAATTTGTTGAATTTCCCAGTGAACACTGTAATGAATGTGATAATCAGCTTTGAGGCTATCTGCAACCAAAAGAAATCCGGGACTGTGGATTCGGTGTTAATCGGTGCGAGTAGTTCGCAGTGGAGGCGCGCGATAAAGAAGAGCCGATCCGATTACGATGGGAACAATGGGCCCGACCGTTCTTAGGCAAATAAAGAAGCTGGAAAATGCTGCGTGGCGCACCGACGCAAATCCCTGGGGCTAATTCGCGACGAATTTGGCTGCCTCTGCTCATTATTCACGTCACAGAGCGGCCGAACGCGCGTGCAACAGCGCCCGACGCAAATAATGAAATCCAGCCGAGACAATTCATCTTGCTCATTCGAAAGAGCGCCGCTCCATTGAATTAAAATGTGCAAAAAGGCTCAGCGAGCAAATCCTTTGTGCGGCTGCATGGCGAGCACAATAACACCCCATTCTGCAAATCCGCGAAACAGCCGCCTGCCTTGAGCCGCTTTGATTATTTTGCCTGATTCCGCGGAAACGAGTCCGCACCCTCGGGGTGTGAAAAAAGTCTGCACTTTTCCATTGAATTTATAATCCTGCAGCTCTTGCTTACCACCACTTTCCTCTGTTAAACCTTGCCTTGCAGCAGGAGAAGACCACGCAATAATTTCTACAAATATCTGAGTTTTAGTTGTTTTACTTTAGAATAATATTTCAAGTGTCTGAAGTCGTTTTCTTTGTTTGTTTTGAAACTTAAAATATAAAGAGGAATTATAAACTATAGTTGGTAATGAGAATTTGAGGAAGATCAACAATTTTTCATTTCTGGTGAAGGATTTACTCTCGAACGAATTTCGCAATCTTTTTTGACCAAAAATTGTGCAGCCACATTTTTTTAAGAACAACCGAATTTTGGGTACGCTTACAATGAATTATCTCCAATACTTTTGCTTATATTTAAATTATGTTTGTAACTTATCTCTCAATCATCATTGACTTTACATCGCTTTCACTTTTATAACTGAAGCAAAAAAGGTGATCTTAAAAAGAAAAGTTTCGTCTAACACGTCCCTTTGTGTTCACCGTCCCGTGTGCACTGTTTTCCTGATTTCGGGAGAAGAAAATCTGTGGTGCACGTCAGCCTTGCCAAGCTGTCATTTTAAAAGCGGCAGACGGACGGACGGGACCGGATTTGTCGCGATTCTGGGCCGCATGATTTATTCGAGGAGCTGATCGATTAGCATGTTGGTGGCATTTTTCGGCCCTGTTGTTGCCTTACCGCCTCCAATGCTGCGGCGGCAGAGGGCTGTAAATTTCCCCTGACATCGAGTGAGAGAGTCGGCCGGATTGAAAAGTAAATTATTCAAGGGAAAGAGGTGGAGGAGGTGTGTCACTGAGCGGCGAGTTTATTCCAAAGTGCGCCTCCGGGAGGGCCGCTCGCCACGTGTAAGCACTGGCATTATAATTAAATTGTCAGCAATATTAATGGTCTCGGCCGAGATTTTTTCGCCAGATACACCACTGGCTTCTTCGTCTTCTCCTTCGCTTTGCACGAGATCCGTCCGGGGCAGACCGAGCGCGACGACACCGTGTAATTACCTTCGCCCTGTAATTGAAATTCGCGCCTATCGATCAAGTGCCTTCAGCTGTGTTTACAATTAGTTGGACAGCGCGATGTGAATCGACTCCACCTGACGCCCTTTCATGCAGCCCCGATCAATCGAGGAGGAGGATATTGCTTCTTCACTCTGTTTGCAAGAATAGCCTAGTCGGAAAGGCTCTTTTGTCACTTTTCTGTGTACTGAATATCCGCCGATAAAGTAATTATGGGCCTCTCCAACCCAATTCAATCCCCGCTGGAAAAGGAAAATGAGTTGACGCAAAAACGCGGCTTGTAAGCACTGGAAGTATATTTAATTTATATTCCTAATTCATATCACAAACTAACGCGTCACTCGAAAAATCACAATTTTAGGACAATTATATAAAGAATGAAAAGAAATTGAATGTTGTAGCAACAAAATGAGGACCAAAGTCCTGTAAATTTCGAACAAATTAAAAAATCTGTTAATTTCAGGATGTTTCTAAATTAATCATTTGCTGCATTGATAGCTATTTTTTTTAATTTTAACCAAACAAGCTGTATTTTCTTGAGTTAAGAAATCACAATGAGACATTGGGTATTTAGAACACTGAAATTTTGGTGAATTTAAAATCTGAGCTAAAATACCTCATCTTAATTACGTTTTTGAAATTATTTTGAATGAGTCTATTATTATGGTTTTTAATTTAGAAGTCAGAGAATTGGTATGATTGTAAAAATAAAAACAGAGCAAATTCTTTTATATTGTAAAAAACAAATTTAACCTAAAGTTTCCGCTTATTACGCTTTCAGGAAAAAAATGGAGATTATTTTTGGGCTAAAAAATAACACCAGAAATTTTTTAATTTGATCAATTAATTAAGTCTGGGCTCACTTCGGCTGTGTTATTCCAACAGTCTTATTTACTTGTTTAACAGAAGTGTCGCCCATTCTCACATGCTTCCTTTCTTTGTAATTGACCTGTGATACTATAATGGATTATGACTAAATGTGAGAATAAACAAACATATATCAAACTTCCTCTCGTGAACACAAAATTGCACTTATCGCAAGGATTTTAATTTGATTCAGATGGCTTTTAACCGTTTATATATATTTTTTGAAGATAATTAAGACGGATTTATATGGTTCTAAAACTGTACGATTTGTGCTCTTTTGATGGTCCCATGACGATTTGAAATGCAGACAAAATATTCCGCACTATCTAAAATGCGTAGTTGGTATTTGTTCAATTGCTCCTGGATTCCACAGATAATCAATAATTTACTAAAGAACAACCTTAACTTGGCTAGGCTATAATTTCGATAATTTCCAATCTATTGCGAGACTTGATTTTGTGGCGCGAATCTCTAGGTGTAAGAAATCTCAATTATCACCGAGTGAACTTCCAAGTTTAATCCGCATGCTCTGGTTTCTAGAAGATGAAATCCACCAAACACGTGTTTAACTGTTCAGTGTGACACCCTAAACCCTCGATTAATTACTGAATTTCTATACTTGCCCGCGTCAATTTTAGCTCGTCTCAACTTCCAGGTGAAATGTTCCTCTGAAATCTGATCCTCTCTCTATCAATACGTTCCACTTGTGCAAACAAGCTTCACGAACGAGCAAACAAACAAACAAGACTTGGTCTCGCGTGTTTCTCGGAATTAGCTTGGCCGAGAATCGCGCGCGGGGAGCAGGAAAGGAAAGAGAGGGCGAAGCAAAGTTTGATGGGGTGTGTGTGTGTGTATCTAGGAGGAAGAAGCTGATTATCTGGCCATTACCGACTGGCGCACTACCTGCTCCCGGCCAGCCGTTACGTGAGATCACAGATTTCGGCCGCCTTATTGTCCCCCTTATCGTTCGCCAACGCCGCCGCCGCCGCCGACTGTGCAGTTGGTTTTATGCACCAACTTAGACCATTAAACGTAATTTGTTTAGCGATAAAGACTGGCTGCCTGGCGGACGAGCACCAATTATATTATTTCTTTTGTTTCCAACTCGAGTTCTGTTCGCGTTTTTACGACCACCAGGTATCTATGTACATAAACTTACATGCATGCAGGCACACGTACTCGCTCGATCGAATAATAACGCCCGCGGGGGAAATGCAGAGTGGAATAATAATATTTTGCGATCAGTGCGTTTTCATTAGGGATTAGAAATAAAATAATGAACTATCATTCGATTCATGATTGCTCCACTCACAATTAATAGCCTTTCATGCTAAAGACGTAATTGCTTTAACTACCCTAATGGCGACAATTTGGCGCTTTTGAATCTTTTACAAAATAATATTGATTAATATATAGATATACGCAGAAGTTTATGCGTCAAGTAATTTCCTTATGGAAAGAATAACGAGCAATTTGCGATTCACCGGCTTGTATACAGAAAAAACTGCTCTTGTTCACGTCCCTGGTAATAGCTTTGGTGGAAATAAATAGAATTCAGCGCTTGGCTCTCAATTTTTATGAGTGGGATTGTTTACCTTCACTCGCGCAGGAAGCAAGATAATTGGTTCACAGCAAAGTGCAGCGCAATGACTTCATTTATTTTACAAGTACCTTTCATCTCCTGCAGTCATGCTAATTATATGGTGTTTGAAAAATCTACGCAGCACATATTTGCAATAAAAAACAAACGGAGTTCACTTTGCTGATGTTAAACGGTGCAGGCAATAAAGCCTCTTTTTGCTGCATTCCCTTATTGTTAGAGGCAAGTGCTCTTGCAGTTCTTAATATCGTTGAATTTCTTTTAAATTTATTGCTACATCAGTTTTTACGCGTCTTTCTTTATATTAAATAAGAAATAAGGATATATTATTGACTTTGAATTTCATACGGTTTCCTGGCAAAGTAGCCGATTGTTATTTATTAGATTTTTATTCGGAGCAAATAAGTTTTGTTGGGTACTAGTGTTTGACAAAAATCACTCTAATAATTTGATATATGTTTATAGTTTGTAACCTGCTTAAATATAAAAAATAATTGATAATGTATTTTCAACATTTAAATTTTAAAAATTACCCAGGATTTTGAACTAGTGAGGACAGTGATTTTAATAAAAATATCTTACACAATTTTCGTCCTCTAAAGAAAAATAAAATAAGTTTTAGTTAAACCAACTCATTGTACCCAAAAAGGTATTGTATTTTAAAAAGAGTTGAAAAATGTGCTTGAATTTTTCAAATTTAGAAAAATTAGCTAATAATTTGCACCAATAAGTGTATATATAGCTCATTCTCTGGGTTGGGGACTGATTTTTTACGCCTTTAGGCGAATTTAGTAGTTTTAGGCATTTTATAGTATGGTTAAAATGGTTTAAAAGCGCATAATTAATGATAGGCTTTCATTTAATAGTCACGTGACGGTGTAAAAGCTAACGTCATACAAAACAGTCGATCGTCTAAAAAATTTACAGCTCGCTAGATAGAAGAAGCAGTGTTTGGGGATAAACAGAGCTTGAGAGCTTTGACTGTGCTCTCTAAAAGATGCATTATCAATTAGCGTGTGATATTCATTAGAAAGGGTTCGCGAAAAAAGGTCGGCTTGTGTTTGCAATCGACACAAAAGTAGCACTAATTGCAAAAGCGGCGCGGTGAAAACACGGCAAGCGAAGCGTGTCATTGGAGAGAGGAAACGAGCGCATTCAGCGGCAGAAGAGCGAATTTTCACTCTTTGATGCCTCGGCTTGCACAAAGTCTCTCGAAAGCGGCGCCACTCCAATTATCAAAAGGCGGAAATTCCGCTGCAAACAAAGCGCGCTCGATGAATTCCCTGCCCGCCCAGCAGCCGCCTGCACCGCACCGACGCTTTGCTTCGACTTTTTTACTAGTCTGGTTGGGCACGATTTGTCCGTAATAATGCAGCCCCCCGTGGGGGCGTGTGCGGCGGGTGGCCGGCCGCCGCAACAACTTTTGTGTCCGCCCGTAAAGGGCCGGCTGGCTCGCGGGAAATGAAATTTTTACGAGTGCGACACGGACAGCGTGAAAAATTAATGTCCGGCAAACGAGTTGTGAGCGCGCGCAGGTGTGTTTCACTCCCGTTTGCAGACAGCAGACAAACTCAACAAGTTAATCTTCCTTTTTGCTCCGATGGAGAGGGGTGCCAAGAGGAAATGGACAAACTTTGCCGCAAAAAAGCACCCGGCCAGATTTTTCCCGCGTGTCAAAAGTTGCTGGCGTCTGGCAAAGACTTAGAGCTCCCAACAGCAAATGGAAAGGGATCAGTGACGGACAAGAGCAAATAAGCGCCTTCCGATGCCCCATTCCGCGTGCGTACGACTTACGAAAGCAAATACTCGTCTGCCTGTCTTGTCTATACTCTGTACCTCTCACTTCAGTCTCAAGTACGAAACAATACTACCGCTGAAGAACCTTCAATTTGTTTATTGAAATTGAACATCATCCTCCTCTAGATTCCTTCAATTTCCTCAAAATTGGTTAGCTGCGGTTGTTTAAACCGGTTTAAACCAAGAAATAAGATGTTCAAAACCTTTTCTAAAGTGGAACCCTCCAAATTCAGAATTTATGAAAGCAACATTTTCCGGTAAAATATCGCTAAAATCCAGCCTAACACACAAATTAGCAGCCAGACATTTTTGAGTAATTCACAAAAAGAAAAGAATGGAAATTTGGCACCCAATGTTTCATTAATTTCAAATGACTCTTGTAAGAGTGGGATTGAGTGTAGTTCTTCATTAAATTTAACACAAATCCTACCATTGAGTGCTTCCTATCTTTTATTTTACTTTGGGAAATTGGTTGTTTTATAATATTTTGTCTCTTAAAGGATTTTTACAGTTGTCAAAAGTGTTTCTCCAGCACCAAAATTTTAACTTGAATCCCTGGTAGGAAGGCATACGCTCACTAGATGCAAAATGAGTGGTTTTATCTAGAGATCATTTTTGAAAATACTGCTATCGATGAATTATTTTCTCCTAATTCCCCAATCAATAGATAAATATATATAAATATTTTGTCTGGATTTGGCAATGTATGGGGGAAAATAGCCCTGCAGAACCATAATAAAGATTACTTTGAAACTAAACTTTCTCTCGATAGCTTCAAGGTAAATTAGGACTTAGTTTGTTTTGTTTGCTGTTCATCCAGTAAGTAAAAGATAAGAAATAATTACAATTTGAAAAAATGAATCAATGGTTGATGAAAAATTTACATTCTAAATGAATCCGAGTGTGAAGTGCTGAACTGATGATGACGACGCAATGGAAGCGATTTGTAAATATTCCCGACGCGAGCGAACGTTGCAGGAAACAAGCCTCAAAGACATCCTTTGCGAAGATTTGTATCGCCACAACAAGGGAGAAAATAAACACGGCGCTCCTCTCGGCGGAATTAATCACAATCATCAAGAGGAGTATTCGCCGGAGGGGCACACGAATTGAATAAATTTGAGCGCCGCGCAAGAAAGCAGAGCCCTTTTCTCTTTCTCTCATTTCGCATGCACAGAGGGAGACGATCATCGGCGCTAATCCAATAAATTTCTCAACTCTCGCGTGCCTCGGCTGCTTTATTGTTTTCGCAAACAAACCCGGCGCTCACTCGCTTGTTCCTTCTCTGAAAAATGAATATTTTGCGGCGCGTGTAAATCTTTGTTTCGTGCGCGTTGCTTACGCACAGCAGCAGTTGGAGTTAGTTATTATTATTAAATACGAGCGAACGCCAGCAAACAAACAACAAGTTTCCTTCGGGCGGTTGCAAAGGAACAAGCCGCTGCAACATATCTCTAAATTTCACATTTTCTCTCCGTCTCTCACTCTCCCTTGTTTTCATTTTGGCTACGTGTACGCGCGTATTTTAAATGTTTTTTTTGCAAAAGCGAAGTTTGTGTTCAGGGATAAGCACATGACCTATGCCCTTTTCATGAAAACTAGGCAAAGTCATCGCTCAAAATTTGCACCTCTCCTTTTGCCAAGAAAAGATTAACTTCTTTTCCTTTCTTTTAAAACTTTTCTAAGCACGCTCAGTTTAAAAATGTATTTTCGTTGCTCTTTTAATTTAATAGAAAATGTTAAGTTTTTATTTTGTTCTCAACATTTTTTCTTTGCGTTACTTAAGAGTGGAACTATTGTCCGGGTGAAAGTGTTGGCTGCTCCGATTTTAATTTTATTCATATGCATGTGCCTCTTTACTTATAGCTGTGAATTTGAGTTGATCATTATTTTAAATGAACTTGAATTCTAAAGCTATTAGTGTCATACTTACAACAGTCTAAATCTTTGAAAGTCCATCTGAAGCCGTGTAAACAGGCTAAAAATTTGCGGGAAAAACAATATTTGCACCAATTAAGAAAAACAGGTCGATTTTTCCTCTCCATTTTTAATATGGATTAGGAACATGCTATTATACAGTTGGTTTCATTTACACCTCATAAATATCAAAGCCACAAACACATAAAAAAAGTTTTTTTTTCATTTAAGAGAGATTTAATATAATTTTTGTGGGTTTGAAAAACTCACCTGTGTAAAGATAACATTGACAAGACTTAGTTCTAAATCAGAATAGTATTAATAAGTTATCGTATTAGTCAGTTAAAGCAATATCTCGTTAAGCCACTTCATATTGAAGATATATTTCTCCTTTAAGATATTTACACTTTATAGAGAATCTTTGAATTTCAATCAAACTTTGTCAATATTTTAATGTCAAGTAATAAAGTCGCTTGCTTCCACAGCATCGAATCGAGGATCGAGAGTGGGCCACATCACTGTGAGGTGCAAATTTTGAGGTTTGTCGACAGCATCAGGGCACAGCTTTTTGTCGGGTTTAATTACAAAGAGAGCAGCCGGCGCGTTTCTTTGATGGTGGCGGCGCGCGCGAGCAAACAGCAGGGAGAGCAAGAGAGAGAGAGAGAGAGAGAGAGAGAGAGAGAGAGAGAGAGAGAGAGACCCGAAGTGCGCACCTGGAGATTTGTCGGCGGGCGCGCGGGCGGGCTTCATTGGCATTCGGCGCACGCGGCTGCAAGACAATTAAAAAGCCTCCCCGCACGCCCAGCGGCGCCAAATTGGAATTTCGAGCGCGTTTTTCGCCCGCGCTGCCTTCTGATGAGGGCCCCCGGGGCTCGTGTGGCCTCCGGGGGCCTCGCGGAGGCGGAATCTCGATGACGCCGATCGTCACGTCAAAGTCAGATTCGAGCCGCAGGCATTGGTGCAAATTTTAATCCGCACGCCGCCTGCCGAATACTGATAATGCCTGCCCGACTCGAATACCAATTAGCCAGTCGGCTTGATTATCCTCTCCGGCCCGCTTTTAATTAAATCAAACCAAATTCAGCTCGGCCGCACCCCGACTTATTATCACCACCGTCAAGAAAGCGGATTCAGTTCCTTTGACGCGCCGCTTATCTTCGTCTAATGAGAAACTTTCGCGACGACTCGTTATTCCTCAAGGTGAAGCTCATAAGTGTACTTAAAACTTACTTTGAGTCGTGGAAAACTCAGTTGCAATCTTTACCACGGGGATGTTAGAAAATCTGATTATTTGTTTCTTTGAACATTATTTTTTCAGAAGAAATTTTAGACGGGGGTTTGTGTAGTTTTAAAAGGCGTTGAAAACTTTCTTTGCCACTTTTCAAATCAATAAATTTAAAACAAAATGGTAGCAAATTTTTGACGTTTGTAAATAAATTTTGATGCATAAAAAACAAAATATCCACCCCAATTTTTTACAGCACTTCAGCTATGACAAATACGAACAGGTGGCTTCCTCATTGTAATTATCGGTATGTTTTTACGAGGTACTCCTTCCCTGGTTATCATTTCCTTCTATGTAAAGACAAACGTCTTCATCTAGATGTTTCTGCTAATTGTGTATGCCAATTCTGCGATGAAGTCTGTATAGACATGTATCATTTCCTCAATTGCAAAAATAATACAACTACCTTATTTCAAGCTGCTAAATATAAGAAATTGCATCAAAATAATATATAATGTACTCTGTGTTGTACACCGTTGGTGTCTAATAAATACAATAATAATAAAATATATATTTGCAGAAAAAGCTAATTGAATCCAATTCCGATTTCACACCGATGAAATAAAAATCTGTTGTTGTGAACTTTTCTAAATGTGTTCCTGGAAATATGGTTGGAAAATCAAGTAAAAACAGACACTGGAAAACAATTTAATTTTTTTAGGTGTTTAAGAGTAAAAACAGCCTTAAATCCATAATTTTGTTTGTTTGGAGTTTGTATGTTTTCTCTTCAAAAATTTTGCGAGCAACTGAAGCAAAAATATTTGCTTTTGTTACAAGCAATCTAATATTAGCAGCTCTCAATGCCAAATTCTGAGCCTAACTGCGATTGAACCGCGAGTTTGCGGTGGTTGAAACACTGACCAAAATTGTGTGTGAGTCAGTCGGCAAACAAAGCGAATTTTCTTGCAATTTGGCGGGTCAGTGGCGGCGGACGGACGAGTGGGGCAGCCATGAATTCGTCATTAGGACGATTTAATTAGGCTAATCAAATTGGCAGTCGCACATGCACGTGCATGCTTTATTTGGCGAGAGAGCCGCGCGCCAGCCAAGCCCGGTCGCGTAATTTGCGCTAATCTGGCATATGCAGCCTAATTCCGAGCAGACGAGTTTATATTACTAATTACAACCGCGGTGCAAACGTGCCTTGAATTAACTCGCCGGCTGCCTCTTCCTCTGCAGTGCTCGCTTTTATGTTCGCCCGCTCTCCAAACGAACGTTTTGCAGATGCTCTTGCGAGCCGAAAGAGCATTGTTTCCTGCAATCCTGCCGCCCACCAGCGATTCGCTTCATCGGCTTTTGCAACGCTGACCCACTCATGCTCTGGGATCGAGTTCGAATTTTAATTAGAGGCCGGGAATATTTTATGTGCATGTCAAGAATGAGAGTGCAATTAAATTATTACTTATTCTAATTATGCTTGGAAGTTAAGCCCATGTGGAAAATGGAAACAAGACCAGCTGTAATTCTCAGCATATTTTTTCTAGTGCAGTGTCATATAATTGCTAATTGAAAACTACAACTTGGCTGCTCTATGTATTTAACTAAATTAGTTTTCTATGTCTAATTAAAAAAAAGAAAATAAAAACGGTTAATGAAGTTATGATATAATATAGTTTTTAGGGCAAAGCACTGCTGAAAAGACCTGAAGCGCTAAAACAACTCCTGTTCTTTGGAAATTACTTTCCTCATTGCTGCATTTTTTACGTTTTAGTGGTCTTTTGTTTAGTTAATTAAAAAATGAACCAGAAAATGTGCATAGCTTTGACTAAAAGATTATATAAGTAAAGCTTGAAAGGCCTACAATTAAGAATAATTCGCATTATGTATTGGCTATGACAAAAATGGTTCATTGAGTATATTTTTTGTGACTTTATAGCAACAGTTTATCTCTACAATATGCAATCTGAACTTTTATCGGAACATTGAACAGATTATCTATGTTTTTTTAGCTTTATATCGATTTCTCTCGTTGCTATCTATCCACACAAATTATGAGGCGTATTTCCTTATAGAAAAATAAACACCCTGATTTTCAAAAGTGCTCGCCGCTTGGTTAGTATGCAAACTTTGGAGTTTAAAGGGAAACCAGGGAAAATAATTTCCTAATTTTTAGAGCGTATTTTAAGAACGGTATAAAGTATATTTAAACAATATTTCTGCACAGCTTTACTTGAAATTTCTGAATGTTTTTCATGTTTTCCGGCAAAAAAATTTATAAAGGTATTGATTCCGTTGGAGTCGAATCGATATCAGGAGAATGTGTCCTGTGTTGTGTTTGTCTGTACAAACAAACGTGTCTGCTCGTCGATGCCGCATGAACAGTGAGCACAAGCTCTCTTTTTAATCCGTTTGAAAGGTCGGTCGTTTGTTAGGCGCTGATTGATGGCGCGCGAGAGCACAGTCAGGTGTCAAGTGCAGAGGGAGGGACAAAGGTCGCTCGCTGCATTCACTCGGTGCTAAAACAATACACCATTTTTCAATTAACCCGTCGGCGTCGGCTGTTGTCAACGCGATTCCGTGCGTCAGACCGATTTTTACGACGCCACCGTGTAATCGCATCAAAAGCCAATTTCGCCGCCAAGAATTTACGAGAGAGCCGACGATGATCCCGCGCGTAATTAACTACGGCGAAATTATCTGGGCCAGCAGCTGCTGCCACGTTCTCCCGGCAAATCGAGTTGTGATCGAGTACTCAATGGCATTTTGCTCGAGAGCGCGGCTTGATTGTGATTGCAGCTTATTTTCCACTCTTGCGTACACACTTCGTTCGGCACGTGATTGAAGCACAATGTTGGCGTTGATGCCTCAGTGAGTATATGGACTGATATTTAGTTATTAAGTGGAATATTTACGCCATAAGGAAGGTATTTAACAGGGCTGTGAGTTTTTGACGTTTTTTTTTTTATACAAAAATGGGACTATTTTTTCACTGGGCACACCTTTTTAGACCGGCCATTTTAGCCGAATTCAAATGTTTTTGATGAACATGGCATTTTCCCCAACAAATCTTAGATTTTGGCCAGAGTGGTTAAAATGGGGAGCATAGCACAGAATGCGTGAAAAATTATCTTTCTATATCTACTAAACTGCAAAATTGCAATAAAAAATATTGAGAACTCTTATTTATTTGCATTGAGAGTCTAATTTATTCGTAATTATAATATAAATTGTATAATTTAGCTGTTAGGTGGCTTTTTCAATACTTTTTTTACTGTCACCAAAAGGGACAAAGAAAGTATGAGTTATCACCATGTTGAAAAGATGTGTGAATAATTTAAAATGTTTGAAGGTACCAACATTTTCTTTACTGGATTCTTACCCCAAATAAATAAAAGCTGAAAATTTTGTCCTAAAATAGCAAATGCCAATGAAATATTATTTGATAAAAATTTTATCGAAAAAATGTGTAGTTTCGATGTCATAATATTGCAAGAATCGTCCTTATTTGATCGTCGCATGGCGTTTTGAAGCTTAGTAAAAATAGTCGACCGCCTCAAACTCACAGCCCTGTTAACATTATTATTATAATAAAACTTTTATTTTGAGGGGTTTAATTTCTATCTTGTAAGCATCACATTAAATAGAGAGCAATCCCTACATTGAATAAGGTTCACTTGGGGGGCAATTCTGTTAAAAGGGGCGCAAATTGCTGTTCAATAGTGTCGGCAAAGTTTCGGCAGCGAAAATCAACGGGTGCGTCACCTGTCTGGCTGGCAATAACCTCTTATTTGGGCAAAAGGGATTGGATTAGTTGCGTCGGAGCAAGTTTTCCTTCGCCGACGCCGCCGCCTGATGCGGTCAAATTAATCAGAGGGCAAAAAAGCGGTGCACGTGTGTCGGGCTAATTGCACGGCGTCAGCACTACGCTCTTGTTCTGTTCGTGGGCCGCTAATCTATTTTCACTTTGTGCTGTTTATTATTTGTTGTTGGCGGCGTACTAAAAAACAAACCTGCGCGCACATACACACACAAACACACACACGTGTTATCAGAAAAATCTAATTTCCCCGGAGGCGGCATCGTCGGGCGCCTTTTCCCCGATTTGTTTTCCCACTTGGCTTGCGAGCAACGTGGCGTGAGATTAAAAATTTCCAGAACAAAAATTGCGCTTTATTGATTCGCGCAGCGCACTCTGCCAACCGTGCCTCATCCTTCATCTCTCTGCCTCCCCGCCCACGCTAGAGTGGAATTCCAAAGGACAAAACAAAGTACCCAACAGGTAGGTGCTATATAACGACCTCTCAAACAACAAACCAAAATTACAAAATGGAATTAGTCAAAACGTTTCACAAATTTAATGCTAGAATTGAATTCAAATCTGGCCATTTTTTCGCAACTGAAAATTTAGTGCCGCCACAAAAATATACGATTTTGTAAAGGAAAACTTAAATTAGACCGGTTTTAAAAGGAAACCCATATACAATAGTAATTATGTAAATAAAATATATTTTTGGAAGTTTTTCTGCAGACAATTTTTTTTTAGAAGCTATTGAAACTGTAATTTCTCTTCTTGAGGTGGGAAAGTTAAAAGTAATTATAATTAATTTCTGAGGGGCCGGTGCACTAGTATATTTTTAAACAATTTTTTCTTCCTGTGTAAGCAAATTTGTTTAAAAAAATCTAATATTATGCCTTATAATACATGAGGAATATAATTTATATTACTCCAGGTGATTCTTATTTTACTTACCCCATCAGTTTGGGGAGCTGTCGATTTGTCTATGTTGAAAAGATTGCAACAAAATGATTTCGGAAAAGCATAAGTAAGTGATTTATTCTAATTTTGAAATGTTAAATTTTGCTCCAAATTCTAATTATTACATATTACCAGGTCAAACTCATGATTTTGTAGGAATAATAGTCGGATGAAATGATTGCAACAGAGAAATTGTCTTATTGTCATCAACGCCTGCTTTGAATTTTCTGCGATGCCTCAGAAATCAATTGCGGTTTCTTTTTATTTATTTTTTTTTTAAATTTTAAGCATTGCCTGAAACAATTATTTGATGATATTTTGCCAGTGAAAAATAAGGCAGTGTCACTAAATAGTCGTTTAAAATACTGAGTTCAAACATTGCAGGCTGGATATGAGGATAAAAAGCAGAAGCTCGACACAGATCTGCTGATAAATTTTCGGCGGGTAAGTTTGCGTCGCACCACGCGCTTCCTGGCTTTGGAGTTAATGTCGAGCATTATCCAAGTCTCGCGCGCAGTGACATTAATCCAGCAGGAAGTAATTCCGCGCACGCCGACACTAATTTTTTTACACCGAGTGTGCACCTTTAATTGCACACGGCGGTAATGATATATCCGACCGCACTGCCATTGGTCGGCGCAAAATTTTCAGCCCCACCAGCGTGGGGCTTAATTTGATATATTTTGCAATTAAAGCGGACGGGATTTATTGCAAGCGAGAGAGAGCAGCAGCAGTAGCAGCGGGATCGGCGCTTGTTTTATTTTGCTCGTATATCTAGTCGCGAGGAATGCAATAAAATTTATTGTTCCGAAATAATTTCAACTGGCTTCCTATGCCTGTCTTCGCTGCGACGCGAGGGTGAAAATTTTCAGCGAAATTAACTCAGAGGCATGTTTCGAGTGACAAGGGGCTATTTTCCGAGGGTCTGCCAGAGGGAAGACGCATTATTTGTGCCCCGGCTGCGATTTATTGGAGTTCGTCGCCGGCACAAAAGTTCACCAAATTCCATTTCGAAAGGGAAGCGGACGCGAAAGGAGTAGAGTGAATCTGCCCGCAGAAGGACGCTTTGATGCCAAACAACAGGGTATAACAAAACTTTTTCTCTCGGTCCACTGAATACTTCTGGCAGTTCTGGTCGATCTGGCACCTGAGAGAGAATTTCAAGGGTTGACACCAAAGAATTTATTTAAATTATTAAAAAAATTCATTGCACATTTCAGCCGGCATTTTTGACTCAAGGGAAAGCAATCTTGACTAATTTCAATACAAACTAGGTGGTCTTTGAATTTTTACTCGACTTTCGAATTAAATTAGTTTTAAACTTCATTGTCAAATATTATCCTAGTTCTATTATTCATCTATTTCATTTTTTACTTGAAGAGAAAAATTGTTTTGCATGTTCTGGCAACTGCTTTTTCGGCCCCTCGCCGAACAATGAAAACGATTACTGATGTAAGCACAAAGAAAAAAGAGCAAGTGATTTAATTATTAGAAACCCTGAAATTTTATTTTTTTGTGTCCGCTATGTCTGTAGCTTTCAATAACCAATCACAAACAAAAATTGCTTTAAAATATTTAGATATTTTTTGTACTAATGCAGAGGCGAATAAAACTTATTCCCCCACTTAAATTTATTTTCAGACAGGCCCCCAAATGTAACCCTAGACAAGTCGTGTTACACTAACCCTTAATTTTATTTTAAAGTTTCATATTTGTGATATTAAAAATTTTATGAACAGAATAATTATATTAATTTCGAAATTCGGTTTAACAATAAATATAATGCATATTTGTAATATTTAATCCTTTCAATAAGTTTGGGAATAAGAAGCTTTCTTCGGGATTTTCTTATAACTTAATTTCCTCTCTGTATACATCAACAAACAGATTTCAAAGTTCTGCATATCGATGCTGCTTTTGCAAATAACATTCGATGTTTGTCGAGACGAAGCACTGGCAATAAAAGTTGATCTGAGTTGCAGAGTCGTGAAATTTAGTATGAAACTAGTTCAATAAGTAACGCACACCATCGTGTGTTGGTCTAATTTCCAAGTTAATTTCTACCATTTCCAGAGAAGTCTCGCAACCAATCAAAGTTTACAGGGCAAAAAGCTAAGTTTGCTTCAGCCAAGAGACAACAGCGATGCAAAGAGGTGATATTGGAAAAGTGGCGTCTTTCGCTCAACGCGTCGCCGTTTTCCGTCAGCTCCGCAGCAGAAGCGACGGCGGCAGAGTGCGGAAATGGCATTTTTGCCGGTGCAGCCAGCGAGCGCGTCGTCTCATTTGTGCTGCAGCATATGCGCCATTACTGAAGAGCCGCCCGCCGCACTATCAGATCGTAAAGCACACCCAACTTTTGCAATAAATTAAATTACAAGGCGCTTGCGGAGCAGGATGGCGCGAAAATTCATTCCAACTCATCACCGACCACCTTAATCAGATTATTTCGCGCCCCGAGACGATTACGCTAATTCATCTCGTCAGCAGCTGCGACTTGCGGCAGATTTCATAAGACTCCTCGCACACAATTCAACGCGTGCGAGTGAGTGACTGAGCGCAACTCGCTCTTAAGATTTCACTCGACGGAGGATATGCCAAGATCGCTTTGTGCCTTTCAGCCCAGCACTACTTATTATTTTCCCTCTTTGTTACGAGTCACGAAGCGGAATATTTTTTGTTTTCCTACTCGCTCACTTGCTCGCATTTCTCGCATCTTGAAAATAATCGTTCCAGCAGCACAGTGATAATTCTTTTCCATTAAATTGCAGAATGGAGGAGATGAAAGATTTTCACAATTTCCTTTTCTGACATTTTGCATTTAATACGTTGAAAAAATGTCGGCGTTGTATTGCTCTAAAGTGGATTAATCTAGCATTTTTTTTAAATTACAAAAACCTATATGGCCAAAAATTTATTTTTCAATTGGAAATCCTCTCTTATAAACTGTTGAACCTGGTTTACATAAATTTCAGCTTTTAAGTTGTTCCTACCTTTGGCCTGAGGGTGACAGTGTGTCTGTAGAACCGCTCGGCTTCGGCGTTCTGTCCCGATTGTCTTAAGGCATTGGCGGCGTTGAAGACGATTTCGTAGTCATCAGGGGCCAGTTCGGCCGCCTTGACGTAATGCTGCGCTGCTTCCTCGTGCCGCTCAAGCTCAGACAAAAATTGGCCTGGAAAATTACATGAAACAGTCAGTGTTGAATTTTAAGTAGTTTGAAAAAGATTCAATGATAAAAAAAAGTTGTAACTGACAAAAGTGGGAAAATGGTAGACCAATTTTCCCAGTTAACTGCTTGTTTAATTTTTTAAGAAACACAAAAATATAATTCACATAATTAACATACACATCTCGATGATTTTACACTCATATGCTAAAATTATAAATTAGTTTGGGATCACCTTTCAAGCAAGAATTTTAAGCTTATATCACGATTTATCGCACCCTTACACCAATTAGGGTAGCCTTCAAAGTGTATAATTGAAGAGCAATGTTCACTGGATTTCCTCTTGATAAAAATTAAACGCATTGAATTTGAGCCAGATGTTTTTGTATCGTGTAATCATTCCAAACTTTTTAAATATTTTAATTTCCATTTTTTCATCGCTTTCAATCTACGAATCAAAATACGACAGATACTTTCAAATTCCTTGAAAGTATCTGTCGATTTTCATTTGTGAATATAAAAAAGACAGCCAGAAGTTTCATAACAGTAGTGGAATACATTTTTACAAGAGTCAATCTTTTGCAAACGCACATTCAAACAGCTGAAAACCGTTTGCCATTTTTCATCCAATCAATTTCGCTCGGCTCGCAACTTTTTCTCGAGATATGGCGGGGGCACTTTATCCCTGAAACAATATTCTAGCACATTTGACACGCGCCCCATTTTTCTTGCGACATTTTCGATTCAATTCCGAGGAGCAGCGAGCCGAAATCTTTGCCAGAGTAATCCCGTCGATTTTTCACCGCTCTCGCAGTTTTTCCAAGCGGGCGCGTCACATCATTCCGCGCGTGCATGTTTCAGTTTGTTAGGCTTCGCGTCGGACATGCATGTCAACCGGGTTGCATAACCTCGTCTGCCTCGAATGAAGCAAGAATAATGATGTGGGGGTTTTATCGTGCTGTCTACAAGATAAAGAAGACGGACTGACAGGGGTTTTTAGCAACCTGCTCGCATGTCGCCTTCATATTTCATAAGCGGCTCTTTTTAATGTCCTGCCTGCTCCCGCCAAGATTCGGTGTACGCATACAGCGCGCGCGGTTAATAAATGAGATGTTGCTCCGAACCGGGCACACATGTTTTTATAAATGCGGCAGACAAGCAGAAGAAGGGCTTGCGTCTTCTCTCTCGCCACGCGGTGAAAAATGGCCAGTTTTGTGGTTTGCACTTGGGAAGCAAGCGCTCGCAGCAGAGGAAAGAGCAACTTTACTGCCAGTGTCAGCAGCTTTTTATTGTGCGATTACCATAATCTCGCGAGTTTTCATTTAAGAGCCTCTTACATCGAGTAAAAATTGGATACTTAAAATGTATTTACGCGGGAAATCCAGAAAAATGTAAGACAAAATTGAAAAGTACCGATGTTGACGAAATATATAAAAATTTATTTTAAAACCTTCCGGGGATGCTAAACAGGACAAAGTTTATTGAACGTTTTTAACAGTCTTAAATACATCGCAAGTGGTTTCTCGATCATCTTTTATAGACTAATTATATAAAATAGGAGCCGCATTTTTTTAAAACGTTTTGTTTGCACACCATTGGATCAAGAATTTGTTGTAACACTCATTGGTTTGCTTTTACGAAAATGTTGAAAATCTCTCTTTAAAGCAAATGAAAACGAAAGGCAACTTTTGAATAGTCTTTGCCAACTACGTTTTTGTTTTCAATCTGCTGATTGGGCAGAAAAAATCTTGAAAATTATTACAAAAATTTCTAATGCTTCAAGAGTCGTGTTTATCAATTTTGGAGCTTTACGAAAAAAAATACATGATCAATTAAAATATCTTATAGAAATAAATTAACGTAAATTAATAAACTCCAATTAGCACGTATTTTACTCTTTTCAAATGTCCAACTACACTCATCTTTGAGCTTAAATGGAACTCATGGTCAACTCTTCTTCTCGACCCCTGCTTGCAATAGTACTGAATTATTCCTTGCAAAAAATTCACGATCTGAAACCCTTTATGTGAAGCATTTACAAAGAGTGAGATTATGATTCTTTTATTCGTTTCTGAAGGCTTAGTTTAGAGCTTGTACATATTTTTATCAAAATTTTGCTTGATAATTTATCACTTTATTTGACGTTTAAAATACAATCACATTGCCTATTACATATTGATTGATTTTCATGATCAGAGAATTTCCAATTTTTTAAAATAAATAGACATTATTTGTTAAACACTATCAACCATATGATAATATTGTGAAGTCATTTTGAAATACTTATTGTACGGCTAGAAGCAGTATTTTCATTAGCTCCCCCGTGAATATTCAATAAAGACTAATGCAAAGAAAACTAGAGTGGCGACTGACCAAAATGCTGGTAGACGCTGGAGTCGTTGGGCGCCAGCTGCTTGGCCCTGGTGAACCACTGCTCCGCCTCCGACAGCCTCGTTTTCTGGAGAGACAGAAAAAAGAGTTGCGTCAGTACACACACACAAACTCGCAGTACACACTGATTGGGTGGCGCGTCCGTCGAGCGATTTTTCAAGCAGTGCAAAGGGTGCGTCGGAAACAGGAGGGAGCGATAAATTTCATCGCCCAGTGCGAGTCAGTCACTCAATTACCGAAATAGAAACACAGCTTTTTTGCCTGCCGCGCGCGTTTGCAGGCAAATGCTTTCTTTCTTTCTGCAGCGCGCGCAACAATGTGCGAGTAGGGCCACTCGGGGTGCAGGGCACGCTGGCAGGGGATGATTTATGGCCTGCTCATTTGCTGCTGCATCTTGTCGTGAATGGCACGACGCAATTTTTCATATTCCAGCTACTCGCCTGCGCGGAAAAAGGGCAGAAAGAGTGATGTTGTGCCGGACCAGCGAACATGCAAAGTCAAACAAGGTTAGGGATGTGAAAAATAGTCTAAATATTCAATACTTTCGACCGAAACTCTCCACGGGTTGGCCAATAACAAAATATTTCAGTTTAGAAATTGGAGATCTCCATAAATAAAATTTGAAATTTGCTGTTTAATCAGTTCTGGTCCTCTCAACTGTACATTATTAATAAACGATATATCGATTGGAATTTATTAAATTTTATTTACTAGTGTTATCCCTAAAGAGAAGTTTAGAGCATTTAATATTTTAATTGGTTTTTACAATAAAAATCCTGTTTTTGCGACGAATATTTTGTACAGAAAAATTGGGTGGTGGAGTATTTTACGTAACAAACCAAATAGACTTGAAATCAAGTTAATTTGTTTATATTTATTTAATATTTAGAAAAAGAAGGAACTAACACTAACTGCAAATTTTGTTGCAATAAATGGAAATGAGCAAATTATTTTAATATCGACTGTTTGTCACAGCCCTATACGCAGGCTCTCTCTCTCTCTCTCTCTCTCTCTCTTCTCGCTTGATGTTTGCGCTTTCGCGATATGGGCAAAAAATTACGACACGCTATTTCCTCTCTTCTTCAGCCGGCTTATGGCCTTCGCAGAAAGCAAACGAGACTTTCTTTCTGCTTCTCTCTCTCTCTCTCTCTCTCTCTCTCTCTCTCTCTCTCTCTCTCTCTCTCTCTCTCTCTCTCTCTCTCTCTCTCTCTCTCTCGCTCACAGCACAGCAAAAAAGTTTTATTTAAGACGAGCTCAGAAAGCTCTTAATTTTTTTCTCTCAGGCTAGAACGCGCTGCGAGAAAGATTTGAAATGTTTGTTAACGTTTCTTGCTTTTAAAAGGATTTCAGACGCGTAGGAAGATTTGCACAGCAGAAAAAGATAATTACGTTTTTCGCCAGCATCTTGCCGTAGGTTAGGTGCGCTGGGATGTGATCAGGTTTCGCTTGCAGGGCTGCTTTGTACCACCTCTCAGCCTCGGCGAATTCGTTCAGTCTGTAGTGAGCCTCGCCCAGCATGTTGTACAGAGACTGCAACAGTAAGGAAATATATTTTTTTATTTGATTTATTCTTTTAAACAACTTTATAGTGACTGGGGAAACTATCCTTCAGAACTCCACGCAAGAAACAAATTCATTGAATTGTTCATATGTGTTAAAGTCGTAAAACGATATAGGACTATGCAATGCTGGAATTTAAGATCCTTATTTTGGTAAAAAGAAAAAAATCGAATATTTTCCTCTTCGACGAACGCCTTGAATGATTTATTGTTTATTATAAGGCATGCTTCTTTTCTGTTATTTGCTTTCAGACATCAAAAATTAAGCCACACTCAACTGTATGATTTGATTGATAAACAAACACCTTGCAAAACGTAGAAAATGATCTAAAATTATTATTTTACTCATAGACGTATAATTATTTTAAGGTGATTTTTAAATAGGAAAAATTAGTAATGTGACACCTGTTTGTTTAAGAGAAAGAAATATGTCTTGTTCATTTAAAATGAGATTAAGCCATTTTAACCGTTTTCAATGTCCAGTGTGAAATTTTCACAAATATTTGATCTCAAATCATAGTTTTGTAATGTCTCTCTTAATTTTATTGGTTTTGTATAGTCAAAAAAGATGTATGGTTTTATCACACGTCTCAAACAGAGCAATAATTTTTTTTAAATTATATGATTTGAAGAAAAATTATTAAAAAAAATATTTATTAAATCCTGTTGATAACATCTATACTGCTTGAATCTCTTAAGAGTGACCTGTTGGGGTAAAAAGGATACTATTTACCTAAATTTTGAATACAATTCAATTCAGATTATTTCTCCAAAACTAATAATTGAATATTTACTCTGATCCTGAGAATTAGGAAAAATGTATTTTTATAGAATAGATTATACAATGAATATTTCTATGTAGGTCATCTTTAGGTTTCGAAATACTGTCAAACCCACGCACGAGCAATAATATTTTTCTAATCAATATAGCATTAGAAACAGGCATCTGGCTTGCGGACGGGTAGCCGGGAATGATGTGTGCAGAGAGAAGAGGCACATAATCCCCGAGACACGGGCGTCGATCGGCGCGGTGCGGCAGCCTCAGCGGAAATCAGACACAGCTCTGCGAGGTGGCCGGCAAGTAATTGCACATGGGCTGCTTTTCATGCGAGCGGCTAAGCCGGATCGAGTGCAATCACGACATGTGATTAATTCCCGGCCTGAATCAACAAGCAAAGTCAGCCGACGCGTGTCTTATTGAGCGGCGGCGAAATTACGTCGGCCGGATTTGAGCCTCCGATATTATATTCGCATCCGAGTCAACAAACTTTACCCCGCCAGACCAGGGTGTGTTCCAACCACCCCTATATGATGCCGCTGCGCGAATGCGGCGGCACGGAATCGGCAAATAACCCAAATAACTCCCTCAACCTGCACCTCTCTCTCTCTCTCTCTCTCTCTCTCTCTCTCTCTCTCTCTCTCTCTCTCTCTCGCTGTTCGACAATGAGGGTGGTTGCACACGTGTGCACTTCCCAAGTCACGTGTTTGCTTTTCCAGATGCGCTGCTGCTCCATTACCCGCGTTCTGATGCGTTTTGTTTGCACTACAGCCAAGAGTCGAGTTTTTTTTTGCTTAAAGGCACTTTCAACAATATACAATATTGCTTCGCTGTCATTCTTTTATCGAGTTTACTCTTTCTTCATGTATAAGACACAAACAAATGTTTGTAATTACTTAAGAAGGAAGTGATTGGCAGAGCTAGCAAATAAGTGAAATTAGAGGGATGAAAAACAGTTGTTTTTAAAGTCTATTTTACCTGTTACAACTTTAGAGATTGCTAGGAGAGATCTTTATTAGGGCTATGAATCTTTAATCGAGCGATTTTTTTTCCGGGGTTTCCAGCCGCCACGGAACCATCAAATGAGTACAAATTTAAGCGATGCACTGAAAACCGTCTAATAAAACAGTATGCACCAACTTAAACATATTCTATGCATAATCGACTATTTTGCCGCCTTCCCAACAAACGTCTACAATTCACATCCCTAAAAATCACAACGACACGTGGAAAAAATGTTAAAATTGGCACATAAATTATTCCGGTATTTCTAATTCGATCAGTAGTTCTAAATCTAAATTGAGGCTGGAAATTCACAAGATGGAAGCTGAGTGCTAAATGAAGTGGCATCTGCGGTGCTCAGGGACAAAACAGCTCAGCGGAATAAAGCGATTGCGTGTGCATGTTGCACGTGTGCAAAAATGGCTGGAACACGCAGCGAAGCGTCTAGAGGGAAGAAGAACGCAATTTCCTTGTAATCCGAGCGGCGAGTGTCGTCCTAGATCCGCAATTAGAGAGCCCCTTCCAACCTGCTGACTGAGAATAATCCGGGATCGACGCAGGGCTAGGGATTTATCGTCGGCTCGCTAGACAGCTGGATTGACACTTTTTAACAGCCAATTAGTGCAAAATCGCATCGATCGCGCAGCTCATCGTCTCTAATTTCCAGCCCTCGGCCTTTGAAACAGGGTCTGTGCCACTTGCCTCGCCTGCACAGATCGACGAAAGTGGAACAAAAGAGCTGAATGAGTCTTTATAGTCTATTTTCAGAGGCTTAAATATAATTATTTGGTTCTTCCGGTTCTTGAAAAAGAGAAAAAAGCTCACTATATAATCAAAATATATTCAAAATGAAATAATTGTTGACCACCCAGAACAGCTAATATTTGTTGGGTTTACATGACATTTTTTTTTAAATTGATTTAGTCTTATTTTGGTACAATTTCTCGACATTGTGTAGTATTGATTAAAAAAAAATGGCACTGGTTGGATTTGTTCTAGCACTGACATTGTCCAGGCTTGACCTTTTTTCGGTTTTACAAACGACCATATTCATAAGTTTCAGATAGATTATGCTTGATTTTAGTTGAAACTTTTACACAATTACAAGCTATGACATTTTTAATTAGTTAAATTAAATGAATCCTCATGTATTTTTACATTAATACATTTCTGTATACTAAAATCGAGAAAGGGGTGAAACGGTTATCTTGCACCCAAAATCTGAATAAATTAATTTAACACATCCTTTTTTCAGATAGAGTGTTCTTTTATTTGTTCCATTCTACTTTCAAATTAGTTGCATCCACGCTGATAGTATAAAACTAGTAGATTTATTGTGAGCAATAAAACTAAAATAACGCTACAATTTAAATCGGAACGGTTGGATGTGTACATTCTGCAAAACGAGTGTGCGCCACAGAGAAAAGCAGGGCGAGAATGATAACAGAGTGGCGCAGCTTGCGGGGCGTCATCGTGCGTTCCGTTCAGAACAATACGCAATAAAGTTAGCCGCTGTGACATATACGGGGTGACCGGTTGCCATCAGCAGCAGCGTTTGATGCGTAACACAAAGGGCCCCATTGTTCCAAGCTAAATTGTCATTTCTCATTATCACGGCGGCAGACCGGAATTTCAGTCGACGCGATTCCGCGATTTAATAACAACACAGAGGGAAAGCGGCAGCCAATCGCGCTTCTCGCAGCATCACAAGGGAAATTCACGGCACACAGCAGGCTCTCGCTAGACGAGTCTATAATTAAATTTCAAAGCTTGTAAAACGGACTTTATGCGTCACTTCTAAATGCGGCAAAATGCGTCAAGGACGCCTGAAGAGATTCCGATAGCAACTAAAGCGACAGCAAAACGAGTAAAGCAACCATAAATTTGGTAGAAACAGGGGTCCTTCAAGTGGACATAATAAAAATCTAACAAAAATCACGCTCAACGAGAGCGAAAATAACCACGTATTAATTTTCGGGATGGATTGAACTTCAAAGTAACCATTGTATATTGGCGTTAACATACCAAAAAATAAAGTTAACAAACTAAAAATGTATGAATTAACTGCGTGTGTTAAGATAATTTTTGGATCTCTTCCTCTTTTTGGAAATTATATTTTGCTTTGAAAATTTAAAGTTTCAGTGTTTGTGCCATTTGCTCGCTGAATTATTTTATAATGTATGAAAATGTTTAAATATTAATTTTTAACCGCCATAATGGTAATATTATGACTAAAAACTGCCCGAAAACATTTTTATCGTTTGGAAAATTTCAACTCGAATGGCATTCTCTTGAGAATAGGGCACCTTATTCCAGCGGGGAAACCCAAAAATACTGTGGACCAAGGAATTTTAAGCCGTTATTTTTACGGTCTTAGATGGCTTAGATATTTTTTCTTCTATTTTAAAAATAATATTAATTTAGTTTGAGTCTGCAAAAGACAAGGCTAAGGACGCAATAGTGGTCATTCGCAAGATGAGCAGGCAGGCTGATTCGCGAAAACACGCGACGCCTCGGTGCGGGCTGCAAACGCTGGCGGCCGCATTTGCACGCGCTCTCGAGCCTGCAGCGGCAACTTCCTTGCGGCAGCGGCGGCGGAGGCAGCGGGCGGCACCCTCGCAACCAACTACTGTCACTTGAATTTAGTGGCTGACAACAAAAAGCACTCGAGCCGCCGATTCCGGAGGCAAACAAAGCGTCGCTCCAAAACGTGCGCAAACATTTTCGACGGCGAGGAATTTAACCTCCGCTTCCTCCCTTCTCTGCCCGAGTTCTCCAGAGGGCGCTCGAAAGGTTAAAAGCTCAATATTCGAACACCCCAGCCTCTGTTATCCCACCACTTTGTTTCAAATTCTATGATAAACAAACAACAGCCAAGTTTCAATTCTAATCCTCAACAACTATAAAGGGTAAAGGACAACATATTGACTAAAACTGAATATGAATATAAAATATATTAAGTTTTTTAGCTCTTGATATTTTGGCACGAAATAATTTTTAGCAAGTAACATTTATAAAAGAGACTTGAGTTTTTCTCTAAAATAATTCGTCGAGTTACTTGAAAAAAAGGGAAGCAGTTACATGATTATTTTTCTAGATTCCTACCCCAAAAATGACATTATATAATGGTATAACTTTGCGATGAAACTCTACTTTTCGAAAGTGAAAACTTATTTTTTCAGAAAATATTTTGTGATATTAAAAACAACTAACCTCTACTAGGCAAACAAAACTACTTGATTTTCCTCAATCGAGACCATAATTATATTTTATGATACAATGCAGATTTACGCTGTTTTAAACGTTTTAAATTGTAATATAAATAGCTCCAAATAAAAATATTCATGCTTGTTTAATTCCCATTTCGATCGAAGCTCTGCAAACCATTTTAAATTCACGGCCCTATTTTCAATAATTTCAATAAATGAAGACTCACCTGCGCTTGATAATAATCTGGCATCTTGTCGATGGCCTCTCTGTAGATGATGGCCGCCTCGTGGAAGCGGCCCTGGTCGGCGTTGAGGCGACCAAGGTGGAACAGGGCCGAAATCTTGGTGGCTTCGTGCGTCTTGGGATCCTTGAGCCCCGTGCCGTCCAGACTGGCGCACGCCTTGTACACCTGGACCGCCTCCGCGCTGCGCCCAACCTGCTCCAGCGCGTGGCCAAGGTTCAAATGCGCCACTGAAACATAAATTCGTCCTTATTGCTATGCTCAATGTGGGAAATTAAGGCATATTTTTTTGCTCTTTTTATCCCTGTCCTCTCGGACCGGGAAGGGCGCGCACTGCACTGGCACGAATGCTGGAACCCGGGTCCCAATAACACCGCGAACGGATAACATGGGCGCACCAGGCCGCACAGGGACCCAGCCCACTCAAGGGCCACTTGCCTCCGCACCGAGGACTGCATTTAAACGCTAGACATTCGTCCCGTGAAGCCAAATCACGCATGCTGGAAAGGTGCAAACCAGCAAGTAGCGAGTCGGCGCCGGTGCGCCTCCCAGCCCGTTGAGCAATTTGAGCATTTCTTGTCACTAAACTAACCACTTTATAAAACATGAAATTTCAATCGAATTGATATTGGGGAAAGTGTTGTGCCAAGAGTTAGCCGGATTAACTCTTATTCGATTCGACAGCGCATTTATAAAAAAAAAGATCGAACAGCCTCAACAGCCTACATATATATTTGCTCCTCGATTCGATTTTTTGTTTAATTTTACACAATTAAATGTATTTGATGACTTTTTAGAGATTTCTTAACTGTGTCTTAAATCAACAACTGTTCGTATTGCTTTCAAAACATGTTATAAAAATGATTTTATATATATAATATTTTATATCGATCAGTCAAATTGCGTTAAATTAAAAATTGTTGAATTTTCATTATTTACTTATCATCATACCGCACTCTTTAATTTAATACTTTAGAATAGCAATTAATTTTGCTAATAGTTTCAGCGAGTAACAATCTGGTCAATATAGTCTAAACTTTATCTTGCTACTGCTCGCAGCTGTGCTGTGTTGGGGTGAAACAAAAAATTCAAGTTGTATACACTCGCTGCTTGGCCTGGCAACAATAATTCACCTTCCAGGCTCATTACTCGCGGCGTGGTGCAAATGAAAGCTGGTAGCTGCGCCGCGGGAGGAGAAATGAAGAAAAATATTCGCGCCCCAGAGAGTGAGCGAGTGGGCGCGGAGGGCGGCGGCGACGGCATTTTGTTAGCGCGTGACGAAGGCAAAACCAGAAAATGCTCTTAAACACGTGTAAAAGAAGGCATAAAATATATTTAGTCGGCGGCGTGCGCGGCCCTTTCTCTCGCTCGCTCGAGTGTGTGCTGTGCGCGCCCGCGTCGAGTACTTTTTCCCGTCTGCTCTTCAGCATACACCATTAAAGTTAAGCAAACATAAAGCCACCACCACTCCCGCGCCAAACAATTCCATTATTTCCTAATGCGAATTTTTATTTCGTCCCTCCGCGCAGTTACACGCAATTTTTATGGCCGCTATAATTGCCGCCAACATCTGGCCGCCATGTGTGTCTCGGTCGCTGCGAGCAGCTCCAAGATCCAGGATGCAACTAAATTGAGTTTGGAAAAGTTGTTAGGAATGAATTAATACACTAATAGATTCACACGAATTCTTTAAAGAGTAATATAGTACTGTGTAAATAAAAATCTGGAACAAATCTCAGAAGCCTTTTTATAATTCCACAGTACAAAATGGCTCTACTCTATGCGTTGTTCAATAAGAGAATTTGATTATTCTCCTTTTCAAATTTCCTTATAGTCGCAAATATTTTATCAATTC
The DNA here is from genome assembly GCF_949628265.1 of Cloeon dipterum. Lineage (NCBI taxonomy): Eukaryota > Metazoa > Arthropoda > Insecta > Ephemeroptera > Baetidae > Cloeon > Cloeon dipterum. The sequence continues at coordinate 13,965,690 of NC_088790.1, forward strand.
CTCGCACTAGTAAAGCAATTTCGTAAATTATTAAATTCCACGAAAATCTGTGCGTTTGTGTATAATTATTTCAATTGTCTATTTATCTATACGGTTGCATGGAATGTTGGTTGGCTACAACATGTATATCACATCCAAGTTTCGCGGAAAAGGAAGTGTTTGTTTTCAAATAATGTGGATGACTGTGCATCAAACTAATTGGAAACGCCTGAAACACAACTGACTGAATGAATAAACAGAATTCTGATATGCTGATACGCGAAATGCCAATTAGGGCAGCATTGGAAAGAGCTTGAATTACAGGTATTATATGAAAGGGCCTCAATTCTCCGAGTTTGAATCAATCGCACCACATGTCAGTCGAACGGATCGCGTCGCCTTCCCATCGCTCTAGCTTTTTCTGTTTCGAAGCTGGAAAAGGGGTGCAACGCAAACAAGACTGTGAGTCCCATCGTTTGGTAACAAGGAGGGAATCTCTCGTTTAGAGAAGACGGCTGGCAGAAGATGCAGATATGGCACGCAAAACATCAGGCGCGGCGCACATTTCACCTAAATTCGTTTTGATTGCTGTGCTGGGAGGAGAAACGTGCGTCAGAATAAATACGGCAGAGAAAGGAGCGAACGTGCATGCTGTTGGTTTGCAGGCAGGCAAGCACGCGGCCACCGCCGACAATGAAAATTCCATTTGTTTGCCATTTTCGGCGCGCGGCTCGATCGCTCGGTGGCGATAAAAGAAGTCGTTATCTGCAACGGCGTTTTATATATCGGCGAACGCATTACAGATTGTCATTAAAGGAGGGAGGGCGGCGGAAAAAATGGTTTTTAAATAATTGAGCTGGCGAATAACGAGGAGGAAGAGGGCCGGATTGAACGGCCGCGCCGCCGTAAAATAATGGCATAAACCGCCGCCGCCGCCAAGCCACTTTATATGTATGAAAAGCGTTTGAAGTGGTGTTTGCGGCGTAAAAAGTTATCCGGCCGCAAACTTTAATTCTGCAGCCGACGGCGGCCGTGTTATGGCTCCTCTTAATACTCAAGCCCACGGCCTTGTAAAATCAAATTCCGCGCGAATCTTGGACACACGCGTAAAAGGTGCGCGCTTTATGGCTTCCACCTGAGCCGGTATGAAAATTCAAGACAAGTGCAAAGGTTCGAATGTCTTAAGTAATAGACTATTTGCTTGGAAAAATTGCTCAAAAATGGTCAGAACATAAAAATAAATTGCCTTTCTTGAATGAATGCCAATGAAGGCAGAAGCACACGAGGGTATCATAATTTTTTTCAGATGAAATTCTGCAGGGCATTTCGGTAAAAATATGGAAAAATAAACAGTTCTTTATACACCGAGGAAGTTAATTTAATTTCGTCTGACGAGCTGCAGAGAATTCTGAATTAGCGATCGTCGAAAACGTCACGCTTTACCCATTTCTGAGTAAAAACCGAAAAGAGGATACGAGTGATGGAATCTTGTCAACCGCCCTGCCTGTGATTTTGACCCTTTCTCGCAAAAATTCATTAGCTCAAATACCATCGATCGTAAATTAGAGATTCCGTCACTCGTATCCTCTTTCCGCTTTTTACTCAGAAATAGGAAAAGCTGGGAGTCTTTAACGATCGCTGATTCAGAATTCCTGCAGCCAATACTGCGGATATGAATTTTGTTTTCGAGTTAAAAAAAACTGCTGATGAGGCCTGCGGGGCTGAAATAGCCGCTGCACAGTGCGAGAACGTGCTATTTGAATTTTACTAATATAATTTTCATTCATAGCTGACCATCCAAATTTAATTTTCCACACCAAGAAAATATGGCAAGATCAGTTGAAAGTACATACAGAAGTCTGCCTGGCAAGACGCAAACACCTCAAACTACTGATAAAACTGCTAATTTGATTGTTTTATAACAACACAGTGGTAGGCTATTTAGCCAATCAATAGATTTTAATGAATGACAAATTGGAAATTGCTATTTTTTTACGCAGTCCATAATCAACATATTTCAATACAAAATTAATTTGCTTATATTGCTTCCCTTCATATGATCGTGAAGACAAATTTCATTTTGAAAAATAAAATAAGGATTTTGCATCTACATGGAGATCATATCTATTTTTAATGTTCTCTATCTACCAAAGAGGTTTGTAACTCGCTCGTTTTTAACTAATGATCTCATTCTTCTCTGGATTAATGGCCGATTTCCAATGCATGGAGTATTTAGAACGTTGAACCATAATAGGATCCGCTAACCACTTTCCAATTATTACACTCCCACAATTTTCTTCCAAAGCAGAGCAACAATCAGTTAGGGCCGAAATAAATGGGCCAACTCACCTGCCAATCTGGGTCTGAAGTGAATGGCTCTTCTGTAGCTCTCGATTGCCTGCTCATTGAGGCCTCTTCCCTGCAGCAAAATGCCCCTGCAACACAAGAGAGACCAAAGTCAGCTGACGAATGAAATGAATGACGAGACCTGGGCCGCGCACGCAATAACTCTTGACAAATGATTTACGACATGCTAGCCGCCTGGAGCCGCCGTCGCCGCACCGCACAAAAGCGGCTCTTTACACGTTTCGAATATTGAAATAAATGTGTGTGTGCAGCCTTTTGCTCCGCGTTTCGAGTGAGCGGCTAAAAACGCCGCTTAATGGCTGTGCTGCTGCAGACGCGGCCGATTTTATTGCTTTTCTGTCAGTTCAGGTTGTTCAACCCACGTGGGCTGAATGTATGCTAATGAAATTCAATGCGGCGATAGCTCCTTCAAACTTTTAAATGTTTTTCAGAACCATCGATAAGCTCACTGCTGGATGAAAAAAGGTTGGGTGAAGATTGTCTGTTTGATTTAAATAAGTTATTTTAATGTTTGATTAAATGAATTTTGAGCATCACCCAGACGTCAAAAATAGAAAAGTACAAATGACAAAAATATCGTAATGCCACTTCATAGATGAGGCAGACAAAGAAACAATTCATCCTATAAAAACATTATATTTCGAAACATCTAATATTATGTTTTTTCAAAGCTGGAAATGTCAGCTAGGCCCAGGTAGCATTTTAAAGTTAAAAAACAAGGAAAAAAATAAACGAGACTAAAAAATACAACTATAATAAACAGACTATTTGAATTTTTAGTGTGAGAAAACATATAAAACATTTGTTAATGTTGACCTGGTACATCCATATTATAATAGTCTTGCTGTGCCCTTTGGGACTAAATTTCGATGTAATTTTTTTCCAAGTCAATTGATTTGCATCAGATATGAATTTTACCATCTACGCTCAAATGACCATTCAAAATCACGAGGGAGGGCAAAGTGCGGCGCATTGGCGGCCGTTTCGGTTGATTAAAGAGTGAATCAGTCAGCAATTAGCCTTTCGAGTTTGGCAAGCAGCGGCGTGCCGGTCGGCAAAGGGGCTGTGTTGAAAATCAATGGGGTCGAGGCGTCACGGTGTGGTAATAATTACTTGCGGTCGGACCGAACACCGCGGGCGCTAATTAGCGGCCTAATTGGAGCCCCTCGCTCTGGATGTTGACTCGCCGTTAATTAAATTCCGCAAGTGCTCAGCGGCACGAATCAATTAAGAAAGCAGATCCACCTTGGGCCTGCTGGAATCGACGTTTTTGTGCACCGGCAATTTATTCAGCAGGCGTGCAGCTCTAAGCAGATGACTTTTGAGGCCGCTCTTAACACCGTTCGCAACAGCGGCACCGGCAACCCCGATGGATCTGACTATTGTGTGTTTTATATGCGGCCGACGCAAAGTGAAGCAGGGGAAACCGGCGCGACGTCCCTCGGGAAATGTTTCGGAAATGAGGACAAGGCTGTAAAATTTTTGACAACAACGCCGGCCGGGAAAAGAAAGCCTCTTGAATAACTTTGAGCAGATTTTGCTTTTAAAGGGGCTTTGGGAGCGAAACTTCTGCGCGGGTATTAATCATAGTCGGGGCTTCAGCCTGCTCACTTCGGCGAATTGAATACTATATTGAGTGGCAAAAATCTTGCTAAACTTTGTAATTTTAAACAAGGGCTGCTATGGAGAAGTACACTTCATCCTATAATTTTAATTAGTGTTGCAATTCAAAGCTTACAATTATTAGCTTAATTTCAATCCCATTAAGAGCAAGAAATAATATTGGTCGGAATCCTGATTTTTTTAAAATCATCTGCTCACCACATCCAGTGCGCTATGAGCTGAGCGAGTTCCAACAACACCACCGCATTCAGCTATGAAATATTTACCAATTTAATCAATACTCTTAGTTAAAATATCTACACTCAAGAGGTTGGTAGTTCTATATTCTAATTAAATTGGTCTTCATCTTCGTTGCGTAAAAAACTTCTCGTTAATATTTCATTCCGATAAGTTTTGGCGTCATAGTAGAGCTCTATTTCATGGAAAACACAACTGGCTCCAACACCAGCCAACAAAATAACCATCACTGTTAAGGCACAAATTATGAAATAAATTATATGAAGGATTGGAAATTTTAATAATTAGCAACTTACGATTAATTTCCCGGTAGCTAGTTTCATTTTTCTATCCTTACCTTCCGGGAAGAAGATTTTCAGATTTGAGCCGTGTTGTTTATAAATTTTTAATTTTCCTCGTAATACTTGAATAGCAACGGCATAGTGTGGTGGATTGCCCCCGGCTTTTTCTTTCACTTCTCAGAAACGAACAACTGCTCGGAGCTGCATTTCTTTCACAAGCGCAAGTTTGCTTAAATTTGAATACATCTCGGCTCTATTGCCTCTCTCTCTCTCTCTCTCTCTCTCTCTCTCTCTCTCTCTCTCTCTCTCTCTCTCTCTCTCTGCTCGTACACGTTTGTGCAAATTCCAGACATTTCCAGCACAGTCTGCTATTCTTCTCACGCAAAAAAACAGACAGTCCACCCACTACAAATGACTAGCTGTAGGAATTTTCAATTTCCAGCTGCGGTTGGAAGTGCGCACTGAGTTATTTAACTCGTAAATTTCCTAATGTATAAAGCGAGCGAGAGCATCTCTCGTTCATGCTACGTGTGCAATTTGACTAGAATTTTCAGGGCACAAATAGTTGCGGGATAAAGCGTTTTTCACGCCATTTGATGCGGGGCGAAAGTTTCTGGTTTTTGCAATCGTCTTGGGAACAAAGCGGGCATTCACTCGAGTGTGCGAGAAGATCCGACGGAAGTGGCGTCTTGTTCTGCAGACCGGGTTCGCATTGGCCGGGCTCAAAAAGTGGAAAATGTTGCACAGGAAGTGGCGCCGCGTGGCGCCTCCATAAATCGTGCTGCCGTATGAGGCGATGCACATTTTTAATTTATCTGCTCGGCAGCGATTTCGGATTGGGGCACACACCGCGGATTAGGTTCGCACACACACACACAAACGAGAAATGGCCAATGATACATCTTGCCGCTTGTTTACTCCGACCCCGCGACTTGCTCCGTCCTATCTGCGCGCCCATTTCTCATTCTTTCCCTCTGCGTTTATCTCGAGCCAATCTTTCATACCGAATCTGACGCAGAATAAAAGTCATTGTCTGTTCCTCTGCCAATATTCACATATAAAATAAACGCTCCACAGCGGAGGAAACCAGTTTCCCTGGAAATAGTAAATATTTTTCTCTCTCTCTTTCTCAACTTCACGTGTATTCCGGCACCAAAAAAATAATATTCAAGGAATAGCATGCCAGCAAGAAGTTCGGGTTGAGTTAGTGTGGGAAAATATTGCTACAGAGATGCCGCATTGATTAACCAAAACAGACTGTTCTAGTGAGGGTAGAGGGTACGTTGGCAAGAACAATTTTTTTATGTTATGTATGATTTATTTGTTTTTTTTTCCATTCAGATTTTTCTATGCCTTTTTTTAGATATTTTTACCCTTTGAATGCGCACTAAACTTGGGTCTAGATTTTAGGAGAGCGTGAAATATTATATTGAAGTAATTTTGAACCACATTTTACACTGTATTAAACCATCTTTTCAGCTCAAAACCATCTGCCAAAACACATCTTCAACTAACTGAATTGTTTGTAAAGCCTATTAATTGAGCCATGAATTATAGAGATTATTTTATTGGAAAATATTCGACTATTTTTAGACTGTTTTTTGTGCAAATTAGAAGCTTTTTATGTCGAAAGGCGGTTTTAAACGATAGTAAGTGTGATGTGTAAGTAGATGATTCAAGCTCATTTTATTCCATGATGAATGAAAGATCAGAAAAAAGTTGATGTTTAATGTTTCTCAAAACAATTTTTTGTCCTATTGTAGTTGAGCTAAAAAGTCAGTTGCTCTTCAGAAGAGATTGGGGAGGAATCAAAAGTTACAGAGTGGGGTAGATTAACTCGTCATTGAAACTGTTTCTATTTGACCCGAAAGTTCCTTTATGAAGCTAAAAATACGAAAAAGAATTTCGACCCCCTAAAAATGAGATATTATTTTTGGTGAAAAAATTTCTATAAAAAATAGGTTTAAAAACAGTTAAAAGCAACATGTCTTAAATTCCCAATTAAAAAAATAATTTTCGTAGATGCTATAATAAATAAAATTAGGATTCATAAATATAGAATAGAACTTTTCGACCTGAGTCTCATTTAATTCAGGCAAATAGGATTTAGTTTTAACGGCTGGAACTTTGTCACGGTTGGAAACTCTGACTGGAAAGCCGGAGTTTCTATATAGAAAAGTTTAAAACTCTGGGATCATCTCGTTTGTTATTGCTCATGCCCTCGGTGAAAATCTACAGCGAGGCGTGATTCTGCCTGGAGAAGTGCGAGACTTCTGATTGAAAAGCGCTTTGGCAAATCCCGTGTGCCATCAACTGGGCGGACTCATTTGGCAGAAAGAAGCCGCAGGCGTTGCGGATGCAATCTCGAGTTGAATTTCGCGGCTGGCTGATCGATCAAATCGCGGAGAAAATCCAGCCGTTGCTACTCTAAATTGAATCTTTCGCGTCTCGAAACGACACTTTTCAAACTTGACTTCATTTTGCAGAAAATATCGAACTGAGGGAATAAGAAGAGAGAAGATTGGTTCGTTAGCGGGTGGTAATTTAGTTTAGGTAGGAATTGTTGAAAAATATTCAACCTTATCAGTCATAACGTGCTTCAGCAGGAATATTTTTCCCCTTAAGCCGGGTTCTTTTTTACTGAATACCTTTCCAAATTTTTCCATATTAAATTTAATTTATTGAACAATTCAATTTAAACAGTTTTAATGATTTGGGCATGAATGTATCAAATGAGATTTAAAATATTATAGCGACTTGATTAAATAAAATGCGTCTCTCAGACTGTGATCTCAGAGGAATTTAAATCACTAGAAACTGCCACATAAAGTTAAAACGTAGAGCTTCTTGCGTAAAAAGCAACTCTCAGCGGTCTTTTGGACAACTTGAATGTGGAAAGTCAAATCCTGCGAGAGTTTTAAGGTATCACACCGTTTAAAATCTGGCCGTGTCGCAGAACAATTACGGCTGGCAGAGCGTTCGCGGCGTAAACGCCACTAAAAGCAAGTTTCTCGCGCAGGCAAAGTTTGGCCAAGTTGCCGGCTCACTCACTCCCAGCCAGCGAGCGTGAGTGTGTGTGTGTGATCTACAACTCTGGCGGATAATGCATGTGGGTGGGTGCTCGGCAAAAACGAGCATCGCGCGGCGTGCCTTTGTCAACGCGCGTATTGAGGCTGCCGCACGGAGATTAATAATGAGCGCAATTCCATAACGCCTTTTGTGCCTTGCTCGCGGATCCTTTAAGCGGCGCTCCTTTTGAGTGCCAAGTTTTGCCGACAAACTTGTGCGCACCAAGTGAGAACAAAAATTGGGTCTATGGTCTTCAAAAAGCAGCTTAAACCACAGTCGATTGCATTCCGCGAGGAAAATTATAAGTTCTTTGTTCTCATAATAGTTGTCAAAAAATAAACCAAACAGAAAAGATATACTTTGCAATTTACAGGAAAGCTGTAAACAAATCGTTTTTAGAGCATCAATTTAGTAAATAAACGGTAAACAAAAATTTGAAATTCTCATCGTTTTGATTTAACTATTGCCATTTTACTTTTATTCACTTAAAAGAGGCATAAGGTTTTTAACGCAGTATAGGTAATTCTGGTTACAAACAAATTGACTAATAAATTCTTCTTGTCGTCTCGGCAGGCACTTCTAAATTAAAAAATTCTATACGTTTATCATATTTACTGGTTTGAATGTGACCAGGAAGAACGATCTTCACATGATTATTTTTTATTATTTCATGCACCCTTCCAATATAAAACACATTATTTGCTTCATTTTTTGTCATAGAAGAAAAAGCAATTTAAGGCAATATACGAGAGCACTGCGCAAGAGACACTCCATCCATCAAAAGCGTGTTAGGCAACAAGCTCGTCTCGTCTGTCGTCCCGGTTGCATACTCTCGTAAGCCACTGATGGCCGCAGGTGCGTGTCCCCCGGCAGTGCTGAGCGAAATTAAAAGAGGTGGCGCTGCAAAGCTCGAACTCCAGGCACTCGCTGCACCCCTCGAAACGAACGACGCCGTGCAGTAGCATCTGGCGCCGAGAGCAATCAAGGAGAACTCTTTTATAATACTATAGTGCCACTGCATAATTTCAAATTAATAGATAGCTAATTAAAAGAAATCAACCTGAAAGTACTTGTCCCCACTGTTTAAGAAAGTATTTAAGTAACAAGGGAACTCATGGAATGCAATGTTGAAGTTTCAAGGTTAAAACACTAAATTCGTGTAGGATATTATGGTGTAAACAATTTACTATTAGAAATTTCCAATTCGACGATTAGCAATTAACAGGACTTTTTTAAACATGGCCCAAAATGTCAACATAATTTTCGCTCAATCCAATTAAGATAAAATGTTTGATTTAACAGATCAAATTTCGATGAAAAATCTATATGTTAAATCATTCCACAGTTCGCCAACTCCGTCGAATTGAAAATTTTGCCCTGCTGATATATCTAAACTCGTTAAATAGGACAAGAACACCAAACATTTAAAACGTTTCCTCCGTCGTGTTTCCTTTTAAAAATTTTGCTATTTGCGTTATTTAATAAAGCTTTACACAATTTCCTTCTTCCAGATTAATATTTAACCATAACTAGTGCAGAAACTAGAAAAAATCGATCTTGTTTGCAACAAAGAGGGGGCCGGTAGAAAAGAGATCAAAAGCTGCAGCCCTGCTCTCAGTGAGTGCAATCGAGGAGAGTGCCGGCCAAGCGAGGGGCGTCCTTCGGCGTAACTATGCAGCCGCGACTGCTGGACTGCAGCACACCGACTCACCGACCTGTGGATCGCGTTATCTACATCAGCGTTTGTTCGATTGCAGCTGTTTGTGCTGTGTGCGCTCAGCATTAATCGCTGAATCATGCACACGTGGCCAAGGCAGCGGGTTTCTTCTGCCAGCAGCGCCGGACGCGTGCCAAACAAGTTTGCGCGCCCGCCAGAATTTTAAAATGTGTTTATCGGGCCCGTGATATTTTTTTCTGATAAATTATGTATGGGAAATTTCTGCACAAAATAAAAAATGCACCAGCCTAAAAAAAAGGATGCAGAAAAAAATGGAGATGGTATTTCTTGAAATTCAATCCTTTCAATAATTTGGTTTTAAATGTTTAATTGGAAGGCTTTGTCTTAGCTCATCTTCACTACTGAATTTTTGTTTTGACTGTAATGAAGAGTTGAACAATAGAGCTTGTTAATATCCTTGCACATGTTCTTTGCGTTTCACATAAGATCTAGTCTATATTTTACTTGTACACTATGTTTAGAAAAGGTAAAAGAGAATGAGAGCTCTCAAATTTCAAATTTACTTACAAATTTATTATTTAACCATTTTTTTTTGCTCTTTTTATCCTTGTCCGTCCGAGGACCGGGAAGGGCGCGCACTGCACTAGCACGAATGCTGAAACCCGGGTCCCAATAACACCGCGAACGGATAACATGGGCGCACCAGGCCGCACAGGGACCCAGCCCACTCAAGGGCCACTTGCCTCCGCACCGAGGACTGCATTGAAACGCTAGACATTTGTCCCGTGAAGCCAAATCACGCATGCTGGAAAGGTGCAAACCAGCAAGTAGCGAGTCGGCGCCGGTGCGCCTCCCAGCCCGTCGAGCAATTTGAGCAATTCGAGTCACTAAACTAACCACTTTTTGCCATCTCTGACATTGGGTAGCCAGTATTAGAAAATATATGGCAAAAATATAATCGTATTTTGACATTAAAACACTTCCAGTCGATTTTGCATTATTCATAAGAACTATCATACCATAAATTTTGAAGAAACTTAATTTGTAAAAGTTTTTCTAGAAATGAAGCGTCTCTTGTCAGCAATTAATTAAATCGCTGCTGTGGTGTAGACAAGATGCTATTCTAATTTTTGTCTTGAATTTTCGGAGTCCAACTGCTCTGTAAAAGTTTAGCTACAATATTTAGCCTCTCTGTTCCCGGAAAAGCCACAAAAAGAGTTTCCCCGCATCTCTGGAGCTGTGCAAGTTTGGGCGTAATTCAGGCAGAAGCAGCTGCGCTGGAAGAATAAAAGTTGGCCTGCTCCGCACGATGATCCATTCTCGGGCTCTAATTGTGTTTGGCGAAGTTGGCAGAAGGTGCGGCCTGCACGCAGTGGTAATTAGAAGATGCTGCGGACTTTTGGAACGAGTAACGAGATTAGGAGACCGGGCGAAAAGCAGGCCGTCTTCAATTAAGTGATAAAATTCTTGGCGAAATAATTAGAAGTGGGAAGAGCAGGGCTTGCGGTCGGCGCACTCTGATTGAACGCGAGCGCGAGCTTTGAGGTTTTGCATCGCAGTGTTTGTGCGGTTTGACCCGGCCACGCCGCTGTTTGTTTGTTTATCCGGCGGCTCTCGCGTCGTAAATTTGGCGATAATCGCACGACGCGGCTGCCGCCAATTAAAGTGGAGCTGTACAGCAAAATCTGGATGAAAAATAATTTTGCATGTCTTCTTGTAAAATCTTAAATTCAATTGTTACTTGGTCTTGATTAGAATATTGCACATTTAAGAGATAACTTTTGCTAGAATCCACATGAAAAAGTAGATTCAATGGAGCACTTGCAAGAGCCGACAGTGCAAAATATTCTTAATTGTTGTCATGTAATGATCCACTTTAATTGAGGCTGCTGCATTTTGGCTGGGCGACAATTAGGCAGCGATTGTTGGTCGGCGAGCACAAAAGCCCGATAATTGCCTGCTTGCTCTGCCGACGCATTGTGATTCAGAAAAGTAATTCACCGACGAGCAACGACAATGGCCGCGCCTCCTGTGGGTTACGCCGCGTTTTTCATCGCGCTCCGCTGAGTGGAAATTTTTAGCGCGTCGCTCCGCGCCCGTGACGAATTACGATTTTAATTATGCATCGTCTGGACGTGTTTTACGCCGCTTTTCCGCGCAGAACAATTGTCTTTTTGAGGCTACGTTGAGTGCCTTTTACGTGGTGTGCGGTTCGCAGAACGTCGCTATGCCATTAGGTGCAAATTGCGCTCCGTCTCGCCCTGCATTACGTCCCTCACAACGCTCAGCCTCAATTTCACCATTTTATTTATTTATCACATTTTCTGTCTAAGAGCTACTGTAAAAACATGGCAATCAATAATGTCGACACTTACTATTAATTTTCTAGAGGGTCAAATGTTTCATTTTAAGTTAACTGCTCTTTTTGCAAATATTTTCGCCACATTTTGATGGTTTAAAGCCACAAACGCACAGAGATCCAAAAATCTCAAGAGTTTGGCAATTTAATTGATCAGAAAGACTGTTGAGTTTTTATGTAAGTGGTTCATCATCCCTGGCATTTGATTTTTAAAGCTTGCTGGGATGGTTAATAAAATAAAAAAATATTATTTCTTGCTTTTATCTTTCAAGAATTAGTTATTTGAGTGTTTGTTTCATGGTAAACATTTTTGACAGCTTATCTTAATAAGAAGATATATCTTCAAGTGAAAAATTTCAGAAGAGTGCGTCCATTTTGCTTCGCTGACAGAGAGCCCAAGGGACAACTGTCTTTGCTATAAAGTTGTTGTTTTTTGTTTGTTTTTTTATTTTTGGAAAAATCCTCTCTTGCAAATTGCCTAGGCAATTCGGCCTCACGAGCCTGGGCATGAAAATTTTTAACGACTCGAGAGTTGTTTATTCAAAGCAGAGAGTACTGTCAAGGGAAACGAGTCAGAACGGCAAATAGGGCAGAAAACAGGAGAGCATCGCAGCCATATTTACACTCGCGCTCGACAATGCGATGCGAAAGTCAAACAAATTGAAATAAGCTCTGGATAAATATCGCGATTTCGCCAGACCAGTCGGAGCAAACACGAGAGTTGGGAACTGTTTAGCAGGATATTGAAATACTCGGCTCTGGCGCAGACAGTTCCACACGTGCTACCAACAAACAGTAAAATCGGTATATGCTGAGCAAGAGAAGCAAGGAACAAAGGCAAAATTTCTGCGCGAGGAGAGCCACTTTGGTGCTTGCTGAACGCTCGACCGGCCTGATTGCTTGCCCGAGTGTTTAACTTTTTGCTCATCAAAGGCTCCGAGATGAGCCATAAGGTAATCTAGGCCGCAAATTCGCTGCCTCTCGCGCGCGTCTTTCCACCGAGTGGCTTCATAATTCAGCTCTTAACGTCGGAAAATACCCAGTAATTGCTGTCAGCTACCTGGAATATTGTGGTGCACGCCATGGTTTCATTTTCCTCACGTGCCCTTTTTATTTGGCCAGTCCCTAAAAAAAAACCTTGCAACGCTCATTGCTTTTGAGTAGCAATTGTTTGCAGGTTTTCATGAAAAATAACTGCCAACAATTAAATTCCAATGCTAATTTAAATTAGTAAAAATTATGTTTAATGAAAAAAACTACCATTTATGCTTAACTAAATCACGAAGTTTAATTCCATAGTCAAGAGATTTCGTTAATTATTACGAAATTTTAATTTTGGTGAAGCATATCAAGCGTTTAGTGGTCGATTGAGGCGAAAATTATAAGAAATGTTATACTCACAGGTTGTAGTGGACGTCAGCCATGTTGCTGCGGTGACTGAGGGCCTTTCGGTAGGCCCACTCGGCCTCGGTCAGGCGGCCCTGCGAGCTCAGCACGTTGCCCAGATTGCCGTAAGCTGCAACACACGACGCGGAGGCGTAAGAGATTACTTGGAACGGTGAAATATTTTATAAACACGTGTACACTTATTCCGACCATTTTTATACGTATGTATATTCTGGTGTCTGCGTGCAGAGAGAAAGAGAGGAGCGCTCTCCATCACTCTCAGGCAGTCGGCTCAAATCCTCTCGGGATTAGCGTCTGGATCGCGCTAGCGCGCGGGAAATTCGCCAACATCAAAAGAGGATGAAATCTGGAAAATATTCCTCGCATGTTTTGCAAGACACCACACGTCTGATGTGTGTTTGCTTATCACCACTGCAGACGAGACGATTTGTCATGATCAAACAACAAAAACATCACGAAAAATTCCGTTTGTAAATAGTGCGTTGCTCTATATATAGGATTTCCTTAAAGTGCCCGACAACAATGGTAAACTAATGCAAATAATGCAGATAGGAGAGAGGATAAACAAGTGTTTGAAAGATTTTGTTGTTTGCTGCTTTTATCTAGAAAATGACACTTTTTAACCTTTCAAGTCTATCCAATGGATGAATTTTTGGCTTTTTGGCGAGTGCTCGCTCAACTAATCGGAGAGCTATGACAAAAAAATATTGTTTAGTGCTGTGAATTTTTGACGATATACTTTTTCTGAGGTTGATATCGTCTTGGGACGAACAAAGGAGCACGAACCATAATAAATAAATATGAAACTAATATTAACATCAATTTATTGTAGTTGTACCTTTAATTCGTTAATTCAGTGGAATAATTATGTTTTTTGTGGACTGGGCTTCCTCTGATGAGGCTCGTGCTCTCATGTCAAGCCTATTTTCTCTCCTCAAAATTCCCGGGTCTATTAAACTACGACCCGTGTCTCGTTCTAACGTTACTTTTCCAACAGACCCACAACACACAGGAGTGACGCCGTATATTCCAAGTTGCGATTATTGACATTCTTTGTTGGCTTGTTTCAGTGAAGGCAGTGGATACAAAGGAGAGCCTCCTCACTCGAGTTTCGAGTTGGAAGTTAGCGCGCGTGAATTAATAATGTCTGCGGCCGTGGCTCGCTCTTTGGAATGCGTTTGGAGGACGTCGTTCAAAAAGTGGTTAATAAGCTCGTTAGCCACGCGCCGCTACCTCGGCTCAATGCTGGTGCGCTTTCATTGGGCTGGCCCATTGTGCAGGGCAGAAAAAGCGGCCGGAATTTACACAATTCACATTCTCTTTTGATGCACTCGACGCGTGCGTGTATAATTATATTTTTCGTCGGCGCACGAGCGCAAATACGCAAATACACGCACGCAGGGCATATTTTCATAGGGGATTAAACTTTGTTGATACAACTACACGTAATGCGCTTTATAAACAAAAATGCGCTCTTTTTCCGTGCCGGCCAGATGATGAACATAAAAGCCTTTAAAATGCGCTCTTCTGAGCACACAAGCCTCGGCTTGCGCTGAAAAAGTAGCAGGATTTTCTGGCGATTGTGCAGGATTATAATTTTTGCGAACGCGTGCCTCTCCGGCTGCCATAAAAAGAGCAAAAGCGGACAGATTCCGCTCCGCCGGTTTTAAGCACATTAACTAGGCTATGATAAACACGCGGTGAATGAGTTTTTCGTCAGTACCCATTTCGAATGCACCACGCTATAGAATTCAGTCTGGAAAATCGGAAATCTTGGGCGACAAAAAGAGAATCGCCAGACCAGATTCAGAATAATTTTTATTTTGCTACAAGCTTCAGTATTTTCGATTATTTATTAACTTTTTGCCTCTAATGTTAGCTTTTAAAAATTATTTATTTAGATTCATTTTTGACATATCCATTTGAAATATTTCCTCCAGATACTTCCAGGAATCTTTTACATCCCTGCGATGGTTGACCAGAACTGGAAATCGGTCTTTTCCTCTTAAAAAGGCATGGCATAATATTTTAATTAGCATTAGTCAAAAGTGCATTTAAGGCCATCCAAGGAGAAATTTTGTCGGCATCGGCACTTGGAACTTTTAAAACGCTTGCTGGTAATCCACTATCATTATTCGCCAATAATTTGATCCCGCGATAAGCAGATTTCACTCGAAAATAAATCCCAACAATTTGTGTTAGTTACATAATTTTGAAAAAAAAATGCAACTGTGTATAAGGAGCGATTATTGACAATAACAACAATTGTAATTTTTTTGAATTGGGTAAATGCTTACAACGCCCCCTGAGGTGAATTTCAATTTAGACAACCTTTTCTTAATGTCGCAAATTACAAATAACGATTTACCAATTTCCATCCTAGCTCGACGTAAAATGATGGCAAAAGGCAGGAAAAAGCGGTATACTTCCCGCCATGGAGCAAGTTGCACTTTGAGTCGACAACAGCAACAATGCTAATGACCTCCGTTTGAGCGCGAGTCATAAGGAAAGGTCTTGTCGCCGGGGCAAATAAGCTGGCGCAGCTCGTCGGAGGCTCGCTAATTAAATTCTAAATTGCGCAACGATGCTAATGAGAAGGCGTGATTTCATTTAGCGGGTGTCTTCTCTCTCTCCCACTCTGGCTGCAGAGCATAACTCTTATTTCGCGAGAACGAGGAGAGCGAGTCGGCAGCTGGCGCTCGTCATTCGCAGCAATCAGCCAAATGGGTCAAATCCGCCGAGGGATCTACCTTCTTGTAAGGCAGCACACGAGTAATTGCGACGCAAAACACCCTCCGTCTCCTAGTAGCAGCAACACGGGATTCTTTTCCGGCTAATCTCGCGTCATCTGGGAGAGTTTAGCAAATGAACGGACGGTTTTAAGGTAATTGCTCGAAGGACGCTTGAGACCGTTTTCGCTCAAGCTGAATTTAATTTACTACCCGGCTTCTTGTCTTCCTGCTCAAGATGACCATGTTTCGAAGAGTCTCGGGCAGTTGTTTCACATTGCCAGATCGTATCATTTTTCAGGCTTTAAAGTTTCAAAGGGAATTCTTGCCTTTTAAACTTCAGATTGTGGCTATAGATTTATAAGACATGTGCTTTTTTGGGACTGGTCTTGCTTTGATTAGAACTTACTTGTTTAGGTTTTATGACCATATTAAAGAAAAGAGCTATTAAAAAACAAAAAGTACTCGGACACTAGTCCCTTATTATGCTCAAGGGAGTAGCATTCCAATTTAGATTATCCAGTCCATAATATTGTTTTTGGTTTCAAGATTGCTATTTTTAGCAGCAAAAAGTAGATTTCGTTGAAAGTATATATATATTATTTAGACTGTTAATTCCTTGATACAAAAAATCCAGCTTTTTAGGAAAAACGTATGGAATTCAGAGCACTAACAAGATTTGATAAAAACGTTTCGCAAGACTGAAACTTATGGCTTATGGCAGTAAACAACAAATTTCTTTACTGTGTAGACCTCGTCAACGAGAAAGGAAAAAGCCCTTCAGTGCGTCGTCTGCTTTGCGGAGTGTGGAACAGTACTTTGCAATTATATGCTCCATTTTAGCAACAAAGCAGCCAACCGAGAACAGCGCGATCATTGTCGAATAATTACGCGCACAAGGCTTCTGCAGGTTTAGAGTGTTGAAAAGAGCGGCGCAAGCACTTACTGTCATTTAGCGCGCACAAAGGGAAGCCCGCGAGGTGAGGGAACAGATCTCTTTCTCTTTGCTACCTATAGACTCGCAAGTCCAAAAGTTTCCTAGGTAACTTTGCATGCCAACGAGCAAAACTTGCGAATTTTCTGCATGGACGATAGTGCGGTCAACGAAACAAAAGACTGTTAACATACGATGAAGCCATATTACTTCCTTTGACGCTTTTCAAGAAATTAACTTGATTTTTATTTGGGGAATGCTTTACTCTAACAACGAAATGAAAAGGTAACTTATAAACAAATTCTTTATACCCCATCCTGCGTTAAGCCTACTCTGAAGACGAGAAGGGGAAGACCCAGAAAGAGATCTTAAATTTTCTCTCAACTTTTGTAGTCTTGTTAGTCAAGTTAAAGGATGATATTTTAAATCATTTATAACAATCCGAATAGCTTTAAGAGGAACATTTAAAAATATATATTATGTATACATAGCAAAAAATATTACAATATATAAGTCGTATATAGGTTATTATTTACGGTCCGCAATCAATTGTTTTAAAGAAAAAAAATCAAACGTATTAAAATGTAAGTTAAATGTGATCTTCGAAGACTGTGCTATCTCCTAACTTAGAAATAAACTCAGAGACAAATAGATGAAATTAAAAAAATAAAGTTTTACATGGTAACTACTATATCTACTTCATCTTTTTTCCAGCACAATTTTTATTGATGTCAACAAAAGGCTATTTTTGCACTTTTTTGTCTAGCACCTGAAAGTAGGGATGATTGTAATTTTGTAATTTTTAAAGCCTTAGAATCGTAATTATTTGTTAAAAATCTGCAAAAGAGATTTTTCTCAAATAAAGTATATCTTCACTCCACAAAAGAGTAGAATCTATAGAATTCGAGCCGCTTTTGCAGAAAAACGGGGCCACTGACTGATTTGCCGACGCGTGCCTATCTCCTGACGAGGCCGATTTTGCATCTCGTTATATCTGCAGTCGCAACACACACATAGCAGCGGCAAATTACAGCCTGCTGAAATAATGGGATGCTAAAAAGATATGAAAAGTCGGCGTGCAGCAGCGGGCAACAATGATTATGGCCCGAGGCACGCAACAAGGACGGCCCCAGCGGGCCTGTTCTTTATTTACACAGCCCGGCCAAGCCTCCTCGGAGACCCACAAATGACCTGCGAAGGGTCAACCGGCAGGCAGGCCTCCCTCGGTCGGCCGGCACACGACCCCCAATGCGTCTTAATTTAGAGAGCCGCCCGCCCTTTATGCGAACGTGTGCACGCCCGCCTGCCCGGCCGCAATTGCACTTTCGGACCCGGCAGCTCCTCTCGAGTTGGCCATTTGCATTTTTATGGAGCAGTTTGCGCTTAATTTTAGTTCGGCCGGGCAGTTTGACTTGCCAGAGTGGTTGTTACGCAGGCCACTTTGGCGTAAAGGTGCCAGTTGGTTCAACAATGCTTATTATTCCAAAGTTCGTATAACGGCCGCAAGTTTATGTCTACTTCTGGTTCTTTAACGAAGTTGCTGCCAGGGTTGGGTGAAATTGGGTTCATAATTATGTAAAGGTCATATTTGAACATTAGGGGGGAATTGAAATCAATTTTTAAACGTTTCTGAAGCCGACTAAATTGAAATGGACGATTTTCGGTCTTGATTTTTTTGTTTGAAACGCAATTTTTATTTTTAACATTGCTAGTCCAGGTGATTGATTGTGAGACGAATTATCAGCTGATGGTTTCTCAGCTTCTAATCTCAGCTACCACAGTAGCATAAACTTGTATCAACACAAGAGCGTTGCATTTTTTGTAACCTCTGCTCAGCATATCCCGTCGGCTGTGAGCTCACCGGATCCCAATAACACCACCGAGCGGATAGCATGGTGCCCGAGTGGCCGCATAGGAACTTAGGCCCAATCGTGGACATCTTTCCGCCTCCCCCGCGCACCGAGGTCTTTGATTGAAACGCCAGACATTTGTCCCTAAAGCCGCTGGAAAGGTGCAAAAACAAGCAAGTGGTGAGTTGGCCTGTTAAGCTATTTGAGCATTTCAAGTCACTTAACCACCTTTTGCCATCTCTGACATTGGGCAGCCAGTATTAGATCCCCGAAATGTCTCCCATTGCGTTGACAGTCCTGGGAAAAAAATATTGATTGATCCAGCTTGAAATGGAATGCAAGTCAATTTAAACAAGAATTTTTCATCAGGAAATTCTCGTGAGATGAATAGTGCTACAAATAGATTTTGATTTGCATCATACAGAATACACGTAGCCACAGCATAAAATGTTAAAAGCAATATTACAGTGGTTAAAGCCAACAAATGCAGGGAAAATTGTGCAAAAATTAGCTTTGCACTTGTCAGATCGGAGCTGCACTGTTAGCAAATTTGCAAAGTGCTCGTGGCTGGGCAATGATTAGAGTCTAATGTAAAAATTTCATCGCCGGTCTGTGCTGATTAAATTTGCGCCGCGCGCGCACGCCAAATGAGCAGAAATTCGATTTGCAGTAAAATGAGATTTGCATTTTTAACACTTGCAAGCGGCAGCAGGTTTGTTTGCTCAGCGTCCGTGTATGCAGTGTGTGTTGGTTTTCCTCTTTATTATTTTTCCACCGCTCCATTGTTCCCTCATGTATTTTGCATGACAAAGCTAATCTTCTTTTGAGGTGGTCGGCAGCAGACTCGCTTTTCGCCACGATGGGCAGCAAACACGGCCGCAAAAAGCAAAAGCCCACTAAGGTAATGTGATTAAATTTCACATGCCCTTAAAATTCTCTTTATATTGCTTGGCTTTGCCTTTCTTGGTTTACATAATTTATTAATTTCCGTTTTCCACTGCAGAATGAAAAGTTTTCAAAAAAATTCTTCTGAAAATTCGGACTTTTCTTTTGAAAATTTTCCTTTCTTGTTTAAAAATTTTATTCCTCCTAGATAGACACGGGCAATGACAGTTAAAACTTTCGAGATACCCAGGGGCTGAAATTTCTCCATCGCCCGAGGTAACGGTGCAGTATTAAAACGTCAAAAGTCTGCTCTAATTTGCGGGCCGTGTGCGACGAAAATCCCTTTATAATTGCGAGCAGCGTCTCTGCCCACGCTAGTTCAAATATTGACCGGCGCGCGGCGGTGACTCGCTCAGCATGAGTCGCCTTTGCGAGCTTCTTTTAATTACTCCCATTTTCCAGTATATTCCGTCCGAGTACATGCATATTATTCCGCCACTTGACGAGATTCTCTCTTCCTTTGGCCTTCCTTCATAGACATGATCAAAAACTTTTTGTGGGAGTAAGGTAATGGAAAAGGAAGCCATCAACACTTCTCAATCATGATTTTTCCTTGGAAACAGGCACAGGTACAAGTTTATTTTGAAAAAAGGCACTAAATTCAAGCGGTAGAGTTAAAATTCTTCCTACATTAGTTTGAAATCAATAGAAACAACGGTAAAAATGAAAACATAAATTATCTGACTAAGGTTGAAAGTTAGAAATTTGAAACATTTTTCTGCTTGTGATATGTGAGGTGATAGTAATTTTATCCAAAATTTCGTAAAAAATATGGATCTTTTAATGATCAACATTGTACCACCTTTTCTCATTCTAGAATCAAATTAGTTCGAGAGCAACTTCTAAACGCATTAAAAACTCTAAAATGTAGTGTTGCAAAAAAAGTATTGCTTTTCCCAGTTCGAAGAGGGTTTATTGCGATGTATAGGTGATTAAGAGATTTTAAAGACCTGATAAATACAGATAATTTTTTTTAGAATTGAAAATATTTCTTTGAATCAAAACAAATCAAAAAGATGATTTCCGCCTTTTAAGTTACCAATTTTCATGCAAGGATCGTCAAGTCTATTGAGCCTTCGCTTTTGAAAGTAAGGGAAGCTTGAAACTCGCACAATTAGCACTCAATAAACAAGCAGGATGATATCTGAGGCAAACAGCCCATTCGGCGCGGCCTTTGTTTGCACGCCATCATGCAAAAGAAGGCGGGTGCGATTTCTGAATTTGGGAAGCAGAGTGCGGCTTGGCTGAGCAGGCACGCAGGTGCGGTGCACACTTGAATAAATACATCGGGCCGTAATTTACGAGTGTGCAGATAAGAGAGCGGCTCAAGTGCTCAAGGAGAAAGCCGACCGAATTATTATTATGCGCTAGCTCGTTCTCCCCTGCGTACTCTTATATATATTATTCAAACAATGGATAAATTATAGGATAGAGCGGCCTTATCTGGCACGCTAATTTCGTAAAATATTTCCTATCACACAGATAGCGCGCGCACTTCCTTCCCGGCCTCGCCGCGTGCATGTTCCGACCCAAGAACGCGCGGCCTTAAACAGTTTCTTTCCTCGTGCGCGTCGTTATTCAAATCCGGCTCGTTTTTTTGAATTCGCTCCAATTTCGCCCAGCGTTCGGTTCATATTATTCGTTTTCGTAGAACTCTATTACCGCAGAATGTAAAGTAGCCGTCGGAAATTGCGTCGTTTTTGTGTGTTTGTGCTGCGTATGAAAGGGATGGTCTTTTAAACGAGCAGGAATTTTGTTCTCTCTCGAGAGAGCAGTGAATCGCTCCGTGTTTTCCATTTACTCTTTATTCCATGCATAAACGGAATTGCGAATCGAACGTTAGTCCGCGACTGACAGATTTATTCTCGTGGCAGAACGGAAAATATGCTCTCGAGGAATTGCATTCGCCCGAAGACTAAAGAGCGTGCGACGCAAAGTGGGGCAAATATTCGTTTTGCAGCCTGAGAGTATGCAAACAACGTCTTCAGTGAAAAACGAACGCGTTGACAACCGAGAAAATGCATTTCCGAGGAATGGTGGAAAAAGAAAAAATGTATACAAAATGAAAAGCAAAAAAAGTCAGAGGAACACTTTTGTTGTGTTCAAAGAGCGCAGGAAAAGACAAACGACTTCCTCGGTGCTCAGTGCTCAACAACGAATTGTTTGCTTTCGCAGAACATAATCTCCACCATTATTGTGAGATGCACTGCACAGCACGGACAGCAAAAACTGCTGATTAATATTGTAACTTCAGAGCGCTGTTTCAATGCTGTGAGCAGTTTATTACAACTTGAAAGTTGAAAAAGTCTCCTTACACGATCTCGTTTGCATATAGAAAGATGTCGTTTGGTCTGATATTTTATTGTTTTTGTTACTATTATTTTTGCTTTGGACTAATGGGGGTAAACTATACCTGCTGATTAATTGTAAAATATTTTTGGTTCTAAAAGTTTAGAATAGAATGTGGATTAAACACTAATTGAGTATAAG
The DNA here is from genome assembly GCF_949628265.1 of Cloeon dipterum. Taxonomy (NCBI): domain Eukaryota; kingdom Metazoa; phylum Arthropoda; class Insecta; order Ephemeroptera; family Baetidae; genus Cloeon; species Cloeon dipterum. Next base: position 13,987,638 of record NC_088790.1, read on the forward strand.
AATACATGAATTATGATATAATCTGAGTAAGCAAACGCTTTTAAAACTTGTCAGCAGCCTGAAATAGGACGCGATACTGTTACTTTTATAAAATTCTGAAAGGAAACGTATACCCTTTAAGCATCAGGAAAGGAGTGATCTTTGCAGCGTAAATTGGAAGAAAAATTGAAATAAAGATGTTTGTTTTTAAACAACATGTTTTCTAAAAAAAACTGTCTTAAACGGTGGTTTTTTAGAGTTGAGTATTTGATATTGAGACCATATATTTAATAATCACTTTTCACTAAATTTTAAACTAATTTAGATATTATCTACACATTTTTGAAATAATCTCTTGAATTAAAATGTGTCCATACAGCCTCAGTAGCATAAAAGTAAGCTAAAAATTTAATAATTTTCCATTTGTTTCAAGACTTTTTTCCTGTCAATTGAAGCAACGAAAATTGAAAAAGTCTTCTGAATATAGGGCCAATAAAATATACGCCGTAAATTTACAACGAGTGTGTTGTCTGTTGTTAACTCAGCCAACTCCTGCAGGAATGATTTCGGCCTCGCCAAGTAGATAGTGGTTACGGCGCGTGAATTGGGGAAAAAAGGAGTTGGCAGCCCAGGGTGCAAATGAAGAGCAATAGCGACTTCATTGGCGTCAAAACAAGCAGAAAAGCAGCAGCCATCTGCGGTGCATCGAGTCATATCAAAAGTTGATCTCGGATGTCCCTGCGCCAAGGGGCCCTCGATTTGAGGGGGGTGAGAAACGGAGCTACGTCAGGGGTTGGCTTTTGGCGGAGCGCTAAGTGCGAGGACTTGTAGATTGCGTCCTTCTTTCCATTATTCCGCAGTAAATCACGGCCACTGCTGCTTTCGCGCCGTGCACATATATAACCGCCAAATTGGCCGAGACGCCAAAAAACATGTTTTATGGCTTAAAGCGATTGTTCCAGGCAGCCGAGACCGCCGTTTTATTGGAAAAGTGTATTCGCCAAATTGCTCCAATCGGTCCGGAAAACACGAATGTGCTGATTTTCAGGAAAGAAACAAATCCAACAGTGCTTGCCATGGAAATATAATCGCAATCCAATCTCACGTTCTGAGCCGAGAGCCGAGCGCCATTCCGGCCCGATTAATATTTGAATTGATGCAACAAAAGGGTCACCCTTATTAGTCCTGGGAGAAAACAATTTATTCTGGAAGCCAATTCAAATTAATGGCAAAAAATTGAGCTCTTTTCTTTCCTGTAATTATGTGGGGCGTTATAAAAAATTTCTTACTCACGGCTCATGGCTTAAAAGTAAACTTGAGATTTTAGTCTATCGACTGTTTTTTCATTATCTAATAGAAGTAGAGTTTGGACACATCTTTACGAATAAAGAAATTCTGATTTACAAAAATTGGTGTCTTAAATTCGACTTTTTTGACCAAATACAATCTTAATCTACAAAATGCAACGAATTCCTATAATTTTCTACGGAATTTCGATTTTCCCCTCAAACTGTCAATACGTTGGCTCTGGAGTAATGTGTGTTTTGACACGTCATCAAAAGATTTTTAGCCTTCCTTATTATTATTTTTTCTTCGGGAGAATTCAAGAAATTATAAAAAAATATGTTGCGTTTACAAATAAAATCCTTTAAAAATGACTCGTGTGCTCACTCAACTTTGTTCCAAAATTAAATTTATCCCTAAAAAGGTATACTGCCCTTCTTCTAAATCTTTTTTTCAGTTGATTTTAATTCCTCGGAGCTGTTCATTTTTCCATATTTATTTGTCTGAGATAGGCGACCATTTTATCCAAAAAACGACTAAAAACGTATTATTTTGGTTCAAAAAAATTGACTAAATAAATAAATTTCCCGATTTCGCTCATGAGAGCTAGTCTACAGTCTAGTCAATTAAATTAATCGCAATAATCACAATATAATTCTTGGTATTGATGAGTTACTCTGTTAAAGTAATAATAGAAATTTCGAAATGACAAAGAATTTTCGGGTGGTAAGCGGGTGTCCCGAGAGAGTTGCAGCGCGCAGCAATATCGCGCGCCTTAACAAACAAGCAGCCGTTGAGCCGGCAGTCTTGCGAATACACATTAGCCCATGGGTGCAATATCGCCGGGCTGATCCATGTTTGCGAGCAGATAAGCAAACACACACTGTTCTCTCGGTATACGTATAACCGAGTTTGGCGGATGCAGCGACCGCGCGTTATCAAATTTCATGCCCCAATAATTGACTATCGATAATTTATGTGCGCGACTCAATTTTCGCAGCGCGCGGCTCTAATCTAAAATCGATATTTTGCACGCGATGTTCGCAACTCGCGACCTCTAATTTATGATTCTCGTACACTATCGATGCGCTCTGTGTACCTTGGTTTGGAAAGTTTTGCATGAGTGCCGCGTTGTATGAGTTGGTTCAAGGCGTGATTTATGTGCTCGCAAGGTCTAGGTGTCTATAAACTTGGAAACAAATGCAACTTTTCTGCCAGCTGATATATACAGCGTGTTTGCCAAACGGGCGACTGCATGCCTCCTCGCCTCCTCTGATAATAGTTTTATCGGCCTATGAAGTTTCCAATTTATCTTCATCTTGATTGAATGAAAATTCATTGTTTAAGGTCGGAAATTTTAGACGGTCGATATTTCCTTCTGTGCGTCTGATTTACTACCGTCAAATAATCACAAATCCCACAATTTTGAACCACAATTAAAACCGTCTATGCTGCAAAAAACGTCTGCATCAACTATGCAAACAGAAATATCTTATAAACGCGGAAAACTATCTACATGTTATATTTGCTTGTACGATTTTGGTACAAAAACTATGGTTTTATGCATTTTTCTATGCATTCAAAAGTTTTTTTTCGTGAATTATTTGAAAGAAAAAGATAAAGTCAAGATTGAATCATTTTATTTATGCCGTCTTTAAAAGCGATATTAATTAAAATTGAAAAATGCACTCATTTTTTCTCAAATTTGCTGGTCTTGTAATCAGACACAGATGTTTAAAAGCTGAGTTTCGTTAGAATTTTTTCTATTTATAATTAAAAAGAATTTTAACTCAGTCAAGCTATGAAGTCAGTTGCTAACTTCTAGAGCTTGATTTTTTTAAACCAAGATGAATTCTGGAAAATTTGATCTATTTCCGTTTAAAATTATAAAAAATTGCTAAAGAAACCATCTGAATTTGACCTTTGTGCCCTTTTTAGAAGCATTAAAATCACGCAATTGCACATTCTGAAATCATAAATATAACATATATAATTGATAAGAAAACCGCTGGGTAAAATGGTTTAAAACAATCTCAAATCATCTTAAATATCTTAAATACCTTCTAAAAATAGCAGTCTTTTTGTCCAAAAGACCCGTTTAAATTTCCCAAGCCTATTAATTGCCCATGGTCACGGCGAGCTAAAGAATACTATTCATTATTAGGTATATCGTCTCCTCCTAGCCTGGTCTCAAATGCTCTGACTAACGTTACTCGATGAGTTTAGCTTAAATTTTTACATAACTTTGAAACAGTAAAAATTAAAAAAAGTATGCTCTGTATGTTTTGCAATTAATTTAATGTAAAATGAAATACATTTTGAGCCTTTTTGCACTTCGTTTCCAATATTTTTAATGTATTTGAGTGATTAATTTAGCAATAGTGTACTTTTAAAAATAATATATCGAATTGCTTCGTGAAGTGCACGAGGAATATTCTATACATACTTATCCGGCATCTTTGAGCCAATTAATAAGAACACTGCATTTAATACGCTAAGGGCATAAAAAATGAAACAGCTCGCTGGCACGAAAACGCCTCCTTTTATCATAGCTCTCGAGTCTCGAGGAATAATAGGCCACGAGAAGTCGGGTCGGGCCCGTAATGTATCATCCGAGGAAATTGCCCTGCACTCAAATATAAATTTGTATTCCGCGTCTATTTATTTTGCCGGGTGTCGTTTGAAATTCTGTTGCTCGCTCGCTTCTTTTGGTATTCCACGGAGGCGGCCGAACAAAGGGCACAATTTCGTGTCGGCTTTCAATAAAACACGAGGGATGATTATGAGCTGCCGCACATAGCCGCATTGGCCATTCCGCTCGTGCCAGCGATGATGGATGAAACACACATGCAGCTCTACTCAAATTGTTTCCACCCGGGGGCGAATTCACGAGGATGGAACGGGAGAAAGAGCAGAGAAATGTTAAGCCCGCGTTCCGAGGGCCGCACCGAGACTGACTATAGCTTCTGTCTGCGCAAACTTTTTACGGCCCAGGCAGTAAAATGATTCCGGATAACGGGCTGCCAGAAAGAAAGAGAAAGAAGTAAACTGCCGCAATGGCGGATTTGAGTTTAATATTGAAAATTTTTCCTGCCTGCTTCCTCAAATTTCGTGAGTCACAAATGAGTACATAGGAAAGGGAAACAAGTTTTAGGTTTCAACGTAGGTACATGAGGGGATTCTGGCATGATGTTTAATGCAGAGTTTAGGGGATGGTGAAAATTTTACCAGCAGTGAAACTTGTATTGTAATGAAAGCAAAATCAAATTGGCTTCCGTGATACAATATGTACACGTACAATTCATTGTTTATAAGAAAATCCCGCACACGGAACGTATTTAAAAAGCAAATTTTAATCAAACGCATGCACTGCTATGGTTTAAAACTCAGTAAACTAAACCACCAGTCAATATTTTTCTATCGAGAATCGTTTATTTTTGTTAGGGAGGTCATGGATAATTTTAAATTATGTAATAATAAGATTAATTTTTCATGTTAAGTGATGATTTTTGTATATATTTTCTTAGGTGAAAAGAATCAATTCATATTCTAAGTAAAATCTATAAAAGTAGAAACTAGAACAATTTTTCTTCGAGATTTCACTCTTCTTTTTATGTTTAACGAAACCAATTGAAATGATGCAAAAATGATGTGTGGTGAATAAAAGAGCACACTCACATTTAGGAGGGTTGATGGGAATTCCGGAGCGGTACAAGTTCTCCTCACAGCTCCAGTCACGGTTGCGCTGCACGGTGCGGGCCGAAAAGGCGGCCAGCAGGACGAGCGCAGCCATGAAGAGGGCCCTGCGCTGCTTGGGGGCGGCCCGCCTCCACAACTCGGCCGCCCCCTGGCCCAGCAGGAGGCAGTAGCCGACCGAGGGGATGTAGAGCACCCGCTCGGCCACCACGAAGCCAACGTAGAAGAAAAGGTTGGAGGCGGGCAGGAAGGGTACGCAAATCAGTCCCAGGCCCACGAGGGCCGCCTCTGCGCCCTTGGGCGGCCGGAACACTTTGCCCGCCACCTTGGGCGTTGGGTGGTTGTTGTTGTTGTGTCCCCCGGACGACAAGTGGCACACTGTGCACCGCTTAGCCACTTTGCTCGGCCGCTGCGGGTGCTGGGGGCGGCGGAGCAGAGCCAGGAGACGGCGGCCGGCACGGAATAACCCGTAGTACAGCACCACCGACAACAGGTTGCGCGGGTCCCAAATGGATTTCACCCTGGGAATGGCTTCCATCGACCTGTGAAAGATGCAACAAGGAATATATAGGAAATTAAACAATTTGTCATTTTAAGGAAATTTATCGTCAAAATCATCGACCAAACCAAAGTGGGAAAATTAGTTGGTTTTGTATGTAGAAAGTGAATTGATTTTTCAACTAGCGTCGGAATGCTTAAAAATTCATGACACATTTGAAAGTTCAAATACTAGACTGGTTTTGCGCATCTCTTAGAAAAATCCAATATTTGCTTGACAAAAGCTGTCGTGTATATTTGCAGTAGAAATTTGATCCAAAACTGTGCTTTTTCGAGTGGCAAAAGCAATGAATATCTTTTGAGAATCGAGATTTCTTTCTTCAAAAGAAATAGAAAGTCCATTCTATCTGCAATCATTGTGGTGTCGATTTCTAAGAAATGGAAACTTGAATAAATTTTGTTGATGTGATTTTTTTAACACATATTGAACACGTTTTTCTTGAATTTATGCTTTTGAAGATGAGTTTAATCTAGAATTTATGCTCAAACAGGTTTTTTAATTTGTCGGTAAATTCAAATGAAAGCAGGAGCACTTGGGGGTGTCATATTCTTTTCAGTTGAAATTAAATTCAGCTTCTTCGGTGCCTATATAGTTAGCTAAGTGAACTGTTTATTTTCCTGTATTTCTATAGGAATTTCCTGCTCGGCTAGTTCCCTCATCTATCATACGAGACAGGAAGCTCATGAATTAGAGCTGAAACACCCTATAGCAGCCTCTATACTAGTTTAGCAGTAAATTTTGGTAGAAATAAACAGCTCACAATACAACAAAGAAGCTACATTTTAATTCCATTGAAAAATAGTTTTTATATGGTTTTCATGAATTTTACTATCGTTTTATTTCCTGCTGAATTTCCATTTTGGGTTTCATAAAAAAATCATATAGAAATTTTAAAACTCTACTTTCAAAGTATAATGCAAAATTTGTAAAAAAAACTTACCAGTCAAAGCTGAGCCACTTGGGAAACACCATGAGGAGCATGTTGAAGGCTGGCAAGTAGGCAAAGGTGAGAAATCTGGTCATCAGCGATTTGGACCGGGCCGCAGGGTTGTCGCAGGAGGCGAACTCAGGCACTTGGCCGCCCATCAGGTACAGCCTGGTCTGCAGCAGGACGCCCAGGCCGGCCGCCAGCACCAGCAAGCTCTCCGACAGGCCGCGGTTCACCCTCTGTAACAAATGAGTTGAAAGCTGCGTTATTGGCCAATTCGAATGGAAATTTTGTAACAATGATTGCTTATTCCCGTCTCGTAACTTTTGACTGCAAAGGAATAAAATTTGACTGGGTCGTCACGGCACCTGCCATAAAAGCAGAAATCGCGGCCGAAGCCGCAAATATCAAGAAATATAAAGAGAATCAAAACGACGAGCAAGCATTAAAGGCCGGGTTATTAACATAAACATGCCAATGCGCTAGCGCGAATATGGTATTGAAGCCGCACGGAATGTGTATGGAAATGTGCGTTTGAATATTCAGAAATGTTGAAAGCCAGAGTTGCCCAAATCGCTGCTGTTTGCGCGTTAATGACCGAGCAGGGACTCGATATATTCGGCAGAGAAAAGCGATAATGTGAGCTATTTCGTTAGCGAGTGAAAAGTGTCTAAAGGGGCAATGCAACGAGGAAGCAAAAATTAAAATAGAGGCTTTTGATTTCTGTTTAGCCTAAGTAGAAATAAATCATTTGGGCTGCGCGCGTTTAATTTAATTAAATATATTTCTGGTATAATTAATGAGAACGAACCATGGACCAGCTGTGTTTACCAAGAAGTGGTTTTTCCTATTAAATTAAAAATTGTGTAAATACCGCAGAATTTCATGATTATTGAAATTTTACCGGAATTAATTAATTATGAGCCTTTACACTTTGATAGAAAACGGAAATGAAACAATTTAAAAAAAAATACAATATCCTTTTAAGGGACAATAAATAAACCAAAATGCACAGTCCTTCGATCAAATTCTCAATTTTTATGAAGCCTTATATAAACTGTGACTTCGTTTTGATAGGACGTGGACCATATTTCTGTTGCAAAGCTTGCATTTTTAGCAAAAAATCTAATATCCATCAGATCCTATAGCTGGTAGAAATAGAGAGCTTAGTAGCGGAGATAAAAAACAAGTTCGCCTCATTTAAGCAGAAATTTTTCCGCGTCATTTGTCGTTTCCCCGATTTGACAAGAAAATGTTCGAGTCGCAAGCAAGCAAGCAGCATCGAGCTTGACTTTTTCCATCGGCAAATCGCGTAGAGCACTGCCCCAGTCTGCCGGGCGGGCGAATGTGTTCGAATGCGCTGCAGCAAAACGTAACGGCGTGTAATATTGTGTTGCTGAGCCATTTGGCAGGATTTGAATTGTCACTCGAGCCTCATTAGCCCAAGGAATAAAGGGTGAAAGCTGGCTCTCAGCAGCGCACAGACAGACACGCGCGCGCTCGAAAAACATGAAAACTGCGCGCCGCTCAGAGTTAATCAAACGAGTGGCGCGTCATTAAACCGCTCGAGTGTGTCTGTATTTTATGTACATCTGCAATGGATACATTATCAAAACTCGCTTTTTCTGTTAGCTCCGGCACTCAGTGTGTTTCTCCAGCTGCGGACTGGATGACAACATTCAAAATCTATTTCAAATGGTGCAATGTCTATAATAATATAATGCGCAGTTGGCAAATTGCATCAGAGAAAAATTAAGACACACATGGAAGTGATATAAATATTTATTGTTTGTTTTTTGTACTTATTATTTATAAAGCCTTTACTTCATTTTATTGTTCATTGTTTGTTGTACATATGTTTTAGTTGGTGTTAATGTATTGTTTTGTGTATTTGAATACGACAAAAATATAAGGTAATAAAAATATTTTACCAACGTTTGGAAATCCGTTCCAATGAAGCCGTTTAAAAATGTATTTATAAAATTAAATAGACCTTTGATTTCTATAGGGATTTATTTTCCAAACTCGCATTTGCAGCACTCAACCCCTTCAATTTGTTTTACTGGCGGCCCAGTCCGTGCCTGTCACGACTGCTGACCGGATGCATCCAGACAGCGCAATTTATATGTGTATTAGTCTACATACGCTTATTAATAATGATGCAAATTAAACGCTCGACGGCGAGCAGCGTAAATCATCATGGTTGCTATATTCAAATGCATGCAATATCGCAGCCTTTTTGCCGATGCACGGCCTAATAGTTTGCTCTAATTAGATGAAATATACTCTCGGCTGTCAAAGTGATGTGCCGAGCGGATTGTTTCAGCCGACTAATGGACGGCAGCGTGTCCGAGGGGAAAAACGCAAATTGGTTCGGTTAAAACTCAATTTAGGAAGCGGAGGAGCGATATTTTAGCCAGTTGAAAAGGCTAAAAATAGCTGTCAGACGAGGGAAAATGGCACGCTTGGTGCTTCAAATAGGTGTGGGAGAGGAAAAATTACAGGTGAAATGTGGGCTTTCATTTTGGGTTAGTCGCTCGAAAAATAATTATTTCCAAATAAACCTTACTCTTAATGCAGTAACACAAGAATTGATTTTAAAGCATTTGCATTTCAACACAAAATAGACGGCTCTTTTAGACGATATTTTGTTCCATTTAGACTCTTTTTAAATCGGTTTTGGAGCCTATTCAAACGGTATTTCTATCCATATGTTAGGTCAACTTTATAACTTTTTAAAAAGTCAAATTCAGTTGTTTTTTGCACAAGAAGAGTGAACAATTTTGATCAAATTGTTCGATTTAAGATGCAAAATTCAGTTAATTTTATAAAAAAGTTAATTCGTGATCATTTCATGCCAAATTGCAAAGCAGACGACAGAGAAAAAATGGTTGATACAAAATGTGTATTGTTCTAGTTTCTTAATACCAATAAATTAAAAGTTAAAACGAATCAAAAATATCTATCCCAAAATAATAATTAAAATTATATTTCACTTACAATTTTTATGAGTATGAATGAATGTGAGAATTATATGAGTAAATGCATTTTAATATGTGCAAAAAGCTCAGAACTAGAGCCTGAAAAAATATAAAATTGACAGTAAATCAAGTTTAAATTTCAAATTTTACACCAAAATTAATTCAGTCACTCCGCATTTGCTAATAAATATAAATTATTTTTAAAGTATTTCAGCAAGACATTAAATTTTTATCTGTGTGCTACCCTATAAATTTTTCTTTTTGTTGTCAGTATGTTTTCCTCCTTTATGTCTGTTACTGCGTGAGATAAAGATAACGCAAAACGATTGGTGGGTCGAAAATGAAGCCAAAAGTTCAGGTTGATATTACAAAAGACGCGATCAATAAGAGCGACGACGGACCATGTGGATTTTGAACGACCATCCCGAGAGTAATGTTTCAGCAAGCTCCGCGTGTTTTCATTGCCACTTTGGTAGCTGTAGCAGCGGGGGTTGGTGCGACGCGAATAAAACAAGAAAAATCGTCCGTCAGCAGTTAAAAGTACACTAGCGAGAGACATAAACGGGTTGGGGAATGTTGGGCGGGTGGTGTTCGGTCGCAGGTATTATTAGCAGGGTGGTAAACACAGCAGGGCGTGGTCGGGGCGGGTGGGTTGGCGGCCAGGAGGGCTGCTCTATGCCCGACTTTCTCGAGAGCGCCGAGAGAAAGAGAACGAGAGAGAGAGAGAGGAACGTCACACCAGCAGTTTCCCAGCGACAACAAGCGTGGAATACAAAACAGTTGCTTGACTTATGGGTGCCGCAAAACACACATAATATGCTCGCTCGAGATGATGAAGCAACTGCTGCAGATCAATATTGAGAAGGGAAAGCTCCCCATATGTACAACAGGCATATGAACCAAACTTTTTGCACAATATGCAAAAATTGGAAAACAAATTATAAAATAGTTATTTTGAACAGATCAATTATTTTAATTTCCTCATTATAGTAGTGTTTTCAAAAATGAACTTCAAATTTTTAAAAAAATTTTGTGTAGGCTGTGAAGCTTACTTAACAAACAGCAAGCGAAATAAATTAATTAAAAAATAATTTTAAGATAGCTAAAATTTACTTGCAAACTTTTAATACAATTATACAAAATAGGAATTTTCAGAGTGGTGAAAATGATTAAAATGAAGAAACAGAGACTCAAATGAAACGAAAAAGCACTTGACTTTTTGTTGTGTGGTGAATTTATTTCAGCATTGTCATTTGTCCGACCAACTTGTGAATTTCCCCGTTAATTCAGATTGATAATTTTATAAAAGATTTAAAAAAAATGCTATTCGGTACCTATGAGGAGAAACCGAGTTTGCAGTTTTGAAGAGAGTAAATTTTTAAAATGAAATTTTTCGCATTATTTGCAATAAAGAGTGACGATTAACTTAATTTGGACATGAATTCCCCACAGCCACCTTGCTTTTGACCTGTGGTTGGCCCCCTGAATAGGCACTCTACGCTGTTCAAGAAAGAATTTTATATCCATCCATTAGAGAGGCCATTGAGGAGAGGCTGATATTTGCTGCAGAAGAGGACGGAAGGCACGTATCGCGCCACTTTTTGGATCGCTCCTTAATTAAAAAGAAAGTATCCGTTTCACCGGAGAGGGAAAAGTTGGGAAATTAGGGAAACTTTGTCGGAATTGTTGCTCTCGTCTGAGGCAAAAAAAGACGGTATTAACACACGAATATGGGACGGCAGAGGAGCGAGAAGAGTCAAGTTGAGCGCCGAAGGGCAGAAAGAGAGCCGTATGTGGTGGTGGTGGTGGTGAAGGAGAGAGCGCCGCGTCGAGTTCTATTTCATCAATCTGATGCGTGCTGTGTTTGATTTGCGGCAGATTCTCGCTAGCAGCCGTCCCCACTGCCCAATATCACTCGGCTGGCTGCTGCTTTTTCATCTCCACTACCGGACAAACATCATACTGCTGCGGCTCTCGACTCTCGCTCTTATATTTATCTATCATAAAAATCTAGGTAGACACCCGCGACGCTCAGTTAAAAATTATCTTTCAAACTGATTCTTTTAATATGTTTATTAATGCGCAATCTTACTGGCTTTTATATCAATGCATGGTATTTCCCTGAAATCATTTTCTTTTTTATAATGGTTTCTATAACTCTATTACAGAAAATGTTGATTTGCTTTGTGTGCTGGTAATGATAAATTTTGTTCATTTTTTGTATCGTGGAATAGCGAAAAAACGCCAAATGTTAATTTTAAAATTAATTTTCTTAATTTTTAAGGTGACATGATAAACTAGAGATTGATTTAATATTAAAAATAATAAATATAACATAAAAATGGTAAAAATTTAATACCAATACATGGATCAATTAAACATACCTGGCTAAATATCTTAATCCAACAGCTTGTTAGAACTCTCGCATTTCCGTTTATATTTTTGAGTGCTTTATTTGTAACACGGTCATCTATAGGGTTTCCCGGAAAAATCTGATTCTTATTTTCTAACTTCTCGTTAAACTAAGCCCCCTAATCACTTAATTCGTAACTCATGTCAAACAAAATATGTTTTTCACTCTTCGATTTTATATCCGGTGTTTAATGTTGTGTCACGAGGAAAAGTTTTTTAACAGAGCAACTGTAGGACTGTGGGATAGCGACTATACTTCAAAGCACGCTTTACGATTGCGTTACAATGTCATAAAATTTTCTGCGAATGGAACATTCACCTGTCAGTCTGCTATAAAAATTCAGCGCAAAAACTTCCTTCTGAAAAAGAAAAGAACTGTAAAAGAACTCGTGCTTTCGATTATTTTCACGCGACCGGTCTGCAGCTCGCGTATGTCAAAAAGATCAAAGACAGGGTGGGGCGTCGCGGGGCTCTGATGCGACAAACAGCCTGACGACGAGGCCTATATCGCCACACACGATTCGTTTTCGAGCAAATTTTCATCATATCCCGGCATTGGGAGCGAGAGAGAGAGAGAGAGAGAGAGAGAGAGAGAGAGAGAGAGAGAGAGAGAGAGAGAGAGAGAGAGAGGCTGGCTGGCACACACTCAATGATATCTTTTCACGTGCCTGCTCCAGGGATTTGAGCGGAAATGATGGCTGCGCTGCGACTCGGCTGCTTTTTGCGCTCTCAACGACGCCGCCACCGCCGCCGTTTTTACTCCGGTGCTGCTGAATTACACCGCAGAGGCAGCTGGACTTGAGGGAGTTAATTAACAAAAGTTTGCCGAGTGTTCTCTGCCCGCTTATTATTTAGATGCGCACTGCATACGATAAATACGTACGAGACGCAGCAAAAAAGGCGAGATAGTGCGCCCGCGGTTTCAACGCCCGGGCCCGAGGGGAGCTGCCTGCTTTTAATGTTTATGCAGCGCAGTAATTTATTTGTTTGTACGCAAGCACAAAAACACAACGGCAAGATGCTATCGGTGACGTCACCAGTTAATTTGGCTCGGAAAAAATTCCCTGCTCTCTTATCTGTGTTGCACAGCCTGTTAGCTGCTAGTTTGTTTCTCCCCCTCTGCGCCGGGGGGTTTTCTATTTCGCGACGCATTATTTGTGTATTTTCGACCGAGAGAAATTGCCCTCCGGTCTTGTTTGCAATTTATTTCGTCAATTGTAGATGTGCGGGGGAGCTTGCGTATATAAACAAACAGGTTGCTAGTCGAAAGAAACGGTAGCTCTGTCTTCTGGGCTGATCAAAATATTTACATGGGAACAGGAGTAAACGTGCGCCGCGTTTTATGGTTTTATTCAAATCGAGCAATTTTGCAGTGCCCGCGAACGCCACCAGATGGGTGACATGAAGCTTGGCCTTTGATGTCTGTTCTTCGTACTAGATTCACGTTTCACTGAAATATACTGGCTCGAATTTACGTTTCATGACCAAATTCTAGTGGAATAATTTAATCACGATATTGAAAATTTCCATAGACAATGTATTAAATCAACATTCTTCTTGAATTTTGCGATTTTTTGTATTTGGAAATGATTTAATTTAAATTACCACTCTTTCGGATACACACGCATACTTGATGAGAATTGATAAGCAAAATCCAGGAAGATCCTTGCTGTCAATACATAAATTAATTCCTACGAATTTAGTTAAAGGTAAAATTTGTGTAGGTAGAGTAGTAATTGTTGTAGAAAAGTGGCTGCAAAGTTGGTGTGCTTTCAAATAGCTGTCTCCCGGCCTACTTTGCAAGAGCCACCTTTCCCCCTCTTATCACCTTTACAACTCGACCCCTCTGTGCGGTCAAAATAAAATCTAGTAGTGTAGTGAAATAAAATCTTATTTTATTTCACTACATATTATATAGCTTCCCCAAAAAGTGTCATGAACCGTCTCGATGAAATCTGCCAAGAAAATATGGTCAAGTGCTGTAAATTTTGGAGTATATAGGAAAAAAACTTTATCTCCAGCAAGATCCTCAATTCAAAATTGCACAACACATTGTAAATCTAACAATTTAATCAATTTCTTACTGTGACCAACAATGTATTTTCAATTGTTGCCCTGTATTAATCCCCTTTAAAGTAACATTTTGAAAGGCTAGAATTATCTCTAACATAAATCAAATTCAGCGAGTTGGCAACAACAAAAAAAGTGGTAAAGTAAATATTTCAGGAAAAATTCATTGGGAAAAAATTATTGCTATAGATGCAAAGAGGAGAAAGAAGGTTGCTGTTTAGTCGACTGCTCTGCTCTCATTGTGTGAGTACACTTTCATATTCAAATGCAATTGCACCTGAATAGCAGCGAGTAGCGTGCCACCCGCACAACCGAACCTTTGTTTCCGTCCGTCGCTGCGAGAGAAGAAGCACGCGCGCGTAAACAACAAAGTGCGCTTTTTTGTTCCAATTGTCCCGGTGGCCAGTGGGCTGAAAGCGTTTTATTTCCGCCTTGCATATTTATTTTATTCTCGCAATGAGAGAGCGAGCGAGGGAATGCCGCTGGCAGAACGCGAAGGGTTTTATTTCGCCCGCGCTCTCTAATCCCCGTTTGAATAATTTGGACCGAAATTTACAATTTTTATGGCCGCTTTTAAGTGGCCCGGCCGGTTTTATTACTGCCGGCAGTCTTAAGTATGTAAATTGTTGAATAATGAATGACACTGCGCGCGCGAGTGCGAGCGCGGCCTGCTTGAATATTCATCGCGACGCTGGCTGTTGTTTGGTCAGCACTCCCAATTCGCCGGCAGATAAGGCACATTCCAATTTTGTGTTTACCGCAACACTCGCACTCTCTACGCAAATCATGCCTTATCTCGTTTTTAATCCCGCGCACTATAGCCCAAAGCTGGCGTTTTCCGCCTCAAGGACACTTTGCTCGATTCACAGCCACGTGTGCGAAATCACCGCTTTGTCCCGCTTTTTGCGCCACTTGCAAAAAACAAGCAAATCAATGCGTACGCTTTGTTTCGCGCAGCACGAAGGTGAAGTGAATTTGGACTTTAATGGTGCTTAGTCAAGATCATTTCAACAAGTCACTTCTTTGTTTCACAATATAAATTAATTATTTGCGACGGAACACAAACTTTTAAGGAAAGTATCCGTAGATGTAAAATAATTAGGTAAATTCGGAAAAAAGTGAGGTAGAATAAGAAATAATTGTTTCTCGTTTTAAAATTTTGTATATGGATTTGCTTTTTTATGAAAGCTATTGGTATTGGTTTTCAATTAGTTGCGGATTTTATTTTTTTAAACAAATAAATGAGCATAAATTTATTTTGCCCAAATAATATCGAACAAAAATTATAAATTTTGACTGCCGAGCATTTTAAGAGGCTTTAAAATTAATCTTTCTCTTTTGAGCTGTTTAAAAAATCCTTGCTAAAGTGGTCGGGCGAAGTGAAGAAGGGCCCCTCTCAAGACCCACGCAGCATTTGTTGCATAGGCAACCGGCTCATCAGTTACGACGCCCGGGTTGCATACTGTTGCAAAGAGGTGATTAAGCTCAACCGTGTGCGGGCGTTGATTGCGAAATATCACCGAGCGAGTGCATCGTTTAACCATCGACTGACCTGAGCTCGCAAGGCTAAGTGTCATTGAAGGTGTAGGCTAATCGAGTGGAAACTTTCATTACATATGCATTAAGCTGTGGTCAACTTACCAAGTAGATGGTAATGAACATAGAGAGGGGATTATTTAGCTAACAACACAATACATATTTGTTTAATTGATGATGATAAAATAATATTTACTTTATTTGACCTAATTGTGGCTCAAACTATATCCTCAAATAATTTGACAACTTTTCAAGGTAGACTGGAGATAAAACGTTTTATCAATGGAATTGAATCATCTTAACGTGCATTTCTGTAAATATACAGTCAAAATAAAATAATATTTAAGTTATTTTCCGTCAAAAAGTTTGAATGATTCCCATCACATAATTTAATACTAAAGAATTTTTTCGTGTAGCTTAACAACTCTCGATATCCAAATTTTCTTGAGAATGGAGCCATTACTCACGCTTCGTTCGAATATTTCGACCTTGACGCAACAAAGTTATGGCAGAAAGGGATAATTTGCATTGTTTGAAACAAGTCGAGGGCAAACTTGGCGCTGACGGTTGTGCATACAAATTTTCACGATCGCTTGCCCATTGGCAAATTAGTAGTCGGCGCTGCTCGAACAATTAGTCCGAGAGTTATTCATAGCGGCGGCTGAAACTTTCGCAATTAAAGACGCTGCTGCCGGCGGCGGCGGAGGCGGACAGCCGAATGTGGCGCATGCGTCGCGCATTCCTGCCGCCTGCAATTTCGGCTCTGTGCTGTGTTTGTTATTGCACTTTGCGTGCGTGCGAGTGAGTACAATGGGCGGCGTGCCTAACCTGTTGGCTGCCTGACGGAATGCTAATAACGCCGAAAAGTATGCAGACCGTCGTGCGCGGCGCCGGCAGCCACCCCCCGCCGTCGTCCCCCGCACCCGCAACAATCGATATCCGCCTTCTTGGGTCGCAAGACCATTGTTGCTGAGACAACATTACAGCTCACGCGACCCGACAGCTTTGGATTGCTTTCTTTGCCGTCCAACCGTCCAGATTCTTGCTGTCATTTCTCAAACTGATTTATTCTCCACCATTTATAAACCTTTCAGATACTCATTTGAATATAGTCATGCTAATTTAATGCACGTTTTATCTTCTTAATATTCTGAAGATATTTTTTGCATTTAAACTGATCAAGTCACGGGGACAAAGACAAGCATCGAAATTTGATTTTGAAAACGGAATAATATGTTGTTTGGGATCGTAAGCTTGGGTCCTGAAGCCTCTGGTCGCTTTGCTCTTGGTATGGGTGCGCAAGTTAACATCCTTACTTCGTAGGTACATGAAAAATTGAATTTATTTTTGTTAGATTATTAGAAAAATGTTGCAACTAAAATTCTATCAATTTACAGATAATAAAAAATGTACTCCAAAAGATTTCTTTGTAGACAGGATATTGACTGTTCAAGGCAAGTGGCCCTTGAGTGGGCTGGGTCCCTGAAATGTGCGGCCTGGTGCGCCCATGTTATCCGTTCGCGGTGTTATTGGGACCCGGGTTTCAGCATTCGTGCTAGTGCAGTGCGCGCCCTTCCCGGTCCTCGGACAGGGATAAAAAGAGCAAAAAAGATGGGCCAACTATGATACTATTAATAGCATTAATTTGGTATGACCGGACAGAGTCTTGGTTGTTCTGTGCACTTTTCAATGCAGAACGCGGAACTGTTTCATTTTATTTGAATTTACGACAGAATTAAATTTCCTTCATGGATAAAACTGTGTTCTTCGATCCAGCAGTAACATCAATTTGTTTTCATTTTCACATTCGTGACATGGTTCAAAACCTTCTAGTTAAAAAAAATCATGAATTAAGCACACTGAAAATACCCGATTTTACCATCCGGTCATGGTATCTTTTTAAATAATGAGTTGTGGCTATTAGATACACGCGTTGATGTATTTCGGAGCTTGAATGTCTTGCGACAGTGTATTTTTAGAATGGTCTCAATTATTTGATTTTGTACAACAAAGATTGCTTTACTATAATTGGTCCAATCAAATATTAAATGTGGCTCTCATTGTCAATGAGTAGACTCACAGCAAGAACTTCCACCCCGTCGGTTCCTTTTGAGCAGGCCAAATTACCAAAAATGTCTCGCCTGGATAGAAAAGGCTGCTTTCCAAGCAGTCGTCGTCGGCTGTCTACATTTATTTGGTAAATCGGGTGTGAATGGCTCGAGAACGGCCCTTGGCGCACCAAGTGCCCTCGGCGTAAAAGCTGTCTGTCTGCTGGCGACACGGAACTTGCTTGCTTGACACACGTCATTCACGTGGGTCCACTTGAGGGTTCGCCTATTCTTGCCGTCCCTCGTGTTATTCAACACAAAAATTAGGTATAATATTTATTTCTATTGGCGCTGCAGGATATCTGTATTAATTGAATTTTTATGCACTGTGTGTTATTTATCCAAGTGGCCGAGAGAGATGTGAGACGCATTTATTTAATTGAAAAAGGCGTGCACTAATTGATTACTTCGCAGTCTGTTCTTGAAAGTAATGGGGATTTGAATTAAGAATCAATTAATTCCAGCTCAAAAGATTGTTTCATTCCCAGAGAAACACTTCTATTAGACGCGTTTCATTTTGTCTTATAATTGAAATATGCTTGCTGATATATAAGCCATAGTGTAATTCCTGTTGGCTGAGAAAATATATCCGGCGCGGTGTTTGCGGCGAACTATCGTCTGGGTGTTAACGATGAATTACCATGCAAATGCACGGGCAGGCACTCAGCGCTACTAGTTTTGCTGCCTCAAAGAGGAGCGAGAAGCAGGTTATGAGAGAGAGAGAGACCGAGTGGCTTGACGGATTTGCTCGGCGGTAGCGAGCAGCCTCCGCTAACGACGGTCGTCGCGAGCCGCGCTCTGCAGACCAAAGAGCCTCGGTGTATATGTATTCTAGCCAGCATAGAGTGGAATTCTTTGATGATATACACGACCATAATCGGAGGAAAAAGCAGGTCGGGAGAGAGTGGATGGAATTCTATAAATAAAGAATGATAGACAGAGAGCAGAGCTTTTCTCTCCCCGCGAGTGGAAAGGTTCGAATCCATTTGCTGTCATGTAAATCCGAATGCCGGCTTGGATTTTGCCCGATAAGCAGAGTGAAAGCAGATCTGCAGAAAATTATATCACTCTGCGCGATGCACGGATTTTTTGATTGCTTTTGCTGCTGCATGGCGGCCCGGGTCTTTTCTGTCTCTTTGAGTGCTGGCATTCCAGCGAAAGCACTTTATTTGTTTGCTCTGCTCTGTCTCGATACAAGCACGCTGGATGAAATATGCAGCAGGAATTTTGAGAGGTCGCCCAGAGACACGCGCTTTCAATTGAGTTTTCCGCTCACTTGCCGACCCAAGTTTTAATATTACACACTCCAGCGCATTTTTTAAATATTTAACTCTCTACAGCTAAGTTGCAAGGAAAAAAAACAATAAAAAACTTTTCAATAATTGATATTGCAAACACGGGATTTTTAGCAGCGAATGAATAAAAAGACTTTATTTAGTTCTGGCACATGTGTATGATATTGATTTTTATTTTATTAAAGAAATTCCCCCTTTCATCTGGGAAAGTACACTTGTTTAATCATGAATGTAATAAAACAAGAGCTTTTGTCAACCTCTAACGATTGTCACGTAATGCAAGTTAAAGGTAGTAAGGGTGGAAATAGATTAAGCGATAGGCTAACTAATTTAGGGTGAACGAAACTACCCCCGGGAGCTCGATTGCAAATTATGCAATGCGTTTAAGGGCAAACACACAAAGCTGCTTGGACAATGAGGAGACGATATCATTCACGTGTCTAATCCGCAATAATAGACCGTTCACTCCCCGGTGAATAATAAATCAAAAGCGGTGCTCGCGGGCGGCGTGTCATTAAGCTAAAAGGTTTACTGCCTGCCGCACACACCGACAATTCCGCAGAACAGCAAAGAAAAATGATATCGCAGCGACGGTGTAATCGATTTGTTTCTGGAAATGACACACACGAGTCAGCAGGGCAAAATATTGACAGACTGCTCACTTGGAACTGGAGGCGGCGGAAGGGAAAAAAGCAGAGGATCCACCGCATCCGTATGAAGGAGCAGAGTGGAAAACGGCCCTTTATTTCAGCGCGTCCTCATTTCTGCGAACGGACATCAAAGTAACGGAATGACGGCCATTTGCAGCGTCGCCAGACTTAAAAATTTATTTCTTATTCGCTCCTAAAAGCTGACGACGTTTGTCGAGGCCGTCTAGCCAGGTGATTTGACAAGTGGATCACTACATGAATTTCGCCGCGAGGAAATGCAAGAAAATATAATAATTTATTTTTCCTCCCTTCATAAAACCACCACTTTTCTGCTAACACATAAAAACTACAAATCAGCAAATAAATTTGGCGTTGTTCGGCGTACAGTATTTTATTTTGAAAAATATGTTGCTATTCATAAACCATCATTGATTTGTATTCACGTAGAAAACTGTCAGTATTTTCAATCTGGCCTTAGTAACCAAGAGTTTGAAAAAAAATCAAATATTCATGGAAACTTGCTAATTTTGATTTTGCCTAAAATTGTCCTAAAATGCCCAAATTAACCTTTTTTAACTCAGTAAAATACATTTTTTTTTCGATGAACTGACTTTAAAATCTAATATCTTGGACCTCAAATACATTCGTGAATTTATTAAAAAATCAACTGATACTTCTAAGCCTTAATTTAAATTCTTATGTAATAACAATTTTTCATTTAAAGCAAACATATTACGTTAGCAAAACCAGCGATGTAGTATATTTCCTCTTCGTTTTTATCTTAGCGGAAAACGCGTCCGCTTGATGGATGGTGGGTACACAAAAAGCGGCATTAAATTTCAGCAAAGATAAGTGCGCGGAGGGGGCGAAAAAGTGGCGACGAGTCAAAACACAGGTGCAAATCCGCGCGGTCGGACGATAAGTGGGCGCAGCGCAGGCTGAGTTATTTGCTCCGTGGGAGGAGGCTGGCGTTGAGAGTTATTATTGTTATCAGCAGCAGCAGCAGCGAGTACGGTGGGCGGAAAATGCAATCTCGGTCGGCTTATCAAAGGAGACAAAACACAGAGAGAGACAAATCAAAGACACGGGGCAGTCATTAATTAGAGGCACGGAGACAGACACTAGTCGCGCGCCTCAAACGGCAGAAAAAAACACGGATAATTGCCGGCGCGGCGGCGATGGCGGCAGCGACGGTGGTCGGGGAGCAGGGCCGCGCGCGTTAATTAATTCGCTTTGCAAAGACTACGTGTGCATGCAGGCCGGAATTAGCCGAGCGAAGACGTCAAAGTAAATATGCCGCTCTCTCGCTCGCTCTGGCCCAGCCATCGAATAAACTTTAGTAATTCGCCACAGCGTTTTGGCCTGGATGGCTCTTTTCGCGCGTGCTGTTTGCCTTTCCACCAATTTCGTGTGTCGCAATTAATTTACAAATTGCTACGTCCACCCTTCACATGCTGACAGCACTGTTACAATTCACTTAAGAAGCAAGTTTGCCCGCTGAAACATTTTATCAGTTATCCTCTTGGACTCTCAAGATTTTTGCACGTGAGGCGCGAAGTAACAGTGATATATATGTTAAATTTTATTTAAGAAAATATTTTATACATTCACGTACGAGACTTAATTAATAATATTACAATTTTCAATAATTTGATTTGTTCTGTCCTATGGCAAATTAATATTCTTGAAGGCATGTGCAGACATGGTTATTGCTTAATATTAGATTTTTTAGATTTGATATGGCTATTTCATTTTGATCACAGTTTATGTAGAGTTCCGGGCTATCTTTGAACCGATTCATTCAATCCACAATTCTTACCAGATAATTTGTATTTACAATTTTTAAAGCAACCACTTGCAATGCTCATTTTTTATTTTTTAATGCTCTGGTAGCTTTCCCTTTGAAAATCCACTCGAAATATCTGATACAGAAAACCAGCAGCTATTTGCACAAGGGAAGATAATTTTTGAGATCGATAATTTTCTAAAATCCGACTCTTTTGCGCTAAAAAGCAGATGAAAATAAATCACTATTTTCACATTTCTCTATACTTTTGTTTGTTTTGATATAATTTCAATTATTTATTCATTTCAATGAATTCGTTAAATATAAATAAACATATTTAAGGTTTATTTGACCGAAAATTTTATTCAAACAACACAATATTTGTGTTTTCACAAATCATGCTTATATTATTACGAATAATGCAATATCTAATTTTTCCTCCTACTAAATATGACTTGATTGCTTGCTGCCAACAAATACAATTTTACTCGCTGATTACCAAATGCTTATTAGTGTGTACTTTTAGACATTTTGTGCTTTCCACAAATGAATCATTGCAATACAAACAAAATCCATAAACAAATCAAAATTTATTGAATCGAAATAAAATACTGAGGCAATAATTCCAATAATTCTGACGTTGCCAGGTCACTCCAATGTTGATTTAATCAGCAGTCGGCCGCTAATTCATTCCGACCAACAAAATTGGACTAACGTGAGCAGATAAAATGCAAATCCAGTCCCTTGCACGGCCGAAATGAATAACAAATTGAGATAGCAAGCCCCGCGCGTGCTGATCCCCGACAAAGTTCAGAGGTCTGTTTGCCTTGCTGGCGCTGCGTTTGTGTTTGTTTCTCGGGGCGCACACCGGCAATTTGGCGGTGTAAATTTTTTTCCTCCTCCATCGGAGCCGGATGATCCGTCTTGCACCTGACAAATAGCGAAATCTGGCCAAATATTGACTCAGGCGAGCATCCGCCGAGCGAGAGTCATCGAAAACGTGCGCCGAATGCCTTATTTACCGCGCGCCGCGCCAAGCCAGTTTGGATTTCAGCCCCTGCACCGTCGAGTGCTGGTAATGGGCCTTATCGGCTTGTTCCGATCACTTTTCCGTGACTCGCAATGCGTTTACAGCGGGACCGGTGTGTTAGAATTGTGAAAAATTGGCTACCAAACCCAACAAATTCGCTCCTAACAGAGCATTGACCAAATCTGAATTGATTCGGATTCGAAAAATTGATTTTACCAATATTTTAAAAGGATTTAAATTTTTTAAGTAGATCCAGAACATAGTTTTGCTTTGGTTTGTATTCTAAATAAATAATCCAACCATCTGAGTTGCTGCTTGGTGAGTTGACAGTATGGTAAAATTGTAAATTAGGCTTTATTTTTTAATTAAAAATCAGATAAAAATACTACTGGCTTTACTGTGTTATTTTTTTAATTTTGCTAATAAAATAGACATTTTACAAAAATAAACCAAAAACTGTCTAAATCGGAACTGGTCTACCTAAAAACGGATCTACAATGTGTTTTAAGAAAGAGGAAAACTTTCACTGTTCTTCAGCAGTGTGAGCATTTTCTTTTCCACGTGGGTGGGCTGATAGAATTTTTATGATCAGCTCACAAACAAAGCAGCTGCGTGCTTTTCATTAAAATTTTCACGAGCCGAATGTGGAATTCGATATTGGGACTGGCTGAAATTGGCTGCACGCGCTCTTTTTGTTGCCTACACCAGCGGATGATTGAATTACCCAATTTTGCGTGTGTGTGCGGAATGTGTCACTGCCGCTTCAGCTTCCTACACCGCGCGCCTCGTTTATTGATTGAATTTCAATATACAGCGCGCATATTTTCTCTCTAAAGTGCGCGTGTTTGTATACCTCTCGCGAAAACCAATTTAGCGTAATTGCTCTCGTGCTGCAACTGATTTCGTCGAAAATATATTCATTAATTTCGTTTGCCAGTGACTTGATGTTTCTGTGTATGTGTTGAAAACAAACAATTCCCAATGATTCATTTAGTAAATAGAACTTTAACAGGCTTTTCAACAAGGGTGTGGAAATTGTATGTCTTAGTAAATTGTATTGTTTCTGATCAGTTATATGTGGGTTCTATTTGATAATATGTTGTTTTATGTAAAAGTTTATGTAACTAATTTTGTTGGCTTCTTAGGAATTTAATTAAAAGCAAATATTTTTTAGTGCCTATAGGATCTAATTTAATTTTACTCGCCAGGTAAGCATGAAAATGTTTATATTTTTATTTTATTTAGTAACTGCTTTTGAAATTTAACTTTATTAGTGATTTCAATGAAATTTTTGCTAAAAGTAATCGAAAATTGCAAGCAAAACTATAAGAATTTTACCTTTCAGTTGTTTTAAAGCTGAAAAAATGTTATAAATTTGCATACCCCGAAAATGTGATAATTTGAACAGTATATCGCTACAGAAAACGTTTAGAAGCAGTTAAAATAGAGCCTATTTTTTGGCGAAAAAACTGTTTCAAATTACCCTTTTGATTCTTTATTAAATTAATTGAGGTTGAACTTGAAACTTAGCTTGAAATTAAAACCCATCGAGAGAAGGAAAAAAGCAGAACAAAAGCAGGGTTGAGCTTCACCGCTGCAGTCTCGCGGGAACCAAATATGAAGCAGCCAATTATGAGGGGCTGCGGCGGAGCGACGAGGGGCGAGTCAGTCAGTTTGCTTTAAATTAAGCGTACATGGCAAATGAAGTTTAACGTGCAGGTAATAAGTTTGCTTTTAAAATTCTAGCTCCGATGCTGAGCGTATGGAGTATGGAGATGCGAGCGAGCTGTGTGGATAAAATTGGATAACCCTCGCTCGCTCAGCTACTCTTGCTATCTGGGCCGGCGTTTTATGTTTATAAAGCTCAGCGCCGAGATATAATGGCATTACTGGCGTCGGATAACCGTGAGGCAGCAGCAGAGTAAAGGCGACATGGCCAACACGTTCCGGATCAGCCTAAATTAAAAGAGTCACGCGAGCCGCAGATTTCAGAAAATTGCATTTTAATGGAAACGACGAGAAATTTAATCTCGGCCTGAAAATGGGTTCTGACACTGCTATTGATATACATCCATGATTACTTCTCTATAGTAGACTTTATTTAAGCGAAGCAATTTACAGCGTATTATTCCAAAAGCCAAAAAAAATTTTAGTACAAACATAACTAATAAAATGAGCCGCGCATCTCGTTTTATCAAAAGAATTTTTAAAAATTAAAATAATTCTGATGTTACTCGCTTGTCTTACTAGAGAAGATATTTGCGTGCAGCACAAACTAATGTAAGAAGTATGCGATATCTAGAAAAATTTAGATTTTTCATATCTCACATTAGTGTGTTTAATAGTAAATTTAGATTTTTAATTTTTTTTTCAACGATAATTTTCACAGTTATTGTAAACCATTGTATTAGTTGATTTAGCTTTATAGATATCGTTTTGTGTTGGATGTAAAATTAGAGAATTAATCTCAAATGCATATTGCACAAGTTTTGAAACAGTTGTTTTATTTTCTCCTTAAAATTTAACCTAGATAGAATATGTAATCAGCTATTAAGAGAATTAATTTCTCGAAGCGTCGAGACTTCACGAATAAGTTTGAAGTTATTTTGGCTAAAAGGTGTGTCATTTTGCTTCAATATTTAAATTTTATCACATTTGGTATGACAGACTGTAACTGACACGTAGTCCTTATTTGTATTCAGAGCTTTTGAATTGAATTTATTTCCTTTTAGCAAGAATTACATTCCACAAACAAAAGCTGTCCAGTTCCACTTGATTGTCTGCGACAAAAATGGTCGGCTCGTTCGTGTGAAACATTCAGTAATCACCCCGCTGCTTGTTCCATTTCACACTCGCGCAAACGGCAAACAACAAAACTCAAATGTCGGCTGGCGCGTTGATGAAAAAATAATGAACGCAGGTGCCGCCGTTCCGAAACACAGAAATTCCATCAGCGGGAACACGACAAAAATTTCTAGCCTGTAATTATCCGCTCGTGAGGGTGGCCAGAGATAAAAATGAGACATTTCGGAACAACACACTCGCACGCGCGCACCGTGTTTTGTGGAGCTGTACTTACGTCACTATGACGAGCGCATTAATAGTTGAAAATGTAATTTCGCAAAGAGCAAAATTTGTCTTTGTCTGGAAATGGTGTTTGGTCTGATGGCCGCAAGACCCCAGCTCAAAATTCTGTTCTCATACTTTTGGGAACAAGAATCGTTTACATAAAGATTGATGAGTTAAAAATCAATTAAATTTGTATGTTGGGAGGATGGATGGCAAAAAATTAAAATGAAGAGCCAAATTTGTGCACACGCTATCGTAATTAAACTATAATCAATTAATGCCGGTGAAAATATTATAAATTAATTTTTTTGAAAAAATCTGAATTAGAAATTAAATCTCATTTAGAAGCATGTTTTCAGGATTGGGCTCTTTAAATATGTGAATTGTTTGATTAACCACGCATATATCCATTATTTTTGTGTGTGTGTGTGTGTGTATATGCAGAATTTTTTTGATATAAAATTTAACATTAACCAAATGAGATCAGCATCTTACTAAAAAAGAGTGGTCATTCATTTCACTATCATTTGCATGCAATAAATGAAACTTATAGCAACAAAGACCCGTGATAAGTGACAAGTCTAAAGTGTGTAGCTTAATTCCTAATGTCAGACTTGCCGGCCACGAAATCAATCCTTCCAGCCTGGCACAGGTAGATGCTAGATTAATTGAAAAAGTGTGTAATTATGCTGGTGGCAGCAAACAAACGGGCGTATAAGTCACGTGTGTGCGTCTGGATGTAATCAGAAAGCGGGCAGCAAAACACTAAATGGCGTGTTTGCTTATCACGCGTGTCAATCGCTCTCAGGGGAAATATCCGAGCTGGAAAGGGGACGTAATGTGCGCGTTCGTTCTAATTAGATCGGCTGGAACGCGGTGCGCGCGCGGAGATTCGCGCGCGACAACGGCTAATTCGAGAAATAATTTATTCATATTATCCGCGCCGCCTAATGAGCGGCTCGAGAGCACTAAGCTAATTATCGTGCTTTCAGCGCGCATTGTTGACGGCAGGCAGCGCCAAACTGCTCTCGAGGCGCGAATCCGCGCCGTCTTGGCACACCTATGAAGGCTGATTTTAATTTTTGATCGCGCGCCGGTCTCTGCTGAGCTTTCAACTGGAAGTGCGTCTTTTAGCTCCACATTCGCCTGCTTGCAGGTGGAAATGTTGTGAGAGCGCTTTAATTGGACCATTTCCCTCCTTCAAGTGCGCAAGCTGCTTCTTCGACAAAAGGAATTTGGTGATTCTGGCTAAATTTTAATTAGCCGTCCACTTTTGAAGTCTGTTGTTTTTGCCAAGTGGTGATTGTGCAACATTTTGGAAAGGAACAAGACCGCTCATCACTGAAACTCAAAATTTGATATTTTGTCTGGTTTGTATAACAGTTTTCATATTATTATGGCAGCTGTAATTTAATTTGAATATTTTACAACCATGAAAGAACACTGGTCAGTAAAATTAAAATTTACAATGAATGCTTCAAAATATGTCTATCCCCAAATTTCTTTCAAACCTTGCTTAGTTAATGGCCTGATTTAAAATTTTATTAAAAGAGAATATATAAAAAATTGATAAATACAGTACATATCAGAATTGCATGTTGGCTAGAAAACGCATTTCGTCCTGGTCCCGGTAAAATTGCGTAACTTTCAACAACCAAACGCGAATTTCTTTGTTACAAGAAAAGGTCAACAATCAATTCGACCAGGACGATTTGATGCATTCGATCGTGTTGTTATTTCTACAGCAATATATTTTACAGCTAACAATACTCAATAGAGAACCTGTTGCTACAGTTAAAATTAAAATATTCACCAAAATTTTTATGTAGACCTTATTAATTGGTAGATTTTAATTCAAAATCTATCAATGGTTTATTTTCAAAAAGCTATTTGTTTGTGATGTAAATGTAGATTTAAAGACAGTCCTCACCACTTTAAAAAGCTTGCTAACAAAAAAATTACACAATTACCTTGGTCAATTTTGGCTTTAAATGAATCCTTGGTATTAGTTTATGCTTTGGCATTGAGGATATCCACGGGGTTTATCAATCCTATTTTAACTTGAATTACAACAGCCTCTAATTAAAATCCCATTGATTTTTTTAAATTTATCTTATGTCTTCAGGTCGCATACGGCATGATGGTATTATTTTAATATTTCTATCAAGAGGGAAGCTCTAAAGAATGTGATATACAGTTTAATTAATATCAACTATTACACTATGCACCAACTCATAAGATGAGTTCTTCAGTGTAATCAGTGTAATGAACAATGAAATATGCTGCTTTCCGCATGATGAGCAGAAGCTTCTGAACAATTTCCACGGCATGCAGGAAGAGCAGTTTAAATAGGTGTAGCTGCTGTTGAACAAATATAATCCGATGGAGCAGCGTCGGTCGGTTTCAACTGCAAACACTATCGGGCTAATCACGCACTCTCGGCACTGAATTATTGAAATGCAATTAACAGGGCAACCACATCGATTTGCAATTAAGTGCAAATATTTACCACACTGGCGAAGAAACACGCGCACGCTTCAACACGGCGCCGACGTGCGTTTCGCGTTCTACGTACACAATAACACACACACACGCAGCGTGCGTGTAATGATGATGAAATTCAGTGGCAGGCAGGCAGGCACCTCAGTGGCGGCGTGCCGCAATAATTTAATTCCGAGCCGCTTGTGCTGACGATCATTCGCCATGTATGCGAAATGCATTAATAAAACAAGTGTGTGCGCCGAGCAAACAGCTAATTTAATTAAGCCCGCCGCGTGTATGTATATATGCATGCTTAGAAACTCTTCTTTGCAGCAGCAGCGGCG
The DNA here is from genome assembly GCF_949628265.1 of Cloeon dipterum. Classification (NCBI taxonomy): domain Eukaryota; kingdom Metazoa; phylum Arthropoda; class Insecta; order Ephemeroptera; family Baetidae; genus Cloeon; species Cloeon dipterum. Next base: position 14,015,846 of record NC_088790.1, read on the forward strand.
GTACCAGTAGCGTGGTCACTCCTCAACACATTCCACCCGTGCAGTTCTAATTAATCGGCCAATGACGTACACGCCCCAAGCCTACCGGGAATTTGGCCAAATTAGTTTATTACTTTGTCGGCGGCGCCGTCCGCTCTGGGCCTGTTTAACGGCGGATATCTCTCTCTGGCTCTCCTCGGACTTTTCCAAAATGAACCGCTTTCGCGTTTTATTTGCACGGCCTTTTTCCTCCGCACACTACACCGGGGAGATGAAAATTGCCGGCCTGGGTTTCAACGGTACTTTTGTATTCTGCAAAAGCGGAAGTAATTGGCGAAAGCCTTCGTTTTTGTCTGCACAATGAAATTTCGCTTGAAAACTTTTGAGTGGGATTGAGCTTGTTTTAGGCAGCCATCTTGTAAGTCTTCAAGTGCACAAAGGGTCAGATTTATTTTTCAATCCGGAGCAAACAACATGGAATGATTTATTACGTATGGAAAAATAAAACTGACTCTATAATATATCCACTCTAACAAAAATTCATCAGGCTGTACTTTTATAGCGAATGTGAATTTAAGAAATTATACCTTTTTGATGCCTCTTTGTGTGATTAGGACAATTCAATTTACATCTTTGCCTTTTTCGCCTTTCCTTCTAGAAAAAGGAAACTTTTATATCCTACTTCCATCAACTAAATTGCAATAGCTCTGCAAAAGATTTTATTTATGCATGAAAAAGTGTGAAAAGTCGTTCTAGATAGTGAGAAACTTTGAGTAAAAGCTTTTCTTTCACCTTTCGCCGAAAAGCATTAAGAAAATGCATCTTCGCACCAACGACACGCGATGCAGAAGTGATGTCAGAATGCAGCAACGCCATATCCGAACGACTCTTCACTTATTCAACACGGCAGACTACAGCAGCAAATCCTAGTTGCGAAACGGTAATGCGATTGGCGCTGATTGTTCTTTAATGCCGCGCAGCGACTCGCGGTGTAGGCTCGTGCACGCTTCATTTGATTCCGGGTAAAAGTTTGCAGAGGATGAAAAAGTTGGTGATAATAAGTCAGAGAGCCGGCTCGGCCAATAATTGGAAGGTAAATTTGAAAAGACGTGGGTCGGGCCGAGTGCGTGCAGTGTGTGTGCGGCGCTAATCAATAGCGGCGGTGAGCGGAGCCGCTCTTGACTTTTTCATCACTTTACAATCTGGCCGACGCGCCAACGCCTTGAATACAAATCAGCCAGTCTGGTGCAAGGCTGCGCCAATTATGTCGATATTTTATTTACCCTCGGCTTGATCCCCGAATCTCGTAAAAAGCGGCAGTAAAAAGTTTAGCGCGCTGTTTTGCGTTTCCTCTTCTCGACGCCAGCCGCACACTTTTACGGCGCGATAATGAATAAATGAAAAAAAGAGCATTGCAAATGATTCCGATCCTTTTAAAAGAGAGATCTCACATATCACTCTCTTTCAAATGAGATGAGCACTTATTTCAGGTTTTCGTCCATATTGATTTTTATTAATTTTCTTTGCTGCACTTTTAACAGAATAATTGCAAAAATCGAATTATGACTTCGCTTAAGTTCTTAAAAAAAATAAACGGCACTTCAATTATTTTTTGCTTGACTTCGATTCTTCTCGTCGTAATCAATCCAATGGTGTGAAAATTATGAGGTAAATGTTCTTTCTGGATAAAATTAAATAAATCATGATTTTCATTAAGGAAACAGTGCTCGCCACTTGATTATCATGCAAACTTTGGAGCCGATTTCGTCACCGGGAAAATTTTAAACTCTTTCACACTTCACATGCTTGTTTTTTCCTCAACACTGATTTTGTTAACTCACATTCCATCGACTCTCTGAGAGTAACTCATTGGAAAAAGCATTTGGAGTTTGGGTCATAGCATAAATCAAAACCAGGTATTTTCTTAGCTGTGTAAAGTCAGTTTTAATACAGGGAGGGGCATAATTGAACGTTCAAAAAGAACTGAACACCCCGTAGCGTGAGGTTGGGGTAGGATCAAAATTCCAACGGCGCGTCGTTCAGAAGCTGTGAAAGTTTTTTTGGTGAAATTTTCAACCCTTTCGGCAGAGCGATTTCATCGCTGCACCCCAAAATCCAACTTTGAAAAAAGTTTCTTATGGGAATCCCATGTTAAACCACTTTGAAAAAAAGTTTCGAAAATTCAGCGTGCGAAAGTGTTTTTAAGACCAAAATTTTGCGCTGATTCCGATTTTGAGGTCCGTTTATTGTTCCGGAGGCCGGAGGGGTTGTTTTGTTGGGTGGGAAGCTTGGCTCACAGGGGATGACGGTCAAAATCAAAGTCTGCAAAACGTGTCGTGCCGCACATGTTTCCGGGGGGAAATTTTCCGCAAAAACCAAATTTGAGACTCAAAATTCGAAATTCTTAAGATTTTTAAGAAAATTCGGCCAAAATCCGAACATTTTGTTATCCTCCGGGAACCGCATTTCTGAGGCGGTCGAATGTCATACATCTCGACAAAAAAACATGAAATTCGGTTTGTGGGCACAAAACAAAGTGCTGAGCAGGAAAAAGTGTGGTTTTTGAAAATCAGACCAAAATTGTCCATTTTCATAAGGGGTCCGAGTTTGGCCTTGCAGCTCGGCACCTATGGGTCCGAGAGCAAAAATAAGCACAGGTTCTGAAAGCTGATAAAATTTGCAATCTTCTTCATGCGGAAAAGAAATTTCCTCCACCTTCGGATTTTCCGGAAAATTCCTGTAAAAAATCTCTTAACCTTATGGGAAAAGGAAAAATACCGAGAAAATTTTTTCAAGATAGCCAAAATTTAGCACAGGTCTTCATTAACTTCTCGTGAAAAAATAAAAACATTCGTGCAAGCCGTTTTCGTGCTGCGCGCGACTTCCCAAGTGTCCACCTGGAAAAACCGAAAAAAATCGAAAGTGTCCGAAAATTGTCGAGCTGCACATTTTTGAACTCGTCATGAAATGCTGATTCCAAAAGTGTCTGGTTTTTAAAAATCCGAGCATTTTTCGAAAAGTTACGCTATTTTTAAAAAGTTGAATTTTTCCAAAATGTCCTAAAATTTTCAAAAATCTATAACTTTTTCAAAAATGTTCTGATTTTTAAAAATCAAACATTTTTGGAATCAGCATTTCATGACGAGTCCAAAAACGTGCAATTTGACAATTTTCGGACACTTTCGATGTTTTTTGGTTTTTCGAGTTGGACACTTGGGAAATTGCGCGCAGCACAAAAACGGCTTGCACGAATGTTTTTATTTTTTCATCAAATGTTGATGAAGACCTGTGCTAAATTTTGGCTATCTTGAAAAATTTTTATCGATATTTTTCCTTTTCCTATAAAGTTAAGAGATTTTTTAATTGAATTTTCCGGAAAATTCGAAGGCGGAGGAAAATTTTTTCCTCATAGGGAAGATTGCAAATTTTATCAGCTTTCAGAATCTGTGCTTATTTTTGCTCTCGGACCCATGGGTGCCGAGCTGCAAGGCCAAACTCGGACCCCTTATGAAAATGGACAATTTTGGTCTGATTTTCAAAAACCCAAATTTTTCCTGCTCAGCATTTTATTTTGTGCCCTCCAACCGAATTTCACGTTTTTGTGTCGAGATTTATGACATTTGACCGCCTCGGAAATGCGGTTCCCGGATAGTAACAAAATGTTCGGATTTTGGCTGAATTTTCTCAACAATCTAAAAAACTCCGAACAATTTAGAGTTTTCAACCTCCAATTTGGTCTTTGCGGAAAATTTCACCCTGAAAACATGTGCGACACGACACTTTTTGCCGACTTTGACGTCGACCGTCATCCCCTGTCAGCCACGCAACCCTATACCCTCAAAAAACACCCCTTTTGCGCGACGATTTTAATCTCTGGACTGTAATTGATCTTCCGCAGGTCGCGCAACCTAATAACTGTTTCTACGCGTTTTTTCTGGCATCATCGCTTACTTTTTTCACTTTCGGTTGCGGCGCGGTGTCATTTGCGAGGTGTTGCGGTGCGCGGGACGGAGGCGCTCTTTTTGGCTAAGCGCGGGACGGCAGCGAACGATCTTGTACCACAAAATCGTGTCGTTTGCAACCAAAACTCGCACCGCCGCACCACACTCAGCAAAATCGTTCGCTGGTTTTTTGAAAGTCAGACCAAAATTTCGTGTCCCAGAAATCAACGACCTTTGTGTCCGGGGCTCTAGCGCGAGAGCTCGAGGCGCCGTGGAGTCCGATCCGAAAAATTCCAACGTTGGCATAAACTTTGGCTGTGGAGGAAGAGACCAATAATTGGTATCTACCCTCCCAGGTCGATTGTTGCGCCGGTACAATGAAAATCGCTCAGGTGATAAAGGTGTCTTAAAAAAAACTCAGGTTAAAATTTTCCGAAACACGAAACTTAGTTTTTCTATCGTGCAAACAGGTTTTCTAGGGTAAAATTTCACGGGGAATCTGAATCTGGCGTTATTTTTTCAATTTACAATGCTAAATTTATCAGGGGAACAAAATTTTGAATTTCAGGTCACACAAAATTACGGCTTTTACCAAATTTTCTCACAAAATGTGAAGCACCACATGGATTCTGGCTGAAATTTTCCGCGAAAGCCATTGTTGATGTGAAACAATCGAAAAAATTATGATTTTGCATGAAAATCGGTGCAAATGTCTAACTAAGGCAAACAAATGTCGGGAAGCTCAGCTCGAGGGAGACTGAGGGGACAAATCATGTCGGATAAAGTCAAAATTCGGTATGCTGCTAGAAAATGACAAATTGGTCTGGAAAAATTTTAGTTTTTGAAAATCAGACCAAAATTGTCCATTTTCATAAGGGGTCCGAGTTTGGCCTTGCAGCTCGGCACCTATGGATCCGAGAGCAAAAATAAGCACAGATTCTGAAAGCTGATGAAATTTGCAATCTTCTTCATGAGGAATAAAAATTTCCTCCGCCTTCGAATTTTCCGGAAAATTCAATTAAAAAATCACTAGACTTCTTGGGAAAAGGAAAAATATCGATAAAAATTTTTCAAGATAGCCAAGATTTAGTAAAGGTCTTCATCAACATTTGATGAAAAAATAAAAACATTCGTGCAAGCCGTTTTTGTGCTGCGCGCGATTTCCCAAGTGTCCAACTCAAAAAACCAAAAAATATCGAAAGTGTCCGAAAATTGTCCAGTTGCACATTTTTGGACTCGTCATGAAGTGCTGATTCCAAAAATGTTTGATTTTTAAAAATTAGAGCATTTTTGAAAAAGTTATGGATTTTTGAACTTTATAGGACATTTTGGAAAAATTCAACTTTTTAAAAGTAGCGTAACTTTTCGAAAAATGCTCGGATTTTTAAAAACCAGACATTTTTGAAATCAGCACTTCATGACAAGTCCAAAAATGTGCAGCTCGACAATTTTCGGACACTTTCGATTTTTTTCGGTTTTTCCAGGTGGACACTTGGGAAGTCGCGCGCAGCACGAAAACGGCTTGCACGAATGTTTTTATTTTTGCACGAGAAGTTAATGAAGATCTCTGCTAAATTTTGGCTATCTTGAAAAAATTTTCTCGATATTTTTCCTTTGCCCATACAGTTAAGAGATTTTTTACAGGAATTTTCCGGAAAATCCGAAGGTGGAGGAAATTTCTTTTCCACATGAAGAAGATTGCAAATTTTATCAGCTTTTAGAGCCTGTGCTTATTTTTGCTCTCGGACCCATAGGTGCCGAGCTGCAAGGCCAAACTCGGACCCCTTATGAAAATGAACAATTTTGGTCTGATTTTCAAAAACCACACTTTTTCCTGCTCAGCACTTTGTTTTGTGCCCACAAACCGAATTTCATGTTTTTTTGTCGAGATGTATGACATTCGACCGCCTCGGAAATGCGGTTCCCGGAGGATAACAAAATGTTCGGATTTTGACCGAATTTTCTTCAAAATCTTAAAAATTTCGAATTTTGAATCTCAAATTTGGTTTTTGCGGAAAATTTCCCCCCGGAAACATGTGCGGCACGACACTTTTTGCAGACTTTGATTTTGACCGTCATCCCCTGTGAGCCAAGCTTCCCACCCAACAAAACAACCCCCCCCCGGCCTCCGGAACAATAAACGGACCTCAAAATCGGAATCAGCGCAAAATTTTGGTCTTATAAACACTTTCGCACGCTGAATTTTCGAAACTTTTTTTCAAAGTGGTTTAACATGGGATTCCCATAAGAAACTTTTTTCAAAGTTGGATTTTGGGGTGCAGCGATGAAATCGCTCTGTCGAGAGGGTTGAAAATTTCACCGAAAAAACTTTCACAGTTTCTGAACGACGCGCCGTTGGAATTTTGATCCTACCCCAACCTCACGCTACGGGGTGTTCAGTTCTTTTTGAACGTTCAATTATGCCCCTCCCTGTATATATAGTTATAGATTTTAAGCTGAAACTAATTAGATTGTATTAAAGCCAACCGGGATGAGGAAATTGATTCTCTGATTTCCAGACTAATTAATTTGATAAGCAAAGTAATTCCGATCCTTCCAACTACTAGAAATTAAAAATAGGCGAGATTCTCATTTCTCACGTCAATATTTGAGCATAATATGAGCGAGAGAGAGCTGAGGAAAACGGCAACGAAGCATCCATTTTCCACTCGAGGCATTTTTAACCGCTAAGAGTGTACTGACAACTTTAGAAAGAGGGGGTCTTTGTGGCGGTGGTCGCTCTCTGCAAATGACGAGGCAGAGAACTTATGTTTCACCCATCGTAGCTAAAAGCAATTATTTCCTTCTTTTCTCCACGGCTGACGTCAATCTGTGGAGCTTTCAGAAACACGTCTTCCCCATTGTCTCACGCCGAGAGAGCAAAAATCATATCGATTTAGAGTTGCGCTGAAGAAAATACACACGGCAGCAGCTCTTTGTCGACGGACAATGGCCTCCATTGTGACAAATTTTCCCATTTTCACTTCAGTAGTCTGACTGACTGAATGCAGATAAGGGAAAACGTGCCAACGACGGAAATCAGCGAATTCAATTAAGTGCGCCGCTTCGTTTGCAGCGGTAATGGGTGCGGCAAAAGCTGTTTATTTTCTTTCTGCCTTTCCTTCCTTTTTGCTATTCTCTTCCCGTGACAACTCGCCGCATTCTTTGCTTTTCATCACGTTAATTCGCTTTGCAAAGAGACACAGCTTGATAAATTTCCATTCACTCCGCGCAGTTGATAAAAAGGGAAAAACAGGAATGTAAAGAGTTGCTGCAACTGATAATGTATTTTTCTGCTATGCTACTCTTTTATAAGCTTCGCCGGTGTAATTATGTATTTTACTCATAGGCTCTTTTTAATACCACTCGTTTTACTGTAAAATATAAAATGGGCTGAGAGAGAAAAAATAACAACTGTTGCTGGTTTCACAAAATTATATTATGCGGGCTTTGAATTTTATATTTAATCTAGATAAATAGTCCACTAATTTTAAACGGTTTTTCGAGTAAAATAATTGGTTTTTAATTGGTTTCCAAGCAAATTTGAGGTTTCCAGATAGCCGCCTCGGCACAATATATGTTACTCTAAATAACAAATAATGGCATTTTTACGGAAAACTGTCATTTTCGTCGATTTTAATGAAGGTGCTTTTCCATCAAGAAAAGCGGATATCTATCTATACGTAAAATGAACTCACCTTGGTAAAGAGGTGGGCAGGATTGAAGTCAGGGTTGCGGCCGAGGTGCCTAATGAGGTCGTAGAGGGCGCAGACGAGCAGCACGGTGAGTCCGTGCTCCTTTGCGAGGCCTGCGCAGGCGGCCAGCAGGAGGGCAGCCAGCAGCAGCGTCCATTTGCGTGCGGCCAGCAGAGGGCCGGGGGTGGGCAGCGCTTCGACGCGTTCGCGCACGCGCACGTGCGCAGCGTAGCTGAGAAGCGAGAGCAGGAAGAAGACGCAGGCGGCCACGTCCGCGCGGCCAACAACGCCGGCCACGGCCTCCGTGTGGACGGGGTGGGCGGCGAAGGCGGCCGCCGCCACGGCCACGGCCACCGGCCGCCGCGGGCCGAAGAGCAGGCGGCCGGTGCGCGCCACCAGCGCCGTGGCCAAACAGTGCAGCAGCACGTTGAAGAGGTGGTAGCCCTGCGGCCGGAAGCCATGCAGCAGGTAGTTGACGCGGAACGAGAGCACCGTCAGCGGCCGGTACGATTTGTGCGAGCCGCTGTGGCCCAGCGGCGTACCCCAGAAGTCGTCCTGCCACACGCGTGACACCGGTGTCGACGGCAGCACGTCCTGGTTCGTCAGAATGGCACGACTGAAAGCACACAGAAAGCCAGAATGAATCACAAATTCAGGGAAAACGAACGACTGAGATTCTATCATTTAAAAGTTTTCATGATTTTGGTTACATGAGACTCATAAGCCGTCTTTTGATTTGCCGCCTTTTCAGCGTCAGTTCTGCAGACTATTAAAAATTATCTCATACATTTTATTACACCAACACCTTTCTGTGGACTCCTTGAGAGGAAGCTTTCAAAATGTTTTTTATTTATAATTTTAGAAACATTCATAAGGGTGAATTCATACATAGCAGAAAAATATTTCATGAATCCAACCTGAATTGACATTTTGTCTGATGCATTTTAAGACTGAAATCAACATAGATTAACCACTGTTGAAACGCAGCTTTTTTATTCATTTGATAATTAAAGACAATTAATTTTTTAAAATTTCTTTTCCAGCCAACATCGATTTTTGGCGAACTCTGTTTGTAATTTGCGTAATTTGATATTAATTTCTTTCGAACCATATACGCGTCACTTTCGATTTATAATTACAGAGGGTGTTGAAATTGAGTGCGAATTTCGATTAATATGGGCTAATTACATATGCAAATTACAAAATGTGATAATTGACAATATGATTGAGCTTGTCATTAGAACGTTCACACCAAAAAAGGTTTGATGCTCCAATCCACCTTTTTTGCTGAATGTTAATTCCATGAACGATGAATTTCATTATTTTAAAACTTGAATCCTAAATAAAAATCAAGCTTATCCCTAGTTGGGTCCGATTAACGAAGTTAACTCTCCGAGAGTCCAGGACGTGTTTCCATGTTTGTGGAAATAAGATGGAAGCGGAACTCAAAGATGAGGGGTTTGATGCCTGTTGATCTTGGGATATAGTAGCGCGAGTGCAGAGAGCAAGCCACCACAACTCATTCAATTTAATTGTTAAATGAAATGAATATAAATTTTGAGAAAACTGTTTTATTTTTCTAAATTTTAGACCCGCAATTAAGCATTTGACCAAAACAGTTGTATTTTATGCCAGACAATATTTTGATGATTCTGTTGCTGGATACTGTGTTTAAATATGTATTTATTTTGTTCAAGAAGTAGAGCTTCTTCTTTTAATAACCCCATTTGGATCGTTTTCTTCATAAATCAACATATAAAAATACGAAGTTAATTTTTCTTCAACTTTTCGTTTATGTTTATTTAAAAAATTGTGACGTTAAGCAGAACGTTTTCATATTTTCTTAAATGCAAGTTAAAAGTTACAGAAAACAAGTCATTCGCAGTGTTGGTTGATTACTTTATTTATAAATCCTCTCTCCGCATAAATCCAACTTTTGCCAGCATGAAATGAAGACCTTTACAGCTCGGAAGTAGGGAGCCGCATTTTGGCTGATCTGCCGGCGAGTAGATGGAAATATCTAGACCAAAAATTTTGCGGGTCAAATTAAGCGCGATTGTTCCAGCGGATTTTGCGGCCTACCGAGACGCAATAAGGGAGGGTGAGACAGAGCCTGCGGAATGTATTCCGAGACCAACTTTCGACTGCGGCACACTAGTTTTTTAAAAGCAATTTTCCACTCCCGTGATTTCCACTTGGCTCTCTCGAAATATTCATAAACTTTTTGCGCACATATCATTTGCGTGCCGCTGCCGTTTGCCGCAAACTCGCAAAGACACAAAAGTGCGGCCGCTGAAATTCAAACGAAACGACCCTTTTGTTCGTTCAGGCCGCGCGCCTATCGATTTTTGATTAATAAATAACCGAGTGCGTCGGCAACATCATCACCGGCAACACAAAAACAACAAATAACGCGCTGTTCGCTGTGCGGGGCTGCTGGCGTCGGCGTTTAATGAATTATTACCTGCCCGCCTGCGCTGCTAATAAAATAATATCATTACCCGGTCGAATTTATGCGAGCAAAACGCGCGTCCTTTGCTCGCGCCCCTCTAACGCTGTTAAATTTTCACCTACCGCAGCACATAATGGCGGGTTCAATGGCTGAATTCCGCACCCCTAATGTGCCCTTTATGCTGTAATCCCTCTCGCATATTTTTATGAATAATTTATCAAGCCGAATGCTTAAATTTCCGATAATAGAGATAAGCCCGCAGCTTTTTGCTGACCGTGTGTGCACTATGTGATCAAGCATGCAAATTTACCACCCACGCGACGGCAAAAAACACGACCCATGGCTGATGATGAATTATGGCATGCCCACTTAATTGGATTATTTAGCATTGCCTTCCCATTAGCTCGTAATTTGCCCCTCTATGATCCGTACGTGGAAAACAGCTTGTCAATGCTGCTGCGGATGCCGGATTTCTGAGAACGTGGCAAATATGAACCGTCTAGACTATTTTTTGTTATGGAATACTTTGACATGAATAGCATGTATCGATGGAAATAGCATACTTGATGCTTATTTTCGATCCCGACGTGGCTTTGATTTTTTTGCATGCAGTCCACCAATGCATTGGTCACACAGGCTTTCAAAAGAGCTCCAGCGGGAGAATGAATTTACTACCTAGGCACAGTCGCCAATTTCAATTACAACTAATCTGGCAAAAGTCCAGCGCAAAAATTACTCTGCGAGCGTACTCGTTTTAATCAATGCCCCAAAGAAAGAAATAAAGAAAGGACTCAGCTGTCCTCTAAAGAGTTGGCACTAATTTCAGCCGAGGCATTTTAATTTTTGAAAAGTCGGTGCTGGCCAAGTTTCGAGATTACCAAAGTTTGCCTTTCATTCCTCACGTGGCCGGTGAAAACAATAAAGCAGACGTCGTGTTAGAGGCGGTGGCAAACGGGCCGAAAAAGCGCCTAGTGCCATTTCGAGTTCTGTCCTTTGCCAAATGCCACGCACACATTTCCAGAATGCTGCGATTGAATTAAATGTCAGCCAACATTTCTCCAAATGTCATCACAATCGCGAAAAATGAGCTGTGAATAAGTTCTTGACGAGCCGCCCGCCGTCTTTTATTATCATATTTTCTCTCTGGCAGCTCCTTCCGCGCGCGCCTGGCTTCTGCGAATTTATTATCGCCTTTCGCGCCCGCCACCTAAATTAATGATAATTCGGCCGAGCCTCTAGCTCTAATCCCCTTCGCCTTCACGCCATGTCGGTGGCGATGAATTTTACATTGGACCAACCAGAGTTATGATAAAAAGCTGCCGCGACGTGATTGAATAGTCCTCTCCTTCGACAAGGGCGGGGAAAGGCTTTTAGAATGCTCCATTCATGTTTAGCTGTACAAAATTAATGCTGTTAGAAAAATTTGTTTAATGAGCTGAATTGGGTTGTATATATATACTTTTAATTTTGAATTAAAAAAATTATTTAATCCAAAAAAAAAAATACATTTATTTATCGTAGCAACTTCAAATATTTAATTTTTTTATTCGCAGCACAATGTCACATGACAAAAAAGAAATTTTCAACACAAGCTTCTATTCCTACTTCAATTTTATAAAATTTCTTTTGAATTCGTTCCATATAGGAATTAATATCGTTTTGGATATAGCAGTTCAGCTCAAGCTCCTATTATAAAAAATATATCAGATAGATATTCTTGCACTGAAGCCTGGAAAAAAATCAATCAGTCAAGACCACTTTTCGCAGCCCTTCGACCCTCATTCATCAGGGAGACGTTCTCTCTTTTAGCAAAACTTTTGGCAGAGAGACAATTTTGCTAGACTATTAATATGCAAATTTGGTCGAGCAAATTATTGCTCCTTTTTAAACGATTCTGCATGCGCTCTCTTTAGAGAAATGGGCCCTTTGGTGCGATGTGAAAATGAGAGAGCTCACAGGGTATTTCCATTCTATTATATTCTGCCTGTCGCAGCTGCTTTGTCGATTCGCTTTTCCTCCTATTAAATGCGAGTTTAAATTTTGGCAGCACGCTCGTCTGAATTCATTAAAAATGCGACCAACCCTAAAATAAATAGAAGGGTCGGATCTACTGCGTCGTTTTTATGTGACATCCCTGAGGACGATTCAGTAAGAAGTACAATGAAGAAGAATGCTGTATCTGCGGAGCAAATAAAAAGCTAAAAATAATTTTAAAAAATCAAGAGTTGAAAAGTCAATCAATGTGGGTCAAAAGATGGAATAATTTTGCATGTTAATTATATTTGATTTGTTGTTAATTTTGTAATTATTCAAACACTTAAAATCTCTTACTTATTTTCAGAGGTGAATGAATGGTAAATCCTAGTGAAAAGTTATGAAAAAACCCTGGCACCCAGGTGCCCAAAAAATAGTAGCTAGGAATTGCTAGGAACATTTTGTCCTGCCAATTTTTCTCCCAGCAAGCGAGCCACGCGCTAGACAAGGATAAGTATCACTCGCAGGTTTGTGCGGGCGTGTTGGGTTTTATCTAAATTCGCGGGTGCATATGCGCGCGACTCATTCGCACGAGGACGAGATGAGGGGCATTTACATACGCACACGTACGTGCATTTACATAAAGGCGGCAGCGGAGCACCCACGGAATAATATCTGCGAGAATTATCGCCGAATTTTAATAAGGGAGGCTGCCGCTCGGCCGCACCGCTGGAACGCGCGCGCTAAATTTGTTAATCTTGGGGCGTGCGGCGGTGGCGGCGGGCAGTGCGTTTGTTTGTTTGTTTGTTGGTAGGTTGTGGTTTACGTTCCTCCTGGGAGGCAGCACGGTGTATGTGCACGCACGCTATAAAAACGGACGGCGTGCGTTTTTACCCCAACGCGCGGTCGGCCATTTTTGCAAGAAAGTGTATATGTGCTGGGTTTTCCGAGGGAAAAAGATAATTTGCATTTTTTTCCTTTTTGCCAGCGTGCTGTCTATTTTCTTACTTTGTGGGTCGTTTATTTAGTGCGGAAATTGCAATTTTTTCGGGATTTTAGGGTGGATTTTATTAAATTTATTAACAAAAAAATAGACGTGGGATGCTCTTCTGTAAAGCTCAATTGCAATTATTTTTGTACTTTTGCCAAATTTGATTATATTGCTTGTTCAAAATGGTGCATGAAAAAAGAAATAAAAAATGTCAAATTCCTGGGGAAGTTAGTAGTATATAGTCCATCAACTAAATTTCCCTCTAAGCTAAAGTTCAATCATTCATTATAATCATTATAATCGGTTTCGAATCTAAACAATTCAAGTGAAGAATGCACAATGTTAGAAATCACAATGGACAATGGACATTCCTTATAAAATTTTGTATGATAAAACTGTCCTGAACATTTGTGTGGCTATGCAACAACAATGCACGATGTATAATTGTTGGGCAGGTTGCGGGCGCACCGAATGCGACTTCTTGTAAGTTCCTGAGCAGTGCTTGAAAGTCACGAGCTATCATCTTTTTAGAATTTGCTAACTTATATTTAAGTTTTTTAAAGGGAAAAAAATTTAAAATATTTTAACTCCCAACGAAAATTTTTTCATCCAAACTAAAGTTGCTGCCGACATTGGGAAGCTTTGAGACCTTTTGAAAGCGAGCATAGACATGCCGTCATTTGCATTTTTGAGAGGAAAGTTGCGTGCTAATTGGGTCGCTCAGCATTCTGCGCGCGTACTCAGCTGACCATTAAAAATGCGGAATTTCCATGTTAACATCTCACCCCGGCTGCGATGCGGTCAAACCGGAGAGCCTTTCGGAATTATTTCGAGCCGCGAGCAGTGGCAAAAGTTCAAAACTGTGAATCCCCCTGCGCTTTTAGGGGAGGGCTGGTAGCAGCAGCTTTTGATGCGGTTTCAGGCCAAAGTGCGGAGCTGGCTGAGTAATTTATTGCGAGGACCACTTCCTGTGTGTCGCTCTGTGTTGCGAGTCCTTTTGCGAGCAGTGCGCGCACGTCATCGAAAATAAAATGGTAAACAGAGAGAATGTCGGTTGCTGCTACAACAACACAAACAGACGGCCTGGTAGTTGCGAAATTTTGCAGGTCATATTTTCCTGACCGGCTGCTCTCGCATTGTTTTTTGCTATTTGTTCACCGGTGTATCTGCAATTCAGCATACAACCCGACGAAAATGAAAGAGCCAAATGAGTTGTGGTATTCTAGCAAAATTCGTGCAGGTGTTTTTTTTAAATATACAATTTTGTCAATATATTTTATAAAAAGCCGTATGCAACAGTATTTTTCCCCAAGGACTTCAGTTGTCTGACAATATTATGTGATCGTAAAATCGTGAGGTAAAACTCCTGACTTTAGGCTACAAATTTCCGACGAATAACTTTCAGATTAAATAAAAAAATTTAGGAAAAAAGAAAATAAAATTAAAAATAGCTCTGCTTGGAAGTAACAAAAGGACGAGCGGCTAAAAGTAGATCTATTTGTTAATATCCTTTTATTCTCTCCTAAAATTTTAAAATTTCAGATAAAATGAATCATTTTCCTGCATACTTTTTTTGCAGTTTAAAATTTACTTCATCAAATGTGCAAAAAACACTTAAAACACTATTTTTTTCAAATAAAATTTGTCAGAGTTTTTAGTGTAGTCTTTAGTATTGATATGCTACTCGTTAGGGTTTTCTGTCCTCCCCTCTGCATCCCAAAAAGATGGATCCTCCCCTAATTCTCTCGTTTCGTTTCGGGGAAATTACAAAATAACAAAATCGGCGAAAACATGGCCGTGGTGCGATACAATCTTCCAATTTCCGTCTCACACCGGGCGCCGGCGGGCGTCATATACTCTTTATATTTGCTTAGGCGCACTCACCAGCGAATAGCATCGGCAGCGCGCGCGCCTAATCCGCCAACAATGGTAATCCGCTTTGCAACAATGGCCTCGTTTTCAATTTGGCCAACACCGCGCCTAATCCTCTCGCCGGCCGGCCACTGTTCATGCACAAACACACACAAACGACGCACTCACTGGGCGTTTACGTGATCAGCGACGCGCATTTTTACATTCGCAGACTGATACTGCAAATTTTCCGATCAGCAAAATGCTTACGTGCCATATTGGGAGCGTAGGTGCGTAAATACGGACGCAAATTAGGATTTAGTTTAGCGTGCGGCAATCGCTGATTATTAGAGCAGTACGAGGTCACCGCGGCTATTATGTTGGAACGAACAAATAATCTCTCTTGAATATATGTTGACTGAAATTCTATGTTTAGTCAAGAGTATAAGGCACGGGGAACTGGAAGGTTTTGGCTCATTTACGAGCACAATCAAAGAAATGCAAACTTCATGAGAGCATATGTGAAACAATTTATTATTCATTTTTGCACTTGTCAATACGAAAAATTTTGGACAGTTTTTAGAACGTAATAGCTCGGATTATTTCTTCGCTGTCCGATTTTAAATATAAGGTGTGCATTGCATTCCTCTCGTCAAAAGCCTGATCGAATGAACACTAACTTGAATATGCAATTTCTTAAATTTTGAAAGAAAAACCTAGATAAGTATATTCAGGGATTTTCCGTATTCGGCTGTAGTAGACATTTCTTTGTTAACTATTTAGAGCGGCACACACTGCAAAAGTCATGTACTTTCCTCATGCTTTGCTTGCCAAAAGGTGTCTCTGCAGATTTTTCGATTTGATGTTTTCGCTTTCGCATCAGGGAGTGAGTGCACCTGGAATGGCAATTCCCACGCGCGCATCCCTTCTGACACAAGCCATTAAGAGCAGGACACACGAGCGCGACAGCGGAATCGAGAGAGAGGAGGGCAGGAAACAAAACGCGTGCAGGATGAAACAAAATGCCGCAGCGGCCAAATTTATATTTCATAGCTTTGCCTGTGCGGCGCGGCGTCGTTTTTCCTCTAGCACGCTCGCAAATTCGCGCCGACATGAATTACACGCGGCAGGTGAGCGCAGCAGCGGCACTAGCAGCGAAACGCATTATTGGGCGCGCACTGCGAATATCTATTATTCATATTTATTTGTTGGGAGAGGATTCCTTGCCTCTGCTGCGGCCGAGAGCGTGCGGAACGCTGCAACAAACATTTATTATTACTGTTTTACGGGCCCACTGGAGCCATTCGTATGCCGCGCGCACTCGTTTAATTGTAATCGTCGACGGCGAAATTGCAAATGGCCTCTGCGCGACCGGCCGGCAGGTACGCGAAAAACATTGCCAATATCGGATGCAATCGAACAGTGTAATCAACAGCGTCGTTATTTTTTGCGCAATAATATTCCAACCACGGAAAACATCGGTTCCAACAGCACTCTGGCCGCATATCATAAGCGCCACTACAATTTTATCCCCTCTCACACTCGCGCATGCAGCGGCACGAATTTCATTTCATATTTTGATTGTAAACATTCCGCCCTTGATTATTTCACGCATTGCAGAGCCCTGGTCTCTGATGGTGGGATTTAAAATCAGGATTTAAAATTTTCTCTGCACCTCTGATCAACACCATTATACATATATGCACAATACACAAGCAGTGGATTTGTGCTGTTATAACTGCTGGATACATAATTTTTATCTGCTACCTAAAATAATATATAAAATTTGGAAAAGAGACTTAATTTGACCGGAATAAAAATGATATTTCGTAAAAATTCGGCTTTAAAGTTTTTATGCTAATCAAGCGATGAGCACTGTCTCCCTAATGAAAATCTTGATTTGTTTCGTCAGAAGGGCCACTTACTTCATCGCCGTTGGCTAGAATGTAATGGTAGGAATCTAAATCAAGCGAAAAAACATTGAAAACCAGTTTAAATTTTCGAGACATGGGCCTGATTTTAATTATTAAACATTTTACAAATATAATTTCTGCTAGCAATAGGTTCAATGGACCAATTGTAGGAATCAACATTATCATGTACAGATCTATTTAAAATCAATGGTTTGTTTCGTAAAATTTTTTTGTGGAGTGGCTAATTTTGCACACTTACGAATCCTTATGCATATAGCTATGTCACGATAACAAAGTTGTGAATGCAAACGAGACCATCCATACGTTGGCATGCAATTAATAAAATATGGACGGCGCTGACGCCATATTAAGTGCGGAATATTTATGAGCTTCTGGATTGAATAATTATGGAAACTCTGCCCCAATTTGTTCCAGAATGAATTAAACAGCGCAAACAATATTGCTCGTTGGAATTAATTAAAAACCGTGCAAAACACTCCCTCGTTTGTTTTTTGTGTTGCTGTTGACAGTCTAAAAACGTGCTTTTTCACTCCACTGTGGCAGCAAAGTCATCTGGAATAGGTGCAGATGTAAACCAGATGTTTGCTTTTCAGCAACGAATTGTTGTCATTTTACTGACATGCATAATTATTACGTCCCGTTTCAGAGGGAAAACAGATAGAAATAATTCTAATAAATAGTTGGCGTAAAAGGAGATGAGGCTCGAACTGAAGCATGCATGCTATCTAAATATTTTGTAAGAAATACACTTATTTGGAAGCTTTTTAAGCTAAGAGAATTCCGAAGAACTATTGGTTATTGTGTCGCGGCTGCTCAGGTGAGAATATTTAAAATGTTTTTGAAACGAAAAAGAAAAATACAAGAGGTGATATTTTCAGCAAGAAAATATAGCTCAATTGTCATCACAGTGCAGATTAAATAGAGTTATAATAGCTTGCATCCAACTGATATACCTTTATGCAATTTCCAGCCGGCGGAGAACGACGCGAAGGAAGTTTTTACGAGAGTGCAAAGGCAAATTGACTTTTTTCCATAAGCAAAGTCTTTGATAACTCAATGCAAATACAGCAATAGCTCGGCAAGGGAAGGGCACCCCAGAGCCGGCTCTTCGCGTATAATGCAGATGATAGGAAAAAGTGTTTTCGCTGGGGCTTTCCATAAAAATGACATTATGCTATCAACACCGTATCACACACAATGAGAAGCAATACACACCCTTAACAGTAACACTTTTTATACATTCCAAGCGGCTCGCGGCGCGACACCGAGGGGAAAAGAATAATTTGAATCGCATTATCCTGAGCTGCATTCTCGCCTCTTTAAAAATCCGACAGCGCGCCAGCCAGCCGAGCGAGAGAGCGGGCGCTGCTGCTGATCGGCAAAAAGCCGACGAGAGAGAGAGAGAGAGAGAGAGAGAGAGAGAGAGAGAGAGAGAGAGAGAGAGAGAGAGAGAGAGAGAGAGAGAGAGAGAGAGCAGGGGAGGAAAGTGGGCGAAACCGTTTTTCTGAACGCAAGAGAGAAAGAAGGAGAGCCTTCAAGTGGCACACGCAACGCACCCGTCATTTTTATTTTATTTCATAAATACATCTGAAGTGGCTGCGCGGCAGAGAAAGAGAGGAGAGAGAGAGAGAGAGAGAGAGAGAGAGAGAGAGAGAGAGAGAGAGACGCTGCTGAGAAATGAAGTGGCGGCGCGGAAAAGCAGGCATTTCCGACTCGGGAATTCCAGTGTGTGCGAGATTTCAAAATTCCCCACCCCCATAAGCAGTGCACTTCAGGAAAACAAGGAAACTCGAATCTTGAATCATAGCAGGGTCTATATAATGAGGTTCGTCTGGCGTGTCATAATAGGGGATTTTCAGTCTAAAAGGATTATTTGATACACATAGGAAAGGAGTAAAAATAGAAGGGATGTTAAATTTAGACAATAGAATTGTGTCTGAGCTACCATAATATGAGGATGAATAACTAAATAATAACAGTTTTCTCGACTGTTTTTGGAAAAATACATTGCAAAGAGTAAAAAACTTAATTTTTGTATTGAAAAATCAAATAAATCCGCTTGTAAACCAACTAATTTAGTCCAACAACCCATATAAAAACAATCGAAAATTAAAAATAAATCTACAATTCACAGCCCTATAGAGATAAACTTAGTGTCGTAAAGAAGCTTCACAAGATAAAAATAAATCCCTGTTTTCGAATCTTTCCTTGATTAGTCCTTCTAATAGAGATCCGATTTCTGCCGCAGAACAACTGAAGCCCGATTGTTTGGAATCGGGTACGAAACCTGTGGGATGCACGTGGACGCAGTGTTGGGGCCGGGAGACGCGCGTTATTGGCGCTGCTTCAGAGCGCGGATCGATATCAGCATCGCTTTATTACTCCAAAAAAATGACTCGGGGCGAACGCGCGCGTATAAAAGTTGACTGCTGTTGAAAAGGGAGTTGCTGCTTTTTATGACGTCACCCGCGCGCGGAATTATATTTGAATTTTAATGCAATGTAAACCGTCGAGGCTGCAACGAACGCTAAGTACGTCAACACCTCGCCGGCTGCTGCGCCCGCCACCGCCCGACGCCGCCGACGACTCCCCCGAGCGCCCTTCGCTTTATTACGTGTGATCGTAAAGAAGCACCGACAAATGCAAAAATGAGATTCGGATATATGCGTGCGCCAGCTCTTTTCTCTCGTCAGCGCATCTTTTGTTATTTGGAGCGCGCGTGGCGCCTCCGAAAATTGTTTTCCGCTCCACGCGCTGCTATATTCTCAGCCACCAGGGGTAGACACCCTAGCCACCCAAAATCTCGCTTCGCTGAGCTGAGGAATGAAATCCTGAATTTAACAAATTAACAATGCTGCTATACATGTTTTTTCTCAAAAATACTTTTATGCATCACTGTCAAAATCAAAAGCATGTGAGAAAAGGGGAACACTTCAGGAAAACAAGTTAGACTCTGTCCAGGAAATCTCTCGGGATTCAAATTGAGAGATGAAAATAAAGTTTAGTTTATTTTCATGCAAACAAAGTTTGAGCACATCAAACGAAATATTCCAAGAATGCAAATTAGCATGATTGGATCTTAAATCGTACTGAAAATGTATGAAATATGTAACATCTGTTGGTGATTTCGAGCAGTTAGTTCTTTCCCAATGGGTAAATTCTTGAAAAATATAATATTAAATTTTTCCCATTGTAGAATATTTTACTTATCATAATGGTGACGGGAAAATCCCAAACAATATGAGTATTTTCAGATATTTAGTTGTTCAGTCGCATGAGGGGTCTAACATGCCAGCTATTTTTACCCTCGCATCCGCCTCAGCTCGATTCAATTTACTTATACGGATTGCGAGACTGACAAATGTAATCGCAATCGGGTCTGCGTCATTTCCAATTCGAGCCAAATCGCCTGTTTCACTTGCCTGCATTAATCCGGTGCTAATTCGATCCGGCCTCATTTGTTAAATCCGATTATATTTTATCCAATCGGATGCTCTCTGTTTGTTGTTTTTTCAGACACCAAATTGAATTTACTTTGGAGAATTATTTTACGAAAAGGCTGCTCTGCAGGGAGAAAATAATCGTTTTGAAAGGTCGTGCGCGTCCACTTGTCAATTGAGCGTAAAACCTTTTCCGAAACTTTCCTTTCTTTCGGTGACAACATGCCAAGACGATTTCCCTTCCGCTCCAACTCCCGACTTTTGTCCTCAGCTGATGCAACGTGACGAAACAGAAACAGAGAGGAAATATTTCAATCAAGCTGGCTGGCTCTCGACTCGAGCAAAAAATCTGGTGAGCCCCTTACGTCCACATTTCCCTTTAGAGTTGACAAGTCTCTCTTTTCGTTCCCTACTCTCTCTGCTCGCAAAAATACAACATGAGCCAACGTCAAAAGATCAACGGCGCTGCGTATTTTCGTCAAATGTAAAAATGGAAACTTTCCCTCTTCTCTCTCGGAACATTCCTCAAATGAAAAATGCTTGTTTATTCAAGCCGTCCTAAAAACTTCTAGCTCAAAAAGCGTAGCATAATATCTTTCTTTTTTAGAGTCAAGAATTCAAATTGAAACGTTATCGATTTCATTGTTGAGAAAAAGAGTCCCAACTTATGAATTGAAGGCTTTTCAGTGTATAGATGTTTTTTCGAAAGTTTATTATAAAAATAAAAAATTGAGAAAGCGTTGGCAAAATGTTTTAAAGCGATTTTCGCGGTCTTTTATTTTATAGGCAAAAATGTTCTACGGCTGCACATTAAGCTTTTTCTTGTTTAATTAGTTGACTTCAACAAAGCACAAATCATGAAATTTCAAAAACAAAACCAACTATGTCAATTTTAACTTTTTTTCTCAAAACCTCTGACTTTCCTTAATTCATTCACTAAAAATGCTCGTTTTTTGTGATTTTTTTATTAGTTTTTTAAATTCTAGTTGCGTAATTTACAACAAAAGTAGATTTTTCAAAATTGTTACTTTATGGATAAAAGTTTATTAAACAAGTGCTTAAAAGAAAAAAACTTAAATTAGTTACTATTTTGACCCAATAACAAACTAAAATGTGCTGCCCTAGTTCTGTTTAGTTTGTAAATTTTAAGTTTTATAAAAGGCTCAAATTCAAGGAGAAACATTTGTTCGCACTCTTGCTCGAAAAATTCGATTTAAATCAGCATAAATTTCAAAACGTTCTCGGTCCGGGCACACACGATCAGATTATCTCCTGTCACCCGTATTGTTTTTCCCCTCTCGGGCATTGATCGCGAAAAAGCAAAGTTGCACTCGAATGTTAAATTCACGGCGCGTAAAAGCTTTGCAGCGTTTGCACGTCGATTGTCATTGTGGTCTGCGATAATGAAGGCTGGCTGCTCGCTGCTGGCTTTATTCGGCGGCTGCATTGACGGCCCATCTCGCGGCACAATGGTGTTTATTTCGAGTGAGCTGGCAGCAAAAACACGCCAACAATCCGACGCGCGCGGCGCATTTTTCCAAATTAAATATTGATCGGTGTCGGCCGGGTCGGCTGAAAATATCGCCGGTTAGCCCCAGGTGATTAATTATTTACACCGTCGGCCCATTGTTGTGCCTGGCTGCCTGCATACCTGCATGTCCGTCCCTTTTCACGCGAGGAATATTGCCTGCAACGGCAATTTTGAATATTAAGGGACCACCGCCACTTGACAAATTGTGCGGCTTAACTCTCAATAACTAGCGAATGATTCGCGTGTGCCGTTTGTTCGTTCGTTCGTTGGTTGTGTCGCACGCGGCGAAACGCACCGGCCGGCCGACACCTCAGTCAGTTGCCACAACAAACTGTCTCCGCACCGATCCTTATCGGCCGGGCTGCAAGATTAATTGAAAGGCCGGACACGAAACGTTCGCTGCTTAATGCGAGTCTAATCGCTTCTTTATTATCTGCGCGGCGGCCAGTCTCCGCGCAGTTTTTGCTCCCGATATGCGCACGGCATGAATTTCGTGTCATTAAAAGGAAAACAGCCGCCGAGCAGAGAAAAGAGTTATGTGCTCACTGTAAAAAGTTTATTGCGTTGTAAAAAGCGCACGCCGCCTATCTTTTTACTTTCAGAGCCGCTCAGGGAGCCGCTTTAACGAGTTTCGCCCGTGTAATTTTTATGAATAACAAACAAGTTGTAAATTTCGTTTGGAATTCTGATTTTCACAGCGCTAATGAAGAAGTTAACAATTTAATGGACAGAAATGACGAATTATAAAGTTACATACAAGATTAGAGAGTCTGATTTGCCTCTGACGTAAATTCGGGCTCTGAATTTGAGGAATGAAAAGCTTTGATTTACATAGTTAACATTCATGAAAATTAGAAGGCTCTTATAGTGTCTGCCTATTTAGCTATGAGCTCTACATTGAACAGGAAAATGTTCTTCCTCAAGGCTGAACGTGAAATTCAAGAGGCCTTTATATTATCAAATTTTTTCGTTGTATATCGAGGAATAATTATCCCACTCGACTTCCATTTTGCAAAATGAAAAATCTTTTAACAACAAGGCTGTGAAAATTTTTATCGAATCCTCAAGCTGAAATCAACTGTAGCATTTTTTCCAGATAGCTAGTTGATTCGAAAAACCGTAGTACAATCTCTTTTTCGCTCATATTTTTGTCCCAATGCCATTTATCTCTCAAAATGAATTCCGAATTAAATATTTAATTAAGGGTTAGCAAAATATAAAAAAATTGCAACTTAGATCCAGGAGAGATTGGGAGAGATCATATGTTTCTTCAGTTTGGGGATGAAAATGATTTTATTTTGAAACTTGCATCACTAAAATCACTAAATTTCAAATTGTTTTAAAGGAAAAACACACTGCAGATATAAAATCACATATCCTTGGATCCCTACAAGACATAATTGCTTTGAAGCTGTAACTGGCGTTGATGTAATTACTTTGGCACTCAGTGTGTTTGCTGGATAATGTTAAAAAATATTTTTTATTTCATATTTCTCCATTGTACTGTATTGCATGTGGAAACCTACTATTTAATTCCTTTTTTATGTGTATTTATCATATTTTATCTTTTAAAAAGTCAAATAGTTTTCTCGTCCAAGGGAGAAGTTGGTTTCCAGGTAGGCCATTGCATTTTGCCCGACATAGGATTAGAGTGTGAGTGCGCAAAGCTCACAAGAGAGATCGAGCCAAAAAGCGTTTAGCATTGGGACGTGCCCACGGATTGCATTAGACACATTCGCGCAGTGGATCGACAAAGGTCCAGTAAGCCGGATGCCAACGGAGAGAAGTGCATCTCTGCGGGCAAACAGCACGAGGCTCGGCGAAGCGTGCAGAAGCGGCGGCAGCGGCAGGGCCAGCCAGCCCATTATCGCACACGGCACGTGTGATTAATGCCCGCGGCTTTGCTCCAAACGGCACACCGGCCACTCACTCAGCATACATATGCATAAATTCAGGGGCGCAATGCATGCATACATTGGAGCGATATAGCTGCGGCGGTGGAGTGTCCTGAGCGCGCATGTCCGCCCGCGCCTGTCCGTTCGCTTGCTCGTCCAGCACGCAAATTAACGAGCAGCCAGTCCCTGAGGAGGCTCTCCACAATGCACGACAATAATATTACCGCCTGCCTGCCCGCGTACGTCGAAAGGCAGCAGGCAGCTGTTTGCGAGAAAATGACATGCAAAGCCTGAGGGAAATCGATTGGATGCTCTCGCTCGTGTGCAGGCAGATGCTGCTCATTTCCTAAATGGAGCCGCACGCCCAGCAGCCAACAGCCAGCCAGCCAGCGCTGTTTATTGTTATTAATATTTATTGCTTTGTGCTGGATCTGCTCGTCACACTTAATGGAATAATAAAAGCTCCGCTCTGATAGGCAATTTTCGTTTGTCAGCAACTTCCTTAAGTGCATGTGATCAACGAAAATTTCATGAGCACCATCTTTTAAATGAATTGATGCAAGGCCAATGTTTAAAATGTTTTGTCAGTTTTAGAATGTTTCTGCAACACTCCGGTAAATCCTTAATGCCAATGCGTATAAACTAAACTATACTAATTCAGTTAAAGTCAAAATTAGCACTGTAAACTTTTGAGAAAAGTGACTGCAAAAGTAATACATGCTTTTCAAATGGTGAGGACCGTCTTTTGCTTGAAATCTTATTTAATTTCAGAGCAAAGCGTTCGCCCAAGAGTTGGCATACACCGTTATGTATCTGCGAAGAAAGTATGGTCCAGCGCTTTTAATTTGTGATAAAATTGGCAAAAGTTAAATTTGAACTGTGGCAGATAATTGATAATTTCACATCATAGACCAATTTGGTAAAACAAATAATTTGATCCGCTGCTTACAGAAGCCAACAATTCTAATAACATTCAACTATTATTGCCCTACATCAATCCTCTTAAATGAGAATCAAGCCAACTGTAAAAGTCAGAAAAATGCTTAAAAAATACATCATCGTGACTATTTTTATGGTAGGGTGTAAGAAAATCCAAGAAATGAAATTAAACAAGAGGGTTTCGAACTTTTTAAAGGACAAAATTTCGAGTTAAAAAGTTCAAAGATTTAGCTTATAACCCTCAAGTTTTGGTTTATGCACTGTAATCAATGATTTTTGCACATTGAAAGAACAAATTGAGCTGCTCCTGATTTGAATAAAATCCTCTACAATTCTGAGAGCTTGGAATAAACCAACTGGCACGAATGCCATTCGTCAAAAAGGTGGGCGAGCGAGCCGAAATCGGCATTCTCACCGAATTAATTCCAGTGTGCCGCATTATTATCATCGGGGAAATGTTAATAAATTTCTTTTATTGAGCCGGCTGCGAGGCGAGTGAGCAGGCGAGCAAGCAAGCAGTGTGTGAAATATCATAAAAATAGCCTCGGCCCGGCCGCGCCATAAATCTAGAAAAGTTATTAATCACTGAGATAACACGGCCGGCCGGCTTGGCTTGTTCAGCTCATTTTGGGCAGCATGCAAAACTGCGCCAACTGTTATTGACCATCGCGTCCGTGCCGAATGACCACTTTTGACCCCTTTGTTTCTCTTTGTGGCCTCTAATTTACGACTGACGTAGCACGACATTTTGATTGTATCCCAGCGTAATTTAATAAGGTTTAAAGTGTTCGCGTTTGCGGCTGGTACAAATTTGAGGCGCGTAATTCTCGCTTCGGCTGATCTGTTCACCGCTCTAATTTTATTGTTCCTCGTAAAACAAAGTCAGTAGGGGCCCTTCAAAATTAACGAGTTTGGACTGCGCTGCATTCGAATAATTTAATAGAAATTTTGCTGTGTTATGAAATATTGAAAATTTACTCATTTTAACGGGGGAAATTTTTATGTGTGCTGCGTAACTAAATAACTTACTAGGAGAATAAAATGAGCGCTATAGAAAGTCATTATGAGGAAATGCAGAGAGAAAACCCAGAAGTTAAACTTATAATCCTGAGGAAAGGAGATGGATATTTTGTAATATAAGAACTTTCCTCATCCCATGATTTTATTTTTTTAAACTTCATCCAGAGATTTGCATCGGGACCTTGTGACGACAAATGCATTATAATAATGACATAAAAATTTGTTGTTGCTTCAGTTCCAACGCAATTAACAGCAAAGAGGAAAAACCTTGAAAAAATTGTTTCTTCTCTTTGCAAGAGAATCTCATTAAGACCTGAGTAATCCGCAAAAGCAGCCGCAAGGCATTTTTAAATTACACAAGAAGTAACGCGAGAAGTGCAGGGCAGACCATAGAAGCTGGAAAAGAAACATAGGAGGTGGTGGGCGCTCCGTGTTGTTTATTCAACGCGAGGTGGCCGCCAGAGACGAGGGGCAACACTGCTGTGTCTCCCCTGGCCCCAGTATATGTACAGCAGCCTCTCTCTCTCTCTCTCTCTTGCTCTCTCATTCGCACTCACACGGAGCATCAAACGTAAACAATGCGAGAAAAGCTGGCTGCACCCGTCTCATCTGCATGCACCTGTCCAAAGAGGACAATCGATTTTTGCTTGGTACATGGAAGGGAATAAAGTATATATAATTTGTCTGTCCACCATTTTAATTGCAAATGTTGTCCAATAGGTGATGGAAATACAAGTTATCTGGAACTAATAATGGTGTCTGAAGAATAATAAATTATTTGTAAATGTAATGTAATTGTTAATTGTGAGGGATATTAATGTCATGACATTTTGGCCATGAAATCCGTTGGCAACCTCGTGATTTGGTAGCCGTTAGCAACCCTCAGGAAGGGAAGCGGAATTTGTTTTTTTTCTTCCTAGATTTTTTGTGGTATAAAGAGCAGGATGGAATTTTGGATTAGTTGAACAGTTTTGTTCCATTGGCGAGGTTGACTGATATTTTGTTACTCGTTTCTCTTTCCATATGAGTTTAGAGATTTTGTTCTGAAGGTGGAGTACTGCTGATACGAGGCCTGCGAAAACGTGTGACATAATCTTATTTGAAATCAATTCCCTTTTGAACCCCACTTTCCTTATTAGTTTATATCTGGGAATAAAGCCTTTGTTTGTAAAATCTATATTATTGCTTTGCATCTTCAATTGGATGCCGTTAATGAAGAAAATTTGAAGAGCATTTACAAAACATTTTTAATATAAAATTAATTTTATTTACATCAGCATATAGTTGTATAAAATGCATCAAACAATTCGCTTCAACGATTTGATGGACAGTAATTTGATCTCGGGCCGCGCTCAGAGTGTGTTGTTGTTCGTGTTCTGCAGCACTCGGCAATCTGCATCCGCATTTGCTGAGTTTGCACTCGCTCGTATATATGCACGTATGCTGTCGTAACGAGCGTGCAATTGAAACACGGCAGGTGTGTGAGTGTACGGGTTTCACGTTGGAGAACAATCCAATTTGCCACGAGCGGCAGCAGCGCTGCTTTTTAGTGGAATGCGATATTGCCGAGGATAATTACGTGATGGCCAGTGATTGATTTCAACAGAGCGACGACGTGTTTATAACCGCCCAAGGCAACCCTCGTCATACGCACGTGGTTGATTATTCCGAATTGCAGTCCAAAGTCGCTAGGTGTCAACAATAATCAACAATGCCTGCTTTGATTTCAAACTCTGGGATTAATTGCGGAAACATCGTGTGAATATTCAAAAATTTGTGATTAATTGTAAATGGGATATCCCATTCATTGCCAGATGTTGATCAATCATAATAACATCCAGGAAAATGCAAAACATTTTTGGTTAGAATTAAGCTCAAATATTCCACGTTTTTTTCCTTTTTGAACAACAAATACTAAACTGGAAGAGAGCAAATCAGATTTTTTAATTTTCCTAAGGAAAAACCTGGGAAAACCCAACCTTTTCTGTTTACTTAGACATATAATGATAGTTATATCAATACCAAAGAAAGAGCATATTTGGCGAGAAATCTAATTTTAGTAATGGACTAAAGCCATCCAAATTCTTACCAATAAAAATTTAAAAGATCTCCAAAGAGTTCAAAGTTAAATGTGAAAACGACTTAGAATGAGTTCACTGATAGTGAATTTTGAGACCATTTATTGTATCTTGTGTCCTTTGCGATGTTATGCGTATCATACTATTTTATACAAATTGATAAATAAAATTTAATTAAAATCAAAACAATATAATTTTTTTAGGAAATCTTGCTTTTCCCGTAAGCTGATAAATCAAGTGGGTTATCTTCAATGTAGTTCTACATTTTACATAAATACTTCCATTTTTCCTCCTCTTTGCCATCATTTGTTTCAACTCAATAATTTTAATCCAGGGCAAATATAATTGTTTGATTTTAAAAGTCAGATTTGTCACGGACAGGATTTATTTTGTAGAGCTACCGACTTGTATATTAAAAACCAGCTTGCCCGATAAATTCTCAAGTACGGTAAGTGGCAGTTGTGGAGTATAAAATCCGATGCAGCGACTCATTTTCAGAACGGCACTCAGACTATGCATAAAATATGAACGAATCCATTTCCATTATAAATGGCAAATGCAAACGTGGACTCGACGCTACGGCAAAGAGCCGCCGTAAAAATGCTCGAGAGCACTGCATTAGATAGATCTACGGCGGCAGCCATTTTTTCCCAGAAGCAAGCTCCTCTCTGCACCTGCGATGCAATAAATTGAAACACGGCCAGATTGTCGCCAGGTGCACTGCACCACTTTCCTTTTTTTTCTTGTTTCCCAGCACCTGTGCTCTCATTTTTTTCTCTATCGATTTCTGATTTCATCGTTTTATTTAAATTGCGTCCGATATGTCGGTTTTCTAATGTGGAAATGTAGAGTCGTTTTAATGATATGGTAATACAGGTGCGATCAATGTATGCGACAGTGAGTTTTTTGTAGTCGTGGGGAGAGGAATATCCATTGGCATAACGACAAAATTGACGTGATTGGCATAATGGACAAAAATACAGTCCCGTCGTTTTTCCCGGACATTTCCGGAAATAACTATACCCATTTTTAACCATGGTATTTGATGTGGATGTAAGTAGGACTGTTCTGCGACTGAAAATATATCGAAGAGTGCAAAAATGGTTTATTTTGTCTATTTAATAACGTCTTTTTACCGGGAATAAATACAATTTTGGCTTACATGAGATGCAATAAAATGTTTTGGAAGTCAAATTATCAAACAATCTCATAAACGAATAAAACATGACTTTGATTTTTAATTGGTAAAATATTTAAACGGTTTTCACGATTTTACTTTATTGTTGTTAATAGGGTGCTTAAAATACCATGTTTAATATTTTTCCAGCTGAAAAATAAATTCATGTATAACAAAGTTGTTTGATATTTTAAAATTTTAATTTAAAGTTTTTATCACTTCTAAACTCTCATCAAATTTAATATTAAAATACTGCACGAATTGATCTAATATTTGCCTTTAAACTGTTTCTGTTAAAATATTTACAGATTTAATTGACTCAATGTATCAATCACAGTCCAAAATCCCTTTGGAGTAATTTACAGATGCCAATCAATTTATGGTGTGTGTACATATAATTTAATTGCTCTTTCGTGGAATTATGAATTATATAAAATTGAAGCGTGATATATTACCCTTTTTCCTTAATAAAGAGTAAAGATCTTTCAAGCAAAATTCGCGATTCACTTTATACTAGCGATTTTTCAGATGAAACTTTCCCGTTCTTTTGTTTTTTTGCAGCGATCCCACGTCGCAATCAAAGGGAGAGTAAGCACTCTTTCGCGAAAGCAATTTTCAAAGGTCGTCCAAGAGCAAACTTTTTCACCGAATGCAATCTTTTTACGCACGGCCAGGCGGAATCTAATTTTTCTCGATGAGAAGCTGTGTGTGTGCGTGTGTGTGTGTGTGTGTGTGTCTTTTCCTTCCGCAAGAGTTTTGCCGAAATTAGCAAAAGGGGAGAGGCAGGGTCGATTTTAGTTTGCCAGCCAAGGCAATGAGGTCGCCTCGCAGATAATGGAACTTGAACTTTTGCAATAATTGAAAGCTGCTGCGAAGAGAGAGAGAGAGAGAGAGAGAGAGAGAGAGAGAGAGAGAGAGAGAGAGAGAGAGAGAGAGAGAGAGAGTTTGTCGGTCCCGCCCGCACACTGCCATCCGCCCGGTTGGTGAACCCTTTTCGGCATTGTTGCTTGTTGACTTTGAGCCGCTTGAGCGAACTATATTTCAAAATTTCGCGAGCCCTTCAACTTATTAAGGTGCTCCATTTGCTTTCGCCCTAGTTGCCGCCTTAAGCCCTCGAGGTGGCCAAATATAATATTTACTCAACATAGGGCCGATTTTTGACTGGGAGAAAGCAAGTTGCTCGTCCCAAATGAGCTATTGATTTTCTCTACTCTTTGCGTAAATTTCCCTCTGCTCCTCATCATTCGGAAAATTAATTATTCCGCACACAATATGAGCTGCGGCATGGCTCGCCAACTTTTTGTTTGTTGATTTTCGGCTGGTCTCCTTCGCGTCGATTACCGTCAAAGCGAATTCTCCGAGAGAAGGGGGAAGGATAGAGCGTTTTTGTTATCCGCCTGCAGGCGAGTTAATAATTATTGCGAACGACAAAGGAAAGGCTCTAATGAAAAATTCCAGCACGTAATGAGAGTCTGCCGTGTCGTCTCTCGTCAATATATCGCTCAGCTCAAGACGCTATCGACAAGCCGAGGCGCGTGTTATTAAAAGCAGTCGGACGAAAAGTTTTTCTCGAGGCAAAACACTGCCTGGGAGAGAAGTTTTTAATTGTTTTCCAGGAAGTGGTTCAACAATTTTGTTGAAATATTTATTTGTTTTTCATACAATTCCAGCCAATTTAGACGAATTATCAGCTATCTCTTTAAAAACTAGAGCATGTATATTTAGTCTTGTATCTACACAAAAAAGTTGTAAATCACAGGCAGTCTGTTTTTACTTTCTATCTTAAAAACACAAAACAAGCGTCTCTGGATGAAAACACTCTTTTATGGAGATGTTTTGGCTGACCCAACTGTGTTTTTTATATCTCTGG
The DNA here is from genome assembly GCF_949628265.1 of Cloeon dipterum. Lineage (NCBI taxonomy): Eukaryota > Metazoa > Arthropoda > Insecta > Ephemeroptera > Baetidae > Cloeon > Cloeon dipterum. The sequence goes on from NC_088790.1 coordinate 14,046,613, forward strand.
TTGCTATGCAAAATTTATCATTGCCCAAGTATTGAGTTTATTCATTAATGGTTTTCCTTCGATTTAATTACCTATTTGATTGCACTATTTATAGCAAAAATGATTATATACTTGCTAAAATAGCATAGGTACATTAGAAGAGCTACTTTTTAAGTTTTTTCTTTGGAGCTATTTTAAATCAAGAGGTAGTAGTTGCTTCCTCAGTAATCGAAGTTGGAGCATAGTATTTACCATTCATAATTTAATTGCAGGATTAAGCTCAATCAGTCCAGTACTACATTGATGAGTTTTTTCAGTGCCAAAATTAGAATCAACACATTATTTTACATTCAATAAACATGTTTTTTTTAATTTTACAGACACAGGATTATTTAATTTAATGAAATTAATTACACTTTTTGTTTACGCTTTTCAGAACAAAAACTTGTACAACACTTTTTCTTGCACTAGACAAATTCAGCTAACAGTTCTTCAAGCAGTGTGTTGGACTAGTTCAAATTTTAATCGAGTCTGCCTCACAATAATATCCTCTGCTTTTTGAATGCGGCACGTGTGCGGTCGGTGGATGAGGCCGGCCACCTCTCTTCACGTATAATGAACTGTGTTTGAAGCACGTATGCAACCGGTGCGACACGAGTGACCGACAATTTGCCTACTTCTCACGCGCCAGGTGCATTATGCTCACAGCTTTTGATTCGGTACAAAGCGACAGAGGCAGGTCAACGTACCACAAAGCAAAACAACGTTTGTGGAATTTCTAACGAGGAAAACACGGCAGTTTTGCAAAAATCTAAATATATTCATTACAAGAAACCAGATAAAGTGTAATTAAAATTGAGAATATTGATCCGTGAGTGAAAATCTCATTATCGACAACGAAAAAAAACGCCGTTTTTTATTATTATTTTTCTTACCAAAGTTTGGTTGTGGAAGAGTATTGGCACATTCAATAAAAAATTAACCTTACCCTGAGTATCCGTGAAAAACGTCATTTTTGTGGATGCTATATTTTTTGAGAACATATAATATCTCATCTCATCGTGTTCAAATTCCAGAAATAAAGTGAATTTGATTTCTTTAATGTCAAGCCGAATCGGATGAACACCAAATTTCAAGTCTTCGGGCTAAGGTGAAGTAATGAACGTATCATTTTCTGTGGAAATTGGGTGTTTTTCGAAGCAGTTAAAATATACACCATTTTTAAAACATTGAAAGCTCCTAAATTGTAGTTTTTTGAATGTGTTTTAAAATGTGGTTGTCTCCGAGAAATTCCACTTTTAAATCTGAAATACACGACTTTACGATTTTTGTCCATATTTAACGGCAAAATCTAGGATTCTAGTTGTCTGAATTGCAACAATTGCACACCATTTATTATTAGACTTTGAGGAAGTGTTTTTGAGGGGATAAAACCCATCCCTTTCTACACAGATTAAAGGAATTCAGTTTTTCTTCTTCTACCAAGACTTCTTTCTCAAAGCTAAAAATTACAAAAATTCGTTTCAAACTCAAGTCAAATTACTGCCTTATTTTATTGAATGCGGCTAAAGAAAAGCGCGAATAGAATGAAAAAATATAGCTCTCATCAGGTGAAAAGCATTGAGGATCGATACCTAACGGTGAACGTAGCGCCAAACGCTCTATTGTGGTTTTCTTTTGACGAACAAAGCGTGCTTGTTCGGCTGATAGATCGCATCGCATTTAAACAGGGCGTGATCATGTTTGCCGTCCATAAAGCGAAAGGAAGCGGCCGCATTGAGGGTGGTCAGGGGGGTGAAGACAAGCGGCCTGTATCCCGTTACAAATTATGAATGTTTGAACAACCCGCGTGTACTTTGGACACGCGAGCCAGGTGTGTGTGTGTGTATGTGTGTGTGTGTGTGTGTGTGTGTGTGTGTGTGTGTGTGTGTGTGTGTGTGTGTGTGGCTGTGATTTACGCCTTGACGTCTGGGCAAACAGGCGGTAATAAGCAAATATTTGACGGGCCAGTCCGGCCCTGAACACCGATAATCCAAAGGTGTCTGCCTCTGTCTGCGCCACTTTCGTGATCGCGTGCAACATAATTGGGCCATCAATGCGCCACTGCAAGTGGAACTAGTTCGTTTTCCTTCCTCCACAGACTTTTTTTATCAATAAAGTTGGGTTTTTTTCTCTCTTTCTCACTCGTCAAAAGTATTAAATGTGAACGTGCTTTGCTAATGGATTCAGATTTTCGGGCTTCGTCTCTGAGTTGGGGGAAGAGGACGAGACAGAATGGACTTGGTGGATATTAACTCATTTTCCAAGCCCAACCAGCGCTAGTTGGCAATAAAAGCTTTTTCCAGTCGAGTCTAATTCATCCATTCACATTGGCGCACAAACATGCACACACGTACATATTCTGACGGACGTACAAGCAGATGAAAGGGGTGGCAAAAGAGAGACGGAATCAACCCCAGGCGACAAATGTACACAGCGGTGGCAAACCTCTGGCCGGTTTTGCTTTGAGCTCGCAGCCAGGCATTGCACAACACACAAACGCGCGTATCAGCTAGTCGATTGCGAATGTGAATGCGTTGCTCGAGAATAAAGCCCACCGTAATTGCAAATTTCATTAAAGCACCATACACTCCGTCTCAAATTTCGATGCTTTGAAGTCTCGCCTTTGGCCAAAATGTGAATTCATATTTGCAAATAATTATTTCAGCTGTAAAGAAAATGGCACTGTTTGATTCAGACGAATAGGGCTGGAATGATAGTCATTTTCACGATCGATATTTTTTAGTTTGACTAATGAACGTGCAGTCCGCATTGCTGTTATCGTTGTTATTGAGAAATCGAAAACCAGATTTAAATCACTGAATGAAATATCTAAAATATCCTCAGAGTAAATTTTGGAACCATTGAAAATACTATATGTAAGGTCAAAAGGTGATTGACGAGTGATACATTAACATCCAGATAGTCCTAGATTGAGGGATATGTTTATTTAATATAATAAGAATGGTTAAAAGATTCCTTTAAACCCTTTAAAATTTGAGTAAAAAATGAAATTTGTCCTTTTGAAACCGTAATTTGAATTCCTACAAATATTCAATGTTGTAAAATAATACTTAGGGGGCAAAAATGTGTAAAAACCAGTTCTAAGACGTTGAATTATAAAAGAGTCTGAAAAAGTCAATTTCTTGGGGGGGGGGAAACACACATGAAATTCCTAAAGCTAAAAACGAACAACATGTGGTGAATATGATTTTGGGAAAAAAAGGTAAAACGATCAAGAAAAGCATAAAGGTAATGTGAAAAATACGGCATTTAAATGTGCGAGTTGGGCGAGGCCTCTTTTGAGCACCGCTTGGAAATCGCGTCTGTCTCCGCGATTTGCAGGCTCGTTCCAGGTTGCAATTTCCACGTACGGCAACCAGCCTCTTGTATTATTCTTGGAAGCCGAGCCGTACACAGTGTGCACTATACTTTTATTGCAATCAAAGGGAGCAGGTGGCCTATAAATTACACACACGACTCGCGGGCAGTAAAAATGAAAAACGGCTGCACTAAATGCAACGTACAAAGGCACGAGGAATTTCAACGTGTAATATTTCTCTGCATTCTCGAAGGTGTGCGTGTCACACTGCATTTGAATCGTCTACTCTCTCTCGCGCGCTGTAATTCCGCACGGAATTGCACGGCCTGCAATATATCACCAACACACGACGGCTGAATTACGCAGCCTTTTGTGCAGTATGCACTTTGCAGCAAAGCGAACGCTCGCGTGCGAACGCTCTGCAGCAAAGTGAAGTGACATTTTGCAGCCGTCGATGTCGAAATCTTGAAATCTTTTCAGCTTAACATAAACCAAATAACCAAATCTAAATCATTAAAATATGGATTTAAAATATTTTTATTTAGTATCCAGAAGGTTTGACTCATGTTTCTTACGTTAGCTTTTTCATAAAATATATTTTTGAAAGAATAAACTCACGGAACTTTCCAATTTGATAAATATTTATTTTGAAGCTAAAAATATAGAACAATTTATAAAAATGCATAGGAAATGACTCATCTGTATGATGTATGTGTGTATTTTAAAAGAGAATAAATTATCAGAATTTTTTAAAGTGGCACACGACAACTTTTCTGCTTGATTATTTATCTATGAAAACAAAAATTTTAGTTTGAAATAGATCCAAATAAAGGATGCAATATTAGTGACTTTTTTAAAACAGCAAGTTGTGCCTCAAGGAGGGTGAGTGGGTTTCACAAAATTTCATCACTTGCTGTCTTTTTTATTTTGCTTGCTTAGTTAACAATAACTGCAGATTATAAATAACAGATAATTTTAATAGCTCTACTGTGAAAATTATTAAATTTTTTTCCATCGAAAATTACTGTGAGGGGCCCAAACAACTCAATTCCAGTTCAAAAACGTGAGAAACAGTTTTCATGATAAAATACAGGACTATTTACGATCTCAATACAGTAAAATACAAAAGGTTCCACTAAAATCTACGCACATTTTTATGTGCATTGAATAAAACCTATTTTATTTATTTTGACAACAACATTAACACTTTCTTCAAATGATGCCATGAAAAAGTAATGTCACTGGGGAGCGGAAAATCGAAGCACCATTCCCTTGGCAGGTACTTAACAGTCATTTAAACCGACCGGTCATTTTACGACCTAGCTGGCGCAGCAATTAACTCGTGGGCCGAAATGCAAATTTGCAGGCCGCGTGTTCCCTTTTCGCGGCAGCGTGGGTGTTTCGCGATGCAGAGACAGTTTAATCGTGACCAGGCCGTGAACAAGTGTGCCAGAGCATGCCCGCGGTAATATGAGTGAGATGCATAAATTAGCTTTGTGGGCATTAACCCAGCGAGAGGCCGCGCGTTTCAAACATAAACTATCCGTACTAGCTGCGCACGTATTTCGTACACAATTGTTATGTATGCGTGTTGTCGTCTGGACGCGATAATTGAATTCATCAACGGGAATATTTTATCTTGAGCTGCTGGAAGAGGGCGTTGAACCTGCATTAGAAACACATTGAGAAGTAAATCTATATTGAAGAACGCCCCTATTTCTTTATTATTATAAAATGAGTATTAAGTTCAGCTATAAAAACTGCACAGGCTATTTTCGAGATAAATTAATTCTCCACTAGATAACTAAATAATATTTTTAAACCTTGAGGGTGCAAGTTGAAGAACAAAAAATATAGAACAACAATATCGTAATAGTCAATTGAAAGGACGATTCAAGCACTGTTATAAAAAAATATGTTTTATTTATCATCAATTAATAATTAACGATGCAACAAATTTCTTAAATCTTGAGCTCTCTCTGATATTTTTTCTTATGATTATAGTAGAGTAGTAAAATGGGACATGTTGCAATCATTATTTCCTGTCGTGCTGACTTAGGGAGGAAAATGTCTTATTTTCCCTGGACAAAGCAGACTTGTTGCCCAGCCAACGGCGCCGCCGAGACGGCCATAATTACCGCGATAAATACAAATCGGCTGATTTATGTGAAACGCCATTAATCTGCGGTCGCACGGACACCGATCAAATGCAAAAAAAATTATTGCAAGCGAGAACCGAGAGTCTGCTCGGGTGTTTGTCGCGCTTTGTTAGCCGCAATATGCTGTGCAACGCTGGAGAATGTTTTTAATTAATGAAATTCTCCAGTCTGCTTGCGGGGCATGAATCATTTTTCGATAAATCGCGTGTAATTAGATTGGCCAACCTTGGCGCGAATCGATTTTGCTGGGTGCATTGTATTGTTATCAATCGCCGACACCCGGCTCAGCAGCTCATGTTTTGTCCGCTCGGCAATAAATTTTTCCGCATAATCCGCTGAGTGGAACCCAGATAAAAAAGAAACACGCGTACTGCGTGATTTATTAACGCGTAAGTGCCTCTGCTGCACTTGTCACGGCCGAAATTTAATTTTGCCAGATGAATATTTTATTCGGGGGATTACCATTCGCAATAAATATATCCGTATCGTTTCCTGCGTTGCAAAATTTTTAGCCAATGCGCGATCCCAACATCACAATTAATCATTTCTACAAGCTGGTAAGTATATATTTATAATGCTTAATGCTAAGACTGCCATAAAATCCACTTCCTCGAGGCTTAAAAGATCTCAATGACAAATATACATATTAATATTAAAATCGCTAAATGGATTTTATCAATGCAAACCGCATACTGAACTAACTAAGAGTTGTAACAATGACTTATTAAGTTCAAATCATTAAAAATAATTTATATGTAATCTGTTGGAGAGTTTCTTCTCTCACACAAGTTCTGTAATTAAAAAAATACAGCAACTGAAGATTTTTTCTATTCCTCTTCAAAATAATGTAAAAATTATTCGTTATGTTCACTTCAGTTTTAATCTTCAACGTTATATTTGAAAAACTACTAGCCGTTAATACTCTGCTAAACTGGCCAAACAATATTTTATAAAAAAAATATCCGCTTGGAATATAAAACAAAATTTTAGCACGGTGCTTGTCAGAAGTGGTGCCTTTTCTCTCTTTTTTTTCCTCCGACAAAGTATTTTTGTGATGAATTATAGTGATTATTTGTTATTTAATAAGTGATACTAAATAATGACTTAAATATTAAGATGACTGTAAAGAAACTTAAAATTCAAAACTAGTTCATCGTTTACTAAGAACGGGTGGCAATGAAATATCAAAAATTAAAATGTCCCATTTCCTCATTTTGAGCAGCAGCTGTTTCGGCCCCTCAGGCCTTTGATCAGGAGCAATTTTCATGCAAACCTACACTGCGGAGTATTCTGAATCTCCGGTCGTTTTGAACGACTGACTGCCCTCAAGAAGATTTTTATTGAATTTTGTAACATAACTTGAATTGATTACCTTATTCTCCGTTTGTCTCACAGTTAGATTACATAATTTCAAAGATTTCTCACCTAGAACAGACAACAATAATAATCATTAGTAAAATCAATGGAAACAGCAAAAAGTAAAACAAAGAAACAAAAAAGAGAGTTCAATCAATCATTTCCAGTCGGCAGCTTGCAGTGCACGTAGGGCGAAATTTGGAACTTTTTACGCAGGCAAATCACAACTATTTTATTTCTTTTACCCGGCGAAGTTAAAATGTTCTGCGTGTGTGTGTTGTCTTAATATTCCGGCCGGCGTTCGCTTTTTGTTGCCTCTCGCAAGAAATAAAGCACGCAGGCAGCGCGTGTGCCAAACGAGGGAAAGGGGAGAGCGTGCGACACCTTTCGCCAATGACTTGATGTCGGCGAGGTGGCCGCCGGCCCCACTAAAACCCTAATAAATGCGAGCGAGCGGCTGAGACAGAGAGATGCCGTTCCTTCGCGACTTTCATAACGCAAATCTCGGCCGCCCGCCCATTCTTGCCAGCTGCTCCTCCGATGAAATCATCAAAGCCGAGAGAGAGAGAGAGAGAGAGAGAGAGAGAGAGAGAGAGAGAGAGAGAGAGAGAGAGAGCCAAGTGCGCAACGAATTAGTGAGCATTGGAGAGGATCTTGCGACGAGATGACTTGCTGACTGCACGTACATGGATGTAATAAATTTCATCCCTCAGCTGACGATTAGCCGAGTTTGTATGTGTGTACATAAACTTATCTTGAATTCTGTTACGAGTACGGCTCGCGAACGGAGTGTTTGCACCGACCTAAGGAGTTGAGAATATCAACGTGATATTAACTGTCGCGATGGGACAACTTTAAAAATGGGAATTCGAGAAGTAAATTTCACATTTTCTGGATTTCCTAGGAACATTTTGGAAATCTTGACTGGTCTAGCATTAAAAAAATATTTTTGTGGATATTATTATGGCCATATAGATGAATTTAATATTCATTAACCGATCTCAAGGTGAGATGAAATAATTTTTCAGTCTCAACGACTGAGATCCAATTTTTCGATCTGACGGTAAAACCCTTCTCGCACTTATTAGACTTCTCGGAGCAGCTCATATGCTAGCAAATTTATGGAGAGAATATGATTAGTGCTCATTAAGGGAGAGGCTTATGTTTCCTTTACTTCCATGCTCTTCAATTAACCCGATTAGACGCACAATCGAGGCTTTACAGATGTTCGAGATGTACGAAGAAAGGGAACCGCATCTTTATGATACCGCACTGAAGGATGGAAGCTACACAAAAGCCAATACATCCCGTTTCCATTGGTTCCGTGACGCGAAAACAAGCCACCCCCCGCTGCCTGAGCCGGCTTTCAGACAAAAACAAGAGAGGCGCGCATAATATTTACCCTGGAGCTCGACACGCAAATTGCGTCGGTGTGTGCACATATCCGCACTCTCGAGTCGTCGCCTCGCTAATAAATTCCCATCGCATCCATTAACATTTTAAGCTCTTGCGGTTTTAGCGAGAGCGAGCGAGATGAAATACACTAATCTGCCGTGTAGCAGCGCAGAGTTAGTGCTGACGGAATTATATTTCAAATGGAAAATGCCACGTGAGCGTCGTGCTGTGTGCATCGCGCAGTTTGCGGTTTCGCTGAAAGGCTCATGCTCATTTCCACCGAGGCTGACTTGCAAATCGCGTTAATGGTCGGATGGCGCCGCGCTCAAAGGTGAGACGCACCAGCAGCGCGCGATCAGCAAACCAACTTGAAGCAGCAGAAGCATTGTTTTCCGCTCAATCAAGCCGACGCCACCGCCTCAGACTATATAATTCGATTTGGTACCGACTTGCTGAGTTTCTGCTTGGTCGAGTCTCAAGATGATTATACAATATTATAAAATTGTTCAATTTTTTAAATACTGTCTTATTGTAAGATTCAGAGACTAAACATTCTATGGGAATTTATAGGTCAAATATTTATTCTTAGCTCAACTATGAATTTATACGGAAAAACTGAAACTGCTTATCATTTCATTTTTTACATATTTCAAGCAATAGCGAGTGTATGGTTTTTCGAAACACATGCATTACTGTAGCGCTTAAAAATATTAAATGTTGGAAAACCAAAATCATGATTTAAAATAACAATTCCAGGTCACTCATTTCGCAAAATACTAGATTTCTCACATATACTTGTTTGGTGCAAAATTTGGTATTTGTATAGGGGTTATATTTGGATAAACGTGGAAAATTAAAAAAGTGGTTTGTTTTCTGGCTATTTATGGAAAACAATTACTCGTGCATTTTTGCGCTTTGTAAAATTGTTGAAACCTGCACGGTATTGATGTGCAGTTATTTTAACAGTTAATAAATTGCATTATTAGTTTATTAATGAAAATCCCCAGCTGATATTTCAGTTATTACTTTCAAAAATGGCTGGACTTGTAACGTTCAAAACAATAAGCATGTTAATAATTTATATCCTATTGAAATTGAGACAAATAGTGGGAAAGATTTGTCATTTATTTCCGATCAATAATTCAAATTTTGTCTCAACCGAGTACTTTGAGTCATGATTCTATTGCGGAAACTTGAGCGATAATTTGCTCTTTCACTCCATGAAAGTAATTGAATACTGAATAGCAAATAGAATAAAAGTTTGAAATGGTAAGCCAATCGGTGGGTTGGGCCACATTGCTTGCCGTTTTATCGCTGGGCGTTTAATGTGCTTTCTCAAGTGGTTTGTTCCCGAGAGTTATTCACGACGACACAGTGCATTCCATTCGCAGTCAACGAACGTAGCCTACTTTTGCTCTTGTTTGTCAAACTTGCATTCTCACCATCAGTAAGAAGGGAAACGGTCGGTGTGGCGCAAATTTAATTTCCCATTGAAACTGCACTTTCTGCTGATGCAGCCGCGGCTTGTACATGCGCCTTAACGACTAATATAAAAAGGCGCTCGATTGTTGTCGACGCGAATAAATCCGGTGAAACGACCAATATTCGCGCAAGTGCCGTTAAGCGCGTGCAAATATCGAATATATATTATAATATTGGCGCTGACTCGATTTGCACAAAGCCATTTCTTGCCTTTCCACGCCATAAAGCAGCACATCGGCGTGAATGCACCTGCTGCGAGCCAATATCGCGGCCCAACGAATCGATCCGAGATTAAATCTGTGCCTCTCCGCCTCCGCCGCCGCCGCTACCAGAGGTGTCGAACTGACGTGCAGCTTTATTGCGCATAAATCGTGACTTGCTATCTGCGACTGCCGAGCCTGTTGCTCGCGCGCGACGACGCCGAGACACGCGCAAATTTGCGGGTCAGCGTGCCCTCCGCATCTTTATGGGGTCTGACCAGTCGCCCGAGGCTCTAGCGCCGACACCACGCTATCGCTGATGCTCACGAGGGTTCGTTGGGGCTCCTACACTGAATTTTCTGCTTGAGAAAGCTCGAATTATATCACATCTCTTGCACACTGAGCAGAGTTAAAATTAGGCTAATATTAGAAAAACAAAAGGTATAAAATCTCATTTTTTTTGCTACGAGAGATTTGAAGTGGTCTACAACTTTTAAATTTTTGATTGAGCACCATTCTGATTATTTGGTATGATGTTAGGGTGGTACAGAGATATTGAAAAATTGGGAAGAATTTTGGAGAAACAGACCTTTTGATGTTCATAAAAATTGGAATATCTCGAGCTCTAATGATATTAAAACATTTAATATTTTGCCAAAAGATGCCCAGTTAAACAGGCAACAACTTAAATTTTTTACTTTTTGAGATACGGACGCACAAAATAGCTTAAGAAATTGACCCTTATGGCATCTGGGTAGCCCACAAACAATCTATATCATTCAAATTAGCATGTGAGTCCACTTTACCGACCTCTTACGGGCTCTGCATTTGTTCGATCTGCAAGATATTCACAACATTTTGTACGGCTAAGTCAAGAGATTTCAGAATATGTACAATTCGACCCCTTTGAAGACATTAAGGCGTTCAGGCAACACCCCAGTGTTCTCAAAATCTCGTCCATGACCACCCTTTGAGAAGGATGAGCGTCAAACTGCGGTAAATATGCAAATATTCAAATAATTATAAATGGTTTGATTGTAAAATTAAACCATTTTTAAATTCAACGTGAATGTTTGAGCATATCAAGAGAATTGTCATTTGTTATTTTTTTATTCGCTGCAATCAAAGTCTCCTCTTTGAGGAAGTTTACAGGCCTTTCGCACGCTCTCAGTCAAGCGGACAAAGAAAAGGCGAAATTTCCCATCTCACGTGCATTTTTCCAGCGGGACTAGGTAGGTATTTCTTTGTCGCTGTTGGTCGAGTGGTGCAGCACGAGAGAGCGAATTTGACAATACAAAAGGCGCGTCCACGTGAATGGGCAATTTTTCAAGTGGACGACCAGTCTCTGGGCGCGTCTTTGTGCGCGATGACGTGAATTGCGCGCGGCCAAGGAGTGGAATTACTCGTGCGACCAGACCATAAAGGCGCTAGCTCGTGTAAATCTGGGTGCTCAAAAGAGAGGTGCGAATATCCCCGGGAAAAATGCGCGATTTATTGCCTTCGTCAGCGAGCGCGGATCCAATTTCGTCCAGAATGCAATGGCAAAGTGCGTCTTAATAAAGGCCGCAGGTGTCCCCGTCGCAATCTCATTTCGCACAAAAACGACGGGTCACCCACACAGCCTTGATGTTAATTGGGTTTCGGCCAGCCGGTCGAGAGTTGCACAAACATCTTGACTGGATTTCTTCCTCCGCATGGGCGAAGAAGAAAAGTAGCAAACAAAGCCGGCTCGGCCCGCCTTGGGAGAGGCAGGAGAAAGAAGAATGAATCACCGACAGTCAAAGTCAATCAGCAGGCCGACAAAGTGGGCGCAAATGAAGCGCGAAATTGGCCCGGCTAGGCCGATTTTTGGTCATTGTCCAATTCGCCCCGTTAATTAAATCGGGCCCGCAAGCGAGCCCGGTGTAGACGATAGACAGATAAAAGGAGTCGAGAAGAAGCAAGACACGCGCTCTATTTGCTAATGGAATCGAACTGTCCGAAAATAATTAGATTTATGTGCGTCGAGTCGGTGAAATAAAACCGGCAACGCTGCCTTGCCATCCCTATAATTTCTAATTAAGGTGAGCCCGTACGGCAGCATCATTTACTCCCAGCATTAACTCCAAATGATAATAAATTCGGGCCCGCCAAGAAAATATTCCCCCGCCAACAGCTGCAAACCGAGTTAGGGGTGTGAAAAATGGTTGCTTTTCCTTTTTCTTGTGCAGTATTTCTTTTATACGCGTTGCAGACAGTTTGCAAAAAACGTTTGTGTGTTTGTCTTTTTCAATATTATATGCCTTCATTTTAGCTAAGGGTCGTGATGGTGACAAAAGATTATTTGCTAAGAGCCATAAGAGGATCTTTTGCACGACCCTCCGCGAGTTTAGGTTTCTTTCTATGGCAAGGGAGCTGCTTCAAATTTCGATGCATAAAAAGGCGCAGCTTCCCCCTCAGGTCGGCTAATAACAAACACCAAGCCGCTTTTCTTAATAACGGCTCCCCTTTCTGGGTGCCCAAATTTATTACGCCAGCGAGTACCATCTGATTTCATTTCCGAGCATAATTAAAATTTCACGCAATTTATGCAAATCGAGAGTCCTTCAGACCGGAAGCGTTTTTTTCTACATTTTCCTTTCAAAACATTATGAAGGAACTTTTGAAAATGTGTGTATGCCCTCGTTTTTCATGCCTTTTTGTGTAACGAAATTATTCATCAGCTGAGCGTACAGCCTGACCCAAAGCTGAAATTGCAAAATTAATATTCACAAAAGAAATTTGCGCTCGTTTTACGCATCTAGAGTGGTTTCTAAGGCAAACATAGGCTCCAGCTTTATTTTAGACCGCGGTCAAAAGTAATTTGAATAATCCTTAGTGCGAGTAGCATTCAAGCGTAAAAATCAGTCTTTGTCGTCCAGGGCAAGAATCAAACCGTCGCCGAGTGGGCGTTTTGACGCACCGCACCACAGATTCCCCCCGTGAGTGCATTTTTTGCAAGGACGATGCGTCGGCCGCTCTCAGACACACACAGCATCTCGCCGACGTCTCGCTGCAAAAAGGAAGATTGTTTATGTTGCCTGGCGGGCGCAGAAGAAAGGCACACGCGCGCCACCCAAGGGCTGATTTGCTGCTGGCAAGCGACCAAGCGTCAAAGGTACGCCGACAACGACGAGAGGCTAGCAGGAAGTAATCATTAGGGGTGAGATTTTCAACCCTAAGAAAACCAACTGCACTTAATGCATATAATACATCGATTTTTGCTTTTTTATGAATTGAAATTATCTAACTTTGCTTGAAAGAGTGAATCGGTGAGATATTCTTTTACACAAAATGGTGCCAAAAAGAAAAAAACCTTATAAAACCCTTCACTAAAAAATGGGTAGCCAATAATTTAAAATAAATATCGCAAAAATATTCCAGATAATATATAAAAATGGTGCCAAACGAAAGCACCAATATTTTACAAGACTGTTGAAGCTTCTACCTCGTTATTTAATAGAACTCAAAGACAAAAATGCAATGAAAATGAAAGTTAAAGAATGGCTTATCTCCTTGATTAGATTTTTTGTGGCAATTATTTTAATACGAAAGATTATTTTGCATGCACTATAAAATTACTATGAGATAATCTGTAACTAGTAGCATGAGCCAAAAATTTGCTTATATCGGCGGTATGTTAATGTCAAAAAATAACATTATTTATATCAAAAAACGAATGAAAAAATATAACTCTATGGTTCGTTCATTATAATTTTTTTACCCAAATTTTTTGTTATCATAATTTTTCATAAATTTATGTACTGAGTTGAACATGATTCAGTTTCCAGGAAATATTCACTGCCAACCTCGGTGACTGACAGGGAAGACGAATCAAGGTTTGGCTAGAAATCTGATCCCCAGGTGCGTTTGGGGGCGACGACGGGCTGGAGGCCCGCAGGAAGTAATCAGCGGCGATTTTTCATCGCTTCGCTCTTGTGCTTCTTGCCCGGCCGAAGGGGCTGGGGACGCGTTGGCGTGCGGCAGATTTGGCGCATTGTGTGTTTGTGATTACGGTAATGGCCGCGGGAGAGTCCAAGTGTATTGTCATTACTCTTGTCGCTGTCACCCGGGCGCAGATTTACCGCCACTCGAGCTGATTTCTCGGCGCGCAGGTCGGCCGCAGATAAATAACAGCACGCTCGTCCGCCCTCTCGCACCGATCTATCAATGTGTGCGCCGGTGGTACATATTGTGCGGCGCGGCGCCCTCGAACCCATCAAACTCCACTCAGGCCCCAATAAAACCAAATCAACAAAACGCTCTCCGGCTTGCCAAGCGACTTGATAGAATTTTGTCCGCCCGCCAGACTTTATTGCGGCCGACCGAATGTCAGCGCACGATGAGCTCCGGCCGTTCGATCTCTCGCTGATTGGGCTGGAATTGAAAAGGTTTCTCCCCCGCCCACCCCCTTTGTCCTCAGGGATATGAATCTATTTGGCAAATTGCGACGCCGCGCCGTCCCAACGTGCATGTTTTCCCTCTGCAAACTCTTTTGGAATGGGGTCCTTTAGCCGGAATATTCAAATTCACTCGGATTGACGATCCATGAGGCACAGAAATTTCAACCCTCTGACAACAATTGTTAAAGACACTGCCTGAGTCCCGGGGAAACGTGGTAGGAGCCAAAACAAATTTTCGGAAGTTGATTTTAGATACATGATCTTTTAGATTGGAATGATTTGTCCTTACGATTCAATCTGAATGGACTGATTGGAAAGAAATATATGTGCACCATTGGATCTCTCAAAACGACAGGCTCAGCACTTTCATCTCCGAATTGAAATTTCAGAATATTACCCTAAACAGAACTCAAAATCCAAACATGGTTTAGGGCTGTGAAATTTAGACGGTTGATTTTTTTCTGAACTTCCACAACACTCTAAATTGACATGGAAACCTTGCATAAATGATGACTTCGGGGAAAACGCCTGGAGTTCACTGGCTTAAAAAAATTAGTTTTCCTCTAACAGCATTTTGCAAAAATCCAAAAAATGTGGTGTGAAATTAGATACTAAAATGTTATTCCAATTTTGTAGTTCGCAGAATCGCATGTCGCCCTTAAGAGTTGCTAGCTAAAATTGCTGACATGCTGGGAGCGAGTCATGTCAGAGTCGAAATTGAAAGGTATGCAAACAGCGTGGCTTCGGTCTGAGTGTGGGACTCCTCTGTTGAGCAGCAATAAGGAGCCAACGGGGCACGCAATTACGGCACGTTTCGGCCCATCTTGAGGTGACACTTTGCGGTTGCAGCGAGTTGCGTGCCTTGGGTGCAAGTGCGAATGGCGCTCTCAAGGGTGATCTACGGTAATGGTCGCTCCGTCCAAGCGGAAAATTGCACTGGCACGCAGATTTGCCTTTCTCCCTCTCAAAATTATTGCTAATGAGCAACTTCATAGAAGCTTGGCCTCAATTTTTTGTAATTAACTGCAATAAATGCTCAATATTTACTACGGGCAAAAGCGGATATGAAATTAATCAGGTGCAACGTGACACGCAGGAAAATGTGCTCTGGACACGTTTCATGTTAATTTTCCGCGAGTGAAACAAGTCGCGTTGTGCCAGCTTGTGTGTCGCAATGCTGTTTGATACCAGGAAAACAGCCGGATGGAAAATAACATTCATAATCTTCAAACATTGCGTAAAACTTTGCTACTTTTGTGCTTCAATCATTTCTATAACTCATAATTAGTTTAATTGCAAATTCAATAACAAACACAAACATGTTCAAAGCTACTGCTGTAAAAATAAATATTGTTATTAATCCTGAAATGCTGCTAGCCTTCTCTTTTATTGAATATTTATCTGTCTGACGTTTGTCCAACACTAATCCTTTTTAGGTGAAATATTAAAAACGATGTTATCAGATGGGTTTCTGTGTATCTATTCGCTATTTTCACAGATTTTTGTGTACAGAAAATGGAAAAACAAAAATTAATTTGATGAACAACAATTTTCAACCCATTTCTAATTTCATGCTCCACAGACGTTAAATTAAAACCTGTTTTGTATTTACAATTTCAAACGGCCAGCTCATCAGGCACATTTATTTTCGCTTCATTTGCTAATAGCTCTTCAGCAGGCCCATTATTTCCAAATCAAATTGATCGATTCGCGAGATCTCAACGACTCATATTCAGAGAGGGTGGACGCAATTAACTTCGTTAAAGTACCAGGTTGGCTCTAATCACACTGCTGTCGAGAAGGGGCACGAGAGAGAGAGAGAGAGAGAGAGAGAGAGAGAGAAGCGCAGCAACAACTGCTGCCTGCGTGCCGCCACCATTATAATGAAAAATGATTTTCAGTCGGCGTTCGAGTTGCACTAGAGTGTTTATAGAAATAAATGGAGAAGTCGGGGAGCGAAATTCACGCTGGGAAAAAACGGGCGTGCTTTTGTGATCGATGACCTGCGAAGAAGTGGCGTGCCTCGTTAAATGAGACGACCTATTGTTGGCTTTGGTAATTGGACCCTCTTTCTACGTCCCTTTCCTCCACGTTGACTATTCTACCACGAACAGTTCAGAAATTCATAATAAGCCCCGTTAGGGTTGTGAAAGACGTATCGTTTCTTTGATTTGTCGATTCTATTTTTGTGTAATCTACATATGTTGCAGCAACTTTGCTTATTTCAACCTCAGTTACGGGAAGAAGGTCATATCCTTGCAAATCATTTTCTTTTTAATGGCTTTGCAACGTTTTCCCTTCCTAACGGACCATTTTTCACGACCCCGTTGTTCTGCTTTCTTTCGAAAAATAATGAAGATGAAAGTGTGCATATTTCCCTCGGCTGCGTACCTTTTTCCAGCGCTGTTGTGCTCCGTAAAAACGGATCTGTAGCCACCTCACGCTCGTTTTTTCGTTTCTCTTTGATCAAAACTCTCGTCGTCGCTTTTGAAATAACGAGCTGCCACCGCTGCTCGAGATATAATTCTAGCACACGCTTTTTCGGTCGATTATTGCTGCGAGCGATGAGAGAGAGAGAGAGAGAGAGAGAGAGAGAGAGAGAGAGAGAGAGAGAGAGAGAGAGAGAGCCTATAGATGAGCGGTCTGAAGCCTTGGAGTCTTTTGATTCCGATATTATACGGCGTTGGTGAAACGCACTCGAATCACTTTTTATCTCCGAAATTCATCTTTGATTGGTAATGGAGGAGCTCGTCGCTGAGGCGAAATAAAGAAAAAAGAAGTTTGTTTTCCGTCTCACAACATTTTCAAGGGGATGCAATTCTTTGACATTGATCGCTTCATTTTAATTTCAAATGTGCTCTTGGAAACGAAAACGAAGTCCTCGAGAATATGCTTCTCAGTCAACTGTATTAATAAAGACGAATTTACATGTTATGTCCTCGTGGGTAATTACTCTCGTTCAGTGCTTTGATGGCGAATATTTGTTAGTTCTAAACTAATACGTGTCGCAATCACTGCCGGCAAATTAATCAAACGGAGGCAGGCATACCGTACCACTTGATATTTGTTGACTGACAAATAAAGTTCCGTAATAAACAAGCATTGCCGCAAACACCCATCAGTTCAAAGAGATGTTTGCCCTCCGTCTGTTTATTCATTCGCATGCTGGCGTGTTCTACACAGAACATATATATATATATACATTAACTTTTTTACTAATTTTCGAAAAAGTTTTACTGCAGCTTTCCCACTGTTAGGTTAAATTTTAAATTTGCCTAAGCTGTCCGTTTCTCCATGGGGAAAGTCGGTCGAAATTGATTTGCATGTAAGAGGCTAATTCAGTACCGTCTTCGTTATGTCCCCTCGACATCCTGTTTTCCAGCAAACTTTTATAATGCAATATTCTCCCTGGGGGCAGCAGCGAGGCAAAACTTTTAACACCTCGGTGCGATGCCACCTTTGCTGAATAGCTGGAAATGCCGCTCCGCCCCTCGTGAAATATGGTGCGTGGAAATTAATTTGCAAACCACGTCGCAAGCAGTCATAAATTCCTCAGCGGGCTCTTTCTCATTTTTCAGCGGCGTCGGCGGCGGCGGCGGAGCAGCAGGCAAACCGAAACTTAATCGCGCGAAAATGTCGCGCACGAAAATAATTACAGCGTGGCAGCGGCGGCATTGTCTCCGCCGGGAATAATAGTTCAAAATTACCTCCGGGCCGCACTCAAGCAGAGCGAGTTGAATTAATTCCGCACTATTGTACTCGAATAAATAACAACAGACGCGTGGGCCTCATAAAACGCGGCGCTGAGGAAGCGGTGCAGATGACAGAGTGAAAAAATTGCGTCGTGTCAAAACAAAGCATTTAGCAATTCCATCAGGTGGAGAGCGGCGTCGGCGGCCCGTTTTTGCCCGGCCAAATTACCACGCGGCGACGAGTGGGCCATTCATCAAGTCGGGCGGCCGGCCTGTGCCGCCGCCGCTGCTGCTGCGAGCACCCGCAGAATAATTCAATTATTTTTTAAATTGCACCAGCAGCCCTTTGTCGCCCCCAAATGTTTCGCAATTAAGACGCCCGCAGAGATTCGCACTCAATTTCCTGTTTTTTGTTCTTCTCCCCCTCGCCACTCGCCTGACTGAGTGTATTTGCTTTTTTTATTCCAGATCTTCGCTCTGATGACGAAAGCTCATTTCGCGCGCCCAGCGAGCAGCCTTTCCTTTCGCACTCGTCTCGTTGACAGTCTCATTTAGCAATAATATTGTGCTCCGTGGCAGGGTGCAAGTGGCAAAATTGGATTTTGTTGGGCACACTGCTCTGCGTCGCATTTTTTTCTCTCAGCTCAAGCTACACCGTTCCACAGGCATTGTTCACTGTGATATAATATGAGATGTAAATTTTAAATGTAGGATTATTCAAGGAATAAATTAAAACGCTTGCAGCAAAAATGGCTTTTGCTGGATTTTAGTCAGTCTTCCGAGACAGTATTTGGGAACATCACGTGCCATCTTACCTTGGTGCATTAAAAACCAATTCATTCTTGGATTCCTCTTGCTCATAAAAATCAAATTAAAAGCAATATGTCAAGGTCAGAGGTCATAAGTGTGGCTCATCTTGGGTATTGGAGGGGATTTTAAAAATGTGCACCAAGGTTTTCGAGTTTTCAAAACGCTCATAAATATGTAAAAGTAAAATTAAAAAAAAATCATATTGGATATTTTCAGTTTTGAAGCTTAGAAAATGCGTTTTTAAGCACTTGTTTTGCAAACCTCTATCTCAGCTTTAAACTGTCCAAAATTAAAAAAAAAACACAGCCTTTGATCTCCCTTGGTGCACTGAAGGGTTTAGAGGGTGCTCCACCCCGACCCACATAATATAATTTATTTTTTGCCCTCGTATGTAATAAAAGCAAAATGTTTAACTTCCAGTATTACATACTTGATCCCTTCACTATATTATTGTTATAAAGTACTTGAGTATTTTTTTAATACTGAATAACCTTCAAAACCTGCCAGTCCCTGCCAACCTGTACCTAAAAACAAACATCGCGGTTATTATTATTTTAGAAATTCTTGCAGAGGAGCCTTTATTTCCCAACATATTGGTTTTCAGCTGAAATTAAAGAACTTCTCAGAAAGCTGTGAGACTCCCAGTGGAAAAGTGAGTGTGTACACGGCACGCTTAAACCATCAAAAATTGCTTTTGCAGCATGCCCAACCTCTTTATAGCTCAGAATTGGTGCGCAAGCGTTCCGTTCACTCTATCTCTCTTTCTGGGGGAGAAGGCACGAAACATTAACCGCCAACGAAACGCTTGCCAAACATTGCGACGGGCTCTCTGTTTGATTTATCTGGAGCGTTTTACGCAGCAGCATTGTTCGGCCAGCGTGAAAGTGGTATGTCGATATATCGGCAGCGGGATCATTCGGGCAAATGGCTGTTTAAACAAATGACGCAAGGTGCTTTCTGCGGCCCATTCCAGCGGCCGCGCGCTCTATCTATCCACTCGCCAGGCGCAGGTACAAAGAGCACCCGCGGCGGGTACAAATTGCAAGCCCGCTGCATAAGTTATGGCATCGCGGCCATTGCGAAACCAGCGACCGCAACTATTCTCATTAACTTTGAATTAATGCTGCAGCCGCCGGCTGATATTGGGCTAATTCACTGCTAATTGATAATTCCTCCACTGCTCGTGCGTACTAACCACCTTGCACCAGACTCCGATATGGATCTGCGGTTAGTTTCTCCATCATCTCATATTATGCACCAAGCACTCACTCCAATCAAAGCTTTTCACGCTCTGAATCACTTGTCGTGATGATCAGACTTTGATGTTTCAAATGGACGTTTTGCGATTTTATTTTCGAATGCAGGATGTAGAAATCTTTAGTCAGAGTTGTCAGACCAAGTGGTTTGTTTACATTTTAGAACCAACCAACAATTCATCTGGAGGTACAGAAAAAAATAATTGCAAAAACGTAACGAATTTAATTTTAGTCTTGATATTTATGTAGGATGATATTGAGGATTAGCCATTTGAGAAACTTATCACTTTTTATTGCACACAGCAACTGAGTGCAGTCAATCGATTTCCACGGCAGGTGAAGCAATATCCTCTGCAGATTGCTGCACCGTGGATTTTGTATTGCAGGCTAAGTACTTCTGACGAGGCCGAGGATCTGAAACAGCTACTGTAAATTTCGATATTCGTTCCTTTTCCAATTGTCACTTTTTCTAGCCATCGTAATATCATAAAATTATAAAAAGAGAGCAATTGTAATATTCAAAATAATCAATGCTCTTTCCACAGAGTATTGTCGAATTTTGGCGAAAAATAATATTCAGGAAAGATCTTGACTCGACCGATTTACCAATTAATGATATTCAAGAATTTGGTTATTGGCCTAGTTGATTTTCTGTATTTTTTGTAAACCCACTTTCCCACGAGTTTCGTAATTGGTTCTGTCAATCCATGCATTTTATTGAGACTTATGAAATTCATTTACGCATGCTGGAAAGGTATAAACCACATTCCTCCAAAAGTTCAAAGTTTCAAATGCATGAAGTGCAATACCAGGCTAGACTATTTAAACAACAATAAGATTTTACTTTAAAATATTACACCACAACTGATTCATTTTTCCAGGTATTTTCTCCTTTCCCTAACGTAAGTCAAAATTTTTAGGAACAAATAATTGTCTGCTCAGAAACACTCATCGTTTGTAGCCGGGCTAAAAAAAATTTGACGGCCGCAGCGTGCGGCGGATCGATTTTCACGAATGTAGGTCGTCATAATTCGCGTGAGCCAGACAATGCGAATTCGCGAGTGCGTCTGAATTTGGCAACGCACTCACCTTGGGCGTGAATTTATTCTCTTTGCAGAGTTGCGAGCAAAAACGCGGCGCAGGCAGGCAGGCGAGCAGCTGGCAAGATTTGAAATGCAGCAGCAGCAGCCAGCCAGCCAGCACTCCACAGGCGACTTGTTTCATTATGAATGAGCCGGAGCGAGAGAGAATTTCGAAAACGAGGCTGCCAGCGAGTGAGCGAGGTGGTTTCCTCGTGGGAGGCGGGCCCGCTCCCCGAGGCTTCGGCACAGATGTTGCTCCAGCTCAATAAACTGCAGTGCAGCAGCACAATAAATAGACACACACTCGCTCCACGTATAAAAAATGGCCTCATGCATTATTTGCGTCGCTGCAAGTGTTTGTGTCTTTGTGCTGTTTGTTTATCCCGCTGCTCCACGCCGGCGTTTTGTCTCTCTCTCTCTCTCTCTCTCTCTCTCTCTCTCTCTCTCTCTCTCTCTCTCTCTCTCTCTCTCTCTCTCTCTCTCTCTCTCTCTCTCTCTCTCTCTCTCTCTCTCTCTTTCTCTCTGCGCAGTGGGGCAAAAATTCACTTTGCATTTTAGATGACCTCTCCATCATGCCGAGCCGCGAATTCCGCTGCTGCCTCCACATTTTTTCATATGTCTACTTTCGTCATTTTCCCTCTGCAGACAACCGCACACGTCGCTTAAACATGCATGGCGTCACCGTGGAAGAGGATGCAACCCGCACGACTCGCCGGACCGACGGAATGCCTACACGAAAAACGAACACAATGCAGCCGACCCAACACGCACAACAAACGGCAAGAGAGGCGGCGCGGGCGGTAGCATCTGCACAATGAAAGCGAGGTGCGGCCTCTGCTGTTTTCGCATCATTTTGGAAAAAAGAAAGGAAACACGCGCTGCAAAGGACATACATCTCACAGAGGGTGTCGAAAATAAAAACCAGCTTTTTGTTGTTATGCGTGAGAATTCAGAGTCTTCCACAACATAATATTAGATCATGAATTTACATATCAAATTTTCTTAATTCCGTCATGAGCGTGAATCATGCCATTTTAAACCATACATACTTCGAATCACCTAAATCAACCTAAAATAATTTAAAATTTTAGATAGTTTTAGCACCTAAATCTATGAATGCATTTTATTCCTGACGGAGAAGGGTTCCAAATTTTACTATTTCAGACCCAAAATATATTTCCAAGGATAAATAAGCAATTTCGTAACAATTAAAAATCTATCACGTTGCAAAATTAAATCTCAATTAGCGATCTTTGATCTTTGGCGTGGGAGGAGACAAAAAGAAAACAATTTATATTTTCAATTTAATTTGTTCCTTATAATTATAATTAAAACAGGTGACATCTTATGTAGGAAAAAACAAGTGATAGATATAAAATCAAGGACCAAGAATAATTTTAATTCCGCTCTTAAAGAATGCTTTTAGATCAATATATCTAATTGGAGAGTAAATTTGTTTTAAGATAGAACTTTAGTTGAATAAACACGGGCAGGCGTTTCTCAACTTAAATATTTCTTTAAAAATATATTTTGTAGTAGATTAACAGTCTATCTATTGCAAAAATATTTTCAAACAATTATCGGAAAAGTGAAATGAATTCTACTCGTAAATCTCTAAGAAATGGACCATAAATAATATTCCTTAAAAATACTTAAAAGTATAAAAAATAAAATAATATAACATATATCCGAACCGAAGGAGAAACTAATACTACGACTAGAATGTTCCAAAATGCAATCCCATTTCGACAGTTTTTCTTGTCTTAAATATTTGCGCATGTTGCCTAGAATGATTGCTGGGGTTGGAATGCATCGCCGCAAATTCATTGGACTTGATCTTGCCGCGAACTCTGTCCTTCTCGTACATACAAAGCACCGTCTTCCGGTATGCGGCGGAAAGTAAGCTGGCAAAAAGGCTGTGCTGCCTCGCACTGAATGTGAGTGTGTGTGTTTTGAATTATTCGAGCGGGTGCGCGCGGCACGTAGCACGAGCGAGCGAGCTAGCGAGCGAGCGGGGCTTTGATGCAAATTTAAAGAGGCCCCAGATTTGCAACGTCTATTTACTGGCTGCTGGCGGCGCTGCTTGGGATTCGACGCGAGGCCCTCGAATAAATTCCGCATTATGACTCGGATATGCAAATGCGTCGTGTCGCATTAATTTGGCCCGAGCAGCAGGTACGAATTTACGAGCCAGGATCAAAGTGTCGATACACACACACACACGAGTCTGTTGCACTTCCGATACTGCGTCAAACTCGTGTGCCATGCAAATTCGCAGCGCCGACGGATCCACGCCGGCACGCCCGCCGCGCCCGATCGATTATTCTCGTTTACGATTGGTGTTTGTGCATGCAAAGTGTGCTTTGTTTCGAGCGCGGGTGGATGGGTGGGTGCGTGTTGTTTGCCGAGTTAAGAGCTCTTCTCCGCCGATAAGAATGTTATAGAGCTCAGGTGGGAAATTGCTGCCAAGGCATTCGATTTATTACAGCCCCTCTTCATTATACGCCACGCAAAACGAGTCTGCGGCATCTTTCCCGTTACGCTCCGTGGCAGTTGGAAACCGTCTTGCCCCCTGGACCTGCAAAGGTCAGCTTTCCAGACCGAAAACTTGAGATTTACTGCAGCCCTCGAGGGAGGAGTAGTTCCAAATTGTTAAACAATATCTTTAATAAATTATGAGCATGTAGCACTGCATTTTTTAATCAGGGCACCGTTTTGTCAGTAATGCAGAGTGTTAATTGGAAATTCTATTTGGGTTTTAAAATATTGGTGCGACTATGTCAAAAAGTTGAGATTATGAGACTTGAAAAATATCTATCATGCGTGTTTGCAAATATTCTGCAAAAAATGGATAATTTGATCCAATCAGCAGTTTTATGCCGTGTGTACATCTCAACTCACAGAGCTTCAACATCAAATAATGCAATTTTAAATTGTCAGTATGTGCAATTAAAAAGAGTGGTATTATTTGTTGCAGCTGATGTGCCCTCAAACAGACTTGGATCAAATTGTATTTATGCGAAGCAATATTCCATTGGGTCGGATAGGTAGTGTGGGCGCAGCGCATAGCAACGCACTATAGATCGCATGAGCATATTGTGAGATACCCGAGAACTTTTAGCATTTGCGTCTGATAACTATATTTTGTTTTTAAAATTAGGTTTTGATTGGGATAGTGATGCAAACTCCTGCTTTGTAATTATGAGGTATCCACTGGCAGCATGTAATTATATAACTTCTGAGAATTTGTACCGTTCTAAATCTATTAATGAAACATTGAATAGCACCGCGTACATGACTGAAGTGCACCATTTCAGCATTTTGTGTTCTGAACTTACCAGGCTTTTCATTATGAGAGCTACATTATACTGTATAGAGTTCTTTTGCAATATAAATAGCTTGAATTTGCCAATATGAAAGTCCATAATGTTCCTACGCGCCTAGCCATTTTTCGGATACTGCCATTAAAGATGCAATCCTACTTCTGTTCATAATCGGTTAAATTTAAGGAAAACTTAATGAATTTACTCACTGTGTGGAAAAAATTAAAACGTATGTCTTTGTTTTAAAACAAAATCGGTCGCAGTTGTAACTAGAGTCCTTAGTTGAAAGAACATCAAACACTTTTTGCCTGGAAATATTGTTTTTTAGGTGTCTCCCGCAATCTACCGGACTAATTTTTATTAATGACACGTATATTAGGAAATATGTTCACCAAAATTCACATTAGCAAGATTGATTCTCAATTCACAGAAATTATCCGAAATTTGTAAGTGAACGATGGCTCCATCTGTTAGGACACTAAACACTACGAACGGAAATAAAAAAAATTAATTTATATCTATATCCTTATAGACAGCCTCGCAATCTAGTATTTCAGGACTGTGAATCTTCACCTGGAGCATTGTCTCGTCTCATCATCAAAGCTTCCTCCTTTTCGCACCTTGACTCGAGATTGGAACACGTCACTACTGGTTGGAATCCAACGCAGCCGGCCTCATTCTACACCAACTAAGCGTGGATTTGGGACTCGCAGAAGCAACGTAGTGTATGAATATGCATGCGCGGCGCGTAGAAACAAAGGGGTCGTGATTCAGCGCAGCGTGTGGCCGCTGGAGGAATGGTGCAAAATTAATGCTGCTTTCAATACAATGCAAAGCAGGCGCGCATCTCTCGCAATTTCCATGGAAACAAGATGGAGAGACGCGCTGGGCATGCCGGATTAGCCGCGAGGAAATAAAAGGCAGCTGTCCAAGGGCTGACCGCGTCGCGCGTCGGGAATGGAAAATGAAAAATTCAGCTGCTGAATAAGTGAACGTGGCGCTCAAAATGCAGCCGATGCGGCGTCGGAATTACTGCCGACGCGCGTGACGAAATCGCAATATGGCATGATTTGGCATCGGCCGCAACGCAGGTGCTGCCGTTTTCAGCCCAATTACGCATTCAATCGGCTCGCCTGTTTAGTCAGCAAACATTTATTCAGCCGAATTGAAATTCGATCCCGGCTGCTTTTCTGCATGCAATCGAGCATGTAAAAGCTCCACTGTCTGGATTATGTCTGGCCATTCAAGATTATAACGCTGCTCGCTATCGTATATTTGGTGCGTTGTTTTGGAAATAAAGCATTATGTATAAGCCAATGGTCAAATTGGTTAAAAAGTAAAAAAAGGCATACTTTTCTTCTGCATAGTCCAGGTTTACAAGGACTGCCATAAACTTGTGCCTATATAATAACCAAACATTTGGGGCAGATACGCGCGACGCGCAGGTATGGCATCCTTTGGGGTTGGAAACGGGTTGGTACAAATGTGGTAATCAAGATAGTTTCCAACAAAATTATAATAAAATTTGCTCTACATGAATTGATAACGCCTATTTGATCAGAAAAATTGACTCGCGAAACTCATACAGAAAGTAAACGAGATCTCAAAGTTGCCCACATTGCGACGCCATCTTGGATCTGACCGGTAGGAACTAGTTTCAACATGAATCTGGTCCTCGGTGCTACCAACCAGGCTTACAACAGTTAAAATAATTACGTTTTTTTAACTTACTTCAAAGGGAGATTTTATTCTGGACTTTCACCAATTATTAATGGTGATGATTTAAGTGACAAGTGAGTCAGCAACAATCTTCGATTTTTTTACAGCACATCCAAGCAATATCCTTTAAGCTTATATAATTAGGATGAATCAAAGAATTTCAAGTCCTTTTAAACACAGAGGTTGCCATAAACTAATCCACTTTTGGTGGAAATATTCTAAAAATCGTAAAAAAATAGCATCTTAGAGAAGCATTTTTACCAAATTAAACTGGATAAAAACTACAGCTGTCTTGACTTGAACAGAAATATCTTCTAGCATATCTTGGGGGACAAGTAATGCATTTCTCTTTCGGGTTTTTGTGCCTCGAGTGCAGTCAACAAGCAGTTGTTGCCCTTGGAAGAGATAAGGCGCTTGGCAACCGCGACTAATTCTCAGCGTCTGGATTATTCATGAATGATACAGTCGCGGAAAACAATATTGCGAGAGAGGCACAGCTGCGAAGTGCTTGATCATGACACCGCCACCGCTCGCCTAATCCATTTTCGAGACGCTGCACCAGCGTCAAGACTGCGCGTGAATCGTACTCTGCGCTAGGCGGCCGGGCGGGCGCAAGTGTGTATCGAGGGTTGTTTAGCTGAGCCGAGCTGTGGCGGAGGAGAAGGAAAGGCGAGCGAGCGTGGCGCCGGGATTTGCTGCTAATTTAGTGCCAACGGTCTTTCTTGGCGGCGTGATTCGTCGCACTTGGCTGCCACTGCTAATTAGACACTTAAAGCGCAGCCAGATCTCTATTTATGCGAGCCCATGGGTGATAAATTTGCGCCAATGTATGCCGCCAGCACCGCACCTTGAGACAATCGCACGCACTGCGCCACTGATGAATTGCGCCCCCGGCCCAGGATCGAGCTATTAATTAGGACGGAATTTCAATCTCTCCTTGCTGACTTGCCAGATTAAAGGGTTCTCTTGTTTCACGGAGACAATGGATGTGCTGCTTACAAGGAAAATGTTTCCTCGCAATCAGCAGCGCTTAAAAGCGGGGTTTCCAAGAAAGCGATGTCGTTGAACGACAATTTGTTGATCAAACAAAGCATATGAGGTTTCAGTCTGGTAGCTATATATATTTTATTCATTTCTGAGAAAACCAACGCTGCAAAGTATCTCTTATGGCTGGATGTACTGCATATATTTCGAAAAAGGTACTTAAAATATGTTTTTGTAATTATTTGCCCATTGTACGTATTTCGTGTCTAATAAATCTATTATTCATCGGTTTGGCTAGGAATTGTAGACGGTCTGATTTACTGTAGGACACTAAAAGAGCTCAAGTTTCACAATTTTAAAACTTAAACTTTGAAAAAGAATTTAAAATATCTATTTATTTTGTAGAAAACTGGCTCTGTAAAAGAACAAACCCCGTCTAAGTTAGCTTGAAAATCGTCTTAAGTTTCCAACCCTTTATATAACAAACTGTTTTTTAACATGTACGTACATTTTTCGAGGTGAGAATAAACAAGCAATAAATAAATAAATAAAAACATAAAACATTATGTAGCGCATTCTCTTTGTTGAGTTAAAAGCTAAATGTTACTTGCAAATGAGTACATTTTAATAAAATTCAAATGATCCTATTAAGTTAAATTTAATTTTACATATTGTAAGTTTTTAAAGGTGAAAGGATTTGAGTAGAAATGTGAGTTTGTGGAAACCACACCAAAATGCCAACGCAGAAACCTCTCCTAAAGGAGAAATTAGAAAGGAAACGTCGGCGCTGTGCGAAAAAGCGAGCCTGCAACACAATTTCCAGTGAAAAGTGGTGTGTGTTGTTTTGACGTGCCGCTGACTTTTTGAGGAGTCATCATCATCATTTTTTTACGTCAGCTGCAACTGGAGGGAATAATGCCGCGTGTGTGCGGGTCCCAACACACACACACACACACGCACACACACACACACACACACACACACACACACACACACACACACACACACACTGCTGCCTCCAACCGACGAGGCTTAGTCGGTAATGGGCTCCGTTCTAATGCCCTTTTTTCCATCAGTCGGCCGGGCCGGGCGCACGATTGATGCAGGCGATGCCAAATCTGATGTAATTTGCCCTTTTTGCAGGCGGGCCTAATAGCCAGCGGAAAAATGACCTCCACGGACCTGCTGACTGCGAATTAATCGGCAGGACTGCGTGACTCCTGAGATGCTGGCTGGTGCAAAAATTAATCTTTCCGCGGAATCCATTTGTGGGTTGGATTAAACGACTACGCCACTCCTGCCGCTCCTGCGGCTTCTTTAATTTATTTATTTGCTGTTTGGTTTCACACCAGCGCTGACATGCAGATGGATGGTGACGGAAGGTTTATCTACTGTGCTCCTATTTGTAAACAATTTCTCCGGCATGTTTCCATTGTATTTAAAGTGATGAAGAGAAAAGACAAATTTTCTCTATGAAGGCCATGTAGCCATGTTATGATTAGAAATATCATTTTCCAATGATTTAATCAAAATAGATCGAAAATATTCAGCCTAATGATTAAGATTCTTGGTAGAAGGCAGCAGCACGCGAAGTTATCATAATTGTTAGAAGAAATGAAATGCAGCAAGCTGTTTTTATCCGTATATCTATAGAAATGTCCTGGTCTGCTATTTTCGGCTACTGGTGGCAACCCTAAGTAGACTGACGATTACTGAGTTTCCTGATATTAGCAGAGCAGAACATTTCTGTAATAAAACGGATAAAAAACACACCAAACAAGCTGCATTTGATTTCCTCTAAAACTTTTTAACATGATGAAAGTAATTAATTTCCAACTTGCTTTACCAAATAAATTAATTCTTCTGGTTTCGAAAATCCGATGTCGAATTCCGTAAAAAGTTTGGCTTCAATCTGAAGCTCCAACAAACCATTTTTGGCAATGGATTGGGTTTCGATTTTCTATTTGACGCCTCAACTATAATATGAACGTTCTGATCTGTGGGCGAAAGAGATGTAATTTTAGCGGAAAACTGCCGGAGGAAAGAAAGAGAGATAGAGCCGAAAGAGTTGATATCCTTTTGATTGGCGCGTGATTTTTCATCTGGGCGAAAGAAGAGTTTTGAGAGTGGGCTGAAGATCGAGCAGAGGTCTCAGGTGAGCGATAGCGTCGTGTCAATACACCTGCCCACGTCGGGCTGCAGCAGAAGCCCCAAATAGTTTGGCCTGCTCGTCGGAGAAATAGGACTGCGTGTGTTTTCCCTTTGCTGCGTAGAAAAAGAGGGAATCAACACGGTGCGCCACCCACCGACGGACGACAAATTTCGGGCGGAATCCTCTTAAGAGCGCCGAGATTAGTGTGAGAAGCCGAGCAGCCGGTGCTGCAAACGCGGCTGCTGCAGCAGCCCCTTGGCTCGGCGGGCAAGAAACTCTCTGCGCCTCTCGGCGCGCTCGAGACTGCTCTTTATTTACAAAGCTGCCGTCGAAATAATTCTGCAAACACACTCCCGCTCGAGCTGCACAAAGGGCGATTGCAAAACCTGCACCTCTCTTAATTACACACCGAATGTGCGCACGATCCACCCCTGTATGCGCTCGCTGCGGGAGAGAGAGAGAGAGAGAGAGAGAGAGAGAGAGAGAGAGAGAGAGAGAGAGAGAGCTACTCGATTTTATAGTACTGCTCCGCTAGCTCGGGCTTTATTAGGCGGACGCAGTAATTCTTGTTCCGCTGCCTCGCTCGGCGGAAGAGCAATTTTCAGATTTAATGGCTGCCTTTTAATGAGGTTTCAGCGGCGGGTGTAGCGGTACCGCGCTAATGCCCTGTAAGATGCACTGCTTAAACGACTCCTGTTTGATCGGGAAGTGGCAGATTTACGGTCCAAACAATCTGCGGCTAAACAGCTTCCGAGGAAGTGCTTAGTTAGTCGCTATGGCAAATTTGAATCAAGCTTCTCTGACGCAGCTCGCTTATACGCTCAGTCGATAGAAATATATTTACTAAATGAGTTCAGCTTCCAATATATCTGCCGAGCTGAGGAATAACCTACAATGAGAGCGCACCTATATTAATTAAAACTGATTTTGATTTCTCTTACCATCAATAAACAGTGTTTGAATTACATGTAAATTTTCCTAAGGAATTTTGCCGTTATTCACAATTTTTATTATAGTAGTTAATGGACATTAAAACCCGCTTTTCTACGGCCATGACAGCTTCTAGGTTATTGATGAATTTTATGAGAGGAGTACGAGTTTGGCTTTATAATTCAGCAGCTAAAAGCAAGAGCAACAATCTTGGCAAATTCAGAAAGCTAATGAAAATCATGGACAAAATTTTCATCTCCCCAATTTCCCGGAAAAGCCGTTTTAAAAGTTACTAGCAAGTTATGCAACCCGCAAGATATTTTGAAATAGACAAAATGAAGTTTATGATTCTATGAAAAATATCTGTGCGAGTAAACTTAGTAAAACAAATTCTTTTAATCATTATCTTTTAAAAATTTATTTCACGAAGTCCTCAAAATTAGGCATTTGAAATTCAAAGAGATCAAATAACCAAAATGATCAGAGGGTGTCAAAGTGTGCCCCATGAGCACGGCTGGAACCTATTCCAGGTGCAATGGCAGCATTCCACACTGCGTTGCGGGATTAGAACATAAATCACGCTCATCTCGCAACAAGCCGCCACTGCTATTCATAAACGAACAACTCTCGTAGCTCAAATCGAGATCATCGTGGGTCTGAATGCAGCGGCTCACATTCAAACCATGCTTGACTCGGTGAATGAAGAATGCATATCCATGCTCACTCTGCGGTGAGCATTAAGCTTTTTACCCTTCCGCGTATGCCGGGGAGAAAAAAAGAAGGTCGTCGCCGTGCCATTATGCACGTGTGTGTCAACATCGTTAGAGAGGACACGATTCGAAATAATCAGGCCAGTTTGGATGAGAGCCGCTAACGAAGGGTATTATTTGCACACTAACGAGGCCACTTTGCCCGCGCGCTGAATACACCGTGATGAATATTTAATTGACACATCCGCCGCCCGCACGCGTTTTCACTTTCGACCCCTCGTGTTGCGCTCGCGGTGAATTAGCTAAATTGGCCTCGCGCGACCCGCACACGAAAGTTCCAAGGTTGAATTCGGATTAATCAAGCTTCTTGCCGGCAAATCTGCCTTTCAGAGATTTCCACGGCTTAAGAAGCCAGACGAGGCTGCAGGAAAATAAAACACACAAATCCCTCCCAGGAGCGAAGCTCAGGAAGTCAAAATACTTAAGGAAACGAATATGCTTTATTTCAATTTCTTCCCTTCGTCTGACTTGAATGATAAATCCCTTAGGACAAAGTTTGAAATGAAAATATACAAGCAAAATTGTCTTGCAGTTGTGATTCTTTATTTGGGAGAAAACGGTTTGTAGATGAAAAGAGAATTACAGCCCTCAAAAAGAGATATTAGTGGCACGGAAAGCAATAGAAAAATATACAAAAATATACCTGTCTATTAGTTCTAAAGCTGACTGAAAATCATGTGTTGGATTTGCAATAATTGGATGTATGTGGTTTGGTGCATTTATGGTGTTAAATTATGTACATGCCAAAAGACAAATAAATTAATTAATATTATTATAAAAGCAGCCCAAAACCGTAAAAAATGAATAACATTTTCCGTCGAAAGAGTTTCAATTGATGGTTTGCGTCCGATTTTCTACAATTTGAAACGGATTTTTAAGCCATAAAGTGAAAGCCTCAAACTAGCTTGTCTCAACTCTTACAGCAAAAGCAATCAAACCAAGCCACCACTTGATAAAAAAACCAAAAAGTGCTGAAATTTGCATTCGTCGGAAATGGAGCAGTGGGCGGAATTAAAACGCACCGAACACGTAAAAAAGTCAGCGGGAAAAAAACGAGTGTAACTCTGCGTGGCGAAGAGAAACTTTTCAAATTATGCGCGTGGCAAGCAAATAAAAAGCACGCGCTTTTCTTCTCGAGAGCGTGTTTTGCCGCAGGAAGCAGCAGCGGGCTGCTTTTGAAATTCAGATGCCGCGAGTTTGGCGCGACGCCGGCTAATTTCGCATTCATCGCGTCCATTTGCGGCGTCAAAACTCATTCAATTTGCGGTCGACGGGCGACAAAGCAAGCACAGATCGAGCCGGCTCCATTGATGCAGCGCAGCAGCAGCTTTCGCCCTCCGGCTGCCCCATGCCGATACCGACTCCCACTTATTATTCAAGAAAAAAACGGTTTCATCCTAGGCACACATAAAACCGCTTTATTGCCGCTACATAAGTTGATACAGATTTGTATATAAGTGGTATTCAAATTGCAGCCAGCATTACTATAAAGAAGCAAAATATGGCCGCGCATAAAACGAAATAGCTAGGGAGGAGGATTCGCCGCCGCCGCCGCCGCCGCTACTGCTGCTTCTTCTCTGCTGCCACGGCCAAAGAAATGTAACACATAACGCGCTCCGCATGCAGCAGCAGCAAACTTGGCAAATTCGACCTAAAAAGAAGTTTATGTCGCATTATTTACTCCTCCCGCGACTGATCCGAAGCAGATAAAAACTAAGTGCGGAGAGTATTATTATAAATTCGCTAAGCATACGCGTCGCAAGTCGCAACGAGACTCGCTTTTCCGTCTAGGGCATATCTTTAGAAAGAAGCACAGTCGACTCAAGAAGGCAAGCAAAGAGAGAAACGATCAGCTCCACTGCTTTCCTTATTATTTAGACTTACGAAGCTGTTTTTTCATCTGAAACACCAGTGCAGCTCAAATCTAGTTCTTGAGAAGAGCTCAGCGAATATTTTGTTATTAATTCTTAGAGGTTTGAACAAAGACAAATTATCCAAGTATCATGAGTTATTTTTGGTACAACTCTTTTGCTATTATCAGCCCGTGGTTATTAGATGCTCATCAACAACTATTTTTGCATTATTTTCTTGGTTTATAGTCCTTATACAAATGAATGAGAGTCTAATAGGTGTTACTTCCAAAAGAAAAAGAATTAATTAAATTACTGAAAAATTTATTAAGCTCTAAATTTTCATTTTGCATGCATTTTGCTCTACATGAACGAAGATGATGAATATTCTCTCACGCACCAAACATGATTTCGTATTAATTTCTTGAGGACGGCGGGTGTGCCGAGCAATATTATTGTTTGGCTGAGGAAATTTAATAAAGGCCTTTGTGTAACTTGATCCTGCCTCGCAGCAGGTGTGCAAGCAAGCAAGCGAGCGAGCAAACCCTCTCCTGCCCCGCCTCCTCTTTGATTAATTGCTTGTAGAGTGTTTTGAATAAAAAGTTTCGCCTTTATTCCTCTCGGCGCGCGCTTCTTCTAAATCTCAGATATATCGACTCTCGGAAGCGCGAGAGCCAACTTGCAGCTCGGAAGAGAACTTTATGTTCAGCAGGTTGCAGCTCAGATTGATGCCCTGATCGAGCTCTCTGAAATAAATTATTTTTGCACTCGGCTCGAGGTTGACTGCGGCTCAAAGTGATACTCAATGCGAGAGATGTTTCAAATTGATGCCTCCAGATTTCCGCGTTGAGAAATGATACACAACCACGAGCTCGCTTTTCATCTACAGAGATAGATGTTTCAAGATTCCCGGCCCACAATTTTTAGGCTTGAGGATCTGACATATATATGGGTTCTACTCATTTTTCAAACCTTTGGAGGAAATATAAATGATGCGTAAATGTCGCAAATATTCATTTTTATACTTTTAAATGATTTAACTAATCAAATTCCAGACAATGGAACTCTCAATATTGTTCCTTAAATATTACATTTTATTCATTGAGTTTTCAGTTTTAAAAATTTGAAATCCAGAAATATGGACGTATGTGCTTGATTTTTAAAAGGTAGGATCTAACGGTATTGTAGTTTTTTTTTTTGAAATCTAACGCTCAAACGCCGAGGAGTGAAAGGCAAATGTGTTTTTCGTATGAAAGCCATCATAAAAACTGAGTTTCCAAGTCTTTTTTTATTCATCTTCAGGTCCCTTTAATCTCTGAAATGGTTTAAGTGTTAAACTCTCAACTCTGTTGTGCAATGAGGTACCAAATTTTTTTTATCTCCTTGAAGGAAAAACCCCCAAGACACCTTAATTGACCTCTTGAGAGGTCAAAACGAGTCTAACTGTTTGCGGTGTTGGAAATTCCAACTTTTAAAAGCTGAGATTTGGCAGTGACAGTTTAATTTTTTTCTGCAACCAACCTGAGCAAATTTTCAGGTTCTAATCTTTGGACACTCGTATATAACCAGCAAAAATATGATATTCGGTGATTAAATAGGAGATCTCAACGGTTTTGCTGGTCGAATAGAGCTAAATATTCAACAAAAATTTCAAACGCTATAGGTGGGCTGGATATAAATTTTCATATTTCTCAGCTTTTGAGTTTCAAGTCGGATATCCAAGAAGCGCTTACAACGAAGTCCCGTAATCACGATTTTCCTGCTTTTCTCGCCCGACGACAAAGGTTAGCAGGCTGCTGCGAGAAACAATAGGTGAAAAAGGGGCATTTCACGCACCAGTGATTATCTGTTATTAGTCAAGAGAGCGGACAAAAGAAAATCGGTGTGGTGCAACCGTGAAGACGCCATATTGGACGCGGCGGCGGGTGTAAGTAAGGCGGCGGTGGGTAACAGGTGCACTCTCGTCCCTCTTTATTAACGACGCGGCTGCGGCGGCGGTGGCTGCTAATGCAATTTTAATAATTATTTAATTCGCGTTGCGAGGCCGAGTGAATTTGAATAAAACGAGCGAGGGAAATAGAGCCAGGTCAAATGCAGCTGCTGCGCAAACAACACATAAATTGCGCCGAATACAAACTAACTAACTGACTCCCGAGTTTACATAAGCACGCGCGGCGCACTCAGACGAGCCGGCAGGAATTATATTATATGCGCGTATTTTATTGTGAAAGTGTGAGCGGATTTACGAGAGAGAGAGAGAGAGAGAGAGAGAGAGAGAGAGAGAGAGAGAGAGAGAGAGAGAGAGAGAGAGAGAGAGAGAGAGAGAGAGAGAGAGAGAGAGAGAGAGAGAGAGAGAGAGAGAGAGAGAGAGAGAGAGAGAGAGCCGTGTGGATCGATTTTTGCTCACAGGCTGTGCAGCGCGCTTTGCGATTGCTTCGCTCGGTCCGAGCTGTTGCACTGCGATTTTTAATTAGCATAATTTACCCGACAAACCGTAAATCTCGTCTCTGAATAATTCACGCTGACCTCAAGCTAGCGCAAAGTGCGGAAACGGTGCGAAACTCATTTACGCCGGGCACACCGCATTAATGTGCGCGCGGCGCATCTTCCCCTGCTATTGTCTCCATTTTCCAATTAAAACAGGGGATGTGTAGTTTTTACTCGTTCCTCCTATGAGGAAAATTATTGAATTAAATGGATGGGGTTGACATGTTTTTCATTCACTCGATTTTTTTCCTGAGTTGGGAATTTTAGGTGGTTTTCGTCAAA
This sequence comes from Cloeon dipterum, assembly GCF_949628265.1. Taxonomy (NCBI): domain Eukaryota; kingdom Metazoa; phylum Arthropoda; class Insecta; order Ephemeroptera; family Baetidae; genus Cloeon; species Cloeon dipterum. The sequence continues at coordinate 14,082,303 of NC_088790.1, forward strand.
ATAGACGACTATATTTTGGCTATTTGTTTCCGAGCAATTTGTAGATGCTAAAAAAATTCGATTGCCCAAAATCCCAATTCTGGTGTTCGGTCAGTTTTTTCAAAAATCCAACGCACATTTTTAATTTTCCTTGTTGACGCACTTTTTAATCCGAAAATTTGTTTTGCTCTCTGATGTCTTTACAAACAGAAGCGACACGTTTTATGAACAAAGAGATAGGTATTTTACCGGAAAAAAGTTGCAAAAATGTTTTCATCAACACATTATGGATGCATATAGCATACAAAAATCTCGACCATCTTTATCCCAAAATAGAAAGTGCCCTAAAAAACTCTCTGAATATTCCTGATCTGTTCTCTCGCGAACAGCAAAAGCCGATATATAAAGCAGGCGGGATGAAAAAGTACGACAAGCTTTTAATCTTTCCACCACGAATGAATTTCCACCTCAGTGGACCCTGTGTATTTCTCATTTTCAAAAAATCGTACCGGCGGAAGAGACGGGGGATAATTACGACACCACTGGTTTGCGCCCAGCTGCACCCGTGTTGCGGATCCTTTGGCCGCACACACACATTCATGCATTTGCAAAACCGAAGCTGAATGTATAAACAAAAGGCGCGCGTGGAAAATGCCGGCCGCCGCGCATTTTTAATTAAGATAAAAGCCTTTTTCAGAATTAAAAGCACCGCGCGCGGCTGAAAAGCGCGTGGAAAGACGCGTCACTCTTTTCTCTCTCCAATTTTCCAGGCCAAACAATGCAACCAGCCGACTGGCAAGACGGCAAAACAGATCGATCGTTCTTTGCAATCGGAAAAAATATATATTCAACGACGCAGCCTTGCCGTTTTTAATAATGTTTCGATTTCTTGGTCGTCAAAGGGCGCAAAACTCATTTGCAAGAGAGCTGACAATGTTTTCGGTAGCGATGCCGGGAATATTTATTTTTTTATTTCCCCGCAGCAGATATTTTTAATTACACACGCCCGCCTCTTATTTTTCCTCTCGGAATGCTGCGGTAGCCAACCCCCGAAAAGGAATTTCTATTAAAAAGCAGCAATTTATTGCCTCTCGCCGCCGAGCCTGGAATTGAATGAGCAAAATGAAAATATGACGACGCGCCAAGGCGAGGCGGGCGGGCGTTCGATCAAAACGCCCCTTTATACTGCTCTTTCGCTCTCACGCTGCTTTTCTTGCACATATTGGAAAGTAGTGTGATGGAAATATTTATGCTCGTCGCTTATACCAATGCTGCTTGAAAAACATTCCTTATTAAAACGCTCGAGGACGCGAGAAGGAGGAAAATTACTTTTCAATTCTCGACACAGAGAAATGAGGAGACGCTTTTCCTACAGCGCCAATGCATGGATAACGAATCTGTCTGGTACAACATTTGCAATGCACCTTTAAGAGGGTTTCTTTTAGTTATTTTTGTTTATTGAACGATAAAAATTCAGCCAATTTTAGATTAAATAAATTGTCTGGTGTCATCACCAAAAAGTGTCGGGAAAAAACGATTTAAAAAACATAAGAGGAAAAGCAAGTTTTCGGCTTTGGTTTATCACTTCATTTCAGTCACTCACGTAATAGGTGCTTCCACAGTAAATTGTTAGAATTTAAATTAAATTATTATTTACTGTCCATCATTATAGTATTATATTACAGGATTAAGTTTAATCATTCTTGCACCTAGTAGTTTCGTTCGTTAATCATCAATCTTGATTTGTTAATTTTATTCACAAACGAAAGATTCCAAACTTTAAAGTACGTTTTGTATGCTTTTCAGAACACTTTTATGCAATTGATTAGTACACTGGCAGCAATTTTAGCACGATTTTTTTTATATTTTCAAAATTTCTGCAAGCGCTCACAAAAGGCCTTCTACTCGTTTCCAATATGCGTGCTCATATTGACAGCTTTTGCTAGCATTTTATTACAAACAAAAGGGAATTTCCATCGCGGAAAACGCAGCGTGCGGCGGACGGCGTTGGCGTCGCTTCTGGGCGACAACTCGTGTGTAATATACACGTCTTTTGACAGGCCCTTTGAACAGTAAAAAACACATTTTTCCTTTCTCTTTATATCCACGCGCGGGCGAACGCGCCTTCGACATTATACATCATCGAGCCGCGCGGTGTACTGCGGCAAAATGGAAAAGAGTTGTCAAATATCAAATCACGCCTCGCTCGCTCACTTTTCCCGCTTCGGTTATCGATTATTCGCCGATATTTCACCGCAGACCCAAGAGAAACGCGTATAATAATTCCACGCAATGCTCCGGACACTTTAAATAGGATGGAAACTGAAAGAGCATAATATATACTTACAAGCAGAGAGTGCGTCTTTAATCAACTTTATAGTTAAATAGAAGAGTCACGTGTTTACCTGTAACACAGAGGAAATAGTTTGCATTAGTTCGGAACATTAATTTGCAGTTAATTGCATCAGGAAAACTATGCTATAGTGTTTTCTGGTTAATCATTCAGAGTGATAACTGGAATTAAAGAAAAAATACAATGTATATGGACGGCACTGATATTGAGTGAATTGAATTAAGAAATATCATCTCGCACGTTGTTTTGGCCTTCAGGCTTTTCAGCATTGTTTACCTGCAGCACAAAACTAAAAAAGGTATCACAACAGCTGTATATTTCTATCAACTGTGATTTGCTTATGGCTGACAATTTCTTGAGCTCTTAGTCATGAAATTGTGAACGACTGTTTTTATTAGTATGTCTATAGAACTTTTGTGTTAAAAAAATGAACCATTAATTCATTTATTTTACTATATTACAAATCAAGAATTGCATTTGCTAAATTAAAGTCCGTGCAACGCAATCAAACAGCAAAGCAAACACTAGCACACCACGTGGCACGACTCGAAAATCGAATCACGCGTGGGGCAGGCCAAATTGGAAATGAAACAGTGCGATATTGCATTTGCGGCCATGAACGCGCGGCCGGGGCCTGGATTTGATTAAACACGCACTGCTGGCCCGGCACAGGTTGGTCGTTAAAATTAAGCGGGTGCGTGCAGTGGCAGTGATTATGCCATTTACCGCGATCGGCCTGCACCCGGGGCAGTAAATTTTGATTCGGGAGAGCCGGGCGGCGGGCCGAGGGCGGAGACGGGCTGTAGCATTTTGCGAAAATCAATATTCAATATGAATGCGGAGCGGCACTTAGCCTCTCCGTACGTACAATTCCACCTTGGCTGCTGCTACTGCTGCTGGTCGATGATGACTAGGGTCGACCATTTTAGTCAGTCATCTTTGCTTTGCACACGGGTCAATTTCGTACATTATATAAAATGATTCCCCTGTCAAATTGTAATATGAGAGTAGAAACCGATATCTTCCCCAATCTCGAGGTGGCATGTATATAAATAATAAAATATTTTTACCAGTAAAATCAGTTGGATATTAAAATGTTTCAATTACGCTATTATAATTAGAATGAAATCTCTAATCATTTTCGTACAGTTAAATCATTGCTGTTTGAAAACGATATGATATTTTGTAGGCTGATTTGGCTAATTGATGTAAGTATATTTGAAAAGTGCGACCACTCGAGGTTGTTTTCATGTTGAATATAATTAAAACCAGGCTTCATCCTCGAATATTCATGAATAGGTGGGTGTTTTTTTAAAAATTGTATGGAATTTATATGATTTTAGATGTGACATTATTGTATTGTTTGTTATTTGATTGTAATTGTAACTCATGATTAGGACGTACTTGGTGACGTCGAAACTGGTCGAGAAATAAAGAAGACGAATTTCTCTTTAATTTGACAACGAGGATGAAGCCTGGTTTTAATTATATTCAACATGATGTAAGTATGTTTAGATTAATAATTGTGGTGGCTATTGAAATTATGCATCTTTTCATAAATGGCAATGTATGGGGCAAAATAGCCCTGCAGAACCATAATAAAGATTACTTTGAAACTAAATGGAAATATGTTTCAGTGTCCTTCAATTCAAATAAAAACAAAGCATGGTGCAAAGGATACTTTAAAAAATGTTAATCTTTCGAAAGTAAAAATAGTAGAATAAAATCAAACAAATTAGGGATTAAAAATATAAGTATAAAAGCACCTAGGTTTTCCCAAATTTCTACTTTTTTAAAATGTTGAAGAGTATTTCTCAATTTTGGTTGCTTTATTTTCTCAAAATGAATTTATTTTCCAATTTACGATTGAAAAAACCCTACATTTTATTTTAACCTTTAATTAAATTGCCTTCGAAAAGTCGATTATTAGCCTTTTAAATTGCGTCTAGCCCAACACACCTAAACAAAAATCGACCAAATGTGTTCAGTCAAACCATTAATCATCAAAACTGGGTGATTTGCCACTGAAAACACGCGCATAGTGGAAATAAAATGGTCGTCCCTGATGACGACAGCCTTACACTGAAGCCGTCGGCGTTAATGCTTGCTGCGGGGTTCACGTGGCCGCTTTTTCATTTCGGATAAATTGGAAAAATATGCATGTCAAATGGTCGGACACCAGGCATTGGGTCTCGATCGACGGGGCTTTTAGTTTCGATAGAAAATTTATGTGCTCTCGCTCGCAGGCTGAATGGACGGATGAAGCCGGGCACAATAGCGAGAGCGGAGAGTGAGAGAGAGAGAGAGAGGACTCAATAGCCAAGAGAGAGCAGCTGGCCAAATACACACACATCGGCCCCCTTTCTCTCTTTCTTGCCTGCCCCGTCGCCGGCGTGGCCCAGATCCACTGGCCCTTATTTCGGATCACGCAGCAGCATCCTACGCTTTTTCTATACTCGCCGCGCCTTTGAGTCCTTTCATGCAGCCGCGCCTCCGCCGCGCTTGTAAATCTCATGCAATTAACTCGCCATTCAAATGGAAAATTCGAGTGCCGCCGGTTCATTCTTCGTTTCTTTCGCCGCAGCACCGCAAGCTCACTTCTTTCTCGCCTTTTCTATTTGCGGCTCGCCTCCGGCATGAAACCAACCTTCCGTCAAACTTAAACGGCATTACATATAGTGGAAAAATACTTGATGAAAGTTGAAAGGAGCAGGAAAAAGCACTACTAGGGCTTCAGTTTGTCACGCCAAGCACGTGATTAAGTTTAAATTCGAGACATAAATTTGTACATTTGTACAAATGTGCAAGCAATTTTTCATTATATACAATTTTATGTCCAGAAAAATTTAGAAGAATTATTGGCTGGTGCATTGTCCACTGCAAATCGCAGCTACTATATATAGCACAAAAATCTTGTGTCTGAACAAAATAAAAAATATTATTACGAAATATGAAAAGTCTATCCAAGGAGAGAAAAACCATTTTTAACTTTATGCTTCGCTTCATTTTTGTCTTGTGAGTCATTTAAAGATGATTGATTTACATTCACCCCGGAAAATCCTTGTTGCCAATGTATAAACTAATCCAATTTAGTTAAAGCCAAAATTGACTTGTACATTTTTCAGAAAAGTGGTTGCAAAAGTAGTATGCTTTTCAAATAGTGAAGAATGTCTCCCTACTTGAAATCTTACTTAATTCCACAGCAAAGAGTTTACCCAAAAGTTGGCATACACTGTTAAATAGATATCGATGAGAGGAATCAAAATCTGCCAAAAAAATATGGTCAAGCGCTTTAAATTTTGGAGAAAAATGGCAAAATTTGAAATTTTAGCTGTCCTCCTCTGATTTTGTACATAGTAGTACAAATAGTTTAAAAACTAACAATTTCATAAATTTTCATCTATAGCTATGAGCTCAAACAATTTCCAATTATTGCCAGTCAATCCACTTTAGGTTTTCGTGGTACAGCAAACTGTTTTAGATTCATAAAATATATCATTTTGCAAAATTAAATAGCTATCTCATTCGTTATCCTCATTAAAATAATTAATAATTTCCCCCATTTTCCAAATTGCCACCTCTCACATTTTCACAGAGCTCCATAGTTACACGTTCACCCGTCAGAAAACAAGCCGCGTAAAATATGCGAACCAATTTCCTCGTCAAAGTGGAACATGGAAGTATGTGGAGTCTGTAAAAATAATATAGTGTACGAATTCCAAACGGATTCTTTCATTTTTGCACGCCCAACGATAATTTGCAGCACGTGTATGAAAATATGCCATTAAAAAATCGATGCAGAGCGAGGCGCCTGCAGACAAAGCCGGCGCGGGAAACAATGCTTCCTAAATGCATTTCCATTGTATTTTCTCCAGAGGAAAAAGCCCAATCGAGAGCAAACCGGTGCATTTAGCAATCTCCTCCGCATCTGCTGGCGAAACAAGGAAATGCCCCTTTTTGCTGGCCGCGTATACGTGACGGAAAGGGTGAGAAAAAACATGGCGCCCCCCATTTTGATAAATACGACAACTTGCCTCGCACTTTTCGCAATTTATTTCCCGCTCGCCGCGGTCCACTCCATTCGCAGAAATTGAATAAAAAAATGCTGTGATATAGGGGCAAAAACATGGCCGTTTTTCACTATCAGACTTGTTTTCGTCGTTCCAGAAGCATTCAATATGATTACGAGCCACACAACGGAAAAAGCTTCACCTGGAAAATTAATATTGTATCTTTCCGGAAGCTCATTCAGGCCTAGAAGAAAAGGCTTTTAGGATGAGAGCCGAGTCACACGCACACATACATACACCACAGCACCGCATTCCCATTCACTGAGAGTCGAAAGAGAGATTGTGCCTTGAAAACGACGACGACGATGCTTTTTGCAACGGCAGCGATTTCACTGCACGCGCGCGTGTACGAATAAAAATAAAAGCGGCGTCGCCCCGTAAAAGGCGAAAGCGCGCAGCATGCTGTAGCCGTTTTCCACCTGGACGCCATCAGCACTTTTTGCTCGTTCATTCCGCTGCCGGTGTACGTTTTGCATCCTGGTTTTATTAACGGCTGGTAATTTCCGTCGAGGAAGCAACTTTGGCGAGAAAGCGTTTAAATGGTACCCCGGAGTCGTAATTTTTTGATGTTTCGGCGTTTTTCAAATTAATGCCATGAAGATGCCTCGTAAATATCTTTTAAAAGCTGGTAGTCAAACGGATCCGAATTTCCTGCTTCGTTTCATCTTGCCATCTCAGATATTTTCAGACTAAATAAAGAGCCATTATTAAAACTTCCAATTTTCCAGGTCTTTTTTACTTAGAGCCCAATATCGCAGCCATTCTCTGTAAAAGAAACAAAAATGGAAAACAATCAATCCTTCCTTGCAAGCAAGCTTAAGTAGCAATTAATGGAATTTCGTTTTTGACAATGTCAATCGATTCCTGAGAGTCGAATAATCTGTCGAAAATTCGGCGCTTCAATCGCTTCCACTGGCGGTCGCTGTGGCGCTACTTTCTTGATCTTATGCCATACCAGTAAAAGCCAACCTTCTCTGATTGGTCACCGGCGTTCTTCTGGTACTTCATGCTCAGACCAAAAACCACGAAAGTTGCTGACGATTTTCGGCACGCTGTGTAGTGTAGAATTGTCGACCAAGTGATTCAGCTGGCTAACCTAACGCGACTCTCAGGAATCGATTTGCACGGTGAAATATGATATTCCAGGGTGCACCTCAAAATTATTAAAATAGATGCATACTTTTTTTATAATGAAAATGAACAATTATATCACACTGTAGACAACAGAAAAAGAATTTTAATTAAATAATAAAATTCATCTTAAATATTTTCCCTTTTTTCGACGGGATATAGCTCTTGGTAAGAAGCAGCACATTCGTCCACTTGGGCTTGTGTTCCATCAATTTAGATAGCATCTCATAGCCAATTACGGACGGACACAACAGCAGTGGTGGAGAGCGAGAGCGGCATCGCATGTGCGCCTCGAGTTAATAAATCAAACGGGGGCGAAACTAAAGCGCGCGTTGGCTTGGCCTGAGGGAAGCAAACGCACAGATTGCCGGCCAGCTCGTTATTTTCGCCTTGGCTGCTGTTTGATGGTAATAAAACTCTCGGCGGCCAAGTTTTCGCGTAAAGAGCAAGTTCTACTCTGATCATTTGATATCGGGCTGAATTTGTTACCTGCTTTTCGTCTCGTTAAATCGATTGGATTCATCGTTTGGCAAAATAGCAGTAGTTGCTCTGGAAATTCGCTGAGCGGGAAAAGCAACCCGTTATTATCACGCTTCTACATACTCTTGCAATTGAAACATTCTGAGAATAGCTTTGAACTATAGAGTTATGAATTACTTCACATGATATACGCTTGCTGGCATAGACTACAATGTTAAAAAAGATAGTAATAAATGAGTAAATAGGATTGAGAGTTTAAAATGATCGACAATTTTTACTCTGCGTATGATTTCCTCTTTGACACCTGAGGAGCACGAAGAAAGTAATTTTGGGACTCTTGAAACACTCTTAAAATCTTTTTGTAAGGCTCATTACTCATTATACGCGTATTAAGTGGCGATTTTAACTTCAAAACTACATTATTTGCTTTGAAGTCTGGAGAAAAAGCTGCTTGATTAATGAAAGCTATGAAAATATTTTCGCTTCCCAATATATATATATATATATATGAGATATAACATAATCTGGAAAACTATAAATATTAAGAAGTACAATTCATTTTGCAATTTAAGTTGTGAAAAATAACATTGGGAAGCGAAAATATTTTCATAGCTTTCATTAATCAAGCAGCTTTTTCTCCAGACTTCAAAGCAAATAATGTAGTTTTGAAGTTAAAATCGCCACTTAATACGCGTATAATGAGTAATGAGCCTTACAAAAAGATTTTCATTCTAGAGCAACACAAAACAATATATATATATATATATATATATATATATATATATATATATATATATATATATATATATATTGTGTTGCTCTAGAATGCCTCAATTTTATCTTGTTGTGCTTTATGATATTCAAAAAGTGATAATTCGCAATTTATCGGCTTTCAGAGAATGTGTCGTTAAAAATGACACGGCTCTCTTGGAGCATTGCGTGTTTGCGCACAGATGACAGATGGAGCACGCGTCATCACGATTTGTCTTGGGAGCAAAACGTGCTCGCTCGCTCGCTCGCAGAGAAAAACGTAGTTGTCACCTGTGGATGCTTTTAGATAAACTGCGATATGGTGTCTTCGTGCAGCGGGATCAGCTCTCCCTTTTTCCTGCCATTCAAATGAATCACTTTCGCCTCCGCGGGGCGGAATTGAATTTCCCTGAAACGGGAAATGGCTCCTTCTGCGGCTGGGGAGAACACTGGAGCTGCGTGTGACACCGCGTTTTTCGAAATTGAGAGCCTCGGGGGTAGAGGAGGACGGAATGCTCTTGATGGGGAGCGGCGCTGGAATTTTGAAGCCCAGATTGCGTCTCTTAGTTTAGAATTTTGATGACAGCTTATTTTAGAGTGGAGAATTGGGTCCCTTTTTTCAGGGTAGCAGCTCACTGGCTCAGGGTTAAAGAGGATTGGTATACTGCAAACCCTATCAAATACCTTGTTACCAATGTATTAACCTGTTCTTCAATCAAAATTGAATTTAAATTTTCCAAATATTTTTCCTTAAAATTAAGATACCCCAACAAGTGATGTTCTTTTCATATTAAACCTAGCTTAATTTAAACATTTAAAAAATAATAGATGGCGATTAATGGGTAGCACAAACTTTCAAGTCATAAAAAAATTCACGATTTTGACACATTTTCCAAATAAAATGAAAATAAATTAAAAAGTATTTTGTAATCAAGAAGTGAATAAACCAAATGTGTGACACTGAAATAAGTCTACATGAACCGCAAAAAACTGGTAAACACGATACAAAATCACTGAGCTCTAAGTTTAGGTAAATCCCTGAGAGAGTATTAACCTTGTTAAGATCATTGAAATTTAAGTACTCCACAGAGGCCTGAGGAGAGTTGGGATTTTGTCCTGCTTTTTCCTACTTTCAAAGGTTTCTAACCGAACTGGCTTTGAAATAAAGGGCGTCTAATCTGTTGCAAATGGATCCCGTTTATGAATTTTTAATATCGAAACTAAATTATTTGATGGTTTAAAAAGTAATTTACACAGTAACATTTTTAATAATCATGTCCTGCCAGCATTAGAACCTGCGAATTAGTATTAAATGTGTCCATATTTGATATTTTTGGCGAATTTCACGCACTAAGAGGGCAGAGGGATTTTTCACTGGAGCTTAAGCTTTGTCTGAGGGGAAACTAATTTAAAAAGAAAGCATCTGCCGTACTTGATATGTCAGAGGTTCCACTTTAAATTAGCAAATGGCGTCTCTGGAGTTGGCAGTGCGAGGGCGGCTGGCGAATGCAAATGTGTAAGGAAGTCGGTGGCGCTGATCAGCGAGTGAGCGGGCTTGTTCCTTCGTTAACAGCAGTTGCAACAAATTACCCGGCCGGCGGAGACACTGCTCCAAGTCGTCTCGTTTTAATGAGGCCGTCTCCGCGCGTGTTATTATTGCCTAATGCGTTCGCTTGTCCAAGAAAGTGGCGGCGAATTGAAGTCGAGCAGCCTCTCAAGAATTATACAGCAAATTGTTTTTTAATGTCTTCCACGCAGTTGGCTCTCGCAGGATCCAGCTGCAGCGGCAGCAGCGGCCCCTCCGCGGCCAATGGTCTTATTGTGAGCCGCTCGGATTAAGATGTTTAGAGCCAGCCGCAATTTAGCCCATTGTTATTCATCCGCACTCGGCGCGCGCCCTTGCTATTAATTCGGCCATTTCTATGCGCCGACGGGCAAAACAATTAATTCAGCACTGTTTTTTGACTTCGAGAAGCTCTTGGCTAATAAATTCCGGTTGCTGCGCTCTCAAATTGATTGCGCTTTTCTGGCAAACGCAGCGAAATGTAATTTTCCGCCTGTTTGCTATTCGCTTTATCGCTTGGCAGGCGACGTTTAAAGCCAACAACGACTTAAATATCAATCTCGCTCTGAAGCCAACACAGATTAGATTTAGAATCGATTTCCATATTTCAAGACAATGTTTGCCAAGTAATCAAATAAAAAAAGCAAAATTGACATTTCCAATTTGTAGTCACGAGCAGAAAATTAAACAAGTTAGAATATTCAACACTATACGATTCGATAAATAGTTTAAGCCATTTGGAAATGTGCTGGCACAAGTAATTTGTTTGTGTTTTCAATGAAGCGAAAGTGTTTATCTCTTGCATGTTGTTTTCATTTATTTGCTGAATTATTTTGGAGAATAATCAGATTCGAAATGAAAATACTCTATATTTGTTGTTTTAAATAATTGATATACAAAGAGAAAAACTGTGTTATTTATCTATTTTTCATTTTTCTAAAATTGTGTGATGTAGTGATCTTGAATTCAGGATTTTTGAAGTTGATATGAATTCGTCACAGTGTTCTCTCTTTTTACTCGTGCTCAGATAGGAGTGCAGTCGACCGCGGTGATTCAAAATTTCATGCAGCTATTTAAAGCAGCGCTGAATTTTATTTTGAGAGCAAGCTGATGAGGCCTCGGGCCGAATCAGCAAGTATTACAGATTGTTTCTAATTATAAATTTCCTCTCCAATTTCACCCACCTTCATTTCCAAGAAATGAGGAAATCCATTTAAAAATTGGATTTGGATAATGTTTTATTTCATTTACCCATACAAAATTAAAATTAAAGAAGTGATGGTGTCGAAACGTTGTTCTTTATGATAAGAAGACACGTAACTAAAAAAATCCTGCATATTAAATTTGGGAAATAAAAAAAACATTAATATCCAATCAAAATGGAGGGAAGAACTGCATCATGAAAAGTAACCATGTTCATCGTCAAGGCAAATTTTAAATTATGAACGAAATTATTTCCTTGATTAGAGCTAAAGATTAAACTGCTGAATAAAGTAACCATCCATTTTAAAATAAAATACTATTAATGACTTTGCAGGCAGTGAAAATGATCGTTCCCAACTAAACGTGTTTTTCCTGCGCAGAGAAGACAAATCCCATTAGAAGAGTCGGATGGAAGAGAAAATTAAAAATAATGAAGCGAGTTGATCATCATCAAGCATGATTACGTCTGGAGGAAAAATCCGCACACGATCCCATGGCATAATCCTCGCAAACCATTAATTTTTATTAAATTCGTGCCGCCTTCGGGCCAAATCCCTTGAGGACGCCCATGCTACGGCGAGAGAGAGAGCAACTAAGTTTGATTGAAGAAGTGCCGAGCTCGCGAGGAAGAAGCACCGGCCTCCCGAGGCATATTTTGGCGCGCCTCAAGATTGATAATAGTTTCGCAGCGGGGCCGACGTAGCGCGATTTTTCACTCACGCCGCGTCTGCAGCCGTTAATTTGCGTCCCGACACAGCCGAACTGACTGGCTGAGCGTAATTCGCTTAATTAATAATCCACTCGCCGAGTTTAATTCGATTCGTGGGGTTTCGCGGCGCAGTCAAAAGTACGTGCGCGTCGAGTGAGAGTGAGTGGGTGGGCGCTGGAGCAGAGACGAGACGAGGCCTCTTCATGCCGCAGCCGGCAGCTACACGCGCATATGCTGACGTGTTTAGCTCTATTACGTATCTTCTCACCCCCAGGCCATCAATAAAACGAGAAATGTACGCACCAGCTAAGTTTGACGCGAAAATTCTAATACAAATTTGTTTTAATTAATATGAGGCATCATACGAGATTCAATAAATCGCACACTGCTTAACAAACTATTAATTTTTTACTGTTTAGTTAATATTTCATTTTCTTGCAACGAGGAAAGAAATTTGATTTTGTTTCTTAAATGGTGATTCTGACTTCTGACCTATCTCAAGACTCTGGGAGCGGCCATGTTTGAATAAGTTTTTTTGCTGCTGTGCAAGGAGCACAAGTCCAAGATTGAGGGGACGGTGCATGTATCTCTGCATTTGAATAGCTGTCTGGAAAATTACGACGAAAAGCAAATTAGCAAGCTATTTATCCGGACGGCGCGGCGAAAATGCCACCGGAGGCATAAAAGCATAAAACGCACGTAATCTTATTAAGGGTCGTGGGAGAGAGGGGTGGGGGTTCATCGGTTCACATGTGGCCGCCGCCGCTGCTTGGCGGGCGAGCATAAATACCTGCCTGCTCGACGGGCGAAGAGCGAAGATTGATTCGGGCGCGCGCCCGACAAGTTAAGCCCCTTTTATGTAAAACGCGCACATCAAGGCCGCATCATAAAGCAACTCTCGGCCTCCTTTAAAACAATCTGCCCAATCCTTATCACAAAAAGCTCGCTCTTTACGGCCGCCGTCGCCTGCCTTTTACGGCTCCTTTTCCTCCCTATTCATCAGCAGCGGCCAGAGATTAAATTCTATAATGGAATTCTGTCTGAACGCTCGCATTTGAATTAGGCACGGCTTGCGGCCGGCTGGCATTTTAGAAACCACGTGCGTGTGTGTGTCTCTCGTCGGATTAGCCGCCGACGAGCAAATCTAGCGGAAGAAACTAGCTCTCTGGGCTGACTCTCTTTTATTAGCCCTTCCGCTGCGTGTGTGTGCGGTCAGTTATTCTCCGTGTTTGCTCCGAGACTGCTGCGGTCGTTGCAATGAAAACCTAGCTTGTGTGTGTTTGTTGTGAGAGAGAGAGAGAGGCACCGCAGGCCGAAGGGAATGTGCTTTGCGTCCGATGCTTTCAGCTCAAATACTATGTTATTCCTAGGATGGAAGGCATCGACCCCAGAAAACAATCATACTCATTCCATTCTGCGAACCAGAGGAATGCGCAGCCCAGTAGACAATGAAATGCATTGACGAATGAAATAGTATGATATTTTATATAATATAAATTTCTTAATATGTAAAAAATGTAACTATTAACTGTATCCATTAAAGAGGCTGTTTTATTTTAGGAATGTAATTTAGACTTGTTTGATAGGTTCATATTAAATGGAAATAAATATATAGAAAATGAAAAAGCTATATTAAATTTGAAACTTGTTGGTCTTGAAGAGAATTTTGATGTTTAATAATTTTTCCACAAATTTGTATGTTATTAAATTTAGCTTGAAATGGCGAATTTCTCTCTCATCATTTTTTTAATTTTTTCGAGCTTGGAATCCAAATCTCATGGTCAAATGTTGAGTTTGAAGGGCATTTTTTCTAAAAGGGAAATTCCCATTACAATTTTGTATCTTGACGAGCCCTGAGAGAGATTGAGAATAGATTTGAGCCACAAAAATACCCCGGTTTTCATACTGTGGAAAAATATCAAAATTCGCCAAAGAATATCATTAAGTGTCCGTTTCTCCCCGCTATTTCATTTCATGAATATATAACTGAGAAATTTATTCGATTAAATTTAGATCAGGTTTAAAATAAATTCATTATTTGAACAGTATCCTGATATGATAATCAATATTTAATGATTTCCAGTTTTGGTGAGAGCAAAAATCCAACAAAGAAACTATTTAGAAATAAACTAGTCTGTCGTTATCATCTTAGAAACAATATAATGGTGAAAATGGACGGTAATTTCTCAAATTTTTATAGGCTGGCTATAATTTTCACCGCGATCGATTTCTCCTAAAAAACTTTGAAGTCATGGCGATGAAAATTTTTCACCAAATTGACTATTTGTTTTCAAAAATGCATTATTGGGATCAATTTTTAAATAAATGTTTTAGTATACTTTATTTATAAGCGAAAGACGATGTCCAAACATAAATTCAAGTTATAGATTCTACGGTACAGTTCTTGAAAGCAGAATTTTTTTATTTGAACGCAATTGCACGCCGTTTATGCTAAAAGGAAATAAAGGCAAAGTGTTGCCTTACACTTTTCTATTCATTTTCGGTTTGCCACAGAGAAAAGCACTTTCACGAAAAGTGTGGGCGAAGAGCGTGCTCAAAAGGGCGCATGATCCCGCACATACCGACGCAAACGAAAACACACTTGGCATCAAATGAATAAAAGAAAACGCCATGCATACTTTATTTGCCCATTCTTGCCGCGCGCGCGGGCGCACTCACAAAGAGCGAACGAGTCTGCGGCCCAAAGTGAGAACAAGCAACTTGTGCCTGGCCTGCGTTCGATCTCGAGAGCGCATATGAAATTCTATCAGCCATCCATTTTTATTAAAAGGCTAATGTGGCGGGCGCCGAGCACTTTTTAGTTGGCGATTTGGCAGCCGCCAAACCTCGGCCTGTTAATGCACTCGCTGCTGCGTGTGCGAGAGGACACATCTGGTAATGAAGACCGTTTATTCTGGCCGCTCTGCTAGCTGCAGCCAACGCCGCCTCTGCCCAGCCAGGGCTGTGTAAAACAGTCACCAACTGAATTCAATTCTCACTTGATAATTGAGCTTTAAAATGAAAAGGGTATTTTCGGTAACTAAAAGTGATGTCTCGGAAGAGAGAAGACTCTTTCCCTGCTGCAGACAGTGCAAAATTTTCAGTTTTATTTGACGCACACGAATCATTCGGTTATTTTGACGTTGAGTTGGTTAATTTTGTGCCTTAAAGACAAGAACTAAATTATCTATAACATGATATAAATTTAAAAAAACTACTTTTTCGTTTAAAGATCACAAACAATGGTTTAAAAACAGTTTTGGAACAAAAATGCTCATTAGGAGGTGAAAATAAATCGACGACTGTTTTTCACGCCCCCGTCAGCTGGCCGGTCGGCTAGCTGGGCACCCTTCTAGTCCTAAAACATCCAGCTGCCTCGGCCGGCAGGATTATCGTCTTGTGATCGTGCCAAATATTTAATCTGCCCGCGGAAACCGGGTGCAACAGTTTCGCCATTTTTGCAAGTGATTTTAGTTTTTGAACGAGCAGCGGCAAATCTTTCCGCCGCCGACTCCACGGATGTGTGGGCAGATAAAAGCTACCACTGGATGGACTAGCTTCTATGTGTATATCGGCGCAGTATAAACGTTGTTGTTCATGTTGCCAGGCTGGAAGTTAAAATGTTGTGTTTTGACAAAACATCAGATTGAAAGAAACTCAGTACAGTCTCTCCCCTCGTGTTTTATTTCCCAAAACGTCCAAACTGGTTTCAGTCTCGAATCTCGAAGGCTGAGCAAATTATTTGCCTTCAACTGAGCGGAAGATTTGAATCGGCATATTTGTCTGCAAAATGTCTAATTTGGTGCTAATTGCGGGTTAACTGTAAACATGTTTATCGAATGTTTTAACTTTCAACAGCCCTCTCCATTAAAATGTTTGCTCAAACGTCGTTATATATATATATATATATATATATATATATATATATATATATATATATATATATATATATATATATATATATATATATATATATTATAACTTCTAAGCAGTAAATTACAGTAAAAATGCGTTTAGACGAACATTCAACGATTCAGACTAGAAGTTGGGAAATATTTTGGATTCATTGCATAGTGATAATTGCATTTCATTAAACACCATTAGGTAATTAGTAAATTTAACTATAAATCGGTTGAATCACAGCAATAAATTTTGAAACATTTTTTATAATTACTGCTAAAATTTATACAGTAAATCCTTTGGGAATAAAATGAAATTGAGAGTCAGCCCAAAGTTACTTGTTTAGCCTTCCTATTTGCAATTTATTTTTATTCTTCTCTAGATCAGTGTCCATTATTTTTCATCAGTTAAATCCTCTGACAATGATAAAAGTGGTGTTAATTTTCCTTAGTTTCATCAAATTCCCTTGAGTCTGAACTTAAATCTATTTTTAAAAACCATTCCCCAAAGCCATATTTCATAATGGAACCTTTTCTCTAGGACAGCAGTCGCAGCCGTCATTGTGAAAAACGGATATTTTTCCTGGTGTTTTCCTTAAGTTGTGAGATTGTTTGCATCAATCCACTAAAAAATAAAATTGCTTGTTAGTGCGAGAGCGAAAACAACGATTCTTGGCCAAAAATCGGCTGCGAATCGATACTTGGGTACGTGACACGAGCGGTCGGTCTCTCCTTCTTTTTCTTGAATCGAAGAAAAAATATATGCGGAGCCAAAAAGGAATGGAGCAGGTCCAAGTTGCGGGCCAATATTTCACGCTCGGCTCGGGTCTGCTTGTTTTTGTCCTTTTCACTCGGCCTGACTCCTGCGGGCTCCTCGACTATTTGTCGACGAGCAGTCGAGAGCTATCTGCTCATAATTAAACATGAGGCGAGTGTATTGCGAAGAAAGTGGCGTTTGAGTGCGGTGCGCCGGAAGCGTGTCCTCGACTACGTGATCTGAAACGCGAGTAGCCCTCCGCTGCTCTATTGTTGCAGATCAACACCAATAAATTAGCGTCGACGCTGCCGCTGATAACTATCTCAGAACGAATTTGTCTCCGAGATATTAATCTAGCAGACAAACGGTCGTGGGGCACATTTCATTTGTAGTTTAATCCGGGAACAACTAAACAGATGGGTCTCTGTAAAGGACTTTTTAATTGCTCCACCAGGAAGTCTATTTTAAAATTACAGACGAATAACACGAATGCGTAACACAAAATTTTTAAATCATCCTTATGTAGATTGAATGTGGCTTTAAATAGTAGATGCTATAAATGACGGTATATTTTATAGAATGTGCACAAATATAGAAAATATTCCAGAAATAAGTCGTTCAATAATTCACGATTCAAAGAAGAATGGGAATTGAAGAAAATGAACCATTATGAAGAGATTAATCAATTTTATTATTGAAGCAGCAGGATGTGCTGCAATGTTAGTTGGGAATTAAAGACAATCGGCTATTTTTCTATGTATCTGATTTAAGTTTAGATACTAAATGAGCATGACTCATTCAATTTTTAAGACTTTTGATTTTGAACCTCATATAAGACCGTCAAGAGCCATCTCTGGAGCCCAAAAGAGACCATCTAAAATTCTCTAAATTGCTTAAAAAGTCAGAAAAAACACGTTAAAATACGTGGATAATAGTTGATTTTTTGTTGCATTTCAGATTTTTTATATTTAAAAGAGAATCATCGTTTTTCTAAATGAAGAAATGAGTGATCATATTAATTCCAAGATTGAATCGTTTATAGCATAACTATTATTTAATTTTCAAAACGATATTGACGAAAACTAGGATTCAAACTATAAATTTTTAGTCACCTCAAACATTGAAAAAAAATACCGTCCGTAATTCCCAACCCCCTTGAAAAATCAAACTAATTTTTTTTTGTAAGTTGTCAATTGCCATATAGAACTGCATAACTGAGCTTAAATTTTGCAAAAAGAACAATTGTTATTTTTGTCCACGGTAAAATATGATAATTTTAAAACTCTCTAGAGAAACAACTCAATTTCAAAGGATTTAAAAGTTATGCAACCTGCTCAGCAGCTTTGATAAAAAAATTGCCTAAATTTGTTTTGTGAACAAAATATATATTTTAAGACAACTTCTTGGTTAGAACTATGCCCCTATTTTGTTGTTCAGTATTAGAGCACAAAAGTTTGTGAGAAACAAGCAAAACAGGGTCGAGCTAATGTGCTCTTGATTTCACTGGCAACTTTTGCATTAGGGGCGATGACAATTTTGCTTCGTCGAAAATGCAAACCAAGTTACATTTATTACACAGGGTTGGCGTGCGCGCGAAGATGATGAGGCGAGATTTGAGCCCTAAGTTTTTCACTTAGGGGCTTTCAATTGAGTTAAAAGGTGTCGGGCGATAAACTCTCGGCTGGCTCTCTACTCTAGCCGATGCCACTGCGGGACAAAGTTTTCGGTAGCTGAAAACACGCCGGCTACACAGCAGGCTCCAGGGTAAAATGTCAGCCTGTAAAATGAAAGTATCGAGCAGATAACGGGCGCGCATTTACCCCGGCCTTTCTTGCTCCACGGCTTGTATACTGCAAAGGAAGGAGGAAAGAGAGAGAGAGAGAGAGAGAGAGAGAGAGAGAGAGAGAGAGAGAGAGAGAGAGAGAGAGAGAGAGAGAGAGAGAGAGAGAGAGAGAGAGAGAGAGAGGAATACGTCGACGGCGGGAGGCACAGGCGGAGGCGGCGTGTTATCTCTCGGGCAGGCCGCACACACACAGCAGCAGCAGCCTCCATCTCGCAAGCAAGCTGCAGCCCGCCACTTTTAGAAATCGATTTGCCACTCGTAAAGACAAAGGGACTCGAGAAAACACGGCACATGTGATGCAATGTTGCCACTTAAGACCTATTCGATTTAGCCCTGTTGCGGTTGCCAGATTTGGCCCCCAAGGATTACATACAAAGTTGCTGACGTGAAATAAAATCGGGGAATTTCATTTAGGCGACATGAGTCAAAATCACGCAAGAATTCAATTCCAATTATTGATTTGTTCGATTTTCTGATAGGAATAGAGTGCTCTCGTGCTGGCGGCTAAAGTCAGCACCTGGATTTTTGGAGAGAATATGTTTTAGAAAAAAATGACAGAAAAAATTGACAGAAACCAATTGATTGAGTATTAGCAGCAGTAAAATCATTAGGAAATATTTAGCTCTTGTAAATGCCATATAGAGATGGGAAATGTAGGGGTGAGTTACATTGTGTTAGTTGAAAAGCCTCAAAATTCAACTGAAATTCCCTCAATTTCTCTTAACAAAATGTTTTGACGACTTTTTCAACTGAAATTTTTCCAATTGAATTGCGTCTTCTATCCCTTACTGGCTCAAGTTGGTCTAGGGTAAAATAATCTCTGTTCTAACTCAGGCACCCTGATGAGTAACGGATATTCGGGTTTGGCAAGTTAAAAAAATAACAATTTTTTTAGGAAAAAGTCAAAGTAATTTTATTGTTCTGAGAAAGAGTGTCTATTGCATATGGGGTAGCGTTTCCCGATCCACCAAACCACTGGAAATGGCCCCCTTTTGAACGGGCATGCCTCGGATCCTTGCAATCAGGCAAATACTGAAATTCTGTCAAGAAGATGAGTAATTATCTGCATTCGCCGCGGTGAGGTTAAAAGAAATTGTGCCGTGAGCTCTCAAAAGAAATGTTGCGTAAGAGGAATTCCAATAGTTTCAAAGGCGCTAGGAGCGCGATGTGCGCTGAAAGGGCTTCCACTTTTGATGCTGGTTGCAAGTGAAAGGGACAAAGCAACTGTTGAACCTCGCATTCGCAGCTCGCAGCAGGGCAAGCTCCAAGACGCGCGCGCCAATTCCCAAGCGCAGCAGCAGTGGCAGATGTACACACACACACACACACATTCACGAACACACACATTCATTTCCGAATTCTCTCCGGCATTAGCGGTGGAGTTCTGCATCTCTCACGCGCAACTTAATGAATCGTGTGCGCGCACCAGCAGTGTAATAAATTAATAAGACTTGTGAGAAATGGAGCACATTTCGTCAAACGCTCTCTTGCCGGCCGGGATTAGAGCAGCGCGGAAATGGGAGCCGAGAGTTTCTGCTCATTAATTTGCCGCCGAATCGAATGAAAGCTGATTCAATTTTCGAGCCTCTTTGAGGCGATTTAATCGGCCTTGCGAACGGCAGACTCGGTACTCGATCGAAAAGACACAAGCGCTGCTTTTACATATTGGCTTAGTTAGGACGCCCCCGCGTTCATTGGCTGTCACTGCTAATGAAGAGGAGCTAATTTAGTATCCGATCCACACAAGTCGATGCTCGACTCGCAAACCTACTTGCAACTCGGGGTTGAAGCAATGGATAACATTTTTTGAAACTTATTCAGCCACAAATTTGAAATTTGAAGTTGAACTATTATTTTCCACACTGAAAATTAGAATAGAAAGGGAAAACTACCATTCTTTCATAGTTAAAATTAAATATTATAAATATACACATTCTATTGGGGAGACTCCTGCTCTGCTTGTCTCACCGTAATTCAAGAGTTTTTTTTATTTCTCCACCATATTGCCAAATGTTTATACAGTAAAAGTATCCTTGAAATTAACTCGTCTACGTGTGGTATTTAAATAAGCACTTACTGATTATTCTCTTTCTGAATTGGTTAGAATTTTAAAGTTCAACTAAAGCTAAAAATAAACAGACTTGATAACACATTTATCGTTAATCAAGAAAAAGTGAGCCAGTAAAAAAATTAGAAAAAAATAATTAGCTCCCCTAGTCTGAAACTGCACAGCAATTAATTCAGCCCCTCATGCACTTCTCTACCTGCTAAAAAAAAATCCATTACACAACCACAGAACAAACTGCAGGGATTCTGAATCACTAGCAGTTGAAAAACAATTATGGAACTCATTGCAAGTAATAATAGGACAAATGACCAAGAATTGTAAGGACTCGCCCTTCGTGTGACCTAATTGCCTACAAAATTTTCAAGCCAAACAATTCCATCTATTTTCGACCACCAACTTCAAATAGAGAAGTTATGTTTCCTAAATTAATGGATTCTAAAAGCAGGAAAATTAAATTCCGCATATATCTCATAGCTTTTGCCACCTAATCAAAGAGGACCTTTAATGTCGCAAAGTGCCTTCAAACTTTGCATATTTTAGGTTATAGATTTTAATTGAAATTGTCAGATTTAGGCCAAATTGTAAGGACCATTCATAATTCGTGATACAATTTTCATCTAAAGAGCCATGCTAAAAATAGTCAAAGAATATATTCAAAGTATATAATATGCATACCACTTTCTATTCTTATTCTGAAACCATATGAGGTGAGTTTGAAAGTCCACGAAACTTTTACTAGAAGCTATTCTTAGTTACCCCAGCAGTTCCCAAACTGCTTCAGTTAGCGTAAGAGAGAAATCAAGCAAATTAGTGCTGAGATGTAGCGGACCTATCCCCATCCCGAAACACAAATTACTGTCTGGCAATTAATACTATTTTATATCGATAACCAGATCGGATCGTTCGAAGGTGTCGCTTTGTTTGCACGAAACAGGTCACGACACTGTTATCTGCATCAGCACCTGCACTTCTTTGTCCTGCTTTCATGTCGGCCGATTTGAGGAGCAGAGATAGAAGGAGCATTAGCATGTTAAAAATAAGTACAGGTACATAAGCATAGCTCTTCGTCGGCGGGGTGCTTATCGATTCAAAGAGAGCAGCCTGCTTGTGCCGCTCGAGCACCCTCAAATCCGTTCTCTGGAGCGCGTTCACGCGGCGGCGGGCGGCTAGCAGCTCTCGATCATCTCGAGACGGGGCCGGAATTTAATTATTCAACAGCTTGAGGGGTGTTTGACACTCTCTCGATACGCCCAATGCGCGGCATAATTAATGCAATATTCATCACTGATTCTCTCTTTCTCTCTCTCGGCTCCTCTCTCGCGTATCGATTTTGCTGCTGCCGCGCCGACCCCTTTCCCGCCGCCGACACACAATCTGCCGCGGGCAAAAATGATGACATGCGACTCGATCCGTTCGAGAACCTGTGTGTGCGCTGAGTATGATTAAAATTTGCATAATTTGTGATTCACTCCCCTGTGATTTATGTTTGCCAACGCGCTGAGAGCGTTACATTCTCGTCGAGCCAACTTTGGAAAGAGTTAATGGCGCGTACTTGTAGCGGAATGTAATTGCAATTTAAAACTTGAGAAGAGGAATTTCTTAATTAATTTCATAAAAGTGGAGCAATGTTTGCGGAAACTTTATTTCGCGCCACGCTTATGGAATTGCAAGCTTCAAACAAGCAAGTGTTCCTGTCTTGTTACACTACTTATATTCATCTCGCAACTTTCCTAGATAAATGCGTGCAGTGCAGCGCGGTTAATACTATAACTAACACTCTCGAGTATGAATTGCGACTATATATTAAGAAATATATTGTAACACTTGACACATATCCAAGCAACACGTTATTTTATATATTTTGAAGCAATTATGTGGCAAACGAGTGTGTTGATACATATACTTGGAGATGTGAAACGTGCGTTCATTTCTAAACTATATACACATAAATATTGAGTTGCAAGTAAGTCTCGCTTCTTGGAGTGAGTGGAAATCGTAAATATATATGTGGTTGCCTGACAATTGTGAAAATATAAAAGCAGATAACTGATAGCGACATTTTTCACTCTGTGACTTTCCTTTTCTTAAGTTCATGGCATAAAGGTGAACGATTGACACAAATACTGTCCAGTGTTCTTTTTTCGGATATCTGAAGGAGCCCCCCCCCCCCCCTTGAAACCAGTGTTTTCGAGATGCGTAAAACCGTGAAAACAAGAAAATCGACATGATTCTGCGAAAACAAAGAAAATTCTACCAGCATTAATTTGAGGACACGAGACGCTCCAAAAATTTAATTCATATTTTTTTACCAAAATATTAAAGCAGAAATAAATAGCTGTTGTGTTTTCAATTTTGCATTGGCACAAGGATGTGAATGATATTAAATCATTTGTGGTTAATACACCACTTGCGATTTATTTATTTTTATTGTAAATTCATTTTATCTTTCCAATTTTCAGGTAAAGCTATTTCAGGTAAAGCTTAAAATTATATAACAGAATTCGGCAGTACGTACATCCATCTTTAATATTCAGAGTGTACTAATGATTTTCGCTCTTTTATTCCAATTTCTAAAGTCTCAAACGTCCCTCATTTTGATTATTGAGCGAGCATCCCCGCGCCTAGAAAAGAGAAGGGAAGAAGGAAGATGCGCACAACATCGGCAGAAGGAAATGAAAACTCTGCCAACCATGGCCGTTCACGGAGCGGTTTTTAATTTTTGCAGCGCCCAAGGGTGAAAAGTCTTCTTGTTGGCTGGCTGGCCGACTGGTTTTATTTTTATCATGGCGCACACGCCCCATAAAAATGTATGGGCGCACTCGCTCGCTCTCACACAATGCATTAGGCCGACAATGCAACGCCGAGCGTTTTATTATACGCCAGCGGCTGCCGTTGCCGACCCTCGGCTGCCTAGCTTCCAGCTGATATTATTATTATTTGACGATACAATAATGTTAAAAGCCTGGGGATTTTCTACTTCTTCGCCGCGTGATTTGATGTATAAGTGAGCACAAAGAGTACCCGGTGGATGGGTATGTTGCGTCACATATTTCCCGCATTAATAATACACGTCTGGCCGTAGCGTGGGAGTCATGTAAGGAAAAATCTCTTAAGGCGCTTTTATGTTCATTTAATCTGGGAAAATTTAATATTCCTTCAGTTTGTAAGTTCCTAGCGTTGCATCGAGCAGAAGAAGAACCTACAATGTTTATTTCTACAACTCACTCTACAAGAAAAATCCAATATTTTTTGAAGTTCCAACAATTCTAAAATTTGTTTGCACATTATTGTTTGTTAAGTCCGTTTTAAGTTTTGGTTACTTTCAGAGGGTGCGTTGCGATGAATACGGCCGATGTATCAGTTATTCCTAGCTTTGTAGAGCTTGAATTTAAATTTTGATTTTGTACCGCTAATTGACTTTGATTAAGATGCCATGAATTTCAATATTAAAACTTTTCACAGAAACTTAGAAATGATTGCTCGTCTTCTCACTAGGTCCCTCGTGTATTTGCCAATGACGCTCAGAGGAGAGGCTCGTCAAAAAAGTTAATATCCGATCTGGATGCACTTATTGTCGCTCTTGGCGTTTGCCCAGTGCGACGGTAACCGCCGGCGGGCATAATATCAAAACTGAGCAGGCCTCGAAGAAAGAGAATCTTGAGCACTTTATTGACGGCTCTTTATCCTCTTTTACTGGATCTCAGCCAGGCAGGCAGCCAGCTCGCTGTTTGCCCAGATTCAAAAGAGGCGAAGACGTGCTGCACTCGGGCCCGTGCAAAATCCGGTCTGATGCTGATAAATTATGGCCTTGCCGAAAGCAGGCTGGCCATTTTTTGCACCCCCGCAGGCCTGCCGAGTCCCCGCTAAGCCTCACGACAACAAACAAGCCGCTCACTTGGCCGCAAAATCGCTCTGAAATGGTCCAGCTTTTTTTGCTGCGCCTGTATCGCGCTTACTGCAAAATGGACCTTTTGAAATCCGAGAGAGAAAAGGGCGATTAATTAACTTCACTTCTTACATGCAAACTGGAACAAATGCACATATTAAACCACCAATATCTGCCTAATGAGATCAAATTTAACCCTACAACTTATTTAAAACATTTTTAATATTACTTTTTCTTGATCAGTTTTACTCATATAATTTTAGAAATTATTCAGATCCCGGCCTTGTTTGATTTTGTTGAATTAGGTAAGAAAAATGCAAATCATTTTATTTTATAGATTTTGATTAAACATAAATAATGATAACGATTTTACCTTATTTCCTTATGTTTTTAATCCATTTTACAATGAGATACACAGTGTATTGAAAAGCATTTTGTTGTTGAATTTAACAAGTCATGCTACTAACCTATCACGTACTAATTGAAAAAATATATCGGGAAATCCTGTTAAAAAACTATTTCATATTTAAATTTTTGTCGTCTCTAAAAATAATTTTAAAAAAGCTTAGGGTCTTTTCGTCAGTTATTTCAAATATTCATGATACATTCTTGGGCTCTTTTGAATTTTAAAATCAAGAGGGGTTTTCCTAAAGCAGAACGCAAGACACACAAATTATGATGGTCTAATTTACCCTGAGAGTTTCTGCAGTTAGACAGAGCAAGCCGAGCAAGCAGTTCGTCAACAAGTCTCTTTAGAGACGAGTGAGACAGAATAAATTTTCATCTTTGCAGTGAGACAGACCAGACTCATGCCGAGCTGTTCCTTGTTCGAGAGAGAAAGAGCGAACAAAAGAGGTATTAGAGGCAGCTCGCAGAATTTTATATTCATGCACACGGCGGCGCGTGGATTCGCTCTCTCGCTGTATGTATGTGTGCATTGTTGTATCGCATCCATTATTCATCACTCTGGGCGGGCGGATGGATGGATGGATGGTTGGATACGGCTGTATAACGAGTTTGCGTTATTACAATCCAAATGACGGCACTCAAACTTGTCCCCCGATTATATTATACATATATCGCTCGCTGTGAATAACTCGTTCATTCCGGCCGGTGCAGAGAAAAAATCCGTGTTTCGAATTGAACCAACAAACCGAGCTCATCCTTTTAACGAAACCCTATGATTTCCAGATTCTCAGCAAGGGAAATAGCTATTTTCGTTACCAGTCGCTCTGAAAAGTAACGGCTAACGGGTAACCTGACAACCAATTAGAAGTAGTCCTGCTTCGTTTTTAATTGGAAATATTTCCAATTAGCGCTACGCTTTTCTACGCCATTCAATCAGCAGGCGCATGGATAGTGGGTCAATCGCATTTGAATCAAACGCGGCTTTCCGCAGATTTTCACCCACTGATTCCACCTCAAACCACTGAAAACGACTGCACTGCTCGTTACTGCCGGTTCGACGGGCTGCAACTTTTATACACTCAGCGCAAACGGTTGCAAATTTAAAGCATAGTGCATTGCAAACACTGCAAACAACCAGCTGCCGGCAATAATGATAAATGATGCATATTGCTGATGATGTTTATTTGAAATTCAGCTTTCTGCGAAGCGTATATGTAAAACTGAAGTTAAGCGGATCTATGTTATATATTTATTTTTGCAGGAGTAATATATATTCTAACTCCCTTGTCGCAAAAATAAAGACATGCTTTATCTAGGCTACCTCTTCGCGATAGTTAATTTCAAGAGTGTGATTTTACTATTGATATTTTTCTCGCTGTCTGTGACTAACATTTTTTTATGTAACAAATACAGATTAGAAATTAAAATCAATTAACCGTAAAATTATTCAGAAAAATGTTATAAGGTTTTCCAATTTTCTCGTGCAAATCTGATATTAACTGTTAAACTAACACTCTTTCCGCTTTTGCCGCAACTGATCTCTAATTCAAAAGAAAAACACTCACCATTCCATTGATCAAAAACATCTATCATTAACGAGTTATCTGCATAGTTTCCAATCGATAAATCACGACAGAGAGATTATCACCGCCGGCAGGCGCAAAGTTAACATTTGAATTGGCGGCAAGCTAGCTAATAAATAATTACACAGCTGGCGTGTGAGGCTGGCTTGCATGTTTCACGGCTGGCGACCAGACCGACTTCCTCGGCCGCGACCTTCGCCGCGGCCAAACATACAACAAGTTCGAGGCGTGCATGTGTTTTGCTTATTTACGAGCCGCGCGTTATTAATTCGTGTATGCGGAAAACAATAAGCGACCCATTAGCATGGGCAAACAGGCGGTTGTGTTGCCAAACGCGCCAGCCGCGTTCTTTCTCTCGCCACGTCGATACAAAGGCGCTCTTCCTCGCTCTTTGCACCCAGCGCAGGGTATGAGCTGGAATAGAATTTTAAATAATGTATTCCATTCGAGCTCTCAAAAGTACTAATTCATAACGCTGAATGTTGGGGGGTTACATGGTTTTGTACGATAAATAGACTCGTTGTGATGCTATCAATTTCATTACGATTGTTTATTTTCCTTATTCAAGCCGGCAACACGCCTATTTAATTATTTCAGTAGTCGTTAAGAAACATACGCTTCAAAGGAATGCATTTATAGAAACCAAAACAACTTTAAATCTTAGAAATTTCAAAGGCAGTGGCGGAATATTTAAATTGAATCAAAAGTTTATGTGCTCAGGAAAATACACGGCTATTTTTAGAATTGTTAGGTGTTTCGTGTTTATTTTATTGTTAAAAATTTTTGAAGCGAGAAAAATTATTCTTTTTACTCATTCCAAGTGGATGCAATCAATTTTAGATTACAGATTTGGACATTAAAACTAAATCATCTTATCTTTATGAAAAATGTATGCATATTTATATTTGAAATATTTTTTTAAGAATTTGGAAATTCTGGCAACAATTGCATGTGATTAGAGGCATGAAAAATAATAATTATAAAAACAATCATCAGTATCAATTTGATTCAAAAGAGAGAAAAAATGAAACATCAGGAGGGTCTTTAAATTATTCTACATAGACATAAAAAATCGAAATAATTAATTTATTTTCAAAAGAGGCTTAATTCCTACTAAACAGCCAATTTGAATGGGAAAATGGAATAGAACAAGCGGCCTTTCGAATGTATGCAACCATTTTGGCGTGCGTGACTGGCAGGTTGCCTACATTGCAACGCCATCACACCGCGCTGCCAAGCGGTATCTGGCCACGTCGGATTGATTGTTTTGAAACGAAATGCTAACGACACCGACGACCCCGTCCCGAGTCTTTTCCAGCCAATTTGCTTCCACTCCGGCGGGGGCGAAATTCAGAAAGTTTGCGTTTGCAGCAGCAGCGATCGCACACAAAAGCAGAGAGACGACAGACGGCACGCTTATTTGAATATTCATCCCTTAAGTCTGGCTGGGCCGGGCAGGCGGGAGACGAGAGAAGATGTTTAGACTGCCGCTGCTGAGAGGATGGATGCTAATTAGTCGGTTGTGTGTGCTCAGGGGCTGCTCGTCGGCGCTGCTACGCCTGCCACGTGTGTTTATGGCTTTTCATTTTGTTTAATTGACGCGCCAGTGGCGAATAATTAAAGCGTGCATATGCAAATGGAGCAGCAGCAGCAACACGCTCGCCCACGGCTGATCGACAGCCGTTTTCAACAGGATTACACATGCGGCACTTTTGATATGTGCCACATTAGGCGCGTCACTCTCTGCTGGACGCCATTTTTCACATTGGTCTAATTGCACGACACGCCGCGCACCCGTTCGAACACTTTTATCCTTTGCCCTGCCATTTTTCAATTTGTCCTCTGCAGAGTGCGTCGGGATTTTTTGCTCATCCTGCGAGTTAGTCATTGAATTGGCCTCTTGGTGGAGCCACTGGCTGAGAGCTTGATTTATATGAACAAGGTGTGGAAAATCAGGTCCTATGTGGTATATTGCACTCGATTTAATCTAACAAAAATCTTCATAATTTAATTTTAGTCGTAAACTTTTTATCAAATTTTGGCTCTCCTTCAATTTTGAAAGCCACTCGCGGTTATGGTTTAGATATTGCCACCATTATTTATACTAAAAAATGAATGAAAAATGAATTAATTAAAAAAGGCGACGGTCCAGTTATGAAGTCTAATTTTAAACAAAGTCAACTTCTTGACGTGGTTCAAAAGAATTAATTCTCATTTACTTTCAGTCCAAATTTCAATATTTTGGTACACGCACATTTTAAATTAAGTTCTTAGTGAGTGAGTTAATGGTGTTTTGTAGGCTTTTCTCAAAACACGAGGAAAAACAATTCAGGAAGAACAAGCCTGCGTTATCAGCGGCTGACTGGCGTTACAAGCGGCTCATTATTCCTGCGAGATGGGCGGATTAATTTATTGAGAAACGCGTCGGGCATTGTGCGCTGAACTCGCCTTATTAATTCCCGCGTGAATAATGGGTCGCGATCAACTATGGCGCAAGTTTCGCGCGCCGGCAAAAACACCCGCATTGTTGTTCGCACGCGGAATAAATAATTACACGCAACAATAGTGGTGTGGCCGGGATAATAAGCGTGCAGTGGTGCAAAAAGCGGCCCTGCTACTGGCTAATCCTCCTTCAAACCTGCCAGCGCTTTTTGCTGCGCACGAGGAAAAGCCGACGGCGTGCTCACAACACCATGAATCTTTGCAGGTGGCTTTTTAACGATCTCTCTTATCGCTTTGCTGTCCGAGACACAGTTGAAATGAGGAAGAGACACCACAAAGCTTAATTTTGCTGACAAATTTAAAGTGTTTGCTATTTTTGGAAGTTCAAATCTGCTGCGATGATAGTCAAAAGTGTTTTTTGGCATTGCAGTATTTGCTCATTAGCCACATCAATAAATTCACTGTTGATTCATTTGTGTTCTAAATATACCTCAAATCTATTAGATGTGATTCGCTCACTGCCTCTTGGCAGATTTTGCTAAAAGTTTTTCCAGAAAATCACATACACTGTGTAACTGAGAAAAGGGAATTAACCAAATCGGAAAAAAATTAAATCACTCAAATAAACATAATAATAAATAATTTTATTTCTAAACAACGCCAGAAAGTAGTTATTTGGAATATTTGTAATGTATCTCTCCTTAGGTGAAGACTACAAAAATTATTTCATAGGGATGAAGATAATTTTAATGGTTTCATTTCGGTTGTTTCGCATTTTACGATATAAAAACTAGCTTCTTCAACTTAATTCAAATATTCGGATTCCGGCAATTCATTTTAATCTCTAATGAGAATTCTAATGTCAGTTGATGGCTGCCGAGCCTATTTTTATTGAACAAAATTCCGTAATTTGGACACATAGCCATTTGCAACGTTTGCAACAATGCACCCCTTTGACGTTTAGTTAAAAACAGTCATTTCTTCTCGAGACAAGCATCGGGAAATCTCAGCGTCGATCTGCACACTCTTGCAGAATTGAATTCAGCAGAATCACGTGAAGGCGAAATGCCCGAATCGCGTTTTGGCTTTTGGCACACGGCGGCGAGATAGCGAGAGTGCGTGCCGAGCTCATTTTTGTCTGCGAGTCGGGCGGGCAGAGGGAAGCCGACACCGCCGCCGGGGAGCAACAGGAGGAACTGCGGAAAGCAACAGCCCGAGTCAGCCGGCCTTTCTTTCGGCCCGGCGTTGCTAAGAAACGCAGGCGTGCATCGCGTCTCTCTGCGGCCGCAATTACGGCAAATAAGCTCGCAATCGCGCACAACTCCGTTGTTTCGATGTGAAGCCTCTCTCAGCAACTTTGCCGGATTATTATAACTAAGCGCAGACAATGACACAGCGTGCCTGCCATAACCATCAGCTGTGCGGGAATGGATTTGAAGAGATTCTAACTTTGAAAACGGATTGGATGTCTCGTTCGACAGAGAGGAACAAACCACAGAGCAAAAATATTATTCCCTTTTACATTAGGATTGCGTGACAAGTGCAATAGTTCTTTTTTAAAAACGAGAAGTTTTTTGCATAAGAAGTCAAGCTGAATTCACATAACAGAAATAATATTGTGTGTAAACAAAAAACAGGGCTGAAGAAAAACGAAATCTGATTTATTCTAGTAAAGGAGAGATTTTTTGACTACCTGTTTCATTTCATTTAAATTGAGTTAGTATAAATCGCGAGGTAGCTGACTCCACAGTCTTTGTAGAGCATACTTGGAAGTCTTATAGCAATATATTGCTATATTAAAGAATCCAATTTTTTTAACGAAACTGCGTTCAATGCATAACTTGCCATTAAGATGGAAGTTTTATGAAAAAATTTCAATGGACCAGATGCCTTAAGGTTAACTCCTGCTTGTATTTTTTAATTTTTTGCTAAGTGATTTAAAAAAAACTAACAGTTAAACTCATTCAAAATCTTGAAAATAACACGAACAAAGCAATCTTTAAATTTCCATTTAAACCAAATACAACAGAAGATGGATAGAATTTGAATTCCAGAAAATCCTTAGTAGATCTTAAGTTGTTTTTCTTGCCCACAAACTCGAATTTTTTGCAAATCAAAGGGAATCAGGGCAAACGTTGAGAGTGTATTAAACATTAGTAAAAGTGGAAGGTTCCTACCTGTCATCGTAGACGAAGCCGGCGTCGAGCGTGTTGTAGTAGAGTGCGAATGCGAGGCCGCAAGAGGCGAGCGTGATCGCGTCCATGGCGTCAATCAGCGGCCAGAGGTCATAGTCTGTGTCAGCGAGTGACCGCGTGCGCTGAGGTGTGTGTCCGCGTCTCGGAGGCTTCGTGCTCGGGCCTCGCAGTCCTACCGACTGACTGACTGACTGCGAGCGCAGATCGATCTGTGAGGCCCGTCCGAGAGCGGCAACGGCGCCGCCGACCGCTCACACATGCGCTGCGAGCAGCCGCGAGGGGCGCATGCCACCGAGGGCGGGCTCCGCGTGGACAGCGTGCCGCGGGGTGCAAGGGCCTCCCACAGACCCAGAGACCCCGCGGCCTCCAGCCCGTCGTGTCGACTTCGCTGTTGATCCCACCGCAGGCCACGTGTTCGCCCTTCCGAATATTCATCTCGATTGTTCCACCCTGAACGTACCATTAGCACTGCTAGATTTCGCAAAATATGAAAAAGGCATAAATAGGCATATTTCAAAAATCCTTAATTTTACTCTAAAATTAATTAATCGTCTTTGTCGTAAGATTGGTAAACGAGAATTAAAAAATGGATGATTTTGTATTAAAAACTGAACAGGGGAAAAATAACACTGAAAGATGAGCCAATTCAATTTAGATGATTTAAAACTTTTTACTATATATTTTTCTTACTAACAGTATCTATAATTAAAATGATATAAATGGTATGATTTGAAACTTCTAAAAAGAGCTTAAGGGGAAATTCATATAGGTTTTGCACTAACGAATTGTCAATTGACTTCCGATAGTTCGGGTACTTAATGAAACAGAGCATTTGAAATAGGATTTGATTTTCCAGCTATGGATGAATGAATTAAATACCCTATAATTAACGCCAGATTTGAGTTTCTGATGGTAAAAATAAAACAAAAAAGCTCTATGAATCGACACTTCAAATTTAGCCTGCCAAAACCCCCTGGGGGCTCCCACGGGATGGGGGTTGGTTTCAAACCCTTCAGGAATGCTTCAAATATTTATGATTAACCATGTCATGATCAAATTGGACCAAATCTGTATGAAAATACTCGCAATTGCATGTCACTCTGATTATCGGGTATGAAAATATCACGTTTTTCAACTTTGAAAGTAATATGATGTAAGTAATATGAATCTCGAAAATGAGAAAAAATACACATTTTTCGATGTTGCCCATTCTTCCATTAAATGAAAAACATTTTAGCTATATTCAGTTTTGAATTGTGTGATAATTAATTTTTCCCTGTTCACTCATATCAAACATTTTAATTATTTTTGTGATATTCAAAGCAAAACTTTTATAATAATATAATTCTGAGAAGCAGTACCCTTAGATAAACCAGCTCAAAGCATAATTGCACGTTGAGCGTGGCACAATCAGAGGACTAATATCAAAGCTTTCATATCTGCTGAATATTTACTTAATTAAATTTTGCATGGATGCACCGAGTAATTCACTCCTACCCACGCACTTGCAATTTGATCTTTTCTACAGAATCTGATCCCAAGTTTTGTTCAGCGGGGTAGTTCCTGAAGACTAAACTTCATATTATTTGTAAATCGATCGACTTTTGCATGTGTTGTCAGCTCTGCTTATTATAATTCCAGGCACACACATACACGACTCGAGAGCAACAATGAAGCATTGTTGTTGCTTGCAGGCAGGAAGGCGACTCGGTTTGCAGAACGTATCCTGAGCACATATTTGGCTTGCCTAATGATCTGCTTAACAAGGAGGCAACAAGCTCACAGAGATGGATGCCAATCTGCGAGATCGTAATACGGTAATGCCCGAGACGAGAAGCGCGCACAATCGCCTCCAGACCAGACAGGTACAAACAAGGACCATCTCTGCAACGTATTCTTGTTTAACTTTCCTCTGAGTGAGCTAACAAAAGATAAACTCAAAATTGCTCAAACAGACCGAGAGAGGAAAGTGAATTTTTGTCAAAATTGCGTCAAGACTCAGGGACATCTCCCTGTATTTCAATCCAAAAGGGAAAAAATATATACTGACATGCCTCTCTGAATACAATTAGAAATGTCTCCTCTAAAATTTAGCAAACCAGATAGATGGCATTTTTATTTCAATAAACTCCACAAGTCACAAAATTCTCAAAATTTAAGATCATATCATTTCTTGCATTGTTAAAATGCATTACTAGCAGTGGCAAGGTAATAGGAGATATTTGAGCATTGCCCAAGGTCAGAAATAGCAAAAGGCGGTTAATCAAGTGACTTTCTGCAAAGTAAATTCTCAAATAGCTCAACGGGCTGGGAGGCCATATTGGTCCGAAGCTAATCTGCGGCCACTCGGGCCCCATGTTATCCGCTCGGCGGTGTTTTTGGGACTCAATGAGCTCATAAAGAGAAAACGAGTAATGAAGGAGAACTCCACAATTCATATTTCCCTGTGACGAACATTTCCTCTTGTTGATTCAACTTTGCCGAAAATTTTATCATATTTTTTTAGCTATTTTCAAAAAGTGAAAAAATTTCCTTAACAACCCAAAAAATAATGGCAATAAATTAAACCAGGCTTCATTTTCATTACCAAATTGTGGTCGCCTATTTCAAAATCCCAAAAAATGTCTAGAGGGGAGAAATAGAAAATTTGTGTCCACTTGAAATCTCCTAACCACCGCCCAACCAAGAGGATTATATTATAGCACATGAGTTGTGCTGTAAGCAGAAGTTAAAAATTATTATTTATGTATTTATTATTATAAATAAAATCGGAAGATTTTTGCTTAAGGTTTTAAATCGTTAAATGATTTATAAAGAAGCAGGTTTGATAGAATCTTTTGCTCATTTTATTTTTGCATCTCATAAAAAGCCCATTCTTTAAAATTTAATTGGTAGGGGATCCTTTTAATATGAAGGTATCAACGATATAAAAAGAGAAAAATGTAACTTCCCACTGTTCATCGATTGAAGTCATTTGTCGGTTTATTCCGTCTGCAGGTTGGAGGGTTGCTGAATTTTTATCTCCCTTGGCCACTATTTTCAATAGCCCTCAGTACAGATTGCAGTTGAAGTGTATGCAAATCTGACGCAGAAGGCTGGAGGCAGGCTTATTAGATCACATCCATAGCTTTTGCGAAATTCTCGGAGCAGGCCTTCTCACGTCAGCTCTTTGCAATTTATCCGCTGCGCAGGCATACAGAAAGAAATCTCGCTGAGTAAACCGAGTAGGAAAGAGCTCGGCCATGATTCTTTTGATGTGGCAGAATAATGGTTTGATCAAACACGAGCACAACAAGTTAACCATTTGAGCAAAGGCGCTGCGGAAAGGAGAGTGCATGAATTTTTACGAATATATGCTCAAGCGGCTGCGTAGAGACGAAAAGGCGGAAAACGTGAAGTAACACACACATCGAGCAGGGTAAAACGCCGCGTGTGTGTTTGGTTGCCGCGGCGAATATATACGCACTAAATTAATAAACATGCAGGAGCGAGAGAGCGGTGGCACCGCAGGCCTTTTTCCTCAGCAAACACTCTCCCAAACATAGCCAGATGAGTTGGAGATGAGATTTCTAGCCAACAAGAAACGGCATTTCGGCAGCATCTCGGGTTAATTACTCTGGTTATTGAGACAATAAATCAATAGAAAGTTCATCAAGCAAAGGTTCAATGTTAACTCGACATGCTTATGAATTTAATTACGCCTTTGTCTGTGCCACAAGTTGGAAGCTCACTCAGTCTGCGTATTAGTTTCATTAGCACGATATACGCCAATTAATATTGCCATCTAATCTTCTCTTTGAAGCATCACAGAGGTGGTTGCACGCGTGTCGTTCAGGGTCATATTTGGGGTTGTGAAATACAGACGAATTATATTTTTCTGAGCTTCGTTGCGAGACCGTCAAATGAGCGCAAATCATGCAATTTTAGGTCATTTTAAACTTACTTAAGACTGTCTAAAACCCCCCAAACCATTTGAACAACGGCTTAACAGTCTGTGATCATCTGATTTTTTCAGTTATATAGCTGAAATCGGGTCACATATGCTCATTCCACTAGAGATCTTACAACCTAGAAAATTTGTTTTTTGTCATAATATTTATTTTTAACAATAATTCTATATTATGATAATAAACATTTGAATAACTTGATGCAAAAATAATTTCACATTATCATTAGGTAAGTTTATTTTATTAACCTTACAGGTAGCATAATATATTATATTATCTCAATTTGCTATTGGAAAAATTAATAATTCAAGTGTCAATAGAATTTACAAAATAATAAATATCTAAAATGTATCTAAGACGGTAAAAGAGTTCATTTAATTTTTTTAACTAAGCTTTTTAAGAAAATTCAACTATATATATTTGATAATTATTTTGGTAATTTGGGGAAGGGTACAAATATTTCTCGTGCTTGGTCAAAAAATTCAACTTTAGATGGTTTCTAAAAATTCCAATGAGCGCTTCTTAAGTATAAAATCTTTTGTAGGTCCCCAAATTATTTTAGTGACCAAATATATCATCCTCTTCAAACCCTAATCTGATTTATTTTAAATAAAACTCTTTTATATTAATATCATTCAAATCACTTTTGCAAATTGAATCAAATTTGAAATTTCGCTTGCAAGGAGCAGCAACTGCAAATCTGATCCCAAGGAATGAGTTTCGCAGATAGAGACGGAGTGAGAGCGGAGCATTATGTTTGGAGGCAGCCTGGAGGCGCGAGCAGAAATTCAACTCAAACTAACTTTTCACACCATCTTGGTGCGGAATTCGGTTTGCTGCTGCCGGTGCTCCAGATGCAAATGAGACTGCCAACAGATGCAGCCCCTCGGCCCATCCGCCTCGCTCGCTCGCTCTCTCCGCCGTCGACATGCAAACACCATTTGCAATAATACATACGTGTGTATTTCGAGCGTGCCACCCGCACTCTCATCCCGCCCTCGGGCCTCTTCGCAATTGCAAATCATCCGTTGCCTGCGCCGCATTCCAATTGTGCTCGCTCTTTTTCACATATCCAGAATGAGTTGGTATTGAGAAGTGACAAATGTGTTCTGAATATTTCTTCGTCGTAGCGTGCACACAGAGCTGCACAGAAATATGATTTCTATTAAACATATTAATTAATTATAGTTAAATAATTTTAATAAAACTTTTCCTGTTATAGTGACTTGGTTTATTATTAGTTTCAAAATTAAACGTTTAGATAGAAATGTGGAATTCATGCATGCAGCCATGCATGGTTCATAAATTTTGGTAGGTGCACATTAGTGGTAATGAAAATTTTTATGCAACTAAGAATGAGGAAACTTCTTTCAGATAAACTGCTCAAAATCAAATAATCCCAATAAAGCTAAGAAATTTGTTTAATTTTCAGTGGCACACATACATTTAAATAATGGAATTCTTGCTTTGTGGGCAGTTAATTTAACGGTTCTAAAAGAACCTTGAGTCCATTACCCAAAAGAAGAAGAAGAAGCTTTTTTAAATACCATAATGTAATGACAGATGAAGGAAATCTATAACTCAAAGCTTCTTAAATGTTAAATATTTTGAATATTTTGATAGAAATCTAGATATAAAATTCGCTAGTTTTGGAACTAACCATTTAATAAATAGACATGATAATGTTTGGTTGAAAACACCAGTTGAAAGCCTGCCAAAAATTTTGATAGATTATATATCCTTTACCGTTGAAATCTGAGATTTTGTTCAATTAGGATGAAAAAATTTAACTTAATGAATTTTAAAATCTAAGCAATTAGTGAATTTAATATATATCCACAATTATTTTAGGTTTTAATTATTTAAGAAGATTTAATCGTTTTTCTTTCCAAATGAATTATGTTATGCGATTCACCCCTCATCTTTCAATTAAATTTTTTAAGTTAATAAAATATAGGATTTTTGTAATGCGGCTCTGGTTAAATCTTAAGTTAAGCGCATTTACAGAGGCTGAGGTGCAAAACTTAAGCTTTAAAAGCCCCAGTGGCGGATGTTTTCCCGATTCCGGTCTCGTAGGAGCACTCTCTTTGGGCATGGGCCCGGACTGTTTGTTCAACATTTCACCCTCGATTATTAGCTTTCCAGTTTCAACGATTGCCAAGGTGGAGTTGGGAGGCAAGAGCCGCTTCAACTAGGTGATAGGATTAATTGATCGAACGCATTTGGATTTTCGAGGATAATGCGCACGGCAGCAAATGGGAATTGCGTGTTTGCGCTCGAGACGCGGAGGCGCAGTATGAAAACTAACTTCGTAACAGCTTTCCGAGATTCGAAAGCGGCAAACCCACAGCACACACACACACACCGATTCTTATATATGTTTAATCCTCATCAAAAGAGGGTAGTTGTTTAATTACAAATTAATCCTTGGCGCACCGCCGCTCGGCTAAAGTTTGAATGTGGGGAGGATGCACAGAATGATCTGTTGTTTGTGGAGTGTAGCGTTGCGCGCTCATTAGAAAACTGGGTCTCATTAAAATTTGCCTGAGTCTGGACGAATCGCTCTCGGTTTAACGAGGCCATGAGGTGCAGACGATATGTGCTGGCTTGGCTGCTTTTTCTAAATCCGAGCGAAACACCGAGCCGCATAAACTGACTCGACTGCGGGAAGCAACTTTCTTCTCCGCATACAATTGCAGAAGAAAGAAAACTGCGAGCGAGCGAGCGGAGATCGAGTGAATGCTGCAAAGTTGTGTGCGCGCGCCTGCACCACGATAAGAAGTTTTAATCGAAATGCATCCCTTAATGAGCTAGCCTGTGGGCCTTATCTGCAACTCGGCTCAACCAACAATGCAAAACGTGAGAAGGTTTGCAGAGTACTATGAGCTGGAGGCGACGCTTGTGTGTGTGTGGGTGGGTGTGCAATAGACCTTCCTGCATTTCACCCTATTGTACCTAGCGAAATTGCAGAGGATTCCGATGTAATAGAGCATTTTATTCCGTTGCATTACGCAATCCAAACAAAAAGGACTTGAACAGCGTTTGCATAGGGAAATTTAGACCAGAGATAATCTGGAGAGGAAATTTTTCTTTTGTGGCTGCTGCAAATAAAATTTTAATATAAACAAGACAGCAAAGGACATATTTTCCTGGTATTTTCACAACTAAATAATTTCCTCGGTGCATGAAATCGAGTAAATCTTGGTTTCTTCATGCATACAAAAAATTAGTGAAAAGTAGAGAGTATTCCAGGAAACAAAATGGAAACCGGAAATTCCAGATTTTTCCTGAAATCCCTGCAGAACGAGAAAATTGTTGCTGGAATTTCTTTTTTGTGTGGCAATTTCTTAAAAATACACCAGGAATTCCTGCTGAGCTTAAGGAGTGTTTGAACAGTTTTTCAAGACTTAAGAATTTTAACTGACACCAAATTTCTTTGACTTAAGAATTGACTTTCTCCGAGTTCGTTAAAAATTTTACGTTTTAACTCCCGGCTTGGAACAAAGTTAGAGTTGTTATTTTTTAGATTGCACATGCCAGTTTTATAATTTTAAAATAAGGGAGAAACCACACTTTTTTTCAACCGCCGATGTCCCCTTCCTTTACCTCTCACATTTAGAACATTCAGAAAAAATAAGTTTCATTTCAAACGTTTCAAAAACTACCCTAATCACACT
Source organism: Cloeon dipterum (assembly GCF_949628265.1). NCBI lineage: Eukaryota > Metazoa > Arthropoda > Insecta > Ephemeroptera > Baetidae > Cloeon > Cloeon dipterum. The sequence continues at coordinate 14,121,247 of NC_088790.1, forward strand.
TTGAATTTTTCTTAGGTAAATGTTCCATTTTCAGACTCATATTTAATTTCCAAACTAAGAACAGCTGGGTTGATTAATTTATATTTCTTCTAAGTCCTAGACGAGCAAAAAATTACAAGATTCCTTCTAAGAACCTTAAAATTAGATTAATAAAATTTAAATCCAGAAAATTCTGAAATTTAGATATCAAAACAGAGAAGGACACATATAATAACATATAATAATTGAGTAATGAACTCTTTCTTCAGTCAAATTGCTCTAAAATCACCAAACCTGCAGATAAGGTTTGATTCTTCGAGGTTTACAGCCAGAACTGCCCCATGAATATCACTACCCCAATCGTCAATTATTCCAGCGCAAAAAAGCCGAGGTATGTGAAGCGTTGCAAACACCCGGTTGTTTTAATAGCGTTTTAACTCCTCTTTGTATCTTGAAAAAGCGCAATTTAGGCCAGGGGTCTCCAATTTCATTCTGGAAGAATTAAAGCCTCATTCGGCGCGACGTAACGCAATTAGAAGCGAGGCAAACTCGCACCTGACACCCTACTCGGCACTGCTCCACCACCGGCAGCATGTAAAAAACTAATTAAGCGGACAATGGGGTCGGCCCGAGGTGCAAGTTGAGGCTTTCCTGCGCTGCGGTCTAAAACCACTCCCTTAAAATTCGTGTAATCAAATGAGAAAGCTCCTGATTTAGCTCCGGCAACCGCTCCTAATTTTGCAACAAGGTGATTTACATTTTCGTGTTAAATTTTCCTCATTCCGCTCATTCCCAAGAAATTTCGACCTTAGAATTAATTCAAAGGTTGCTCCAAACTATTTATTGACGAAGCAAACTTCATAGCAGCTACTTTGTAAAGTAAATATAGTTTCCATTAGCAATTTCAATGCACTGAAAAGTTGGATACTCTGCAAATAAAATGAATTGCGTGTTATAGCATTCACTCACTATAGTATCCTTTCTTAAATATGTAGTTGTATGATTTTTGTGTAAATTCCCTTGTTAAGTTGAAACGGCAAAATTTGTATGTTGTGTCATTGCCATACAGAAATTCACTTGAAAACAACACATAAAGGATATGGTTTAATGTGCGCTAACATTTAACTATTATAAAATCTAATATGCCTCTACAATGTGAGAGGGATAATTAATTGTTTTATGTTTTGCTAATTCCCAATTGAATTTAATTTTGCGGCAAGAAAAATTGTAATTATATGTGCTCTGAAAAGCAAAAGCGAGCTCTTTTAATTTTGAAGTGTTATGGCAGCAGAAATAATTTATAAATCTTATTTATAAAATGTAATAAATATTTTCACTGTCAATTTTTGCACTGAACAAACGCACCATTGTGGTACAGGACTGATAAAATTTAATTATGTGCTACCAAGACTATAACATCTCGTGATTTAAAATTAATCAAAGCAAAGATGAAAAGGAACAGAAAGTTAAAAATGGATTATCTGTTTTCCTTTTTTGCAACATTTTTAATGTAGACACGAGACTATTTGTGTTGTGTGATAGCTTCGATTAACAGCTGATAATTCGTCTGAATTGGTGGATTTGTTATTATAAAAAATAAATATTTATTTTCAAAATATAAAAAATTATATTGTCGTCGATCAAAGTTTGTTATTCCGTATATTGTTATAATTAAAACGGAAGTTTTAATGCAACGAGTATGAAGTCGGTTTAAAAAATAATATGGGATAGATAACGACGATTGCAAAAGAAATACCTTAATTTAAAATGAACAATTTGAATGATTTAAGGTTTCTCATCCTTTTATACACTGCGGTCTTGACCAAAATAGCAGGAATGTCATTTTGAACGCACGCACCGAAGCAGTGCTTAGTCCACAAAAAGGATCACAAAGGACGCCCATCGACAACATTTTGCCCAGCACTCGTCCGACTCAATTTGTCTGCGAATCATTTCCAACATGCAATCACAGGGGAGCGCTTTGAGTATCGAAAATCCGATAACGTGCGAACGAACACAAATAAAAAGGAGCGCTCGTGCGAACGAAGACCTCTCGATTTTATATTTCCTGCGTACCGCTCTAATCCCGTCAGCGCCAAAATCACGTAATTAAACCAATTTGCCTTCAGTCCGATTCAATTTTGGCTGCGCAAACAAACCAGCCGCGCTTCGGGCAGCCGAGAGCAAGCTGTTTTTCGTCTCCATTGTTGTCGCCAGCCGTCCGGCCCCACGATATCGCCGGCTCAATTTCCAGCGGCTGTTTGCTCTCTCATCAATACCTTAAATTACCTATCACGGACCACTCTCGATATATTGGCTCGGGCTTTTATTTGGCAAACGCGCGCCGCAGCCGTCGTCACCGGGGCTGATAGGGCAGTAAAAAATCAAACGGGAAAATTGCATCGGCCTGAACGACGCGCGTGTTGTAACGAGTTCTCCGCGCAACCGTGCCAAATTGTCTCTGTCCGACTTTGATAACCGCAGATTTGCTGAATGTAACCGATTCAATTTCATTACACGTGGAACGGAGAATACAAAAAGAGAAAATTAACAGCCGCGCAAAGGCAAAGTGGTTTATAATTTAATAATAGATATCATTCAGCAGTTGGTTGAGCTTTGAAAGTCTAAAAATGAACGCATAATCTGATTCTACTGAAAAGCACTGTCAAAAACACAGTTTCCCCTTTCCACTTTGCAGAGGGGTAATGTTTTTCGCTATCTCGATGGCGCTGAAATTATATGAGACTTGTCCTTAAAAGGAAAGTCTGTTTTTTGAATTACAAATATTTGATTATGTTAAGGCGAATATTCTATAAAATATACCATAAAGCTTTTTTATTTTAAATGAAATACTCAGCTTGAAATTGTTTAGGACGTAAGGGATGATTTATATTAATGTGTCAACTTTTATTTTATCCGCATCCTTCTTGCAAGTGTTCATGAAGAGTATTACAGGTATTAATTTGTAAACCAACCAAATACAGAAGATGAAATATTTGTCAAAAAAATTACTTTATAGTAATGAATTGAAACGATGCAACTCATCTTACCTGAATAACTTGAAGATATGTTGATAACCAAAAAGCATTAAAAAATAAATATTTTTATGAATAAGAAAAAACAAAGTTCAATGAGCACACCTGATTGTGAATATTTAAACATTTAATGTGTTGTTTGATAGGGTAAAAATGTGTATTGTAATTGTTTCTTATAACTAAATGAATGTAAACTAATTAAAAATTGTTTTCATTAAATATCCTAGACAAATTGCTCGTTAGTAAGGTCAAAATTATAATTTCGGTTTAACTTCAGCTTTAAACAGCTCCAAAAACTGTTCTTATCTTCACATTGTCGAAACGAGTTGAAAAAAATTTATATATAAAAACTAAGACAACATAGTAAATTTGCCACTACCTTACTTGTGCTCCTTCAGCACGCAATGACGTGAAAATGCTTTGAGCTCAGAAACTTTTCCAAATTATGAGATCGAGATTAGGTTGGCCACTTGGCGAATTGTTTACAAATCAAGCGCAAGATGGTTCGGCGCCGGACGAAATGTGTCCATCCGCGGAACAAAATGGGAGGAAAGTTGGCCGAGCAGAGAAATTCAGAAACATTTATTAGGGCGGAAGAGAGGGCGCAAAGTGGGCTCGACGAAAGAAAGAGAGAAAGCGCGCAGGGTCATGTTCCAGCCAATCTAGAATCAGACAAAGTTTGCCCTACTCGCGTACACGAGAGCTGAAAATTGCCTCATTTTTCCGCTATGGACTCTAATAAAAGAAATGACTAAAGTTGGAATTGTTTTTCCGACTCTTCTTTATGTATCATACCCTCTCTCTTCTGCCGGCCGCCGCTTTTTCTGTCCCCTTGCTTGTATCTCGCAATCTTGGCGGGTAATCTTGCTGGAATTATCTCGGCCAGATTAAGTACTCGGCAAACAAGGCTACATTTTTATTGCCGACTCTCTCTCGTCTGCTTCTTTTTTCCGCAGCAGTGGCGGCGGCGGCTAAAAAAGTGCCGAGCGGGTGTATTAAAAATTTTTGACCGCCGGTGTTAGCGCGCTCGTTAAAGCCGCCGGGCGAATTTCATTAATTCCGCCGCTTTTTGCCGCTTTAAATCTAGCTTAGGAAAAAATTCAGCAGCGCGGATTAAGTGAGGCCGACCGATGCATGCAGCCAGTTTCGCACTTTAATTATGCAGGTGCTTTCCAGCTTTATGCCGTTGCGAAACTTTCATGCACAAACACTGGATTTTTATACGCGGTCTTTATATTCTGAAAAATAACCGGCACGCTCGTTGCTTCATGGTGAACCGAGCGGTCGTAATTCCGCACTCTTTTCCGTTTTTATTTGCATCAAAAATGCTATGAAAGTGAGATTCTAATCATATTAGATTAAAAGAATAAAAGTATCGTTGACGGGACAAAATACTACTTTTCTCCCGACATTAACGGAGCACCAAGCCGAGGAAGACCCTACTGCTTTTGAAAGGGAATTGTTATTTGCCCAAAAATTTTAATCTATATAGAAGAAGAAAAATAGACTATGAGACGTGGGTTGCCTATGGGAATGATGCTTAATTTAATTTTATTAATCATAGCTTAAGTTATCCTCAGCTCCCAGACTGAGACAGGAGGCTCATGAATATGGGCAACCAGCAGCCGAAACTAGTTGAGGACATTTTTGTAGAAATATGGAGCAATAAAACAGCTCGATATACACGGAAGAAGCTGAATTTAATTTATTCTGACAAATTATGACAGCCCTGAGTGCTTCTACTTTCATTAGCATCTATCAAGTATAAACCAAATAATTTAATTTGCATTTTCATCTCCTAGGAAAATGTACTGATATTTTTAATTTACAGAAACCGCGTCTATCTTCTCTGTTCTCATAAAAAATATGAATCTAAAAACATCTTTGTTGGTTTGATTTGAACGACAAAACAAAGACATGCTATTTTTCTCGAAAATATTGTCTAAAATGGTTGAAGCCTGATCTGCAGTGCTTTACTGACAAAAAGATTGACTGTACTTGAATACCGAAAATGAAAAGTATATATCAAGAAGAGTATGTAGCATATAATTAAACTCCGTATAAAATAACAGGACCTTTAACGACCAACAATTAATAACAATTTGCATTGTTGGCTATGGTATGAATGTTTTAATCGAGACTGTTCGAGGACAAAGTTACTTTTGAAATTTATGTTTTGCCCAATTTCTTGGAAAAATGAAACGGTTCGTAAATCATTTTTGGCTTGATTTTGGTTCCTCTCGTTGCGTTTTTTCCCACTGTGTTCTAAATATGAGGCAAATTTCAAATAGGAATTGCCTCTTGATTAGCATGCAAACTTTGGAGCCATTTTTCCGCAAATTCAAACGGTTGCCTCGGAGAGTTTTAGTACATATAATTTTTTAGATAAAAATACTTCAAGGATATGAAAAAAGGAATTTTCACAATATTTTTATTTATTTTTTGTATAGTTTTGTATAGTTTTCTATACAAAATTCTATACACAATTTTTTATGTATATATAACATTAGCATGCTGTAAGTCTTGCATTATATTAATTTCTAAAAAATATGTTTTCTTGTTATTATTGACATCATTTCTTTCCTTGAGAACCAGTAAAGACTCGCATTCTTCGCTATTCTAATTTTTTTTTAAGTTTTTGTATCATTGTGTTTTGTTGATGGTAACTATAGAGATCCCATACAACCCCCTGCTTTCATCTTATAAAACCTCCTCTTTAAAATTTAGCATTCGCAGAAGTAGCAACCCATGCACTATCCCATTGAACATCTCACTAATATGTCTGGTAGGTTGAGCTCTTTCTCCGATCGGTAGAAGGAAAGCTCTTTCTTCCCGACGAAATAATGATAATTTGACCCCATAGAAAATGCTCCACCGGTGCTCGTTAGCAAAGGAAAATTCGCAGCCGCACAGTTATAATTGGCTGTTGAGAAAACGAAGCAAATGGTATGGCAAGCGCTGCAGAGAGCATCCGTGACTCCATTGTGGCTGCTGCGAGATAAGTCTTTGGCAATTTCAATGTGGGCCGCGCGCGCATTAAAGGCAAAAGGGAGAGGAGACGAGATATGAAATATAATTGTTGTTATTCATCGTCCGCGTGCGCATTCAGCCGGCTGCCGCCTCCACCGCCGGCAAAATTATTTCCAAGCCAAGAAAAGGGTATAACGCAGCAGAATAAATCCTCATCCGTCGTCGTCACGCGCGCGTTCTGTTTTTGACGGGCACCCGCTTTTCCCGCAGAATAACACAAAGCCAGCTGCTCATTGTGCACTTTGGCCCTATTGTGCTGGCGCCTCCGCGCGCTCTTATCCGCGAAAATTTCATAATTTCGACGAGAGCACCAAGACTTTTCAAATGCACGCGCTCCCTCTCTTCAATCCGCGGCGGGCTGCGCTGCCAGCATTTCGAATTGGTTTTTCCACTGCGTGCATGCGTTGTTTCAACGGTTGATACTTTCCTCTGTAGGTATAATCGTGTTTCAAGATTTTAGCATAATTCCAGATTGGCCTTAATTTCTCAAGGCCCCCTGACTACAGTTCCGCGGTTCTTGCAAGTGTTCACTCGGTTTTATGAGGTCACCCTTGGGAGCAGAAGATGTATTATTTATTAAAGCACCATGCACGCTGAAAATAGAATTACACCCAGCAATCTTGCATTTGCCTTATAACCCCGATTGTGATGTAAATATAGAAAGAGCTAACTCTGACTCTTCCGTTGCTGCACCGTAAATCCAAAATCATCATTGGGTCTGGGAATCTAAGACAGTTATGTCAACAAACGAAAAAAAAGGGAAATAATTCTAGCTTTGGCAACAACTTAACAAATTTACAAAATATACGCGTCAAAAATATCATTGAAAACCAACTTACGAATGAGAAAAAAACTATATTGGAAACCCGAAATTAGTATGGGCCAAAAAATCCACTAATGAATAGAAAAATCCTGACGTGAAACCAAAGTGTTGCAATCTTTCTCGGACTCTAAGCCAATTCAGCAGGTTTTAGACTGTTTTAAGATTATTTTAAACGTTTTTAAAACAATTCTTGTAGATTTAAACGATTTTAAGTGTGGTTAAAATTGCACGATTCTTGCTCTTTTATGATTCCAAAATAGCTTAACATTAAAAATAAATACATATTTCACTGTTCAAAAACTGTAATGGCGCAGTGCTGTTGCATTGCAAAAAAATGACTCGGAAAGTGCAAGTTTGCCAAGTGGAGACGTTTTGTTAAAAAAACAGCTCGGGCACAAAATGATATAATAATTCTTGGCCAAGCTGTGTTATTTCAGAGAGAAGATAGCATTTGATTACTACTGGCTGCTGGGATGTATGAATGCTATCTCGAATGTTGACACAACGATCCCAGGCGAAATTGTCTCCAGCTCAGCAGAATAATCTGGCGTGGACCAGGCTATTTTCTCCGAGTTTAGCCCCGTCATAAAAGCTGCGCGAGATTCTTTGCGTGCTGCCAAAAGCCGACGCCAAAGCGTTTTATTCTTGCTCGGCCACTTGCAAAGCGCACAGATCGAGTTTTGCCTGCCTGTGCGTAAACTTGCGATGCAAATTGCGCTGCTAAGGCAATTTTCCTCGCCAGCAACCTTTTTGCCGTTTTGCATCGAAAAAGCATAGACCAATATTGGAAACAATACTATGTGAGCACGTATTAGGAATGTCAAATATTATATGAGTGTGTCTCAAAGAGTTCGGAACTTTTTTCTGTGCACATTTTACTTTGTTGCGAATAATTTGGCCAAAAGCAGATTGATTAAATTTTTGTAAATTGTTTTAAGCTGAAACGGCAAAATTTATAGGTGTCCTTGCCAAACAGAATTTCGTTTGGAATCAACATTATAAAAGGATATTCGAAAGTTTTTATAACATTGGAAACAATACTGTGAGCACTTATTAGGAATGTCAAATATTATATGAGTGTGTCTCATAGAGTTTGGAATTTTTTATTTGCACATTTCACTTTGTTGCGAATAATTTGGCCAAAAGTAGATTTTCTTTTTTCTAAAAATTGATGAAATTTTTGTAAGCAACAAGCTGGTAGCATTCATAATATTAGTCACTCACGCTGCTGTTTATTGCACTCAACAACTGTTTTCCATTGGGCGCAAGGAATAATACTCTCCGCAGATTGTGACAGGATGGTTTTTATTTTGCTAGTAAAAACCACTAATGAGTTATGGCTGTACATTTTATGCCATTTTTCGGAACAAAATAGTCGTTTTATGACGGTTTCTCGGTCGATATGGACGGATTTGAGAACATGTTTGGCACAACTTAGGTTTTTTAAAAGGAACACTAGCAATTAATCAAAACTAATATTTTTTAAATATGAAAAATCTATTATGTACAACAAATGTGCTACCTATACAATGATGTATCTAATTTGATGACCCCATGACAACTGGGAGCGAAAAAATATATAGTTGGTAAAAAATTCATATATATCTAAAATCCCTACATGAGGCTTACTCTTCACATCATTAAAGTAAATAATGGACTCATAACAATTATTTAAAAAAAATTTACTGCTGATAAAAAGCAGAGAGAGAAAGAGAGAGAGAGTTTATTAATCGTCAATTAACGTTTTCCTTGTCCACAAAAAACTAGACTTTACTTAGCTTATATCAGATCTTAAAAAACGTCTCTGCAAAGTAAACATTTTATAAAAGCAGAAATTGCGTGCACAGAAAATATTGACATATTTTTTGCGTTTCGGGAAGGCTTCTGCAACAAAAAGTCGGTTTAAATTAATGAGCAGCAAGCTGACTTTAGGGAGCCTTTTAACGTACTGACTGTAGAGCAAATTCACAGTGACAAAAAATCGCGTCCAATTACCAGCTATATCCGTGCTCACGCCTTTTCGCCCTTTGCGATACAGAAACAAAATCCGGCGCATTGCGACTTGTCAAGGGGGCGAAATGTCTCTGGGGCGATTTGCATTTCAAAGAGCGCCGTTCCCCTGTGATCAGCCGACGGCGGCCAATCAATGCGCTGGCCAGGTGTCAATTTTGCGTCGGCCTACAAATGGAGGTCTGCAAGGGCTTGCCGCCCCAGGTAAACAAAGCCCCAATTAGCTCCGAGCCAATTTGTTTGCACGGCCAGTCAGAGAGAGACTGGCCGCGTGGACGTGTTCCTCTACGTTCCACCGAGGCTTACGCTTCACACGCCATAAACAAGAAAATGCCAATTATTGCCAATCTACGCTGCTTTTCACCTCTGCCCTTTTAACGTTGAACAAATGGACGACTAGCTGAGGCAATAATATTTATTTTGACATAACAAATTAGGGCCTTAGTGTGTTATTTGATCGAATAATCACTTCACCATTTTTGTTCATGAAATTTGTTGAATATCAGTTTGTCAAGTAAAAACAATTTTAAAAATTATATTAGAAATGAACGGCCAGAAATTTATTTTTATTTACTTAGCAAGTGGCAGAAATTTTTGGTATCAGACAATTCTGAACTTCCAGCACCAAATCTCCCTGACGAGCTGCTGGGAATCGAGTGGAAAACCTTGGCCAACGTCCGCTAGGCCAACATAATATTTATATGATACTTCTAACCCAGTGAAGTCAATTTTGAGAAAACCAGTCGAAACTGATATCTAACCTTTTGGCTATCATTCTAATAAGTCGCGGCTCCTAGTGGATGATGACTGTGTGGGACCAAGCCTGCAGTGAGGACCTGCGCCCTGAAATCACCTTCAGAGACGATCTGACTCCGGTCAATTTGATTTGTTCATGTGCCATTTACCGACTTGGCTTCATCTTGTAGGCCCGCTGGATTGTGTGTATAATTCTTAACCAATAACATGATTTGTTATTAAATTATTTTAAATTAATTGTTTTATCCTTGTTTAAAGCAAAATTCCTTTCATAATTTATATATTACCTTAATTGCTGAGCTTTTCAATTTTAGTTTTATGTCCATGAACGTTAACTAACATTTTGACTTCCATTTTTTCAAGATTGTATCCAATAACAACCTCAACAAAGAACCTAATTAAATGTCGAGCGACAACTTAAAAAATCCACCTCTGGAACATTAAATATGTATATATGTTAAGCTTCATCTTGAACAATATCATTTGAAACAGAAGTTTTCCTCTTCGCATATTTTTCATTTAAATTCATCGCAGATTCATTTTTTCCTGCTTGTTATTCCAGGAAGAAAAAATGCGACGGATTGAAATTTAGTTTGTACAGCGTGTATAATAAATGAAATTCGGAAACAAGGCACACATAAAAGTTTTGTCAGGCATAAAGCAGCAGGCTCTCCGTGTTGGCCGGAAGGCAGCCGAATCAATGTGGAAACACATGCAAAATTCTAATTAGGAACTGTACAACGTGCAAAAATAAACATATACACATCAGCAGCAGCCAGTAGCAAAAAAAGCCGCCCGAGGAGATTGCGATGTGGACGTGAAATTTTAATGAAAACGCCGTCAAAAGAATTTGAGCGAGTTTGTCGCCGGTGGGCGTCGGCAGCCAGTCAGCTGCGTCGTACATACGCACAGCACACCATCCTCTCGTGATTACAGTAGTTGTTGCTGTTTGCGTGCGACACGATGAACGCCAACGACACGCAATCGCCCCTGAGTAAAATCAGCAACAACAGCAACTTAGTTTCGCGACAGCATGCAAAAAATATCATATTTTAACATTGTGATATTACAAAATGTAAATTGTCTCTCAAATATATGTCTCGATTTAATGAGAGTTACATTCTAACGAAATGTGATGCCATATATAGGTTGGAGGTCAAAATTGGAAGGTGGTAAAGAAAATCCACAAAATTCAAGCCATAAATCAGATACCACGATAAAAATAATTTTTTAATAAATTTTCAATTTTACGGGTTTCACAGGAAAACTGTAACACCTCCCAATTTCAAAAAAGGGTGCATTATATTCCTCTTGCCAAGCCCGATCAAATTAACACCGAATTCAGAGTCCTAGGTTAACGGTCTCTATGCATAGTTTTTAAAATTTTGAAAAAGTGGTTAAGTTATGAAATTTTATAAATAAAATGGGGTTTCAAAATATTTAATTTGACGCAGAGCTTTTAAACCCATTTGAAGTTTACTTTCCTTTCCACCCGATTAATTACCACTGTCCGTAATTGAAAATTCCACTAGCAATTCCCGGCGCATCCATCGAATTTGCTCGTTCGAAAGAGACTCAATTTAGCAAATGTGCCTGGAGGCGCAGGTCCGCTCAGAATTAAAATCAACAAATAATTAATTTAACACTGGAGCTGTTACAGGGAAAGGGAATCCTTGTGTGTATATGTGCGGTTTGGTGCGCGGCAATCAACTTAATGGAATGGCTCCAGGAGGATTATAATTTGGAGGGAGCGTGTGCTCTACTCCTGCAACTAACACACACGTGTCACTGCAGCAACGCGCGCCTGTTAATGTTTTTGTGGATTTTGCTACTGTCCAAATGAACTGCTCTGAACTTTCGACCGCAACGCATTTCGAATGTGACACAATCTCTGGGTCTCCTAATCCCAGCCACTTCACAAACGAATTGTCATAAATTTAGTGTATATTTGACAAATTCAGTATTCCAACTCTAGAAAACTGAGATCACAAAATCCAAGATAAGCATTTCATAGAAAATATTTTAAACATAATATTTTGCATTTAATCCATATTTTTAGATTAACCATAGGGAAACTAATTAATTGTGGTTCATCTGAGAAAGAAACTCTACAAAGTTAAGCATTACAGAAAATTTGTGAATTTTTTTTTAAATGCTATCTAAAAAGCAGGAAATGCCAAAATTATCCCAGGTTGCCGTTTAAATTGAGAAAATTTGCTCCATATTTAAGTTTGCATGCTAATCAAGCGGCGAGCACTGTCTCATCCTTATTGGAAATCATGATTTTTTCGCATGGTGGGAAGTTAGCACTCTATTGGATAGATCGCGTCGAGAAGAATCGAAATCTAGTGAAAAATTTTTAACAAACCGTTTAATTTTTCGAGAAATTGGACAAAACCTTAAATTTAACTCTGTTCCTCGGTCCTGACTTCATTATTGTACATTATACTGTTTGGGAAATTTAGCAACAATGTGCATAAATCAAATCATACTGATTCTTATGATTAAATTACACATTTTACCCAATAGTTCGAACAGTGATTAAACGGCTAGCCCATGTTTTGTTCCTTGATTTCCTCTGGTTGCAATCTATCCAACGGTGCAAGATTTAAGAGGCAAATTTCCTTTCTGCTGAAAGAAATCATAACTTTTAAGCGAAAAGGTGCAGTTTTCATTATTTAGCATGCAAATTTAGGAGCTGATTTTCGCGGAAATTTGAACAAACCTCGATTTAGGTAAATTTTGAAATTTCAATCTTTATAGAATATTTTAAGAATTATTTTTTAGAATTTAGCAGTTAAGATCCCCTTAAACAACGAATGCTTCAGCTGAAACTTCTAAAAATATATACGGCAAGCAATTTTGTTGCTTGGAGCTTGGAGAGGGAAAAACGTCATGTTGTTTTGTCTCTTGGAAAAACAGATCCTAATAGTAGGTCGCTTTTGCCGCCTCTCGGAAATAATATTGAGAAAAAATAAGCTTCTTGACGAGAATGATTAATGGAAGTCTCTCTTCTGAGATTTCCCCGGCGCGAGTATAATAAATTATTTCATTTCTTTCTTCCTTCTTGCACGACGAAAGTATATAATTTTTTAAAGCCACTTTGTAATCTCCAGCGGAGTCGAGCATCATTTTTCATTGTCAATTAATAAAGTGTTCGGAACTGCGTCGGAAGCAAGCTAACTCACAATGAAGGTTTCCGAATTTCGAGTCATTAATATTGAGAACGAAGTATATTTTTTCATATTTTCATTTCCAGCTTCAAATTAAAACTTTGAATAGTAAAAAAATGACTAGGAACTTCTTTTCGATACTCGAAACTTTAGTAATTAGGCAAAATTAATTCAGTGCAAGTTTTATGAAAAAAGTTGTGCCTTTGCTGTAATCATTGCCACTTGCAAAGTATCAAATTGCAAAAATCTGCTTCCAGTTTGATGGCGCTTTGTTGCGGTGCGCAGTAAAAAATTGGTCCCTCCTTAGCTAAAAAGTTTGAGCGTGTCACCCTGAAAGTTCAGCAACAGTTGCTCGTCCATCAAGAGACAAAATTGAAAAAACAGCCAACAAACAATATCATAACAAGAAAAGTTTGCCGCCAATTTCGAGCAGCTGAGGCGCAGTTTATCCGAAATTAAATTCCCGACCGCCGCGTGATATGAAAAAGCGCCGCAGAATAGATATTACACATGATACGAAATCGCTCCTTGCTGACGAAACGAGAGTCATCACAGACGCAACTTTTCCCCATTGAAACACACGTTGTTTAATGGGAAAACTCGGTCGTCATTATCATCAGGACGACGATATTAAAAACGGAGCAGCGGATCGTGAAATTACAACACGCACGTGCACGCGTCAACAAAGCGGCTCTCGTCTCTTCGCAACACAGATACATTTGCAATTTGTTTCATATTTGCTCTACGCAGCATCGATCAACGTCGCTTTCAATGAGGCAAAGATAAACACGACGTTGTCGTTGGCAATTGCGGTTTTTCCGCATGCACTGTCCAAACGGGTACAAGCCGCCATCACTAAGCAAAAAACTGTTCGCAAAGGGGTAATTAGTTTTTGTCTCTTTATTTTGCGGTCTGCTGTTGCATAAATGGCCTCGAAGGTCGTTCATGCAGCTATTATAATGGAGCGTCTGTATAATTTAAAAAACTAGAGTGATTGATTTAACTATGCATCATAACAAAAGTCTATCATCTAGTTAACTGAAGAGTAGTTTTAGTGCTTTTGAAGTGGCAATTACTGTCTCTACCGTAAATCTAATCTTATTTCGTTAGTGCGAGGCTCTCACACTTGTTGGTGGTCAGATTTTGATGAACAGAAATTAAAATTAGCAATAAAAACCTGGTCACAAACACCTTAAATTTTCTAGAGGGTTGACTCAATCTGATTTTGCTTGTTTTATTTGTGTAAGATTGTACAAAATATCTACTCAACTAAAAGTATGCAGTATAATTTTTAAAAATTAATAATTTGTTTCTTTTTCGTTTTTTCATGCTCTTCCATGGCAAATTTCAACTCCTTCATCGTTTCGTTATATTAATCACGATTCTCAAGTAGACTCTTCATTCAATTAAATTTCACATCAGAAGAAGAACCACTGTGGCTGCTGTTCACGAGCAGTCACATCTGATGGTAGCAAATTTGCCGGCGTGTCGGCTGTCTGATCAATAATCTCGCCTCCGAAACGGTTAATTAGCAGAAGACGCTGAGAGCGAGTGTGTGTGTGTGTGTGCAAGCGAGGAGGGCGGCGAACAAAGCGTGAGACGTTCGCTCATGCAGCCGTCAGAGCGACACCTCGGAGGAGCGAGCACAGCACACGCGTTATGAATACCTTGGAGGCCGACAATGGCATGGCAGGCAGCGCAGAAGTGGATTTGGCCCCCGATGAAGGAAGGCAATACTATCAGCCGCCGTTGCCGCCGCCGCTGCCGCGTGATTTACTCGGCACTTACATTAGCGCTGCAGATTTGTTATTCCCACGCGGCTCGCTTCTATAGACAGACACCCAGAAAGCATCTCACTCGACGCAGCCCCGCGAGCTTCATTTATCTCCGCGGGTAATTCATCGTGCAATCCGCTGGGGAATCAATTGATTTAGTTTCGCGCCTGCCTCCGCCTCGCTGATGCACTCGTGATATCGCAATGATCTCGCTGCTTTTCCTTTCCTGCCGCAATCTCACCTGCCGCCGCTCTCTGATAGAATTTACAATCACTTTCGCTGGCTGCACCGGAGCTGCCGCTGCCGCCGCCGCCGAGCATCAAATATTACGCTATCAAACCTGCCGCAGAGTGCTCTGCCGTGCTGCATAGTCTGCAGATTTATTCATGGCACAATCTGCCTCGTGTGTGCTTCGCAACAAGCGTTGAAAGCGTTTCCTTTTTCTTCAAATCTCTCCACACGCTTGTCAGTTTTGGGTGTTGCGCAGTTGGGCTCGAGCGCATCTCAATGCAATGTTTGGCAATAGATCTGAAAGAATTAATTAATAGTAAGTTTGTTGCAGTTTATTTACTTCGTTTTAATCATTTGCATAACGCACTCAAATCAAAATAAATTAATTGTGAAAGAGATTTTTCATAAAACTAAAATTTATTTGAAATAAGTGCACTGTCCGAATATTGAAGTTTTCCGCCATTATTGAATGAGATTATTAATCTTTGAAACAACAAAGGGGACTGCTCCTTTATTGCTCAAGGGATTGAAACCAATTTTGATTGTCTCTAGACTGCATTTACCTATTTTTAATCAATATTAAATCCTAAATTCAGCTCTAAATTTCCAAATTCTGTTTATAACACTGATCAAATTTATTCAAATTCCAAACTAGATAGATTTTTTGACGATGAAGATCCATCAGTTTCCAAAAGCAAGTTTTAAATGCCGCAACAAACTTCTGATATAGTTAATCTTTTTAAGAACAGTCCTTAAATATAAAAATAATAAACGAAAATGAGGATCATAGATCATAGGTGTTATGAAGGCTTAAACTGTCAGCCAGCCTCGCTGCTCCGCGCCAGCCGGCTAATTTTGGGTTATGTATGTCAGCTGCCAGCCGCCGGTCCAAAGGTAGACAAAAATTTGCCGGTGAAAAAAAATTGGCCCTCGAGCCGCAAAGCGTTCACATTTAAAATTTTGTCAGCTGCGCCAGTTGCAGGCAAAAATTATCAGCCGCCGCCACCGGGCCAAAATTCGGCTGAAGCCGGTTAAACCAACCGTCGCATAAAATTTTGCGGCTGAGACCTCTATTCAAATTTAAAAAATGGTTTCAATTGTTTAATCGGTTTCAACATTATTTCAAACCTCGTGCATAAGTTGTAATTTGAGCTTATTTTGTGTCCAAAGGTTAATCAGTTGAACAGAAAAGGGAATCGATTAAAAGGAATTTAATGGCAATTGACAAGAGACAAGAGAGACGAAAGAAGAGAAATGATTGTTTCAAAAAAGCAGCAGATCATAAATTGAAAATTTAATGAGCATGGAGTTTACAATCATTGCCATTTTTAATTTAAAAATCACGTGTGGAACTATTTCACACTTTGAAAAAGATGCACTTTAATTTAATAGGGGAAACATTAAGTACTTTCTATTCCGTATTTCCTTATTGTTAATGCACTTATAGAAGCTCAAAAGTTTTAATTTCGTGGAAAAATTTATTATCTAAAAATATTCCTTATTTTTACTATGGAAAAAATTAGAACTTAAAATTTACAAATATATCCCTCTCTTTGAAATATTTAAATTTTTGTCTGAAACCTCACAAAAATTTCTTTTAATGCTTTTAAATGAAAAGTTAAAAAAAAATTATTGCGATTTCATTTCAAATATCCAATCCGTGTTTAGGTTTCTTTCATGCCCTGGAAAAATAGATTTTTATACCTACTGATAAAAGAATATGAGCCAATGCTCAATTCCTATTTCCATACGCATTGTGTAGAGCGAAGTGTATTTCTTAAGCAGTATAAGTATGTTGGTAGAGATTGCGCAGCCAAGTGGACGCGATTCTTATTCCATTTCTTGGTATAATGACTTTTCAAACAATGGAGTTTTCGCGTTATTGCACCCGCCATACATAATTCTCGGTGTGGTCTCGGTTCTTTTTTCAATCCAGGTCAACAGCAGATTGAAAAGTCAATGGCGCGTGAAATCGTTCGCTCAGACGTCGAATAATGCAAATTGCTGAAATCACGAACAATGCTGTCAGGTGGAAATAGTTTAATGGATGCAAATGAATCTGGCTAGGCAACACACTCACTCACACAGAGCAATCTGCATCGCAGCGCTCGCGCATCACTGCACCCTCGTCACACGCTATAATACATATTGCTAATGAGAAACGCTTTGATGTTAACTCACATTAAAGAATGAATAAACGCACACATAGGCTTCCGCTTTAATTAGACCGTTGGGTTCAACAAACGTACAGGAAATGCTATACAATTATAGATTCTATTTTAAATAGGTCAAAACATTTTTGTTATTTATACTTGATAATTCAACTGCAATTTGACTAACTGAGCCTTGAAATTACAAATGACTTGATCGTAGGGGTGAAAAGATTTTACATGCATCCAAATTGTCTATATCATCTAAAAAATTTCTGATCAGCTGTAAAAATTCGATTAAAAAATGACAATTAAGAGCTTTCTTAAGTCTTGATGTTTGTTTGAAATTTTCGTATTTTGTAATAAAATCTTCATCTATCAATTGTTTTTTTTTGTGGATTCACGCAGCAAAGTCCGGGAAGCATCACTGAACGAAACAATTCCCGCATGCAGCAATCGATGAAAATGAGCGGCACTTTCAGCTCATGAAATAATGGATATGCGAAGCATTACATATGCAACCGTTTGATCTGGTCGGTCGGGCGGGTTGCATACGTCGGTCATTCGGTCGTGTGTTTCCCGTTTGGACGGATTTAGCGCGTTGAAAATGCTGCAAAATTGGCAGAGTCGAGTCAGTCAGACACGGACGTAAAAATGCGGTCTGCGCTCGATTGGTTCGAAATAAAAAGTAGCGGTGGGCACGGGTGAGCGGCAATTCGAGATGGGTGGAAATAACCGGCCGGCATTGTATCAATGCAAGTGGAGCGCATCAAAAATAAAATTCCACCGCGCCCGCCTGATGGATGGATTTTTATGCCCAGTTAACTGCACAACCGCGCGCCGCTCGTACATACGTATATATACGTGTATATGTACCTGACGGTGAAACAGGAAACTCTGAAAGGCCCTCATCCTCCAGCCAGATCATATTATACGTAGTGACTCGTATTGCAGGCAGCCGGGAAAAGTGGCTCCAGAGAGCGGTGAGCTGAAAATGATTACGCCTCTCTCGTCAATCTGCTGCCTTTTTCCACCCGCTGCCTCTTTATTCACCACCAGCATAATGTGAAACTGAACAGTCTTTTTCGCGCAAAAAGACTTGAATTTTTAAACACTTCCACAGGCCGAACCAAATGTGGTGTATTAAAGACATTTAATTCTCACATTGTAAAATTTAATTTGTTTTGCTAAAGGATGCTTTGTTTCTTAAGTGACACAATCTGAGAAAAAAAAACTATTTTCTGGTGAAGAGTTAGGATATTTTTTTAAATATCATGCTCAAAAAGCTAAGTAGTCCGATTTGTATTACTTTAATATAAGATTCTAGTTTATTTTTAGAGATAATTAGAGCTGCTAATTTTAGACGATCAACTTTTTTCTGAGTTTCAAATCTTCATGATGAGATTATCAAATGATCACAAAATTTGCAATTATAGCCTGCTAAACCACACTCTATATCAGCCCAAACCGTCTAAAGGCAAATAAAAGCTGTTTTTATTTGGTTGTCATAAATCCTCTCTTCAGGCATAACTTTCTTATTAAAAATTAAATACATAATTTTTAGACAAATTGAATGCTCAAGATTTTATTATTATTTTTCATCACCTGTCGGCTTGTTCAATATTTATGAACCCGATGAGAGACAAAAAATGTTACACGTTTGCCAATATTGTCACCACCAAATCTCGGGTTCTAACAGTTAGAATTGCAAAAACTAAACACCATTCGACTCGTCTTGACTTCCCCTAGACATTCAAAGGGTTTTGAGTACGATCAATTCTCATCCTTCTTCCACCCCATGCATTGCAGTAATGATAAAAACACGTCGCTTTGAACTTTCAGCAAAATTATTCACTGATCAAATTCTCTCTGAAATGAATTGAAATCTGCCTTTTACCCTTTAGAGGACGTTAAAAGGTTATAAATTGATTAGTTGGTTCAATTAATAAGAGTTAATATTTGACTATTTTTTTTAAATGCAAATCAATTTCAATAATCAATTATTATTTTAAATTTCCTGAACATCTTGTAAACCTCCAGACTTTAAAAATATATAATTATTAAGATGTTTTTGACCAGAATACTTCATAGAAGTTTTAAGTTAATTGATTTTAGGTACATTAATAGTGTTATGTTAACATGGGCTTTTTTCGTGATATTTGATCTAATTTCAAGACCATTAAATCACAAGCAGTAGAAAAATATTTGAAAAACCAAACACTCAACCCTAAAAATTACTATACATTTGCATTTCTCAAAAGTTAATGTTAGCGATAAAATTGTAAAATACAAAAAAGGTCCTATGTACGTTTATGCGATAAATAATTGTAACCCTTTGCAGTTTCCCTGTTAACTGTACTAGAAAATTAAAAATGTGTTTAAAAAATTAAATTTTATTTTCTCTCTACTATGATTTAAATTTAATTTAAGTTTTAGACTCTCTACCTTTCTCAATCACATGGCGCGTTTAGAATTAAAAACAAAAAATCTTGCTTCACTTCTATCATTCTTAAAAAGAGTCAGAACAGAATGAAATAGACGAGACATCTTGTAACATTGATACCCAAATCCGAACTGCGAAGCACTTTCTTGTGTGCGGAGGAGCTTCTTGGCAGCGGTCTCAAATGTCTGTCTGGTGTCCCCTGCGCCACTCGAAGGCAGGCCGAGACACGCGCGCGCGGAGGGCGAGTGTGACCACTTTACAAGAGAAGAGGGCAGCCGAGAGAGATGTGAGAGCGTTCGGCCATTCCTTATATGGCTGTCTCGTTTTTTAGGCAAATGCTCTCGCGCAGCAGGAGCCGAAATAAAGAAAAGACCATCCAGCACTATTTCCTCAAACACATTATCATAAATTCAGCCTGGATATATATGCTAAATTTACTACATATTAGGTTGACTTTTGCAGGCGCGCCGTATCTCTTATTCGTCTCAAGACGATCTCCGCACAGGCCTCACACAAATCATTGGGGTTTTTAAAGGCAAAATGATTTTTGTGCTCTGTATTCGATGAAAATTGAAAAATAAATCGGAGGGTTAAAATCACCTAACCGACCCTGGCAATATGAATTAGAGCCACAGTAAACGAGAGTGGGGTCCTGTATTTTTCTTTTTATTTTCGCTATTGGAAATGAAATTAGTTCTTTGAAACTGTGAGATTTGAGCTTTTTTTAAAGTGGGCAACAGTTGTAAATTATCATGATTATGATGGGTACAAAATTAAGTTGACCAAATTGTTAGATTTCTAGTAGGAAGACAGTCCCCATCATTTGAAAAGCATGCTAACGTAAGCCCTTTTCTAAAAATAAAATGACTGCGCTACCGAGGTCAATTTTGGCTCTAACTGAATTCGCAGAGATTAGTTTATGTATTGGTATAACAATGATTTTCTAGGAGTTTGTAATATTCTTTAATTCATCAATTGAAAGTTGAATATTCAATTTCAATGTTTTTTTTAATTAAAACAAAATAGAATTATACCATCCGAAAACGCGAGCAAGTATTGAGTTTTATTTTCTTTTACAATCCCCATGAGTGACAATTCGCCAACAAAATATTTATTTCATCAGCCAAAAGCTCTCTGGTGTAAAGTGAAAATGTAAAATCCGAAATCCAGTCGTTTATTAAGAGTTGGAGGCGAAACAGACGGAAAAGGCGTTTCCGGCCTGTTCAGAGAAGGTCCCAAGCGAGCGAGTGGGATCCGGCTATAAACACCGAAGCGGCCGTTGATTTTAGCCCGACGCACAGCCCCCGGTCCGCCCCCTGCAGCAGGCTATCCATCAAGCGACGTCTCTCAGCGGGTCGCTAAACCCGATTTTTCTGGTCCAGACGTGGAGTATAACGCGAAACGCAAGCGAACGAACCAACCAACGAGCTCTTTTCAATTCTTTTGTGCAGCTCTCTCCCTTTTTCATTACGGCGCTTTGTGATTTTTTTTCAGTGCCTCTGATAGGCAAACAAAACCAAATCCGTGATTAGAACGCACGCAGGCAAAATGGAACTGACGAGCCGAGCTTGGTATCGTTTTTCCTCCATTTCAGCGGATATCTCTGTATGGATTGATGAAAGCAGCCTTCTGAACGCAATTGTCCTCCTTTGGTTCACCCACTGAGCTTCTGGACGCTGGATCAAACGAAATGTTTAATATGAAGTGAAGATAGCATTGAGCATTTTGTAAATAAACACAGTTATAAAATTATTTCATTTAACTTAAGCTTACAATTAGTGATTATTCGTCATTTATGCTATTTGTTTTTATAACCAATTAACAGGTTTTTCTCTACCTCTAACATGTTAAAAAGGCACAGAGTGATTTTTATTTGCTGCCCATCAACGTCTTAAAGAAAGTTGGAAAGCATTTCTTTTTAATGATTTTCATTTTCGCAAAAATTTTGTCAATTTTTTTTAGCATTCACTTCAGATTATAATTTAAATTTAATTAACCCTAAAGCAAAATAATCAAAACCGATTAACAATTTCAGCGTGCGTAGATAATGCTGCTTTGTGTGCTCATAAATAATGGCAGTGCGAGCGACAGGGAGCAAACCTGGAATTCAAGCTATGTCAATTAATTATTCGCGTCGCGCGCGTCAAAGCAGCAGCAGCCTTTTCATCCGATTGAATTGTGTGTCGTTCGCCAAATTCATCTGTCAGCAGGCTGCTGCAAGAGCACCTTGCTTGCACGCCTCGGATCATTTAATTTGTGCACCGCTCAGCGTATTTCTCTGACAGCCTCGCTGATTTAAATTGATTTCCGCGCCTTTGATGGAAACAGTCGACGCCGCCCCGCTGAATCCGTCGTAATAAATCTGCTCGAATCTAATTGGGGGGGAATGGCTGGTCGAATTATTTAATATTTCCATTCTTTGTCTTCCCCCTTTTACGAAAAGTAACCGATGCCTCTTTGGATTAGGCCAAAAAATTAAATAAATCAATTTATCATTTTTCCTATGCTTGCCACTTTTTGTTGAAGTAAAAAAATTAACGAGAGACCTTGATGCACTAAGTTTCCCCCATTATTTTTTTAATATCAATTTTTTCTTAGCATTGCCATTTTGAGTCATACACTTCGAGTTAAAAAAATGTTTTAGCAAACACGCCAACTGAAATTTCATTTTTGACAAAACAATAAACTAAAAGTATTCAAATTTCTTAACCCAAGCATTATGGCAAAATATCTCATTGTGTCGAGAAAGATTCTTTGTGGTCTGTTTTATGTAAAATTATTGTTTATTGTGACTCAGAGCTGTGAGAGATAACTTTTACAGCTATGTACTAGTAATGTTAACGCTTTTGTTATTGCTTTGCATTTTATTGCAAACAGGGAGTAAGTATATCGCATAAATTTCTCGAAGTCCTTGACCACTGTTAAAAAAATATTTTGCTACTTTGACTTTATTTTTAACGTCGGAGAATTTAGACAACTAACAATTTTTAAAAGTTAATTTTACTTTCGCATAATATCTTATCCTTGTTATGGATTTTTGCAAAACGGGACAGTTAAGACTTAAAACGTTTAGATTTAACCTTTGTAATTTTTGTTTGTTTTGGAGTTGTAATAAATCGTTTTTGTTTTATACGCCTATTATGTCTTAATTTTATCTAAATTGTGGTAATAACCCCTTTTTCATTAATATAACACCATTTTAGGGGGTTTCAACAAAAATTAAAAAAGACTTAATTCCATCTTTTATAATTAAAGTTTGTTTCAATGGCAAAAGTGAAAAATATTTGAAAGGAAAATTCATGCACGATCTCGTACTGAACAGCAGCTGTTTTAGACCCTTAAACCTGATCAGTTGTTCTTGTAGTGTTAAAAAAATTTTAAATCGACCTGCAGAGGATTTTTCGTCCTACCGACAGAGTAACACTATTAATCTTTATCAGTTGCTGAAAGCAGTCCTTAGAGAAATAGAGATAGAAACAAATGTCACCTTCCTACAACAGTTACAAACACAAAATTCCATCAATTTTTTAAAGGGACTTAAAATGAGAGAAATCATCAACGAAATTTTTTGCATCTAAAGTGGCTCCTGATTAGTCAAAGAAGGTTTTGACGGCAAAGAAGTGAATCAAAATAAATTATTTCTCTCGTTCCAGAGTTTAAGTTTGAGGAAAGGAATTTAAAACATCAATTCTATAAAATCCAGTTTAAATAAAATTAGTCTGAAGTTTATTCTGAACTTTGATATTACTTCTTTTCGCTCCAGCACAGAGTCTTTTAATTTAGTGGTGTGTTTCCCCCCTGTTTCATTGTCGCAAGATAATGAAACACAGGCGACAGAAATTGCCAGATTT